>NW_026575052.1:2772500-5172500 GCF_905146905.1 Nyctereutes procyonoides
GTGGAGACTATTGGTCCCTTAGCTAGCAGCTGTCTTCCAGTTGCTCTGTGTGCAATTTGACGTGGTGCCAGGCTCCCTCCTGGAGCAAGGAGGCATGTTTAAGTCTTAATGGACATCCTGTGGAGGAGCATCATGATTCCACGGTGGGCTGTTCTGCAGAGCGGGTCATTGTCATCGGCCAATAGAGTAGAACCTTGTCATAGGTCGGCTGGTCAACACATGGGTTGGTTCCACTACGGGCTAACTCAGAAACCACCTTCCAACACTTACAGTTTATTACCTAAAGCAGAAGCTTGGTCTAGCACCCTCAGGCTCCAAAACCAACGCTTGGTCCCACTTTCCAGGATTCCACTGCATTTATCTGCTCTTCCTCTTTTCTTCGCATCCAGGAGGGCACCAGGAGCACTGAATGATATCACTACCTGGCTCTTTGCAGTATAAAAAGACGTTCACAGACATCACCTCTGTGGATTCTACTCACTGGCCCACATGACTGAATTGAGGTAGACACAATAGTCTCTTTCTCAAATAAGGAAACTGAGGCACGGTGATTTAAGCTGACTTATTCAAGATTGTTGAGCTGGTCATTGAATTAAATTCTCCTCTTTCTCTTCCATCACAAGATCAGACCTGGCTTCATGATGGCAGAAGAAGGCTGCCTATAGCTTATGATTGGGTGAGCTCTGACCTTGCCTTGAAGGCCTCTCCTTCTTAGGTGTGGGCCACCCTGTCCTAGAGGGCCTGGACGGTGACACTGTCACCCCAAGCCTGTGTGGTCCTATTCTGAGCCCCCAGATCTGCCCATGGTGAAAGGAGAATACAGTTTTATGAATGATTTGTCTTCTCAATGCCTAAGCTTAGAGCTTCTCTTCTTGCCTACCTGTCAAGCAGTTAGGGATCTAGAAACCAGGGCAGGGCTGCATCAAGGATCTTCTTGTCTTTGAATGAACTGTCCTTTGGAGGAAAATGTTTTGCACCCATGGCCACTGTCATTTGAGATTTTTGAATATTGGGAAGTACACCTGGGTAGAGATGTAAGGTCTTAGTGTACGGGTGTGTGTACTCACCAAGTGTTGGGGGCAGGATTTAGCCACCTCGATAAATGTGCCTAATTACTGTCTTCACTGTCCCTTCAGGGAGACTCCATTAAACCTTTGGGATCTCTTTCATCAGGGTCTTTGGGTTGATGTGCAACCAGAACGTGTTGGTGTAAATTCTCCACCTGACCTATTGGCTGTGTAGGTGCATGTTCTCACTATTGCTGTGGCCCTAACTGCCTGAATACATGGGGCTCCTGCTGCTCCAGGTTCTTGGCTGGACCGGAATCATCCACAGACCAAAGGCCAAGAGTGTGGCAGGGAACTCAGGGGAAATCAGACGGAGTCTTTTGTGTCTTAGAGGGATGGAAGGGGGTATCAACCTTGGAGGGCTCTGTCCTGCCGCCGACAACCAGCTGTGGTCAGCTGACCCCTGAGCAGCTAATCCAATGCTTGGGGTCTGAGCTTGGTTTGAATTTCAGCATGATGAAGAACATTCTCTATGGGCTTCCCACACCTCTGACAGCAACATAGAAATCACATACATTTGAACTTCATTTGAAGATGTATTTACAATGGACCCGAGAAAAGCAGAAAGCATTTTTTTTTAATTTTTATTTATTCAATCATGAGAGATAAAGAGAGAGAGAGAGAGAGAGAGAGAGAGAGAGAGAGGCAGAGACACAGGCAGAGGGAGAAGCAGGCTCCATGCACCGGGAGCCCGACGCGGGATTCGATCCCAGGACCCCAGGATCACGCCCTGGGCTGAAGGCGGCGCTAAACCACTGAGCCACCCGGGCTGCCCAGCAGAAAGTATTTTTAAGGATCAAAACGTTCTGGTGCTTTTGAGTTGTAGATGTGTATTAGCGTTAAACTTTTAAGATCTCTCCGCCCCCACCCATAGATGTTGTAGTTGCTGGTTGCATGTATAAATGGAAATATGTCTTGATTTGGTCTGGAGTTCACTTCAATACCTGCCCTGTGGCGTGAATGATGGAGCTGGCTGGCGTAGGATTGGCCGACTTTCTCTGCAAAGCGCCCAATGGCAAATATTTTAAGCTTTGGAGGCTACTGGGTATTTGTCACAGCTCCCCAGCTCTGCTATGGTAATGGGACAGCAGCCGTAGAGGATAGGTAAATGAGTGGACAAGCCTTTGTTCCAATAAAACTTTACTTACAAAAACAGGCGGCCCTTGGGCTGTTAGTTTGCCAACCCTGGACTCTGTAGCTCTCTTTCACTTGCCTTCTCACCTGTTTACTTCTAACACCCTCACAGCGCTCAGCATACAAGAGGAGCTTAATAAATGGTGATTGAATGAGTAGAGCTAGTGGATCAGATGTGAACAATAAAACCGCTCGATTAGTGTTAGTGGAGCAGAAGCAAGAAGCCAGTCACTAGGGGTGTAATGGTTAAGAGACAAGAGAAGGAGGAGTGTGCTGGCAGCTCTGTGGTTTGAGGTGCAGTCACCTGTGTTTAGGCATCATTACTGACCTTAAAAGAACCATGAAGGGACAAAAGTCACTGGTCACAGCGAGATACAAGCCGAGACACTTGGCATTTCCTTATTTGTGAAATGAGGAGGTCACTTCCTTCATCAAGATAATAGAGCAGATCTATGGGTTTAAGGTCATGGCATGGACCCAATCCAGATCCTGGCGACGTGACTTATGTGTGCGGGACTTCGTGGCTCTTGGTGTCCACATCTAGAACAAGAGTCTGACAGCGCCTCCTTTGCAGGGTGATTAGGCTGGTTTCACGCAGCCTTTCTCAACCTCAGCAGCATTAACGTCCTGGGCCAGAAAATTCTTTGCTATTGGGGGGGCGGGGCTGTCTTGTGCATCGCGAAATGTGTAGCAACGTCCCTGGTCTCTACTCCTGGATGCTAGCGACGCTCCTCTAACGTGACAACCAAAAAAAAGTCTTCGGAGGTTGCCCACTGTTTTGCCCCAGGGGGGAAAGATTCCTTCCTGGCTGGGCCCCTCTGGTTTGATGAAATAACATAGAGTGTGCCGGGCACAGCGCTCGGCGGACTCTGGGATTCAGCAGATAGATCTCTTCGTTATTAGTAACATATTGTAGTATTGAACGCTGAATTCTCGCCCCTTTGAATGAAATTCTCTTTATTTCCCCAGCCGATTTTTGTCTCCCAGAGGCAAGAGTATTCCTGTTCACACCTCAGGTCTTCTTCCTGATATCTCTGTGTTGCCTCGCGGCCTTGCTCCTGAGAGGAGCTGAACTTCCCACGATGTCCTGTTGAGTATGGCTTCCAGCTCTTTCCACACACATGTACCCTAGACTTGTATCTGAGGTTGTGGTCAGAATCCATAAATAGCTCGTGTAAGAAATCCTCCAGATGTCTGCAACATGAGTGGACGAGGACGTTTAAAGACTGTAAAGCTTGGGGATCCCTGGGTGGCGCAGCGGTTTGGCGCCTGCCTTTGGCCCAGGGCGCGATCCTGGAGACCCGGGATCGAATCCCACATTGGGCTCCTGGTGCATGGAGCCTGCTCCTCCCTCTGCCTGTGTCTCTGCCTCTCTCTCTCTCTCTCTCTCTCTCTCTGTGACTATCATAAATAAATTAAAAAAAAAAAAGACTGTAAAGCTTAACTCACAAAGGCCGAGCTAGGCGGGTGTCCTCGGAGGAAACAGGTCATGTACCCCAGATCAGCACCAGCAAAACGATCACTTCCCCACGGAGCACGCGCATGCTTCTAACCTTAGCCGGAGGCCAGTTTTCGACCATTTTAACGTTGGCCTTGATGGCTGTTCCATCCCATCATTTTTCTTCTAGATTTAATGATGTTGTTCTCCGTATTCCCACTGGAACAGTGGTTCCTAGTTTTTAACATACGCTCTTTTGGATGATGGAGAGAGAGAGAGAGGGATTTTTTTTTTTTAACGAACGAATCTGGCCTCTAACACTAGCAGTTCTAATGTTTCTTTCAAAAAATACATAAATGGATAAGAGTATAGTGAATTCCGTCTGTGGCGTTGTCAAATGGATGCTGCTTCTGCATCTGCGTACACTTGAGAACGATGGTGCTTACATGCAAGAAGAGGGATTTATTCTGTCCACAGGCAGCATGTTGGAGACTTGGGATTTCCTCTAAGCTGTGCCCTCTGGTCACACAGAGGTGGCCCACAGGTTGGGAACTGCTGCTACTGAATGCATCTGGACGTGTGTGTTCGGTCCTGGTTGGTGTGATCCTCGGTATTGTCATATGTGGTTAGGTCCCTGAGAAGTGCCTTGGAAAACTAGGGCTACTGTTCCAGAACTTTGAGTGTTTCGCTGATTTTATTTTATTTTTTTAAAGATTTTATTTATTTATTCATGAGAGACACAGAGAGAGAGGCAGAGACCCAGGCAGAGGGAGGAGCAGGCTCCACGCAGGGAGCCCGATGCGGGACTCGATCCTGGGACCCCGGGGTCATGCCCTGAGCCGAAGGCAGACGCTGCACCACTGAGCCCCCCAGGTGCCCCTGTTTCGCTGATTTTAAAGGATCCTTCTGTTCCTCATGTTCACCTCTGCCTCACTGTAACACAGTCGGTTTGATCTATGGTCTGGTCCCTTGACTTTAAAAAAAACCTTCCTTCATGTAGGCAAAAAATTCCACAGCAACCTCCTGGCACGAATATTAGAAAGCACCAGTTACAGTCGGAATAGCAGAACTGGCCCTAAACTAGATTTCGGGCAATGTGATTTGATTGGCCAACTGCCATTGCTAACTAGCGTCATCCTGCCCCATCTCCAGCTAACTCCTAAAACCCCTCAAGCATGTGATCCATCATATCATTTTCTCATTTATGCCAGTGCTGGATAATGGCCTAATCTCTCCAGCAGCATTCAGATTTATTAGAGAAGATGGCATTTACAAAATCAGCTCACCGTCCTGCTGCAAACACCCTACGCTGGTTTGCACTTTCTCATTATCAAACCCTCCTTTTAACAGTGGTTTATAACCTGTGATTAAAATCACCTGGAAGACCCAAGTAGCGGTTTTCATTTCTTTTCGTTTGTGTTTGGTTGGGATTATTTGGCTGGTGGGCCACCTAGGACTGAGGAGCCAACATTAGGGAGAGGCAGGTTTCTGCTCGGAGACGGCCAGCCTTGCTGAGGATGAGAGCTGTGCAGCAGAGCATGGCCAACGCCGGAGCCCGGGTGACCAGCTGCCCGGGGTGGTGACAAAGCAACTCCTGCACCGAGTTTCAAAGTTCAGGAGGTAAAAAAAAATGAGAGCAACACCAAATGTGATCTCTGAGAGGAGAAAAAAACAAACCTTTGATGTGTTTTCCGTTCAGATTGGGCCATCAAAGAAAATGCAGATTTTAGCAGCCGCAGCAGGCCATCATTTGGGTACAACTCAGAGAAATGTAGAGACACAGTAATTACTAGAAAGGGGCCTCACTGGCTTTCGTGGTGATGACTCGTCTGAACACTAAGATGCCGACACAAGTTCAGTGTTTACGGTGCAGGACAGGAATCCCTGCCCTGCTGAGCCTGCTGCCTGCGTGCACACCCTGTTCTCAACACTTCTTAGCTGCACGAGGTGGGCAGGTTGCCCTACAGCCCAGGCCTCAGTTTCCTCCCAGGCGTGACACTTAATGCCGACATCTGAGGCTGTTGTAAGACCACAGGAAGAATGTGCCACAAGGGCCCCCAACGTGCGCACCTCTGCAGCGTCCCGGCAGGTGCCAGGGTGGGAGACGGAGTTCGTTCTTTTTGTTGATTCATACAGTTGTTGGCAGTTATCGAGCATGTTTTCTGATCGACGAGGCATGTGGTGGGCGCCTGGGATACCAGGACAACAGAGGTCCTCGCTTTGTGTTGGAAACCGGAGGAGGAAAGAGCAGCAGGGAAGGGCACAGTGACGGTCTCTAGAAGACTGGATTCTAACCCTGACTTCATAGCTGAGAGGCTAACAAGGAAGAAAAGGGGCTGCCCCAGCCACCACAGAGCCTTGTGATGCCAGCCGTGGGACCGTAGACAGGCCTCATGACACTCCCACCTCCACCTGCCACGACAGTCGCTCAGGAGCTGGGATGTGGGGTGGGTCACCATGAGCGCATTGGGTGAGACCTCTCCCAAGTCCCTCCCGTATTTAAATTCCTACAACATGGGGATCCCTGGGTGGCTCAGCGGTTTGGCGCCTGCCTTTGGCCCAGGGCGCGATCCTGGAGTCCCGGGATCAAGTCCCATGTCGGGCTCCTGGCATGGAGCCTGCTTCTCCCTCCTCCTGTGTCTCTGTCTCTCTCTCGTTCTCTCTCTCTCTCTCTCTATCATAAAATAAATAAATAAATAAATAAATAAATAAATAAATAAATAAATAAATTCCTACAACATGTGACCTTAACAACGTCACTCAGCCAATAGGTTGACCTTAAAGAATGTCTTAGAGGAGACAGGTTGTTGAATGTGGGGAATATCATCTTCTCTGAGTTAAGCAGAGAGCATGTAAGCCCGTGATTCTGCGGCAGACACGTGGGAGAGAGGGACTCAAACACGGGTGGAGAGAACCCGGAAGCGCCAGAGAAAGGCACTCGGGTGGCTTCCGGAATCACGGGGTGTCCATGCTATACCGCAGGGGACATCGCCGGCTGCCTCATCCGGTTTTATTTAAGCAGCTGGGGAAGCTGAGGCCAGAAAGCACCCGGGAGCGGACCCCGTCCGGGCGGTGCTCTGACGCAGAGCCCAGGCTAGAGTGGGGACCTGGCTCCCTGGCCTCACCCGCGGTCCTCACTGATGCGCAAACGCACGGGTACCAGCCCAGTCCTTTGTGCATCGTGAACACGTCCTCTTTGTGCCCTCAAAGAACTTGCATTCGGAACCAGGCAAGAGCCCTCCGGCACGGGTTTGCAGCGCAGCCTTGCTTTCCAGTGAGCACGGAAGAGGATGGTTAAAACAAAACAAAACAAAACAAAAAACCGTACAAGCCAGATGCCCCAATTAAAACACTAAATTTTCTTGCAGCTTATGTGCTCCGAGCAATGTACATAAAGGTGAGGGCTGGGCCACTCTGCCCATAAATCAGCCTCAGCCAAGGGCGCGCTCAAAGTTAGGTCTTTTAGCCCATCACCCATACCTCTTGGCATTTCCAAGATACAAGGGGGAGGGTTCCATTTGTCATCCTGATCGTCCTCCCCTGGGTTTTTTCTTGGAGCGACGATCTCTGTGTTGCCTTTTGCATGAAATATTAAGCTGAGGGATGGAAGCAAGGTGTTTCAATGCCGACAGGAGCCGCGTGGGAAGGCTGGTTTTCTGCCCTCATGGTCTCATTTCCATTTATTTTGCTCCTGACCACTGACCATTTGTAATATAGTGGTGGGTGCCCATCAAATAGCTATTAACTCTGCAGCGGGCTCCTGAGGGGGCTGCTGGGCTGTGCGTTACAGGGGCAGGGGCTAAGGTGGCCCACAACTTGGGCCGCTCACTTGGTGTCCTGAGCCGCTGTGGGCACTGGAGCCTCCCGTTTTGTTCCTGGCGAGCCTCTTAGGGACCCTACAAGACAGCACCCTCAGGTGTATGACCACCTTCCTTTAACTGGGACCGGCCAGATTCCGGGGTTTAACCGCCAGTCCCACCGCCTCCGAGTGTGTCATCTTATTGAGTCACGTGACGGATGTTTTCTTACCTGCACAGCGGGGCTGAGAGTAGTTCACACCCTATAGCGTTTTTATAAAGATTAAATTAACGTCGAGGTAATATATGGGCAGCGCTGTGCTAAGTGCTTGGCATTCGTACGCCGAGCATTCGGTAAATACCAGCCGTGAGTGTTGAGGACGATGGGCCGTAGTCTCCCGAGAAAGACCTCTAGTGCTGAAGAGCGGCTTCTCCTGGGGTCGGTACCAGAATCCTTGAAGGAGAAGCCACTTTAAGTTGGAATCTTGGTTTTTCAAATACAAATCCCAGAGTGTATGAAGCCTTAATGTCCTCGTTTATTTTGTGGTTTGATCTGTGGGGTTTCCCGTTTGGTGGTTGCGGAAGGGACTCCCAGAGTGCCCCACTGCTGTCTGCACTTACCTTAAATATGCCCAAGCAAAGTCTTATCTCCGACAGCTCATGCATCATCCTCCCTGGGAGAGGAAGCCCCACTGACTCGCGGGCAGACCCTCAGTTAATTTCTGGATTATTTTCCTCTCGATTATTTATAGCTTGCCTGCTGGTATTTCCAGCTCTCGACGCGAGGCAAAGAAAGGCCCTGGGTGCCGAGAGGTGGCAGCTGAGTCCGGTGCTGGCCTCGCTCCCCTGGAGCAGCTTTGTTGGTGCCGCATGACGGGGTTTGTAAGATGTGCAGCCCACGTCTGTAGAAATATGCTGGAATATTGCCCCGTCGTGTCTGAGTGGCGAGTGGGGACCCAATGTGGGAAGTTCACGGCCCCTTTCCACCTCCAGCCGGTTGCACGATGGGACAAATGGCTTTCACAATTTCCCATCAGTAAAATGAAAGGGACTGAGTCGATGGATCATAACTTCATTCAACTCATGGTTTGTGGGCATCCGCTCCTCACGGCAGGCCCTCGTCATAAGCTCCTGGGGCAGAGGGAGGACAAAGGTACGGGTGAGCATCACAATGACACCAACATTTCCTCCGTGCTTAGGAGGGACCAGGCGCTGTTCTAAAAGCTGCGTGTATATTTCTGTGTTTAATCGTCACATCAAGTACTATGATTAGCCCAGTTTTTACAAAATAGGTAACCGAGGCACAGACTGGTTAAGCAGTTTGTCCACGTTCACGCAGCAGGTAGGGTTCAGATTCGAACTACAGTCCAGTGGCCCCCAAAGCCTAGGTTTGTAACCGGCACGTGTTCCTCTGTCGTAGGAAAGCACATGCTCACTACACGCTGTGACAGGTCCTGAGATGGTACGTGCTTGGGCTGTAAGTGTCAGCCCTGCCCAGGCCAAGTGATAGCCTCCGAAGGACCTTGTGCTTGAGTTGAGTCCTGGGGGCCAAGTGGACATTCTTCAGGTGAAGGAGGTGCAGGAGGGGCTCTGGGCTGGGCTCACCGCAGGAGCATAGACCGCGGGATGGTGCGGGGTGGCAGGTGGCTCGTAGGGGAACAGCTAGTGTGTGGGTAGGTCGGGCTCCAGGTCTGGGTGTGATTGCAGGGGTGGTGGGCGTCCAGAGAGAAAGAATCAGTGGTGGGGTGGGGGCAGAGCAGGTGGAGAGGACACAGTTGGAAGTTTCTTGAAAACGAAGAGAAGAAATAAGAATTTGACACCTTGTACAATGGAAGAGGCATAGAATCATGTATTGTAGTAAAGATAACGCGTAATGCAAAATTTACCATTTTTACCATTTTATTTTTATTTATTTATTCATGAGAGACACAGAGAGAGAGGCAGAGACACAGGCAGAGGGAGAAGCAGGCTCCATGCAGGGAGCCCAAGGCAGGACTCGATCCCAGGACCCCGGGGTCACGCCCTGAGCCGAAGGCAGATGCTCCACCACTGAGCCACACAGGTGCCCCTATAACCATTTTAAAATCTACGATTTGGGATCCCTGGGTGGCGCAGCGGTTTAGCACCTGCCTTTGGCCCAGGGCACGATCCTGGAGACCCGGGATCGAATCCCACGTCGGGCTCCCGGTGCACGGAGCCTGCTTCTCCCTCTGCCTGTGTCTCTGCTTCTCCCTCTGCCTGTGTCTCTGCCTCTCTCTCTGTGACTATCATAAATAAATAAAAATTTTAAAAAAATCTACAATTTGGTGCTATTAATGGCAAAAACTGAAACCCTGTACCGGTTAAATACCCCTCCCCCAGCCCTTCCCCTCCCCCCTTCCCCAGCTCCTGGCGACCACTCATCTACTTTCCATAAATGTGGGATTTACTTATTCGGGACATAAGTGGAGAAGTGGAATCACGCAGTCACACAATATGTGACCTTCTGCGTCAGGCATCGCGGTTTCCCGGTGCACCCTTGTCGCGGCAAGTGCCGTCCTCAGTTCCCTCCCGTGGCCGAGCATTGCTCCGTCGCCCGCACGCGTCCCGCATCCGACGGGCACGTGAGGCCCTCCTCCCCCCGGCTGCCGCGAACAGCCTCGCTGAATCGTTTCAAGTTACGTTTTGGCCCCCGCTCCGCTCCTCAGACCACTCTGCTGTCCCCCCAACCCCACGGAGTGTGAGCGTGCTGGCCGTGTGATCGTGCACCTGCGAATCCGCGTGCGCACCTGCGTGTGTACGTCTGCCGTCGGCTGCGGTGTCCCGTCTGCTTCTCCCTAAGTCATAGGCATGGGGGAGAAATTACGTCACTTTGAAATTGTTTGAAGCTCCGAAAATTGTACTTAGGAAGCGCAGCAAACGTTTCCTGAGGTGTGAAGGGGGGCACCCACTCCTGAGCATCCTCGGGGGCATCGGATGTGGCCGTTTACGAAGGCGCCAGGAGCAGATCGGACGCACCCGGTGACTGCTGGTCGCGACGGGGACTGGGGTTATCATCCTTGTTATAACTGGTGCAGTATCCCCTTTGCCCCATATTGTCCGGGCGGCAGGAGGCTGGAGGGCTCTCCCAGATCTCGGCCAGCCTACGAGGGAGCCCTGCTGCGTAGACTTGGGGGCACACGTTGCCCAGAGAGCTGTGACAGCGTAACTGCAGAAACGTCCCTCTTCTTTCTAGAATACCTACCGGGACCTCCGTGCACCGGGGGGCAGAGGAGGGCAGTGGTTGAGGCCCTGGTGTCCGTCCGACCGAGGCGTTGATAACCCAGCACTTAGACTAAGCAGCGACAACCCCAGCCCCAGGGCGCGTGGCCTGGACTTGGCTCCTGGCCTCGGTGTCACTGCCCGCATGCCCCGGGCAAGTGAGTTAACTGCTCTGGGCCTCAGTGTCCTCATCTGTAAGATGGCACGCACCGCAGAGTCTGGCTCTGGTTCTACCTTGATTTGGGGGAGAAAACATATCAGGTCATCAGGCTTATGAATTAAAAGGATCCGTACACCTGACACTAAAGTCACGCTGTGTCCGCTGCCCTCGAATGAAAACATTGTCTGAAAAAGGAGAAAGCACGTGTGCTTTTTTATGTATCACAAGTTGGAAAAGAGAATTTCTTTTTTTTTAATATATATATGCACACACACATATATTTTAAGATTTTATTTATTTGAGAGAGAGAGAGAGAAAGAGAGAGCCTGAATTCGGGAGGAGGAGCAGAGGGAGAAAGAGCAGCGGACTCCCTGCTGAACAGGGAGCCCCACGCAGGACTCGATCCCAGGACCCCAGATCGCGACCTGAGCCGAGAGCAGATGCTTAACCGACCGAGCCACCCAGCGCCCTAGAAAGAGAATTCCTAGGGGAAGTTTTAACACCCTTTAGAAGTTCAAAGGGGAGAGAATATCTCTGGCTAGAACGGACCGCGGACCTTGTATTTGGGATCTTGTGAAGAAAGAGTAGTAGCTCTGAGTTTTTAGCGCTCCCTGTGTCCCGGGAATCGTGCTCGTGAGCCCCGTGCGTCTTTGATATAAAAGCAGCCTCCTTTATTGGGAGGGATTACGTTCTTAACCCCCCTCAGCCCTCCCGTGAGGTGCCAGTGTGGATTGTCCTCGCTTCTTCGATGACAGCAAGGCCCGGCCCAGGGAATCCACTCGGCCCTGGCTGCCTCCAGAGTCTCCGTCCCCAGCGGGCCACCTGCGAGCCAACCTCGGTGAGCGGGTGACCCGTGGCGTCAGGAAGCGGCTTTGGTGTCGGCGATCCCCAGAGCGGTCCCCCTCCCGTGAGGAATCCAACTCCAGAGTGAATGTGCATGAGCCCGAAGCACTGCAGGTTAAAAAGAAGCAGGCCAAGGGGGGTGTGGGGTGGGGGGCAAGAGGCTGCAGAGTCCCACGTGGTGGGTTCCAGCCCCCGCCCCTCCGCTCGCAGCTGCTGCGTGTGGCCTTGAGGGAAGTCGGCGGTCTCCCGAGGCCTCCGTTTCATCATCTTTAAAATGAAAGTGATGAGAGTATCTGCATTTTAGGGTGGCCGTGAGGAGCCCAGGAGGTGCCCCTTGCACGGACTAAACCTCAGTGGAAGTGTCCCCGTCCCGGCCATCAGCGTGCTAGTTCGGTGGCACAGATGGGACCTGATTACGTCTGCTCGTCCCGAGAAGCGGAGCCATCCCGTCAGCCGCCTTTCTGTGCGGGGACTTCCTCGCTGGCCCGAAGGAGGCCGCAGAGCAGATGGGCAGCTCCAAGGGGGGGACACTTTGTTGGAGCTTTGACCTCCCAAGGGAGCCACCAAGTGAAAAGACAATTACTTGAGATGGAGGCTGAATCCTTTGTGTGCCGGTCCATCAAGGACTGGACGAGGGCCACCCATGTCATTTGTCATCTGCTAATGGGGCTAATCAATGGCGGGAGGGTGGAAAGAGGGGGGTTTACTGCCCACAATGACCAGGACCGCGCTGGGGTCTTCGGGATGACTGTGCCCGTAAGGTTATTTTTTCTCGAAAATGGGTGCTGTAGTTCACGGATAGGTTTTTATCGCTTCTGCATGCAGAAAGTTTGTGGTTTAATCCACATGCTCATTTAAAGATTTATTTATTTGTTTATTTAAAAGAGAGAGAGAAAGAGCACAAGCCAGGTGGGGAGGGGTAGAAGGAGAGGGGGAAGCAGACTTCTCTCTGAGCGGGGAGCCCAAGGCGGGCCTCGATCCCAGGACCCTGAGACCGTGACCCAAGCCCACGGCAGATGCTTAACCAGCTGAGCCATCCAGGCATTTAAGTTGAGCTCCGACGACGAATTTAACCCTGTCCATTTTGCAAGACATCATAGGAGGAACCACGGGGCTGCACCCTCCCCCGGATACCTCTCAGGACCACCCTGATGTAACAAAGGCCTCCCTGCCTCGCTCTGACTCTCAGGGCCCAGTCTGCTTTCTCTGCACCTGTCACCACCCAGTGTTCACCCCCGAAGACTGGGGTGCGAAGAATGGGACCGTCTCCCCAGGCCTCCCTTCTTAAAGCTTCCAAAGAACGTGGGCCTTTGCTCTGGGGAGCTCGACAGAAGACGAGAAAGTAGCAAGGGTATGGGAACCTTACTGCAAACCTTAGGAAACCCTACAAAGCCTGTACTTCCAGCTTAGGCAGGGCATGAAGTGTAGGGGGCAGGTTCCAGACCCTTCTAACCTTGTGTGAGGCAGACGGTCAGCGACTGACTCAGCATCTCCCCTTCCTGACACCACTCATCAGGGTGATTTTAGAAGAAAAGCACACAGGTTTGTGTTCCCCTTTACCCTGTGAGCTTCCTGAGGTCAGATATGCTTCTGACTTCTTTCAAAACACAGTGGGCGTTTAATAAATGTCGACTGACCAGAGGCCCCTAAAGTGAACCCTCTGGGATTCCATCTTGGAAGGAGGAGACTGTATTGACATATTTTGATCGGGAAGTAGGGGTTTGCTTAATAATAGGCTCTCAGGGGACATTAAAAAAATGCAACAGGGACGCCTGGGTGGCTCAGCGGTTCAGCACTTGCCTTCGGCCCAGGGCGTGATCCTGGGGTCCCGGGATCGAGTCCCGCATTGGGCTCCCTGCACGGAGCCTGCTTCTCCCTCTACCTATGTCTCTGCCTCTCTCTGCGTCTCTCATGAATAAATAAATAAAAAAATCTTAAAAAAAATACAACGGTGCTAAATGGTATTACGTTTAATAAAATAAGGTACCTTTGAGATTTCTTACATTTTCATAAAACATTCACTGATACTTGTCAAAACCTCCACATCACCTTTACACTTTCCCCGAAATGAAATTCAGATCACACATTTACCTGTACATTCTGGTTTCCAAAGCATTGCCTCTAGAGTCCAACAAACCTGGTTCACATCCTCTGTTACTTAAGTAGCTGCACGACCATTTATTTATTTATTTGTTTGTTTGTTTATTTATTTATTTATTTTATTTATTTATTTTTTAGCTGCATGACCTTAAAAAAATTTGCTTGACTTCGTTGGATGTAAGTTCTTTTATTTATGTTCAGTTACAAATTAAAAAACAAGTAAAGAGTGTTGAGGATTCAACAAAATCTCCACGGAGCACGCGCGGCCGGCTGCCGACGCAGAGCGCTGTTGCGCGGGGCTAAGGACTCAGTAGGGAGTGCATTCATTTGTTCAGCAAACACGTAGTGGGTCTTTACCAGGCACATGTCACAGCTGACCACGACCTGGCCCCTGTCTGCAAAGTGTTCGTACTCTAGCGGTGGAGCTCGTGGTGTTGTGCTAACCCATATGGTGCAGTCCAGCCTTTCACGGTGATATTCGTTCTTGAGGTGGGTTAGTGACCCAAGAGCGGAAGACTTCCTTGTTCCCTCCAGATCACCCCTCCCACCTACCCCACCTGCTCTCACCAGACATTACCAAAAACTTCATGTGAATGAACAGGAACAACATTTAGGTTTCGATGAGGTGATGTCTGGTTTTTTGTTTTGTGTGTGTGTGTGTGTGTGTTTTAATGAAATATCACAGGTAAATTGCTAGTCGGTGCCAGAAATCAAAATACAGGCATCGCCACTGCTTCTAAGTGAGCCCAGCCTGTGTCCCCTGGAGGCTGCCCCCGCCCCCACTGCCACCAGGTAGTAATCAGGCCAGGAATTAGCAGCGGCACCCAGGGTGCGATGAGCAGTGCTTTATTACGCATTCCTTGCTTTCCCCCATGAGCATGTTTTCTGTTGAATTTCTTGAAGCTTCTGCACACGGTTCAGAGGGTAATACCATTAATTAGACCAACAAGGTAATGGAATGAAAGGTACGGGCCTTTACAGTAGACGCGATCTATCCCTGCTCGACAGAGGGGCCCCTGGCACTGCGAAGCCTGGCTCGGGGACTATCTGAGGATGACGCTCCGACGGTAATTAAAACTGGGGAAGAGATTTCACTCTTCCCCGCGAGTGGAACGTGAACAGTTTAAGAGCAGAGACCAAACTCATCACGCAGAGAAGTCAAAGAGATATTCCAAAAGAGCCCCAAAGAGGCTTTACTTATAATTAGCAGCTGAAAGGTTTCGGTGGTATTACATCAATCTTTGTTTAAGAGAAAAACTTTAAGATTATTTTGACAAGGTACAGTTTTGACTGAAGTTGAGGGAAGCTAAAAGCGTTACTTTAAAATGTAATTATGTGAAATTTCAATTATCATCCTCCCCTTTCAAAAGTCTCTCAATCCGGCACGGCAGGCAATTAGACATGAAAGAGGGCGGGAGGGTTTGCGCGGGGGACAATGTGGTCGCTTCCCAGGGACGGACGCACACGGTGCCATCGACTGTTTCCAGCTTCCTTGGAGCCGAGAGGATGTGGGGTGGGGAGAGTCAGTCCCGCTGGCGGAGGAATCTGGACGATTTTCAATGGCGGCCCTTTCTCCCCGGCCGCACCGGTAAACCTGCCTGGAGGCCTACGGGGTTTTCAGCTTTCAGGGGACCTAAGAGATTTCAAGGGATACTTGGTATGTCATAGAGTTTGATCTCGATGCTGTTGTTCTCGGAGCATAGACTTGAGCCGGAAGGGCTGGCACCGCACAGGAGCCTTCTTTCCTGCCCCATCACACCTGCGGCGCTGGGGAATCAAGACACCAGCCAGGGGGACGGAGCCCGCGGGGAGGGGGGGGGCGCGAGCGCCACGAGGGGCCTGTCGTTGGGCCCCGCTCCCTCGGGCTGTCTGCACCCGTTACCCTGAAAGCCTGACGTTCGGCTGTCAATCAGTTGGCACCATTATTTAAATTCATCAGAGTTTAGCTCCTGACACGTTCACTAAGTGCTAAGCAGGGAGGATAATGGGAAGCCGGAGCCATTAGGCCGCGAAGCTGGTCGTCGTCCCAGCAGCTTGCTCTCCAGGCGCACTTAACCTCACCCTCCCCTGGAAGCAGCAGCATGGACGCAGCCGTTCCCTGAGCCCATATGGCAGATGAGACAGTGGAGGTCCGGCAGGTCACGTGGCGGGCCCTGGGGATGCTGAGGTCCCTGCGGCCGAGCCAGGATCATGCAGCACCTCCCGCACCTGCCCCTGCCGCGTGGGCCTCCTAAAATGCAAGCGTTTCTGAGCACCTCTGCTTCTGGAAACCCGCTGTGTGGCTCTGAGTGGTTCAGGATCAAACCTGACACTTAACCGTGGCTCCCGGGGCCCCGTAGGGCCTGTCCTTCTTCCTCTCCTTTCTCACCGTTGGCCCCATGGGCGGCGTTCCGGCCACACCGGGATTGTCGCGGCCTCTCCCAGATTGCTCAAAGCTGCTCACGCTGCCTGCAGTCATCTTCCCTGTTCTTCCCACAGAAAACTCCCTCTGGCCCTTCTGTGCTGCTTCCAGGAGGCCCCCAGACTCCCCGAGACTGTGCCCCTACTGCGTGCCCGCATGGCAGGCTCTAGGCACTCACCGTGCTTCTCAGTAAATAGATACGAGCATCTGCTGCGTTCCAGGAGCTGCTGGAGTCCTGGGGGATGAGGCGGTGAACCGTAGGCAGGAAGGGGAGACATGCTGAAAATAGACGTGTCTATAAGGGGCTGGGTGGCTCTAAGGAAAATAAGCAGGCTAAGGGAGACAGTGAGGGTGGAGTGGGAGCTCCTTTACGTCGGGGTTGGGGAAGGCCCCGTGCAGAGAGTGGGAGGGGGTGAGGAGTGAGCCGTGTGGCTGTCCAGGGGACAAGCGTCCGAGCAGAAGGAAAAGCAGGTGCACAGGCCCATGCGGCTACAGCCACTGGGTGTGTTTGAAGCGGGAGGCTCAGCGAGTAGGAGAGGGGTCGGAGGTAAGAGATGAGCTCAGAGGGGCGGCTGGCCCGCACCTTGCAGAATGGGCGAGAACGGGGAGCTAGTGATCTGGGAAGCCAGAGGACGGGCTTCTGCACAGGCCCGATATACCATGCTCAGGATTTAAAAGGACTCAATCCTCAGGGCGCCTGGGTGGCTCGGCCGGCTGAGCGTCTGACTCTTGATTTCGGCTCAGGTCATGATCCCAGGGTCCTGGGCTCGAGCCCCTGTTGGGCTCCGTGCTGAACACAGAGCCTACTTGTCCCTCTCCCTCTGCTCCGCACCCCGCCTACTCTCGCTCTCTCTCAACTAAATAAATAAAATCTCAAAAAAAAAAAAAAAAAGTAAGGGCCTCAACCCTCATTCCCTGCTGCTGCTGCTGCTGCTGATTTAATCTGGGGTCTTCCTGCCACCCTAGGCCCTATGAAGGGAGGGGTGATGTGTCGTTGATGCGCTGGTAGCCCCAGAGCTCACCCAGTCCTGCCTCCTAGAAGTTACCTAACGATGCAGGTGAAAGGGTCCCCAGAGCAGCTTTGCTTCGTCTTGGATGCCACAGCCATGAGCAGAGCCGGGGGGCAGCGTGTTCGTGGTCTCTGTGACGTGATCCTCCTAAAAAATACAAGCAAAAAACCAAACAAACAAACAAAAAAAAAACCCAAGCAACCCAAGGGGTGCTCTGCACCCAAGCCTGGCGTGTGCTGTGCTGGGGGCCTCAGGTGCCTGGGGGGGAGGCCGCGCGCGGTGGGCACGGGCTCTTCTCTGCTCATGGGGCCCCGAGCCAGGCCGTGGGTCGGGCGTGCGTGCAGATGCTGTGCCCGGCGGCCCACGGCGCTGTGGGCAGGAGGGCCAGGCAGCCCAGCGTTCCTCGCTCGGCCGACCCTCTCGCCCTCTCCTCCGCGGGAAGCGGGCTGCACCCGTCCTCTCGTGAACGAATTCAACAATTCAACGTCCCCTCTCACGTTATTTTCTCTCTGGGCGGTGGGGGCCCGCCCGCCACCCCCGCTCTGTGGCATGTGCACCGAATGCACCTGGTCCGCGGCGTCGTGCTCCCGGGGCCTGGCGTGGGGGGCAGTTCTGTGCCTATGGATTCTGTGGGTTCCTTTGAAAGGCTGACCTTTTGTCGGCGGAGCGGTTTGAGTTTGAGTTGGCGCCCAGGACAAAGCCGCCTTTCAACACACCCGCAGCATATAGGCAGCCAGGACTTTTTCAATGAGGTTGTAGGAAATTTGCCAAGTCGTTTGGGGCCTGTAAATTAGGCCTTGTTTAAAAATTTAGATAAAGCCCAATGTGAGAGAGAAATGCTTTCATAACATTAAACGTGAATTACGCTGAAAACCCCTTTCAAGTTAAATGGAACCGTTCTCTGCGAGCCCAGAGACATGAAATGCTTCAAATGTCAAAAGAGTTTTCATTTATTGTCCCAAGTGAAACGAAGGCATTTTATGTGGCTTAATAGTTCAGACGCACATGTAAATGGAATTCATTTGGAGGACGCCGGGCCCGTTTTGGAATCTATTTGCACAAACCTGCCTGATTGCATCGTGTCCCTGCTGTCACCCCACGCAGGGCGGCGCTCCCCGTCCTCGTTCCGAGGGCCGACACGTCCCGCTTCCATCTTTAGCCCATAAGGCAACTGGAAGTCTTTTTTTTTTTTCTTGCAACTGGAAATCTTGTCACATTTTCAACTTTCGTTCTTAGAAGGCCGATGGTTGGACGTCTGGCGGGGTGTTGTGGATACGCAGCGCAAGGTGCTGGGGTGGCTTCGGCGGGTTCGCGTCTGACACGGGTCAGGAGCCTCTGTTCTTTGGCTGAGAGCCTTCCGTCCGCGGGCTTCCTCTGTTTACCGCCGCTCTCCACCGAGCTCCCTGCCCTGCCGAGCATCCCTTTGACCCTTTGACGAGCTCCTGTGTTGCTTGAGATGTAGGTGCTGCAAGGAACTCCGGGTTAAACCGGCTGAAACAGTGAGGGGACTCTCAGGATGCAAAGCGTCTTGGGCCTCCAGCACATTCCGTGCACTTCCAGCACACCCCACGGGCCGCCCAGCGCAGCGGCCAGGCCCCACGTCCTCTTGCCTCCTCAGTCTGGCCTCCGTCGCCCACAGTGACCCTCACCCTTCCCGCCCCGGGATGGTGGCCCCTGGCTCCAGGGTCCCTTACTTGGTCGCTCCCATCCGGTGGCTAAGATCTAAGTCTGTCCCTTCTTCAGGACAAAGGCCTGGACGTAGATCTGATTGGATCAGGTGCGAGCGCAAGGGAGGGGTGCAGGGGCACCGGGCTGGGTCCTGGCACCTGAGCTGCACGCTCCGGATCCAGAGCCGGACTCACTCAGGGCCGTGCTGCTCAGTGTCTAACAGGTGACCCCCCAGAAGCAAAGGGAGAGGCAAAATAATAATAATAATAGTAATAATAATAATGCATCATTTGCCCATTTCTGTGGTCTAACTAACCCTGCCGTGGGTGATTTTAAGCAACCAGTGCACCCCCACTGAGCATGTGCTTGGGAACGGAAGCACGTGCGTGATTGGCACCCAGGCCAGTACAGCACAGTGACAGCTCCGCCGGTGTCTGGGGACCGTGGAGGGGGCAGGATGAGTCCCCAAGCCAAAGGCAGGGAAAGGGAGGAAAAGACGTGGATGTGGGCTCCTCAGCCCACGTCCCTCGTGCGGCCGGGCGTCTCCTGATGCGGCGTCACGCTGGTCCGTCCCCGGCCACTGCTGAGCCCTGGCTCATCTCTCTGTGCCTGCGGGCAGCGGAGACAGTGCCGCTCAGGCCAGAAAGTCCAGCTGGGGCCCTCGGGCAAGTCCTTGGACCTTTCCTGATAGCTCCCGCCGTAAAGAGATGAGAGGAATGACCTTTCCCTCAAAGGGCATCGTGAGGATGAAATGAAACGCCGTCCGCCCGTCCGTCTGATGCATCTCGCACCTGCTGCCGCTGGACGGGCCTGGGTTCAAGTCCCAGCGCCGCTGTCTATGAGCCGCGTGACTACGGAGGAGACACCTAGCCTCTCTGAAACACGGTCTTCCCATCATGAAGGTAGAGGGTAATAACGGGCCTTATCTCGAAGTGTTGCTGCAAAGACTGAATAAGATGGAGCATGTAACGGTGCAGGAAATGAAAAAGCCAATTTTTTATAAATCTTTTTTTAAAAATATTTATTTATTCATGAGGGACACAGGCAGAGGGAGAAGCAGGCTCCATGCGGGGAGCCCGAGGCGGGACTCGATCCTGGGACTCCAGGATTGCACCCTGGGCCGAAGGCAGGTGCCCAATCGCTGAGCCCCCCAGGCGCCCCAAGCCATTTTTTTAAAAAAGATTTTATTTATTTGAGAGAGAATGAGAGACAGCACAAGCAGGGGGAGCTGCAGGCAGGGGGACAAGGGGACACAGGTTGCCCCCCGCCCCGACCACTGATACTACTTGACGGGGCCAGCCCGAATTCACCCAAGAGCTTCCATGGAAGCTACTAGAAAGTGACTCCCCGCTGCCCTGAGACCTGGAAGACAATGGCCGGGGCTGTGCATCCATTTTGCCACCATGAGGTAGGAGCCCAGGGGAGCAGGAGCCAACAGATGACAGGAGCTAAGATAGTTTGAGCCAGGATTAAGGGCCTCATCCTTGGATATTTAATTTGCATACCTCCATCTATTCTTTTTATTTCTTTTTTCTTTTTTTTTTTATTCTTTTTATTTCTAAGCTAGTTAGGGTTGGGAGTTTCCACTGATTGCAGCCCCCCGAGTCCCGTTTGAGACGTTCCCCCTGGAGACGCTGAGCCCGGGATCGTGGCGCTGCCGTGCTCAGTGGAGCAGAGACACCAGGACCCCACTTCCTCCCACCCGGGCCCTGTCGCTGCCTCCACAGGGGCGTCCTCCAAGCTTCCAGCTGGCGGCCAAGGTGCGCGGCTCCAGACATGTGCATCACGGCCTGTCCCGTCACATGCGTCCTTACCAGGGAGCTGGAGCATGAGCTGCAGCCCTGGGCTGCCCAGTGCGTCCCCAGGGAATCAGACACCGCCCCCCACCCCCCCACCCCCGGCCCCAAGGTGGTCGAGGGCGCTGGTGGGTATAATGCACCTGTGTGGGCTGTGTCTGAGGCACCGGCGCCGTTTTTATAAAGACACAAAGGAAAGACAGAGAGACTTGGGGGTCGCCTCTCTTAATGTCACACCGCAGATGCTGGCGAGCACCCCCAGGTTTTTAATAAATGTTATTTTGGTTGAATTTAGAGGTTTGGAGACGACAAAGTGACACATTTTCACAGCTCCCTGTCAAACCGAAGCATGATTGCCAAACTGTTAAGTTTAAAAAAAAAAAAAAAAAGGCAGGAAAGGCAGCAGCTTGCATGGAGCATCCCCATTGCAATGCCAGGTTTCTCGGGGCTCCGCCTGCCCCCCAGGATCATTTACAGGTGCACCTAGTGTAACGGCGCCTGCTGGGCGGGCTGGCGGCGGGCGTGGAACTGCAGGACCACGTTTGCTAGAGTGTTCGACGCCAAGACGTGCTTTGACCGTGTTGGTGAAGGGAGACGGGATACTTGTTTTTATTTTAAGACAGACTTTTATGAAGTGTAGCGTCTCCCTAGTGGGTTTTTTTTTAATGATTTTATTTATTTATTTATTCGAGAGAGAGGCAGAGACACAGGCAGAGGGAGAAGCAGGCTGTCCCGCAGGACTCGATCCCAGGACCCCGGGGTCACGCCCTGAGCCGAAGGCAGGCGCTCCACCACTGAGCCCCCCTGGCGCCCCTCTAGCGGTTTCTTTTTAAGGGAATCAGATGTGAATCCCAATACAAATAGACAAATCCTTCTATTCAGGAAATAATCCCCCAGGGACCTCCGCCAGAAAATGCCTCCCCGGTAAAGCGAGATTAGCAACGTACCCGTAACGAAAGAATCGTCCGCGGCGGAAAGAGTCAATGGTCCGAAGGGTAATGGCAGAGGTTCCAAAGTGTTCTGGGAAAGTCGGCCAAGACCGCACCCCGCCCCCACCCCCGGCAGGAGAATCCTTCCTTGGAGGCTTTTATTTATTTATGGGTTTGTTTTGCTCACCTCAGTTCTGCTCGTTTTCTGCCCCCTTGAAGCCGCAGGGACGAGCTCGTGCCAGCCGTGCCGTCTTGTCCTGCTCTCGGCCGAGGCCGCGCAGGAGAAGCCAAGACTCCCGAGTGCAGGCCCCGCGGAGGCCCCCTGTTTGGCTTCATCCCACGGGCATCATCCGCCTTCCTGCCCCCCGACCGACCACCTTTGCTGGCGTCCTTCTCCTGAGTCGAGCCAGGCGTGGAGGGTCGGCTGGACTGGAACAGTCCGTCACCGGGGCTAGACGGGAAGAGTAGCTCAAGGTACTCCCTGTCTAGCGTAGGTGGTCCCCTGCTGGGAGGGAGGATGGGACACCACCTCCAACGACCGCATCTCCTGGCGCTGAGATGCTGTGGCAACAGGATCATGCTCCCTGCTCCCAGATGTCCACGTCCTCATGCCCCGAAACCTCACATGGCAAAAGGACTTCTGTGGATGTGAAGTGGCAGGTTATCACGCATGGTCGGGGGAGTGGGGGGCTCAGCATCCCCACAAGAGCCCTTGTAAGAGGAAGGCAAGAGGGTCAGAGTCAGAAAAGGGCAGAGAAGGGTGTGTTCTGGGCAACGGGTCAGAGAGATGTCACTGCTGGGAAGAGGCCACAAGCCACGTGGACTGTGAGGCCTCTAGCAGCTGGAAGAGTCCGGGAAACGGAGTCCTTATGGGGCCTCCAGAAGAAGGCAGCCTCGCGACACCTTGCCGTTAGCCCCGGCAGGTGCGTTTGCAGACTTCTGACCTCCAGCACTGCAAGATCATGAATTTTTTATTATTATTATCATTATTTTTTTAAGCCACGGAGTTCGTGGTAATTTGTTAGGGCAGCAATAGGACATGCAGGCATCCCCCGTCAAGAGCACTACAATAACGCACACCCCTCAGCTCTCGGGTCGCAGAACGTGATTCGTGCTTTCTTTGATGATCCAGAAGATACTCGAGGATCCTGCTGTGCCTTGGAGACGTGGTTATGAAAATAAGTTTCCCTTCTATTAGTGCTGGTCACGAGAGCGCCCGGGAAACGGGGTCTGCTTCCGCGGGGCTGGCCTAAAACCAAAACCGCAAGGAACGCGATCGTTTGGAGCGGAAGGAAGATCACCCCAGTTGCTTACTGCGGAGCCTCACAAAACCGTGAGCTCTTCCGTCCTGAGTTCCGAGTTTTCCCACGTTCTGGAGGGTTCCCCGGATGTGTCCGCTGCTATGAGGCTGGAGCCTAGGGTGATTTGCGCGCCGACCTCCCATCAGCATCGCAAGGAGCTAACGTGTATGTGTTCAGAAGGCAGCAGGTGCCATTGACCGTGACACGGCTGTCGCACGTGCTCTGGGCTTACGCTGCGCTCACGCTTGAACTCGTCCTTCCCCGGGACCTGGGATTCAGCATATCAGATGCCTCCCGGCTCCGTTTTTTTTTTTTTTTAATAAAGCCTGACTGATAAAAGATGAAAGATCAGTGATCTTTTTTGTCTTAAAAACTTCGGTGTCATGACCTCACCTGGAGAATCTGTCTTCGGAAGTGGACCGTCCGTGGGCAGGAGGTCGGAGACTCAGGTGCTAGCGAGCGGATGAGTGCAGGAAACACCGTAAATAAAGCCCGCGAACGATGTTCCCGTCCCTGGTCGCTCAGCAGCGCAGACCACGGTGGCGAGGGCAGGCGGGCAGGAACCCAGGAACCGGGCCTCCGCCTGCCCTTCCGAGCCCCGCCACCTACTCGGTCCCATAGTCGCCTCGTGCTTCTGCAGCCCTGCACAGGCCAGGCCGGCTGTGCTGCTGAGGTCGCCTCTTGTAAGGGGCGACAGGCAGGGCAGGCCGGGGCCCTCCAGCGAGCTGCCGGCGGGCTCTGGAGGGGTCCCCAGAGGTCACCGACTTCCAGGGCTGGGACGCGAGTAACGTTTCCTGCCCGCCTCGCTTCTCCTGTGGTCAGCTAACACCTCTTCCTCGGCAGGAATCCGCTTCGGCCGTGAGTACCTTTGCAGGTTTGCCCTTGCGTATTGTGTGCACATAAAAACAAACCAACAAAAAACACAAAAAAACCCACCATTTTTGTAAGTGGCTCAGAAATGGTGCTTTGGAGTCCAGGTGCTCAGGGTGGAACTTGGCTTTGCCTCGCCATAGCCGAGCAAACTTGGACGAGTCGGTCTCCCCACCTGCAACGTGGCGGGGGGGAGTAAGAGTGGTACCTACCCCAGGGGCATTATGGGGAGGAGGAGGAGAAGAGGAGGAGGAGGAGGAGGAAGAGGAGGGTGGAGTGAATATCAAGTTGCTTGTGTTGGCTCCTGCTTTGTCCCGGTAAATACGGGCTGTTGTCCATTGGGTGAGAAGAGGCGATAGGTTAGTAGAGCACACAACTCGGACGTCTAGAAATCCTCCAAGCCGTGACCTGGCACTGGGGCCGTGGGCCAGTCCCTAACTGCCCCGACGGGGGCTCCCCTGCACACCTGGGTGGGGACGGTGCGAGGTACCTGGCCAGCGCTGGCCCCCAGCTGCCACGGCGTCGGGGCTCCCTCCTCCTTCCTTCCTTCCTTCCTCCTTCCGCTGCTACCACTGTTCTCAGTAATGGGAGGCCTCCTTGAACACCCCCATCCCTTTTGTCACATTCCCTACGGGGGTTGCAGGAAATGGAAATCCACCTGTGCTTCTGAGCCCTACCTGGGTCAGGTGCGGCTGTGTATGTGTCGCAGCTGGGTGGGAAGTCATCAGACCGGCGGTCCTCAACCAGGGCGATTTGGCAATATCTGGAGACATTTTTTTGAAGTCATAACCGGAGTGGGGAGGGTTGCTGGTATCTAGTGGGCGGGGGCCAGGGATGCTCCTAAAAACCCTGCAATGCCTGGGACAGCCCCTGACCCAAAATGCCGATAGTCCAAGGTTCAGAGAGCCCGACTTAGCTGGTGTCGCAGGTGATGTATTGTTTCTCCACGTGTTGATTTGCTTTAGTCCATTGGTTTGCTTATTCCGAGGTCTGCTCACTTCCAGGTCTGTTGGCATATGGAAAATCACAGTTGTCAAGTAAGGTTAATGGTCAAAATACACTCTTTGCCCCCACTATTTAAAACCAACTTCAAAAAAAAAAAAAACCAACTTCAACACAACTATCGCAAAGGAAAGAGGAAGGCAAAGCATCACAATGGGGTGAAAGGGGAGAGGGTGTTGGCTGGGCCTGGACTCCAAGACTCTGATCCCACTTCCAATGCTTCCTGGATGGGGTGATTTTGGGGCAAGTCACCCCGTCTCTCTAGGCTTCAGGTTTGTCGTCTGTCCAATGAAGGGGTGGGGCTGCATATAAGCTATTCGGCTCTAAAATTCCTAACTACAACTGTAAACTCAGGAGGTCACCCTGTCTAGGTCCTGCTGGGGATGGTGTTGTCTGACCCACGGCTCCAAGGGAGGGGAAATGAATTGGAGGCATCTGCGTGCTGCTCCTTGAGCCGTTTGGATCGGAGGCGGCCTGTGTTTGTTGGGCACCTCTGGCCCCCTCTATCCCTAAAAACCCTTATAACCGTGACGGTAACAACAGCAGCTGACAGCGAGCACTGACCGGGCACCAGCGCCGAGCCAAACACGGGTCCCCTGCAGGCACTCGTTTGGTCCACTCATCAGCTTCATGAGCCAGAGGGCTCTCATTTCTCCCACCTTACGGATGGGGAAACAGAGGCACAGCAAGAGCTGGGCAATTGGACTCCGGGAATGCCGTGTCTCCACCACAAAGTGAGACCCGCTGGCTCCCCAGTGGCCCGAGCGCAGGCCCGAGCACTCGCTTTGCTGCTCATCTTGAAGGAGGAGACTCTAAACAATTTCATTTTCGGATGAAGCTAATCTGCAGGACGTCACCCTCCTCGGGAGGGGATCGGGAAGCCCAGAGGACACGGGAAGGGGGAACGGCAGGAGTCGAACATCGCCCCCGGACCCTGAAAGCCCGCTCATGTGTTTGAGGGGAAATCGCACCTGAAGTTCAGACTTTCCACAGGAAGACGAAACTCTGAGAGCTGTGATTTCCAAGGGCACCTCTGGAGAGGCCGGACCCCGGGGGCGGGAGAGCCCGGCCGTGCTGACTTTCTCGTTTCTTTGTGGGCCGGCTGTGTGTTCTCTCTGGGATGGGGACCTCCCCCACCCCACCCTACCCCTCCCAATCCGGGTACCTTGGATGTGCAATGGGAGGTGTGCAGTGAGCACAGAACCAGAATAACCTGGGCAGAGCTCAGAAAGTGTAGGAGGTGATGGAAGTCGGGATGCGCGGAGTCACGCGACGTGATTATATTCAAAGTCCTATCACGGCCCGAGCATTCACGTTTACTGAGCACCTGCTGCGTGCCAGGTACTGAGCTAAGCTCTTTGCTTTGCATTCTCTCCTCTCAGTGCTGCCACGGTCCCAGGGGGGGCAGGTGCCATTATTTATCCCGCAGGTGGGGAACCTGACGCTCACGAATGTCACGGGACTTGCCAAGGTCCCAGGGTGGCACATGGTGGACACACAGGGAGCTTGACCAGGACCTGTGCTGCCTTCTGGTCACCACCCTCCTCAGATACCTCTTACGACGGTAGTTCTCAAGGCTGGCTCTCTGGGGAGTCTTCCGGAAGCTTCTGTAAAGGATCAGACCTCAGCTCCTACCTGATAAGATTCTGGTTTAATTAGTCCTAAGTGGGGCCTGGATATTGCATCATTTTTTTTTCAATTCCTTGGGTGATTGTGCAGGAAGCTGGGGTTAGGAACCAGTCATGTGTACATGTGTGTGTTTGTACATGTGAACACATGTGTCTCTGTGTGTTGTATTTCTTTTTTTTTTTAAGATTTTATTTATTCATTCATGAGAGACACACAGAGAGAGAGGCAGAGAGACACAGGCAGAGGGAGAAGCAGGCTCCATGCAGGGAGCCCGACGTGGGACTCCATCCTGGGTCTCCAGGATCATGCCCTGGGCCGAAGGCGGCGCTAAACCGCTGAGCCACCCGGGCTGCCCTGTTGTATTGCTTTCTAAGGGCTGCTGTCACAGAGTCCTACAAACCGAGTGGCTTAAAAGAACAGAAAAGTTATTCTTTCTTAATTCTGGAGGCTTCGAGGGAGAGTCTGCTCCAGACCCGTCTCCCGGTGTCCTCGCCTCGCAGGCTCACCACTGCTGTCTCTGCCTTCGTCTCCCCATGGCGCTCTCGCTGCGGGTCTGTGTCTCTGTAGGTCTGTTTCTCTCCTTTGAAGGGCGCCAGTCGTTAGACTTAGGGCCCTCACTAGGCCAGTGTCATCTCAACTGATCTCCTCTGCCAAGACTCTTTGCAAATGAGGTCACGTTCTGAGGTCCCCGATGGCCGTGAATTCCGGAGGCACGCTGTCGAACTCCCTGTGTGTGTGTGTGCGTCCATGTGTGCATGCACACAAACAACTGAGGTTGTGTTAAGGATGGCGATCCTGTTGAGATGTGTAAGGGTCAGGCCCTGCCCACGGTAGAAAACCATTGTGTGTGTCGGTGGAGAGTCAGCGGGGAGATGGGTGCTCTCCCGAAAGATGGGGTTGAGTGTTCCTCTTGAATGGGTCTTGGGTCCTTCTGCTTCCTCATCCACATGGCCACTCACTCAATTCAGGCCGCCATCATCTGTCACCTGTGTAGACAGTGGCAACCTGCCCCCTGGTCTCCCTGCCTCCTGCCTTCCAGCTTCTGCAAACCCCACCACCACCACCTGCCCCGGCCCAGCCCCGTTCCTCCCAGGGCATGCTCAACAGGCAGCCAGTCTTCTTGTTACTTCTCAGCTGAGGCCCTCGGGTGGGTCCTGCTGTCCTCCTCGGAGCCTCTCAGTCTACCTGTCCGACGTCACCATCCAGAAGGTGCTTCTGCACCAGAAGCCCATCTCCTGGCTTTTTCTTCAGGCCGTCCTCTGTGTGGTCCTTTGGCCGGGAAGGAGGGACTCTCACCATCCCAGGACCCCAGGGCCGTGATCACCCAGGGGACCCTGCAGACAGCATGGAGCGAAGCGAGGAGGTTCCTGTGGACTCGGGCAAAGAGACCAGTAAACAGCCCCACTGAGGTTCCTCCAGCCGCTTTCCAGGCTGGGAATGAAATGACCAGCTGTAAAAATGTGATGCATAATACAAACCAGCTTAATGGTTTTCTGAAACATTAAAAATTAATGTTGAACATCAATGCTTTTCGTGGTCAAATGTCCCCCCTGGAGCTCAAGGTCTGGAAATTGTCCCCGTAGGGGACATTGGGGACCATGACTATGGGCCTGTTTGGGATGGTATAAATGCCCTGTGGAGTAGAGGCCGTTTGGGGGTGAGCTGGTCTTAAATGGCCCAGGCAAGGGGCAGAGAAGCTTTCTCCGTGGTCTCTACTCTCGCCAGCAGTCTGTAAGCTTCAGAGGCTTTTTGCAACCCCAGCTTGTTTCTCCCGTCCTAACCCCATATGCAGCCCGGGGGTGTGTGTATGTGAGGAGGTAGGTCCCGTCGAAGAACTGGAGTCGGCCCGTCCGTGGGGCTGCTGCATCCTCAGACCCATCTCCTGTGATTTGTTTTGCCATCCCGGGCGGGGAGCCGAGGCTCACGTCCCACGGGCTGCTGCTCTATAGGTGGGCTTCGAATCTTGTTCTTGAGCTGCTGCTCAGCTAGGTTTAAAAATACCCCTTTACATTTTAGATAATAAAGCTCAAAATTACTCACTGTATTAGAAGCTGCTTAATAAAATTACAGTCTAATAAACTGATTTGTATTTGCCAGGTTTCAACCGTATGGGACCTGCTGGGATGTGCCCTGAGGCTGTGCATTCGGTTGCAGGTGGAATAAGCCTCTGTCCTGTTTCTGTGGGGGGGCAACAGGTTGGGACTTTTATCATTCCATCAATTCCTCTTCCATACCCACGCCCTTGCTGCTGGCACAGGTACGGGGGGCAAGGAGGCCAGAAGAGTCTGTGTTGCCAGAGCACCCTCGAACTGTGGCCATTCCCAGGGGCAGGCATTGCAGAGATACCTGGTTTCCTTCTTTCTTCCTTCCTTCCTCCTTTCTTTCTTTCTTTTTTTTTTAAAGATTTATTTATTGGGCACCTGGATGACTCAGTGGTTTAGCCCCTGCCTTTGGCCCAGGGCATGATCCTGGGGTGCCGGGATCGAGTCTCACATAAGGCTCCCTGCAAGGAACCTGCTTCTCCCACCACCTGTGTCTCTGCATCTCTCTCTGTGTCTCATGAATAAATAAAAATAAAATTTTAAAAAATACAGATTTATTTATTTTAGAGAAAGAGAGAGAGAGCGCATGAGCGAGCGAGAGGGGTAGAAGGAGAGAGAATCTCAAGCAGACCGCACATGGAGCACGGAGCCCGACGTGGGGCTCCATTTCATGACCCTGAAATCGTGACCTGCGCCAGAACCAAGAGTCGGATGCTTGACCGACTGAGCCACCCCAGTGCTCTGAGGTGCTTGGTTTCCATGCTGGGTACTACTACCCATCTCCCTGGGTGGTTAGTTCTTGTTTTAACACTTTCTCCGAAGCATTAATCTGGTGCTTTGCAGCCTCCTTGGCGAGAAGCCCGAGAGCTGCAACTTGGTAAGGAGGCTTCTCTTTCTCTGCAAAGCTCAGCCCAAACAGCAGGCCTGCAGCCTGTGCTCTGACCTGGTAGCCATGCTGCCCCGGGCCTTTGCACATGCTGCTTGCTCTGCCTGGATAACTCTTTATTCGCACTCTCGGTATCCTCACCTCCATCCCCTTTACCATATTAACTTTTGCTGCTTCAGGTCTCAGATTAAATGTCTCTTTGCTTAGAAAGGCTTACGGGGCTCCCAGGCCCCTGCTCTGAGCCTCTGTGCTTCAGCCGCACGTTTTCATCCATTGCTTGGCTCTTCTGTCCTTTGATCCGGCTGTGTTCTCAGGAAGGCTCTCTCTTTAGTGGCAGACTGGCCATGGCTGCCCGGGAACTCATCGTCCCAGATGAATCACAGGGCCTTATTCTTAGTGGTTGCAGCAAAAGCCCCGAGTCATTTGCCCATCACTGAATCGATTCCTCTATGAAAACCCCCCGGACAGCCGGTATAACCGCACACGGCCCCAGGACACCCAGGTGAGTCGGTTGCACGAGACATCCCTGCATCTTGCTGCATCTGGCCGGTCTAGATTTGGCCAACGATGGCAGAAAATCTGAAATTACAGTAGCCTAAATTAAAAAAAAAGAACATTATTGTTCTTTCCCATAAAGGGCCGGTGCGAGGGTCCCGCTCCTCAAGGACCTCAGGGGCTCGCCGCCTCCTGGCTCCCCCCCGGGCTGTCCCTGCTACATGGCCCGCAGCCCTGAGGGCACAACGCGGTGCTCCAGCCCCGCTCCCAGAAGCCAGACCGGAGGCCCTAGAGGAGGGAGCAGACCAAGTGTACTTGCCGACCTTTAGGGGGGTTTCCAGAACCTGCTGCCTCTTTCTTCACCTTCTGTTGACCAGAACTTGGTCACATGGCCACCTAAGCTGCAAGAAAAGTGGAGTGTGCCCATGAGCTGCTCAGAAATTATGTTACACTTGGACATAACGGCAGGAGCACAGTCCATTAGAGACAAAATTGGTCAATTAGATGTTATCAAAATTTAAAAAAAAAAAAAAACCTCCCTCCGTGAGACACACGAATGAGGAGAACGAAGCAAAGAGCTACAAACTGGAGCAACGCGCTGCAGGTCACACGAAGGCCTTGTATCCAGAGTATACCCGAGACTTCAAACATAGTAAGGGAATAACCCATTTTTAATTTACTTTTTATTTTTAAAAAATATTTATTTATTTGACAGACTGAGAGCACAAGCAGGGGGTGCAGCAGAGGCAGAGGGAGAAGCAGGCTCCCCCCCGCCACCCCCCGAGCAGGGACTCGATCCAAGGACCCCGGGATCATGACCTGAACTGACGGCGGATGCTTAATTCACTGAGCCACCCAGGCCTCCCTTTACTTTTTTAAAGTTTTATTTATTTATTTATTATTTATTTATTTATTTATTTATTTGAGAGAGAGGGGGGCATGTGGCTGAGCACAGGGGAGGGGGAAGGGGCAGAGGGAGAGAGAGAGGATCTCAAGCAGATTCCACACTGAGCACAGAACTCCACGTGGGGCTTGACCTCATGACCCTGATATCATGACGTGAGCTGAACCCCGAGAGTCGGACGCTCAACCCACTGAGCCACCCAGGCGCCCTGAAAACAGCCCATTTTTTTTTCAAATGGGCAAAGGTTTGAATGGACACCTCTTCAAGGAGAATAGAGAGATGGGAGGTGAGCCCCCGAAATGATGCCCTGCATCGTCAGCTGTTCGGGAAACAGAAATTAAAGCCACGACGGAAAAAAATAAATAAGTAAAAAATAAAATAATAATAATAATAATAATAAAATAAATAAAGCCACGACGGGCTCCACACCTGTTAGAGTGGTGAGAATGGTGAAAACCAAAAACGTGGGCGAGACCACCTGCCGGCAAGTCTGGAGACAAGTCCAGAGAGGACCTGGCCCTCCTAGGAGAACGTAGGACGGTGCGGCCAGTCAAAAAGCAGCTTCTTAAAGCTGGAGCTGCTGTATATCCAGCAATCGTGCACCTGAATGTTTATCCTGGAGCAATAAAGAAACCTGTGCATGAGGGTTTAGGGTGGGCTCCTCACAGCCCCACACAGGCAGTGACCCAGCAGGTGGACGGACAGGCGGTGGGCCGTCCATACAACGGGAAACTACTCAGGGAGAGAAGGGAGGGAATTACGAGGACAGCACACGACTTGGGTGGATCTCCAAGGAGTCATGCTGAGTCGAAGAAAACAGTCCTGCGCACTGTCTGCTTCCATTGATGGGATATTCTCGGGAACACGGAGCTAGGAAGTGAGGGTAGATTCACGGTTACTGCGGGGTGGGGCTGGGCAGGGGCCACTCCAAAGAGGCAGGCAATAGGGAGGCTTTGGGGGGCAATAGGACTGTTCTGTGTCCTGATTGTGGTGCTGGTTACATCCATGGCATCATGCGCCCCCCAAGAGTCTGTTTTCTTATAAACGGTGTTATTAGTAGTGGAAAGGAGGCCTGGACGTGTGTGTGGGGGGTCCCCGCCGGTGCCTCACCGGCACATTCCCTGGGCAGGGTTTCTCAGATCCCAGTGCTCTTGCCATTTAGAGCCAGATCATTCTCTGCTGAGGGGGCAGCCCTGTGTGCGCCGTAGGATGTTCACAGCATCCCTGGCCTCTACCCCCTGGATGCCAGTTGTGTCCCCCTCAACCCCGCTGTGACAACCAAAATGTCCCCAGAGAGTGTGGATCGTCCACGGGGAGCATCGTTGCCCCTGGTTGAGAACCACTGAGCGAGCCCGAGTGTGTTTCTCAGAGGCCCCCCGATTTCACTGTCTCGGCTCTTGATTCTGTGACAGGTGCCTGAGAACTTGCAGGGTATCGCGGGACACCCAGGAGGGCGGGACCCCCACAGCACGCGGGGCTGTGTGCCGACTTCGCCTCCTGCGGTCTGGGGCAGCTGTCCACCGCAGGTGTCTGCCTTCCCCACACCCTCCCTCCACACCCCCGTCACCCCACTCTGTCCCTATATCCGTTCCCTGCAAAGGAAGACTGAGCCCAGGGCAGCGATGGGCGCCAAGAGGCGGAGTGTTAACCCCCCGTTTTAGTTACATCCTAAGCCATAGGTATTTCCCGCGGCTCATTTTAAAGCTCAGGAAAGCCATTTCACTATTTAACTATAGAAGAGTAACATATTTTAATAATCATACCCCGGGGCACAGTTTTTCCCGTTGTGTGAAAAAATAATGATCAACACAGCCCGCGGCCAATTGCAAAATTATGTAAAAGTAATGAGAAGAAATCCGAGCCCACCCGCCTTCCATCACGCTAGACCCCCTTTGCTGCTCTGCTGCATTTCCTATTTCACCCGCTCCCCAGCCCAGGATCAAGATCATGGACTCATGCGAGTCTTTTCTTTCAAAAGGGCTTTAGTTATTCTAAAGGTGGCTCGGGACGTTGAGCCAGAAAAGGGCCGCTCCGTTTCCGTCTTCACCCTACAGACCAGCAGGGAGTTTACTGGATTATCGTACAATCAGGGACAAGCAGAGAACCAGAGCTACCTTAGGACACGGGGTGACAAACGCCAGTGCTTGCCGACACTGGGCTGGCAGGTGAGCGATGGAGTGAGCCGAGTGGAAGCCACAGGAACTGGCCTGGGAGCGTCAAATCTTGTGTTCTTGGTAGGAGCTGCAAACCCAAGTCTCTGCTTGATCCCTCCTGATTGATCAATGCTGCAATAAATTCAAATGGTGCAAAACGAGCCTACAGGCTAGGTAGGTCCCGGGGCCCCTGGAGTGCGACTTCTCCCCACCCCAACCTCTGAAGGTCAACTTGCTGGGCACCCTTTGAGGGAAACAGGGGAGGAAATTCACTGTGGCTACAACTCCCACTCTCAACCTCCACTGGCTCCCTCGCTCCCCCTGGTCCTCCAGGGTTCTTTCTTCCCAGCTGGCCTCTCAGTGCCTCCTGCTGCCCCAACCGTCCAGCCAAGAGAGAATGGGTCCCTTCTCCCCTTCGCCGGAGACTAAAATTAAGACGGAGCTTTTCCACGGGAGAAGAGCGGCTATGAAGTTGCGTGGACGGAATGACCACGGTTCCGTAAAGATCGCAGGCAAGAACTTGGCAGTGTAAGTTGGTTGCAGCCACTGTAGAAGATGGTACGGAGATTCTTCAAAAAAATTAGAAATAGGACCACCCTGTGATCCAGCGATGGCACGTCTGGGCCTAGATCTGAAGAGAACAAAATCACTCTCTTGAAGAGATATCTGCCCTCCCATGTCCAGTGCAGCATTATTCATAACAGCCGAGACGTGGAACCAGCCTAAGTGACCATGGATGGATGAATGGATAGAGGAATGTGGCATTTATTTACCCTGGAATATTATTCAGCCATAAAGAGGCAGGAGATCCTACTGATGACTGCATAGATGGACCTTGAGAGCATTATGCTAAGTGAAGTCAGAAGGAGGAAGGCATGTACGGTGTGATCTCACGTATGTGAGGAATCGAAAAATACCCCAACAGAATAGACCGGTGGTTGCCAGAGGCGGGGAGTGGGGGCAGGGGAAATGGGGGAAGGTGGTCAGATGATCCATACTCCCGCCTATAAGATTGGTAGGTCCTGGGGATGTCACGGACAGCATGGCGCCTAGAGTTGACAATAGCATATTGTGTATTTGACAGCTTTTAAGAGAATAGATCTCAAAAATTGTCATCACAGGAATAGACATTTTAACTGTAAGGCGGTGGGTGCGGTGGGTGCTAACACTGCGGTGAGCATTTTGCAATATACACGCACATCAAATAATTGTGTCGTATACTTGAAACTAATGCAAGGTCACATGTTCATTCGTATCTCACTAAAGCTGGGGGACAAGTAAAATTGCATAAATTGCACCTCGGAAAACAGACTAGAAGGAAATACAGCAGAATATTGGCAGTAGTTAACTCTGGGCTTGGGACTGGAGGTCATTTTCTTTCCATCAACTTTTTTCTTGTATTTTTTTTAAGCTCTTCGTGCTGGGAATGCGCTATTACTAATTTATAACAGAAAACATGTTTAAAAGAGACGTGTTCTTTGGAGACTGAATGAGAGACATAAAGACAGTTCGGTAATGGCACTTAGGTAAGTATAGACTCTTTGATAGATACCCACAGGATTATTTAACTTGGCCAATGGTAGGGATTCTGACCTCAGTTGATCCAAAGAAAAACGGTTTGACCCCCCCCCCCCCCCCCCCCCCGTAGCACGCGTCTTGGATGAGGTTGTCGGAGAGGAGACTAGAATTGCAGAGAGGCTGGGCTGGACATTGCCCTGAGAGTTCTTTTTTTTTTTTTTAAGATTATTTATTTTTTTATTCATGAGAGACACAGAGAAAGAGAGAGGCAGAGACACAGGCAGAGGGAGAAGCAGGCTCCCCACAAAGAGCCCAATGTGGGACTGGATCCTGGATCCCAAGATCAGGACCTGAGCTGAAGGCAGATGCTCAACCGCTGAGCCATCCAGGCGTCCCTGCCCTGGGAGTTCTGAGGAGGAGGTGTTGGGTCTGACCCCTGCAGGGGAGCAATCCTCAATCTACCCTCAGACACAAGGATGGAACCCTCGATTTGGGGGGTTTTTCTTTCCGAGGATGTTTACGGGACTGAGGGGATGGGAGTCACTGTTGTAAAAGTGGAAAAATAATAGAGTTTCCTTATCTGAAGTGCGTGCCTTAGGTCCCGTCCCATCAGGACCTGGCCTCTCCCCTGAGTCAGTTGCAAATGGCTGAAGTTCCTTGGGTCTTTTGGGTACGAGGCCATTCTGCCCTGAGTTGGACAACTCCGTTCGTCCCGTCACATTAAAAACAGGCCGCTTGTTGCACTCACTTCTTTTCAGTTGGCAGCAAAGGAATTCGAACGAACGCATCAGTTCTGTCCACACATTTACGTTTTCCAGGACGGTTTCCCAAACCAGGCAACAGTGACGTACATCATCCCAACTTGTTTGCCATTGGGTCTGAGCACGACAGAGCAGGGATCAGTTAGCCTGGAGTGGGCACCGTGTCATTTCTCTGATGGTGGTCAGGCCCTGGGTCCTTCAGCCAAATAAAGGTTTGTCCCTCCCGTTCCCAAGGCTCTGGGCCAAGGAGCGCTCCACTCTCAGATTCACACTCGTCCGGAAGACGTAACCTTCAGACCACCGGTAGGGCACCTACTTTATGCCACATCCAGCCTTACATCCTTTACATTTAAGAGTGGAGAAAAAAAAAAACACTCTTGTTTTTCCAACTTTCCAGCTGGGGGATTGGAACACAGAGAGGTTAAATGATTTGTTCAAGGTCACACAGCAGGTAATTGGTAGAGCTGGGATTTAACCCCAAGTCGTGTTCTGTAAAGCCCTGGATCTTAGGAGAAGTGGTTTACATTATATCCCAGAGCCTGATTAGTCCATCGCCATAGGGCCAGGTTCACATTTTGCCTATTACTGTGATGAGGTTGTGTTTACACACACGTGAAGCCCAAGGAAGATCTTGAGGTCTGCCTCCTGGCACACTGCGGAAACGCCGTTCTAATAAGTAGCCGCTTTAACACAGACCGATCCTAAAGGCAAGCCATGAAGCCTGCTAATTAGGAACGCCTCTCCGTGGGCGGCTTTTAGCTCAGGATTAGGGAAAAAAAAAAAGATACAGCATGAACTAAGATGAGCTGAGATAGAAAAGCCAGAAACCCCACTCCGACATGATCTGATTCTAATGATCATCGTGATCCCATGAAATCCAAAAACATTTCGTGTCTGATTGCTTTTCATTTGCACATTTTAAGGTAGCGTGAGTGGGTGCAATGACATTAAAGAAAAGAGGGTAAAGATTAGAGAGATAGCATTTGCAGGAAAACCCACTGCGTGCCGGGGACAGGGCTTGACACCTAAATCCTGTACCACTTAGTCCTCTCAACTGTCCCGGGAGGTTAGGTGCTGTTATCATCACTCCTAGTTTATTGATAAGGAAGCTGAAGCCTAGAGAGATTTTGTACCTTTGCCAGGGTCACTTGGCAAATAGGTGACAAAAGTCACAGAAATGACTCTGTGTGTGTGAGAGGAAACCAACAGGTTTTGGGAGATGTCCACTGTCCTATAACTTTATACCAAATACATATTAAAAATTACAAGGAGGGGAATCCCCGGGTGGCTCAGCGGTTTAGCACCTGCCTTTGGCCCAGGGCGTGATCCTGGAGACCCGGGATCGGGTCCCGCGTCGGGCTCCCTGCATGGAGCCTGCTTCTCCCTCTGCCTGTGTCTCTGCCTCTCTCTCTCCTCTGTGTCTTTCATGAATAAATAAATAAAATCTTTAAAAAAAATTACAAGGAAACATTAAATCAAGTGTGTATTAAAGAATTACGGTGGGACCAGAAGTCATCAGAAGCGCTCTCTTGTTATCGTATATGACAACCAACTTCATCATCAACACGCTTCCCATCCCGTGTGGCGTAGCTCCCCTTTAAACATCTTCTGACTGATAGAAATCACAACTAACGTAGACATTATGAACTCAGGGGTGTTTTAAATAAGTCTGCGCTTTATTAATCAGTAGTTTCTTCAAACAGTTGAAAACGATGTGGCCGGTATCTTGGGCAGCCCACGTGAAAGGAGCGTTTGGTGCATGTATGGGTTTTGGGACCACGTAAACCACACCAGGGGCCCCTTCTCCTCTCTTGGGGGTCAGTGGCTCAGCAGATTGGGGACAGGCGGTTCAGGGAATCAGAGAGAGGACAGGTCAACCTTCAGGCTCCAAATGCTACGTGTGCACACAGGGCAGGAGAGCGTGCTGGAGGGCAAACCCACCTGGACGCAGGTCAGGTGGTTTTCCTGAAACTGTATGAATTTCGAATTCAGAGAAAGTCACTCGACGCGTTTTAAATCCAAGGGCATCAAGATAAAATCGTTTGTTCTCTAAGTGACCACATTAGGCATGATCACGGTTAGCGCTGAAGCGCTTCCTGGTGTTCCTCACCTCATTTCCAAGTTGCTGTGTTTGGCTTTATGGACTTTGGGAAAGAAGCTATTGTTGAGTGCTGTTCTCCCTAGCTGCATGGTTTCGAAGAAATATTTAGACTTGCTTTAGTGGCCAGAAGGCCTAGTCTTCCTTTGTGTCCGGGGGCGGGAGGAGGCCTCTCTGTTAGCGGGAGCATCTCAGTGGGTTTGCTGGTAATGACTGGGGAGGTTTCCTTTAACTTCCGGACTTGTCTTCCCTGTTAATGAACAGGGACCCGAGTGATAGTGCATGAGAAGGAAGAAATCAGCCTCTTTCCTCCTAATCTTTTCTATCAAACGGATGAGAGGTGGGGGCAGGGCGGGGGGGGGCATCGTGTGAATCCCGGAGAGCAGAGTTTGTCCCCTTCCGACCTCTGGAAATAAGAACGCTTCCACCAAGAGGCCGGAATCAGCCCGCACAAAACCCTTAACTCAATCTTGATGAGTGTTATTCTGTGGAAGCATCACTGCAAAGAACAACATTTACTTGATTGGATTTATTTTCCAAAATTTTGATTGGGGCTTTTTCTCCCCCCAAGAGGATAATTGTAGGGTCTAAATGAACCATTTGAACTCCAGCATTAGGAGAAAAGACAAATCATGATGTGGCTCATGACGTTTGATGGTTGGGTAATGCGTCTTACTTGATCCTGATGGGATGGCCAATATGCCTGAACCCAGAGCCCCCTGCTCACCCTTTCAATGTCTTTACCTAAAACAGGGGTAGTTTGGATGGCACTGCTGATCCCACGAGGTGCTTTTGACATGGTAATAGTCCCCCCGAGAGGAAACCCATTCACCACGCTGTAGTTTCTCAAACTTTGCCATCATGTGCTTTAACTGAATTCCTACAGAATAAGATATTTTGGTACCGGAATGAAGTCTGCGCAGGGCCAGGTCACCGGGCCACAATTCAGGGTCCAGCTTCAAGAACAAAAATCCAAAGTGAAGTAAGCTAAATAGTAGAAAACAAATCCTCTTTAGGAAGCTGCATCTTTCTGAGTGCGAGGACTTACCCTGGCCATGTCATTTTGATCCCGTTATAATCTATAACAAGGGCTCTTTACTTTAAATAACTAGCAGCAGCCCTGGGCAGTTGTGTGGCATTTCAGCCCAATTCGCTCTCGTTTAAAATTGCCATTTCAGAGCCATTGTATTAGCTTCACTCTTCATTATGTTTCATTTGGTTGTGACTTGAATTTTTCTACTTTCTTCTCAACCTGCTCCCTGGTCTTGCTCTTATATGTTTATTTTTCCATCCACCTCTCTACCTACTCACCCCATCTGCTCACCCATCCACCTATCCATCCATCCAACTGTCTATCCATCCAAATGTCCATCCATCCATTTGTCTGTCCCTTCAGCCATCCACCCACCTATCCACCCATCCACCCATCATCCATCCATCCATCCATCCATCCATCCATCCATCCATTCGTCTGTCCCTTCAGCCATCTACCCACTCACCCATCTGCCCACTCATCCATCCATCCATCCATCCATCCATCCATCCATCCATCCATGTATCCATCCATGAAACATTTCAGTGCTATCTATGTTCCAGGCCATTCACCATCTTAGTGATTTTTAAGTGGGGCAATTTTGTCTTCCTGGGGGCAATGTCTGGAGACATTTTTAGTTGTCACACCCAGGAATGAGGAGGTGCTACTGGCATCTAGTGAGTAGATCTCAAGGGTGCTGCTGAACATTCATGATGCACAGGACAGCCCTCAACAACAGAGAATTATCTGCTCCAAACATAATAACGCCAGAGTTGAGAAACTCTGCCAACTTAGAGATAAGTAACAGGGTACCTGGCCACATGGAGTTCATAGTGGAGCAGGGGAGACTGACAGGTACACAGAGAAACTGCTGATGCTACTGGTGAGGTCATGGCTGTTCCCATCATTTCCCCCTTGCGGGAGGGGTAGCTCAGCAATGAGTCTATTCATGGCTCTACAGGAAGATTCTTTTCTGGGAAGGTCTAGTAGAAACTGGAGATAGGGAGAAAGATGTTGAGTGAACAAAAGGGTCACAGATACGTGTTCGAGACATATCAGTGTGGGCTAGAGGTTGGGGCCTTGAACGTAGCCCTGAGGCAGAGGTAACAAGTTCATACACTGGCAGGTGCCAGGTGGGGTGACAAGAGCAGTGACAACCGGCAGCTGATCGATCTCCCTGGGGAGCGGTAGGGACTGTGGCAAAGTCCGGAGCAGGTAAAACAGGCAGTAGCTCCCGTCAACAGTCTCCATCTAAGACTCCAGGCCCAGAGCGGCCAGATCCTTTTGATTTTTAAGGAAAGGTTAGAAGCCCAGACTTTCTATGAAGTCTCCTGAGTTTTAAATGTCAACAACTAATTCAACATTTGTTTAAACACACACACACACACACACCAAAAAGCCCTGCTTTGGCCAAACAGCACGTCAGTGGGCTGCATCCCATGGGGTTTTGACATCTGTTCTCAGGATTAAATGAATGAAGGCTTATGATAAGCAATGTGGTGCCTGGGAGAAGTAGATGTGCAGTAAACATGGGTCAGGTGTGAATACCTCATCCAAGCGTGTCTTCCTCAGTGTTGGCGTAATTGGTATTTGGAGCTGGATCATTCTGTCGCGTGGGGTTCTCCTGTAACCGTAGGGCAGTTAGCACATCCCTGGCCTCTGTGCATGGATGCCAGGAGCACCACCCTCATCCCTGGACGTGCCAACCAAAATGCTTCCAGACGTTGCCAACTGCGTCCTTGTCCCACAAGCTATAGCCTGACTCAGCACCACGAGTGCTTTGCTGTGGCCTCTTAGAGCATCCGTCAACCCAGGATAGAGAGCCTAGGAAGACATGAGGAAAGGCCATCTCTGTCTTCCTGCCCCCCACAACCCCCAGGACAGGCACCTGGGCTCCTCTCCCCTGGACAGAGGCCATCCTGTGGCTCTCCGTTGCTTCTGGAGCTCATCAAGGCCTAGGTCACCTCTGGGTTAGTGTGCACAGAAATGCCTCGGAGACTGGGCGTGTCGGCAGCTCACACTGCACACATGCTGGCCTGCTCCCCCCTGCTGGGAGAGGCCTGGGAGACTAGTCCCTCTGCTCCAGGGCCACCATCACCGCCCGTGTATCCCCAGGGCCAGGGAGGCCGCTCTCCCCCTGCCAGGTCTGTGCTGCTGGTTTTGCTGAACCAGCTGAGTGAGCCCTTAACCCATCCGGGCAGGTGCTTCTCAAACTTGAGCCTGAGAACCCCCTGGGGGGCCTGTTCAAGTGGAGTCCTGGGCCCCCGTCCCAAGTTTCCCCATGCATACGCCTGGGTGGGGTGGGGGCACAGGAACTGGCCTTTCTTACAGGCTTCCAGGTGCTGTTGCTGCTGCTGGCCCAGGGGCCACACTTCGAGGACCAGTCCTCTGAGCTCTGGCGAAGAGCCCCACTCCCACCTCCCGAGCTCTGGGTCCTCCCTGCAGCAGAAAAAGCGGAGCACAGGGCGGCCCGGGAGGTTGAGGGATGCCCGTCTGGCTCTTTCTGGCTTCTCTGCCTGGGGCCGCCCCGACCACCGCAGACCACAACCAAGTGCTCCCGGCCCCAAGTAGTAGCGTAACCTGCTCACAAGTACTTGGCTGGTTCAATGAAGTGAATTTATATGCCTACCAGCTCTTTGGTTGTTTTTTTTTTTTAATTATTTTTCTCATCCCCTTGATAATGTAGCGTATTTAGATGGGTCTCCCGGTCATTAGAGTGAATTAGTGAAATCCCTCTTTATAGGTTTTTGTTTGTTTGAGCTTAACGGAGGTGGTTTAAATCACTGGACGCCTGAAATGCCTTCTCCGGTGAGTGCTCGGATAGTGCTTCATTACAAGCAGGCTGAGCTGCGGGGACAGATATAGATTAGAACAATTTGCTTCTCTAGCTTGATGGGGAAACGGTGACATTTTGGTGGCTCGGATACAGAGCTGTTTTTCAGAAAGGGAAAAGCCTCTTAGGTTTCTGTTCCAGATAATTCAGCTTCAGGCCCCTGCGTGCTGGTAACGGCCTGGGGTGGGGAGCAAGCACCCCGGGGTCCCCAGGCTGGGAGAGAGCGGCCTGCTTAGGGCAGGGTGACCGGCCCATCCCAGCTTGCCTGAGGCTCTGCTGGTGTGAGCACTGACGTCCCTCCTGGGGAGGCCCTCAGGGCTGGGGCATCTGGCCAGTGGGTCCACCTGGCTCAGAGGATGCTGGTGGCCGGACGTGTCATGCAGGCCGCGCTCCGAAGGCCTCAGAGTGGAAATACCCGGGGCCGTCACCCGAGCTGTGCCACTCAGACCATCTCGCTGCGTCCTCAGGATGATGCAAAGCGGTGCTGCTGTCACCCGTGTGCAGGTGAAGAAACCGAGCTGCGAGAGATTTCCTCTGGCTGTTAGAGTGACCCTGGCTGGTAAAAAGTAGAAGGTGGAGGTTGTCACCTGTGCTGCACCCCAAAACCTGAAGTTTAGGAAGTGCCTCTCGAGGGATCCCTGGGTGGCACAGCGGTTTGGCGCCTGCCTTTGGCCCAGGGCGCGATCCTGGAGACCCGGGATCGAGTCCCACGTCGGGGTCCCGGTGCATGGAGCCTGCTTCTCCCTCTCCCTGTGTCTCTGCCTCTCTCTCTGTGTGTGTGTGTGTGACTATCATAAAAAAAAAAAAAAAGGAAGTGCCTCTCGCTGGAGGGGGGGTAGGGGTTGTGAGGCCCTTAGGTGGAGACTGCGGCCCTCAGGCTGAGTCTAGGGCTTCATGAGAAAGGGACCCGGCTTCTCCTGATCCCCAGTGAAACACCTTCCAGAACAGCCCTGGCGCTGTGACCTTAGAGCCCGGCGCCGGGACGTGCTTTCCCTTCCTGCTCCTGATGGCGAGGACCGTGCAAGCCTGGCTCCGGGGGCAGAGCCGCTGCTCCTGGAGGAGTTTTTTTTTTTTTTTTTAATTTGTATTTATTTATGATAGTCACAGAGAGAGAGAGGCAGAGACACAGGCAGAGGGAGAAGCAGGATCCATGCAGGGAGCCCGACGTGGGATTCGATCCCGGGTCTCCAGGATCGTGCCCTGGGCCAAAGGCAGGCGCCAAACCGCTGCGCCACCCAGGGATCCCTCCTGGAGGAGTTTTGAGGCCCATGTGAAATTGGGTGGGAGCATCGTATGGGGGCACTGGGAGGGGCAGGGGCAGGAGCCGTGCTCGGGGCTGCGGTCGGGGCCGTGCAGGCTCCCAAGAGCGCTGGACGGCGCGCTGCCACTTGCTGGCCCCGTGGCCCTGGCGGAGTCCTTGACAACCTCCCAGCTCCATGGCAGAGCCTGCGGGGCCTGAGATTACCTGGAAGCACCGCCCGGCGTGGCGAGCACTGATTAAGTGGGAGCCGATGTTGTTACCGTCGCGTTCTCCGCTGCCTGACCACGCCTGAGCCTCAGGCTCTCCATCTGTGAAAGGGAACCGAGCGATGACTTAGTGCCCGTGGGAGGGGGCGGGCCGGGTACCTAGGGCCTGGCGCCCGGATTGACCTTAAGAGACATCGGCGCTTATGCTTATTTATAATCTTTCTAGGTCAGAGTTCTTTGGGAATCTGATAAAAACCTTAGACTTGGAGAAAAATACAAATATAATGACATTTTGCGCATTGGCTCGGAGACTTTGGCCTCCTAAGCCAAACCAGGCTAAGCCAAACCTCTTAAACCAGGTTTAGACTCTCTGCAGTGGAAGTGTGCCCACGAATAAGCTGCCCAGGCCACTGTCCGCCGGCGGCTTCTCTGTGTCCCCATGTTTCTTCTCCCCGTCCCATGTTCTCCGACAGCAGACCTTCTCCACCAGGTTCATCCACTCTGCTCTATCTTAGGGCACTCCAGGTAATCCTGGAGTTACCCTAATTCACACGTGAATCTTTAGGGACTAGCAAGAGATCCTACTTTTACCTACTTTGATGATATTTATGTTTTATTTTTATTTTTTTAAATAAATTTATTTTTTATTGGTGTTCAATTTACCAACATACAGAATAACACCCAGTGCTCATCCCGTCAAGTGCCCCCCTCAGTGCCAAAGAGGCTGCCAGGAAAAGGCCGAATCTAGTCAAAGGAATGTGTTACTAAGGGTGGAATTAGGGATAGTTCTATGGATCACCAAGGAGAAGAGATGTCATTTAACCTTGAGGAAATCTAGGACACTATGGGGTTTTTGGGGGGGAGGAGGATGTGGCTCATAATGGAGGAAAGTATTGAAAGAGGAAGGAGTGAAAATCATCAGGTACCCAGCCTCTCTGCTCACCTTTAAGCCCAGGGAGCTCCTCTCCCCCGTAGGTAGCGCTATATGTCGTGTCCTTTATAATCAATGGAAACTTCTAGAAAACCAACCACCACCTTGGTCCTGCCTGGGAAAGTAAAATGTTATGTTTTCCATAAATACAAGATGCACAAAGCATTCCAAGCCTGTCCCTGAATTGGATATGTCGTCCTAAAGCGAGTTTGCTGCTTTTAGAAACCATGATCCCTTTTGGCCCTACAACAAGGCAACTTTCAAATAAGGCAGGTCCTGGCATTTGGGAAGACTAGCTGTTTCCTTTGTTGCCAGGGAAATCATTCCGAAACAGAAAAAGCCTGGACTCCGAGCCCCCAACCATCTCCCAAACCATACAGACTCTTAAACAAAACAACAACAACAAAAAAATCCAAACAACAAAACAATAGACGACACAAAACCCAACACATTTCTGTACATTAGGAAGGCTTTTCTCCCCCAACTGAAGGGATGAAAGGGCATCATAATTTTGTTTTCAAATGTGTTTAAGAATCTGTTATTAAAACGGAATTAAGCCCGAGTCCCAGGGCAGCCGCTCTGCGACCGCAGGGAGATAATCCCGATAATGCGATTAGCGCTCGCTTGAATGGGGCTGGGACCAGGCAGAGAGAAAGCCTGGAAGCGGGAGCTCTGCCGAGCCACCGCCGGCTGCCAGGGGGCTGAACACAGATGCCCCCTTCTCCCCGTGATTGTGCAGTGGACCCCTGCCATGGGGGACGGTGGGGGCTCGGGGATGAGGTGAGTAATCACACTTACCCACGGCCCCCTCTACGCCTGGCCGTGGGCTCAACACTTCATGCGCATTTTCTCCTTTCCATTCAGACATTTAGTATCTAGGTCAGATTCTGTTATAGCCACACACACACCCCCATTCTCAAATGTGAAAAGCGGGGACCCTAAGTTTCCCGGAGTGGCCCAGCTGATGAGCCGCAGAGTCAGGATTCAAATCCAGGTCTCCAGCGGCCGAGCCCTGTCTTTCACTGCCACGGTCGAGCTACCGGATTGGGTGCTTGGGCACTTAACTGAGGAAGACTCAAATCCGTTGGAAAACTTGTATTTAAGAGCGAGCCCTTGGGCAGCCCGGGTGGCTCAGTGGTTTAGCACCGCCTTCAGCCCAGGGTGTGATCCTGGGGACCTGGGATCGAGTCCCACGTCGGGCTCCCTGCATGGAGCCTGCTTCTCCCTCTGCCTGGTGTCTCTGCCTCTCTCTCTGCATCTCTCTGTGTCTGTCATGGATAAATAAATAAAATCTTAAAAAAAAAAAAAAAAGAAGAAGAAGAAGAAGAGCGAGCCCTGCTTCCACTTGTACCCAGTCAGAGAGCGGCAGGCCCTGTTTAAGGTATTGCCAGCCAGGCAGGGTGGTAGCCGTGTGGGTCACATGGTCCTCCACTGTGCTGCTTTTGCCTTTTGCTTATTTATCCAGAAAGCAGAGCCCCCTCCATGCCTCTGCCCGATGGGTGCGTCGCACAGCAGGCCGGTGGCAGGAGCTTCCCGCGTGGTACCCTTACTTTTGCCAGGGACACAGAGTAACGTCGCTGGTTAGAAAGAAGGGAATAAGCTTGGCACTGAGTTGTGAACTCAGTGCCAAGCCCTGTCTTGAGGCTTTTCTCTTATAAATCCCATTTAAATGTCATGACAATTCCACGAAGGAAGATGATGCTGTTCGCCACATTTGTTTGTCTTTTTTTTTTTTTTTAAGATTTTATCCATTTATTCATGAGAGACACAGAGAGAGAGACAGTAACACAGGCAGAGGGAGAAGCAGGCTCCATGCAGGGAGCCCAATGTGGGACTCGATCCCGGGACCCTGGGGTCATGCCCTGAGCTGAAGGCAGATGCTCAACGGTCGAACCTCCCAGGCGTCCCTGTTCACCACATTTGTGAATAGGGAAACTGAGGCACTGAGAGACTGAGTGATTCTTGACTCCCCGGGAAGAGATGATTCTAATGCTAGAGGTCGGAGCTGTGAGGTGGGCCTGGTCTCTGGTGATGCCATCCAGAGGGGCCCTGTGACCTTCTCCACCTGGCTCAGCCACCCCTGCTCTGTCTGCTTCGGTCCCTGCACCCCTTCATTGATTGCACATTGTTATGGCTAAGAGCAGGGGCCAGCGAACTTTCTGTACAGACCTAGATAGGGACCATCTTAGGCCTCGTGGGCCGTTCAGTGTCCGTGGCAACTGTTCACTGCCGTCATTGTAACAGGAAAGCAGGCGCAGATCATAGATAAAGAAATGGGTTTGGCTGTGTTCCAATAAAACTTTATTTACAAAAGCAAGTAGTGGGCCGTAGTCTGCTGACCCCTTAGGGCATGGCTTCTGACGTCAGAGAGGCCTGAGGTAGAATCACAGCCTCACCACGACTAGCTGGGTGATCCTGAGGACTGTTCTTCACCTCGGTGTCTTCATCCATAAAGTGGGTCTGTGATCATACCTATCGTGTCGGGTCTTATGAGGTGTCTGTGTGCCCTGGGTCAGGAAGGAGAGAAGAGACGGCTCCCAGGGGAAAGGCCAAGGGCACCGGCTTCGTCGCCACGCGGCAGTGGGGGGTTTTAGCAGAGGCCTGTTCCCGGACTGGACAGTGGCCATTTCCTTTGCACTTTGCTGCTCCTGTTACTAGTTACATGTTCTGGGCTCAGGTCCAGACGAGACTCCTGGGGCATCCGCGGCGGCGGGTCAGCGGCAGCCGACACCACAGGCCGGGGCCTCGGTGTCGGTCGGCCGTGGGGCCTGGGCAGCCACACACTCCCATCCGGGCACGTCTCCATCTGCTCCTCGAGTGTGGTCTTCACGACCGCATGTTAGAGGAGGACGGGGTCAGTTACTCACGGGGTCCCGGCACCGTAGGTAGCAGCTGCCCCTCAAAACTGCAGGCACTTCAGTTCTTCAGAAGTCTGTGTACATCCATTTCTGTTTGTCTTGAATTGATGGTCTTTGCCTCTCGGACTAATACTGACTCCTGGTGTTTCAGAACCGTGAGCACAAACAGTCCCTCCACCCGGGAACGTGATGGGCTCTGTATTCTCAGCGAGGCATTTGGAGCTGCCCAGGTATCCCCGTTTCCAGCCCTGCCCCACAAAGGGGTCGTATCCACACAGGCACTATAACCAGAGGCCGTGACTAGCCCGGTCCCCCATCAGGCCAGCGGCATCTCCCGGGAGCAGGCCACCGCGGCATCCCAATGAGCGAGAGATCCGAGCCGATTAAGCGAACCGCTCTCTGTGTTACCTTGAGCAATCTCCAAGAAGGTCCAGTAGCTGCCTTTAAAAAAAAAAAAAAAAAAAAAAAAAGATCCGTGCGTTGGAAATGTGTTATCACTGTTCCCCTTTTCATCCCATGGAGTGCTTTGGCATCAAAAGAATGACATTTATTGGCTGTGCTGATAGAGCGATTGATGAATAAGTTATGCAGTGGTTTTGTTTCCGTCAAAATCAATTATTTAAGTGCTGTACATTTATATTTTCTGTTGCAGAGCCCGAGGTTGCAAGAGTCAACCGTTGGGTGCTTGTTAGGGTTCCGGCAGGGGTGGAGAGGAGAAGAGAGGCAGGGTGGCGGCAGGATAGGGCTTAGGATGCAGACGCTGCCGGCCTGGAATCAAAGCCGGTTCTGCTCGCCCGAGGAACTTAACCTCTGCTGCGTGGTTCCCCTTGTGTGACAGCAGAGGATGATTGATTGTGTGATGATCAATCACCCTTACCTCCCAAGGAATCAGCCTAAAAAAGCTCGGAGAGTGTTTGGCACACGCTGGCCCGTAGTCTCGCACCGAACCCTCATCAACCGGTACCATCTTTGCTCTTTGTATTCCAGTTGTTTTGTGAAGACACAGTCACCTCATTTGGGTAAGAGGCAGCTGCTCTCTCCCCACCACTGGGGCCACAGGTTTCACGTTCCCTTGGCAATTTGGAGACTGTAGGAAGGAAAAGGTTTGCAGAAAGAGACACCTGGAGATTCAGAATTTGGGGAGTGGCGCACGGTTAAGATATCATACTAGAATAGCATCTATGCTAATAGAATAGCATTTAATAATTAAGGTTAATTAGTTCATTGATCACTTTAAACTAATAATTAGTTTCCTGGGGCTGCCATCACAAATTACCGCAAACTGCTGGCTCAAAACAACAAAACACATTCTCTCATCGTTGTGGAAGCGGAGGGACAAAATCAAGGCACCAGCCGGGCCACGCGCCCTCTGACGGCTCCTTCCTTGAGCTCCTCCAGGAGTTCCTTGGTTTGTGGCGTCATAATCTCTGTTGCCCGCAAACATTTGTTTGCCCCGTGGCCTTCTGCGCCCCTGCGTCTCTCCACGTCCTCTCCGCTTCTCACCAGGACGCGGTTATGGAACGCAAGGCACGCCCTGAATCCAAGAAGAGTTCACCTCTAGGTTCACCGCTACTACTTACGGCTATGAAGACCCTTCTTCCAAATAAGGTTCACATTCTGAGATGCCAGGTAGACTTGAATTTGGGGGTAGGGGTTGGTGGAGTGGGACACCGTTCCGCCCCCTACGGCTACTACGGACGTTGCCAGCCACAGTCAGCACGTGACAGACGAGGAGAGGCAAGGCCAGACGAGCCCTTGCTTTCCCCGGAGCTGGCGTAGTCAGTTGGCTTCCCCGGAGTGTTTGGTGTGCAGAGCCTGCCGTGAAGGCCTGGCCCTTCCAAAGGGTCCGAATCGGCCCAATGAGAAGACTTGCAGGTGAGCATACGCTGGGGAGCCGTTCAGCCGATGATCCCTTTGCCCCCAGCTCCCTGAGCGTGCAGACGCCGGGGAGATGACTATTTTAGCAAGAACATTAGAGGATGGTGCCCTCCTCTGAAGCACGCACCTCTGATTCCGCGTCTGAGGCTCTGAATTCATCCACAACCCAGGAACGCTGGATGCATTGTGCTTTTCCAGGCAGGCCGGCTGTATTTTATCTGAACCAAACACCTGACTTTAACCTCAGGCAGATTTCTCTTCAGGTTGTAATTATTCTGGAACAAACAGAGAAAATGGAAAAGGACGTCCCGGTGGGAACCACGATGCCTTCTAGGTGGAAGGATTCCCACTGAATATCTTCAAAACACAGCGTCGTCAAGTTGGTTCAGATAAGTGCCGTCTGCATCCTACTTCCCCTGTTATATGTAGATGAGTTCTCCAAAAAAAGGGGGGGGGAGGAAAAATAAATGAAAATAGATCTCAGTTTCAGATTAGATGCCGTGATTTACGACTCCAGTGATCACATTGTTCCTTGGAACCAAACCAGGACAAAACCCTGACTCCCCACACTTAACACCTTCCAATCCATCTTCCTCATGTTCCTTTTGAAAATAGAAATCCTTTAAGCTCCATTGCGGGATGAACTCTGATGTGACTGCGCTCGTGTAAGGCGATAGGGAGGTAAATAGGGGGGAAAACCCACTGATTCTGATGTTGCTTAAACAGGCTAGGATTGTGCGGCCCCGCAGAGACGTTCCTGCACCTTGAAATAAATTCTTCAGTTGGAGAGAAAAATGGGGGCCGGTGGAGGGGGGGAATCCGGTTTCCAGGAAACCCGGGAACTTTATATGGAATTTCCTCTCTTGCAAGTAGAAGAATCTTCAATAAAATCTTAAAGGTGTGTCCCTGCAAGTGCGCTCTGGGCCAGGGGAGCCCAGATCCTGCTTCAGGGTCTCCTCACACATCCTTGGGGCGCGGTGGCCGCCTTCTGGCTTAGCTCCCCGACATGGGATGGACCCCTTTGCTGAGCACATTACGTAGAACATCTTTGCTCTTTGCAACCCTGGTTCCTAAACTCAGCATTTTGAAGAGAGAGAGAGAGAGAGAGAGAGAGAGAAACAAAGGCAGGTTCTTGTCCTTAAATTGGTCTGGAGGAATCCTGACACCTCTGTATCCAGGAATACAGAGGATCCAGGAATCTGGATACCTCCGTGTGCATTTGGAGGAAACCCAGCGGCCCCCCGGCCGCCCTGCCCTTGGCCTCCGGGGCATCATTTTGCTTCGCTGTCCTGAGAGACACAGGAGCTGGTGGCTGTGGGCTGACCTCAGGCTACTCAAGATGCTCATGGCTTAGACTCAGGCCACTTTTGACTGAACCCAAAGTGCCCCCAAGAGTCCTTCTCGGACACGGAGATGGGCTCTCTTATCTCACGTGGTGCCCTTACTCTGAGTCACGTGACCTCACAAGGACCCATGTGAAGTGGCAGGAGGATTTTGGGCCTCACGTCTCAGCTGGGGAAGCTGGGTGACCTCTGGAGGCCCCGGACGCTCAGAGTGACCTCTGAAGGTCTCCTTGGCTCCGGCAGAGGGACAGTTTCTCCGCACCCAAGAGAGATTTGGGGCGCTTTCCATCCCAGAGCGTGCCTGGTGAAGAGATGGTGTCCCTCCCGTGTGTCCTCCCTCCCTCTCTGGCTCTCCGCCCCACCTCCACCTCCTGCAGGATGTTGGTGCTGCTCAAAAACCTGTCAGCAGCTTCCTACCCAGGCCCAGGTGAAGTGAGAGTCCGTGGCAGGAATTCAGACGGCGGTCTCCCCTCCTGTGACGTGCATCTTAGGCCCCTCATTATTTAAAAATAAATAATAGAACACGTGCGTGCCAGTGGTGCACAGTGGAGCCGGCTGCAGCTCACGCGCTTGACATCAATTTGTAGCCGTGATCTTCCATGTATTTAAAAGGAGTTGGGGTTTGCACCTCTCCTCTCGCAGAGCCGCACACAGAACCGGAAGCCGTGCGGAGACCCCCGGAGACCCCCTCAGACAGAGAACATTTATCACAGACTCGGACAAAGAGGGATTTCCAATGATTTATGTTGTTCGTAAATATCTTTTAGCCTAATGTTATCAGGAAGTTTCTTCTCTTGCTTGAGGAGGAGGGGGCGTTGTAAAAACAGGCTGAGAGCCCTTCCCAAAGGCGCCCGCCACCTGCCCCTGCCCCAGGTGGGGAAGCCCTCACTGCCCCCCGCTCTGGCTCCAGGAGGATGGATGTGGTTCATTAGCGTCTTCATCTGCTTAGAACCGCTCAAGGGTTCTCGATTCTGCAGGTGTTCTGAGCACACACACGGCTGCGGGCAGAGCGGGCTCGGAACGTGGGCTGCTGCGCCCGGCGTGTTACTCTCACAGGTTGGAAGCAGACGTGGGCAGGTGCTAAAGGTGCAGAGGATTCATCAGGGAACAGCGGGTGTGAAGGGCAAGGCGAGGAAGGGGATTAGGGTCACGGGGACCTGACAAAGCTCAGGCGGCCCGAAGGTTGCTCCAGAGCAAAGACAGCCCAGCCCGTTAGAGGAGAATCCCAACAGGAGGGTCCCCAACAGTCCTGGGTGGCAGTGCCAGCCCTCGGCCTGCCTCCTTGCTCCATCCTTGGCCAGGGCCGCCCTGAGAAGAGACAACTCTTGTTGTCATCCTCTCCCGTTTCTTATTCAGTGGTCCTCAAACAGGGACAGTTTGCCCCCGGAGGATGCTTGGTGGCGCCTGGAAACCTTTTTGGTTGGCTGCGGGTGCTGCTGGCATCTAGTGAGCAGAGGTCGGGGACGCTGCTAAGCATCCTTCAAGGAACAAAACAGCCCTCCCGTCCATGACAAAGACCTTCCCGGCCCCACCGGTCCACAGAGCTAAGGCTGAGAAACCCCGTCCTCCCCCGATCCTTCCCGCCCCTCATCGAACCCTTTCCTGAGAACCCGGCCCTCCACCGCCAAACCTCTCTTAGCCGAAACTTTCCTCTGTGCATTTGTTATGAAGCAGATTGGGGCAATGAGAATTCATCAAAATCTGGGCAGCGCCTGGTGGGTCTCACCAACTTAGTACAGGTTCCCAAGAGGTAGACGTCGGTCCCGGAGGAGATCACTGCTAACTGGAGGAAGAAGCATCCAGGTTTTCTTAGAAGGGGAACAGCCATGCAATGTGCCGTCTCGTGCAGGATGGCAGAGTGGTGGCCCCCAGCTGATCCGGTCTACAGGGGTGCTTCATTTGGCTGGAGAGTTTTCTTTCTCTCTTTTTCTTTTTTTATTCAAATGTCAGGAGCAAGAACTTAGACTCTCAAGCATACTACAGGGCCTCTCAAGATATTTCATCTTTATTAGCTCCACACGTGCCTGCCCAGGCCCGGCGGCGATTGTCCTTATAACCAACCCCCCAAGGACAGTGGTTCTCAAACTCAAGCTTCTTCAGACTCCCCTGGAAGCCTTGTTAAAATGGGTTGCTGGTCCCCACCCTGGAGTTTCTGCTTCACTGGGGCTGAGATGGGGCCTGACAATTAGCATTTCTAGTAGAACTAGAAATCTGGATGCTGATGCTGCTGGTCTGGGGATCCTCCTTTGAGAACCACTGGCCTGAAACAAAGGTTTTCAGGTGTCAGTGTGCATCAGTCACCTCGGATGTTGGTCAAAAACCCAGATGCCATGCCCCCGTGCCCTGGGATTCTGATTCCATAGATCCAGGAGGGGTCTAGGCATCCCTACTTTGTAGCAAGCCTTCCAGGGGATTAGGATGCATACGAGACTCATTGCTTTAAGGGTCCAATGAGTGGTGTAGACTCGGCTTCCTAGATATTTAATTAATATGCCTATGAATCGCCTGAAAATCTTGTTAAAATACTGATGCTGATTAAGCAGATCTGGTCATAAAACCTGAGCTGCTGCACATCAAGCCCTTTCCCAGGCAATGCCCATGCTGCCGGTCCACGGGCATCTTCTGGATAGGGAGGGGTGGACCGTTGGTTCTCAACCGTGGCGATTTTACCCCTTGGGGGACATTGGCAATGTCCCGAGACGTTTTTAGTTGTCACAGCTGGAAAGGTTTATGTGCTCCTAATACGTAGTGGGTAGAGGCCAGGAGTGCTGCCAAACCTCCCACAAGGCATGGGACACCCCCACAGCCAAGAATGGTGCAGCCCTGTGTGTCGCCAGTGCTGACACTGAGAAACCCTGGGTAGACATGGTCACTGAGGAGTTGGATGAACATCGATAAATGGGCCGGGGTGGCTAGCAAAGACTTCAGGAGGGGGGACTACTTAAATTAGACCTACTGTCACCCTCCCCTGCTACTTCCTGTCCCTCGCCTCCCTTTTATTCTTGCTCTGTAGCGCCTGCCACGATCTAACATAATTTTACTCACGTGAGTAGGGGATAATCTGCTTCCCCTACTAGGATGAAAGATCCAGAAGGGCAGAGACCTCTGTCTGTCTGGTTCACTTGGTTATCCACAGCACCTAGAACAGGGCTGGGCACATAGTAGGTGCTCAGTTAGACGGTTGTTACGTGAGTGAGTGGCGATCAGGGTCTTTGGGAAAATGGAAAGGACGTGGGTGCCGGGCTGCAGCCTAAGGGGACGGCGTCGTCTCACTCACTCGCTCATAAATGTACCCTAAAGACTTGCCTTGCACCGACTCCCGGGGCACCACTTGGTTTGTTCACGGTCAGGCTAGGAGATAGGCCACCATCTTCGGATCTTGCCTTTTGAACATTCAGAGAAGAGTGTAGAGTTTTCCCCAGTGGGCAGAGAGCCCATACTTTTTTGGGAAACATCCTAATTTCATGATGCTCAGGGAGGAATCTCTATGGAGCCAAGTAAAGGAAAAGTAACTGTCTACATCTCCATTTAATTCACCGCCTTTCTTCTCTCTCTCTTTTTTTTCTCTTTAAACCTCATTTCCATCCAGAAAGTTCTTGCCCTGTATTTTCTGAAAATTGGAAAATCAGACCCTTAATTTGTGTGTCTGCGATTGCCAGGGAGCTGGCCGGGGAGCACGGATTCAAAGCAGCTCCTTTCAGAACATCCCATTTTCCCATTAGCGCCAGTCTCTGAGAACCTTTGTGTTGCTCTCTTCAGAGAGGAGAATATTACAAAAACACTTTCTAATTATTGTTGGCCTTTTATTACTTTAGAGCTTCCGCAGCCTAGAAATGAACATCCTTGACTGAGTATTTGTCCTTTTTCCTCCCTGGGGAGACACATCATCCCCACAGGTTACCGGTAGAGCCTGAGCTGGCTGGATTTGCCTAACGAGTGTGACGTCAGAGGGGTCGGGACCACAATGGGGGTGGGGGGAAGCTCTGAGTGCATTTGCATTCCCTCTGCTGGAACAAAAGCCCACCCCATGGCACAGCCTTTGCTTCATGGTTCACTTATTTTGGTTCATTTCCTCCAAATTGAGTAGTAGATGGAGAAGGAGAAGGGGAAGGGGAAGGGAAAGGAGAGGAGAGGGAGAGGGAGGGGGAAGGGGAGGAGGAGGAGGAGAAGAAGAAGAAGAAGAAGAGAAGAAGAAGGAGGAGGAGAAGGAAGAAGAAGGAAGAAGGAAGAAGAAAAGAAGAAGAAGAAGAAGAAGAAGAAGAAGAAGAAGAAGAAGAAGAAGAAGAAGAAGGAAGAAGAAGGAAGAAGGAAGAAGAAGAAGAAGAAGAAGAAGAAGAAGAAGAGAGAAGAAAAAGAAGAGGAAGAAGAAGGAGGAGGAGGAGGAAGAAGAAGAAGGAGGAGGAGGAGGAGAAAAGGAGGAGGAGGAGGAGGAGGAAGAGGAAGAACCAGTTGGGTTTTTTCTCCCATGTCTTCTGCCCAATATTCTTAGCTGGGCTGTGATATGAACAGGTCCTTGTTGCTTCAAGAAGAGGAGGAGCCTTTGAACGTGGTGTTGGCCTGAGCCCTGCCTTTCAACAGGTCAGTTCCCCAACCCTCTGGCTCTTTCTTGAAGAGCTCCCAGGCCTCAGAGGATCTTTGGAAGCTCACTTGTCATAGGTCCTGCCCAAAGAATCGTTTCTCCCTTCTCTGTGTGCATCCAGTGTGTCACCTGTGTCCAGGTACGTTGGTGCAGACAATGGCATTGCTCTCTGGCCAAGTCGATCCAGGGCGCTCGCAGAATCTCTAGGAGGCCAGGGAGCAGGATCGTCGTCACAGAATTGCTTTGTGAAGATGCATGTGGAGCCACCTCTGGACACAGACAAAGCGTAGCCCCAATACTGGGAACAAAGTGTCGCCTCTACGCTGCTGTCCTGGCCATCTCCACAACCCGGAGGAGTGGCTGTGCTCCTGCCTGAGACCTGCCCCGAGCCCATTTCTCCCAGACACAAGCTTCAGTCCAGCTGGGGCGCAACTGGATCTCGTGCAAAGGAGGCTGAGAAAGAAAACTTCTCGCTTCTAATTTGAAAAGATGGGGGCTCATAGGTGGGGAACTGCCAACATGTAGAGAACGGTCCTTATGGGTCATTGAGTCCAGAGTCAAAAGCGTGGTCCCCAGTCCTCCTGGATCTGATTAGAGTGCAGATGCCTGGGCCCCACCCCTGGACCCACTGGGTCCAACTCTGGCGTGATGCCCACGGACATGAATTTAATGCAGCTTCTTGGGTCATTCTTGTGCACATGGAAGTTCTAGAACCACCTTATGTCATCCAACCTCCTCGTCTTTGGATGGGGGGACCAGAGCCCCAGGGAGGAGCAGAAACTTGCTCAAAGGTAGGCAGGTGATCAGGACACCTGGGGGGCTCAGTGGGTTAAGCATCGGACTCCTGATTTCAGCTCAGGTCGTGATCTCAGCATCATGAGATCAAGCCCTGCACCCAGCTCTGCAGGGAGCCTGGTTGAGATTCTCTCCTTCTCCCTCTGCCTCTCCCCCAGCTCATGTGCTCTCTCTCCCTCTCTCTCTCTCTCTCTCTCTCTCTCTCTCTCCTCAAATCAATCAATGAATCAATCAGTCCTAGGGGGAGTAAAATGGTAGACAGATGGCCACCTGCAGAGCTGAGCCTGGATTCCCCAGTCCAGGTGTCCAGGCCCCGATCCTCTGGCTTCCACCGCAGAGCTCCTGTGTGTCTGCACTAGGAGGCGTTGAGGGGAACAGGAGAACCAGGAGTGCGCCGTGCCGGGTGCCAGGAGCTGTTCCCTGCAAAGCCGTAACACGCATCCTCTCCTGATGCAGCTGTGGTGGCCAGGGCCCGGGGGCAGCTGTGTATGGACACGGTAAGCTTAGCGGCTCCCTGCTCACAGCCAGGCTCGGCCTGGACTTAGGAGGACACGGGCACACTGTAGGCACCGGGCGTACCCCCTCCTCTCCTTGGAGAGTCTCTGCCCCCGAGAAGGTAGGGTCGCCCTCCCCAGGGAGACTCACACAGCCCCCGCCTTCGTGCTCACCGGTGGCAGGGGGAGGGTGGGGACCGCGCAGCTTGAGGCTGAATGTCGGGTCCAGCGGTTCTTGGCCGACTCCGGGACGCTGCTCTCCGAGTCTCCGTGGCGCTGTGAGCGGGCCCTTAGCCGGAGCTACGCAGAGGTTTGGTTTCAAAGCAGAATCAGTTGGGAAAACACTGTCTGCAGATGTTCTCAATGACATGCTGCCATCGAGGCATCCACGTCGCCTCCCTTCCAGGTGCCTCGTGCTGGCCCTGGGGTCAGTCCGGATGTCAGTTGCTTGGACAGAGTGACTTGACTCTGCTGTTCTGTGTAGCCCATTGGGACAGCTGGTGTGTCCTCCTCTGGAGACGTCCCGACCTCTAGGAGCAAAGGCCACTGCCCGCCACGGGCTGTGTCGTGCTCACGCTGCAAGATCAGTCTCCCCCTGACCTGCTGCTGGAGGAGCAGCTGCAAGGGGCCCCGGGAGTCACATCCTCGGAGTGGGCCGCAGATGCTCAGCAGCAGGAGGGGCCCTCGGGGTGACCCCTGGACATGCGTAGGAGATGACAGGGGAGGTGGTGGGTGACCATATGGTTGGTCTTGGGGGGGTGCTCCCCATAAACCCTCCCCTCCTGCTTCAGCTGCTCATTCCTGCAGCTCGGGCCCTTCCACCTGGAAGATGCTCCTGGGCCTTTTGTGCCTGTATCCCCTGAGCCTGGGGCAATAGGACAGCCTGACGCTGCCCACCCCACCCCGACACCCTCATTTCCTTCCTTTATCATTTGATTTTCTCCTACCTCTTCTCTGTCTCTAGGATGAGAATTTGAATCTCAGAGACACCCCGTGTTTTCTTCTGACTTTGCCCTGTGATGCCTCCAGGCCTGGCACACAGTGGGGGCAGAGGAGGTACCTTGGCGAGTGAATGTTGAGTACAAGTACGTGCTCGGGAATTGTTGCGTGTGCACAGGGAGCTTCCCAGGAGTAACCGGAGTTGTTTGCAGAGGAATTTCCAGTCCTGTCTTGGGGAGATGAGAACTCCCCTCTGGCCTTGTGGGTTATTTCTGTCTTTCTTTCCTCTGACTGCGGGTGGCTTTCCGTTGGCTTTGGCCTCTGCCAGCTGGACAGTCAGCCCCTCCAGGTCTGAGCACAAGAGAACCAAAAAGGGGCAAAGAATACGGAGGAGGCAAAGGAGACTGTGAGGTGACACGTCGGGAATGGCGGAGGGAGGGGGATGTCACACTGGATTTTTCCTGGGTTTTCTAGTTAATAAGAATAAGCTGTCTTCCCTCCTTAGATGCTGGCACTAATCCACTTGGAGTCAGCTGTTGACCACCCTGCTGGGTTACAAAGCAAGATGATCTTTAATTATGTTCATCCCTCTGCCCGCAAGGGCGAGGCTGAAATGATCTTAATATGCTGTTGGATTCTTCCGATGAGCACAGCACACCCGTCCTCCCGGTCTCACTCTGCGACCTTGACTGAGCTCGGTCAGGAGGCTTGACCTTGATCCCTAGCGTGTGGACAGCCAGCTAAGGGAACCTCAAGGGCTCACGTCCCCTCCCTGAGCCTTGGTTCCCATCCCTGTGATGGATGAGATCACACCTGTCCTGTCCTCCTCTAGGGAAGGTCGTGAGGGTCAAGTGAAAGAATGGATGGGAACGAGGAAGCAGGGACAACCCAAAGCCCAGCAGGGGATGAGTGGATAAACAAAAGCCGTCTGTCCACAGGATGGAATATTATCAGGCAAGAAAAAGGACTAATACGTGCTTTGACATGGGCAGACCTTGAAAACACTCCGCTAAGTGGAAAAAGGCAGACACAAAAGGCTACGTATGGTGAATCCATTCTTACAAAACACTCAGAAGAGGCAAATCCGTGGAGACAGAGCAGATTAGTGGTTGCCAGGGGCTGGAGGGAGGGGAGGATGAGGAGTGACTGCTAATAGGTCTAGGGTGTCTTTGGGGGTTGATGAAAATTATGCAGTGGTGATGATTGCACAACTTTCTGAATATACTGAGAACCACTGAATATACGCTCTAAGAGGCTGCATTTTTTTTGCTATGAATTATATCTCAATAATAAAGTAAATAAGCACCCAAACATTCAATGTCTGAGGAGATGGCTGAAGAAGCTGTGACGATGCATACAGCTGGAGTATTATCATCACCGACAGCATCATCTTCACGTTTCAACGTTTATTTAGTGCCGACTGTGTGCCTGGCACTATGACGGGAGCTTTGCATGCCTTGGTTCACATAATGAACCTTTATTTTATAAAGAAGGCTGAGAAATGGAGCACCATGGGTGACTCAGTCGGTTAAGCGTCTGCCTTTGGCTCAGGTCATGATCCCAGGACCCTGGGATGAAGCCTCACATCCGGCTCCCTGCTCAGTGGGGAGCCTGCTTCTCCCTCTTGCCCCTCCACCTCACCTGTGCTCTCTCTCTTTCTCTCTTTCTTTCCCTCTCTCTCTCTCATTCTCTGTCTCTCTCGTGCATATGCTCAAATAAATAAATAAATAAATAAATAAATAAATAAATAATAAGATAAAATAAATTTTTTTTTTAAAAAGAAGACTGAGAATCTGAGAACTTAAGTCATAGGACCAAGATCCCAGGGCTGCTGAGAGGCCAGACTGGGACCCAAGCCCTGGTCCGTCTGACCCCAAGGCCAAGACCTTTACCTCAGCCATATGCTGCTATTGCTTAGGCTCAAGGTTTTGGGTATAATCAGTCTTATTTTTTGGAGGTGACCAGTGTTGAAATGGCTCTTGGAACTTAAAGGGTGATAGCCAGACTCCCACTGGAAGGGCAGAGATCTCCGTGGTCGGTCTAAGGGAAACTTCCAAGTTGTATAAATCAACTGGCTCATCAACTGCTCACCCATGAGACCATCAGCCAGTCTCTCTGGCTTAGGGGGTTGGGAGTGGAATCCAAGAATTCCAAGAGTTGATGAAAGGCTCTAAGATACCACGGGGACCCATTACCAAGCTTTGGTGCTGACAGGCACCCACCACCCCAAAGCCTAGGGAGGCTGCTCCAGGGTTCCCTCCAGGAAGGGCTGCGATTCAGCTTTACAACTATGTGATACATGGGGAGGCCCCTTCCAAGAATCATTCATTGATGGGGATCCTGTGAGCCAGCTCCCATCTGTGACGGGGGCCCAGGATGTGACCTGCCAAGTCCAAAATAGTTTCGACGCCTGCACCAATATATCAAAAATCTGCTAGTGGTGACAGGAAAATACATATATATGTGTGTGTTGACTAGTTTGGGTGGATTCTGGGCCATCCGGGGGGTTCCCGAATGTCCAGTTCGTGACCGTGGGGCAACTTAGGGGCAATACTGGTTCACTATGTCAGGTTTAGATAAAGGAGCTGGTTGGGGGCGTGGGCTCTGGATTGCTGCGTATGCACGTCAAAGGCAGGCTGGCAGGAGAGCTGTTCGCTCTCTCTAGGAATTAGCTACCCCTGGGAGGGTTAAGATAAGAAACCGGAGGCCCAGGAACTTGCCCACGCCTCCTTAGTGAGTCAGAGAGGAGTTGGGATTTGAACCCACAGGCCCCACAGTCTGCACTCCTAAGGACCTCATTCGTGGCCTCTGCATCAGGAGGGGCTTGGTCTAGTATGAGTGGGCACACCTGAGAAGTGACTTGTGCTCTGTGAGCTGAGGTCCAAGGCGGCAGCACCTGCTTCCTTCCAGGGTGAAGGCTGCAGGGAGGAGGGGCTGTAGGGAGGAGGGGCTGCAGGGAAGACTCTCCTGCCTCCGGAGCATCATGGCTGAGAGCCTGCGCACCATGCAGCTTGCCTGTGCGTATCTGAAGCCTGCAGGTGCCAGGCCGCCGCTGCAGGCCTCCCCAGCCAGAAGCTCTGGGGGATGATGTTCTTGATAAGCTCCCTGTGTGACTCTTTTTAAAATTACCTTTCTTGGGGATCCCTGGGTGGCTTGGTTTAGTGCCTGCCTTTGGCCCATGGTGCAGTCCTGGAGTCCCAGGATGGAGTCCCGCGTCGGGCTCCCTGCATGGAGCCTGCTTCTCCCTCTACCTGTGTCTCTGCCTCTCTCTCTGTGTGTCTCTCTATCATGAATATAAATAAATAAATAAATAAATAAATTCTTTTTTAAAAAATTACCTTTCTCAAAAATTGTGAGGGAACTCGCATACGGCGAAACGCGCAGATCTTTGGTGGACCGTTTGATGAATCTTGACAAGTGCACACACCCGTGTAATCCATACATCTGTGGAGATATCAAATATTTCTGTCACCATGGAAAATTCCTTTGTGCTCCTTCCCCTTACTGACCTTCCCCGTCCCCCCACCCCCCCAGTCTAACCACTCTTCTGAGGTCTGTCGGTAGAGACAAGTTTTGCCATTCACAGAAACGGGTCCTACAATTCGTGCGCCTTATGCCTGGCTGCCTTCACTCAGAAAAACGGTTTTGAGATTCGTCCAAGTTGTGTCTTTCGGTATTCATTCATTTTGTAACTGAGGATTACGAAATTGTACGGATATATCACAATCAGTTTATCTCTTCTAATGATGGACATTTGGATTGGGTCCAGTTTTAGACTATTGTGAACAAAGCTCCTCTGGACATTTGTACGCAAGTCTTTTAGAGAGTGATGTTTTCATTTCTCCCCGGGAAATACGTAGGACTGCGACGCCTGGATTGCCCCTCGCTGATTCATTGCAGCATTGACGCTGTGGCAACTCTGCACTGACCAGCTCTTTTTTTTTTTTCAATTTTTTATTGGTGTTCAATTTGCCAACATATAGCATAACACCCAGTGCTCATCCCACCAAGTGCCCCCCTCAGTGCCCAGCTCTTGACTCCAGTCCCTTTCAGCTCCAAAACGTCACAACTCTCTTTCAGCTCCAAGGTGGTGTTTGCAGTAGTTACACGGGTTTTATTGTGGTAAAATATACGTAACGTAGAATTTACCACGTTAACCATCCTTAAGTGTACGGTTCAGTGGCGTTAAGCACATTCACGTGATTGTGCCACCATCACCACCATCCATCTCCAGAGCTCTTTTCGTCTTGCAAAACTGGAACTCTATCTCCAGGAAACACCAACTGCCCTCTCCCCTCCTCCAGCCCCTAGTAACCACCATTCTCTGTTTCCGTGAATTTGTCCACTCCAAGTAGCTCATATAGGTGGAGTCATACAATATTCAGCCTTTCTGTGGCTGGCCTACTTGACTTCGTGCGATATCTTCAAGGTCCATCCACGCTGTGGCACGTGTCAGAATGTCCTTCCTTTTTAAAGCTGAATAATATTCCATTGTGTGTATGCACATCTTGCTCTCGCTTTTCTTGAAGAGAGGAAAAAAATAATTTAATAAAAGGAGTTTAATAATCTAATAAAATTAAATTTAATTTAATAAAATAAAATAAAAATAAAATAAAATTTAATAAAAGGAGTTTTGAAAAGAACGTACAGTGACCCGACCCAGAAACTCTATAAATTCTTCCCTTACTCATGCAGGGCCCATTGGGCTGTGTCAGCGCGCATGATATCCTAGGTCTGGGAGACCTCAAAATGCAGATAATTCAACACAAAGTAGATTTCACTGTTATGTTTCCTGTAAAAGACGGGATGCATCAGGAGTGTGAGCCCCTCACCTGCCACCATCAGCACCTACTCTCTCTCCTTTGAACTGGTTTCCCAGTGAATCCATTAAGATCCTCTTTCCGCTGCCCTTTCCAGAACTGTTCATACCAGAGTCTAAAAGCAGACCTCTTTGTTTATACTTCCCTTGGCTGTTTTAAAGCCGTATTTGTCATATCTGACATCCCGCAAGTTTCCTATCAGACCTGAGAGGAAGTGCCTGCTGAATGCGCAATGGGATGGGAAATGTGAGCTGAAAGCCGTGTTGACTCTGACTGCAGCGGCCTCACGGAGCGGAGCCGGGACTGCCAGGTGTCTCTGGTGGGAATGAACCTGAGGACACCGGGTGGAGTTTAATTGCCGCCTGGGCACTGAGTTGCTCCGGGAGTGCAAAGAAACCATCAAACCTGCAATTCAAACTCTTGTCACCCACATTAGACCGTCATGGTCTGTCCCAAAGATGTGTAGGTCAAACACACAAACTGTATTCATGGGATGTTAATGCAGAGACATGGTGCAAAGACTTCTTACCCCTTCTCCGTGGGGGGAGGGGGGATGCTCCCCAGCTGCTGGACCTCATCGTGAGTTACTGTGAGACCTTCCTGGACCCTCCAGGGGGGTCCTGAGCACTCTCCATTCAATCTTCAGTTTCCTGAATGTCTCCATCCCTGTAGCATCCATGACACAGTGTTGACATGCAGAGCACATTCCTTAATATTTGTTAAATAAATGGAAGCAGAATGAATGCCCCTTATTTGTTACCTGTTTATTAACCTCATCAGGCTATCAGCTCCTTCATGATAGTGATTGTCTTATCTTCTCTCCAGCTCCAGCTTCTCGCCTGGTGCATAGTAGGTACCCTGGCAAGGTCCCCAGGCTAACTGCGGAATACGGCACACATCCTGTCGTATCCTAGTTATTGCTGTGTGTGTGCGTGTCATCTCCTGCCCCTGCATCCTCGGCGTTGCTGAGGCAGTTATCGTTCCTTGTTGTTCCTTATTCTTCAGATCCCCCAGCATCTAGCAGCTGTCTGGCACCTAGTAGGAAGCCCGAAAGGTACATAGTAATTCTTGAATAACATTTAAGTAGCAATTTCATTTTTCTAACTCACTGGAGCATTTGTATTTCTTCTGAAGCACTCTTAAGAGTTGTCTTGGCGATCCTGCTTCACTCCAGAACAGAATCAGCAAAACTTCCTGTGTTCTCATTTAAGCAGGTTTTATTGCTTAGGTCCCAAGGCAGGCTCTGGCCCCATATGAAGCACCTGTGAACTTTTCCTATCACCTTTGCAAGGGTTGACATGTCTCTTTTTTTGTTGTTGTTGACCCTTTAAATGACATGGTAGACACAGGAAAACCAACCCCCGGGTGGTAGCTTTGCAGGGTGGCCTCTTAGAGTCAATGTTGGGGGTGTGGGTGGAGGAGAATTAATTGTTGAGATTGGACACACTAAGTTGGATCCCAATTCTGCCATTTGCCAGCTCTTTGACGTCAGAGCCAAGCTGTTCTACTCGCCCTGAGTAATAGTCTTCCCATCCACAAAATGGGGATAAGTTGTGTCCACTACAACGCCGTGGCTAATAACAACCCAGATTTATTCTCTTACAAGTCTGGAGGCTAGAGGTCCAGACTGAATCTGATGGAGCTAAAATCGGGGTGTCAGCAGAGCTGATTCCTCTGAGAGCCTCCAAGGGGGAATTTCTTTCCTTCTCTTTTCCAGCTTCCAGAGGAGCTGGCTCATGGCCCCTTCCTTCATCTTCAGAACCAAGGGTAACATCTTCCTGTTCCAACTCTGCTGCTCACATCTTCTGCCGTCACATGGCCTTCTTCTCTGATTTCCCTTCTTCTGTCTTATGGGGACTCTTGCAATGACATCAGGCCCACCCAGACCATCTAAAATAATCTTCCCACTTCAAGATAGATCTTATTTATTTTTAAAGATTTTATTTATTTATTCCTGAAAGAATAAGAGAGAGAGGCAGAGACATAGGTAGAGGGAGAAGCAGGCTCCCTTTGGGGAACCCAATTCAGGACTCGATCCCAGGACCCTGGGGTCACACCTTGAGCCAAAGGCAGACACTCAATCACTGAGCCACCCAGGTGCCCCTAGATCTTTAATTTAATCACATCTACAGAGTCCCTCTTGCCATGTAAAGTAGCACACGTATAGGTTCCAGGGATTAGAATGAAGACATTTGGGAGACTGGGCTTGTAGGTATGCTGACCTTCAAGTAACCAAAATGCCATATTGACCCATGTTCTCCATTCCCAGAGTAAAACTTAGCATTGAATCCTTAGTTTGGGTTCCTTTGAAAGCAAATGGAATCATGATCCAGTAGCATATAATTTATCTAAGAGGTGAAGGGAACACTGACCTTCCAAGCCAGTTACCACTGTAGCAGACTAGAGCTTAATCCTGTCGGGGAAACTTAGGGAGCCCACGCAGAACATATGTCAGAGTCCTCCAGCCTTACAGGTGAGGGAGTGAGGGTATTTATACACCAGTTCCCATCATTATTGGTGTGAGAATTGACATAGTTTTGTGGCCCCCTGGCCTGCTGTACAGGTGGCAGAGTGAGCTCCGGCAGTAAGAGAAGGCAAAGAAATGAAGGCATTGGCAGCTGGAAGTCAGGCCAACGTGCAGCCACGTGCCAAGGACAAGGGTGTGTGGGCACAGTAACCGGCAGTGTCTCCCACAGAAACCCAGGGCCTCTTGAATGCTCATGGTCAGCCATCCACCCATCACCATGCCTGGGCACCTCAGCTCCAAGCAGTCAGGTCATTCGCCTGCTGAGAGTCCCTTGCACTCATCCCCAAACCTGTTTATGCTGGCCGTGCAGTCAAGTAATGAAACCAAGTTGAATGTTACGTGTATAGTTATTTAATGACGCCAAGATGAAGACTTGATAGGAGTAAATTTGATTTTAAAAAGTGCTGCTCAATTAGATATGTCTCAACAGCTGTGGAAGATGATGGCAGGGGAGGAAGAACCACAGAATTCTGGAAGGGGTAGTTGTTTCTCCTTTTAAAGAAACTCAAAGCTGGAAGTCACCGATGATGAATTGTGGGTGTGGTTTCTGTGTGTGTGTGTGTGTGTTCAGTTTTCATAATACCATGAGGTAGGTATTATTCCCATTTTGTTGAATATAGGGGAAGAAACCCAAAGTGGTTAAGTAAATCACCCCAGGTCCTGAATGATGGTGTCTCCCTCTTGGTCCTGCACTACTCCCCATCGACCCCAGTCTGCCACTCTCGGAAGCCATGTCAGGGTGTCTAAAGCACACCCCCTCCAATGTGACCGGCTTCCAGGAGCTGACACCACCATCCTATGTTGTTGGAAGGGACTCTAGGCAAATATATGCAGTTCTACTCCTCCCCAGCCTGGGAGCTTCCTTCATGGAAAAAGGGAAATGATATCTTTATCCCACCTTTTTTTTTTAATCCTACCTTTCCTTAACTTCTTTTGACATTAATGAACTACCACTTCGTATAGACCATGGGAACATCTGAAAAATCATAGCAAAGTCAGCCCAGCTCTATATCTCCTAACAAAGATGAGTTAACAGAAATTCTGGTCAATCTCTCTCTCTCTCTTGCTTTGCCCAATCTCAGGGTGTTAGAGGGAGGCCCCAAGGAATGGCCTTGACACTGGCCTTGGCCCTCAGGGATCTCCAGATTTGGGATTATGAGAGCAACAGGAATCAGACATCAATGAAGAACTTCACACGGGGGGATGCAGGGCCTGAGGCTTCCACGTTGGTCCCGAGTGCCTGAGACTAGGCTCTAGCGAATTCTGTTTGGGGGAAGAGGGAAAAGCTTCCACTGAAGCAGAGCTTATTAACCAAGCTATTAACACCCCTTGGACTGGCCTGGTTCCTTCTTCCATTTGATACGGAACTCCCTGCAGAGGTGGCTCGGAAAGGGAGCTCACCCCAGGAGTACTAGTTCGATAAGCGGTGTCTGGAGACCCATCAGCAGACTAATGTGGGAATGGCTGGGATGCAGCTCCCACAAGGCAGTTCTTACTCCTCTCTGAATGGAAGATTGATCAACTTACACTGTGGTTACCGGCATCTAAAAAGTAGCCTTCCTGATTTTTACTGGGGGTTTATTTGCTTGTTTTTAAAGGATGTGTTGGTTGGCAGGTTGGCTGGAATGTAGTTCCTTCGGTATCAAAATGGCATCCTTTTAGGAAGCTGGAGTGTAAAGGGCCTGTTGGGTAACATGTATGGCGTGCCTACTGTGGTCGAGCCCGGTCCACTGCAGTCCCAGAACTTGGGCATAACCCTTTACTGGCCAAGAGAGGAGAGGCAGCAGGCACACGGTACATGCCATGAGGGAGGTAAATACAGGGTAATATAGGAGCCCAGAGGGTGGGCAGCTTCTCCAGCTCCGTGTATAGGGTTTGGGCCTATTAGCACACACCCAGAGGAGGGGATGCCTGAACTGAGCTGGGAAGGATGAGCATGGATTAAGCAAGGAGAGAAGGTGCTATGGGCAGCCTGAGCAAAAGCACAAGGTGAGGTGCAACATGGTGCATTAAAAATAATAATAAATAAATAAATAAATAAATAAATAAATAAATAAATATTTTTTTTTAAATGGTGCATTAGAAGAGCTTCAGGGAGTTTGCTGAGGCCAGAATGGAGGATAGGAGCAGGGGAACAGCAGTCTGGAGATGGAGACAAGCTCCCACCGGTGGGGCCTCTGGATCTTGCCAAGGGGCGGGGATTTGACCCCGGAACACTGGCTGTACCTGCGTCGTATGTCAGGGGACTCAGCCGCAAGTAGGAGGTAGGAGCCCTGAGTGATTTATCCATGTGATCATGACTCATATTTTAAGAGTGTTCTATGCATTTTCATGGGGCTTAAGTTGATAGGCAAATTCTGCTTTTCAGTTTTAATTATGCAAACCCAAGAGGCAAGAATTATTCTCTTCATTTTCACCATGAAGCCCAAAGTCTGCGTGCTGGCCCCGTGCCAGTGACTTGCGCTGGAGTCCTGTAGCACCCCCGCTGCGGGGGGCGGGGGGGGCAGGGACTTGACACCCGCCTCTGATGTTGGAATCAGGCCGACCCCGTCTGGCTCTGTCCACCCCCACAACCCGGACACGTCTCCTCTGGGATCCTTTGCTGTTACTGTGTCCAGCTTTTAACGTCTTCATAGCCAGCCTCTGGCACCCACGGGACAGGCTCATGGACACGCTGCCCGTTGGCCAAGTGATGTTCTGGTGGCCGGGCAGGCATGGGAGGAAGAGCGCTGGGCTCAGTCACCGCTGGGAACAAAATCCTGTGGCAGCAGGAGCGGCTGCTCCGTGCAATTCTTTGATTCCATTTCATCTCAGTGGAGGAATCTTAGCAAAGAAGGAAGCGCAACCAGATTGCCCGCAGCTGTGGGCATGCGTGGGGTGTGGGAGGGGCGAGGGCTCCCCGAGGCCCTGACCATTCAGGGGCGCTGACCATTCCGGGGCTCACCCCCTCCCCACGCGTGGATGCTGTTACCTGTTATTCTGCATGCAGAGCAGCAAAGTAATGCCCCGATTTCCCTTCTCAACTGAGATTATGAATTTGGGCAAGGTAACTTTTTTTCCCGTAAAAAGGAAGGCTGGTCTAAGAGTTTGTAGGTGAAACCGTTCTGAGTTTTGTGTTGCAGTTTGTGAAACTTAGAAATGGAGATGTCGGGGCGGCCCGGGGGACTCGGCGGTTTAGCGCCGCCTTCAGCCCAGGGCGTGATCCTGGAGTCCCGGGATCGAGTCCCACGTCGGGCTCCTGCATGAAGCCTGCTCCTCCCTCTGCCTGTGTCTCTGCCTCTCTCTATCTCTCTCTGTCTCTCATGAATAAATAAATAAAATCTAAAAAAAAAAAAAAGAAATGGAGACGTGCTCAGCACCTGGTCTGACAAGTGACTCACATCCACGTGACGGCCACCAAAACGAGTGACATCCCCGCTGCCCCCCCCACTTCTGATCGTAGAACGGGCCTCATCCGTGATCTCGCCTCTGGGGGGAGGCTTGGTGGCAAAGCTGCTGGGGATGCAGACGGCACGGAAACACTCTCGGAGCCCGACAGATGTTTGCCCCGGGGTTGGGGGGGGCTCCACGTTTGAGGCAGCTGGGATTTTGGGGAGTTGATAAATGAAATGCAGGAGGGCAGCTCAGTCTGCATTACTCCTCAGCAGGACCCAGTTTGTTCTGCTGGAAGAACTGGGAGTGGTTTTCCCAGTGAAACCTAAAGTGGCCACGAAGAAGGAGCAGGTGCAGGGCCCCCCAGCGGCCCGGAGCCCGGCGCATCATCGAGGCTCCCCTCGCCAGATGGCAAGGACCAGAAGAGCCCGGTCCTTGGGGACTGATCAGACCCCGGCAGGGATGTGCTGAAGCTTCGGTTCACAAAGTTCAGCTTGTTCTGGGGGCAGAGGGCCCAGTGAGACCCTCAGATGGCAGGGACCCGTCGAGCCTGGCTAGTGCAAAACAAAGGCTGTGTGCAAAGTCAGGCATGTGTGTCACCGAGCAAAAGAACATTATTTCACGGGGTTGTTCTCCTTAAACGGAGTGAAGTGGGCATCCGAGTGCCTGCAGGGCTGCCGGCTTCTCTCTGGGAAACCGACTCACTGGATGGTGGAGGGGCCCCTTCAGAGCTGCCCGCGTATTGACAGCGTATGTTTTCAGCGTTGGAGCGGATTCCCGAGACCCTCTGGCAGCACAAACCTCCCTTCCTGGCCAAAGCAACCTGCTGCGTTGACACCATCATTTTCTACGGTCGGATAAAGGCTGCCCTCTATGAGCAAATGAAAGTGGGCCGCACATTTCATCCAGGAGGCTTGTCACACTCGGCAGTTGCAGCCCTGGTCATGAATTATGCATCTGTGGGCCTTTGGGTTGTTTTGTTCTTTTTTCCCCTTGTCTTGTCTTTCTTGAGTGCTTGCAATATCCAAAAGGCCCTATAAACATAGACTCTGCGAAGTCCCACATGACAGTGACCCTGAGGTGGCCGTCTGATGTTTTTCTTGAAGGCGCAGGGCTTAAGGAGGCCACAAAGCCAAAGCAGACGTCGGGGAGAGAGGCAGAGGGTGCAGCACGTTTGTGTATGCATGCTGAAGCCCGAGCTGGCCCTTCTCCAAGGCCAGCCCGGAATGGAACGTCATGACAGGCCCCCTCCTTGTGCCCAGAGCCATCCGTGGCTTGGCTGACTGATGGGGGTGACAGCAGCCCCCGGAGATGCAAAGGGGTTTCCTTCACGCTCTTTCTCCTTCCCCAGTTCTTTTAAATCATGGCGGGGAAGGAAGGTTGCACTCTGCTTTTGGCCAAAGCCATTGACCAGAAAGGAATACTGCTCCCAAAACCAACCCCAAACCTTTTCTTAGCAGAATAGGATTCTTTTATTCAGACTACCATTGTACACCAGCCATAAAAGTCCATAATAGCTTTGCCTTAGATAGGCCTCTAATATCCATAATTCATTCAAGAAGGCAGACTCCAGAGGCCGCACGGCGGTTTATCTTATTTTTGTATAATTACACTCCCCCACCCCACCGCACGCAGGGTGTACGTGGTGATTTACAGAGATCTTGGGATACCTGGTTATTATTTCTCACTCCTGGTCCATTATTATTCTTCCTAACTTTGCAGAGTCATTTGCTGGAGAAGGCCATTTAGAAAACAAATGCATATTTTAATAGCTAATATTGAATTTACATTTATATCTCAGGTGTATAGGGATAATGATGTGGCAATTAAAGGCAAATATATAATTTTTAGTCATGACTAGGGATTACTCTGCTGACAGAACAAGTGCTGACTTAGATATTTAGCTGAATGTTAAATTTTTTAGAGCTTTGGGAATTTCTGACTCTTGATGGATAGCTCAGTACTTTCAAATGTTAGGTGAGGAAAAAAAAAAAAAGCCCTGATTTTACGCTTTATGTCTTGGTGTCTCAGAAATAATGTGGCCAATTCATCTTAGATGTGCTCACAATGTATTAATAAGCAAACCAGGCAAGATAGAAGCAGTGAATATACCGTGATCCCATGTACGTGTGTGTGCACACAGATATACACACAACTGTGCTAATATACATAAACAACACACATACGTATGTTTATCTGTGTAGCTTTTTTGCATATATATGTGAATATATATTATATATATATACAAAGTGTGTAGTGGGTATATATATATATGCACACATATCATGCATATATACCTATGCTAATACACAGACATATATACTATATTCATTTTTCCAGGTGTCTTCTCATGCATGTACAGAAGAATGAATAAAATATCAACAAAAATTAAGTCTGGGTTTATGGGGTTTTACTGTCATCATCTTTAAGCATAACTGTTTATTCTCTTTGTGGAGAGCCTTCCATGAGATGAGCCAGGTGAGGAGCACACAGTAGACCCCGACCACCTGAGTGAGTAATAGAACCCATCACAGACGTTCCTCTATGTCTGTCAGTTTCTTTTTTTTTTAATAAGGATTTATTTATTCATTTATTCATGAGAGACACAGAAAGAGAGGCGGAGACAGGCAGAGGGAGAAGCAGGCTCCCTGCAGGGAGCCCGATGCAGGACCCAATCCCGGGAATCCGGGATCCTGCCCTGAACCAAAGGAAGATGCTCAACCGCTGAGCCACTTGGGCATCCTGTGTCTGTCAGTTTCTTTTTTTTTTCTTTTAATTTTTTTATTGGAGTTCAATTTGCCAATATTTAGCATAACACCCAGTGCTCATCCCGCCAAGTGCCCCCCTCAGTGCCCATCACCCAGTCACCCCAACCCCCTGCCCACCTCCCTTCCCACTACCCCTTGTTCATTTCCCAGAGTTAGGTGTCTCTGTGTGTCAGTTTTTTAATCAGGCGTGGACATCAGTTTGGTTTTATCAAGGGCCTTTTTTAAAAAAAAATTTTTTTTCAAGGGCCATTTTTTTTAAAGTGTGTCCTTTTTTTTTTAATTAGAGTTCAATTTGCCAACATATAGCATATCACCCAGTGCTCATCCCATCAAGTGCCCCCCTCAGTGCCCATCACCCAGTCACCCCAACCCCCTGCCTACCTCCCTTTCCATCACCCCTTGTTCATTTCCCAGAGTTAGGAGTCTCTCATGCTCTGTCTCCCTCACTGATATTTTCCACTCATTTTCTCTCCTTTCCCTTTATTCCCTTTCACTATTTTTATATTCCCTGAATGAATGAGACCATATAATGTTTGTCTTTCTCCGATTGACTTACTTCACTCAACATAATACCCTCCAGTTCCATCCACGTGGAAGCAAATGGTGGGTATTTGTCATTTCTAATGGCTGAAGAATATTCCATTGTGTATATAGACCACATCTTCTTTATCCATTCATCTGTCGATGGGCACCGAGGCTCCTTCCACAGCTTGGCTATTGTGGACATGGCTGCTGTAAACATTGGGGGGGCAGGTGTTCCAGTGTTTCACTGCATCTGTATCTTTGGGGTAATTTTTAAAGGGAATGGAAATATGTCTCTACTTAGATCACTAAGTAACCACCCTTGACTGACTTTGGTGTCTGAAAGCTCCATGTTGATTTGCGAGGTTAAGTGGGAATGATAATGCCTCTCTTCTCCAAAGAGCAGTGGTCCTCAAACTGTTTTGGTCTGACCACTTGAATAGAACAAAAGAACTATCCACCTCACTATCACCTCCTTCTTATTTGCCTCTCTTAATAAAATAGCCTACAGACGAAAACAGGGAGAAAACTCCTTGACATTCGTTGGTCATGGCAATGATTTTTTTTTTTGATTTGACAGCTGAAGCACAGGCAGCAAAAGCAAAATTCAACCAGTGGGACTACTTCGAACTAAAAAGTTTCTGCAGAGTGAAGGAAACGATCAACAAAATGAAAAGGCAACCTGCAGAATGGGAGAGAATATTCTCAAACCACGTTATCTGGGGATCCCTGGGTGGCGCAGCGGTTTAGCGCCTGCCTTTGGCCCAGGGCGCGATCCTGGAGACCTGGGATCGAGTCCCACGTCGGGCTCCCGGTGCGTGGAGCCTGCTTCTCCCTCTGCCTGTGTCTCTGCCTCTCTCTCTCTCTCTCTGTGTGTGTGACTATCATAAATAAATTAAAAATTAAAAAAAATTTAAAAAAAAACACATTATCTGATAAGAGATCAACATCCAAAATATGTAACTCCCATGACTCAGTAGCAAAAAACAAAAAATCCAATTTAAAAAAGGGCAAAGGACTTGAATAGATATTTTTTCTGAACAAGGCATACACGGCCAACAGATACATGAGAAGATGCTTCGCGTCACTCCTCATCGGGGCCATGCCAGTCAAAACCACAATGAGCCATCACCTCACACCTGTCAGAATGGCTAGGATCAAAACGACACGGAATAACAAGTGTAGGCGAGCATGTGGAGAAAAGGAACCCTCTTGCACTGTTGGTGGGAATGCAAACTGGTGCAGCCTCTGTGGAAAACAGTGTGGAGGTTCCCCCAAAAATTAAAAATAGAACTGCCATGTGTTCCAGCAATCCCAGTTCTGGGTATTTATCCAAAGGAAGTAAAATCACTATCTCAGAAAGATAGTCGCACCCTCGTGTTCATTACAGCATTGTCGCTGTGGTATGGAAACAACCTAAGTAAGGGACTGTCTACAGATGAATAAAGAAATTGTTATTTGTTATATATACATATTTCAGGCTTAACGAGGAAATCCTGCCATTAGCAACAACGTGGATGAACGGACCTGGAAGACAGTACGCCAAGTTAATAAGCCAGACAGCGACGCCTGGGTGGCTCAGCAGTTGAGCATCTGCCTTCGGCTCAGGGCATGATCCTGGAGTCCCGGGATCGAGTCCCGCATTGGGCTCCCTGCATGGAGCCTGCTTCTCCCTCTGCCTGTGTCTCTGCCTCTCTCTCTCTCTCTATGTCTCTCATGCATAAATAAATAAAATCTTTAAAAAAGAAATAAAGAAACCAGAGAAAGGCAAATCCCCTGTGATATCATTTATATATGAAATCTGAAAAAAAAAAAACTGAACTCAAAGTAACAGAGAATACAGTAGTGGTTTCCAGGGGCTGGAAGTGTGGGAAATGGGGAAATGGAGTCAAATAGCGCGTACTTTCAGTTATGAGATGAGTAAGTTCTGGAGGCGTCACGTACAGCGTTGCGACTGCACATAATAATAATAATAATAATAATAATAATAATAATCTAGTCTAGGCGCCTGCATTGTTCAGCGGGGCAAGCGTCCGGCTCTTGATCTCAGCTCAGGTCTTGATCTCAGGGCCGTGCGTTCAGGCCCAACGTGGAGCCTAGTTAAATAAATAATAATAATGTATCGTGTACTTGAAATTTGCTAAGAGAGTAGATCTCAAGCGTTCTCATCAGACACAGAAAAGGGTAACTCTATGCGGTGAAGGAGATGTTAAATAACTTGATTGTGGTAATCATTTCACAATGTAGATGTACATCAAAACTTCGTTTTGTAGACCTCTGGGTCTATAGTTTTTGTTTGTCGGTCACACCTCGATAAAGCTGAGGGGGGAGAAAACACCCGAGCAAGAGAGGCGGTTGTTTTCTCCTGGCAGTGGGATGCTAAGGGAAGGATAATGGAATTCGTCATTTCTTGCCATCAAGAAGAAAGGAAACCACGTTGCCCTCCTTCTAAAAGTCGGGGGCTGCTCACCGCTATGCAGCAGGCCACGTGGAGAATCCTCATCTCTGGGTCTCATCTGCATTTCGGGAACTGCCTCTCCAAGGCGAATATCCCAGTGTTGGATATGAAACTCTTAAATCTGCTGGCGCTGGGTTTGTTGTCCGGTGTTATTTTAACCTGCCCTTGAACAGCAAAGCAGATTCGCTGCCAGCATAGATGCTTAGATTTTCTTTATTTAAATGCTCCACCCCCCTTACCTTGACTTCCCTCTCCCCCCACGAATCTGTGTGTGTGTGGGGGGGGGAGTTGTATGACAGGATTCAGTTCCATCATGCATGTGACTCTTGGCGTTCAACAATATCCACGACTGTCACTTTATGTTTGAAGGCGCCCTGCTTTTCTTGAGGGTTTCGGGATCTATCCAGGAGTATATTCCAGGAAAGGGACCAGATATTTATTTCTGGATGCAGCGTATTGAGTTGTGCCTGCATCCAGGAGCTCAGCTGGGTCCCCATTAAAAAGGCCCAACTGAAGAATTGTGCTAATGCACAGAGGGGTCCCGAGAGCCTGCCCCACGCTGTGATGGTGATGGTCTGCACTTAATAGAGAAGATTTAAAATGTAGCACGCAGGCTAAGTGTGATTTTAACTTGAGGCAGTAGCACGGCTTTAGCACCAGGATAGGAGGAGATGGACTATTAATCCTTTTGACATTCCCTTTGAATAGCATCATATTTCAATCCTGTTAAGCTATGGGGCCATTGTTTATGGGTCTCCCTCCAAAAGCAGGACCTCTGTTGTGCTGAAGTGCAAAACTCTCCCAAGCTCTGTGCCTTTAAGATGACAGTTGGCCTCAGCCTGCTGGCTGACCCCCTCCACCTCTCCAGCTCGGAGAGGAACTCAGGCAGCTCCCAGATGCCTCTGCTCGCCCATCTGTCACCGACCAAGCAAGGGGTCAGTGGGTCTGGTGCCCTTTATTGGAATGTCGAGAATAGAAAAGAAGAAACAGCACATCTGGAAAAGAGAGAAAAAAAAAAGGAGAGGAAGTGGCCAGACGTGCCCAGGACTCTGGAATTCCAGTCATGCCTCTGTCCATGTTCTCACCCTTCCCGTCCCCATCACCCCAGCTGACATGTCCACTCATTTGCTTATTTGTTCACCAGGCATCTGCTGAGCACCTCCCTAGTGCCCTGTGCTCGGTGCCACAGGCTCAGGGATGAACACAGCAGGTGAGGTCCGAGCCTTCATCAGCTGACCATCCAGCAGTGGGATGGACGTTGACCAAAGTTGGGAACGTTTAGGGGGTGGGATTTGGAGACCCAGAGTCTAGGCTCCATAACCCAATTTGGCTGCTCGTAGGCCGTGCAGCTTGGAGGGAGTCGTGTGACTTCTCTTTGCACGCCGGTTCCCTGTCTGTGGGATGGGCCTGATAGCAGTTCCTACCTTACAGGATTGTCGGAAGGTCTAAATAAATGAGTGCGAACAACACACTTAGGGGACAGTCAGTAATTCTTGGGTTTGTTGTCGAGTGCGATTGTAAATTGTATTTTAAAGAGCAAGCACCAGGTACAAAGGGAATATGTTACAGCAAAGGTTGCCTCACCGAGGAGGTCAGGGAAGCCACCCATTCAAGCAGGGAGCCGGAAGGAACCTGCTGGCTCCCTCTCTGGGGGTTTACCACTCCCGTGAGTGTTCACAGTCTGCCAGGTTTGGGCTTAATTGGATCCCTGTCTTCTCTCTGTTTCGATGAGTAGGTCCTTGCAGATAGGGAGTGTGTACCTGGCATATATTTCTAGCACTTTCTACCGCAATGAACAAATCGTATTGCTGTGCCCATCATTGAAAAACCAGATAAGCGGGTGGCCGATTTGTAACCACATAGAGATGCCAAAAGGTCTGAGGATTTCGGGTCTGTTCCTACGCAGTCCTGGGGGCCGATTTGTAGCCACATAGAGATGCCGAAAGATCTGAAGATTTCGGGTCTGTTCCTACGCAGTCCTGGGGGCTGCTCCAGTACAAGGTTCGCCGTACCAGGCCGCTTTATCATTGTCTGGAGGGTTACAAAGGGGTGGAACCCCATTCTCTTGGACTGTCTGCAGGAGGGGCCCTCCCCCAGCATCTGCTCTCCGCCCAGGAGGTTAAAGGAATTATGGGCGGGGGGTGCAGGGAACAGGGGGCCCAGGCGACTTTGACTTTGGAATGCCACCTCCTTCCCTGGCCTCCGAGCCCACTCCTTGTTCACCACACTCCCAAAAGCCGTCGCTCTTAGGGGTGCTCTAACTCCCCTCCACAGCCAGCACGCGTGTATACCTTGATTTCTGCAAGAAGTATGATCCTGAAAATTTGTTTATGAATCTTGCTTGTTTTGGTGAATACTGTAAGGAACCTTCCAAGAGATGTGTTAATACACAACATGTTATACATAATTCAGCTTTCCTTTAGCTATTAAATTAATTTTGCATGCACAGGATTTTTAAATTGCCACTGACGCTGAGCTCCCTCCTGCCACGTGAGCCCAAGACCTCACTAGGGCTGAGGGTCATTCTCTTCCATCGACTCCTAGGATCAGTATCGGGTCCGTTTGTTCATTCTAGAAGGATGGGTGAGCACTCCCGTGTGCCAAGCTCTGTGCTCGTGGAAGCTGGTGGAATGTGAATGAAGCTGCATTTATCTCCCGGGAGCCCACACTACTAAGCAGGGAATGATTGATTATACAGCATGCTGAAAAGTTTGCAGAGGCGGGTAGTGGGGTCACCAGCCTGGGTGGGGTGCATCAGAGACAGGGTATCGGCATTCTAGACAGTGGACAGCCTGAGGCTGGTGAGAAGGGTGGAAACTGTGATCTAAGTGGGTTAATCCTGCTGAGCCTAGAGAGGTAAGCAGGGAGTGGCATGGGCAAGGAGACCTGCAAAGGAGATGGGCAGGAAGATGCCCTGCACAGAGTGGGCCGGGGAGGAGTCTGGGCAACACAGCAGTGTCTCCTGCCCACTGAATGCTCCTGGAGGTGGTTTTACCATTTATGGAAAAAAAGCATCTATACACAGGCCGGTGGTTCTCAAACTTGAGCGTGCATCAGAATCATCTGGAGGGTTTGGTGAGACTCAGGTGGCTGGATCCCACCCCTAGAGATTCAGGTTCAGTAGGTCTAAGGTGGGACTATGAATCTGCGACTCTGACGAGTCCCCCGGTGAGACTGATCCTGCAGCTGGCCCCGGGGCCAGACTTAGAACCGCTGCTTAGACGTTCAGGAGGTCGGCCAGGAGGATCCACCGTGGCCCCCAAAACCAGCAAGAAAGAAGAAGCAGGCCAGGAAACAGTGGGAAGGAGCCAAGTGTGCAGCTGCCCACGGACAGGCTGTCCTTGAGCTCATGTTCTCCGGTCCAGCTGATAATCCTGGATTCATCCGGCTTGTGTTGGCTACAGTTATGGTAAGGAAATAATCACCTCCTTTTCATAACTGTGCACAACTTTGCTACATCCGGAAACATAACCCATTTCCCTTTTTACTTTTCATCATCTCTGGTCTCTTGGAGGGTGAGTGCTGCACGTCGAAGGCTTTATTTTGGAAGCCTATTTTCTCCATGATTTACAGTCTCCCGTCTCACAGCTTTCCGGTCATCTCAGGGTACATCACCAGTGGGCAGCAGCTCCTAACACTGCAGCTTCACGCAGCAAATCCTCTCCCCAGGCCTTCCTCCCACTCCAGATTTCATGGTCCATCAAACGCTTCAGCCCACTGGGAGAGTGCGGGTGTAAAGGGCCCCAAGACAAAGCTCTTTTTGCTGATAAAGAGCAGCTCCGTTCTGAAGTCCGAGATGTCACATTTTCTTAGGTTGAGATCATGGTCTCTGAGGCCCGCCAGTGCTGCCCCAGGATGATGCCCTCCCGCCCGGGCCCCTGACTGCCAGCCTCCTCCCCCGCCGCCTCTTTCCTCTCCCACCCATACTGCCGTGGTTCTCGTCAAAGAGCCCACCAGAGAGGCTGCTGCGCAGAGCGCAGAGCCATCAGAGAAAGAAGAAATGTGGGTCAGTGAAGTAAAGGTGGCGGAAAATTCTGGTCCCCTTCTCTGGAGCGCGAGGCAAGACCAGCCAAACCTTGGCCGGGTTGCTGAGGTTTGCCTGCCTCGGCTTCTCCGGCTTCCTCCCCAAAGGCCTTTGCGAGTCTCCATGCTGTGGCTGCTGGTACCCGTGGATTTCCATCAGCAAAACTTGTTATGTTTCTTGTACACATTTTAAAGATTTCCCGATAACACTTGCAGCTTCCATTTCAACTTTGAGCCCCTCTTGGCCAGAGTGGTGGGAATGTGCCCTCAGCCCACGGCGGTGGGGCTGGGGAGTGTCTCAGGCGCCCAGGCCCCTGATGGCACCTGTGCACCCGGACATCTGCGGAGACCCCACCACGCCATCCGGCCCTGGCCCGGGAGGCACACAGCTGCATGGAGCTGCCCCTCGGGGTGGACAGCCTGCTGCATGGAGATCATCCTGGCGCTCCACCAGCGTGGGGCTTCCAGAAGCTCAGGTCCCAGGGCCAGGCTCCAATTCCATCTTCTCCACGAAGCCACCCACTGTTCCCTCTCTGGAATGATCCTCTGATCCTCGGGAGGACCTGCGCTGATGATAACACCTGCATGAGCTGTCCCACGCGAGAACCTTTGGTCCGTCTACCCCTGCCACTGAGCCGGCACCAGCCTATGGTTTACCCCTATTCCCAGGATGCAGGGTGAGGCCTGGCCAGAGAGCGTGGGCACAGTTTGCTGAATGAAGACGCAAAGAGTGTTCAAACCCCCGGGGCTGGTAAACCTCAGGCCCAACGGGAAATGGGAAACAGGCCCGTTTGTCTCCCCTTGAGTCCTCCTTGAGGAAAAGAAAACAGGTGAGGGTACTTGGATTGACAAGGACATAAGGGCCTGTCGGGGGAGGTGACAAGAGCTGCAGAAGATAAGCCCACTGATCTCTGCTCCTCCGTCATCCAGCCGTGGCCTGTCCCCAGAATGAAAGTCCCAGCAAATGGTGCTCAGGTGTCCCTCACTGGGACGGAATGCCCTGGCGGGGGTCCAGGCTCCTGGGACCCCTGATGGACCACAGGAGGCGACCCTGGGGCTGACCCTAGGACAGCTGTCCCTGCCAGTGAACTCTGAGCCCAGGGAGGATCTTGCAGCTGAGGCGGGGCCCAGGAGGACCCGACACCCTCTGAGCCACACGCGGTCGGGGTCCCCTCTTCCCGGGGGGAACCTTTGCCTCTCCCCAGCCCTTCCTGGGCAACTGGAGGCTCGTACGGGCTTGTTGTCACCCACTTCAGCATCTCTGCGCGCAGCCAGGGGCCCGGCCCCGTACTAGGCCAGGGGAGCACAGTGGAGAGTGAAGCGGGATGGCGGCTTCTCCAGCCTACAACGGGGAAGGGGAAACCATCCGAAAACCAGCAGCTAATAAACAACCTAGTTGTGGGTTGTAAACGCTTCAACAACAATAAAAACAGGGAATGTGAGGGAGACGGATGGTGGGCGGGAGGGCTTGTCGATGCTGCAGGTACCGCTTGAAGTGCCACTGGAGCTAAACACGGAATGAGGGGAGGAGCCAGCCACTGGTGTGCCCTATTCACTTAACCCGCTGTGAATAGGGCAGGGAGGAGGGAGGGAGGGAAGGAAGGAGGGAGGAGGAGGAAGGGAGGGAGGAAGGAAGGAAAGGAGGAAGGGAGAGAGGAAGGAGGGAGGGAGGAAGGGAGGGAGAATGGAAGGAAGGGAGGAAGGGAGGGAGGATGGAAGGAAGGAGCATGGAGGAAGGAAGGAGGGAGGAGGGAGGGAGGAAGGGAGGTAGGATGGAGGAAGAAGGAGGGAGGAGGATGGCGAAGGAAAGTAGGAAGGGAGGGAGGGAGGGAGGGAGGGAGGAAGGGAGGGAGGGAGGGAGGGAGACGGAAGGAAAGAAGGGAGGGAAGGAGGGAGAGACAGAGGGAGGGAGGGAGGAACCAACCCTGACTCGGAGAGTTTACCAGTTTCCGCAGCCTGATTACCCCACCATGGCCAATTTCAAGGTGTCACCTGGATGTCGTGGGAAGGGATGTGCACACTCAGCTCCTGAGAGCTGCGGGAGCCCCACAGCACCTCCTAGAGGGAGCCATGCGAAGGCCTGGAGAGTGAGCAGTAGAGGCCGAAGAAAGAGCAAGTGCAAAGGCCCTGAGGCAGGAATAAGCATGTTGCGTTCAAAACACAGAGAGGAGGTCAGCCGGGTCTTACTGAGCAAGCTTAGAGGGTCCCGCAGGGAAGAGGCTGGGTTCCGTGCACCTGTGGGCCTTAGGAAGGAATCAGGGTCATCCAAGTCTTTGAACCCCCAGATGGCAATGGCCGCATACTGGGGCGGGGTGGCGCTGCCAGCGATACCAGTGACCAGGGCAGCAGCGCATGGAGCGCGACGGGCACTGCACGGAGGAGGCCTTGCCCGTGGCTCTGACCTGACAGGTGCAGTGCTCGACACCGGGCCCCCGCCCCCGCCCCCACCCCCGGCCTGCCCTCCCGGGGTCTGATGGTCTGTATACTGTTGAAGAGGCTCGAAGACTCCAACGGGGAAAAAAATCCTATGGTGACACGTGTGCTCACGGCCACCGTCCACTTGTGGATGTCACCGGGCGGCAGCTGAGGACGCGCGTCCACTCGCGCTGAGTAGCAGGGCGGTGAGAGGCAGAGGAGCCGCGGGGTGGGCGGTCCTGGACCTGTCCGGTCCCCATCCCAGCAGCCGGGTCACAGGGCCAGGACCCACAGGACGGCGGCAGCAGCCAGCTCCCGGCAGAGAACAAGCCCGGTCCGCGGCGACCCTCCTGCTCTCCTGGGGCGCAGCGCGCAGGGGGCCGACCTTGAAGCCGCAGAAGATTTCAGCTATGGCTCCTCTTTTTCTTTTTTCTAAAGATTTTATTTATTTATTTATTCATGAGAGACCCAGAGAGAGAGGCAGAGACACAGGCAGAGGGAGAAGCAGGCTCCCTGCGGGGAGCCCGATGCGAGACTCGATCCCGGGACCCCGGGGTCACGCCCTGGGCCGAAGGCAGACCCCCAATTGCTGAGCCACCCAAGGCTGCTTCTTTATTCATCAGGCTTTTCCAAAGATGTGTCCCCCTCGCCCTCGGGGCACGGGTATATAATTTAAAACATGTGTCATTAGTTTAATTTTTAAGAAGTGGGGAAGCAGCCTCCGGGCGCCTGGCACCAGGATTTCACACTCGAGACGAGGGAGGCTGGAAGAAGGCGGCCTCCTTGCCTCCCCTTGACCCGTCGCGCACTGGCTCCGTTCGTGGCCCCTTGCCACGCTTTCCCTCCGCCCCGTGCACCTGCACCCCGACCCCACCTTGGCATCCCTGTGGGCCTCCCCCCCCCGCCCCCACCACCCTCACCCCTCACCCTGATCTTCCACATGCTGCAGCACATCCCTGCCTCTGGTCAGTTCCCCGTAAGAAGGAGCAAGAAGGCAATTCGCTCTAAGGGAGGAGAGGGCGCCTGGGGGGCCCAGTCGGTGAAGCATCGGCCTTCAGCTCAGGTCATGATCCCGGGGTCCTGGCATCGAGCCCCACATCAGGCTCCCTGCTCGGTGAGGAGGCAGCTTCTCCCTCTCCCTCTGCAGTTCCCCCTGCTTGTGCACGCTCTGTGTCAAATAAATAAAATCTTAAAAAAAAAATAGGAGGAAGGAGAGAAGGGAGCGGCGGGGCTGTGCATACCCAGTTTCTCCTTCCAGACTTGCCCGTCAGACCAGTCACCCCAGCTCCCTGGGAGCAAAAGTGGAAAGTCCTAGAGCTTGTACCAACCGATGAGCTTTATGGAAGGAAGTATCAAGAATAGGGGAGAAGTGCTCCCCAGCCGAGGGCGTTTTGGTACCAAACTGCCATCAAAATCCTGTAATCCCCATGGTTCCACAGCATGGGGTCCTGTGCACCAGGTTCTAGAGCTTCCATCAACCACGACGGCAAGTGTAGCATCCTCGGACGGGACCAGGTGAGCCAGGCCCACTTGGCGCCATCGGCGTACCGCGACCGCGAAACCCGCCGTGTGCATTTGCAAACCTGAGTGCATCCTCTGAGAAGCCCAGAGGTGTGTCCTGTGTCCGTGGGGCCAAGGGAAGTGACTTGACCCACACCTTGTAGGGAGTCCTTGGCTCCGGTAGCGAAGCCGCAGGCCACCCGCCGGAAGAGGCCTATTGGACCCGAGTCCTCCTGGATCGGGCCCCACCCTAAGGACCTCGTTTTAACCTAATCCCCTCTTTAAAGACCCTGTCTCCCGGTAAGGTTGCATCCTGAGGTTCCGGGGCTTGGGGTCTCAGCATCTGAATTTGTCGGGGCACCGCTCAGCCCAGGGCAGTTCTCCAACGCCCTTTTTATTAATTGCTTTATCCTGATTGGAAGGTGCCATCTGTTTCCCGTTGCCTGGTTGGTAAAGGAAGGCATTTCGGGGCTGCTTCTGTCTCAGAGAGGCTTGCACTAAACCACCTGCTTGTCTCCCTGCACGCCCCGGGAGCTGGAAGGATGGTGCATCACCTGGGGTGGAGCCGTGCCCACGGCCGTCAGGTCCCTGCCCACACGCAGCGCTCGCTGTTGGCCGGTCTCCGGCGCTCCTCCCCTGGTGGCTCCCGAAGCCGCAGACAGCACGGCGCGTCCTCCGGTCCAGCCTCCCAGCCCGTGCGCCCTGGCACGTGAGAACCTTTGCCCGGGTGTCGCCAAGCTACGACCAGCGTGTAGAGTGTGTCCTTGTGCCAACTGGCGATGGCGATGCCACCTGGGATGGTGACACATGTCGGGTAGTAGAGGGAGCACGGGGCACAGCTTCCCGTGGCTGCGAGGGGAGAACCAGGTGAGGGCTTGGCACTCGGAGGGAGTAGGTATGTGAGACGACGTAAGGCACGGAGCGCTGGGGCTCCGACTGCGCCCCCGGTCACCGGCCGCTGAAATCACAGCGGAAGGCGACAGCGGAAGGTGCCTCCCAAATCACTGAGGGCCGCCGCCCGTCCTGAGAGCGACCAGCCCGTGCCACCAGCTTCCTGACCTCCGCGGCCCGTTCTCGGAATCCTCCGCACCCATCTAATGGGGCCGCGGCTCTTCCTTTGAGGGCTTTACCTCCTTTCATTCCCAAACCTGCCTCCCCAGCTCACCCTGCAGCACCGGGCATGAGCGCGGGGGTTTCCCTGGAGCCTGGAGGCACCGAGCGCCGTGGCGGATGCTTCGCCAGCTCAGGCCTCCCTGTGGCCTTACCATCGTTCGTCTGTCGCGTGAAGGGTCCGGGTGTTTCTGATTCACTCACACCCCAGTGGTCGGTGTTTTGAGCTCTTGTTCGAAGACCACGAGGGTTTTAGGCCTGCGACCCCGGATCCCGGGCGTTCCTCCCTCACTGAGTGTACAGTCCACGCAACCCTGGGAGACCCGCCGTCGCAGAGCGTTGCGGCGTGAGCCACTCTGCCGGGGCCTCAGGAAGTGAAGTCAGGACGCCGAGCGTGCATCTATCTGGAAACTCCAGGTCTGAGCAATCCCCGCAAGGGGCCACCGTGGCATTTGCGTCCGCCTCTCCGACTCGGGCTTTTGGAAAGTTCCTCCTTCCTGCTGGCGGGCACTGGAGCAGGGCATCCAGGAGGGCTCGGGCCCCTCTGTTGGAAGCCCTTTTGCCCCCCAAAGACTGGCTGGGCCTTTGCATCCGTGAGAGAATCCAGGGCTCCCCCGAGTGCCCGCGTCTGCTCAGGCGCAGGGGGCAGCGGTGGGGGGGAGGGTGTTGACACAGCTAGGACCTCAGACTCTGAAGTTTCAGCAAAGGGAACGCAGATGCTTAGTAGGAAAGGGGACAGCCTGCTTCAGCGATTCCCTTGCCGTCTCAGAGCCTGATCCTGCTGACCCAGGCTCCTGGGTCCCCGTGAATTCCACCGAAGCGCAGAAAGCTTCTTTCCTTCTCCGTGGCCGCAGGGGGGGGGGTGTGGTGTGACGGGTGGTTTTCGTGAATGGTTCCCAGGGACCCGTCTTGTCTTCCTACGTGCGCCGAGCGTCTGGTTCAGGATCGTGTGAGGTTGGCAGCGCAGGGTTTTCACACGGTCTCTCTGCACAGCCACGGAGAGGTGTCTTCAAAGACCGGAAAGGAGCCGGGGTACAGCGTGTGGAAGGGGCCCACGGCTCTGCTCATGCACAGGGGCCCCCGGATTCGTGAGGGGTGCCCCCCCCACTGGCCCGCGGCAGCCGGTCTCCACCCGCGATCCTCTCTGTGCTCGAGGAGGCTCACCTGGCGGCGGCCACCAGGTCCGTGTCAACAAGGGTCTCCAGCCCCCCTCCGGCAGGGCTGGCTGCCTTACACTGTCACTTGATTGGTTTGTGTGTTTAACCCGTTGCGTTCGCCCTCACCAGGCCCTGGAGTTTAGAGATAATTTTTGAGCGCGGCAATAAAGCAGCCCGCGAGCATCTCCGTCACCAGGACCCCGTCTTACTCCCCCCGTACCCGGAGTCCCCGGCTTGGCTCACAGTGAGCGCTGGGGGCCTGTTGGTGCTGATGGTGTGGCCATGATGCACATGAGGACAGACACCTCTTGGCTCTTTTTTTTTTTTTTTGAGTCCTCAGCACGTGGCAGGGGGCCTGCCTCCCGCTTCTCCTCGTGCCCTCGCAGGCACCCGAACAGGTGAGGCGCCTTCACGATCTTGATTTTGCACAGACGAGGAAGCAGCTGCTCAGCGAGCGGCATGTGACCATCCCGGGTGGAGGGGGGCACGCTCCAGGGACGGGAGAGCTGAGACCCTCGTCTGCACGGGTCCCACCCCGGAGCCCAAGGTCTCGTCTTGAACTCCGGAACGAAAGATCAGCTTCGTCAAGTGCAAAACGTCTGTCTTGTCTTTCCAGTTCCGCTTGCTCCATGTGGGAGGCGTCAACAAGGGCGGGTATAGTGGGAGCGGCCGTCGTGAAGCACCCTGGACACTGAAATCCTGAGAATCAGGAACCTGATGATGACAAACTGAGCCCAAAAAGTCTTGAAGAGGTGATGTCAGCCTGCCAGGGCCTAGAAGCATCTCCTGGGGGGGGGTGTGGCAAAAGCACCTCCCGAGGGGGACCGAGTGCTCCTTGCGGCAGCCCCAGGTGCACCCCACAGTCTTCTAGGGAGAGCCACTCGGTGGGCTCAGCAGACACAGGACTCGGGGCTGGTGTTTCCCACCGGAAGCGGAGTATCTCGCGCCGGCCACTGAGAGGCCACCGCTCCCAGGACACGATGACAACGGGGGCAGAGTCGGGGGACGGCAAAAACTCAGGCTGTCCTGGGCCTTCCCGTCTATGAGCAGAGGCAGATTTGGAAGTTTAGCAGGGAAATGAGCCCCTGCGTGTCCGTGTCGGCCACGTGCCAGTGACGGTCACACGCCATCTGCCCGCCGACGTTTCTTCAACGAGATCGGCCTTCTGCTCGGCAATTCACAGATGAGGACGACACGGCTCGGAGAGGGCGAGACGCTCACCCAGAGAAGAACAGAGTCAGAGGCAGAATCAGGATTCGATCCAAGGGAAAGCTCTGGACTTCGCGTCCCCCCCGCCCCCGTCCTGCCCCGCCACCCTCGGCAGCACACGCGGAGCTGCTGTGTCGTGCACTGTACAAAGCCCTCCGTCAACTCTGAGCACGTCCCAGGCTCTCAGGACAGAGAACATGCCAGATGCGGCCTCTGTCCCCCTGGCACCAACGCCGGAGAGAGAAACAGACGACAAGCCATGACCTGGCTGCTTGTCCACAACCACAATAGCCGCTCAAGGGAAGGGCCGTGCTTGCGAGAACGTTCCCGGCTCACCCACTTCTCCCCACCTCCCCGGCCGCGACCCTGGGCCCAGCCGCCGTCGTCTCTCCGCTGATCCCCCAGCTTCTGTGCGGGCCAGCCGGAGGGATCTTTGAGCTACAGATTAGACGGTGGTACTGCACCGCTCAAGCCCCCAGAAGCCCCCACTTGGCTCAGGGAAGAGGTCAGAGTCCTGCCATGGCCCACAAGGCCCACGTCGCCTCACCGCTCCTCCCCTTCTTCCTCCTCCTCCTTCCCCTCCCCATCCACTGAGCTGGAGCTTAGCCTCACTACCTCCTCTTGGTACTTCCTGCAGACCCCCAGGTGGTTGCACCTCAGGGCCTTTGCACCGGCTGTTCCATCTACCAGGAACACGCTCCCCCTTGCATCGGTATGCGTTGACCCTCACCTTCCGTAGGGCTCCGGAGAGGAGGCTCCTGTTGCACCTGCCCAGCCCTCCCCGTCTCTCTTTCCCTGCTCTGCTTTTCCCATGGAAGTTATCACCATATGGTTTTCCTTTTTTTTTTTTTTTTAAGATTTTATTTATTTATTCATGAGAGAGAGAGAGGCAGAGACACAGGCAGAGGGAGAAGCAGGCTGCATGCTAGGAGTCTGATGTGGGACTTGAACCTGGGAATCCAGGATCACACCTTGAGCCAAAGGCAGGTGCTCAACCGCTGAGCCACCCAGACGTCCCACCATATGGTTTTCCTTATGTTCATTTGTTCATCGTCTGTCTTTCCCGAGCGGGATGAAAATTCCATGAGGCCAGAGCCTTGGCCGGCTGTGTGTCCTGCTGGGTGCCCGGGGCTGAGAATGGTGTCTGGCTCACGGTGGGCCTCGGATCAATAATTATCGAGGGGTTAAAGGCGTGGCTGAGGGGCTGCGGTTTGGTTTGGGCGTCGGAGTTGAGGTCTTTGGAAGAAGGGAGGTGCTGCAGGCCCCAGCTCCTGGTGCTCTCGCCCTCGTGCGTTTGCCTTCCCCTGAGTGCGCAGGAACTGCCGCCTGCCTCTACCCAGTGCGGTGTGGCCAAGGGTGTAGCGTCCAGGAGACGCTCCACGGGACTGCCCCTGCCGTCCTGCTGGCGCTCTCGTTTGCCCACTTGAAGCAACTTGCCAGGTTGCAAGTGATGGAGAGAAGTCCGCCTGGCAAGGGACCGGGGCGTCCTGCCGGGGGGAGGCCTGAGTTAACAGCCAGTGGGGAACTGGGACCCTCAGCCCAGCGAGCTGCAGGGAACTGGGTGCTGCCACCAAGCATGGCAACCACGGGCGTGAGCTGGGGCACAGGTGCTGTCCACATCCCGCCCGGAGATGCCCGCGGCCACAGCTCAGACCTCGTAATGTGCGGGGGAGACCCCGAGACGGAAGCTCGGGGGACCCGGGGATCCCGACACACAGAAGCTAAGATCGTACGCGTTGCTTTGTGCCACTCGGATTGAAAGCATCTGCGGCACAGCAGTAGGGAAGCAGCACGGGAGCGGGGGAGACGCAGGACACAGGTGGGGCGCACGGTGCTCAGGGCAGCCCCGCGAGTCTCGGGGGAGAGGGATGCAGGGAAGGTACCGTGCAAAGAAGCCGGGAGGCCAGAGCTGTGTGAGCGACAGGAAGGGAGACCCAGGCTGAGCCGAGAAAGGGCACGAGGCCAGGCTCTGAGCTGGAGGCCCAGCCCGGGAGGCCGCACAAGCCATCGAAAGGCTGAAGCCCAGGGAGGACGTTGGCCAGTTTTCCAACGTCCAGTTGGACGCTTTCCTTGACAAGGTCACCTTGGCCGATGTAGAGAGGAGATTCCATTCGCTGGGCAATGAGTGGGGTGGGGAGACGTGTTGGGGGCCTTGAGTCCCCCCGGGGTGCTCGCACTGGGCACGGGACCGCGGGTCCTAGCGGCATTTTAGAGAAGGTCCCGCGGGACTTGGTGACTCGTCAGTCAGGCAGGGGGAAGGAGACGTCACAAGGCTGCTCTGCGGCTTCAACAGTCTCTGCCTCCGTCTCTGGTCTAAGCCGCAGGCCTGTGAGGTGCTTTGTTGGTTTGGGTTGATGCCAACGAGGTTGAAACTGCACCGTCCTCGTCACGGCAGTTTTGTGATGCCCCCGTGAAAAGCAGCGCGAGCTCCAGCCCCGTCCAGCGGGAGGGGAGAGCACACCCCAGGAAGTGGCGCGTTTTGCAGTCCTTCAGGTTCGGGGGCCCCCGGGCCTGCCTGCCAGAGCTGCGCCCTGGGAGCGGCCCTCGACCTCCAGAGTGGGCGCTCCGGGTGCTCCATGCCCTCGGTCCCGGACGGATGCCCGGTCACCCTTCTGACCCACAGAACCAAAGCTGGAAAGGAGAAATGAAAAGTCTGGAAGTTGAGAGCGGAAACAGCCCGGACAGTGAGAGGCCGGAAGGGCCTCCTGGTGCAGCCCACGGAGCTGGGAGCCAGGCCTGAGCCGATGCAGAGTGGACGTGCCCCCCTCCCCCCCCCCCCCCGCTCCCCATGCTCCCTCCTACACCGCTGCCGTCAAAAAGCATCCGGGTGTTCCCGGCCCTGGTGACGCTGGGGCTCCGGGACGTCTGCGTGTGCTACGAGGTGACCCCTCCCCAGAGACACTCACGTACCCGTTAGCTTTGTTCACGCTGCTAGTGCTGCACGCAGCCACCAGACGTGAACGATTCTGAGCGCGTGTTGCTCGCTTGTGTTGGACGGCGGGCTAGACCCTGCGGATGCTGACCGCGCAGGCCCGGTGCCTGTAGGCCTCTGGCTGCCTGGGGGGTGGCGGGGCTCCTCGTCTCTGCTCCCCGTGTCTCCTCTTTCACTGGGCTGGCTCGGGCTTATTTTCCTGCCAAGAGCAGAGGGCATAGAGGGACACATGCTTTTCAAGCACCTGCTTATTCCACGTCCATCAGCATCCCCGTGGGCCAAAGCGAGTCACGTGGCCGCGCCTGGGGCGAGGAATCGGGGACGTTTTGCAGTCTCCCTTAATGGACACGGGCCCCTGGGTGTCTCACGTTTGTAAAAGCACCTGCTCATCGCTGTCACTCATGAAGCTGGCGCGGTGCTGCTTTTATGGTAGCTCAGTGGCTCTCCGCTAGGGGTGATTTTGTCCCGCAGGGAACCTCTGGCAGCGTCCGGAGACATTTTTGGTTGTCCCAACTGGCGGGATGCAGTGAGTAGAGTCCAGGGGTGCTGCTAACCGTCCGCAGGTGTACAGGCCAGCCCCACACCCGGGGATTGCCCGGCCCCGAAATAGTGACGGTGCCACGGTTGAGGACGACGTGGATCCGAGGACACTCATCCTGTGGAGTACGTTCTGTTGGATCCTTCGTTACTCTCTCCCTTTTGCATCCATGGAGCCTAGTCTTGCCCCCTGACCGGTGGGTGGGGGCTGCCCGGGGCTTGGGTCCAGGTCGGTTGCCTTTCCCAACAGCAAACCCGTGTGCAGTGGTTCCTGGTTTGCACGGTGCACGCAGAGACCTTCTCCCGTGAGTATCTCCCAGCCCGACAGGTGAGCAGGACCGTCACCCCTGTTTGAGAAACGGGAGCACTGAGGTTTACAGAGGTTTCGGGGCTTCCCCGTGATCGGATAACACTGAGCTACAAACCTGGGCCACGCGTCTTCCCGTCCTGTCCTTTGTCCCTTCAACACGCTGCGGCTGTGCTCAGGCTGGCTCCCCTCAGCCTTCCATCCCACGCACCATAAAACAGCAGCAATGCTGAATTCTTGCAACCCCTGTCCCATGACAGGCGCCGTATAAGTACTTTAAACAAGGGAGCTCTTTATCCTCATAGCGACCGAAAGTACCGTCACCGTCCCCACGTTACAGATTAGGAAACCAGGGACTGGAGAAGTCAGGCAGCTTGCCCAAGGTGGCGCCGCTGATAAGCGGCAGAGGCCTGGTCACCTGACCCTAGAATCCAGGAACCTAACAACCTCACTGTACTGCTTTTCCAAAAATACCGCTCCTCATTCACTCACCCAAGCAGTCATTCGTTTAATTACATGCCAGTAATTACTGGACGGGTCCAGTAGGCCCCGGGTGCCCTCAGCGCGCAGGACGCGGGGCTCGGAGGGTGCGTGAGTTTCCTACTTGCCGGTCTCAATGGAGACGCGGGCCAGGCTGTGCTGTCCGCTGGAGCTCGGCTTCCTCCTGCAAACCCACGTGGTTGCCGGGAGAATTCGGCTCCTGTGGTTCTAGAACGGAGGCTTCAGCTCCGAAGGTCGCTAACATCACCGACACGGGGCCCTCTCTGAACCATGGCCAACAGGAGGCCCAAACCGCTGCTTCTCGTCTCTGCCATCGATGCTCCCGTGGGGAGGCTCAGGTCTGGGATGCCCGGAGCATGGTTGCCGCGGTGACAGGGGCGGTGGGAACACAGGGAGGGGACAGGAGGAGGAGACAGACGCTTGTCCCGTGGCGGGATCCTCTTCTTACACACGTGGAAACTGAGGCTCGGAGCATCCAAGAGCGTGGCCACAGTCGCGCAGCTTGTTGGGGCCAGACCCGGAACTCCAAGGAGCCGAGAAGCAGCCCAGGCCATGGGCGGCTGCGGGAGTAAAACAAGCCCAGTGCGGAGAGTGGCCACACGGTCAGGACGTGCCCAGAAGGCGCCCTGTCCCCGGGACCCTGCTTCCGCCCTCTCAGCCTGTCCTGTTTCCCCCTGGAGAGCTGCAGCCCCAAGGTTTAAGTAGCAAAGCTGAGGGTTCCCCACTCGGCGGCACCAGAGCAGCCTCGTGTCATGGGCTGGCACTCATGCGGGGGGCGCTGACCATGGGGGGCACTGGCCATGGAGGGCCCTGGCTGGGGGGTGGTGGTAGGGGGGGTGCCTGGCTGGGGGGAGCCCTAGCCACAGGGGTGCTGGCTACAGGTGGTGCTAGCTGCGGGGTCCCTGGCCACGGGGGGCCCTGACTAGGGGTTGGTGCTGGCTGGGGGGTCCTGGTTGGAGGGAGCCCTGGCTGGGGGCGGTGCTGGCACTGGGGGGGCCTGGCTGCGGGGAGCCCTGGCTGGGGGAGCACTGGTCATGGAGGGCCCTGGCTGGGGGGCGGTGCTGGTGGGGGGGCTTGGCTGGGGGGAGCTCTGGCTGCAGGGATCGCTGGCCATGGGGGGCCCTGGCCACGTGGGGCCTCGCTGGGGGCGGTGCTGGCTGGGGGCGGCCTGGCTGGGGGGAGCCTTGGCCCCAGGGGTGCTGGCCACAGGGGGTGTTGGCCGCAGGGAACTCTGGCCACGGGGGGCCTGGCTGGGGGGCCCTGGCTGGAGGGGGCCTGGCCGCAGGGGGTGCTGGTCATGGGGTCCCTAACTGGGGGGCGGTGCTGGCTGGGGCGGCCTGGTTGGGGGGTTGCTGGCTGGAGGGGGTGCTGGCCACACACATCACAGGGCCCCTGCTGCAGCTCCCGGGAAGGCCTCCCCGCGTGCCTTGGGGTCGGGATGCCACCCGCGCCCCCACCCCCGGCCCGATTGGGACTCTTCCCGGGTCTACATGTGCGGCACCAGAATGGTCGCTGGACAAGGTGACAGACTTAGGGGGCCTTGCCATTGGTCTCCAGCAGCCCCTTGCGTCGCGGGGCCCAGGTCCCAGCCCCTGAGAGTCTGATGGGAGGGACGGGGCGCTGACGCTTGGCCTTCCGAGGGGGCGTGGCCACATTTACAGGACGAGGCGACCCTCGGCATCCAAGGATGACCGGCTCTGAGAATGAAGGGGTTCTTGCCCTCGGGTGGAGTGGGGCAGCCCCCATCAGAGCCCCGCTCGGAGGACCCAGGCCGCGTGCGCCGCACTGGGCAGGCTTGGCAGGGGCCTCGGTACCGGACCCTCCCGTCGGAGAGCCTGCTCCCCCCCAGGACCCGGGTCACCTCGCAGGCCCGAGCTCAGTTGCCGGTGTTCTTGCCTCTGCAGCGCTCCGCAGCCTCGCCGCCTCCTCTCTCGGGCTCGGGTCAGTACCCAAAGGATGAAGTCGTACCTCGTTTTCAGGTCTCCCATCCTTCGTCCCAGAGCCGCAGAGACCGAGGCGCCGGCGGCCGACACGGGCCTGGCTTCTGGTCACTGCACCAGGAAGCGCATCGCCCCTCTTCTAGCCGGAGGCTGGGGTGTGTTCTCCGGTCAGGGCCAGGGCTGTGGGTAGCAAACGGGAGGAAGTGGGGGAGGAAGCGGCATTTCCTTGGAGTCACTGGAAGGTTGGGATTTCAGGAGCAGAGCCCGGGGTTCGCTGAGGCAGGACGCCAGCTGCCTGGGCCCGTGGTCTCCGGTCCTCTTTGTGTGCATGTGTATGTGCATGCGCGTGTGTGTGCGGGCTGGGAGGGGCTCCTTGACCCCCCCATGTTCTCTGTTCCCCAGGCAAGCGTGGAACCGGTGGTCGTGGGGCGCTCACATGAATGAGAGCAGGTTTCTCCCGACGTTTCTGGGCCGGACAGTGCGTGTTCTCCGCAAACGCGAGGCCTCGGGTTGTCCCCAGCGCCTTCCCTCCCCCACTGCAAGGGCTTCCTGCAATCAGCCAAACAGACTTTTTTTCCTCTTTCCAGTCTTTTGTCACATCTCTCGGTTCTTTCCCCCTCCCACCCATCGCCACCCTGCAATCAGGCCCCGATGATCCTCCCCCACGCCCCCCGGACCGCTGCAGTGACCTCCTGGTCTGCAGCCGCCTCCTCCTCCATCCGTGCTGGATTCAGCTGCTGGGTTGGTTCCCGGCCGGCTCATCCCCCCCCAGCAGGTCATGCTTGTGATCAGAGCACATCCCGGAGGCTGGGCCTGCAGCCTCCTGTCCTGCCTTCTCTGCCCCCCACGGCAACCGCAGCTCCCACCCTCGGCACTGGTTGGGCCCTGCCCCTGGGTGGGGGGCCGGGGGACAGGACTGAACGCAACACCCACCCCCTGCGGCCCCACACACGGCTCTGTTGGCTCCATCTGTTGCAGCTCCTGTCGTGCTCTGTTAAATCCACTGCACCCATTGAAGGCCCCGTGCTTGCTTTCTGGAAGGAGACATCCTGCCCCTCCGGGATGATACGCTCCCTGCAGCTCCCTTAGGCTCTTAGCTTTCTGTTCCCTGCACCTTCACTGAGGCCTCTCCCTCCCCCGGGGAGTGCCCTCCCCTCCAGCTGGGAGGCCTGCGCTCCAGGACGGAGAAGCATCCTTGCTGCAGGCCCCCTCTCTCCTGCAGGTGCGGGGATGCAGCTCTGTCATGGGGGGGGGGGGCGCGCACCTGCCACCTTGTGACGTCATCGTCTGGTAGCCTCTCCCTGGAGATGGACTCTGAGCCCAAAGTTATCTCATTCATTCATTCATCCATTCATTCATTCATTCAAAAAACTCTCCAAAACAAGGTGCCGGGGCTGTCGTGTTAAATAAAAAAAGACGCATCTCTGCCATCAGTGGGCCGTACGTTCTAGCCAGTGAGAGTTTTAAAACCAGTACAGAGATGACAACTGTGTGAGAAGTGACAGGAAAGCAACAAAGGTGAAGCCGCCGTGCACAGTGGAGGGTACTGGTCAGGGCCAGGGAGCTCCCTGGAGGACGGGTCATTGCGGTGAAGACAGAGAAGATGCGGGAGTGAGTTGGAGGTGGCCTGGGTCCCGGGGGGACAAGAGGGCCAAGTGTGGAAGGTTGGGTGGGCACCTGCCAGACCTCGAAGGGGGAGGTGAGTGCGGCTGTCACTCGGTCGGGGAGGGGGAGGCGAGGCAGGAGGGTGGGCAGCGCTGCACGAGATCCCAGGCGGTTTTTAAGTGGCTTTATTTCATTTCCTCGGGGCTGCTGTGACAAATTGCCACCAACTGGGTGGCCCGCAGCAGCAGACATCTATTCTCTCCCAGCTCCGGAAGCCAGAAGTCCAGAATCAAGGTGTCAGCAGGGCTATGCTCCCTCCAAGGCTCCGGGGGACGGTCCTTCATGGCTGCATGCAGCATCTGGGGCTCCCTCTGGGGCTTCTGTCTCCCACGGCCTTCCCCCTGCGTCTCTGTGTCTCTTATCAGGACACTCCTCTTTTTTTTTCTAATATTTTATTTATTCATGAGAGATAGAGAGAGAGAGGCAGAGACACAGGCAGAGGGAGAAGCAAGCTCCATGCAGGGAGCCCGACACAGGACTCGATCCCGGGACCCCAGGGTCACACCCTAAAGGCAGACCCTCAACCACTGAGCCCCCCAGGCGCCCCTCATCTCTATCTTTACTGTAATTTTTCTAAGATTGTTATTTTAAACAGCATTCTGAGGTCCTGGCTGGACGTGAATTTGGGTGCGATGGGGACACGAAGCAACCCTCTCTGACGGCCCTCACGGCGTGCTCGCAGGTTTAACGTGGATGTAGAAACCGAGGCCCAGAGCTGCAGTTTGTCCCGGGCTGGAAGGCTGAACTAGGCCCAACCAGGTTGGGGATGGGGGTGTCCAAGCCTTCTGACTCCAAAGGGGATGCTCTCCCGCTGCGCACACTCCTCGCCCCGCCCCCAGATGGCACAGGGGGCCGCTGGCTTGCTCCTCGGCTCAGAATATGACAACAAACCGGGCCTCACAGCCCGTTGGGTCAGAGGCTGGGTCTGCAGCCACTGAGATGGGGAGGGTCCCTCCGCCGCGCCTGGCCCCATCACCAGCGGTGACTCAGGGGACAGCGCCAAGACCAATGGCATCAGCCGCTGGTCCCCACCCTGGAGTGGAGCACAGTGACGCGAATACCCCGGGGAGTGAGCTTCGTGTCTTAGCTGCCAGCTGCTCACATCACCCCTCCTAATGGTTGATTCTGCTTCTCCGGGAGGAAAACGTCGGTCCTGTTCCTTAAGTGCCGCCTCCCCCGGTTGGACGCTGCCCTCTTCCATTCCCCGCCCTGCCGTGCGATTAAACGGTGCCCGGCGGTGTGCCCTCTTGGCCGCTCAGCGTTCAGCACGGGCCCTGGATCATCTGCTTTTCAAACACAACAGACCGAATACGCCCTGACCCAGCGTGCTGGTATCTTTGCAGGGAATTTTCTGGACGGTCTCAGTATCTCACAATATCTTTTTTTGTAGTAAGAAGAGAATTGCTGACAATTTCCGCAAAATTTGGGCTCTGGCAAGAATGATTTTCTCCGAATTATATGAGATTCTCCTTCTTTATGTGCCCCTTACACTTAGTTTGCATGTGGTGCCGCCTCTAAGCCGACTATTAACTATTTGGTACCTCCTGTCTCTCGGTTTTCAAGCTGTGGGAGTTTAGCACAAGCCACGCATTTGAGGAGACCTTCCGTGGCGAGTGCCACTGGCCTTCCAGATGCCCACACTCCAGAAGCAATGGGGGAGGCCCCCGAGTCTCTGAGCCTCCACCCTTTCTTTCTGCCTTTATCTTATGATCAAGAGGAGCCCTGGGTCCTTGTGGGGTGTGACGGAGGCAGCAGGAGGCCCCCATGTGCTTGCTTGGACGGCGTGGTCAACAGGGCCTAGACAGGGAAGACGGGGAGCTTGAGGTCAACACGTTTCAACCTCACCGACTACTTTGTGTCGAGACCGGGATCGTCCGAACCTTGAGGAGTGCGGCCTTGGTTTATGAGAACGGCCCTAATCTGGAATGTGGCCGCAATCTGGTTACGATCATCCTGTGACCAAGCCACACGCTCCACTTGGCACATAGGCTGTTACACGTCCGCCCGCTTGCTGGTCTCCGGGATTGTGTCCAGCGGACAACATACTGGGCGAGGAATACGTTTTGGTTGAGTTAATGACATACTTTCACTGGTGATGGCGACAGCGATGACGATGACGACACTGGTGACGGACCTACAGAGCCGTCCTCACTACCTTCGTCGGTAGATGTACGTCCACCGGGCACCTGTGCTGGACGTCGGTGATACGACGGAGGATGAATGAGTAAAGCAGGCGTCCGCCGAGTGCTCCTGTGGGCTTAGATTCCAGGGGGAGAACTCAGGCAATAAAATAAATAAGGAGGTTCCCTTCAGTGGGTCTGTTAGAAGGTGACGAGCTCTATGAAGAAAAAACGTGGAAGGAGAGGGAAAGTACCATTTTAAGGACAGTGTGGTCGGGGTGGGCCTCTCTGAGAAGGTGACATGTGAACAAAGATGACAGAGAGAGGAGAGGTAGAGGGACCGGCCAGTGCAAAGGCCCTGAGGCAGGTTTGAGAGGCAGCAAGGAAATCGGAGGGACTAGAGTGGAGTGAACAGGAGGGAGAGCAGGAGAGGGGTGGACGGGTGAAGGGGCTGGTAGTTGAGGCAGCCAAAGCTTGGGGAGCGTAGGGGGCACGTCTCAAGCCCCCCAGCCAGTGAGGGGGGGTTGTGTTTCAGTTCTTGTGCCTCCTCTCAGTGCACCAAGAGGGGCCGCCGCTGGAAGATGCCAGCTTTTGTGAGCTGGCGTCCTCGGCGCCTGCCTACTGCAGGGGCAGCTTGGACCAGAGAGGGGCTGCCCTTCCCCCTCTCTCGCTCCTGAAGCCTCTTTAGTCAACGGGACAAGAACCGGCGGCTCCGTTGTTTCCGTCTGAGCTGCGCTCAGAATTCCCAGCTGGATCCCAAATGCCTCCACGGTCCTTCTTGCGCCTGTCTTGGCTGAACGATGCCACCGGGACTCGGATTCCTTTCCGAGTTCCGGGTTTTCTTTCTTGCCCCGAAAGTTTCTTGTCTCCTTCTGGAACCTGCCAGGAATACATCTAATGGGGGGCATCCACCTGCGCAGTCCCCGAATGACTTCGGTGCGTTCGCTCGGACGCAGTCGTCTTGCTTGACGGCTGACCTTTCCTGCCTCGCGTTCCTGGCAACATTTCTCTGGGCCTACCTTTCCGTGCGGTCTCCGGTTCCCCTTCTCATCTTGGCTCTTCTTAACCGTTTTTGCAGACTTTCCATGAGCCTTTCACTCATGTCGGGAGTCCCCGCTTTCTCTCGCTGCCTCATCCTCCCTTTTGAAGGAATTTCCCTGCTACCTCCAGGGTCAAGGAGTTTGGGGGACCCTCCAGCATGTTCACCTGGGACTTCGCCGTCTACGCTGGCCCCTTCCTTTATTTCCTTTATTTCAGTCACGTGTACAGAGGCAAGTGCACACGTGGGGCGATGTGTGGTTTCCCTGAGAAGCCAGGACGGGGCGGTGCCCTTGATGGTAGCCCCCATGGAGGATCACAGAGCTCGGCACAGGTGTCATTTGGCCAGATGGGAACCCCGAACCCAGCCCCGTCCCGGGCTGACATCCGGTTGGGCTTGGGTCCTTAGCCCAGGGGTAACGCTCTTCCGACAGTGGGAGTGCCAATCAGTACAGTCCGTTTGAAAGGCACTTTGGTGATGTCTGCTCATATTTCCAACACATTTCCGGGATTTCAGAAATACTAAGCAGGTTTGGCCGAGATCTATAGACAAGACCGCCCACCGCAGCAGAGCTTCTTGTAAGAGTGCATTGAAATCCTAATTGTCTATCGAACCATCAGCAGGTCGCACTGGGTAAATACACGGTAGTACCTCCCTATACGGAGGAGTAGGCGAGGTTGCTAAAGATGGTGCACAGATGGGTCCACACGGACACAGAGAGGTGACCAGGGGACAGAGTCGTTTAAAATACACAAGTTGAAAAAAATAATAAAATAAAATAAAATAAAATAAAATAAAATAAAATAAAATAAAATAAAATAAAATAAAATAAAATATAAAAAATAAAATAAAATAAAATAAAATAATTAAATTAAATTAAAAATAAATAAAATAAAATAAAAAAGAAAATAAATAAAATAAAAAAATAAAATAAAATAAAATAAAATAAAATAAAATAAATAAAAAAATTAAATTAAAAAATAAAATAAAATAAATAAAATAAAATAAAAAATAAAATAAAAATAAAATAAATAAAATAAAATAAATAAAATAAAATAAAATAAATAAAATAAAATAAATAAAATAAAATAAAATAAAATAAAATAAAATAAAATAAAATAAACAAGTTGCCCTGCCTCTGTGTACTGGACGATCCACTTCTGTAAAATGCAATTATATATCCGTTGGAGAGCCGGCTTGATCTTGTCATTAAGAGAAATTGGGCGCTTTGCAAATCTTACATGTTGTAGCATTCTCAGGTCACAAAGTGGTTGTACTAGTCTCTCTCTCGTTAACATACAACGTATGGTTTAAAAGCAGGAAAAGCCTCGTTCCCAGTCCCGTTTGATTGGATGAGAAGAAATAGTCCTTCATTGTGACCTCGTTTTGTTTCGCTTTAATGCACGTGAAAATGTGTTGACCTTACACAGCCAGATAGATATTTGCACATTCACAGGAAAAACAATGAGAGGGATGTGTCCGGAGTCCCCTGGGGAGTGGGTGTGTGCACCCGGGAGGCACTCACTGATGCTTTTCACAACCTGCACTCCTGGGTTGCTGAAGCTCTCTTCCCAGCGAGCACGTCTTTCATTGTATAATAATAATAATAATAATAATAATAATAATAATAATAAAGCACGTAGGGGAAGTTACTTTCCTTTTTCTTTGACTTTGTGTCTCTCTGTCTCTTCATCTTTTGCTTGAGGGGATTTTTGAACCCGCAGAGTGATGGACAGCGCCGTAGAGCGCTCACCTACCGTCACCCAACCCCATCAGCCCTTAGCCAGTCCAACCCCGGTCCAACCCCGTCCAGACCTGGATCCATCCCCTTCCCCGGCCACAGGTCCTGGGGGAGGTGAAGCAAATCCCAGGCCTCGTTTCAGCATCTCCTTTCCTGCTCCCAACTCTACTGCCTGTGGGTTATGTCCTCCGATCCTCATCCTGGGCTGCAGGGCTGCCACCTGCCCTCCCTGGAGGGACCCTCTGACCCTCCGATCTGAGCCCTGTCTTAAATGCATCCACCTGAGCGTCCCAATGGTAGCAGAGGCCCAGAAGGGGGCTGCAGGTGCGCCAAGGGATCGGCGGCCAGAGCTTGCTGACTGTGGCCTGTGGTGCAAGGAGCCTCATCGGTTTGAGGCCAGTGAGCTGTACGAAGGGCATCCTGTGCCCGATGCCAGGTCACAGCGCCGCCTGGTGCAGACGGCAGGTCAGCCTCAGCCTTCCCTCCTCCCTCCTCCACCTGCCTCTGCTTTTCCCCTGGGACCTGCGTGCCCCCCAGAGCTGAACACCGGGGCACGGGGTGGGAGGCGATGCCTCAAACCAGCCGCCCAGTGTGGCACACAGCCTGGCCCAGACCGTCTATCCTTCGGCCAGTCTCTCAGCAGCTACACTAGACGACACTGTCCTAGACCTTGGGAACCCAGAGGCGATGGGAACAGCCGGGAGCCCTGCCCTCATGAGGTTTCTCCCCACACGGGAGCACAGAAAGCCGTTTGCAATGACATCCACCGAATGTGGTCGAATCGGGGATCATCTTCACGCTTTCTGCCTTGGCCATGTTCTGCACTGATTGATTTTTTTTTTTTTTTCAAAAGAATCTGTTTCGTTGTTACCCAAAAAAAAATAATAATAATAAATAAATAAAAGAAATGTGTTTTCTTAAAACGAAAACCACAAAGAAAGCACACAGGGCAAGACGATAACAGTGAGTAATTCTGGGTGAGGGGAATGCGCACTATTATTTTATTTGTTCTTTTATGTACTTTTTAAATCTCCCAACCAATTTTTGAATTAAAATAAAAACGGGGAAAAAGTGAATTCTTTGGAATTGGTGGTGAATCAGCCACAAAGCAAGGGACGAAAGGAAGGTTTTTTGGTTGTTTTTTTTTTTCTTCTTCTTCTTCTTACACTCCGCCTGGAAACCGTAGTATCGCTGCCGCATTCCAGATGTGCTGGGAAAGCTAGGATTACGGTCCCCCAGCTCGGTGAGGCTTTCTCTAAACCACCTTTTTGTGGCCTTGATTCTGTAAATGCAAACAATAATTACCAACCTAAGGAGATTACTCAGCATAGCTTAGACGCCTCTGGGCCCCCGGATGAGCCACATTATTGACTGCTCACAATTAATCTAAAAAATTAAACCAACTGCGTTTCTGCCTCCTTCTTCCCCGTTTGGTGCCTGGATGACACTTCCACAAATGTAGTGCCTGAGTGGTTATCTCCGTGGTTATCTCTACTCGGTGTTTGCATTTTTCTCCAGAACTGAAATGTTCCATTAAAGCTCATTTGTTTCCGATCCTGGTCTTTGGGATTTCTCTGCTCATCCCTTCCGTGCGCTGCCCCTCTGGCTCTGATGGGCCGCAGCAGAATGGGGCTTTCTGTTTATAATTCTTCCATGGTCTGTCTAGTTTTTCAATTACTGCTTCTCGAACTCCCTCCTGTCCTTCTTCCCTCTTCCTTCATCAATGTTCGCTTCCCCTGTCAAGTTCGGAAGAAGCTGGTGCTGTTGCCTCCACCCCGCAGCATCCCAAGTGTTAGGAGAAAACGACCAAAAGGCCTGAGGACACAGGGAAGTTCATTGAGAAGGAGGTATTGAGTTCCTATTAGCAAGCACAAGGCACATAGGAGATGGTCGTCCGCTTACCTGCCCCCCCCAATACAAACAGAGCATCCTCCTTCCCTGAGCGTATAATTTAATTTCCCAAAGGAGAGGAGAGAGCTACATGCCAAATTTTAACTCTAAATACAGAGTGGTTTGGGGATATTTGTTATGCAGCTGTAGGTGACTAATACTCTCCCTTCCTTGCTGGGCAGATACTGTGGTGTCAGGTGCATCCAATTCCCATGCATTCACCACTCTGGAACATTCTTCTACCTCATTCACCTTCACCTGCCCTTCTTCATGTGTCAGTATGGATATCACTTCATCAGGGACTCCCGCTCCCAGGGGTGGCAACTCTGTACCTCTCCTCCGCAGCCTCTACTCTGCCGCAGACGTCATCTCACGCTGGTTTGTGTCATGAATTCCTAAGCCCCCTAACCAACCCTAGGTTCCGTGAGGCTAGGGGCAGGGCCTGTCTTATCCTTTCTTCCTGTTGCAACTCCAGCACCTCTCATGGCTCCTGGCACATGGTGAGCACCCAGATATCTGGCATAGGGATGAATTAAGCCTGCAACGGCCGTGTCGCCATTGTTCCCATCTTACAGATGAGAAGGCCGAGGCTCGGAGGGCCCAGGGAGGATACTCCATTCATCACCCAGATACTAAGTTACTAGGCCAAGATTGCAGTCCCAGTTTCCCGTGGGCGCCTTCCCCAGTGAGCCCCTTCGCTCAGCACTTTTCAAACTGTCCTGGGCATACAAGCCACCTGGGCGTTTTGTCAAAATGCAGATTCTGACTCAGCAAGTCTGAGGTGGCTGAGAACCTGCATTTGTAATGTGTCCCGGTGATGCTGACGGTGCTGGTCCTGGATCACTCTTGGAGCAGCGAGGCCCGAGGTATTCGTTGCTCTCGGAGAGTGGAAACTGGACAGGCTCAGGGGGCCATCCACACGGAGCCCTCCGGTCATGCCGGGCACTGTCCTCGTTTGGCGCCAGTTCTGCTCCAGACGTCTGTGCGTGGTGACAGTCTAAACATCCAAACAGGTGTGGCTGGGACATTCCAAATGGCAATGTCACCTCACCTGCCACTGGATTTGTGTGCGAGGCTTTTAATGGTTTGGTTCCTGGGCGAGGCCACCCACGGGGACTAGAAAGACTTGTGACGAGCCCTCGTTGTGGAGTTACCTGGGCTCTCGCTGAGGAAGCAGCTCCCAGCTGGGCACGGACAGCTGGTGCTTGGGAGAAGCAGATGTACATCGTGCAGAACAACCGGGAAAACCAGAGCACATATGGGGTCCGTGCAGGTGGGTGGGGGCTCTCGTCACCAGGGGGTCCCTGCTTCCTTTCAGGAAGAAGTGCCCCCAGGAGATGTGTTCCCAGCATCTCAGCAGATGTGTGCTCGGGCCCCAGGATCCCCCGCACCTACTTCAGTCTTCATCGTTCTCACGGAGCGGTCGGCTGGAGGGCGCTGTCCACAGTCGCCCTTCCACGAGCGTGTGTCCAGCGAGTAGAGGCCGGGCCGGACCAGGCTGTGCAAAGGCCGTCAGAAGCTGGGCCCCACGGCACTGAGCTGCTTTAGCATCTGCTCCAAGACAGAAGACCCGAAGCCAAGAACTACCGGACTGTTCCCTCAGCAGCTGCCTTCCCAACCAGACCCAGACCAGGAACTGCTGGCCGAGCGTCCCGGCTGTCAGCGAGGATGACCACCAGGTGGACAGCACATTTCTGGGGTCATCTGAACTGGTGCCACCTCTTCTCTGCCCTCCGTCCTTGCCCCAGATGTGGAAGGGAGACCTGGGCACACGGTGATCCCCACCCTGGGATTTTGAATCATGACTTAACTCATAAAAAAATACTCCTTGGAAAAATATTAAAAGGGAAAAAAATTAAAAGCACCTGTGAGCCCTGCAAAGGTCATTACAGTGCCCCTATATAGAATGACAGCAAGACCAAGAAATCCTTGCAGTGATTGCAATGCTGAGGGTCAGACACGTTGCCTGAGCTATTTACCTGCACTCGTAGTTCCCAAACGGGGGGTCCCCAGCCCGGCAACAGCAGCAGCACTTGAGAACTTGTGGGAAATGCAGATTCTCGGGGTCCACCCCAGACCCGACACATCAGCAGCCCTGGGGGTGGGCCTGGAATCGGTGCGGTAACCTGCCCTCCAGGTGACTTGGATGCACACTTGGGTTTGCAGACCTCAGGCCTAGATGAACTTATTTAATCCTAAAAGCAACCCTGTTAAATGTAAACTGTTGCAATTACCTCTGTGAGGTTACCCGTCTGGAAGGTGGTGGCAGCAATATTCGGACTCGGACCCCTGGTCGCAGAGGCTGAGCCACCATCTGCACGTCATCCTGTGAGCCCGCACCCCCCACCCCCGCCCAGAACCAGTTCTCCGTATAAACCATATACACATGTGAGGTTGTCAAGCCAAATGGCGTGGGTTGTTTGTGTTCTTTCTGAAAGAAATAAAGATGTTGACAAAACATTGGATTGTAAAATACTGGGTTGTCCCAAAATGTTCTTTTTTTTCCTTTTCTTGCTCAGTAAGGCTGTGGGATAATCCAGCACTGGGCAGAGCGGATGCAGATGCAGAGGGGAACAAAATAGGCCCTGGACTTGAATCCAGGCCTTCCTGACTCAGCTGCTTCCCAGTGCCCCAGGCACCTCTCGGTGAATTATTTGGATGAATTAATTATGAGCTAAGTGGATCAACGCTGATGGGCCCAGTACAGCAAGTCCCAGATTCACCTGGCTGCTTGCTCAAGTTCGGATTCCCAGGATCCACCCCCTCAGAGAGGCTGATTCAGGGCATCTAGGATGTGGCCCGGGAGCCCGCACGCTGGCAGAGGGCCCCCAGGTGATTCTGCAGGACAGTCCCATCACCACCAGATCTCAGCTCCCTGTGTCCCAAGCCTTTTTCCTTGCGGTCCTATTGCTTTTGCCGAGGTCTTGAGTCCGCACGCTGACGTGGCCGCCTCGCCCGCCTAACACTTCAGGCCACAGATTTGGGGCTCAGGGGTCACAGGTTCAAATCCTGCTTCTGGCACTCACAGCCTTTATGACCCTGAACAAATCCCTTAACCCCCCAGACTTTGGTGTCCTCATCTGTAAAATTTCCATCGATGAATCCTTTTCCAACAGTATCAAGAGATTGAAGGAAGAACCAGGAATCCCAGAGCTGGAAGACGCACAAATTTAGACCTGTGTGTTGGCTCACGAACGCAGTGCGGCAGGTGAAGAGTTCACCCTTCGAATCGGGGCCTGCTCCGCTCTGCATCCCCAGAATGTTTTCCTTTGCAGGACTTGCTGGCTCTCCGTGAAGAACAAGAGGAAGAGGGACATGTCTCAGACCAGAGACATGACTGGAGATGAATAACATTAGGACCCTAAAACAGGGTCAGCAGACACCTGCCCCTGGTTTGGACGGCCCACGAACTCCGATGCATTGACATATTTTAGTGATCGGGGAAAAAAAACAAAAGAAAAGTGTCTGAAGATTCCACCCTAGGTGAAAATCACATTTCGGTGTCCATAAACAAAGCTATATTGGGACACGGCCACGCTCGTGTGTTTCGGTTTAACACTTGTGTCAGAGGGGGTGCAAGGCTGTAAAGAAAGCCCCAAGTAGGGGCACCTGGTGGGCTCAGCGGTTGAGCGTCGGCCTTCGGCCCAGAGCATGACCCCGGGGTCTTGGGATCGAGTCCCGCGTCGGACTCCCCGCGTGGAGCCTGCTTCTCCCTCTGCCTGTGTCTCTCGTGAGTAAATAAATAAAATCTTAAAAAAAAAGTTGCAATTATTTACCATCCAGCCCTTTACAGAAGTTTGCTGACCCCCTTCATAACTGATCATTTATCAAGACGCTTGCGTGTGTTTACTGGCGTGCCGAGCGCTTCCTGTGTATCTCGCTCCCGTGTTTTAACCCGTTCAATCCTTACAAGACCCGAGGACGTCCACCTTGCCGGCGGCGAAGCGAAGGCAGACAGAGTGTCCCGAGACCTGCCGTAGGTCAGGAGCTGGGAAAGGGCAGGCCTAGGACCCGAGCCCAGGAGCCTGAAGCCAAAGTAGACACGTGGGGCCACTTCCTCGCCTGCCCGGGTTCTGCCAAACTTGAGCCGTAAAGAAAGCATCCAGAAGGCGAGGTCCTTAGATTTTCCCAGGCCAGCACCCAAAATCTCTGCCTGAGACCTCGGCCCAGTGGGTGTGATGCTTTCTCTGGAGAACGTTCCCTCCTGACCTGCCGCTAAGTGGCGGAGCCGGGACCGGGACACTGGTGTCTCGAATGTCACCTTCCCCTCGCTCCCCGACGGCGGACTCTTCCCCGTGGGCAACAGCGGGGGACCCGGGACTCAGGCCTGGCGGATTCCTCGAGCCCTGCAAGGACACCCCCACCCCCCAGCCCCTTAGCTGCGGAGGAGGCCCCGGCTCGCGTTCTGTTCGCTTTCCTGTCTGTGGCGTGAGGAATGTATTTTCTTATCAATGTCCCTTCCAGTTTCTGGGGCAAAATGGGGCTCTGGAGAACTGCGTCATTAGCATTGATGAACACTTGACAATAGCATCACGAGCAGATAGAAATGCCTAATGAAAAGAAAAGCAGCACTGCCTGGGAATTACAGAGGCTGGTGGGGTTTTATTGTTATTATTTTTGAGCAATTAGGACTAAAAGGTTCCATCAGGCACCACGCATTTTCCCATCCATTTTGAACTCGGTGATTAAAAAAATCCTGCATTGTCAGCTCCAGGCCAGTCGTCAAGATGCCCAAGCCAGGGACATCCTGGCCGAGCGCTGTGCCTTCCCTGTGGTCCTGAAAGTCTTGCTCCAGGGCCTGCCCTTGACATGGTTTTCCTCTTCCCGCCTCTCTCTCCTTCCTCGACTCTCCCTTTCCCATCGTAGGAGGTTTTGCCTCTGAGTTAGTGCCGAGCCTTCTCCATACATCCTGTGTCCCTTGTCGTAAAAACCATCCACTTGGGACCCCCTGGGGGGCTCAGTGGTTTAGCGCCACCTTTGGCCCAGGGCGTGACCCTGGGGTCCTGGGATCGAATCCTGCATCGGGCTCCCTGCAGGGCGCCTGCTTCTCCCTCTGCCTGTGTCTCTGCCTCTCTGTGTGTGTCTCTCATGAATAAATAAATAAAATCTTTTAAAAAAGAATAAAAAAACATCCACTTGCAGAAAGCTGCCTGAGGTACACAAACGGCAGTTGTGAGCTCAAGCACCAGAGAGGTTGGGACACTCGTGAAAAGACACAGCCGGTGAGTAAGTTCAGCCTCGCCTAGAACCCAGGCCTTGGACTGTGCTGGGGCCGGGGAGGTGAGGAGCACGGGCTCTGGCTCCGGCTGGCCTGGGTGTGAGTCCCCGCCGTGCCTGGTGATCTTGAGCAAGCGCCTTCACCTGCTGTCGGGCAGGCATCAGTTTCCTCACCTGTGAAAGGGGTGGATGGGGGTCCCTGCTTCGTGCGGTGGTCGCGCGGTGCGGTGAGAGCCTGTGTGCAGGGCGCGTGGGGAGTGACCCTTAACCGGCAGGCTCGGCGGTCACGGCACCCAACGGCACCCGCGTGCCCGGATGCCCAGTGCAGTGCCCGGTGCTGTGGCAGGTGTTCAGTTTGCAAAGAAACCCACAGCGACACCTGTCGGTCACTGAGGAAAGTACTAGCTCGAGGCAAGTCCTGGTTCCCCAGATGCTGCGACACGCCTTTTGATGACATGGTTTCTTAGCAAAGCTGGGATTTGGGCATTTCCTCCCTTCCAAAGCAGGTCAGCATATATAGACAGGCCACGGCTTCTCTATCCATCGTCTGTCGATGGACACTGAGGCTCCTGCCACAGTTGGGCTATTGTGGACATTGTTGCTGTGAACATCGGGGTGCAGGTGTCCCCGCGTTTCACTGCATCTGCATCTTTGGGGTAAATCCCCAGCAGTGCAATTGCTGGGTCGTAGGGCAGGTCTATTTTTAACTCTTTGAGGAACCTCCACACAGTTTCCAGAGTGGCTGCACCAGTTCCCATTCCCACCAACAGTGCAAGAGGGTCCCCCCTTCCCCACATCCTCACCAACATCTGTGGTTTCCTGTCTTATTGATTTCCCCCATTCTCACTGGTGTGAGGTGGTATCTCATTGTAGTTTTGATTTGTATTTGCCTGATGGCCAGTGATGCGGAGCATTTTCTCATGTGCATGTTGGCCATGTCTATGTCCTCCTCTGTGAGATTGCTCTTCATGTCTTTTGCCCATTTCATGATTGGATTGTTTGTTTCTTTGCTGTTGAGTTTAATCAGTTCTTTATAGATCTTGGAAACTAGCCCTTTATCTGATACGTCATTTGCAAATCTCTTCTCCCATTCTGTAGGTTGTCTTTGAGTTTTGTTGACTGTATCCTTTGCTGTGCAAAAGCTTCTTATCTTGATGAAGTCCCAATAGTTCATTTTTGCTTTTATTTCTCTTGCCTTCGTGGATGTATCTTGCAAGAAGTTGCTGTGGCCAAGTTCAAAAAGGGTGTTGCCTGTGTTCTCCTCTAGGATTTTGATGGAATCTTGTCTCACATTTAGAGCTTCCATCCATTTTGAGTCTATCTTTGTGTCTGGTGTAAGAGAGTGGTCTAGTTTCATTCTTCTGCACGTGGCTGTCCCAATTTTCCCAGCACCATTTATTGAAGAGACTGTCCTTTTTCCAGTGGATGGTCTTTCCTGCTTTGTCGAATATTAGTTGACCGTAGAGTTGAGGGTCCATTTCCGGGTTCTCTATTCTGTTCCATTGATCTACGTGTCTGTTTTTGTGCCAGTATCGCACTGTCTTGATGATGCTGAGTGAAGTAAGTCAATCAGAGGACAAACATATGGTTTCACTCATTCGGGAAATATAACAAATAGTGAAAGGGAATAAAGGGGAAAGGAGAGAAAATGAGTGGGAAACATCAGAGGGGGGAGACAAACCATGAGAGACTCCTGACTCTGGGAAACGAACGAGGGGTGGTGGAAAGGGAGGTGGGCAGAGGGTGGGGGTGACTGGGTGATGGGCACTGAGGGGGGCATGTGACAGGATGAGCACTGGGTGTTATACTACATGTTGGCAAATCGAACTCCAATAAAAAAAATATATATAAAAAAAAGGAAGTCAGTGCATTACGGGAAATGAGGGTGGTCGTTTCCAATCTGAGTTCAGGGTGGGAGGAGCTCTGCGGTGCCCAACAGGCCCACACACTCCATTTGTACACTTGTGTGTATTGAAGAACAGTGTAAAACGGTTGTTTTTCCTTTCCATCTGTGTGCATTTTCTTTTCAACGGGCTATGACATTATTAGACCAAAAAGACTTATGAAGCTTTTGGCCCTAACTGCTTGATTAAAAAAAAAAAATCTTTCTTTAGAAAAAAAAAAGCTTTTTAGGGATTTCTTGTAGCCTTACAGGTGCCATGAAAAATTATAGAGACTCTAAGACTTCCCAGAAAAAAAAAATCTGGCAATTTCTGCCCTAAGGCACACCCAGGGGTTTTCTCAGTATCTTCTGCAAATTAGATTTTTTTTTTTTGGTAAATATTTTCTGAATGCACAGAGAAATGGAAGCACATCTTTTTTCTGCACCCTGCGTGCAGCGATGGAGTGGAGGGCTTCCCGCCTGGGGTCGCAGAACACAAGTGGAGGCCTCTCGGAAAAATGTAGCCCCAGACAGCTTGGGAAACCACTTTCTGAGAAGACAAGTGGCTGAGTGCTGGACTCTCGTCCTTCTGAGGGTTTCTTGGGGTCCTTGGCTGCAGACTCCTCAGCTCTGCCTGTGGCCCCCGGGCCCTTGCACCTGCTGCCGCACAGGTGTGGAAGCCCAGCTACTCGGGTGATGGAAGTGGCCCGGGCGCATGGTGGGGCTGCGAGCAAGGGGAGAGGCGCCCAGGGGATCTCAGCAGGCGGGGGGGGGGGGGGGGCGGGGACGGGCTCGCACTCGCGGCTCCCCCCCCCCCGCTCCCCCGCTCTGCACAAGTCCAGAGCTGCCGTAAGACCCTCCGTGAGCCCAGACGTAAAGCGCAGAGCACCCGCTCCCAGGGCTCGCGCCACCCGCACCACTTTCCCGAAGGATCTCTGCTGCTGCCTGTTTTGCTTGGTGGGGGGAAACCCGGGGAGGATTCTCACTTGTACCAATAAAGACTTCACTACGCTGGTGTAGGTCTTTTGTGAAGCCAAGGGGCCCGGGGGGGGACTCTAGGGAAGCAGGGTCCCCTGTCCCTGGCCCCGAGGGCAGCTCCGGGGCGGGGGGGGGGACAGAGAAGGTCTTGGCCCCTCTGCCCTCATGCCGCACCCGCTTTCAGACCTGCCCGCAGCAGGAGCAGCTTTCCAGCAAGTCCATTAATAACTGGAAATGTGGTCATGTGCCCCCAGGGAGGCTCCTGGGAGCCTCTGGAGTCAGGTAGATGCTCCTTGCCAGGTGTCCACATGGCCCTTCTTGCAGGAGCTCACGGAAGTTCTGGAAGGTTCTGCAAATGGAGCACTTCTCCAAGGCTCGGGGCCCTGGGACTTCCCAGGGTCTGTTCGATGTTCAAGGCGGGTTCAAGGACCAGTAGCCTCAGCCATGGAAGCTCGGTTCATTGGCCTCGCCGGGGGTTGGGCCCCTGCCGGCCTCTCCGGATGGAACCTTCCCTTGGCTCACCTCACAGCTCGAGCCCCGGCTGGTCCCAGCTGCTCTCAGTTCCCTGCCCTGGCTCACGCCGTGCCCTCTGCACACAATGCCCTTCATCTCTACCCCCGCCGTTTGCAGACTCAACTCATAGGTTCCCTCCTCTAAGGGGGACCCTTGCAAATCATGGTCAGAGTGTCTGAGTTCAAGTGATGACCTCACCCCTTAGGAATGTCCTGGGTCTCCGAGGCTTCCTCACCCTTAGGATGGGGATAAAATAGCACGTAATTCAGTGCCTCTCGGGGGCTAGGGTACCCCGGAACCACTTGGGGATCTCAGTAAACTGCCAAAGAGCATCCATCCGGTCTCGGAGGAACCTGAGATCCTGCATTTCTAATGGACTTCCTGGTGACGGGGATGCGGCTGGTCTAGGGGCCACACTCTGGATAGCAAGTGCCTGTCTTGTGGCATTACATGTGATGGGGCCTGTGACGTGCAGAGGACGGGCCTGGCCGGCCCCCGCAGTAGCTCTCCTTGTGTGTATGGGGATGCTTCTAGAGCACGCCCGCCTGCCCTCCCTCCAGGTGACCCGGCCGGGCTGTGGGCCCAGGGCATCTCACGGCCTGACTTAGACGCACCACTACTCTCTCCTCCCCTTTCTATCCATGACTCCTCGCGGTTCAGTTGGGTTCCCCAATCTCCAGGCAGACCAGAAAGTTCCCAAGGCCTGACACATCAAAAGGGTGATAGAGGTGCTCATATGAAGATCCCCTTCGTGGCTTTTACCATGTGGAATAGGTCATGTTGTTTCCAAAGAGGCATTTATTTTTTTTGAAGGGAACACAGGAGAGGATTTCCTTCTTCTTCCGACCAATCCCACCCTGGTTTTTGCCCACCTGGGGTGCTTGGGCTGGATCCCGAGGCCGCCCACAGCCCACAAGGCCCGGGTAGTGAAGGTTTCCAAGCAGCCGGGCTCTGAGATAGCATGCCAAACCCCAGCACACCTAATGACCCATTTTCACATGGCAGTCCCCCAGATTGAGATCCAAATACCCAAACATCAGACGGCTGCTGCAGGGCGAAGCAGCAGGAGCCGCCCAAGCTACTTATCAGACATTCTCTATTATCCCCTCCACCTGTTCCCGGATTTCCAAAGCAACACACCGGGTAATAGCCACTCTGGCACCAGAAAGGAGAAACGCCAACGATTTTAAGAGAAAGCTCCTTTTCTCGCTCTGGATTTTATAAATCGTAAAAGGGGCTCGCTGTGAAATAACCACTTACTGTCCCAGGGACTTGGTGATTTGTAAGCTTTTGAGCTTGAGCTGAAGCTTGAGGCTGGCGACAGTCTCAACCTGTGGCCTTCGAAGAATAAAAGCCTCGGGCCGGGGGGAATGTGCAGGCGGATGAGATGGCTCAGAAGAAGAGCAGTGGTGGGCCGTCCGGCAGAAGCGCGACCTGGAGATGCGAGGGGCCCTCGGGAATCCCAAGCCCACCTGTTCGTTTGCAGGTGGCCGTCCTCGGCTTGATCACCACCAGCGGCCAGGCCTGGTGGCTCACAGCCGGAAACCATGCACGGGCTCGGGACAGACGGACGGGGCGGTGGGTGTAGGTTTCCTCTGAATCCTGTAGGTTTCCTCAAACTTCCACATGTCTAAGAATGGGGCAGAGGAGTACTTCTTCACAATCAAAAATATAGATTCCCGGGCCCCAAGCCTATTAAAGCTGGGGAAAGACTTGTAATTTTATCTATTTATTTAGAGAGAACGTAAGCAGGGGGAGGGGCAGAGGGAGAGGGAGAGAATCCCCAGCAGACTCCTCGCTAAGCCTGGAGCACAACGCGGGGCTCGATCTCAACAACCCTGATATCACGACCTGAGCCAAAATCAAGAGTCAGATGCTTAACTGACTGGGCCGCCCCAGGCGCCCCGACTTGAGCACGTATTTTTAACAAGCTCCCCAAATGCTGTTGGGGCGGGTGGTCCCCTGACCGCACTTTGCAAAACACTGGCGGTGGTGTGTTGCTTTTTATACCAGCGAAGAAGAGACAGTCAGCTGTCCAGCTCAGGATGATCAAGGGAGAAGGAGCAGTATGTTCACTCACATGGCCTGAAATGCAATTTCCAGAACAGATTTAGGCTACAGAAGTTGAGACAGGGCCATAGTCCCACTTCGTTCATTTATTCGTTCATTCAACAAATATTTCTTGGTACCAACTGTGTGCCAGCTGCTGTGGGTGAGCTAAGGGTGAAGAGAACAAGGCAGGCCCAAATCCTTGACGTCAAACATTCCTGTTTCCTTATGGGAGAGCTCAACAATGCGACAGATAAAGAAGGATGTTGAGTACGTTAAGGCACATTTAGGAGTAGGCGAGGAGGTGGGAAATACTCCGGAGACGGAATATTGCAGGCGGGGAGGACGGTGAGAGCAAATGGTGCAACTTTTGAAACTGGGTGGTCCAGGATAGCGTCGCGGAGGAGGTGCCATTTAAGCAGAGACTTGAAGGGGGGTGAGGGGTCCATGCGGATCTCGGGGACAAAGCACAGAGACCCTGAGACTTCAGGGCGCCCCGACGTGCAAGGAGGCGTGTGGTGGAGGAGTGATGAGGCGGGAACCTGGTAGACGGGGAGCACGGGGCGGGGGGGGGGCAGCGAAGGTCTGTCCTGTTTGTCCAGGGCAATACCTGCTGAAGCCCCAAATCCCAGCACAATGATTAATGGTTCCCCCATTAATGGTTTATCAGTTTCGGATTAATGGATTAATGGTTTTGCTCTGGAAAGTTCCATGTCTGAACAATAAAATAATTATCCGTTGACCTGTTTATAGGCCACTGTAAGGACTCTGGGGCTCTGAGTGAGATCAGTCCCCGGGGTGCGGGGGTGAGCAGAGGGCTGACGTGGTTTCGTTAGATTGCAAGAGGCCCCGTCTGGCTGCTGAATTAAGAACGGACTCTGGGGCAGTGCAAGTAGGAGAAAGGGGAGCCCTTGAGAGGCAGCCCGTGGTGCGGGAGACGGAATAGTCCCCACCTCCTGCCCCCCCCCCGTGACGTTCCCTGTGTCCCAATCCTGGGACTTCTGGCCGGGTGACCTCGTGTGTGTCAGAGCAGACTGCAGAGGGGCGATGGCGGATGAGCCTGGATCCCCCAGGTGGGCCCGATGTCCTCACAGGAGTCCTTCCAAGAGGGAGACCGGAGGGCCAGCGTCAGGGAGGAGAGGAGGAGGGTGCAGGGAAGTGCTTTGGTATTGAAGGCTGGGACCACAAGCCAAGGAGTCAGGAGGCCTCCAGATGCTCCCCGGAGCCTTGGGAAGGAACACAGGCCTGCTGACGCTTCGATGTTGGCCCTCCAGCCCCCGCCCGACGTCTGACCTGCAGATCTGTGAGGGAACGAGTGCGTGTCCTTCTGAGCATCCGCGTTCACGGGGACTCCTTACGGCACGAGTGGCAAATGATGGAGTGGCCCGGGGCTTCGGGCTCCACCGAGCAGTCGCTTCGACCTCTCACCTTCCTGCCTCCCGGTCCCTAGAAATCGGGTGCTTCTCCTTCTAGAATCGGGGGAAGGACTTCTCTTTCACCACAACTCTGGAACAGAGGTCCACAAACTTCGGCCCGCTGCCTGCTTTTTGTAAATAAAGTTTTATTGGCACGCGGCCGTGCTCGCCGGTCACGGGTTGTCTCGGGCTGCTGGCACTCTGCAGGGGCAGAGCTAAGTTGGACCACATGGCCCTTAAAGCCTCACGTATTCACAGCCGTCCATCCCCTTTAGAGAATGCTCTAGAAGCCCCTTCGGGGAATGTCCTCCCCTCGTGATGACCCCACACTTTCAGAGTCACGGGGCCGTCCACGGGCGAGGCCGCAGCGGCTGTGCAGGGCTCACGGTGACCTTGCCATTCACACCGGCCGTTGCACAATGAATCAAACCCAGACAAGCAGACTCCCTCTCGGATTTTGGAACTGGATTTCAAAGAAAACTTGCAGCTGGAACTGAGAACAAGCCTTGGCACATAGCTGCCACTCAGCAGGTATTTTTTGAATGAGTGAATCCATTCGGGAGGTACGGGGCTGGCCTCATGCACAGAGTGCAGACAGGAGCAAAGAGATCCAGCGTCTAGGGAAAGAGCAACGGCGCGGGTGTGCAGGGCGAAGCCGACACCGACACCGCAGGTCTCTAAGCGGAGAGGGGCTGGGGAAGCGGCCGTGCACTTGCCTTGTGTTGTACTGTTGCTGGGATGACAGATTATCTTACACTTAGTGGCTTTCACATGACACTAGCTCATCACCTCCAGGGGCCGGAGGTCTGGGCACAGCTGACCTGGGTTCTCTGCGTGGGTCTCACGAGGTGGAAATCAGACGTTGCCTGAGCTCTGTGCCTCTCAGGAGCTGGTGCTCTTTTTTTTTTTTAAGATTTTATTTATTTATTCATGATAGACATAGAGAGAGAGAGAGGCAGAGACACAGGCAGAAGGAGAAGCAGGCTCCATGCAGGGAACCCGACGTGGGACTCAATCCCGGGACTCCAGGATCACACCCTGGACCAAAAGCAGGTGCTAAACTGCTGAGCCACCCGGGGATCCCCCAGGAGCTGGTGCTCTTTCTCTCAAGCTCGTGCAATGAGTAGTAGGATTCGGCCTTTGCAGCTGTGGGACTGAGGCCCCTGTTCTCTTAATGGCCATTTGCCAGGAGCGGCTCTCTGCTCCCGGACGCAGCCCGCAGTTCCTTGCCACACGCACCCCCTCGACCCTCTGCCCTTGCAGTGCCTCTCTCAAGTTTTTCAATGCTTAGGGCCAGGCCCTTTGCAGGGCTCGCCTGGTGAGGTCAGGCCCACCCTGACCAGGCCACTCTTCTTTAGGTCAGCGTCAGCTAACCAGTTGCACGCACCCTTATGGTGAGAGTGAAATGCCATCCCCTTCACGGGTCCTGCATGCTGCGTGCACGCGAGGGAAGTGGATTATATAAGACATGTCCCCTAGGGGTTGGAATCTTAGAATAGTCCCTCCCATCCGAGGTGCCAGCATGATTTCTGGTTCTTGGCACCAGAGCCACGGGGGCTTCTCTCCCTTCATGGGAGAACCTTGGCTGAGACCGGGAGGGGGTGGGGGTCCTAAAACCAGTTTCAGCCTTGCTTGCCCATCGTGTGCAGGGACCTCCTCTCTCCGGGAGCAGAAAGGAGGAAGCAATCATGATGAAATGCTTGCCAGGCTGCCTGGGCCACAGCACAGATGACACAGCACGGCCGTGAACCCTGGCTGCTGCCCCAGTACACTCGGTCTTAATGTATTGACATTGGCAGCCTTTGTATATCTTGTCATGCCAATAAGGTAATTGAAATGGAATTGTCTCCAAGTGTCCAATTAATCAACAAATAAATCATAAACCTGTGGCCACTCATTCAGGGCAGCAAAGAGGCCTCTCCCTGGCTTCCTGACCACCGGCATGGATGGAGCTTAGGCTTTACCCCCCTCTAATGAGCTTTAGGAGAGGAGAAGGAAGGTGGGGCAGGTGACTTTTAGGGTATTTGCCCCTAGGAACTGTGTGCTTCATAAATGAGACCTTATCCTTCCCTCAAAAGAGGTTTACCCAGTAGATTTCATTCATTTAAAAAAAAAAAAAGGATTATGATCCACGTTGTACAGAGAAAGAAACTGTGCCCCAGGGAGGAGAAGCAAATTGACAAAGGTCACACAGCAAGTAGAGAACAGAATCTAGGTTCAAAACTAAGTCTAAGCTCCAAAAGCCATGTTCTTTTCCCTCTATGTTATGCTGGAAATGCAGATCCAAGTGACAAATAATTTCAATGGTGGAGACAAATTTTAAATCCAGGATGGTGCAGAGCGAGAAAATATTTGCGTGAAGATCCTCTGCCCACTGCTCCCCTGGCTTAGCCTTATTAGATGTTGGTGTTGGAATGAAAGCGAGAGACCGCGGGCATCGTCTGCTGCACCTGCATCCCTACGGGAGTGTTCTCATGCTCTTTTCATAGCAAAACGCCTCAAAAACCCCTTGAGTTCCCAAAATGCTTCCAAAATCCAGAGCATTCCATCCTCTTTGGATAGAAGGGAAACTAAGGGCCCGTTCTCAGACGTGGCTCAGGAAATAGGGCATATTGTTTCTCACCTTAGGGTGCATCAAAGACCTTCCAGCATCTTCCCCCAACCCCGCTTCTTTTTCTGTCCCTTCAAATCAAGAAGTTAAATGGATTAAGGGGCCAGACTGGCCGAGCCCAAAGCATGGGGCACTCCAAAGAGCAGAAATATTGGGGTGTCCTCACTGAGCCTCAGAATCACAAAATGTTGACCTGCCTACCTGCCAGGGATTCCTGTGCACACTTAACGGGGGCTTGCATCTGCTTTGGGGTGTTACAAGCAAGAGGGCTCTTGGGGTGAGCCTGTGGGATTCTGCTGTAGAAAATGTGACCCTGAGCCCGTCTGGTCGAGAGAAGGGGAGGTAGGATGCCGGTGTGTTGAGTGGTTTGCCACCCAGTGAAAATGAGGAAAGAAACCAGCCTTTTCCTAAAGGCACCTAAGCACATCTGCAGTGAGCAGGAGGCCATCTGCCGTGCACAACTGCACTGTTGTCGATCAGAACCAAGCTGGGCAGACTGGAGCTGTGCTGAATACCCAGCAGCCCCCAGGAGGCAAATTGGTCCCTCTCCAGGGAGCTGTGGCTTCAGAAATCCTTACAGCTCGGGGAACGAACCAATGGGGTGATGAATAATAGCACCAAAGACACTGTGATGTGCCGGAGAGCTACAGTCCCAGGTGCACGGACTGTATTCCCGGGCAAGAAGCCTCTAACCTGATGGTCAGATAATTACTGGGGGAAGAGTGGGATTTGAAGTGTCCCCCGGTCGTCCAGTCCCGAGCAAACTCCTTCACTTACGTCCTTCCAGTCCCTTCTCCTCCTCACCTCTCCTACAGCTGCACACGTTTGCCTCTTGCCTCTGGATTGTTAACAACCGCCCACTAAAGTCTCCTCGACCCCAATTGCATCCTACCCTGTGCCTGAAAAAAAAAAAAAAAGAAAGAAAGAAAAATACAAATCTGATCACCTCACTCTACTTCCTCCAACCCCTCAGTGGCTTGGCCTGGGCCCCGCAGGCCCCGCTCCAGCAGCGGACACTTGCACGTTACACTTTATGCGACCATGACTCTGAGCCACATGTGAGGCTGTTCCTTGCCATTCGTCACTCATTCTCCTGCCTTTGCCTGGAATCCCTTAGCTCCTCTTCCTGCCAGGTCCCAGGAGAATGAAAGATTCCACCTTCCCCAGATGCTGGGGGTTCCAGCTACTAAATCTGGGAATAACAGAGCATTTGGGAGTCTAGTTTTGTCATTTCCTGGGGAATGACCGACACTTGCCTTCCATGGTGCAGGTAGGGATGGGGGTCCTGCCCTCTGTGTCAAGGGGAGTGACGGGGAACTCTGTGGGCCATGATCTTAGTGTTTGGAAATTCTTCTCAGGGCGGTGAACACCCCCAAGAGTCTGGGGCAGAATCATACCCCTCGCCTCCCTCGTTATGCTCCTGTGGAGGTCCTGGGTACTGGCCAAGCACTTGTCCTAGGATGCTGGAGCCCGTGGTTTATCCACCCTATGTCCAGGACCCACTGGTGCTTGATTTTTATTTTATTTTATTTTATTTTATTTTATTTTATTTTATTTTATTTTATTTTATTTTATTTATTTTAGTGCTTGATTTTTGGAAGGAAGGAAGGAAGGAAGGAAGGAAGGAAGGAAGGAAGGAAGGAAGGAAGGACAAGGAAGGAAGGTTGAGAGGATGGATGGATGGATGGCTCTGTCTTTCTCTCAAGCTCAAGCTACTACTCAAGCAAGCTACTCCGGGATGAGGATCCTGTCTTCATCACCTTCACCTCCCCAGCCCCAGCACAAGGCCTGAAGCACATAATTGCTTAATAAATGTCCGATGGAAGGAAGTTGGTGGAGGGGTTGGCCGGCAGCACCAGTCACTTGGATTACCTCGGCCCAGGCAAATCCCATGGGCATTTGGAGACCTGGGCACCTACAATGCTTTCTTGAGTTTGTTGCCTTGCAAAGTTCTAACAGTTGAGGGTCTTGGATCTCCTGGAAGGGAAGGCGCAATAGCAGCACCCACCAGGTTCAGAGGATTGGGAGCAACAATCCACACCGTAAAAGGGTCAGGGTAGTTTGGCGAGGGCTTTCCTTCTGAAACTGCGTGGTGTGGTTTTTCTCTTAAGTGTTGCTAATGTTGACTATCATGGGGAGGAGGGCAGAGGGGACCTCCCTCCAGGGTTTCAGAACCTGCTCTGCCTCCTGGCCCATATATAGGCTTTCATTTTTTGCTCAGAGACTGGCTTTCCAGAATGGCCCTCTGAGACCCAAAAAAAAAAAAAAATCCTTTCAAGGTAAATTAAACGAAAGTAAACCTCGATAAAATTTCAGTTTGGTGGCATGTTTTATGAGAAACTGATGAGCGGCTCTGTCATATATTTAAATCTTGCTATTTGAGCCAGAACCCAAATATTGCCTTTCTGTGAACTAATCCAATGTTGCCTGTCTACTGTGATTTTTTTTTTTTAAAAAAGAGTTTTCCTTGTAGGAAGGCATATTCACCTTCTTCATGCTTGAGTTAACTATGCAGGAAAACAAAACCATCCACAGTAAAAGGCTCCTCACATTTGGAACAAACCCAGCGCAGGAAGCAATCCCCTCCAATTGTCAGTGAGCAGAATAAACAAAAGGACAAATCCATTAGGAAGGTCCTTCCCCACCGCGATGCCCGGCGCATAGTAGGGGCTGGATAAGTAAATATTTGTCGACAAGCTGCTAGATTATAGGCTCTGGGATGGCAAGGACAGTGTGCATGTCTATCTTATTCACTAGCGTGTTCCTTCAGCTTAACATCATAGCAGGCACGAAATAGAAGCTCATTCATTCATCCAGCAGCTGCTCTGTGCCGGGGATTACTCGGGGCCCCGTATAAATATTTGTTGTATTAGCTAGTGCTTTCACACAGACGTGATTGAATAAATAAACGGATAAATGACTGGAAAAAAACAATAAGCCCATCAGCCCACCAGCCAATAACCAATCTCATTTCCCTTTGTTCTAGTTCTAGAACACTAAGCCTTGAGATGTCTCTCCCTGTACTTCTTCTCACTTGCTTTGCTGGCTCTGATGAATCTTCCCATCTCTGCCTCCCCAAACCGTGAAGTGTCAGTTCGTGTGCCATTTCGTTGAATCATCCCATCTGGTGAGATGTGAATTCTTTTGCTTTTGGATTACTTTGTCACTTTTTATCTACACCGCTGAGCACAGTCAAAAACCTGAGCCCCTCCTGCAGGTAGCCTCGGTGGCAGGAGCCAGGGAGGCAGAGATGACAAAAGAGCCAGGCTCTACCCCGGCCGGGAGTCACTGGCGTTCAGCGTGTGTCACACCTGCCTGCCCAGGTGGTGAAAGCCCCCGTGGCTCTGACACAGAGGTTCACGCTCCTCGTAACCGCACATGGCGCCTAGCAGCGAGCCCGGCCGGATAGAGGCTCCCGCGTCCGCTCAGTGCGTGGACGCGTGAGACGTGCAGCCCTTGTGATCCTTGCTTTGGTGGAGCTGAAATGCGAGAGGAGGCAGGGCAAAGCTGAATTGCAGCATGTTTGGTGGGGGTGGTGCATCTCAGGTGGGGCCCGAGGAGCCTGGGAGGAGAGGAAGGAGCCCAGGGGTCAAGGTCACGGGTCTGCGCTACTACACTGCTTGGTGCGCTCAAAGGTGGCCACAGGTCACTCAGTGGTGGGAGTGAGGCTTCCTTGATAGCAGCCCAAATGCTTTCCGTGCTGACTTCCGCAAAATAAAACGGAAGGAAGCCTTAATTGGTTCCCAGACCTGCAAAGTCATGGGTTGTCATCTGTCCTCAGCTCTTGGTTCTCTCATCCTCTGGGCTGGCTTTGGTTTCAGGCAGACTGTCCTCTGGGGTCGTCCTGCCTTCTGCTGCTTCCGGCTCTCTAGAACCATTTTAGCATCAGCACTTTCTCAGTGGCTCCAGCAAGGGTCTTGGGGTTGCTCTCAGGTCCCTGATGGCCAGGACGTTGGAATATGCTGATTACCTGGCCTGGGTCAGGTGCCCACCCAGTGATGTGTGTTATTGGTGCAGTTCCTGGGAGCCCCGCTGAAAATGGAGAGGTTGTCGTGTGCTTTTTGGGCAAATCCTCCTGTTCCTCAGGCAAGTCGCCCCTGCTCTCTGGACTTCCAGCTTCCTCACCTATAAAACAGTGGGATTGGAGAAAGTCAGCTGATATGGCTTCTTCCCACCTAGGAGCTGATAATGTCCCCTCCCATAGTTGGAAGAATGGAGCTGCTCCCCACGGGCATCATCATGACCTTAAACTCATCCTTACATCCCAGCGGCATGGCCCGGCCACTTCCACGTTGATAATAACAGTAGCAGTGGGCTGATGGCCACCAGCACGCAATGTGTGGCTCCTGTGCGCTGGCAAAGTGCCATGTTCAGTATTATCTCATTTAGTCTACATGCCAGCCCTGTAAAGTGGGAATCTTTGGCCCCATTTTACAAATAAGGAGAGCCTAGTGCCTACGTGAACAGCTGGCAGCATGTTCCCAGTGGCCACCTCCATAGAGGCAGCCCTGAAATCAAGTAGCAGAGCATCACCTGCACCCAGGAGCACCCACAGCCCCTCCCGGTCACTTCCTCTCCGTAAGGCAGCCACAGTCCTGACCAGTAGCACGGGAGGGGCTGCAGCTCCCCCGGGTGCTCTGGCCTCCAGCCGCATTCCCGGCTTCGGTGGTTTCCCACCCGTGGGTCATGTTATGTTTTTGAAGGCCTTGCTGCGTAGTTCAAGTCTCAGGAGATGACACGGATGAGAGGAGGTCTCGGGATGATCCCCTTGCCTCACGATCTCACCAGAAGCTTTGTCCAAAACACCCAGACAGATCCTGATGGGGCTGGTGCCACCTGGACCCAAGTACACGTGGTGCCAGGACCAGCCCGGCAGCTGAATGGGCTTACACCACCGAGTAGGAAAACCACATTCCTCCTTTAACAAAAGGGCTTCTCCGCATGACTGTTTCCAAGTGATAAACAGCTCAAAACAGATAGGAATGATAGTAGAGTAAGGTAAATAAGGAACCCTCCAGAATAATAGTGGGGGTCCCCCCCCTCCCCGCTGGTAGCAAAGCCAAGAGTAATTACCACCCTGAGCAGTGGGGAGGGGGGAGTGATTGCTGCTTCTACAACATTCTAATTACCAGTTACTAAGAATCATAATAAAACTGAAAGGAGGCTTTTAAAATCTCACCTTTGAGTAACTGCTCCAGGTGGCAAAAAGCTCAGCACTGGGGATCCTGCGTTTCCCCGGGGCCGGGCACTTGGCCTGGGCTCCTGAGGTTGGATGGGGAGCACAGCGCTTACGCAGAGGGAGGAGCAGAGAGGGAGGTCGCCTTCGTCCTGGAGCCCTTACCCCTGATGACAAGATCAACGGCTCCTCCGCCAGAGCTTCATGCAGGCAGATGCTGACTTAGACACTATTTTCTTGGCTTCTGTGGCTGTCATCCCCATTTGGCTCGGTTTGCCTTTCTGTTGGGGGCAGAGCACTTTCATTATGTCGTGAGTAGGACTCCAAGAACCTGTTCTGGCAAAGCCCTCTGCTGGCACGGCCCATGTGAGGGAGACCACCCCCCCCCCCCAGGGAAGCCTGCAGTCTCGGCCCTCATGGAGTTGATAATCCAACAGAAATAAAGTATAACAGAAGTTGTGTCTCGAGGAAGCATCTCATCAGATGTGCAGTATGATTTGTCAGGAGCTGCCCCTGGTTTGGTTTTAAAATCATAGTCGCATGCAGCCCAAACTAGGCCGTGCGAGTTCAAAGTCACCCCCACCCCCAAGTCCTCAGCGGACCGTGTACGGGTATGGGTGCAGGTACTTTGCGTCTGATTAACGACACACAATCTCTAATTTTAAGGTTAATAAAGATAGAAGGATAGGTGATTTTTTTTCCTTTTTAAAAGACTTCTTTTAACTTTATTGAGGAATAATTAACAAATATAATTGTATATATTTAAAGTGCACGGTATGATCGTTGATATATGTACATACTGTGGATTGATGGCCAAAATCAAGTCATGAACACATCCGTGCCTTCACATACTTAACTGTGTGTGTGTGTGTGTGTGTGAGAGAGAGAACACTTAAGACCTACCCCCAGCAACTCCCAAGTGTGCATCATCATATTACTTGACTTTGGTCCTCATGCTGCGCATTAGATCCTCAGAACTGACTCTTCTTATAACTGAAAATTTGTATCCTTGGACCTGCACCACCCCATTTCTCCCTCCTCTCAGCTCTTGGCAACCACCACCCTAATCTCTATTTCTATGAAATAGGCCTTTCTTTTTTTAGACTTCACATATAACTGATGCCAAACAGTATTTGAGTATTTATCTTTCTTTGTCTGGCTTATTTCGCTTGGCATAAGGCCCTTCAGATCCATCCATCTTATGGCAAGTGGCAGGATTTCCTTCTTTCTCGTGGCTGAATAATATTCCTCTGTGCATGTGTGTGTGTGTGTGTGTGTATCTTATCCTCTTTGTGCATTCATCTGCGGAGGGACATTTAGTCTGTGACCATATCTTGGCTACCGTGAATCGTGCTGCAGTGAACATGGATATGAAGATATCTCTTTGAGATACTGGATACTCAATAGCAAACAAGTAAACGATCCAACTAAAAAATGGGCTAAAGAATAGAATAGACATTTTTCCAACGAAGACATGCAAATGGCCAACAGGTACAGGAATAGCTGCTCAACATTAGGAGTCCTCAGGGAAATGCAAAATCAAGACCACAATGAGATAACACCTCCGACCTGACAGGATGGCTATTCTCTGAAGGCAAGAGATAACAAATGTTGGCGAGAAAAGGTGACTCGTACGCTGTTGGTGGGAATGTGCACTGGGACAGCCACTACGGAAAACGATATGGCGGTTCCTCGAAAATTAAAAATCGAACTGCCATATGACCCAGCAATCCCACCCCTGGCTGTATATCCAAGGGAAGTGAACTCAGTATATCCAAGAGGTGATTTTCTCTTGATTCTCACACCAAGTAAATCATCTTTCCCTGAAAACATAGGTGGGATTTCTGGAGTAGAGAGGATGGCAGGGTCGTGTGCTGACTTATTTATTATTTTATTGAGCGGTTGAGAAGATGCCAGGCCCTCTAGCAAGGGTTATAGAGGGATTAAGGTGGGAAAGACTCAACCTCTGGTCCCAGTGTCTCAAAGAAGATGCCACTTGCAGACAAATAACTGCAAACCCCAAGACGTAGGCAACATGCTTGAGGAGGTCAGGGAGGGCTTAGACTTTCCGGCAGGCGAGATGATCCGGGAAGACTTCTCAGAAGGGGTGGCACTGAAAGCATCAGGAGGACATTGATGAGCAGAGGCATTCCAGGTAGAAGCTGGAGGTGGGAAGCTGGAATGGAAGGTGGGAGGGCAGACCCGGGGAGCAGTGAGGGAAGCCGCTCATGCACATCCTTGAGAGTCAGATGACTGGGGGGCAGGTGGGGCACCAGTAGGGATTTCCCAGCGCCGGAGGTCAAAGCAGACCTTTTGGGATTCGGCGACTACACCTGCTTTCTGGTAGGCAAGTGTGTTTGTGTGTGTGTGTGTGTGTGTGTGTGTGTGTATTAAAACATAAATAACATAAAAGTCACCCTTTTCACCCTTTTAAGAATTTTTAAATGTATACATCAAAGACTTTAAGTACCTTCACAATGTTGTGCAGCCATCACCACTATCCATTTCCAGAACTTTCTCATTATCCTAAACAGACTGTGCACCCATTAAACAGAAGCTCCCATATAGGTCCCTTCCTGCCTGCCCTCAGCCCCTGGTGTAGCCTCTTCTACATTCTGCCAATGTGCGTGTGTCTACCCTACGCACCTCATGCAAGTGGAACCCTACAACCTTTGTCCTTTTGTGACTGGCTTATTCCACGTAGCAGAACGTCCTGGAGCTTCATCCATGTTGCAGCGTGTATCAGAATGTCTTTGCTAAATAATAGTCCGTTGTGCGTCTGCACCGCATTTGGTTTATCTATTCACGTGTTGATGGTCATTTGGTTTGTTTTCAGCTTTTGGGGACTGTGAATACTGCTGTTAATGAACGTGGGTGTACGTCTAGCATCTGCGTGGATCCCTGCTTCTTCAGTTCTTTGAGGGTACATGCCGATAAGTGGAATTGCTGGATAATGGGGTAATTCTGTGTTTAATATCTGGAGGAGCTGCCAAACTGTTTTCCATTTCAAACTCCCACCGGCAGTGGGCCAGGGTCCCGATTGCTCTGTATCCTCGTCAACACTTGTTATTTTCCGTCTTTATACTGATAACCATCCTCATGGACACGAAGCGGTGTTAGGTTTATATTTGCTCAAGCAACAACTTCTTTGGTTTGAGTACCGTCCCCTAGATTTTCAGCTGGATCATGTTCCTGATTTGCAGAGATTTCAACTTTTGTTCTTTTCCGCTCTTGAATAACACTGTGGCAAGATAACCAGAGAGGACCTTTCGAGAAGCTGAGCTTTTGGGTCATCAAATGCTGGCCTGGAAAACCAGCCCATCCTTTTAGTTCCTTTTTCTTGTGACCTGGACACAGTTTACCAGGTTCCACCCAGTTCTTTTCAACTAGAAAGGCAGATTTCTTCAGTTTCTGCTAGGTTTTCTCCCAGAGCATCATCTTTAATAACAATGAATCTAAAGGAGCCATATATGGGGGTGGGGAGGAGGGAATCACTAATTCATCTTCTCTGACAGTTTTCAGTTCACAGAAATGTGGGAGGAACTCAGCTCAGGAATGAGCCTCCCTTTGGGGAAAACTATAAATAGATTGAACATCATATGGTTGGGAGTCCACAGACCAGAGCCCAACAACTTACTGGGTTCTGTGACTTTGGGCAAGTTGACCTCTTTTTGGTGAGTGGGGGGAAAGGGAAAGTTATACACCTTTTTTTAACCTCTTTTTTTGACCTCTCTTTCTCAGTTACCTTGTCTATAAAATGGGGATATTTGATCAGCTTCATATGGTTTTTGGAGGATTCAGTGATGGAATGCCTATAAGTCACCTGTAACCATAGCTGGCATATAGGGAATGTTCCAGATCTGTTAACTTGCATTAGTTTTGCTGAGCCCCAGCTTCTTTTTCTGTGAAATGGAGCTAATAATAGTTTGTTTCAAAGGCCATTGTGTAAACTAATGGATCTGATGCATGTAAAGTTCTTGGGACAGGCTTGGCACACGGTGATTGCTCAGTATGCCTGGGTCATGATGTCACTGCCAGATTGGCTGATGCTAACCTCCAGTGCCCCTGGACAAGCAAGTACTTATCCTTAGCTCAAAGGATTGCGATGATTTCCAAATCTGGTTGAGCCATACGTAGCTTGTGAGAAGAAAGCTTCACAAACACCGTAATGGTCTCCTGAACATTAATTAGTCAAAAGATACATGTTCTATTCTCTGATCCATCTCCAGTTTTTGGGTTTTTTTTTAAGATTTTATTTATTTATTCATGAGAGACAGACAGAGAGAGAGAGAGAGAGAGAGAGAGAGGCAGAGACACAGGCAAAGGGAGAAGCAGGCTCCATGCAGGGAGCCTGACTCAATCCCAGGACCCAAGGATCAGGCCCTGGGCTGAAGGCAGCGCTAAACCTCTGAGCCACCCGGGCTGCCCTCCAGTTTTCTGTTTGACCATAGTCAAGTCCCTCCAATCTTTGGGCCTCGATTTCCTGCTATTCACAGACCCTATCAAAGATGATAAATAAATATGACCTGTATGCCTTTAGTCTCCATGGCAGACAGTACTAATTGATCCCAGGACTCCCACCTACTGAGACCAACCTCAACCTCAGAGTCCTTCTCAACACAGCGCTACAGGCAGCAACTAATCATCCACTGCAGTTGGTTAGTGAGTCGAACCCTATTTGATGTCCTAAGTGGAAATCCTGACTCCACCCACAAACTTTTCTCCCACACCACCATAAACATGGGCAGACATGCTAGGATTTTTAAGTATCTGATAAGTTACAGCCTCTGAGTATTTTCACTAGGCCAGGTCCCGGAGAACACCCTCAAAGGAGCAAGAAGTACTCTCAAGCTACTCTTAAACCTCCTCCAGAAGAGGGCTTCAGCTTAGCACGAGGAGGAGAACACGAATCAGGGAGTTAGTCCTAAGGGGAAGTGACAGGTACCCCTGGTGCAGTCTGCCTCTCCGGGCTGTGCCCACGGTTCAGAGAGGAGAGCGGGATGCAGGGGAGAGGGCACCACAGACTTCCCAGTGGCGAAAGGGGAGTATTTCCCCTTAGGTTGGTTTTTCTGGGAATGGGCCCTTCTGCCCCACAGAGACCACAAGCTCACTGTTCCAGCTGGGGGCTAATCGACATTCTCTGGCTTCTCCATTTCCTGCCTGCTCTAGAAGCCACTGTCCTCGGATGGTCCGGAGGGACTATACATATAGTTGTATGTCCTCGAACAAAGACATACCCCAGCACCACAAAATAAATAAAGAAATAAAGATACACAAAAAGACCGATAGCATCTGAGACATTGTGCCCGATTCCTGGTTTCAACATATCACACTGTGGTTATGGGGCTGCCATTACTGGGTAAAGCTTTATTATAGCTACAGGGGACCTCTGTCTTGTTTTTGAAGTTTGGTGTTTGTCATTATTTCATAATTGAAAAGGGTTTTTTTTCCTTTATTTATTTATTTATTTATTTAAGATCTTTATTTTTTTAGGAATTTCTACACCCAGTGTGGTGGGGCTTAAACTCACACCCCCAAGATCAACAATCACACGTTCTACTGACTGAACCAGCCAGGCACCCCTAGAAGGTTTTGGGTTTTGTTTTGTTTTGTTTTGTTTTTTTAATGAAATTCTTGCAAATGCATCAAACATTTCAAAACAATACTCCTGGGCTGTAGCTCCAGATGTGAACTCCTCTACTGGGTGCCAGGAGTCCAGGGTCCAGTGAAAGGAAAGGAGTCACAGCCCCTGTATTTACAGCAAGAGGCTGAATGTGTCCCCCATCTTGCAGTCCACCTGTCTACCTGAGTTCATGAGGGGATCAGAGTTGTAGGTGCTCCATACTCCAGACATGAACACCAAGGCCTCAGTTAGAGCAACACCAGGTACCTGGGAAAACTAGTAACTTGGCATCTCTCTCTCTCTTTTTCTCCCAAATTCAGAGTCTGGGATGCTTTCTATCTTAAAAGCAGCTGTTTCTTCAATTCTGTACATGACAAGATTTCTCTTTTTAAAAAGCCTTCAACCCCATTTGTCTTCCATTCCCGCTACAGGGCCTCGAGGAGCTCAAGCCCTGGGAAAATGTGATTAATTCGAAGACTCGTTAATTACTCTTGTATTGAGGGAGGCCTCTAAACCCGCTCTCATCTCCCAAAGACGGCTTACATTTGAGCCCGTGCTGGCTGGTTGGGCGGCAGGCAGAGAGTCTGCATTTTAGAAAACATGATTTTAGAGAGCTTGCCGGGAGGGTTCTCGCATCCTGAGGCTGTTGCTGAAAATAAGCCACAGTTTCTGTTGGGTCAATGGACAGGTCCAGCTCAACCCCTGAGACACCATTTTGGTTTCCAGCTAGAAGTGGAAAGAGCCTGATCACAGCCGGGGTTCTTGTGACGTGTGGGGAGATCATTCCTAACGCAATCTAGACTCTGGCCTCTCTCCTTCTAGAGGAGATGTGCAATGTGAGGCTTTTGTGTTTGTCTGTTTCAATTTTTAGAAATCGCTTTACTGCCTGGGGGAAACGATCCATGCTAAGTCTAAGTTAAGCGCTCCATTCTTCCACCCGGATGCCATCACCCTCAACATTTTGATGAGTGTTCCCCTAGATCTTTCCAGGCTTTTGGCCACATGTAGATATTACACGTAGATAGTGTGCGCATGGAGGTAAGGTGTACTCGGGGGCCATTCCGAAACCTGCCTTCCCCATCTGCATTGTTAGAGGCTACGGTCCATCGCCACCGAATCCAAACCTCGCTTCATCACCGCGTCCAACTTCTATCCAGCGTATGTGTGGCCCTTCCTCAACGCTAAGCACTATTCACAGCTTGCAGACGATCTCACTTAATCCTCCCAACGTCTCTACGAAATGAGTACTATCACCGCCTCCCTTTTGTAGCAGAGAATGCTGAGACACGGAGAAGGTGAGAGGCGTGCCCGAGACCGCACACCCAGGGCAGGCGCTTGAATAAGACGGTTGGTGCTGGAGGATATGCTCTTACTTGCAGGGCTACTCTGCTGCTCAATCCTGAATCCAGGCATCACGGAACTCATCCGGCCCTGGGAGGGCGAACGTCTGATGCACAGAACATGATTTCTCATTCTTGTTTCCCCGGCAGACATTACTAATTGAGCCCAGCTCCATTCTTCTGAGGATCCCAGACTGGCTTAGGTTCTTTCTTGATGCATCACCACGCAGGCAGTGACTGTCGAGCCACTAGGATAGGTTTGGGGACGATGCCTGTATGTTTTCCGTGAGCCGTTTAATGCTGCTCCCCTCCTTTGTAAGGAATCAGGCCCAGATGGAACTGACTTGTCTAGGTGAGGAGCAAAGCCACAGCTGCTGCTTGGTCCCCTCCGTTACCAGTCCCCTGTCTCCCTACCCTACACCACTGTCTCCCCAGGTGGAACAGAGCAAGCAATGGCTACCTTGGGGGACACGTGCTCATCAGAGTTTCGTGGCAGCCTGGCTGTGCCTTTGGATAACTCAGAGTTAACCAGAGAGGAGGGGCCGCAGAGGATCATTTTATCACAACGCACTTTATAGAAGATGTTGCCAAATGGAGCGCATTAGTGTTATCAGTGCTTTTAATTTATGCAGTGGCCACAGCCTGGGGGGGGGGCAGCAAACCTGGCTTGATGTCAATTGCCAGGAGTTTACTGAGAGTGTCCAGGACTCTGGGGGGCACCGTGGGAGGTCCAGGAAGCTTGCCTTCAAGGAGTTGGTTCACTCATTCAACAAGCATGCGTTGAGCGCCTCCTGTTTATTCAGAGAGGCTAGGTTTATACCCGTGCAAAAGTCACAAATAGGACAAGGTGGTACTGGTGGGGCTTCCTATGGAGAGGACCCTTTTCGTTCCATCCCCAGTTTTGTTTTCACTGAGAAGTAAAGACACAGGAGGAGGACAGTAGGGATCACGGTGTTTCCCGACAGAGCTGACGGGGAAACGACACCTGGGCCTTGACCAATTCTCATCCCCAAGGGCCCCAGTGGCAGGCAGGGCTGAAGGACCACAGGCCTCCATCGTCCACCTGCAGGAACCTGGTCTTTCCAGAATGAACAGACCAGAATGTGTACACCCCCAGGGGGCAGGTAGGCGCTGGGCAGGCTCTTCCCTTCTCCCAAACTTTCCAGCCAGGCAGGAGTGAGTGAAGGGGCAGAGGGGAGCCTGGCATGTGGGTGACTGGGGCTCCCTCCGGGGACACTTGGCCAGGACTCAGGGGCTCTCTCCTCTAACCAGCCTCTGCTAAATTGGCTCGGGTGCCGGGGATTCAGAAAGGGGGATGGCAGTGGGGCTCCAGCCTCTGGGAAGAGTTGACGTAGGACCCTAGGTTTGGGCCTGTGAATTGGGGCCAGTTTAGGTGGACAGGACGCAGGGCCAGCCCTGGGGCCTGGACGTAGACGGGGAAAGGACCGTGAAACACAGTGAGGACAGCAGAGGGGCTCTGTGGGGCGTAACTAGATCCAAAACACAGTATTTTGAACCTTGCAAATCGAGCAGGTCTCCAGTTCAAATCTATGAACCCGGACGCTTTGAGTTCAGTTCAGGACGTTGATGGCTGAAGTCTGGGGGTGCGGTTCGCAGGTCGTGGCATGTGGGGAAACGTGTTCTCGTGCAAGAAGAGGGAGAGCTATGTCCAGAGGGAAGAGAAGGGACTCTGAAGCCTGGTAGATGCTCTTTCAAATCCTGGCTCCGCTGCCTGCCAGCTGTGTGACCTCGTACGAATCACTTAGCCTCTCAGAGCTTCTGCTTCTGCCCCCGTTTATAAAATGGGAACATCATGGATTTCCCAGGTTGAGAAAATTAACTTAATCAAGGCTTGCAAAATGCCCTTTCTGTGCTTCTCCCTATACTCTCATCTCCACCCAACCCACCACCTCCTCACCTCTCCACCCGGAGGATTTTTTTTTAATTTTTATTTATTTATTTATTCATGAAAAACACACACAGAGAGAGAGGCAGAGACACAGGCAGAGGGAGAAGTAGGCTCCCTGCAGGGAGCCCGACGTGGGACTCGATCCCAATCCCGGGTCTCCAGGAGCACACCCTGGGCCTAAGGCAGGCACTAAACCGCTGAGCCATCCGGGGATCCCCTCCACCTGGAGGATTTTGATATCAGATGCAACCCTAACTCTCAAGTGAGAAAAAACTTGAAAGCTTTTTTGTAAAGAATATAAATGCAGAAAGTCAGCTTGTACTAATATAAGTGGTTGTAGGGTTTTTTTTTTTTGGGGGGGGGGTTCTTTTTTAAGGACAGGAGAAAAAAGCGCTCCTGGTAAGTTACAATCTCCGGAAGTAACTACCATTCATTAAGAAGGACCTTTCGGCTGATTCCCCAAAGTCATAGAAAAGGAAATGAGATGCAAACTCTGGATTTGCTTAATCGCGGAGGTTTGCCCGCTCATGTGCCGCCTGCAGGGGCTCGGCGTGAAGGGCAGCCCCTGCCTGGCCTGGGTGCCCTCTGTGCCCCTGCTCCGCGGGGTCCCCCTCGGAAGGAGGCTTTAATGACCACTCAAGTGGCATTTCGTTTCTAATTAAGAGCGGGGAGGAAAGCGCTGGCTGAGTGGGGTGAATGTTCTGGGGGAATTTGCCCATTTAGGAGAAACCTAGAGAATTAGCAGGCACACAAAGCCACTTCATGGCTGGAGCAGAGGCCTCAAAGGCTTCCAGACGCCCCGCTGGCTGGAGAGGAAGTTGGCTACACAGTGACCCGTCTTTGGAATCGTACCCTTGAGCTTGGGAGGCCACATCCACCGTGGGGGAGAGGGAGCCCGAACACATACTTCTGGAGGAGCTCCATGTGCCAGGCCTCCTGCCTCCTGCCATCTGCGAGTGCCTCGTGCTGTAGACGGAGCCTTTGTGGGTCCCCACCCCAACCAAATTCATATATGGAAGCTGTTATCTCCAACTGGACAGTAATTGGAGGTGGGACCTTTGGGAGGTAAGTGGGTTTGGATGAGGCCGTGGGTGTGGAACCCCCATGATGGGATTGGTGCCCTTAAAAGGGGATGAAGGGACCTGAGGTCCTGCCCCCCACCCCCCACCTCTCCCTCTCCCTCTCCCTCCCCCGCGCAAGCACACTAGAAGGAGGGCTTTCACTAGAACCCAGCCATGTGCTGACACTCTGATCTCAGACTTGCGGCCTCCAGGACTGGGAGAAATAAATGTCTGTTGTTTAAAATTACCAGTGTCTGGCAAACTGTTATATATAGGAGTCTGAACCGAGACGCCGAATCTCATCCTCATGACAAACCCTCATAACAGTGCACGCTGGAAACGAAGCCCAGCAACAGAAATCGGCTTTTGCCCCAGGTCGGAGTCAGGATGCGAACCCAGGCCTTCGTGGTCCAGCGCCCGTGGCCTTGGGCCTCTGAGCGGACACCCGTTGGAGCCTCCTGTGTCTCCGGGCAGCCCCGCCTCCCTCCTGACTTTCCTCACCCCGAGCCAGGCAGGCGGGCCGCCAGCGCTGGGGAAAGCGCTGCCCCCCAGGCCTGGGCATCCCGGGGATCCAGGCCAGTGGGATTGTTACTGCCGCGTATCTGGGGCTGAGGTTCTGGAAATAACCCTTCTGGCGTGGGACCGGCATCCCTCCCCAGTACCGCTCGCTTTAGCCACTTGTTTCTCCTTAGAAACCCGCTGCTGGGGATCCCTGGGTGGCTCAGCGTTTTGGCGCCTGCCTTTGGCCCAGGGCACGATCCTGGAGACACGGGATCGAGTCCCACATCGGGCTCCCTGCGTGGAGCCTGCTTCTCCCTCTGCCTGTGTTTCTGCCATTCTCTCTCTCTCTCTATGTCTATCATAAATAAATAAGTAAGTCAGTAAATAAATAAATAAATAAATCTATCTTTAAAAAAAAAAAAAAGAAAGAAACCCTCTGCTGAGTCCAGCGGAGCCGAGAGCGGATGTGGTGCAGGCCCGAGTGGTCAGGGGTGTGGGCGCTCGGGGCCGTGAGGCCGCACCCGGCTCTGAGATGAAACCATGTCGGCCCCCTGCGCCCCTGCTTGCGCCCCAGCCCACACACTGAGAACACAGCGAGGGGAGAAGTCGGGGGGCTCGGAGGTCTTCTTACTAAGCACTTTGCTGAACGGAGAACAATTAATCTCTTTGCCATGACTGGCCTGGCCACATGGCAATACTGGCAAGAGAGGAAAAAAAAAAAAAGAAAGAAAAGAAAAACGAGCAGAAACAAAACCTTGTGTCTTCCTGCCAGCGGAGGGGTAAAGACAGGCTTGCCGTTCTGCAAACATTTTGGCTAAATGTCCTTTTCCCTTTAATCTGGCATCTGGGAGAGTCTGATGCAAGAGGGAGAACCTGGCCCGGCTCCTGGGTCAGGACGGGCCGCGCGGCATCTCCCTGCGGCGTCTCAGGAGCTCCCAGAGCGGGGATATTGAGGCCGGCGCGGCTCCGCTAGAGGACTCGCCCCTGGACGTCCCCAAGCCTTGCTCTGCTCCCGGGGGCCCCCGGGATGTCAGTAGTTACACTATGTGGGGGAAGTTTTTGTTGGGTTTTTTGTTGGCGTTCACAGACTGTCCTCCGGCGCGCCCTGGAACCCGGAATCCTGCTCAGCGCAGCCCGCGGTTGAGCCAGCGCCTGTCTGCCCCCCCTTCTCCGCGGTGTCCCACTTCCGACGGCGGGAGACAGCTGGAGCTGGCTACAGAAGCCACGGGAAGGATTGGAATCCACGGGAATGAGCAAAGGAATTCCAGTCTGAAGACTGGGTCTGAACCCTGGCTCGGCCACACCCCTGCTGTGTGACCTCGGGCAAATTAGCTGACCTCTCTGAGCCTGTTCCTCATCCGCAAAATAGTGACACAGCAACTCCGCTCGCGGAGTTTTATGGGGGGGGGGGGAGAGAACATTTATGGAAAGCACATGAAGTGCTGCACAGGTATCGCATGCTGCTAGTGGTTTCATTACCTGGAGGGCAGCGTAGGAGCAGACCATTGCTTTTTAGGGGACCTATTTGAATAAGCTGACACTTTGCTGTTGTTGTTTCGTTTTATTTTTTATTTTTAGTTTTTTTTAAAGATTTTAGTTATTTGAGAGAGATAGTGAATGTGCACGAGAGAGAGAGGGCAAGCAAGCACAAGCCAGAGGTGGGGGTGGGGGTGGGAGGCAGGGGGCAGACGCAGAGGGACAAGCAGAGTCCCCACTGAGCAGGGAGGCCACTGCGGGGCTCGATCCCAGGACCCTGAGATCATGACCTGAGCCAAAGGCAGATGCTTAACCGACGGAGCCCCCCAGGGAGCCCCATTTTTAGTTTCGTTTTTGGAGAGAGAGAAAGAGAGAGGGAGAGGGAGAGAATCTCAAGCAGGCTCCACCACTCAGTGCAACCCTGAGATCATGGCCTGAGCCGACACCAAGAACCCGCTGCTTAACTGACTGAGCCCCCCGGGCGCCCCTCGGATGACATGCTGTTACAGTCCCCTATCACCCGGATGTTGTATGAAGGGATCAAAATTTCTCCCTTGGGCTCAGGGGCCCGTCTGATGTCATCTCTTGGGAGTGCCCTGGACATCTTACGTATGGATGAAGAATTCACACTGCAGCCTTGGCCAGTCTAACTGTTCATGTCATGTCTCATCAGCACGGTTGACCTTCTGTTTAAGGAGCAAGGGAAGAAGCGAGGTTGGACAACAGTGACCCCACTGCGTTGACTGGAACGCGCAGTAGGCTGAATTGCTGTCCCACGTCTCCACTCCTTGTCACCATGGCCACCTTGACTTTAGACCCGACCGCGTCACCTGCTCTGGCCAATGGCATGTTAGCCGCTGTGTTGTAGGCAGGAGCCGGGAAGGAACTTCAGATCCGCTCTGTTCTGTAGGACAACGCTCAAGGTACTGGCTCCTGCATTCCCAGGGTGGGGCGGGACACAGTAGAAGGAACTAGAACTTCTGGAGAGACTGGGACTTCGAGGTCTGTTCCGCCTCTCAGACGATGACCCTATGCTGTGATTTCTCCGGGAAGCAGCTCCACGGCCATCGAAATCTAGAAATGAATGGAAGAAAAAGCAAAAGTGAGAGCGTGAGAGCGAGTTGGGGGCGGGGGTGGGGGTGGGGGCGAGGTCCATGCAGCCTTGAACTCCACGGGTTTCCCTGGACCAGGAATTAGTCCTGGGGCTGATGATAAGATTCTCTGAACAGCTTGAAGGGAACTTTAGGAAAGGAATCCCCTTTCCTTGCAAGAATCCCCTTGCAGGGATCCCTGGGTGGCGCAGCGGTTTGGCGCCTGCCTTTGGCTCAGGGCGCGATCCTGGAGACCTGGGATGGAGTCCCACGTTGGGCTCCCAGTGGATGGAGCCTGCTTCTCCCTCTGCCTGTGTCTCTGCCTTTCTCTGTGTGTGTGTGTGTGTGACTATCATAAATTTAAAAGAAAAAAAAAAAGAATCCCCTTGCAGATTGACTTTGGCTTTGGTCTGGTTGACTTTTTTGTTGGACTTTAAATAAAAGCTGATGCAAGGGGGCATATGTAGGGCAGCCCCGGCGGTAGCGAGAGTGGGCATCCCGGCATCGCCCTGACATTTCTTATTTCGGTAATTGATGTGGCCAAGCTGAAGCTTGTCACTGCGAGAGCGTGGCACCGTGGCTCCGGTAGTGCCGTGGCCATGTGCGGAGTGAGAAAAATCAATTTCCACTGTCCACGGAGTGTTGTTTGATTTATTACTGCTGGAAGAAGAAATTCTTTATCCCCCACCCCCTCTTGGAGAGAGGATTGTTTTACAGTCTTCTGCTAGAGACACTCCATAAAGGAAGTCCTATTTGCCCAAACTTTGGTATTTTGATAACCTTCCTTGGCTATTCAGAGGACACCGAACACTCCCAATTTTTATGACCATCATTTGTTTTTGATTAGGCAATTACAGGCATTAAAAGACAATCTGCAAGAGTGCGTTCAGAGTACCTGCAGGATCGTTTCCTGCAGTGGGAAGTGTCGGCATCAGAGGGCTTGAATTTTTCATGACCACTGCGGGGAGGAAGGAGGGGTTTACTAGGAAAGAGAGCAGACGCGTGGGGATTTGGGAATTCAGGCTGGGATTGGAATCCTGACTGCCATCGGAGGGCAGGTCAGTGAGCCTCAGCATGGGAGCCTCCGTCTTCTCATCTACACGGGGGGTGGCAGGCAGCACTCTGCTTGGACCCCCTTGCACCCCTTTTTGTGCCTTTCTTGTGCACCACCCCTGCCTGCTTCTGTGTCTTTTTGCAGCCCACACCCTGCACCTGAGACGCTTCTTCCAAAATTACCCTTGGCCTCTGGAGCCACTTTGCCCACACACGCACAGAGCTGGGAATGCCTGAGAAGCGATGTCCCTTCGGGGCAGCCCTTCAGCCAGTGACTGACCAGTGTGGGCGTACAGAAGCCCAGCTCGCACCCCAAAGCCCCCTGCAGTTTCAGGCCGAGGCTCCCCCAGGAGCACCTTTGCCCGAAATCATTGCAGGGTTGCGCAGTTCTTGTCTCCTGGAGTTGAGGAATGAATCCGGTGGACCAAAGGGTGAACCCAAGTGGAAGTTTATGAAGTGAAGGTGAGAACAGAAAGGATAGAAAAGGAGCTGTCTCAAGCGAGAGGGTCCCCATGGGTTGCCACTGAGGGTTTTTACGGTTGGTCTTTTTTTTTTTTTTTTGTAAATTTTTATTTATGATAGTCACAGAGAGAGAGAGAGAGAGAGAGAGAGAGGCAGAGACACAGGCAGAGGGAGAAGCAGGCTCCATGCACCGGGAGCCCGATGCGGCACTCGATCCCGGGTCTCCAGGATCGCACCCTGGGCCAAAGGCAGGCGCTAAACCGCTGCGCCACCCAGGGATCCCCACGGTTGGTCTTTTATAGGAAACTGACCAGGGAACTTGGTACCTTCATGTCCGTATCATGGGGATTGGTGAAATCACGGCATCACGTCTCTATTTCAAACAAATATGGTGGACTTGTAACCATCATGAGAACAAATGTTCCTGTAAATATCATGTATATTTGTTCCCATGTAGGATGCCTATGAGCCTGGTTACATAGACCCCCCCCAAGACTCTAGCCCCCTTGCCCCCTACCTGTCCCTCCCTGCCTCGCCTTGCCTGTCCCTTACTCAAAATCAACCCTCACTTGCCTTCTTCTCCTTCCCTGACCCTCTTTCCAGGAGAGCCTCCTGCAAGACCTCTTTCCTATAGCACTTGTGCCCTAACACTGATCTCAGGGTCTGCATCTAAGGAATCCTACCTTAGGGGCGCCTGGGTGGCTCAGCCGGTTAAGTGTCTGCCTTCAGCTCAGGTCATGATCTTGGAGTCCTAGAATCGAGCCCCCCATTGTGCTCCCTACTCGGGGGGTGAGGGGGGCAGTCTGCTTCTCCCTCTCCCTCCCTCCTCTTGTGCTTGCTATCTCTCGCACTCTTTCATTAATTAATTAATTAATTAATTAATTAATTAAAAGTTAAGAAAGGAATCCTACCTTAGCAGACTGATGCTTCATGCCAGTTTTTTTTTTTTTTTACAAACTATGTTCAGTTGATTTTATTCAGCGTTTTGGGGGTGCTGGGCATGGAATTGCGTGTTTGAAATGCATTCTCTCTGGTAATGCTGTAACGAAGGAAGGTCTCTGGAAGCACAATGACTAACACACAGTAGAAACTCGACACACACTGGCCCAGTCTGAACATGGTTGGTCTGCAACAAGTGTGGGAGGAAAACCCAAACACCTCCTCACCCCTCTCCCTGGTGCCTCCCACCCCTTCCCAATCCACCCCCACACAGCAGTGCACAGGGCCTTTTAAAACACACCAATCAAATATGTAAGAACCTCTCATGGCTACTTTATTCCATACAGGACGAAAGCCAGATTTCCCACCATGACCTACAATGGGGAAGGTTGGCAAACTTTTTCTATAAAAGGCCAGATAGTAAATATTTTAGCCTTTGTGGGCTCCAGAGTCTCTGTTGCAACCACTTGACTGCTGTGTATCACCAAATAGCCACAGGCAATATGTCAACCAATGGACATGGATGCTTTCCATAAAGCTTTATTCATAAAAACAGATCTGGCCCACAGGCTATGGTTTGCTGACCCCTGGTCTACAAGACAGTTAAATGGTATAGGGTCTGCCTCCCTCACCAGCCATGGGCCTCACTCTGACCCACTCTCCTCCTCTTCATTTGCTCCTGCTGCACAGGCCTCCTGGAGAATCCCAGCATATTCCTGCATCAGGCATTTGTGCAGCTGGCCCCCTTTCTGGGTCTGGGACCTTCTCCCGGGAGCCCTGTGCATACCTGGGTCTGGGACCTTCTCCCGGGAGCCCTGTGCATACCTGGGTCTGGGACCTTCTCCCGGGAGCCCTGTGCATACCTGGGTCTGGGACCTTCTCCCGAGAGCCCTGTGCATACCTCGGTCTGGGACCCTCTTCCAGGCCCCCTGTGCATACCTGGCTCCCGGTCATCATTCAAGTGCCAACTCACATCCCACCTCCTCAAAGAGGTGTTCATGTGCCTGCAAGATCTCCGGAGGCCTCCCCACTCCATTCCCGCTGTTCTACATCGTCCCAGTGGTTACTTTATTCCCCCAATCACTTGTTTGTCATCTGTCGGGAAGGCAGGGTTCAACATTATCTGATTGTCTCCTGGAGCATCTTTAGGCCATTGCACAAGATCTGGCACTTAGTAGGTGCTCAAGAAGTGTCTGTTGGCTTAATGGACACCCTGTCCCCCCACTGTACGGGGTTTGTGAAGCCCAAGGAGCACCAGAGTTGCACTGGTTATGTTGCTTGCAAGGCAAACCTACGAAACTCCAAATAAGCATCCTCTCCTCTTTCCCTGTCAATTATCCCGCTAAATGGAACATCTCATCAGAGGATTTGCCTGAGCAAATCCTCACTTTTCTTTTCTCAGCCCCAAGCCTAGGACTGCACACCTCCATTTCCAAGGCTAAAAACACCAAGAGGAATGTGTTCTCTGAACATGACATTGAGATTACCCAGTTAATTAAAGAGGGATTTAGGAGTTACTTAACATCTGGGTGGCAGGGTTTGTTTTTTTCCTTTCCTACTCAGCTTCAGAAAGGAAGCAGAAATCGTGATACACCTGATACGTGCATCTAATTGTTCCATCTGACACCTCCCTCTTGCGACTCCACTGGGCCGTAAGCTGAGACTCTTGTGGGTTCCATGGCGCCAAGACATGTGATGTGTTGAGCAGCAAAACCCAGGACGTGTGTTTGGAGAAGCAATCCACCTCATCCGTGTTTGATGTGAGCCCCAAAATGGCAGTAGTTCTATTACTTAATACCTAAGAGCAGTGGTTCCTGGATATCAACTATCGTAAGAGGGCCAAGGGGGCTTCAAGAGGTGGTCCGAAATGTGGCTGCCATTAGGTGGCAGAGGGCCTTAAATGCCATGCTGGGGAATATGAGTTTTATCCTGGCCAGGGAGCATGGGAGAGGATCCTGTATGCTGGCGGGGGGTCCTGGCTGATGCTCCGTGGTGGCCGTGCAGACGATGGTGTGAGGGAGGAGGACGAGGGAGCCCAGGCAGGAGGTGGCTCTAGAGCTCCAGGTGGGAAGTGAAAGGACCTTGCTGGCACGGTGGCATCGGGAAAGGAGAGGAGGAGATACATTCAGACAGGTGTTCCTACCCCCAGGGACAGGTCACCGAGGTCACCATGGGCCAGATGGAGGCAGGCCCCCACCTCATCTCTGGGAATTTGGATTTTATTCAGCTCTGATGGCGACGAGTAACACCTACCTCTCTGGGTTACTGAGAAGATTGAGATAGTGAGTGCTTGAAACTTATTTGTAACAAGGCTTTTATGAGCTTTTAATTGGTCATCAGGGGCCATTTCTATAATGCTTCACTAAACGGAGCTATTCAGAACTTCACAGTACGTGAGTTTTTGGTGGACTTTCTCCTCATCCTCATGTGATGCCTCGGCCCTAAGAGGCCTCTTGGCAGCTCTACTGACCAAGTGTTAGTTTTGCCAGTACAGCAGCCACACCAGTAAAACCAGCAGCGTTCAAGAAATACCATTAAAAACAGGGGCGGGGATGGGGGGTATCCTTGGTGCCGAAGGCAGTGCCCCTGTGCGTGACCCAAACATGCCTTAGGAGACCTTGGTGAGGAAGCAGTGTCCCTCTGTGGCCCAGTCCCAAGCCCAAACTCCAGTCTGCGTTCATTATTTGGGTTGCAAGCGTCATACTTTGATGGATCCGAACGCCCTACAGGATCCCACTGACCCGTGTTTTTGAGCAGCCGGGCTCCTTGAGATGAAGCTCGTCCCTGGCTACGTAGCCTCCGTGCCTTGTCTTGAGAGAACAGGATCGAAGTGTTGGATCGTAGCTCCCACCTCCCCTTGGACTTGAATGCAGTGGCATTGCTCTTCGGGGGCCTGATTTCAACTGGAATGAGCACTGGGTGATGCTTTAATCACCTGCAATTATTCGAGGCAGGAATTGGGCAAATGAACAAGTACAAATGGACAACAACAGCCTTGTTCCTTTGAAACCGTGTGAGCTGCTATAATGGCTTATTAGTCCCAATTATGACTCGGTGCTAAGAAGTGGGGGTCAGTGGGGGGGTATTGATACTTGTTTAAGATTAGGGCATTTGTTTATTCTGCTGCAGAGGAATCCATTTCCGGAAGGACCCAAGGATGACTTCCATGTCCAGTTGGCAGGTGGGCCAGGTGGGCCTTCTCAGAAAGACCTGCTGGCGGGTAGGAATCCACCTTGCTGGCTGCAGTGTGTCTGAGGCCTTGAGCCTTTGTCTGGGCTGGAGCATCCCTCTTTCGCGTGCCCCGTGGCTAAATCCTCCCTCCTTCAGGTCTTGATTCAAGGGTCCCCTGCTCCCGTCAGGCAGGCCTCACAGACCCCGACCCTGCTCCCCCGCAGGCGGCTGCTGCCCTCGGGCAGTGGCCAGACCACCCGGGGCCCACCACGGCCTTGCTGTGAGCCCGCTCGTGGCTGCAGAGGGCGGCCGCTGGAGCCAGGGTCAGTTAGGCCCCCACGGATGGGCCACCGCTGGAGCTGCAGTCAGTTAGGCCCCCGCAGCCGGCCACTGGCATCAGTCCGGTGCTGTTTTTCTGGGTCCTCAGCGTGGGCACGCACAGAGGCAGACCCTGAGATGGGGCACATGGATTCTTGGAGGCGGGGGTGGGGGGGGTGGGGGGGTTCCCAGTAAGGGCAAAGGATCATGAGCCGGGGGCAAGGGAAGCCAGGCAGGGCACGTAATGGAGCCAGGGGCCGCTGCAGGGACCTGGAGCCCAGTCCTGCTGGAGAGTTCTAGAAATGGTGTAGGACGTGGTCCTCCGGGTTTTCTGAGATGAGGAGTGGGGAGTGGAGACGCTCGGGCAAAGCGGTGCGGACGCTGGCAGCTGGGAGTTGCCCAGAGTTGCACGACGGTGAGGGTCAGACCACCTGGTCTGCTGCTTGCCCTGGGCACTTGCCGAGCCTGCTCCAGATGCCGGGAGGAGCCTCCGGCAGAGCTGCCGGTGTTCGCAGAAAGCAGCCCCGGAGCCTGGGAGCCACGGAAGGGCTGAGCGCTGGGCCTTGCAGGCGGGCTGCGTGCGTGCTTCCGTCGCCAGGCCGGGGATGGTGCTTCCATCACCTCTCCAGTCGTCCGAACGATCCGGCTGGGGACATCCTCTTCATATCCCCACTTTACAGATGTAGAAACTGAGGCCCAGAGTCTCACCCCTCACTTCTATTTACTTGGAGGAATGGAACCCAGCCCCGTAGCCAACCGCCCGCCCCAGGGAGATCTGCAGGGCAGGTCCGGCTGTGTTCGGCAGGAACCCCCTGGAGGATGCGTGCCCCGGGGGCCCCTCGCCCCCTGCGGTCGCCAAGCTGCAATGACCAGGCCCATCCGGCAGTCCTGGGAGTGCCCAGCCCCCAGGCGTCGTGTGCATGCCCGAAAGCCCCATCTCGGCCTCCCCGGGGCCCTCCTGCATGCCCACCACCCTTCTTTCGAGCACGCAGCCCGCCTCCCGCTGGGTGCGGCGCAGTGTTTGTCCTTATGACGTCGTTACCCGCTGTTCCAGTCTTGTCTCCTGGAGATTGCACCCAGGTCCCCTCGACTGAAGTTCCAGGGGGCTCCCCAAACCCTCGAGCCACACGATCATAGTCCTGTGGCTGGCTCCCTTCCAGCCTGGCAACTGCATTCATCATACGCAGATTGTGCTAGTTTGTCTCCAAGGACAGCGAAGGAAGGGGCTCCCGGGTACCTTTATGTGTGGGCCGTGACCCCAGGAACGAGGTTGGCATGCCTGCGTGCCTGGAGGGGAGCACTTTACGCCCTCCCCGTGGCCCCGGGAGGTGGGGACTGTGCACCCCATTCTGCAGGTGAGGACGCCGAGGGCGAGGGTGGCACCGTGACACAGGTGAGGACAGACAGTCGGTCAGAAGCGCTTCAAACCCAGGCCCAACCCCACGGTTCTTTCTCTTCAGCCTTCCCCTCCATCGTTGCCAGTGGACCCGGCTGCCCGGACCGGTCGAAACTGGAGAATCCTATTATCATTTAGCAAAAACCATTTAGCCGATGAAAGTCACCGGCTGGTGGGATCCTTTGGAGGAAACAAGACAAGACTGCGCGCGAGGTTGAGAAGGGCCCCTCTGCCTTGTGACCCGTTTGTCCCAGACAACACCACGGAATGGTTTTAGGGGGACCTGGGGGCTTGTTTGAGAGCATAATTTTCTTTTTTTTTTTTTTTGATAAAGCCACAGAGACAGCAGCTCTGACTCATGGTGCACAGAGACAGGAAAAGCAACGCGTCTCCCCAAGGGTCCAGAGCCAGAGACGGTCGCCAGCACGCTCCGCACTGGGGCCGTGCAACAGTCTCCGAGGTCCAGCTCCCAGGTGGCAGCTGACGTGGCTCCCCAGCCAGACCCCCAAACCAACCAGCGGGGACCGAGGCGCCAGTGCGGTGGTAGTGACAGGCCAGGCCCCCAGAGTCCAACAATCTGGGTTCAAAGCCCGAATCCCTGGTTGTGTGGCTGTGGATGAGGTTTGTAACATCCTCTGGGCCTCAGTTCCCGCACCTGTAAGATGGGGCTAAGAGTAGCACCTACTTCATGGGATGTCGTGATGCTGAAGTGAGTTCGTACCTTTGTGCCCATCAGTGCCACCGCTTAAAACAGCCCTTGGCATTTAGGGGCTCCCCGGGGATGGCTTCGCTGGGCCACGAGAATCGTCATGGTCTGCACTGCCCGGGCCTTCTCCTGGCGAGCTGGGTCGGAGGAGCTGACCGGAGAACACGGCTTGGAAGTTAGAGATGCAGTAGTGCTCTGGAGGGATGAGACTCCTTTGCCCTGGGGACATTTGCATTTCTGAGGACAGTGAAAACCCAGGGACCCTCCCTTCCTCTCCCCCGAGATGGTTTCCATCAGAGAGTAAAGGTTTCGCTCTCAGTGTCTTCCAGAGCGGGAGAAGGGACAGATATCCGGGCCACCTCATGTGAGCTCCGAGCCTCATAATTTGGGGGTTCCTCTCCTGGGGTGCAACCGTTGAGCACACAGGTGCCATGTGGTCTGCGTGTCTCACCCCACGTGGGAGACGGGCAGGGAGTCCCCCTGCTGCTCGGATGCTCCGTGAGCAGCGAGTGGTCTCTTCTCTGGGCCAGAGACCCCGTGTTTCCAAAGACGGCAAGACTGAACAGATTTTTCTTCCCTGAGCCTTTACCCTCCCGAATGCATCACTCCACACCCCAGACCTGTCAGGTAAAGGCTTCCTGAAGAGTCTCTGACCCCACCCCATGTCCAGGATTGTACATACAGGCCCCTTTCCTCCCATGAGAAAGGGTTTTGCTGGTGAACGGAACCCAGTTCTGCTTGAGTCACCACGAGTGCACGTTGTCCTGTGCACGAATCTAAGTAGAGGCCCCACTAAGGCAGATAAGAGTCCTAAAAGAGCACCATCATGACCTTGGGTCATCTACTGGATTCACCCATCCTAACCCAGTCCAGCAAGCAGCAAGCTCCTTGAGGGAAAGGACCTCGTTTGTCTGGCTCATACCTGTATCCCCAGCACATGACGTGCACCTGGCATTTGGTAACCAGGGGGCGGGTGCACTTTCTCTGTGTGTGCGTTTCTCTTCCTTTCCATTTTGCAGACCCTGCTAATGAGGTCTGCTGCAACCTAAGCAGCATGTGCGCATCCTTCGTGTGGGGAAGGTGGCAGGGCCGTCAGAGCCGTCGGCCCCACAGCAGTGGTCCCCTTTCTCCCCACGGCTGGGAAGTCCCACCACTCGTTTGAGCCTGTTCTGTCTTCTACCCAAACCACTGCCTCCACGTGGGAGGGACCCTGATGCAACCCCCGCCCCCCATCCCGGTGGGGGAACAGTACACCAGCTCCATCTGTGAGGCCGAAACCCGCAGAAGCCGAGAAGAGATCATTTTGAATCCCACAGAAAGCGCCAGGCCTTCATTGCCCCAGAGGTTTCCTTAGCTGATAGGCAAAGCCTGGGGACCACGTGGTGCTTTCCCTGTTGCAAGAACTCCACTTCTTAAGTACTTGGACCAGAGCTGGGCCCAAAGAACACACAAGCATCAAAGAACCAGAGTGGGAAGCTGTCCTTCCTGGGAAAGCGGCTTTTAGGAGTGTCTCAGGGTAGCCGGACACGGCAGGGAAGGTCACTGCGTGGCCCCGTTCTGGGTCTGGGGGTGGGAGCTCCTGTCCACGGGTCCACGCAGCCGGGAGCCACGAGGGGCTCAGCACACACCAGGGCACGAGAGCAGGTGCCACTTGAAAGAGCCTCAGCCGCTGGTGTCTCAGGGTGACCACCCTCCCGGGCCAGGGCTCTGGGATTTTAATTGAACTGCGAGGGTGTGGAACTCATAGCTGGGGTGACGGCTCCAGGGAGGGGGACTAAACCTCAGTTTCATCCTGGAGAATATTACCGAGGCGGCTGCAAAGTTTCATTTTCCTTCCCAAGCCTTTCGTCCAACCTAAGGGCAAGGTTGAGGGGCAGAGGGGGGCGAGCTCACGCCTTAGCCTTGGCCCAGTTCCCGTGCACGTACATGTCACCGTCGCGAGGTCTGTATTTTGTAATGACCAGGGAGCCGAGGCAATTAGAACGTCTAAGCATCCGCTCTCACTATGGTGTGAATTTTTCTGAGCATTTTTATAAGGAGCATGGGTTCCTATGATAATCAGGAATTAAAACCAAAGACAGAAAAAAGATCCGGCTATGAGGGTCCAGGGTACGCTATTTCGGGACATGATCATCCATTCTCCATGGACTGATGGGGATACTAATGACACTAACCTTTGGGCAGCACTTCTTGTGAGCTCGGCGCCTTACGTTCAGGATCATCATAATTCTAGCGACCACTTTGCAGTGTTGTGTACGAAGGTGGAATCTTCCCACTTGGTGCCCGTGGACATAGAGGCTTGGAGATTTCAGTGGCAGGACCCCTGTGCTTGAATCACCACTGTCACTGTGTCAAAGAGTTTCCTGAAACCGCGTCCCTGCGATAAAAATGCAGGACACATAGAGTGCACACAACATAGCATTTCAGGTGGCCTCTCCCCTCCAAGGTCTCCCCGTCCTCCCAATTTTTCATGTGACCCGCCCGGAGTGAGGGACACAGTGCGAGGTTTCATTATGAGCTCCTCAAGGGGGAACCATCGTTTCTTATGGACTTGTTGGTAGTCCTCGAGCAGCATTGAATGCCATCTCCAGGGCCCTCAGATGCCTGGCGGATGATGGAGACCAGCAAGGAACACAGAGGGAGGCGGGAGGCCTTGCTCCATCCAAAGGATGAAGGAGCAGTTTGCACACAGCTCCAGCTAGTTGCAGGCCTGTGGGATTGCAGGCCCCATGTGACCGAGCGGTTTGCCTTTTCAAGAGAAGCTGGAGATCGGAGGTATGTGAAACCTCACCATCTTGCAGTCATTGTCAAACCCATTTGAAATGTTCGCCAAAGTGCCACCGCATAGGGTTGAATTTGGCCCACGAGCAGCCCCCTCTTTCCTAGAGCTCCGCGCAGCTCTCCACAGCTCTCCACAGCTCTTCACAGCTAGCTGGCTTTGCACAAGAGCTTTTGAGTTAATAACGTCACGACTGGAGCCCACTGGAGGACCCAGCTCTCCCGCCAGGCCTTGTCAGCCTGTTCACCGGCAACAGGTAGAAGCAGAGCCATGCTGAGTCTGGCCGGTAATCAACAGTCCTCAACCCTCAGAAGCGTGGTTTACTAGTAGCAGTTGGGTTTTGCTTGAGCTACGATCACCAGGACCACCCCCATCTGAACTGTAGAACGAGGCGATGAACCTCAGGAGGTTTGGAAAGTCCCCTGAGCATGGAAAGTCTATCTTGGTCAGATTTTTACCCTTCCAGGACCTGGTATAATGTCTTACTGACGGTTGGTTCTTTTTTTCTTTTTTAAGATTTTATTTATTTATTCATGAGAGACACAGAGAAAGAGAGAGAGGCAGAGACAGAGGGAGAAGCAGGCGCCATGCAGGGAGCCCAACGTGGGACTCGATCCCGGGTCTCCAGGATCACGCCCTGGGCTGAAGGCGGCGCTAAACCGCTGAGCCACCCGGGCTGCCCTGACGGTTGGTTCTTAATTAGTATTTCAGTGAATGAAATAAAATCTAGGCCTTCATTTGTTCAGCAACCATGGGTTGGCCATCTGCTGTGTGCCAGTAGCGGGGCTCCAGGGGTGAAGTGCAGACTTGCTGGTTGCTAACAGTCTGGCAGGATACGAAGATGGAGAAGTCATCGCAAGTGTGCCGAGCTGGGGATGAAGCTATAGGATCGTAAGCGTAGGAGTGCACATAACTCACCTTGGTGGTCAGAGAAGGTCCCTTTGAGGAGTGATGTGTAAACTGAGAGCTGGAGGTGAACAGGGCTACCGTCAAGGGAGCCGTGCAAGAGGGAGACAGAGGAAACGGGATGTGCAAAGGTCCAGAGCCAGCAGCACTGAGAAAAGTCCGGGGTGACTGGATTAAAGAGACCACGGGACAATGTCCGCAAAGCCAGCCTATGGAAAGAGCCCAGTTGTCCATCAATAGATGAATGGATAAAGAAGATGTGGTGTATGTACATACAGGGGAATATTACTCAGCCATGAAAAAAGGAAATCTTGCCATTTGCAACGACACAGATGGAACTAGAGGGTATTACACTAAGTGAAATAAGTGAATGAGAGAAAAGACCATTATATGATCTCACTCATATGTGGAATTTAAGAAACAAAGCAGAGGATCATAGGGGAAGGGAGAAAAAAATAAAATAAGACGAAATCAGAGAGGGAGATAAGCCCTAAGGGACCCTTAACTATAGGAAACACACTGAGGGTTGCTGTGGGGGAGGAGGATGGGGGGATGGGGTGACTGGGTGACAGGCATGAAGGAGGCCACGTGATGTCAGGAGCCCTGGGTGTTCTATGCCACTGATGAATCACTGACCTCTACCTCTGAAACTCATGATACACTCTTATGTTAATCAATTGAATTTAAATTTTTAAAAAAATCTAAAAAACTAAAGAGACCATGGGACAGAGTCAGGTGTGTAAAGCTGGAGAGGGAGAGCTGGCCTGGGCCACACCCTGCAGCGGGCTGTGGCAAGAGTTTTGATTTCAGCCTACGGCTGAGGGAAAGCAACCAAAGGGCGTACGGGAGGAATGAGGCATGATGTGGAGGATGGGCGGAGCAGAGGCCGGGGATCAGTAAGCGCGCTCACCGTGCTGAGCGCTAACGTACAGAATTGCCGAATCGGCGCCCTGAACAACTGAAACCCACACAACCCTGTGTGTTGACTACGCTGCAATTAGGCATTAAATAAATAAATAAATAAATAAATAAATAAATAAATAAATAAATAAATAAATAAATAAAACAAAAAATTTAATTAAAAAAAGATGAAAAATATTAAACCATAACGCTTCAGAATATAAAGAAGCCCAGGCTGCTTTCTGAAAATTAGATACATTCATTGCAAACAAATTTTCTCCCATTAAAAATTTAAAAAATATAGATGAAGGCATTTAGGAAAGGAAAGGAAAGGAAAGGAAAGGAAAGGAAAGGAAAGGAAAGGAAAGGAAAGGAAAGGAAAGGAAAGGAAAGGAAAGGAAAGGAAGAAGACAGAAAGAAAGAAAGAAAGAAAGAAAGAAAGAAAGAAAGAAAGAAAGAAAGAAAAGAAAAAAGAAAAAAGAAAAGAAGAAAGGAAGGAAGGAAGGAAGGAAGGAAGGAAGGAAGGAAGGAAGGAAGGAAGGAGGTGTGACGATTTGCATCCGGAAAGGTCTTTCTCGCTGAAATTTGGAGGACTGATTGGACAAGTTCCCATAGGAGTAGGGATGCTGCCAGGATATGTGAACCGGGCCAGATGTCCTAAGACCCGTCCGTCCCAGCTCAGGGTCCGAACCGAGCCCACAAGGGACTGGAAATCCCCACCTCCTGGGCGCTCAGGCCCTTGCTGCTGGACAAGGGAGCAGGGGCGGCCAAGACCCTGCCAAGAATGACCTGCTACGACGACGATATGCTACTGCAGAGGAGGAGGACCTCAGGGAAGACAGACTTTTTTTTTTTTAACCCAATAAAGGGATAGAAACGCTGCCCCAGACTCCTTTAGAAGAACGTTCTGAGGATAGGTGAGACCAAAGATGTAAAATCACTCTTGAAAACAGATTAAAAAACACACACACACACACACACACAAATAAACTCATGCTTGGAAACAAAACTGCCATGAAGGCCGACGGCATCTCCAAGCTGCCAAGGAGGGAGAGGAGGAAGGGAGCACTGAGGCTTCCGAGATGACAAATACTTGATGGGGTCGGGGCGGCAAGGCCGGGATCCACTCCTGACGGCCTGAGTCAGGCTTTTTCTGGCTCGTTGAGTATTTCTCTTCTCATCCCGCATTGGACGTTTTCCTCAATGAGGAGGTCCCTTCGGGCCAGGGAACAAGAGTCTGGGAGGGTGACCTATCAGGTTCCCAGGGACTCGGGGCGAGGTGTTCGGGGTAGGGCCCCCACTGCCGGCGGCATTGGAAGGCGTCTGGCCGCCGTGCGCTGCGCTTCCCCCCCGTCAGGATGCTGGAGTCGGAGACAGGAGCACGGGCGAGGCCATGGAGACACTGGGAGCCTCGGGCTCCGCTGCGGGCGGGGGGGGGGGTGTGCAAATGGGTGCAGCCAGCTTGGAAGGCCGTGTAGCGTGGTGGCTCCATCAAGGCCACCTCTGCACCTACCGTGAGTCAGGACTTCAGCATATCTGTCTGCGGGGGACACAGTCCCACCCCCGGCGACGGCAGAGACGGATGATAGATACGCCATCCCAGAGATGAACTAGATGGTTTCACACATGCCATAGCGGGTTTGTGAGGGCGAAGTGTTAGGAGGGTGAGGGAGGCCTGAGAAGTGTCCCCTGAGAAGCAGGTGACCCCAGAGCAGAGACCCGAATGACCGGGAGGAGCCAGCTCTGCAAAGAGCCGAGGCAGTGGGTGAGAAGACCCCAACTGGGGGGCGGTTGGGCGGAGTGTGTGCAGAACCCCTGCAGGGGTGCATGGTGCAGGGGTGCAGAGCAGCAGCAGGTGCCACGGCCACCGGGGCCCGGAGGCTGCGGAGGGCGTTAGGCTTCGTTCCGAGAACGCCGAGAAGCCCCTGGAAGTTACAGAGCAGGGAAGTGAGTGACACGGCCCCATTTGCGTTTTTGCAAAAGACTCCTCTGGGACATTCGTCTTGATAAATAATATTCCACCAAAGACATTTAATAAAAGAAAGGAAAAAAAGAAAGAAAGCGATGCCTCCAAATTTAAAACAAACAAATGAAAAGCAGCCCGGTCTTGGGTGCTCTGTGGAGACGCAAGCGTACGGGAGTGTCTGCAGCTGAGCGACGACGGGCCCACCGTGCACTTGACCTGTCAGCCCGTCTGGTCTCGGCGGAGCCGTGAGCGGCTGATTCAGGCCACCGCGGGGGCCCCGGGTGGCCTTGGCCAAGCTTTTTGGGGGGAGTCTAGAGCGGGCTTGAGACCCCTTCCTGATGGACCAGATACTTCTAATCACAGACTGATCTTAAGAATTGATCCAGGCCCACATTACTCACCTCAGAGCCATTTCGAAGCTGCACATCGCCCCCCAAAATTTCCACTTGGGGCTTAGGGCGTCCACCTTCTGCGCCCGGGGTTCTCAGTGCTGGGGGGGCGGGGGTTAGGGACCCAAGCAGATTCTGCGCCGCGAGCCGTCGCTGCCACGTGACCCCTCGACTGAGAGGCCAGAACTTCCACGGGCAGCATCTGCACCTGGGGCTCTGCGGCACACACCCCACTCCATGGCACGCACCTCAGAGGGTCTGGGGCGGGGGTCCAGGCCCTGGACAGGTGGCAGATCTGGCCCAAGAGAGCAGGTGGCCGCTTCCTGAGCGTGGAGGAAGCTGGAAGAGATCGGAGGCACCGCCCGCCTGCGCCTCCTCCTGAATGGGGCACTGCCCGGGAAGCCGCTCCTCGGCCAGGCCCTGCCTCCCGGGGGGGGGGGGGGGGCGGGGGGTGGTGTTAACTCGAGAAAGCAGCCCCGTCAGCAGCTCTGTGAAGCTACATTACGCCGACGGGAAGCCCCCGGCACAGAAGGCCCAGCCCTGGTGACACTGGGATCCACGAGGGAAAGAGGCGGGTAGTGGGCCGCCCCCTCCTGCCCCCGGGACCCTGCGAAGGCGGCGGCAGGTTCTCGTTTCCCAGATACAGAAACCGAGGCTTGGGAGGCCGCGCCGTGTTGGCCACGCGCCGTGGAGCCGGAACGGGCACCTGTGTCCCCAAGGGCCACTGCTATGTGTGTCCTTGCTCCACGCATCTCAGGCGATGGCACCTCAGCGGCGGCCCCCTCCGAGGCCCCGGGACGCGCGTGTCCCGAGGAGCCGGATGCTGCCCGTGGAAGGGAGGAGCTTAGCCAAGGGTTTCCAAGCAACCCCGGAGCTCCTCGGGAGTGACTGTTGGATTCTATCCAGCTGCAAGCTGCTCCCTTGACTTCCAGGCCACCTTGAGCCACGGGAACTTGTTTAGGGAAAGTCTCTTAGATGTGCTTCTGGAGGCAGAAAGTCAATGCCAAAGCCACCTTTCCCTTTTTGTCACAGCCCCTCTTCCGCCTGCGGTCCTTAGGGGGGGGGGGGACACACAGCAAGGCGCACACACATCCTAGACGTCGGTAATCTGGTGTTTCGCCTCTCTTTTTGGTGCGTAACAAACAACCCCAGAACTTTGTGGCTTCAGAGCACCACCACCATGTCGTCTGCTCACAATTCTGCGAGTCGGAGATCGTGGCTGGGCTGGGCTGGGCTGGGCTGGGCGGGTCGGCTTCACGTGGGGTTGCCGGGGACTCTCCTGAGGCTGCATGCAGATGGCAGCTAGGCTGACATCCCCGAGGTGGCTTTACTCATGTGTCTGGTACCTGGGAGCCTGAGACCTCTCTCCATCTCTCTCCATCTCTCTCCATCTCTCTCTCTCTCTCTCTCTCTCTGTCTCTGCATGTGCCTCCCGTCATGTGACTGGCTGGGGCTCCTTCCCCGCGGTGGCGATTCCAAGAATGACTGCTGCGGTAGAAAGGGGCCCTCGCAGATCTCTTGAGGCCTAAACTCAGGAGTTCACTAGCATCGCTGCCCTTGGGTTTTATCAGCCAGATGACTGACAAGGACATTGCAGTTCCAAGGTCGAGGTACCTGGCTCTCACCTCTCACCTTCTGGGACTGTCCTCCCCAGCCCTTCTCACCGCCCTGCCTCCTCACCTGTCATTCGGGCCTTGGTTCCTTTATCCCAGAGGGGCCCTCCCTGCACCTTCCCCAAAGCAGCCCCATCACATGTGAGATGGGAAGTATCCCTGCCGGCAACACGACCCACCGCATCCAGTTTCCCAGTTAGCCTCCTTCAGACCCCAGAGTTGATCGCTCTTTTGTGCATCCTGCTGCTCGGAAGAAGGGTGAGCTCCACTGGCTTCCCTTTGGGGCTTTCCTGCTGCCCTCGGGTTCCCAGCCCATGGTGATGGGGAGGTAGCAACAGAAGCTTCCAGGAGGCTCTCCTAGAGCCTCGCGGCCCTTTGCGCGGGCTCCTGTCCTGCGTGGCAAACAGGGCTACCCCTCGCCGCGGGGAGCTCATGAATATATTTACCTCTGAATTTAAGAACCATAATGGATTGGCATTGGCTCCTGACCTCGCAGAAATATTGAACAAACACGATGTAGGTCTGCAGGGCAATTGCTTTCTTTCTGATTTCCTGGGCTGATGACTATTGATTATCCGCTGCGCACTTCGTTAATCTCCGCGCGCCAGGGCTCGCTCCCCTGCACAGCGCCGCGGAAGGGTCTGGCTTTGTTCGTTTTTCCTGGGATTCGGGTGCTGTGTATTCTAAACAAGGCGGTTATTCAACAGAGAATTCATCCGGCTTGGCTCTTCCGGCAGCCAGGCTACCGGTGACCTCGCGGAGTGAAGCGACGGGCACGCTCGGTGCAGGGAGTTTGCTCATCCCTAAGAGCTGCCGCGCTGCTGGCGACAGGCGTAGATGAGCTCCCCCTTCGCTGATGCTAATTGCCGTGTACCTGGGGTTAATGATAACTTTGCAATAACAGGTAACATTTAGTTTGTGTCAGGCTCACTGCTAAGTGCTTGACAGGCTTTATCTCATTAATTCCCCCCAATAAACCCACGAGGGAGGCCCTGATACTATCTCATGCATTGTAGATGCCCACAGGGACAGCTTTAGGGTGTGGAGAGGCTTTGGAGCGTTGGAGCCAAACTTTTTTTTTCTTTTTTTTTTTTTTTTAGCTAAACATGTTTCTTCTTTAGGCTTTTGAACTTGCTATTACCTCTGCCTCGAAGCCACGGCCCATCCTTTGCCCTTTGCACCGTGCTTCTCCCTTGTCCTTCAGGTTTCTGCTCACGCGTCACATCTTCAGAGGCCTCCCTAGGCCCACTGGTCCTTCCCAGCCTCCCATCTCTCTCCACCCCCTGCTTGGTGTTATTCCTAGCGATGCTCTTCTATTTGGCGATGTGCAGTGCTCTCCATTCTGGAACATGTGAAAGAGCTAGTCAGTGGGTCCTTTTATGCCTTTGGTAGTTGGAAAATTATCTGTTGGGACGCCTGGGTGGCTCCGTGGTGGAGCATCGGCCTTGGGGTCAGGGTGTGATCCCGGGGTCCCGGGATTGAGTCCCGCATCGGGCTCCCACAGGGAGCCTGCTTCTCCCTCTGCCTGTGTCTCTGCCTCTCTCTGTGTCTCTCATGAGTACATAAATTTTAAAGATATTTAGAATAGAAAACTATTAAGTGAACCAGTGTCTCCCACCCATTCACTCAGTGCCTGCATGAGCTTGGCAAGTTCCCCCAGCTGGTCAGAGCCTCAGCTTTCTCATCTGTCAAATGGGGACATTAATTAGAACCTGCCCCAAAGGGTTGGAGGGAGAATTTAAGCGAGGTACTACAAATAAACATCTCAGCTCTTTCATGGCGCGTAGGCGTTTAGCCCATCAAAACAGTGTTCTCTTCTAGATACTAAGGATACAGAAACACAGGGAAATTTTAAAATACACGGTGTTAAAAAAATAAAATAAAATAAATAAAATATATGGTGTTTAGCACCTGACGCACTGTGAGCACTCGGGGGAGGGTTGTGCCCGGTTCTATTCTAAGGACCATGATGATGATCACCGGGCAGGGATGGACTGAGCCCCGATCTCCGCTATCGACTGAGGTAGAAACTGATAAAACGTTAAAGATCAAAAGTGTTCTTTAAAACAAAAAAAAAAGTGTTCTTAATCTTGGCTCGGAGAGGAGGAGGGGCTCAGAGGAGCTGGTGTTTCTGGAAAAGCAGACCCATCTCCTGCGTGCCTGGAGCCGGAGTTCCTGGAGCTGCAGGAGCTGAGGGCGGTGGGGGGCGCGGAGCTCCGGCAGCCCGAGGGTAAATCACCTGAGTTCAAAGGCAGAAAACCTCAGTGTCAAGTGCTGAGAAATCATATCCTCAGTTTTAATACTTCCTCTTCACTACCAGATTCTAAAACGAACCATGGTGCTTTCTTTCTTTTCTTTTTTTTTTTTTTTAAGATTTTATTTATTTATTCATGAGAGACACACACACAGAGAGAGGCAGACACAGGCGGGGGGAGAAGCAGGCTCCCTGCAGGGAGCCCGATGCGGGACTCGATCCCGGGACCCCGGGGTCATGACCTGGGCCGAAGGCAGACGCTCCACTGCTCAGCCACCCAGGTGCCCCGAATCACGGTCTTTTCTAAGCAAAGCGTCAACTTCAGAAGAGAATATTTACGACTGCGAACATGGTGCCCCAACAGCCTTTGCAAAAGCGGGATCTGAATGCAGATTGAACAGCCGGGACCCTAACTTACAATGGCACGTGGAGAAGCTGGAGCCGGGGTGGGGGTGGGGGTGCAAACAGGAGGTGGGTTTCTCGGCCTTCAAAGTCACGATGGGCTATGAATGACGAGTCTGTTCGGCTCCCCCCGCCCCGGCCCCCGGGGACCTTAACACCCATCGAGCCCAGGGGACAACAAGCTTTTGGAGCCTCGCCGTCCTAGGTGTAGACCAGAAGTCCAATAGCCCCCGTCGCATAGTGTGTTCTGAGAATTCACAAGAAGACAATGCAAGGAAAACGCTTAGCATGACGCCCCGCGCACAGACCCACTCAGTAAGTGTAAGCTACTGTAATTTCTTAAATCGATATGAATTCGACCCCCAGGAATAAGCCATCTTCAATAGCTGTTAGTTCCCCTGAGGGCTGGGCTCCCGGAGCCGTGCTGTGTCGCGTGCCTTCGAGTCGCAGGTCTGCGTCCGGGCAACTGCCCTCTCGCCCCTGAGCCTCAGTGTCCTCCCCTGTACAATGGACGTACGGGGTCACCGCAGTGTCTGGCACCTGTAAAGGACGCCCTGTGTTTGCTGTCGTCGGCATCAAATTAGTATTAGTTGGGCCAGGAGTCGTTTACGGAGCTCGGAATGAGCCGGCCACCCTCTTTGGGCAAACGCATTCACCTGCGAGCGAGCAGCCGCTTGTTCGTGGTCCCGAGCTCCCCATCGACACGCGCCTCCCGTGACCTACAAGTGTGCTCTCCCGTTGGAGTCACTGAAGAGGCTTACAAAAGCCTTTATTATTACATAAAATAATAAATATGCCGAGGCTCCTGTGGCAACGGCGATCTCATTAGGTTTTTGCTTTTAATCAGAGGAGTCCAAATTTAGGAACTCTTAGTGTGTTTCCTGATGAAGGCCATTTGTGGTTTCCCGGAGTCGCTGGAGGAACCCCAGAGTGGAGGCTGCCCCCCAACCTCGTGGCAAATGTTCTCATTACGGATTATGGCGGAAGGCCTGGTCGCATCCTCGGAGGGGCTCCTTTTTCCCCGACAGCCCTGCTAAACTTTGTTGGCTGATAACCCCGTTCCCTCCGCAGTCCCAGCAGACAGAGGCAACACCAAGGACTCCGGCCTCCTTTCCCTCGGCGGGAGCTTCTCAAAGGACTCAGGACAGCTAGCCGCCGGGGCCAGCGTGAAAAAGAGAAAATTGCTGCCCTAGAGTGGCTGGCTGGCCTTGGAATGCACAGCCAAGCCCCAGCTCAGATCGGCCCTAACATGTCAGAATGTGATGAGGCTGATATTTGGAGTTTGCTACTGAACACAGTCTCCGTAAAATGCCATTTCCAGCACCTAATACCTGTCTGGGGAGAGATCAGAACATTTAGTTTTAATCTTAAAGGTCATGCAGGAATTCATCCTAATAATGGAGCCCAAAGCCAGGGAAATCTCACCAACGAGATTCGGCTCCTCTTTCAGACAGAGCCACTGCGAAGGGGAAGAGTCCGTGTGCACAGAGCTGATAAAGACCAACTGGCCTTTTCAAGGTGACCCTGAGAAGCCAGGTGTGGTCCGACTTCTGTTCCCGAACGTCGCATCTGCAAAACCAGCACCGCGGGCGGGCACAGATGCCTACATTCGTGCATTAATATTGAACAAAAATTCAACTTTGTGCCAGGTCCTGAGCTAGACCCTGGAGATAAGATACGAAAAAGGCACATTCTTTGTCCCCAAGAGGAAAATTGCCTGCCAAGCCAGGGAAACAGAAAAATGCTAAGAAATGATCCCCGTACTGTCATATAAAGGGAAAAACACCATGGCTTGCCTGAAAATGTCACAGAGGACTTCCTGTAGGAGGTGGGCCTGAGCTGAGGGTTTGGCATTTTCTGGCAAGCTGGTATGGTTCCTGGCAGAGGGGGAAGCCTGGAAGCCGAGGGACCTGGCCTGGCGGGGAGCAAGGGGAGGGAGGGGCATGAGGCTGAGTCTGGAGCCAGCGGGAAACCCTGAAGGGACACTGCTGGGGTTCACAGAGTCCGGCAGAGGGCAGCCCCCTGGACCCCCATAATGCACCTTTTCGCTCTTCTCTCGGAAACTTTATTATTGACCAAACGCAGTGGGCACCAGGCTCAGCGCCTCTCAGTTCAAGTTCTTGAGGGAGAATCTCAGTGGATGGCCTGGGTCAGGCATTCACCTGGCATCCAGTCAGCTCCGGCCTGATGATGCCCCGTGACGAGCGCGCGTGGCTGCCGGGCCTTACCTTGTGCACAGAAAGGAGTCGTCAGGGAGGCCCCCTCTCGTACAGCGTTGTACACGGTTGCCATTCGCCCTCAGCAGGGCCCCTACCTCAGTGACCCTCCTGCGCTGACCTTGCCCTCCGCCTTGTCCATCTCTTCTCCATCTGGCCTCCTGCGGACCTCAGAAGCACCTCCCCGTCTTAGCCCTGACACAACATGTGCCCCCTCTGAGCCTCAGGCTTCTCCGTCCTAAAATGGACACGAAAATAACACCTGTCTTGTAGAAGTGTTGTGAATTCGCACTCGGCTCTTAGCCCGTACGTAGAATGGTTGCGTGCTTTTACTGTTATTGGTGTCGTGGTGGCAAGTGTTCCTCGCTGCCCGGCTGGGCTTCGGGACAGCGAACGGCCCAGGGCCCTGGGTGGGGGTGGAAGACGAGGGCTTCGGAGCCAGCCGGATCTGGACGGACACCGCAGCCCCGCCCCTGAGTGTCTGGGCGACAAGTTACTCAACGTCTCTGGGCTTGTTTTCTCACTTGCAGAATGAGGACAGTAATGATGGTCTTGCAGAATCCTCGACAGGATCACATGAGGGCCCTGCACCTGCTATGCTTAGCAAAATACCTGGTAAATAGTAGGTTTTCTTTTCTCTCTTTTTTCTTTTTGTAATTCATTCATGAGAGACACAGAAAGAGAGAGAGGCAGAGACCCAGGCAGAGGGAGAAGCAGGCTCCATGCAGGGAGCCCGACGCGGGACTCGATCCCGGGACCCCAGGGTCATGGCCTGAGCCGAAGGCAGCTGCTCAACCACTGAGCCACCCGGGCGCCCCAATAGTAGGCTTTCAGTAAAAGGGAATTCTTATCATTATTACTATCATCTCATCATTCTAATAATTATAACTCTTATTATTAAACCACTTGGTCAAAGAAACTCCACGTAGGAGCATGACTCCCCGCCTCCATCGTAACAATGGTCTAAATCGGATGAACTTTCGGAATCTGACGTCACTTCTGTCTCGGGCACCTGCGATCCTGGTTGGTGATTAACCATTGCGGCCCATACGCCTCCTCTCGCTGGCGACTCTGTAGCTAATGTTTTCTGAGCTGGGCAGCGCTGTCATTGGCTTCAAGGGCATCTGCATGTAGTTTGAGGAGCGGCGCTGGGGTTTTTGCATACGGCCCTGGAGCAGTTCTGAATTTGGAGCGCACAATCCCTCAGTGATGGGTTCTCCGGGAGAGAACACGGAGCCGAAACCCCACACTGGGCCAAACCAGGCCTGGTGATTTGGCACCTTGAATGGATTGCGAGAAAATTAAGCTCAAATAAGGAGCCACTGTAAGCGCATTTCATTTTATCTGCCATTTACAGGGAAAGGCCACTGCGCTGCATCTAAATAACCTGATTCCTGTCTTTAAAATGCACTCGCTCGCTCCCTCTCCCAACTCACTAAATCAGGATAAAGAAAAAAAAATACCTTTGTGTATAGAGCAGTGCCTGAACAATTTGCACACCCTGTAATTCTCAGGTAACCCCGGCACCCTCCCCTGCACTCCTGCGAGACATTTAATAGAAGGATATTGTGCTGACATCTCCTATTGTAACAATACTGTTGCTCTACAGAAGTATGCCAGGGTGAATTTTCTAGTAAGCAGTGAACTGCCAGTAGAAGTGCTGCAAAATTACCCATTTCTGAGCTAACGAACAGCATACATTTAGGGATAAGAGTCAACACTTTGAATCGTGCTCTTCTGCTTATTAAGTTCTGAGTCTCGATTCCAGCATCTTTAGATTTAGACTGAGTTAGGCATGTTTTGCAGGCGTCTTTCCAAATGGCCCGTCTTGGTTCTCTTCCTGGAAGGCAGTATTTCCCAGCGGTTAAACCCACAGACGCGGAGCTTGGATTCTCCGGATTCCAGTCCTGTTTTGGCCACTTTCTGTCCATGTGCCCTTGAATGTGTTGATACCAGTAAGAGTCAGTACATGTGTTAACATGAATATTGCACTTTACCTGTACTAAGGAGTATTTTAAGTACTTTTTCTGTATGTCGATACCTTAGATTTACAAGACTACGAGGTAGATATTTTTCTTTTTATTTCCATATTACAAGTAGAAAACCAAGGCACAGTGAAGTTGGACAACTTGCCCAGAGTCAAGATCCAGGTATAACCAAGCTGGCATTTGAACCAGGGATCTTGCCTCTGGAGTCCCTGCTCTTGCCTAGAGTGCTTGGCTTATTCCCTTTGAGCGTCATCTTTCCCATCCATAAAATGACAGCAATACTAATATCTGCTTCTGGGATTGTTTTTAAGATTAAATGTTACAGCAAATGCACGTAAAGAGCTTAGCATGCTGCCCGGAATATAGTATGAGCTCAGTTACTTTGGCTGCTCTGTGATTAATAGCTGCTTTGCGGGGCCTGTCCTGTGCATGACTCCAGGGGCACCCTGGGGGACCTTCCGCTCTGGGTCCTAGATGACTGGACCCCTGGAGCTTTGCAACACAACAGCCCTGTTGACCGGCATTGTTCTGGGTGGCTCGGAGTGGGTAGAGGCAGGAGGGAATCCCCAGTAGCCCAGGGAGGAGTTGGTGAGGCCTGACCAGGGCAGTCGGGAAAGCACAAGGGGAACCAATTCCATAGAAGCATCATTATCAGTGATTCAACATTTTTGAAAGATCACCCAGACTTAGGACCGTGTCGGTGGCCCCAGAAGAAGACCAAGCCAATCAGCAGTGAGAGCCAGGCCTCTGTGCAGGACCCACTATATAGTTTTCATGCAAAAAGTATGAAGAAATTCAGGGCGCTTGGTGGCTCAGTCAGTTGAGCATCTGACTCTTGATATGGCTCAGGTCATGATCTCAGGTTTGTGAGATCCAGACCCCCATCAGACTCCGCACTGAGCATGGAGCCTGCTTAAGATTCTCTCCCTCTTGGGACACCTGGGTGGCTCAGCGGTGGAGCGTCTGCCTCCAGCTCAGGGCATGACCCCGGGGTCCCAGGATCAAGTCCCACATCGGGCTCCCTGCAGGGAGCCTGCTTCTCCCTCTGCCTGTGTCTCTGCCTCTCTCGGTGTGTCTCTCATGAATAAATAAGTGAAATAAAATAAGATACTCTCCCTCTCCCTCTGCCTCTCCCTGACGCCACTTGCACACACAGACTCTTTTTCTCAAAAAAAAAAAAAAAAGTAAGAATTTCAAGGCAGAAGCAGGGCACCTGGGTGGCTGAGTTCGATAAGCATCTGCCATTAGCTCAGGTCATGGTCCCAGGGTCCTGGGATGGAGCCCCACATTGCTTTGCTGAGCAGAGAACTCGCCTCTCCCTCCGCCCCTCCGGCCCAGGTTGTTTTCTCTCTAGCTCTTTCAAATAAATAAATAAAATCTTAAAAAAAAATAATTTCAAGAGAGGAACAGCAGAATGTTAAGCCCAGCCCGGAGCGCTTCTAAGCATGGGGTCCTGTGCAGCTGCACGGGTCATGTGCCCGGGAAGCCTGCCCTGCCTCTCTGTGGCTGTCCCACCCCCAAACCTGTGGACTAGAGATGGGGCTAACGTGGCTCCGGGGCCTCCGATCTCGTGAGCTCATCTCTTGGTTGGCTTCAGATTGCTCCCTCCAGGAGCGTCCTGAAAGACAGGCATGCAGGTGGAAAAAGATGGTTTGGACTGCAACTGGAGACGGGCACGTAAGAGAAATCTTTAGCCCAGATGGATTGTGATTAAGCACAGATACTAAGGAGCACTCCGGGGAAGCTGGAATGGGTACATTGAATTCTCGGGGAGGCAGCTCACAGAACCTTGAGGAACGGTGTCTGTCCAAGATGACGGATGCAGCACAAACACGTAGGAGGCTGCTTTTCCGTGTATCAGGCCGTGAGAGTGATGAGGCGTGGGTGGCGGGCACCTGTCTGCATGAATAAAAGATGCCCAGAGATGCAACCAACACCGAGCGCACCCAGGGCCCCCTGTCAAAGCACCTGATGCAGAGGCCTGGCCACAACGAGTCCACTCCTGCCAACACCCACCTGCCAGCCTGGAGATGGCTTTTCTTCTGCAGCTGCATCGTCTTTAAGATGGTTGAGCATGCGGGCAGGTCGGGCCCAAGAAGGGCAGCGGTGCCGTCTGCGGCGCATGGACAGACAGATCTGGATGCCCCTAGGTTAAGATTTCCAACAGAGAACTGATTTGCAGCCCCCTGCCCCCGCACTTATGTGTGGGAGATAAGTCCCAAGTCCCCCGTGGATGCTTGAGGTCGCGTGCAGGACCGGCCCGTATCTATACTCTTTATTTCCCTCTACGCACATACCCGTGATCGTGTTTAATTTAGAAATGAGGCCAGTACGAGATGATATGACAGTGACAGGTATGACAGTAGAGTGTAATGATAGACATGATGGGAGTGTGGCCTCTCTCTCCCAAAGTATCTGATTGTGCTGTACTCACCCTTCTTCTGGGGATGATGGAGGATGATAAAGTGCCTACGTGACGGGATGAAATGAGGTGAATGACGTAGGCTTCGTGATGCAGCGTTAGGCTGTGACGGAGCGGCCGGACGCGACGTCAGGACGAGGGCCATCTGCTTCCAGACCGTGGCCGGCCACGGGCAACGAAAACCACGGAGAAGGGCACTACTGCCCACAGGCCGTTGCCTTACCCGGAGGGGCACCATGGACTTCCCGCCAGGGCTCAGCCTTCCCTGGCTCAGGCTCTTCCCTGGCGGAGTCCTGAGGGAATGAGACACTGGACGGGTCAGTTTGGATGTGGAGATGAGGGTCTGACCTGCCCGGAGCATGCATTCATTCATTCATTCGTTCATTCATTTGTCAGTTCTTGCCTCCATTCTCTCATCTAATATTCTGAGCATCTCCCGGGGGGCAGGCCCACCAACGCTGAGTGCCTTCAGGGCACGAGATGCCAGGGATCTGGGGGCCGAGGTTGCAGGGAGGCCTCCCCCCAGCAAACCTGGCCTGCCTCGCAATTTAGAACCAGAACCACCCCTGGAGCAGGGCGGGGTGGGGGGGCGGAAGGGAAGGACGCACCTGATCAAGTCAGTCCCAGGTGACGGCCTGAAACAGACCAAATCCACCTCCTTCCAAGCAGCTGGGACTTACCGTCCTTCTCCGCGGCCTCCACGCACCCTCCTTTGCGGCCGCCTGAGGCGTGTCCCAGCCACGAAGCCGTGCTCCTGCCCGTCCCCCCGCCCGTCACGGGGCTCGCCCTCCTTCGAAGCCCGTCTCGATGCCGACTTCTCGGGGCCTCCGCTCAGGCCTGGGTCCCTGTAACCAGGTGGGATGTCGCCTCCCACGATTCCGCTTGGAAGTGAAGCAGCAGAGCCTCTCGCTGCCCGCGGACTCTGTTTGCTCCCTGGTCCTCCTCGCCGGTCTTCCTCGGAGGCAAAGGCCCCGTCTCTCCATCTCTCGGGACTCCCGAGCCCGGGACAGTATCCGGCGTGCCCCGAGTACGCTTGCGTCGCTGACATTTATCCTCCGGCTGAACGTGCTCCCGGGCTCGACAGGTGACACCCCCGGCCCCCTCTTTTCCGAAGGAGTCTTTTGTTTGTTTCCGTTCCTTGTGGAATATGGTCTCGCGTACCGCCGTCGCCGCATCTCGGTGTCCCCTGCATTGCCTGACCCAGGGTGGGATATGGAATAGGGGGCTTTTTCCGCCCTTTTTACTGTGATGTGATTCGCATACCACAAAACTTGCCGGTTTGAAGGGTGCGATTCAGTGGTCTTTAGTGTATTCACGAGGCTGTGCAACCGCCGCTGCTCTCTGGTTCCAGAACGTTTGCAGCATCCTAAAAAGTACGGGGGCTCGTTGCTAACTTTAAGTCTATGACAGGGCTCTCGTTTGGAAATCGCCGGTGTCGCGATCCAAACCCCAGCAGCTGGGACCAGGTCTCCCGGAGGTGTCGGCTTCCAGCCTTTTCCCCGTCTCACCCCCACTCCCTCCCCTGCTGACCATGGCTGAGGACAGAACTCCGTGCTTGCAACGGCCTTGAGATGCGTCCGAATCATCGAAAGTGATCCCTCGTTGAACTCGGTGCCGTCGCCGCTCCTGTCTGGACGGTGTGTCTCCGGAGCTCGCGCCAGGAACCTTGACTTGGCCTCATGAAGAAGGAAGGGGCGGGGGCGTCTCCCTGCCGGTGGCGGGGGGAGGTGGCCTGGATGAGTGGTGGTGGCCGCACCCGAAGCCTTCACAAGTGGACGCCCACGTCGGAGGCCACTCGACCTTCTCCTGCTTCTGTCCTGAAATCCCACTCCTGAGCCCCGTCCCCAGGGAAGGCTTCCCAGACTTGTCCGTTAGCTCCACTGAAAACGCCCCTCGTCGGCTCTGGGGGGCCAGTGAGCCCACATGCCGGGCCACTTAGCATCGTGGGACTTCCAAATGCCTGATGGCAGGGGCCCGATGCAGGAATGTCACCCTAGTCACTGGACCCGCGTCCCATCCTTGTCACCCCCCTCCACTTGCCCACGAAGCTCCCAACCCCGCCGCAGTGAAGATGCCCAGGACTCCACTGAGGACCCCAGCGTGGGCTCAGTCCCTGCTTAAGGAGCTGGCCAAGCTTCCGGAACATCCGAGGCCTAATCTGTCCCCCACCCCTGGCCCACGGGCCACGCTCACCTGATGCACCAGGACAGAAGCAGCCGCCGCCGGCCTCTCATATCTGTGCTTGCACGGCCTCCCCACAGGCACGCGTTCAATCCCACGGCGCGGACTGTGGGTTACTGTCGCTGCCACCGTCTCTGGCCTTGGGGGTGGGATTTCTGGAGGAACAGCCGCATTAGTCCGTGTGACCTCAGTCAGTGCTGAGGGCACTTGGTTGTCACTACTGTGACCGTCCTTACGAAACACCTGCTCCGGCCCCTCTCACGCCCGTCCCGCTGATTCTCATCTTCACAGACCCGTCCTCACGCCTGCCCGCCCCCAAAGCGCAGGGCTGCCTTTGGCTGTCAGATGTGGGGCAGGAGCTGGGATTGCTACCTGGTGGAAAGGATGGAGAACACAAAGGGGGCCAGCCGCTCATTCATCCCGTCGGCGGCTATTTATTGAGCACCTACTATGTGCCAGCTGCTCTGCTGGGTGTTAAGGGGACAAAACTGCGCAAGACCGTGTGCCTGCCCCCAACCCTGCCCAGCCCAGCAGGCAGGCAGACATCAGTGACCACACCGAGGGGGAGGAGTTTTGCGGCCACCTGCAAGGTGCAGTGGAACCCAGAGGGTCTCCCACCTCCACCTGGCGGTTAGGGTGTCTCCACCAGGAGAGGGAACCTTGCCAGCATCATGAGGAACTAGTAGGTGCACAACATGGAACAGGGTGTTCCAAGCACGGGGAACAGCATGTGGGCAAGGGAAAGGCACGGGGGGGTGGGCAGCGTGCATTTGAGTCGCGGCCCGTGGGGTTTTGCCGGGAAAGCGGACACATGAGGGTCAGGCCAGCGGGGTCTGCGTGCTGTGCCCAGGCAGCGCCGCTCTTGATGGCTTTCTGCAGGAGACAGATGGGCACGGACGCCCGTCGGCAGGGCTGTGGAGGAGGTGGGGCTTCAGGAGGGGACCTCCAGGGACCTCCAGTGGCCCCAGCAACAAATGATGAGGCCTTGGTGGTGGCGTCTCTGGGGCTCACCAGGCTTTGTTGGACCGAGGAGGAGAAGCTCTGAAGGAGCCCCGAGGACCCGTAGCACTTCCCCAGTTTCCTCTGAGGAAATGTCCCCCACCCCGCGCAGTTGAGTCGTCAGGGGTTGGAGTCTGGGGTCGTATCAGCTGCCTTCAGACCCCTGCCCTTCCACCTGTGAGCTGTGTGACCTCAAACAAGTGATTTGGCCTCTCTGTGTGACTGTTCGGGTGGCTGTGAGATGGACGGGAGGGAAGTGAGGGCATCCAGTCACGGGGCGTTGTGCGCATGACCCGAGCGTGTCTGTGTGTGTGTGAAGTGCGTGGCGCACAGTAAGTGCTCAGTAAATATTTGCTCTCATTGTCCCTACTTTGCCTTCCTTACTCTGTGCGGCTCAAGACAGATCAGAAGAGGGCCCGGGTTATGTTTGAAGCCAGTGTGGGCGCCTTGGGGGCTTGGGGATGAGCGTCTGCCTTCGGCTCAGGCCGTGACCCCGGGGTCCCGGGATCGAGTCCCGCATCGGGCTCCCTGCAGGGAGCCTGCTTCTCCCTCGGCCTGTGTCTCTGCCTCTCTCTGTGTGTCTCATGAATAATAAGATCTTGAAGTCGGCGACAAGTTTGGACATAAGGGAGCCCGGGGCAGCCCCCCTGGCTGGTCCCTCTTTGGCCCACAAGCCTTCCCATCGCAGGCCGCGCACCACCACCCCCGTCAGCACCCATGAACCCACACAGCCCGCAGCCTCCACTCGAGGAAATTAAAAACTGGATTGGTTTTTTCAGTGTAATCAAAAGTAATACCACAGGGCCCGACCTTTTGTTCCCCAGCAATTATGTAGGTGGCATTTACTGAATGTCACCTCGAGCCCCTGCTCCTAAAGATGCAGCCCAGCATCTCCCCCAGTGGCACCCCCAGCCCGTTCCTGACACAGCTCTCTGGGTGTCTTCTTGCAACCATTCGGGGGCGGGGAGCAGGGGTCGCTCACTTCCTGGAAGGCCCACCGGGAGTTTCAGGCTTGACTCTAAAGCAGGTGACAGTTACGAACCAAAAGAGGTGTCGAGATCCTTAAAAATTCCCACGGCATCCAGATGAAATCTCGGTCAACTGTCACTGTAGCGTCTGCCACCAGGATCATTCTTGACAGAGGGCAGGGGACCCCTGGACTCGTGGCCCTGCTGCCCCAAAGGGGCGGCCTCCCCTGCCAGGTGGGTATAGCCGGGGCCGTGCCGCCAAGGGTTTAACAGCCAGCTCTCCCCAGGATGGGGGGGGGCGGTGCTGCTCGCAGGGACCCCCACTTCCCCACGTCCCCCACTTCCCCCCACCCCCATTTACAGCAGTGTAAATACTTCAGCTGCTGACTTGTCCCTGATGGCGAAGCTGGGACATGGTGAGCCCCTCGCGGGGACAGGGAACTGGCTGCAGCACAGCGCCAGATAGGACGGCAGCCCGTCCCGCCCAAGCCCTAAGGGAGTGAGAAGCAGGGCGTGCGTACGGGGACCCTGTGACCAACTGCCTGCGAGCACCTACCCGGGGCCCCAGGGCAGGCCGGGCACGGGCACCCACCGTGGCCCCAGGGCAGGCTGGGCACGGGCACAGGCCCAGCTGCAATCTTTGTCCTGCATGCAGGGCACAGAGTCAGTGGCCACTTGGCGCTTGGAGCTCGGCTCAAAAGCCTTTTTTATTGTCCCATTCACAGACTTGCCACCCTCCCTGCAAGTTAGGCTTATTTTCAAGTTCAGGCTTCATGGCACTGTTGAAGTGCGCCCTCTCCACCCATCCATCAGAACCTCTGAAATGGAACCCAAATTTGCCCGATCTCGCTCCTTCCGACTGCCCTGTGGGATCTGGTTCCCTCTGCTCTTGAGCCCTCATCCCCTGCCTCGTGCTCATTCTGTGCAGCCTCTGGCCTCCTTGCGAGTCCTGTGGCATGTCAACGGCTCTCCTCCCGCAGGGCCTTTGCACCTGCTGGGCGTGCCTCTCCTCGTCCTCCCATCGCTCAGGTGTCCCCTTCAGAAAGCCTTGTCTGAAATGGGGACTCTTCACTGGCACCCCCGTTCTTCATCCCCGCAGCCTACTTTTATTTCTTCCTACCTCATGTATTATAGTCTGGCCTGTTTGCTTGCTTGTGTATGACCTGTCCTCCTCCACCTTCTCCACTGGTGATGAGCTCCTCGTGTGAGACAATCTACCCGCTTCTCTGCAGGCCCTACCTCTCCTCTGTTCCCAACTGCATGGTGTCTCTGTAACCGGAAATGCCAGGTCAGCTCCCTTCTGGCCTCCATCCCCTGTTCTGGTGCCTTCTCTCCCCCAGAGCTCTGCAGTCCCACGGACAGAGCCTGGCATCGTAGGGGTGTCATGAAGACTAGGGTACCTGCCAGTTCTCCAGCAGCCCGGAATCCGCTAGTGAGCTCTGGGGTGCATTTCTATTGCAAAAGGGCACAGAAGTGCCCCTCCGTTCACCTTGGCTCTACATGTTGCCCTGTTTTGGAAGATAACACCCCCCACCACCACCACCATTAGCAAGCTTGGCCCCGTTGGGTGTTCCCTCAAAGAACTGCCTTTTGCATTAACATTAACAGCCCTCACCCCTTGTCACTTGAGGAAGCGAGCTTGAGAAGGAAACGAGCTTAAGAGAGACAAACTCTAGGGAAAGAAAAAAGAGGCTTGAACGGAGGGCGTGACGTGCCCTTTTGTCCAAAGCACAACTGCAACAGAGAGAAGCGGGGCCTCAGTTAGCTCGGTGGTGAAAGCAGCTTCCGATCCACTGGGTGCGGATTATAAAGATGGCATCGTGGGCCTCAGGGGCTGAGACGTCAGCTACGTGGACATATCCCTGGACAGCCACTTGAGTAACACAGCAGGGCTGGGAAGGGAGACGGTGATGCTGTATTTAAGCCCTGGTTTGTGCAAGAAATGCTGAGGATCCGAGAACAGCACGGTGGGTCCTAGAACCAATTCCAGGAGACGGGAGCCTACAAAAATGGGATCGATGTGAGAAGACTAGAAAGTGTGTTGGAACCAAGAACGCTCACAGAGTGAATGAAGACAGAGCACGGAGGGGGTGCTCCATCAGATCAGGGCAGAGGGGCACCGTCTTGCCCACCTGAGACTTTTTTTTTTTTCGTGCAAGTATGGGTTCCATAGCTTCGAGGCAGAGTGTCCGCCCTGGAGTCCGGAGTGCCTGGGTTCAAATCACAATTTGACTTGGGCTCAGATCGTCTCTGACTAGTTACCGGACCCCAGGCTGCTTAGCTCTCAAGCCTCGGTTTCCTTATATGCAAAGTGGCCTCCCGACAACGCCTGCTCCATTGAGTTGTTGTGAGGCTGTAATGGAATAATCCTCATAGTTGAGTTGCTCGATCAACACTTGAAAGATGCTAAAGCTCATTTATTGATCGATTAATAATATAAGTGCCCGCAACGTGCCAGGGACCCTCCTCGGTGCCTGACAGGCGATAATTCTGCTGCTCCTCATTGTGCACCAGCGTACATCCCTTCCCCACCTCACAGATGAGAAGACTGAGCACAGAGCGGTTCGGAAGGCTGTCGGAGTCACACGGCTCGGGAGCGCCAGAAGCAGCGTTCAAACCCACGAGTGTGACCTCGGTCTGTGTTCCGCTCTGCTGCCTTCCACGCAGCTTGGTCACCTCCTCCACGCGTGACCCTGTGAGAAGGCACCAGAGCTGACAAAGAGGTAGAAAGCACGGTACTGGCCTTACACTGCTTGCACCCTTCGCCGAGAGCTCACGGACTCACGACGTCCTTCGCTTATGGCATACGTAGAAAATGATTAAGTAGCAGGGCGTCCAAGCAGCTTTCCAAAGTGTGGCAGCGAACATCCTGCTCCCCGCGCGGAAGTCAGCAGTCTCGACAGGCTCTGCTTTCTGTTTCAGGGTAAGATGAACCGTAAGAAATGCAGTTAAGAAGAAAACGCGGGCAGCCCGGGTGGCTCAGCGGTTTAGCGCCGCCTTCAGCCCAGGGCATGACCCCGGGGACCGGAGATCGAGTCCCACGTCGGGCTCCCTGCATGGAGCCTGCTTTTCCCTCTGCCTGTGCCTCTGGCTCTCTCTGTCTTGAATAAATAAATAAAATCTTAAAAAAAAAGAATTAGAAGCAAAGACTCGCTATTTAAAAGCTCTGACTCTGGTGGGGTCGCTCGTTACCTGGCGCGGTACAACCTGTCCTGTCGGCTACGCCCTCTTCACACTGCTTCGTGTCTAATCCGCACGCTGGGTGCTCAGGGGAGATGAGCAGTGAATACTCGTCGGGGCGAGGTGAGGTGAGCTCCACTAGCCGAACTGCTTGGGGGCTGCCGGGGCCCAGATGGGTGTTTTCACCGCTTCTGCCCGGAAAGGCTTCATGGAAGACACTTGTGGGAATGACTCTTTTTCTTTCATGTTAGCCAATTTTTAAAGCTTTCATTAGCTGTGATAAATTATTCAAAAAGGAGTAGCACCTGAAGCCTCTTTAGAATATTGACGTGGTCCAGCAGTAAGTGAATGGAAAAGTACCTCCAGGTCTGAGGCTAACTTCCCATTTAATTTTTAGAGGACCCAGTCGTGTTGTTAAAATGATCAAAAATGGGCCTGGCCTGAGCCAGCTCTGCAAAGAGGGGATGCCATTATCTCCCAGACCATTAACTTAATCCTATCAAGTCAATGTCGAGAAAACAAAACTCCTCATGTGACGACGGGGCTCAGGATGTAATTAACCAGCAGATTTGACTTTTATCCAGAAGCCCGGATGAAATGAAGAATATTTTTAAGTAGGTTCTTTTTTTTTTAAGATTTTATGTATTTATTCATGAGAGACACACACAGAGAGAGAAGCAGAGACACAGGCAGAGGGAGAAGCAGGCTCCTCACAGGGAGCCTGATGCGGGACTCGATCCCGGGTCCCCCGGGTCATGCCCTGGGCTGAAGGCGGCGCTAAACCGCTGAGCCACCCAGGGATCCCTAAAAAGTAGGTTCTAACTAAATAAGAAAACCTACTGTACTATACAGTTTCATTTCTGGAACCTTACACAATATTTTACAAGAAGCTTTGGAGACCCCAGAGTCCCCCCCCCCTTGCTTTGCTTTCATATCTTGATGACACCGATAAAACAGTATCAGATCACCGATGTCCCCAAAGGCCATAGTGAAGTTATACGTACCAGGCAGGTTTCTTGTCCTGAATAACGGAGGCGTTGTCAGAACATCTACGTACGCACCCAGAGAACTCGCGCCACGGGAACTCAGGCTGCGGCATCAATAGCTTCAGAAAGACTTGGTGTGTTGCGTGCGGGATGGCAGTTCCGTGATGAGCCAGAGGGGAAGACAGCAGGGACGTAGGGTGGCCCAGAATCCCAGCCCGCAAATACCCGAAGACTGACCCAGTACGTCAAGTCCCACGGTTTTGAGGATCTTGCAACCAAGGACCGCACACGACCCAGCAGTTCCACTCGCGGGTATGTATCCGAGAGAGATGAAAACCAGCGTCGGAACAGGCCCGCCCGTGAGTGGCCACAGGAGCGCTGTCGGAACAGCCGGAGGCGGGAGCAACCCAGGTGTGGGTCAGCTGAGCAGAGGACGAAGTGGGGTATGGCCACACGATGGAATATTTTCCGGCCATCGGGAGGAACGTAGCATAGACGTGGGCTCTCATCTGGATGGAACCTGGAAAACATTAGCTAAGTGTCAGAAGGCGGTCACGGGAGACGCCACGTTGTGCGACTTCATTCGTGGGGGACGTCGGACTGGACAAAATCCACGGAGACAGAAGGCAGATCAGTGGTTGCCCGCGCCCGGGAGGAGTGGCTGCCCATGGTGGGGGTTTCCCTGGGGCCATGACAATATTCTGGAATTAGATGGTGGTGGTGGTTTGCACAGCCTCGTGAATCTCCTAAAAACCACTGAATGGTGTACTTCCAAGGTGAATTTTATGGTCTATGAATGAAGAACCCAAAACAAGACAAGACGTGTAGGAGAAAAAGTGCTGCAGGGCAAGCTCCACCGTGATGCGGTGAGCCGTTCGTTCTGACCGTTGCCCTAAGCAGAGCCGGACGGTGATTCTGGAACTCCTCGACAGCCGGCCCGCTAGCGCCAGACGGAGCGGTCTTGGGGTGTTCCCATGACACCTCGACAGGCTCCTCGGGGAATTTTTTTGCTCCGGGAACCAAGAGCAGGAGCACGTGCACGTGTTTGGGGCCAAGCTTACTTGTCGGTGTTGCACGGACCCGTGACACACACAGGTGCCTGCGAGGCTGTAGATGTCTCACATGTTAGCAGAGTCCTTGACCGGGGTTGGGGGGGGGGGCGCATCCTGAGCCCTCCTGGGACCGCAAGAGAAGGGAGGGTGGTCTAGGACGGGCCGTCCTCCGTGAAATCTCCATTTCCCAAGAGGAGGAAGAGGAGGACGTGCCTCTCACAACGGTGGCCATTCATCACATGCCAGGCTGCGTCAGGGAGGCTGTGACAGCTTCCTCTGTCTGTTGTGCACCGCTGATGAATTCACCACCACGGCTTGCTGCAAGGTCTCTCTTCAATCCCTCCTTCTCTGTACTGAGGAAGGCTGCTCTCTTGACCCTTCTAGAACCCCCCTTGCTCATACCCTCCTTTTTAAAAAGATTTTAAGAGAAAGAGAGAGAGAGGAAGAGACACAGGCAGAGGGACAAGCAGGCCCCGTGCCGGAACCTGATGCGGGACTTGATCCTGGGACTCCAGGATCACCCCCTGGGCCAAAGGCAGGTGCTGAACTGCTGAGCCACCCGGAGATCCCCCCATTCCCTCCTTTTTTAAAGTGATCTCTTCCAAGAAGCTTTCCTCCATTGTCTCCATGCAATGGTTCTCAGTGGGGCGGGGGAGGGGGCAGGTTTGCCCCAGTGGGACACCGGGCAGTGTCTGGACACATATTTGGTTAACTGGTGTGTGTGAGTGGCATCTCGTGCCTGGGAATCAGGGGTGCTGTTAAGCATCCACAGTGCAAAGGACACCCGCCCCCCAAAGGAGCATCCACCCCAATGTCTACAAGGCCAAGGGTGAGAAACCAGCTTCCGTTAGGAGGGCTCCTTCCGTTTCCCGGCATCGCGGCCCCAGTGACACTCACGGTTCAAACCCTGAGAGTTTACACTGAAGACTTCTTTACAGACATTGATCGTGTCTTCACAGGTGGCTTCTTTTAAGGGCTAAGTAAGATTATTAATAGGACCGGGGGCCTGGCACCCAGGAAGCACCAGTTTCGGTGCCTGTCATTCTTTCACCATCCTCTCCGGGGTTCTCACCGCACCCGATGCAATAAGAGGTGAACCGGGAGGGAACACCGTGGACGAAAGTCCTGGTTCTGTCCCCACATGGGGACGCAGGGAAGCCGCCTGACCTCTTGGGGCCCGGCTCTCTCGCTGCTAACAGGGAAGCGCTGCCATCTGCCCCGCGTTCCTCCTGGTGTGGTCGGGAAGACAGTGATTACGTGGACGTGGTTGCAAGAAAAGTAAGACACTTTTGTGTTTATTATGCCCAATACTGCGGTCCACGGGCTACCGTTGACTGAGGGCTCATTATGCAGCAAATGCCACGGTAGAGGCCTTCCTTCACCCACTCGATAGCCTGAAAAGGAAAGGTTTGCAGAGAATTGCAGAGGGGGGTGTCAGGTTGCAGACCCACCGTGCTCCCTGCTGGCCCTCCTGCCTGTGAGCCGTCCCACCATCTGGCCAGCACTCACCTGCCCCTGTGCGGGGTGGCCCTGATGCTCAGGGACAGAAAGCCCACGCAGAGGCCCTGGCAGACAGGACCCAGAAACGGGGCGCAAAGCTGCCGTCCCTCTGGGAACCCCGGGGGTGCAAGGCTGGCTGAGCTGAGGGGGCCCGAGCCAGCGCCGCCTCCGTGCTGGGCACACGCTCTGCGCCGCGTGCCTGTTGCTCGGGCTGTCCGCCACGATCGATGCCCCAGCTGGGGCTCCGCATCCGAGATAAGGCAGAGCCACGCGTGGGCCCCATAAATCCAGCTCCGTCTGGGGACAGAGGCACTCGAGGGCTTTCTGGCTGCACTTCCCGGGCGCTGCGCTCACCGGGCCTGGAGACAGACTGCCAGGCCTCGCTGCGCTGCCCTCTGCTCCAGGGTGGCCGGCGCTCCACAGTGGCGCTCCGGGGACGTGGGCATGGCCAGCAGGCAAAGCCTTGGTGGGCTTCCTTCTGTGGCCTGGTCCATGTGCCAGGACACATGGAGCTCCAACGGGAGAGCCTGTCCCCCAGTCAGCATGGAGCCCTTTATCTGAACCCACCTACACCCCAGAAGCCAACAAGATAAACACCCCCCTGCCCACCCAGTCTCTCCTGGCCCCTTCCCGGGCCTGCCAGCTCCTGACCAAGTGATGTTGGCATCTGAGCTTCGCTCTAGGGCTCCCAGATGGTCTGCTTGGAACCTTCAATGTCATGTTTGGACGTGGTCGGTGCCATCTCTTGGCTCAGAGCAGCTCTAGCAGGCAGGGTCTTTGCAAGGCAGAAAGACCAGCCCTGGAAAAAATGTGCAGAGACAGAATTGCCTAGAAGCATGTGGCAAAGCTGTGCGCATCGAGGGGGGAGCTGACGGGAAGGTTCTGAAGGGTCAGGACTCAGGGCAGCACAGGATTCCAGGTAACAGGGACCCATGGATGGTCCTGCGGGGAGCTGCTGCTAGAATGAATGATCTCTGACCCTGAAAGACTTCGTGGCTCCGCCGATGCCTGGGATGGGGGTGCATCGGCCTAACTCAGGCCCAGTGGGGTCAACCAGACAGAAGCATGTGAATCAAGAATGGAGGGAGGCCTCTCACACAGAATCTGGGTGCTGGTACCAGCTGGGGGTGTGGAGGCAAACACGACAGGTGTCAACTCATCACCCATCTTACACCCTGACCCTCCAAGTCCCCAGCGCTCAGCTTTACAAAGGAGAAGGGAGCCTCCCCCCTTCTGTTCTCTTTGAGGAGAACAAATCAAGTTCTTTGTCTCAACTTTTGAAAATGTACAGACATAGGTCAAGAGGCGCCACGGGCACTGCAGCGGGAGGCCGGGCCCCGAGCAATCCCTGAGGGCCATGGTTACAGCCACGTTTGGAATCAGGTCCCAGCTGTGCCATTTCCTGCTGCGGTGACCTTGGGTAAGCTGTGTAACCTCTCTGAACCTTGGGGTCCTCTTTGATAAAATGGGGAGAAAAATCAGACCTGGTCTCATGTAGTCACAGTGAAGATCGAAGAAGCATGAGTCAGGGTACAGCTACAGGGCTGTTTAAAAAAAAAAAAAAAGTCCTGAAAGGCAGGAAACATGCTACAAGTGCATTTTTCTCTCTCATCAAAGTCTAGAAGACGGTGGTCCGTGGCAGCTCTGCCCATGAGGTTGTGCAGGGACCCAGGTTCTGTCAACCGTGTTGCTCTGCCCAATATCGGGGCCTTGCCCCTTGGGTGAAGCTGACTCCATCCCCTTTGCAGCCCACGGAGGGGGTAAGCCGGAGCGGAGACAGGTTCTCTAAACACATGCGACCTGCACATTCACGAGCCACTACCGGTCACTTTCCATTGACCAGAAAGTACCATATGGCTGAACTTAGCTGCAAGAGAAGCTGGGAAAGTGAAGTCCCGGGGCTCTCCTGTGCCTAGCTAGATGGATGGGGGCTGGAGTTCAGGGATGCAGGGTGGAGGGAACATTCCGTAACCACACACAGAGGGGGAATGGATCCCAGGACTAAATGGACCGTCTTTGCCACTAGCGAGATAAAGCGATTGAAGGACAGTTGGCATAGGCTTCCTGCATAGGACGGACTCCACGAGTGGCTGCTGTCCTTTGGGGTAACCTTCCTTAGGCGGAACAGGCACATTATCTCTCCTCTCCATATTCCAGTTCTGGAAGTCAGACGGGAACATGGATGCGAGGACACAGCCCCTGACATTCTTTTCTCCCAGGCTCCAGAAGGCAGGAAGGACTCCAGAGGGCCCCCTGGCCTGCAGTGGGGGGAAGCCAGCAGCCCCAAGGGGTGTGAGCCCCAGACACCTGCTCCTTGTGTCTCAGCCTCTGATGCCAGTTCCTTCAGGCCACATCACCCAGGACGGGCAGCTAGACATGATTGGCATTTATGGGGGGGGGTATTGGCGGCCAGTAGGCATGTGAGCCAATGCCCTGCCATGTTCACATCCGCTGGCATTTAATTATATTTTGTTTTCATCAGCTGTCAGGCCCACTTCCTGCCAGGACACCGAATTATGCTCAAAGCCAGTCATCATCCCCTGTGGACACCTTCTCATTCGGGCCTCCTCAACTGGATGGCCCTCGGAGAAAATGGACACGAGTCCAATTGGCAGGGAAGACCCGGGGAGGCAGAGGGAGCGCAGTCGGGCATGACCTCCTTTCCCTGCTCTTCACTGTCTCAGCAGCCCCCGTTCAGGCAAACACGAAGCCTCTTGACAGTGCTATCATTAGGGAGTTTGGACGTAGTTAATTATGTGTCGATCTGTACAGATCCTCACACACACACCCGTACTCACCACTACCATCCTAGTCTCAGTTTAAGCTGTTATTGGGGAGTAGCTTCTGAAGTTTTGAAGCCATAGCAGCAAATATTTCCACGGCACGTATAATGAGCTGGCTGCGGTTCTGCATCTTCCGGGCCCGGGCTTCCCTCTCTGTCTGAATCAGCTCTGTTTTTGCATTCATGACAGCCAGCAGCAAGGGTTTGCATAAAGGGAAGATTTATTAATCTTCATGACAACCACATAAAGCAGGTCCTGTTCTTATCCCCGTTTCACGGATGAAGACACTTACACACACGGAGCTCAGGGGCACGCCCGATGCCGCCGGGCTGGTACGCGGTGGAGCTGGGTTTGAATACAGGGAGTCCAATTTGGTGTGTGTCCCCCTATCCACGGTGCAGATGAGTGTGGAGAATAGAAGTCCATCGACCACTCCACCCTCGTTCTCCTGGGCTAACCCTGTCCTGCAGGTGGGAGCACAGGGAACATGTGTCGGGACTCCCTTGCAGCTAGAGTTCTGCACGTGGTTCTGCTTGGACCACACAGATGGCTTCAGAGGAAGTTCAGGAGGTAGGTGGGAGGCAGGGACACAATCCTGCTGCTTGTAGATGTCATCTGGCAAGGACCTGAGGTCCTCACTCTGTCCGTGGTCACTTCAGCAGTGGCCGCTGGGCCGGGCAGGGCCTGGGAGGCGGCAGGCATGATGCGGTTGCAGGAGAAGCAGCAGGAGGGTTGTGGCCGAGGAGGTAAGATTCTGGGGCCACCAGCATCTCTGTACTGTCCCCGCCACACCACGCAAGCCCCAAATATCTTCTTTGTTTTCAATAAAGCTGACACTGGAGGATGTGTCCTGTGTCAGCAGGCAAACGGGCTCCCCAAGTGGTCGTGTCTCCCCAGCTAGACACCAGACGCCAGCAGCCCTGGCCTGGAGCAAGGCCCCACTCCCCCAGCGGCGGAGGCCGCCTGTCAACTCCTGAGCGGGTGGAGGCGTGGAGCCCTTCTGCGGGCAGCTCCCTTGCAAGGAGAAGGAGAAAGCAGGGGCTGGTTTGGGGGGCTCAGTTCTTTGTCCTGGACTCACCAGGCAAACAGATCAGTCCTACCGGAGGCAGGGGGTGGAGACAGACACCAGCGGAGGAGATTATGGAGGAAATGGGCTCCGAGGCCCATGCCCAGGATCCAGATTGTGTGTCTGTATGGAGATGATGAGCATTAAGCCACGGCTGGCAGCAGAGACGATATGTCAAAGAGCACATGACCCTGCGTGCAGTTAAGTAGAGCCCTTTGTACTTGGTGGAACCCTCGGAGGCAGAGGACGCCGTCCCAGATTAAGGAGGTTTCTCAATGGCTGATTATTTGTCCTTTTTAGAGACGGCATCTTTTAAAATGGTAACCTCTGGGGATGGACATTTTTCTGGGAGGTACTTACTACAAAAAGAAGCCATTTTTATTTACGATGTGTTGGGGCTACAGGTAACAGAACTCCCCACTAACAGAGGCTTAGGTGGCAAATGCTTTTCATTTCTTCCATGACAAAAAAAAAAAGTCATAAGTTTGCAGAATTGGCTTAGGGCTCAGCACCGTCACGGAGGACTCCGGTTCTGTGTCCTTCCATCCACTCCCAGCGTGTTGGTGAAGCCTTCCCTCCTAGTCACAGAATGGCTGCCACGGCCCCAAGCATCACATCCTTGCTTGTTAGCTCATTTCCCAAACAGGAACAAAGGAGTGGTGGTTAAAAATAAATACATAAAATTTAAAAATGGACTTTTGGGGCATGTGGCCCTCTGCTTTATCAGAGGGGAGAACCTGTCCCAGAAGCGCCCAAGCTGACTTAGCCTCCTTACGTCTTGCTGACAAGAACAGGGTCACATGAGTGTCCCTACAACAGAGATGAAATGGCCGTGGCTGACTTCAGGCGGACTTGGGGCCGTCCTGGCAGCAGCAGGGGTGAGGGGGGCAGGTGCTGCTGCGGAAGCAGGACAGACACAACCAGGCCCCAGTGTCCCCGTGTCGGGTAACACGGCAGTGTCCGCAGGATCCACATGGCCACAGACCGTCGTGCTTTCAGAAGTGTTCCAGCTGCCTTGGCGTGGCGTCCCTCATCATCCCCGACTGTCAGGCTGCCCTATCTTCATGCCCCTGAGAGGCCGCATCTCCCCCTGAGTCTGAGCTATTCCTTTAACCGAGTCCAGGAACTCAGGGCAGGGGGCAGTGCACATCCTGGGCCAGGACGGTGTCTGTTCCTGAGTATCTGGATGCACTAGTGTGCAGGTATTTCTGCGTCCGTTCTCCCCACAGCTGGCTAGAGCCACCCCCAGATTCCTATGTTGTTGGATGATGATGATGATGATTATTATTATTATTATTATTATTTTGGATCCTTAGTTAGCAGAATAAACTTTGGAACAGCTTATTGGAACAGCCAAGGCCGGGAGGGTGGGACCGTGTCACTGGGCATCATGGCCGGCTTGCACACCACAGCCTGCACACCCGGTCACCCATCCCAGGCCCCTTGCCCTGAGGAGTTTCCATGGGCATCAGCTCCACTGAGTGTCCCGGGGAATGTCACACAGGGTGATGGATCAGGGTTGCTGTGCCTCAGTACTGTCGGCATTTAGGGCCAGATCGATCTTTGGGGTTTTTTGTGGGGTGAGGGTTGTTCTGTGCCCAGTGGGGTATTTAGCAGCATCCATGGCCTGTGCCTACTAGAGCCAGTGCCCTCCCCCCACCCCGCCGTAATAATAACGTCACTAGACATTGCTGACAGTCACCAGGGGGGTAGTGAGAAGGATTTGGGGCTGGGGCATCACTGCCTGGAGACTGAGGTACCTGGGTGGGCATGGATGGCCTCCCTGAGCACTCCGGGTCATGCTTTATAGTCCCCCAAGCCCTTACCACCCAGCGAGTGTATCCTGTTAGGTTGGTTTGTTTGCTGGCTCCTTACCTGCTGCCGGCCGAGGCCTGTAAGCACTGTGGGAGCCAAGACCAGAAGTGTCGTCCTCGCTTCAGGGTCCCCAATGCCCACGCCGCCTGCCCCCCACCCCCGGAGGAGGCTCAGCAAGTATTAGTTTAATATGAGTCAGAGGGCTTCCTAGAGGGGGGTTCCTGGCAGGAGTCCCTTAATGAGCATCCGCTCGGGTCTGGACACTTGGATGGACACTCCCCTCACCTGAGCTCATGTCACCTGACAAGTAAGGAAACTGAGGCCCAGAAAAGTCTAGTATCGGACTGCTGACAGATGATTGAGGCAGGACGTCAGCTCACGGCTGTCTGATTACAAGGTATGGCTTGTCTGGAGGCGCCAGGCTGCCCCCCTAATGAGGGTGGCTTGCGGGGGGGTAGGCGGGTGGGATTGGGCGGGTCAAAGGGCGGGAGGAGTCAGAGCCCGCATCCCGGCGCCTGACGGCTGCCAAGGCCAGCTCGTCCTGCGGAGGCCTTCGGACGCCCAAGGCCCCAGAGAGCTTGTGTGTTTTCAGATTGGAAGAATTACGGATCAACGGCTCTTTGATGGCCTCCCAACTATTTCTTTTTCTTTCCAGAGGGAAACCGCAGCCCAAAACTCCCTGCCGTTTCCTCCCTCAAAGCAGCCTGAGAAATGTGGCCCTGAGGAGTCCCCCCACCCACCACCCCCACCCCGTCCCCCAACCCTGAGGCTCAACAGGATTTTGTGCTTTTCCTCCCCCACTCCCTCCTCTCACAGTAATTAGCACTTCAGCTTTCCCTGGTGGTATTTATGTGTTTAGACAACACAGTTCATTGTTTCCAAATGTTTGTCAATTTGAACCATAAATCAAGCCCCAAATCTTGAATCCCATTCAAGGGAAAACTCACAAGTTGATTCTACACGAATAAATCATAAGAGGGTGGGAATGTTACAAACGTAGAAAAGCAGTGCAGACTCTTGCACTGTAAAAATGTAGGTTTTTGAACTACTTAGTGAGGACATTAAAGCAATTAATTATATAAGACTCGGGAGGATCTAATAGTACATTAGTCCGTAAGATGAAGTCCTTTGAAAGTTTATGTGTCCGAGAAGAATTCATATTTTTGGCACCTTAGAGTTTACAAAACTTTTTTTCTTTTTCTTTTTCTTTTTCTTTTCTTTTTTTTTTTTTTTTTTTTTTTGCACAACATCCCATAGGGAGGCCAGCTCCGTTACTGAATCCCGTCAATTCTAAGACCTAGTTTGCTTCCATTTTTATCTCTGAAATTAGGATACATCTTAGAATCAAGGCCGCGTCAGTTTAACTGGCAGGTCGGTTTTCTCCATCATACATAAAAATAACGACGCACGTTATAAATAATAGTGTCTTCGCTTTAATGAGATGCCCTCCATTGTGATCCCTGTTTCTCAGGAGAGGTGACAAGCGGGGGGTGTTGCAGATGTGGCCCAAGATCACACGGCAAGAAGGGCAAGACCCGTAAAAAGCATGTGAATACCCCAGAGATATACAGTCTCTGAGTTGCCCACTCTGGAAGGTAGCCCCAAAGCAAGAGTTTCCGTTTTTCGGAACCGATTATACAGATGCGTGACCAGAGCAGAACTAACCACGTGAGGCATCAGAAGAGTTGTCACATTCTCCTCCTCCACCTTCCCTTGAAGTCTTCAGCTTCTCCTCAGGAAAATGTAGGTAGAACTGGTTGGAAATTTGCCCCAAATATCAGTCTCCTCTGGAAGGTCAACCTTGCTTGAGCAGAGAGTAGGAAACGGCAGCCTGACCGCAGAGGGCCTCACGCCCACTCTGTGCCACTGGGCTTGGAGAGAGGATCACAGACCAGCTCCTCCCACCTCGTGCACACCCTGAGCACCCATAGGCAGCTCCCCAGTGCTGACGGCACCCGCATTGCCTCCAACTGGGCTTCAATTGGGGGGCGGTGGGACCAGAAACATTTGACAGACGGGAGGAAGAGGCAGACAAATTCAGGAATTATTTTTCCAGCCCAGATCACGTTTATCATCTGAGCCTGGTTTTTGTGTTCCACTGAAGTCAGCCTGTGAAAACTTTGACCATGCTTGGCTCTCAGGAAAGACACAGAATGCTTGGGAAAACTCATAGAGTCTGAAGAAATCCAAGCATGGTCTTATTTTTAATGGTCTTCTGGGCCTATTCTTGAAGGCACAGCCTCGTAGCTGAGCCAGCCGACCATCACCTTAGCCTGCTGGTCTGAAGCACCACTTGGTAGAGGAGAAGGAGCTCGTGTTTGGAGCTCATTCAGCGCTGGGTTTCCGTGTGGATCCGGCTGCCTGCCAGCCGTGCCCTGCGGGAACCCTGGTCTCCCCCTCCGTAGCATGGGTGTGGTGGCTAAAGATGACCGCTGGTCTCTGTTGATGCTCCCAGAGCAGAAGAGGTGGGGTCCCACGCCCACCTTTGGAGCCTGGACTCATCTTAATGACTTGAGTTGACCAGAAGAATGTGTCAGAAGTTGACGCTCTGGGACTTTGGGGGCTGGCTCACCTGCAAAGCCTCTTGGCGATTCCACCCAGGCTCCTTGGAATTCAGCCTTTGTGGGGGAAGCAGCCCGAGCAGCCCTATGGGGAGGTCCACATGGAGAGGAGCTGAGGCCTGAGGCTGAAGCTCCAGCTGAGGGCCGGCATCTACCTGCCAGCCGTGCAAGTGGGCCATCCTGGAGGTGGGTCTTGCAGCCCCCCTGGAGCTGCCTCGGTGGATGCCATGTGGAGCAGATGCAGGCTGTCCCTGTGCCCAGACTGCGGACTTGTGACCAAGAGAGATGATTGCTGTAATTTTGAGTCACCGAGTTCCGGGGCGATGTGTCATGCGCTCACGGGTAAATGGAACGGTGGGAGTAAAACTAATGCCTCGCCCAGAGGTGGTGCTGGGAGTGAGAGGAGAACCAGCATGTAGGGCCAAGTGCTGGCCCGCGCACAGTAGGCCCTGAGTGAAGCCAGGTTCTCTTCCTTCCCTTGCCAGTAACCAGTGCGTGATCTATGTGGTTACTGGTTCTTGTGTCCTGGTGGGACAGTGTGGTCATCCACCCGGAGGTGGGCACAGGGCATCATCGTGACTCCGAGTTGACTAGACCTCACATCGCTCTCTGTCACCTGTTAAGGCGGCCATCGCCAGAGCATATTGCCTTTGGGTGACGTCCAGTCTTAGATCATCCACCCTGGTTTCCGTCAAGGCAAGTTTCCTGGGATTTAAAGCCAATGACTTCCCGTGTCCTCAGAAGACAGTTGAATATGACAGCATGTTGAAGGCTGCACCTAGTGCCCAGCTTGGTGCTCTGACTACGGGCAAACCAGGGACTGGCCTCTCCCTCATGCAGAGACCTCTTCATGGACCCCAGAAGGGCTCCCATCAGGTCCCGTTCCAGCACAAGGATCAGGTGCCCGGCCATCAGCACCCCGACCCCCGGCCCACGGGACATACCAAGGCTTCCTGGGGCTCTGGAGCTTGTTACTTCTGAAATGCCCCTGGGCAGGGCTCCAGCCCAGCAGGCAGCAGCAAAGGGCATTAGGGGTGGGGTGGGGAGGGTCGGGTGGGCTTTGCACCCACCCATGGGCCTGTTCTGATGCTTGCCTGAGCTCTCAGTGCCCTTCCTTCACTCCCACCTGTAGGGGAGGGGCTGACACAAGGGAAGCCTGTTCTAACACTTCCCAGGCAGCAAGGTCACAAAGTAGGGGCTGCAGACGCCACTGGGAAGATGGCCACATGATATAGTGTGTAACCCGGTGTTACCCGGTGTGTTACCCAGTGTGTAACCGGGTCAGGGGAGGGGAGGCCGGGGAATTTGTCCCTCTTTGTGCTGAGCGTCATCCGGTGCACCTCGTATGGTGGCATTCCAGCCATTGCCTCCCTGTACCTGTAGCAGGGGCCGTCTGGAGCACCCAACTCTCAGAGTGCTGGGGGAGTTCAGTGAGATGCTACATTCAAGCCGTTGGCCTGACTCTGGTGCAGTACAAGCTGTCAGTACCATTCTGGGTGATGATGCTGACGATAGTCCTCCAACAACCTTTTGAAGTGGGTCTTGGGTCCTCCATGACAGAGAACTGGAGACTCTGAAAACTCAGTATTAATCATCACAGATTTGGGCAGGGCAGAGCGAATCCAGAGAAATCAGAGCCATTCAGAAGTGGCGCTGACATTAAATCAGGTAAAACAAACCAGACATCCATCTCCCTTTTTGTGCCCACAGACCTGGGCAATTGCATACATCTTCCAAGCAGATGGTGGAGCCTGTGCTCTTCCACCCAGGGCCACCGCATTGTCTGGCGGAGGCCGGGGAGTTCTGCGCCGCTCCACATCTGTGCCTGCATCAGGCCGTGACGCGGAAGCTAACAGCCCGTTGTTATTGGCGCTGTCGTCCTCGTTCTGGGCAGATAACAGGGATCCTGCCGTTTCTCTGGTGTCTCTTCTCAGCTCCAGCGTAGCAGCTGCCAGCACTGAGATGAGTGAACCCAGAGTGCAGACAACTTGGGGTATCTGCCCTTCTAGGAAGCGTTCTTGGGTGATGTTTCTCATTCCAAACCCAGGCATCTTAGCAAGGCTGACATTGCTGTGGGCCTGAGGCTCTCATGATGCCCACTTCTGTTGGGGTTTGGGGCAGGGGGACAAGAGGCCACCAGAGAGGCTTCACTGATCTGCCCTTCTGTGCTTTTCTTCCCTTCCAACTCTCAGAACGTCCCATGTGCCAGGTATCTATCCATTATCTATTGCTACATAGCAAACTACTACAAAGGTAGTAGCCTAACCCAACCCATGTTTGTTATTTCACAGTCTGTAGGGGTCAAGAATCCAGGCACACCTTACCTGGGGCCTCTGCCCAGGGTCTTACAAGGCTACAGTGAGGGTGGGAAGTGGGATGCATTCTCATCTGGGGGTTCGACTGTGGAGGAATCTTTCCCAAACCCTTCAGGTTGTTGTCAGGATTCATGTCCTTGTGGCTGTGTAAGTGGAGGCCCTGGCACTTTGCTGGCAGTCAGCTGGAGGCCACCTTCTCATTCAGAAGCTGCTCATGGTTCCTTGCCATGTGGGCTTCCCCGATGTGGTTGCTGACTTTATGGAGCCAACAAGCGGAGTCTCTCTTCCATGTACAAGGAAGGGAGAGCATAGATAGATTAGTAGGGAGATGCATCAGTAGGTAGACCTATGCGGATAGAGAGATGATAGAGCTAGCTAGCTAGATATACACATGTAGAGAGGTAGAGATGAAGAGATGATAGGAAGTAGATAATAGATACAGCAAGAGATGATTGATAGACCAATAGGTAGATATGATAGATCAATCACAAGCTAATGACAGGAGTAACATCCCATCATCTTCATCACATAGTTGTTAGAAGTTAGTCGCAGGTCCTGCCCACACTCAAGGGAAGGAGATTACACCTACCATCTCTAACCCCAAGAGGTGGAGGTCCAGGGAGCCATCTTAGAACGCACCTTATCGCCAGGGCCTCAAGAGTTACATGGCATCATCCTCATGTTCTAAACAAGGAATTGGGGTTGAGAGAGGTAACTTGCCCAGCTCCAACAGTTCCTCAATGGCCAATGGGTAACTTCTACATGTTCGTAACATGCCCTTCGATGTCCTCAATGCAAAGTGCTGATAACCTGTCCGTTGATTTTGCCTGATTCACTTGGGCCAGAATATCCACTACCTTCTCTTCAGTGACATGCGTTGTGCTGATAACGTACTTGTTCGGTGCATCTTGCCTCTGCACCCCCACTATGTGCTCTAAGAAAGCAAAGATTGTATCTACCTTGTTTGTAGCCAAATCCCTGCACCCGGAGGGGTTCCTGGCCCAGTGTATGCACTCTGTAAACACTCATTCAGCAAATACTCATTAAGCTGGGCTGTGTACTTTGGATACAGAGAGGATTAAGATGCAACTCTACTTCACAAGCCCCTCACTCTATCGCAGAGCACAGATATAACCTACGAGGTAGTGTGGTGTGGCACAAAGATGACAATGGTTTCCTCAGGTTGGCCCATTCTTATGTCCCCAGAACCTACACAGTGACTAGCACATAGTAGGTGCTCAGTAATGTTTGCAGACGGTTGCTAGTCCTGTTACCTGGCATGCCCTGCTCTCTTCTGTCCTGCAGAGTGTAGAAAATAAAAATCATTAAAGATTAATTGGTCAGGAAAATCCAGAGAAAGTTAAAAAAAATATATGTAATAACATCCCAGGCTGGCTTCAGAAGTCTCTGATGCAATCCCACATCCTGGCACCTCCCTTTCTGAGCAGAGCTTTGCATTTTGAAATAGGGGGGAGAAAAAAAAAAGGACTGTAATTATTAAAATTGTGTATATAGGAGAATTTAGCCTTTCATTTGAGGTGTCCTAATGACACTTCAACAACTGCTAGAGAAGATAATAGGGTTTAGAGCAATTACACAGCCCATCAAATACTGAACATGAGTGATTCAGATTCATGCTTGGAGCTGGAACAATTCTCAGCAGTTTTGCTCATACACAGCTGTTTCATTTAAAATATTTTGGCAGAAAATCACAAAGTGGGCTGTGCTGGCCATCCTGTTCTGGAGGCTTAACCCCTGCATATCCGGTGTCATCCTTTGCTTCCACCCCCAGTAGGCACCCCCACTTTAATTGCCCTTGGTGGTTTATTGCACAACATATTTGGGAGTTAAAACCTGGCCCTTTAGATGAAAATGCTGGGGGTTTTGTTGCTTCTTAGCCTTCTGGAATATTCTGTGTCTTTTGATTTAGTTGGTTGGTATCATTTAATCACGAGGTGGCCAGTCCCATGTGGCTGTGAGAGTGTATTAGTCAGATGGCCAGAAACAGTTGGCCCACTCAAACTGAGTGATTTGAGAAGAGTAACAGAAATCCCATAGATGGGGTGGCTTACACAGCCAGCATTTCCTTCTCATTTCCTTCTCCCTGTTCTGGAGGCTGGGAAGTCCTATAACCTAGGTGTTTGTAGATCCAGTGTCTGGTTAAGTGCCTCTTCTTGGTTTGCAGGTGGCTGCCTTCTTGCTGTGCCCATGGCAGAGAGATCATCCCTCTTGTGTCTCCTCTAATAAGGGCATTAATCCCATTCACAAGAGCTCCACCCTCATGACCTCATCACCCCCCAAAGGCTCCACCTCCTAACACCACCACACTGGGGATTAGGCCTTCAACATATGAATTTCGGGGGATAGAAGTACTTAGTCCATAGCAAGTTCAATAAAAGGGCTGTTGACGAGGGCTCAGCTTGAATGTAGAGAATCCCACAGGGACAGCACAGTACCCTGGGGATGCCATAGCACGAAGCTGATACCTCTTTTAGGTCTCAAGGGGCAAAGGGCAGGGAGCACTTAAGAGAATATGAATAGTGTACATGTACAGAATGGGGGAAGCTCAGTCAAAGCTGCAGCTTTGAGTTCAAGGCAAGCAGCCCAACCCCCAGTAACAGTGAGGGAACCATACCTTCTCCACCCTCCAGGCTCCTCCTGGTGCCTCTCATTGACCAGACACAAGGGGAAGCGCCAGACCCAAAGACCACTGATGCATTCCATCCAGGGCAGGCTCCTGGTGCTCTGAGAAAGGTAGCAGGATGAAGATATCCAGCATAAAGGAGGCCCAAGAAAGTAGATGTACATCCTCTGCCCAGAGGGAGAGGGCCTCTAGCTGAAGACAAAAACCTTGCAGGTGCCTGGTGATGGGCACATGTAGTTGCAGCATAAAGAACTCATTCAATTTATCTTGAACCATTGGGAGCTCACTGTAAGGGGACTTGGGGGAAACCTAGAAAATGCCCCAAATCCTCAGGCCTCAAGGAGAGCTTGACCCAGCCCTCTAAGACTGTTAAATTTACATGTCAGCTTGGCTACACTCCGGCGCCCAGTTGTTTGGTCAACCACTAGTCTAGATGTTGCTGTGAAGGTATTTTGTTGATGGGATTACTATCTACACTCAGTTGGCTGCAAGGAAAGGAGATTACCCTGGATAGTGCAGGGGGGACCTCATCCAATCAGTGGAGGCCTTAAAAACAAATTTTAAAATTGAGATTTCTCAAAGAAGGAAGGAATTCTGCCTCGAGACTGTACCATAGAACTCCTGCCTGAGCTTCTAGCCTGCCAACCCACCCTGCAGACTTCAGACCCAGGTCTGCAACATCAACACCTGCCTGAGTTTCCAGCCTGTCCCACAACTTGGAGACTCGTCAGCACCCACAATCATGTGAACCAATTCCTTCAAATAAATGAATTAATGAATGAAGAATGAATGAATGAATGAATGAGCATCTCCTATTGGTTCTGTTTCTCTGAAGAACGCTGGTGAATACTCCCATCACCTGTAAGATGATCCCAGACTCCTCTCCAGGGCCTCCCATGGTCCAGCCCCCGCCACCCTGCCCCCTCTGTAACCTTAATTTGTAATCCAGGGATTCTTCAACACTAATGTGCTCAGACATCACCTAGAGAACCTGTGAAAACAGTTTCCCGGGCCCCATCCCCAGGGATGCAGATCCACTGGGACGGGGGCAGGCCCATGAATTTGCATCCGAACCAGGATGTTGATACCGCTGGACCAAGAAGCACAGTTGGAGTAACTGCTCCTGATTGTTCCCTCTCGGGGGTTCAGGGTGACTTTGCTAAGTCACAGTCTCTGCTCTTGGAGCCATCTGCCAGTGCCAAGTGCCACATCATCTGGCAGGGCCCCTGAGAGCCCCTGTCTGCCTGCCAGCCTGGAGACAGTCATGGCGAATGGGACATTTCCACAGGCTCCCATTAGCGCCACAACTGGGTTTGTTCTCACAGCTGCAGACCCCGATCCTGGGCTGCACAGCTGCCTGAGTTCAGCTGGAGCATGCGAATGAGCTGCATGAACATCAAGTTAGGTTTCCCACTGTCGCCCACAGTAGGTTGGCAGTGCCTGGCCAAGTGGGCTCCGTGGTCGGTGAACCGGATCTTGGAGAATAGAATTTCAAGAGGAGGATCAGGGCCCCAGTGAGGGAGGCATTCTGAGCTTGAGCAAAGGGCAGAGGTGAGAAGCTGCAGGTTGGGTCTGGGGAATGATGGTGGTTTGGTTTGAAGGCTCCTCTCATGGAGGAGCAGTGGGGTTGAGACTGGGGAGGGTCATGAGGGATGTTGAAGAGCCCCCTGAAGGTCTAATGCAGGGGAGGGGCATGCTTGACATGGACAGAGGAAAGGGATGAAGCCCCGTGCCATTGAGGATGGAGAGTTCTGGATGCAGCAGGACTATGACCTATTCTGGGATGGACAGTTGGGAGAAAGGGGAGCAAGTGAGGAATAAAAACAGGACATCATCATCCTCATTTTGATTCTGAGTCTCAATGCCTGCGGAACAGAGGCCCCACTGACCAAATCAGGAGAAACATTGATAAATGATGGGTTCGTAGCTCGAAAGGATCCTCAGAGTCACCATTACAGGCTGAGCTGTGTCCCCCCAAAACTCATCTGCTGAAACCAGCTCCCAGTGCCTCCGAATGTGCTGTATTTGGAGATATTGGCCTTTAAAGAGGTAATTAAGTGAAATAAGGTCCTTAGGGTTGGCGCTAATTCAACGTGACTGGTGTCTGGCCTCTGCATTACTTATGCAATGAAGGAGGATTTTTATAAGAAGAGATTGGGACACAGACAGGCACAGAAGGACGACCCCATAAGGACCTAGAGGGAAGACCGCCATCTACACGCCCAGGAGAGAGGCCTAAACCAAGCCTGCTGACCCCTGGACCTCAGACTTCTAGCTTCCAGACTGGAAGAAGTTAACCTTAGTTGGTTAGCTCCCCGGTCGGCAGTGCTTTGTTATGACGGTCCCAGAAGAATCAACGGTCACCCAGCTGGATCTCCTGTTTCACAGATGGGAATATTAAGGTCCAGAGAGGGGAGGGTCCCGTCCAGTCTACTGAACAGGGCTCTCGGCTCCAGGCAAGTGATTGTTTTTCACCGCACCGTGCTGCCTCTTCCATCATGAAATATTGACCATCTCCCTGTCTACAGTTTAGTTTGTTCAAACAATTTGCTGCCACTAAAGCAAACTAGTCTCTGTTTGTTTTTTTAAAATAATGATTTTCTCCTGGAGTTCTTGGATTCTGCTCTCCCAGCAGCCGTGGACTCCTGCTCCTGCCCTTCTGGCTCCCTCTGATTCGCTGTCCCCCCCTCCTTCCCCCACGCTGGACGGCCCAGCCCTGGAAAATAAGCTTTCATCCCAGCCAGGTGGTGCCACTGCCACTGCCAGCACAGAGCTTCACCCAGGGCCAGTGGAGGTGGAGCTGGAGGTGGAGGTGGAGCTGGAGGTGGAGGTGGAGCTGGAAGTGGAGGTGGAGCTGGAGCTGGAGGTGGAGGTAGAGCTGGAGCTGGAGGTGGAGCTGGAGGTGGAGGTGGAGCTGGAGCTGGAGGTAGAGGTAGAGCTGGAGGTGGAGCTGGAGCTGGAGGTGGAGGTGGAGCTGGAGCTGGAGGTAGAGGTAGAGCTGGAGGTGGAGCTGGAGGTGGAGCTGGAGGTGGAGCTGGAGCTGGAGCTGGAGGTGGAGCTGGAGCTGGAGCTGGAGGTGGAGCTGGAGGTGGAGCTGGAGGTGGAGCTGGAGCTGGAGCTGGAGCTGGAGGTGGAATCTTCAGGCAGAAAGCTGTCTGGGTTCAGGAGCTGTCGGCTAGCCCCGTGGACTGAAGCGTCATGAGGATGTGACTATAGAGCTTTAAGAATCTGAACAAGAAGGTTGTGTCCACCCCCATGGGAAGCATTTGGAATCGGGATGTAGAATGAGAGCGGGTGCCATGCTTGTCACCAGCCTGGGGTACCTATTGGCATTTAGAAGGTAGTGGCCAAGGAAGCCACATGTCCCCATATGCAGGGGACAGTCGCATGCAAGGAACCGTTCTGCAGGTATGCCAGTTGTGCCACGTGGAGAAAGCAAAAGAGCCAGACAAGGAATGGCTCGTACCGTGTGGAGCAGGGGCAGGTGTGCAGAACACGGAAGCCAGGGCCAGGAAGGCTGTTGGGCCGGCGGCCGGAGGAGAGGAGCCACTCCGAGTGTTCCAGAAAGCCCCGGATGAGGACGAGAGCTGAGCAGGAGCAGTGGAGGCAGGTGCAGCGCGAGGGGTGGTTACCTCCCGGGGGGCCCAGGTAGCAGGAAGGAGGCCGGAGGGAGGCAGGGACCAATGGGGTGCAGGCGGCGCGGAGGCTTGCCGATTGCTGCCACCACCTGTCCTACAGATACTGTCCGTAAAAACACGGGGACCGTTGGTCCCACCATTGTATTTAAGGGAAACGTGCCTCGGCCCTGCCTGAGGCTGGGCAAGGAGCAGGGACCTCGGGCATTTTCGGGACCCAGCGGGACACAGCGCTTGTGCCAGCAGCTCGGGGTGGCAGGGAGCGGGGGAGGCATGTGGTGGAAGCGGTCATCGGGATGAAACAACAGGAGGGGTGGGAGACAGGCCCCGGAAGCGGCACCACCGTGTTATTTATGGTCGCGCGGTCATGGTCCCCGTGGTAACCGCCCTGTCACCTCATCCGGCCTCGGGGTGGCCTCCTCTTGCTCCAGCCGCAGTCTCTATGGCGTTTGTCCTTCACCCTCGCAGCCTCTTTCTATCCGGTTCTCTGTGGCGGCCTCATGACTCTGGGTGGCGGTGAATCCTTGGTTGGCTCTACAAACTGAGGATTTGGTTTCATGGGTTTTTTTGGGTTTTTTTCAAGTTTCTTTTTTCAAGGTCCACCTTTCGTGGCTGTTTAGGTGGAGACGAGGGTGCAAGGCCACTGAGATGAGGCCCTGCCTCTGACTGTTGTGCCTTGAGCTTTGCACCCCCTCTGCCAGGAAGCCCCCAGCCTGCGCCCCCACCCCAGGCCCAAACGGGGGGCGTTCAAGCCTTCAGCACACGCAAGCAAGAGCTGCCTTTGGACTCCTATTGACTGAAGCCCCGGCCCGTGTGTGCCCAGCTGGGAGGCTCGGGCCAGGAGCACCCCGTCCAGCCTGTGGGATGCTCTCGGGACACACTGCGACCCTACAAGACGTGGGGCTGGTGCTCTGGGCTTGGTCCTCTCCTGCCGTCTGCGCCCAGAGGTCCCTTCAGCGGCCCTAGAACACGTCACCCTTGCTCCTTTCTCGCACTTCTCCTCTGCAACCCCCCACCCCCATCATGCTTTCTGGGTCGTCCTGCGCTGCCTCCAGCCCGCGTGGGCGGGTGAGAAACGCCACGAGCTGCCGCGTGTCGTGGAACCGTCTCTGCGTCCGGGTGTCAGTGCTTTGCACTTAGGCTCCCGTCATCCTCAAAGAACCTCAGGGAGCCGGCCACTTCGTCACCGTCCCATCTTCCAGAGGGGCAAACGGAGGCTCAGAGAGACCAAGTCATTTGCCCAAGGGCGCACAGCCCGTGGGGCACAGAGCCGGGCCTGGAACGCAGGTTGTCGGGCCACAAAGCACGCATGCGTGGGTCCCAGGCCGCCCCGTCCCCTGGCCTCCCGGTGCTGCCCCGCCGTCCGCCCTCTACCCCATCCTGCCTCTCCATCCCCAGGCCTCGAGGACCCCGGCACTCACGTCTCACTTGTTCCTGTGGGCTCACTGCCATCTCTCAGGCCCACAGCCCCTGGAGGGCACACGGGTGTCCCCAGCCTCCATCCGTGGGCAGCTGAATGGACAGTCACGAGGCCTGAGACGTTCAAAAGCTCACCCAAGGCCACGCAGCAAGAAAGTGGCTGAACATCAGTTTGGCTTCACGTCCTCAAAACCCGCAGCTCGATGCCGCCCCCCCGGCCCCCCTTTCGGGGACCCCCATGCTCCCCCATCCCGGCCACCTCCTGCGATCGCTCCTCTCTGATTCCCAGATTGCAAAAGAAGGTAGAAACCAGGAGAAGGGGAAATTTCTCGGCGTCTGATGACAGGCGTGTTCTAATTATCTGTTGATGCTCATAATGGGCAGGAACTTGCCTCATTGTCAGGCGCTCCGAGCCTGGCCATATGGGTTTATTTTAGTGGATTTTTGTATTGTGAAAAAGAGTTTCTGTTAAACACAAGAGTGAGTCATCGTCTGCTTCTGAAATTGCCCCCAGCCTGCACCGCCTTCACGGGCGCTCTCTGACAGCTGGGTTGCAATTTCCAGAAACCTCTACAGAGCTCCCTTGCTGCTCCTTGGGGGTGAGATGCCCTGTTCCGGGAGTGTCGCCCCCTCCTCTGTGCTTCCTGAGCCCTGGTACCCACCCTGGCCTCCCCGTCCCCTGGGGGTGGTTCTGGCAGGTTTTTCATCTGCTTCTCCAGCGAGATTGTGAGTTCCTCTGGGGCAGCGACTGGGTCTTTTTCGTCTGTCTCTATGGAACCCGGCGCACCCACTCCGCCAGCGTGAGCCTGCTGAAGGATGATCCCCAGTTTCATTTGCTTTTTTACCCTCCGCATGCCTGGCTGGGAAACTGGGTTAAAAAGAGTTCAGGTGCCTGGGTTCTGATGATACACACGCAGTCTCATGCAGGACAGGCTGCCCCAGGGAAATGGACCATTTGAGACCAGACCAAATAGAGTTCAAATCCTGACTCGGCTGCTGTGTGATTTGGGGTTCACCAAATCCCCGCCCAAGTCTCAGTGTCCTTATTTGTACCATGGGAAGCAACCCCAACTCATTAGAATTGCTGTAAGGGGGGCGCCTGGGTGGCTCAGCGACTGAGCACCTGCCTTGGGCTCAGGGCGTGACCCCGGGGTCCCAGGATCGAGTCCCACGTCGGGCTCCCCACAGGGAGCCCGCTTCTCCCTCTGCCTGTGTCTCTGCCTCTCTCTCTGTGTCTCTCATGAATAAATAAATAAAATCTTTTAAAAAAATTGCTGTAAGGCCAAATAAACTCATGCATGCAAGGCTCGGCACAGCTTGGCCTTTCTCCTCACCTGCGAGCTGGGCCTGAGGCATCTGTTGTTTATGGGATTTGCAAATCCTCAGCCCTTCCTAGGATAGAACAGGAGCCCCTTTCACCTATTCTTAGGGGAAACTGTGGACACAGGCTGGGGCGCCTTTTATTCCTCCTCCATATGCATAAAAGCTGGTTGTGCCCACCTTCTCATCCCAGAGTTAGTCTTATTAAATGATGCAGCTGGAGAGAGAGGTGAAAAATGCCAGCACACGTGCCATGCCCCAGCCCTCCTCTGCCCGCGGCAGACATCCACAATTGATCGCCGAACACTCTCTGTCACCCCTAGAATGGCCTGCCCAGTCGCCGCCCAGGGAACTTTCAGGCCAGAATTGTAGTCGTTGAGCAATTAGCAAACACTTGCTCTTTCGAAAGGGGAAAGCGATACACGTTATTACAGTTAAGATGCGTGTGTCTTACGCCACTGTGCTGTGTAAGTGTTCGGGACCCTGGGGATCCCATCTCTGTCTTATTATCAGCCTGTTTTGTTTGAGTATAAACAATAAATATATTGCAAATTATTAATGGAAAAGCATGTTTAGGAATTACAGTGATTACAGATCAATTGAATGGAAGAATTACTACAATCACTGGGTAATTAGAACCTTCCTGGCCTGAGAGTGGGGGTGGGGGGTACATGAGCTCTGGGATTGATTCCTCTGCTAAGCAGACTCTCAGAACCAGAAAGAATGAGTCCCGACCTGCGGGGAAGCCAACTTGACAATTATAAGTTGGGGTAGCCGTCCCTAGCACCCCCAAAGAAGACGATGCCACATGCATTACAGATGCTTTCAGCTCAAGGTTACAGAAACCCTGACTAAGAGCAAGCAGCTTAAACTGCCGGGACTGTTTTTGTCCTCCCACCAAATCAGAAATCCAGTGGTCGGTGGAACTGGCCTGGTGCCACATTTCCATGGGAGAATCGAGAGCCCCACCTCTTTCCATCTTCCTAGGTCATCACTGGGAGGTTGATGGTCCATCGCTTCACGGTCACAGAATGGCTGCTGTTGCTCCAGGAACCACATTTGCATTCAAGACAGAAGAGACAGCGACAGCAACATTTGTCCTTTCTACCAGGAGAGCCCAGAGGAGGCTTCTCCTTATGTCTCCTTGGCCGAGACCGAGTCACAGGGCCATGCTTGCTGCAAGAGAAGGCGGGAGAACGAGGCACAGGGTATCCTTAGGCCCAGCATGGTCTTCCTTCTTGCGCTGAGGCTGTTACTCTGAATAAGCAGGGTTTCTGTTAGAAGAAAGGAGAGCCTGGAAATTGGACAGACAACTAATGGTGCCTGTGACAGGTGTTCAAAGGGCCCCAACTCACCTTTGAGCCACGCCGGGCATCAGTAGTGGAGCCGTGCATGACTCAGTTGTTCCGTGTTCATTCATTCATTCATTCCTTTAATATAGATTTAATAGGTGCCCAATGGATGTCAGAAATTGTGCTAGGATATGAGAACAAGTACAGGTTAAGGATGAGTAAACGTGGCCTCTAAGCCGAGGATGAAAGATGAGAGTTTGCGGCCTTGTCCCACGCGTGTGTGCGTGTGCGCGTCAGGGTGGGGGGGGTGGATGCACGCGGAGGAAGCGGGAGGAGAAACGTGCTGCGGGCAGAGGGAACAGTATGGATGATGGTTTCCATGGAGCAAGAGGTGAGACCCGTCCTGCGCGGAGACGGGAGGAGGCCAGTGTGGCCAGAACGTGAGAAGTGAGCCTGGAACGACAGACAGACACCAGGTACAGGAGAACCTCCTGAGCCAGCCTGAGCTTAGGCCTTATCTGAAGGGTCGTGTCTGCACCCCCAGCCCTTGCCACGAAGGGGCAGGTAAAAGTGGCCCCAACCACTGCCCCCCCCAGCACCTGGCCAGCATGTGAGCGTCGGTCATGGCTGTATTTTGGTCAAGACTCATGGTGATAGGTTGGCAGTGGGGCAGGGGAGAGGGATTGTTTAATTTAAAAAAAAAAAAAAAAGATGAAAGAGGGTAGTGATTGGTGCGTGTTACTAAAAAAAATTTAAAAAATAAAAAAAAAAATTCAAGAATAGTTGGCTTCACGCACAGCTGGACCCGGAGGTCAAATGATGTCACCATGCACCTCTCTCTTCTTCTAGATCTTTTTTCCCCCGTTCTGTTATCTTCATTCTCATACAGGCTGCGCCTGAATCACAGCGAGCGAGCGTCAGGCGCTCTGGACACGCGTTCTGTGAACCTGGGACCCCCGAGGGAAGGAGCGGTCGTTCCAGGGGAGCCTCCGACGGGGGCTCATCCCAGGTGACACGGCCAGGCTTCAGCGGCCTTCTGAGCCCACGGGCGCTGGGCTCTAACGGGCGGGCATGAGGCAGGAGCCCGCCCCAGGGGCCGACGCGGGGGGCAGAGACAGAAAGAAGAAATTGAGGTGCAGAGCCCTGCCCTCCAGGAGACCGGCGGCCTGGCGCCCTCCTGCCTCGTTCTCACCTCGCCTGTCGCTGTCAGGGGCGCTCCTGTGTTGACGCAGCTCCTGCTATCCTGTCCCCCCTCGGCCGTCCCCCCACTGCTCCCCTGCCCCCAGACCCGCTGACTCACACGGGCTCCCCCGCATTGACAGTGACCCTCGGTCCTCCCCCGCCCAGGCTAGAAGTGCTTCTCATGCTCTAGCTCCATCTGCCGCCGCCCCGTGACTGCCCCCGGGGGCAACGGGATCCCCCCGCCACCTTCCCCACCGTCCTCCCTTCCTCACCTGGCACGGCTTGGCCCACGTTGGTTAATTCCATCTTTAATTTTTAAAAAATGCTGAGGTCATTTATCCTACACAACGTGGGGACGCGGGCCCCGTGTGGGGCGTTCCGTTCAGTTTCTCGGCAGCCTCGCCGGGGTGTCGCCACCACGAGGCATCTATTTACTGGGTCCCACGTACAGCGCGGCTTGTCTGCTCTCAATCTGACAAGAAATATTGAGCCTCACCTCCAAGGTTTTACAAAAATATGGATAGATGGCAATCTGGACTCTGCATCGACAGAGAGCGTTGCCCCCTGAGTGGGAAACAGGGAAGGGACAAGAGCTTAGCTAGGGCACAGACCACCTTTGCCTGGCCTCCAGGACGACCTCCAGTCTTACCTCCTCCGGAAGGCCTCCTCTCAAATCCCCACTGTGCGATTCAAGACTCTGTCGGGTTGCAAGTGACAGAAACCCAACTCCGATAGGCACAGGCAAAAATTAGCTGATTGATTAGCCCTCAAAACTGAAAATCGAGCAGCGTGTGGCTTCAGGTCTGGCTGGATCCTGACACTCGAGAGATCCCAGCAGTGCTTAATACTCCCTCTCTGTCTCTGTCTGTCTGTCTCTCTTTCTCTGTGTCTCTCTGTCTCCATCTCTGGGACCCGCTTGTCTGGTGCATGGGCTTCATTCTTAAGCAGAATCTTAACGGGTCCCTGGAATGTCCGAGACACGTTCTTACAGTTGAGCAGCTTCAACAGCAAGAAGGTGTCTTTTCCCCAAATTTTCCCCTAGACATCCTGTGGCTGACAGTCTCCGTCTTTGATTGGCTCAGCAACGGTCATGGATCTAGGGTCTAGACAGGTCCTGCCATCTGTTATTGCGTTGCCCACAACACAAAAGGGCTTCTTACACTTTTAAATGGTTGAGAGAAAAAAGTCAAAAGAACAGTGTATCGTGGCATCTGAAAATTATATGAAATTCAGGGACACCTAGGGGGCTCAGTGGTTGAACATCTGCCTTCGGCTCAGGGCATGACCCCGGGGTCTGGGGATCGAGTCCTGTATCGGGCTCCCCGCAGAGAGCCTGCTTCTCCCTCTGCCTGTGTCTCTGCCTCTCTCTCTGCGTCTCCCATGAATACATAAATAAAATCTTTAGAAAAAAAAAGAAAATTATATGCAATTCATATTTTAGTGTCCATAAAGGTTGATTGGGGCCCAGCCCTGCTTATTTGTTTGTGTTGTCGAAGGCCCCTTTTGTCCTATAAGGGGTGGACTATGTGGCTCACAAGGCCAAACATTTACTATCTGGCTCTTTATAGAAAAAGTTTGTCAACCTCTGGTCTACACGCAGTATAGCCAGTGGGGTCCTGAATTCAGTGCCCACCCTTGGATTTTGGGGGTAGAGTCAGCCCAGCTAAGCGAGCACGGGATGAGAGTGGCCGGGGGTTTCCGGGGGGACAGGCATCTCCTCTGTGCACTGCCTTAGGCTGGGATATCCCAGAAGCAGACACGCCTGTGAGCACATGCTCTTTATGGGGAGGAGGGGGCTCTGGGGAGCACTGGTAGGGGTGGAGGAGGGCAGTGAGCAACCTGCTGTGCCCTACGGTCGCTGCAAACAGAAGCCGCCCTGTAGGCTGCCGTAAGGAGAGACGATGGTGTCTGTGGCCAGCTCTAAATTTGAAGAAAAAAAATAAGTAAAAATGTACCATAAAGTTTTCCAGTGACTACAGGGCAAATAAGAGAAGGAAAGGAAAGCGCCATGGCCGGCAGCTGCAGACAGCATTTCTACACGGCACTTCAAGAGCCCTTCTGTCCCTGTAACCCCGTCTCCTGCCTCCACCTGCCCCCAGCCCCTGGCCAGGACTCCCCTGGCTTACACACGGCCCAAGGACACGCCCCGGCCCCACCCAAAGGCCAGGCAGCTCCGCCCGTGTCACCTTCCTCCCTGCAAAATGGAGTTCGAGGAACCGACAAATGGTGCTCCAGTCATCGCTGCTGATCCTTAACCAAATGTGGCCTAAAACAAGAGTCAGCAGATGGAGACCAAAATGTCACCTGTATTACTGGCAAGCCCCCCGAGGTTGGAAAGAGAGGAATGGGGATGTAATTAGGGAGGTAAGTCCACCCAGGCCATTGGACAGCCACAGGCCAATGGGGTCCCTACCCCAAGGGAATGACCTGCTCTCAGCTGTGGAAGAACCAGCCAGCAAGGGGGCTTCCTGCAGGCAGCAGGTCCCGAGACCGGGGATCAGGGTACACTGAAGCCTGCAGTGCGTGAGGGGCGGGGACCAGGAGGGCAGGAGGTGGCCAGTCCAGGCCCCCAGGCATTACCTCTTTTAGAATTCATTATATGACATATAATACAGGTCAAACAAACAAACAAAAACAATAATAATGATAATATGGTTAAAACACCCTACTAATGAGTTTGAACATTTTAAAGTATAACTTTTACAAACGGCACCCATAGACCCACCACCCCACTGAGGAACTAGATAGTGAGCAGCCTTGCCGAGGCCTCCTCTGGGCTCTTCCCCTTCCCAGGCTCAACTGATCTAAGCACACGGTGTTATCTTTCTCATTCCTTTGCTTTTTTTTTTTTTTGTCTTATCACATGTTCATAGATCTCTAAATAATGATTAATTTTTTAAAAATTTTACAAAAATATTTTATGTAGTTTCTTGTAGCTAGCTGGCTGGCTTCCTTAACTCAACATTCTTTCTCTACAATGCATCTGTGTTCTTTTAGGTGGTTGTGGTTTATTCATTCTCATTGCTGTGTCATATTCTCCTGTGTGAATAGGAGACAGTTTAACCATTCTACCCATGATGGACCATCATGGTGTTTTGTGTGGGGGCAGGAAGTGGACAATGATAAACACTGCTGCTTTGAATGTTCTTATCCATGACTTCTGGAACATCTCTTGGGGTTATAGGTAGGAGGGACATTTCTGGGTTTGGGGTATACAATGAACTGGAGAGTCCAAGGCTCAGCTTGGGAGAAAGAACCACACCATCCCAGTCAGCTACCCAGAGCACCAGTAACTTGCCTCTTGTGTTTGACGTCACAAGATCACACTCAATTGTGTTCCTAAGTGGTGCTTCCTAGGCTCCCCTTTTATCCTCATCTCATAAACTATAAATAGGTTTAGTGTCCTGACTCTTAAACCTGCTCAGGGTTTGCACTTTACCCAACTGACTTCAAGGAAAAGAGAGACGGACAAGCTGCCCACATCACCCTTGACGGTCTCCTACGAGGGGCATGGTGGGAATCCCAGACTTCACGTCAACCCATGGAGAAAACTTCAGGCTATAGGTATTTTTTTGCAAACCTGTCCTATTTTGCCACCTTAGGGCACTAAGGCTGAGCATTTCTTCCATATTCTTCATCAAATACATGGAAGAAGGATTTTTTTAAAGATTTTATTTATTTATTCATGATAGACACACAGAGAGAGGCAAAGACACAGGCAGAGGGAGAAGCAGGCTCCACACCAGGACCCCGACGCGGGACTCGATCCCTGGACTCCAGGATCACGCCCCGGGCCAAAGGCAGGAGCTAAACCGCTGAGCCACCCAGGGATCCCAGAAGAAGGATTTTTGAGAAAAGAAATCCTTGAGGTTAGAAGTTAGGACCACGGCCATTGAATTGGTCTGCTTGGGTTCACACCTTCGCCCTACCCGTTTGCTGGCTGAAAGATGTGGACAACCCTCCACTATCCCTGGCCTCAGTGTCTATATTGTGGGGATAAGGAGGCTCAGTGAATCATCCCAGAGATTAAAAGAGAGTAGGAGTTGCTTCAAACAGTGTCCAGCAGAGAGTAAGCATTCCGTTAACACCAGGTGTTGTTTTTCAAAAGCCAAATAATAGCTGAAATGTACTGAGAAAACTCTCGAGTGAAACACGTCCTTAATAAATGTGAGCTTCATATCGTGGTTGTTACCAGAAAAACTCCTATTCGTCCTTCAAGACCCAACTGAAATCTCACTGAGATGTTCCTTCCCTGCCTCTCTAGTCTAACAGCATTTGGTGCAGAGCTCATAATCCCACCTGTCAGGTTGTGTTTTTCTATCCCCGTTGGTGATTTTTGTTCCTGACACGGCTCCGTTTCTCCAGCTAGATCACGATCTCTTCCAGAGAGGAACTATTTTCCTCTGACTCATCCCTGCACCCTTGATGGCCAGCAGGGAGTAGGTGCTCAGTTTGTGAAATGAAGAGACAAAGTGGAGAGAGCACTGGGTTTAGAGGCATGTGGAGGGCTGCTTGCTTGCCTGCATCCATTCATTTCCTCCAGGATGCAATAATTCCGAGGGAGGAGGAGCCAAATTGTCTGTGTCCTGCCTCCTGCCCTGGCCAGGACCTCGCCAGTTCCTCCAGGATCTCTAGCCAGATGCCAAGCTGAGTTTCCAAACCCGCCCCCCAGCCCATTAGTTTTTCTGACCCTCCTCACCACCTGGCATTGCAGAAAGCTGACGTTCCCTCACATTGTGTGGCTCTCATTGGCCGCTTCCAGCTAAGAATCCCTTCTGGTTCTTCGCTGAGTCTGGGAGAGCGCTTGCACGGCCATTGTCGATTTGAATACGCTCCTTTGTGGAGGTCAGTTATTTCCTCCTTCAATAATAACCATTGAAATGATTAGATGGCTGGGCACTGGGAAGTCTGGGGTAGAGGAATCTAATCACACACAGAATTGCTAGCAAATCGTCTCATTTCGGCCTTCCTTCCCTAATCACGAGCTGCTCTTCCCTTTATGGACATTTGCACCCTATCGTCCACCCTCCCGGAACCCAGGTCTGTGGGAATACGGGTGCAAGGGAGGGGAGACATTTAGCAAGCACATTACATTCCTCTTAAACGTGAACTTGAGATTGAAGTCTTTCCTGATGCTGAGAAGAGATTCTGCTGCAAACTGCCTGCTGAAATTGCTCTAACCATTCGTAGTGGGTGACAGAAGGGCTCTGAGTGTGATTTTCTGAGCTGTATTTAATAGGCGTTGCCATCCGACTGCAGGCTGCCCTCGAGCTGGAAAATCCAACAGTCTTTCAGGCAGAAAGAGCCACTACACCTGCCTGGTCATTTAGCCCGGAGGCTGTCTCTTGCTAACTTGTTTCTTGTCCACCATGTGCCTCAGTAGTCTTTGATGGGGACGCAGCCTCCAAATCCATGCAGGGCGCTCATTTATCGCAGGTATCAGACAGAGGATCATGTATTTGTAATTATTAAATGCATTCCTCCTGTGCACCAGACACTATCTCGGCATGTGGAATGGATACAGCAATGCCAGGATGCCAGATATCAAAGACCACAGCCCTCTTCATATAGTAGAAGGTGTGGATAGATGGATGGATGGATAGATAGATAGATAGATAGATAGATAGATAGATAGATAGAGTAGGTAGGTGGGTACATAGATAATTTAACATAGTAATAAAGGCTGTGAGGAAAATTAACAAGAGTAATGTGAAAATAGTAATGGGGGACAGGCAAAAGGGTGACCAGAAGGACTCTCAGGAAGGGACATTTGAGCCAAGGTCTGAATGTTGAGAAAGAACATCATCAATCTCCAGAACAAGTGTGAGAGCTGGAGATAACAGTAAGTTTGGCAAGGCCATGGCCCTGTACGCTTTTACGTGTAATTCTCATAGAAAGGGAGACAAAAATGGGTTGTGTCCTAATGCACAAGGCTCAAAATAGGAAAAGGACATACCTTGTCCAAGGCATTTAAGTGAAGGATTCTGGGCATGGGAGGGAGGCCCTTCTTAAATCTCTGCAGCTTTAAAGGGTCAAGGGTCCTACACAGGCGACAGGGTGTTGGAGCTGGAGCTGGAGCTGGATGTGCCCCCTCCATCCCAACTCTACATTCAATGACATCACCACAGAAAATGCTATAGATCAGATTTTTTTAATGGCAGTTTTTATTTTTTTAAGATTTTATTTATTCTTGAGAGACAGAGACAGAGAGAGAGAGGCAGAGACACAGGTAGAGGGAGAAGCAGGCTCCATGCAGGGAGCCCGACGTGGGACTTGATCCTGGGTCTCCAGGATCAGGCCCTGGGATGAAGGTGGTGCTAAACTCCTGAGCCACCTGGGCTGCCCTAAGGCAGCTTTTAAATGTTTGCCAGCACACCACTGACTTCGGGCAGGGCCTCCCTGGGAATGAACATACCAGGCAACAAACAGGACCTGCGCAGCTACCCCTCTCAGCTCTCATCCTCTGTTCTCCCCTTCCGCCCTGCGCCAGCCGCTGTGGTTTCCACTCGCATCCTTGGCCAGGCCCGCTGTGCTCCTGCCTCTGGGCTTTCACATGACATCTGCAGGCCTGGCTCTCCAATGGCCTTCAGACTTCATGGACGTGTCCCCCCTACACTTCCTGTCCTCCCCCCACTCCTTTTCCGTAGCATTTAACACCATTTCACTCAGGATGTTCTCTCCTGATTTATCTTTTGCATCTCGTGCCTCACCGTGAGCGCCTGCTAGAGTATAAGTGCCAGAAAGAAATGGGGATTCACTGTTTTTATACCCAGCACTTCAAACCATGCCTGGCATATAGTAGGTGCTCATTCATGTGTTGCTGAATGCACAAAAGAATGGCCTAATCTGTGTTTTCTCTTTTTCCTCTGGTGGATCCATCTGTTTGGTGTTGCCTCTTTTTCCCAGAACAAGGATAGACATTCAGGTTGCAGCAGACCTCAGTGAGGCACACAATGGGAGGAGTGAGGGGCTTGCCTTACACCAGCAGGAAGGCCCGAGGCAGGACCCCTCTGTTCAATTATGTGAGGTAGCAGTCCTGGGAGTCTTATTGTCTCACATAATTCAGTGGAATACTCCCCCCAGAATTTTAATATCTAAAAGCCGTTATCATGCTGAACGGAATTGACATCTGTTTACAGTACGCCTCCATTACTCATTTCTGTGCAAAATCTGTTTGCCTTGATGCTGTGCTATCATTTAAAGGCATGTTCCTTGGAAGGATCAGAGGAGCAGTACAATTCGCAATGGGATTTTTTTTTTCCTTTTGCACTTTTTTTTAAATTTTTACTTTTATTAAAGTAATACATGCACATAATTAAAAAATCAAAGAGTATTAAAAGGCTTATAATGAATAATGCCAATCCCATGCCCACCCCTCTCTCCCCTGATTCCAGCTCCCCAGAGCCAACTCCTTCCCACACTTCTAGCTGTTTTTTTCGCTCATCTCCATATTTTGAAATAGTTCCTATATTGCTATGTCTTGGCTTAGCCATTTTAGACATTACCTATTGATGTTCTGTGATGGTGGACCCCCTTCACCCACCTGTCCCTCCCCGATCCTCCTAATATTGCTGGACCACAGTTCTTAGTTTCAGTCAGTGGTCAACATTGACATTTGTGAAAAACACATCCGCTGTAGAGTCAGGAAGTGTACTGAGCTTCTTTCAGAATGGCCATGCTGTTCAAATCTACACTACTGTGTGCGTAGGCGTGTATACTAGACGCAGGGTGCTGTGTGAGCTGAGGGTGGGGGGTCCAAGAAGGAAACAAGATGTTGAGAAAAAGAATTATAAGGGACCCATTTCTGCGGGAGGCAGGAGGAGGCCACATTTAAGCCGAGCCTGAAGGATGGAAGGAGGGAGTCCATGGAAGGAAGCAGTGGACAGAGGGACAGCTTTGCAGGCATGGGGAGGAGCACTAGGTCCGCATCTCTTGGTGGCTGCCATCAGACAGGGAATCAGGCTCATTGGAGGGGCTGACCTATCGGCTGGGCCCTAAAGATGAGCGAGGCATTGGCAGGCAGGCCTGGGGTGGAGATTACTCAAGGCACAGGAACCTGAATGGCCAAGATTCACAGGTAGGGTTGATTCCAGCAAACCTACTTCCTGTCACTGAATTTAAATTCTTCATTTTGGGTGGCTCAGTCGGTTAAGTGTCTGCCTTTTTCTCAGGTCATGATCTCGGGGTTCCTGGGATTGAGCCCCACATCCCACTCCCTGCTCAGCAGGGAGTCTGCTTCTCCCTCTGCTGCTCCCCCACCCCCTGCCGCTCGTGCTCTCTCTCACTCTTTCTCTGTCTGAAATAAATAAAATCTTTTTTAAAATAAATAAATAAATAAATAAATAAATAAATAAATAAATAAAGTCTTCATTTTATAACCTTAGGATTTTTTTTTTTTTAAGAAATACCCCCCGCCGTCAGGGGTATGCCCTGACATACTCCCTTTGAGTGCTCATCTCTGCACAGACTCTTTTACATCATTGCCACTCCCACTGGTCTTGAGTTTGTGGAACCCACCAGCGGGTCTCCAGGTGCTGGGGAGTCTCCATGAGAATCCCAACCTCGGTGTGTCTTTGCCACTGCGGCCACTCAGCCAACAGGGCGAAGACACACTGGGTCTCACATCACCAGTGCTTTAAACTGTCTCCTCCCGCAGGAGAGAGCAGATTGTTACAGCTTTAAAACACGTTTGGAGCTTTACCCCTCATCCTCAACCCTCCAGATGTGCAGACAACGATCCAAATGTGCAGACAGGCAGAGATCCTCAAGAGCGATCCAGTTTCCCTCGTGAAAGGATATGTGTCGAGCTCTCATTAGCAAACCTCTGACCGCCAGTATGGAGCGAGCCTGTTTCTACCTGCAGCACCGGCCCCCCAGCCTCAGAAGCTGCCTCGGGAGTGTACAGGGCCCCCGCCTCAGAGCTGAGGGTCCTGCCCCACCCTACACCCTCACACGTATTTCTCTAGGCTCACCTTTTAGGCAGATTGCTCTTGCCTTTCTGAGCCTCCGTCTCCTCATCTGTAAAATGGGGATAATTTTAATTTAATTTCTTCTAAAGGCTGCCATGGGGACGAAACGAGGTACTGCAAGTTACAGGCTTGGGACAGAGCAGGCACCTGGCAACTGTGACCTTCCTCGTCTCCCCTTTCCATGATTAGCCGTGACGGCCTGATACTCACTTCACACTCCTTCAGCCCCACTTCACGGAACGGCATCCTTCCTGGGCTGTCAGCCTGGCTGAACATGTGCTGGAAGAAGTGTGTCTTGCAGGCATCTTTGGGCACGGAGCCAAGATTTAAATGAGATTGTTCTCAATGAAGAAAATGTGTGCAGCCCTAGGATTTATTTTTGTCTCATCTGAGTGGGAATCAACTCAGACAACAGAGTCCCTTCCCAACAGGGAGAAAAGGGAGCTTCTTCCTCAATCTCTTTTTGGCCTTCATGGGGCTTACAAGGACAGCCTGACGACCTGGCAGCTCCACAGTCAGGGATTTCAGTGGCTTGTCCAACATCCCACCATAGTGCCTGGCTGGTTTTGGAGTTGGGTGGTTGGATGGATGGATGGATGGATGGATGGATGGATGGATGGATGGGTGAATCGATGTATGGACAGATGGATGGATGAAGGGAGGGAGGGAAATAAGGAGAGAAGTATGGAGCGAACATCTCCTTCAGTCTTGAAGGCCCTTGATGGTTAGGCTATTAGTTCCTCTATGGTTCACCCATATTCCTTGTGATATTAATAGGTGCTCTTCAAGAGGTGTGTTAGTCTGCATTCTCCAAGAAGCAAACATCAGGTTGAGATTAAACATGGGAAGGTTTCATCAGGGGAGATGCCTGTGTGAGGGAAAATGGAGAGGGAGCTACAGAACGCTGGTGAGCCATCAGACCATGAAGCAAGAGAGAAAAAGGGTTGAGTAGAAGCTTCCTAGACTATCGTACAACCTAAGGAAGGTTTAGCAAGGCTGTCCAGGCGTCCTCAAACCAAAGTTGGCCATCAGAGGAGTCCTGTGTCTCCCAAGAGTGGGCCTGACTTTGTTTCCCTATCATGCTCCATCACTGGCTGGGAGCAGACCTCAGGGAAGCATGGCCTCTGTGCAAAGGCAGCAGCTGGGGCGCTCAATCATTTGTGTTCCCTGTGTTTGGAAGTCGTAAAGGTGCATTCTCCTGGCCAACAGCGGGGAGGAAAGTTCTACAGACATATAAATTTTGAAATTGCTGCATTCCACAATTCTTGGGGACTTGGGATGCATGTCGGCCTAGCAAAGGTGCCAAGAAGCCCTGCAATAAAGAGACCTATAGAATTCAGCATTTCCCAAATTTATTTGACCATGCCGCCTTTTTCATAGAATGGTTCCAAAAAATAGAGCTTGAGATCCGGTGGTCTAAGTATAGCCCAAGAGTTCCCAGGCCAGGAAAGAGTAGGAAACAATGTGTGCGTGAGAGAGAAATGGTTGCACACGGACAGAGGCAGGACACACACAGAAACACAAATCACGGGAGAAGCGGCGTGTCGCTGGTAGTATCGACAGACCATGAGATACCAAAACAATTTTTTTTAAGATTTAATTTATTTTTTTCATGAGACACAGAGAGAGAGGCAGAGACACAGGCAGAGGGAGAAGCAGGCCCCATGCAGGGAGCCCGACGTGGGACTCCATCTCGAATCACCTGAGCCGAAGGCAGACGCTCAACCGCTGAGCCACCCGGCAGTCCCCCAAAACACAATTTTTTAAAGGTATATTTATTTGAGAGAGAGGAAGGGGCAGAGGGAGAGGAAGAGAGAAACTTCAGCAGACTGAGCACTGAGCACGGATCCTGACGCGGGGCTCAGTCTCATGACCCTGAGATCTCAGCCTGAGCAGAAATCAAGAGTCAGACACTTAACCAACTACACCACCCAGGAGCCCCATCCAAAAATTGTTTAAATTAAAATATGTCACAGATGTATTTTTTCTATAAAGATAGATGTGTGTAAAGAATCTGCGTTGGGGCGCCGGGGTGGCTCAGTCGGTGAAGCACCCATGTTCGGCTCAGGTCATGACCCCAGGGTCCCGGGATCGAGTCCCACGTCGGGCTCCCTGCATGGAGCCTGCTTCTCCCTCTGCCTGTGTCTCTGCCTCTCTGTCTGTGTCTCTCATGAATAAATAAAATCTTAAAAAAAACCCATCAGGCCCCCTGTGTGCACAGAGCACTACAGTTGATAAAGCCCCTGCCCATTTGCCGCCGCCTGAGAGGATCACCCCAATCCCGTGAGCGAGTTTGGCCGGAGACTTACGGTCCTCATTTCGTCGCTAACAGGGACATCGTGTGCGGTGGTGATAAGTGTTGAATTTACGGGGCGCCCTCTAAGTGCCAGATGCTAAGCGAAGCAATTCTCCCTCTATTAGCGTCGCTCTTCCCCCACGGGGAGGGCACCGCAGCTCAGAGAGGTTCAGTGACCGAGTCAAGGTCACACAGCCGGCGAGCCGCAGACTCTCAACCCAACCTGGGTCCGACTACGCGGCCGCGGCCCCCCCCCCCCAGCGGCGCTGCTATGACCTGCTCTGTATCGCGGCGGGAGGGAGGCTCAGGGAATGTCAAGCGGATGGTGATTTTTCTCCCCCTTTCTTTTACTGCCTTTGTTTATTGAGAGACAAATCATTGCTGTTTTCCTTTGTGTTTCTAGCACAATAAAAATAAAAGATACGCCGGCAATCTGTTTAAAAGCTTACGCGATTCCAGGATTCGAGTTGTCGGATTTATGCCGGGCACCGATGTCCCCGGCGCCCCGCAGCCAGCCGCCCCCACCCGGGGCTTCCCACGTTGCCGTTAGCAACCAGCGGCCAGGGGCTCCGGGTGCCCGTGCCAGCCGAGGCCCACCGACCCCGCCCCTTACCTGGCTTTGCCCACGGCCTCAGGTGCGGCCTCGGGCTTAGTTGCTTGCTGGCCGGGGAACAGCAGGGGAGCCCCAGGCATGCGGGGTTCCCACACCCGCGTTCAGGTCTCAGGTCGGAGCCCCCCAGGCAAGCGTGGTGCCTGCACCTGGAGCGACTGAGACTCCCACGGCTCATCAGCCTCCCGGCCTGGAGCAGCGCCTGCTGCGCGGCAGGTGCCCGTCACTAAGATGCTGCGTAAGTGCGCGGCGCAGGCACTTCTGCGACCGGCAAGTCCAAGGCGAGGATGCCCGGGCCGCCCTCCCAGGGCCTGGTCCCTCCTCTCTTTGCCCTCCCCTGCCACCCAGCCCCCCTCTCTGGGCCTTTCTCTCTCTCTCTGCTTTCCTCTGACCATCTTCTCCTTCCCCCAAGACGAGGTCCCTGAGCTCAGACCTCGGGGGTGATCCTGAGAGAGAAAGAGGCAAGAACAAAGAGGCCCTGGTTGTTGGTCCCTGATGTGCTGGGAGCCTGAGTCCCTCCATTCTAAGCTCCCGCCTCCTCATCTGTGAAATGGGGGTGCGATGGCGGTGAGCCGGCCATGGCCGGGGGCCCTGCGAGGGTGCTGACCAGGGAGCCCCCCATGTCCCTGCAGGCGGGCACGTGCGGGATGCTCAGAGCCCCTGACCCTGAGCTCCACGGGAGGCCCCCCAGGGTGGGGGGGGGAGCTCGAACATCGAGACTCAGAGTCTGAAGCTACAGATGTCGACTGTCAGCGAGAACGACAGTTCCATTAGGCAGCTGCCCGCTCTCCGCGTGAGTGATTAAAACGTCACCATCCATCCCCCGCGCTATACATCATCTCGCGGCCCGGCGCTCCATCAAGGCCGTGTGCACACAGGGCCTTCGCGCATCTTCCGTGGGCTGCACCGAGGCAGGGGTGGCGGGAGACATCTGGGCTGCGGGGTGCGGGAGCACCTTGGCCGCAAACGCTGCTGAGGGCTTGGCAGGCAGCGGGTGGCCCGCGTGCCTGGAGGAGGGACGTGGGGACCAGGTCAGGAGAGGTCGCTGGGGATCAGAGAGGTCAAGGGCGCTGGGGGTCACCAGTCTCTGCCCACGTTGTACAGCTGGGGCTGGGGCTGGGGCTGGGGAAGCTGCGCTCCCCGGGTTTGGCCACCCAGCATGAAGTCATTCACTCGCCCCCGGGCCCGGGTCCTACTGGGTTCAAGTTGCCAGCAAGTGACCTGTGGTGCTTGCTGATTTGCAAGAAGTGATGACCAGGGTCTCGGAGTCATTGACCACCCTGGAGTTAGAGCCCGGGTGTCCGCCGCTCCTTTGAGTGTGTAGGACTCTGTGAACTCTACTCATTGTTGTCGACACAGCAGAGCGATCACAACAGCAGCAGCAGCAGCACCTGACACTTAGTGAGCGTTGGCTACGTGCCCGGCACTGTGCTGAGCTCGTCACACACATTAACACGGATACTCCTGCTGTCATGCTGTCCATGTGACCTGGAAACCCCACGCTCTATAAAATCCTGCCCCGAAGCTACAGAGCTGAAGGGAATAGGGTGAGGAGATCACGCGCTCTCCCTCTCAAATACATGAAAATAAATATAAAATTAAATTAAAATTAAAAAAGAACACCAGCACCATTGAATCTGCACCCAGCCTCCCCGTGGGTCATTTCCAGGCATCCTCAGAGAACACGGTCAGCCCTCATGCTTTCTCTTTTGAGATTTTTTTTTATTTTTTTTAATTTTTATTTATTTATGATAGTCACAGAGAGAGAGAGAGAGAGAGAGGCAGAGACATAGGCAGAGGGAGAAGCAGGCTCCATGCACCGAGAGCCCGACGTGGGATTCGATCCCACGTCTCCAGGATCGCGCCCTGGGCCAAAGGCAGGCGCCAAACCGCTGCGCCACCCAGGGATCCCTCTTTTGAGATGTTGATTCCCAGAAGGCATTTGCTTCTGATTGAGATCTTTCTCATCAAAATTAAAAATCGGATCCAGGCTGTTGTCTTTACCATTCATCTGTCGCTTTCATACAGAGACAAGCGTCTTCAAGCTTTCCCATCCCCCGCCCCGCGGGTCCCCCAAATAGCTTCGTGGAGCCAGGCACGCGCGGTCCTTGAGGCTGTGAAGCCAGCCCCGGCTTGCCTTAGGGAAAGGCACGTGGGTAGATTTTCTACTTTTCTGTTGTTGCTGTTGAGAGCTTCATTTCCTGCTGAGGCTTCCTGTGTAAGTTGAAGAAAGCTTGCCCCGACGGCTTCGAAACACCGATGTGCGTGGGAAGATCACCCCTAAACCAACAGTGTCCGCATGCACCGGACGCCACCCCCTCACCGACCAGCCACGGCAGACAGGCCGTGTTCCCTTAAATCCTCACCCCAACCCACGGAGGCAGGTGCTGCCAAAATCATCCCCATTTTTCGGATGGGAAAACCAAGGCTCAGAGACTTTAAGTCGCTCACCCGGTTCTGCAGCTTGTTAGTGGAGCCAGATCCGCACCTAAGCAGCCCTAGTCCAGGCGCCCTCCCCACCCCACTGCCAGGCCAGCCCCACGCGCGTGCGTTAGCTGCACAAGCTCCTCGAGCACCCGCCGCTGGGCCTGGTCCCTCTTCATGGATGCCAGCACCTAACACCACGGTACAGCTGGGCTCGCTGGGTGTTCCTGCACTGGGCCCTCCTGCTGATGGATGAGCCGGTGCTCGACGACCAGGATCCCCGTCTGGTCCACACCGCCCGCCTCCCCTCCCTCAGTGCAGGCGTGTGCACGTCCAAGAAGCCCACGTCGGAGCTGCCTCGGCTGGGCCCCGCCCCGTCACCTTACCAGCCCCCGTGCCAGGCCGCCGTGCACGCCTCACAGCTAGGGTCTCTCTCCTCCCGTGGCGAGCGCGGCCCCCACACCCCTGCCGTCCTCCGTCCTCCGTCCCTGCTCCTGCCACAGCCCTCGGAGCAGAATGTCTAACTCCCGTGACCCTGGCCCAGTGCTCCAGGGGTGAAGCTCCCCCAGCGCTGGGGCCTGAGGCAGGGGGAGCTGCTGCCGCTGTGCAGGGAGCGGGCTGGCGTGGGGGGGAGGGGGGTGTTACGAGGGCCTCGGCCACGGGAATAAAGGCGCCCTCTCCGCAGAGGCTCCCCTGGGTTTTCAGGCAGGGGCCTCCAACCTGGTTGGAGCCGGGAGCTAGGCCTTCAGGCTCACCTTCGGGGGGCTTGGATCCTGGCTCTTCCCCCCACCGCCTGGGCATGGACCAACCTCTCTGGACTCAGTGGTCTTAGCTGGCAAGTGGGACAGCAAGGCCACTCTCAGGGAGTTAGAAGGCAGAGAGCAACAACTGGCGTATACCCGTGCTCAAGCAACGTTAGTTCCTCCCGTGGGCAGTACCTCGGGGTGTATCTTCCGGTGGGGCTCTATCTTGGGGGTCTCCCTCTCTCTCCTTCCCTTTCTCGGCATCCCTAGCCTCCCCTCCCTGCACCCGGGGGCCATCCCCCAGGCCTGCACCTGGAGAGCTCCAGGTGTCTGTGTTTGGGGGCCTGGCTTTCCTGGGGCCCTGGGAACAGGAGGGACGCAGACGGCTCTGGGAGCCACGCTGAGGCCAGGTGATGTGGGTAGAGCACCTACCTGCGCTGTGGCCCGGCTTATCTTGGATGGGGGAGTCCAGCTGCCCAAATCCTACCACCTGGTGATCAGAGGATGCTAGAGGGCCTGTGACAGGGGCAGGAGTCAGAGCCGGGGTCCTGCGGGGGGGGTGGGGGACCTCAGCGCTGTATGTCCTCCCATCTAAAGCCCCGTCCGCTCACTCCCGCTGGCCCCCACACAAGGTGCCCCCATGTCTGGGCTTGGTCAGCGTTTCCAGCCTCTACCCATGCCAGGATCGCCAGCACCGGGCACATTTCCAAAGGGCCAGATGGTCTCTCTGGGAACATTGGCCCAGAGTTCATGCCACTGGCAGGAGATGACAAATGTGGGCACAGAGAAGTGTTTTGAAATGGGACCCAGGGGCCCAGGGGTATGGACTGCAACCCCTGTGATCAGAAACACTGCTTTTTTTCTGCCCCTGTAATAGGATTTTGAGAGTTAGCCTTCTTCTGAGCATCCCTGTGTGCCAGACCGCAGGCGTCTTTAGGTAAGGGAGCTTAGCCTCTTGCTTCTCCGAGGGTGGTCTGTGGACCAGCAGCATCAGCACCAGGAACTTGTTAGAAATGCAAAATCCCAGGCCCTCCCCAGATTTGCTGAATCCAAACCTGCATCACAAGCAGATCCCCAGGTGGTTCGTGCGCTCGCCTGCGCTCGCCGAAGCTTGAGAAACACTGAGTCAGACTCGGCCTTCGTTTGCAGGTGAGGAGCCCGGAGGGTCCGGAAAGCACAGAGCCGAGATGTGAGCTCCTCTGGCTCGCTCCGGAGCCCAGCCACGTGCCGCATGCACTTAACAAGCTCTCCTGGAGGACCTGTGTGGCAGGCTCGGGTCCAGAGACTCCAAGGAGAAGCCGACTTTATCCCATCCTCGGGCACCTGCGGCTTAGTGGGAGGCGGGACATCAGTAGGACGATGGCTACGACGATGTGGCGCTGACCGTGGGAGGGCACACAGGGGCCACCGGGCAGAGGAGCGTAGCGCTGGGGCTGCTGAGGCCACGGAGGGTGTGTTCCACTGACTTGGTGACGGCCCTGGGCTCCCGTCCTGCCTCCTGGCCCCACTCCCACCCCGTCCTGCCGCTGACCCAGAAGCACCTGCTCGGGGAAGCATGGGGGCCTGGCCCAGGGCCACTTGGCACAGATCGGGGCCACTGCCTGAGTCCCCTGCGAACCTCATAAGTTCCCACTGGGGCTGAGATACCACAGCAGTAGGGGGCCGGTGGCCCGTGGACCACTCTTGGCCAAGGAACAGAGATCCGAGGGAGAGTGAAGACGGCCCGATTTTAGGGGGCAGGGCTGTGCTTCTGGGTCAGGCTGCCTTGGCTTTGAGGCCCAGGGAAGCTGCAGAATTTCGGGCAGGGGCGACTAATGTGGCCTGTTGCTCATTGCATGCCGATGCCCCCTTCCCAGCTTGCCCGGAGGAGCGCCAGAGGTCTGGGGCCATAGTCTCAGTTCCATGAGAATCCCTGATGCCCCCCAAGGACGCGGCTGGTCCTTTGGGACTGAGCCCCCCCACACTTTACAGAGGCAGAGACTAAGGCAGAGAGAGGGAAGGGACCTGCCCCACAAAATCTTCTTGAGCCCACAGGTTGACCAGCAGGCCACCCGGTGCATAAAGACCGACAGTGTCCCTGGGGTTTTGTGGAAGACCCTTGCATGTTGGGGCTTTCCTTGCAGTAATGACTTAGCTCTCCTAGTTGGTGGATGGCAGGGGGAGGGGTAGGGGAGGGGGGAAGAGAAGGGAAAGGATCTCATCCATGAAATGCAAGGCCCCGTGCACGGTGGGAGAGGCACACTTCGCAGTCGCTTGGGTGTTTCTGAGCTTGTTGGGGTCCAGCCACTCTTCTCAGGAGGGGGACTTCCAGAAATGGTGACACTAGATGATTCTGTGGCCCGAAACTCACCCGGCTGGGGAAGCGGCCCAGAAAGACCCGCAAGTGTGATGATTCTGGGAGCAGGGCTCGGCAGCACTGAGGCAGTGGGTGGTGGGAAGGGGACTGTTGTTTTTAATTTAGCTTGCGATCGGGTGTCCGGGGGAAATGTGGCCCAAGAATTTACCAGGGCCCTTAGCAGCCTGTTTGCAACCCGATAAACTGACGATGACTTTGAGAATAGAACACTTCCCCTCTCTGGTTCCTGGCCTTGGTGTCTGTCTCCCTGCTACCCAGCGGGTTATTTTTATCTGTTGCCTATTGTTCTGGGCGGAATGATCCTTTCCCAGCCCAGCTGATAAGGAGAGTTTCTAAATGAATTTGCACCTCGCCTAAAGGCTAAATGGCTTGTCTTATCTGATTTTTGTCAACAGTCCCCGCCCCCCACCCGACACCTCCCTCCACACACACAAAACCCCACCCTTAGACATCTGTGCTCCCCGTCCCATTCTCTTGCCACTCCCTTGCCCACCTGACCGGGTGTCCTCTTGCATGGAGATGGCTGGCTGGCATGGTTTTATGGCATTGGGGGCACCCAGGCCAGTGTCCGTGATGTGGGTGAGATGCCACAGGGCCTTCCCTGGCGGTGGTATCAGCCTGCAACACAACCCTGGTGGCTGACCTGCAGCCGGGGAGGGAACCAGCTCACCTCCGGGTGGCCGTTACGTGCTGGGCACTTCGCACACCCCTGGGCAGAGAAGGACGGATCCCGCTTCACACAGGGAAATCCTGACCCCCGGCCCAACCTTGCCCAAGTGCCCCCTGGTGAACGGCAGCATTAGAATGTGAGAGCACCTCTGAGGGCTAGTCGCCTGCACTAAGGCACCAGCTTGCCTGTGCAATTGGAATAGAAGCTTCCAGAGTGAAGAGAGGACGAAGCATGCTTCCCCCCCCCCACCCAAGTTTGAAAAGAGGGAGAGGCTGCTTCCACTGCTGCTTGTCAAAGCAGTTCAGTTGAGGGATTGATTTTTCAATAAGCCACCAAGACGATGGTACATTTACTCCTTATGTTCCTGACACGGAGCGCATTAGTGATTGCGAGGCACCGTTGGGATACGGCGGGGAGGCGACGAGAGGACCTACATCCTTGGGGCTTGGGTGTAAGCCCTGTAGTAGTTGCTGCAAGGGCCTGCGCTACAAGATCGGATGCAGAGAGACCCTCCGAGGCGTTGGGCGACACTGTGGCTCTTGGCCCGTGTGAGGATGATGGCCCTGCCAGCTGGGGAGGGGCGCAGAGAGGGGAAGGGGGGCGGCAAGAACCCTCACGCCGTTGCCAAATAAATGTGAAGAGTGCACATTCCCCGCTTCTGCAGAGGCCAGGCCCTGAGGAACTTGCATTTTTCATGTTTCTTAAGTCTTAGCTTATTCTCCCAATGGCAAGAGCCATCGCGCCCATTCTTTTTTTTTTTTTTTTTTTTTTTTTTATGATAGTCACACACAGAGAGAGAGGCAGAGACACAGGCAGAGGGAGAAGCAGGCTCCATGCACCGGGAGCCCGATGTGGGACTCGATCCTGGGTCTCCAGGATCGCGCCCTGGGCCAAAGGCAGGCGCCAAACCGCTGCGCCACCCAGGGATCCCCCATCGCGCCCATTCTTCCGGGAGGCACATGAGCGTGCGTGAGTTGTTGGGCTGTTGCGGCCTCAGTTAGAGATTTTACGATTCAAGAGCAACTCAGGTTGGTTCTTCTCATTGGGTTGCTCCTCCCCGGGAGGCGGGTGAACGGGAGCTGCTTCATTAAGCAGCGAAGGCCACGAGAGACTTCAGAAACCACCCTCAGCCACATGCAGGACTCTCTGCAGGGGACACCAACTTGTACTCGGAACGGGGGAAGATGGGCTCGAATGCACAGGAGAGGTTCGGGTTGGCGGTCGAGAGAGAGAAGCGGGCCAAGCAGCCGTGAAGGGAAAGAGCACAGGCTCGGGAGTCAGCTGAGCTCGGGTCAGGACCTCGCACGGGCCACGTGGCTTTTGTGAGTCACACAGATCTTCTTTGCAAAAAGGAGAGCTTTCTTGTTTTTGTTTGTTGTTTGTTTGGTTGTTGGGTTTTTTTTGTTGTTGTTGTTGTTTTTTCAAAATGGGTATCAGGAGGATGAAATGAGGTCATGGATGTCAAGCACTCGGTCACTGCTGTTCATATTACCAGTGTGAAATGGCAAACGGGTGAGCACCGGGGGAATGCAGGAGACGTCTTCACAAAGGACGCAGACCCCAAGAAGCTCTTCTGACATCCGTAATCCTGCGGACAGAGCCCCGGCCACCCAGCCGCGGGCTTGTGGGACTCTAAAGACTGGGGTGAATGTGATTGGGAAGGGGGTCCCTTAGATTCTCTGGGACCCAGCTCTTTTTTTTTTTTTGCAATCTTGAGGATGCTCACGGATTCATTAGCATGTCGGTGACTTTCTCCCAACAAAACCTTTTGAAATGTTTTGTCACTTGATTTCCCTTTAGGCTATTTTGCTCATCGTCTGGGAAAAACCATCCTAGTTGTTTCGATTTAGAGTCCCTTACGTGTGGCTGACAGCAGGGCTGGCCTACTTTTTTTTTTTTCTCCTTCTTGTTGTAATCATTTTATTGAGATATAACTCGCATACCGTAAAACCCGCCCGCTTTCAGTGGACAGCCCCAGGCAACCGCTACTCTACTTTCTATCTCTGTAGATTTGCCTATTCTGGAAATTTCACTTAAACTGAATTATACGATATTGGTCTTTTGTGACTGGCTCCTTTCACTTAGCATTACGTCTTCGAGGTACATCCACATGGTAGCATGCGTCGGGACTTAATTCCTTTTTTTTTTATGACAGCATAATATTGTTACGTGGATGTATCGCATTTTGTGTATCCATTCGTTCACTGATGGACGTTGGGACATTTTTTTCCCACCTTCCAGCCATTGTGGGTAATATTACTGTGAACACTCATGCACAAGTTTCCTTTGAGTTCTGTTTCTCCCTTAAAAACAGATCTCCATGGGAACAAGTACTGGCAATATTAACTAGAGCTGAAGACAACATACTTGAGAAAGATATAAATTTAGAGGAAGATTGAAAGATACCCAAAACCCCGTCTTTGCCTCCTTATTCCATTGGCTTGCACTGGGAGGCCTCCACCAAACAGCCTCTGGAACCCCCCAGTGAATCGGCTGGAAAGATGTCACTGCACATGTTCATCCCGCGCATCCTATGAAGATCCACGAGGTAAAATTTCCTTTCTTACGATTACGTTGTCTTTCTCAAGTCAACGTCGTAAGAACCGTAATTCTAAGTAGCGGACTTGGTTTCAGCTTATGGATCATGAATCCTGTGGGTAATCATACCTCCTTCTGGGCCGTGCTCACCCTGGTGCCCGGAGGCAAATTTCCAGGCCAGCTCTAGGGACTGTTCAGAGCAGGGCCCGTACTAAGCACTCTTCGTGCATCAGCCCGTGTCGCCTCCCGACAAGCCTGCGCGACGCGGGAGCTCTTATGACCCCCACCCTGCACGCAAGAAAGCAGAGGTAGAGGACTCGCCCAAGGTCACCCGGCAGGAGTTTGGCAGAGCCGGGTTGCAAATCTTGGCGCCTTTTTCTTCTCAAGTCTGGAGCTCTGGAGCGCTGTCTGCATGACTGTACGCATTTTTGAAAATCCGCCTCAAATTCTTCCCGGGGAATGTGGAGGGTGGGGTGTAGAACCCTCCCGTCTTTAACTCCTTTCATCCACTGCTTCATGTAACCCCGATCTGATCCCCGATCTGATCGCCGCTCACCTGCTCTGAATCGAATTAGAATGTCCTCCCGGTATTTTAAGGCCATCGGGACAGCCTGATATCAAAGCCCCTTATCCAGCAATGTCTTCTCGCCGCCGTAGCCGTGATCAGTTGTTTGAACTAATAGAGAGGGCAGGGTTATTTTGTCCTTCTAGGCTTTTCTGTGTGTCTGGAGCTTTCCAGCGGTTTGTCCTTCTGTCCCCACCATATCTCCTTAGACCTCTCGTATCAACCAGCAAGCATCAGTAAGAGAAAGCGAGCAGGATGTGGTGGCAGGACCATTGAGCCTCGGAGCCTTGCCTGGATGTTCCCCACCCCAATCATCACTCCCCTGGCGCAGAATCCTGGGCAGCCGGGCCTCCGGGGCGAGGTGAGCTTAGGGAGGGCGTGGTGGTGGTCTCAGCAGCCATCGCGAACCACAGCCGAACCTCCGCTCGCTGGGCCCAGAGACCCTCCGTGGGGAGACCCTGTCTCTCTTCCTCAGGTACGGGGCAGATGTAGCTGGATTCGCCTTTTCCATTAAAATGTTTCCTCTTCTTTCCGGCGCTGTGGTCGGGGAGAGAGGCCCGTAGACTCTCTTCTGGGATTTATTAAGATTTTCTTTGTGGTCCAGGGTGTTGTCAGTGTTTATAAATATCCATGGGAATTTGAAACAGAACAGGTGTTTCCTCTTTGGTATCTGTACGCGTGCTGGGTGCTCAACACACACGTATGTCAAACTGAGAATTGTGTCTTCAGAATACAGCTAAGCGAAACAAAGTAGTTTTAAAAAAAAAGATTTTATTTATTTATTCATGAGAGACACACAGAGAGAGGCAGAGACACAGGCAGAGGGAGAAGCAGGCTCCATGCAGGGAGCTGACGTAGGACTCGATCCCGGGACCCCAGGATCAGGCCCTGGGCTGAAGGCAGGCGCCAAACCACTGAGCACCCCAGGGACCCCCCCCCCCGAAACAAAGTTTATCAAGTGAAACCATAAAGTATTTTTTCCAAGAGACCTAAAATAAATTATCGGAAGAAGCGGGGTCTAGTTAATGAAGCATCTGTCTGCATTGGGGCACTGGGGCTGCTCATGAAAACAATTACTTCTTATCAGATTCAAGTTGCTAAGAGGGCTGTTTTGGCCTTCACTCAGTTCTTGGTGATTGGTGATTTGCGTGGCCTTTTTCTACCAGAAGGAATGGAAGGAGAGCAAGCGAAGAGAGCCCTGGGGTGATGCAAGGAGCAGGACGGAATAGCAGTGAGGCATTGTTGTCCCTAGAGCCGCAGGAATTCTCCTAGAAGGTCCGATTTCCTCCCTCTGCTTGTTGCTTCCCCGAGCGTTAGGTGTCCTGGCCGCCGCCACCTGTCAGTTGCTCTGACGGTCTCCCCAGGAAGCGCCCCGCTCTTCATCCACGTGGTTTTGGTGGGGCCCAGGCCAGTCCTGAGCACCTCGGTCCCTGGGCCACACTGGTGGGTTCCGGGACCGGGGCTTGACCCAGCCAGAGCCGGAGACGCGCACCGAGAATCCGCCCGAGACCGCAGGACGAGAGGCACAGGTACCCACGCAAACTTGAGCGGGGCTGCTGGCGGCCGTCCTGGCGCCAGGAGGAGGGAGCCCGTCTGAGCCAGGAACCGACCCAACGAGGGGAGCCAGGAAGGCGGAGAGAAAGGCCTGGGAGTGGTACGGTTTGAGCTTCTTGGCAAACCTGTACCTGAACGTGGATCGGTCCCTGCACGTCCCAGGGACGGGAGCCCGTGAGCCCATGCACCACCGAGGGGTCTGCGTGTGGGACAACGGAGGACCTGCCTGATGCCGGAGGACCCCGCCTGACATCTCCCGGCTGCGCCGTGAGGGAAGCAGGGGGTCAGCCTGAGCAGGAGGCAGGGCCCCCTCGCAATCCTCCGACAACGGAGTGACCATAATGAAAATACAACTTGACGATTGCTGTAAGCGATGTACGAAGCGAGGGTCCGGGGACCCGGGAGGGGACGCGGATGACCTTGTGGCCGTCTGCCTGCAGAAAGCCCTCTGCAAAAATAAAATAAAATAAAATAAAATAAAATAAAATAAAATAAAATAGGGGATCCCTGGGTGGCGCAGCGGTTTGGCGCCTGCCTTTGGCTCAGGGCGCGATCCTGGAGACCCGGGATCGAGTCCCATATCGGGCTCCCAGGGCATGGAGCCTGCTTCTCCCTCTGCCTGTGTCTCTGCCTCTCTCTCTCTCTCTCTGTGTGACTATCATAAATAAATAAAAAAAAATTTAAAAAAAATAAAATAAAATAAAATAAAATAAATAAAATAAAATAAAATAAAATAAAATAAAATAAAATAAAATAAAAATAAAATAAAATAATAAAATAAATAAAATAAAATAATAAATAAAATAAAATAAAATAATAAAATAAATAAAATTAAAATAAAATAAAATAAATAAAATAAAATAATAAATAAAATAAAATAATAAATAAAATAAAATAAAATAATAAAATAAAGCCCTCTGCAAGGAGGAGTGTTGGGGGTCTTGTGACATCAGGGTATTGAGCCTGGGAAGCGGCACCTGGCTCTCCTGGGGGAGGCCGGTGGGGGGGGCGGAGACCCCCAAGAGTTTCCCATTCCAGTGCACTTCCCAACAATCCAGCTCTATTCTGATTAGACCCGGTAGGGGTCTAATTGCTTTGGATTGATTTTTGCCACCAGTGCCTTCCGAACCCCCAGCCCGGGACGAAGAGAGATTAGTCACGTCAGGGAGGCTCCCTACCGGCTACAGTGAAAATCAGCCAGGGGTGAAGACGATTTAAGAGAATTTTTAAAATCTGCATCCCCGAGTGTACCTAGGACGTGAGCAGGCTTTCTGACAAATGGTGACCGGAGCGCTTCGTGAAAACACAGCCGTGCTAATCCCGGGGGCCGCCGCCTATTACACGCTCCGCGGAGGGCTCACACTGTGTGGGCCCTGCAGACAGACCCCAGGACGTGCTCAGCTTTGCAAACCAGGACGCAGGGTCCGTGTCACCGGTTATCGATCCCTGGCACAATGCATGGGCTGTACTGGCTACTAATTATTCGAATTATTGCCCCCATTGTACAGCGTCTCCTTTCATCTTCGTGATAACGTTGAGACGAGTAACGACACGTTCCTGTGTTGCAGATGAGGGAAGAGAGGCTAAGGGATGGGCCCAGCCAGGAAGGGCCAAAGCTGGGATTTCATCCTACTGGGGGGTCCTGCTCCTCCTACACAGACACTTTCCACGGCGGAGTCTTTGCAACTGCCGAGCGATGAGTGGCTGTTGAGGAGTCGGCCTTGGGTCAGGAGGGACGTCAGCCAGACTCCGTAGGACATGAATCTTCTTTTTCCAGGATGCTCTGCACAGGTGGGGGTGGAGGGGGCGCTCCACCCCCACCGACTCGCTCACGGCTTCACGGGAGTGTCGGGAGAGCCGGAATCTTCTTTTACAGGACAGCTGTTCAAGTTCGGCGATGACTTCCTTCTGACAAGTGAGAGAGGCTGCAAACACATTGTCAAGGGAAAGGGACCGTCTCCACGGTGGCCCCCAAGCAGGACTTGCTTCGGGGGTGTCAACGCGGACGGGCAGAGGGGGGGTGCTCAGTCCCAAACTCTGAAGTGGAAATGTTGGCAGAGCCAGGGAGCAGGCCGTCGGGTTTCCAGCCTGCCCCACGCCGGCGTCCCCTCCGCAAGTGGCAGCGCGTGTCGCACTCAGAGCCTGGGCTCCGAATTCAGGTCGCCAGCGGCCCTGTGTCTGCTGCACTTCTCCCCCTGGACCCACCATCGTTCCCACGAGGCGGCTGTCGTGTTCCGGGGGGACGCACACGAGTTTCTCCACGTAAAAGCTCCAGCCAGAGCCCAGCTGCTGACCGCCCAGTGCCCGCCGCTGCTGGTGGTCACCCACCCCCCCCAGGCCCGGCTCACCGGCTCGTGTTTCTGATCAGATTCGGTGGCCGGCCCCGGGGGTCTTTCCCCTCCCACGCGGACTGACCCACGCAGCGGGAAGCTGGTCCACGAGGGAGCCAGGGATTCTGGTGGCAAACCCACCTCTGCCCCCGCCCAAGGTCAGGGACGCCTCTCTCCACCCCCGACGCCACGCCTGGAGACCCCGGAGGAACCGACTTTTCCAGACAAATATGTGGATGCGGCTCCTTCCCAGTATGAAAATAGGTCGCCCTGGGACTGGAGTAGCTAATGAAGGTGATAATTAGAATTGCTTATTAGGACCTGTCTTCTAAAGTTCATTTTGTGCTTTTAATAGAATCTACAATGCATCTGCTTAGCGGGGATGACAGTTCGCCCTGGTTTGGTGTATTCTAAAACAAGATCCTCGCAGCCCGGCTTCTCCTGACGCCCCGCCCCCAGCCCTGCCATCTGCCGCCCAGGTAGCCGTGTCCCCCGGTGGAACCTCGAAGTCGCACCCGGCGGCCGTCCTGCCGGGAGCCGCCAAGCCAGGGAGATGCCGGCCGCCTCCCTGCGAAGGCACAATCCCACGCAAGCCGCCCTGCTGCTTGCCCTCCAGACTGTTCGAGGTGGAAAAGCGTCCGCCTCCCGCACCCAAACGTTCCACGTCCCCCTGGACCCCCAGAATGGGACCTGCTTTGGATGTATGAGCTTTGGGGATATAACGAGTCAAGGTCCCATCGGATCTGAGTGAGCCCTAACCCTACGTCTGGTGTCCTTATGAGACATCACGTGGAGACACACGGGGAAGCCCACAGGGTGACTGAGGCGAGATTGGAATGATGTATCCGCAGACCAAGAGATGCCAAGGACTGCCCACGGCTCCCGGAGGGACCCGCCCCTGACCCCCGGGGAAGCGGGGCCCTGCCGACACCCTGGTTTCCAGCCTCCAGCCTCCAGAGCTGGGGGAGGATGCACGTCTGTGTTCCGGGCCCCCTGCGTGTGGCACCGTGGCACGGGAGCCCCAGGAGAGTGTCGCAGGGTCCTTCCTCCAGCATCTCTGCTGTGCTCTCGCCTCTGCCCAAGACTGTCTCCCGGCTGCCCCCGAAACCCCAACTTCTTCTTCTGTCCCGGCCACGTGTCCTCCGTGCTGCCTCTGCTTAGGACCTCAGCTTAGGTGAGAAGCCTTCTTGGATTCCCCAGACTAGGGGCCCCCCTTCGCCGGACATCCCCAGAGCCCTGCACGTCCCTTCCTGACCCTGATTGTGATTTATCATAACCGTGTGTCCACGTCTGTCCTCATCACTAGATGGTGGGTTTGGGGAAGGCACCACCACTGTGGGTCTTGTCCCCTGGCTCGTCCTCGGGGCCTGGCATTATCGCGGGCATCAGTGGGACCTCGGGAGGATAATGTGCGGTAGTCGTCGAAGTGAGCGACATTCCTAGCCACGCGTGGCTGTGCTGTGAGCCTCTCTTGGCCTCTGGCACCACCTCCACCACGGGGAACAAGGGGGCAACCACTGGGCGGCCCGGTGGCTCAGCGGTTCAGCACCTGCCTTCAGCCCAGGACATGATCCTGGGGTCCCGGGATCGAGTCCCGCATCAGGCTCCCTGCATGGAGCCTGCTTCTCCCTCTGCCTGTGTCTCTGCCTCTCTCTGTGTCTCTCATGAATAAATAAATAAAATCTTTAAAAAAAAAAAAAAGCAGCAACCACTAAAAGGTGGTCCCATTCCACTAAAAGGCCTCGAGACCTGGCTCACTGGTCAGTTGAAAATGCCAGTGGATGATGCATGTCACCCCCATGGGATGAGGCCCCCATGTCGTAAGCTCTCTGGACCTCCTGCCCTTCTCTTTTGCGAGGACTTTGCTCAGAGAGGCGTGTTTAGTAAATCACCTTATTTCTAGCAGGTGAACGGAAAGGAAGCGCCCCCGCCTCCGCCCCATACGCTCTGGCGGAGTAAGATGAATGCTCTCTCCTTATCATCCCTCTCTCCCTGGAGCCTGGCACTGAGTTAACGGATAGAAAATGCTTAATCCTAAAATTGCTAAGCCCAGAGAAGTCCAAGGGTCCTTCCAGCCCTCTGAAGGCCTCCGGCCTGGCTCCGTGCGCGTCCTCACACCTAGCCTGAGGCTCTCATGGTGGAGTTCCCTGCAGGGAGACCCTAGTCTGGGGAGAACTCTGTGGGGATTGGTGGCCTAGAGAATCCCATTATTACCGTGGTATAAACTTGCATTTGAAAGGAGAACAGGGCAGGCCGGATGGCTCAGCAGTTTAGCACCGCCTTTGGCCCATGGCGTGGTCCAGGAGTCCCGGGATCGAGTCCCATGTTGGGCTCCCTGCATGGAGCCTGCTTCTCCCTCTGCCTGGGTCTCTGCCCCTCTCTATGTCTCTCATGAATAAATAAATAAAATCTTTAAAAAAAATGAAAGGAGAACAGAAGCAGGAAGCTGAGTGAGGAGGGCCATTCCCCCAGCCCCACCTTGCCATGACCTTTTGACCCTGAACCCCAAGGTCAGTCTCATTTTCTCCAGGCCTCCTGGCTGCAGGGCTTGATAGGGCCGAGCCAGGGTCCCCCGAGGGGCAGGGGAGCCAGGCCCCGAGCAGTGGAACGTGGAAACGTGCCTCGGAGCCAAGCCGTCCCTCCCATCCCTCCCCTTCGCCCTCCGCTGGGTGGGGAGATATAGTCTGTACCAAGGCTGTGCGTGGGCTGAGAGGGAAACCAGGGCACCAGGGCACCAAACCAGAAAGTTCCGAGCATTCAATTCCCCCGAGACCAACTCCAGCCACCTTGCCGGAGGCAGAGTGACCGTTGGGTCTGGGGGTGTCCATCCCCTTCCTGGACCACGGGCACGGCGGTTCCCTCGCGTCTCTATGCCTGTTCCCTGCCCTGCAATGTGGGGGAGCGCCTAGCATCCGTCTCCCGGGACTGTGTTTGTTCCGTGAATGGCACCAGCGGCCACCCTACCCGGTGCCTTAGCGAGGTCTCTGCCTTCTGGGTCGGCCCCACTCGGCGCCTTGGGAGACCCCCCCCCAGAGCACGGCAGCACAGGTGGGCCACCCTGGACCAGTGGGCTCGGGCTGGGGTCTGCGCCCTCAGCTTTGCCGTGCTGAGCCTGAGATGTGCAGAAGGTTCTGGACTGTGCTCAGGACAGTCTCCCCGCGGGGCGACCCCACAGAAGCACAGCCAGAGCTGCCTCCAAGGCCGCCGGAGGGGAACTGTTCTGACGCCCCCCGGAAACGCTGGGTTTCACCGCCACTATTAATCGCCGCTGCATCCGCTGGGCACTCACGGGGTGTCAGGCACCGTTCTGACTCTGTCCCATTTCAGAGAAGGGGAAACTGAGGCTCAGAGAGTCGAAGCAACTCCCCCAAGGCGGTGCAGAACAGACCTGGGATTCCAGCCCAGGTGACGGGCCCCAGAGGCTGAGATCTTACGCCCCTGCGGGGGGCACTGCGCCAAGTGAGCACCTGGCCGCTGCCCCTTCTCAACAGGGCAGCCTGCAGTCACATGACCTGGGAACCCCCGGACAAGCCTCGAGTTTGAGGGATCCAGTCGAGACTCCCTGTGCTGCCGGCCTCGCTCCTGCACGTCCTTCCAGAAATGGGGCCAGGAAGTGAAAACTGACTTTGGGGGCATCTGCTGGGCTTAGCTCCCCTTCCTTGTTCTCCCTCCCCTCCTGCTCCGTCCAGGGAGCCCCGTGGTGTTGCTGGTGGCCCTGAAATGCTGAACGGGAAGCTGGTGGGGGGGGCCCTCCTGGAACAGTCCCTGCTGCATCTTGGAATGTTCTGGTGAGCGGGAACGCCCCAGTTCCGGCCCCAGCCTGGGATCAAAGCCTCAGCTCGCCTCCCACTTACACCCACTTCCTCCCGCGTCGGCCCTTCCCATCTGTTTCTTTAAATCGCCACTTGCGTTTTTGGAGGGTCTCGAGCTTCTCCCCGGCTCTGATGTCTCTTCTCGCCTCTCGGGGCGAGCTCGCGACCCTGCGTGGCCTGCCCCGCGTGAACACAATTCGGGGGGCTTCCCCGGGCCCGTGGACGCGCAGCCCAGGGGCCCGGGTGTCTGTTCCGCACAGCGCGGCTCTAATCACGGGCCGCGGCCGGAGACCAGTCGTCCCGTGAGTCACGAGGCCATGTGTGGGGCGTCGCGGTGCCCCCGGACGAGTTCTGTGGTGGTTCTCTCTTCCCCTGCCGTGGTGTTTTCCGCGAAGCAGAGCCCGGCAGTGGGGTTGGCAAATGTCGCCGCCCCTGGAGGGCGAGAAATGCCGGTCTTGACTGGGTTGCAGGGGTTGAAAGCAAGGGTTTGGCTCCGTGTCTGGCTAATCGATATCCCGAAGCCGTGGTTGGGGTGACATTTGAATCCTCACTTCTGTTCTCCTTCATGTTGGCAAATTATAGGCTTTCAGGTGCGGCGCCTTCATTTGCAGAGGCTGCGAGGAGCAGCTTTAATTAGCAAGCAGACCTGCTGGAAAAATCCAGCGTTATTAAGAGCCTCGCTCCATGCGGTGGCTGCCAGGCAGTGCCAGCCCCCTGCCCTCTGCAGTTTCCTTCCTGCAGACGCCCCATACCCGCCCCACACTACTTTGCCATTTGTCACAAAGTCTCCAGGGAGGAGTGAGAAAACTCACAAGTTCAGATTTTTTTTCCCCCATTGAGGTGAGGACTCCGTCTCACCTCATCTCATCTCTGCGGAAAGTCTCAGAATCCATCCAGGGTTGGGCTTGGCCTTTGATCCTGCTGGGCAGATCCACTGAGGGTTGGGTCTGTGGGCTCAACTCTGGGAAAATTAAGTCCCTTCTCCTCAAAAGTGAAGACCACCAGCTTTGGAGCTGGGACAGGCTTTGTGGGTTTGGGTCCCAGCTCTGCTCCTAACTTGCTGCGTGGCTTTGATCAAATGGCTTAACTTCTCTGGTCTTCGGTTTCTTCATCTGTATAATGGGGCTAAGTATGACGACACTCTCATGAGTTGCTATGATGTCTACTGGGCTGAGGATGGTGGGAAGGGGAGCTTGGCACGAGAGTTGTTGCATAGTGAGCTCTAACCCAGGGTAGTAGCTCTGAGGGTTGTACGGTGGCGGTGGCCCTGCCGACATGCTGTTCTCATTACTACCTGCCGAACCTACTCTACAACCTCACGTGCAAGAGCCCTGACCAAGGCCAACCAGGAGTGGTGAGAAGTTACGACTCCTCGTGTCAGTGAGCCCCCCCACACACACCTGCCTGGGGTCCCGCGGTAATCCAGGTAGTTCATCTGATGACCAGAGAATGGTGGAGTCTTCCATCTACCCTGGGCTCAGCTGACCTGGTCTTTGTCCAGGCCCACCTGACCCCCCAGGGGTGGAAGCACTTCTGCCTAAGCCTATGGGTTTCTTTGGCGATGTTGGGAACCCCCGTCTCCCACATCCAGACCCATCCAGACAACAGCACCCCATGTGTGGTGCCTACATGTGGCCACCCCCTCTATCAGCCCTGCCACCTTGTCACTGTGCCGATAGAGACCGGATACGGGTTCCCACTATCCACAGGCCTACAGACCTCTCCTTCTAAGGCTTGGAGAATTGTCCAATCTCCTCCTCCTAGAATGTTCCATATCTCCATCCCTGAAAGCACTACCTCTTCCTCTCCCCTGGCCTAACTTCCTCTGAGCTTCCTGTCTGAGGAGCAAAGGTAAGGAGGGATGTGTGCCTTCAAGCTGGCCCTGCTTTCCTTTCGTATACAGATCTCCCAGAGGCCAGGGGGCTGAAGGACCCGCTTTCTCTTGGAGCAGGGGAACTGGAGAGAACTTTACATTTAAGTAGCTCTGGTCTGGAGTTTCATAGCACTGAAATCAGTCACAAATTGTCATCTCAATGGGGCATGTCCCGCCATCATTATTAGTGGGCCTGTGATGGAGAAGTAAGGAAGAAGTTTTCTGGGCATCTTCCCCACTGCCCCAGTCTGAACCAGAGACGTCACCTGCAGGGAACCTAGCCACCTGCATGAACAGCAGTGTGTGTGCGTGGGTGGGGGTCCTGATGCCATGTAGCATTATTAATTCTCTGACTTCACTCATTCACTTAATGCAGGAGAAACAGTGCTCTGAAGGACCAGAATTGAGTCACAAGCTCATCCTGGAATCACGGTGGGATCAACCCCACCTGAGGCTCATGAACTGAGAGTAGGGGGAAAGAGAGGTGGCCAGGAAAAAGGGGGTTGCTGTTGCCAGAGAAAGGGGTGTGAATAATGCACAGACAACATGGCAAGAGGCCATCACCTGCAGATAGATAGACACCTTGATTGCAATATTGCCAGCGGAATTAATTAGGGCACAAGCCTTCGGGGACCCAGCTCTGAAACCACCGTGCTTTGAGAGGAAAATGGACTTGGAGTCAGAAAGCCAGAATTCAAGGCTAGCCTCCATCTCATGCTGGTTGTAGGACCTCTCTGGGTTTTTTTTTTTTTTTGCCATCTACAGAATGGGAAAAAGTACTTCATGGGTTGGTTATATGACAGCACTACTGTCGTAACCAACTAATGTTTTGTTGTCCAAAACAATTTCTACAGTGATAAAAAGGTCCTATGTCTGCACTGTCCAGTATGACAGCCACTAGCCACATGTGGCTGTTGAGCACTTGAAATATGGCTAGTGTGACTAAGGCACTGAACTTTTTATTTTATTTAATTATAATGAATTTGAATTTGAATTTAAAGGGTCACATGTGACTAGTAGCGGCCTTACCAGGCAGCCCAGCTATGAAGTAGTCAATGGAATCATGAATGTGAAATTGCTTTGTAAAGGGCGGTAAAGGACTAGTCACCACATGCCTAAATTGAAAGATCCATGGATGGGACCAGATGTTACATGAGTAAGTCCATATCATGCTTATTATTATTGTAACTAGTGATCTCAGGAAGGCCTAAGACCCCAAAAGAAGCGTGATTTCTGGACATCTCCTTCCATATGTGAAGAGTTAAAACACTGGACCTCCCGTGAACCTAATTCCCAGTAGGAAATTATATGGACAGATTCATCCATTCATCCTCCTCTCACTGGCTGTGCACTTGGCATTGTTCTAGCAGTTAGAGAGAGAACCATGAAGATGCCTTCATGAAGGTTATGTTCCAAAGAGGAGAATCGAACGTCACACGAGAAAACAAATGACTAAAATAATATCAAATAGCAGTGGTGCCGTGGAGAGAAATAAAGTCAGGAGAAGGGGCCCAGTGCCATGGGCGGAAGCTAGTTCACAAGGATGGTGGGGGGAAGGCCTCTAGTAAAGCGACGTTTGAGAAAGTACGAGGGAAGCCAGAGATTGAGCCATGCGTGGACCTGAGGGATGAGCCCAGAGAAGAGAAGGAGGTGAGGATGCTGGGCCAGTGTGTCAGGGGCCATGTGAGCAGAGATGAATCCAGAGGGAGCCCAGAGGGGGTGGCCTTCAAGGCTGCTATAAGGTTTGGGTTCCTTCTGAGTGAAGTGGGAAGCCAGTAGAAGGTTTAGAGAAGAGGAGGGATGGGGGATCTGGTATATGTTTAGGTTGTGTTGACAATAGATACTCAGGGGGGAAGACAGATAAGGAGGCCTGGCACTAAATCCAGGCAAGAAGAGGTGATGGTGATGGAACCAGAGGGAACAGTGCAAAGTGGCAGGATTCGGGATTTGGGGTAGAGGTAGAGCCAACCGAACTTAGTGGTGGATTCAGGGCACCTGAGTGGCTCAGTTGGTTAAGAATCTGACTCTTGATTTTGGCTCAGGTCGTGATTTCAAGGTCATGAGATCAAGCCCCACATTGAGCTCCACACTGAGCGTGGAGCCTGCCTATGGCTCTCCCTCTCCCTCTCCCTCTGCCCCTCCATCCCTGCCGACTCCCTCTACTTGTAGATCGGGCGTGAGGTAGGGGAAAGCAGAAAAGTCAAGGATACTTCAGGAATATTAGCTTGAGGAGCTGGAAAGAGGAAGGGCAGGAACTAGTTGAGAAAGTGTGGGGTGGGGGCAAATCGGGAGTTCAGTTTGGGGCATGTCACGTTTGAGGTGTCTACGAGTCATTCAAGAGTTTGGAATTCAAGAGAGAGGTCAAGGCTGGTCGTATAAATGTGGGGCTCGTTAGCATAGAGACGGTATTTAAAGCCAGGATACCGGGCAAGTGGACATGGGTAGAGAAGAGAGGAGGCCCAAGGCTTGAGCGCTGGGCCCGCCAACATGTGCAGGTCAGAAGGAGAAAGAGGATCGGGCAAAAGCTATCGAAAAGGAGCAGGAGCAGGAGAGCTAGGAAGAAGCCAGCAGAGCACGGGGGCCCCGAAGCAAGGTGTGTCAAGGAAGAGAGAGTAACCGTTCGATGCTGCTGGGAGGTTAAGTAAGATGAAGCTGGAGAATTGACCGTTGGGTTTAAGAGCGTGAAGGTCAGTGGTGACCTTGGACTGTTCAGAGGAGCGTTGGCATGAACTGCCAGCTGGCTGACGAGATGGGTGGATGGAAGGTTAACCTGACTAATGCAGCTCACTGCAGCATCCCTTCACCTGTCCCAGCAATTAAGCAGATGTTGCCTGACGCCCTGGATGCCAGAACCAAAAGCCATCAAGACCAATCTCGTTCATTTCCCCAAATTCCAGGGTTAGCCCGGAAATGTTGTTGTGACCTCTGCTCGTTACAAGATTAGAATCTTGGCGTCCCGCTTTCATTAGTCTCCTTGTGACTACCCATAATGCTCTCAGTTGAATTTTTCCTCTTTTGGAGGCTTGAGGAGGGAAACGGGGAGGGGGGGACTGAGAAAAAAAAATGCCAGCTCTGGGATTCTGGATTCACTTGGTTTTGTCTCTGCATTTGCCTTACCGCCGCTTTGCCAAACATCCCTGCCTTTTGCGGAGAGCGGATTTGCAGAGCCACCTACCTCTGCAAGCAGGCATCCTGGTGGTTCTCTTCCACTTTGAAGCCAAGTGAGAAAAGCTTTGAGATGCGCTTGTAGGTTGTAGTCCGGGGAGCTAGAGATGTTATGCAAAGTGCTATTTATCTTTTCATGGGTTTATCAGGGTATCCTTCCTCAGGAAGCACAGAGGCTGGAGCCCAGTCAGTCAGCCCGTCTTGCATTGTCCTTCACATTTTTGTTTTTGTTTTGTTTTTAAATTAAAAAGCCTCTTTGCCGTGAAGCAGCCTCTCCTTTCTCCTGATACTGAAAATCAGGCAGTTTGGGAGGCCTGAGGCTCGGACCGGGCTTCCCACCCAAGGGGTTCTGGAGTCGGCTGTGCCAGGTTCGTGGCAGCCCAGGGCTAACCTCTCAAGGACGTGGGGAGCCTCACACTGGCAGCTCGGAACGATGGTGGTGAGAGTATTTACACCAGGGCGATTGGCATCGACTGCAGCCCAGGCTCCTGCCTGCCTCCAGAGCTGATCCTTCGACGCTTCCCAGCTCGCCGCTGCCTCCACCTGTCCCTCTGGGATCCGTCTCGGGAGCGTCCTGCCTCCCTGGAAGGAAAGTGCTTGAGCCCAGGCATGACTGTCCCACACACAGAGCGGCTTGGAAAGATGTGCTGCCCACAAACTCTCACGGGGGGTGTGCCCAGCTTCACACCCTGCGAGGCGACAGCGTGATGGGGGACAGCTGCCCTCCCGTGATCGGGGAGATGGAAGGCAGTTTGGCTGAGAAGAGGAGGAAGAAGGGGACCAAGCGGGGTTGTGATCATGGCAGATGTCACAATCTCACCTCTTAGGGCCCCGGAGAGGCTCGTGGCAAAGGCGAGAAAGACGAGGTGAGGAGGTGGCTTGACGTAGTCGTTCGTGTCATCATTTGCCTGTCCCCGATCTCACCGGCACATCACCACCTCGGTTGTCACCTGTCCAGTGTCTGATCCGTGTTTACGACCTGCACAGATGCAGCCGGCAACCCGGACGGCCTCAGGGACGGCGGCTGCTGCGGGCTGTGGCTGAACCTGCTCGCGGCCACGAAGCAGAGGACAGATGGTCGGGAAGCCCCGCCCTGGGTGTGCAGGCAGGAGCCGGGCTTGTGCCCGTGCCCATCACTTCTTTGCAGGACTGTGCGGGGGACACAGACATGGTGTCGTAGAGTAGTTAGATGCGGGCGTCTGCAGGTACATTGTCTGGGGTCAAGTTTGCGCTGCTACTTACTGCCTCTGTGACCTTGAGCACATCGCTTGCCCTCTCTGTGCACCGTAGAGTCCTGCCCATCCATAAAATAGGACGATGGGATCCCTGGGTGGCTCAGTGGTTTAGCGCCGCCTTCAGCCCAGGGCGTGACCCCGGAGGTCCCGGGATCGAGTCCCACGTCGGGCTCCCTGCATGGAGCCTGCTTCTCCCTCTGCCTGTGTCTCTGCCTCTCTGTGTGTGTGTGTCTCTCATGAATAAATAAATAAAATCTTTAAAAAAAATAGGACGATGATAATGATGACGATGCACCGACAAGTCATGTGCTTGTGAGGATTCGTGAGGAATCTATGTAAGACATTTAGAACAGTGCCTGCCACATAGAGCTTAATAAGTGTCAGCTGTTATCATCCCCTTCCAGGCTTTTTTTCCCCCCCAGTGGGCATGTCTGGATTTGGAAAAGCCCGGTCTACCACATAGGATACTGCAGAGCCATTCACTCTGGAATCATAACCAGAGAAAATAAAGAGGTCTTTGGGCAAGTTGAAACCAACTTGTGTTAGTCCAATGTGCATGAGTTTCAGGTGAGAGAAACTCGACTTGAGTTGTCTTAAGCAACCGCCACCACCACCACCAAATGCAATAACTATGGCTCAGGTCATTAAAAATGCTGGGGTGGATCCTTCAGGTATGGCTGGGTCCAGGAGCTAAGCAGGGTCACCTCATCTCTTTCACATTCTCCTCCCACCTTAAAACTTGTGGCTCCACTTCCTTTGGTTCCCCTCGTATATTGTCCCCATTCTCTCCAGCCGAGGGAGCCTTCTCCCGTGTTGCTAGGTAGCTGGCTTCCAAGATCATCCTTACATTAGGGATCTCCAAGGAACAGAAAGCATATTTTCTAGGATCTCCTGGAAAAGTCCCAGGGAGGACTCTGACGGGCTCACCTTTAACCACATGCCCACCCCTGATCCAATCACAATAGCCAGAAGGGTAGAGTCTATGACAGACAAAAGCCATAGGCTAATCCCTGGACTGAAAGAGAAGCAGATGGAGCCAGCTCAGCTAGCCCAGAAGAGCTGATTCTCCAAAGGCGGAGTCACGGTCAGAAGAAAGGCTCCAGAGGCCTCCAAAGCTTGGGTTCAAATCCTGGCTCCTTCGCTGCCTACCCCGGTCCCCTAGGACAAGCTCATTCCCCCTCTCTGTGTGCTCCAGTTCCCACGTCTGTAACGTGGCAGTAGTAATAGCGCCTACCTTATGAGGCTCCCGGGAACAAAAAATGTAACAGATATAATGGGGAACAATACTTGGCACTTAAGAAATACGCGCTCAGTAAAGCCTGTTGTCTTATCCGATATTCGCAGTTATCGTGAGTATCCTACAAATACTTTCATTAATTAAACAAACGTTTTAGTGCCTGCTATATGCCAGGCCCCATGCCAGGCCCCAGATGTCCTGCTGGACCCTACAGCCCATGGGGAGAGATAGACATTACGCGAACGATTATGCGGTAATTGAGGGGGAGGGATGGATTTCTTATGCAAAGTAGCAAAGTGGAAAGATAAGAAGGCTGAAGTCCAACCAACCTACACGTGGGGCTTGGCTTCAGGCCCCAGCTCTGACCCAGATGGGCTTGACTGAGGACAGTGCATAGCAGTGCATAGCTCTTGGTTGGCCTCAACGTTCTTCTCTCTAAAATAGAACAACAATTTCTGGTAGATTCTGACCCCAACAGCCTAACACCCCTACAGACCTGGGCTCATCGATTCAGACCAGGATTTCTGAGGCCATGTGATTCCTTGTCGGGGCTCTTCTATGCACCGTAGAATGACAAGCAGCATCCCCAGTCTCTACCCACCGGATACCTCTAGAGGTAACAAGCAACCAAAACTGTCTACAGGCATTGCTGAATGACCCCTGGGAGCAAAGCCCTCCCACCTACCTACCCCTACTTGAGAACCACTGCTCTAGAAGAATCTCTCTGCATTTGGTCTGAGGCTCCCCTCCCCAAGCCTCTGTTCCACTATCTGTCAAATGAATGGCTTGGTCCAGAAGATGGATAGCCAGAGACCTCCCCAAAGCAGAAGAGTTGTCCCCAACTCCAGATTTTATGGTGAAATCCAGCCAAGTTCCACCAGCAGGAGACAAGGAGGACAAGGAGGTCAAGGAAGAGAAAGGCCATTGGAGCTTCAGCTGGACCATTACAGAGACCTCCAGACACTCGTGTGTCCACCCTCTGTAGCCCCTTCCCTTGCTCTGGGCCTTCTTCCTGGCTGAGTTGCCTGTTGGCCACCACCCTGACCCAGGTGCTGGAGAGACACCTCTCCCTCCTGCATCCCAGAGAGAATAGGAGAGTCAGTTGAGTGTTAATGAACCTACTGGAGAATTTGTGGTGGATATTGATCTGGTTCCTGGCACCTGAAATGACCTCATCCCCACCAGAGTGGCCTCTTGGCCCTGGCTTCATGTTTCTGAGGGACCTCGCCCTGGTTTTCTTGAAAGGTAATCTTCTTGCAGCTCAACTTTGCAAAGAAAATGAAGAGCCTTCTCCTTTCTCTTTAAATGCCCACGCATACCTGCCACGAGCAGGACGGACCTCTGTCACAGGTGTGGTGTCACATTGGCACCTGGGCCCTGGAATTAGAAGGTCTCCTTTCAAACCCCAACTGGGTCAGTAGCTGGCTAGCGACCTCAGGCAGGTCACTGGTCCTCAGAGTTTCAGTTTTCTCATTAGGTAACAAAGACTGGAGTAAATACCCCATTCGTGTGCATTTGTTGTTGGAATTAAGTGAATTAATACATGTAAAGCCCTTAGCATAGTTCCTGACACATAGAAAATACTCAATAAAAAAAAATCATTCATCAATAGTTTACATAGATTATGATTGGGAAGTCATGTGGGATTATTTATATCCAGTGCTTTGTAAACTCTTCAATGCTACTTACGAGACTAAATAATTCTCGGATGTTATCAACATTATAAATATCACTCTGCCAGCTTTCCAGAGGAAAATAGCCGGATACGATCTGTCAGTATCACAGTCCATCAGCATCAGGCGATGCTTGCACTGGCTTCAGGGTCAGAAACAGCCTGGATCTCTCGCTGGAACAATCATTCAGGAAGTGGACTTGTTGGCTCAGATGGACTCAAAGCCTAGCTCTGAAAAATCCGTGCCACAGAGCTGGGCCCATCTCCGTGAGGTTCCCAAATGGATGATGAGAGTATAATCAGATGTGTGCGACTGTATAGGAATAAAGACCCTCCCTCCTGGAGTGGACGTGTCTAAGATACACTCGGGGCCTCATGTCCTCATGGAGACCGTGACCACAACGGAACGGGCCCCGGGTGGGAGCCACCACCTTAAGGACGTTGCGCGCATTATCTCATAAGTCCTTACGGCTTTCTGACCCTTTGTTATAAATGATGAAAAAGCTCAGAAAGATTAAATCCCATGCCAAGGACTGCAAAGTAAGTCACAGTACAGGTGGGCCCCTACACTGGGCTTCTCAGACACCCGACGGCTGCAGACAAGCACACAGAAGTGCCTAGACCCGCGTTAGGATAGAGGCTCTGTCATGTGCTCGGGGGATCCAGGGAGTGGGGGGAGGTGATAGGACAAAAGAGAGGCACCCCTTAAAATTCTGAGCTGATGATAAGAGAACCGCAAGCGCTTCTGCACCAGGCCCGTGCTAAATGCTTCACGTACACTTTCCGACTTAGTGCTTGCAACCGCTCTCCGAGACAGAGTCTCTGTGGGCGCCCATTCTGTAGATAAGAAAGTCAAGGCCTGCAGGGGCCCGGTGGCTTTCTCTGGGAAATGTCTGTAATAATTAGCGGAGCTAGGGTTCGAACCCACACAGTCTGGCTCGAGTTGTTCTAGTTCCCATGGCTGAATGACAAACCATCTCCAATTTAGTGACGTAAAACACTAATAATTTTATTCTGCTCAGGAGTTTTGTGGGTCAGGAAACCCAACGAGGCTGGGGGAGCTGCTTTCTGCTCCACAGTTCCATGGCCTCACCTGAAGCTGACTCGGATAGCTGAGAGCTTGACCCGCCAGGCCAGAGGGTCCATTTCCAAGATGGTATCTTGAGTCATCTAAAGAAGTGGGCTGGTCTGACTCAAAGGCTGGCTCAGCTGGGAATGATGATCAGAGCACCTGCCTGTGATCTCTCCATGTCACCTGGGCATCTTCAAGCATGGCAACTGGGTTCCAAGAGGGAGTTTTCTTTTTTTTTTCTTTTTTCTTAAGATTTATTTATTCATGAGAGACACAGATTGAGGGAGAGGCAGAAACACAGGCAGAGGGAGAAGCAGGCTCCTCGTAGGGAGCCTAATGTGGGACTCGATCCTGGATCCTGGGATCCTGATGTGAGCCAAAGGCAAGCGCCCAACCACTCAGCCACCCAGGGGTCCCCAAGAGGGAGTTTCCTAAGAGAAACAATGGGAAGCTGTAGGCCTTTCAGGACCTAATTTAGAAGTCACATGACATCCCTCCTTCTGTATGTCACTGGTCACAGCAATCACCAACAGACCAGATTCAAGGGGCTGGGACATAGTTGTACTGGTGGTGCCAGGGATTGGGAGAACAGTGAGACAAACCCTCACCCTTGAGCAGCTCCCAGTCTAGTGCGGGGGAGACTCTGGTTTGTAAGAATTACACCACAGCCTGACGTGTGCTCTCGAGGCCTCTGTGTCCTGCCGTGGGCATGGAGCTCATCTCAGAGCACATGACAACAGCCTAACAGCCCTGTCCCCTTTGCTAGCAATGCTGTGTTCTCTTTGGTTACTTGTGACCAATCCTCCACCCACTGTGCTCAACCAGGTTAAGCTGAACGTTCCCAAGAGTGAATTCTCCTGATAAGCAGGGTGTTTCCAGTCGTACCAGATAAGCCAGCAAAGTGACCCGGCAGAGAGATCACCAGCAAACCACTTCCCAACATCTGTCATGACTGGTGAGTGCAGCAATAGGTGGCAGCACACACAGCTGGCAGGTGAAACAATGGCAGAACCAAGAGGCAGAGCCCCTTTTGATGGCTGTAAAAAGCATCTGGGGACCCTAAAGCTTGAAAAAGACTAGGAGACAGGACCTTTTGCCACCCATACCATGGCACTGTTTGCCACCTGGCTTTGGTCTTCCGTTGTTCATTTATTCCTTCACCCACAAGTGTTTACTGACTGCTGGTTCTGTGCTAGGCATTGTCCTAAGCCCCAAGTTGCTGCTGTCGCGGGTGGTGGCGGTGGCAACTTCCTCTCCCTGTCTGGATGTGTTATGAGTGCCTCCAGGGCAAAAACTAGTCTCTGCTCCTTCTGTGTGTCTCTCAGGATCTAGTTTGAGCTGCCGTTGGAGCTGGCACTCTACAAATGCCTGTTGGGTCATTAAGACTGGACCGCGTATTTTACTGTGACTCTGAGGGTCATTCTGAATAATTATGGCTAAAGCATATTTAAATGCAAAATTTCAGGTTCTTCTAGGAAAAAAAAAAGCCCATTTGAAATTTCTGAAGGGTGGCTTGGTGAGACAGTTCTGAATTTGAATTAGGACTCCTCTTCTGTGTGTTAGCTTCTCCCCTGGGGCAAGTTATTTATTTTACCTAAGCCTCAGTTTCCTTGTCTGTAGCAGAGGGACTGGCCTGTTTGGGGGCTGTTAGGGTGTGAAATGATGCCTGGAAACCACCCCTCCAGGGTTGGGCACACAGATGGTTTTGATAAACGAAGACCTACTGTTCTAAACCTACTATTTCTGGCAGGTCAGAGCTTCGAGTACATGAGTAAGGTCGTGCAAAGTGACACACCAACTCTGAGGGCTCAGTAAGAATAAGGTGCCATTTAGAGTTCAGCTCCTCAAAGCACCATCCATCAAAATGGTTTTGCTCTTCCAAAAACCTCCCTTCATCTCCCTGCACTCAGGAGGGCAAGTCAGAATGATTGCAAAAATAAAAGCAATTACGGAGCACTTTAAAAAATTAGTTGGCATTTACTGAGCACCTGATCTTCCTGAGGCTGCCCTAAGAACTTTGCATGGATTATTTTCACTTAAGTCTCATGACAGCCCTGCCAGGTGGGTGCTGCTATCATCCCCCTTCTACAGCTGAGGAAACCAAGGCACAGAAAAGCAAAGGGATTTGTCAAAGGTCATTCAGTGGGGAATGGAATTCAAGCTCAGGAATTTCTCTACAAAGCTGCTCCTTGGCCATTATTGATAACTCTAGCAGTGGGTTGTTGGGTTGTTTTTTGTTGTTGTTGTTGTTGTTTAAGATTTATTTATTTTAGAAAAAGAGAATGTGTGAGTGGAGGGTGGGGCTTGGGCAAAAGGAGAGAAAGAATCTCAAGCAGACTTCCCACTGAGCTCAGAGCCCAACACAGGGCTCGATCTCATGACCCTGAGATCATGACCTGAGCCCAAATCAAGAGTCAGCCACATAACCGACTGAGCCACCCAGGTGCCCCTCTAACAGTGGTTCATAAGCACTTTTGTCGAGGGGCACAGGGCTCCTTAGGACTCTGATAGAAGTGATGACCCTTCCCCTTGGAAAATAAATACAGGCCATGGCTGTGCCTGGACCATTTTCGCCAAAGCTGCACCCTTCCCAAAGATGCAACCCTGAGACATACCCAAAAAGAGGAGGGGGCATCTTTACATGCCCCTATCTTTTACCCCTGGGGTAGAATCTGGTGTAACTTATTTTAAAAATGCACAAACCCACTACGTTGGATGCAATTTCAAAGGATTTAAGACTATTCCCCATCCCCTCCCTCCAAGCCTGCTCATCTCCCTCTCACGCACACAGACAAGAATCCTAGTTAAGGAACCAGGAAAATAGTTCTAATAGAGACAGTGAAGGGTCCTGCTGTAACGCTGAGCTGTGATTCTGCAATTAGCACGCCACGTATTTGTGCACCACCCCCTTGGAAATCTCTTGCTTTCCTGAAGTCATTAAGCAGTTCCCGGGCCTTCCTGTTTATGATCAGCCTCCTCTCTGAGGTCCGCAGCCCCAATCTGTTCTGCACATCTCCATTTCACCGATAAAGAAACTGAGCCTTAAAGAGAGGATATAGCATTCGCCCAGGGTTCTGCAGCCTGTAAATAACGAAGCCCAAAGAGCACCCAACACCAACACATCCCTTCCTGTTGTGCCACTGAATTAAAGAATGAAATCAGCCTTTAATGTATAACAGCAGTGTGGACTATGTGGCTTTGATTTGAGTATACATACTGTCAAGTTCTCCAAATTGGGGAGATTTGTCTCTGGAGTCATAGAAACCCAGAATGGAGTGCATTTTTGGAGGGTTTTTTTTAGAGAAGTGCTTCTTGACTCAATGTGCATGGCAATCAGCTGGAGCTCTCATTGAAATGCAAACTCTGATTCAGTAGCTCTGGATTCAGTCGCCCTTAGGTCCAAGATTCTGTATTTCTAGCAAATTCCAGGTGAAGCCCATGCTGTTGGTCCAGAGATCTGCACTGTGTGTAGCTGGAGGCCAGACCAACCTCTTGCATTTCCCTGAACAGCTTCCATAATGGAGCAGGAAGCGGTGTTATCAGAGAGCCTGCAAAGGAGGAGTGTGGTTGGGAGCAGGACCAATGGTGGTGGAAGCCATCGGCCCACGGGGCAGGGCAGAGGGGACCGTAGCCCCTGAGACCGAGTACCATTTACCATGCAGCATAAAGCTGTGCTCACTGAGGGGTCAGCCAGGGAGAGCAGGATGTTATTTGCACAGGAAAATGCCCGGCAGGAAGCTATTATCCATTGGTATCCAGTCATTATGTGCGCCTTCTCCAAAAAACGCTTTAACAAGTTACCAAGAATCAACAAAAATAACATTATCCCTAAATTCTCCTTTATTAATCTGGAAATGAGATAATCACTGAGCTTTCGCTTAGGTTAACCCAGGAGTGCAGCCTGGGGAAGGGTGGCCCTTCCTGCCTTCCTTTTGCACACCTCTCCCCAGCCAGTCTGGCTTCCGGTCCAGTTCTCCAGAGCTCCCAGCGCCTGCCCCTGGACCCTTGCACCTGCTGAGCTCATTGTGGAGCGCGCTCATCCCCCTTCCCGCCATCTGGTTGACTCCTACTATTGTTCGGGATCCCTCTTAAGTGTCCCCGCTTCTCCAGCGAAATATTCTCCAAGTCTACCAATCTCAGCCAGGTTCTTCAAAGACTGTCACTGTGCCCCCTATTGTCTTTCATAGCATTCATCGAAACGATAAGCAATGAATCTATGCACGGGACTGTTGGTTGAATGCCTGTCTGTTGCACTAAAATGTTGTTAGCGTTATGTCTGTTCACCACTCTATCCCCGATCCCAGCATATTCAAGGGTCCTCTCTCAAAAACCACCCTCTCCCAGCCACACCCCTGGCTTCTACTGACTGGACGCCAGTAGCACCTTCCCCAAGTCATGACAATCAGTCTCCACAGACCCAATGTCCTGTAGGAGATAAAATCACCTTTAGTTGGGAACCACTGATTACATACATACTTATTACACACACACACACACACACACACACACACGTATGCACAGACATGCCCCCACGTAGTATATACACATGTACTTAAACACGTGTGTGTTTACTCGTGTATTACACACCCTTTGTTTTGTTTACTGCTGTATTTCCAACACTGAGAACAACGCCTAGTTCCTAGTAGGTGCTCATAAAAACTCGGTAAAAGAACTGCAGTGTGACCCACCACCACCACAGCTCCCCAGGTGTGACTATAAGGACTACATGAGGTTATCTGTGTATTGCAGTTAGCATAACGCTTGGTATTAGTAAAGGACCCTTCCTTTCTCCACTTTCACTCCCCTCCCCCTTCCCTATCAAGGACCCCTTTTATTATTTGACTCTTCACGGACCCCAGGTTTTGAAAGATTTTTTTCCCCTACATTGATGAGATAACGTATTCTTCTCCCCCATACCATGGAGCCAAGACCTGGGTGGCTGTGCAGAGCATGAGCCTCCCCATGAAGAATCCGTGACTGCATTCCGTAGGAACACCCTGATCCCAGGTGGATCCTGGGCCACCACTGCGATCCCAGAAATTCTTGCAATGTCATCAACAACTGGTGAGACCTCTGATTGGTCTGAGTGAGCCGGTATTACCACTAGGCTGATAGAATTCCAGCCCTAGACGAAGAAGCTGGACATTTTTTGTTTGTCTGCCTATGCGGGGTCATCGGGAGTAAAATAGTAATTTCCATGAAGCGTTTTTTAGATTCTTAAAAAACACAGCCCTCCCTGTGAATCCCGTCCCCCAGCACGGCCCCAGGGAACCCCTGTTTGAGAGCTGTGGGCCCTGCTCTGTAGGCCTTGCCGCCATGCTCCCCCGGAATCTGGAGGAGGCATTTTTCAGGGTGCAACTACTTGATCACTTTCCGTCCCTGCTCCCAGTAATGAGCTTTCGAGCCTAATTACAATGAAATGTGCTGTTTCCCCTCCTTCTTTGTGTCCATAATGATCTTTATCATTAGGATGGATTAGTCGCTCTGGCCCCGCACGCACACTCGCGCTCTCTCTCTTTCTCTCTCTCTCATTACAGTTTCCTTGTGGTGTGGGTATGGAGATGCAGGAGTCGGCAGGCTGTGTAGATGGGAATAGTTAAGGGGCTCTCTGTAGAACTGGGAATAAAGAAAAAAGAAAAAGCAACAAAAAGAAAAGTGACAAGGAACGAAAATGGCCCTGAATGAGCCACTTTCCTAACGGCCTCTCTGGGTGATGGTGGGGAACAAACAGGGATGCACAATGCAGCTCCATGTGTCCTTCCTCATTGCTGCAGCTTTAATGAGGAAAGGAAAAGAACTGACCCGGGCACATTCCTGTCATCTTCCAACACATGAGCACCTTTGTGAGGTTTGGGGTGAACTCGCCTTGCCTGGGGAAGTGCTTTGCGAGCCTCCCCGCCCGGGAGGCTCCGGCACAAAAGCCCCAGCCCAGACTTGTTCCCTGACTCTTTCCTCCTGTGTGTCAGCTGGCGTTGCCAGCGCTGGGACCCTAAGGACAGAGAAGCTCCAGCCTGCCCCCCTCTGCCTCCTGGACCTTCTGTGCATGAGTGTTAACCTCAAAGGCCTGGGGGGAAGGAGGAGGAAAGTGAAGGACCCCAGAATTCAGGTCAAAGGTGCCAACCGGTCCCCCAGATGCTAATTACCTTCAAAGCACTATCTAGTTGTTAGTGAATGAGTCACTGTCAATACACATACCAGAAGGGGGTGAGACCCCATTTAACCTGTTGAATACGGCTTTATGCATTACTGACGAGTTCAGTCTTGCAAAAAAATGGCAACCTCTGACCCCTACACCAGAAATCACTGGGTTACAGTGGAAAGAATATGATATATTAGTTAGGATAGGATCAGTTATGCTGCAGTGACAAATGGTGCCGAATCTCCACAGCTTTCAAACAAGAGTTTCTCACTCCTACTCCTGTCCAGTACAGCCGTGCTATCTTCATTCCGGGACCCAGGCTGACAGAGCAGCCTCTATCTAAGACGCTGGCAGGAAAAAGAGAAAGGGGTAAATCTCACGCCGACGCTGAAAGCTTTTGCTCAGAGGGGACACTCACTGATTCTGTTCACATTTCATCGGCTAGACAAAGTCCCAAGGTCAAAGCCACCATCATCAGGGGGAAAACATAATAATCTTCCCCCAGAGAGGAGTAGTGAATATTTCTGAAAAATAGCAGTCTACCCCAGTGGGCTTACGGTTTATAATTACAAAAAGAAGCAATCAAAAAAAAATCGAGCAATTGTGATATATTCTCTTAATGGAGTAGCATTAAGCCATGAAATAGATGCACTATCGCCATGGAGGAGTCTTAGAATTAACATTAAATGAAAAAAAAAAAAAGCAAGTCACAGAAGACTACATACATTGATACTGTTTTTGAAAAGCTAAAAAAAAAAAAGTGGGACTAAACAACATGTTGTTAAGAATACATATTGATTCAATAAGATCTTTTTTAAAGAAAGGATTGATAATCCCCAAACCCTTCCATCGTACCGACCCCCGACGGGGAAGGCAAGGATTTGAAATAAGGGAGAGGCAAATAGATAGCATCCTAATGATGCTGATGCACAGATGTATACTTCATTATTAGCATTCATGACTGGCATGTATGTTGTATATTTTTTTCAATTTTTTTTTATTGTGGCAAAATACATATCACATGAAAGCCACCGTATCATAGCCATTTCCTATTGTGCAACCATCACCGCTATCCTCTCTGGACCTCTTAGGATCTCGCAAAACTGAAACTCTAACTCCCCTCCCGCAGTCCCTGGTAATAACTGCCTGTGCATATTACTGTCTATGTATCAAATATGACACAAGAGTTGATTTTGAAGGGAAGAACAGGGGCTTTGGAAATAAATCCCAGCATTTGCTGACCTTGTGATCTTGGGGCCTGCCTAATCCAGTCTGCTGAGTGGGAATGACAAAAGCTGCCTCCCTGGATGCGTGGAAGGGTGATAGATGACGTGCAGAGAGCTAGACATATAGTCAATGCTTTTTTTTTTAAAAAAAAAAAGGTAGGTATTATATTGTAAGTGGCGATTGATTAATTAAGTGTTGAGTAAAGACTTGGCCCCAGGGCCATGCCCTTTCACAGCACTTAAATGGGCCAAGGCTGGCTCTGGTTTATCCCCGGGGAGTGGGGAGTGAGCAAGGCCTGCAGAGGCACTGCCTGGGAGGGTGGGGCTCTGGGGGTCGGAGCAGGGTAACCTCAGAGAGCCTCCAGCTCAGGGTGGAGAGAAGTGGGACCACAGGTGATGTGTTGGATGGATCTAAGAGTCCGACAGCAGCAGAGGGACAGAGTGGGCAATGTGGTGTGGGTTGGGTCAGGGCAGCCAGGTCCAGACTGAGAAGGCATTGCTGGGGTCTGTTTAGAGGAGTCCGTGTGGTCCCCAGTCGGTTAGGATGATAGAATCATGTAGGATCTTTTATCCAGCCGCCCTTCCGGTTAGAGGGTGTCCCTGTCCTCACCCCATCACCACTGTCCTCCCCGGGGGCCCTGTGCAGATGGTTCTCATTCATGCCAGTGACTTTCTGGGTCTCCGCCTGAGCACATGCCATGGCCACAGAGCATGCCTGACCCACCCTCCAGGAGCAGGGTCAGAGGTGCCCGAGAGCTAATGCCTCCGGAGCGACCTCGGGCTGTGGCATCCAGGAACTGGAATGGCAACACGGCGGCTTCTTCACCCTTCCCTGGAGACAATGCTCGGTGTGTCAGTCTCTCGGAAAGCCACAGAGGACTGACCCCAGTTGTCATAGCATTAACCCATCCCTTCCCCCCTCCTTGCTACCTGGGACCAAATCCCAAATAAACTGTACCCACATCCTTGCCTCAGGGTCTGCTCTGGAGGGAAAACCCAAACTGAGATGGCTTCCAGGCCTTAGCACTCATTGTCTCCCCGGACAGAATTGCTATCCTATTAGAGATAGCTCCTGACTCTGGAAAAGTCTGCGCTCCCATCCCCCAACCCAGCCCAGGGGCCATATCCAGCCCTTTCACTCCCCCCCTGTACAGCCCACTGAACAAGAATATCTTTAAATGGCTGGGGGAAAAAAATCAGAAGACGAATATTTCATAAGTGAAATTTATGTAAAATTTAAATGTCATGGTCCATAAATAAAGTTTTATTGGAACCTAGCCACACCCATTCATTTGCATATTGTCTCAGGCTGCTATTATTGCCTTGGCCTACAGTGTGAGTTGAGTAGTTGGGATGGAGACCATAGAGACTGTAGGGCCTAAAATGTTTACTCTCTGGCCCTTTACAAAAAAAGTTTGTCGCCCTCGATCTTAACACGACAAATATGATGGCGACTATCAAACCGTCTGTAGTGACATCAGTGACAAGCACCTTGTGGGTGGACGCCAAACCCTAGAGTCAGGATCCGGTTTGTGCCGCTTCCGGAAGCTCACCATGGGAACCCATGGGGCTTCTAGGAACTTGCCAAACAGTCACTTGTCCTCTTCCAGCTCAGCAAGTCTGGGTTTGGGGTAAGGGAGGGTAAGTGAGCCCAGCTCGGTCAGCTGGGATGCTTCCACTCTGGAAACAGGCTGGTCTGGGCAATTGGAATTTCTCTTTCATGGAAGATGAAGCAGGAGGTCCTTTCCGTGTGGCCCCTAGGGGAAGAGCTTTCAGTTGTGTGTGAAGCCCCTTCTTCCCGATGCCTATTTTTTCCTGATGGACAAGTCCATCTTGCAAATGTCATTCAGAGCCCCCCATCACCCAAGAACAGTGTTCAGTCCCACACTCAGACTGGCCTTGGGTCCCCATCGATGGGATATTGTGTCACAGAAAGTGAAAGACAAAGGAAACAAATCTGCCAAATCCGACATCCCCCAAAAGCGGATGTGTTTTTCTTTTTCAAAAAATGTTTTTTTCTTCCTACATAAAGAGAAACATCCCTTCCACTAAAGACATCCTCTCTTCTATTACTTGCTCTGAATTACCACCATGGTGGGGACCCAGGCCCTGTACCATCAATGATCTGAGAATTCGACTTTATTCATTATCAGGAGAAAATACAAAGACAATCCAGTAAAACATAACTTGCGGCCAACCATCTGTATCCTTAGTACCCATAAAAGCTAAAGCTTTAAAAATTCCTGATAGCAAATTGAAATCTTTTTTCCCTCTCTCACCTTCTAAAAATATAGGGAAGGGTGACTTTTAAAGGTAGGGTATAGATCAGGGTTCTGTGAATCAGAGTCATCTTAGGGGCTCTTTCAATACAGAAACTTCCAGACCTCACAGCAGATCTGCCCATGGGTCTCCAGGTGGGGCCCAGGAATCTATACATCTTAGCGAGCTTTGTAGTGTGTCTGATGCATGTGCGGGATTGAAAACCACCACTTTAAAATTGTATGAATCTGCAAGGGAATATGTCCGTGGAATATTGCTGAATTTAACCTAATTAATTAACTAATTAATTAATTTAAAAAGGCAGGATAGGCTGTGTAGTGCCACCTGATTTCTGGAAAATTCTAGGTTGTCATCTGTTGAGGAAAAAAAAAAAAAAAGCCAGTAAAGGTAACAACAAGGAAAGTGTGATTTTTTTTTTATAGGTGACGTATCCTTTTTTCTTTTTGTTCAACTTCTCTGATTTGTTCAACTTTCAAGCAATGAGTAGATTCGTCTTTTAAGATCAGAAAGTCATGGGCAGCCCGGGTAGCTCAGTGGTTTAGCACTGCCTTTGGCCCAGGGCATGACTCTGGGGTCCTGGGATCGGGTCCCACATTGGGGTCCCGCCATGGAGCCTGCTCCTCCCTCTGCCTGTGTCTCTGCCTCTCTCTGTGTGTCTCTCACGAATAAATAAATAAAATCTTAAATAAATAAAATAAAATAAAATAAAATAAAATAAAATAAAATAAAATAAAATAAAATCAGAAAGTCATCCCTGAAGTAATCTCCTAGTTAGAGTGGGATGGGAAGAAGCATCCTGGGATTTGCAGTAGTTGGGGTCTAACTGGGTGAGGTTTTACGGTGTCTCCAGCTCTAGGATCTGGCCCTGCCTGTGGGTGTGATCAGGAGCTACCCGGCAGTTTGAAGGGAGTTTGGGGCTCCCTCCTGCCTCTGCCCTCTGGCTTCCCTCTGAAGGGTCTGCGAGCCCTGCAGACACCCAGAAATAAGTGTCCTCTCAAGGTGGTGGGCAGAGAGCAGCTGCGTGGCGGCCCTGCTCACATGTGTGCTTCATCTGTGCTCTCATTCAAGGCCTCAGTGGAGGCTCAAGGTCTCCCGGGAACGCAGGCAAGCACCTGCCACAAGCACTAAATCCTCCCAGAACTCCAGGGAGAAAACACTCCCGGCAGGAGAGAGTTCAGTCCCTGCCTGGGGCTTGCCTCTGGGTCATCTCTGATGACCCAGTATCTGGATGCCCTCCCAGTGCCCTCCTTATGGCAAGACAGTCCTCTGTCTTTTAGAGGCACCTCTCTCTGCCTGTTTCTCTCCTCCCACCCCCACCCCACATCCTACAACCCCTGGATTGTTTGAAGGCTGGCTTCCCCCATGACACTTCCAGCATCCAACCTCCCCTCCCTGACAGCCCACAGGAGCCCACTGCAGGCTTTTCCTATAGGCTCTGTGAGTAATAGAGTAGAAAAGAAGGTGCTGGAAGGTTGCAGGGAACTTCCAGAATGTGTCTCCAAAGCAGGCTTCTGAATTACTGGTCTGTGCATCATTGCCCACCATCTGTGTCCACGCTGAGGGTTAGATCTGCCCAGCCTCCTCAGGTGTGGGTGGATGGGCCTAGGGATCTCCTGCCATAGGGCAGGGGGGCCTCCTGCAGGCCCGGCCATCTGATGGCCAGGGCCCAGACCAAATCCTCCGACTCAGCTTGTTTCCCCGGCACCCCCAGAGAAAGTTCCCTGAAGGAAGAAAGGAAGGGAGGGAGGAAGAGGAAGGGATGAATCATCGATCTGCCAAGATTATCCCTCATTCACGCATCCTTTCCACCAGTATTCATGAGCACCTACTCCGTGCCAGGCTCCATGCTAGGTGCCAGGGTGTAATAATGAGCAAAGTTAGACTTGTTCCCTAACCTCGTGAGGCTGACGGTCTACAGCAGGAGGTCACCATAAGCAAATAATCCTTTCTAAGAAATAGAGGGAAACAGCTCCCATGCATGACAAGATCTACCCAGGGAGGCTAGAAACTTACGGATCTGGCCGGGGGAGGGGCTGGGGGCCTCCCAGGGAAGCAAAGGCCTCGCTGAGCTTCGGAGGGTGCAGAGCACGTCCGAAGACCTCCACCCTCACCCTTCCCCTAACCTTAACCGACCCCGCTCCCTTCCCTGGCATGGGCACACCCACCTCCACGTTCCCGACAGGGAGGCCAGCGGGCCCCAAAAGACAGCCTTGGGACAACTTCTGATCATATTGAGCCTGGAGCTGTTCACACCACTTGGCCTAAGACCCCCATGCTTGGTGGCCAGGGAGGGTCGGAGCTCAAAGCGGGCCGGATTGATCTGTCCCCTTTAGGCCTCTGTTTGAGGTGCCGGAGTTGTCTGAAAAGTCCCTTTCCCGCGGGAGGCACCCTCTGCATGCAAAAGTCTTGCCCCCAGCTTGGGGTCACACAGCCTCGCTTCCTGAGGTGTCTCAAAGTCATGCAAATGACAAGCTCATCTTTAGCTGAAAAGAAGACACCACTGAACTCTCGATGAGGCAGCCGGAGCCCCGCTCCTGCCCCAGCCACGGAAGGGAGGTGCTAAGTAGTCGACGAAGAAGGTATAATCCATCGGCAGTTCCGGTCTTCCGGCTGCAGGTCTCAGGCTGACCTGCCTTCCCTCAGCCCCGTGGCTCCGGCCCGGCCCGCAGCCCTCACGGGGGCCCCTCCGGCGGCGGCATCGGCATCGTCACCGGCGTTGCAGACCCCGTCCCTTCTTCTCCGGACCGCTTTCTCCTCCCCGCCCCTGGACTTGCCTCTTACCACCTGTGCGATGCCAAGAAAGCTTCTTAATCGCTTTGTGCCTCGGTTTGCTCATGTGTGAAATGGAGACGGTTTAACAGTCACACGGCGTAGGGTCCCCGGGAAGCCTGGAGGCGACAGTGGGGGTAGCGCGTGGCCTGGCACGTGGTCCTTGCTCTGTGAGCGTCAGCCCCTGCTGTGACACACCCTGCCCGCCTCTGCTCAGGGGCCACCTCCTGAGCCTGCTCAGCCTCCCGGATGCCCCGCCGCAGCCCGTGCGACGTCACTTCTCTGTCATTGCAGGTGTGTGGTCCTGGCTGGGACGCCACACTCCTCCGAGGCAGAGGGCTGGCACCGTTCATCCCCGTGTTCCCAGGGGCTGGACCGGGGTACACAGTAGGTGCTGCCTGAGCGAATGAGTGGGTGAAGCTGCACGCGGGTCCCCGGGGTGACTGGGGCTGGGGAGGGCAGCTCTCGGGCCCTGCTGGGGTGTGGTGGGTTGTCTTGCCTGGCTGTCCCAGGGCGTCCAGGGCGCCGTCCCCATCAGGCACGGAGTCCAGGCCCATAAGGCCCTGAGCCACCCCGTCTGCCGCCAGCGCTTGGGCTGAGTTTTGCAAAGGGAGGCTCCCGACCCCTCCTGCGTGGCGCCTTCCAGAGAGCGGTTCTTAAGCGGTGCCTGTGGCCCGTGCCCCTTCTCCTTCCTCTCCCCTCCTCCCTGCGGCCTCCGCATCATCCCAGCCTTTCTCCCTGCAGCGGGGCAGAGGGCGGCCCCGGCATCCAGGGAGCAGCCCCAGAGCTGGCCGGGGGCCCCGGCGTCCACCCCCACACTCCCACCCCAGCTTTCCCCTGCCGTGCCCCGCACGCGGCCTGCTCAGGCCTGGGCAGCCCCGCCAAGGAAGTGCGGACGGCCCTTGATTAGTGTCAGCAACTCCTCTCCTTGGCTGGGTCTGGAGCGTCGCAGCCTAATTAGCAAAGCCGCCAGATCAGCAGGCCCTCTCATTAACGCGCTCCCAGCCCCGTGGCAGCTGCTGAAGCCCCCACGGCCCATCCCGCAGCAGCCTCCCTCGGGTCACACCAGGGCTCTGGGGGTGGGGGTGCCAGCCAGGCAGGGCCATGCCTGCCCTCGGCATCCGCGGATGTCCAACCCAGCCGGGGGCTCGTCTTCCTGGGGACGGGGCTTTGGCGGCGGGGCGCCCCGCTGTTCACTGCTGGCCTCGGGCCCCAAGTCTTTCCAGCCCTTCACCACACAGTGACTCTACACCAGGTACTCCAAGACCTGGTGCCCGGTGTCAGAACGTCCATCCCTGAATCCAGGCCACCCTGCTCCCCGGCCTGGGCCACCGCCACAGCGACTGTCACAGTCGGCCCCGGGAGTCTAGTCAGGTCAGCTCAGAGCACCAGGGGCCAGAGACTAGGAGAAAGTAAAGGGGAAAACGAGGGGCAGCTGCTTTGCTTCACACAGTCTGAAAGGCTTCTCAGAGGAGGTGGCATTGGAGCTAAGACTTGAATGACAAGGAAAAGCTGGCCTGGCAATGATCCGGGGGCGGGGGGGGGTGGCATTCAGGAGAAGGGACAGCAAACGAGGAAAGCCAGATTCTCACTACAAGAGAAGGGAGGCCAGTGTTCAAGAGCTTGGTAAGGCATCGGGGGGCCGGGAGAGGAGGCACGAGGGAGGAACTGGTCGGGGGAATGAGTGAATGAGTGCGTGCTGGCGGGACTGAACGCCGGGAGAGACCGCTGGGGCCTGGGCTGGTCAGGGAAACTTTCTAGAAGACAGAGTGCTTTGCTATTGCTCCTCCATCTCAGAAGCAGATCCCGTGCGGTGGGAGCGAAGAGGGTGGCAGGTGGCTTCAGACGGGCTCCACGTGGCTCACACACAACGGAACCCTCTGCTGTTGTGTCCCAGGTCACGGATAACGGCCGGGTGCCAGGCACCTGACATACTGAACCTCCTGACCGGCGTAACGCTACCCTACCCTGCGAGACTCTAGTTGTCTCCATTTTACGTGACGGAACTGAGGCACACAGAGGCTAAATCAGCAGATGGAGCCAGATTTTGAGCTCAGGGCGGTCTGAGCCCATGCATGGCCCTAGTTATTGTTGGGTTTGCCTTTGTACTTAATTAGAGAGCCGAGGGACCCACTGTGCGGTATGACTAGCAGCCCAAATCCCTGCCAAAAGCCATGCATTTGTCCCTGGGAAAAACCTGCTCCCCGGGCACTCAGGAGCTTTTACCCCCCACGCCTACCGTGTGGGAGCTCCAAGTGGCTCCCCAGAGCATATTTCTGCAGTAGACATCTGTCACTCATTTGGTCCACATGGCGTGCAAACCTCCTTTCTGTGCTTGGAGAAGCTCCAAGTACTTTAAGGAAGAATCTGCGCCCCTCCATCAAGTCGGAAAGTGTTGGCTACTTGTATTCCCAGCCTCCCTTGCAGCTCAGTGACTTAGTTTCCACCGTCTCGCCTGTAGACCCGGAGGCCAGTCCCCCAAAGAAGAGGCAAGAAGTGCAAATTCGGTTCCGTTTCCCAAGGCTGTGATGGGAGCAGCCACGGGACCATGATGGATAGTAGCGGTAGGCCAGATAGAGCGTCTGCGCCCAGCAGTGGAGCCAGGCTTGATTTGGGCCATTAGCCCTGGTGTCTCATGCTGCACGGTTGTCTCCAGCACCCTCCAGGGGATGCATGAGCTGGCCAGACACACGCGCCTTTTCTGCTTGAATTAGCCACTCCTGGTTTCTGTTGCTTGCAACCGAGCTCTAACTAGCACCCTGGTCTTATCGGGTCGGCAAAGAATGGAATCCTGAGGGTGGGGGGCAAGCTTGGTGGGCTGGACGGAGCAGACCCAGGGCCAGCCTCGATGCCCCTAGAGGTGGGCTAGAGAGCTGGTCGTTTCTGAGGCCAGGAGGGGGACTTTGGGAGGTGCTCCTGAGTATCTGAGACCAACCGCCCCGCGTCCCGCGGCCGCAGCCCTCGGCATCTTCTTGTGATCTGGATTCTGGACAGGGAAAAGCATGGTGGGAAAATGAAGGCTTGCAAAGCGAGGTGGGTGTGGGTCCTGGCCCGTCCACTTACCCGCACGCCTTTACCCTCTCCGGGCCTCAGCTTCCTCGGATGTGAAAGAGGAAGTTCTGCAGATGTAAAAGTTTCGCAGTTTAGTGCCTTCCTCTGTAAGGGCTCGGCATCCGGATCCAAACTGGCATAGAAGATAAGGATGTGCACTAAGTCATGACGCTGCCCTCAGATGGCGGTGGCCTCGGCCCGCAGCTCCGTCGCCATGCCTGCTGATGCTCTCGGCTCTGCACCCCCGGGGTTCGCTCTCCCCCGCTGCACGCTCACCGCAGCATCACCCCGAGACCCAGCATCGTCATCCGCAGGATCGGGACCACCTGCCCACCCCCCCACCCCCAGGACACTTTTAAAACTTAGGTCTCCTGCGAGCTGTTGTTTCTGTGGATTCGCTTTGTCCATGTCACCCTGTAGAAATTAAAACTGAAAAGATCAAATATTTATTCTTTGTAAAAATAACAATGAACCCATTACATTTTGTGGATAGAAATAACGTATTTTTATGAATAACAGCTACATTTTCCAAAGGGGGGAAACGTTACTGAAACAAGTGGCAATTATTTTACGTGTTTGCAAATCTCCCTAAAATCTGGCTCCACCGAAGACAGCAGGTTTCTCATCCCTGCGCTGCTTCTGCGCTCAGGCTGTTGCAATAGTATGTCGTTGGCGTTGTAGTTTAGGAAGACGGTCCAGCCTCATGCAGATATGTGGCTTGGGAAGTGGGGGCCTCACAGACTTTTGGGAAGGGTCTCGGGGAGCCCAGCAGTCTTCAGATCACACTGTACCAACCACTTGCTTAAACCAAAGCAGGGCTCATCCCTGGAGCTGGCCCGGGTCTGATCACGCTTCACACAGGTGTGGAGGAGACACCCACGATGTCCAGTCCATGGAGACAGTAATCGCCCCTACTCCATCGGGTTGTTAAGAGGGAGCTAAGGGAGATGATGTCTGTAAAACACTTGACACAGGGCTTAATAAATGGTGCCCAGGAGTGAGCACAGGTAAAAGCAAAACCCATTACTCAGATGAACTGACCTCTCAGTCGCCTTCCCCAGGGTCCTCCACCCACACGCCTCCCGTTATGCCATCATCCTTGCTACGACTCTGAAAGCAAAGCTACCCCCTAGTTGCTACAGGAAAGGAAATGGCGCAGTGATTCTACACCGGGAAGAAGCAGTTGAAGCCATCTAACTCGAGCACTTGCGTTTCCCCGAGCAGAACGAGAGGCAGGAGCCGGAGTTGGCACAAGTCGGGGATCCGAGTGAGCCTGAGGCTTGCAGACGGTCCGTCACAGGGGCAGAACTGGGGCCTTTCTAGGAGTGCCTGTGCAGATAGAGGAAGATACAGTCCAGGCTCCAGAAGCCAAAGCGAAGCATCCAGCGTCAGCACTGGTCAGCAGTTGGAGCCGGGGACGGAAGCTGAAGAGCAGATGGTGTCGGGGAGTCAGAGCAGGACAGGGGAGAGCAGGCAAGGCCTCGGTCAGCTGGCAGAAGGAGCACGACATGTCAGGCCAAGGTCACAACCTCTCGCTTGCGGGGAACAGCTGGTGCACATGCTTTTGCACACGTGTGCACACGTGCACACACACATGGAGGTGTGGAGCTGGGCAGGCAGTTTATACGACCCAGGCCCTTGCACAGAGGGGAAAAGGAGAGCAGTGGTGTGATGGGCTGGCCACGGCACGGCTTGCAGAATGATCCCGATGACAAAAGACCCTAAGAGGGTAGGGACTGGTACCTGCAGCCTTGAGAGCACCGCACATAGTGGCTCCTCTATAACGACTGGTTGGACGAGTGACCCTGTATCTTTGCCCCTAAGAACCATCAACATATCCCAGACCTGCCCATGCCTCAGCGTCCTGATTGCATCTCCCAGACTCCCTCTTGCTCCCAGGAGTGATACAAAAAGGCTTCCGCAGACAGTGAGCTCGGATTTGGGGCAAGGCAGTAAAAGGAGCCCTGCTCTGCCGATCGGGCCGTGCTGGTTCTATCCCCAGCTCCTCCGAGGTCGATGTGTCATTTACAGCTTGCCACTGTCCCTGTTGGGGACTCAGGCCTCCCGACTGTGGGTGGACAAGATCATCAGAGAGGCACCTGAGGATACGTGGTGATGAGGGAGGGGCTCGGAATCCCAACGACAGGGAACGTGGAATGTTCCACTAGGTCAGGTTCACAGGTGGGACGGGGGAGGTAGTTTGCCAGCTGAGGGTCAGGGCACCCGGAGACTTGGGGCTGTGGCCACACCTGGTGATGGGTCCCCCCTTTTGTAGCACCCCTGTACCTCGGCAAGCCTACAGATGGACGCCAGCCCCTGACCTGTTGCAGGTCAGGGCCCTCCACCTGGGTTTCGGGGTACATGCTGCCCGTAGCTGAGGCCTGTGAACTTGGGTCTGGGCCAAGAGGAATGATTTGTAGGAAAGAAGTCATTTTCATTCCCAGGCTCAATCTCCTTTTTCCAAACGTGAGGTTGGGGAGGCAAATAGGAAGGGAATGAAAGGTTACCAAGCACCTGTGATATGTCAGGCCTCTCTGTTAGACTCATGAACTACAGACATGACTTTCTTTCCACACGCGAGTGTCAGTGTCCCAAGAAATTTGAGCGAGAGGTGCACTATCTTGACCAAGATCATGCACGCAGGTTTTGAGTCTCCCCGGCATCCCTCTCCCCTCTCCCCCTGCTCTCCACTCCTCCCCCACCTCCTCTCTTGTCTCCTTCCCTGCCCCAGCCCCCTCTCTTCCCCTCCCCTCCTCTTCCTCCGGGTCCCTGGAGAGTACCCAAGACTCCACAACCTCCTCTGCACCCTCGGAGGATAGGAACAGCCGTCCTAAGAGGCAGTGTCCCCGTTTCACTCCCCCTTTGTGACCCTGGACTTCCGCCCTGGCCATTCAGGGTGGCAGGTTCCTACCGCCCCGTCCCCTCTGCCAACAAAAGCCAGCCATAATCCTGCCTTCCTGCCCGCCCCCTCCATCCACCAAAGTAATGTCTTTCCTCCCTCATTCTTCTTCCATTGCTCCAGGCCTGGGGCCTCTCTCGCAGCAGGCTCATGGGATTCAGGCCAAGTTTGCAGGGAGGACTGGGCTGGCTGTGGAGACAGAGCGTGCTGACCCGCATGCTCCCGGGGCGCTCGGTTGTTCACTGGCCCCAGCGGCTGCACCTGTGAGCTCCCCACCGAGCACCCCGGTGGCGTGGGGTTTGTGAAGATGTGGTGGCTGCTGAGAGGAAGGAGCATCCCCAACCCAGAACTGCTCCCTATGGGGCCGTCGTCTCTCGGCCTCGAGCTCTGCTTTGAGCTCCCCCGGAGGAGATCCTGCACTTTGCAGGTGCTCACCGGGAGAGGTGAGAGCTCCGGCTCTACAGCCAGCTCTGCTGTTTGGCATGGGTTGAAGCCGTTCAGTGCGTCCACTTCACTATCTGCAAAATGGGTACAAGAGTAGTAACTGCCCTGTAGGGTCATCGGGAGGCTTGCATGCCTGGGACGAGCTTAGGCACTGGGTCTGGCTCATAGGGAGGACCTCGCAGGTGCGTACGGCTGCTGCTGGGCTGAAGTCTGGCTGGTTTCTGCCGTTGTCTGGACATGGGAGGTCACTGGAAGGAGAGGGTTGCTGGTGTGCTTAGTCCAGGGAAGAAAGCCTCCCTACCTGGACCGCCACGACTCCAGGGTCGGATACAATGCCTGCCAGGCTATGCTGCCCAAACTGCCCACAGATTTATTCATTCAACAAATGATGAGCATCTGCGCTGTGCCAGGCACTGTTCCAGGGTCCAGGACTCAGTGGTGACGAGACACAGATGGCTTGTGTCCTCAGCGAGTTTATTGTATGGTAGAGAGAGACAACCAATGAGCATCCAGCAAATGATCTTGAGATGCATCCGTGCTACGAGAAAAAAGAAAGTGGGATGATCAGCTGGGGACAAACTGAAAGGAGGAGCTGCTTCAGGTGAGGAGGGGGGCAGGCCCTCTAGAGAGCTAGCATCTGACTGTGACTTGAACGGGGAGAGGGACTGGGGCATAAACCGGAAAGAGCCCTCTGGGCAGGAAGTGCAGCACGTGTCAAGGCCCTGAGGTGGGAAGCAGCTTGGCTTAGTCACGAGATAATGAGGCTGGTGGAGGTTAGTGAATGAAGTCAGAGTGGGCAAGGATGGAATTCGGGGAGCATCGGGAAAGGGATAGACCATGCCATTTATGCCACAGTCAGCAGTTCAGAGTTTGCCTAAAGAACAAAGGGAAGTCGGTGGAAAGTTCTAGGCAGGGGGGTCACATGGTCTGATTGGCTATAAGTCCTGTTTCTGAGTGGAGGCTGGATAGAAAAGGAGCAAGGTGGTGGCAGGGAGGCCACCAGGAGGCTATTGCCACGGTCCCAGAGAAAGAGGGAGGCGGGTTGGCCCCAGGCTGCAGCAGGTGGCATGGTAAGAAGCCATTGGATTCAAGGTACATTTGGAGGTGAAGCCTGGAGGACCTACTAGCGGGTGGGTCCATCCAGGTCACACTCCAAGAACAGCCACAGTGGGAGAAGCCCCCCTGCAGCCCAGTGTCCAAGATCAAGGCTCAAAGGACTGTTAAAGCTGTGTTTCCGTAGGTGCCTCCCTGGTGACAAGGTTTAGCCTGTCAGTCTGACCAAAGCTGAGAGTCAGCGCCGAGATGTTCGGGGGGATGAGAGCGACATGCTGAGCTATGGGGACGCGGCCCTGAACCGGTGAATCCCCCTCTCCAGAGGGCTGGGAAGGTCTCCGGCGGCGGTGGCAGGCTGTCTCCACTGATGGGCCTGCCCAGGGCAGTTCACGCAGGTGGATGTGATACGCACACACTGCGGCACGCACCTGCCGGGCGGGTTAGGGACGCGGGGTCCCCGCAGAGCGTGAAGCACCTGGAAAGCTGTGCGGACGGACTTGCAGCATGCACCCAACATCGCTGCCTCCCCGAGGACGCCGTGGGCAAACACGACCTGCTCTGATGGACGTACGACTTTACAGGCCAGGAAACCCGAGGTTCGGAGAACTGCAATTTTTATCTTCTACGTTATTTCCAAGGGGATCCGAATATGCAGCTTTTGAAAAGGTCCTTTTAAAAGCCAGCTTTAGAGATGTTCTGGAAAATGGCATCATTAAGCCCAGGTGAATGCAGGCAAAGTTCTTACAGAAAACTCAGTGAGAGGAGATGGAGCCAGCGGGCCGCCCACGGGGAATGAAGCGGTGGGCAGGCGGCCTGGGAACACGGAATGTCCTGTTTGTTGGTTTGTTGTTGGCTTGGAAATTGAAGGCGTTGTCCCCGTAGACACAAATAATTCTTTATTTGCTCCTTCTATAATCTCCTCTCTGCCTTTTTTTTTTTTTTCCCCTACCATGGTCTCTCAGGTCACCTGCTAGGATGCCGGGTATAGGGGATGCAAGGAAAAGAAAAAAAACAGATAAATGCTAATAACGCCTCCACACTTGCGAACTCAAATGCAGGATCTAGACTATGCTTTTCAAGGAAAGAGACCAGGAAGGCAAGTTTTGTTTTGTGGCCCTGGGGCCGCTTGGGCGTTGGCCACCAGGGCAGGTTTCTGTTTCGTCCCAGCTCTTCAGGCCTTGGCAGCTGGGCGGGCACCCCTTTGCTCTGCCACGGGCGGGGGCGGGGTGCCGGGGCTCCTCTCTTGGCTACTGGGGGCAGACCTCCCCCTGGGCACCCGGGGGAACAGAGAGGTTAGGAATGCTCTTCCCCCCGTGCCTTCACCAGATGGGCAGAGGGAGGATGAAAGTGGAAGGCTGAGTCCTGTTTTGTTGTCCTTTGTGGCTAAAGATAGAGATGTACCAGGGTGACGTGTGAATCTATTTGCTGGGCTGAGAATGGAGCTCACCGCCCTCTCCACCATCCCTGGGTACAGGCTTTGTAAAAAGTCGCTTTGTTTGAAAATCGATTGCGCCACATTGCACTGGAAACAAAATGTAAGTTAAAACATCACGGTTCCATTAACGTCACGTTAGTAGATAACATTTACCGAACGCTTGAACTGTGGCAGACGCGGTTCTAAGTGCTTTACAGGCACTTAACCCAGTGAGGGAGGGAGGCAGCATTATTGTTCCATTTTATAGATGGGGGAACTAAAGTCCTGGGGTGTTGAGCAATCTGCTAAAGGCCAACAGGTAGGGCGGGATTCTTGTCATCATCTCCCTTTGTTTCCAGTGCCTGGCATCCGCATTACGCATGTGGAGGGTTGGAGTGGAGGGTTGGCGGGTCTACTGGTTTGTTAGTTGGGTGATTAGCTCATTGAACTGGTTAAGCAGCAAGATTGTTAGGGACCCAGGCTGAGTCAGCAGACCCAGGTTCCAGCTTCAGCGCAGCCACTTCTGAGCTGTGTGGCCTTGTGGAAATTACTTCCTCCTTCCACGTGTCCTCAGAAGAGGGAAACAGGAATTGCCTTATATGGTTTTGGTTTTGGATCCAGGACATAAATGCATCTCAAACCTAGTGCATGGTAGGTACTTAATAACAGCTGCTGTGATGCTGAGTTCCAGCTGGGAGTACAGTTTTGCAACCCAGTTCCAAACAGGAGCTGTGAGGATGTGGGCTTGCAGAATTCAAGGATTTGAGAAGTCTGCAGGCACGTTGGGCAACGGCGTAGACAGGTCTGTGTGCTGTTTGTCAGAGTCCCTGCTGCAGAAGCCACTGCTTGGGTCTCTCCAGATGCAAATGAAGTTGTTTTCCACTCATCCCGATATATACGTGCATCTTCTCCCAGGTGCCACTGTCTCCAAAGCTGGCGTTCCCCACGGGGCAGGAAATGCACTTGGTGTAGAGAAAGTCCTGCTGGCTTGTCTGGCTGCCACCTGCACAATGGGACCAAGTAGCAAGGGGAAAGGTAGTCTCTCCGACAAATGGTATTGGGGAAAGTGGATGTTCACACGGAAAAGAATGACACTGGGCCCCTATCTTATACCATTCACAAAAATTAACTCAAAATGGGTTAAGGATGTTGGCAAATCAAACTTCCATAAAAACAAATGAAAATAAATAAATAATTAAAAGGAACATTCAGGGACGCCTGTGTGGCTCAGCGGTTGAACGCCTACCCTCGGCCCAAGCATGATCCTGGAGTCTGTGGATCCAGTCCCTCATCAGGCTCCCTAAGGGGAGCCTGCTTCTCCCTCTGCCTGTGTCTCTGCCTCTCTCTCCCTGTATCTCTTATGAATAAATAAATAAAATCTTTTTTTAAAAAAAGGAGCATTCAGGGAAAAATAAAAAGGATGCAAATGTAAGGCCCCAAATCATAAAAGACTGAGAAGAAAATGCAAGGGAGAAGCTCCATGACATCGGTCTTGGCAATGATTTTTTGGGATGTGATACCAAAAGCACAAGTAAGAAAAGCAAAAATCAACACATGAGACTAAATGTGTGTGAACTAAAAGGCTTCCGTAGAGCAGAAGAAACAGCCACCAAAACAAAAAGGCAACCTACAGAGTGGGAGAAAAGATTCGTAAACCATCCAGCCAATAAGGGGCTAAGATCCAAAATATGTAAGGAACTCAGATAATCCAATATTTTAAAAAAATCCATTTTGGAAATGGGCACAGGAACTGAATAGACATTCTTGCAAAGAAGACGTACAGATGACCGAGTGCGACGCAAAGAGGTGCTCAACATCACTCGTCATCGGGGAAATGCGAATCCAAAACCACGGTGAAATGTCACGTCACACTTGTGAGAATGGCTAGTATCACGAAGACAAGAAACAACAAATGTTGGTGAGGGTGTGGAGAAAAGGGAATCCTCACGCGCTGTTGGCGGGAGTGCAGACTGGTGCAGCCCCTCTGGAAAACAGTACGGGGAGTTCTCAAGGAAATTCCCTATAGAATTACCGTACGGCCCAGCAATTTCACCGCTGGGTATTTATCCAGAGGAAACGAAAGCACTAACCCAAAAAAGAGAGCTGTACACCCGTGTCCACTGCAGCATTATTTGCAGGAACAAAGATATGAAAACAATCAAAATATCCATCAACAGTTGGATGAATAAGGAAAATGTCACACACACACACACACACACCCTGGAATATTACTCGGCCATAAAAAATAAGGAAACTCTGACATTCGCCACAACATGGTTGAACCTGGAGGTCGCTATGCCAAGTGAAAAATAAGCCAGACACAGAAAAACAAACACCCTATGGTTTCGCTCACAGTAGAACTTGAAAACAAACAAACAAACAACAAAAAAAAAAGTCAGGGTCACAGAAACAGAGTAGAGCAGTCGGTAGCAGGGGCTGTGGGATGGGGGAAATGGGGAGACGTTGGCTGGAGGGCACACACTTCCAGTTAGAAGAAGGAATATGTTGTGAGGATCCGGTGCCCGGCGGGATGACCGTAGTTAACAGGATCGTGTTGTATCCAGAGCTGCAGAGAGAGTAGATTTTACACGTTCTCACCACCACCACCACCACCACCACCACCACCACCACGACAAGATGGTCGTTAGATGAAGGACGTGTTAGCTGACCTTAGCGTGGTGAGCATGTGACCATCCATGTGTCAGACCATCTCACGGTACACCTTTTTTTTTTTTTTTTTTTTTTTTTACTTATGATAGTCAGAGAGAGAGAGTGAGAGAGAGAGGCAGAGACACAGGCAGAGGGAGAAGCAGGCTCCATGCACCGGGAGCCTGACATGGGATTCGATCCCGGGTCTCCAGAATCGCGCCCTGGGCCAAAGGCAGGCGCCAAACCGCTGCGCCACCCAGGGATCCCTCACGGTACACCTTAAATTCACACAGTGCTACGTGTGGGTTTTATCCTCTTAAAGCTGGCGGTGGGGGGAGAAAGAAGTGAGTTATGGTGCAGCTGGGGACCTGGGGGACGTAGCACCTGCCCAGGTGCCCCGAGTTCACCGTGGAGTCCAGCCGTTTTGACATCTGTCCCCTAAGATGAAAATGTTAAAACAGAAAAAAAAATAAAAAATAAAAAATAAAAGAAAATGTTAAAATGGGCATGCTAAAAAAAAATTAAAAATCAATAAAAAAAATAAAAAAATCATCAATCAATCAATCAATCAATCAACGGGCATGCTTCTATTTCTTTTTTTTCCAATATCACGAAACAGGAAAACTGATTTCTTTTTGTTTTAAAAAGTGCAGCAGACGATCAGTTGAAGCACGCGAGTTAATTCTTAAAATCGAAAAATCATTGTGTTTTACTCTAACTCGTGATCTCATAGTTTTCCAGAGGACGTGCTGGCGACCCTAGATGGAGGTTAGGTGGTGATGGAATTATCCCAGGCTGCCCTTGGCTGCAGAGTCACTGGATATGCCTCCCCCTTCTGAGGATCGCGGGGGGGGGGGCAGGGGGCAGTGCACGGGGAGCGTCTCTGAAGCACAGGAGATAGAGGTCAGATTGAAGCATTCAAGTTGGCAGGCTCCCTGCTGATGGATCAACACTCTTCCCTCCCCTTGTCCCCCAGTGCTGGGGTTGACACAGGCCAAGATTCGTAAAATGAAGCCCCCACCCCTGGAGGGCACCTTGTCCATGGAGAAGGAATGGCCCTTCGCAAGTGCCCTGAGACTTTTCCACCCGGAGGACGGCACTTAACAGTGTGTGGTGCCTGGACCAACAGCAGAGGCATCTCCTGGGAGCTTGTTGTTGGAAAAGCAGAACCTCAGACCCTATCCCAGAATCTGTGTTTTAACAAGGTCCCCAGGAGATGCAGATGCCCAGTGAAGACAGAGAAGCCCTGTGGGATGGTGCCCTCACACCCTAAGAGGGTCAGCCGAGTCTGAAAAATTGCTCTGGTTACAAAGAAGAAGGCGTGATTACTCTGCCCGGGCATGTCCCAAACTGCTTCCAGAAAGAAGTGTCCCCTGAGCTCGGTTTGGAAGGGAGAGAAGGAAGGAGTCCTAAGGAGGCAGGGAGGAGGCACTTCCAGACGCTTGGCTCAGCAGTTGCTCACCTGGAGTGGGGGGCACCATTCCTGTCCCCCCCACATCTCCCCTGCGCCCACGTGCCCCCTCCAGCACATCTCTGGTGCCACGGCCTGAACTTTGCTCCATGAACCTGGGCCGGGCCTGTCCGTGAAATGTCACAGCTCCTGCACCCACTCCGTGCCAGCACTGTGCTGGGCACCTTACATGCTGGGTTGCATCTGTTCTTAAAGACCGTTCTCTCGGAAGGTTCTAGAGAGGCAGAGTAGCAGAAGGTTAAGAGAGCATGTGCACTGGGGCCCCAGTGCCTCGGTTCAAATCCTACCTCGCTACCTACTAGGAGCATCCTTAGAAGAGTTAGAGCCCGCTCGCTGGCCCATACCTGGAAGGTTCCTCTTCTATAAAAGGAAACTAACAGTAGTGGGTGCTGCGTAGGGTTGCCGTAGGGATTGTGTTCCTCACGTGCAGTTGGCCGCCTTGGCCCGTGGGGAGCTCTCGGGGCAATGGTTGTCGTTACTCTTATTATCCGCATTGAGCAGAGCAGGACACCAAGGCTCTAAGAATTTAAAAGTGACGTCTCCGGGGTTATGGTTCTGTCCTGCTCCCTTTGCAAGGACCCCCCACGGGCTCTGCCCTCTGTCTCCCACTTAGCTTGATGCGGTGGCTCCTGACACTTCAACCTCCAGTCCCCACGGCAGGTTCTTGCGTCCCAGCCGGTCTCCCTTCCAACCAACAGACCACATCCTGTCGCTGGAGCGTGCCTCTGAGCCTGTTACCATCACCACACCTCCACCTGGGCTGCCTCCTCGGCCCAGAAGGCCCACCTCCCCATCTCCACCTTTCCCCGTGGCACCTTCCGAAACCGGGCGAAGTCACACCTGCACCCCTATGGACATACCTGGCTGGAGGCCCCCTTCCTCTGCATCCCTCGGGCCCCTCGGGTGCTCAGTGGGCCGCCTCTCCCACACCTGGACGGCCAGGGCTATGTCCTGCACATCGTCGCTTTCTCCTGCTTTTTTTTTTTTTTAAGATTCTATTTATTTATTCATAAGAGACACAGAGAGAGGCAGAGACACAGGCAGAGGGAGAAGCAGGAGCCTGACGTGGGACTCCATCCCAGGACCCAGGATCACGACCTGAGCCAAAGGCAGATGCTCAACCACTGAGCCACCCCGGGGCCCCCCTCGCACTTTTCTAACACGGTGCTCGGTATATGCAGTCAGTGCTTCATAAATGCATGGTGACCGAATGCCTGGCCCAAGCCCCATTCAGGCCAGTTAGCTCCTGGCTTCCCCGTGGATTGTCCACGCCTGTGGATGCCTCTGCCCTGCCCCTCCTAATATTCCTTTCCGACCCTGAATCACAAGTGGCTGCCACAGTATGTGCTTTCTCCCCCTTCCTTCCACCGAGGAACCGCCCCTGGCACTTCGTGACTACGGGAGAGGACTGGGCGCAGAGGGCCCGCGTGGCTGACCCTCCCTCTCAGGGCCCTGTTCCTGGCCTGGGGGCTCTTGGTGTCTCTTGAGTGTGCTCAGGGATTCCCAACCTCACAGTCGAGGCTGAATAATTCTTAGTGCATCGTGTGCACTGTGGGATGTCCAGCAGCATCCCTGGCCTCTTTCTACCCACGAGAAGCCAAAGCACACCCCGCCCAGCTGTGACCACCCAAAATGTCTCCGTGCAAATACCCCTTGGGGCTGGGGATGGGGGGGCAAAACTGCCCCCAGATGGAGAACCACTGATGATCAGAATTCCTCCCCGGGGTGACCGGGATGAGAGAGGGGTGACTTGAGCCCAGGAAGCTACAGAGAGGCCTTTGAAATCCCCAAACCTGCATACAGGGAGGTCACACAGACAAGGCAAGATGTGTGAGCACGATGACGCAGAGGGAGTAGGCCTAGCTCCTGCCCATCCTTACCAGGTGGAAATGTGGCCCAGCTTTTGCCAGATCTTAAGATTCTTCAAGAGAAACCCGAAATCCTGTCTTTTATGTGAAATCCCCCAATTTTTAAATGTTGGCAGCTAATGTGAATTTTTTTAAAACACTGTGGGAAAAACAAAATATTTCTGTGAGCCAAATGTGGGCTGCTGGCTGTCAGTTTTGCCAACTTTCCTGTAGACCGAGCTTCCATTCTAGAAGCTTCAGGCGGCTCATGCCACCCCTGAGCCCGCAGGTCCCTACTCTCTCTGCCGTGGTTTGTGTCCTAGGGACCGTGTGTAAGGCCCCGCACTAGGTCTCTGGACCACACAGATACTCCCTGCCCGCACTGGCCACTCCTCCCGCTCGGAAATCCAGGCTCAAGGATTCCTGAGGGAGAGCGAATATGGGAAGCACCCCGCAAAAGGGGCTCAAGACGCCTGCGCTCTCACCTGACTCTTGTGCTGGGTGACCTTAGGCAACCACTCCCCACCCACCCTCTCTGGGCCTCCGATGCCTCCTGTCAAATGTTTGCAGAATGAGGACAGAGAAGGGAGGTTGAATGAATGCTCTCTGTTCTCGAGACTTGAATGAGCATTTCCCCTTGGCAGCGCGGAGCCCGACCCGCTCGCCCGGTGCCCACAGGGCATCTTTGTCCTCACACTGACCTCAGCAGGGACAAGCTGGCTGTACCTCCAGCTCAGGCACCCTGCATCTCGGAGTAGGGAGTCGGGTCGTCTCTGATGGGCAATCTGCTCCGTGCAATTAGCTTACTGCTGCTGGAAGCCGCTCCAAGGGTGGAACCCAGCCTCCTGTCGCTGGGGAGGGTCAGATCGTTGGCCCCTGTAAGTGCTGATGGCAAAGCTCCGGTTAATGACACGGTCCCCCTGCCACCAGGTACTCACTTCCACAGGATGGCTCAGGTGGGCAAGTCCACACCTGGACTGTCTGTATCCCTAGGACAGTTTCCCAACTGGCTCTGTGGCTGCGGGGAGCTTTGGCGAGGCTAATAGGCCGTCCCGTCCAGCCTCCGGGTTGTATCGATGGGAGGGAAACCCAGGGAGGGAAGGGGGTCTGCCCGAGGGCACCCAGCCAATACAACAAACACCAGCATCTCCTGCCCCATCAGGATCGCCCAGGGGTGGGCCCAGGTGAGCTATGCCCGACAGACAGATGGACTCAGGATAAGCACTGACTTTGCCTGTCATTAGCTGTGGCGTAAGACTGGTGGTTGTACACCCCACGCCCAGAGCACCCAGGCAGCTCATTTACAGGAGTGAGGGGGCCCAGGGTAAGATCGTAGGGAGCAGGGGGGCAGAGGGAGAGCAGGGAGGTGGTGCGGGCCTCGCAGTCACCATGTGGGTTGGAATGGGGCGTCACTATTCCCAGGCTTCCTGATTTTCCAGAAGTAAAGCTAAATGTCTGAGCTTTTTGGTGTAAATCATCCTTATTTAAAAAATTGGCAACAGGTGTTTTAAATGTTTTTTTAATCAAGTGCTGAGAAAAGAACGCATATTCCAAGGCCGTGTTTGGCTCTGGGGCAACGAGTTTGCAGTCTCTGCTCCCTTCTCTTACCTTCGGTTGACTCTGCTTTAAAATGGGTCTAATAACAGTATCCCCTTCTTACAGGGGAGTTGCAGGATTTATGCAATAATGCTTCTCGAGGGTCTGTCATACCAGGCCCCACGGCAAATGGGACCTATTGTTATTTATTAGGACATGGGATGATGCTCTCCTTAGGTAAAATGGGAAGGGACTGGAGTGATGGAAAGGGCATGTTGAGTTTGGCACCAGGGAACTCTGGGAAGCCCTGAGCTGGAACTCGGGATCTTTGCATGAATCCACAAAATTCTTCATGCGCTTGCCGTGTGCCTGGCGCTGTGGGCATATTTCAGGTGTAAGATCTGCCCCTTCCTGGAATTGCCAGGGGAGATGGGAAGAAGCCCAAGCAACAGCCCGTGGGGTTGTCCTTCACCCCAGAAATACACGTGAATCCCTCCACTGGGCCCCTGCCTGCTGCTCTGGGAGAAACGTGCCGCTTTCAAAGCCCGGGTCCTTAAAAACAAGAAGAACGCAGCTTCTTTTACAGTTAGCCCAACGCATTTTTACTTGTTCATGGAGAAACTTCAGGGGAAGACGCCAGTCCTTCCTATGTATCTGCCTCCTGAAACCAGTCCCAGAGATATTTAAGGACAATTCTGAGAAAAGAAGAACTTAGAACAAATTCTAATTGGTCCCAGTGGGACTGGAGGCCGTCGCGGATCTCTGCCCTGAGAACCCGAGCCCGGGGCCCGAAGTGACTTCTTGATGTCCAGAGTGAAGAACGCTCCGCCCTGGTCCCTGGGCTTGGCCCCCCCAGCAGCGTGGGGCAGAGTCAGGCCCACTCCCGGCTCTGCCAGGGGCAAAACTGGCAGCCGCAGAACCCCGGGGTGCTGCGTGGAGGCGATGGAGGCCGCGCTGCTCTGCGTGCAGAGTCCGAGGAGCCCCGACTTGCTCTGGCTGATGGGCCCGGGGTTCGGAGGGGGGTGCAGGCGGGCCGACAAGCAGGTAAAGCCCGTATCTATGGGAAAGCAGCCTCAGGCATGTGCGGACGGGCCTCCTGGAGCCCAGGCAGGTGGCCTCCTGACAGGGGAGGGCCCTGGAGCTTGGAGTCCGGGTGCAGAAATCCACCGGAGGCAGGGGAGGGGTGGTTATGTAACTATGACGTCACAGTCACCCAGAAAGTGACCTTGCTACGCTCCACTGCCTTGGTCCTACCCCCCTCGGAAGGACGCAGAGATCCAGCAGCCCTCGCTCTGGGCACAGCACTGGCCCTCAAGTTTATCATCCCCAGGGCCATCTGGAGGGCTGTGAAGACATAGCTTGGGACTCAAGAGGTCGGGGTAGGGCAGAGAGTTTGCATTTCTCATACATGTGCAGGGATGGTGCCGATGCAGCAGGTCCAGGGGTCCCACCTTGAGAATCACTGCTCTAGGACTTGTGACGTCCGTCTGCCTGGGGCCCTGATTTGCTGTGTGCGTCTGGGCAAGTGTCTGAACTTCTCTGGGCTTCTGTTTTTCTTAGACGGAGAAGCCGGCTTTGTCTTTGAACAACTGCACCCCACCGCAGCGTTGGGATGCCCGGTTCTGTCGGTAGCTTAGAGACCTTCACGTGAAGGGTCCGGCCTTTGCCCAGGGCTCTTACCCCAGTGGTTCAAACTTGCTTTAGCCTCTATGAGGTTAAGTCTCCCTAGGAGACATGGGCACTTTAAGCCTTGAAGGGGCAGCCCAGGCCAGCATCTCTGGCCTCCGCACCTGCCCTGCATGCAAGAACCCTGAAGGGGTTCACCAGGCTTGTGGGCTTTGGGATCCTTCCGTTTCCCTGGAGAGGTGGTGGCAGAGGCCCACCGAAGCCCCGCCCATGAGGCGTGGGGGGCACAGAGAGATTGAATCTGCGCCCAGGCCCCCTTTCTCATCTTAACGTCCAAGTGGGGTGTCAGCTTTCCACACGCTGGGGTCCTGTTGCCTCTTCCCACAGCATCCAGGACAGGCGTGCGCTCGCGGCAGGCGCCGAGCACAGACGTGACCAAATAAAACGAATGAGCAAACGAGCAAATGGATCCTTTACCGAACCCGCCCCAGAGCCCAGCTGTCTTCCATCTGCCGTCTGCAGCTCCATGGGTGCTCCCACCTAGGGGGTCCTCTGCTCGTCACAGAACAGTCTTGGGGGATAGGCGACTATCCTAGCTTCCATCTTGCAGGTGGGGAAACTGAGGCCCCAGGTGGCCTGACTTGCTCAACTTCACTAGTGAGTACAGGGCAGATGCAGCAAGATGCATGCAGAACTCCATGCCGCAGCCCCTCGCAAGAGCCCCTCTCACATCGAATCAGCTCCATGTCCCTGGACGGGCATTCTGCAGGTAACGGCCGTGGACACGAAGCGGGGAGAGGGATGGTGTCACCGCAGGGCTCTGACACAGGCTCGACTGTCCGGGCATCGCCTCGGGAGCCCAGTGCAGTGCCTGGCTCATGGTTGGTGTGCAATTCATATCTGTTGAGTCGGTGGATGGTTAAAGGGAGACAGGCTCGGTTGAAGTACTAGGTCTAAACTGACCTGCTGTGTGATCCTAGACAAATCCTTTTACCTCTCTAAGCCTTGGTTTCTTCAACTGTAAAACAACAATAATTACAGTAACAGAATAAAAGTTAGGAGAACAGTCTAGAGGCAGAATGGCAGGCGTCTGAACCCTGGCTCCACCATATAGCACTGTGTGACCTCGGGCAACCTACTAAAGCTCCCAGTTTCTTGGGTTCCTCATTGATAAGGTGAGGATAAGGACAGTATTTACATAGTGTTGTGGGGGATTGAACGGAGCGGTTATGTGTAAAGTGCTCTACCCAATACCACTGATAACCCTTAACAGTGATGGTTCTACCTCTGCGCCTTGGTAAATTAACATTTAAGTAATGAGGTATTTACCCTAAGGATACAAACATAGTGATTCCAAGGGGCACCTGCACCCCGATGTTTATAGCAGCAATGGCCACAATAGCCAAAACGTGGAAGGAGCCCCCAGATGTCCATCGATAAATGAATGGATAACGGAGATGTGGTGTATGTATATACAATATATTAGTCATCAAAAAAAAAAAAGAAATCTTACCATTCGCAATGACACAGATGGAACTAGAGGGTATTATGCTAAGTGAACTAAGTCAATCCGAGAAAGATGATTATATGATCTCACTCATGTGTGGAATTTAAGAAACAAAACAGGATCATAGGGGAAGGGAGGGAAAAATAAAATAAAATGAAATCAATGAGAGAGAATAATCATAAGAGACTCTTGACTCTAGGAAACACACTGAGGGCTTCCAGAGGGGAGGAGGATGGGGTGTTGGGGTGACTGGGTGACGGGCATGAAGGAGGGCGCGTGATGTCAGGAGCCCTGGGTGTTATGTAAGACGGATGAATCACTAAACTCTCCTTCTGATACTAATAATACTCTATGTTAATAATTGAATTCGGGCAGCCCCGGTGGCTCAGCAGTTTAGCGCCGCCTTCAGCCCAGGGTGTGATCCTGGGGTCCCAGGATCCAATCCCACATCGGGCTCCCTGCATGGAGCCTTCTCTCCCTCTGCCTCTCTCTCTCTTTCTCTCTCTCTCTCTCTGTGTCTCTAATAAATAAATAAATAAATGATCTTTAAAAAAAATAATTGAATTTAAATTAAATATATATGTATATGTAACAAGTACCTAGCAGAGGAGTTCCTGGCACAAAAGCAGAGGTGCTCAGTAAACAGTCCATGATATTTTTATTCTTTTATTAAAGATTCCATTTATTCATTCATGAGAGACACACAGAGAGAGAGAGGCAGAGACACAGGCAGAGGGAGAAGCAGGCTCCCTGCAGGGAGCCCCATGTGGGACTCGATCCCAGGACCCCCGGGATCACGCCCTGGGCCAAAGACAGGCACGTTAAACTGCTCAGCCCTGTCCATGTTATTTTTATCTCGGACTCTGATGGTCCATGGCCCTCTGTGTCTCTTGAGTCACACATAGGAAAGGGGAGATACAAGGACTGAAAACTGTGGGGGTGGCCGCCAGCCCCACTCCAGGGAGCCCCCGACCCCTGGTTCAAACCTGCTGTTGAACCAGTTGGAGAAGGAGAAGTACCGTTAGTGGCCCCCGGGGCAGCAGAGGACCCATTTCCCCCACACACACACCCACACCCCCCCAAACCCCCCATGCCCCCTCCTCCAACTACCCTGGGGATTCCTGGAGTCTCGGCTTCAGAAGGAGGGCAAGGAGCAGGCTATCCCCCCTGCCCACAGGCAGGCATTTTCCGTAACTCTGACGGGGGTGGATTTTCCCCAGATGACACCCCAGACTTCTGAAGCTTAGACTCCCGCCCGCCCCCCGCATTTACCAGCCACATGATCTTTTTTTTTAATAAATTAATTTTTATTGGTGTTCAATTTACCAACATACAGAATAACAACCAGTGCTCATCCTGTCAAGTGTCCCCCTCAGTGCCCGTCACCCATTCACCCCCACCCCCCGCCCTCCTCCCCCTCCACCACCCCTAGTTCGTTTCCCAGAGTTAGGAGTCTTTATGTTCTGTCTCCCTTTCTGATATTTCCCACACATTTCTTCTCCCTTCCCTTATATTCCCCTTCACTATTATTCATATTCCCCAAATGAATGAGAACATACACTGTTTGTCCTTCTCCGATTGACTTACTTCACTCAGCATAATACCCTCCAGTTCCATCCACGTTGAAGCAAATGGTGGGTATTTGTCGTTTCTAATGGCTGAGGAATATTCCATTGTATACATAAACCACATCTTCTTTATCCATTCATCTTTCGATGGACACCGAGGCTCCTTCCACAGTTTGGCTATTGTGGACATGGCTGCTAGAAACATCGGGGTGCAGGTGTCCCGGCGTTTCATTGCATCTGAATCTTTGGGGTAAATCCCCAGCAGTGCAATTGCTGGGTCGTAGGGCAGGTCTATTTTTAACTCTTTGAGGAACCTCCACACAGTTTTCCAGAGTGGCTGCACCAGTTCACATTCCCACCAACAGTGTAAGAGGGTTCCCTTTTCTCCACATCCTCTCCAACATTTGTGGTTTCCTGCCTTGTTAATTTTCCCCATTCTCACTGGTGTGAGGTGGTATCTCATTGTGGTTTTGATTTGTATTTCCCTGATGGCAAGTGATGCAGAGCATTTTCTCATGTGCATGTTGGCCATGTCTATGTCATCCTCTGTGAGATTTCTCTTCATGTCTTTTGCCCATTTCATGATTGGATTGTTTGTTTCTTTGCTGTTGAGTTTAATAAGTTCTTTATAGATTTTGGAAACTAGCCCTTTATCTGATATGTCATTTGCAAATATCTTCTCCCATTCTGTAGGTTGTCTTTGAGTTCTGTTGACTGTATCCTTTGCTGTGCAAAAGCTTCTTATCTTGATGAAGTCCCAATAGTTCATTTTTGCTTTTGTTTCCTTTGCTTTCCTGGATGTATCTTGCAAGAAGTTACTGTGGCCAAGTTCAAAAAGGGTGTTGCCTGTGTTCTCCTCTAGGATTTTGATGGAATCTTGTCTCACATTTAAATCTTTCATCCATTTTGAGTTTATCTTTGTGTATGGTGCAAGAGAGTGGTCTAGTTTCATTCTTCTGCATGTGGATGTCCAATGTTCCCAGCACCATTTATTGAAGAGACTGTCTTTCTTCCAGTGGATCGTCTTTCCTCCTTTATCGAATATTAGTTGACCATAAAGTCACATGATCTTGGGTAAGTCCCTGTGTCTCCATAAACCTGTGTCTCATCTGGGATGGGGATAGGGTGCTTTGGAGGATTGAATGAGCTAGAAAGAGCACCCCTGGGGTGAAGGGAGCGCTCAGCGGTAACATCTGTCGCCAAAGTGGCATCAGGGGTGTCAGCACTGAGTCTGCAGCCAGACTCCATGAGCTTGAGCTCTGCTTGCATCACTCCCTGGCTGCGTGCCTTTGGGTAAGTGACTTGCCTTCTCTGTGTCTGTTTTCCCGCCCATAAATGGGGATGATAATACTGTGTACCGTCTACTTGTATCTCTCAGGGTTGTTGGGAGGGTTAAATGACTGTGTCAAGTTCTTAGAACACACAGAGTCGGTGCCCCATCAGTATTTGCCAGTATTACTGTTGTAAGTTGTGATATTTTGATGTTATTGTCTTTATTCTGAATAAGCTGCAACATTTCAACTTCTTGCAGAAACCTCCTTGCTTGACGTAAACTCCCCAGAACAGGGGCTTAGAGGAGATGGGGGACATGCGGCCCCTGGATAAAGGCTTCTTTCCTTTTGTTGCACTTGAGAATCTAGTTTGGGACCCGAGACAGTCCTACAGGCGGGACGCAGAGGCCAGCTGCACTCTGTGAAAGTGCTTTAATGCCCAGCTCCGCCTGAGGACTGAGCTAAGCCTTGGCCCTTTGGAAGCCCCCAGAGGGGATCAGCATCTTTACCAGGTCATTTGGGGCCCCAGGAAGATCGTCAAAGGGTACCGGTGAGCCCATGACAGGCACACAAAAGTGTCCAGCCAGGAAGGCCTCCCCAGGACAGATGGCAGGATGGATCGCGGGTAAAATCCTCCATCCCCGTAGGGCAAAGGTCTAAATAGGTTTGGGGGAAAATCCTGTCTAATCCTCCTGCTGCACCTGTGCCCCAAAGTCCTACTGGGATGGCCAAGGGAAGACCAGCTCCGTCCCTGCTGGTGGCCTTGGTCACAAAGGCATCCCAGGGCCTGCCAAAGGCCTTCCAAGTCACAGGGCTGCAGATCTCCATGGAGATAGCAGGTAGTGCCTGTCTGACTCGGAAGCAATGGCCGTGTCCCTCCAGCCTCCTCCAGCCATGTCCCCCCCAGCCCATTTTTCGAGGGCTTGCCCTGTGCCAGGCACCATTCAGAGCTCTACGTGTATGTATTGTCCTTGAAACCTGCCCCCAGCACAACCTTCCGAGATAGTAGCCACGATCCTCTCCATTTTATAGATGAAGAACCTAAGGCTTCCAGAGGCAAAATTGTTTGTCCGAGATCATACACTAGTGTGTGCCCGAGTCAGGATTCGAGTCCTGTGTCTCCAGCCTCCTGCGGCAGGAGGCCTCCAGTGTGGCCCCCAGTGATCCCCACCTTCTGGTCCTGGTCCACACCATCCTATCACCCCTCCTCCCATTGAGTGAGGGCACAACCTGGTGACTCACTTCTAACAAACAGGGAAAAGGAGACGGATGTCATTTCCGAGTTTAGGTTGCAAAGAGACCCTGGCATCCACCTTGCATGCAACCTGTCTTGCTCTCGGAGCCGTCGGGGAAGCCAGCTGCCATTTCGTGAGTACACCCGTAGCTCTATTATGGCAAGGACCTGAGGCCAGCCTCTGGCCAACAGCCCACGGGGAGCTGAATCTTGCCAGAGCCACATGAGTGAGGCTGGAAGTAGATCTTCCCCAGAGAGACTTGAGTTGACTATAGCCCCAGTGGACACCTCGATGGCAGCCCTTCCGGGGACCTTGAACCGTGGGCCTGACCCACAGAGACTGAGAGATAATAAACGCTGGTGGTTTTAAGCTGCTAAGTTTTGGGGGTGATTTGTTATGCAGCAGCAGATAGCTAATACGCTTGCTATCACTGCTAGTGACCCACGCACAGAGCACACCCATGCAGTCACCCCGAGAAGGACAGCAAAGGCCACCTCGGCCAGTGAGGAGCTTAGGCGTAAGGTCCTTTTCCACAGGCCCACACAAGCTAGTGGCCACCTGGCTACCGAGGTCTCCAGACCCCCGGCAAGTGTTGCCAGGAGTTCCTGAAGGTGTTACAGACAAAACTGTGCAGATTCCTAGGAATCTAGAGTTGCTAACTTTGTCTTGGTTTCAGGTGTTTGGAGAGGACTTCAGTAATGTTGGCTTGGAGATCTTAGTCAAATCTCTTCTACAAATACTGAAAGCATAGCCAAGGGGGAAAAAAAATACCTGAAAATTCCAGTGGGTTCCAATATTCCACTTCGAGCACACATCAAGTGTAGTGGGGTCCTTTAACACAATGTTTCGGTTTTTTTTTTTTTTTTTCCCCTTAAGTCAGATTATCTAGTCATTTTCTCCAGTGATCTAAAGGAAGGCCCCCTGGAAGCCAAGGGATACTGTGATCCCTAGCGTCCCTGTCCTCAGCTGCCTTTCTGTTTTGTTTGGTGGCACCTGAGGTCAGGGTCATGGGGACACCATCTGGCCTCAGAGCTCAGAAGCAGAGCATCCGCCCCACCGTCTAGCTGACGGACCACCCCCCCCCCATCCAATTTCCCTCTCTACCATGGCTCCTTAATTAGTTGTCTGGAGGAATGGATGGGGACAGTCCCTGCTGCCTTGCCCCAGCCCCCAAATCCTCCCTCCCTGCTGCCTTGCAGAGGCCGGACCCAACGTGCCCGGGAGAAGGACAGAATGAGCCAAATCCCAGGCCTTGCTGTCTCCGACATCAATTCCCAGCATCCCCAGGAGTGGCTGGGAAGATCTCCTGGGAGGAGAACCAGCTACATAAATTGTGCAGACCCCAGTGCAAAATGAACGTGCGAAGCTCCCAGTTCAAAAATAATTAAGAATTTCAAGGCGCTGACAGCCCAGCATTAACCCAAGGGCAAGGCACGTCTTCCCAGGTTGCACGCTCAGAAGCCGGCTCTGTCGTGGAGTCTCCTCCAGTCAACACCACCCTGGCGTCATCATTCCTGCAGGGCCTGCCCAAGTGCTCAGGGCAGAAAGTGAGTTGTCACCTGGTTCCTGGATCTCCTGCTGCAGAACCGCACGGAAACGTCTCCTGGGTCCAGGGTATCCTCGTAATGAGAAACCTACCTCCAGGAAGAAACACCTCCCACCCAAGGCAGGTGGCTTTTTTTCTAGAAGGCTTCAGGCTGCGGCTGCTGCCAAAAGCTTGCCCGCTAGCAGAGTTAGGAGCAGGGACTGAGGCTAATGCCGACGGTGGGGGGGGGGGGAGGCCTGGGCAGTTTGAGAGCCCCCAGAAAGCAAGGGAAGGTGAGTCTAACTGCCTTCTGAAACTTCTAGACCTGTTTACTCCCTTGTTCTTTCCTTCCTCACCCTCTCCTCTTTCTTCTCCGTGTTAAAGAGTTGTCCACATTTTGAACTTGGATCATGCCTAAAAATCCATATTCCTAGTAGCTATAAATAAATAAATAAATAAATAAATAAATAAATAAATAAATAAATAAACTTCTGGTGACACTAGAGCCACATTCCTGTATGACAGCAATCTACTGCTTCTTATGTGCCACAGTCCCCACCCCTCCCTAAAGTCTCCCTGACACTGAATCCAAGTGGCAAGCGCTACACATTCATGCTTGTGCTGCTGTTTTCTTGTTACGGAATCAAGGGAAAATTGTGTGTCTCTGCCAAAAGTGGAAAGACAGAGGAAGAGTTCCATGTACTTCAAGAAATATGGGAAAGTGCATGTTCCTTTGTGGGAGCACCTTCCTTTAAAAAAAATATTTTATTTATTCATGAGAGACACACAGAGGCAGAGATACAGGTAGAGGGAGAAGCAGGCTCCCTGCGGGGAGCCCAGGACCCGGGGATCATGCCCTGAGCCACCCAGGCGCTCGCCTCACGGAAGCACCTTCTTATCTGCTTATTATGCAAAGTGTGTCTAAGCCAAAGAATACAACCTAAAAGTCCCTAAGAAACAAACCACAGTGAGCCCAGTACAGCCCATCTCACTCATTCATGTCCTCATTTGGGTCCCTGAAGACATCTGGAACGGAGAGTCCTGTGCCAGGTGTCTCCAGAATGCAAGGGCATTCCCAGTTTTTCCCCCCAGGGTGGCTCGGAGCAATCTTTCTTTTGTTGTGTTTTGCCGATTATCCCAGAAAAGGCAAAAGAATCGAGGGATCCCCAGCATCTCCTCTCATGTGGTGTGAGGTCCGTTTCCTCCCCTTAGCGTGGTGTGGGTGTTTCACCCTCCGGGTAGTTTCCTTTCCTGGCTGGGAGCACCACCAGCATTTGGTGTTACTGCTCAGCTTTCCGCTGGGCATTTGGGGTTCCAGTTAACAGGGGTAGGGGGTATGAGGCAGCCCTGTGGGGCTCTACAACTGGGTCAGTTTTCGCATTATTGGAAGGGTGAGGAAGACTTTTTTTTGGGGGGGGGGGGCTGGCAAGGCCATGATGGATGGTGGCCGGACCACAGTGCCGGACCAAGAGGCAGGGCTCCTCACCCACAGACAGGAAAGTGACCTGTGAACAGTTTTAGACACTTGGGGCTGGGTGGAGGGAAGTAGTTCGCTTCCCCTGGTTGTTGGAGAGCCCTATGCCCGTGACCTAGAAATTCCCAGAGCTCCGGCCTGGGCCCGTGGGAACCGTAGGTTACGGAGCCAGGCCTGGGTGTGTGCTGCCTGGAAGGGGAGGCTGGGGACATCACCGAGGGGTGTGAGTTCTCACCTGGCTATGTGGCCTCAGTTCCCCATGTCTCCACTGTGAGGAGTGGGGGTGGGGACCAGACGGCTTCTTGGGGTTGCAGGGAGATAATTAGTCCCTCTAAAGAGCATCATAATCCCCAGATCAAAGGGGGCTGGGAGCTGCAAACTCATTTTACAGCGAGCACCGCCAGCCCCTGGAGCACCCACTGCAGCAGGCAGGTTGATGTGTGCGCAGGCAAGGTGCCACCTCCTGCCGGGCTTGGCCCCCCACCCACTCCGGGGTCCAGTCCTGGCTGTGGCAGAGGGGCATTCAGAAGCATCTCTGAGCGTGGACGGGGTGGGACTTACCGATGCCTCATTTTATGGATGAGGAAACAGGCTCGGGAAGTGAGATGCAGACACAGGCCCCCCAATGACAGTGTCCTGGGGGGAGGTGGAGCACGTGGGTTCCCGCCCCCCCCCACCCGCACAGTGAACGCGCTCAGCATTACATCCCCTTAGAGGACGTCTGGTCGCACAGCACAGATGAGCTTGGCAATGTCCCATTCTTTCTGCCCTCTCCTGGCCGCTTAGTGGGACTTCAGCTGTTCCGCGGCGCTGTCGCGGGGAGGGGGCGGGCGGTGTCAGAAGAGCCGAGACATATGCAAATCGGGGTGCAGTCGCTCTGGGCTTTCGGGGACCTGGGTGCAGCCGGTCCCTTCCGACCTCTGCGCCACTGGCCGCTTTTCTGAGCCGCGGTCGGGCCAGAAGTGGTCGCGTCGGGGATGCGCCGGGCGTCCGGGAACCGGGCCACGGAGCGCTCGCCGGGGCCTTGGGGCGAGTCCGGGCGCCGCGGAGGGGCCGGGGGCGGGGCCGAGGGGCGGGGCCGAGGGGCCGGGGGCGGGGCGGGGCGAGGGGCGGGCGAGCCGTGGGGCGAGTCTGGGCACCGCCGAGAGGCCGGGGTCGGGGCCGTGGCGCGAGTCCGGGCGCCGCCGAGGGGCGGGGCTGGGGCGGGGCCGGGGCGGGGCCGGGGCCGGGGGGGCGAATCCGGGCGCCGCCGAGGGGGCGGGGGCGGGGCCGTGGCTGGGGAGGGGGCGGGGCCGTGGGGCGAATCCGGGCGCCGCCGAGGGGGCGGGGGCGGGGCCGTGGCTGGGGAGGGGGCGGGGCCGTGCGGCGAATTCGGGCGCCGCCGAGGGGGCGGAGCTGGGGCCGTGGGGCGAGCCCGGGCGCCGCCGAGGGGGTGGGGCCGGGGGCGGGGCCGGGACCGGGGGACGAATCCGGGCGCCTCCGAGGGGCGGGGGCGGGGACGTGGCTGGGGAGGGGGCGGGGCCGTGCGGCGAATCCGGGCGCCGCCGAGGGGCGGAGCTGGGCCGTGGGCGAGCCCGGCGCCGCCGGGGGCGGGGCCGGGGCGGGCCGGGCGGGCCGGCGCCGTGGGGCGAATCCGGGCGCCTCCGAGGGGCGGGGGCGGGGCCGTGGGGCGAGTCCGGGCGCCGCCGAGGGGGCGGGGCCGGGGCCGCGGGGCGAGTCCGGGCTCCGCCGAGGGGGCGGGCCCGGGGGCGGGGCCGGGGCCGTGGGGCGAATCCGGGCGCCGCCGAGGGGGCGGGGGCGGGGCCGGGGCTGGGGAGGGGGCGGGGCCGTGGGGCGAGTCCGGGCGCCGCCGAGGGCGGGGCGGGGCGGGCCGGGCGGGGCGGGCGCGCGGCGGTCGCCAGCCCGGAAGGAGCGGGAGGCGGAGCCGCGGGAGTGCGAGTCGTTCCCACGTGAGCGGCCGGCGGCGGAGTCCTCGCGTGCGGCGGCCGCGGGCGGCGGGGCGGCGGGACGGGGAGCCTGGTCCGGCGCGCGGCGGCGCTGGGCTGCGGCCGGATGCGGCGTTGGCCCCGGCGGCCGTGAGCGCGGCGCCCTCCGTGGGAGCGGCTCCCCCCCCACCCCCGGCGGCGGCATGCGGGCGGCCGACTCGGGCACCTGGGAGCGCGTCCGGCAGCTCGCGGCGCACGGCGAGCCGGAGCCGTCCTGCGGGGCGGGGGCCGGGCCGGGGCGCCCCCCGGGGCCCGCAGCCTGCGAGGCGGGCGCGGATGGCGACGGCGGCCGGCCGGGTAGGTGCGCGCGGGGCGCGGAGGGCGGCGGGGCGGAGGCCGGGGAGGCGGGGGCCGGGCACGCGGGGGCGCTCGGGGCCGGGATCGCGAGCGCGGGTGGCGAGGTTCGCGCGGCGCCCCGGGGGCGCGGGGGGGGGCGCGGGGTTCGTTCCTGGGCACCGCGCGGGCTTTCGGGGCCCCCCGCCCCCCGGGCGAGCTGCAGGGGGCGGCCGCGGCCACGCCTGCCGTGGGATCCCGCGGCCCCGAGACCTCGCCCGGGCGGCGCGGGGCGGGGGGCGGGCAGGGAGGCGGGGCGCCGCGTGGCCGCACCTGTAGCGCACCTGGCCGCCGGCTGTCCCGGGGGCGCAGTGATGGGGCCGCGCGCTGGAGCGACTAAAGCGACTAATGCGGGAAGGCGTCCAGGCGGTGGCGGCTCAGCGCGAGGGTCTGTGTGTCGTCGGCTCGTCTGCCGCAGGCCGGGGACCGCGCTTGAACGTTGAAAATGTTCCGAGCGGGTGCGCCCAGGCCACTCTGTCCCGGCCTCAGCTGCGCCCCGCCCCCCGCAAGGTACATCCTGGGGAGGGGGGAGGCGGGAGGGGGGCTGCCCTCTGCCCTCAGGACCCCCAGCATCCCCTTGACCCTAGGAGGAAAGCTAGACGGAAGATGACCGGCTCCCAAGAAGCGTCTGTCATCATCAGTTTGAAGTTTGGACACTTTTTTCCAGGAAAAATGGGGGACGGGGGTGGGGGGGGGAGTCCAATGGGATTATTCATTAGATCTTGAGTACCTATCATGTTCCAGTAATTTACGTGCGGTGCCTCCTTAAAATTTTATCACAGTTCTGGGAGGGAAGTTGTGTTATCTTCATGACGATAAGGATAGAAAATGCCAGAGTTTCAGCGGCTTGCCCAAGGTCCCTCAATTTCAGATTTTCTCCGTCAGTTGACACGGGAATGCCTCTCCCAGACAGCAGGCTTAACCAGCTGGGAAACACCAGGCTTATTTACCTAATAATTATTTCTTTCCTACGAGAAAAAGCCAGCAGCAAGGCCCCCTAATTCCAGGCTGTCTGCATTGGTCTCCCAAGGAGACGGGATCCTGAGGATCCCAGTCGTAGCCACGGGAGCTGGGACCACCGACCCGTTGGCTGTGATTAGCCGAGCTGCCGCCGATGTCATGGAGCCACTGAAGTCTTGGGTCACCAAGTGTCTAGAAAATGGACACGGAGCCCTGGGACGAGTTTGAGCCCCTGGACCCCTTGGCCCTGGGGCTGGGCCTGCTGGAGACAGTCCTGCTTGCTCCCCGGCTGCACAGAGCAGTTAGAGCCCAAGACATCTTTGGTGTAAAACAGGCAGGTGCGGAGAGCGAGCAAATAGGAGGGGCTGGCAGGTTGCTTAATGTTTGTGAGACTCGGTTTACCCATCCAAAGAGTGCTCGTAATGACTAATGTCCGCTAACATTCTGATCGTTCAAGAGCTGCTGTCTGCAGATCACCTCGTTCGTTCGTCGTCGATGTTTAATAAAAGTTACCAGCCTCGCTTGTGGGGCACCTGTCCGTGACCCTGTTGACCCAGTGTCCCATTAGGATCTGATGCTGTCTGTTCCATCTCCGCCCTCCTGACCTGTGTCAGGATGAGATTTGTCTTGTCTGTAAAGTACCCCAGTGACCCAAGGCTGACTGTTGTGCCAGCGGGGGGGTTGTTATTATGTAAACATGTCGGAGATGGCTGGGTGGAGAGAGATCTGTTTACTTTGTGTCTACATAGACTCCCATTTGTGTATTCATAATAACAATATCCTAATGACATGGTGTAGCTGAGAAACGCCTGTCTCCAAGGTCTTGGGGGTGGTGGTTATTCCGATGGCCCTGGTGGGATCCCTTTAGGGCAGAGAGCAGTGGAGAGCTCATAATTTACAGATGGCATCCCTGGCGTGAATCAGGATCAAGCCGGCAGCTAAACCAGAAAGTTTTGCGTCCTCTCTGTTCCACCACCCACCCTTCATCCCCTGGTTCTTAAAGATCAGATGCAGCTTCTGAGAACTTTCACGGTGCCTGGGCACTGAGGTCGGCCTGTCATGGTCGTGGTTTCTCAAACCTTTGGCTGTTACCAGGGGTTTTCCTCTGGGAAGCCAATGAGAGCTCTTCAAGCTGAAATTATTGTTGAAATGAACATTTCAGCCAGGCTGTGAGGTGACTCGTCCCAGCATCTCAGCACATCGGCCCCCCAGCGGGGTGCGATGTTCAGTTGAAGGAGCTCAACGGTGCCCTGTTGGATGGCAGAGTCTGGGGATTGGCACTCTCAGAGGTGTGGGGAAGGGGGAAGCGAGAGGGGACGCTGGCTTGGCAGGATGGAAGGCTGGACACCTTGACATTGCTCATGGAGGGTATCCTGACATCCGCAGGGTGACAGGCTCTGTGCTGGTGACAGCTCCGGCCTCCAGGGTGGGGCCCCTTCCCAGAGAGGTGGCCGTTCTCCGTGCACAGGCTAAGGACCAGAGCTGGAGATGCAGAAATGAGAGGTGTTCAGTCTGCACCTGGTTCTGCCTCCAATCTCTGTGTGACCTTGAGATACTCAGGCACTCCGTTTACTGGTGGCACCGTGGGAATAACTCCACCTGAAGGGAGGTCATCCAGAACCCCCCCCCCCCCCGAGTAAACCAGGTGCTCCCTGAGAGTTCTTAGACTGCGATGTGACTTACTCCTTCTCTGGTGGTCCGTTCATTCAGTCACATTTCTTGAGCAGCTACTCCTGCCAGGCCGTTGTGGCTGCCAGGGATATGGAGTAGCAAAGGGGGCATCTGCAGCCCCTGTTTCCATGGAGCTTCTATCTGTGGGAGGAGATTTCTAGCAGGCAAGTACACACAGGATGTGTCAGGAGATGGCAAGTGCTATGCAGAAAAGTAAAGCCAAGTGAGGGGGGCGCCTGGGTGGCTCCGTCCGCTGAGTGTCTGCCTTTGGCTCAGGTCACGACCCCAGGGTCCTAAGATCGAGCCCCACATCGGACTCCCTGCTCAGCGGGTGAGCCTGCTTCTCCCTCTCCTCCCTGCTCGTGCTCTATCTCTGTCCCTTTCTTAAATCTTAAAAAAAAAAAAAAGAAAGAAAGAAAGAAAGAAAGCCAAGCAAGAGATTAGCATGATGGCAGCGGGTGCTAGTGAGTATTGGGGTAGCGGGGTCAGAGCGAATGATGTGAGCCGCCCGGGTGCTGAGTCCCTAAGGCTAGAGAGAATGCTGCTGATCAGCTGAAGCCACCAAGTCATTGTTTAAAAGTTGTTGGTAAGTTAGAGACTGGGCACTCGATCTGTCCCCGTCCTACCCAGGCTTGCAGGCCCGGTTCACGTGCCTCCTTAAGCTTCTCTCGTAACCCCAGCTTGTAACATCCCAGGACCTCATGGAGCCTCTTCCAGCCTCCACCTTTTTCTTAGCTGTTTAGGTTCTTATCTCCTCTAGCCCCTCCCCCCCGCCCCCCCCCAGCCGAGGCCACCAGGCCCTTGTGGATCTATGTCCTGGTTCCTTGTGCTGAGCTCTACCCTCCCGGGGGCCAGGCATGGTGCTCACCAAATGGGATGCTTTGTCTTAATCAGTCCTCCAGGGACCCCAGCGGGGAGGTGCCGTTGCCAGTCCCATCCACAGATGAAGGAGCTAGTCTCAGGAAAGTGTAGTAACTTGCCCAAGATCCCACAGCTGGTAGGTATCACAGCCAGGACTTGACTTTGTGGTCCCAGATTGTAGACCCCAAAGCACTGTGGAAAGCCCTCGAACTGATCTCTAAAAACGTAGACTCACACGAAGTTTCAGGTCTGTTTTCTCTTTAAATTTTTATCTTTAAAAAGAGGGGGCGGGGGTTGTCCTCTCCTTGACATTCCTTGTTTTAAGCAAGTCAAGCATTTGCTTATCTGTGTGCCTTCAGCAATTTCAGCAATTGGTTGGGCTCATGTTCTCCCTTCTATAAAGGGTTTCTGCTGGGTTGAGAGTGAGATTAAATCTCCCCGCTGGAACTGGGGACACTCTTAGAAAGCCAGCCATGAGGTGGGCCTCGTGTGGGCATCCTTGGCCACCTGCGTGGGTCGGAGACAGCTGGGGCTTGGCTGTCCTGGCCAACCGGGAGTGAAAGCCACTGCTCTTGAAAACAATTCCGACTGGCTTCCCTAGGGAGCTCTCCTGGGGCGCAGCACCCTCGTCCCATGTGACTGCTCAGAGACGGGTTGGACATTCCTCTGCCCGGGCAGCGAGTACGGGGCTCCAGCTTTGGAATCAAATGCACCCTGGTTCTGCTTATGCGCTTGTGTCCCCAAACAAGTTATTTGATGCCCCAGTCCTCAGTTTACCCCCTATAAAGGGGGATCGCGTTACCCACTTCAGAGTTCTTGGACAGGAATGCATCTGGTTAGGGCACTACCTGGGCCGTGAGAGGGAGGAGGGTTTCCATTTATCCATTTATCCAATCGATGGGGTGTACGTGTGTGTGTGTGTGTGTGTGTGTGTGTGTGTGTGTGTGTGTGTGTGTAAAATGTTTTAAGTTCTTTGCAGTATGGGGATTTGATGAGATTGGCTGATTCTGCAGGACCCGTAGCGTAATTGGCCTTCAGGATAATCAGGAAATTTCCATAGTCGTCGTTCCGCATGGTTTGTGTTCTTCCTAATACTCTAACTGGGTGAAGTGGAGGGTTCGCTAGGACCCTCCAGCCGCTCTGACGGAAGAGTTCACTTCCCTGGTAATCATTTCAAGAGTCCCTTGAGTGCACGGTTCAAGGAAAACTGCAAACGTGAGCCTAGACCCGGCCCCTCTCCCCACACCACAGCCAGTTGACAGACGTGGAGTCAGTCATGGTGTTTACACGGCCCGCGGCCCCGGGTCATTGGGGCTGGCCGAGCAGCACTGTGGGGATGCCGTGTTGGCTGTGAGTCACTAAGGGCCATAAACACTCCAGAGAGGGCGGCAAGCCGTGTTTACAAGGTGCGGGTGTGCGTGTGCACACCCGCGTGTGTAGTTACTGTCTTTGTGGACTTACCCCCCGCAAATGCATTTCATGTCGAGTGTGTCGGGTGAGCGCCCGCCCTGGAGGGGGAAAGTCCGGCCTGACTCCTATCCCAAAGGACCACCCCTCTGTGCCCCTGGGGGCAGCCCCCGGGGAGGTGGGGTGCTGCTTGGCCGCCTTCAGGGGAAGCCGTTGGAAGGCTCGGGCTGTGGCCACTCCCCAGAGCCCCTGCCAAGTGGCGTCAGCCGCGGAGGTGCTGCCGCAGCCCCAGACTTAGAAGAAATGAACAGCCAGAGAGGTAGGACAGGTGCACGTCCGGCCCCGAGCTGGGGGGCAGTCTCAGGGGTGACGACCCACCCGCACGCACCCTCCGCCCGTGTGCCGGGCCTTGGGGACCGCTTCGGGGAGCGCCCAGCTCCCGGGGGCCCACCTGCAGGTGCCGACAGCCTCCTCCCTCGTCGCCCCTGGACCTGGGGGCGGGCTCGGGTGCCCAGCTAGTTGGGGCTGTAACTCTATCAGAGGCGCGGAGCGTGTTCGGGACCTTTTAATTGTGCAGAAGCCTCCGAAAGCCCTCCCTGGGGGCCCGGAGAGCCGTGGAAACAGCAGCTGCTAGTTCCCGTGCCTCCTGCCCGGACGGCGCGGCTCTGGCTCGCCGGCGCCCTGCGAACTCGGAGCCCCGTGCTCCCAGGCAGGGAGGAACGGGCACTTGGGGTGGGGAAGGTCCTTTCCATGCTGAAGCAGCAAAGCCCGAGAGCCACCCACCACCGGGGCTTTGTTACCTGTCTTCCTGCTGGCTTCTCCTCCTGTGGGACAGCCAGCCCCTCCCCACCTTGAAGGTGACACGGTTGGGGCTTGAAGCAGTGACCCAGAGTGTCGTAGGCAATGGCTCCAGGATGCCCTGCCGTCTGCCCCAGGACCTTTGCTTCTCCCTGTGGTTTCCGTCATCAGCTGACAATTCCCTGAGGGCCGCCAGGGCAGCGGGGCGGCGGCGCTGGGGCTCATGGGACTCTCCCTGGTGGCATCTCTGACACTCCCACTTCCAGTCAGCCAGAGGCAGTTGGGAGGGAGGGCCTCCGGGGCTGGAGCTGCTCGGTCGGCTCCAGGACACAACCCCGCCCGTGTGCCCCAGCCAGAATCCAAAGAGGCCCAACCCGGGCAGAGTCCTGGCAGGGAGCTTGCAGCAGGAACAGCGTCCGTTCCCGGCCCGCACAGGGTGAGGGAACAGGCCCAGCGTGGGGAAGGGACCGAACTGCAAGATGTCACGTGGTTTCCGGGGCCAGATGCGGAGACTCACAGATCCCCGCGGGATGCTGGCCTAGCGGGGAATTTCCTCTTGACCCCCTTCCCTGATTCCTCCTGACTGGGGAGCGGGGCTTGCAGCCTGGGGCCCGCGGTGCTCCGGGGTGCCTGCCAGCGTCCGGATCCTCAGGCTCCCCCTCTCTTCTGCCTGGAGGTCCGGGGAGGGGCCCGGGACTCTGTATTTTTATCGAGTGCCCTGGGTGATTTTGATGCAGGGGTTCCATGGACCTGACTTTGAGAAGCTCTTTGCCCTCTGCCATTCTGGCGTTGGGTTAATGTTAGAGCAAACGAGGAGACCCCGTAGTCCGCTTTACCCCTGCGTCCCGACCTGATCCTTAGCAGCGTGTCTCCCTTTCCAGGCAAGCCCCCCTCCCGCCTCCTGCCTGGGCACACGCATTCTCCGGATCCATTAGAAGGGGAGGCCTATGCCTGGCTGTCTTGTGCACCCTCAAGAGTGCCCAGGGGTGAGAGAGCAACCGAGCAAGGCTCTGTCTTTGCCCAGATCCGCCTACCGCACGCCCCACGCTGCCACCAGCATGCCCGGGCCTTTCCCTCAGCCACTGTCCTATCAACCCTGAGCACCTGGGGGGAGCCAGGCACTGGGCAGGGCGCGGAGCAGATGGCGGGGATGCTCGGGGGAGCACTCTTGGCCTGTGGCTGGTTCCCCCCAAGCCGGCTGCTGGGCCCTGTCCCGCCGGCCCAGGTCGCACACCCTCCCTGCCCCCCACCTGGATCGTTGTACACGCGGCCGCCGTGTTCCGTCGTGCTTCCCCGGATCTGAGTCCCGGGGGTCAGGGGACTCAAATGTAGATTCTGAGGCCGCCTCCAAGGTGGACTCAGCAGGTCCAGAGTGGAGTTCAGACCTTGCACTTTTGTTTTTTTTTCAGTAAAATCTGCATAACAGAAAACTGACCATTTTAGCCATTTTTAGGTGTGCAGTCCAGTGGCATTACATGCATTCACGGCACGTGCAACCATCACCACCATCTGTCTCCAGCACGGTGGCAACACCCCATCCTGTGCCTGTACCCACCGAGTAATGACTCCCCGCCCCAGCCCCTGGGGACCCGCCTTCCTGCTTTGTGTTTATGCGTTTGCCTAATGTGGGTACTTGATACAGTAGCCACAGGACCCTGCACTCCTCCCAGTCTCCCGACAGACTGTCCATCCCTGTCCCCACGCTGGGGGTCCTGGAGCCACTTGCGGAGATGCCCCGTCCCCGGGACTTTGGCTCCAGTGTTCTTTCGATGCCTTCCCTGAAACCATGACCACCTCACACGTGTTCTGGGAAGCCCTGGGGAAGAAATAAATTCAGTCACCTTTGCTCCGTGATTAAGTCCAGTACATTGTTCACGCCTCTGCCTCCGTGATGCGTGAACCATACCTTTTTGTGTGTGGTTGGTTTCGTGTGGTGTCGCTTCCTTTGAAGGGGAATTGCTTGGGCTTTTACGAGTTTGTTTTCCACAGCATGTTTGTGATTATGAAGCTGACTGCTAAGGACTGCTCCTTGCCCTGGGGAATCTAGCACCAGCAGCCGACCAGGAAGGAGAACCATCCTCTGGGGCTCTGGGGCAGACGAGGCTGCTGCCCCCTGCCAAACTGGAGCCCCTCCTCCCCCCGACAGGTACAGGGGGTCTTCAGGTGTGGGGTGGGAATGTCACTCTTGTGGCATCTTTTCTTTCTCTTGCACGCTGGGAAAGATAGGGGGAGGAACCCCTTCTTTATAGAAGGGAAAACAGAGGCAGGTACAATAGGATCTCTCCAGGCCAGAGCTGTTTGATGACTCTTTGCAAAGAGGGAAGCGTCCTAGGTCTATATGTCTGTCCCATAGGGTAGCCACTGGATTTGAAACGTAGCTGGTATGACTTAGGAACTGAATTTCAAATTTTACCTCGTTGAAAAAGGCTCCATCCATGTGGCTAGTGGCTACTAGGTGGTGAGTGGGTGGTGCAGGTGGCCCTGAGTTAGGGCAGGAGGTGTTCCTGTGGCCCTGGCACAGCTCACGAAGCCTGAGAAATGCGTTTTCCCACTGTGCTGCTCTGAGGCCGCCCTGCTTGCTCCTCCGTCTGGCCCCTGGACCGCCTGCGTCGGGATCCCTTGGAGCTTATTGTGGTTTCTAAGCTCCTGGGCCCCCTCGCAGACCTGGACAGCCCAGAACCTGGGGATGGGCCCACCAATCTGTGTTGGAAATAAGTTCCCTCCAACGTGACTCTGACCCTCTCTGAAGGGTGAGGACCAGGCCTCCAGCATCTTCCATCTTGACTTCCATGGGTCTTCCCAGCCCCCAGTGACCCATCAGCACTCATGTGCCTTTGCCCCTTCCCCACCCCCCTATCCCCACCCCCTCCCCCACCCCCATCTCCCACCATAACCACATGCTCCAGGCCAGTGACATCAGCCTCACCTGAGAACTTGTTAGTGATGCAAATTCTCAGCCCAGCCCAGAGCTGCAGAATCAGAAACTGCAGAAACTGTGGGCCTTACCCGGCCGCCTGGGGGGATACTGATGCGGATACGGGACTGCTCTAGGAGGCCCCTGCTACCTAAATCTCCCCCCAAGCCCCCATTCCGTCCTCCCTTCCCTCGCCTGCCCCATCACCTCCCTCTGTACCGAGTCCCACTTTCTCACCGGCTGCCCAGAGCTGCCAAGACCTTTCTAAACCCAAGGACCACAGGGCGTGTGGCCACATGATGCGTCTGCCTTTGGGGGTCCTGGCCCTCCCCGAGGGGTGGCCTTAATGGGGACATCCCAGGGGAGCCCAGCAGAGCAGCGGCGTGCCCGTCTCCCGGTGTCCCAGGTGGCGGCCCCTGCTCACCCTGGGCCAGAATCTCAGAAGAGCAGAGAGCCAGATGGGCCCATTTCCCAGGGGGTGTCTGGGACCCCTCTTGGGGACGGGGCTGTGTGCTCCTCCCAACCCCGTGTCCAGGGGCTCAGAGGAGGTGGGCATAGCTCACAGCTGTGCTCAGCAGACAGCGCAGGTGCGCTTCACCTCTTCCCGGGGTGTAGAGAAAGCAGAGGGGGTGGGGGCCGGAACGTTCTCCTGGCCACGCTGCCCACCCACTGTGGGACCCCCCTTCCTCAGCACACACACGCCTACGCCTCCGTTTCCCTGTTTCATGAAATGCGATTCATGCACCCCCCGCAGTCTTGTCCCTCTGGGATGCTGGTGGGGGCAGCCCTGTGCCTCAGGTGACCAACTCATCCTGGGTTGCCAGAACTTTCCTGGTTTCAGTGCTGGAAGTCCCACACCATGACACCCCCCCCACCACCAGGCCCCGGGCAAACCCGGACAGTCGGTACTCCCTTGGCACCCCAGCGGGTCCTGGGACACTCAGCCGTGCCGGCCACGCGCAGCTGTCGCTGCTGTATGGCAAGTGACCCCCGCACCCCAGCCCTGCACCCCCTGCAATAAGGCGTCACCTGCCTGGCCTCTGACCCCTCTACCTTCGCTGGTCTGACCCTGCTCTCTCCCAGTTCATCCACTTCTCTGGACTGATGGTCGGGCTGGTCGGGCTGACCCACAACTCAGATTCCAACTGAGCACCTTTTTAAAATCACATCTGCTGATTTTATTTTTATTTTTATTTTTATTTTTATTTTATTTTTTGCTTAATTACTCCCTGGATAAATGTCATCTGATGGATGGGGTACGTGGGGCTGACAGGTTCCTACCCCCGGGGTGCTTGCACCCCAGACAAGGGTTTTCCTGTCTAGCACCCTTAACCTGACCCAGAAGGATGGGCTCCCTCAGCCTCACCCCGGATCTGCCAAGGCTCCTCCACTGGCAGGTGTGCAGTACCCACTCCGGCCTGGGTTTCGTGCTGGGGACCACGGACATCTTGACGACCTGCCTCTGGCTCCTGCTGAGGAGCTCAGCGTCTCCTCACTGTCCGCCGAGCCAGCCAGCTCACTGCTCCCGCCCGTCACCTTCTCCTTATTCTGTCCCCACCCCACACTGGCTCCAGCTGGCACCCTGTCCTGAGCCCCTGGCCCTTCCGCAAAGCCTTTCTCGTGGACGCCGCTGCCTCTGCTTAGCCCTTGCTTGCCACGGGCATTTGTCATCTGAGCACAGCGTGGCTGTGACCAAGTCCTGTGTGAGCGTTTCTTGAGTGTCACCCAGGGCTCTCCTCCAAACTGGGACCTGTGAGGGGGCAGGGACCCCCATATAGGGCGCCTACACATCTGTCTCCCGCCGTGTTCATCCGGAGCCCAGAGCAGGGCTCCAGGAAATGCTCCGACTGGGAGCAAACACTGGACGTGGACGTTTGAGCTGCAGGACCTTAGCAGAAATCCAGTCTGGCCTCACCTGGCAGGTGGGGCGGCACCAGGAGAACACCTAACGGCCCCACCAGCAATCGTCTGGGTTTTGAGGGGGTCAGTAAATATATCCCTCTTCTCTTCTGGAATTGGGAGGCGGCGGGAAGATCGAGGCAGGAAAAGGACAGGGCTAGAGTGTGACTTGGGTTGTGCCCCGTGGGCTCCTCGCCCTGTACCCCTGCCCCGGGCTTCGTTCTCACTCCGCCTGGGTCTGAGATGTGACATCATGGGTCCGTTTGTCTTCCCGGCTGCGCTGGTCCTCTGCGTCCCCGGGCCACTGTGTCTCCGTAAACAAGTGTTTCAGTTTGTGTTTCAGTCTCCAGAGTCGTCGAGCGCGGTCAAGGCCCCGCCGTCCCTTTCTTCGTTTGTCCTGCAAATATTTGTGGTGCCCCTGCCTGGATCAGAATCCTGCATAAGGGTCACGGCTGTGATCGTACGTAAAACACAGGCCTGCCCCAGACACAGCCCGCCCTGCTTGCTTGAAGTCAAGGATATTTTCAGAGAACGAGACACTGAAAACACAGAAAGGTTTTCAGTGTCATTGAAAATTTCCTAAAAGCCTCCCTGCTTCAGGGACATGGAGCCTGGGTGACCCCTTTTTTGGAACCAGACTTCTGCAGACCCTTTGGGGTTTTACCTCAGAGCCTGAGCTCGTGGCCGCACAGCTTCCCCTGCTCGGGTTCAAGAAAGTAAGAATCCGTTGCATTGCTGAGGCTTTTCATCGTTTGCTTCTTGGTCCTCAAACCTAAACCAGAGTTCTGGTTAGCTGGGCACCTGAGCTAGCGGGGCCCGGTTAGGAGAGGTTCGGCGGGCTTCTCCCCTCCCTCTGCTCCTCCCCGCTGCTCGCCCCCCCCCCCCCGTTTCCCTCCAATGAATAAGTAAAATTTTTAAAAAGAGAGCAGAGGTTTGGCTGCGTGTTTGAGCAGTTGCTGGGGTGTTTGGAATGACCCAGAGCGCCGCTTCCCTTCTTCAGCCTCAGGGACCTCCCCAAAGCCATGCGTCCCTGTGTGACTGCCCCTCCAAGGTGACTGGGCCTCTGTCTGCGGCCAACCCCGACGACCTCTGGGGCAGAGCCCTGCCCTCCTGCTGTCCCGAACGAGCTCTGCCTTCCTGCTTCCCCGGTCCTCTTCCCTGGGTCCTTTTCGGAGACTTGCTGTTTGCCAGGTTGATGACCCAGTGTCCTGAGCAGCTGGGTGCTTAGAGGGCCTCCTGCTTCTCCTCCGTCCCCCCACGTCCCTGTGAGGTCTGACGTCACCTGTGAACACTCAGGTGAGAACCATGCAGGGGAACCTGCTCCAGGGACGACTCCTTGGCAGGATGGCCTACATTAAACAGCCCGAATAAATTAGGTCCATGAATCATCCCCATTTTACAGATGACGTAACTGAGGCACTGGGAAGTGGAGAAACCTGGCCCAGGCCTTGGAGCCAGGAAGCAGAGAGAAAAATAAGATTCAACCCAGGGTCCAGCTGGAGCCCCACCTGGAGCCCGCAGTCGCCGTTTGCCCTCCTGTCCCCGCTGCTGTGTACTCTGCGGGGTCCCCTGTACCCGTCCTCAGCTGTGCATGGCACTGTCTGAAGTGAGCAGTGACACAGGGGCTTGATCCCTTCAAAGGCCAGGCCCCAGCCCTGGTAGGGCGCTCCCCGCGGGTGCCTCCCTCGGCCGGGCCGGGCCCTTAGGAAGTGGGAGGGTCGTGGGGCAGCTCAGCAAACTCCAGCTAGAGGCTCAGGTGTGGGTGAGCCCTGTACAGGCCTCCCTGACAGCTGGTCGCCTCTCGGGGCTGTGGGTCTCGCTGCTCTTGGCTGTAACACGTTAAAGATAACAGGTCGTGTTTCCCGTTGCCCCTGATGAGGCAGGGAGGCGTGATCGCCATCGTTCAGACTGGCATCTGAGGCTCAGAGGAAACCATCAAGGAAAAAATCAACTTTGTGTTGCTTGCACCTCTTACTGTCCTACCACTTGCACAGAGAGCCATGTAGCTGCAAACCTTTTGAGTTGCAAATAATAGGAACACAACTGAAGCCAACTCCCGCAAAGGAAAATCGGTAGCTCCACGTAACAGATAGTCGGAGGTAAGCTAGCTTCAGGCATAGCTGCATCCAGGTGCTCACATGCTATCATCTCGCAGCTCTCCACTCATCTGTTTGGCCTTTATCCTTTCTGGTGGTAAAAAGGACCCCCTAACAAGTCGAAGTCACACTAACCTTTCTGGGGTTCCAGTGCAGAAAGTCTTTCACTCCCATTATTTCCAGAAATCCCAGGACTGATTATCATTGGCTGAGCTTTAACCATGTGATAGCTCCAAACCAATCACCTGGTCCAGTAGCATAGAATGCACTGACTGGCCAGGCCGGGGTCTGCGGCCTGCCCTGGAGTCAGTTGGGGTGGGGGTTGGGAGCCCCCCTTGAAGCACACAAGCTGAGAGTGGGGTGTCAGCCAACGGAAGGTCAGGGAGGGCAGCCTGGGAATGGAAGCCCAGTGGCAGGTGCTGGTCTGGCCCCTGCAGAGTGTAAGCTGATTCCTTCAGCAGGTGTGTGTCTGTGCCCGTCGCTAGGTGCCATGAGGGTGAAAGGAAGAGCCTTGGATGCGGATCCTGTTGGTTAAGGATTTTGCGGGTTTTCTTGAGCAGCTGCTATGGGCCAGGCCGCTGTTCTACACCCTGCGGAGGAGCTCAGGCTTCTCTTCTACTTATCATTCATTCTCCCTCCCTCTCTCTAAGGGCCAGCTCTCAGCTTCCTTCTCCGTCTCCCAGTCATACGTAATCATGGCCCCTCCTTTTTCTCTCTTCCCTCCCTCTCTGTGTACCTCTTTTGTCACACCTGCCCCTGGTGGGCTTTGAGAAGGATCTGCTGGCCTCCTGCGCCTGGGCCTGGACGGGGGTTGGTGTGAGCACGCTCCCGCCCCTGCCCCTGTGGCCGTGCTCCATGCTCCCGGGGGGGGCCTGCATGAGTGCATGATGTGTGATGTCCCCATTGCCAGCCTCTTGCCCCTTCCCCGGTGTTGCTGAACACACTGAGGTCAGTGGCAGCAGCTGGTCCCGGGCACTCCAGATGGCATCTGGTTCTCTCACCCTCTCCATCGGGGGTCAGGTTCTCCAGGCTGCACGTGAAGCTTGGCCATGTCCCTGGAAAGCACTGATTGATCCCCCCACCCCCCCCAGAGATGACCTGAATCCACACCCCACAGACAGATGCCAGCTTCTCACAGCAGGGCGGGGAGTGGGCAGCCCGGAAGCTCAGGATTTAGAGGAAAGGGTGGTTGGCTTGCCTCTGTGACTGGCATTGCTCAGGCTGGAGCGTGAGGTCCCCCACTGACACAGGGACTGGACCTGGGGCTCCACGTGTGGGGACACGGGAGGCGTGTGCCAAGTGCTTGGGGCCCCGAGGCCACACTTCCAACCGTGGGGACCTAGAGCAAGCTCCTTAAGCCCTGTGAGCCTCGGTTTCTTCATCTGTGAATCGGGGACGTAGATAGAGGTTTCGTGGCGGTTAAACGAGATGGTTTATGCACAGTGTTCGGCATGGGCCTCGGCCCAGGGTAGGTGCTCGTGACTATCCTTTGTGTGAGTTTGATACCAAAATGGGTGCTGGGGAGATACAGGCTCCCCGGCCAGACACCCTCATCGCCCAAGTTCAGCGTCAGTGATCAGTGGGAGACACAGGGTGAGGTCCTGTCCGGGGAGAATTTTCGGAGGTAGCATCTGCCGGGGGGACACGTGTCTGGCAGCAGCTTGTCAGAGACTGACGAACTGTGGGAAGCCCCCATCAGGGGCTCTTGAAGAAGCTGCTTTATTTTTCGGAGCCTCAGCTTCCTCATCCTGTAATGGAAATGAGGAGCCCACCCCGCACAGCCTGACGGACAGTAGGTCCCTACTAAGTAAAGCCACTGCCATATAATAAACCATCTCAAATGGGTTGCAAATAATAAAACGTTTATTGAGCATGGACTTGGCATTGGCCGAATCGGAAGCGTCTTCCCGCGGGGTCGGGTGGGGGTAGGTTAGTGTGCGCCCCCTGGGCACTCTGCTGCCTGGTGGGACTCGGAGAGTCCTGGCTGTGACTGAGCTTTGAGCCTTGTTGTCCGTGGCACGTGGTCGGATCAGGGCGCGGTGCTGAGCGGTGATGACGGGAGGTACGTGCGGGGCACAGGCCGGGCGTGAACCCCGTAGTCTGAGGGAATGTGAGTTGGCCGTGGGGAGGTGCTCTGGGGCTTGATCCCCTTCGCAGCCTCAGGAACGGCAGGTTCCAGTGACAGTCACTGAGCCTTCGCCCAGCCCTGCATCCCGCGGGAGGGCCCTGCACCTGCTGCAGCGTGTCCCACCAGCGATGCTCTGGTGCTTCAGGGGAGAGAAGGTGCTCCGCTCAAAGCACTGCAGCTTGTTGGACGGACGCTGCAGGCAACCTCGAGAAGCCCAAGGCTGGCCACGTGGGGTCCGGCCACGAACCCTGGGAGCCTGGGGCAGTGCCCTCTCTCCCCAGCGCGCCCCCCTACCCTTTCCACCCAAGAACCCTCCGCAGCTGCCTTCCCGGCCTTGCTGCCCTGCCCCTTGGCCGGGTTCTTGCAGTCCCGTCAGTGCCTGGGAGAGGGAACCTGACTGGTCCCTGCCTGGCCGGTAGTTCGGCAGACCCTGGATCAGGTGACTGTCCTGGCCCGGCTGCATCTGTACAGGTGGCGGGGTCCCTGGCCTGTGTAGCTGCGTCCTTCCAGATTGTGGGCAAGTAGGTAACTTCGAGAATTTGGGGGCAAGGACGACACATTGACTGCTCCTGTCCGGTCGAGGTGCTCCCCCTGAGCTTAAATGCCTCCCGGGACTGGGAACTCACTTCCTTTCCAGGCAGCCCCTACAGTGTTGGCTCGGTTTTAAGCATTCACCTTCATAGGGAGCCCCAAGTCGATCTCATCGTAGCATCCACCTGTTGGCCCGCATCCTACCAGGTGATCTCCCACACTAAGTCTGTTTCGTTGACATGAGACAACAGCTGCCATGGCACAGGATCCCATACACCTCCCTGCACCCCGGCTTCATCCCCCTCCCCCCATCTCTCTTCCCAGTCGGGACAGAGCGGATTGTGCTAGAAGCAGGGGGTGGGCAGGACATCTTGCCTTGATCCCCCGGCCTGACCAACCTCACCTCTCTCCTCCCCCTCCGGGCACCCTTTCTGACAGTAGATGAGAGCCGCTGGTGCCAGAAGCACCCCTTGCTCGTCTAGCAGTGTCCCCTCACCGAGCTGTGTGTTCTGTCTCTCCTGTTTGTCGAAAGGGACTCAGCAGGGTCCTGAAGACATGAGCAGCACGACCTGGGAGCAAGGCGGGGGTGGGTGGGGTGGGGAGAGGCAGCTAGAAGCTCCACAGGATGCTGTTAGGACAGGTGGGGCCGGGGCTGTGCACTTAGGACACCATTCTTTCCCCTTTTCTGCATTCCCTCTTCCCAAGCCCTGCACCACCACCCACCCCACCCCTCCTTGCTGGCAGCTCCTGGTTCAAAAGGAACCAAAACCTAAGCAGTGACAAGTTCACATACGTCTTTTGCGGCCCCGTAGGCAGCATCCGTGGCCAAATAAACAGCCACTTGGCAAGAGGGTCCTGTGAACGTTTTCAGGCAGCCGAGGGATTACAGAAAGGGGAGGACAAAGGTGGAGGAGAAAAACAATACTTGCAGGCCAGGTGACAAAGGAGATTGAGTTTCTGCCTGGAAATGTTTGAGTCAGCTGCCTACCTGCCAGGCCAGGCCGGGCCAGCCCAGGGTAGGGGTCTGGGTGTCCCCCTACTTCCCCCAAAGGAGCTTTTTGCAGGTGTGCACACAGAGAAAAAAAATGCTCATTTGGAAGGAGACTTACAGCTTTCTCTGGGGATCAGGGGCACAATTTCCTGGGCACTGGGGGGTTATCCCGGGTTATTTTTCACAAGTACTGAAAGGATCTTAGCTGAACACCCTTCTGGCCTTGCTCCTGGCCTTTGCTGGAAGCCGTGCTGACCTAACCGCTAACCTGCAAAGGCACCGGAGGGGTGCTGTCCCCCTGTCCCTGGGCCTCTTGGGTTTGAGCTTCATCGTCCAGGGCCTTTGGCTGAAGAATAAGCAGAGCTTGCGTTTGATTTTTTTTTTTTTGTTTAGTTTTGTTTTGTTTTTGATTCCTGGAATGTCCGCAGCTATGTGCCATCCACCCCTGACGGGGTGACCTCACTGGCCTGGCTGGTGACCAGCCTGCGGTTCCAGGGGGAGATGGCAGCGTGCCCACAGGACACGGGGCTTTTTCGTACTACAAGTCAGTTACAATGCGAACACCTGCTCCTCGTTAGGACTCTGCATTTGGCCTACTTTCTGCCGCTTTGTCCGACCGTGGACGCACAACCCGTGGCCTGTGTGTTCGGTCTTGTCGAACACCCCCCACCCTACCAGTTCGCTTCACCCCAGTGGCACGTGCCCTCCTTCATGCAGCCGTGAGCCCTCAGACCATTTCAGATGTGTCAGCAAAGGGGTCCCAACCCGAGGCCTTGGACATTCCAGGTTTGGAGTTTGTGGAGTCAAAGAGAAAAGATCTAGAAGTTCAGCCCAAGGGAGTAGGGTGGGAGGAGCCTGGCTTGGACTGCGATACACGGACCAACAAAGCCGTTGGCCCGCCCCAGGCCGCTCATGTCCAGGGTCTCTGCTCCAGCTTCCGATCGTTGCTCCGTTGAGGCCACACACGGGGTCCGCAGCAGCCGAACCTAGAACCCGCTGTTCTTCAGTTGGTGCCGTTGTCTCCCTGGTGGGGGGAGGCAGGGGAGGGTGTAGAAGAGAGACTTCAAGGAAAAGCACGTTTGGTCTTGAAAGCACCTCCGGCCAAGAGAGCGCAGGGCTGTGCGGCGGGGGATGGGGAGAGGGCAGCCCCGGCCTCCGGCATCCCCGGGCCCCAGCTCCGCGGGCCCCTGACCACGAGCTGCTGGGACACATAACGCGTGCCTCCTGCCGGGAGGTGCTCCGGAAAGACCTGGAAGGATGCTGTTCCGTTCAAGATCCCCCTGTCCGGGTTGGCAGGCTTGTTTGTATTCCTCCAGGGAAAGCAGCCTGGGGGCCGGTCACCGGGTGAGAATTTCCGCATCGTCTCTTTGTCCTCCTACTTCTTTTAAGCGGTGCCAAGGCGCGGTCATGTGTGCCGTCGAGCTGGGTGTGAGCCGTGCGTGCGTGTGCGAGCCCGTGTGCGAGCGTGTGGGGGACGGGGATGGGAGGTGGGGCGCTGTGGGGGTTTTTTTTCGAGTTACATTTTTCGAATAGTTTCCTCCTCTGCTCTCCCAAGAGGCGGCATACGGAGTGGAGTAAGCATTTGACCTTTGTGAAATGTTGGTGGAGTGGGCCAGACGGCCGGGGGGGGACGTCGGGTGGCACGCAGGTGGCCGCTCAGAGCAGGGTCCGGGTCACATCTCTTTCTCTCTCGGTTCGTAAGCGAGAAAGCGGGGGTGGTGGGCGGCAAAGACGGGCTTCCCGTGCCCCCTTCCTGTGGGCTTCCAGCCTCGGATCGCGTGGGCTGGGCTGCGCGGCCCGGCCGCTCTGGAGACCTCCCCGCAGAGAATGTTCTAGCAGGGTCAGGAGTTTCCAGGAGACGCCCCTGGGGACCCAGGACCAGGCTGCCAGGCAGGGGCTGGTCTCAGAACCAGAAGGCAGTGGCTCCCACGGTGGGGGACGGGGGGAACTGGCAGGAAAGCCGCTGTGTCGGCCCGGCCGAGCCCTGTTCCGTGCGCAGCCACGGCCCCCGGACGGTGGCTCATTTCCTCCTCACAGCGCCCCGGGAGAGAGGGGCTCCTGTTGCTCCAGTTTACAGATGAGGGAGCCGAGGCACAGGGAGGCTACGGAGAGGCTGGGACTCAAGCCCCGACGGCCTCGCCCCTGCCACGTTTCCGCGTGTCGGGGAGGTGCTCAGCATCTGGCAGAAATGGAAAGACGGATACGCAGGTTCTATGTTGGGGCCGAGGTCTCCTGCGTGGGGGAGAAGCTCAGTAGCTCATTAGGGGCCTGAGGTGACCCCCCTGCCCCCTCGCCCCCCCCCCCCAACAAAATTCCCCACCTTTTTCTGCCTGGATTCTGTTTGGTTGACAGTCCACGCTGCTGAAGCTCCCCAAGCGAAGTAGGGGTGTTTTTCTAATCAGTTTTGTTCACTTTTAGCTCTGAAGGGTGTAGCCTGACGGGAGGAGGGACATGACCGCGGGACATGACCCTGTTGGTCCTCACCCTGAAGTTCAGGAATCCGCTACCACCAAGGTCTCCGGAGACAGGATGAACCACTCTGGGATCGTGGGCTCCCTCCCTCAGCCCTTCAGACAGAGGCTAGGAGGACAGGATGCACAGAGCAGCCCCGAGAGGCAAGGTTGTCCCCCCCCCCAGAGCCTGCAGGGGTGGGGAGGGAGCCGGGCCCAGGCCTCACGCACCCCACGCTCCCCGGATGAACGCTGGGGCGAGCAGCTGTTCCCTGGGCCTGGGTCACTGCCCTTAACGAGGACAGTAGGGAAGAAGCTCCGCAGGATCAGGCCGCCGCACGGCCTTGTTCGTTCGTGAGAAAACGCCGCCTGGTCCAGGCTGGAGGCCCCCATCCCGCCTCGCTAGCTGCCGGGCAGCCTGGGCGTGCTTTCTGAGTTATGCTTGTCAGGATTTGGGGCTGGGGGCCCTGGGACACGTCAGAGAATAAAATCCTGGGAAGACGTATGGCAGGGGGAAGCCAGGTGGCCCCGTGACAGTGGCCCACCCCTCGCCAGGTATGGGCCCGGGGCAGGCCCTTCAGTGCCCTCGTCGGGGCCGCGGGCATCACACCACCCTCTGAGGCTGCTGGGAGGTCGCACCGGACCTGTGTCCCCGCAAGGCTGAGCGCCCTGCCCGACCTCCCAGCTGCGGCTGTTCGAGGTTCGAGGCCGGCCACACTGGACCCAGTAGGGTCTCCTGGGAACCGTCCCCCGTGGCTTAGGCCTGCTCTTTCTCAGTCCAAGGTAATTTTTCAATTAACTCGATTGGCTGGAACCCGGGGCGCCCTTGGAGTGTGGGAAACCGGCCGAGGCCGGAAGGGCCCTCCCCTCCGCCCCTATGGCTGCCCGGGGCCTGGTTTCCAGAGGGAGGATCCAATTTCACATTAGGACACCAGGATGTGATCCCAGTGCCCCTCTGAAAAATCCCAGATGGCGCCTTCTGGAAGCCCCAGCGGGCTCCACGCCGGCGGCCAGCCTGCCCTCCTGCGCCCCCCCACCCCTGCGCTCCGCCTGGCCCGGGCTCCAGCGTGAGAGCCGCGACCCGTGCTCGTTCCTGACTTTACTGTTAAACCATTTAGAGAGGCGGCCCTCCCAGTGTTCATAAGCGAAACATTTAAAGTATGCGGAGCATATTTTATTTCTTCCTGGAGCAGCTGCTCAGTTGGGCCGGAGAATCATCGGGAGCACGTTCCCCGGGCTGCCCTGCTGCGCTGCAGGTTCCCCGGCCGCCCCCCCCCCCAGTGATGCCCTCCCCTCTCCCACCGCTTCCGGGGGGGCCTCAGAGCGGGGGCTTGCGCCGTGCCAGGCCCCTTCTCCAGCTTCTTTCCCCATCACCCACGAACATCGCGGCAGCACCAGGAGATGCGCCTCTTACTATGTGGGTTCCCGCGTGAGAACAGAGACACGGCCTGCAGGTCACACAGGCGAGAAAGGCCAGAGCCAGGACGTGGTCCTGGGACCGCCGCTGCTCTTCGCTGTCACGGCCGCCCTGTCGTGGGCGAGCACGCTGGGAGACAGAGGTCGTGGCCTAGCAGACACGCTGGCCTCAGTTCGCCTTTGGGACGGGGGCCCTGCAGGTTCACCACATGTTCAGGCCACCGTCTGGACCTTGGTTTAAATTCTTCTGAAAGCCCGGATCTGGTTGCAATAAGGACCCGAAGATGCAGGGATCCCCGAGCTTCCACCCTTGTGTGGAGGCGACGCTTGGGAGAGCCATCGGCTGGGCCCCCGTCGCCACCTCTCGTCTCTGCCTAATTGTTTACATCTGTGGGGCCCGCGCCTGCCTGGCGCATTTCCATGCCTTTAACCCCTGCGCCGATGTCAGAGGCTGGCCGAGCAGAATATTCCAGCTGAAGCGTGTTTCTGGTTTGGTTTCCAGGCCATAGTGGCCAGTGGCCTCGCAGTCAAGGTTGTGGATTCCAGGCCCCGTCCCCTGGGCCTCACTTTGTGTATAAACTGCTGGAGATAGAAATGCTTTTCTTCTCCCAGTCGTAGGAAGGAGCTCTTCCCACTGGGGCTCGCCCCCGGAAAACCCGCTCTCCGACCCGTGGCACAGGCAGCGTCCATCTGCCCGGTGCCTCCTGCTAATGGGTGGACAAGGACACGGAGGCAGGTGTTTTGCTGCTGACTCGCACTCAGGGGCGGGAAAGAAAGCTGGAGCAGGCCGAGGCCTCGCTCAAGTTGATTCCACCCAATTTGCTGTGAACTTCGTGCTCATTGCACGCTGGGCTGTGTCCTGAGCTGGTGGGTGTAACCAATACCACGCCCTCCCCTTTATGTTTTGGGTTGTTGTTTTTTTTCTTTTTTTCTCCTGGAGCTGGTGAAGAGAGAGGAGGGGTGAGAGGCGAGAGCCACGCATGGTGAGGGGGAGAGGGAAAGAGGCCACGCCACGGAGCGGTTGGGTCCGGTTCTGGATGTGTTCCTTTAGAAGCCAGCCCTTGAGGAGGGCGACGCTTGTTTCCAAGAGCCAAGAATGGAGGCCCCGGAAGTTCTTACCGAAGTTCGAAGTCAGGCGTGATTCCTTCTAGAACTGTGCCCATTTGTCAGGCTTTTTGTTCTGGCATTTAGCTCAAGAAATATGCACAGCACGGTATTTGGGCTGGGAGCCTAGTCCAGTAGTTAGGAACATGGGCTCTGCCATCATTCAGACTCCTGGGTTGGGATCCAGCTGCGTCACCTGCGCCACCTTGAACCAGCCAGTGCCTCTGTCCCGGCCTCCATGTCCCCGCCTGTGCGACATGGGGGGCAGGCTAGCCCCGCTCCCACGGGCTCGGCAAGAGAACTGGGTGGGCTGAGGCTCAGTGCCAGGCACATGGTCAGCACCCAGACGGGAGCTGGAGCCCTCCGACGAAGGGAGGAGACCCAGCGGCTGAGGGTGGGGTTGGTGTCCACGGACCCCTCCAGGTGGGATAAAAGGAGAAAGGCTGATGTGGGCGGGAGACGTCTGGACGTGGCCTTGAGGCAGGACGTGAAAGTGTGTGCCTTCCGGGGTTCAAGCCAGAGGGGGACTGTTGAGTGCAGAGGCGAGCCCGGCTTGAAGTACGCACGGCGTGAGCGCTCACCGGTGTTGTGCGAGGGAACCCCGGTATCCATTCTGTCCGTCAGCTCAGGAAAGAGAGCGAGAGCTCGGAGCGCTTGGCATACGGCAGATGGCCTTTAAGTTTGCGGGGATGCCGGGTGCCCAGAAAACGATCCTGCACAAAAGCAGGTTCCCTGAATTCACTCCCGGGGAGATGGGATAGAAAACACAACTCCACCTGGCTTAAGAAGGAATTAGCTCACGTGCAGGGTTTTTCCTGACCTCGGGTTGGTGTGGCCCGAGACACGGCTGCTGCCTGAGTGCAGTGCATGTCGTCCACACTCGCCTCCCCTGGCGAGCCCCCTGCCGGCATCTCTAGGCTCATCCTCAGGCTCACCTCTGGAGAGGGATGGGTGGGCCAGACGCTGGCCTTGACCGGCCTGGCTTTGGGGTCGCGTGTGCCCCTCCCGAGCCAATCACCAAGGCCAGGGTGATTCTGGACTCTTGATTGGCCAGACGGGGCCACATTTCCAGACCTGAACCCCAGGCCCTGAGACCAGCTCTCCAGAGGGACATGGAAGCACTGCATCAAAAAAAAAAAAAAAAAAGACAAATGGAGAGGCAGGGGGTGCCCAGAGATGTTAGCAGACTGGAAACATCCGCGGCGCCATCCAGGAGGGGATAACCAGAAAGGTGGAAAAGGCGGGGATGAGCCCGCCTTGCAGAGGAAGTGGTAACAGTGGCTCAGCGTGACACGTGTGTGGAGATTCCTCTGTGCACCACACGGGGTCCCGGGGCAGCCGCCGTCAGCCCACCCAAGGCGGTGGACCGGCTCCCGCGGGTGCTGCTGCTCCCCAATGGGAACGCGGTGCATCTGGAGCTGGGGCAGGGGTGCCCCGGGCCCGAGTGGGGGACAGCCCCTTCCTCCCCCACCCCTCCGGCCCAGCAAGGAGGTGGCAGCAGGCTCCTGGAGGCCACCCAGGACACCTGGGCACCAGGCTCTGGGCGCGAGCAATCGCTGCTGCCGCCGCCACCGCCCGCCAGGGACACTGGCCGCCCAGGTGACAGGGGAATGCCGCCTCTCCCAGTCCCAGCCAGATGGTGTCTAGAGCTAGAACAACTTGCTGAGTGATTTTTGCAGATCCCAGAGGACCATGGGGTTCCTGCTGGCCGTCAGTGCTCTGGCACCATCAAACCACGGCCCGAGAAGGGCTTTCTGGGCGTGTAGCGCCGTGGACACAGGACACAGGGACCTCATGGGGCATATTGTAGGGATCAGGCCAAGGCGCCCTCAGGGAGCACGTCCTGCAGCACCGATGCTCGGGCTTAGTTCCGCCTGTGAATGAGGCACCTGTGTGACGATCCCTCCACTCCCCCCGCCCCCCCGCCGGCCCCGGTGTCCCTGCTTCTGAGCCTGTGACTGTCCATCTTGAGCCTGCGACCTGGTCTGCGTCGCTGGTGCCTGGCCCGCAATCGCTGCTGAGTCAGCGCGTGGGTGGGGGGAGCGGGAGGCTGGAGGCCCCCGTCCCTGGAGAGAATCGGATTTCTGGGATGTGGAGCGCTCCTGTGGGAACCACGGGCCCGTGGGCAGCAGGCCCGCCCGGAGGATGAGTGTGGCAGGCAGGGGCCCGCGGAGAGTCTGGCTAAAAGCTGTGTTTAGGGGCCAGCAGCTGCACGAGGCGGCCTCCGCAGGACAGATTAAACGGCATACCTGAAGGGAAAAAATAATAATAATTACTGTGAAATATGAGAAAACGACAAGGGCTGTATCCCCTGGGTGCCTGCGGTCACCCCCCCCACACCTGTAGTAGGGGTTACCAGGTGGCTCTCAGGCCGGAGCTGCCGGGCACTAATGCTGCCGAGAAGTGAGTGCCGGGTGATATCTGAGAACCCCACCCTGTTTGGTGAGTGCTGTCCTGCATCCTGGTCACCCCCACGGCTGTAAGCGTCAGGATCGGATGACGGAGGCCCAGAGACCGCGGAAGTCGCCAGCGCGCCGCAGTCCCGGCGCTCCCTGCCCGCTGCTGGGCCTGGCCTGGCGGAGCCGGCTCTGTGTCCAGGAGAAGGGGGGACCGAGGCAGGGACAGGAGAACCTGCGCGGTGCGTGGGAACAGGCGTGGTGCGGGAGGCCTGCTGGGGAGTGAAGCTCAGGCCGGCCTCACCAGGCCCGGAGCCCGCTGCCCCGGCTCTGCCAGGCTCTCTCTCCGTCGGCAGACCGGGACCTTCAAGGCCGACCGGGCTGGGTCTCCCTGCGCCAATCCAGTCGTTGACAGAGTTTGAAGGACCCTTTGGGGTTGGGGCTGGAACCAAGGGTCACGTCGCTGCTTCCACCACCGCTGCCCGCGGCCCGGACTGTCCGAAACCAGGGCTCCCGGCCCCACTCGGAAGTTGGGGCAGCTTCAGCAAGAGGCCGAGGATCCGCGGTCTGGGGCCGTTCAGGATGCGGGCGGGATGCGGACCGTGGAAAGCACCAGGAGGATTGGAGGGCCAGGTGCGGGAGCTGCAGGCTGGCGGCCGCGGCGGCGGGAGAAGGGGCTTAACAGGACTCCGTGGCCACAGGCCGAGGCTCTGCAGCCAGACGGCGAGGCCCAACTGCGGGAACTCTCTTCTCTCCGTGCCTCAGTTCCTGCCACACGGGTGACCCCCCCCCCCCCGACAGTTGCCGTGAGGATTGAGAGTTCGTGTGCGTGAAGACCTGGGACCTTTCGGGCACGCTGCAGCAGCGCACGGGGCACCTGGTCTCACCGCGATGATGGCGAGAGTGAATTCCAGAAGAGAGGGCGTATAGCCCTGCAGCCGGACACAGCGCCGCCTCGCCGTGCGCTCCCCCAGCAGAAAACAGGAGCGCAGAGGAGGTGCGCTTAGGCCGTGAAGACCTGCCCCCCTCCCGCCCTGGGCAGCGGGCTCCGCCTTCTCGGGGTTCCCCTCTGCCTCTGGCTACCGGCCTCATTTGGTCCTGTTACTCGTCAGGCCTGGGCCTGAGAAGCCCCCGTCTCTCGGTGATTTGCCCACAGTAGCTCAGGCTTCACGTCTTATTCCTCTAAGGGCGGTCCTATTGCTAGTTTCTGGAACAAGCTCCACCATAACAGGAAGATTTGCAGCCCGGCCCTGGCAGGAACTCGGCATTCGCGGCCTGGCAGGCTCTGCGGGGCACCTCCCGGGCACGTGGCTGGAGGGGGCGACCCCACGCACCCCCAGCGTCTGCGATCCTCACGCGGGGTCACCACAGCCTGGACGGGGTGCTAGGAGGAAGCAGTGAGATGAAGCCGGCCGTCCCGCGGGTGGCATCGAGCAGGCAGGCAGGTGCTCAGGAGATGGCAGCGCTGTCCGCCTTGGGCTCCGTGAGGGGTGACGGGCCCGGAAGAGAGCTCATGAGCACTCGGTGCGCCCCCTGGACGTGACCTCCCCTGGCCGGGGCAGCTGGGAGCCTTCTCCTGGCGTTTGGCTTCTCCCACAGTGTGTGCGTAGCTCGGGTGAGCGCCCGCCCTGGCCTTTCCTGGGACGTGGGCCTCCCGTGCGGGGACCGAGGTCAGCCACTGAGCCTTCCAGATGGGCAGGGTTGGGGCCCCGCTCCCTTTCACTGAGACCTGCTGGGCGGCATGGGACTGCCGGGCTCCATACTTGGGTTTTGGGGGACAGACTATAAAAATGATTTTTTAGTGGAACGTCTAAAATACGTTAGTGCTGTAGTTGGATTTTTTTTTCTTTTTTACCCCTTGAAGCACAATGTACGTACAGCACAACACACAGGTGTTACCTGTGCTGGGTGAGTTTGGCAAGGTTTGACGGGTGCAGGCTTGTCTGCTTATCAGGGTGACACCCAGGTGCCACCAGGGACGGCCCCTTCCAGGCTGGCCCCATTCATGCAGCCTGGCCTCCACCCAGAGCCCCTGCCCTCAGCCCCGGACCCGGCACTCGGCCTTCTGTGCCACCTAATCCACCGTCCCCGGGTGGGCGCTCCCCGCCCGGGCTCTGTGATTATCTAGGCCAGGGCCTTCCGTCAGGGCATCAGGGAAATGTGCCCTGTTTTGTAAGAAGCTACGCATGACTCCTATTTAGAACCTTCCGGAATGTTCCCCCTTAGACGATTGCTTTGTTTAATGTTTACCACAGGCCTGGGAGACTGGTCTGGGCTCCGTTTTCAGATCAGCTCAGAAGTCACTTATTCAAAGGTCAACAAGCTAGGACGTGGAGGAGCCAGGCCTGAGCCCCAGGCGGAGTGACCCCAGACCCGCCCGTCCTGCCTAGGCCGCCCAGGCACCGTGCCCAGCACCTTTCTTCCGGGAGCCGAGCCCCGACGGGGCTCTCGGTGCTGGATGCCGGGCGCGAGCAGAAGAGCAGGGCCCCTGCTCTTGTGGAGACGGACGGGCTGGCCCCGCGTCCAGGTCCTTTCCCAGGAGCTGCTCTTTACTCTGTGTGGCCCTGGCCAGGTGGCCTAACTCCCGGGCCTCGACGTGCGCATCTGCAGAACGGGGGTGACCACAGCAGGGCCGTGAGGAATGAGCTGGCTAAGCCACGTTAAACGCTCCGGACAGAGCCTGCCGCGCGAAGAGTGTGGGGAAGGAGGAGCCGCTGCCGTGATGCAGTGATTACAGAGCTGGTTTCATTCAGACCTCTGACCCGCGAGGGCTGGTGCAGCTCACGGGAGACCTCCCTGGTGCCCGGGCCCCCGGGGCCCTGTCCAGGCCACTCGGGCGAATGGCCTCCAGCCGCGGAAAGTCCCTTCCTTCCTCCTCTCCTGCCGCGCCTGCCCCTGACCCCAGGAGCTCCCTGAAAGTAAGCCTGGAAGCAGGGGCTTCCCCGGGGCAGGGGCTCCCACGTCCCTCTGTGCTGCAGGGATTCCTGCACACACCCCACCGTGGGCCACAGTGCTGTGGTTCCGGTGACCTGGTGAGTCAGCGGGGACATAGAGGCTCTCCTGCCCAGCGGGTGCTCTCGGTCTCCGTGCAGGGGCAGGGCTGAGCTGCGCTTTCCGGGCCCCCCAGGGTCTATTCTCCTCACTTGGTGCATTTGGGCCCTGTGCACGTTGCCTCCTTGTTACAATGTGGCTGCTGCAGCTCCAGCTGCAGGTCCGCTTTCCAGGCGAGAAGGCAGACAACGGGCAGGCAAAGCCCTTTTTCCTTAAAAGGTCATCCTCCTCAGGGGCTTTCTCCTACATCTTGCCCGCCAGAACCGGGTCGCACGGACAGCCCTAGCTGCAGGGAAGGCTTAGAAGTGGCTTTTTAAAATAATAATAATAAACACCAGGTGCTCATTGCTGTTGCAAACCAAAGGAGATAGCAGGCTAGACAGAGAAGGGCGGGGTCTCCCCGGCGCCCCTGCCGGCTGTGAGTGGGCCTGCCCCCTCCCAGGGCAGCGCCCTGCTAACAACGCCGGCGTCCCCGGGGGCGGGGGGCCTCTGTCTCCCTGGCAGCACCGACTTCCAGCTTTCTGGGCCCGGGGAGCTCTGTTGAGTGTGCGGCGTTTGTGGCACCAGCCCCCCCCAACCACTCCGGGCCCCCCACCCCGAGGTGCGAGCTGCCCAGCTCCCCCAGGGGCTACGCAGTTCCCTCCCTCTTCCCGCCCTCGGGCAAAGGTGGCTTCTTCCTCCGCACCCCTGGCCTTTGGCAAAGGGCTCCCTGTGTGGGTGTTTGTGGGGCTGCGCCGCGCCGGGCACTTAACAAGCTCCACGTCCCCCTTTTCTCTCTGTCCCTGGGCCCTGCACACTAGCACTGAACAGCACCCCGCAGCCCTGTGCGCCCCGACCCCGTGGCCACTGGCTGCGCGCAGGTGCCTGAACCGTGGCCGGCGCAGCCCAGGATCTGACTCTCAATTAAATTCAATGTAAATATTTAAATAACTACATTCAAAATAATTGAATTTTGATGCATTTGCCCTTGAGGAGCCACGGGTGACTCGCCCACTGCCCTCCTGAGCAGCTCAGCAGCGTGGACTCAAGGAGGGACCCCCCCCCGCGCCCCCACCCAGGGAAGAAATGCAGGGTCAGTGGCATCCATCCAGGTGCATTAACAGTGGGCACCGATATGTGGGTTTTTAGGATTTTTATTTATTTCTTTTTGTGAGAGGTGGGGAGAGACACACGAAAGGGGCGCGGGGAGCAGAGGGAGAAGCAGGTTCAGGGCTCGATCCCAGGACCCCGGATCATGACCCGAGCCAAAGGCAGGCGCTTAACCGACGGAGCCCCAGAGCGGGCACCGATAGTACGAAGGCCCAGAGAGGAACAGCGGCTCGCCCAAGGTCACACGGCGCGGGAGCAGCTCCCCGGAGACACGGACCCCGCGCTTCCAACTCCAGCTGCTGCCCGCTGGATGGCCAGTGCCGTCTGCACAGGGGGGCATGGGAGTCGGGGCGAAGGGGCACAACGCTGGCCGAGCGGGGCTGTGTGGTCCCCTCTCCCCCGCTTTACAAGTGAAGCATCCGAGGCCCAGGGAGGCCACGTGCCTGGCCCCCACCCCCCAGCCCGTACATGGGCTGTGGTCCCGAGTCGTGCCCCTGGGAGGGTCCCAGGGTGTGCACACACCCAGCCAGGGCAGGTGCAGTCAGCTCGGCCGAGCCTCTCTCTCCCTGAAGTTGTTTTTCCAGCCTGGTCTCCTGAGACTTGGCTCCTGCAGGTGCCTCGCCTCCCGGGCCCGCCCTCCTGCTGCTCCAGGGCCTCTCTCGAGGGGCGGGGCCCCGTTGTCAGGTGCACCTGCTAGAAAGGTGAGCGCAGCAACCCTCCGCCTTGGCCACTGTTGGCCGCGGAGAGGGGCGCCCGGCCCCATCCTGCTCTGCGCCCCCACCTCGATGCCGGGGTGCAGAGAAGGCCGTGCGGCCTCTGCCTTTACCACCTCCCTCCTCTGAGGTGCCCGGGCGCAGCCCTATCCCGTGACCGTCCCGTATCATTGCCCGAATCCCCGTGGGACGGGAGTAGTGTTGCAGGATAGAACACCGCGTGCCCGGTCACACTTGAATTTCAGATCAGCAACGAGTGAGTTTTAGTACAAATACGTCCCGTGGAGTATCCAGGACACGCTTATCCGAAAGAATCTTCTAGGATAAAACATTGTTTACCCGAAATTCAGATTGAACTGTGCATCGGGGGGGGGGGCCCTTTGGGGTTGTTTTTTTTTTTTTATTTTTCCCCCTAACTCTGGCAACCCCCCCCCACAGGTGGCATTAGCCCCACGTAGCGTGACCTGCGACCCCGAGAGATGAAGGGGCTTGCTCAGGGTCACAGCCAGGCCCTGGCCCGGACTGGATTTGAAGCCAGGTCCCTTGAAAACTCTCTCTGCCACCTGCACAGACATAGAGGACAACCTTCCTGGCTCCTTGGGGGCAGTTGAAGGCAGCGCATCCCTGAACACACAAACTAGGCCCCGCCTGCAGGATGAGGCGCCTGTGACCACGGATACGGGAGCCGCCGCTCACCCCTTCCTGTGAGGCAGACCTTAGGTGACCGCTGAGTGGGGACGGACCCTGGGGAGGAGAATTGGTGGGAGAGAGCGCGTCAGTGTCTCCCGGCTCCTAACGGACGTCCGCAACAGCTGACCCCACAGCGTCCCTCCCACCCCGGGAGGCTGGAGTCCTGGATGCAGGCAGATTCCGGGTCTGGGGACGACCCTCTTCCTTGGGGCTGCCTTTCTCTGCTGTGCCTTCGTGCTGTAGGAGAGACAAGGAAGCTTTCTGGGGTCTCTTGTGTCAGAGCGCTAATCCTACACCAGGGCACCACCCTCATGGCCTCCTCCCTCCCAAAGGCCGCACCTGCAAATACCACCACACATGAGGGTTCAGCGTGAATTCTGGGGCGACACACTCGCTGTACGGCAGGGACCAAGAATGATAATTCCAGAGTGTTGAGTACCGCTAGAGACGGCCGGGGCTGGGGTCCCAAGAAAGGTGGTCAGTGTTAAGACCTTTTATAATCTGACCCTGGCATGGCTCTCCAGGACACCTCCCGCTCTTCCTCACCTCATGCCTGTGCACTCCCTCCACCCACCTGTCCAGGGACCGCTGACGTCCTAGCCTCGCAGCCTTTGCTCCTGCTCTTTGCTCTGCTCAGCACCCTCTCCATCTTGCACTTCGGGCGTCCTTGTGCTGCAAGCCCATGCAGCTCCGTCTTCGTGTTATGCTTGCTTGTGTGTTCCGCTTCTACTCATGGGAGATTTCTCGAGGCCAAGGTGTTCCCCTCTCCTTCCTGGACACCCTGCCCCGGGCCTTAACTGTGGGCAGCCTGCAGTGCTTGCTGCGGCAAGGGGAGTCGGGGGGTGCGGCCCAGTGAGCCTCCTACTTTCCAGTCTCGCTGAGAGACTTGGGCAGTTCGCAGCCTGTACCGAGCCCGTCGACGGCCGAGCGCCAGGCGCCCCCTTGCAGGGGGCCTGCCTTCCCAGAGTGCGGCTCGGGGGTCCTGTGGCCCGTGTTCACGGTGGGGTCTGGGAGCGCCGGCCTGAGGTCGGGACCTCCTGGGACGTTCACCCAAGGCCCCCGGCGCCCGGAGCCGTGTCTGCCACGGAGCAAATGCCCACGAACTCTGGCTGGACAGGTGGGCCGAGGGAGTCAGCTCGGCTGTCTGGGGGGCACCACACACTGTCCGGAGCATCTCAGACCCCGCAGCAAGGGCGCCGGGACGGGGTAACCAGGGCTGCTGGGCGGGGAGGGCACCCGCTGGGCACAGATGGGCCTCCCACACTGATAAGGGCTGTGCTCAGGTGGTCGGAGGGGGCCTGCTTTAGGTCTCGGGGTGGCGGTGGGGACCGAGTGGCAGGAAGGCACCTGTGAGGACGGGAGGAAGCTGTCCTGGCAGCCTGAGGTCCCATCTTCCGGGCTGAGAGGTGGCTGAGGGAGATCGGGGAGGGGAGGCTGCTGCCCGCTGGCTCTGTGCCCAGGCGAGGAGGGAAGGACCGAGCTTCTCAGGGGCCCTCGGCTTCGGTGGGAGACGGGGGCTCGGGAGGCGCTGGGCCGGCGGGGACGCCTCCCCTCCACACATGAACCCAGGAGGCCTCGGAGAAGGTGATGCAGGGGGAGCACGAGGCGGGTCGCAGTCAAGGTGGCCTTCCCGCCAGGCCTGCGGGTGGGGGGACCCCAGCCCTGCTGCCCCTCGGCCCCGCCCGCCGTGAGCCCAGGATGCCCGAGGAGCGCAGGCGTCGTGCTCTAGCACACCCGGCGCGGGCAGAGGTGACACGTCCCTCCGTGGTAGCCACCGCCTCCCCAGGACCGGGCGCTTCCTGTGCCGCGTGAGGACATCCTGGAGCAGGCCCGGGTGAGGGGGCCACCTCTGGGGGAGCCTCACAGTCCGATGAGCGTTGGACCCATTTGGGAGCCTCGGGGGCTCGGCGGGGAGGGACCTGCTCACGGCCACGTGCCTGGCCAGGGAGGGAACCTAGCCGGGGACCCAGGGGCTCTATAAAGCTGTGCCACCGCCGCGACCCCCCGAAGCAAGTCGGGGCTGCACCCCGACTCCCCTGGCAGGAGGAGCCAGGGAGGAAGGGGAGGCCCCTCCGAGGAGGTGGCCGGGGATGAAGGTGTGTGTCACAGGGAGGAACCAGCCTCGGGAAGAACAAGGAAGGGGCGTCGTAGGTGGTGGGCGCTGCAGGGGCAAAGGCCCTGAGGTACGGGAGTCTGCATGTGGCAGAGGGAGGGCCAGCGGGGGGGGCGGCGCAGAGCAAGGCGTGGGGTTCACGAAGAAGGCCGAGGCCGTGCTGTCGGGCCCGCGTCTGTGTATAGTCTCCCTACCCGAGGAGGGGACACCCGAGCACCAGTCTGCTCCTGGACAGGGTCTGGCACCTGCAGAACTGAGCTGGCCTGCGGGTCTGGGGGGCCGCCTTCTCCTCGGCCTCATCCCCGGGCCCTCGTGGATACAGGGTTGGGTGTAAGTGCGGGGAGCCCTTCCCTCCCCCCGTCCACGGCGTCCCCGTTACCACCGCTCATCCTCCTGCAGGCGTCGCGCAGTGCTGGGTTCCGGAAGGCTCCGTGCTTCGTGACCCGCGTCAAGGGTGCTTGCTGGGGACTGTTTCCCGGGCGTGTCAGCCTGGGAGCTCAGGCTCTGCAGGTGGCCGAGTCTGGGTTCAAATCCCGGCTCTGCCACCCACTACCTTTATGACCCCGTGGAGTTCCTTCATGTCTCCAAGCCTCCACTTCCGAATCCATGGCGCCTCGGAAGGCGTCCACAGGGTTGAAGGAGCTGGTGTGCCCGAAGTCGGGGCCGGACGCTGCCTCCTGTCCACTCCCCGTTCTCACCTTGTACCCGCCTATTGGCGGGAAGGTGCTGTCGGCCTTGGGAGCGGACGCCCTGGGTGCAGCGGGAGCAGCGGCGGGGTGGGGGGTCCCACAGGCTGCTCTGCGGACCGGATGGGTGCGCGGGGCTGAGCCTCGCGGAATAAGGTTACCAGCTTTGGGGGTTTTCTTCGCCAGAACCCGTGCAGGAAAGTCCTCGAATGCCGAGCAAGGCACCTTGGAAGCGTCCCCAGAAGAAGTGAGCGAGCGCGAGCCGGTGTCTTGCTCCCTCTGACCGTGTGTCCTTGTCCCCTAGGGCTCCTGCGGGAGGAAGTGTCCCGGCTCCAGGAGGAAGTCCACCTGCTGCGCCAGATGAAGGAGATGCTGACGAAGGACCTGGAGGAGACCCAGGGCGGCAAGTCCTCCGAGGTCCTCTCGGCCACCGAGCTCAGGGTCCAGCTGGCCCAGAAGGAGCAGGAACTAGCCAGAGCCAAAGAGGCCTTGCAGGGTAAGTGGCGAGGCGGCGGCAGGTTCCTCCCTCCCATTGCCTGGGGCTCGGGCTTGGGCCCTGGGGCCGCCGGCGACCAGGGACCTGCGTCTGGGGGGGGGTGGCCTGGACACGGGGGCCTTGCAGCCCCCGATCCCCCGCTCAGGCCGCCCTGCCCCGTTAGTGGTGCAATTCCGCCTCTTGCACCGTGGGACGCTCGTGCCGTCCCGCGTGGGCGTGACCAACCCGTCCATGTTCGTACGGGGTCGCCCCCTCTGAGGCCCGGGGGGCAGGCGGGCATCTCCACTAACCGAGGATGCCGGCCCAGCAGGAAGGGCCATGTCTGGGGTCCCACGTCCGAGAGGACAGGGGAGGAGGCGGGTGAGAGTGCCATATAGGTGCCCAGGTGCTCCGGTGCTGAGCCCGACCACCCCTGACCTCCCCGTGGCCGGTGTGTCTACACCACAAACCGCGCTAGGAAACGAGGCATGCCGCGGGCTCCCGTGTGCTCCACCCGGGCCACGGGGGCTGACGTGCCCATCTCTCCTGGGAGCCACCCACCCACACGCTGTGGGATTTGGGAGGGGTCTCGATTGATTATTCCAGAAAGGCTGGGGGCGTCATCCTCTCATCCTGCTCATCCTGCTTGGAGAGCTCTGACGCGGAACGCTCTCTCGAGGCCGCCTGACTGGCTCTGATTCTCTGGGGGAAGAGAGAAAGGTGATAAACCTTGGCAACCCGCTTTCCACTTACGTTTACTAGAATGATGAGTTCTCTGGAAACTTCATTTCGGAAGCCAGCGCGGGTTCCTTAGGTTGATTTCCAGGCTGCTCGAGGAAAGAGACCCCAAAACAGAGCGGCTTAAAGAGGGTGTCTCTGTCTCCTGTCACCATCGGGAGGAGCGTGTCAGGCTGCTGGGCATCCCTGCTCCCCTCGGCCTGGGGGAGAGCCAGGGGCAGAGCCCGAGATTCCCTTTGGCCGGAGCTCGGTGGGAGGGCCACGCCGGCCTGCAGGGAGAGCTGGGAAACGTCGTTCGAGGCTGCGTGTCGGGGTCCAGCTATGAGGCCAACCGGGAGGGAGGCGCGGGGGCAGGGAGAGTGGATTTTGCGGGACGGTCCGTGGGCTCTGTCGTGGTGGGTGTCTTTGGCTGGAGCTGGGACCTGAGCAGCAGGACGCTTGCACGCTGGCCAAGCAGGCTGTCCGTCCGGCATCCCACTAACGTCCCCAGGAAGTTTCGGGAATCATCTTTGAGGGTAAACAGCACCCTTTGAGTTCTTCTCAGCAATGCATGGTCCTTCTAAAAACAGGGCAGCCCTGTCCTGTTGGCCTTTTGCTTCCAGCGGGGCCGCTCAGACGGGGGCGTCTCCAGGCCTGAGCGGGCAGTGGCATGTGCCGCGGTCCAGCGGATGCGGCCTCGTTGGGAGGTCATGTGCCGAGCACGCACACATTTTCTCTCCGTGTGCACCATCCAGGGGGGAGTCTGGGCAGAGCTGTGCGAGCTTCCCACCTTCCGGGGCCTCCTGACACCCCCTCCTCTCCAGGTCGGAGACTCAAGCCACGGGAGTCTCCCCAAGGATGCGCCGCTGGGCCCGGGGCCATGCAAGCTGACGGCCTTTGGTCTCCAGAAGCCTTCTGGCCCTGAGGAGAGTTGGGACTGCCTCGAAGCAGTCTCAGCCGCCTTAGCTGGTATTTATTCCAGGGACTGGAAGCCTGCCTCGCGTGTCCGTCCTTACCCGGGGAAAGAATCCTCACCCGTATCTGCCCTTCTGGACCTTTGGGGTGGGGCGGGGGAGCCAAATCTCTCTGTGCTGTTTCTGGGCCCAAAGGCATGGGCAGGGGCCAAGCGGAAGCTCACTTACTCCACCACTGCCCAGCCCCTGGCACAGACCGCCTGCCCCCTCCCCGGACCTCAGGTTCCTAGTCTGAGCAATGGGACAGTAGCGGTGAACTAAACGGGGCGATGTCTGAGGGCGGAGAGCTGACTGTTAGGGGGGGCATCCTCCCCCCTTCAGCCCGCAGGACGCAGCCGTGCAGGCATATTTTCCTGACTCTGCACCGTGAGGTAGCTTCCCCATCACCCAAGGTCACCCAGGGGCACAGAGATCTGCCCGATGGGGTGGCTCCTTTCTAAGCAGCAATCTCAACAGTAAGGACCTGTCGTATTGCTGATAGGACAGCTGTGTCGCGCACGCACTGTGTGCCCGCACTGCATGGATCCCTCGCCCCAGTCTCACCAGGGTTAAACACCCCCCCACGCCCCCGGCCACAGATGGAGGCACCTGAAGGGAGTTCAGGGTGCCTAAATAACTTGGGCCAGAGCTCAGAGCAAATTACCAGCAGAGTCCGAAACTTTCTCCACTGCACAGACACACCTCTTCTTCCCCCTGGACGAGACAGACAGGAGGGCATCCTAGCTCAGTAATGAGGACAGCAGACTCTGGGCCTGCATCCCAGCTCTGCCACTTACTGGCTGTGTGGCCTGGGGCAGCTTCCTTAACCTCTCTGAACTAATACAGTTCTCCTGCTGAGGGTAACAATAACAAAGTCTCATAATTGGGACTAATAATAGTAGCTACTTCAGAGGGTTGTCATCAGGATTAAATGAGATAGAAAGCGCTTGGCCCAGTGCCCGGCACGATTAGTGCAGATACTTGGTGATTATCAGATGATGGGGGGCTTGGCACACCTCCTCCCCTCCGCCTGGAGATGTCGGTCTCCTGATTCCCGCTAGGGGTGGCCCAGACCTTAGACCCCCCCGGAGCCCATTCGAGCTCCAGGTAGCAGGGTTCCCAAAAAGCAGTGGGCACCTTCAGCCGGCCCCAGCATCCTGCCTGGCATTCCAGAAAGTCGTAAATAAGATGCTTCCTCCCAGGCCCAGCACGTGGTGAGTAAATTGCAGACAGATGTGGGCAGAAGGAGGCTGGAGCATGAAAAGGGATTTATATGCCCATAATGAGGAGAATGAGGATAAATGTGCAAACCGAGTAAGCAGCAGATGTTGGGTGACACTTGTTAGCAGCCGGCGTCCCTGCAGTGGGAAAACACAAAGCCCCCAAAGACTTCCACCCCTGGCAGTTCCCTGCTACCTGCCCCTGTCTTTGGGTTGAGGTTGGATGAGACCAGAATTTCCCAGAATTTAGGAGAATGAGGAGATTTGGGAGAGATTTAGGAACTCGAGCAAACACCGGAAACATCAGCCCGGGGTTCCAGTGTCGAAGCAAAGACAAGAATCACGTTTGGGGAGAGCAGGGAGTAGAAGATTCCTCTGTTCCTTTGGGGGTGAGTACGGAACATTAGGTTTAGGAGTTGGTCTTGTCATGGGTATAAAGGGAGAAGCTCGGCAGGATTGTTCCAGAAGGAATGGTGTCTTAGCGTGTTTAGACATACAGAGGCCCTCCAGCCCTACCCGTGGCAGTGAGGCCCTAGCCCATGGGACCCCTCTGGGAGCCTGTTGGCTTCCTCAGCACCGCCCCCCCCCCAAGTTTCCCCGATTCCCCCAGGAATCCAGGCATTACAGAAACATGATGGTGAACATTTGCTTCCTCCCGTGATGAGCGTGTTGAGCATTTTCTCACAATAAATACTCTCTGGAAACATAATTTTTAATGACTACATAATGTTCTAGCAAATGGAGGCACCCTAATTTATTTAGACACTTCCTGATTATTGGACATTTAAGTTGTTTCCACTCTCTTCCTTTAGGTCTTGTCATTACATGCCTGCTACACTAAAGATCTGTGCCCGTGAATCTGTATTTTTTTACTGCTTTTACAGCCTTACAAAATTGAGGACCCGAAGAGCTCTTGTTTATGTGGTTTAGTTCTGTAGGTATTTACTATTCTAGAAATTAAAGCCAAAAATCTATTTTAAATCCTCAATAATTTATTTTTATTTATTTATTTATTAAGATTTTATTATTTATTCATGAGAGACCCAGAGAGAGAAGCAGAGACACAGGCAGAGGGAGAAGCAGGCTCCATGCAGGGAGCCCGATGTGGGACTTGATCCCAGGACCCCGGGGTCACGCCCTGAGCCGAAGGCAGATGCTCAACCACTGAGCCACCCAGGCATCCCAGTAACTTATTTTTAAACGACGGCAATAAACCCATTACAGCAAATACATAGTAAAAAAAAAAAAAAGGCAATGTAAATAAAATTTTAATGGAAAATAACTCTATTTCCCGAAACAAAAAGATGTGAGTGAAGAGAGCAGCATTGTTTTACATTTTTGCAAAAAGCTTTTAATGTCTGACTTTACGGAAGACTGCTGAATTCTCCTATCTGCTCCTTCAGTCAGGCTACTGTGATTTGTCTTCTGGGTTGAAAATCTGGCATCAGACAGATAATTAGTTGGAAAAGGGAGGAGTGTATCGATCGCCTTACTAGGTAACAGTGGGTGTTTTTCTTTGTTGGCACACTAAAACTCACCAAAAGGTAGCGCCTTAGCGATTTGCGGCAATGTGGTATCTCACACCTTAGCCGGTGAGGGTTTTGTGCTCTGTTAAGGATGGACAAAGCCTTTGGTCTCATTTGCATGAGCGGATACTGTACCACACGTGATTTTTTTTTTTTTAGCATCTGCTATCGATCACTTGAGTAATGATACATCACCTGAGTGATGCTGACCTTCCCAGTGCTGACATCCTTCCTTATCCATGATCCAGAAGTCACGTTTGTTACCGTCACCACTCATCTCAGCAGGAACATCTTTGAGTCTTGAAAAGCTGTGAAATCATAGTGACACGTCAAGTCTGCTGAAATTCTCGCTTTCGCTCGAAAGCTCAGATTTTATCTTTGACGACAAACACGGCCAGTTGTTTTTCTTACAACAGGCTCACTTAGTTCATTTGTAGACCTCGCAGTTTGCCAGCTATCGTGGTTAATGTCAGTTTCTCGTTCCTTCAAGTACACATGGCGTTCTATGGAAAAAGTGGCTAGTTTAGCTTGCAACTCAGCCCTACAGATGTTTTTCCACAAGACAGCCTTTGGCGGCACACCAAAGAACATTAGGTGTACTTACATTGTTTTAAAAGACATGTCCAGATTAAAATTAATAATTCTTGCTGCTTCACCAAGGACATTCGTAACTCCAGTCGTGCCCTCCTGGTTGTTGTTGTTGTTGTTGTTTTTCAAGAACAAATGCATGGTGTTAAGAATGTAATGACTACTAATATGGTTTGGTGCTTCTGCCATGATTTTTGCCACGATGTCAGCATTTTCCCCTCCATTGCTTTTGTACCAACGGTGCAAAAACACAATAAAAAAGGGCAAATATCATCATGGTATCATTATAAAAATAGCTTTTGGGGATTCCTGGGTGGCTAAGCGGTTTAGCGCCTGCCTTTGGCCCAGGACGCGATCCTGGAGTCTCAGGATCGAGTCCCGTGTCGGGCTCCCGGCGTGGAGCCTGCTTCTCCCTCCTCCTGTGTCTCTGCCTCTCTCTCTCTCTCTCTCTCTCTCATGAATAAATAAATAAATAAATAAATAAATAAATCTTTAAAAAAATAATAAATAAATAAAAATAGCTTTCCTCGTGGATCCCCTAAAATGGTATTGCTGGTGGTAGTAGTGACAGCTAGCATTTCAGAGCATCGTTTATATGCCACATACTGCAGACCTTTAGCTCACTTAATCCTTTCAGCAAGCCTGGGAGGTGGGCTGTGAGTGTGCCAGGAGTACGTGCACTACCTGGTTAGAGCCAGGTTTGGACTTGAGCAGGGTGGACACAGGCACACAGGGGGTACTGCTGCAGGGGAAACAGCTTGAGCAGAGGCAAGAAGACCAGTCTGTGTATGGGGTGGGAAGGCAAGCCCTGTGCCAAGACTTTGCAGTAGGGAGGTGGTGAGAGAGGATCCTAGAGAACCTTGAGAGCACGCTCAGAAGTTCGGGGACTGGGAAGGTTTGGGGCAGGAGACCATATCGAGTGGGGTGTTGTAGCAGGTCCCGATGCCTGTCTCCCAGCCTTTGCAATCTCATCTCTATCCCTTGAGCACAAGGACATATGTGTGATTACATGCAGATGGTTCCTGGATCACCTCCCTTCTCTCCTCCAAGCCCTGGTTCAGGCTCTGCTTCCCCCAGAAACCTTCCTGGACATTCTCTGTCTGATAGTTCAGGCCTGTGGTTGTCGGGATCACACCCTCACCCCCAAAATGCCTACATCCTAATTCTTAGAACCTGTGAATATGTTAGGTTCTTTGGCCCAAAGGGGAATCAAGGTTATTAATCACATGTCCTTGAGATGAGGGGTTATACAGGGTTATCCAGCAGGCCCAGTGTGATCACGAGAGTCCTTCAAAGTGGAAGAGGGCGCAGAAGGTCAGAGGCAGGGAAGAAAGTGTGATAACATGTGATAACAGAACAGAGACAGATAGCGTGAGGACTTGACCTGCTATGCTGGCTTTGCAGATCGAGGCAGGGGCCATGAGCCAGGGAACACGGGTGCCTCTGGAGGCAGGAAACGGCCAGGAAACAGACTCTCCCCAAAAGCCTCCAGATGGAACATATCCTTAATTTTAACCTCCCAAGACCCATTTTGGACTCCGACCTCCAGAACCGAAGACAACACATTTACATTGCTTTAAGCTGCTAAATCTGTAGTAGTTTCTTAGAGCAGGAGGAAAAAGCTGGCAAGGTCCCCTCCTCCCTGTATTTCGCAGCCTTAGATGCTGACCTCTCTTAGGACTGAGCATGTAGTGAGGGACATCGCTTTCCTGTCTGGCTCGCCACCCTCGGCCTCCTACAGGGCACAGCACCCAGCACGAAGCTGGCGTCGTTAGCTCCACAAAGCAGGCCGTCACTGAGTGAGGAGAAGAAATGAAGCCTGAGTTTCTTTAGCAGAAGGAATAAGGCCTTGTGGGGGCCTTTGGCCTGCCTCAGAACGAGTCACCTGCCCTAGACCAGGCTCTTGAAGGAACCGAGCCTTATTTCATTTGCTCCCTCAACAAACTGAAAACTTCCCCACATCAGGATCTGTGCCTTGGCTCAGAGAATTCAGGGGCAAATCAGACCCAGGCCCTGCCCCAAACCAGTGACATGCCTAGAACCCACAGCACACTCAGTGCAAGTTAATTGAATTATATGTATATATATATATATATATATATATATATATATATATATATATATATATATTTTTTTTTTTTTTTAATGGCCAACCAGACCTGTAGATAAGCATCTGTGCCACAGATTTTCCTGCTTTGGAAAGTTCTAGGGTGCAGAGAATGCCTTTGCCCTTGGGTAGGAGTGGAGGACACCAGTGCCCTTTACATTCCCAGAAGGTGTGGCCATGCCCTGGCTGCCTTTGCAGATGTAACAAGACCTGCGGACAACGGGTGACAGGTGGCCCAAGTGGCCGTCCAATAGAATGATGTGTCCTCAGTGCTGGGATGGCTCTGCCCGCCTGCTTCCTCTCACACACGTCCTTGTCTCCCCAGCACTGTGTGGGTTGGGAACGTAGCTCGGCGTTTCCTGCTTCCCTTCCCACATCCACACTCCATTCTCTGTTTCGTTCCTTCCACCTAAGACTTGTTCATCTGGGCAGCTTATGGCCCTGGATTGAACGCTCCTCTTCCCTAAGTCGTGTGTGTGAAGCTACCACATTTCTTAGGCCCCAGATCCAGCCCGGTGGCCCTTGAGGCTCCTACAGGGGCCACACCCAAAGCTAGCCCCTCCACCCCACAGCCCCAATGTGGAAGACTCTTAGCTGCTAAGGCTTAGAATTCAGTGGGAGTCTCCAGAGAGTTTTAACTCTACAAACAGAACATCGTCCTGATACACTACTGATCACTTTAAAATATTGTTGACAGATCCCCCCTCCCCGCCAAAGGCATCTTAGGCTTCATGTTGGATCCAGTTGAAAATAATTTTATAGTCAGGTGAAGAAGTGCCCAGAATCTTGACTGTTGTGTTGCAGATGTTGGGCTGGGCCGTTTGTCTCCAGCTGGTTAGCAGTTTCACATGGTGGCTGGATCCCTAAAAAGGGCATAAGCCCTAATAACGAGGGCTTTTTAAAACAATAACAGTAATAGTAAATATCCTCTTGTTTGAGGTATGCAGAAAGGTTGCAGAGTCCCTGTACACCTACTTGCCTTCATTGTCAGCATCTTAAATTACCCGCTAGGGTGCACAGGTGCTTGTCAGAGCCTTGTCTTGACTGCGTTTGCTGAGGTCTCATTGGTCAGAGCGAGCCACGTGACCAAGCCGGGTGTCACGGGGATGGGGACCCTGCCAGGCTGTGGATGTTCTAGGGAGGCAGGTTCCTTGGCCGCTGTTTCTGTGGCTCCACCACAGAGTATTTTAAATGGAATCGTTTCCAGAATCTGCCCAGGGGCTGGAGTTCAGCATATGACAGCACCTTTGTCCGTTTGGCTACTGTTCTTTTGGTCCTTCTTTGTAGCTGAGCGACGGATGTCCTCGTCTGGGGGTTTTCACACTGAGTTGTTCGGTCTGTGAGTCGGGAAGACAAGCCCGTCCAGAGTCTCCTCCATCACTTCCCAAACAGCGGCCCTTCCGGACTGTCCTTCAACACCTTGGGTCTAATTCTCAGTTGATTTTACTATGTATTTATATTGTAATTATAGAAATCTTCCATTTATTCTCAGAAAAACCCAAAGACTAGGGTTTTTTGGAAATAAGCAGACACACCCTCTTGGACACACTCTCACCTGGTACTGGCTCTAGAAGCATGTTGCAGAGCCCAACTTCCCTTTCCTATTCGGGGAAAAAGTACACCCAGGGCACCTGGGGGGCTCAGTGGTTGAGCATCTGCCTTCGGCTCAGGGCATGATCCCGGGGTCCTGGGATCGAGTCCCACATCGGGCTCCCCGCAGGGAGCCTGCTTCTCCCTCTGCCTGTGTCTCCGCCTCTCTCTGTGTCTCTTGTGAATAAATAGACAAAATCTTTTAAAAAAGAAAAAAAGAAAGAAAGAAAGAAAGAAAGAAAGAAATGCACCCATTCTGCAGGTAGGATGATTGAGGTGGGTCATTGTTGAGTAGTAATGTTGCAGCTGATACTTAATTAGTTCTCAGAACGTGCCAGGCTCTCTCCTGGTTGCATTGCCTTCACGAGCTCACTGTGAGATGGGTAGTGTTTGTTCGCCTCAGTTTCCCCATCGGTGGCACAGCAGTGAGAGAGGTTAAGGAGTTTTTCTGAGGTCTCTGGGATGGTAGGTCTTAGAGTCCAGACTTCCTGGATGTCCACTGAGCCTGGTTTCCAAGCCTCTGTTCTTAGCAGATTCCAAGCAGACCCTTCTCTGATTGCTCGGGCCTTGGGGGCAGAGGAAGAGAGCGGGATGGGGAGGAGAGGAAGGAGGAGCGGGTGTGGACGTGGGAGCGCAGCTCAGAGACCCCTTGAGGTACAGGGGTCCCTCCCTTTGAGAAAGTTCATGTCACGCCACTTTGCCTTTATGAAAGACTCACATTAGTACTTGGTTTTGCTAACTGAAAAAAAATCTGAAGGGATTTATTTTTACTTCTACCAAAAAAAAAAAAAAAAGTAAAAATAGGATTCAGCATTTGTCTGGCAGCACGCTGTTGTAGGGGCAGCACGTGTGGCCCCGCCAAGTCCCCCCACCCCGGAACCACGCTCCGCATCCGAGCTCCAGCCGTCAGAGCGTCAACGCACATCTGGGAGCATCTATGCTCGTGTCCGATTGTGGGGGGCATGTCCTAGCAAGATGGGTGCTGAGGTACCAGGAAAGCCTAGGAGGGGTTCTCCTGGGGGGTCCGGGAGGGCTCACAACTCTCCCCATGTAAGCCCATGACAGTCACTTCTGGGCCCTGCAGCACCGAGGCCCAGGAAGGCTGCCCCGAGGCTGTGCCGCGGCTGCAGACCTTGGGCCTCTGCTTTAGGCGAACCCCCACCCCCTCCCCGGAAGGGCTGGCGATTGGTGGGCTCAAAGGAGAACAAACGTGGTGTGGGAAGAGCCACGTTCCCAAGCGCCTTTCCCAGCCGTCGCCCCAGACCTCACTAAATCCTCTTGGAGCTGTGGCCGCCGCCCGTGAAGTGCTAAGCCCACGTCCCCCGGACACGGTCAGGACACGGCCCGGGGCCTCGAGCAGGAAAAGGAAAGCCCGGCTGGCCTGTCCTGGGAGGAGGGCTATGGTGTGAGCGGGCGGGGAGGCACCCCGGCTCGGCTGGCGTGAGCACCGGCCCAAGAGGGCCATGGACACGGGTCAAGTCAGACGGGGGTCTCTCTCTCTCTCTTTTTTTTTTTTAAGATTTTATTTATTTATTTGTGAGAGACACAAAGAGAGAGGCAGAGACATAGGCAGAGGGAGAAGCAGGCTCCCTGCAGGGACCCCCCATGCAGGACTCGAACCCAGGACCCCAGGATCACACCCTGAGCCGGAGGCAGACGCTCAACCACTGAGCCACCCAGATGCCCCTCTGATGGGTCTTGACCATGATTTTCCTCAGCCCTGGTTTGGGGGCGCTGTGCTGGCCTCAGAGACCCGGGGCAGGGGCAGGGGTGCGGGGGGCTGCCCTCCCTGAAGGAGCTGCCCCTGCTGATATCTGGTCGGGAAAGGAGAAGGCGGTCCTTCCCCGCCTCAAGTGAAACACGGGAGCGAGTGGGGAGCAGCGGTCGCCAGCCTTCCCGAGAGCCACCTGGGGTCATTTGCCCTGTGCTGAGCCCTCCACACACCTTATATTTGTGTTATCCTCAGAACGACCCCATGACACAGGTGCAGTCAGCCCGGCTACGGTTGGGGAAACTGAGGCTCCAGGAGGATGGTGCGGCCTGCACGTCTCAGGGTTTGACCTTGAAAGCCCGTGCGTGACGCAGATCCGTGACTGCCCACCGCTGGTAGCTCCTGATCACTAGGTATCGCTTCGCTGCTCACAAAATCTCACCCAGAAGCCCGCTCGCTTATTCACTTAGCAAACCCTTGTGGTCCGTTTGCCAGGCCGGGCTCAGGCCCTCGGGGTGGATCTGGGAGCAAAAAAAAGACAAAAGATGGCATTTCTCGTGGAGCCTGCATCCTAGAAGGGTCCTGCCGTGCAACACCCTGGCCCCAACTCTTTGTGGCATAAAACAACCACCCGTTTTCCCTACATGTTGTGATTTTGTGTCGGGACGTGGCCGGGCCCAACGGGACGGTTCTGAGCTCCGCCCCAGCCGGCCCTTCTCGGCGTTTGCTCGCCTAGGAAATAAGTGTCGCTGCCAAGATGCGCCGCACGCGGTGGTCGCCGCGGTACCTGTGTCGGCTCCAAGCCCGAAGCGGCCCGCACGACCGCCCGCAGGTGCGGGGAGACACGTCCTCCCGGGGGGTTCTGATTGGCCCGACAGCAGCAGACCTGTGGATACGTGTGGCAGCCTGGCGGATCTCCAGATAACCACGCTGAGCGCCACGGCCGGGGGGAAGAAACAGAGGGTGTCCCGTACGATTTTCCCTCCGCGTGAGACCCTAGCAAATGGACGTGAATCCGTAAGGTGCGAGGGCTGAGCGGGCTGATGGCTTCTCGGGGGGATGCGCAGTCGGATGGTGACAGCCCGTGCCAGGCTAGATCCGGACGGCCGATTCCGTGTCACTTATAATCAGTAAAGCTCTATTGAGAGGAGCGTAAGGTGAATCAGGAGTCCCGGGGGTGGGGCGTTTGGGGGCGGGGAGCGGGCCACAGAGGGGACCCAGTCCCGGGGGACAGCGTCCGGCCAGTCCGGGCAGGGCCCTGTACTGTCATAGCCCCGCACGCGGGGCTCCTGGGCTCACCTTCCAGGGACAGGCGGAGACCCAAGAGGTCCCAGGCTACATGCCTGCGGCCGCGGCTCCCAGCCCAGCTCTTTAAATAGCTCCAAGCAGGGGAGTCTGGGGGGCTCAGCGGTGGTGCATCTGCCTTTGGCTTAGGGCGTGACCCCAGGGTCCCAGGATCGAGTCCCGCGTCAGGCTCCCTGCATGGAGCCTGCTTCTCCCTCTGCCTGTGTCTCTGCCTTTCTGTGTGTCTCTCATGAATAAATGAATAAAATCTTTTAAAAAATAAAAAATCAAGAGCTCCAAGCAGGGACTGGCCAGCGCGGGGACACAAGCTACTGCTACTCACCAGGCAAGCTCTCGTGCCCGAGCCTGGCCAATGGCACAGAACGGGGAGAGGCATTTTTTTGGCCCTGAGCTAAAAACTCAGAACAATGTAGAAACTTAGAAAGAAGCATTGCACGACCGCTCAGGGCCGGGTGCTGTTGGAGAGAAGAGGTGGAGGTGAAACACCAGCGGCTCCTGGCGCGTATGTAAATAATATAACGTTTATGTATTTACTGCACGTTTTTATGGGCCCGGGACGTGCGGGCTGTAAATCCCGTGAGTTCTCTCGGGGGACCCCCCACACACATCTTTCAGACCAGGACTGAGAGAAGGCGCAGTAGCCTGCCGGAAAGGTGGAATTTAGACCCGGGAAGGCGTGCCCGGCTCTAGGACCCGCGTGATTGAGCCAGTAGGCGGCACAGCCCCGTGGGGGGCCCGCCGCTGTTTGTTTAAGCGGTTAACAGTTTGTTTTTATGATAAATCGTTGGTGACGTGGATCCTGGGAACAGGCTGGGCCTGTGAATCAGAGGCAGTGGGGCGCATCGGAGCAGGCGGTCCGGAGGCCGAGGCCCTGGCCTGCCCGTTGCCCTTGACCTCTGCAGCCTCTCCTGGAAAATGGGAGGGTTGGGCTGAGTGTTCTTAGGAACCCCGTTGCCACGCACTGCGAGCAGCAGCCTCAGAGTGCAGGGGGCCGGAGGGGGCGGGGGATAACCGCCAAGGAAGCCTGACAGGAGCCCGGACAAGCCCGAGGCTCCGACCGCCTGCGGGAGCGTGGAAGGAGGGCACGTCGCTGGTCACACGCGCTGGGCCACTGCATGCCAAGGGGCCTGCCCCTCACTCCCCCCAGGACCCCAGGCTCAGGGTTTACACGCCCGCTGACTCTGGTGGCCCCTGAACTCTAGAGAAGTGGCTCATCTACGAGCTTTGGATCATGAAGATCTAGAAGAATCGTGATTTAGGGTGATTCAGGCCCAAAGGAAGGAGGGAGTCTTGAGCAGGAACCCACGGCTTCAGGATGGTCGATGCCCCCACCGCCGCCAAGCACCAGGAGGAGGCTGTGCCGAGCTTCCCTTGTCAGGTTTGCTCCTTGGCTGCCCTGGAGACGGGGCCCAGCCAGGGGCAGCCGGAGCACCGGCCTTCCTGCTGCGATCAACCCGCCCCTCTCCCGGCCCGTGTGCCGCAGCGGCTCACCACCCCGCAAGGGGCTCAGAAAGTGGGCCCCGAGGTGGAGGCATGAGATTGAAAACATCTTGGAGGCTTTGAGCCCGTCACTTCCCGGGGCAGTGGCTGTTGACTGCACATTTTAGGGCCAGGAGCGTCTGGAGAACAGGGTCCGAGGCGTCTTGTCTCTGTATGTCTGCAACCTCCGTCCTGCTGCTAAGCAGTACGCAGGGCTGCGGCCAGGAGGGACCGAGCTGGGACGAGGTGCTTGTGGGGCCCCGCCAGGCTGGCACTGAGCAGCTGCTCAGGACCAGGGAAGAGCAGGGTGAGAGCCCACGGCCCCCAGGCACGGCCCCCAGGCTGTCACAAGTTCCGGAAGGTCCTGCCCCATGGGGCAGCGGCCCCAGGGCTGGCTTCTCCGCTTCTGTGACCTGTGGGTGCCATCCCGAGCGCCGAGCGCCGACCTTTGTCTCCCGCCACAAAGACCGGTGGAATGCGTCGTGCTCCCCTGCTTCTGAGTCATTCAAGGAATCTGCGCTGGGCACTGGGGTCAGTGGAGAGGAAGCGCACACCCCTTTCTTCCTCATACTTTAGGTGGCTGCAGATTGGGGGAGACGCACTTCCTTCTTGGGCGGACCGGCCGGGGTGGCGCTGGGTGGCACCCCGGGGAGGACCGGGGGCTGTGGGCGGTCCCACCAAAGCCGGGCGGTTCTGGCTGGAGGAGCGAGTGTGGCTTGGGAGGACAGACGGACCAAGCCCGTCGAGGGCCCGGCCCCGCACCGCCCTGCCAGTGCCCGACCTCTCACCTGCTCACTGGGGCTGGGCTGAGCGCCGGCAGGTGAGCCTTGAGCCCGCCGGCAGGTGCATGTTGGTGTCTTGAGGGCAGGATTTCTGCTCCAGGCAAAGTCTGTGTCCCCGAGGGCTCCCGTCTTTGTCCCATCCCCAGCCGTGGCTCTTTCAGTCCTTGGGCACTGCACGCAGAGTCGGAACGGTTCTTCTGGATCTTCACAGCCCAGAGCTCATGGGCGAACCAACGGCTTCTCCGGGCTCGGGGCCTGCGAAGGTTGATGGCTGTTGTTTGGGAACAGGACTCTCTGGAGGCTCATCAGAGCCCCTGGGTCCAGGGGAGGAGCAGAGGGAGGAGCGGGTTGGCCGTGTTTTGCTGGATGTCAGGATTATCAAAGGCGCCTGGTGACTTGCTGGATTATGAGTGTGGGGTCAGTTACAGGTGTGCGATCCCTGGATGGGCGTGTTGTGTCCCCTCCTCAGATGACAGGTTCCCCCTTTATGGGATCTTCCATACCCACCAGTGAAGCCCCTAGAGAGTCGTCTGCTTGTTGGAGCTCCTTTCCACGAAGAGGGCTTCTTCTTCTCACTCTTCTGGAAGCTCAAACACGTGCCCCCCACCAGGCTGCCAGCAGATTTAAGGGGCAGTTTCACGTTGGTGCTGGTGGCCACGGGGCACCCTGGAGTGCAGGCTGCAGGCGCTGCTTGCCGCATTACTCCCCTGCGGGTGTGGAGGGGCGAGGCGGCCTTTCCAGGCTGCTCCCCGCGGGGGACACGATGCCAAGACACGGTGGCCTCTGTTGGTGAATAATTTGGGATTGGGATTTACAGGGCGAGGGCAGTGGCCCGCGGTAAGGGGGCTTCCTCCCTGCCATGTTCACACTCTGGGGGGGCTCCAGGAGCAGGGCCAGCGGAGACGTCCCTGTTCATACCGACCAATCAGAAGGGAAGGGAAGGTGCTCCTCTGAGTTTCTGAGTTCAGCCCAAGTTCTCAGGAAAGAAATGAAAACCAGAAGGGAGGGGATGGATGTCTGGGTGGCTCAGAGGTTAGGTGCCTGCCTTCGGCCCAGGGCGTGATCCTGGGATCGAGTCCCGCATCGGGCTCCCTGCAGGGCGCCTGCTTCTCCCTCTGCCTGTGTCTCTGCTTCTCTCTGTGTGTCTCTCATGAATAAATAAATACAATCTTTAAAAAAAAAAAAAAGAACTAAAAGAAAACCGGAAGGGAGTGTCCTCTGCTGAACACCTGCAGAGTGCCGTCCACACGGGGAAAGCCACCGGTAGCTCATGGCATCCTCCCCACCGTCCTACAGGATACCTCAAAGTCTCCCTTTTATGTGTGAAGAACAGAAGCTCCCGAGGTCGCGTGGGTGGCAGAGACAGGACCGGGCTCCCCTCGAACCTTGGGCAGGTTGCTCGCCCGCCCCGTCTCCATGGGCAGCGCAGGGATTATAGCGGCACCTGCCCCACAGTCCTGAGGGTTAAATGAGAAAATTCATAGAAAGAGGTTAGAACAGCAAGATCCATTTATGAAATACCAGCTGCTCTTCCTTTGTCGTTATTCTTTTACTGAGCTCAGTGCGACTGTACCATTGATGCCCCAACCTGGGAGGGCTTCACAAGAGAGGGAGGGCCTACAAAAGCTGTACTGGGACCAGAGGAGTGAACTGGGACTGTCCCAGACAGACAGGACCCGTAGCCCTTGAGCAACACACGGGGTCAGAGTAGGTGGACAGGTGCCGGGCAGGCACTCCGGGTCAGGGGGTGACCTAGGCCAAGGTGTGGAGGTTGGATGCTCGTGGTACCTGCAGGTGACCATGAGGGGGCCGGCCATGGGGCCCACCTGCCCTGCTGAACAGGAAGAGGAACTTCTCCGCTGCACCCTTGATAAGGAGGGTTCCAGGCTACTGCTGTTACGCACCCACAGGGCCCCTGTGCGTCCCAGTGGAGCCGAGCACTCTGGGGAGTCGGGTTCCCAGAAGGGTCAGAGCAGCCTCCCCTCTGGAATAGTGGAGTCCAAGAGATGCTCGGGAAGACCTTTCCCCAGAGAGAGAGAGGAAGGTGGCCGGGACCTGCAGATCAGGCTCTGGGGGCCAAGACGTGCCCCAGCTAAGCTGGAAGCTGGGCCCAGACCCATGTCCTGACTCCCAGCCCCGCCAAACACTTAGTGGGGTCCTTGCTTTTTACTGTCTCTGTTCCTAAAATAGATTTCTAAAAACTTTAATCGAATCTTGACCAGTAGAGGAGGATCTTAGCTCAAAAAATGTAGACCGATCACCAATCTGTCAATGTGGGTTTTCTTAGGCATTAATGGGGCTCCCAGTACCCTATGTGGAGTCTTGGTGCAAATTAGAAACAACCATACAGACAGATGAAGAAAACACACCCCTTCCCATCAAACACAGTCCTGTGGCCCTACTGATGCCTGAAGTGTCTCTGGGCCCTTAAAATGCAGTCCTTGGGTGGAGGTGAGCAGGCTTGGACCTGGGGAGTCGGACAAGGGCTCCCCTCCCATCCCCTCTGAGTCGAGGCGACTGTTGTTAGCACCCCGAGACCTCGGGAGTGCCTGGCATGGGGACCAGCAGGAGCTGGTGACCCTGTAACGGCCAGGAGGACTGGAGGCACAATGCTGGATCTCTCCACCACCTGGATTTTCTTTTTTTTTTTAAGATCTTATTTGTTTATTTTAGAGAGAGAAGAGCATGCAAGTTGGGGAGAGGGAGAGGCAGAAAGTCTCAGATTCTACGCTGAGCATGGTGTGTGGGGCTCAGCCTCACGACCCCGAGACCATGACCTGAGCTGAAACCAAGAGTCAGACACTTCACCAGCTGAGCCACCCAGACGCCCCTCACCACCTGAATTTCTAAAGACACCTGCCTGTGGCCCATGAGCCTCGTACAGGACGTGCAGGTGCTGACTCAGAAAAAGAAGTTCCAGTTAATAGCGACAGCTCACCCAGGCTCCCTCCAGCCAGCACCCTTGGCCACTTGCTCGGAGCACTGTTTAGAGAGCTCCTCCCACGGGAGGAGCCTGGCAGCTTGTCCTTGATCATGAGAACGAAAGGCCAGAATATTGCTCTTGCCTGTTGGAGACACAGCAGGGAGCTTTTTTACCCCAAAAATGAGAAGGGCCCGCTCCTGAGGTTTGTCCAGACACCAGAGCACTCCTTCCCCTTACACCGGTGCTGGCATTTCATTTCGAGCACCACTTGTCCGCATTGTTGGTGCCCAGGTGGGTGGGCACAGCGAGGTTATGTACCACCCTCCTGCCCCTGCTGGATGCCCAGCCTGGCACATCCGGGATGAGCCCCGGACATGGCCCGGAGGCCAGAGCCTTCATCCCAGGGCTGCAAGTAGAAGCAGTAAATTAAGAAGATGCAAATTCAACCCCCCCCCCGCCCCCAGAGATGTTATTGTTCACCTCTCAGATTGGTGAAAATGCAAAGGTCACACCAACATGCCTGCGGGAAATAGCACTCTCACACACGATGGGCAGAAAGGCCGGACGGTCTGACCCCAGGGGGGGAAACTGAGGTACATCGAGCAAAATCCCATATGCATTGCCCACTGACCCGCTTCGAAGTGGCGAGTATGAAACAAGTTTCTCTATGCTCCTCACAGACTACATCCGAGGCTTAAAGAACGAAGAACGGGAAGCCAGTCTTGAAGTTTAAATAGATTTGCGGAGAGTGTTCTTTGTAGAACAGCTCCGGACTTACTCTGTTACCATGGAATAGAGCAAATAGGTAAACATACATTGTCAGGTACCAGGACTGTCTCTGTGGGAAACGGGAATTTGAAATGGGAGCAGGTGTTGGATGGGAGCTGGAGGCATCGATGTGCTCTTGATTTTATGTATATGTATGTTATGTGCATCGATTGTATACACGTGTACGTAGAGCTAAGATTGACAAGTCGCAACCACAGAGAGGACGGGGAAGCAGTGACCCGGGTAGCAGCGCACACGCCTGGGGCCCACAGCCCTGTTTCTCAGCGCTGCTCCCCCCGTGGGAAGGAGCGAGGGGCTCCTTAGGCCTACCTGGAGGATCCCAGGTGTCGGGCAGTGCAAAGTAAGAAGCTGTGATGAGAGCATTGTAGAAAGCAAGGGACGGACGGGTCAGGGACCGGGCCCTGGTTGGAAGAGAGGGCTGCCGCCACGGATGAGACCGTGGAACATCCGAAACAATGAGAAAATGAGACTCTTCACGGGGGACGGAGGGGAGAAGGGAAAGCTAGTTAGTAAATGTGTAATCAGCTAGAAAAGCACCCGCGCGGGCAAACGGCCCTACTGTGGGCCTCCTGATAGGACCCAGCCAGAGGACACAACGTCACCCGTGGGTTGGTTGGATTGGAAGCAGGGCAGCTTCGGCGTCACCAAAGACCCACAGAAGGCAGAGGGAACCCCCGAGGTTGAAGGAGAACCAGGAGTCGGGGTGGCTCCGCGGCATGTGTGACTCTGCTTGGGATCGTGGCCCGGGGGGTGGGAAAGCCCCAGAAGCCGGGGATGCGGTTCCATCGGTGGCGGCGCACAGCGAGGCTCGGCCCAGCTCTCAGGCCGGCCCGGCGGGTCCGCAGCCCTGCCTCAGCCCCAGACGCCTCCCCCAGTGGCGCCCTGCGCTGGCCCCGGGCCGGGAGCAGATGTTAAGCCTCGTTTGCCGATCGGAAACGCGTGTACAGTGATATTGCTTCCCTTGATGAATATTTTAATATTAAAGCAGCAGATCCCAGAAAGTGCTGACCTGCCGCTCTTCTTGGTTGGCGCGTTCGAGGCAGTTGTACCGGCCTGCTGGGGGCCAGCCTGAGCGCGGGCCACGGGAGGAGCACGGGGCGCCTCGAGCGCGGTGTGGGTGCGCCCGCCCCTCCTCGAGTGGGATTCGCAGGACCTCGGGGATACCGTCGCCATCCGACTCTGAAGTCCCCCGAGGACAGTGGCTCAACTCCAGATCTCCCAGTCTAAGCTGTGTGCTGGGGGCCGTGGGACTGTGTTGGGATCCTGGCTGGCCACCTCCCCGGGGGCTGCATCTACCCAAGGCTGAGTGATGAGCAGGTCCTCAAGAAGCCGCGGCTGGTGCTGCCTTGGCCGTGTTCGATTTAATCAAATGCACAACACCGGGCACTGTGCCAGGTATCGGAAACGCAGAGAGTCACTCATCCCAGAAATATCGATGGACCCCTGGCCACATGCCAGGCCCAGGGCTAGGTGCTGAGCATATCGTGGAGAGCAGAACAGCTCAGCAGTTTAGAGGGGAGTCAAGTAATAAATTAGTGAACAGACGAGAAGATAAGATAGAAGCACGTGCCATAAGGGACTAAGAGGGGGCGGCTCGGAAGGCGGCGGTGGGGGGGCGGCGTGGCTCGCAGTAGTGACCCGAGAAGGCCTCTCTGAGGCAGGGGCCTCCAACTCAAAGCTGATGGGGAGGCGTCGGGGGCAGCCCGCCAGGCGGGGGGACAGAGGAGGCCGGTGTGGCTGGAGGGCGAAGGACAGAGAGGAACAGAGAGGGACAGAGCGATGATGACAGGCAGTTTCAGGCCGGGCTTCGCCATCCCAGTGAGGCATCAGATTTTTTTATTTGGGCTGGTTTTAAGCAGGGAAGCAGCTCAACCCGATTTGCATTCGAAGCAGCCCCCCTGGCTGTCCTGTGCAGAAGGGACCCGGTAGGGGTGGTCGTGGGAGGCTCTCGGGAGGCTACCGCTGTCCTCCATCCTCCGGCACAACAGGTTTGGAGAATCCACCTGACTCGCTGGCAGATCAGATGCGGGAGAGAGAAGACGACATCTCGCAGGGGTGTGGCTGGGCCCCTGGTGTGGGGCAGTTCCTCCTCCAGCCTGCGGGCATGGGGAGCCCTGGCAGGCTTTCAGGCAGGGCGCGCTGGGGTCCCGCTGGGGCTTAGGAAGCCAGCCCGGAAGTATAGAGTAGACACAGAGTCCAGCCGGGAGCCGGAGGCCTGGCCAGGGAGGAGGAGGGGAGGGAGGGCAGGTGGGTCTCCCTGCAGAGGATGCAGTAGGTAGGGGCGGGGCCTGTTTCCTCCTCACATGTGGCCTCCAGCCCCTCGCCAGGGGTCCTGCACCGGCACCTCCTCCTCCTGGCTTCCTGCATCCTCCTTGAGGGGAGGGAGAATGTTCCTCTCCCCTGTGGGGACGACTTTCCCAGGCAAAGCAGCGTTCCCACGGCTTGGCATCTGGGTTTCCACCCCCACCCGGCCCGCCCTCTCCTCCCAGCCTGCCCGAGCAGAACCAGGACTCGGGACTCGGGGAGGAGAGAGGGCTGCCCTGCCCAGCCCTGCTGGAGGGGGTTGTAATTAGAAACAGGGCGGCTGCTTAGACTAATGATACTCTCAGAATTGCTGTCCTAGGCTCTGGCTTTCCTGAAGCCAGAAAATCCAATAACCCCGGGTTACGTTCAGTCCGGATATGGTGCTGATTGGATTTGTGAAATCCATCCAGCGAGCTGCATTCTGATCATTACCTGTTTGGTGGAGGGGGGTGGCGGCTGTCACTCAGCCGGTGGACAGCAAGTTCGCTCCCAACGGCCGGCCTGACCCTGGTGGGGTCGGGTGTGCAGCCAGCCCCGGAGGCCGTGGAATTGAGGGAAGACTGGCTGCTGGCTCCTGCCCTCACGCCGTCAGCCCCAGCTCTGAGCACACTGCTGCTGCGTACAGGACCCCCTCCCCTGCTCTTGGGGTCCCCACACGCGACCGTCTCCTGGACAGCGAGCTTTCCCAGAGCCGCGTGCACCCCACCTTCCCAGCCAGGCTCCAAGGAGCACAGGTCAGCATTTCCTAATGACTCAAGGTCACCCGGGAATATTCGTTTTTGTACTTGGGAAAATGTGGTTGCACAGTCCGTTTGCACCGGGTTCTCTTAGCCTTCCTCTCAGACTGCGGCCTGTCACTTGTCTGTTGTCACCAGGCTGCCTCTTGGCATCGATGGAGGCCATAATGTGCGGAGGTTGGGATTGCAGGAACTGGGTTCAAATCCTGGGACCTTGCACCCATCTCTCGGTCCCTCTGAGGATCAGTTTGTTCATCTGCAAAGTAGGGAGGATACCAGGACCTGCCTGGAAGCGGGGCGGGGGGGATGGATTGTCACCTCGGCCAGCTGCCTGGGGCACGAGCAGCCCCCAGGACCGGAGGGGCACCTTTACTCTTGGTCCCTTCTTGCTCGCCCCGCCAGGCTTCAGACCCAGCATGGAGCAGCCCATGAGCCCCCAAGGCCACTGCTGCAGCAGGAGGACGCCGAGGGGACATGGGAGCCTGTGGGAGCCCCGTGCGCTGGACCACGGGCAGAGAGGGAGAATCTGAGCTCACGTAGCACCTCCACGTGCACTTCTGCTGGGATGTGACCCTCCCGGGACTCCCCCAGGTGCCAGCGCCGGGCCGGGCTCAACTGTCCCACTGGGCAACGAGGCCTGGGAGCTCATGACTTCCCCACGGCCTTCCCGCAGAGCCCAGGTGCATCCAGCACTCACCGTTCCCAGCTCCACAGCACCGGGGCCCCAGGGCACCACGTCCCTGAGCTGGGCCTCCGTCCCCATAGCCCCGCTGTCAGAGAGGCGGGAACCAGCGCTCGGCCCCACGCCAGCCTCCAGCCACCAGCCACCGGTGGGGCCGGCCACGGCTCTGCCCTTCTCACCCATTCTGCTCCTTAACTGGCTTCTCCTTTCCTGCCCTCAGCATTTTGTGCAAAGCAGCCGTCTTGCCAGAAGCCCCTTCCTGCCCAGCCCGGGCACCCTCAGGCAGTGCCAGCGCTGTTGCTTCTTCGTATTTTCCTTCAGTTATTCCGGGCTGGAGAGCTGCTGACCCACAGATACGTTCTGTTGAGCCCGTGCGCTGCTTATTTCGTGTTTGAATGTGTTGCCACTGTTCACAAGTCAGAAGCGATTCACGGTGGGGGTTTCCACCTTTTTTTGGAAAACAGGCAGGCCTAACCCCCCCCCCGGGGCCCTGCTGCATCCAATGGGCAGCCCGCTGGAGCCACCCCCTTAGACAACTTGGGGCACCCCGCCCAGCCCCCTCTGCCCGGCCTCTGTCCCCCGGACCAGGCACGCCAGCTTGCAGTCTCCTCCGGCCAGCAGAGCTGGCCCAGCCCTCTGGGCCCACGGTCCTCGGTCCCCCACCCGCACCCTTCGATGTGCTCTGGGTCACCCGGTGGGCTTCTCTCTGCTTCCCTCTGCAGCCACAGCCTCTGCCTCTGCTTCCTGACCCCCCTCCCTCTCTCTCACTCTCCTGCCGGCAAGCACAGTGACTCACACCTTCCCCTTCACTTCCCGGGTCCCTTCGCAGGCGGCTGGGCGTGTGGCTGAGTCATCACCGTGTCATCAGAAGCCCGCTCGGGGCCTGGCCTGCCGTGGCTGCTCCAGGAGTAGAGAGCACGTAGCATGAGGCGCTAAGGAAGATACCAGGTCCCCCCACCCCACCCCTTCACCGCCACCCTCCCCTCCGAGGTGCAGGCAGAGACGGAACCGCCCGGCCTGGAAGAGGTCTTGCAGGGACACGCTTTGCAGCAGGGTGCGCCGACCGGCCCGGGAGATGCTGCCGGGGGACGCCAGCCGCATCCCTGTGCTTCCTCCCACCAGCTGCTCCTGGTCTCCCCAGGAGGCCTGCCCTCTGCATCCCTCCAGGTACTCTCAGTGTCAGGCTCAAGTGGTTCCCTTCACAGTACATTTCATAGTTTTTCTGACTATTTTCTGCATTTGGGCTCTTGGTTATTTGCTGTCAGCTGCCAGAGGGCAGAGGGGTCGTGCCTGATGTATTTGTGCTCTGTCCCCAGCAGCCAGACCACAGTTAGAATGTCGTGGGCTCTCGGTGAGCAAACCAACAGACCAGTGCTCGGCCAGGAGCAGCTAACGCGTCAGGCTGGCTCTGCGGAGCAGCCCCCCGAGGATGGGGGGCCAGGGCCTGGGCTGAGGGTTGGCAGCAGGACCCAGAGCCTCGGAGGCTGAGTAGGACCTCACAGAGAGGCCCCCTCCAGTCCCAGCGCTGCTGCTTCGTTGCTGTGTGGCTTTGGGCAAGGTACTTAACCTCTCTGGGCCAGAGCTTTCCAACTCGTGGGAGTTAATGCAGTGAGGTGGGTAAGGCATTCGGGGGCGGTACCTGGAAGCCGAGCACCCCGTAAACGACTGTCCGGAGGTGAGCCCGACTTTTGAGTGTGTGTGGTTTGGAATGAGGCAGACGGGAGGCGGAGATGTGGGTCTGTGCCGTAGGGATGAGGTAGGCTGTGGATACGGTCCTGGATCCTCTCTTACCCTGTCCTCCTTGCTCCCCACTCTCTGCAGGTGGGAACTGGCTCGGGGGCTCCCCAGCCAGCTCGGGGCACAGTGGGAGGTGGGCCGTCTCCTGCTGCTCAGGGACTGACGTCGTGGTTCTGTAGCAAGAAGACGCTCCAGAGGTTGACCTGCGTGGGTTTGGGGATTATCTGCCGTGTGGGGGCCTGGGCCCTGTGCTTCTTCTCCCCGTATCAGCTCAGCCCAAGGAGGACGTTGCTAACTTCTCCCGGGAAGACAGGCAGAGCGAGCCCACCCAGCGGACGGGGCTGCGGGTGGGGCGGGGCCTCCAGGGGTCACAGGGGGCCGGGCCCTCGGCTTCTGTGCTGTTCCAGCCCAAACCCTCTACCTGGACGCACGCATCAAATCCCCGCTGCATCCTGAGGCAGGTGCTCCCACTGGCTCCACTTTACCGATGAGGAAACGGAGGCACAGAGGGCTGAGATCTCTGCTCAGCGGAGCCTGAACGCGGACCCAGGCTGTCGGGCTCCAGGGCTTAGCACCTCCAACCACTCGCTCCCCCGGGAGCTGGAGTCCGCGGGTGTTTGTCAAGTCACTCCCAACCGGGTGGTAGTGTAGGTGGCAAGGTCGAAAGGACACGCTGGTCTTAGAGTCACACGGACCTGGGAATCCCCACTGCGCGGCTTTAGGCAAGTGACTTCACCTCTCCGAGCCTTCATCTTGCCGTGAGGACAGTGGACGTGAAAACGCCCCCTTTGCGGGGGGACAGGAGGAGGGGCGCAGGCGAAGCCCTCCCAGAGGTCACCCCACGAGTGTGCGCGTCCTCCGCTTCCCCGGGGCTGCCTCCCGCCCGGTGTCTGAGTCGCAGGCGCTGGCTCCTGTCCAGAGCCTGACCTTGGCCTGGAGTTCCGCGAGGACTTCGGAAATGGCCTTGGCTGCCGCCGCGGAGAGCGCTGCCCCGAACCGCTTGCAGATCAGAATCTCGGGGCGCCCCTTGCCAGGCCTTTCATGTCGCTACTTTATTTCACAAGAGCCCCGGTGTTTGTTTAGCAATGGAAGGTATTTTTAGAACTTAAAAGTAATTCTGCTCTTCGAGGAACAAGCCTGCAGATGGAGCCGCATCTGGAGCCAGGCCGGAGGCGTGTGGGCGCCGTGCCCTGGGTCTCCCCACCTCCGCGCCACTGGGTGCCGGATACCTCGGTCTGCCCTGCCTCGGCTTGGCTCTTTCCTTCGCGCTCTGGCTTTGGGGGGTGCTGGCTCGGGCGGTGGGCTGGGCGACGGCCCCCCTGGAACTGGAGATGTTACCTGGCGTGGCAAAAACCCTTCACAGTTAAGGATCTCTCTTTTTTTTTTTTAAAAGATTTTATTTATTTATTCATGAGAGACGCCAAGAGAGGCAGAGACACAGGCAGAGGGAGGGGCAGGCTCCCTGCAGGGAGCCCGATGCGGGATTCGATCTCGGGACCCCGGGGTCACGCCCTGAGCCAGAGGCAGACACCCCACTGCTGAGCCCCCCAGGCGTCCCCACAGTTAAGGATCTCGAGGCCAAGGCTTATCCTGCATTATCAGGTGGACCCGATGTGGCCACAAGGGCCCTGGTCCCAGGGGGGCAGGAGCATCAGAGAGAGAGAAGAATCGGGATGTGAGGATGGAAGCGGAGGTTCAGAGTCAGAGGTTGCGCTCGTGGCTCTGCCGGGCTGGCTTTGGAGATGGAGGCAGCGCCCCGAGCCCAGAAGCGGGCGCCTCTCGAAGCTGGGAAGGCAGGGGAACAGACTTCAGCAGCTTCTGGCCCAGAGCCTCCCGGAGGACCCCGGCCCTGCCAGCACCTCGTTTGGTCCAGGACGCCCGATTGAGACTTCTGACCTCCAGAACCAGAAGACGGTAAACGTGTGTCATTTCAAGCGTGTGGCCGTTTATTAGCACAGCAGCGGGAGCCTAGTACCAGCCCCACACCCACCCCGGCCCCGAGCACCTCCGTCCAGGCCAGGGCTGCGGGATGCCGAGCCCCAAGGATTACCTCTGCGAGCCGGAGCGCACCTGGGGTTCTTGGGAGGAGTTCCTGAGAACGTAAGGCCCTGACCCGGCCCCCGGCGCTCAGCACGCATGAAAGTATTACGTCGTCATTGTCATTGTCGTGCGTGTCGTCTGCAACAGCGAAGCAGGTCGGGGTGCGGGCAGCACAGCGGCTGTGGGTTTGGATCGAAATTGCTGAAATCTGAGTTCAGATTCGAGCTTCACCCTCCCCAGGGAGGCTTTGCAGCGAAGCTCAGCCAAGTTGCTGGGCCTCGGTGTCCCCCCTGTAGGAGGGGAGGGCAGCGCCCCCGGGCCCGTGAGCAGGTGCACAGAGCCGGAGCCTGGCCACAGCGCTGCTGGAGGAGCGGATGACACACCTGGGGCAGGCTCCTTCGCCCACGGGGGCCGGCTCGGCTCTCAGCCTCCAGGGTGAGCTGTCTCCACGGGCAGCAGCTTCCCTCGGTGTTAGTGCCGGGAGCTGGGAGTGCCCTAGCAGGGCTCCGTGTCCCACCGGAGGGCTCCAGGGTAGGAGCTGGCCTCTGCGGGCTGCCGAGGCGGAGGCCTCCGGAGGTCGCGGATGACACACCTGGGGCAAGACTGATGCCTCGGTGGGCGCGGGAGGAGTGAGGCCTGGACGTGGGTCTCGGATGTTCCCTGCCGCGGCCACGACGCGCCTGTCCTGTTGGTGAGGACACAGAATGGCCCAAGGGAGTCAGAATGGGTTCAGTGGAGTCTGCGGAGAGAAATCCGGGTGCGCCGCCTGCCGACCCCGCTGCCCGGTGGATTTGGGCAGGAGCCGGCGGGTCTGCGGCCACACGGGCGAGGACACCGGGGCGCCTCGGGCTCTGAGCCCCCCTCCCAGAGACGACGGCGTGGGGGGCAGGAGCCCCTGCGCTGATTCAAGCCGCCCACGTGCACGCCTCACTGGGCCCGTCGCTCTCCGAATGCCCTTGGGCGAGTCACGTAACTTCCAGGAACCTCAGGTTCCCTCTCAAAGGAAATCAACACCGTCATCACCTTCGTCTCACGCACCCGGAGCCCTCCCTGCGTGCCAAGCTCTGTCCTGACTCTCGAGAACGATACTGGCTCTGACTCCCCACCACGGACCCGTGGGGCGGGTGCTCTGGTTTCCCTCCAGCGAGGGAGGGGCCCAGAGGAGCAAAGGAAGGTACCAGAGGCCGCACCCAGGGACTTGGACTCGGGTCAGCTGGCACTTGTTCGGCCCGCGGCCTCCCCGTCGGGGCTTAGCAGGGGCCGTGAGCATCCCCAGGGCCTGGCTGGCGACGCGTGCGGGATGCGAAGCGCCGTGCGGGGATCGGTCCGCGCCCTAGCGGCTGGCTACTCCGGGTTCTGCCCAGGTTAACAGAGATGCCTGGTGACTTGTGTCCGGGGCCCTGGGGCAATATCCACCCCCGTTCTAGCATGACGGGGGCTGTGGAAGCCGGTGCGGGGTTTTGTTGTGAGCGTTGCTGCGTGTCATCGCGAGGGCCCTTCCTCATCTCCCAGCCCGGGACCCGCATGCACACCCGCACACCCGCACACCTGCACACCCGCTCCCCCCGAGAGTCAGACAGTGTCTGCCCAGGTGTCTTTCACCTGCGTGCTGCTCCAGCTCCATTGCGGGGAAGCGGGGCTTGCCCCCGCTCCCGGGCGTCACCGTCGGGTCCCCCCACTTGGTCTGCCCCAGGAACTGCCTCTTAAACGTCCTACGTCCTGGTTTACACCCAGGCTGGTGGCGTCGACTCCCGGGCGGCAAGCCCAGGGGCCCGTGGCCCTACTTGGGGAAGGACCGGGGTGGACAGACCTGGGCCTGCGCACCCCAGGCCGTGGCTCATGTCACGTGAGCCGCGTGACCCTGACGTAATGTCTTTGCCAAGCCAGGCCTCGGCTCCTTCATCCGCACCACCGGGGTGATTCCACAAGGCTGTTGGAAGGTCGTCCCAGACGGGCCCGTGTTTCAGTGATTCTAAATCTGAACCAGGGCCTGAAGTCAGGGTGCGCCCCCCCAGGTGATGGGTCAGAGTTCATTGGCGGTGTTTCCTGATGGCCCCTGACATGCGGGTGCATGTTACACCTGCCAGCTCCCGAGACCCGAGGACGTCCCCCAGGGACGGGCTGGGCGTGCCGAGCACCAGCACGTAGCCGAAGGAGCCCCAGGCATGGGTCTCATCTCAGCCCTGCCGCTTTCTGCTGTCGGGGGGTCGGGGCACGTCCCTCACCGTAGCACGGGGACAATGACATTTCCTCGGAGTTGTTTTGAGGGTGAGCCTGTGTGAATCCCCCCGCACGAGCCCAGGCATGTGGCAGGTGATTTTGTCCACCGTCTTCCAGGAGGTGAGACTGTGTCTCTTCAAAGTCATTCTCTGGGGAAACTAAGTCTGGGGTCAGAGGTGCTTCCAGCGTTGTGCTTAGTGGAGTCCAAGTCACTTAGATCCTGTGCCTCAGTTTCCTTGCCTGTAAAATGGACATAATAATAGTGCCTACCAGCCACTATTGGTTGTGGCTGTGAGAATTCACTGAAACAGCAGAGAGTTCCTGTTATTTTTTTTTTAAGATTGCATTTATTTATTTGAAAGAGAGAGAGAGAGAGCACGAGCCAGGAAGAGAGGGAGAAGCAGGCTCCTCGCTGAGCGGGGAGCCCGACGCAGGCCTCAACCAGGACCCCGGATCATGAGCTGAGCCAAAGGCAGACGCTTGACTGACTGAGCCACCCAGGCTCCCCGAGTACCTGGCACTTCAAGTGCACTCGTTGGGGGCATAAACCAGGCGCCTAGGCACCCAGTTTTCATTAATGCCCTCAGTACTGGTGATTGTCCTGAGCCGGGGGTACGGCGGGGGATGGATCCAGGTCCCTTGAGACCTCGCAGCCTCATACACATTGAGGAGGAGAACGTGCAAGCCAGGCCCAGCCTGAGGATGCGAGGCACTGCGGCCGACCCGCATCCCGGAGCACGGGACGTTCTCGGGCACGGAGACTCACACTGTATTTTTACAGATACACTTTCAGAATTTAAAATCATCATTCGTTTTATTTGGAAAAAGACATGTTTTTTTTTAACTTGTGCTAAGTATTTTGTCTTTGCAGACTGCTGGGCGTGCACCTGGCCCCCCGGAGTCTGGTCTCACCGACTCCAAACATCGGCCAGTGTTTGCCGTCTAGTCACGGGGGCAGGTGCCGTCTGTTAGCCACGCCCCCTCCTCTACCCTGACTGCCCCACTTTCCCTGGGCTCCCAATTAGCCAGAGTCGAGCCTACCCCTTCCCATCTCCTTCTGAGTTTAAATTTGAACCTGAAGAGGATTGCTGTTTACACTATGGCAGCCAGGAAATTAGTGCCACGCTGTCGTCCCTCCTGCAGTGGGACGGACACCTCGGGGGACTTGGTGACACTTGGGTTTTTCATTCTCCTTCCACTTTACCATGCGGGGACCCACACATAGCCAGGCAGGCGGGTCTTGGGGTGGCTGGAGGGTCGGAGGTGTGAACCATTGAGCCCCTGGCCCCAGAACTGTGTCCAGAGACAGGTTCCTCTGCCACGAGACTTGGCAGGGCTGCGGTCTGCGGAATCCACCCCCTGGCCAGCCCTGCTGTCCCAGTGAACGCTTCATGAATAGAAAACAGAAGTCAGACACCTTACAGTTGATAAAACGGTTGCATCCAGCATTTTGTTTAAGCAAAAGAGGATTCCTGTAGCCGGAAATAGGACTGGGGTTGGTTGGCGCGGGCTTTCCAGGCCAGGGGAGGTTGCACTAGGTCTTTGTCGGGCTGAGGGAAGGAAGGAGCTCTCATCTCCGCCTGCAGGAGTCTGTGGCGACCCAGCAGGTGCCTTTGCATATAGTAGCTGCTTGCCGAGTCCTGGAGGGATTGGATTGGACGTGAACCGGGGAAACCCGGGTGGCTCAGGCTGGTGCCGTGGGACCCGCTCGCAGAAGGGCAGGAGCTCTCCCTCTGTGTCCTCCGGTCACAGTGAACCCTGTGCACAAGCCTCATAGAACCTGGTGGACTAGCTGGAGAATGCGGGCAGTAGTGATCGCACACTCACTCATTCATTCCACGGATGCTGACCGACCGAGTACCTGCCGTGTGCCAGGCGCTGTTCTGGGCGCTCAGGGTACAGCAGGTAATAGAGCAGACAGACCCTCGTCTCAGAGATGCCATTCTACTAAGGGTGTGGAGTAGACAACAGACGTGCCAAGAAAGTAAAATACGGTGGGTACTAGGTGCTGAGGAGAGAAAGCAGGGAAGAAGAGCAGCGGGTGAAGCGCCACTGTTGGCACTTCTAGAAACTTCCAGGGCAGGAATGATGTCACTAATAACAACAAGAGCTGAGTTTCCTTAGTGCCTTCTCGAGTCCAGGCTCCTGCAAAGAACTCGAGACACTCATGTAGCAGCCCTGAGACTCACCTGGGGAAGGCCGGAAGCCTCGGGATCCGGACGATGGATGCGCGGGCCAGGAGCACAGCCGTCACCGTCCTGCTGCCCCACGTCCCTCTGCAGACAGCATCGTGTTCCCTTGGCTGTGAAATGGGAAGGACAGTAGCCCCTCCCGAGGTGCCATACCTTTGTTAGTGTGATTACCCCCAGCTGTCATGGAGAAAACGGTCACAAGTGAGCCACAGAGTCAGGATTTGAACCCAGAGCTGGCACTCCCAGTCTAGCAGGTTTCTCTCAGAAGCAACCCTGTGAGGCCTGGACCTCACGGTGCCCGGTGCACGGTGCACGGCCGAGAGCCTCAAGGCACAGGCGCCGGGACTGGGGGAGGGAAGGTGTGCTTTGAGCCGGGCCGTCCCGGGGGCTCACCCAGAGAGGCGGGGAGCACCTGGCGCGGGCTCAGGCGGGGGCCAGTCGGGGTGGGAGGCCCCCCTGCTCTGACCAGCCCATTCCCGCCCGCCTGCCCGGCAGACCACTGCCAAGCGGTGACCCCAAGCAGAGGGGTGGATGGTGGATGGGGAGCAGAGCGCACTCCTTTCCCGCACCTCCCTGCTCGCCGCCCCTTAAACTCTTGGGCTCTGATTTGCATAAGAAGTTTTTTCCCTGATAGATTCACCAGCTCCCGGCAGGTCCCGCATGCGTGGGGCCCGGCTGCCGCCTTGGCTGCCCAGGACGGGAGCTGGCACCTGACCCTGGCGCCTCTGGAAGCGGGCCCTGCCCGTGGGGTGGGGGGGCCCTCCTGCTGAGTCCTGGCCCCCTCCCTCCTTCCCTCTTTAATAAAGTAACTCTTTTGCTCATGAGGCTTAGTGAGGATCTGGAAGCTTTGTTTGTCTCAGGCTGTGGCCTACGGAAGCGGATAGCGGCCTCCCCCGGAGGCCCAGCCCTGAGCCCGTTACCGTAAGCCCAGCACGCGAGCCAGACCTCCCCGACCAGGCGTCCCCGCCCCCGAGGCTGGGACCTGGCGGGGACTCTGGCCCCCGGCTTCCAGCATCGTGCAGGGAAGGGCTTTGCGCAGCTGGTGAGGACGTGGCTGCAGGGGCTGCGGCGAGTCCCTGAACTGGGCAGACCCCGCCCAGGCTGTGACCAAAGGCAAGTCGTCTAACCCCCCTGAGCCTTGCTCGTCCTTCCGCAAGACAGGAACGCTGGTCCTCACAGAGTGCAGATGGGAGCGAGATCTACCGTGAGGAGCACGAGTGCCCCACCGTGTTTGCAGAGCACTTCACGGTTAGCAGAACACTTCACAGAAGCCATTCCCTGTGAGCCTTGACATCGGTTATGTGACCGGCCCACAGGCCAGGGCCTCTGGCCTCAGTACCTGGCTCTAAAATAAGGCTCTTTCTACCTTGCCTGCGAAGCCCAAGGTCTATATAAGGCACTGCTGCTATCCTGAGAGTCGGCGCCAGGCCCCAGGGGTCTCTAGGCCCTGGGCGGGGAGGGCAAAGCTGCAGTGGTGGTGCTTAGGGACCCTGAGGGCGAAAGCTGAAGTCCCGCTCCCTCCCAGCCACGGTCCCAGAGGCCTCTGCTTCGTCCTCAATGCTTAGTGCTATTTGTTTGGCCTGTTACTAGCTCAGTTCCTGTTATTCCCTGCCAGACAATCGGCCAGGAAATTCTTCACTTTTGTTTCCTTAAGAGGCCAGATGCTTTTCTCTTTGCAGAAATAAATAAATGCTGCACGCTGAGTTGGCAGTTTTTCAGGGCAGCCTGCAGGCCCCCTGCCCTGCAGCCTTAGCCAGCCCCACCCAGGGGCCCGAGGACACCGGGGAAACAGAGGCAGCCTGCAGCCCGGTCTCCAGCTGTCCGAGTGGCAGCCCGGACGTGGCTGCAAAGGCAGGGACAATTTTCAAAGCAGGCCCAGGGCTAGAGCCCAGGATAGTGTGGAAAGAGTCTGTGCCTGTCGACGTTAGCACCAGTTGCCTCTCCCTCCCACACCCAGAATCCTGATGGAGACGAGGGACGTGACGCTCCCCGAAAACTGTCTTGAGGCCGTCAAGTTTCAGAAAACAAACAAAATCCCCAAACTATCATCACACCTAAAAAATCAGGTGGCTATCCAGCCATGACTCAAAATTTCTAATTGACTCATAAATTTACGTTTTAAACCTTGTGGGAATCAGAATCCAAGTAAAATCCACCTAGTATGATTAGTTACTAAGCGTCCTTTAAAAAAATCTAAAAGTTCCTCTTCATTTCTCTGTTGTTTTTTTTTTCCTTGCTAATTATTGGTTGACGGAGCCATGGTGTTTGCCTTATTCCCCGTCAGCCAGTCGGCAAGGAAATTCTTCACTCTCGTTTCCTTTAGAAGTCTGGAGTCTGCTAATTGCGTCCCCGTGGTGTCTTTCAACATGTTCCTCTGTCCTTTGTATTCCCTGCAAATTCGGAGTTCATCTAGAGGCTTGATCGTTTTATTATTTTTTGCAAGACTCCTTCAAAGAAGACGCTGGGTCCTCCAGGAGGCACACGCTGTCTGGTTGTCCCTCCTTTGTCACATGCGGCAGCCCTGGACATGCAGCGCCTGAGTCCCGGCACCGAGGACACGTGGCAGCACCGCAGTGCCCTGGTCTGCCTCTCCTTCGTGCGGTAGCCGGAATCCTGTAGAGCGACCCTCGGCCATCCACACACTTAGCGCCGGGACAGTTCTTACAGAGGAGGCAGGACGAAGGCTTGATTTTCTTCCCCTTTATTTACCGGTTTTCAGAATAACGAGCTCGCTCCTGCGCTTTCATCACCGTTTCAGAAGCTTAGACCATCAGGAGATGGTTCAGGCAATACAGTTGCTTACAGTTTGACGCCAAAGGGCTCAACTAGTTAGAAAACTCAGGCAAAATGACGTGTCCTCCAAGGTAGCCAACGGTGCTGTACAAACGTAGCAGATATCAGTGCGTTCGTGAACAGGGCACGGCCCCGCACAGTCTTTGGAGAGAAACGTACATTCCCATCTTGCCGGCAGGGAGACTGAGCTCCAGAGAGTGGGACCGGCCCTGGTATTGTAGCCGGTTGGTGTGATGCTGTGCGTGAGAACAAGCACAGAGGTCGGGTGGTTCTGTGTCTGCCCATGTTCTCTCTAGAATCCAGGCCCCGTGATGGGGCTTGAGTGTACGACACCTGCCCCCCGCCCACCCCCCTTGCTGCCAGATGCCCTGAGGTCTCACAAGGGCCCAGCTCTGTGGACGCAGAGTGCCCGCCACTAGGACCTGCAGCCCCGGGAGGCGGTTGGTTGTACTTTACCCCAGTGCTCTGAAATTCAGGGGAGAGGCCCCGTCCTCTCTCCTTCTGGAGGCCCTTCCAGAGATCTGTCCAGCTCGTGACCTCTCTCCCTCTCTCTCTCTTTCGTCTCCCTCTCTCTGATTACCCTTCTCCCCCCGGTGCTTGTTTCCACAGCCTTTTTTTTTTTTTTTTTTATCTCTTCCCTGCCTTGGATTAATTATTCAAGGCTTCGGGTACCTCCGTTTCTGCGCTAGCGTGGCACCGGGCTTCAAGCAGTTTACATAAAGTGTGCCTGAATGAATAAGTGAATGAGGAAAACTAATAAACGTGACTCTTTAACGTTTGTATCGAGACCTCTCTTTCTGACCTGGCCGTAAATCCCTCAAAAGCGGGCGATCTGTCTTCTGCACGGCTGACCCAGGGTCACAGGCGGGGAAGAGGGACCACGGAGCATCATCCTTAGGTCCGGAGCAGGGGAGGGGCAGTGGGAGAGTGGATGGGGGACGCAGTCCAGCCAGCGCCTGCAACCCCTTCCTTCCGTGTGAGCACGTTTGCTGCCTCAGGCTGGATCCGTTCTCAGCCGCCGCCGCTGCTGCTCGTAACGACTGCAGGCAACACCCTGGGCCTTGCACGCGTTGTTCTAGGGTCTTTATGTGTGTCCCCTCATCCAACTCTCTGAGTTGCCTGTGAGCCAGGGACCAGCACTATCCCCACGTTACAGATGAGCAGATGGAGGCACAAAGAAACTGAGAGACTCACCCAAAGTCACCCAACTACGTCGGTAGAGGGGCCAGGACTTGAGCCGAGGTGACGAGGGACGGAGCCCGACCGGTGCCAGCTGTGCCGGCTGCCTGCTGGTGGAGAAAGTAGGTTCTGCTCAAACATCACCCCCTGTGTCCTCAATGCCAGGAGGGTTGTCCTGGGCAGACCCGGTGAAGCCCAAGTCTCTTCCATTGCAGGCAGGGATGGGATGGAGGATGGAGGACAGTGGGTGCCTGGTCTCTGGCCTCGTGGAACCTTCCACACTTGGAGATGCAAACTGTCACCTCTCCGGCTTACTGGCCTACGATAACCCCGTTTCTTCCACCACCACCCCGTCCGCCCCCCTTGTAGGGCACAGCGCAGGAATCTGGACCCAGGAGGCACACACAGGACGTCAACCTTCTTTGAAATCTCTGAGCCTCTGAGTTTTCCGGCAGAGGCCCACCCTGGGCCGAAAAGAATATGAATTTAAGGTTGCTTTTAGGACAGGTATGTTTGCTCTGCCCCCGCCCAGCCCAGGTACCGGGCATGGTCCTGAACAAGCTGCCCAGACCGTCAACCGCCCCTTCCTCACCCGGAGCAACTCTTCCCCCCTCCCATTAGCCAAGCTCAGGCCACACTGGACCGAGTGAGCCCCCAGCCACAGCAGGGTGCTGCACACGTGCATAGCTCTGCAGACCCCATCCCCTCCCCTGCACTGACCCTCAGCCTCCGTTTACCAGGCTCGGGAGCTCGGGGCCTCCCTCCAGGAGACCTCTTCTGCCCTCCTGTCTCTTCCGTACACCGTACTCGCCCCGCTGGGAGTGTTTACTTTCAAATGCCTCCACAAATGTTTATCGAGCACCTTCCCTTTGCCAGAGCCCGCTCTTAGTGCTGCGGGTTTAGCAGGGAGCAAAATCATCGAGGTCCCCATCCAGGCTCATGGGGGTGGAGGTGGGGGCCGCTAGACAGTAAGCAAGTAAGTGCAAGCCCTACATGAGGCCAGACGGGAAAGGGCTTTAGGAAGCAGGTACGGAAGGGATCGTCAGTGTAGCAGGTCAGTAACAGCAGTTTTAGAGACGAGGAGACGTAAGTAAAGACCTGAAGGAGGCCGAGCTGTGAGCCGTGAGCTTGGGGTCGGGGTCGGGCGTGTCAGGCCGCGTGAATGGCATGTGCCAAGGCTCTGTGGCACATCAGGGAAACTCCTCTTACTATTCAGGAACTCTGTGGCCTGTTGGCCTGTGTCCTCGCCTCTGTGTGTCGCACATCCAACACAGTAGCACATCCTGGGACACGTGGGAAGGACCACTGGAGCCCGTTCCCAGGGAGGGTTCCGTCTGGGGAAGACTCACGGGCTGAGTAGGGAGGAAGCTTGACCTTTGAATCCAGAAGAAGGGCTGACCTCACACCCTTGGTCTTCTTTCTGGAAAGGTCACAAACCGCTGGGGCTCCCTCTGCCCAGATGCCTCCCCAGAGTCTGCCCCACGCAGGGGATTCAGGGTCAGGAGGCCGTGATTTGAGTCCAGCCCCATCTCTGACTCATTTGTGAGCCAAGTGACTTTCACTTTCAGAGCCTCGGTTTCCACGTGGGTGGGCTGGGAGTCCCCGGCCCGCCGCACCCAGCTCAGGGCACAGGCAGGAGGGACTGAGGGTGGTGCCGGTCAGACATGGCGTTTCACCACGGGGGTCAGGTGGCTTGTTACTGCCGCCGCTGTGACTTCTCGTGTGTAATTCGGTCACCTGCTCCCAACCAAGTGCCAAGGCTGCGATGGAGGAGCCGCGCTCTGCTGGGCTGATGAGCCCTGGGAGAGACTCTGGGACTGCGCTGCACGGCTTCCGGGGCAGGGGGACCCCGTGGCCCCCGGGCACGCTGGGGCGCCTGTGCCTGTGGCTCTCTCCCAGGGGAGCCTGGCCCAGGCCCCTCTCCGGAGGGAAGGGAGAGCCGCGCTCTAAAGGGGGCCGGCAAGCCGAAAGGGACAGTCGGGCAGTTGGTGGGGCCAGGACCAGCCACCCCCTCACGCACACCAGGGCCCTGCCCTTAGCTCTCCCGACTCCCGCCAAATTGTTTTCTTGGATCTTGAGAAATAAGCCTCAGAAGGCCGGTGCTTTCCCAGGGTGGGGCCTTGGCTGCGTGATTTAACCTGCCAATCAGTTTTCTCATCTGTAAAATGGGAGTGATAATTCATAATAATGATAGTACCTTATTGGTAGGGTTATTTTTTTTAAGATTTTATTTATTTATTCATGAGAAACACAGAGAGAGAGGTGGACACACAGGCAGAGGGAGAAGCAGGCTCCGTGCAGGAGCCCGATGTGGGACTCGATCCCGGGACTCCGGGGTTACGCCCTGGGCCGAAGGCAGGCGCTCCACCGCTGAGCCCCACAGGCGCCCCTGTAGGATTATCGTAATGGATAATAATATATTAAGTACTCGGAGTGGTGCTCGCACACAGTAAGGTCTGTGTGAAGTGGATGTGTGATGTGGGGAGGTAGCGTTGCCTTGTTCCAGTTCTACGTTCTGCTCCACAGAAGTCAGATTTCTCGTGACAGACTCGTGTGAATCGAACTCACGAGAAACCAACGTGTAGCCCACAGTGCCGGTTCCGTCACTCGTCAGGGAGAAGTGTGGTTTCCTGATGCTTCGTGCGCCCGGCGCTCACTGTCGCCCTGAGCGTGGGCTCGGCGGTCGTCCCCAGCTGGCGGGCCGAGCTGCAGCGACGTGGGGCTTCCGTCTCTGCTCTGCGGGGCACCCGCCGGGCGGACAGCGCGTTGCCGTGGGCAGGACTGGGTCCTGAGCAGGGCTGGGTGCACCTCCCGGGTCTGCCCCCCCCCCAGCCCCTCTGTAATGTAAGGGTTTCCTTCTGACCACTTCCCTTCTGGGAGGCACAGTTGTGCTTCTCCCCGTCTCCGACTCATCCTCTTGTCTCTGCTGCTCCTCAACACCCCCCCCCCCGCCCCACTGTTCCAGGGCACGGTCCCCTGTGCCTGGCCTCTGGCTCTACTTGCCTCTAGTTTGGTCTCTGTGACGCAACACACTGATCGTAAGGCAGGTCCCCCTTCCGTGCCGTAGGGAGCCCCTCAGAAGATAGGTCCACCCGAGCCTGTGAGTGTGATCCTATGTTGAAAAAGAGCCTTTGCAGGTATAGTTAGGGTCCAGGTCTTTGCAGGTGTAGTTAGGGTCCGGGCCCTTATCGGTGTAGTTAGGGTCCAGGTCTTTGCACGTGTAGTTAGGGCCCAGGTCGTTGCACGTGTAGTTAGGGCCCAGGTCGTTGCACGTGTAGTTGGCGTCCAGGTCTTTGCACGTGTAGTTAGGGCCCAGGTCGTTGCACGTGTAGTTGGGGTCCAGGTCTTTGCACGTGTAGTTAAGGTCCAGGCCTTTGCAGGTGTAGTTAGGGTCCAGGCCTTTGCAGGTGTAGTTAGGGTCCAGGCCTTTGCAGGTGTAGTTAGGGTCCAGGTCTCTGCAGGTGTAGTTAGGGTCCAGGTCTCTGCAGACATAGTTAGGATCCAGGCCTTTGCAGGTGTACTTAGGGTCCAGATCTCAAGAGCATCCTGAATGCGTGTCCTTGTGTGAGAAAAGAAAGAACACAGAGGGGACAAGGCAAGGGGAGGACGGAGCTTGGAACGATGCGTCCGCAGGCCAAGGAATGCCAAGGCCTGCCGGCCGCACCAGAAGCTGAGAGGCAAGGAAGCTTTCTTCCCTAGAGCCTTCAGGGGGAACGCAGCCCTGCCACACCACAATTTCAAGCTTCTGGCCTCCAGAAGTGAGAGAAAAGACAGTTCCGTTGTTTTAGGCCACCAGGTTTGTGGGGCTTAGGAAACTAATGCAGGTGGCTTCCCACTACCCTTTAGAGAAAACCCGGGCTCCTGTGTGGGTCCGCATGATCTGGCCCCGGCCCGCTTCTACATCACCTCCCAGCCCTCTCACCACGGCAGCCCTTTGCTGCCTCAGGACCTTTGCATCTGCTGTTCCTCCCGCCGGAACATTCTTCCCTTCTCTTGGCATATGCAGCTCTCCATCCTTCAGAAGGGCCAGCCTTCCGGGACCACACCACCCACAGCACGGCTCCCGATTCCTGGCTAGTTCCTCCACAGCCTGACCTCCACGTGTGTTTAAATAATTCATCTGTCCTGTATCTCCCTTGCCCCGACACACTCTCCATCAGAATAAAGACCTGATCTTACCGGCTGACTCAGGCTCCCGGCAGCTGGCCCGGTGCCCAGCACACAGTCAGCCCACAGGAAGATTTTGCTGAATGAACAAACACAAGGCCTTCTATCAGTGAGGCCGCAGTAAGGTCCTGCTCGATTGTTCTTGACCTACGGGATCTTACATTGTTTTAAAGCACGGTTTGCAGATACCGTGATCTCACTCGTTTTGTATGATTGAATTAAACTCTTACTATTCAGCGGGAGACCCCAGTGTCACCCCTAGAAACCATTTGCATGACCCCACCTCTGAGAGGTGATCATTAGAGCTGAAACCGGCCGCTTCTAAGAATAGTGAGTTCTCCATCCATGGAGGTATGCAAATTTTTACATTTACCAACCCATGCGATCTTCTCAATTTCCAGGGACCCTATGGAGTCTTTAGGGCCCTCTCCTCTGATCCCCCCTACTTCTCGCCGAGCCCACTGATTCTCCGTTTTCTGGGCAACCCGTTGAGCTTTTATTTGGTGAGACCAAGTCCGCAGGAGAAGGTGCGTACTTTTGTCCGCCCACACGTGTGATTTTACGGCTCGGGAGTTTATCAGTCCTGAATGTATATTTAGTGACAGGCTTGGCTAATCTTTCATCTGATTATGCTCGTTAACCTTTAAATGATCATTAATATATCTGGGCATGGCGGTCTAAATATTTTATAGAGGTCTTAATTACAGTAGACTTCCAGTCTTGCCATAAAACTCGGGTGCCCCGCCAACAAAGGGTGGTGTCAGGTAGCCCGGGGCCCTGGCCAGGCTGGTGGCAAGAACACGTCATTGCAGGGAAGGCGTGGTGGCCCGCGTCCCGGTTTCAGGCCGCATCACAGAAGCAGGGCCCGACGGTTAGAGAGGATGAAATCTGTTCTCGTGATTTCTCGCTGCCGCACTTCTGTCACCTGCAGTCACGTTTCTTCTAGAAGAGGGGAATTCGGAGACACTATAGCAAAGCTTAAAAAATAATCATAATTCTTGCTGCCAAGGCTTTAGGGAGTCGATGAAAAAGCCCCCCTTTCTTCCTCTGCCAAGTCGGGAGGCCGTTGCAGAGGGTCTCCGAAGAGGCGGGTGAATGAAGATCAGCGTGTGTTCCGTGGCTGCAAACGCCGGCGTGAGAATGTGGCCCAGATGCGCGGCCACGTGGCTGGTGAACACTTTATGCCAGACTTACCCCCCCCCGCCCCGGACGGCCCAGGTGGGCACCTGCCGGGCCCCAGCCATTGTCCCGCGTGGTAACAGCTGTCTCTGTCCCTTTGGAGCTCCCTGTGGATTATGAAGCTCGCCTTCAGACGCATCTCAGTCGCGAAGGTCGGCGGGGCTTCCTTCCTCACACCCATTCCCCGGGAACACTGGGTCTCAGAGAGGTCGCGAGGCGTCCCAGAGCCACGTGGCTGGTGGGAGGCAGAGCAGGGCCCCACCTGGACGATGACTCGTGTTTTCCCAGCCGCTGTCCTGGGTCTGTGAGGTGACCCAGTAGGCCCCCAGGGAGGTCAGAAGCCGGAGGTTTGCAGGAGAGGGAGATCTCACGGGATGGGGCCACCGGGCTCCGCTCCTCCCGCAGCAAGGCCAGCATCACCCCGGCCACGCTGCACCGGGCTGTTGGCCCCCTGGACGAGCCTAAAGGCAGGGACTCAGAGCCAGAGCACCTGGGCTGCATCCTGCCTCCACCGCTTACCAGCGGGCTGTCAGCAACCCAGTCTGCCTCAGTTTCCTTACTTAATCCCCAGGCGATTGCTGATGGGAACCACCTCACAGGATTGCTATAAGGGAAAACTGAGTGACCGCTTAGAAGGGAGAGCAATACCCGCTCCCTCAAACCCCAGCAAGTACCAACCCCTGTTGCTATCGTGATCACAGTGGCGTCGTCATCGTGGCGCTGCGGGCCCACGTTGACCTTCCTGGCTCGAGCACGGTCTGGACACCTGCATGGAAGTCTTCCCCTTAATCCTCGCCGGCGCGCTGCAGGGAGGGCGCTCTGAATCCGAGGCCGCCCCACGTCCACGGGCCCCCCTGCCCACCCCTGGACCTGCCCATCTCGTGGGGTGTCTCCCACTGCTACGGGGGCCGCCTAGTCCCCCCCCAGGTGATAAGAGCTGATGCTTCCTGGGCGCTCCCCCCACCCGGGACCCCGTTCCAGGCGTGATGCGTGTATCCAACCAGCCCGAGGAGGTAGATGCTATTTCTGAAGCTCTCTTTAGAACACGCGTGGAGCAAAGTGCAAGTTTACAGCTCGGCGAACTGTCAACGAACGGAGCACACGTGTGGGACACCGGCACCCAGATCCTGAAAGCCATCCCGTGGCCCCTTCCCGCCTGCGTCCCTCAAGGGACGGCCTCTTCCCTCCTCCATTTCGCCTCCTCTGCGTGCCGTCGAGGGACTCATGCGGCGAGTGGGCCCTCGTGTCTGGCTTCCTAGGCCTCGGGGGTCGTCCGTGTGGGTCGTCGAGCCACACCCGGTGGGTGCGGGCCCTCTGCTGAGCATTACTCACGTGGCTTCCAGTTTGGAGCTTGTACACACGGTGCCGGTGCCGTCGCGAATCTCGAGAGCAGATCCTTGGTCGACCCGAGGCGTGCTTGTCGGACGTGCGCATTGGGAGAACTGTTTCAGCCCCTCCTGCGCAGATGTCAAGGTCCCGGAGGCTAGGACCTGCTCCAGGTCATTCCTCTGGTGGACGGCAAAAGTGGGCTGAACCCAGGCAGCCTCCTCCAGGACCGTCCTTCTGGAGACGTCTCCGGCCCCTCTCCCCAACTCCCCTGGGAAGAGGCGCACCATGACCACAGTCTCCCGCCTGCATTTAACCTTGCATAGCCCTGCCGCGCCTCTGTTGGAGAGAAGCCGGGTGAGGCCAATTCCCAAACCACTAGGCTGGCAGGGCAGCCTCCCGAGGGTTCCAGAGAGCTTGATGGGCCATCTTGAGAGTATGGCGCCAAAGCCCAGAGAAGGTGTATGCGTCCCCAAGGCCACACAGCACGCTGGTGGGCCTCCCTGCCTGGAGACCATTCTCTGCCACCTCCTCCTCCTCTCCCTCCTCCTCCTCCCCCTCCTCCTCCTCCCCAGGCCGTTGTCTTGCCCGAGAATGACCTCACGCACCAACGTGAGCCATTAAGAATAGTCCTCGTGTGGGGTGTGAGGCCGTGGCCATGCTGCATTTCCAGAAATCTCTGCGCCGCCCCCCACTCTCACCCTGGGTCTAGGGAATGTCAGTGTTCCGGCCCCATCCCCTGCCACTATTTTTAGTGGTGATTCGGAGGAAGGAGGACATTTCCTGGACTCGCCTTTGGAGGCTGGAAAACAAACACCCCCTCCCCTCCCCCCACCTCCCATTTCCCTCTGCAGGAAGTGGGGTCCTGGCGCCCGGGCCCCCCCCCCCCCCGCCATCCTCTGGGCCTCCAGGTGAGTTCTGAGTAACGGCAGAGCTATGGGGTCCTCGGGGCCCACCCCCAGCTAGGACCCCCGCCACCCCTGCAGCACCTCTTTGGCGCTCTCCCTGCAGGTGTCTGTGCCCCCCTGCCCCCCCCCCCGTCGGCCGCCTCACCCTTCCAACCTCAGGTTTGCTCATCGGGAGCCCCTGGCATCAAAGCCCAAGACAGGGACTCTGGAGATGGATGAAGGCCACACACCCCTCTTCCCATCACCACCCCGCCCGGCCTCCCAGACAGCAGCCCCCCCACAGGGTGCCCGTTCCCCCTCGAGGCCCCTCTGCTGGCTGTCGCTGAGAATGGCAAGGCACAGCTACGCAGTTGGAGGTGCCGCTCGAGCTTTTGCTCTCCTTTGCGGGTCGCTGCAGTAGAGCGAGGTGCAAACTGCTATCCCCGCTTTGTATGGGAGCCGAAAGGCACGGAGAGGTTCAGGAAGTTACCCAGGGTCACACAGCTAGTGAATAGCGGAGCTGGGCTTCGGAGCCAGGCTTCTGTCTGCACACCCTGGTTCCGCCAAGCTGGCCCTGGTCTCACCCTGGTCTCAGAGCTGCAGGTGGCCCCATGCCTGACCTGCGTCCCATCCTCTGTAGACACCTGCTCCGAGCAGCGGGCCAGCACCCACACAAGGCCCACGGCCGTGGTTGAGTATCACGATTAATGGCCAAAATTGAAAAGTAAAGAGCATGGAATTGTCTGGAAAAGTTGGAAAGCGTGGCAGTGCTGGGCCCTGTGCAGTCCTGGAAGGGCGGCCTCCTGGCAGCTGGTGGCCCTGCAGGTCCCCCCACACTCCCTCTCCTAGCAACGGGCCTGCGAGGTGGGGCCCAGGCCCTGCATTCTAGGCTGGTCTGGGGGGCGGGGGCCCGGGCTGCTGGTCTGGTGCAGGGACCCGGGCACCCACTGCACACACGCTTGGAAACCCTGGAAGAAGCACCCTGGAGCTCCAACAAGGAGAGCACTGGGCAGCCCTCCCAGGCCTCCTCGGTGCCGCACAGGACACGGCGTGTTGGGTGGGGGGAGCCCATGGAGCACGGACGGGGCTGAGGAGGGGGAGGAGGGTGTCCAGGGACAGCCTCGCTGAGAAAAGACCTGGGAGGGGGCGGGCCTCCTGGGCGGGAGGACAGTCCAGGTCCAGGCCGATTGGAGGAAGGAGCCTCAGCTGCCTGAGCCCAGAACAGCAAGGAGCCAGGTGGGCAGTGGGAAGGGGGGAGTCAGAGAGGTGTGCGGGCAGGGGCCACCAACACCTGGCTCCGGGAGACCATCCCAGGGGCTCCGTGCACCTGCTCACCGGTGCGATGGGAGCCTTGGGAGAGGGCGGGTAAGTCATCCTCTGATTTGCATCGAAGAGGACTGCTCCCCGCTGAGCTGGCTACACTACAGGGTTGTGAGACCCGTTGGGAAGCGACCACGTGACGCAGGCACAGGGTGGTGGTGACACGGACCAGGGTGGGGCTGAGGAGTGGCAAGATGTGGCCAGATTCGGGTACCATGTGGAAGGTAGAGCCGACTCGCCTTGTTGAGGGATTGGGTGTGGGGAAGTGGAGTGAAGGAAGATTCTGGAGTTCGGGGCCAGAGGGACCGGGTGGCAAAGGTTACCATGAATTGGGTTTGAAGCGGACCGGGTGGAGCAGGGCGTAGGGGGGTGGCTGGGACTCCCTCCCGGACCTGCTGAGTTGGAGGTGCCGCTAGACCCCCGGAGGAGGCGTGGGGAGGCGGGGGGTGGGGTGGGGGCCGAGGGCCAGGCTGGAGCCCCGCAGCTGGGATGCGGAGCACAGGGCCGGACCTAAAGGGGGGAGGCTGGACAAGCCACCGGAAACGGTGCAAAAGAAGGACAAGGTTCTTGTGCCTGGAGCCCCACCCCTCAGATCAGCAGCCAGAGACAGGAGAAGAAAGCAGAAGGGGGCTGGGAGGGCCCACGAAGAAGGCGTCCCCTGTGCCCATCGAGCATAACAGACGAGGCCGTGGGGTTCACAGCACAGAGGTTACGGTGACCTTGAGAAGAACCAGTCGAGGAGAAGTCCAAGTGGTCTCCAGGGAGGGGAGAAATGAGGCACGAGGGCACACAACCCAGAGGTTATGCCCCTAAAGGAAAAAGAGATGGAATGAGAGCTGGAGAGCAAGCTGCGCGGGGTCACTTGCAGGTTTTCCGTGATGTGAGAGAGAATTGCACATTCCTGCGATGCTGGGAAAAATCTGGCAGAAGGCACGGGCCAGGTGCAGGGAATTGGATAGTCGGAGCGGGCTGTAACAGAAGGGTGGCCTCAGTTTCCGATGGGTCCGGGCCTGTCCAAGCCTGGCGGCCTCAACAGACCATCCAGCGTGGGGGTCAGGGAGCCAGCAGGAGAGTGGGTGGCCTTGAGGCGAAGGGAACACGTAGCTGCGGCCAGGCTGGGATCAGGGGAGCCCCGGGGGAGAAGGAGGCCACCTTGCTCCTGGACACTGGGTCTTGCCTGTGCTGGAAGCGCAGTGTCTGGGATCCGCCCCCAGCTCTGACCTACTGGTGCCCTGGGCCAGCCGGAGCTGGAGCCTGCTGGAGTCTCCTGTGTCCTGCCCGGGATGTGGCTGGAGCAACGTGAAGTGGCCGTGGACACAGTGCACAGAGCCCAAGGCAGTTTGGCGAGAGCTGTCGCCTTTTTGCAGTCAGGTCTGAGAGCACCAAGGCTCGGCGGGCCTGTCAGGAGGCACAAGGGAAATTAGCCTGCCCCGTCAAGCCCAGGGGGGGTCAGGGGAGGCACGCAGAGGAAAGCAGAGCTATCTCTGCCCCCGGGGTGCAGGAAATACTGGACGCTGCTCGCCGAGGGCCGTGGAGCGGGTCCCCACGTCCCCAGGGAGGTCCACCTCTTTGACACTCGAGAGTCCGTTGGCTGGTATTTACTGCGCACTTACTACCGGCCAGGCACCGTCCTAATGCTGGGGGATAGTGGTGAAAAGGCAGGGCAGGTCCCTGCCCCCCAGGATCTTACACTGCCCGTCAGGGCCGGGCACAGAAATATGTAAGTCGACCCAGGAACCCTCCGTTCACCTTGGACGCAACCGAGCGAGCACGGCGCAGTCCGGGTTTCCCTCCCCAGGCCGTGGCAGACATCTCCAGTCGACCCAGGTTCCTGGAGAGAGTGGTTGATTAGTCATGTCTGCACGGTCACGGTATCGGGAGTGGAGACCCTGTATTCCAGATACTCGCCTTTCCTGACGCAGGCAAGAGGTTGCAAAAGGTCACAGTACCGGACTCTTTCTAGGCTGCACTTGGAGAGAGAAGCCGTGGGGACCTGAATACCGAAGTGCGGAGTCCAGTGCCGATGCTGCCACTCATTGGCTGAGTTGGCCGATCAATCCACTCCACCTGGCGGTGAGATGTAAAAAGAAGTTTCTGTTCACAAGAGGCAGAGCCGCCCCAGGTCGGAGCCCGGGCCACACAGCCACGTGCACGTCTGACCAGGCCTGGTTCAGCAGGTGCACGGTGGTCAGACCTGCAGCTGCCCTCCTCCCGCTACCATCTGACAGGGCGAGAGCCTGTTTCACCTCTCTCCCTGTTCTGAACTCACCTTGCTCAGCTTTCAAACAGGAAGAACCAAAATAAACCCGGCTACGCCTGTCCTGGGGCCACGAGTCTGTGGGTCCTTCCTTCTCCCTGCCCCGGGCCTCTCCTCTGGGCCCTTTTCCCAGAATCTCCAGCCTGTTGGTCAAGCCAACCAGTGTCTGCTGAGGCCCCCTGAGGCCTGGGAGCCATGGAGAGCTGGAAGACAGGAGAAGGTGCTAACATTTAATGAGCACCTGCTGTATTCAGGTGCTGGGTCATGTCACACAGAGCTTCACAAGGCAGAGGTTATCACCCCCGGCTTAACAGCCAAGGGAAACGCCCAGAGAAGTTACATGCGGGGCCAGACTAGAATCCAGGGCTCTGCGCTGTGAATCTGAAACTATGTCTTTTTCTTTTCCTTTTTATATTTTGGAGAGAGAGCGTGGGGTGGAGGGGGGGCAGGGGGCAGAGGGAGACAGAGTCCCACGCAGGCTCCACGCCCAGCGCAGGGCCCAGCGCGGGGCTCAGCCTCACGACTCTGACTGAGGTCAAGGCCTGAGCCAAAATCAAGAGCTGGACGCTAAACCGCCCTCGCCACGCAGCTGCGTCTCTCCGGGGTTCTCTTCCCCCCCCCCCCCACGTGCTCGGGGTCCACGCCTGACCGTTCACTCCGGATGCAGCAGCCTGTTCCGTATCGAGCAGGAGTGAGCACATCCAGTCCTCCTTCTACAGATGAAGAAACTGAGGTTCACCTAAGCTTAGACTCCAGAGCTGACGCTTTGCGCCCCACGACGTTGGCCTGAGAATCGAGAGACCTGGGCTGCTTGCTGGGCGATGCTGGGTCTGCCCTTTGCCACTCTGTAGAGGGAAGTGGAGTTGGAAGAGTTGGCTTCTTTCTTTTATTTCTTAAAAAATGGTCTAATTGAATTTTTTAAAATCTGGGTATGGTTGACACCCAGTGTTAACGCTAGTTTTGGGCGTACAAATAGTGATTCAACAGCTCGCCGCCGTGCTCGCCACAAGCGTAGCCCCACCTGTGGCCACGCGGAGCCGATACAGGCCCGCGGACTAGACTCCCTGCGCCCTGGTTCTTATCCCAGGGCCCCTTTGGAGGGTGTTTTTCCAGAGTGGTTTGCTCAGCCCTCCTTTCCTGGAATCCGCAGCTGCAGGCCAGACCCGCCCCGAAGGTCGAATGGGAATAAAGGGGGCGCCCCCTGCTGGCGGCGGCCGGGATCGTCCTCCGGGGCTGAGGTCCCCGACCCGCCCAGCACCAGCCCGCCCCTGCCCAGAGCCCTGGGGGTCCGGGTCGGGGTCCAGGTCCGGTCCAGGGTGCACCAGCCTGGGGCTTTTCATAAGGTCTCCTGGTTCGGGACCATCCAGAGCCGGGCCTGCAGACTTCTGGGGTCGGACCGTTGGGAAGTCTGACCGTGTGTCCTGGGCTGGGGATCCTGCAGGCCGTGGGGGTGGGTGGGGGGTGGGTAGGATTCTGTAGGAGCTGCCGACCTGCACGCCCACACGCACACACGCGTGCACCCTCACCCTCCATCCAGCAGCCACGGAGCAGTCACGCGGTGTGCGCGAGAATGTCAGGCCGCCTTTAATGGAAACCTGCAAAGGCCCCCTTGGGACCGTGAGAGGCTGCGGGAACCGCCTGGCAGCAGGAGTGAGTGGTGTGGATTTTTGGATCATCCGGTGGTTTTGTGGATCGATGCGAGTTCTGCTGTTTACAGCGGCCGTGCTCTCACAGTAGGGTGGGCCAGGGGTGAGAGGGGTTCAAGGTCAGGTGTCAGGGATGCAAGTCCAGGGCGGGATCCTTGAGCTCCTTGAGCTGTGAGGGTCTTGGTGAGGAAGTTAACCGTTTGGACCTCAATTTCTTCCTCCATAAGGCAGGTGCTCGTCCTGCCAACACACACACACACACACCCCGCTCCGGGTCCCGAGGAGCACACGGGGCCAGTGGGACTGCAGGAGGTTGGTCGGCGGTGGATGATTTTGGAAGCGACGGAGCAATAGAGTCGGAGGGAGGGTGCATCGGGGCCAGATGCGCACCGCCGCTCACTACGGGGCCGGGTTGCCCAGTCTCCCTGGGTGCCTAGTTCCTCATTCTGTAACCTAGCATGACCTCATGCAGTGGTTGTGGCAGCTGAGTGACAGAAGCGGGTCGGGGGCTTAGAGCAGTGCCTGGCACACGGGACTCGTTTAAACATCTAGGAAATCGAGTCTTGGCAGGGGGGGCTAGTGACTTGCTCCGGGGCTCAGAGCCAGGGACAGAACCCCGATCCTCGGACTCCATGCCGATGCCCATCCCGCCCCACTGGGTGGCGTTGGTCCAGGCCATGGACGGGTCTGCAACGGGGATGGGGGGGCAGTGGTTGAGGTGTTGCCTCCCAGGCCCTCAGAAGCCCAAGGAAGCTCACAGAGTCAACCACATGGGCCATGGGCTGGGAGCCTGGTCCCTCCGTCCCCAGTGAGGTTGTCTCTGCACACACTGCCTTGGTGGGTAACAGAAGTCCCCTCGTGCTCAAGCGTGCCCTATAAAATCCTGTACCCTCGAGGTGCACGGCCCCCAGAGGCTCAGAAGGCAGGCACCAGCCTCCCGGTTCCCTGGCCTGGGGGCTGAGGCCTCCCTCCGCCTGGGCATTGCAGCTGAGGGGGTCTTGGACCCTTGGCGGGAGTGAGGGGCGAGGGCCCAGAGCCCTCTTCCACCCTCCCGGATGCCCTCCCGGATGCGCATCTGCAGAAGCTAACCTGGGGCTGACGCTGCACCCCTCCCCCCCGCCCCACGTCTGCGAGGAGCTGCAGCACATTAGGCCAGGACAGGAAGGGGGGTGCGCCGCCCAACAGCCCACCGCAGAAGCCTGAGGAGAGTGGCATCCCCAGACAAGCTCCGTCTCCGCGGGGCCGCGGCGGGCGGGTCCCTCCCCGTCTCATGCGTGCACGAGGCCTCCCGTGAGTTAGAGAAAGAAGTCCCTCCCCGCACGCCCTCCCTCCCACCCTCGGAGCCCCCACATTCCCAGGAGCTGAGCTGGTCCCCCTCCGTGATGCCACGGGGCCCGCTGGGCGTGACCTCACCCGTCACCGCGGCACTGGTTCCCGCGGCCTGGCTGCTGGGACGGGACACGCCTGGGTGAAGCCGGTTGACTGGGAGGGTGAAGTGGAGCTGGGGGGCTTCGGCTGAGTGGGGAGGCGGCTGAGAGAGGGAGGTTCGTGCCCCGCAGACCCCGCCTCGCATTAGTGACGCTCGGAGAGAGAACGTGAGATCTGGGATCGGGTTTGCAGGAGAGCAGACGCGGCCCGTGGCAGAGGGAGGAAGGAAGCGCCCCTGCGAATCACTAGGTGAAGCTATTTCTTGGGGACCCATCGAGCGGGCCTCCTGGTTTCCTTCAAGAGCTACATGGGATGCCAGGGCCGCCCCCGAGGGAGCCCCGTCTGACGGCGCGGCCCAGCCCCTGGTCCTGGGGGCAGTCGGGCTCGGTCGGGACGCACATGCACTTCCCCACATTGGCCGGTGCGGGGGGGGGGGGGGGGGGGCCTGAGGCCTGCTCCCAGGCCCCGCATCTCCGTGGAGGTTCCCAGAGTGGGTCATAGACGCGCGTGACTCTGAAGGGCCGTGGCGCATCGCACAGCAGCTGCTCGGTTCACACTGTGCTTCCCGACGGGCCTCGTCTCCCCTTCGGAGGGATCTTCGCTGGGCGTTCATTCCCAGAGATGCCGCTTTCGCGTTTCCCGGTCCTCAGCCTGGCGGGGTCCAGAATTCGCAGGGCAGGGGTTCCCACGGCGGGAGGTCGTGTGCGGGAACCGCGGGGCACAGCCGCGCGTGGTGGGGGCCGGAGCGCTGCCCGCAGGAGCGTGGTGGGTGCCCGAAGCGGGAAATCCCGCCGACAGCGGGGCTTATTTTTCTCCCATTATAAGGAATCCTGGCCCAGATGGTGCCATCGGGGGGTCCAGCCCGTTCAGTCTGTCTCTCCGCTCTGTGTCTTCATTCTTGTGTCCACAAAACGGCTGCTGTGCCTCGGGATCTCGCGTATGTGTTCGTAGCATGAAGGAAACGGAAGGGCAGAAGGGAGGAGCTGCTGCCGCCGTGCCAGGACTTTTATAGGGAACCGGAGAAGGGCTACCGGGGGGCTCCGTCGGTTAAGATCCGGCTCTTGCTTCCACTCAGGTCGTGAGCTCAGGGTCATGAGGTCAAGCCCTGGGTCGTGTGTGGGGCCTGCTTGGGATGTTAGGATTCTCCGTCTCTCTCCGCCCCCCCCACCCCACCCCACCTCTGCTCACGCGCTCTCCCTCTCTCCCCCTCTCCCTCTGTCTCAGAAAGAAAAGGAAAAGAAAGTGAGGGCTTTCCCAGGAGACCCCCTGGACATCCTAGTGGCCAAAACTGGACACGGGCCCCTTCTAGCTGCAAGGGAGCCTGGGATACTGAGCACGTGGGGTTCTCGTGGTGAGGAGGACGGGTGGAGTGGAGCGTCCCCGCCTGGTAGGGCTGTGCCTTGTGTAGCAGCCCACGAGGTCAGGACCGTGTCTTGTCCATCCTTGTCCCCCAACCGCAGCGGGCCTGGAGCCTGGCACACAGAAGGGGCGTAACCAGCCGTTTGGGGGGAGTGGCCCATCCCCACCGCCGAGGCCCCGGCGCACAGATGCACACGCACCTGCTCCACCGAAGGACAGGACAGTGGCCCGTGCGGCAGCCCCTGGAGACGCCCAGAGGTGCGAGGGCCCCGTGGGGGCCACCAGGACACTGCCTCGTCGTCGCCCCTCCCCAAGGCCATTCGGCCACCACGAAGGAGGGCCCAGCAGTGCTGCGGAGGACACGGGGTGGCACCCCCCCACCCAGAGCCTCCGGTAGCCAAGAGCAAAGCCTGGAATTTGGTGTTTGTGCAGAAAGGCTGAGGAAGGAGGCAAATCAGAGCCCAGAGGGGACTCACGTCCAACCAGAGGGCGGAGGCGCGCTCCCCAGCAGTCATGACACCTGCTCGGCAGCAGCTGCTCCCTGGGGTGGAGGGTCCCACCCCGAGGCTCCCCTGCGAGCCACAGCGGAGACTGCTCAGGTCAGCACCCCCCGCCCCAGGAACTGCTCCCCTCCACAGTCTGAAGCCCACCAGCTCGGCGCCTGGACCAACCCAGCCCTGCCATTTACTGCCTGTGTGGCCTCAGTGTCCTTCCCTGTAAAGTGGGGTGACAGATGCCCCCCCACCCCACACCCCTGTCCCAGGAGCGCTGCCCGGACCTAGGATCTAGTGACACAATGCAGATGGAAATGTCCAAGGCTTCGGCTGGGCCTGGGCTCTTCTGTAAGGTTCCTTCCGAGCCACTTAGGTCTCCAGACGTTGGGTTTCCTGAAGTTCACCGGGAACAAGGTGACGCCGTGTTGGGGTACGGGGCACAGCACTAGGCCAGCCCTGCGCCCCTCCCACCCCTGCCCCTGCCCAACAGGAGGAACAACAGATGAGCTCTCCGTCCCCGCGCTGTCCCCGTCCCGTACGTGCCCAGCCCTGCAAGTCTGGAGTCCCCGCGCTGCCCATCCAAGCTGCTGCGCCTGCCCGGCTGCCTGAGGGGCATGGCCCAGCTGCGGGAGGGAGGCCGAAAGCTGGAACTTGAAGGGCTGCCCCGCTGCGTGGGGCTCCCCGTGACCCCAGCTGCCCTGCCTCCACCCTGCTCTACCCCGATTGCGGGGAGGGAGGCAACGGGCTGGAGGATGAAGGAGGCCCCCTCGGGCCAGAGGGACATCAGCTTCTGCCAAGCACCAGGCCAGGAGCCCAGGGTCCCTGGTCCTCAGGCCACCCCCGGCGGCTCAGCCTCTCATGCTGGCAGGCTGAGTTTGCAGGGCTGACTGTCCAGGACGAGGTGGGGCGGCACAGCCGTTGCCCGCCCCTTGTCGCTGCCCTCAGCTCGCCGTGGGGCCAGGACCCTCCAGATGTGGGACATTCCCTGTAAGGGCAGCATAATGTAGGGTCCGTGGTGTGGGCTTGGGGGTCAGACATAGCTGCGTGACTTCGGGAAAATGACTTAACTGCTCTATGCTTTCTCACGCTGGAAGCTTCTGGAACCAAGGAGTTGCTTTGCCCTCCTCCCTACTGTCTCCACAATTCCCTCCTCAGTGTCCTCTCCAGGGAGGGAACAGAGTTCTGGGGCCCCTGGGAAAAGGCAGTGAAGCCCACCCTGCAGCCAGAGCCTGCCCCGAGCACAGCAACCTCCTTTGCCGAAGAGCCAGTGTGTACAGGGCACAAGGAGACAGAGTCTGCAGGGAGCGGAAGCCACCCTGCCTGGCCGACCGGCGGCTGCTTAGGGCTCGCAGCCCCGTGTGTGTGTGTGTGTGTGTGTGTGTGTGCGCATGCACGCGAGAGAGACAGTGAGCCTCATTAAGCCATAATTCACATATCATGCAATTCACAGTGTGCAGTTCAGTGGTTTTTAGTATATTCACGGACTGTACCTCCATCGGCACCATCAACGCCAGGACATTGGCGTCACCTCCGAAAGAAACCCCATGCGCTGAGCTACCACCCCGCCTCCGCACATCCCCGCCAGCACCAGCCCCCAGCCCTCGCCACCACTGGCGTACTCTCTCCATGGCCGTCCCCGCCGTGCACTGTTGCTAAAGTACGAGGAATCACACACCGTGTGACCGGCTCCTTTCACTTAGCATAATGATGCCGGGTTCCCCCACGGTGCGGCGTACAGCGGTACTTCTTTTCGTTGTCAGATGATGTTCCATTGTAAGGAAGCACCACATGGGGTTTTGCATTTAATCCATTCATCGGTCGGCGGATGTTGGGGTGGTTTTTCACCCGTTGCCTCTGGGACCCATGCTGCTGTGTACATTTGTGTTTGTGTGTTTGTGTGGGCGTATGTTTTCATTTCCCTTCGGCGTGTGCCTAGGAGGGGACTGCTGGGTCACAGGGCACCTTGACGTTGAGTCACGTGTGGAACTGCCAGGCCGGCTTCCGCCTGGTGGCGGCACCCTTCCATCCGGCCCCAGCAGCTGTCCCAGTTTCCCCACGTCCTTGACCACACTTGAGTCTATCTTGTTTACTTTGGCCATTCTCCTGAGTGTGAAGCGATATCTCTTCGGGTTTCGATTTGCATTTCCCCGTTGGCAAACGATGCCGAGCTCTTTTTTGGGCGCTCATTGACCATCTCTGGGAGGAAAGTCTGTTCAGACCGTTTGCCTATTCTTTACTCGGGTGGTCTTTTTCATTATTGGGTTGTAAGAGTTCTTTATGTATTCTACACGTAAGCCCCATAAGCCCCGTATCAGAGAGACGGAGTGCACGTGTCTTCTCCCATCCCCTTTTTACGTCCTTGGCGGTGGCCTTGGAGGCAGGTCTACGTTTTGACGTCGTACCTGTTCCGCTGTGCATACTTTCAGTGTCGTATGTCGCTGTGTGTTTTTAGTCGAGTGCTTCTCCCGTGGAGGAAACGAACCAGACACTGGGCTGTCGTGCTGGGCTGAGGGGTCCTGGGGCTCAGAGTGGACCGCGGGGGCTCCTTCAGCAGGGAGTCAGGCGCCCACAGCCTGCAGGGCCGGGACGCGGGCCTCACCAGGCCCCCAGCTCCCTCTCCCTGCAGAGACCCCTTCAGTCCGGGGCTGGGAGGGATGCTCCGTCTGGGACTTGCTGCCCTGACTGGATCAGTAAACCCGAGAGGTGGAAACAGAGTCTAGAGACAGGTGGCCCGGGTTCGAGTCCTGGGAAGGCCACTAAGGGACATGGCATGCGGCGCAGAAACGCCATCTTCCTGAACCCCATTTTCGGTCTCTTAAGACGGTAGAGGCGGTGGAGGCGGCGTCCCTCCTCGGCATCCGGGACCGCGGGGCAGCAGGGTCTCAGGCGCTCACTCGCTCTTGTGCCCCACAGCCATGAAGGCCGACCGGAAGCGCCTGAAGGGCGAGAAGACGGACCTGGTGAGCCAGATGCAGCAGCTGTACGCCACGCTGGAGAGCCGCGAGGAGCAGCTGCGCGACTTCATCCGCAACTACGAGCAGCACCGCAAGGTGGGGCCTGCCTCCCCGCCTCCCCCCTCCCCTCCCCCTTCCTCCCCCCTTCCTTCCCCCTTCTCTCCTCCCCTCCTCTCCCCCTTCCTTCCCTCCCCCTTCCTCCCCTCCCCCTTCTTCCCCTCCACCTCCCCTCCCTCCCCATCCTCCCTCCCTCTTCCTCCCCTACCCACTTTTCCCTCCCTGTCCTGGACTCCCCAATTCCCTCCCCCCCCCCCGTTCCTCCCTCCCCCCAGACCCCATCTTCTTCCCTTCCCCGCCTCAGATACCAGCTCCCTCTCCTCCCCTCCCTTGCTCCTCCCTCTCTGCCCACCACCCCGCCCCCGCAGACACCCCCCACCCCACCCCCCACCCCACCACCCCCCCTGCGTACAGGACACCTTCTCTGCCATCCCAAGGTCTGGCTTCTCCAGCCCCTGAACACACACTCACTCCTGTGTCACCTGATGCTCGCCTGAGGAGGCTCCCGACGTATGTGGCCCGGGCCTGGGTATGGAGCTGAAATGGGCACAGCCCCAGCTGGGGGCCCCCAGCCTGCTGGGCAGACAAGCCTGGATGGGCCAGCACAGCCCAGACAGTGTGGACTCTGGCTTCTGGCAGGCCCGGGTTCAGATTCCGCCCCTAGGGGTGTCCCAGGGTGTCTTGCCTAACCCCGGAGAGCCTCAGACCGTGCAGGGGCGTGCGGAACACTGGCCGAGGTGATGAAAGCAAAGCACTCAGCGTGGCGTCTGGTGTTGAGCCAGGGCTCCGTAAATCCTAGCCCGCGTTACTGCTCCCGTAACGACAGTGTGCGGAGACAGCAGGAAAGTCTGCCTGCAGGGGAGGAGCCTTGGGGGCTTCACAGAGGAGGTGACCTAGGATTGGGCTCTGGGGGCTGAGTAGGAGTTTAGTCAAACAGATGGGTTATGTCCACTGCTGGCTGCCCCACCACCGAGCACAGGCGGTGTGTGAGCACTCCAGCGGCCATCCCGGGGCTTACGAGCAAGCGCTTCTGTCTTGCAGCGGGTCATCAAATTTGTTTTTCTCAGTGTGCTCGTACTTGAAAAAATTTCCACAGAGATCTACCTTCCCCCAGGACCGTGCCATTTTTTTTTTTAAGTCCCAGGTAACGACCCGCTCCCCCTTCCACGTCCAGCCAGCAACAGGGGGCAGGGTGGTAGCTTCAGCAGCCACCGGGACAGCCGTAGATGGCCACAGCTCCCTGGCAGCTGTCCCTCGTACGCAGTGCCTCCAGAAGACCCTCCAGATCCATTCAGAAAAAAAAAAATGGAATTTGGGAAACAATTTTTTTAAGTTACTGTCTTAAATGTCATGTGGGGCACATTGCTCTTGTGCTTCTAGCACATCAGTGAAATAGCAACACTGGGACGGTCTTTAATCACTGCCAGGTCCAACCCCATTTTACAGATGGGAGGCCTGGGGCCGTGAAGGGGCCAGAGACTGACCCACAGCCACATATTGAGAGCCAGAGACGTGAAAACCGCAAGCCCTGGCTTCAGCCTGTCTCTTCCGAGACCTTGCAACTGGACAAAAAAAAAAAAAAAAAAGACTTCCGTTGTATGCACAGGATGAGTGTCCCCATGCACAGGATTAAGGGAACCCTCAGGTGTCCCACGTGCTTGGTCCTGCCACGGCCCACCCCGCTCGTCCAGGCAACCCCTGCAGGCCTGCCTGGAGCAGGTAGGAGGACCCCAGTTCTCTGAGCTCCTGGGGTCAGCACAGACACAGGCTGCTGAGAGATGGGGGTCGGGGGCCCCCCAGGAAGCTCACAGAAAGTTGCACCTAAGGCACGTTCCCTGGCACATGGGTGCAGGTCGGAGGGGGCTTTGGGAGTCTCCACGAATCCAGCTGAGGATGTTCTCACAGCAAAACAGGCAGCCGGGTGGGGGACCAAGGGCCGGACACGGGGCCATCGGGTGGCGAGGCTGCTGTCCTCCAGCCAGGCCCATGTCCCCTGCCGCCCCCTCCTCTTTCTGTCCACTGAGCCCCACGTGCCAGCATCTGAGGCCCGGCACAGCGGGACGCACCCTCCCTTCCTAAGTCCCGGCCACCCTGACCCCCATCTGGCTCCAACCTCCCTGGCCAGTCTCCTGTCTGTGGCTTTCCTGCCTCAGTTGCCTGCAAGGACCGAGACCTCTGTCACACTCACGGGGTTGTGAGGTTCACAGATAGTTGCCTGAAACGCTGAGGCACCGTACACGGCCTGTGTCGGGAACATTCCGTGTCGTTCTCCTGCTGCCGGGGAACGTGATCAGGGAGGGAGCCCAGAGCCTTCACCCACGGGCCTTCCCCCGTCTGCACGTGACTAGCGCGGTCAGCGACTGCAGATAGACACAGAGACAAAGATGATCCTGAGGGCCCCAGGGGACCTTCCTCCGAGTGCAACAAGGTTTCGGAAGCAGCCCCTGGTACAGCAGCCAGTTCTAAGGGACGGTCCTTACACAGTTACTCAGTCCCGCACCCCCTTTCCCAGGCCCTTGTATGATCCAGGCCCGTGGCTGGTGCTGGGGGCAGATGCCCAGGACGTGGCTCGGTCCCCGGGGAAGGAGCTCTGCATCCGCGTGGGTGCAGAGGCCCCTGCCCCTGGTGCGCGGCCCCCACCTGACCCCCCTCCACACGGGAAGGAGAACTAACCCGCGGTGGCCTCCCTCCCTGCGCCGAGAGCCTTGCCTCCAGAACCTCAGGGGGCAGCTCCCCCTGGGACTGGGCGATAGCGCTGTCCCTCGCTCTGGAGCTTGCATGGCCGGGCCCACTGAGCCTCCGTCCCCCCGGGGGGCGGTGCTGTCGCTCTCAGGAGTGGGGCGGCCGATCAGGTGTGGGGAAGTTGAGTGACTCAGCCCATGCCCCGCAGGTGGCCGTGGACTGGGTTAGAGCGGGTGCATGTCACCCAGGCAGCCTGAGCCCAGAGCGGTGCCAGCAGCGCGTCCTGGAAGGGACGGTCCCCCGTGCCCCCCAGGCTGCCCTGAGCAATGGGGCTGCCCTGCTGGGACCCGGGTGAGCCGCCGACTGGAGGGGCGCATCCCTGCCCACGGCGCCGCGGGGCTCTTCTCCGAGACGTCTGCGTGGCCCGTGCCTGCCGACGGCGTCTCTGAACGCGGTTGAATGACCAGGGTCCCCCAGGCTGCTCTGGGGGGGTGGGGGGTGCAGGCCGCCAGGAGAGGACGTCAGCAGGGACTGCTGGGCCACACCCAGCTCTCCGCATGGACGATCCCGTTCAGGTGTCAAGATAACGCCCGTGTTGCAGGCAAGGGCGCCGAGGCCCCGTAGTCGCTGCAGCCTGTCCCTGCAAAGCCAGGGTTTGAGCCCCACTCCCTGTCCCAGACCACAGGCCCCAGCCTTGGCTCTGGGATGGGACGGCCCCAGGGAAAGGCCAGCCCTCGGCCTCCCCGGCTCTGGCCATCCGGCTGTCAGGCCCTCGGCGACAGGGCCGTTGAACAAGGCAGGACGGCCGCCCCTGCCCACAGCCCCCGGGCACACGGGGACCTTGAGGACGTCACCCGGTCCCCGAGGAATGGGATGACCTTGCTTGGGGCAGGGCCCTGTGCTGGACCCTTCTTCTCGGGACAGGTGCCTGCTGATCTGACGCTTGGCTCTTGCCCCCGGAGGTCAGGCCCCCAACACAGCCGTCGTTCCTTGGCTTTGCTCCGGCACGACGCAGCTGGGGCCCCGGGCCCTTCCCTGTGCATCCCGGCTCGTGGCGAGGGACGGGCAGGGGACCGTGCCGCCTTCAGACACGCCGCGCTGCCGGGTTCGGCCTGCCTCGTCCTCGGCTGCGCCCCTGCGCGGTGCTGCAGGATCCCGGGGCTAGGGGACGGGGGTCTCCTTCTCTGTCTCCCCTTTACGGTGACACACACGTTGCCAAGCACCTGGACAAAGCCCCCTAACTTCCCTCAGACGCCACGTATTTCCCACACGTGAAATCATTTCATCTTTATAACCTTTCTCTGAAACCATTAGGATCACCCCCTCCCCAGACTTGATGGGGTAAAAACAACTTGCTCCTCATGTTCGTTTGCTCCTCTGTTCGTGGAAACCGTGTTTACTGAGCATCTGCTAGTGGTTGGTCTCTGTCCCGTCCCCCGGCTAACCTGTAGCAGAGCCCCTCCCTCTGTCCAGGGGTCGAGGCCCCCCGTCCCCGCTCTAACGGCCTGGCGCTCTGTCCCCGCAGGAGAGCGAGGATGCCGTCAAAGCCCTGGCCAAGGAGAAGGACCTGCTGGAGCGTGAGAAGTGGGAGCTGCGGCGCCAAGCCAAGGAGGCCACGGACCACGCCACGGCGCTGCGCTCCCAGCTGGACCTCAAGGACAACCGGATGAAGGAGCTGGAGGCTGAGCTGGCCATGGTGAGCACCTGCCCCACCTTCACGGGGGTGCCCGGCCCCTGCTGGAAGCCGTGTGGCCCGCTGGGGACAGGGTGTGTGCACGGGCTCCTGGGGGCCCGCGCTGGAGTCAGGCAGGGCGGGCGAGGAGGGGCTGCAGCTGGGCGCGAGGACTGTGATGCTCGGTCAGCTTCCTTCCGCGTGGGCCCATGAGCCCCCTGAGCCCCCTGAGCCCCCTGAGCTCCCTGAGCCCCCTGAGCCCTCTGAGCCGGGGCCACAGCCTCTCCTCCACCTGAGCACCAGGTGAGTGAGCTGGAAGCCCATCTGCCCTCCCAGACTCCCAGGCCGCTGTCCACAAACAAAGCCCTTTTTTTGTTTAAAATACGCGTACTTGTTTAGGAAAACGTTTGGGAGAAAACGCACCAAAAAATTAAGAGTGGTGATTTCTGGGTGGTAGGATTGTAAGAAATCTCTAGTGAAATGTTTTACTTGGGTCGTCAAGGAAAAAATGTTATTTATTATTTTTTTTCGAATCCAAAACAAACTTCCAAACGCTGTGTTTCCCATGGACGTGCCCCGCCTGCAGGTGGGGACAGAAGAGCCCGGGTGCGAGTTCGGGGCTAGTGGAAGGGGTCCAGAGCCCTGGAGCCTGCTCTGCTGACTCCTGCGTGACCCTGGGTGCTGCCCTGACCTCTGGGCTTCAGCGCCCATTATTTGGTGCCAGAATGTGGGGAGGTGCCTTTGAAACCACCAGGGCTCAGCGTGACCGTGGCTGGGAGGAGAGCGTGCAGGGTGCTCCTGGGGGCGGACAGAGGCAGGGTGAGCGGGTCCCATGTAGCTCTCAGAGCACGACGTTCTCCTGCAGAACACCGGTGCCTGCTAAGTGTGTGGTGGTGGCCACGGGTTCTGGATTTGAATCCAGCCCCCATCGCTCTCCAGCTGTGTGACCTCAGGCCTTGACCTCCCGGGGCCTGTCCTGGAGTCTAAATAGGGATCATCGCATCTACCCCATTGGGCCTTCCTGGGGGGTTCAATGAACTAGTGCAGGGGAAGCTCAGCATGGTGCCTGTGCGTCATGGTGCCGTGGCGACTCAAAGGTGTCTCTGCAGTCACTTCCTTCGGGATCGTGGGACGCCCTGTGGCAGGCCGGGTCCCTGGGGCCCCCCTGGGTGTCCTGTCCAACGCTGACCCCTCGTGGTGAGAACTGCCCAGGCCGGAAGAAGCTGCAGCTGCCGGGTCCCCTCTCAGGGTGGGTGCCTTGCCCGGTGACGTCGGAGGTGCCTGCCGCTCGCACAGGAGCCTTCCCAGCTGCAGACCTGGAAGTGGGCGCGGGTGTGCCCAGAGCCCCGTGGATGGCACATGTGTCTTCCTGACCTCGGGGCACTGGCGTCAAGCATTCTGGGGCTTTCTGGGGTCTTTGAGAACTGGGAACCAGATCTCCTCTTGTCCTCCTCTCCCCGCGCCCACACTGGGCAGCTGCTTCCGTCTTGCCCTGTCCTCTGGCAGGCATCAGCCCCCCTGCTTCGTGTGGAGGGGTACGGTGAGTGCAGCCTAGGGCACTGGCCTCTTAGCAGTCAGCGTGGCCCACGTCTGCCTCGGGCTCGGCGGCTGCGGGAGGGCCTTGCTGAGAGGCAGGACAGCCCCAGTGTCGGGGTGTCCAGCAGACTGCAGGTCCCCTCTGTCGCCCGCGATGCAGAATTCACACCTGGAGGCTTCCAGGGCTGCCTGCTCGAGGCGCTGCTGGCCCACTGAGACCAGAGGGAGGGCGCCTTCCCCGGGCGTGTGCCGCGTGTCCTCGGTGCAAGCAGCAGCAAGCGGCTCCGGCCGGCCCGGCACACGCCGGCCCTGGGAGGAAGTCAGCTCGCAGGTGCAATGGGAGGCAGCGGCCGGGGGCGGCTGCAGGGCCGGGGAGGCCCGGGTGCTAGTCAGGGGCCTGCTCGGCGCCGCCTCCTGGGGAGGACGAGCCCGATTTCACTTCGGTTTTTTCCTACGAGTCTGAATCAGCACCGGGTAGCAGAAGGGCCCATCGCGGGTCACTTGTTTACCTCGTATCTGGGGGCCCCGGCTGTGCCCACTGGTGAGGAGTGATGTGTTGAGTGACCCTGAGGTGCCACCAAGGCGACGGGAGCTGAGCTGGCGAATTCCCACCTGCCCGTGACGCTAAGACCATGCGACGCAGCAGGGGCCTGATGGGCTTAAGCGGACGCTCCCGACAAAGGCGTCGCCCCCCACCCCATCCGCCTCTGCGGGGAGCTGGGCTCTGGGTCTCCCCCACCGCGTGTGGCTCTGAAGGGCCTGCTTCACTTGAGTGAAAGCCCAAGACTCCGGCTCCCCAGGAAGCCAAGCCCTCTGGGTGTCCGGTGCTGGCGGCCCCCACGCTCCCACTCAGCCACCTGCCCTTCGGGGGCAACAGTCCTGAGAGCGCCTCCCGGCCAAACCGGGCATTACCGCTCGTGGCATGGTTTCCCCTCTGCAGCCACCGAGGCTCCGTGGGACCGCCCTGTGGGGTGTGTGTTCTCTTATTGAGATAGGATTCACGTACCTTAAACTCATCCTTTCAAGATGTAGGATTGAGTGGATCTCGGTATGTTCCCAGGGCCGCGCAACCATCAGCACGACCGACTTCCAGAACAAGTGCACACCTTAAAAAGGCGCTCCTGCCCGCTAGCAGTCAGTCCAGTCCGGCATTTACTCTTGTGCCCATTAGGGAGGTGGGAATAGGCGCGGCGGGCAGGAGCTCGCCCCGAGTGCCCAGCAGGTGGAGAGGCGGAGGCGGGAGCCCGGCGGGCCCTGAGCCGCCTGACGGGGCAGCTTCGTCTGCAAGGCCTTCGACGGGACGCCCGGCTGCTGGCCAGAAGGAGGCCCCTCGCCCGCCGTGGCTTGCCCCTCAGGCCCTCCCCACTGGCCTCCTCCACACGGAGGGGAGGGGGACAGCACTGCCATCCCGCACATCACAGGCTCCCCCAGGAGCTCGGTGCGTGTTGCCCTGGTTTCCTGTCAACGAGGCTTCTCACCCTCGGCCCTGCTGACACTTGGGGCCACAGAAGCCTTTGTGGCGGGGCCGTCCAGCCGCTTCCCCAGCTTCCATCCCCGAGGTGCCAGTCACCCCTCCCAGCCGGGAAGACCCAAATCTCTGGACGTTTCCCAGTGCTCCAGAACGGGAGGTTGGGGGCAGCTCCCGCCCCAGCTGAGAACCCCTCTTCTGTAAATGTTCCTCTAGCGTGGAGCAGGGGCAGCCCCGTGTCAGCATCGGTCTGCGCCCCGGCCCTTCAGTGCTAACGGAGTCCCCGTTGGGTCCTGCCCTCCCCGGGCTGTGTGACCTCTGACGGGCACTCAGCCTCTCTGAACCTCAGGCCCCACTTGTATGAAGTCAGGTCTGTAACACTCTCCTCCCAGGGCGACGGTGGGGGGAGGCGACGGTGCGTCAGGGCAGGTGCACACAGATGTTGACGGGCATCCTGCCCTAGCCCCATCCTTCCTCGGGGCCACCACGATGATGTGTCCCTTCCACTCGCCAGTCACCAAGCAACCTCAGATCACTTTTAACCTGCCCAGGCCTCTGTTTCCTTGTCTGTAAAACTGGGGGTCGCCACAGGCCCGGGCGAGAGTCAGGCGTAGGGAGGCTGGTGACAGGCAGGGTCACGCAGGAGGGGATGACGGGGACGGCCGGGCTCTGGGCTGGCGCTGCTTCTGCCGAGCACACCTCCTGGCCCTGGACGGTGCCGTCGTGGAGCAGCGGACCGACCTGCTCGTTTCCCTGGAGGTTCTGCACCAGGCTCCTCTGGGCCTTTGGCCGGCAGAGACGTCCCAGGACAGGCGGGAATCCCGACAGTGAAGGATTCCGCTGAGCCGCGCTCCCAGCGCCCGGGCTCGCTCGTCACACAGACTACTCCGTGTGCCCCCAGCTGGCCCTCCAGCCACCCGGGGCCTTCATCAGCCCGACCCGCAGGGAGGCCCAGGGCAGGGTGCTGCCCACCTCCCGGGTCTTGTCACCCCGTCTTAGCAAGGACAGAAAGGATCCACAACCCCCAGCTGTGACTTAGGGACCACACAGTCGTGAGACTGGCATCCTGGGCCTTCGTGGGGCTTGGCCCGTCCAGCTCCTGCTTGTGACGTCGACGCTTATGGTAACAGGCACTGACCCTTACTGAGCGTGTTTCCCACAGCCCCGTGCTCTCCGGAGCAACCGTGTGACCCCCGTCAGACAGAGGAGGGTGCGGAGGGGTGAGGGGCCTCACGCCAGAGCCCCCGCCAGGACGGGCACAGGCCGATATCCGAGCCCAAACTCCAAAGCACGTTGCTGGGCCGCTTCATCACACGACTGCAGGGGGTGCTCCTTACATGGAAGTGATCCCTCCCCGTTCTCCGTCCGACTGGTGAGGCCTCGCTCAGGGTCACACAGCAAGTTAAATCCTAGGACGGAGTTTGAACCCGGTCCTGACTCCTGTCGCCGGAGGGTGTTTGAGCCAATGTGCCGACGACATCAGTAGCTTGAAACTCCAGGCGCAGAGTGTTGAGGAGGCGGTAGAGGCTCAGAGGGAGGAGGGAGTCCCAGCACTAAGTTGCGTTCAGTGCAAGAGGTCAGCCCAGGGAACGCTGTGTGGACGGCCGCGGGGAGCTGATCCCCGCAGCCCCCTGCGTGCACACACACGCCTGTGTTCCGTTCAGCTCCTGGGCCTCTTCTGTCGTCTGCCTGTTGGCTGTGTTGTGAGCAGACCATGTAGGGGTCCCTGTGCTTCAGAACTCGGAGGCACCAACATCCGCCCCGTCCCACCCCATAGGACTGACCACCACCACCTGTCCTGCAGGACTGACCACCACCTGCCCCATCCCACAGGACTGACCACCACCACCCTGTCCTGCAGGACTGACCACCACCACCCTGCCCTGTAGGACTGACCACCACCACCCTGCCCGTAGGACTGACCACCACCCCATCCCGCAGGACTGACCACCACCACTCTGTCCTGCAGCACTGACCACCACTAACCCCACCCCGCAGGACTGACCACACGCGCCCCATCCCACAGGACTGACCACCACCCTGTCCCACAGGACTGACCACCACGCGCCCTGTCCCGCAGGACTAACCATTGGGGACCCGCCCCCTCCCCTCAGCCCCCGCAGATGTCAGGTACAATGGTCCCAAGCTGCCCGCTGAGTTTAGGAGGCGCCTCTCCCAGGCCCACACAGAGCTGAGGCCCCACCGGGAGAAGAAAGCCAGGTGGGGACACAGGCGACGCTGCCTCGGGTTTCCCTGTGCTTCCTGCGCACCTGCCTGGGGCTGTTTGCGGGGGGGGCGACGCTGCAGGTTAATCACGCGGGCAGACTGAGCTGGGGTTCGCTTCCCAGCCCCGAGTGTGCCTTCCAGGAGCCGGGATGGATCGGGCGGGAGGAAGCCAAGGGACTAGGGCAGCTTGGTGCCCGGAGCGGTGCCCGAATGGGGGCCGAGAGGCCAGGTGCCCGTGCCCTGGAGGGCAAGCAGATGTGTGCGGTCGGGGCGCGTGTGGCCACGTCGCCGTGTGGCCGCAAGCCTGCAGTGCCCTGGGTCACAGCGCTCCCGCCCGCCTCCGCAGGACCGTCCCATGCTCTCAGGCTAGGGCGACAGATTCCCTGAGCCAGCAGCCCGGACGTAGCCTGCTTCCGCTACTTCTGAGGATTTTTACTGATCGTGCACGGGCCCAGCTGCCAGCCAGTGCCTGCGGATTCCGCAGTGACCGGCGGTGACCGGCACAGCCCATCCTCTGCTCCGTGGACTCAGGAGTCTGCGTTACCTGTGGTTATGCCATTGCCCGGAGGAGCGTGGGTGCTGTCGAGACCACGGGTGCGTGGCCGGACTCCCCGGCTCGCGACCCGACTTGAACGTTGTGGCTTCTGGGCTTCTGGCTCCTTCTCTGTCAAGCACAGAGAATCTCCCAGTCCCTCCTCGAAACCCAGGGCTGTCGCACTGAGCACATGATCGTTTTCTAAACCGGAGAGATTACTCCCTGCTTGGGAGATGGGCAGGCACCTTCGGCTCGGCCTCCTGCCCCGGAAGGGAAGTGAGCTCATAGACGCGGGGCGTCCAGGCTAGACGAGCCCCCAGCATTGCTTGCTCTGGGGTTTCCCTTTTGCAGGTGGGGAGGCCGAGGCTCAGGAAGGCGGTGACTTGTCCCCCACTCTCACTCAAATCCCAGCAGTTCCTTGGAGAGCCCGAAAGGATGGGTGATAAGTGTCCTCGGACCCCCTTTCTCTCCCAACCCCGGCCCTTCTGTTAGCGGGAGCTAAGGGGTAACCCCCGCTGAGCCCGCAGGGCAGGTGGCTGACCCTGAGGGGCACTCGATGCGCAGCTGGAGGTGGCCTGCTACCAAGGTCGGCCCGCGGCTTCCTCACCACCGTGCGTCTTAGCCGAGCAACGGGCCAAGAGGTCCCCTCTCGATCACATCGTCTCTTTCTGTCCCCAGGCCAAGCAGTCCTTAGCTACGCTGACCAAGGACGTCCCCAAGCGGCATTCTCTGGCCATGCCGGGCGAGACGGTGCTGAACGGCAACCAGGAGTGGGTGGTGCAGGCGGACCTCCCCCTGACCGCGGCCATCCGGCAGAGCCAGCAGACTCTCTACCACTCACACCCCCCCCACCCTGCGGACCGGCAAGGTGAGGCCTGCCGCTGCTGCGGCTCTGGGGACTCTCGGGGGCCGCCGACCTCCCCGGCGCGGGCCGCAGCCCTCTCCACACCGTGGCTGCCTGCAGGGCGTGGACGGTGGGACGCAGAGTCCGAGGGATGGACCCAGGCGGGGCTGGTCTCCAGGCCCAGTCGGTGTCCAGGTGCGTCACCGCGGCCTCGGCTCTGCCTGCCTCCGTATGGCCTCGTCTCCGCGCCGTCTCTTTCCACGAAGCAGCAAAACCGTCTCCCGCAAGCTCAGGCTTGAAGGGCCAAAGTCAGGAGAAAGAAAAACTCTCTCTTTCCCTGTGTTGATACTAAATCCCAAAGAAGGATCTGCTCGGCCATCCTGGGTCGCACAGCCAGCCCCTGGACCCGTGATGGGTCTAAGGAGCGATACACTGACCCTCCAGCCTGGGTCTCGTGGGACCCCGTGGCAGGGGGCACAGAGCTCCTTGATCCGCAGCTCCACACAGTCACGGGGTGCGAGGGAGGGCCACACGTGTCATACGTGTTCTCTCGGGCAGGGGTGCAGCCTCTGGGCAACGTCTGCACCCTCTGGCCATGCTACCAGCCCCAAACCCCTCTGCACATCTGCAGCCCACCTGCTCCTTTCCTGTACCTCCTGTGAGGTGTGTTTGGGGTTGGAGAGAAGTGGACGGACTCGGGGGTGTGTGTTTGGGGTTGGAGAGAAGTAGACAAACCCTGGGGGGGGGGCGTTCGGGGTTGAAGAGAAGTGGATGACCTCGGGGGGTGTGTTTGGGGTTAGAGAGAAGTACATGGACTTGGGAACTGTGTTTGGGGTTGGAGACAAGGGGACAGACTGGAGGGCTGCACTGGTGATGATGGGGTGTGGGGTGTGGGAGAAGGTGGGGACCTGGGGGCGGCCTCTGAGCTCCTCGCTCGGGAAGCTGGTGTTGACCAGCCGTTGGGATTGTGCGAGGCCCAGGGAACGTCCAGGTGGTGGGAGCATTGAGAGGCCAGTCACCCAGGAAGCTCCTGCCTCTTCTCCTTCCGTGTGGTTAGGGGAGGCCCTGACTGGATCCAGAGGCCCCGGGGCTTCTCCCCAGCAGCTGCTGTCTGGGGACGTGTGGGCCTGTTGACGGAGGGGCAGAGAGCAGGCAGCCCTTCCTCTCCGCCTCCTCCTCTGTATCACGGGGGCGCGGGGTGCACCCCTGCAGGGCAGCACCGGCGAGGACACTGTCCACCCCTCACTGACCAGCTGTCCCTGCCTTCCAGCGGTCAGGGTGAGCCCCTGCCACTCCCGGCAGCCCTCCGTCATCTCCGACGCATCTGCCGCCGAAGGCGACCGGTCGTCCACGCCAAGCGACATCAACTCCCCTCGGCACCGGACACACTCCCTCTGCAACGTAAGGCCAGCAGCAGCAGGGCCCGGGCCAGGGGCCCTGCCTGGAGACCGCAGGGCTGGGGGGCGGGGGGGCGAAGACGCACCCGCTGTTTCCTCTCGTCCACCCAGGGAGCACTCTGGCGGAGGCAATTCCTGTTCTGTTCTTTCCTTTTGCAAGAAGAGATGGATGTGGGGAGAGAAAGAAATGAGGCCTGTTTGCTCCTTGTGTCCGGGAGGGCAAGAAAACCCCCGAGGAAGGCAGGCCTGGGTCGGCTCAGGGTCTGCGCAGCCCGGGACTGCCTCGGGTGGGCTGTGTCTGGGACCGTGGGCCTCTCCTCCCAGATGTGACCTTCCAGAGCTCGGGCCTAACCAGTACTTCATTCCCCTCTGGAGCGAGTTCTCAGTCCTTCTTCCAGGAATGAGCCAGATGTTTTAATTTCCAGGAGTTGGGGGGCATGTATTGCTTCTGGACAGGCGTCCCGTGAATTTGTTCTGGGCTTTTTTGCTTCGCTTATTTAATCAAACACTTTTTGATGGCATGCTGGGCACCAGCTACCAAGACTGCGGGTCCCTAGGCCCCTGACGCTTGGTGACTGGCGGGCGGAGCGAGGGGACGAAGGTGGGTCAAGCATCCGAGGACAGGAAATACGGAGGGTTCCCCTGCCGTGAGGACAGACACACCACGGGGTCGGGCCTCCCAGTGCACGAGGAAGCTTTCTCAAAAGCTCAGCTAATGTTTCATGAACCAGCGTGATTGATAATAAGGTGAATAGGGTGGGAAAGAAGGACAAACTACGACGTGCCCGTGATAGGATCACCTACCTGGAAGCTCAAGAGGATAAGGTGTAAAACTATTAGAACCAATGATGAACACGTACGTGAATGGTACTGGTTGTAAATTAATGTATATATGTAAAAAAAAAAATCAGTAACTTTTCTACATACGAACAATCCTAATGGAAACTTTTTTCCTGTCAAAAGAACAGTGGAAAAGTAGCTAAAGACTACTGATAAAAATAGCAAAGACCGAACTTAAAATTAGTTGCCTTCGCCTGGTGACGAGGGCATCAGGGATGGCAGGCCCGGGGCCTCGCCCCCACGCCGCCCCGTCAGGATGCAGAGAAGGCTGCTCAAGGCCGGAATCCCGACGCTCAAGCCTGGGGTTCTGTTTCAACTTCCTTAAAGCAGTTTGTCTGTCACCAGTTCTCGGGACGGAACCCCGTGACAAAGGCTGTGTTGAATGACAGAGCCAGGGCAAGGAAGGGGGCCTCTGGCAGCTGCCCTTTGCCCCGAGGGCCCACTGTTGAGCTGTCCCTATGGCCGACAGCGCCCTCGCTCGTAGAGAGCACGGGTTAGAGACCTAGAGTAGCCACTTCCCCAGAGGCTATATTTTGAGTTTCCTGGTGGGCCCAAGGTGGCTCCGGGAGCCAGAATACTGCTGGAAAATTCTGCAGAAGGGGCTCTCTAAAGGCCTCTTGCAGTGCATTTGACCTCGCCTCTTGCCCAACTTGGCCTCGGCACATCCTGGCTGAGCAGCGGCAGGTCCAGCATACCTATTTCCAGGATCACCTCACGTAGGCACGGCCCTGCCGCCAGGACACGGGTGCCTTCATAAGCCAGCTGTCTGCATGTGGGCATTTCGGTGGGCACCGGCCTCACTCTCTGCCCCATGAATTGGGCGAAGATGGCCCTATTCCCAGGGTAGACCCCCCTGAGCTGCCTGCCAGATGGGTTCCGATTGCAAACCTTGGGATGGGACTAAAGCCTAAAGTACCCTCTGTTCCATCCCCGCCCTCCCTCAGCCACCTTCATCCCCCATTTCAACAGCTGTGCACGCAGGTAAGCCAAGAAGAGCCTGGAAAAAGCACCAGGTAACTGTTCTCAGGCCTGTGACCTGGCACCCGCGAAAACAGCCCAGCCTGGATGAAGGACCTCTCCTTCTTCTCTGGCCGCTAATTTAGAGCCGAGGTCGGGACTGAGTGCAGGGAAGGTGGAGGGATTGATGGACTCTGGCCAAGTGACCTACGGTTTCTTTATTGCTTTTTTGCCTGCAATTCTGGAAACAACCATCAGGGGCCTCCCTAGTAATGACTCGTGATCCCAGTGATCTGCGTGTCCCCCGAGGCAGGGCAGCCGGATTCTGGGACGGACGTAGTAGTGAAGGCTTTTGCACACCCACCTTCACGTGCCCCCTGAAAGGAGCACTGGGCCGGGAAGAAACGGCCCCAAACGAGTTACAGCTCCACGCTTGGTTCCGTGGTGCTGGTCCCGAGCCTCTCTGTGTCTGTAAATCAGGCTGATGAGTCCTGCTGCCCCCCCACAAAAGAGATGCAGTGAACTATTTGGGGGGAAATTAGAAGCTACCTAGTGTCTCCTGAGCCTTCCTGTCCTGAAATTCTTTATTTTTGTGTTTTTTTTTTCCTTTAAAATTGCATCTTTCTGAACAACACCAGGTATAACCAATCTCCAGTTCCAACTTGGACCAATTAGGACAGGAACTTAGAAGCCTTCAAGGGGCTGATTTGCTGGTCAGAGAGTGTTGGGGGTCAAGAGGCCTGAGCAGACAGGAGAGCACCCCAGGACCCCTGGTCCAGGCAGCACCTAGAAGCCCATCTGCCACTGTTGAGCCATTTGGGGATGTTTGCTTCAGGGGTGAGGGTGGGTTCCCCAGTACAGAGGCAGGGCGGTCCCCAAGAGACGGCTTCCTTCCACGGAAGACCCCACTCTCCCTGGGCCACCTCTGCTCCCACGTGTTGTGCGTCCCTGCTGTTTCATTTTCTCCCTCTTTTTTGGCTACAGGGCGACAGTCCCGGCCCAGTACAGAAGAACCTGCACAACCCCATTGTACAGGTAGGTGCACCTCCCCTGGCCACTTGGGCCTTCCCTCCACCCCATCTTGACCATGACCCCCCCTCCCGGCCCTGCCCTTTGTTCCCCTGGGCCCTCAGCACCCCACTTCCATACCGGGGACACCTAAGGCAGGAGAGGAGTTCAGCCCCTGCCTGTCAGCCATGGTTTGGGGCTTGGACCAGGCTCAGTCCCTGGTTTGCACCCCCCTGCCCTCCTTCCAGTCCGTGGACCCGTTAAGGGCACCTTCCATCCTCCTGCCCCGGCGAGGATCTTCTCCTGGTAGCCAAAGGCCGATGACTCTAGGCCCCCGGCTGCAGGAAACTGTTCCTTATTCATTTTTAACATTTCAGGACCCCGCCATCAGTAAGGAGGGGGCCACGGGGGGGGGGGCAATAGGAATGGAGTCAGAAGGGGTCTCTGAGGTCAGCTGTTTAGTCCTGGGGTTCCCAGAGGCTGGTCCCCGCGCTGCTCATCTGCACCAGCGTCCACCAGGAACAACTTTGCAAATGCAGGTTCCTGGGCCTTTAGCCCTGACTCTGATCCGCCAGGGGTGGGGTGGGGCGGGGCCCGGAATTCGGGTCATTCTGATGTGTCTGGGGAATCTTTAGTCTCACTTCCACCTTTTTGGTGGATAACATCACCCAGGGTCTTTGGGTTCGTAAAGCCCTTCTGTGGACCCCACCCTCCGGCCCCGTAGGCCCCCAGGCAGGAGGCTGTCCCCGTGGTCACTGTTGTCTCCACATCACAGATGAGTAACTGGGCTCAGGGAGCCTGGGGGGGGGCTTGATGGCTGGGGGGGGTGGGGTGGGCAGGAGTCCACAGCCTGACATAGCGAGGACTAGAACCCAAGCCCCAGCCTCCCCGCCCTACCATGGCCAGGCCTGCTTCTCGTCCAGGACCCTGAGGTCCCGGGGCCTTGCTCTGGGCGGCACGAGGCTCAGGTTTCTCCTTCCTCGTTTTCTGGGCTCCCCCGGGCCCCCTTTGTCCCCACGGGGCCTTTCCCACAGGAACCTTGTGCCCCTGCCCAGGGTGCCAGCCAGAGTCAGGTGCCCGGGGGCGCCCCCAGGCTGTGGGCAGGCTCAACGTAGGGGACAGTGGCAGCTCCGGCGGCGGCGGCTGGCGGGGACTGCGGGGTAGAGGCCCGGCCCGGCCCGGTGGTCCCCCCGCGGCCCGCACACGGCCCACCACCGCCCCGGGGGCTCCGCGAGCGCGGGCGGGGGCACACCGCGGCGTCCCACCCCCTCCGCCCCGCCCCCCCCGCTCGGCCCCGCCCCCTGACGCTCCGCCCCGCCTCCTGACCCCTCCGCCCCCCCCCCGCTCGGCCCCGCCCCTGACCCTCCTCCCGCCCTCGGCCCGCCCCAGCTCAGGTGGCTTTGTTCTCGCTCTCCCCCCCCGCACCCCGCGCGGCCGGCTCCTCAGTCACTAGAGGATCTTGAAGACCAAAAACGGAAAAAGAAGAAAGAGAAGATGGGATTCGGCTCCATCTCGCGCGTCTTCGCCCGAGGGAAGCAGCGGAAGTCCCTCGACCCCGGCCTCTTTGATGGTACCGCCCCCGATTATTACATAGAGGAGGACGCGGACTGGTGATGCCGCCCCTGGCTGCCGCGCAGGCGCGTCTGTGCGTGTGGACGTGCGGGCGGGGGGGGGGGCGGGGGGGGCGGGGCGGGCGCGGGCTGACGCTGGGGGCGGGGCGGGGCCGAGCGCGGGCCACGCCCCCCGAGCGCGGGCCCCGCCCCCTCCCGCGGCGCCGCCCCTGTAATTGCTGTACATACTCGACCGCGTGTGACTCTGTCAACTGTCGTCCTCGGAGCGATGCAGTCGTGTTGTTAACCTGGGTTTGTTTGTTTTTGTTTCTTCTACGTGTTTTTTTTTTCTTTTCTTTTTGTTCGGTTCGTTGGGTTGTTTTGTTTTCTTCCCCCCCATCCTCCCCATCCTCCTGCCTCCCCTCCCCATCCTCCCCATCCTCCCGCCTCCCCTCCTCATCCTCCCCATCCTCCTGCCTCCCCTCCCCATCCTCCCCATCCTCCCGCCTCCCCTCCCCATCCTCCCCATCCTCCCGCCTCCCCTCCCCATCCTCCCCATCCTCCCGCCTCCCCTCCTCATCCTCCTCATCCTCCCGCCTCCCCTCCTTATCCTCCCCATCCCCCTCCCTCCCCTCCCCATCCTCCCCCTCCCCTCCCCTCCCCATCCCCCTCCCTCCCCTCTCCATCCTCCCCCTCCCCTCCCCCTTCCCATCCTCCCCCCCTCCCCATCCTCCTTTTTATGAAACTTGAACACTTGAAGGACTGCTGTGTATTTGTAAATAACAAAACTGTTGTGCACTCCGTGCTTGTAAATGTCCCTTGTCCGAACTGCTACTTCTGGAGCCCGTCTGCCCAAGGATGTGGTCTGTTTTCGATGTCTCCCCCCACCCCTCCCCCGGTGTGAGCGCGGGCCCTGACCCGCCCCCTGACCCCCCAGGCCCCGGCCCGAGGCCCTCGAGCGAGCGAGCGAGCGAGCGAGCGCAGGCCGCCCACGTGGTCAGGGTGCGGGCCGCCTGGCTCGGGCTGCCAGGGTCCGCCGGGCTCTTTTTCACGGCCTGCCAGTTTTTAAATTGCGTTGCCGTTTCTTTCTTTATGGAAAAAAAAAAGAAAAAAGAAAAAAGAAAAAAAACTGTTCCGTTTAATTTATTTGCACAAACGCAGAAGACTTATTCTATCTAAATTATTACGTAAATAATGGAATGTATATTTTTCCACGGGGTGGGCGGGAGGCGGGTGTTTCTGTGTGGACTTGTCTGTTCTGTTCTCATGCTGCTGCCAAACTGTGCAAGGTAGACTCTAGGGTGGCCAGAACCCAGGGACCGTTGGATTTCAAAGCTTGCTTTTTCTCCCCCGTTCTTTGTTCTCCCTCGCCTGGCTTCTCCTGCCCCTCGCATGGAAGTGCACTCCACCTTTCTCTCCCCCACCTTCCCCCAATAGCTCCCTTCCAAGCCTTTGTAGATCTATTTATTTATCTGGAATGAGGAACGCTGACCCCAGTGAGCGGAGGGCCTACTGTCACGGCCACCTTCTCTGGGGTCTGTGTTTTGAGAGAGGTTGAGTGCAGAGTGAGGCAGCCAGTCACATGACCACGGGGACTCGACCTGAGTCGGTGCCACAAGGGTCCTCGAGGCGCATGGGTTCTTCCCTGCAGCTGTGTCTTTCTCCTCCTTGGTTAATTCTGCACGTGGGCCAGGCAGGGGCCGTTGGGGGAGGTGCCTGTCTCAGGGGGAGGGCGGCGAGGGACACAGGGACCAGCACCAGAGCCTCTCTGCCCTCCCCATTCTGGTTGGTTCCACACTTAACAGAATCTCTCGGGATCCCTCGGGCCCTGTCCTCCCCTTTGTCACAGCAGCCTGAGCCCGCTCACCCCAGGAGAGAAGGGCTGGCAGGAACATCTATCTGCCTATTTGGGGAGCAGTGTTGGCCTCAATGAGGCTTCACCAGCAAAGGAACCATGTGCATGTAACGCCGGGTGATGGAGAACACGTGAGCTAAGCCAGGGCCTCCTGAGGCCTAAAACTAGCTTCCCCTTTTCTTTTGACCTGTCACTCGTCCCCTGCTCCACCTTAACTACTAACACAGCTCAGTTCACCCACCCTCTGCACAACAGTAGTTGCGCTTTCTGCTAGCAGTAACATTTTCAGCTCTTACAAAGAAAGGAGATTGGAGAGTGCTGGAGAGTCTCTATTAGAAGCATAGGATATTTTGTCCCAAGTCTCTAAAACAAACAAACAAACAAACCAACAACAACAACAAAAAAAAAAAAAACCACCAGTAGGCTGCTCCCTTTCCTTCTGACTTGGTGGGGCGGTTGGGCAGGAGCAGGCAAAGGGCCCTGCCTAATAAGGATCTTTCTGGCCTCCTTTGGCTAAGCCCTAAGCCGTTTAACCAAGCCTGGCGGTGAGGAAAAGCTGGCATCTTCCTCTACGGAGAGAGATTTTAGAAAATATTTTTCTCCCCCAAGAGTTTTTTTTCCCTTTTTCTTTTGGTTGATTTTTATGGTTTGCCCTTTGCTTACGAGAAAATTACAACCACTCCTGGTAATGATTTAGTAGTTCCTTTTCATTTCAGTTTTTGTAAATTAGGAGATAAATCTAAGAGTTACTAAGGATGATTTATTTAAGAGAACTACGTCAAATAGCGAATGAGTTATGGGTAAATTAGATGAAAATAACTTTTCCCATGGGAAAGATTTCTCGAAGGCATGGATGCAAATATAAAATATAAAAAAAAATCTAAATAAAGCTTATTTTAAAATATTATTGAATTCTATGTTATTTGATTGCTTCTATCTTGCTCCGGGTGGGAGGCAAAGCCCCTGCATGACCTGCTCCTTGGATTCCAGGGCTGGGTCTGGAGGGGCTGAGGAAAGCTGGCTGAATTCTGGGCCCTCGGTGGGGCTGAGGCCAGGTGGCCTCCAGAAACCTCGCTTCTTGGCCGCCCTGACTGTAAGTGGGAGGAGCCGTCACATCCAGGGCTGCCTGTGGTCCTAATGCACCACCTCCAAGCCTGGCGCCCTGGCCCTGTGTTCTCCAAGCTCTGCGGCCCCAGTCAGCTTTCATCCGCTTCCTTCTACCCCCGGCACTCCTTCCAAAGGCCCGGAAAGTGCGCCTGTGAGTTTGGGGCATGTTACTTCCTGCAGACCTCACTGGGCCTCTGCACCGTGCCAACATCCCACCTTCCCTCGGGACAGAGAGGAGCTTAAGAAGGAAATCAAGGAAGCCACAGGGCCACCCTGAAAAAGCCAGTGTGAGTCCCATGAGATTCCCCCCTCCCCCCCCCATGCAAAGCCTAGGCCTCGGCCCCAGGAGCCTTAGGGACCCCAGCAGCTCTCAACCCGGCCACACGTTGGAATCACCTGCAGAGCTTTTGAAAACACTTAGCAGTACCAGGCCGTATCCCCGAATCAGGGCGTCATTAAACCTTCTCTGGTGACCCTGGGGTGTGGCCAACATTGAGAAGCGCTGGGCTAGTCTGCAGCGGGCAAGGGGCCCTAGCACATGTGCCGCTGTTCCCCGCTCCCTGGCCTCATGCAGACGTCCCCACCCCGCCCAGAGTGGCCGCTGAGGTGCTCACTTTACAAAGCCTCAGCCACCACCAGTCAGAGTTGGCATACAGGGAGAAAGCCTACTTGCCATCCCAAAACTAGACCCCCCACCCCCCACCCCACCCCCACTGCACAGATGGGGAAAACTTTGACCCAGAGCGGAGTGACTTGGCCCAGATCCTAGCTGTTGCTCCTACGGTCCTGTAACCTTTTCAAGGACTGGGCCATACCTCTTCCAAGTTTTCGTAGCTCTGCTCAAAAGTCCTACTACCTCCTTTATTTTCATTGAGACCCGGCTCCAAATGGACCAGCTTCAAGCAGTACCTCTTGGAAATTGAAGCAGGCGTGCCCAGGGCATTTAGGGCCAGTGTACAGCCCCACAGGTCGTGTGTACCACACTATTCCAGAATAGTGGAATAGTGTGCTCAGGTGCCGAGTGCACAACCTGCACGGCTGCACTCAGTGGCCCTCGCGTGTACTCTCCCACCCATGCTGGCAGGCTCCGACAGATGTAACCTAGTAATACAATAACAATAATAATATCTAACACTTATTAAGCACTTACCATGGGCTGCAGTCCATGCTGCGTACTTTACATGCATTAACTCAGTTAACCCTCCCAACAATCTGCATTTTTGGTGCAAGGACTCAGGTTAAGTAAATCGTCCAGGGTCAAGAAGCTAGTAAACAGTAGGGCCAGACTGCCAACCTAGGGAGTCCCTGGCGCTCTGACCATCATCTGAGCGGGAGGGGCTGGGCCCGGGCAGGGGGCATCGCAGAGGCCTCCTTGGGGCCAGGTTTGCACCTCACCCACCCTTCGCCTCCGGCACAGCCTAGCACTTCCTTGCTGGTGTGACTGCGTCTGTTCCATCAATTGTCAGCATTTTACCTCTGGGCCCAGGAGACCCACCCCCAGGGAGGAACTGGGGAGGGCAGAGTAGAAACGAGCTAATAATGTTCTGCACTAGCGCTCCACTGGGGCCAGGGCTTTGCCTGCACTTGCCCTGCTTTGGAGCCCTTTCCTGCATCAGGGCTGCCGGGCTCTCGGGGTTAGCTCAGCCCCCGAGCCAGGAGGTGAGGGTCCCGAGGAGGTGAGGGTCCCGTCCTGGCCACCGCATGCTGCCCCACACACCAGGGCCCAATGGGCTAGAGGGGCTCCCAGTGCAATGAGGCCATAACGTAGGAGGTCACCAGCCATCTCACCAATGTGAGTTCTTAAAATATCTATGGGGCCTCTCACCAAAAACCTGCATTTTCACCAAACAGGAACTCACAAAAATCCCACCCCTAGCCCCACCTGCTTTGAACAAATGGCTCTTAAGTTTTTGCAGTTGAAACCCCACTGGGCGGGGGCAAAGCCACCATGGTCCCCCCCCAGCTCCCACCTGTTCCCACTTTCGAGTGGAAAAAGACCCGGTGGTAATAAGGAATCCAGAGGGAGTACACATAGTTCACCTTATCTTATAAAAGGATTCATAATTTTATTTTATAAAAGAATGCCCTCTGAACAAAAATAGCTTAGGCATTTGGTCTTGGCTGTGCGTTAGGATAGTAAGTACCTCGCCAGGGAAGTGTTATAGGGGCTGAAAATCATGCCGGCAACTGGGGTGTGAACAACTCATACCTGAGTCATCGCTCCGTGGCGTCTTAAAGCCCCGCCACTGAAAAATGCGCACCTCGGCCACCCTGCCCCCCAAGGGCAATGCCCAGCAGCCCCAACCAACGATATCCGATCCGATCCACGAGAAAACGATCCCAACAGGGCTGAGCTTTAAGAAGCGGCAACTGAAAGCCTTGCGCTCTTCTTCCTGGAACCTGCAGGCCTTCCCGTTCCCCAGCAGGTGCCCCAGGGCCCTGGGACGTCGTCAGGACGTGCAGCAGCCACGCTTCCGAATCGAATCGGAGTCCAGCAAGCACTGGCTGACCGCTCGCCTGCATTGCTGAGCTTCAGGTTTTGTCCGGTTGCTTTCTCAACGGACTGCCAGCAAATGGCCATTAATTGCACCAAAACAAGAGACTCTATGAAATTGCGTCCCATGCTCTGTCGGGGGAGGGACCCTCGTGGCCCACCCGCAGGGCCAGGCCACGTGTGGATAATCGCTCCAGCTCTGGCCCTGCCTCTGATTCCAGGCACCTTGTTTATCCCTTGGGCCTCGGTGTCCTCTCATCTGTGAAGTGGGTGCAATAACCCTGCCCTCCTGACAGGCTCAGCAATGAGAGCTGAGTGGGTTTTGGAACCTGGAAGGGGCTAGCCCCAGGGCCTGTGCCCCCCATGATTTGAGTGGAGTTAAGTTCAATCAGAGACAGGAAAGAACCGTGAAAGAAGCAGCTTGATACACATCTTGTGCCCGAAGGTGACTCGATCTAAACACGTCGCCGAGGGGTAAAACCAGGGCATCGGGCCGTGTGAACCTGACCTCCCTCCAGCTGTGTGTCCACTCGTCCGAGTCCAGGTTCCTTTCCAGTGTGGCTCCGTGAGAGACTCTGGCTTTTGTGCCTAAGAACAGGGAGGCTTTGACATGTTTGCCCCCAGAACCCTCCAGCCTTGCCAATATTCCTTCTAGAATCCAGGGAGAAACGTACTCTTGCTGTGGCTGGTGCAGAGAAATTTAGACCATGGGAAGCAATTAGGCTGCCCATGCCTGAGTTCCTGAGGCAGAAGCCCCAAGGTCACCCCAGGGCGGCACATGAATAAGGAGACGTGTCTCAGAGCCCGGAGCCAGCCTGCTCTCGCAAGGAGGCATGCAGAAGTCCGTGTTCTCGGTTGTTGGGCTGCGCAGCCTCTGACCAAGCTCTCCCCCAGGGGGCCGGGGGCGGGGGGACAGCTGATCTGTAGGTAGCTCCAGAGAACTTGAGAAAGCCTCACTGGCCAAGCCCTGTGCAGGCTGGCTCTTTGGGGCTCAGTCTTTCTACCCAGTAGAGGAAGAAATTGGAATAAGCAGCAGTTTTCAAAGTGTGTTCCATGGCACACCTGGGGGTTCCTCAGAGGACCCTCGAGAGGTTGCCATAGATGGTGAAAGACCTAGCTGGAAAGGGCTCCAGTCCTCCCCCTCCAAGCGAGAAGTTCTGCTCTTACCTGTTGCGCGCTGGACCTTCATGCAGGAGTCCTTTTGAAGGATCCCATGGCGGGGGGTGGAAAAAAAAAAAGTGATCAAGAAGGAAAAAAAAAGTTTGAGAATCACGCGTGAATCATTGTCAAACCCGATCAGGCCTTTGAGTGTGCAGGATGCAGATTTCCTGGCTTCATCTTATAGCTACGCAATCAGGTCAGAGGGTGAGACGCTGGGATCTGCGTTTCCAACAAGCTGCCCAGGGTGGGCTCATTTGCAAGAGGTGGCGCGGGGCGGTCTCTGGGGGCAGGATCCTGTCCATGGGTCTTAGCGCAGACTTGCCATCAGGGCAACCTCCCCAGGGCACCGTGATAAGGGACGTAGAGGCCAACCTTTCTGGGACAGCCCCAGGGCCCCGCTGTGAGGGAGGAAGGTACTCAAGCCTGCCAGCTGCCAGGGCCTCTGCTGGGTCCTGCTGAGCAGAGAGCCAAGGGGTCTGGTGTAGCCGATCTGCTGCCCCCAGGCAGCCTCAGAAGCCTGCAGCATTAAGAGTCACAGAGAGGCTCCCAATTTTCCTAGAGGCACACAGCCAGGAAGCGGCGGGGACAGAAGGCAAGTCAGCTGCCTGCCGAGTTCTGAGCGCGACATCCACCGTCTCAGACTGCACCTGCCCCACGGCCGACCAGGCTCCTGCCGGGCTTCAGGTGGACCTGCTGGCCTCCACCTGGGGCCGGTGGTGCCCCGTGAACACCAGGTGATGACAAGGGGCCCTAAAGTGGGAGCAAGACTGCCCAAGCTGTGCTCGGGGGTGGAGCTGGCCCCGAGGGAGGGGCCCAGCAGTGTTCTCAGGCTCCTAAGGAGGCCCAGGCCTCAGTCCAGAAGCCCTACCAGCCCAGCCCAGCGCGGTCGGGAGCCCCAGGTCGGGAGGCCTGGCTCCACACTTCCTGTTCCCAGCATGGCCACGGACTCGCTGTGTGACCCATGGGCAAGTCAGTCTCTCTCTGAGCCTCAGACTCCCTCCCAAAGCAGGCCAGTGGTGGCCTGTGGAGCCTTGCAAGTCCCTGGGGTCCTCCCTCTGGCCACCCCCCAGCACGCTCCCTCCCCTCACCCCAGAGCTCCAGGTGATTGCTCTTACAGATTTAATTCCATTTGCACTAAGGGTTTGCAACACCGAAACAGTGTGATACCCGTGGGTGAGATTGTCTCTAAGCTCCATCCTCATGCCTCCTTCTGCACCCCCCATTGTGGAAAAGCCACTCCCCGTGGGCACCCAGCCTCCCCTGCTCACCCCTGCCCTGTTCCAGAGAGAGCTGGCCCAGATGCCTTCCCTCCTCACCCTAGCAGAACAGGAAAGCCTACAGATGGAGAGCCAGAGACCCTCCCCAGGAGGCTATGCCCATCCCCCAGATGAGCCGCAGCAACACCACACAGAGCGATGTCCCTGCCAGGCCACAGCCCTTTATAGTTTGCAATGCTCTTTCAGGGGCAGATCAAGGTCAAGCTTAAGGGGGTAGCATCTGGGCAAACTGTCCGGGTCCAGACCTTAGTCCTGACATTTGCTACCTGGCAACCTTAGGCGAGGTACTGAACCTGGCTGGGTCTCGGCTTCCTGATGTGTACAATGGGACAGCGAGGCGCTTCCAGGGGTGGCTGTGAGGAAGAAACGAGTGACTGGGTATAAAAGGCTCAGCTTGTGTCGCAGTAAATGCTGGTGATGACAGTGACAGTGAGAACAGATCCCGATTCAGCCTCTCACCAGCCCCATGAGAGACGCAGGGCAGGCCCCTCGGGACGGGTGCAAAGGCAGGCCCAGGCAAGCTCAGTAGTCGCCAGGCTGCCAGGTAGGACCGGGGGGGCAGGACCTGTAGAGCTGACAGGGCTCTCGGTGGCTTCTTGCCCACTTCCCTCATGATACAGATGGGCTGGGAGTCACCCACTGCCAAGCAGGGCATCAGTGGCTGAGCTGGTTCTGGAACCCAGGGCTCCTGACTCCCAGACCATTGTTATGAGCTGCTGCAGAGTACAAGATTCAGCAGGGGGAAGAAAAAGGAAAAAAAAAGAAAGAAAGAAAGAAGAAAAAAGAGAAAAGAAAGAAAAAAAGAAAGAAAAAGAAAGAAGAAAGAGCAAGAAGAAAAGAATGAAAGGAAAAAAGAGAAGAAAAGAAAGAAGAAAGAAAGAAAAAGAAAAGAAAAAAAGAAAGAAAAAGAGAAAGAAGAAAAGAACAAAAGGAAAAAGAGAAGAAGAAAGAAAGAAAGAAGAAAAAAAAGAAGGAAGGAAGGAAGAAATCCTTGGGTCAATTGTTTTGGAAACAATGCTGTGTCTCCAACCCTTAGAGATCTTGAACACAACACATTAGCTTATTCAAGACTCTGACAAGTTCTGCAGTGAGGAAAAATATCTCACTTTTTCCCACTTCGTGTTTCCCAAACGTACTCGACCACAGAACCGTGCATTTCTGTCTCGTTCCGTGGAGCGCCCTCTGGGACGTGTTGCACCCGGCGACCCCCGCAGCCCCTGTGTTCTGTGCCTGGAGGTGCCAAGTCGGGGGTTCTCGGAGAGCTCTGAGCGCGCCACATCCTGACCTTCTTGAGCCCTAGAAACTCCCTGAGGCGCAGATGGGACACGCATGGGCCTTCAGGAGGGCGCCAGGAGCAAGGCCAGGTGGAGCGTGGACGTCTCCGTGGCTGAGCATCCGCTGTGCCCAGAAAGACCCCGAGTCAGCGTGCAGCCTCCACCCGGGGGAGGGCCCCACAGGCTGGCCAAGGAACGCCAGCCCCACAATACTTACTTCGCTGCTGTTCCTGGTCCCAGGTATGCACAGGGCTGGGGCAGGGACAGCAACGGGCACGCCGTCCTGCCCGGACATCGGGCCCCACCTGCCCTGTCCCCTGCCCAAGCTCTGAGCGGCCCGATGGCTTTCCCTGGGACGGGCCACAGATCCTGGCCTCACATCCCAAGGGGCTCCGGCCTACACAGTGCCAGCTCCCCGCCTGGTTAGGATGCTGATGTCTCGGGAGGGCGCGAGAGGGGGACAGGGAGCCTGTGCTCGGGAGCAAGGCAGGCCACAGAGGAGAGAAGACTGCCCCTGACAGCTGTCGCTGCAGGGACCGTGGTGACAGGAGAGGAGGCTCTGCAAGCCAGAGGGAATGGGACGGCTGTCTACAGAGCAAGGCTCAGAGATAATAGGCCGGGACTCAGGTGTCTGAACCCTCGCCAGGGTCCCTCCATCCCTTCCTGTGCGTGCAGGAAACACAGATTCATTTTAGTGACAGCCTGACCCCAGCAGAATCAATAAAAACCAAGCCCTGCAGGGAGGGGTGTTGAGGGAAGCCCAGGCTTTGAGACCCAGCTCTCCGGGCTTGATCCCAGAGCCAGTACTTAGCTGTGCAACCCTAAGCAGATCACTGGGTCCCCCTGAGCCTCAGTTTTCCCTTCTAAAAAATGGAAACGACACGCCTATCTCCTGGGGCTGTTGCAAAGATGAAATAACCAACGGATAGAAACGGCCAGCCCATGGCAGCTGCTCGTCCCGCTGCGGCAGGAGTCTCCCACGCGAGGAAGCGGCGGCCGGTGACACGCAACACAGGCTCGGGGACCCGGCTGTGCTCTGCCTGCATGACTGGTGGACATTTCTGAGCTCCACTTTCCTCATCTGTGCGATGGGCCTCACGGCGGGGGTGCAGCGTGCTCACCCACAGGCTGTAAAGCAGCAGGCAAGGTGAGCTGTCGCGGTCCCGGTCCCCGTCCCGGTCCTGGGGGCTCCCCGTGTGAGCTGGAAGGCCGTTCGCCAGCCAGCGCTGTCTCAGATCAGCTGTAGCAGGGGGGTCGTGGGTGATGCCAAGGCCCGCCTCTGAGCGCTCCAGTGAGCCGGTCCCGGGCTGCCCGCGTCCCAGCCTCATTCCTGCTATTTCTCAGCCCCTGAGGCCTCGGGTGGTCAGGGAAGTGGGTGCCTGGGTGCTGCAGGCTGTCCCACGTGAGGAAGCAAGCCTCACTGGGCTCCAGGGCTTCCAGAGTCCTGATCTTTCAAGAGAAGTCAAAAACATCACAGAATACACTACACTCCTTAATATTGGCAACTTTTTTTTTTATTTTTTTGTTTTTAGAACATGAGTTCTTCTGGGGAACTGAAAGTTGCATGGCCCCAATTTGTCTGCAGGTCACCTGCTCTGTTCCCTGCAGTCTAGATCCTCTCTGGGGGGTGCTTGTGTTTCGCTTGGATCAAGGAAGGAGTCGGGGCACCTGCCTGCCGTGGGCTATGTGTCTGCCTTCACCAGAGGGCTCTCCTGTCTGCCCTGCCTTGCCCTGCCCTCACTGTGCAGCCAGGCAGCAGGGGACCAGAGCAGGGGTCCCAGAGCTTGGGGTGTTTGGGGAGTGGCAGGGGCCAGCGGCCCTCCAAACTCTGGAGTCAGCACAGGAATCAGAGCCTGCCTGGTGCCCAGAGGCCCACATGGCTGGCGCTGCAGTCAGATGGGGGATCAACCTGCCTGTGGTCTGAGAGCCCCACCAGGCGACTCCACCATTTCTCTGCAGGACTCAGAGATGGAGAGGGAGGAGGTCAGGTGAAGGTGCTCAGGAGGATGCTTGGTCACCAGCGTGGAGACAGCTGTAACCCTGCAGGCCCAGCGACATGGTGCGGGTGTCAGGGCGAGGACTGAGGAGGAGCACTGGCTTCTGGTGGGGGGGGGTGGTGGGAAGGGAGTGAGGAAAGCTGGCAGAGGAGAGGAGGACGTGACTTGCTGGCGTCTACTGAGTGTCAGGGGAGTGTAGCCCTTGGCATACACTCAGTAAGTCATTCAACAAACGCCAGCTGACCACTTCCTGCACGCCAGGCCTCGGGCTAAGGCTGAGGCTGCAGGTGTAAACACGAGGCCACCTAAGTTACCCTAATGTTGTCCTCATGTGAAGTGTATATTATTGTGCTCAGGAAACTGAGCTCAGGCAGGACAGACAGAAATAGCCAGATAGAAACAGCCCAGGGAGACAGCAGGTGAGGGAACCGGGGTAAGAATTGGGGTCCAGCAGTGCACTACGCTGCTTCCAGGCAGATGCTGGTGAGGCTGTCCGAGTGCCTTAGTGCTCTTGTTTCCAGAAAGCCAAGATCGGCACCAGTTTTCTCCTTGGCATTTCTAGTAGGCATCGAAGTTGTAAGAATGCCCCCATCCCCGTGAGCCTCGCCAAAGCTCCGTCTTCATTTTGAAGGACGTTAAAGAAATACTGGTCATCGACGTCTTTGCTCTTCCTAAACTGGCCTGCATGCAAGAAGCAAAATAGCTCCCTGCTTGTATAGGAAATTTCTAGGCACCCGGGACACAGTTTGAAGGAGGTAGGAGGTTGGTAGTTTGCAGTAACTGCTTAGGATGATCCCATGGAAGGCGTTGCCTCCAAGTGCCCCTCCTTGAGCCAGAGGCCCATGGACCTGGCTTTCTGCGGGGGTCCCCCGTGCCAGCGAGCAAATGCATAGGGGTCTCACAACCATCATGATGACCACAGTCCACAGGGTTCACAGAAGCAGGTTGGGCGGAGCCAGAAGGAACCTGAGAGGTCCAGAGGTCCAGGGGAGTCAGGAGGGTCGGTGACTGGAAGAGGCTGAAAATCTGCTCAGGGACCCCGGGGCACAGCTGGGCCCCCACAGCCCACAGCAACCCATAGCTCCAGCCTCGCCTCCAAGAGGCGTAGAGATGCAAACTAGCACTATCTCCACGGGGACACCAGGGGGAGAGTCATTCAGCCCACAGCCTCCTCTCAAAGATCCCCCCTGCTTCACCTTCCAGTCCTACGCAGCAGCGGAAAAGCCAGCCAGGAAGATGTGTGGGGAGAGAGGACAGGCGGCGGGAATGCAGGCAGAGGCCGGCTCCCAGCTGCATGTGCCCCTCACGTAAATGAAAGAGCAAAGAAATTCCAACTGCAGACTAAGAAGGACTTCCCAAATGTGGGCACCGTTCAGCACAAGGACAGGTTAACGAGGAGGAGCGTTGCTGTGTATATTTTTTAAGCAGGCCGTAGTTGTCACTGCGTAGCAGAAGGCTTGCCTTCCCTGGGCCTCTTCTTCATATCTTGCCCCTAAGTCTGTAAACTCAGGGAATAGTTGCCAGGCGTCCACCCGGGAAATGAGCACAGAGTGGGTGGAGCCTTGCCAGCTCCAGGGGTTGGACTCCCTGCCTCCAAGGGGCTGGTGGGACACGGTGACCGGGGCAGGATGTCCCCTGAGGCTGGGGCCAGGGGTCCTGTTGGGCCAGGAGACAGATACAGTGAGCACAAGGCTTAGGCCCTTGCCAGACAGTGGCACCAAAACTGAGGGGAAACAGAGGAATGTGACATTTTCTCTGAACACATAAAGTAGCTCTGTTGGGCCGCTCTGTGTGCTTCGTGGTGTCATGGACTTTAAGGGACGTGTGGGGGCAGGAGCGCGGTCAGCTTTTCAGCTCAAGGCCCCCCAGGGCCCACTGGGTGTTGGGGACAGGGTGTTGTGGGTGGGCAGCACCCCCTCCCCCTGGGTCCTGCTGTCACTCCAGCAGCTACACGCCCAGTGACTTGATGCCCTTTGAACCTGTGTTGTCTGATTGGGCACGCCGGGGTCTGCCTTTGGCACAGAGCTCACTGGAGCTGAGGCTGAGGCCCCAGCGAAGCATCTCCATCCAATGCAGCAACGGTTGTCGGGCCGTAAAACGTTACTTTCTCATATCATAATGCAGTATTTTTTTTTAAAGATTTTATTTATTATGATAGAGAGAGAGAGGCAGAGACACAGGCAGAGGGAGAAGCAGGCTCCATGCAGGGATCCTGGCGCAGGACTTGATCCCAGGACTCCAGGATCATGCCCTGGGCCAAAGGCAGGCGCTGAACCACTGAGCCACCCTGGGATCCCTCATAATGCAGTATTTTAAAAATGAGAATTCAGCTTCTGGCTGGAGAAGTGGTGCCGGGGCTGCCTGCCATGGCCCGAGGGGGTGAGTGTTGACCAGAGCTGGCAGCCCGAGTGGGGCAGGCTGAGAACAGGAGGACGGGGCACTGGGAGCAGCTGCGCCGCCCGCGGGCTTGCAGGCATCCAAGGTATGGAGGCTGGGTGTGCTCCTAAACATCCTCCCCTGAGCAGGGCAGCTTGCATGACAAAGAAAGCTGATCCCCAATGCCATTCAGTAGTGCTGAGGCCCAGAGCCCCTGCCGTTGGCCAAGAAAAAGGAATGAGCCTGGGTGGTGCATTTGAGGGCCTGCAAGCAGTTAGATGTGGCGGGAAAGGAGGTGTGAAGGAGACGAGAGGCCTGCTCCCTCCTCCTCACCGCCTCCCCTCCCTGCTCACTTTCTTTTAACCAAAACCTACGGGTGCCTTCTGTCCAGGCAGTAGTGGGCAGCTCTGGCTCATACAGGCTCCCAAACTGGGTCCCGGCTCCACACCCCGTGGCCTCTCGTTGGTCACTGACACAGGCCGAGGTGGGTGAGTTTACACCACAGAGATCGGCAGAGGTTGAGGCCATGCTAGGTGTCAGGGATACCTGGGGAGCAAAAGAGGGCCCTGCGCCTGTCCTTATGGGGTCTACATCCTAGCGGGGGGCACACTCACCAAATAATCCCATGGCTGTTCATTAATGTCAGCCGTGAGAAGTGCAGGCAAGAACAGCACCTGGATTAATGAGAGTACTGTGAGTACATGCGTGTGGAGTGGAGGCGTGGACGCGCGTGTGCTGTAGGGAGTGGTGACTGGCCGACACCAGGGGACCAGAGAAGGGGTCCCGGGAAGAGGTGACATTTTGATAGAGCCTGCAGACTTCATAGGAGTTCGCCAAGCAGAGCAGCCCGCAGCTGGGTGCTTCCAGGCAGAGAGCAGCAGGCGTGACTGATTCGAGAGGGGAGAGGGGACCGGGAGTGCTGGAAAGTGCCGGGGGGGGGGGGTGCCACTGAGAAGTCGGCAAAGGGCTGGGTCACACCCAGCCTTGTCATGTGAAGAGCTTGGGCTTTATCCAGGGAGACAGTGATAGATACTGAGCACATGAAGTCCCCGGGAAGATTCAAATTAAAACAATGACAACAAAACAAAAACAAAAAAACTATTGACTATCCCTTTCCCATAACTTGGTCTTTTAATGGTGGCATCACCATGAAGCAGGACTGGGTGATAAAGAGAGGGATGGACTTGACCCCTGACCTTGGAACTCCCTTTGTGGCAGGGCAGATAGAGAGACCCATGCACTAGCAGAATGTGAAGAGCACAGGGTGGACTGTGCACACAGCAAGAGGATGTCCTCTCACACCAAACCACCAAATCTAAAATAAAATATATTAAAAAATAATAATAATATAAATAAATAAATAAATAAATAAATAAATAAATAAATAAAATAAAACATAGTTTTTAATGTTAATCTCTGGCCTCACCAAAAGTAAGGGAAATCCCCACGCTGCCCCCATCCAAAACTAAAAGTTCGTGAGCTAAGACCAGAATGGGAGCAGAGAAGCAGTGAGCAATAACCAAGTATGAAAACCGGGGTCTGTCCTGGGGGCAGATGCTGATGTCAGGACTGTGAACAGGGAAGTAAACGCTGGGGTGTGGCAAAGTGGTCTCTCATTCTCCAGGTCATCCTAACAGGATTGAGATGGTCCCTGCTATCAGGTGCCATCCCCCCCACCCACCCCCACCCCCCTGGTGGATCACAGAAATCCTCTCTGGAGGAAAGCATTTGCTGTTCAGACTCAGAGATTCCCAGAAGATCAAATGTGAGCTCAGCATGCATGAGAGTCCACAGAAAAATACAGCAGATGTAGACCCTCCAAGGGCTTTTCAGATACAGTAATTACCAATATCAAATATAAGCTAATATGTATGTAAAACTTTAAAAAAATTAACACAAAGTCATAAACATGAGCAAACAAGAGACTAACATGAAAAGACCAGGTGAAAAGAACCAACTAGAACCTTTGAAAGTATACAGTGAGCAACATTAAAAGAATAAAATCCAGGGGCGCCTGGGTGGCTCAGGCAGTGAAGCATCTGACTCTTGATCTCAGCTCTGGTCTTGATCTCAGGGTTGTGAGTTCAAAGCATTCGTTGGGCTCCACGCCTGGTGTGGAAAAAAATAAATAAAATAAAATAGAATCCGAGAATGGACTAAACAGTAGAATAAGCTGCTGAAGAGAGAATTTTAAAAATGGAAAATAGGTCAAAGGAAATTACCAGATTGCAACGCAGAGAAATAAGTTGTTGGAAACCATGAGAAATCAGGGCTTCCTGGTCCACCATGCAACAGCCACTAGCCACATGTAGCGATATAAATCAGTAGTTGGATTAATTAAAATTCAATAAGGCTTTAGGGTCAGTTCCCCGGGTACACTGGCCACATTTTGAGTGTTCGCAGCCGTACGTGGCTTCCACCTGCCATAACACACCGTGCGGATGATCTAGCATCTCCACCATCACAGGAATCTCTGGTGGACAGCACCAGCTTACGAGAGAGGGAAGATAGAATTAGAAAAACCAATCCCAGAAGGAGAGCAAAGAGAGAATGGAGAAGAGGCAATATTTTAAGAGATGATGGTTGAGGATATTCCAAAAAATCAACCGAGAGATACAGGAAGGAAGCTCAATTTAAATCAGTCAAAATAAGAAGAAATCCACAGGTAGCCCCATCGTAATGAAGCTGCAGAACCCCAAAGACAAAGAGAAAAATCTTAAAAGGAGCTAACGAAAGAACAATTGGACTGGCAGCTGCCTTCTCTTTAGCAAAAAGGAAGCCAGAAATCGGTGTTGGCGCAACGTCCTCCAGGTGCCAGAAAGAAATGACCGTAGACCTACAACTGTGTGCCCAGCAAAGCTCTTTGAAGGACGAGGGGGAAACACAGGCTTTTTTCAGATAAACAAAAGCTGTAGGAGCTTACCCCCCAGAAAATACTCTTCATCAGAGGAACTTTTAAATCATATTCTCCAGGAATAAGAAAAATCATCCTAGACATTAAGTCTGAGGCGCAAGAAGAAGTGGTGAACACCGTGATTAACGTGCAGGGAAATTATTTTAAGCAAATATTATCAGGGTAAAAATCATCATGACGACAGTGTCTAAAATTGTGGGGTCTTATTTTTCCCCAAAGGACAGAATTAAAATAATGGACACGGTAGGTGGTAAGTCAGAAGGGGTGATCAGAATGTTCAAATGACTTACTATTTAGGGCAGAGCATTAAGATCCTGTTCAACCGTAGGTTTTGTTAAGTCAAATACGCATGGTAAGTTTTCAAGGGTAGCTAATAAAGAGTGGTTCTAGAAGTTGGCGTATATCAGAAACACCTTGGGCGGGGACTTGTTAAAATACAGATTATTGGACCCCAGGCCTCAGAGCCGCTGCCCCAGGGACTCTGGGGTGGGATCCTAGAATCTGCATCGCTAACGAGTCCCCAGGTGCCGCTGGGGCCGCACTTTGAGAACCACTGACCCCAAAGCAGAGAAATCAGGTGCCTCCCTCATTTCCACACCAACAGAAGGGGGGAAAGGCGATGGGAAAACAAACAAAACCTTCTGCCTAATCCAGCTCGGTGCAGGAAGAGGATCACGTGAACCACATATGTCATTTTAGATTTTCTAGGAGACCTACCCGTAAAAACGGGTGGAATGGATTTTAACAACTAGGTGATGTAATGTGTAGTTACCACAAATATTGCATATTTCAATATGCGATCCACATAAAAATTCTTGAGATTATGTTTTCTTCTTCTTCTTTTTTTTTTTTTTTGACAAAGTCTCCAGAATTCAGCATGTATTCCATACTGTAGGTACTTCTCAGTGTGGGCGAGCCACGGAGCAGGTGCTCGATAGCCACGTGTGGCGTGTAGCTCCTCGCGGGCCGGAGCCGGTGCGGGGTGTGCGAGCCGTGAGGCTGCAGAGGGCGGAGGCCCCGGCTCGGCCCCCGACCCCCGCTCCGTGCGGGACACCGGGCAGGGCACCGTGAGCGGCGTCCATCCCCTCGCTCAGCCTTACCTAGGCCTGTGACGTTAGACGTTACTGTCCTCCCGTTTCACAGATGGCAACGGTGAGGCCGAGCACATTCCAGACTCTTCCCTGAGAGCAATGGAAGAGCCAGCAGTCAGGCCCCGGCCTCTTCACTCCCGCGCCGACCTCAGAACCCGAAGGTTTCTGAACAGGATTTTGTGTGACAGACCGGAGAGGAAATATTTCAGGCTCTTGGGACCAGACAATATCCACCTGGCAGGAGAACATAGAACCTCTTCTTCCGGACCCACCTGGAAGGATCCAGATGGAGCCCCCTCGGCCTCTGCCAGCAGCCCGGCCGGCCCGCCTCCCCACTTGACTCGACGTGGGAGCTACTCCCCCCGTCAGGGCTGAGACAGAGGGGAATAAAAGCCAGGACTGATGGAACCCCAGACAGAAAACCTGGCCCCGTGATGCCTGCATTTTGGAAGTTGCCTTTAATTAACAGTTTACAACCCCAAAGACGCCCCCCCCCCCCATCGGGCCTTCTGCAGCGTCGTCATGGGGCTCAGTCCTGTGGGGGCGGAGGTGGTGCAGTGGCAAAGGCGTGGTTTGTTCCTAGGAGCCCAGCTGGGCCTCCCGCATGCTCGAGCCGGATGCCACCTGCCACCCGCAGGTGACGACAGGACAGGTGAGGACAGCCGGCTCTCCTCAGCGGCCGGGCCCACGAGCTGCAGAATGACCCCAAAGTATTTGCACACCTGTCGCTCCTGGGGCGCTGCTTCTCTCCTGAAGGCCTCTGCTCTTTGAGTCTCTCTCTGACTCTCGCGGCCTCTCTTCTCCTTCCTTCCTCCTTTCCCTGGGGAGGCCCAGCCACGCGCCGCCCCCGCGCCCCCCCCCCCCCGGGCCTGGGACCCACGAGCCCGCCCCTCACCTGGCGGGGAGCCCAGCCTCTCCCACCCGGACCAGGCCCGCGTCCTGCTGGGACGATGCGTTTGGACCCCGGTGGGCTTGACCCCAAGTGGGACCCCTAAGCTCCTGAGCTGAACTCAAGCCAAGTTCACCCCAGGAAGGCGGCGGGGCTGAGGCAAGTACCCAGTTTCCTACCATCGCTTCCCGTGCGGAGTTCATGAGTCATTAACCGGGGAGGTAGACAGTAGTAGGATCGTTATACCCATGTTATAGATGGGAAAACAGAGGCTTCGAGAGGTCAAGAAATTGGCCCAGAGCCGATGTCTGCTCAACTCCAAACCCTCTCTCCACAGGCCCAGTCCAAATGGACATCGCGGGCTGTGTCTTAGAACTTCAGGTACCCAGATACGACGAGGAGGAGGAGTGATGTTCGTCTCTCACCTTCCCGGAAGCGCGTGACAGAGACACGGCTCAGCGACAGGAATAGCGCAGTGATTCTCGGCTCTCTCCCACCCGGGAGGAGACCCCCGCGGCGTGCCAGGGGTTCACACCTGCAGGGCCCAATCCCTGCAAGCCAAACCTGCCCTGCGGAGCCGGGGACCAGCAGGAGGGACACCTAGGCTGGCGATGAGCGGAAACTCGGGGGCCCCAGACAGGGCTGCAGAGGAGGCTTCTGTTCCCGCATTCCCGGGCGTCATGGCAACGTGTGCTCAGGCTGGCGACCTGCGTGGAGCTCCGTGCCCATCTGCCGTTTCCCTGGGGGCAGGGAAGAGGCCTCCTCCCACCCGAGAAGGGAAACACTATGATGTTCCAGGAGATTCTCAAGCCCTCCCCATCTGGCACAGACAGGCTCCAGCATCCCCAGTCACTGAGGCCCCAGAGCAGCCCAGGGGAGGACGCAGGTGGCAGGGAGCACCACCAAGCCAATCTTATGGTGCTGGAAACCGAGGCCTGAGGCCTGAGGGCTGCCCACCCTGAGTCAGGTGGCTCCTCCTGGGTGGCATCCTCCTGCCCACCCGCTGCATGCTCCGGGGGCGGGGGGGGGCTCTGGGCTTACCAGGTAGAGGCTCGCGGCCTTGGGGAGAAAGGCGTTGGCAGAGCGGGCTGTGTGCGTGGTCCCCAAGCTGACGGAGCTATTTGCAAAGAGTCTACATGACGAGGGCCGGGGAGGGGTGAAGGCACCGGGGAGAGCGGACTCGTCGTAACTCGAAAAAGATTTCTAGGCTGCGTTTCTCCATTTCGAAAATAAATACACCTCAAAAGTAGCATACCTCGCTGCAGGAAACGTGGGAAACAGGAAAGCAGGCACACACGTGCAAATACGCTCGCACACTCACACGGGCACAAAACGATCACACGCACACGTTCACATGCAATTAACCCGTCACCCCTTTCTGCACGCAGGCTTTAGACATTTATCCCAACTAGTATTTTGTACGTGTAAATGCCCACGTATACGCATGCACACACAATTAGAGCTCTCCGTCGTGTACTCCTGTCTACGTCACCTCGAAAAGGCAGCTGGGCCGACGATGCACCTGCTGTCGTGACCTGTCCTTCTTCACTTGGCGATTAGATTATTGTCAAAAATATTCCCCAGTGACGCACCGCTCATTAGGCACATATATTCCAATAACACGAATGAGGCATTGCTCATCATTCAACCTCGCCTCAATAACCATTTATACCGCTTCCTACTTAATTTCTCCAATTTTCGTTAAAAATTTGCACATGTTTGTCATGGAACTTTGATGAGACACGTAAGTACAGCAAGAGGAGAGTAACCTCATCCTTCCCGGCACCCGAGCTCAGGGACTTCGCACGCAGATTTGTAACCACGTGGCCAATTTGATGGATAAGGCTTTTTTTTTTTTTTTTTTTTTTTACGTCGTCATGATCATTTCTAATGTAACAGTATCGGCAGGGTCCTTTCTAACCAGGCCTATTATTTTTTTTAATACTTGTCATTTCTCGCGGTAGTGGGTTTGCGTGGGTGTCTGTAACCCTGCTTTAGAGAAAGAGACTCTCTCTCTCTCTCTCTCTCTCTCTCTCTCTGTCTCGGTCAAGTCTCTGTAGCCTGAACCTGACCCGTTCGTCAGGTGCTGTTACGTCCCACCACGGACCGAAGAGTCGGGCTGGGAAATGCAGGGGGATAAACATTTTCGTCGATGGGGGGCTCCTCTGGAAACAGGTGTGGGTGCAGTAAGCAGTGGAGCCGAGGCTCCGTTTATCCTAAGGAAATAAGTCACCAGACTGTCACCCGGCTGCCCGGAGATGACTGCGCTGCGTCATTCACAATAGCGAGAAACGGGGGATCCCTGGGTGGCGCAGCAGTTTGGCGCCTGCCTTTGGCCCAGGGCGCGATCCTGGAGACCCGGGATTGAATCCCACGTCGGCTCCCGGTGCATGGAGCCTGCTTCTCCCTCTGCCTGTGTCTCTGCCTCTCTCTCTCTCTCTCTCTGTGTGTGTGACTGTCATAAATAAATAAAAATTAAAAAAATAAAAAAAAAATAGCGAGAAACGGGGACAACCCATGCCCGTCAATAGGAGGCAGGCGACATAGAGTACAAAGCATCCCCTGAGGCATCCCGTGCGCCGTAGAAGGAAACCACAGATCTCCCCGGAGGTGGGGGGATGGCCCCCCGCTGGGTAAATGGGAACATCGCGCAGCGGGGAGCACCGTGTCTGCGCGTGGGTCTGTGTGTGTTCGTGAGCGTGGGCATCTGTGTATCCCAAAGACTATTTAACTACAACTAACAGCTGCTGTCTCCGGGTGGCGTGGGATCTGGGGCGACTTTCACTTTCTGGTTTATTTTCATCCTTTCCTGGATTACGTTTTTAAGAGCCAGTTCTTCTGTTGGGGGGCAGGGACCGATTGCTTTTTTAATGGGGGAGGGGCGGCAAAAAAAATGAAACAGGAGCCCGTTGACTCTGGAGAGAAGAAATGAGTGGGGAAGACGCCCTGCCCTCCCCCTGCGCCCGGGAGAGCAGAGGCAGGGGTGCGGCCTGCCCAGGCCCTGCACCCGCCCCCCCCCGCCCCCCCCCGCAGCCCCCCCGCCCGTCTCCCCAGCAGCTCCCGCTTGTGTGTTGCAGATTCGGACAGCCAGTGCAGCCCCACGAGGCAGAGCCTCAGCCTGTCGGAGGGCGAGGAGCAGATGGACCGGCTGCAGCAGGTGGAGCTGGTCAGGACCACCCCCATGTCCCACTGGAAGGCCGGCACCGTCCAGGCCTGGCTGGAGGTGGTCATGGCCATGCCCATGTACGTCAAGGCCTGTGCGGAGAACGTGAAGAGCGGGAAGGTAGGGCGCCTCCGGGATCCCAGCGCGCATCTCCCTCCCGTGACCCTTACCAACCCCGAGCTGGCCTGCCCCACCCCCCACCCCACCCCATCCGGGGGAGGAGGAGCCGTGTTCCAGGAGCCAGCTGAACTGGCCTCAGGCCCCAGTGTCCCCAGTAAATCATCGCATCTCCCCGGCAAGGCTCGTAGCCCTCCGAGCCTCGGCCTCTGCGTCTTTAAGTTGGGTCTCACTTTCCCGTACCCGGCTGGAGGAGGGCAGGACTAGCCAGAGGGCTCTTTTGGTCAGGATGTGATTCCTCCCACCTCCTGGAGCAAGGATGCACCAAGTGCTCTGCGTGGACCCCAGAGAAGGATGTGCAGGGAGACAGGCGGGTGCTGGCCCCCAGCCTCATGCTAACAGACCCCTCCGGGCTCAGCCGCAGCCAGCAGCAGGTCCTAGGGGTCTTGGGCGCCCACACCACACGTCCCCTCTGGGCGCTCAGTCCTCACCTTCCTGGGGAGCAGGTGCTGCTGAGCCTGAGTGACGAGGACCTGGAGCTGGGTCTGGGCGTGTGCAGCTCCCTGCACCGGCGCAAGCTCCGGCTGGCCATCGAGGACTACCGCGACGCCGAGGCGGGCAGGAGGTGGGTCGGCATGCCTGGGCACCCCACCCGGCTTCGTCTCCAGAAGGGACGAAGGTGCACCCCGAGACCTCCAGATCCCACAGTGGGGGGCAAACGGGCACTGTAGACTGGGCCAGGGATGGAGGGTTGGTGGGGTATTCCCCAGGGATGGGGGGGTCAGGTGCTCCCCAGTCCTGCTCTGGGCCAGGCCTCCCCATAGAAAGATGGAGCTACTGGGAATCAGTGAGGTCCCACCCCCATGATCCCCACAGCCGGGAGGCAGGGGGGCCTCACGCACCCCCAGAAACTCCTCTATCCCCGAGGGCCAGCCCAAGCAGGTCGGGAAACTGGGCCAGAATGTCTGCTCTTCCTACTTCCACCTCAACCCCGAGTCTACCCTTCCAGGGGGAGGACGGATGGCGTAAGGCAGGGAGAAGTAGAATGGGACAGAGAAGAAATGGAGCAAAGGGCTTTATGGCACCAACTCCCCCAGAGGATTAGGGCCGGCCCAGAGGGGCTCCTTTAGCAACCACACCTGGGAATGGCCTGCGGTCCCTCTCATCAGGTGTGTCCTGTTCCCGTTGCTCACGCCCCCTCCTGCACACCCCGCCTCTGTCCCATCTCCTGCCTCCCTCCTGACCTTTTTCCGAGCAGGAGCTGCTGGCGGGGGAGCTCATTCCCCAAGCAGCTCCAGGGAAACCAGAACACCCCCCTCAGTCCTCGGCATGAAGAAAGAACTAGCGCACGTAGTAAATCTGACACTTTCTGTTTTTGCATAATTATCTCCTTCACTGGTTCCCCATCATTTTCGTGCAGTTAATTAATCAAACCTGGTGGTGTGTGCTATTATTTGCAGAAGCTGCTTTGTGGATTAAAACGTGAGGGGGCTAAGATGGGGAACCCAGGCTAGTGTGGAAGCAGGAAACCAAAGGCTCGTGTGCGTTCTGCCTTGGGCCCTTGGCGAGATTCCTAGGTGGCCGCAGAGACATGTGAGATCAGATCAGAAACTCAGGTGGCGACTGAAAGCAAGCGAAGCCAGAAGGTGCCAGACTCTTGTCAGCAAGTCAGGACCCTGCGGGACAGGGCTGGGGGTGAAGGCTGGCGGAGGGGAGTGATGGGCAGGGGAGGGGAGCAGCGGGCATGAGCCTGCTTTCTCGGAGGCCTGTCCCTCCCTAGGGCCCCACAAGCACTTCCCGCTCACCACCTCCTTCTAACCAGTGCCTCCCCCCGAATCCTCTGCCACCCAAGCAGGAGCCCCCTCCTGCCCCCTTGTCCCACTCCCAATGTGGTCAGTAAATGCTGCCCGTTGAACAGCATGGGGCTGCCCCTACACCTTGCAAAAATGCAGGATCACTGCCCAAGTTCCCCCCAAAACATGGTTGACCCCAAGAACCCCTAGGAACAGAGATGCCACAGCACCCAGAAGGGTATGGACGCAAATTGGCAGACAGGTGTGAAGGGAGTTTGGAAATTTCCCAGAACCGTGGTCAGGACTGTTTCCGAGGATCCTGTGCCCCCACATCAGACACCCCCAGGCTCCCTGCAGGAGGGAGGCCTCGTTCCCGGCGGAAATCTGGCCTGTCTCTAACCTGCCGTGGCCTTGCCTTGTCTGGGACACGGTTTCTCCACCTGTGAAGTGAAGGGGGTTCAATCAGAACAGCGGTTCTTTTAATTTTTGGAGACCACGGCCCCCTGGAGAATCCGACAAAAACTGTTGACACTTGCCCCAGAGGCGATATACAGAAACTCCACGATTTGCTTTCTGGGACCCTCTGACTCACTCATGGAACTTTCGGTGGGGGCAGCCCGGGTGGTTCAGCGGTTTAGCACCACCTTCGACCCAGGGCGTGATCCTGGAGACCCGGGATCGAGTCCCACATGGGGCTCCCTGCAGGGAGCCTGCTTCTCCCTCTGCCTGTGTCTCTGCCTCTCTCTCTCTCTCTCTCTCTCTCTCTGTTTCTCATAAGTAAATAAATAAAAATCTTAAAAAAAAAAAAAGGGAACTTTCAGGGGCCCGTGACCTCTAGGGTAAAGAACCCCAGTGAGGTCATCTTCAAGAACACATCCTGCGTGGCTTGGGGCATGACATTGCCCTCCCTGGGCCTGGTTCCACTTATCTCTAAAGTACCGACCACCAAATCCACCAGCCCGGTCACCAGTCGCTTTATAGACATGATTCTATTTAACCATCAAAACGGAAATGCGGGGTAGACATTCTGACCCCATTTTAGAGATGGAGAAAGTGAGGCCCGGAGAAATCCTGAATGCAAAATCACACTATGAAATACCCAACTTCCAAGTTGATCCCCTTTCCGTTATCCCGCCGTCACCTCAATGTCAAAAACATCAACGACCCCTACTACTCGTGTTTATGGAACATGGAATGAGCCCAGACTCTATGCTAAGGGTTTCACGTTCTTTCTTAAAAAAAAAAAAAATCTTAATTACTTATTCATGAGAGACACAGAGACACAGGCACAGGCAGAGGGAGAAGCAGGCTCCCTATGGGAAGCCCGATGTGGGACTCGATCCCAGGACCCCGGGGTCACACCCTGGGCCAAAGGCAGACCCTCAACCGCTCAGCCACCCAGGTGTCCTGGGTTTCACGTTCTCCGGTCTCTTTCAGCCCCCACACCTTCTGTGAGGCGGGCACGACTAGCCCCACTTTGAGGACGGCTGGGGCACAGAGACACAAGGTCCCAGAGCCCAGGGTGATGGAGCCAGAGTGGCCTTGTGTTTTCTGTGTTGAATAATGACCTAGACGATATCTAAATTCTGTGCCCAAACTCGGATTTCAGGGCCTAATCCAGCCCCAGTTTGGGGCAGGGAAATGTCAAATTTTACAAAACATCTGAATTACTTTTAAAGTCATGCCGTTTTCTTCTACTTGGGCGCTTGCAATAGCTCAGACCAACAGCTGGGAAAGTGTTGCCAAGCCGAGGCCCCATGGGGACAACTTTAATGAAAAGAACCGTTCTGAAGGGCAAGAGTGCATTAGCTGTCAGCATGCGGATGGATATTGCTGACTCTAAATGGCTTCCCCCAAGTAGCTTCAGCCAGGGGCCCCTCTCACCCTCCCACCCTCACACCCCATGTCTTGTTGCACCATTGATTTGCTGAGCGAACCCTCCCTCGGACTGGAGAAGGGGGCTTCTGGTCCCCACCAGTGACAACCGGGCCCCGTGGCACCTGATTCAGAGGGCTGGGAGCTCCAACTCGGGGCCCCGGGCAAGAGAGCCATGACAGTGGCAGATAAGCCTGGGAAGGGCCACTCTGAAGTGACAGGGCTGGAGCCCAGCCCCCATGAGGGGGCCTGCCTGGCACTTTTCCTCCCTAGAGGGGAGCTTGTCTTGGATCAGAAGTTTCCAGTGCGGGAGCCCTGTCCTGGGCGGCCTCCTGGGGGACTGGAGTCAATGCCCCCTCACCCGGCCTTGCTTTGTCTTCTGTGCATTGGACCATAGAGCAGAGGCTGTGGAGCACTAGGCCAGAGCCAGGAGGGGAGCCACACCCGGTCCCGCCGTCCAGGAGCGGGCCGTCTGGTGGGCCGCTGGCCAGATGAGCAGCAGGGTGACAGCGGCAGGGACGGGGCCTCCCAGGGGGCTCTGGGTGCAGAGGCGGGCTCTGACCCGGCACGAGCCCTGTCGGACTCAAGCAGGTGAGGGGGGTGGTGTGGGGTGGAGCACGGCCCGGAGACGAGGAGGCCTCGGGGCAGAGCCCAGCGGTCCTGGGGGGCGGAGGAGCAGGAGGCAGCGGCCACGCGGGGAGCCATCCCTCCTTTCTCCGGCGGCTCTCCCGGGGAGGCTGTGTGTCGAGACGAGGCCGGCCCTTCCGCAGAGTCTCTGTGCTCAGATCACTTCATTTTTTAAAGTTCCACGTGTGATCGGTGCTTTGAAGGGAATCCTTAGAGGCAGAGCCGCAGGCCGGGGGGGCAACGTCAGACGGAGCCGTCAGAGCAAGCCTCTGCGGGCAGGGGAGCAGGGAGCCAGCGCAGGGCTGGGAGGCAGTGGGCCCGGGGACAGGCCAGGCCCAGCACCCCAGGGGGCCAGGAGCTGGGTGGGAGCACCCGAAGGGCCTGGACGTGCCCCCTGAGCCCCGAGGGGAGGCCCGACCCTGCTGGGGCCACTCCAAGGACTTGTGACGTTACGTCCGCAGAGGGCAGCCGGGAGAGGCTTCTTGTTTTCTTTTGCTCTACTTAGATCTCCTCTTTGTTCCTTTTCACCCTCTTTTGCTGACTTTGTATTAATTGAACGTCCCCACTGCTGGCTTAGGAGCCATACGTCTTTGTTTCACGTTTCATTGTTGCTCTACAGTTTGTAACACGCCTCCTTAGCTTCACACTGTCTTCAAATAATATCATACAACTTAGTGTACAGTGTAGGATGCGTTTCCCCCCTGCCTTTGTGCTATTGTTTTCATACATTTTTATCTGTGTGTACTAGATGCTCCGTAATAGTGGTGTATTTTTCTTTTAAATTGTCCGTTATCTTTTAAGGAGATTAGCAAATGAGAAAAATACTTACCCAGATATTTACCATTTCCAATCATCTCTATTCCTTTAAAAAAAATTTTTTTTATTGTGGTAAAATACACATATTTATCATAGTAACTCGTTTTTTTTTGTTTGGAGAGAGAGACAGAAAGGGTGGAGGAGGGTCAGAGGGAGAGAGAGAATCTTAAGTAGGCTCCATGCTCAGTGTGGTGCCTGACATGGGGCTTGATCTCACAACCCTGAGATCATGACCTGAGCCAAAATCAAGACTCAGACACTTAATCGGCTGAGCCACCCAGGTGCACCCCCCATCGTAACTGGTTTTAAGTGTACAATCTTAATGATATAACGTACACTCACCTTGTTGTGCAGCCATCACCACCCTCCAGTCCAGGACTCTCTTCATCTTGTAAAACTGAAACCCTATGCTCACAATAACACAATAAACACCAACTCCCCGTTATTCCCTTCCCCCCTGTATGGTGGCAACCACTCTTCTATTTTCTGCATTTATGGTTTTGACTGCTCTCAGTACCTCATTTAAGTGGAATCACACAGTAGTTGTCTTTTTGTGCCTGGTTTATGTCACTTAGCATCACGTCCTCAAGATTCATCCACGTTGTAGCAGGTGTCATTTTCCTTTTTAAAGCTGAATATATTCTACTGTGTGTATCTAGCACTTTTGTTCATCCATTGCTCTGTCGGTGGACACTTGGCGGCTTCGACGGTTTAGCTACTATGGATAGTGCTGCTGAACATGGTGTAACACTTCTTTGAGACCCTGCTTTCGATTCTTTTGGGTATCTACCCTGAAGTGGAATTGCTGGATCATATAATAATTTTATTTTTAACTTTAGAGGAAATGCGTACTGTTTTCCCCAGTGGTTACACCATTTTAGATCCTCACCAACAGCGCACGAGTATTCTGATTTTACCACACCCCCAACAACACTTGTTTTCCGAGATTTTTAGCCATCCTAATGGGTCTAAAGTTGTATCTCATTGTAGAGAAATTTGCGTTTCCCTAACAGCTAGTGATGGGCATCTTTTCCTGTGTTTATTGGCCACCTGTTTGTCTTTGGAGAAAGGTCCATTCAAATCTACCCATTTCCAGATCCAGTGGGGTTTTTTATTGTGACTCCTAGGAGTTCTACTCTTTATTCTTTTGTGTGGGCCAAGTTTCCGTATGGTTATTATTTTCTTGCCTCTTGGAGAAAGTCTTTCAGCATTTCCTGCAGTTTATTTCTCTGATGACAAATTCTCTAAATTTTGTTTATTTTTTTAAAAAAAAGTCTTCTTCCTCCCTCATTTTTAAAATGAGCTTGAATTTTTAGAGCAGGTTTAGTTTCATGGCAAAATTGAAAAGAAGGTACAAGAGCTCCCACATCCTCCCTACCCCCTCTCCCCCATAATCCACATCTCCCACCAGATGGAGCATTTGTTACACGATGAACCCACACTGACACCTCACGATCACCCAGAGTCTATAGTTTACAGAAGCGTTGGCTCTTGGTGTTGTACATTCTGCGGGTTTGGACGAACATATGATGACATGCATCCATCATGACAGTATCGTACCCAATAATTTCGCTGCCCTAAGAAGTCCCCTGTGCTCCACCTGTTCATCCCTCCCTCTCCCGAACCCCTGGCAACCACTAATCTTTCCACTGTCTCCATAGTTTTGCCTTTTCCAGAATGTCATACAACTGGAATCACACAGTATGCAGCCTTTCGAGATTGGCTTGTTTCTCTTAGTAACGTGCATTTAAGGTTCCTCCACTGGAAGGTTGTAAGCAGAGGAGGGACACGATCTGACTGATGTTTTTAAAAGACCATCTGGCCACTGTGGGGAAAGTGGATTAGAAGGAGCGAGCGGGGGAGGGCGGGGGAGAGGGGATACAGGGGGGCGGCAGGGAGAGAGTAAGGAGGCAATTGCAGAAATCTGTGCAGGTGGTGGTGGTAGCTTGAACCCAGAAAAGGAGAAAAGAGGACACACATGCTGACCAGTGTGACTGATGGACCTGGTGGGGGAGAAGAGGACAAATGAGGACCGGGAGCCAGTGATGGTGGGGGAGGGCAAGAGCTGGGAGAGGGGACAGGGCATTGCATTTGGAGCCCATTAAATGTGAGCTGTGGGACAGGAGATGCCACAGGGGCAGTGAGTGAGCAGCTGAGCTCAGAAGAGAGGAGCAGGGGTGCCGAGAATTCAGGAGTCCTCGTTTACAAGTGTAATCCAGAGCCCTGGAAATGCGTGCCACCGGGACGGAGAGCGCGGGGAAGAAGAGAAGGAAGGGGCCGGGAGGCAGGAGGGGCCCACTCTAGGGCGGCGGCCGTCCCACGCGCGGCGGGGGGTCAGCAGCTGTCCAGCTCGCAGTGGAGGAGTGGAGGGAGGAAGGACAGTGAGGAGCCACAGGGGAGCCCCAGCAGGAGGGGTGCTGGCTGCTGTCCTGCCAAAGGGATTGGGGAGGGCTCAGAGGCGGGGCCGGGGGGGGGGCATAGGAGGGCAGCGTCCAGGGAGACTCGGAGTTGCCCGGAGTGAGCCGCGGGGAGGAGAAAGGAGAGTCTGAGTCCAGCGGAGGTGAAAATCCCACGGGGGTCTCCAGCTAGAGACATGGATGGGTGCACAGGGAGCAGGCTGGGAAGCGGGTGAAGGGTATTCTATGGGGGCTGGGGTGGGGCGGAGAATGCTGGTCCCCATCCCAGACCTGGGGAGGAGGGAGTGGCTCTGTGAGCCCCGCATTTCCCTGTCACCTCCTGACCCCCTCCTGGGGTCCCTACCCCGTCATCTCTCAAGTCACCGGCAGGTGGACTCGCTGTTCTCATGCCTTCTGTGACGCTGCCACCGTGTGGCGACCGGGGAAATGCCAGCGCAGGGGACCGCAGGCCGCACGACCGGTGCCCCCGGACTGCGCAGCCCGAGCGAGGATGTGGGTGCGAGGGGGGCAGATGTGAGTTAGGCGGGGAGGAGAGAGGGCTCGGAACAGGCAAGCCAGGGGGCTTAATTCTGATTCCAAGGCGCCACAGTGTGGCTCTGGGCGAAGCCGGCTTCTGGGGCTGTCGAGGGAGGCGAGATGGCCCAGGCCACAGCTTCGTGGGCTCAGGGGTTCTGGAGCCGAGCAAGGCCCGGGGCCACACCCGGGGGCAGCCCCAGGATGCTGCGGGCTCCCGCGGTGCTGCTTCAGCCGCACATGGCCCTGGTGCTCGCTACGGTCCCCTCCCGCCGGTGTCTGAGTGTGCCCTGCTCCCTTTCCCTCTTCCCTCTGCCTCCCTCCCTCCCGATCCCTCTTCTGCTCTGTGGGGCTCACTCTCTGTTTCTCTGTCTCTGTCCATCTGTCCATCTGTCTCTGTCTCTCTCTGTCCACTCCCTGCATCCGCCTCTCCCCTTCTCTGCTTTGTCTCTCTTCCTCTCTGCCTCTTCACTCCATCCCCTTTTCCTTCCGTCTCTGTAATTGCTCGGTCCCCCGCCCTACCCCACCCGATCTCGCCCTATTATTTTCCCTCTATCTTCAACTCTGCCCATCTCTGCCCCATTTCTACCCGTCCCTCTGTTTCTGCCACCTGGCCCCACCCGTCCCTCTCTCTGGCCATGTCTGTCCTCACCAGCCTGTCCAAAGCCGCTGACCTGGACCATCACTGGGTGGCCAAGGCCTGGCTGAATGACATCGGCCTGTCCCAGTACTCTCAGGCCTTCCAAAACCACCTGGTCGACGGGCGAATGCTGCATTCCCTGATGAAGCGGGACCTGGAGAAGCACCTGAATGTGTCCAAGAAGTTCCACCAGGTCAGCATCCTGCTGGGGATCGAGCTGCTGTACCAAGTGAACTTCAGCAGGGAGGTGAGGACCAGGGCAGGAGGTGGAGGTATCTTCCACAGCCCTACTTTCCCCACTGGCACCCACTGTCTGTCCATCCATCCCCCTGGCCATCCTCACACCCATCCACACACACATCCATCCCCCTGGCCATCCTTACACATATCCACACACACATCCATCCACTTGCCCATCCTTGTACCTGTCAAAATACACATCCATCCACCTGTCCCTCCATGTACCCATCCACACATGTTCCCATCTACACATGCATCCATCCACCTGGCCATCCTTACACCCATCCACACACACATCCATCCACCTGGCCATCCATGCACCCATCCATACTTGCATCCCTCCACACACACATCCATCCCCCTGGCTATCCATGCACCCATCCACCTAGCCATCCATCCACTTAGCCATCCATGCATCCTTCCTCTCTCCCTTCCTTCTTCCAACAGCTGTTTACTGGGCATGGGTCATGCCCTGTGTCCAAGTAGGGGAAGTAGGGAACCCTCATCCTCCAAGAGCTCACTGTTTATCAGGAAGAACCACAAAAGCCTGGTGCCACCATACCATGGAAAGCTGGCCCAAGGAGAGAACTCCAGAGTTTTATGAAAACCCAAAGGTGTAACTTCCAGAGGAATCAGAGAGGGCTTCCCCAAGGTAGTGACAGCTGGACTGAGATCTGAAAGAGGAATTCCAGGTATCAATTAGCAGGCGGTGTGAGAGAAAAGCAACCCAGCAGAGAGAACAGCACAAGCAAAGGCCCAGAGGACAGATGATGGGTCCGAGGTAGGGGCGTGAACAAGGCCAGCCAGGAGACCATGGACCCAGAGAGGAGAGTCAGAGTTTGGACTCTGCGTGCCCCCTTGATTCTGAGCCCTGCCAAGTCAGACAGTATGGGGCATCTGCTTCAGCTCCCCCAGGATCCAAATATTCCCAGATCGCTGGGCCCTGCGAGGAGGGTCAGCCCAGAAGGCTTACTTTTCCTAGAGTGATGTCAAAGTACCAGCCGCTCAGGGTCAGGAGGAGACACTGAGGAAGGAGCTGTCCATGCTTCAGCCCCTCTAACACACCCACCACAGGGCCCTGGGCATGGGGAGTGGCGAGGCGCGGGCCCTGGTCGCCGACCCCCAGAACCTCACTCTGGTGAAGGAGGCAGATGTGCAGGAAGATTGTGACAGTAAAGTGTGGAAATGGGCGTGGTGCATTGGGGCTGGTCAGGGCACGTTGGAGGAATCCGTGGGCCAGGGGGTCCCTGTCTCCACCACCATCCCAGGAGCCCTTTGTCTGAGAGCCAGCCCCCCAGAGGCTGGTGAAAGGGGACCAGGCTGATCCCTCTACAGGTCACCATAGGTGATGTTTTGTACCAGGGAGACACTTGTTGCCCCAGGGGCTGGGGGAGACGCGCGGGAGACCCGCGGGAGACTTAGCCCCTCATGGAAGAGCCGCATTGTTGGACACCTATTCAGCAGGGGCTGGAGGGGGTCTCACCCAGCCCTCCACCCCCAGAAGCAGGCTTCTCCCCATTTCCCAGAGTGAAAGGCCAAGCCCCAGATTGACATGGCCAGAGAAGCCAGGGCTCGCCAGCCAGGACTCCTCCTTGTACTGGCATGCTGGAGTCCCCCCAGCACTGTGGACACTCATCCCTTGTGACCTCTGCATGCCCCCCTCCAACTGACCCATTGTCTCCCCCCACCCCATCCCAAGGCCCTCCAGGAGCGCCGTGCCCGCTGCGAGACACAGAACATAGACCCTGTGGTCTGGACCAACCAGCGGGTGCTCAAGTGGGTGCGGGACATTGACTTGAAGGTGAGTGAGGGGCTGGGGAGCTGGGGTGACTCACAGGCATATACACATCCCATGCACATCTGTGTGTCCATTTTATGTTGCCAGGCTGGCAAGAGTGCCTGCCTCTTGTCGCTCAAGAAGAGGGGCATCCACCCCTGCAGTGGGACCCCCCCCCCATTAATGATGCCTTTCTCATAGCAAGAGGGGTGGAGAGGCTGGGCTGTTCTCTGAAAAGAGGCTGGGGTTGAATCCAGGCTCATCTCATTAGACAGTATTTTTGGGCTGCCTGCCAAGATCTGGAGATACATCAGCGACAAAATAGTCTTGGTCACTGTCCTCATGGCCCTGAAAGAGTTGGGGGATCCCTCTAAGACTTAAACTAATGGTCCCCAGGGGCACAAGCCCTTGCTATTGGGGGCAGGCCCCCCACTTGGAGCTCAGGGCACCTCAAGCCAGCAGGCCAGGTCCTCAGGACACCTCAGGACAACAGGGTGGCCCACTTTGACCAGCAAGGCAGGACACCAGGGCAGACCTGTCAAGCTAACAGGGCAGCCCCCCACCACAGGCTAACCAGCCCTGTGCCTTGCCCTCAGGAGTACGCAGACAACCTGACCAACAGCGGCATTCACGGTGCTGTGTTGGTGCTGGAGCCCACGTTCAACGCCGAGGCCATGGCTACTGCCCTGGGCATCCCCAGCGGGAAGCACATCCTCCGGAGACACCTGGCAGAGGAGATGAGCGCCATCTTCCACCCGGCTAAGTGAGTGTGGGCTGCAGAAGCAGGTGATCCTGACTACCTCCTGGGCCCCTCACTCCCTATATCCCACTTCTTCCCCACAACACCCTGAGGCTCCAAGAAGCAAAGTGCTTCATCCTGAAGATCACAGCCAAAAAAGAGGCAGAGGAGTGGTCAGGTATTGAGTGAAGTGTGTAGAGAAATCCCCCAAACCACCCAGGTGTTTAGGGAAGGGAGAGCGAGCAGCACAGGTGTAAGGAAAGGCCATGCAAGGGTGGGATTTGAGCTGGGGAGGAGTCTCACTGGCTGGAGAGGTCAAGGTGGCCAATTCCAGGCAGGGAGAGCTGGTGAGACAGAGGTTTAGAGGCAGGGAGGAGCATAGCAATGGGCTGACGGTCCAGGTGAGAGGCCATGTCCACCTACCTACTCCAGTCTCCTCATCTGAAAAGTGACCAGAGAAGAAGAACCTGGACAGATAAACCAGACCCCCTCCCAGTGGGTTCTCTCCTTAAATTAATTACAGTTAAGCTAAAGTGACCATTTACTGGATACTTGCTATGGGCACTAATGACAATACCAAGAAATCGGTATCACTCTCCCTCCTTCATAGATGGAAAAAACTCATTCGAAGGGACGAAGGTACTTGCCAAAGGTAACACAGCTAGTAAACAGCAGACCCCAGATTTGTCCTTTGCTCTATTAATATCACGTATTACATTGGTTTTCATATGTCCGACCAATCTTGCATTCGTAGGGTAAATCTCACTTGGTTGTGGTGTAGAATCCTTTTTATATGTTGCTGGACTAGGTTTGCTAGCATTTTGACGAGGACCTTTGCATCTATATTTATAAAGGATGTTGATCTGTAGGGACATTTTCTTGTGAGATTTTTGTGTGGCCTTGGAATCAGAGTAATACTGGTCTCATAGGATGAGTTAGGAAGCATTCTCTCCTCTTCTGTTTTTTGGAAAAGTATGTGAAGAATTGGTGTTCATTGTTCTATAAACATTTGGTAGAATTCACTGGCGAAGCCACACGATCCTGAGCTTTTCTTTGTGGAAATTTTTGTTTGTTTTGGTTTGGGTTTTTTGCTACTTCAATTTTATCTGTTATAGATCTATTCAGATTTTCTTTTTTTTTTAAATTTTTATTTATTTTATGATAGTCACACACAGAGAGAGAAAGAGGCAGAGACACAGGCAGAGGGAGAAGCAGGCTCCATGCACCGGGAGCCCGACGTGGGACTCGATCCGGGGTCTCCAGAATCGCGCCCTGGGCCAAAGGCAGGCGCCAAACCGCTGCGCCACCCAGGGATCCCCGATCTATTCAGATTTTCTATGTCTTCTTGAATCAGTTTGAATAGCTTGTATCTTTCTAGAAATTTGTCCATGTCATCTAGGTTAGCTAGTTTGTTGGCATACAGTGGATTATATAAGCATTTCCCTATAATCTTATTTCTGTAGTGTCGGTAGTAATGTCTCCTCTCTCAGTCCTGGTTTCAGTAATTTGAGTCACTCTGTAATTCTTGGTCAGCATAGCTAAAGCTTTGTCTATTTTGTTGACAGAGCTCATATGTGAATCTGAGGCTCTCTGAGTCAGAACTCTGAGTGTTGAACCCCCAAACCACATGAAACCTCAGGAAGCAGCAGGGCCACACCCCATGTTATACAGAAAGTGAGGTATGGGGGGGGGATTGTGCATCCGTAGCAATGATCCAAAAGTCCTGAACTGCTCTTCCCCATAGGCAGGCTAATATCCAAGGGGTTCTCAAAATGAGGTTCACAAACTCCTGCAACAAAATCATTGGTGCTCTTGTGAAATACAGATCCCCTGGCCCTATTCAGATCTACAGGACCAAGATCTTCTGGGAGAGCCCAGGAATCTACATTTTGGACATTTTGAGGTAGCTTCTTGGAGACCAGAGTTTGACAAGAACCCCCTATTCCATGAGCTATGAATCAACAGCGTAGGAAAAGGGCTTTTCTCCTAAGCATTGTCCACCTTCCTGAACCTTCCTTCTGGAGCCATGTGACCTCTAAAGGCCTTAATATATTCTGAGCCCTGGAGGGGCAGTGCTAGCTAAACATTAGTGGGCATTCGTGTGCCTAGTTTAAACCCTTGACCACCCCTGAAGTAACAGGTGCATCAAGGACTATCTAGGATTCATGGGTGAGCACTCATGGGGCACAAATAGGGTGGCTTCTTACATTGTCGGCAGGCCAGGGATTCCTTTACCTTCCAATATCAGGATAAGGAAGAGGAAAGTGGACTCCTTGGTCCTCCTCTTCATTTTATAGATGAGGAGTCTGAGCTGGTCAGCCGGGGTCTTGAGAGGCAGTGCCAGCCCAGACCCCAGGCACGGCTCCCTACTGTTACCTCCGCACAGTGCTGCTCTCTTACACGTGTCTGCCCGTGGTCCGTGTGTCAGGTCTCCGTGTCACATTTTGGAGCACTTTGCTGAGAACACAGGCCAGGGGGGAGCAATTTCAGTCAGCTTGGGGAGAAACAGAACTTCATGAGTTCCTAAGAAATTTTAGAGACCACCCCTGTTGGTACAAGAGTCCCCAGCTAAACAAAACACCAGTGGAGATGGTGATCCCCTGGCATGTGGTTAAATATTGTGGTGATGTTTAACCACATGCTGGGGATTATATTAACCAGGCTCTTCAGGCTTTGCCCCAGGACATCTCTGCAGAGGTCCAAGCAGTGAAGCTGCCCTGTCCACTGCCCTCCTGCTTCCTCTCCTTCTGTTGCTGACTTCAGCTTTCCAGAGAGAGGTGGGGCAAGGCAAGTGGGGCTGGCTTTTTGGGGTGAGTCCTTCCAGAATGCCCTGATTGAGTGGGAAGATTCAGATGGAGAAATATCCCTAACTATTGAGTAGCTCTCAAGGGCTAGCTCAGGACTCCATCCCAGATTGAACCCAAGGCTGGGGGACCCTGATGGAAAAATAAGGTGAAATGACACATAATGCAATTGGCAGAGGAACCAGGGCACTGTGAGGTGTCCAACAGTGCAACGATTATCAATTATTACTCTGAACTCACCACCTGCACCTCCACTGCTGCCTCCCTTTCTCCCCCCACAGGGAAATGGCTGGAACGTGGGTTCAAATCCTGGCTGTGCCGCTTTCTAACATGTTAGACACAAGCGGGTGATTCCAGGCCTCTGCACCTCAGTGTCTCATCTGTAATATGGGAACAGGAGCCCTCCCTTCCCGGCAGCTCTGTTAGCAGAGTTCAGTGAGGCAAACTGTACACAGCGCACCTGACACAGACCCCCCCAGCACCTAATTGCTCAGGCCCCCGACCTCACACGAGGACCAAAGCATCTCCTTGATGCACTTTCCTCTGGATTTGGTTGCCCAGGGCGCCCTTCTCCGGGGCTGTGCTCCAGCTTCCTCCTTAGCATCGCAGCAGGGAGGAGCCTTTCCTCTGTGAACTTGGACATGCTTCACCGTCCAGCACACGGAATAAGAGGCCTTGCCACATCTCCCGCCTCTGTGGCTGGCAGGCTCCCCAGGCCACAGAGTCGGGGGTGGGGGGTGCTCCAAGTAGGGGTGGGAGGGGCATGCTGAGATTTTCGGGCACCCATGCCAAGGTGATGTGTGGTGACATCCTGCCACCCAACCCCTAGCAGTTACTGAAATGTGGGCCTAGAGACCAGGCCCCGGACCATTCGATGGTGGTCCCGTGTACTGAGGGGCCACAGCAGGGCCTCTGGGGCTCCATCTCTGGCTTCTCCATCTTCACCATCTGTGTAATTTCAGGCAAGAAACCTGCCCCCCTCTGAGCCTCAGCTGCTCAATTTGAAATGGGGATAATCACTCCTTCTCAAGCTTTCCGGAAGGGTTCAAGCACCACACACGGGTGAGGACCTGGCTAACACCCAGCACCCAGGAGGTGGCCATTCATACTCTTCCCTTCCCCACCTCCCTCGTCTCCACCAGAGCACAGCATCTTGTACCTCATAGGCCTTAAAAATCCTCATTTGATCGGGTCAGATTCAACTCTCAGGTGGGCCTGCAGCCAAGGCTGATTCCCACCCCTGACCTTCCCTCCTGCACCATGATGCCTTTTTAGGGTCCAGGATACCCTCTACATTGACTCCAGAAACCTCACTGAGATGCCGGGTCCTCCAGAGCCTACCTTTATCAAAACGCGTCCTTTCAGCATTCCGTCCCCTCAGGGTCTGACGATGTGACTAGAAATACACCAGAGGCCATTTCTAGCCTCCAAAGGCCTTCATCTGGTGCTTGGCTTATTCCCCGAAGCATTGATGTTTTCACCATTTTAATCCAAAGGAGGAACTGGGGTGGGATTTCAGCTGCGGTGGGAAAAGCAAGAAGGAGAGAGCTTTTGGCATGGTGGTGGCGGGGGCCATCCCGGGCCCCTCCATCCTCCCCGCTTCGTCCTCCACAGCACTGGTGTCCTCACGGGCAAATTTCATCTATAAAAGGTTGGACAGTAAATACGGGAGCACCTGAGAACCATCTGGTCTGTGTCAAACGTAAAGCACCCCGAAGAAAGCGGGCTTCCACAACATGTGAACCAATGGGCGTGCCTGGGTTCCAATAAAACTTTATTTGCAAAACCAGCTAGCCAGCCAGGTGCCGCTTGCCGAGTCCCATTCTAACGGAAGCCCTTGATGCTTTAACACAGAGAAGGGAGTAACGGGGTCACTTCAGGCATCAAGTTCGTGGAGTGGGGGACACAGATTTCAAATGCAGAGTAAGGGGGATTTTCCTGATGCTCCTCCAGTCGTGCCAGTTAGCTCAAATGTGGGCCTTCTCCCATCAAGCCTCCCCTCTCCTGGCAAGGTGTGCAGCACCCTGGAGACCTCGGAGTCTCACAGACTTGGGTTCAGATCTCGGCTCGGCCGCTTGCATCTGGGTAACCCTGGGCAAGTCGCTTAACCTGCCTGAGCCCTCCCATCCCGTTGCCCCAACTGTCATGCAGGGCTGTTGTAAGGGTTGCATTCATACAGTGCTCAGCACGGGGTGGCACGCAGGAGGGACGCGGCAGATCACAGCAGTTAAGGCCACTGTCACCTGCGTGAGTGTGCATGAGTGTGCGTGTCTCCGGGGGCTGGCAGCCGCCTGGGCCCCCTCCCCCTGCACTGCTGACTCAGAATGGGTCTCTCCCCAGCTCCTCAGGCATCCGGGAGGCTGAGCGTTTCGGAACACCCCCCGGGAGGGCTTCCAGCATCACCCGGGCGGGCAAGGAGGAGAACAGCGGTGGCATCAAGTACAAGGCCGGCCGGGTAAGTTACGGATGGCTTCGGCTGAGAGTCTTGCACCTGGGCAAGGTCTTTTTTTTTTTTTTTTTTTTTTTTTTGTCATCTGGGCCCTTGGTGCTGCCTCCCACCTCCAATCTTGGCCTGAGGAGGGAGGGGGGGCCAGATCACAGGTGCGACCAGGAGAGAGGAAGCCACCTTCAGTTGACTTGCGTGATGCTTAAGCCCCCAGCCCACCCCCACCGCAGGCTTAGAGTGGGTCTCACCTGCCCGCATCTGAATCACCTGGGCTGTTGCTTAACAAGCAGATTCTGGGACCCATCTGGGCCTCCTGAAGCCACGGGCCTCTGGGGTGACGGGGAACCCTGCAGGCAGCCAAGCTGCCCAGACTCCGAGAAACACTGACTTAGCTCTTGAGCTCCAAGGACCCGGCCGACGGCCGACAGCCGCAGGTTAGGCTCTGGTCTGTGAAAGTGCATCAGTTTGCACCTGTTCGCGCAGACCCAGGCTGACCCAGGCTGACCCAGGCTCCTCGGTGGAAGCGCGTAGACGCAGAGGGAGAGGCGGATAATCCAAAACTTCTCCTTCGTTCAGCAAACATATTTGGGCCCTGACTGTGTTTGAGGCACCACCCTAGGCATGAACGGGGACAAGCCTGACTGAGCCCCCACCCTCGCTCACGGCGCCCTCCATCTAGAACGTGTGGTCTCGAGTGGGATGAAAGTTGGTGCCGGGGCGGGAAGGGAGGGGAACAAACCCCTCACTCTCTCTACGTGTGAGGCGCAGTATACGTACGGGACGTGAAGAGAAGCACGGTGTATCTGCCGTGTGGAAATTTCATGGTGGGGGCGTGATTGGGGGAAACGTCTCTAAAAAGGCTCCTTTTTGAAGGTGGCAACATTGGACAAAAGGTTGGGAAAACCCTGGTCTGGAAACAAAAGCAGTCAAGGAACTAAAGAGTTCCAAAGCGCTGTCAGGATCATTGTCACAGAGGGATGTTCAAAATAAGAGGTAAACAGGCACCGGGAGCCTGGTCCTATGACAGCGAGAGCCCTTTGCCAGCACCTTGCCAGGCGCCGTACAGATCCAATTTCTGCTCTTTGACCTCAACTCGGGGAGGAAGGAAGTGCTATTCCCACTCCGAAGCTGAGAAAGCAGGGGCTCAGAGAGGGCAGGTGACCCCTCCAGGGTCACGCAGCTGGGAGGTGGCAGGGCAGGGGTCCAAAGCCCGGCTTGTGAGTCTCCCAAAGCCACGCTCTTTCCACCACCCCGGCAGGTGCTAGAACATTTCTTCCCGACCTGGGGGCGCAGTCAGACTTCAGGCCCATGTGCAAACACCCTGGCCTCTCCCCCATCACACCCGTCCCCGACTCTCCGCCCGCTGGCGAGGGAGATGGGAGGCTCTTGAGGACAATCAGAAAGACCTTATTTGTCCTCACCCTCCGCAACCGTCCAGTTCCTCCGGTTGGGAACACGAAGCTCTCCCCGACGTTAACTCGTGAAACCCTCTCCGGGTCTCTGAGCGACAGAGCGTGAGATCTCACAGGAGGAACACGGAGAGGTTGGACGAGGGGCTTAAGGTCACACGGCGGTCGGAATGGGGGACCCCACATGCCCCAGGTCCAAAAACACTCATCCCTTTCCTCTCCTCCCCGCCCGTTCATCTCATTTCTCTCTCCTCAGCTCCCCCTGGGGAAGATAGGAAGGGGCTTCAGCACCAAAGACCCCGATTTTCACGACGACTACGGCTCTCTTCAAAATGAAGACTGTGGAGACGATGACCCCCAGGGCAGGCCGGAGCAGTGCCGTCTGGAAGGCTACAATGGCCTCGAGGTCACCAATGTGTAAGGAAGGGACGCCGCGCCAGGCCCAGCGCCGACACGCCCGCCGAGGGAGAGTCGCCAGAGGCTGGCACCACTCTGTACATAGGGACCGCGGCCGAGGATGCTCCTCTGCTCCCGGACGGAACCCCAGCAGACTGGCGCAGCGTCACACGGGGGCTCCAGGGGGCGAGGAGGCACCTGCTTGTTCCCGCTGGGTGGAAGGACCCGTCAGCCCAGCCTCTCGGCAGCCCAGGCCCCCCCGCAGAGGGACTGTCAGCCGTTGAGCAGTCCACGCGGTCCCCGTGGCCTCAAGCTGAGCTGCCAAGGTGGAAGGAGGCCGGGGGGTCCCCAAAACACCCTCCCGGAAGGAGCGGGTGGAACTCCAGCCGGACACACAGAGCCCAGCGCCAGGACGGGGCGAGGCGCCAGCCAAGCCTGAGGCTGACCCTGGGCACCTGGAGCCCTCCGGCCGGCCTGGTGAGCCCTTGGCTTCGGCTCCGTTCCTCCCATGACTGGGGAACTCGGGTTCTGACTTGGGTCCCTGAATCTCCGCTGGGATTGGGAGGATGCACAGTGAGACGGTCATTCCCTCCCAACCCCTAAAAGTTGTGTGTCACGCGGGGGGTGGACTGTAGAAAAGCTATTTGCCTTCTCTTCCCGCGAGTGGAGGCAGGTGGATGATCCTTGCACGGGTGGGGCTTAGCAGCGACATTTCCAGGAAATGCAGACTTCCTGTCGTCAGGATGAAGGATGTTCTGAGGACAGGAGCCAGCACGGGTGATCGACTCAGTGGCAACCACGTGCAACAGTGGGTTTGGGATTAGGAGCAGGGAAGTGCTTGTCATTGTTTACCCAACAAGCCTCTGTGGTGATGGCTCAGGCACCTGAAACAGGTGTGCTCGCCAGTGCCCTCGCTGAGACGAACCTTGCAGGGCAAAGTCACGAAGGCGGCGGTGCAGAGAACCCCAGCCCCTTCCCGGCCCCGCCACCGTTCTGCTCCGTGGCTCCTTCCCAGGGGCCTCACCTCTCTGTGCCTGAATGTCTTCATCTACGACCCTTCCGGTCCCCTCCCAGGGACACTGTGAGCATTAACACTTGCTAATGTCTGTAACACGCTTTGTAACCTCTCCGGGGACAGGTGGGAAGGTACGGGGACAGAAGGATGTGTCCGGTTTCCCGTGTGGGACACAGAATTGACCTTGAACCGGTTTCCCCGCAACTGGTTGGGCCAAAAGGAGGACAAGGACTGCTTCACGTTCGGACTCTCCAGAGCCCCCAGTAGGGCCCTGACCAAAGAGAGAGATAGAAAGGTTCACGTGGACGACCGTGGAAAAATCCATCTGAGCCACGTGTTCAGGCTCGAGTCCATTGACGTCCGCGCCGAGCGATGATTCGGGGGCACAAACGCATTGGGGTTCTCCTGACGCCTCGGTTGTCAGGGCGCATCATTTGTCGGGACCACAGCGTTGAAGCCTTTCGCACAAGAGCCGAGGGCAGGACTGAATTTCCAAGACTTGAACAGGTGTCAGCCTCCGAGACCCACCAAAGCGCGGGTTCTTCCACCCAAGGAACAGTTTCCTCTCAGGAAGAGCCTAAACCGAGGCCTGATGAACCTGAGAACGATTCCTCCCCAGCGCCCGAGACCATGGTTTTCCCTCTGACGCTAAGATAAGCGCAGCTTTTCTTGCCACTGGAAGCCGAGCGCCCAGCAGGCGGCAGGTGGACGGCCCCTCTCTTGTCTGAATGTGTAGCCTCCCAGGGTCGCATCTCTGATTCCAGGGCCTCAGGGGTGAAGCTCTGGCGTCTAACTTGGCTTTGCTGGGGTTCCAAACCCCGGGATGTTAATGCCATTCGGCCACACAGGCTGCAGAGCCTGCAGCCTGGCAGGGGGAGTAAACCCCCTCCCCCATAGCCTGATGCCGCACACAGGTCACTCCCAAGCCAGCGTCCAGGCTCGGTGACCTGGGACCCCCGGATCTGCCTCTTGGGAAGCAGCAAACCAGACGGGAAATGATTCCCACGGGGTGAGCAAGGCTGGCACACGGGTGCCTGCGTGCAGCTCTGATTGCTTGAAGCCAGCGTTGACCTGAGTTGTCGGAAATGAAGCTTGCATCCCCTCCCCCCTTCAATCCCATGGGGCATGAGATGGGCAAGTGGACAACAAAATTTGCAGCATTCGGCCAACAGGCCCGGGGCAACGTGGACATCAAAAGTACCTTTCAGTCCAAATGCTACCCCGATGGCACCTTCTCGCCGGCCCACCGCTGCTATCCTTGGCGGCCAGCTGAGCGCGTGGAGCTGGCTCTGCAACACGAGGACAGCTTGGTTGATGAGTGAACAACCTCCACAGAGGATCAGATCCCGGGAGCTTCGTCTGCTGAAAAAAAAAAAATCCTAAACGTCAACTCTGCTCTGAGGGTGGGCAAGGAGAGCACGGGGTGCAGACAGACTTGGTGGAGAGATTCGGGTGGCTAATTGACCAAGGCTGGAGGGTGACCACCTGCAGAGCAGCGACCTGCCATGTTCAGCCCAAAGGGGCCTCAAGGGGTGACAGGGCTTCTTGGAAAATGTGAATATGCTTCTTTGGGAGGTGGCACCTGCGCCCATGGGTGCTAGCCCCTTAAAAAGAGGCAGTTGGTGCCAGAGGTTGGGGTGACCCAGAAGGGGGTGGAAGCACCCCACATCTCTCCGAGAAGCTGGGGGCCAGAGCCGTCAGAAGGCACCTGCGCGGCAGACTCAGCTCTCTGCCCCAGACACTTCTGAGAGGCCCCCTGTTCCTTAGCCCCACAGAACCACCTTTCTCCCAGAAATCTGCGTGTCCGTCCTCAGGGCTCAGGCTGTAGGAGGCGGGAGGAGCCACACGAGCATCCGGAGCAGATGCAGGAGAAGGGAAAGGGGCATCTGCAGAGCACGGCCAGCACGGAGGGGCGGGCAGGACAGTGGCCCCCAATCCTGAGGCCCCTCAATAGGGCCACATGTGGCAGGACGTGACTTGCGGGGGGCCCCCGGGGCCCCCCACCGCTCCCACCTGGCCCACCCCCGTCCCGTCCAAAGCCGCACCTTGTGGCACCATCTTTTCCACGCTGCTCTTCGAGGCTCCCACGGGCTCCTGGCGGTTGTGTGGCGAGGAAAGAAGAGCCCGGGACACAGCGGCTTCTGAGGCCGGCGTTGCCAGCAACGGCTGGCTGGCGGGGGAGAGGAACCGCCCCCCGCAGACGGAGTCTGTGGTTGCGAAGGGAATCCATGATCCATGAGCGGAGATGACGGTCTGGGTTCTCTCATCGGGGCCACGGCCCCCGCGTCTTCCCAGGAGTGAATTTTAACACTGTAACAATAAACACTACGGCGCAGAGCTCTGCTGACCAGGTAGCCTTTTGCGACGTGCGTTCTCATTTCATTTTGCCAGCAGCCGCCTTGAGAGAGGGGATTATGGGCCCATTTCATAGGTGGGGAAACTGAGGTTGGGGAGGCAAAGAGGCTTACCCAGCTCCATACAGCTAAGAATTCCTGAGGCAGGGACTCAGACTCGGTCATCTGCCTCCCATCGCAACCCCAGGCTCCTCCGGCCCCGCTGGCACTTCCAACCAGCCCCCGCCGCCGCCTCCCAGTGTAGGACCTACCTCACCAGGTGGCATCGCTCAAAGTGGAGTTCAGATGAGCTCTGTCCCGCTGGAAGAGTCTGGGCCCAACCCCGCTGGCGGGAGGGAAGCATCCAGTAAGTGACCCTTCCCTTAGCATCAGTGGCTTTCTGTGTCCCTCCTCCAGGGGTTCTTTTTCTTTTTCTTTTTTTTTCCAAGGTTTTATTTATTTTTTAATGAGAGACACACAGAAAGAGGCAGAGACACAGGCAGAAGGGGAAGCAGGCTCCATGCAGGGAGCTGATGTGGGACTCGATCCCGGGACCCCGGGGTGAGGCCCTGAGCTGAAGGCAGATACTCCACCGCTGAGCCCCCCAGATGCCCCTCCAAGGGGTTCTTTCGTTTTCGGATTTCCCAGATCAGCTCTCCAGTGCTGGCCTCAGTGAGCTCGGGCTGCCCTGACGAAACATCACAGCCTGGGGGCTCACACAGAGCACATTTCTTTTTCCCAGCCCTGGGGGCTGGGCGTCTGAGGCCAGGATGCCAGCGGCTCCCGCTCCTGGTGAGGGCTCTCTTCCCGGTTCGCAGAAGCTCGCCCGTGGCCAGGGCAGTGGAGGGATGGGGGCTCCCAGAGCTCCTCTGAACTGAGACCTAAGTTCTGAGGACCCAGCCCCGCCAAGACCCGGGGGAAGAACGTTCCAGGCAGTCAGAACCGAGCGAGATGCTGAGGACACGGTGGTGAATTAAGTCCTGCCCAGCATCTGCCCTTGGAGACCTTCCAGTCCGGTGGGGAAAGGGGACACAAATCAAATACTCCTCCAGAATGTGAGAGTGTAACTGTGACCAGTCTTGAGAGCGGAGGTCTAGTGGGAGGGCTTCCCACACGGGCATTTGATGTGGTCAGAAGGAGGAGAGGCCTGGCCGGAGGAGAGGTCAGCCGCAGAAGGAGAAAGGGAAAAGGGTTCTAGATCGCCAGGACAGCATGTGCAAAGGTCCCAGGGTAAATTGGGCTGAAAACAGGCTGGGAGAAAGAAGTGAGGGGCTCATCTCCGGCGAGCGCTGGAGGGGCAGGTGGCATCTGCCCATCTGGGTCACCCCCAATTGCAAGCAGTGCTTCCTAACTGGACATGAAGCTCCCACTTTCTGCACACGTGTCCCTCTTTCCCTTTGACTCATCGCCAAATTGGGCTCCTCGGGACACAAAATGACACAGTGGGCCCAGGAGGGGGCACCGGGGCTGTCCGGGCAGAGCTGGCTTGAGGCCAACAGAGGCGTCAGGTGCCTCTTTCACGACCCCAGGTAGAAATCTGAGATGTCTATGTTAAGCCAGGCCGGTCAAAAGATGTACTGATGGTTTCTACGAGCAAGGGGAAAAGCCTGGAAGGAAACGCCATCAAACTCCCGATTAGATGGGGCCTGCAGAGCTTCTTCCCCGGGAGGGTTCCGTGGTGGGGCTGAGGTAGCCTGGGTCGCCCTGAGGGTCTCTGAGCCTCGCCAGGCCCCCCAGGGGAGGGGGCCAAGTTCTCAAACACAATGAGCAGCTGGGATTTGGTTTGTGTGTCCTTGCCAGCCGCCCACCATCCGCTAAGCGGGTTGCACGCGTGGCCCGTTTCACCCCGAAGCCCCCCCGAGAGGCACGTACGTTAGCACCTCCGTTTTACCAATGAGAAGACAGACACGGTGAGTGGGGGAGGCACTCGTGTCCGTCCGCAGACACCCCACCTGGCTTGGCCCTGCCCCTCCGGGTGCCTCCCCGACGTGGGCCCACCTTCCAGAAGGGATCCTCGGGGGAGCACCAGTGGATTCCCGGAGAAGCCTTGCTTGGTCTGCCCTCTCTGTCTGTGACCCAGAGGACGGAGCCCGGGCTTCCTCCTAAAGGTTTGCATTAAGGCTGTTCATGTGGCACCCGTGACCCGACCACGTCCCCCCATCCCGCGTCCGACGCGCACTCCTTGTGGGTTGAACAGGTGAACAGATAGAAAACAAACAAATTTAAATTCACGGAGGGAGACATGCAAGACGCAGTGCAGCCGTGCCATCCAAGAGGTGGCCACAAACTACAGGGGGCTGTTTAAATGATTAATTAATATTAAGTGAAATTTAAGCTTCCATTCCTCAGTCCCCCCCCACCACCACCACCACCCCGCACATTTCAAGCCCTCGTCGCTGCCTGGGGCTGCCGGCTGCCTGCTGGGCAGATCCAGCACATTCCCACCAAGGCAGAAAGTTCAGGCTGCTACAGCGTCCAGAGGGAACTTAGCTTACTACCCAAACACGGCCTCATTCAGAAGCTCACGGTTGCGGGCTCTCTAGAGAAAAACATAACTGGGGGAAAAAGGATTTTAGGGCAGGTGGGACTTCTGTATGAGCCAGTGAACGGAGATAGAAACTCACTGCAGAAACTGGCTTAAAAGTACAAAGCAGGGGACACCCGGGGGGCTCAGTGGTTGAGCATCTGCTTTTGACCCAGGACGTGATCCTGGGGTCCCGGGATCGAGTCCTGCATCAGGTTCCCTGCAGGGAGCCTGCTTCTCCCTCTGCCTGTGTCTCTGCCTCTCTCTGCAAGTCTCTCATGAATAAATAAATAAAATCTTTTTAAAAATTTTTTAAAAATACAAAGCAATGTACTGACTGGCGTCTGAAAAGCACAGCCCAGGACCGTGACTGTGACTGTGACCGGCTTTGGATGTGGCTGGATCCAGGGCGTCAGATGATATTTTGGGATCTTCATCGCCCTTCATCTCTTGGCTTGGCTTTTCTCTATATCAGGGCCATGCTCAGACAGGTTGTCCCCACTGTTGGCAAGTGACCACGAGACACACAACCTCCCAGCTGAGCAAGCCCTGCATGAGAGAGAGGCTCTCACCTGGTAGTTCTAGCACAGTCTCCGTGGGATGGGGTCTGCAGCACCCCCGGGTGGGGGCAGCCTACCGGGGCACATGTCCTGAGCAGATGAGTGGCTCTTAGGGGACTCCAGCAGACAGGTGCTTTCGTGTGGCCCGAAGGCTTCCTCCTTCCCGGACGGAGGTCTCCTCTCCCTAGCAGTGGGGCAAGCACAGACCCCAGGGGAGAGCAGCCCCCTGATATTCACGGGAGGAAAGAAATTCGAGTCCCGGCGCCCAGCAGCTCACAGAAGCACCAGAGACAGACTCAGGGGTTCCAGGTCGGACCCAGAGGTCAGACCTAACAACAGACAGCCTCGACTTGCCCTGTCCTTTTACCGCGGGGTCTCCCGACCTCGGCACCATCGACATTCGGGACGCGCGTTGTCAGGGGCCTGCCCTGTGCACTGCAGGATCCTAAGCGGCATCGGGGCCTCTACTCAGGAGATGCGGGCATCACCCCCGCTCCAGGCCTGGCAACTCCCACATTCTCCCAGATGTCGCCAAACGTCCCCTGGGAGGCAGAAGCGCCCCGGTTGGGAATCACAGCTGCACATGACCACGGCTTTCAGAGAGGCATGGCTTTTCTTATCTGACAGATAGGGAAACTGAGGCATGGAGCGGTCACATAGACTCCCAGGGTCCTGGACGAGCGAGTGGGAGGGGAGGAGCCGAATGGCTCTTGGCAGAGTCTGGGCTCGGAACCAACCAACGGCCTGAGGCTGGCCGGCCGCACCCAGCTGTTTACAATTAAAAAAATCCCTAAAGCCAGATGTTCCCAGGGCAGAGCAGACTTCCTCCGTAGTAGGTTCTAGTTTATAGGGCGCTCCATCCCCCCACCCCAACGCACCCGGCAGAAAATCGCTCTGTAAATTACATGTTTGAAGGCGGCCCCGTGAGCTCCCCACTTAAAACAAGGTAGTAATTTAGGGGCGAGAAGGGTCTGGTTGAATGAGCTCCTATGGGAGCTAATCTCACACCACACCCCCACCACCCCCATTTCATTAAAACACAAACAAACAAAAACGATAAGGAAGGAGCATAGGTTTTGGATGCTTGCCCTAGACCTCGCGGCAAATTAGACGGTGCCTGAGAGCGGCCTCCCCCTTCCAACCCTGCTGGGAGCCTGACCCCCCCCAGCCCCACCCCAGGCTGACCGGCCCCCCAGGCTCGGCACAGACAGGCTGTGGGGCCTGAGGCCAGTTCCCTTCCCCATCCGCGCGGAGCATGCTTTCCCCTCCTCTGCCCTCACTTCTCAGGGGTGGGGCGACCCTGGTCTCCTCCTGCCCCCGCTGCCCGCACCCCAACCCCCCCACCCCTACCCCCATCCCTGCCTTCAGGGAGGTCTCGGGATCCGGCTGCAGGGAGTCCAGCCCCGCGGCCCCCAGGCGATGCAAATGGCCCTGAGATCTGAGAGGGAAAGTCCGCATGCTTACCCAGATGGTCCAAAATAGGGACCTTTCGGGTCTTGGGCTGTAAGATGGGCCCCAGAGTTACAGGCTGCCGCGTCCCTCCCACACTCGGACAGCCCAGGGGATGGGACTGACCCAGGGCCACAGTACAAGACGGTTGCATTCCCCGGACCAACCTGTCCCTGCAGACCCACCCCTGCTTCCTGAGTCCTGGGGGTGCCAGCCTCTGCCCCCCTGCACTCGTTTGCTAGGGCTGCCATAACAACGTGGCTTAAAAATCGAAATTTAATTTCTCACAGTTCTAGAGGCTAGAAATCCACCATCAAGGTGTCAGCAGGGTTGCTTTCCTCTGAGGCCCCTTTCCTTGGGCGTGTGGTGGCCGTCTTCCCCCTGGTCCTCACGCGTCTTCCCTCTGTACCTGTCTGTGCCCCGGGTCCCTCTTCTCACAGAGACACCAATGGTGCTGGATCAGGGCCCACCCTAATGGCTTCGTTTTGACTTAATCACTTCTTTGAAGAACCTGTTTCCAAGCACAGTCCATTGTGAGGTGCTGAGGGTAAGGCCTGCAACATGTACATTGGGGGGGGCGCATAATTCAGCCCATAACACTCCCCCCGAAACACACACTCCCTGCTTAAATCAATGGGAATTGGGTTTCAGTCTCCTGACCCAAAAAGAGCCTCCGTTAAGCTACACGCTGTCCCCGGGCTTGACCCCGAAGTGCCCCGTCCCTTCTCCTAATTCCTCCAGGCCCCCTACCCGTGCACACACACACACACATGCGCGCACACACAGCCTCACCCCACATTTCAAACACTCTCCCTGCATTACACAGGACAACACGGAAGGATGAAATGATGTTAAATTCCTTTTTTTTTTTCTCACCTGACCTGATCCTCCTAGCTAGAGACATGTTCCCTCGAGCCTGTGACATTGCATTTTTGGGGACAGTGCTGCCCTGTGTCTCCTTGCCACCATGCCACCACCATCTGGGGACACCCTACAGGATGTCACCCATCTCTCGGTTTCCTGACGGGGTTTCCATGCCACTCTGCTCCTGCCAGGCAGGACCACTCCGGCTCTAGCTCACCCTAGAGGTCAGTCCAGAGCCAAGAGGATGGAGCCAGTGTCCCCGAAAACACTGAGCCCAGAACATCCGGAGCAGGGCTCCGCCGGGAGCCCCACCGAGGCAGGACTGCCCGCGGGAGAGCTGGGGACCACTCTCTGGCCTCAACTGATGGATAAAAAAAAGTACCTAACATGGAAGCTAGTGTGAGGAGGGAAAAAAAAAATCACACAGGCAAGGGGAAAAGACAACGGAGAGGCACAGCGGGGAGGTTGGCGAGGCGCCACGAGGGAGGTTCTCTTGCTCCCTCCCTCTCTGGACCAGCCGTGGCTCTGGTTTCTTGGCCACTTAACTCAGTGAACCTCGGACTGGCTGGCTCCCGGGGTTGGCGGGGTGGGGGCGTGGGGTGCAGACTGCATTTGTGGAAAAAAGCAACCCACAGCATCATCGAGGTCAATCTTCAAATCCACACAGAAAGCTCCTCGGCGGCTGGATTCCCCAAGACCACCCTATTTCTGCAGCAGCCACGAACCCGCCCCCCAAATACAGACCCGGTGTCTCCGTGCCGCCGGCTGCTGTAACAAGTGCCCCGGGCAGGGGAGCTCGAAAACCACAGAAAGTCACTCCCCGCAGCTCCCGAGGCTGCAGCGCGAGACCAGGGAGCCCATCAGAGGGGGTCTGGTGAGGCCCCTCCCAGGGGCTGCAGGCCGCTCCCTGCTCATTGTGCCCGTCGCCCCGGCTGGCAGGGGGTCAGGGGGCTCTCTGGGGTCTCTCGTAGAAGGGTGCTCAGCCCGCCCATGACGGCTCGCCCTCGTGACCTGGTCACCTCCCCGAGGGCCTCCTCCAAACGTCGTCCCCGGGGGGTTAGGGTCCAACCTAGGAATGTGAGAGGGAACCAGCATCCAGTCCCTAACACCTATGACGCATCTATTTTAAATTTGGCTCCGGCCTGATGTTGCTTGGAGCTTTTGTGAGGCCGCAGGTCCAAGACACCGGCCTTATGTTCTCTAACAGGTAAACGTAGGCACACAGGTGCGTGCATGTGCGTACCGAGTACGCGTACACGTGTGTGCCAAGTGTATACACAAGCACACACACGGCTATTGCGGCAGAGGCTTGTCCGCGTGTCCTCCACGACCCTCGGAGGGGTGCAAGCCGCACGTTGGAACCCGCTTCCTCTCATTCGCATCCGCCGGCAGGGTCCCCACCCCGCCGGCTAGTCCATACCCTTCCTAGCTCCGGGGCTGCCAAGGAGTCGGCTCACGCCAGCCGCCTCCTGATCCCCATTCCCTCCTGCACACTAGAGCCTGACCTGGCATTTCCACGCAGCACATGCCTTGCTCCCCAAATACTCGCCCCCAACTTAGAGACCCTTAAGCCTCCCCCAGGTCCCTCAGTTCTTTCATCCCCTCCTCCTCGGGACATTCCTCTTATGTTCCCGTGATCACACTCGGTGCCCCCCCCAGTAGATCTGAGCAGGGGGACTGTTCGTGCGGGACCCTCTTCCTAGGGGCCAGGCCCTGTGCTAAGTGTTTCGCACATGATGTCGCTGAGCCCTTGAAACAACCCTGACAGACACGTACTCGTACTCTTTTTTTTTTCTTTATTTATTTATGATAGTCAGAGAGAGAGAGAGACAGAGACATAGGCAGAGGGAGAAGCAGCCTCCATGCACCGGGAGCCCGACGTGGGATTCGATCCCGGGTCTCCAGGATCGCGCCCTGGGCCAAAGGCAGGCGCCAAACCGCTGCGCCACCCAGGGATCCCCCAGACACGTACTCTTATCTCCTACTTTACAGAAGCAGGAAGAAGCTTAGACATGGGCCCATGGTTACACGATTGGGAGCAACAAAAGCAGGACTCGAACCCAGATATTGAAGTAACCACTATGTTTTATCCTCTCCAATGTAGGTATTATGCTTCTAGTAAGATGACCAAATACAGCATCCCCATTTTTAAAAATCCATATCCCACGGTTGTCTCATTTAACTTGTGGCCAGCTGAGTCAATGGTGTTGAAGTCAAGTTGCCCATGGGAGTTGGTAGAGAAGTCTTGTTAAGACTTTTTTTTGGAATCCAAAAAAAAAAAAAAAAATTTTGGATCCCCAGGGGCACCCGGGTGGCTCAGTGGTTGAGCATCTGCCTTCGGCTCAGAGCGTGACCCCGGGGTCCTGGAATCGAGTCCCACATCAGGCTCCCTACATGGAGCCTACTTCTCCCTCTGCCTCTGTCTCTGCCTCTCTCTGTGTCTCTCATGGATAAATAAATAAAATCTTAAAAAAAAAAAAAGAATTTGGATTCCCAAATCCTATCCCAATCCTAGTAGTTTAGAGGTGGATCCTGGGGATCTATATTCTAAAGCTAAACTGATTTCCAGGCCTCAGAGTTTCTGGTGCAGCAGGTGTGGGGTAGGGCTTGAACATTCATATTTTTTTAAAACCTCTTTGGGTGAACCTGCAGCACATCCAGGACCTGGGATGGAGGCCCCGGGGATAACCAAGTCTGGTCTAGACCGGTCTTGAGCCACTGTAGCTCCCAGTCGCACCAGCCACCACTAGATGGCAAGAACCTACACCCCTTGGCCGCCCCAATCCAGTTCCACGCGGGAAGGAGCTGAGCAGCCGAGATCATCCAGGGATCCCCACCCAGCAGGCACAGCTTCCATGGGCAGCTTCCCTTTACGGTCTGTGCCCCTCCCTGCACCCCAGAGAGGGTGGCTCTTGATGGAGAAGTGTCTTTTGTCTTTGTTTCCCCCACGGAAGGCGAAAACACCTCTTCAGTGGGACAGACAAAATCTGGAAGCTGGGTTTAGGACAAATCAGAATACCTGTCGAGCCTGTGTGTGATACCCCCAGCCTGGGAGCCACAGCCCTCACGGGTCCCTGCTTCTCATCCAGAAACGAAAGCATCTGGGCAATGCAGCCCCTCCGGCCCCGACAGATTGGGGATTCTAGAAAAGACGGTGACGTTCCCATTAGAACCTCTGCTGGACTGACCCTGAGCTTGGTGCTTCAGCTGGACTGCATTCACCAGGGGGCAGGGAGGGAGGGTGTCCGCCCCAGGAACAACCCCCACCACCCCCGCCCCGCCCCGCAGCGCTGCCTTTGCCCAGAGGTGTCTACTCTTCAGAGGCCCATCCCACTGTCCTCCTGGCTCCTCTTAAGAAGTGGGGCCCCAGTAATTAGTGTTTAGACCATGTGGGACATGGGGCCACTGAGCTACGTATGGACAGCAGTGACCTGTGCCTGACTGCCCCCCAGGGCTCAGCTAAGGGGGTCCAGTTGGGGGCATGGACTGCAGGCTCAATTATGTATGTCAACCACGGGGATTGTCGTTATCGGGACTGCCCCTCCCCACTGCCACCTGACAAATGTGTTTTATCACACACCACCCATTTGCTGTACTGATATTATTCAGGAAATAATATAGACTTGGAAGACAGAAATGTCCTACAAACCCAAAACATACAGCTTAAGAGGGAGATGTAAATATTTTTCTAACGATACGATCGAAATGACGAAGTCTCTTAACTCTGGAACCAATTTTTGTTTTTTCCATCTATAATCTTAGGTAAGTAATATACATGCAAAGTTATTCAAATAGTTCAACGATTCTTCATACAAGTTGAACAGATATCTGCTGGCTAGCTTGGAAAACCACCTGGGCTTTAATAACATTGGTGCTAAAAGAAAACAGATTTGAGGGGTGGGTGGCTCAGCAGTTGAGCGTCTGCCTTTGGCTCAGGGTGTGATCCCAGGGTCCCGGGATCGAGTCCCACATCGGGCTCCCCATAGGGAGCCTGTTTCTCCCTCTGCCTGTGTCTCTGTCTCTCTCTGTATGTCTCTCATGAATAAATAAATAAAATCTTTTTTTAAATGAATTTTAAAAACATAAAACCTTCCAGTGAAGAAAGGCACCACTCATTTCACAGGAAAATGAGACTACCAAAAATTTAAACCGGAGTCCTTCTAAAGGGGCTAGAGCAATTTGAAAAGATTCGTAGATTCATAAAAGAGACTTTGGATTAAGTCCCCACTGCTAAGTGGCGGAAGGGTCCTGAGAGATTCATCCCTTCAGCCTTTAGGAGGCCAGCAGGTGCACCCGGACCAGTCAACTCTACCCAAGAGCAGTCTTTCCTGTTGACCTCAGGGTACAAAGCTGTGATGGAAAGCAGGGCCCTGGTTCAGGGGTCCCCAAGCATAGGAAACACCTGAATGGATGTTTAAAATACAGAGGCTCCTGAAACACACTGAGCTAACTAAATGGCAAAACACGGTAAAAAACACCTGGAGTGTCCTTTACACCCAAATATTAGGGCCCCACTCCCAGAGATTAGTATTCGGTTGGTCTGAGGTGGGGCTCATAGTTATTCTCTAAGAGGTGTTCCTAACATGCAGCCACGATGAACCACTGATTTTTTTTAACCCAACTCCCTACCCAATATAAGAGTTTCCCAAGACAACTTGACAGGTGCATCTAGCCCAGATGCCAAACATTTCCCCCCGTCCTTCTTGCTGCTGAGACCCGAACAAGTGCCGTGTAAATGCTGCCTGCCTTTTTACTACCATCATTTGCATTTGGTCACAGCTACAAGTTCAGGCCACCTGTCCCCATATCCCCCGTGCCAGTTACCCTGGGGTTTGGGAAGAGCATGGGAGCTATCGGCTAAGCCAGTAAGAGTCCTGCTTCATCCCCCTACCTGCCCCCTCCCCCAGTGATTGATTCAACAATGACCATGTGACCAGTCACACGCCTAAAGATCCCATCCTAAGACTCATATTGAAATTGTTGGCCAAGAGAATCACCCACTTTCCCCTTTATGCCTGTAAGGGCGCCAGCCTTAAAGCAGCCGGAACCACCAAGATGAGAGAGAAGCTGCTTGAGAATAAGGCAGCACAGGAAAAAGTAAAACCAAAAGATAGAGACCTTGTCTTGCTGACACCATTTTACTTCACTCAGCTCCAGCCACATGGGAAGCTCTTATAGTCCTGGACTTGGCATATTCCCTTTTCTGCTTAAGTCAATGGGCGTTTTGTTTTGTTTTGTTTTGTTTTTTGACTTGCAAATGGCAAAGACATCCTATCACATTACTTAACACCCACGATTCACCATGGACCATACTCAAGCTGGGCTCCTGCCCCTAAGCCCCTGACCGGTGACTAGGGCATTGTTAGCTGATTACAAGTTTCCCAGGTGCCAACTGCCTTCCCGGCTATACTTCTCCATAGCTGTGAACTGCTCACATGCCAGGATACCTCTAGGTCACCTTGGATTAGGGTGACCAACCCTCCCAATCTGCCCAGCACTGAGGGGCCTCCTAGAATGTGGGACTTTGAGGGCTAAGACTAGCAGGGTCCCCTGCAAACCAGAGCAGCTTGGTCACCCTGTTTTGGATCGTGTATGAATTAGAACCAGAAACCGCTGAACACTGAACACTGGGCTCCAACAGCAGAGACACAGCTGGGGTTGACCCCCCATGGACTGACTGCTCCAGCAGAGGCCTGGAAACAGGACCAGGCCTTCCCTCCTTGCTGCCGGCCCTGAGCAGCCAATGCCCGCTGAAGCCTCGGATGGCTGCCTCCAGAGAAGCAAGCAGGGCACAAATAGTCCATGAATGCATCCTCTCCACCGAGGGGAGCCTCACTTCCCCACCAGATGACCTACTTCTCAGGTGGGAAGATTTAAGGCATAAGAAATAACCACATCATGTGTATACGGATTTTAGCACAGTACCTGGTAAACCTTAGATAAAGATGGTAGCTGGCAGCCCTGTCCCAAACAAGGGTTGATTGTCTGGTTTCCCAATAAGCACTAATTTTACAGCGCTTCCTGTATGCTGGCCCTTGGTGTGAGTACTTCAACGAGGCTAACTCATTTAATCTTTACAATAACCTCGGGAGATAGGTAACATCATCCCACTTCTCAGGAGAGAGACCCCCAAAACTGCCTTATGAGACTGAATTACTAGCCATTATTCTGGATTAATAGAAGGCAGCCTCTCCTCCAGCCTGACTGTTGTCTATTCATTGAATAAGCATTTAACTGAGCACGTGCTAGGTGCCAGACACTGTTTTAGGCACGGGGGTTATTGCATTGAACCAGTCTCCGCTGTCCTGGAGTTTACATTTTGGTGGAAAGGACACCAATAAAGAAGGAAGTCCGTAGCAGAAACCAGCTCTTGCCTGGCTTCTGCAAAATGTAATTTACTGGAAGCTGCTCTCAGCGCATCGTTGAACTGATGGACCTGCCCCAATGCAGATCCAGGGGAGGAGCATCCGGTTGGCGAGGCCTGGGTCACATGCCAGCACCGTGGCTGCGGGAGGCCAGAGTTCCCAATTACCTCCCTTTCCTCTCCGCCAGGCTGGGTGCAGAGAGGAGTAATTCCCCCAAAAAGACATCAGAGGCGTGGGGATACAGGGGGGAGGGACGCCGGGCAGCCGGAGCAAACCTCCGTGACCCCAGCCCTCCAATACTTAAAGACACAGGCTTCCCCCTCCCTCGGAGCTGAGACCCTGTTCCCCAACCTAATCCTGGAACCGGCTGACTTCAGAGCTGGAAGCTGAAGTAACCCCGCCACACGGTGACCAAGCCTCCGCCTCGTGTCGGAGAAGCGGATCGGATGCCTTAGGGTCCGGCCCGAGAAGCAGAACCCACGGAAGACAGATATTGGGGAATTTATACAAGGAGTTTGGCGGGCTCGAGAGGTGAGCCTGAGCTCAGGGGGCGGGGCCCGGGGAGGGGCGGGGCCACCGGAGGGCGGGGCCAGGGAGGGCGGTGTGCGGGGCGGGGCCATTGGAGGGCGTGGCCCGGGAAGGAACGGGGCCATTGGAGGGCGGGGCCTGAGGAAGGCGGGCACTGGGAGGGGAGGAGCCACAGGGGGCGGGGCCCAGGGAGGGGAGGGGCCATTGGAGGGCTGGAGGGCGAGGCCTGGGGATGGGGGGGGCCATGGGTGGGGGGCACGGGGAGGGGAGGGGCTATGGGAGGGCGGGGCCCGGGAGGGCGGTGTGCGGGGCGGGGCCATTGAGGGCGTGGCCCTGGGAGGGGAGGGGCCACTGGAGGGCGGGGCCTCAGGAAGGCGGGCACTGGGAGGGGAGGGGCCACTGGAGGGCGGGGCCACTGGAGGGCGGGGCCTGAGGAAGGCGGACACTGGGGGAGGGGCCGCTGGAGGGCGTGGCCCGGGAACGGGCGGGGCCATGGGCGGGGCACGGGGAGGGGCGGTCCACGATGGAGGGGCGTGGCCCGGGAGGGCCTGGGCCTGGGGTGGGGCTGTCCATGGGGGAGGGGAGGGGCCCGGGGAGGGGCAGACCAGCACTCTGAGGCAGGGGTGAGGCCGGGTCTATAGGATCCACAGGTAGGATTCATCCTGCATCAGGGAAACCTCAGTCCTGCTGTCACGGCCTTTCAACTGACTAGCCCTGCCCCGATTATCTGGGATAACCTGCTTCGCTTAAAGTCAGTCCTTCCGGACTTTGATCACATCTGCACAATACTTTTGCGGCAACACCCACATTAGCATCTGACCCTGTAACTGAGGGCAGAACCTGGCCACGCTGGTGCATCAGTGTCCCTCACCCAGAGGTGACCTCACTGAGCCGCCAAGATTAGGGTCCGAGATCTAATGTCCAGTTCAGTTTGAATTTTAGACAATGAATAATTTTTTAGGAAAAAAAATAGGAAAGAGAGCACCAGGAAGGAAGGGCAGGGGGTGGGGGGAGGCAGAAAATACCCTCTCAAAGCCCTTGTGCGTATAAAGACCTGAGCTCTAAAGCAAGCCCGGGAGGGATGGTGGCCTGCAAGGGTCCCGGCCCCTCTCACTTGCTGACCAGCCATGCATTTGGAGAATATTTATTGAGCATCTATTATGTGCCAAGTAAAAAAGCTACAGCTGACATTCCCATAGCGAGTGTGTGCGGGTTCTAGCTGCATTTATGCTTACTAATTCATGTAATATGCACAAGGCAATGGGGTAGGTATAATTCCTATTTTATAATGAAGCAACCAAGGCAAAAAGATTAAGAGATGGTCCACAGCCCCAGAGCACGTAAATGGTAGGCCTGGGATTTGAACCTCCAGGTAATTTGGCTTCAGGGCACGTAATCCTTGATGGCCTGTGTATCGGTCAGGGTTCAAAGCAGCAGAACCAGTAGGAAATTTTATATGTATCTAAATGGAGGGAGGGAGAGAGAGGGGGAGAAAAGGAAAGATGGAAGGAAGAAAGGAAGGAGGGAGGGAGGAATCAGCCTCTAAAAGCCTTTATGTATGATGAGTACGTATGTATGTGACGGAAGGTACACAGTCACCTCCCCATCACCGTGCACTCTATCCCATAGGGCCAGCCCTATTGGGTGTGGGAAGGGATGCTCATAGTGTGATACCAGGAGGTGGGGAGCACCCAGACCATCTCAGAGGCTCTGTCAACTTCCTCGCAAATCTGTCCCTCTAGGTACTGAGCTTTGTACTTGGGGAATTGACAGTCAACAGGACCAGCTCGTTCCCTGCCCTTCCAATGCCTGACAGCATGAGAGACGAGGAACCATCAATAAGAAAACAAATAAATAAATCATTACAGACTGCAGTGCTGCAAAGAAAGCAGAGAGCAGCAGGGGTGACTCACTTCCTGCAGGGAGGGCAGGGAAGGCCTCTCCAAGGAGGTGACATTTGAGCTAAGACTTGAAAGGTGAGGAAGGAGGTGCCACTGAGGGCAGGTTCCAACAGCAAGTGCAAAGGCCCAGAGGAGGCAAAGGCCCTGGGGCCACAAGGAGAAAGGTCAGTGAAGGCTGCAGCGTATTCAAGGAGCCTACATGAGGCTCGATCGCGCAGGTGCTCGGAGGCCTGCCGAGGGGTCACAGCTTCCGCAACACGCTTCCCGGAGAACAGAGAAATTGGGAGAGCAGGTAAAGGACAGGCAGAGAAGCATCGACGTGGCCTCCCCTGCGCCCCCCACACACACACACACAGACACACACACACACACACACATCTCCACACTGGCACATTTACTTGGTTGAAGGGTTCGGTCCCAGGTTGGGGGAGGACACAGTGAGGCCTTTCCCTGGCTGAGTCTGGGAACGAGAACCTGAAGGAAGGATCTAGAAGAAGACCTTGTACCTGAAACTCATGGCCCTCTTTGCAAAGTGCATCTGCTCTGCATTGAAGGTGGTCTTGTACTGGGGCCAGGAAGTCCTACTGGTGCTCTTTCTGCACGTTACATCCGGGCACCATCCCCATCTGCTTGGACGAGCCCCATCAGCTGTCACTGGATTACTGCCACCGCCTCCTCCCTGGTCTCCCTGCTTCTGTCCTCGCCCCCCCCCCCCCCGCTATTCTCCGCATAGCAGCCGGGTCCCCTTCGAAATGTTAAGTCACATCTTATCACTCCTCTGGGGAAACTCTGAAGGCCCTGCCTCTCACCGAGTTAAAGTCAAAGCCCTAGTCACCTAGATGGCCCCTCTGCCTCTCACCTCTCCGACCTCACCCCCCACACCCCTCTTTCTTGCTCAGCTTATTCCCGCCAAACAATTCTCAATGTTCCTGGATACCCCAGGATCCTACCTTGAGGCCTTTGTACTTGCTGTTCCCCACCAACCCAGAACACATCCCACAGCGGCCACCTCACCCCACAGCATCCCTCACCTCCTCCAGGGCTTCTGAATGTCACCTGCTTTGACCATTCAACACTCCCACCCTCCCGGTCCCCTAAGCCTTCAGCACTTCCCCTGCCCCTTCCTGCTCCATCTTACTTAGAGCGCGATCTACACCCAACTCCTTGCGCTTTATGTACTTATTTGCGAGTCTATGCTCTTCTCCCCTGTGAGAACACAACGTTGTATGAGGGCAGGAAGCTGGTCTGTTCCTCCCCTGCTGTAGGCCCAGAGACTAAAACAGGACCTGGCACACGGCAGGTGACCCATAGAGGAAATCGACCCTCTGACAGCCACTAGCCGTGGAGGGGTGATTATCAGAGGACTCTACTCTTTGGGAACAACAGTCCCAGTTCAGCCAGCTAGCACTGGGAAAAACCAATGAATATGATCCACCCTCCCAGTTTACAGAGGCGGCCACTAGGCCTCGTTGTGTCCCTGGTCCTGTCCTTCAAACCAGCGGTGAGGCTTTAGGCAAGTCGCTTCCCTGGGTATCAGTTTTCCCATCTGTAAAATGGGGAACACACACTCGATCATCTCTGAGCTCCTACATGGCATCCGAGCCTTCGACAGGCACCATGGGCAAGAGGCAGGGCTTTCTCCCAAGTTGCAGGAGTTCGCTCCGTGGACTGCCCCCAGAAGGTCAGATGACATTTTTTGAAAGGGGAAATGCTGTTGATGAGTGGCCAATGTACTTTTATATCTCCTTCTGAATGTGGCTGCCTTCGAGCAGTGCCCTCTGGCTCCTTTCCGCCTCTCAGACTCTCACGCCTGCAAATCCCAAGGCGGCTGTGCAAGGGGAGGGGAGGGGAGGGGCGGGAAACACGTTAGTTCTCCTTTCCCTGATCTTGGAGCGTTTTCAAGCAGAGTGTCTAAAAGGCCTGAAACCACTCCGGGGTGCGTGCCTAGCGGAAACGAGGGCTTCTGTGCACCCCAAGCCAGGCGCAGAAATGTGCACAGCCGCTTTTTTCCTAATAGTCCCAAGCTAGGAAGGAACTGGACGAAAACACAAATTGGGGGAGAGTCACACGGTGGAATATTATACATCAGTGAAGAAGAACGGAGGACTGATGTACAAAACCCAGACAGAAGGTCGGGTGGAAGAAGTCAGCCACAAAAGAATACATCCTGGGTGGTTCTGTTAATTTGAACTTCAAACACAGGCAACAGTAGTTGAAGGGGATAAAGGTTAGAATTGAGGACTCTGGGGAGTCTTGGACGGGGAAAGGGGATGAGGTAGCCTGTTTGGGTCCTGGGAACACTCTAGACTTTGGTGCGGGCGCTGACCGCACCGTCTGCACGTTGGTGCAGGAGAAACCCATTGAGCCATCCACTTAAGCGTTTTGCACTTTGCTAAATGTATATTGTGACTCAATAAAAATAAATAAATATAAATCAATCAAAGGCTGGAGGGAGCGGGAGGAGGCTTCCCGCACAGGGAGATGCCCTGCTGCCCACCAACAGGGGATTTCCACGGGACTGGGTGGCGGCTCCCACCTCCCCTGGCAGCCCGCAAAGTCATTAACTCAGAGCTCAGCATGTCTGGCCGAGACTTCCGCCTTCTGAGCAGCCGGGTCCCCAGAAGCAGAGAGGACCCGGGGCACAGCTGCTTCTGGTCCCAGGTGCCTGGGCTCCTCCACTGCCCCACTGCCTCCACTCCACTGCTCCTCCTCCCGCCTGCCACCCCTTTCTTGAGGGCCCTCTGGGTGGGCCCCATTTCTCCATCCTTTGCCCTCCTGCCCCAACAGCGTTCCATATAACCCAGGATGGGCTGGACAGGAAACTGCCGCCTGGCACCTTCCTCCAGGCCTCGGCGGCTCGCTGGGTCAGTCCCGCGGCTGGCTCTCCCGTGGCGGCCGAGGCCCTGGAGAGTTCAACTGGCAGGACTATGTCCTTGACACTGCAATCATAGGTCTGCGGAGTGACCCCCGCCTCACGGGCAGCCACCCTGTCACCCTAGCCTCCCTTGGCCTAGAACAGCTTCATTTGTGTTGGGAGTTTCTCTTCAATAGTCAGAGCTTCCTTTTACAGAGCAGCTTATGGCAAGGCAGGCACTGCTTGCTGCGCTTCACAGACATCGACTTGGTCAGGACTCCTACTGACCCCATTTTACAGATGAAGAAGCTGAGGCCCCACGAGGTTAAATGCCTCCCCCAAGGAGCTGTAGTCTGTGACTGCAGAGCCAGGATTTGAACCCATGCAGCCCAGTTGCAGGGTCATGTGCCCAAGCCCCGAGCTAAACTTCCTCCTATAGGAACGACTCTAAATACAGGGGCCAGAATTTCGAAGGCGCCCGGTGTTAGCTAGAAAAGCAACGTAGGTCAAAGAAAGGGTTACATTTCTGGCGGGAAAATATCTGTCTCAATTAATACACTTTTTTTTTTAACGTTGAATTACACTGAACTAAAAATAAAACAAAACCCTTCCCTTTTTCTGGCCAAACAGAGGGCCAGTTGGCCCGATGGTGCTGTCCAAACCTGGTCCAGGCGCTGTGTGGGCGGATGCCACCTGGGAGAAAACCCAAGGGCCTGGGGTGGGTCTGTCTTCTGGGGGCTGCCCTGGCTCCTTGTTCCCAGGTGCTTGGCTGCAGAGACTCGGAGCAGAGCCCTGGGGGTGCAGGGCCCACCAAGGGCCAGGAAGGCACATGCGCCCAAGTGCTTGGAGGGAGCAGGAGCAGCTCTCCCAGTGGCCCCGTGACTGGCAAGCTCGGGGATTGCTAGCCAGGCCCTTGGACCAGAGACAGCCAAGGGACAGCCAAGGGACAGCCAAGGCGGGGGAGGAAGGTCTGCAGGGAGCTGAGCAGAAAACCCAGAGTGGCTCTCTAGGCTCTGTCTTATCATTAGATTTTCGGAGAAAAAAGCTTTTTCCACTTTGCAAGGCGGGCTGCTGATTTCCAAAGTGATAGCAGCATCTCCCCTTTCCCGTAACTAGATTTGCCAACTTTCTGACTCAACCTCTTGTCTGTCCTTCCATTTTTATCACTGTTCTTCTCCAGGGAGTCGTCGATCTGTCTGGACTCTTGCTGTGGCTAAAGTGACATGCGGTGGGGGCGGGGGGGGGGAGGTCACTATACGTCGCCGTGCAGGGATAGGCCACCTGTCCATCACGGCCGCCCTGCCAATCAGCTGGGGGTGGGCGGGCCTTAGTGCAATTTCGACCAATGGCCTTTCGGTTTCCCCCAGGTGAGGGTTCTGAGTGCCTGCGCCCGAAGGTGGGACCTGGGAGCTCAGGAAGCCGACGAGGTGGAGGTGCGATGAAGCCACACCTTTGCGGGGAACGGGGCGGCTCCGATGAGCTCCGGGTCCCAGTCCCAGCTGTGCCCCTTCGCCGGCTGTTGACTCAGGACAAACCCTTCATCTCCAGCCTCCTTTCCAAACTGAGGCTGAAATGAGGTAAGGCTCGTAAGGAGCTTAGCCCAGCCCCTGCGTGCAGAGAGATGATGAAGGCTGACATCTGAAATTAGCTGATGTGTTTTGCATTCCCAGTTTTTGTTGCTGCTTCAAGATCCTCTCCACCCCACCCCACCCCACCCCCAAAATTGAGGCAGCTGTTATCAAACGCCTCCAGGAATTAATGACACAGCGAAAAAGACAGAACCAAACAGTCCTGGCTTTGGATCTTGAAAGCCTAGGAAATCACGGGGAAACAGAAAGGACTAGGGTGTATAGACAATAGGATGGGGGGGGCAGGGCGGGGAGAGACACAGATGCTGGACTCAAGAAGCTTCCTGCCTCTTGACTGGACAAAGTTCCCAGATCAGGAGGAGGGAGTGTCTGAAAGGAAACCAGGGAAACAGAGAACGAGGGCCCTGGGCTGTGTCCCATTGTGTCCCTTTCCCGTGTGGAGCCAGCAAGGGCCGCAGGACCCGGGGCTGAATGGCCATTGGATTGATGGATGGAGGCAGATGGGTCTGAGACAGCTCCACAATGTTTTTCTGCACCCCAGCAAGGAGCAGGAGAAAAATGCACCCGGGGAACCCAAAAGGAACACAGAAATAGGAAAGAGCGAGGTTGCCAACTCAGACATCCATGTAGGCCAGGCAGGTTTTCCAAATGAGTGAACCAGGCCCGGTGTTAATAGGGAATGGTGGGGACTGTGGCGAGCCCACAGAAGGCATGCCTGGTGTCTAGGGGCAGCCACCATGCAGAAGGGGCCTGCAGATTGCCGCCTGTTGGGATGTGTGCCCGCACTGATCTGCTCCAGATTTCTAGATTTTTTTTTTCTTTACAAGATGTGAACATCATTACTATTTTTTTACAAAACAAGAAAATACTATTTTTTTATGAGACATGAAAATCCTCTTTTTCTTTCAAATATCTAATTCTTAGGTGAAAATTCCCGTTTCAAATATTAGCAACTGGGATCCCTGGGTGGCGCAGCGGTTTGGCGCCTGCCTTTGGCCCAGGGCGCGATCCTGGAGACCCGGGATCGAATCCCACATCGGGCTCCCGGTGCATGGAGCCTGCTTCTCCCTCTGCCTGTGTCTCTGCCTCTCTCTCTCTCTCTGTGACTATCATAACTAAATAAAAAAAAATTTAAAAAAATTCAAATATTGGCAACTGATCCTTTAAAAACACCATATGGGTCAAATGAAACGGATCTGTGGACTACATGTGAGTCAGAGGATACCGGGTGATGACCTGTTGTCCTGCTAGGTTTCCCTCAGGCTCAGCATGGACTTGCCAGGACCAACAGCCCGGCAGCCAGCCTGGGAACAGGGATCGATGGCATCTGCACCAGATGTGCCCCTAGGAAGCTTTGGCATGAAACAAAAGCTTCAGAATTGAGATGCGACCCTTGCAGAAGGGGGGGGGCAGGAAAGCATCTCTGCCACCTGGCTGAATAGGGGCTCCTAAGATAAATAAGGCTGAGTCATGGAAAAATAGGTCCATTTCCTGCCAGCTTGAGTTTGTGGTCTGAGTCTCACACCTCTTCTAGTGACCGGGGGAATTTAACTATTTTTATACTGCACATGTTGTGGGCAATTCTTTCTTCCCTTTTGTCCCTGTGTATTTATTTTATTCAGGTTCAAATCTTTATTTTGAAATAATAACAGATTCACAGGAAATGGACAAAAAAAAAAATCACAAGGAGGTCTTGTGCGTCCTTCGCCCAGTCCTTCTCCGTGGTAGTTTCTTGCACGACTTCAGTACAACATCGCAGCGGGGAGATTGACGTTGAAATGACGTTGGTACAACTCCCAGAGCTTATTTGGATTCCATGTTCCCTTATATTCATTTGTGTCTCTATCTGTGTGTGTAGGTTCAGGTAACCAGCGCCTCCCTCAGTATCCAGAACTGTTTCGTCCCCACCAGAATGTTGCGGGGGGGGGGGGGTGCTCCAAGGAAGCCACACCTATGCTGGCACAACCACACCTCCTGGCAATGTTCTTCATCTCTGCAACTTGGTAGTTTCAAGAATCCTATGAATGGAATCGTACAGTATGGGACCTTTTGAGATAGGAATTTTTATTTATTTATTTATTTATTATTTTTTTATTTTTTTATTTATTTTTTTGGTCAGTATGATTTCCTTGAAAGCCATCCGGATTACTGCATACCTCAAGAGCTCGCCTGTTCCTTTGTATTGCTGCCTGGTACTCCACAGTGTGGATATACCACAGTTTACCCCCTCACCCATTGAAAGGCATTTAGGTTGTTTCCAGTATTTGGCTATCATGAATCCTTTTCTTTTTTTTTTAAATAAAATTAATTCAGAAAATGCCAGCCAGTGGCATCTGTGTTCTGAGTTTGGACAGGGTACAATATTTTCTGTGATCCCTCAGTCGTGGAAATTTGCACAGACTTTTTCTTTTTTTTTTGCACAGACTTTTTCATTTGAACTCTACAGAAGCCCTGGGAGGAAGGCAGGGCAGAGATTCAGGGGGTCAGTAAGTCAACACATTTTTTTGAGCACTTATTATATACTATGCACTATTCTACATATTGGGGAGATAGTGGTGAAGAAATAGACTAAAACCCCCTTCCTCGTTGATTATCCCCAATACTCATCAGAGAAAGCTGAAGCTCAGCGAGGCTATATAACTTGCTCAAGGCCACACAGGTAGGAAGTGAGACTTGACCCCACATCTTCCAACCCCCAGGCCACTACTTTTCTGGTTAGATTTCGCCACCTATCCTCCACAGGTATCAACTCCAGAGCAAAAGCACATGCTGGGGATCCTGTATGCAGTATTTTAAGCAGTGGATCTTAGTTGGGGGTGATTCCCTCCTCCCCCCAGGGACATTTGACAATGTCTGGAGTCAAAGCTTGAGAGAGGCATTGCTATTGGCATCTAGCAGGGAGAGGTTCAGGGCAGCTGCCAGCCGCCCTATGGTGCACAGGGCAGCCCCCACGACAAAGACTTACCCGTGCAGATGTCAATAGTGCTAAGGTTGCAAAACTCTGGTCTAAAGAGCCCTAAGAATCACGGACAAAGACAGCGACCACCTAGACAGCACAGTGTAATATTGAACCTCCACCCCCACCCCCTTCCGGGACAGAATTATTTGCATGGCAGGTATGGTGAAGGCAGCACACCGCTGGTTGGGGGCCGATGCGGGTCCCTATGAAGCAGGCACAAAGCACCGTCACCTCCACTCTTAAATACTGGGATGAGGGCACAGGGTAGACGCCGGCGCCTGGTGGGCTGCCTGAAAGAGGACGCAGAACATGCAGGGGACTGGCACCTCTGCCCCATGCTCTCTTCCTCTGTTTCCCTTGAAGAACCTCACTTACCTCCTTTGGGCAGAGCTGAACAAGCAAGGCCTTTTTAGGAACAGCAGGGAAGTGAGCAGGATGCTCGGTCCACATCGTGGAGCGTGCGAGAAACGTGACTTCAGTTTTCAGAACTAGGCTCAATTTCTATTTCAAATCCCCGTTCTGCTGGTGGGAGAAACTTAATCACAGCTACTCAGTCTTGCTCTGGGCTGGGTCTGTGTTTCTCTTTTTGGTGAAAGGAGCTCACAAAGTGCCAAGACCTGGGCAGGAGCCAGCAGCAATCTGGTCTTCTCTGGCACCTGCTGACACGGCCTCATTTCTATATTCCGGATGGCAGACGCGCCCTTCTCGCCTCCTGGAAGCCCTCTCTTTGCCCAGCTTCTCCCTCATTTCTTCTCTCAGCTTCTGCTCTCCTCTTGGGCACATGGGAGACACTGGCAGGGCCTGGCAAACCGCGGCAGGGCGGTCTCACTGCCTCCGATGGCCACCCCCTGTGACCCTCCCCTCCGGAACCACAGTGGGTTGACATTCTTCTGGGCTCCCCCCAGCCCACACCCACTCTCAGAGCGGGCAAAGGGCCATCGCTTTGGCCACCACTCACCTCTCTGGAGACCCACATCATCCTCTGCCCCTCTGCGTGGACCCTCAGCCCAGAGACACCTGATCTGACCTGGCTCTGGGCAAATGGTTATCAGATCTTGCTTAGTCCCCAAACCTTTTGTTAATGACACAAACTTTATGTCCAGGGCTCCCACTTTTGAAACTCAAAGCTCAGATTCTTCTAATCCCAAAGTCTTGAATCTTAAAACTCAAAAATGTTATCTCTGCTTTCCTGCTGCATCTGGTTTACCCTGAAATAAGAGCTGCTGGCTGAAAAAACAAAAGGGGAGAGGAAAAAAAACAAAAAACAAGAACAAAACCTTTCATCACTAAGTATTAGCCCACTCCAGCAGTGTGTGTGGAATGGGGGGAGGACACTGTCGGGCTCCTTCTTTGGGCCCTTCTCTGCCAGGGGAAGCTGAATCTCAGTCTCCAGGCTCATCTCCCATCCTCCAAGCCTGGATCAGACGTCCCTAAGAGCATCGCAAGCCACACTAGCAGGAGAGCCAAGGCAGAGAAGCCTGTGGGTGCATGGACCGCAGGCCGCCCGGGGTCACAGCCAGACACCAACACCTGCCAGCTGGGTGAGCTTCATCAAGTCACTTAACCTCACTGGGTCTCAGTTTCCTCATCTGTAAAAGGGGGAAATATAACACCTCATCTTCCTGAGCTTGTGAGGATGATTAATGAGACAGTGCGTGTATATGTGTAAAGTGTGCAGAACAGTGCCCGGCACGTAGTGAGCGCTGTAGGAGTGCGGCCTGCTATTGTTGTCACTTACTTATCCTAGAAGTGAATGGGTTTTCCGGAATCCAGAATCTGAGTCCCATGCTCACGCCCCCACCCCCTCCCGCCCCGTGCCGGGTGCTGGTGACTACAGTCACTCAACCCGGAGAGGATTGGGACATCTGTGCCCAGCCTCTGGCGCTGCCTTCAGCTGCTTGCAAGAGCTTCAGATGGATCCTCTTAGGATCTTTTCCTTGCAAGAAACAGAAACTCATCAGACTAGTTTAAGTAAAAGAAAGGAAACTCGTTGGAAAAACAGGACTGCAGCTCAGCATCAGGAAGGAAGGACGGTGGCCCGCAATCCAGGGAGCTTCCGTCTCGTGCTGTCTGCAGCCGGCTCCCAACCTGGCGGCTTCCCTGCACCTGTGGGGCCCTGCTCTAGGTGCCTGCTGGGTGGGTGCATTGGCCTCTCCTTCCTGCTGGCAGAGCCTCCGTGTGGTTCGGGTGTCTGCGCCAACCCCAGTGACCTCAGGTGAATCCTGAGAGTCTACACCAGGCTCGAGGGCCCTTGCCGGTCATAGGTTGCAGAATGAGCATGTGACCCAGTTCCGGCAAGGGAGGTATAAAGGAAGTTTATGGGGAGCTTCTGGGAAAGGTTTCATCACTGATGGAAAAGGGACCACAGAGGAGTGACAGGGCCTGGGGCCTGAGGGTGCAATGAGTAACAGGGCTGAGCAAGTCAGAGGGCCCACCTGGTCACGAAGCCCTTGTGTCCTGGGCAAGAAGTCTGGACTCGGTGCTGAGGGCCTCCGGGGAACCCTGACTCAGGTCTGGGTCACACTGCTGACCATGAGACATGCAGAACGCATTCCAGGGGGATAGCCCGGACACAGGACACCAGGTAGGAAGCAGGTGGGTGAATTGCATTGAAGATGGGACACAGAGGAAGGTTCTAGGGGATGGGGCACCAAGGAATATGGGTGATAAAGAGAAAGAATCTCTGGCTCTCTGTGCTCAGGGGCCTCAAGAACCAGGACCCTAATGCCACGAGGTCTTCACTAGCTCCATTCTGGGCTGTCTGATTCATCTACACAGGCCCCGTTATAATGGTAACTGAGGCAGAGACATATTTTTCAAAGCATTTTTCAGAAAGTGGGATGAAAAGGATTTCATTTTTTTTTAATTTTATTTTTTTAAGATTTTATTTTATTATTTATTCATGAGAGACAGAGAGAGAGGCAGAGACACAGGCAGAGGGAGAAGCAGGCTCCACGCAAGGAGGCTGATGTGGGACTTGATCCTGGGACTCCAGGATCATGCCCTGGGCCGAAGGCAGGCGCTAAACCGCTGAGCCACCCAGGGATCCCCAAAGGATTTCATTTTAAACCAACAGTCCAACTACACGATTCCACTTTGCACTGTATGAGCAAGGTCTCTCGGCCACCCAGGCCTGACTCAACCCTCCGAGAGGCCGGGCCAGTATGTCATGGTGATACCTGCGTGTAAGACACATCCCTTCCCGGTGACTAATGTGACCGCTCCAGGTGAAGTACACGTACATGTGAGATTTACTGCTGATTGCACGCAAGAGTCACACAGTGGAGACATTGCTCAGCTCCTCAAGGGTTGAGAAATGAGCCCTCATCACAAGCCACCTGCTCAGAAAGGAGCGGAAGACTGACAGCCGAGGGCAGACACAGGGGCAGCAGAGGGGGTGCTCCTGGGGGGGCGATACACAGGGCTCCTGGGGCCTCCTTCTTGTGTTTTCTTAGCACATGCACACACTGCTTTTCAATTTCTAAGGGTAACCACAGTTTGGTTTCATCCCTCCCATAATACAAGTCATATATTTTTTTTCTTCGAGAGAGAGAGAGAGAGAGAGAGTGAGGATGAACAGGAGGAGGAGCAGAGGGAGAGAGAGAGGGAGAGAACTCCAAGCAGACTCCACGCTGAGCATGTGAGCCCGACACGGGGCTCAATCCCACGACCCCACGATCATGACCTGAGCTGGAATCAAGAGTCGGACATTCAACTGACTGAGCCCCCAGGGCCCCCCCCCCCCGCCGCATACTTTCTATGCATAAGCAAATATATGTGCGTCTACATCTTAAAAAAACAATAACAACGACAACATTTGTGTGGCCTCATAATGCTCAGTCTCCTGCCTCTCTCAATTCATGATCCAGCTCGGATATTCTTCCCAGGCAGCCCTAGCTCCTCCTTTCTCACAACCACATGGTATTCTGGCCCGAGCCCACACCTCGGCTCGGCTCCCCTCTGCCGCTGGCAGTCACCCGGGGGAGCTCTACGTGACAATCTGTCCCTCTAAGCAGGTTCTCAGCCTCACCTCCTGACAGACCGAGGTCAGGTCACCAAGCGGCGACAGTCTAATACTTTAAATTAGCTACTTGCCCGCTCACCCCTCAGCCAGAGGAAATAGAAGTGTTCGCCAGGAGAAGGCTCAGAGCAGCATCCTCTCCTCTTAGATTTCAGTGTTTCGGAAACAGACAGGCTGATGCACCAAGCGACTTGTGTTCCAAGGATCCCGGGCCGTTGGCGGGGCACTGGGCCACATCCTGTCTCCCCTGACCCTCATCTTGGTGCCACAAAGTAGGTATTATTAGCATCACTGTTTTTGCAGAGGATTTTGAACCTGAGGCTCAGAGAGGAGATGTCGTCTATCCAGGGTCACACGGCTTGTAAGCGGCGGGGGACCCAGAAACGAGAGACAGATCTGATGAAATCCTGCGTTCCTCCTGAGTCCACGGTGCACGGTGTCGCCGGCCTCTTGGGTGGATGCTTTGCTGAAAAGGTGGGTGACATAAACAGCCACCTGCACGGCTCAGTTTGCCAGACCTGCTGGCTTCCTCTAGTGCCTGTGACAAACTACCACAAGCGCCAGGCCTAGAAGAACACAGATTCATGTGCTCACCGTCCTAGAGGTCAGAAGCCCAGACTCGGCCTCGGGGAGGCTAGAAGGAAGGCGTCAGCAAGGCCGCGCTCCTGCTGGAGGCCTACGGGAGAACCCGTCCCCGGGTGATTCCAGCTTCTAGGGGCTGCTCGCCTGGCTCAGCTCAGGGCCCTTCCACGAACCACATCACTATGCACTCTGCTTCCACACCTCTGCCTCCGTCTTAGAAGAACACCTGAGTCTACACTGGACCCGCCAGGACGATTCAGGATAATCGCCCCACCTCAAGGGGCATCTGCAAAGTCCCTTTTACCATGTCAGGTAACACCTTCCAGGTCCGGGGGATTAGAACACGAACATGGTTCAGCAGCCGTTATCCTTTCTATCCCGGGGGGCTGCTAGCATAGTGGTTAAGCGCAAGCATATACATCAGTTGGAATCCTGGCTCAACTGCTTGGTAGCAGATGGAGGTGTGTAATGTCTCTGAGTCCCAGTTAGCTTGACCCGAAACACTAGAATCATAGAATGTCCCTTCCAAGGCTGTTGAGAAGATCAAACGCTACAATGGCTGCAGAGCTCTGGAAACATCGTGCTCAGTAAATGGGAACTGTCATCCTCTCCACTGCCTGTTATGGTGATGGGTAACAGAAATTCCACCATTCGAGATTTACTTCTTTGGCTCTTTCCTCAAGGATGCATCTCGGGCCCTTGTGAGCTGACAGGTAAGTTGGCAGTTAAATTAAGTCGGGCGCTTCAATGGGACCTAGAGAACCAGGGAAGAATTGAGGGAGAGGGCCATGAAGGGGTACGATGACAAGGAGAAACACGCTTCCCTTGAGTTTCTAGTTTCGTCTGTGGCTCCACTTTGGAGGAGATTTTCTCCAGCCTCTCCCCAGATTAGGCAGGATGAGCCTGCCTGAAAGGAACACTCCGAAGACGAGTTGCTGAGATGGGCCAGACCTGCCCAGTTAGGTTTGTGGCGGAGCAGGGCGGGTCTGGAATTGGACCCTGGCACAGAAATGTCCTGGGGCTCTTTGCCTCCTGCCGAAATGATCATCCCCAGTCCCGGCCTCTCCAAAGTTGGTCTTGCAGAGTGAAATGAAAGCCAGATTCTGGGTCTTATCGGAGAGCTACATGACTGTTTCTCATCAACCATTTGGAGCCTGGAAGGTTCCCAAATTCATTGTCTAAACGTTGTGAGGGGATACACAGCTCTCCAACGTGAGCTTGTTGTCACAGGTACCTGCCTACACAAACAGTTCCCGCCATTCAATAAACTAATGTTACTGTTTGGGGCTTTCATTTAGCCAACACATATTTATCAAGCGCCTGCAGGCGGCGAGGGGAGAGGGCAGGAGAAATGGGCAGGACACAGGGGTCCCTATCCCCAAGGAGAGCGGGAGGCAGACTTGTAAAGGATTAGGTCACCTTGCAGAGTGAGACAAAAGTGACTTCTCTTCCTGAAAGACAGGAGAAGCAGGGAACCTTGTCTCAGGGGAGGGAGTGTGTGCCGAGTGACAAGGAATTCTTCCAAAGATGGGAGAGCACGGGCTCTGGAGCTGACCAACTGGGGTCTAACTCCTGATGCTTCCCAGCTGTGTGGCCTTGGGCACATGATGACCTCACTTCCCGAAGCCTCAGCTTTCTCTTCTATAAAGTGGGTGTGACCCAAAAGCACCACTGGGGTTGTTGTAGGATTAAACGGGCGGGGAAGTGAGCGGCAGCCTGGCGATGGATTCACGGTAAGGACGTGAGGAATACGCTCTTATTGTTATATTCATGGAGACTCATCACTGTTGCCCTAAATGCTTTCCTCATCCCCCAAATCACAAGTCAGCCCCAGATTTGCCTATTTGTGGACACCAGGGACCTGTTGAGCTGTTACTGTTCAAGTTAAAAAGCAACAGTGGGATGAAATTCCGACACGGGGCGATATAGGTATACGCACGGTTGGATGCTGTGTACCCTTGAACTTGGCGGTAGGGCAGTGAACTTGATTGCAGTTCCACCGCCACTGGGGGGTCTGATTTCTGCCCTGGACACAGCAGATTCCCAGTAGGAGGCGCCTTCTGTCCTCCGCTGGGTTCTCTGACACCCAGCCAACGGCCTATTGGCCTTCCTCAGGGTTTGAACTTCAAAGGCCTGGACAGTCACAGGAGAAGGGGGCCCCCCACCTGGCTTCTCTTGGAATTCAAAACAATCTAAGATTGGGAGAGGCAGCGGGCTGTCTCCTCGCTCCGTGTTTAGAATCCAGATTTTTTTTTTTTTTTTTGGTCTGGCTGTGATCTCAGGTTTGGGTGCCCTGGAGGTTCCAGGGGGGACCTCCAGGTGGGGGGCAGAGGCAGGGCGGACCTAAGAGGCACCCTCACCAGTGCGGGTTTACTCTCCCCAGAGCCAGGCTTCAGGCAGCAGTTCTGGGGCTCTAAGCAGAGGGGGCCGCCGCTTGCAACCTGGTGGTCAGAGTGACCCCCCCCCCCAACCGTGTTTCATTGGGAAGGTTCTCCGGAAAGCTGGGAGCGAAAGCAGCCAGCAGGGGAGATTCTCTGGGCCTAGGGGCCGCGGGCGCGGGCACCCGAATGGGCTCCCCCCGGGGGGCCGTGCGACCTGGAACACGCAGGGGGCGCGCAGGGGATGGGAGACGGGGTGGGGGGCCGGGGCCGAGGGCAGGAACTGACTCGCTTTTTAAAAATCTGCTTCCTCCTTTGCTACCTCCACCCATCAGTCACCTCGCAAACCACCAGCCCTGGGCGGTGCAGGCGGGTCCCAGCGCCCCGAACACGCCCAAGGCTGAAGAGCGAGGCGGCGGCCTCCCCAGGAAGCAGGGGGGAGGGGGCGGCGGGGAGGCGGGCGCAGCCTGCGCCAGGTGAGCGCCCGGCCAGGTGAAGGCGCGGCAGTGCTGCACCTGCGTACTCGCGCCGGAGTTGGGGGGCGGGGGGAAGGGGGGTCTCCCCAGGTCTAAACACGTAACTAACCTGGAGTCCCGAGTCGCCGGCCCCGGCCCCCATCCCGGGGGATGTCTGGGCTCCGTTCCCGTCCCCCATCCCTGCTTGGCCGACCCCGAGCGGCGGGGGGCGGGGCGCTTGGCGCAGCGCCCCCCTCCCCGCACCCCTGCCCCGCGCGGGCGCGAGACCCGGGGCGCCTGGGCTCGGCAGGCCCCGGGGTGGGGGGGGTCGGCTGGTGGGCGGCGCCTCCCGGGGCCCGAGGCCGCTCCCGCCGGCGCCGCCCTCCGCCTCCCGCCGTCCCTCCCCCCTGCGCGCCGGCGCTCCGAGGCCGCGCTTCCTGCGTCCCCATCCCCGGCCCGGGCGGGCGCTGCGCGCTCTCCGCCGCCGCCTCCCTCGGCCGAGACCCGCGCCCGCACCGCCGGCCCCGGGTCACAGCGCCCCGGAGGAGGCAGCCCGGGGGCACGGGGTCGAGGAGCCCCGGTGCCCGCCCGCCCGCCCGTGACCCAGCGGGACCCGCAGCCGCCCCGGTGAGTCTGCGCCGCCGCGCCTTCCGCCCGGGAGGGAGCCGAGGGCCGTCGGGGTCGATGTGTCCGTCCGTCCGTCCGTCCGTCCGGGAGCTGCCCGTCCCGCGTGGGCCGCCGGGAGGCCTGCGGACCCGCACCCCTGCAGCCGCGCCCGGCGGGTGCGGGACACCCCGCCTCCCCGCAGCGCGCCGACCTCGGCCGGGCAGGCTGCGCGCCTCCGGGGCCCCCTGCTGGCGAGGACAGGTGCCAGCGCGGGGCGGGATTCGAACCCTCGGCCTGGCCCGCGAGGCACCTTCCCGGGAAGCCCCTGGAAACCACCCTGGCGCTGCCGCGTCGCTGCCCCTTCCCCCCTCCCTCACTCTTTTCTGGAAACCGAGGCTTTGGGCGGATTTAGATTCGCGGGGGTGTCCCGGCAGCAAAAAACGGTGAGAAATCGGGCGTGAGCGAAGTGAGGTGAAACGCCGCTTCCTCACTGTGAAATGGGCGTGATGACCTCCCGGGATGAGGCGTGCGGCCTGGAAGTGCCAGGTCTAGTGGGAAGGGAAGGGGTGGGGTGGGGTGGTCAGCCACGGGGCACCTGCGCACCCCCGTCGGCGAGCTTGTGCGGCCCAGGCCAGATCCCTCCTCGCGATGTGGGTGGTCCAGGCCCCGGAACCCCTGCGGGGCCGTGTGGGCGGGGCCTGGGCCGTGTGGGCGGGGCCTGGGCCGTGTGGGCGGGGCCGGGACCGGCCCAGGTGGCGAGCGCTGGGGAGGGGTTACCCTCTGGAGCTGGCATCTCTAGTGGAAGGAGGAAGGTCGGCTCTGGGACCTGTGAACGGCTCTCACCCCGCGGAGACTTGTCACGCAAAGATCTTGACCTCGGTTGATAGGAACAAATGGAATTGGGGAGGAGCCCCGTTCCCTCCAGATGCTTCCCTCCGCCGCTTGCCAGAGGTCCTGCCCAGACTAGGAGAAAGAGAGGAAGAGAGGAAGGGGAAGAGGCTGGCGGTGCATCTGTCCCTCGCGATGCTCTGTCCAGTGGTTGGATGATGAGGGCCTCCTGGGCATCAAGCAGGGCCAGGCCTGTCCCTCGCCATGCAGAGCCTCAGGACCTCGAGAGCTCCCAGCCTAGTAAATGACACGTGTCGCTCAGAGGTGGTGATACAGTCAGGCCCCAGCACCCCAGGCTGGTTGTGTGACCTGCTTCCCTGAGCCTGAGTGACAGCCTCCTAGGTGGGACCTTCGTGCCTAGCACGCAGCAAGTGCTCTGTAGGAAGTTCCATGACAGGGCTTAGGGGGAGAACAGGAGAGAGAAAATACCCCAGGCTGAGGTGTGCCGGGAGGTCCTGCTAGGAAAAGAATGTTGGAGTAGTCAACAGTGTACTGGAGTCCCTCGGGGAAGGGGATGAGGGGTGTCTGGGCAGATGGAGCAGCACGAGCAAAGGCCCAGAGGTGCGAAGGCACATGGGGCATGGTGGGCCTGGGGGAGTGTGCTCAGGCCGTGGCAGATGGGTTTGTGGAAAGGTGGGGAAAGTAAAGGGAATGGAGGGTCTGGAATGAGCTAGACTAGGTAGGCAGGGGGCCGGGCATTGCCCGTGGGACTTTATCACGTGGATGCCTGGGAGCCATTGAACGAACATGTGTTGACTGAGCACCTTCCGTGGGCCAGGCACCTTCTGGGTGCTCAGGACAGATCACTGAACAAGAACGACCAAGACAGACACAGATTCCATTCACGTTCTTTAAGCAGGGGAGTCATTTGATCCTGTTGATATGTGAGGAAGATAATTCTGGCTGCGTGGAAGTCTGTGGAGAGTCCGGGGAAGCCTGCAGGGAGAGGGGAGGCTGGCCTGCGGGGTGGGGGCAGTGGGGATGAAATGGGGGGCTGGCGTGGAGCCCCGCCCAGGAGCCAGAGATGAACAGGTGGTCTTCACACGTGACCAACTGCTCAAGGGCGAGGTTTGTGGATTTGGTGTGAGGCCCATACTGCCAGCCTGTCTCCTGCCAGAGAGCGCGGACGGGTGCCCGGGACCTTGGCAGGGCCCAAGCCCCTCCAGCCGTGAGGCCTGTCCTGCTCCCTGAGCCCCAGAAGGCACAAGGCCCTCTACGTGAGGGATGGCAAGCTGGAGGCAGAGCCAGCGGCCCACCTCCTGGGCAACCTGCCTCTCAGGGCTCCTGTTTTACTGGGCCGTGGTTCTGGTAAACGTTCTCTCCCTCTCTGGGGCTGGCGGTAAACCCCTCAGGACCCTCGGGCTGGAAGAGGGGCTTTGGCTCTGGGCTTCTCCCCCCCCCCCCCCCCAGTTCCAAATTAAAGTGAATTCGAGGGACTGAGCAGAGTTTTCTTCCTAAGTACTGGGGACATTCCAGAAGCTCAGATGTCTTCTGTTGGGAATGTGGCGAGGGGTCTTGCATCTGGCTTCCGGCTTCTGGTCATGTCTGTTCTGAAGCTTGGTCGGCTCATTTCTTGCCATTGACAGCTGTAAGGGTATCTCCCATGTTGGAGGTCTTCCTCTGCTGGGAGGGGGAACCACACTGTCTTTCACCAGCCGCAGGAGGACCCCAGAATGTCTTGGGTGGAGGGGACCACTCTCATTTGACCAATAAAACTCAGAGCGGGGAAGGCCACAGAGCAAGTCAGCAGGGACTGCCACCCACCTCCTGAGCACTCCGGGGTCCCCTGCGGCCTCCCAGGAGACCTGGCCTGGACTCCAGCTTAGTACAGGTTTGGTGGTTTCTCAGGCTCTCCTTCTTGCCGGCCACTTCATAGAGTCTTGCCCCTCCCCAGCCTGGACAGGTGGCCTGGCGTTTTGGTTCTCTTCCTCTTGGACTGAGCCCCTGGTACACTGGCTGCCCCTCCTGGGAGCTCTGGCCCCCCAAAGAAACAGGCCGCTTGTTTGGTTTTCCCCCAGAGGCAGCCCTCCGAGGGTCCCTGCTGAGCTCTCCCACTAGCTGTGGCCTCAACCTGATTCTTGACTCCTCCCTCCCCTCAGCCCCAACCCTTATCTCCGGAGGCTGGTTGGCCCTGCCTTCTATCCAGTGTTGTTTACTTGGGCTAAGCTGCCAACAGTCTCTTATTCTCTCCTGTCCTAGATTTATCAGACTCAGCAGCCTTTAAACCTGAATGCCGATCCCTTTAGCTCTTAGGCTTCTGAAGCCAGAGGGGACCAGAGCCATCAGAAAGTCTAATCTGCTTATTTTGTAAATGGGGAAACTGAGGCCCAGGGAAAGGAAGGCACTGGCCTGAGTTCAGAGCTAGGACTAGACCCCGTTTCCTGATTTCAAGGATGGTTCTTGAAAATAAACCAAAGCAATGAAATCAGAGGAGCCTCTTTCTCTCTACTCTCCACACTGGCAGGTGTTTTGGAGACATCCACAGTGACGTATGCAGGAGGGGTAAATGCTGAGGGACCTGGAAGATGGGTGCACATTGAGGAGTATATATCTTGGGGCGCCTGGGGGGCTCAGTGGTGGAGCGTCTGCCTTTGGCTCAGGCCGTGACCCCGGGGTCCCGGGATCGAGTCCCACATCGGGTTCCCTGCAGGGAGCCTGCTTCTCCCTCTGCCTGTGTCTCTGCCTCTCTCTGCGTCTCTCATGAATAAATAAATAAAATCTTTTAAAAAAAATGAAAGAAGGAGTATATATCTTGACATTTTCAAGTTCTATCTGCTCAAACTGGCATTAAGGCCAGGGAATAAGCTAGTGATTAACCGACATTATTTGCTGCTCCTCTAAGCATACAGGCATTTAAAGTTGTTTTCTCCCCCAAATTACAAAGGAAGGACACGCTCCTCATACAAAACTTGGATGGAAAACATCACGATATGCTGGCAACCACTGTTGATGGGTGTTTACACAGATTTTTTTGTTCTCTTGCTTGCTCTGCTACTTCATACCCTGGTTTTTCAGTCCGTCGTCCTAACGTGCATTTCCCCGTGTGACAGCACGCCCAGCTCCTACCTGTCAGTCTCACGCGCTTCTACCATCCGATGGCTGGAAATGACTCAGGAGGCCAGCTTTCTGTGGCTCTGTCAGAACCCTCCAGCAACCAAAATGCTCGCACGCCATGCAAATCATTCACCTCCGTGGGACTTCAGGGGGCCATTTCTCTGCACTGCCGTGGTGTGGGGAAGGGCATGTTTACAAAATGTAAAGCAAAAATCAATTCTTAGGGAGCCTCTTAGAAACGGAGGAAGTTAGGCATCCAGGTGGCATGGGTGTGATCCAAAGATTACAGAAGGGAAGAAGATGTCTTTGTTTCCTCTCATTTTTTGCTGTGTTGGTTTTAACCCAGCCAAGTGCTCCCACCCCACTGCTACCACCCTTGCCCTGAATCTCCCCCAGGGTTCGGCACTGGGGTAGCAAGTGTGGGTTCCTAGGAAAATCAGTACTGTATTGGCTTGCTTGTCTCCAAGCCCTGCCTCTTGGACAGCAAGTATTTCAGTGGCAGACAATTGAGTTGCCTACTCAGGTGATCCAGGCTGGGTCACCTTTGGGACAGGGTCTCCTGGCAACTCTCAGACTCTAATGGGGTCACAGCTTTGGTAATGCCATATAAATTGTCAATGCTAGAAGTGACCTCAGAGGATCCCTTAGGCCAGTGCCTGCAGACTGTGGGCAGCGACTTAGTGGGTTTGAAAATCAGTTACGTAGTTTTCCACTGGCTTTTTAAAAGTGAAATAGAAGAAAGCCGACTAGAAAACAGCGTGCATCTCACGACAGGAGATGCATTCTTCAAGGGAACTTTCATCTCAATTTTCTGGGTGCGGGTATGCACTGAGTCACCAGATAAATATATTTCCATCTGCCTGGTAAGAACCTTGGGTAGCCCTGCTCCTGTCCGTTGGTTTGGTTTTTGTTGTTTTATTTTTTTATTTTTATTTTTTTAAAAAAGATTTTATTTATTCATGAGAGACAGAGAGAGAGACAGAGACACAGGCAGAGGGAGAAGCAGGCTCCATGCAGGGAGCCGGACGTGAGACTCGATCCCGGGTCTCCAGGATCACGCCCTGGGCTGAAGGTGGCCCTAAACCGCTGAGCCACCTGGGCTGCCCTGTTGTTTTTGTTTTAAATTGGGGTACAGCTAACATGCCCTATTATGTGAGTTTCAAGTATACAACATGTGTATCCATTGCAAAATGATCAACACAGCAAATCCAGTTGCCATCTGCCACCTGACAAAGTTAATAAGATGATGTCACTGACTGTGTTCCCCATGCTGTACGTTATATCCCCCTGACTTCTTTGTTTGATTACTGGAAGTCTGTCCTTCTTTATCCCCGTCACCCATTTTGCCCCCACCGAGCCCCCTCCCCTCTAGCAACCACCAGTCTGGGCTCTGTATCCATGAGCCTGGAGTTTGTTTTGTTTCTTAGATTCCACATATTTGTGAAATCCTGTGGTGTTCGTCTTTCTCTGTCTGATTTATTTCACTTTGCCTAATACCCTCTAGATCTGTTGCCGCAAATGGTAAGATTTCATTCTTTTTTATGGCTAGGTAGTACTTATTTGTGTACATAAATGTTTATGTCGAGTCTTCTCTATCTGCTCATCCAATGATGTGCACTTGGGTTGTTTCCATGTCGTGGATTTTGTTTGTAGTGTTTTTTGTTTTCTTTGTATTGGTATCCAGTAATGAAATTGCTGGATCATAGGGTAGTTCTATTTTCAGTGTTTTGAGGAACCTCCGTACTTTTTCCCACAGTAGCCATACCAATTTACATTCCCACCCACAGTACGCAAGGGTTCCCTTTCTTCCACATCCTTGCCAGCGCATGTTATTTCTTATCTTTTTGATGACAGCCATTCTGACAGGTGTGAGGTGATAGCTCATTGTGGTTCTGATGTGCATTTTCTGAGGCTGAGTGATGTTGAGCATCTTTTCGTGTGCCTGTTGGCCATCTGGATGTCTTCTTTGGAAAAAATGTCTACTCAGATCATCTGTTTATTTTTTTAAATCAGATCCTTTGTGGGCTTCTTCTGTTGTTGAGCTGTGTGAGTTCTTTATATATTTTGTGTATTAACCCCTTATCAGACATATCATTTGCAAATGTCTTCCCTCATTCTGTAGGTTTTCTTTTCATTTTGCTTTCTTTAGGTTTCTTTAGGTCCCATTCTGTAGGTTTTCTTTGCGGTGCAGAAGCTTTTTAGTTTGACATAGTCCCAGTTGTTTATTTTTGCTTTTGTTTTCCTTGCCTTTGGAGTCAGATCCAAAAAAAACATCGCTAAGACCAATGTCAGGGAGCTTAGGGCTCCTGTCTTCTCCCAGGAGTTTTGTGGCTTCAAGTCCTACATTCGAGTCTTTAATCCATTGTGAGTTAATTTTTGTGTATGGCGTAACGGTCCACTGCTTTTTATACTGGGATCCTGGGAAACTTGGAATTTTTTGGACGGGTCCCAGAAGCAGTCAGACGTTTGCAGGGACAGAGTGGTGGGAGGCAGGGCCAGCTGGAAGGAAGCTCTGTTTACAAGTGTTCCAGATGTCGGGGTGTGAAAGATTCCTTTAAAAAAGTTCTGTGGCTTTAAAAACAAAATGAAACAGCAGGCTAGAAACCAGTGCTCATCTAGCCACCTCAATTCTTAGAAAAGAAACAGAGGCCAGAAAACAGAGAGTCAGTAGGGGCAGGTGGGCTCTCCGGCCACACGCTCAAGGACCTCTAAACGTAGCCCCCTGACAACTCTCCAGATGAGGTGCCAAAGTCAGTGTCAGACAGAGCTGTTGGCCTGAAGCCCACACTCACCGTGAGCCCGCGTCCCCCATAGGCCACATTGTTAATGTACACTAGGAATTCATGTTTATCATAAAACCCATTAACTGTCATGCTAATGGCTCAGCTTATGTTGCTACGGTGCACAAAATATTAGTTTGTTCAATGCCAGCATCTAAAACCCATCACAGGATTGGTAAGTCCATTTTGGCATTTCTTCTTTTTTTAATGTCCCCAGAGCTTCACTAATGGAAGCATCCAAGATGTGATGGGCCCAAGGTCACCCGGCAAATCCTGGCAGATCCAGGGTGAGGACTCACCGTGGTAGGTGAGTTCCTTTCTTAAAGACTGTGGCCTCACAGGATGTACAGTTCTGGTTGTCTCCAGAAGGTTCTGCTATTTCTTTGATTCAGGATGTAGAACCAGGTGGCTCTAATTCTTGGTGAATTTTATGTCTTTGCCACTTTGTCCTCTCCATATCTGGTCCGGGAGAGAGAGAGAGAGAGAGAGAGAGAGAATGAGAATTTACCTACCTTAACCTTGTTCTACATTTTCCCCACGCCTACTGGCTGGGCTTGCAGGGGGATACCTCATTTCATTGTGTTTTGTAGAAACTGTGTCTATTACAAATTGAAGATTTGTGGCAACCTAGTGTCCAGCAAGTCTGTTGGTGCCATTTTTCTAACAGTATTTGCTCACCACAGGCCCCTGTCACATTTTGGTAGTTCTTGCAATATTTCAGATTTTTTCCTTATTACTTTGTATGGTGACCTGTGATCAGTGATCGTGACTTGCCGAAAGCTCAGATGATGGTTAGCATTTTTTAGCAATAAAGGACTTCTCAATTAAGACATGTACGTTGTTTTTTTAGACATAATGCTGTTGTACATTTACTAGACTCCAGTATGTTGTAAACATAACTTTGTATGCACTGGGAAACCAAAACATTCATTTGACTTGTTTTATTGCCATATCCACTCTCTTCCAGTGGTCTAGAACTGAACCTGCAATATCTCTGAGGTATGCCCATACTGGCTATTGTATAGGCATGGTTCGTTGACACTTGGTGGAGGAGGATCTGATTAAAAAACATGCTTTCAAAAAAATAATAAATAAATAAAATAAATAAAACACGCTTTCAAATACTATGTCTTAATTAACTGCAATTTGGATGGTAGCAATTATGTATCAGAGTTGTCCTTGGGTCATTGGTTTCAAATAGTGACAGGTGCAAATTCTTCTATGGTGGTGGGGGAACATTATCTTTGGCTCATCACAAGCTGTGACTTTTAACTAACGTACAGGTATGTTCTGTGTACCAGGGTGAGCTAGAGGGCCGGCTCCTGCCCCCCAGATGGGGCTGATCGGCCTAGGGGCGGGGGTGGGGAGCAGGCTGTAAAGGCACCATCGCAGTTCTGCCGACAGTGATGAGGTAGCCCAGGAGCCAGAAGAGGAAATTTCACCCAGACCTGGAGTGTCAAGGACGGGCTTTCCGAAAGCTAAAATCTGAAGAGGGGCAGAAGGTCAGCAGCAGAAAAGGGGGCACCTGGAAGAAGCAATAGCCTGAGTAAAGGCCCCGAGATAGAGAAGAGCTTAATTCACATGGGCGGATACTAGATGTGAAGGATGGGATGGGAAAAACCTTTTGTACAATTTCTTCTTAAAAGTCATTTTGGAAGTAAGACTCCTTCATTCAGACAGTATTTATTGAGTTTTTTCTACAGGCCAGGTGTTCTGGGTTTGGGAGACATCAAGGAGACATGGTCCCTGCTCTCGTGGAGCTGACATTTCATTGGGGTGGAGCAAGGAATTAGTAAATTAGGACACAAATAAGTGAAATCAAGAATCTAAGAAAGAAGTAAAATCTTTACCACTCCCTCAACTGCCTGCAGGATCAAGGCTAAGCTAAGACACTCAGCCTTCAAAGTTCTAAAGACTGGAGTCTCCTAAATACTGGACTCCTTAGAGTTCAGGCTCAGTTTCCCCTTCCAGACCCATTGCTTCTGCCCCAGCTCCTCCCCCCAACCAATGGAGGAGTTGTAAAGAATCAGAACCACTGCCCACCTCCACCTGCCTCCTACACCCCCACCCACAGCCATGAATTATGATGGTTTTCTCTTCTATTCCTTCTACTTTTCTGCCTAGACCATTCTCTGTCCTAAACAAAACTCTTTTTTTTTAAGATTTTATTTATTCATGAGAGACACAGGGGGAGAGAGAGAGAGAGAGAGAGAGAGAGAGAGAGGCAGAGACACAGGCAGAGGGAGAAGCAGGCTCCATGCAGGGAGCCCAACGTGGGACTCGATCCCGGGCTTCCAGGATCACGCCCCGAGCTTAAGGCTGAGCTATACTGCTGAGCCACCCGGGCTGCCCCAAAACTCTTTTAAAAAAACAACACACACACCCAATCTCTATTTATTTTGGAATAATGTTATATTTATAGAAAAGTTGCAGAAATCCTACAGCTTTCCTATATCCTTCACTCAGCTTACCTTACCTAACATGATGTACATAACAAAACTGAGGAATTCGAATTACTGCTCACAAAATGGTGGACTTTATTTGGATTTCACCAGGTTATTTTGTTGTTGTTTCTGCTCTGGGATCCATTTCAAGACACCACACTGCATTCAGTTGTCCTGTCTCCTTTGTCTCTCATGGCCTATCACAGTTTCTAGGGGTATTCTTGAATTTTGTGACCTTGAAAGCTTTGAGGAGTACTGGTCAGTATTCTGTAGAATGTCCCTAACTTCAGGTTTGTCTGATGTCTCATAATTAGACTGGGATTTGGGGTTTGGGGAAAGAATACGACAGTGGTGAAGTATCCTTATCATTGCATCATGTTGGGATTTACCTCATATATAGCAACATGACTCAACCTCTGGTGCTGACCTTGGTCATTTGGTTAAAAGTGGTGTCTGTAAGACTTCCCCACTGTAGAATTACTACAGCCCCTTTTGGGAGGGGGCTTTTAAAGGATGATAGTCAAAAGTAAAATCATAAAATAAATGACTGAAAATGGTTGATAAATTAGGCTCCTAAAATTAAAAAGCTTAAAAAAATTTAAAAAATTAAATTAAATTAAATTAAAAAGCTTCAGTACAGCAGATGATACACTGGAGCAACATTTGCAACAGGGGGTGGACAAGGGGCTGTTTTCTAAACACAGACCGAGTTTTTTCACTTAGTATGAAAAGCCAAAGTCTCTCAAGAAATGGAAAAACAAAAAACAAACAAAATAAATGGAATAAGGAAAAGATGCTGTTGGCCAAAACGCATGTAGGGGCGAGGGGAAGAGAAAAAAAAAAAAAAGAAACAATCAAGAAATGTAACCATGATACACCAATGTTTTCTAATTAATTGTATTCGAGTCTCCATAATATCAGAATCACCCACTGATTTTATTTTTATTAAGTTTGTATTCAAATTTCGGGTAGTTAACCTAGAGTGTAATAATAGTTTCAGGTGTACAATATAGTGATGCGGACTTCTGTATAACACCCCGTGCTCATCGCAACAGGTGACTGATAGTCTCCTTTATTCCAAGATAGTCCCCAAAGCGTGTTTGGTCTCCAGTGGCACTGATACATTTGAAGAGATGAAGCTGATGTCTTCATTGTTTGCTTTTCACCTCCTGGCTGGTTGAGTTTTAAACTTTTATGGCAAGAAATTTTCACATGTGCTGTGGTATAGTTGTCATTGCATCACATCAAGAAGCACTGGAGGTCAGAGCTCAAGGAAGAAGATGAAAGAGGAGAAGGAGAAAGAGGGGGAGGAGGAGAAGGAGAAATGTCCTTGGCCAATAAGCACATTGGGGAAAAAAACCCCAACATTCACCCCCATCATATTAAAGAAAATGCCACTTAATACCATCAGGGTGCCTGGGTGGATCAGTGGTTGAGAGTCTGCCTTTGGCTTATGTCATGATCCTGGGGTCCTGGGATCGAGTTCCGCATTGGGCTCCCCATGGGGAACCTGCTTCTCCCTCTGCTTGTGTCTCTGTCTCTCCCTGTGTCTCTTATGAATAAATAAATAAATAAAATCTTTTGGAAAAACCCATAAAAACCCAATACCATTATTCACATGTGAAATTTTAGATGTTTTAAGTGTTTCAAAATTTTAAGTTAAACAAAGAGTGCTCATCTTTCATGAGCTCATGGTGGGGACGAGGACAGTCTGAAATGCATCTCAAAGCTTAAAAAAACACAGCAGTTTCAATACCAAGAGTTTATCCAGAGGAAACACGATTGTGTAAGGGGTTGGTTTCAATACTGTTATTTTTAAAAATAGCAATAAAATTAGAAGCCAACCATGTGTCTGGCCATAAAGGACTTGTTAGTTATGTAAATGATGAGTCCTTCACGTACCAGAATATTCCTCAACCATTAGAAGTTATGGTTTCAGTGAATTCTGATGATGTGCAAAATTGTTCGTTACATAGCAACATTTTAAAAGTTAGGTCACCAAGCCATGTTACAGTAAGATCTCATTTTTGTAAGAAAGAAAGAAAGGGAAGAAGAAAAAAGAAAGAAAAGAAGAAGACAGAAAAGAAAAGAGGAAGGGGAAGGGGAGGAAAGGAAAAGAAAAAAGTATGTTTGCTTACAAAACACAAGAAAGTCTGAACAGCATCATGGATGTTATCAGTAGTCACAGATGGTGAGCTTATCTGTGATTTTCATATCCTTTCTGTTAATCTAGATTTATTAATGTTTGTTTAATAAAGAAGCATTGGTTTTATAATAAGAGGAAAATGTTTTCTTTTTTTTTTTTTTTTAAATCCCCTGGGGTTGTAGTGGCTCCCCCAAGGGTGACTGCGAGGTAGGGTATTTGTGAGCTCTAGAGGGCTTGCATTAGGTTGGCCCCTGGTCCAGGTGGTCCTTTGATGATTTTAACTTTGAGCATCTGATTCTCCCTTCCCAGGCTGAAAAAGCTGAGAGGTGAACATGGTGAAAACACAGCAGCTCACTGGTCTGCACCTGTGAAAGCCACTTGTTACTACGGGCTGTGTTTTTGTCCCCACCCAAATTCATACTCCCAGGGTGATGGTATTAGGAGGCGGAGCCTTGGGAGGAATTTAGCTTAGGTGAGGTCGCCAGCATGATGGGATTAGTGCCCTTAGGAGGAGAGGAGAGAGAGAGCACCCAGGACACAGCCTGAAGGCCACCTGCCATCCACAGCCAGAGGCAGGCCCTCACCCTGACCTGAGTCTTGCAGCCTCCGGAGCGGGAGGAGCCTATGTCTGTTGGTAGAGCCGCGCGGTGCCTGGTGCTTGTTACAGCAGCCTGAGCTGGGACGCCACCCTCCCAGCGCTGTGTCGTCTATGTCATCATGTCATGTACATCCTTCTGAATTTACAAACGGGAAAACTCACCCTTTCTCATGTATAGTTTCTCCAGTTCTGATAAACACATACAGGTGTGTAACCGCCACCACAATCAAGATATGGGAAAGTTTCATTAGAGAAGTCTGGGTGGCTCAGTGGCTGAGCGACGGCCTTTGGCTCAGGGCGTGACCCCGGGGTCCTGGGATCGAGTCCCCCATCGGGCTCCCTGCAGGGCGCCTGCTTCTCCCTCTGCCTGTGTCTCTGCCTCTCTCTGTGTGTCTCTCATGAATAAATAAATAAAAATCTTTCTTAAAAAGTTTCATTACCCCCCAAATTCCCTGGTGCTGCCCCCTGGTCCTCGGCAGCCACTGGTGTTGGGCATCCTTAGAGTTTTGCCTTTGCCAGGACGTCACACAAATAGAATCCCACAGTAGGAAGCCTTTGGAGTCTGGCTGCTTTCACCCAGCATCACGCTTTGGGATTGTCCATTGCTCGGATGTAACAAATGTAGATCCATTTGACCCTTCACCCGTTGAAGAATATTTGGATCGTTTCTGGTTTGGGGTGATCGCTGCCATAAACATTCACGCACAGGTTTTAATATGAACGTAAACGTTTTCCGTCTCTCTTGAGCAGATGCCTCGGAGTGGGACTGCCTGGTGTGTCTGGTGAGCGGATCTTCCTACCAAGCGGCCAAAGTTTCGGGCTGCAGATCCGGGGAGGGGAGCGGGAGACTCTTGCTGAGCACCTGCTGTGTGCACTGACTCTTGCTGAGCACCTGCTGTGTGCACTCCCAGAGCCGGGAGCTTTCTGTGCACAGCCTCAGTGGTCCTCAGCTCAGCCAAGGAAATACCAGGCTCCGGCCGCCCCTTTGCCCACAGAAAAGGCAGTTACACGCTCTTTGACCTGATAAATGCCGAGCTTCTCTTTGAACTTGGACAGGGTTGTGGTGGGAGGCTGTTTATCCTCCTCTGTGTGTCCTCCCTCTACATTCCAGCTTTCTTCTAGCATTTACTGTCTTCATCACCCCCGGCCGGGCTCAGAGCCGACGGGGTTGAGCACACACCCCTGAACTGCCCAACTCCTCCTGTGTAGGGACCTGGTAGATTATGAATAACCCCCTCCCTCAACTTGGCACTTTAATGTTGGATGTTGGACGCCCAGGGGAAAAGCCTCACGCCACCCCTACCCCTTGGAGGGAGTTTGGCAGTGAAAGTATGTTCTGAGAACTGTGGTTTAAAAGAAATGTTTGAACTTGAATCTGAATAAAATGATAGGATTTTCTCCATTTTTTTTCCTAGAGAGTTGAAACTATAAAATCTGATTTTTAAATATTTCAAGATAATCTTAGGAACTATGTGTTCAATTCCACCAGCTAATATTTTTTAATTTATTTTCTCAAAGTTGTGATTAACATTCACTGACCATAACTAATTCAAATATCAAAATTATAAAGCAGGGGGATCCCTGGGTGGCGCAGCGGTTTGGCGCCTGCCTTTGGCCCAGGGCGCGATTCTGGAGACCCGGGATCGAATCCCACGTCGGGCTCCCGGTGCATGGAGCCTGCTTCTCCCTCTGCCTGTGTCTCTGCCTCTCTCTCTCTCACTGTGTGACTATCATAAATAAATAAATAAATAATTTTAAAAAAATTATAAAGCAGCGAGACTGATTTCTTTTTAAAAGAACACCAGAACTTATATCTTCAGATAGTCACCTTAGGAAGCAATATGTTCATTAAAACTACCTTTGCATTTGTGCTCAAAACTAGGAACATATTTTTATATCATCCTCAGCCTTTGAGAGTAAATCATATGTAACTGGTGAATAAAGCTGGATGATAATCTCTAAAAAAAAAAAAAAAAAAGGGCCCCACTGCTCTGGGAGGAGGTAAGTAGACCTTTTTCCCATTGGTGACCTGTCCCTTCCCCATGTTGCAGTGGTTGTGTCTAGGTCGCAGTGGGTTGTGTCTAGGTCTTAACCTAAATAACTTTTTTCTTGACTCTTGATTTAATTAGAAAAAAATTTTTACTACACATGGTAAAAAAAATTTTTTTTAATTTCACACACTGTAAAGGGCTCCCCAGTGAAAACAGATAAATCTCCCTCTCATCTCAGAAGCCCAGTCTCGTTCCTCAGAGAGAGCCCGGCTCACGGTTTCTGGCATAGGCTTCCAGACATTTTCCGGGTGTCTAAGATGCTTTTAAATGCTGCTTTTTGATGTTCAAGTGTTATAGTTGTCAGCATCGTTCTGAAATTGTTGGGTACTTTTAAACTAGTAATTGCTCATGTCGGGGTCCTCAGATTGCCTTTGAAGACCCACGAACCCCCTAAAATTTTACGGGAAACTTCCATCTCTGCATTTTTCTGTGGAGGGTTAGTTTTCATTAAGGGCCTGTGTACACACACACACACACACACACACACACACACGAAGAAACACACAAAAAGGCATAGCAGAGGGTATGAGAGAAGCAACCCTTTACTGATTAAAAAGTAGTTAAATGTGTAATTAGCTGGGGGGGGGGGGACCAGTTCTGAATTTACGGATCATCAGTCCCTGGTTTTATGGTTGGAAGCCGACGGAGCCGTTGATTGAGTAGCGTTGTCCCGGGGGACAAGGGGACAAGGGGAGCTGTGCGTGGCCGAGCCAGCGGCCGTGAACTTCACCGAGCTCTTCCCTCCGCATTTCACTGACTCATTGCCTGTGGGGAAGTGTGTTGGCAGCTTTAGAACACATGCACGCTCTTGCCCGGGACTGAGTTACCCATTTACCCATTTACTGGGAACTTCTCACAGGAAGGAGGAGAAAAACTTGCTTCCGAAAAGAGGATTTCAGGCAGAAAAACATTTAAAAAGATTTTAGGGAAATTCCTGGGAGCTAGAAGAGCCATAGCTGGTCGGTGTCGTAAGTCATGAAGGTTTGGGGGAAATGACCCTTTATGGGGTCAATATTCTTGATGGAGTTGGGGGTGCAGAACCAACAGCCCCCCACACCCCTGTTTTGGGGTAACCCTGGGAGGCAGATCCTGGCTGGCTAGATGGAGAGGGGGTCTGACCTCACGAGGTATTTCCAATGTCAGTTTAAATGCACACAGCAGTGTGCCAGGAGCTATTCTAAGCATTTTGAGTATATTAACTCATAATTCATTGATCTTCATAACAGTTTAGTGACATGGGGAAACTGAGGCAGGAGTAGGCTAGCTACTGTGCACACAGCCTCACATCTCAAGGACTCAGGACAGGTCACAACGTAACCTGCTGGGTTATTCATGGACCCAGGCTTCGTCCATCTGCAGCACTTGGTTTCCAAGGCCTTGGCGAGCTAATGACACTACCCCCTAGCTGTAGAGACGGGTTTTAAGCCCAGGTAGGCCGGTTCCAGAGTCTGTATTCTTAATCACTCCATCATGGTGAGGAATGAGAGCGCTGGCTTTTAGCTAGATTGACCTGGTGTGTCACCTCAGAACCAGAAGTAGGGAGATAACAGGGCGTTCTGGAGAACACTGGGGCCTCATTGCCAAGGGATCAAGCTCCTCTGGCTAAGGAGCAAGCTGGGTAAATCTTAGAGACGTTTTTACCTCGTCTTCTGCACATATAAGTGAAAACCCTTTCCCCCAAAAGTGTGCACCTGAAATAAATGTATGTCAGCTGTGTTGATGCCTGACGCCTGGATCTTTCTGCCACAGATGTCATCTGTGCAGAGCTAAATGCCCCATGTTGCCGCTTGTATAGGGAAGAGGTTTTGCTAAATTTCAGCACCCTGGTTACAGCGTTTCTCCCAAGTTGAAGTGTCTTCTTATGGAAACAACCCAAATGTCCAACATAAAGACCCGGACAATAGACTATGGTACATCCACCCATGGGAATGCCACATGGCCATTAAACATGGCGGTGATGGAGACCTTGAGAGACATAGACCGTTCTAATCTAGTAATGCAAAAAAAAAAAAAAAAAAAAAAAAGCAGATTACAAAGCCAGTCCATTTTTTTTAATTTTTAAAAAAGATACTAAGAGTGTAAAAATGTGAATATTGACCATTTCTAAATTTCCTATAGAGAAACATGTATTAAAGTTACAGATTTAAATTCAAGTGCTGGCCCTCATGACTGCAGTGACTTGGCCAATTGCTGAACATCCCCTAATGGGAGGAGAGTTTTAGGATTTTTTGAGGAGTAAATGAGCTATGTGTAGAAAGTACTTGGCACACAGTGGATGCTCAATACAGTTTTAGATGCTGTTATTGTCCTAATTGCTTTTTAAAAGTCTTCCCCCTCAAAAAAAAAAAAATCTTCCCATTCTGATGAGCCCACTCCATATCCAGATGAACCATTTCCAGTGGCCAGAGGTGGGGGCTTTATGGCAGCGGGCCTGGGGTCGTGGACCTGTGAGCAGGCCAGTGTGCTAGGGAGGTCCGGCCTCCCCCTGGCCTCTGCTGCAGGACAGGGCACCGCCGAGTGTCTGAGACACTGCTTTTAAGTGTCGGCCCAGGGGCGCTCTGGCTGATGTCTGGCTTCTGTCTGCTGCACAGAAATAACGGCAGGGTTCTGGGCATAATGGCATATTGGGAAACATGTGGAGTCTGAGTCAGACTATTTGGATTCCACCTCGATTAAATAGAGATAATTTAATGTCATCTCTGTCGGGTGGGGGTGAGGATGAAGTGGTGCTAAGCTTGTGAAGCCTTAGCACGATGTCTCAGTAAAGGCCAGCGCTCACAGACAGGCCTCAGAAATTCATATAATAAAATTATATCAAGAATACAACATATTTTCCATAGATGTATTTCCAGGACCTTTTCGTCATCCTCGACAGAAATGGAGGAAGGCTTGTTAAATGCCAACAGGAGAGATCCTTAAACTTCAGCCCGTGTCGGAAGCTCCCCCAGAATTTCTCCTTCAGTCGGTCTGGAGGGTTGGGGTCTGACAACTTGCATTTCTAACAGGCTCCCGTGGTGCTAATGCTGTCGGTCCAGGACCACATTTGGAGAACCACTGTCTAAGATTGAAAGGTCTGCAGGAAAGGGCGGATGATGAGCTCATCCAGCCTGAACTCAGGAAGCTGGGCCACTGTGACCAATGGAATTTGGGATTTTTTATAAGAATTAGATCTTGCCCAGTTATGGGGGGTTGGGGACACCGGAGGGAGGGGCAGAAGTGAAGGTGAAACGGGACCCGAGAGACCAGGATGTCCAGCCACCGAAGTGAGACCACATAGAAGCCCGTGGACAGCTATTGCCTGGTGGGTGCCTAGCTAGGTGCCTGGTGGGGCAGCCTGGGGACACTGTCGGTCCGCAGGACCAGCAGTCAGAGGGAGGAGCTGGACACAGACCAGATAGCAGGTTGGGCTCAAACCTGCCTGGCCCCCATGGTGCTTGTCCATCACTACATCTACCTCAAGAGCATGATGGCTGGCTACTTCTTCACTTCTACTTTCCAGATTTCCCACAAACTTCCAGATTTCCCACAAACTCCTAACCTAGAGCTGATAGGAAGGCAGATTCTGGGAAGCAATTCCAGCTTTATCAAGTTGGCGCAGCATAAGGTATCATAACAGATGAATCAGTCCCTGCTATGGAGCTACCTCCCTGAACTCATGGGTGCTTGGGGAGGGGGGAGGCCCTTGGCTGTGGGTTCCCCAGCTCTCCCAGCAGGACCTTCTGGCTGGCACAGATGTGGCCCACCCCATCGATCCTCTGCTCAGAGCATCAATCAGCTGGATTAGAACTGTTAGGAAACTTAGAGAAACGGAGGTTCCCAGGCCCCAGCTCAGGCCTCTGATGGGAACCCAGGAATCTAGATTTTTCACTTGCCCTGTAGCTGATTCAGACATCCAGCCAAGTTTGGAACTCCTGACATATGAAGCAGAAAGTACACTCTGGGGCCAGACAGACGTGAGTTAAATTCTGGTTCTGTAGTTAGTAGCTTTGTGATCGTGGGCAAGTGGCTTATCCCTCCTGATCTGATACTGTTGACTCACCTGTAAAATGGGCATAATGCCTGCCTTCCTCACGGAAGGGCCTGGGGACTGAATGACCTAATGTATCATAAACTTCTGGTGTGCATAACATATGGCACTTAATACACTTAATAACTGTGCATAGACATGTCTGGGGGTATATCAGAGTCTACTCTGGGGGTAGCCCAGAGTCTTCTCTTTCTTCTTAGGAATCTGGGCCTGAACCTGGCCATATTTTTACATATGTTGTTTTCCCACATCATGAAAACCAGACTTGCTTTTCTTGTGTCTCCATTCATACTCCAAGCATTATTTCATATAAAGGTCAGTTGCTTGGGGTGCCTGGGTGGCTCAGCAATTAAGCGCGTCTGCCTTCAGCTCAGGGCATGATCCTGGGGTCCTGAGATCGAGTCCCACATCGGGCTGCCTGCAGGCAGCCTGCTTCTCCATCTACCTATGTCTCTGCTTCTCTGTGTCTCTCATGAATAAATAAATAAAATTTAAAAAATAAATAAAGATCAGTTGCTTCAATCTTGAAAAAGAACAAAATTGTAGGTATCAGACTCGCAGATATCAAGATGTACTACCATATGGTATGGTACTGGCACAAAAATGGGCACATTAAAAAAATGGGCACATTAGATCAGTGGAACAGAATAGAGAGCTGAGAAATACACCCACACTTTTGCTTTCAATTGATGACAAAGGTGGCAAGAATGTACAGTGGGAAAAAGACCATCTCCTCAACAAATGGACGGCTCCATGCAAAAGAATGAAACTGGACCACTTTCTTACGCCATACACAAAAACAAACTCAAAACAGGTTAAGGACCTAAATGTGAGACCTGAAACCCTACAAATCCTAGAGGAGAGCAAAGCAGAAATGTCTCAGAAATTGGCTGTAGCAACATTTTTCTGGATGTGTCCCCTGAGGCAAGGGAAATAAAAGCAAAAATAAACTACTGGAACTACACCAAAAAAAAAAAAAAAAGCAGCTTCTGGATAGCAAAGAAAACCATCAACAGAAAGACAACAAAAGACAACCAACTGGATGAGAGAAGATATTTGCAAATGGCATATCTGATAAAGCGTTAGTATCCAAAATATATAAAGAACTGATACAACTCAACACCCCCAATAAACCAAACAACCCAATTTAAAAATGGGCAGGAGACATACATGAACAGACATTTATCCAAAAAAGACCAATAGATGAAGAGATGCTCAACATCACTCATCGTCAGGGAGATGCAAATCAAAGCCACAAGGAGATAACACCTCACACCTGTCAGAGTGGCTAAAATCAAAAACACAAGAAACAACAGATGTTGGCGGGGATGAGGGAGAAAAAAGGAGCCCTCCTGCACTGTTGGTGGGAATGCAAACTGGTGCAGCCACTGTGGAAGACAGTATAGAGTTCCTAAAAAAAAAAAAGAAAGAAAGAAAGAAAAAACTAAAACAAAACAAAGAAAGGTAGAATTACCATATGATTCAGTAATTCCACTCCTGGTTATTTACCCAAAGAAAATGAAAATGCTAATTCAAAAAGATGTGTGCCCCCCAATGTTTATAGCAGCATGATCACCAATAGCCAAATTATGGAAAGAGCCCAAGTGTCCATCGATGGGTGAATGGATACAGAAGATGTGTCTGTAGGCAATGGAACATTACTCAGCCATATGAAAGAATGAAATCTTGCCATTTGCAACAACATAGATGGAGCTAGATACTATAATAAGTGAAATTACATCAGTCAGAGAAAGCCAAATACTATATGACTTCAATTATATGTGGAATTTAAGAAATAAACAAAAAAAGAAACAAGCAAACAAACAAAAAACCCAGACTCTTAACCATAGAGGACAAACTGGTGGTTTGTCCAGAGGGAAATAGGTGAAGGGGATTAAGGGGTGCGCCTGTTGTGATGTGTCCTGAGTGGTGTATACAATTGCTGAATCACTACGTTGTACACCTGAAACTAATATAACAATATGTTAATTATACTTGGATTTTTTTTTTTTTAAAGAGGTTCTTCAACAACAACAAAAAAAGTATCAGTAGCCTATTTCTTCTTTAGGCGCATTTCACAAATTCCACCTTTAACTACAAATGAGTCCGTCAAGACCATTCTAACCTCCAGCCCTGTTGCATCCCAAAACGTTTTCTTGCATCTGGAATCTTTGTTGTTTTCTTGGAAAATTTCCATAAACATCTTTCCGCTCATGCCTGTCATTTTGACACTCAGTGAATTGCTATGGTCTGCGAGACAGAACCAACCGCTTTTCCAAGAAAGCAAGCTGGAAGATTCCACAGTGTCTAATCCTCCGAGGATGAAAGCAGCCCTCCTGGGCCAGGCTGGTTGATAAAAGGAACTTTGGCTTTGAAGTGTGCTTTTAAAGAAGCTGTTCTTCCCAAAGCAAGCAAAAGCAGCAATAAGGAAAACAGGGTTTTGCGTTTCAGCTGCTAGAAGGGTGAGAAAGGAAATGATGATTTTTAATGGTCAGAAATCAGGGAAGGTTGGCGGGGGGCCTTTGCAGAATAGCTTTCAACGTTAGGCAGAGGTGCCAGGGCACACGGGGCGTCTCGGAGCGAATGCAGCATTCCACACCTTAGACACACCTCTCTTGGCTTCAGCGACGTGATCTCACTATTTTGCTATCTCAGTCTCAGCTCAGATTTTTCATCCTAGAGACAGATGGAATCATTCATTGTTTGTGGAGTTTTCCCCATCTCCGTAAAGGATCTGTATTAGTCAGCTCAGGCTGCTGTAACAAATACCATAGACTGGGTGGCTTAATAACAGAGACTTATTTTTCTTACAGCGCTGGGAGGTCCAAGATCAAGGTCTCGCGTGGCCAGGTCCTCACGAGGGCTCTCTTCCTGGCCTGCAGACAGATGCCTTCTTGCTGTCTCATCACATGGCCTCTCCTTGGTTCATGTGTGTGGACAGAGAGAGAGAGAGAGAGAGAGAGCAAGCTCTCTCTCTCGAGTCTCTTCGTGTAAGGGCACTAATCCCATCGGATCAGGGCCCCGCCTTCATGACCTCTTCTAACCCCGATTACCTCCCAAATGCCCCATCTCCAAATATCATGACATTGGGGGTCAGGGCCTCAACCACGGATTTAAATTCAGTTCTTTTTTTTTTTTTTAATTCGGTTCTTAACAGCGCCCTAGCTTCCTCTTGATTGCTCGGGTTAAAATCAAATCTGTAATAAGTTCATCTCCATTTGTCACCTTTGCCCTGGGCTAGGGCGGTACCGTCCTAACTGGCTCCCTGCTGCCCCTGTGCCTTGCCCGTCTTCCAAGGTTATTCCTGCCTGGGGCCTTTGCACTGACTGCTGTCTCCATCCGAGACTCCTCCCACCTTCCCATCCTGCTGTGCTGCTACCTTGTGGGTCCCAACTGAAATGTTTCCTTCTCTGAGAGGCTTCCCTCAATCACCTTCACCTTTATCCTTACATTCTGTTTCCTTTTCTGAACCATTCTTGGTCCATCCCTTACATTGCATCTCCCAGGCCTTGTGTTGCTCATCACTGTGTTCATTCCTCCACCTGGCGCCCAGTATTGCTCAGTGAACATTAGTTGAGTGAATGAAGTCAGGGAGACTCGTTGAGACTTTGTGATGTAGCTCCGTGCCCAGTGTTAGGCGAGTCCCAGGGAGATGTAAAAATGCAGAGGCAGCGATAAGAAGAACAGAGGTATTAAGCCCTGCCTGCCTAACTTCAAACGTAGTTAGAGAACGTGGCATGAAAATCACCCCCTCCGGACCCCTCCAAATGGCCAGGATCGAGTGGCTCATACAAACAACCGGCATTCGCACAGCTCAAGAGCAGGCGAGCTGTTTCTCGCTGGCCCTGGGAGGAGGCTTCAAGGGGAAGGGGCATGGGAGCTGGGTGTGGAAGGTTAGGCCTTCAGGGTCAGCTGGGGGAGGGGAGAAAGCAAAAGCAGGGAGACCGGACAGTGTGCAGGGGACGGAAGGCAGACCCATGTGACTGGAGTTGTGACAGCAGGACTGTTTCCCGTCCTTGGACACGTCCCTCACATCACCCTGATCTTTCTCCTGGGAGAAAGCACATTTCTCTCCACCCTGTACCGATGGTGCCTGGTACCGGGTTCTGCACAAAGCAGGTGCTCCAAGAAGACTGGCGTAGAGGTAAGCTTGAATGCGGGCGGTGTGGGGGGCGGTCGGACACTCCGGGAAAAGCTGGACTACGTCCCATAGGTGGTGAGGGACTCCCCTGAAGCTTTGGTAGACACTGTGGCCGGAGGGTTGGCACGGCTGGACCGAGCCTTGGGGGCTGAGAAAGCCTTAGAGAAGTGTGTTATGATAATTATCACAATCAACCAGGCCTGAGAAGCAGGAAGGAGGTGGATGGGGTCCAAAGAAAGGCTTTGGGAAGGGAGAAGAAATGAATTTGGGACCAACCAAATGTGGAAGGGGACAGGGGTTGCAATCGCAGGTGTCTGAGAGGCAGCAGGGCGTGTTAAGGAGAGTCAGGCCGGGTGTGAGGCATCAGGGAGCGGTGGGGATCATGGCAAAGTGGAAGGCAGGCCCCTTCCGTGGGACACGGCTCTGACTCAGCACCAGCTGCTTGTAACATGTGAGAATTGGGGCCCGGCTTACCAGATTTTCAAGTTTTATATATGAGATCACCGATGCTCTCAATACTGGCTACCGCTCCACATTACATAATATAAATAACCCTCCACAGTCCAAATAAGATGCTTCTGTGGGTCGGAGACAACCCTCAGCTGCCAGTTTGAGACCTGGAGGGGTGTGTGTGTGTGTGTGTGTGTGTGTGTGCGCGCGCGCGTGCGTGCACACGCGTGTGTTGGGGGATGCAGTGAGAAGCAGAGAGAATGCCCAGGGGCGCTGAGATTTCAAGACCAAGTCACCAGGACAATCGTGAGCCTCGCACTGTAATTAGGAAGTAGGAAGGGGAGGGGTGGGTGGAGCGGAGGCTGCGGGGTGATGTGCATGGTCTTATGACAGAGGACACGGCCTGGCAGGACAGCTCATCCTCGGAAGCTGCTGAACTGCAAGGGCGGTGGGTTTGAGACTGGAGGGAGGGCCCGTGTGCGCTCAACCGATGACGAGTATGGAAGGGGTCTCCCTGGGGCCCCTGTGCTTCTGTAAGGGGTTGGTCCTGATTTTGGAATTTTTGTTTTTGTGTTTTATCTCCGCCCCCCACCTTAAGATAGCCTGATACGGCCCCCGGCAGGAGGCAAATGTAAGAATTCAGGTGTTAGACCCATAGGGACACGGCTCGAGTCCTGGTCCAGCCCCTTGCCGTCAGGGACGTTGGGCAAGTCCCTCTAGGCCGCACTCTCCTGGGTCTCTGTCCCTCGTGGATGAGAATGAGAATGCCCGCCCTGATGGGTTGGGGGGAGGCATCCACGGCCTCTCCCCAGGGCTCATGTCCCACCCACGATGGTTAAAACTGTTGCCTCTGGCTCCACTTACCCGTCCTGGGCCTTGGGAATGCCCCCGCGGACGTCCCCTTTGAAATCTGAACGCACTTCGGCCGGAGGTGGAAGGCAGAGGAGGAAACTTCCAGCTGCTGCCATCTGTTCTCCCTCAGCCACTTAACGCCACAGCACACCCCAAACAGCCCGAAAGAACCTCCTGTCACCATCGAGGGACTTCCAGCCGCATGGGAAGGGGGCCTGAACAGCCACAGGCCCCCTCCTTGGTCAGGGATGTCGCGGAGCATCCTGAGGCCTCTGCATGCCTGTTTGGATGTGGTTTTGTCCAACAAGGGTCCTGTGGTCTTGGGGGCTCACAGTCCCCGGCAGGAGAGAGAGCGACACAGGCTACTCGGGAGGTAATAGTTACCCACGAAGTCTGTGACGACATTTGTTAAATACTTACTATGAGCGAGGCACCGGGCGCACGTGGTTTAAGTGTTTGACGTAAGCCCCCACGGCAATGCGCTACGGTGGGTTCCAGTATCACGTCCACCTTACAGGCGAGAAAAGAGCAGTGCAGAGAAGGAGCCTGCACGCCACCCCCACTCAGGTTGCGGAGCTGGGCCGCCCTGGCAGCCGGAGACCCCGTTGCTTACCTGCGCGGAGCTCAGCAAGTGGATACGACTGGAGCATCTTGGGGGAGCCGCGTGGTAGCTGAGGCAGAACGAGGTAAACACGGCCCGAGGGAAACAGGCTCCCCGGCCGGACGCAGCAGAGAGCCGTGTCCTCTGTCCCCCCGGCCGTTCGGGTTGAGGAACGTGTCTCACTTGTCAGGAAATGCATCCCCAGACCTAAAGTGGAAGCAACGTGAAGTCCGAGCGCCTTCCGCACTAGCCGTGTGACGGCCACCCGGCGTGCGTCACATCCCCCACCCACGCGAGCTCGTGACCCCCTCCTGGCAGCTGCGTTAGCGAAGCCAGACGTTTTATGAGACCCATTTTTACGGCTCAACTGCAATAACTTGCTCAAGTTCATCGAGCCGGGAAGTGGTGTAGCTGGGAGTTGAACCTACCCTGGCCCAGTAACACCAGTCTTGCTAAGGTGATAGCGCTTGGCTGAGTTCACCCACAGGCCACGTGAGGCACGCGTGGCTGCAGCTCCCGGGCAGAGCCAGCGGGCAGTCTTGGTGGAGGAATAAACCCATCTCTGGCCTCCCGGGCCTCCTTCCACCTGCCCTTGCTTCCACCCCCACCTGTCGCTACATCCCCCAGTCCAGCTGACTTCCTGGGCTCTGCCTTGGTCCACACTCGGGATGAGCCTCAGGACCCGAGGCTTTTGTGAGCATCAGGACATCTCGGGGAGCTTGCTAAAACAGATCCGGGGCCCCACCCCAGATCCTGACTCTGTGAGTCCATAATGGAGCCGCGGAACCTGCTTATTTAGCCAACCCTGCCCTACCTGCCCTGCCTGTGCAAGGTCGGGGATGCGGAAGTCCTCAGCTAGCAGTGGGTCTCACGTTACAGTCCCTCCGCCTCTTGGTCCCCGTCTGCTGCTCAGCCGACCTCCGCCACCTCCTGTTCTAGGCCTTGGCCTGTTGAATCCTCACTCCTGTTACGAGGTGGTACTGCTAAGCATCGCCGTTTTACACGTGAGGGGAATGAGGCTCAGAGGACCTGGATTTGATCACCCCTGGCTCTGACCATCTCGCTTTACTGCCTCTGCTGAGCTGGTATGGGGGGGGGGTCCCTCGGGGCCCCTGGTGGGGTTTAGAGGAAGGGCTGCAGAGGATGCATTTTCATCAGTGCATTCAATCCAGAGACTATTGGGGAAGGAGCCACGAAACTCCGTCAAAGCCTTGGTACCCAGGGGCGCCTGGGTGGCTCGGTCCGTGAAGGAGCTAACTCTCGATTTCGGCTCAGGTCACCATCTCAGGGTCGTGGGGTCCAGCCCTGTGTGTGTGTGGGGGGGAGGGGTCCCCGCTCAGCGGAGAGTCTGCTTCTCTCCTTCTCCCTCTGCCCCTCCCCACCGTTCATGCACACTGGTGCACGCTCTCTCTCTCATATAAATAAATAAATCTTAAAAAAAAAAAAAAAAAAAAAGCCTTGGCACCCGGAGTACTCCTCGCACTATCTCTATGGGCTTTTAAGTCCTGGTATGAACAGCTGACATCATTAGTCAGAACAAACCATCCAGATGCAGCTCAGCTTTCAAAGCTAAACGTGGATGAAAATGTGGAATGATGCTCGGTTAGGAAAACGGATTCCTCTGTGATCCGGAGCAGGTCCTGTGAGCTCGGGGGCCTCCCCACCCCACCCCGGACGGAGGGCTGAGGAGAGAGGACCCTAGGGAACCCTACCCCCCACCGGACTGCTGTAGCACCTGGAGAGAGGGTTAGAATAAATTCTCGTCCCCCTGGCCCGTGGCAACACGTGTAGCAAAAGCCTCTTTGAACCGTGTGCAGGGAATCTGAAGGTCTGCGACTGAAGCCTCTCGGTGCTCCCGCTCCAGGCCTTCATCCCAGGCTGCTCGCGACCATCACGGTGACGCCCTTGGGAGACACTCCTGCCGCGCCTGCCGCGACCGTGACGGCAGGACCGAGCTCCAGGCCCATCAACCACCTTTTTGTTTGTTGGTCCTGTGTGATTGATTGATGATTGATTGATTGCCTGCCTCTCGGGATTCACAGCGCGGGTTCTTGTCGCAGACAAAAGTCAAGCCGACGCCCCCCTGCCTACGTGAGACGTCCGCACGGGCTGCTTTACAAGTGACACACGTGCGACTGCAGTAGGCTGAAAGCGGCGTGGTGCCACGGCACAGCACGGCGCTTCTGGATTCCGACCCCTCCTCCCTTCTTGGCTGTGTGACCTCAGGGACGCGTCCACCTGCCTCTCTGAGCCTCAGTTTCATCATCTGTACGATGGGTACAGTCGCGCGCCCTCCTCGCGGGGCTATCGTGGGCTCTTGGCACCGTGCCTGGCGTCAGCTAACACGATGATCCGTATGCCAGGCCCCTTCTGAGTTGACTTTCTGATTCTGGGTCCCTCGGTGACTGGCTCTGTGACCTCGGACAAATTACTTCCCCTCTCTGCGCTATAGGTTGTTCCATTTGCAAAATTAAGACCCTGCGTTCCTCATGTACAGGATTGTCCTGAGGGTTAAATGGAGACATGACCTCCAAACTCAGCCCAGCACAGGGCTTGGGACCTGCAAGTGCTCGAGACATGGGAGCGGTTGTGCCAGTGATACGGCGATGGGCACGCATGGCCCTCACTCTCAGGGAGGGCGAGCAGGGCCATAAGTCCCCGCTCCCCAGAAGGCTCCAGAGTCGAGGTGCTGGGAGTACCTGGTAGGGCCCTGAGTGACCGGGGACATGGCTGATGCTCCTTGGAGAGCAGATGGGACGGGTCGTAGAAGGGAAGCGCTGGATCTCCCGAGATGAACAGTGACTTACCCGGTGGCCTTGAGGGGGAAAGGTGACCCAGCTGGCCAGAGGACACAGAAATATCGACGGTCCCTTCACTTGGCTGGCCCTGTGTCTTCCCTGGTGGCTTTGTTTCTGGACCCAGGTCTGGAGGTACAATGGTTTATAGCAACCGGCTTTGGGAACTTAGGGACAGACAGACCGGCTTAAACAGATTCCGAATACAAAGATGCCTTTGACCCCAAAAAAACACGTGGGGGGGGGGGGTAATGATTCCCCAACCAGCAGAAGTCTTTATTTTGGAGAAGTGTTCGCCAGGAAATTCGTTTCCATGTCGAGCCCCTTGCGCGTGTAAAATGCTATTTGAATCGGCATAAGAGGGCGAGATTGTGCAGTGGTGATGGGGGCAGTCATGGGGCCAGATCTCGCCCACCCCCCGCTCCGGGTGGCAACTCTACTCTGCCTGCCGTCACCTGTAAGACCCTGTGTCATGGGCCCCTCGTTCCTCATCTGTAAAACGGGGGTTATCGTAACCATTACCTATGTCGCCTCGTAGGTTTTGTGAAAAATAAACAAAATAGTGCGGGTCAAAACACCATCACCACGAGGGAGGGTGCAATACCTGTGGCCATTCTGGGCTCCAACAGTATTTGCACGATACCTTCTGTGTGTCTGGTTCCGTCGGCCCCGTACCTGACCGCGTAGAGCTTCCCCTGGGGTGTGGGGTCCGGGGACGGGGACGGACAAAACACCGTGTTAAGCAACGAGGTGCTTGTGAGCCACACGCATCGCTGCGTCCCAAACCAGCAGGTGCTATCACACGCGGTCACACGAGAGGCTACTGTGGCGAACGTCTCCCCACGGGAGTGACATTTGAGTGACGGGTGAGCAGGAGCCAGTGGCGAGGGGCAGCGCGGTGGGAGTGGGGGTGGGGGGGGATGGCAGACTGGAGCAGCTCCTCACAGACTCGACGACGATGCTCGTCGCTGTGACAATGCAGGTCCTGATGCAGCAGGTCCCGGGGCGGACCTGAGCCTCTGCTTTTCTGCTAATGGGGCCCGGGGCTGCCGGGGACCCCACTCTGAGCCACCAGAAGGAGGCTGAGGGGGTCGGGGGGTGGGGGGCCATCCGACAGAGCGACAGAGCTCCGGAAGGAGCTTGGATTGTGCGCTCAGGGCAGTAGGAGCCTGGCAGGAGAGCGACGGAACTGAGGGGACCCAGGCAGGAGGCGCGTGTGCCATCCAGGTGATGGTGGCAGCCGGGGAAGCAGATGTAGGGGTGCTTGGGAGTAGGTGCATGTGACCCCTTTGGGCAAGGGGAACTGACACCACTTGTCAAGGGTCTGAATAGAGAGATCCTTAATGCTCTCCATAAAAATTATTGTGCATGCTTCTTTAAAAAAAAAATCCAGCGTGGCGTTCTTGGCTGGGGCATCTCCCCACTGCTGCCGCCGCCGCCGCCGCCGCGCCGCCACCACCACCACCGGGGAACATGTGGCCATGTCTGCAGACATTCGTGTTGCCCCAGCGGGGATTGAGATGCCCCCGGCCTCTAGAGGACCAGAGACGCCGCTAAATATCCTGCGATGCACAGCACAGCCCCCTCGACAAAGAGCGGTCAGCCTGACCTGCAGTGATGCAGGTGGAGAAACCCTGGTGGAGAAATGCAGAAAGTATGTCGCCCCCTTTTGTCACCCCGTCTGCCCGTGCCCCAATGACCACGTTTCTCTGTGCATATGCGCACGTTCCCGTAAACCACCTGGCCCAGCAAGGGGTGTGCAGCAGTTGCCCCCAACTTGGGAGCAGCGTCGGGAGGAGGGTATCTGGTTCGCTGAATCTGCTCTGCTCTCACCGCACGATGATGGTCGCGGCCCAGCCACAGGAGCCGGGAGGTAGCAAGTGACCTAAAACCTCTTTGCTCTAAAAGTCGTGAAATTCTTCCTTTTTTCCAAAGGGCTGTCTATAAACTGCCTGTCACTGTGATGCGGCAGCCTCTGTGACAGGGCTAACTTCCGGAACCTGAGAATTTCAATGTCAGAAGAAACTTCGGATCTAGTGTCTCGGCCGACCTATTTCTCAGATGGGAAAACCGAGGCCAGAGACTTTTTTTTTTTTTTTTTTTTTGCAAATGGGGAAATCCTTTTATAATAGTCTCTTCTTGATATTTTGGGATTTTGATCTCAGGTTTTTAATGTGATGTGTGGTGACAGCTTATGTTTCTGATTTTTTTTTCCCCCTTGGGCGCCTCCGCATATGTGGTTGGTTACAGTGGCTGACAGAGGAGACGTGATTTAGCCCTGTCGCTCCTCAACGCCGCGTGTAGACTCTACGCTCAGAGCGCTACGGGCCGCCCTCCCATCAACACGCTCCCGTCCTGTGGGGGAGACCCCATAGGGCCCCCCGAAGTGGAGAGAACGATGCCCTGCCGCTGTAGGACCCCAAGCAAGGACCCCGCAGGCCAGGGAGGTCGGCTCCGGCAGCAGTGAGGATGCCAGCGCGTGGACGGGGTCTGCAGGAGCCAACCCCTCCCCGCCCCAGCAGGCCAGGGGCAGCAGGGGGGACGTCTGGCGAGGGACAGGGGGGTGCATCGGGGTGGCTCCCTGGGAAGGCTCCTAACCTGTTTCCCAGACCCCTCAGGCTGGGCAGAAGGGCCTCAACACCAAGCTCAGGGCTTTGGCCTTTGATTCTGTGGCCCTGGGAAGCCACCAAGGGTTTGTTTCTGAGCAGGACAGTGATGGTAAAAAAAAAGGGGGGGGGCTGTTTCTGGAGGATCAGAGTGGCAGCAGCATGCAGGGTGAGTTGGATAGAAGGGAAAGACCGGGGGCAGGAAGCCAGGTCAGGGCAGCGAGGGGGAGGGCTGTCCCCTGGTGCAGTAGAAACAGAAGAGGAGGAAGAGATGGGCCTTCGGGATGGCCGGGGCGGATGGGAAGGACGGGGGAGCCCGCAGCCACAGATGAGGCGGGTTTCCAGTTCAGATGGGGACAGGACTCTCCGATGTGGGAAACTGGCACCGGTCCCTCGCCTCTCCCAGCCTCAGCTGTCTGTAGGACGGGGTGAGACCAGCGCTGGTGGCGAGGCAACAAGATTGTGCATGGAAGTGCGTGGCCTGAGGGGAGTGGCAGGCAGGGGCTAGGGGCCAGGAGGTGCTGGGGAGCCATGGAGGGATCTTGACTGAGGGTGGCATGATGACATTTGCCTTCTGGAAAGACACCCCCACCCCCATCCCGTCCTCCCTGAAAGCAGCATAGAAAGGACAGGCTGGGAGGCAGGGCCCACCGAGGAGGCCTTCATGGTCCACATCCAGGTGAGGTTGGCCTTTACGGAGCGGGACGTGGGGGCCATCGTGGGCTGTGGACTCTCCCCAGGGGCCCACCTGCTTGCTGGGTCCCCTTTGTCCTTGGCAACCCCTGCCCGATGATGGTCGGGAGGCAGATGTTTGCCCTGCAGCCCAGCTCGGGGGTTCTCTGCCCGCTGCCCCCTGTGTGCACGGTGCTACGCCAGGCAGGCCCCGCGGCAGCTGCCCACGTGGGAGCCCAGCAGCACCGGATTCACCCTCCCTCCCAAAACCTTAGCTCACACGCCAGCCCCGGATCTGCACCCCACCGCCAGGGCCTCCCTGTTGGGGACCGGGTGCTCCTTGCTCCTGCTCTCTACTAGCATCTCTTCCTCCTCCTGTGCTCTCACCCAGGGCCCCTCCATCCTGCATCTTGGCTCACTTTTCTCTCCTTTGGGTCACTTGTGCCTCACTGTCTCCTTGTGCCCCGCGCCCCCACCCTGTGTCATCTCTCCTCCCCCTTCCAGTGCCTTCCTCTCCTCCTCTCTTCCTGCACGTGTCCGTTGGCTATGTGCGTTATAACCTTGGCAGTGACGTTTTCAAGGGCAGGCCTGGTGCTTCTTCCTGCCCTGTGACTCCTGCCAACAGCCTAGAGGCACGCCCAGCCCCGTGACTTACGGCAGTGCTGTGGGGTGGCGCGTGGGAGGGCAGCGGCCCAGGGAGAGATTTGCCGGCTTTCAGCCCGAGGACCGCATCCTTCCTCGGTCACTGCCACGGCCACAGGCCTCTGTTACTCAGCGGCCCTGAGAGTCATCCTCAAAGCATCCCGACCAAGGAAGGAGATCCAATAACCTGGCAATCAGGCCTTGACTCCTGACCCTGCATTCCAGAACGCCTACCTGTCCAGATGCTCGCGGCCGGGCGGCGCAGTCAGAGAGGACTGTGAGGAGGTGCCCTAGGGGGAGGTGGTGCTCACTGCTCACTTGGTCAGCACCAGGCTTGCCTCAGAAAGGAGACGGTTGAGGGCAACTAGCCAGTTTGGTTTTGCTTTGGGTTTTTTTTTTTTTTTGTCATTATTAATTTTTAAAAAATAATTTTAAATTAGACAAGAGGGTTTATATTGGTTCATGCAGCTGACACATTGGGAAGCCCAGCTGGATTCTTGGGTTCAAGTGGTGTCTCCTGGCGTGGGGCTCGCCGTCCACCTCCGCTCTCATTTCCTCCAATGCTGGCTCCCTCCTGGGGCAGCCTCTTCCCCGGGAGGACCAGATGGCCACCAGCTGCCACCAGCTATCTCCTGTCCCTTCCAGCAAACCCCGGGGTTGGAAGGGATGGTGGGGGGGTGGGGGGGTGTTAGGGACCCAGCAGGGGTTCCCCTCCCAGGCATTTCCCGGCCAGGCCCCATCCTCTGAGTGATAGGAAGCTCTGATTGGCCAGGCCTGGTGGCGCCCAGATTTAGGGCCAGGAGAAGGGGGCTGGGATGTCGAGCACCAACCTGGCCACAGGGCACCTGCGTCCTGGTGCAGGGCAGCCTGGCTCTCGGAGCCCAGTGTAGCCCGGCCCCCCAGGCCTCCAGGGACCATCCTTGGGAGTGACATGTGCCACCGGCTCTGGACGACATGGCACTGTGGTGGGCACAGTAGTGCCTCCTTCTGAGGGTCCCTGCAGAGGCATTTGTGATAATAATAGATTACCCTTGGATTCCCCCTTTGGGATTTTCCAATTTTTTTAAAACGATTTTTTATTTATTTCCTTTTTTTTTAAGATTTTATTTATTTATTCATGAGAAACCAGACAGAGAGAGAGAGAGAGGCAGAGACACAGGCAGAGGGAGAAGCAGGCTTCATGCAGGGGAACCCGATGCAGGACTCGATCCCAGGACCCCGGGGTCACGCCCTGAGCCAAAGGCAGGTGCCCAACCACTGAGCCACCCAGGCACCCCAGGATTTTCCAGTTTGATACCGGATCTTTGCAAAGAGAGGGCCTATGTGCAGGGCTGGCTGCCTCAGTCCCCCAGCACCTGGACTTCCGCCTGGCGTGCCGTGGGCGCCCAGTTCATGTGCATGGGGGGTGGGGACAGACTGCCAGGAGACAGCTGGCAAGCCAGAGGACAAGAGCCTTGGCCTGCCCCCAGGCCCCACCCTCACCGGGCAGCCTCCTCCAGCTGCCTCCAGCTGGTTGGGGGTACTCAGGAAATAGGGGCTATTTTATCACCATCTGTGTCATCATTATTATTTATCGTCCCTGTTGTAGTTACTCTTGCGACTGCGTGGCCATTGTTATTGTTCAGCCTGGAAGTTTCTCCTGGTTCAGGGAGCAACCTTGACCCTTGCTGGACCTCATCCCCCACCCGCCCCTTTGCTTCAGTAATTGCATCCGACGTCCAGATGTGTGGTTACCATCCCCTTGGCTGATGGGTGCATCAGGGTCAGAGCTCACAGATACTTAATAAAGCCCTATACTGCCTGGGCCCCCTGTAGGGTAGAGACCATCTGGCATAGCTCCTGGCCTGAGGGGACAGGGACACGACTGGGATGCTCACAGACGCACCGCAGACCGGGACACCGCGCTGTGGGGCTTCCAGGGGGATGATTCCGGCCCAGATGCAAACAGCGCTGCTTTGGACGTGTGGTGCCTGGGTGCTCACCGGCCTCAGCCCCCTTCCTTCCTCTGCAGTGGGGACGGCGGAGCAGCCGGGGAGTGTGTTGATGGTTACAAAAATGACGTGCAGAAGTGTCCAGCTCAGTGCCAGGAAGGAATTGCAACCCCCCAGGCTGTGCTGCGGTGCCTGAGAGGGGGCAGAGTCCTGGGACGTGTGACTAGCCACCTGAAGCCTCGGGTCACAGGGGCTGAGCCCAGGTGGCCGAGAAGCACGAGGTCAGCACTCAGCCCTGACCCTGGGCTCCCAGGCAGGTTACTCAAGACACTGGTGTTTGTCTTTGTCACTGAGCGGCCTGGGACAAACCCGGGTCCCCTCCATCTCGGTGCCAACAGCAAACCCCAGCTGCCGACGGCACACAAAGGAGTACCTTGTTCACGGAAGCCGTGTAGTGACATCTGAAAGACTCATTCTTCTAAAGCCCGGTTTGGGGGAGCAGATGAGAGGCAGGATCTTAGAGGGACTCTAGACTCAGACCATCTGGTTCCCAGCCTCATCCTGCTACTTATTAACGTGAGACTTTGGGCAAGTTCCGTAACCTCTCCGGGCCTCAGTGTGCGCATCAGTAACATGGGGGTGATGGTAGCGGCTTCTCCGTGTGAAGATTAAGTGAGATAATCCGGGCTCAGAGTAAGCATTCACTGCATTTAGTTAAGCAGATGTTAGCAGGTAAGTTAGCAGGTAGGAACAGTTACCTGTTCTTATCTTGATGTAAAGACACACGCTTTTGGAAACAAAAGGCCCTTTTGTAAGACGCGTCAGGCCCCAGTGCGTGTCTGACGTGCGTTGTCTATATCCAGGGTCACCTGAAGCTCCGAGCACCATGCGGGTAGATTCCAGGCTGGGGTTTCTTATCCTGGGGGACCGTCCCCGAAAGGCCAGTGACCCCAAGATTGTGCGGGGCTGAGCCCAAGGCCCTTACCGTAGGCCGGATGACAAGTTTACTACGGGATAACGGCACCGCCACCCCCAGACGCCCACCTGATCCCGGAGCCTGTGTGATTATGTCACCTTACATGATCAAAGGCCTTTGCAGATTCACATTATCCGGGTGGGTGTGTCATGGTCTCAAGAGTCCTTAAAAGTGGGGGAGGGCATGGGGATGTCAGAGAAGGAGGTGTGCTGATGGCCACAGAGCTGGGAATGATGTCCTGGGAGACGGGGGTGTGTGGGGGGGGGAGCACAGGCTGCTCTAGAAGCTGAAGAAGACAAGGAAAGAGATGCTCTCCGGAATCCTCCAGGGGGAATGCGGCCCGGCCGACACCTCCTGCCCTCCAGGACTGTGAGAAGATGAATGGGAGTTGCTTTAAGCCACTCAGTGTGTGGTGATTTGTCACAACAGCAACAGGAAACCAACACAACCCTCCTCGGGAAAGGGTGTGCGGTGGTTTTTCAGATTTCCACCTGCACTGACAGGCAGATGATGAACAGTCGCAGGTGCAGAGCATCCCGCTGGGCATCCCACCTGGGCATCCATCCCGCAGGTGTTAGGACGCCACCTTCCCCCCTCCTCGGCGGCCCCCCCTGCCTCTGCATAGCACATCTGAGATGAAGGCATGTCTTCCCCCGGCATTTCTTCTCTGAAACAGACTCAAAGAGGCCCCACAGAACAGCGTGTCGCATGGCTCTGGGGGTTTCTAAATCCCGGCCGGTACAGGTGTCCGCGGAGTGTGCCTCCCCGGGTCCTTACTCAGCGCCGCTGGGGCCTGTCTGCATGGGGAATGTGCTGCGGCTCCCTCCGTGGGATCAGTAGAGATACCCCTGCGTGGGCACAAACACCCTAGCAGCTGCTGGGGGCCACAGCCTGGCACCCAACCTGGGTTTATCATTCACACTACCCCAAACAGCCGCAGCTTCCCGGCAGCGCCCTCGGGCTCGCACATGTGGTGCAGCTGCCAGACCTGGCGTCCGTCACGTCCCTGGACCCTCAGGAGCAGCAGCTTCCTTACACAGAGGAGGAAGCCGAGGCTCACAGAGGTGAAGTGCATGGCCGCGGGCGTGCGGGGTTAAACCAAGGTCGGACAGACTCTAAAACCCGTGTATTTTCCGCGATAGCGCTACACCACGCCATTCATTCATCCAGCATTTATGAGGCTCCTCCTGCGCGTGCCGGGCCTGCTGTAGGACAGAGGGAAAGCAGTGAGCAACGCAGAGCGAAGCCCCCTGCCCTGGAGCCCTCACATTCCAGGGCAGCGCTGTCCCTTAGAGATAGAATGCACGCCCCGTGTGTCATTTCCAGTGGCCGGTAACCGCGTTATTTTTTTAAAAGTACAAAGAAACAGGCAGAGATGATCATTTTTATTTAACTCGCTATATAGGAAATATATCATCCCAACACAAAATTGATCAAAAACGCTAACGAGATAGTCTTGGCGGAGGTGTCTTGTACTTTTATAGCACAGCTCAGTGCCGACCGGTCACGTTTCCTCTTTTTTTAAGATTTTATCTCTTTATTCGTGAGAGACAGACACAGAGAGGCAGAGACACAGGCAGAGGGAGAAGCGGGCTCCATGCAGGGAGCCCGATGCAGAACTCGATCCCAGGACCCCGGGATCACGCCCTGAGCTGAAGGCAGCCACTCAACCCCTGAGCCCCCCAGGCGCCCCCAGACTGGCCACGTCTCGGTTAGAGCAGCTGTGACACACAGCAGATGCCCATGGAGACAGTGACCCGGGTGCAGCTGGTGTGGTGCCACCCACGGGGCTCAGCAGCCACCAGCCCATCCCTGCTCACGTCCAGCTTGGGCTCATATTGGCCACACGCGGCTCCGCAGCTTCTTGTGGCTGGGTTGTCGTGGAATCAGGGGATGAGCACTTGTTTGTGGGGTGGTGGGCGGAGGTGCTGGGCCTCAGCTTGGAGGTTGGGTTAATCCAGCCCTTAACTTGTGCCACATCCTCTTCAGTGGTCACGCCGAGCCTCTCTCTCTCGTTTTATTACTGTTGCTATTATTTTATCCCCCTCCCCCCCTTGCTCCAGCTCCACTTTCCTCTCCCAGCACCCATCCCCGCTGCAGGGAGTGCCCTCATTAGCCCTCGTGACGGGCAGGTGCTGGCCCTGGAGCCGGGGTTAGGGTCATGCGCTTGGCCTGAGAGCAGGGAGGTCCCGGCAAAAGAAAATCCAGGCACTGATCCACCAGGAATGGGGACAGCTGTGGCCTCGGGCCGTCTCCGGGCACCTGGAACCTCTGGACCCTGTGTTCCCGACCCCCGGCCTCTCTGCCTAAAGAGCCCTTTTCAGCCTCTTTGTCCACACTGTCCTTTCTCCCAGTTCAGGCCCGGGCTCTCGGAGAGCCGGCACCGAGTCTCCCGTGCCCCTCATTCCCGCAAAGACTGCTTCTTGGCCAGCGCTGCACCGATAAGCACTTGGTCTGCGCATTCTCTCTTCGGGAAGGTGTAGTTATGGCCATCTTACAGATGCGGAAACTGAGGCTCGGGGGGTATCAGGAACAGCTAGTTGAGCAGACGAGCCACGGCCCGGACGGAAGCCCGCACACACGGCCCTAGTCCTCCCCGTCCTGATCCGCACACGGCCTAGTTGCCAAGGCCTGGAACGGGGCGTCCTCACCCCACACAGCTACATCTGCCCACGGCCAGCCTCCAGGCTCGGCTCCCACGCTGTAAGCCTCTTGGCCTGACTTTCAGACTTTCCCACCCTTTCTAGTCCTCACCCCTAGTTCTCCTGTGGGGAGAGATGGGGGTCCTCCACCGACCTCTCCTAATCTCCCTAGAGCCCAGGAAAACAAGCTGTTACCCTCTTCCTAAAGTTCCCCTTGTGCTTCATACCCAATCACCATAAATTTAGTGGCATGAAATAGCTCATGTGTATTATGTCGCAGTTCTTGTGGGTCAGGAGTGCAGCCGGGTCCTCTGCGAGGCCAGGTCGGGGTGTAGGCCCGGGATGGCGTCTCCTCTGCAGGGTGGCTGTCAGGGCTGACAGCAAAATTGGTGCCTGCGCTTGTAGGACCAGGGGCCTCGTTTACTGCCGGCCGTCGTTGGGAGCCGACCCCAGGTCCTTACCGAGTGGGTCTCTCTCCAAAGTGTCCACTCGCTTTATTAAACTCTCCAAGCAAGAGAACGTCTCCTTGCAAGGTGGACATCACGGTCACAGGTGATAGAGTCTCGCACAGTAGCCTGCATCCCATCACTCTTGCCGTATTTTATCGGCCAGAAGCAAACTAAGGGTTCCTCCCACGCTCAAGCGGAGAGGCCACGCGAGGGCGCAAACACCAGGAGATAGGGACTGTGGGGTCACTTTGCGAGTCCGCCTGCCGGCTTTCCCTCTGATTCTCCTTCCTTAATGGCAGGATGGGACCGTGGAGTCGGAGAGACCTGCTGTACGGCTTTAGGCAAGACCTCAGGGTCCTCATCTGTAAAACTGGGGCAATACCATCTGATTCTTGGCATTCATGGGATGCATTCATGGGATGGTTAAATAAACTCCCTAAGTAGAGCTTTTAGCACTATCCTTGGCAGAGCTGTTAGGCTCAAATAATAACACATTCCCTGTTACTATTCACCTGGCCTGAGCTGGTTTAGGTGACAAAAAAAGCCCTACGTAACAATAGATTCAATAAAATAAATGTTTGTTTTTCTTCCATGCAGAGTCCGGAGTTCAGCCGGCTAGGGCTGGGAAGATGGCTCAGCAAGCACCAGGGTCCCAGGCTCCTTCTCTCTCAACTGCTCTGCCATCTTCTTCATGCTCCATATGGCTGCTGAGCTCCAGCCATCACATCTACACCACAGTGAATAGGAAGGAGGAAGGGGGAGGGAGAGAGGGAGAGAGAGAGAGAGAGAGAGAGAGAGAGTCATGTCCCTTCTACTTAAGAACCCTTCCTGAGGGGCACCCCCGTGACTCAGTCAGCTAAACACCCAACTCCCGCTTTCAGCTCAGGTCATGATCTCAGGGCTGTGAGATCAATCCCCACATCAGGCTCTGCACTGGGCGTGGAGCCTGCTTAAGATTCTCCCTCTCTCTCTCTCTCTCTCTCTCTCTCTCTCCCCCTCTCCCTCTCGGTCTGCCCCTCCCCCTTCTTAAAAAAAAGGAGGGGGACCCTTCCTGCAGGTCCCCTTCCCCAACACACAGTTCTGCTCATGTCCCATTGGGTGGGACACAGTCGCGCGGCACAGCTGGCTGCTCGAGAGGCTGGTAATGTCCTTTATTCTGGGAAGGCCTGGGAAACGGAAGCATCGGGAGTTTTCTTCCGATGGAGAAAGGGCAGAGTGCGTATGTGGAGCCGCGAGCTAGCAGAACAGAACCACCCCACTGGGACTGTCAGGCTGGTGAGTCAGCATTACCTGCTCCTCCTGCCTCACTCCAGCACAGGTGGGAGAAAGAAAGACCAGGTGAGCTGTGCGGGGAGGTGAGCCAAGTCGTCCAGGTGCCGTCTCCCTGCAGCCTGCTGGCCCTGGTGCATCCCAAGGCCATCACCCTTTCCAGCACTTAGCTGGGGCCCGACTGCCATTTACAGGCCCACGTGGCCCAGAGGAAAGGCAGCCAAGGTGTTGCCCCCCCCCAGGCCCCTGAGAAATCCTTGTGCACCCCAGAGGTTTCATCCGGGGGCTCATCTGTGGATGATGGGACTTCAGTGTCATGCGGGGGCCACAAAGGAGGCACAGTGAGCCTTCAGAGACGGGGGGGTGGGGGTGGGGGTGAGTATAGAATCCAGATGTCACCTGGGCCTCAACACGTCCCTCAACCCCATGGGGTGGACACTGCCCTAAGTGCCACCAGACAGGCGGGCGCACCCACCGCGCAGGGCTGTGCCAGCCCTCCGTGTGCTGCTGGGGGGGTTACAGTAGCACTTTGCTCCCAGCCACTAGGAGCCACACGGAGAGGAGGCTGGGGAGCTCGGGCTGCGGACGGCACCCAGTCCTTCTCCCCTCGGGTCCCAAGTGGAGGAGGTGCTGCCACCAACAAGCTCCTCCATGGGCTGCCGGCCTGTCCCCATGTCCTGCCCGCCCCGCCCTAACCTCCGCTCCAGCTTTATGATTAAACATCCCAGCGTCAATTATTTACACTATGTCCTGATGACTATCGGGGTTGCAGGGGGCCCGGTGACTCACGCGGGAAAGTTGGTTTATTAAGGAAGGGAAATAACGCGGAGGGAAACTACCACCTGGCCCCAGAGCCTGAGGTCAGCCTAGGAGGGGCTGGAGGCACCCGGGGTACCGGGAGGCGGCTTTCCGGGGGTTGCGGGTGCCAGGAGGGGGATCCCCGCGGGGGTGCGGGTGCCAGGAGGGGGATCCCCACAGGGGTGCAGGGCGCGGACAGGGGGCCTTCCGCCGGGGTGTGGGGTATGGGCAGGGGTCTCCCCGTGGGGTGCGAGGCGCCGGATGCGGGGTGCTGGAACACACTAGCTCTGCGCTCAGACATAGCCAGCGCGACTCTCTGCTGTGCCGTTCGCTGGGTGACTTCGAGCAGGTGCCTTTACTTCTCTGAACATCTGTTTCCTCATCTGTGAAGTGGGGATGACTCTAGAAACTTTCTCATCAGGGGTCTTGGGCATGTTAACTATGTTAATAAATAATACATTTAAAAAATAAGCATATTGGGGCACCTGGGTGGCTCAGTCCGTGAAGCCTCTGCCTTTGGCTCATGTCATGACCCCAGGGTCCCTGGATGGAGCCCCACATTGGGCTCCCTGCTCAGCGGGGAGCCTGCTTCTTCCTCTCCCTCTGCCACTCCCCCCAGCTCATGCTCCTTCTCTTGCTCTGCTGTCTGTCCCTCTCAAATAAATAAAATCTTTAAAATTAAATAAAAATAAGTATATTAAATAAATCATAGAAATAATAAGTCTTTGATATTTACATATTACATAAATAAGATAGACTAAATTATCTAAATACCATTAATAACCGGAATGCCTCGGTGGCTCAGTAATTGAGCATCTGCCTTTGGCTCAGGCCATGACCCTGGGGTCCTGGGATTGAGTCCCACATCGGACTTCCTGCAGGAAGCCTGCTTGTCCCTCTGCCTGTGTCTCTCTCTCTCTCTCTCATGAATAAATAAAATCTTTTTTAAAAATACCATTAATAACAATCATAATAAATGCATGAAAGCAGCCAGCACAGTGCCCGGCGCTTGGTTAACGCTCAGGAGACTGTCCACTGTTGTTGCCACGATCCCAGAACGTGACAGTTGGGAAAGGAATTGGGGGTGTCTTTCAGAGAAGGGACTTCCTGAAAACCAGAAGCAGGAGGAGACGGAGGGCTCGAGAAGGCAGGGGCTTCACGCGGAGCCACAGGTAGCCAGGGAAGAGGGGGCAGGGAGAGGAATGGGCAAGCTTGAGCGGATTCCAGGAGGGCGCTTGGCAGAAGGTTTGGGAACCACTTCTGTGGAAGCAGCATCACTGTGGCTAAAAAAGAAAATGTCCAGATATGGGCAGGATAACCGCGCTGGGACTGTGTCCTCCCCTCCACAGTCAAGGGCAGCCCCGACGAAGGCCTGGGAGCGGGGAGGGCTCTGTCGGGCCGCAGGGGATCCCCCCCTTCCCTGCACACCTCCGGCCGTGGTTAGGAACCCCCCAGGGAACGACCCCAGAAAACAGTCGTCTGCCTAGCTCTGTGCTGAGGGCTTAGAGCCACCAGGAGAGGGGGAGAATGCACCCCTTTGTTCCAGTTTGACCCCAGCCGACTTGGAACAAGTGCAGGCTTGCCTCCCGGAGAAACCTCGGGTTAAAATGTAAACCGGGTGCAGGAGGGCCGGGCTGCCCAGCCTCCCTGGAGCTGGCACCGAGGAAGCGGCGAATTCACCCCGGGATCCATTCTAGCAGGATCAGGGAACCGGCCCGGGGAAGGGAGCTGGTGGGCGGGCTGACGGTCCGCGTGCCGGCAGGCCCCGGGGAAGGCGTGCGGCCCGCCTGTGGCTGCTGCGACAAAGGAGCCCCGACGTGGTGGCCGCTTACTCTCTTGCGGTTCCTAAGGCAGGAGCCCGCGGTCAGGTTGCACGGGCTCGCGGGCTCACGTCAGCAGCTTTGCGGGGCTCGTTCCTTCTGGAGGCTGAGGGGCAAAGTCCCCTCCTCGCCCGCCTCTGGGGCCCAGACGGCTGCACCCCATGGCTCACGGCCCCTCCCCGCCTGGCTTCTGCCCTTACAGCTCCTGCTTCCTCCTCTGACCTTTCTTGCCTCCCTCTTCTGAGGACACTTGTAATTAAATTGGACTCACCTGGATAATCCCGGCTAATCTCCCCATCTCAGGATCCTTAACTTAATCACATCTGAAAAGTCCCTTTCGCCCTATCAAGTTAACAGTCACAAATTCCAGGGATTAGGATCTGGATATTGGTGTGTCTGTAGGGGTGGGGTTAGGGGGTAGGGTCATTGCTTAGCCTCCCTCACGCCCTCTCTCAAATTCTGAAAAACACGGAGTGAGTGATGGCAAACAGCCCCCAGCTGAACCCCAGATTCCTCTCTGTGCCCAATTTCAAGGGCCTTGAATTAGCCTCTCCCTCCACCCCCCTGCTCGGGGCCAGCTAACCCATCAGGAGCCGTTACTCTGACCTCGGTGCAGCCCCGCATTGATTTTCCACCTCCGCTGGCCCTAGAAACAGCCGGGCAGGCTCCTGCCTCAGGACCTTGGCTCTGCGGTTCCCTGTGCCTGGAAGGTCCTTCGCCCAAATACCCTCGGGGTTCCCTCTCGGGCCTCCTTCAAACCCCTGCTCAAATATCCCTTTCTCAGTGACTGTGCTCCCTGAGCAGCACACTTAGAGTCCCCACCCCGGTGCTCCCTACCACCCGGCCGGGCGGCAGCATCATCGCTCCCAGCTCGTCCGCCCCACCCAGCGTTCTATAGTTTTCTCCAACAGGTGGTTGTCCATTTTGGCCATTCCTTTCTCCCCGGCACTCACAGCAGGCCCCGGCACATGACAGATACTCTGTTAATGTTTCATTGAGTGAATCCCTACATACCCGAACCCCCAAACTTTGAGCCCATAATGCATAACAACCCATGAGGTCATCGGAGTCCAACTCCCCCGACAGTGGAAGTGGACGGAGGTGAGAGGTGGCCTCTAGGCCAGTGTGAAGTAGCCGGGCTGAGACGGGAACACAGCCGCTGGCCCAGAGCCCACCCCGGGGACCCCACCGTGTGCCAGGAGGAGTCGATACTCACAAACACATCTCAGCTCCCTCATATGAGCTCTCCCCTCTGCCCGCCTCTCCTTGTTGCTGCAAAATGCCTCCTGGGGAGGAGGAACAAATGAATCAGGTCAATGTCCAAATTGACCTTCTGCACAAGGACACAGGCTTTGTGCACAAAGTGCCCGGGTTCACACAAGCCTGGGCAGCAGCCAGCACACTGACCCGAGCAGCCAAGTTGCAAACGCTCCCTGTCCGGGGCTGTGACATCTCACCAGCTTCAGAGCAGGGGTGGGTGGGGAGGGCATAACAGGTGCCACTGCCCTGCCTTGGTGATTTTGGCTGAAAGGCTGGTTTCCCCTACTGCCTTGTGGATGAGGGAGGTTTGAACGAGAAGACCCTGCACAGGTGCTCCCACTTACACACTGTGGGTGAGACCTGGGGCAAGTTTCTCAACCTCTCTGGGCCTCGTATATTCGATGATACTGTGGACGGAAGTGGGGATAAGAGCACCGCCTTCATGTGATGCTTGGGTGGAATAAATGAGCCAACCCATGCAAGCACGGAGTGTGAGCCCGGCACACACACTGGTGTCCAGGAAATGCCAGCAGATCTACCTGTTGCCGGCTGCACGCCGGGGCCAGGTGGGGTGGTGGTGCCTCTGCTCAGCCCGGCTTCTCAGAGTGGGAGGCCACTGGTGGCCCATCCCCGGAGCCCGGAGAGGGATCAAGATGTCAGACTCACTTTGAGTTGATGGTGACAGGAGCTCTGGTTGCTGCCCTGCATCTCATATGGACACCAGACTCTGTCCTGGCAGGGGAACACGCAGTGATGTCATATTTCCCAAGAAATATGGAATGTGGCTGGAGCCCTTGAGACTGGTTCCCCAGTGCCAGCCTCGTAAATAGGGTCACACGCCAGCCACTTGCTTAGAGAAAGACACTGCGTCAGGCGCCAGGAGCCTAGATACCTGGCTTGTTAACTCGCCTCCTCTGTTCCTGGCTCCTGGAGTCTTCAGAATGAACTGGACTTCCTTAATGTCACCAACATTTAAATGAATTAGCAAGGAGCCTGGAGATGCCAGGTCTTAGAAAATTTATGGACATCTTCTGCAGGGAAGGGGGAGGCTGCCTTTCTTTTCTCCGCAACAAGTGGTGGGCTCCGGGAACCGTCCTGTCTCCCAGCTCTGTGCAGTGTCTCAGGATGGATCCGTCCCACAGATCTCCTTCCTCGCCTCCCACCCCCAGACTCCATCCAACGTAGATTTACATACACCTCGAGGCTTGGCAAAGCTGCTGCTTTTTTTTTTTTTTTAAGATTTTATTTATTTATTTGAGAGCAAGACAGGGAGCACGAAAGAGAGAGAGAGAAAGAACATGAACAGGGGGCTGGGTGGGGAGGAGCTGAGGCAGAGGGAGAAGCAGGCTTCCCGCTGAGCAGGGAGCCCAACTCGGGGCTCGATCCCAGGACCCTGGAAGCATGGCCTGAGCCAATGGCAGACACTTAACCAACTGAGCCCCCAGCCGCCCCAAACTGCTTTATCTTCCTTCCCCCACCTCCTTCAAAGCTAATCTGTTGCTCTTTCTGTAGCCTCCTGTTAAGCCCCATTTTAGCAATACCGCCTGGTGGTTAAATGCATGGGTCTTAGAATCAGACACACCTTATCCCTGCCTTGCACCAGCTGTGGAACTTAGGACACGTTACCTTACCTCTCTGAGCCCCAGAGGCCTTCTCTGTAAAACAGAAATCGTAGCTATCAAGTGATTGTGCATTCACACAACCACGTGAAGGAGCTCAACACAGGGCCTGGCACAGAGTCCGCATCCAATCCAGGAATGGCGGGACTCAAGTTCTCTACAAAGCCATTTTAGGGGGCGCCTAGGTGGCTCAGTGGTTGAGCATCTGCCTTTGGCTCTGGTCGTGAACCTGGGGTTCTGGGATCGAGTCCCCCATCAGGTTTCCCCGCAGGGAGCCTGCTTCTCCCTCTACCTATGCCTCTGCCTCTCTCTCTGTGTCTCTCATGAATAAATAAAGAAAATCTTTTTTAAAAAGCCATTTGGAAGAAAGGCACACCTGTTCCCCCGGTGCCTTCGTGATGACATACCTCCGAGGATGAAGTACGGCGCTCACCGCGGCCTGGCCGCCCGGCCCAGGGAGTGGTGGGGGCGAGGGGAGGAGGTGCACTGCAAAGCCAGCTGGATTTGATGGGGCACCTCGCCTGCTGCTCGGAGCTGTGTCCCCGAGGGCAGGTGGCGTAACCTCTCGGAGGCTCACGGGTGGCGGGGCTAATCATTCCTGAGGGGCGGCTGCGGCTGGTGCTTGCCTGACCCTTCCCGTAGCGACTGCCCTGCCTAGCAGATTCCTAAGCATCCCTTCTTGTCCTCTGCCCGCGTCCACTCTCTCTAGCCCAGCAGCCCTCTTCCCTCCCCTCTACCTTTACGACTCATTTGCACAGTGATCTTCATTTTTCCTGAATGCTCAGTCCACAAGAACGTCTTCTAAGAGAATGGGAACCTGACACCTTTGACCTTGGTTGGTGGGAAGGTGGCCTGAAACTCCCCGGCAGGACGGGGACGGCAGCAGTGGTGGCGCCCAGCGCCTTTCTTCCCCTGCATGGGACCGGAACTTAGTGACCAGAGTGACTGGGGCCTGGGCCCCACTGAGTTCTTCCTTTGTGATGGGCATGTGGCCTGGTTCCCTGGGAATGCAGCTGGGGATCCCTTTTATGGGATGCCCGGTGCCCAATTATGCCTCTTGGCAGGAAGCGGCTGGGGTGCAGGGAGAATGGTCAAGGAGCTCCTTTGTGCTGGGGACCCATCACGCGGCCAGGCACCTCCGACCGCCGAAGTCCCTCCCGGGCCAGGCAGCAGGGCCGGGCGCCCCTGGGACTGCGCCTTCCCTGGGCCGGGCGACGGGCTCGGTGGCCACACGGGGTCCTGGTTCCTAAATCCTCATAGAATTTCTGGGATTCAGCGGGAACGGGGCACGGGAAGCCTTGGCCATCACTTGGGACCCTTTGCTCTGCCTCAGCTCCGACAGCCCCGTTTGGTTGTTTTCTTTCTTTCTTTTGTTCAATTTTATTCAAAGCGTTGTCTCCGTATTAGATCCACAGAGACTCCAGGGCGGGTGCGGGATGGGCGCGCTGGGGTCTCAGCCAGGTGGAGGGCTCTCGTGTCCAGGGCTGTGACCGTCCACCCTCACCCCAGAAATCCCTGCTGGCTCTGGTCAGCCAAGGGTGCAGGTGGGGGGGAGGAGAGCTGCTGCCCAGAAGGGGGCAGTTTTGGGGCTCTCACCCCTGCCGACCTCTGCCTAGGAACGCCAGGGAACCCAGAAGGCTCAGACTCCACCAGGGAATGTTGGTAGAGTCGCCTCTCGGTCACAATCACATTTAACCTGGGCGCCTCTCCCACCTTGCTGGCAAATGGTTTGCGTTACGGATACTCCGGAAAGTTGCTCCAACCCATCCTCTCTCCCTCGGGGCCAACCGTGGCTAGGAATTTCCCGAACTCGATATGGGACACGGGTCAAACTTTCTACCTTGCCAGATATTCATTCTACCAATAGTCACTAAGCACCTGCTAGGTTCCCTAACAAGAACTTTCATTCAGGGAGTTTAAACTCCAATGGGGGAGCCAGGGAGCAAACAGGAAAGCAAAACAAGACTATTACAGATTGTAAGGTAATGTCATCCAGCCATGGGAAGACACCAGGCCTGGGGTTTAAGGATAGCCGGGTGAGGGAGGGGCACCCTATATAGAGTGGTTAAGGAAATCCTCATTGAGGGGGCAGCGTTTGAACTGAGAAACAGAAGTAGTAAAGAACTAGCCAGACCAAAGAGACAGATGGAAGAGAGTTTCAGGCATTGGGAACAGCAAGTACAAAGGCCCTGTGGCAGAAAGTGCTTGGTGTGGGGGAGAAACAGAACAGAAGCCACCGAGAGTTGGTGAGCCAAGAGAGAAGGTGTGAGAGAGGCAGGAGCCAGGCCAGTCTGGTGGGACTGGAGGCCACAGCAAAAGAGTTTGGAATTTATGCCAAGAGTGGTGGAAAGATGTTGACGGGTGTTGGAAATTCCTGTTACAAAGTAATTCAGCCATTGAAGACGGTGTCTATGAGATATCTGCGCAGTTTAAGGACTAATGTGATGAATAAACACCCACATGTCGTTTGGTGTTACCTGGCTGGGAGCTTCAGGTAAATGGAAACGTGCTACGTGTGCTTTTCTGCTCAGCATCACATTCGTCAGAGTGGGCCGCGCTGACGCACATAGCTATGGGGGACCCATGTTCGGGGTACACATGGCTATGTGGTATGCCCCCGGATAACCCTGTCATGGCTTATCCTTTCTCCTGGTGCTGCATGGCCTTTTTGATTTTCTTTTTTTTTTTTTAATTTAATTTAATTTTATTTTATTTTATTTTATTTTTTTAATTTGATTTTCTAATGGTGAACCAATCCTACATTCTTGGAATAAACCCAACCAACGTGATTGTGATGTATTATGTAGTCATCTTTTTAAATTTATTTTAAATTTATTTATTTACATTCAATTAACACATAGTGTATTCTTAGCTTCAGAGATAGAGTTCGGTGATACATCAGTTGCATAGAACACCGAGTGCTCATCACATCACATGTCCTCTTTCATGCCCGTCACCCAGTTCCCCCATCCCCCCCCCCGTCCCCTCCAGCGACCCTCACTTTGTCTCCTGTGATTAAGAGTCTCTTACGGTTTGTCTCCCTCTCTGATTTCATCTTGTTCTATTTTCCCCTCCCTTCTCCTCTGCTCCTCTGTTTTGTTTCTTAAATTCCACGAGTGAGATCATATGATAATTATCTTTCTCTGATCGATTTACTTCCCTTGGCATAATACCCTCTGGTTCCATCCATGTCATTCCAAATGGTAAGATTTCATTTTTTAATGGCTGAGTCATATTCCATGGTATGTATAAATCACACCTTCTTTATCCATTCATCTCACGACGGACATGTGGGCCCTTTCCATAGTTCGGCTATTGTGGACATTGCTGCTGTGAACACTGGGGTGCAGCTGCCCCTTCAGATCACGACATTTGTATCCTTTGGGGTAAATCCCCAGTAGTGCAGTTGCTGGGTCGTAGGGTGGCTCTGTTTTTAACTTTTTGAGGAAACTCCACACAGTTTCCAGAGTGGCTGCACCAGCTTGCATTCCCACCCACGGTGCACAAGGGTTCCCCTTGCTCCGCATCCTCGCCAACATCTGTTGTTTCCTGACTTGTTCATTTTAGCCCTTCTCACTGGCATGAGGTGGGATCTCACTGTGGTTTTCACTCATATTTTCCCGGTGCCGAGTGATGTGGAGCATTCTTTCATGTGTCTGTTGGCCATTTTTCACGTCTCCTTTGCAGAAAAGTCTGTTCATGTCTCCTGTCCCTTTCTTGATTGGATTATTTGTTCTTTGGGTGTTGAGTTTGATAAGTTATTTATAGATTTTGGATACTAGCCCTTTACCTGATAAGATGTCTGCAAATATCTCCTCCCATTCTGTGGGTTGTTTAGTTTTGCTGTTTCCTTCGCTGTGCAAAAGCTTTTTATCTTGATGAAGTCCCAATAGCTCACTTTTGCCTTTATTTCCCTTGCCTTTGGAGGCGTGTCTAGCAAGAAGTTGCTGCCACAAGAAGTAGCAAGAGGTGGCTGCCTGTGTTCTCCTCTAGGATTTCGATGGGTCCCTGTCTCACACTGGGATTCCATTTGCTTATATTTTCTTGAGGATTTTTGTTTGTGTGCAGACAGATCAGATTGGCCTGTCATTTTCTTTCTTGCCTTGTCCTTGTTTGGTTTTGGTATCAAGGTTCTACATTCCTCATAAAATGACTTAGGGGAGTGTTTCCTCTCCTTTTAGCCTCCGGAGCACTTGTAGAAGATGGATAAAATCTCAGAAGGGTCTGGTGAATGCAGCTACCAGACGGTCATCCTTCTGCGGCCCTACTTTTTTTGTACAGCATCTTGGCTTCTTCGGGCACAACTTCCCTTACATGTGCCCCAACCCCAACCCGATGCCATCCACCTCCACCAAGAAAAACAGAGAAAACACATTCCTTCCCTATGAGCACCCCAAATTGAAATGCTCACAGCTAACTGAGAAAGCTGTTTCTGGTTTTTTGCAGAGGGATCCTTAACTCAAGACTGTAACATGAAGAGTTGTTTTCAGGCCTGCCCCGAGTGCCCCCAGGTAACAACAGGTAGGTGCTTCTCCTAACTGGTTAACCACTTTACATGAAAACCCAGGTATAGGATCCCTCACTTATTCCTTGGGCCCAACTGGAACATGAGCCGTGACGGATCCAGCCAGAGGTAAGTCTGGCTGAGCTGGGACCCCGGTCTGCCCGCCAAGGCTGCTCTGTTTTAGGGATGTGTTGGAAACTATGTGGTCCAAATCCTCTAAGCACAAAATTAGCTTCTTTCCATATTTTTGAAAGGGAAAGAACACCTTACTAAATATAACATGGGTCAACAAGCCAGAAACAAGATAAATAGCCACCAGCTGTAGCTCGGGAGCTGGGTTCCACACCCCTGGTGAACCCACCAGGCTCCTGGTCTCCTCCCGAGGGAGGGCCGAATCGATGGGCAATTTTAAGCGACCATTGGACGCCCAACCCTGCCACGAACCCGAAACACAAAAACTTTTATTTCATTTTTTTATTCTAAAAGCAACACATACACATTTCTGTGTTTCCAGTTGTTACTCTCCCAGTAAGAGAAAATAATCATTCTAACCGCACCGCACAGAAGACAACTGAAAACACCACGGTATGCATAATTTGAGAGTTTTGAAATTTAATATATACACTAAATAGTGTTTCCCAACCTTTTTTCTCCAATGTTGTCCCACAAAGAGTCTTTTTAGATATTGTTTTTATTATGTGCCTACTTCACCCCCCCACCCCATGAAATTTTAATGCTGCAGATAGGCTCTGTGTCTGTTTATGTATTGCAGCGGGCCATAAACCATTGTAATATCTAAGACTATTTTACACCACCCCCAAGAACGAATTTTTGCCCCCATTAAAGGTCGTCTCGCCCCTTTGGGAATGCAAGCTTTAAATACTATTAAATAACAGACTTTTCTATAAGAACCTTCTATGTGCTTAGTCACCTATCATTGTAGGTGCTTTATGCACATTTACACTTATCATAACTCTCCTATGAGGTGAATACTTAGAAAGCTTTTATCTCCACTTTACAGTTGTGGAAGCTGAAGCACAGAGAGGTTAAGTAACTTCCCCAAGGGCACACAGCTGGGAAAATTCAGAGTGAAGATCTGAGCCCAGGGAGCCTGGTTCCAACGTTGATGTTGAACCACCAAGCTATGTTGCCTTGGGCCAATACATTCTGATTAAAACTAGTTCAAGAAACAGAAATAGAGTAACAGGTACACTTCCCAAGCCCTCTCTATTCTCAGAAGCAATCATGCTAAATTTGGAATGTGCCATTTGTCTGAGATTTTTACATACATGTTTGCACAGATGAAAATCTTTTGTCTCTTGTTTATTTTAACATAAGGAGGATCACCCAGTCTTCCTATATATTCACGTATCTAGATCTGTATATAGAATTTTTTTAAAAAAAATTAGAATCATACTGAACATACTGGGTTGTTGTTTTTCTTAACCTTGTTTGAATTTAAAATGTATCATTAGCTGGCTTGAAACTATAATTGAACAAGCACAGGTACTGTATTTTATTTAACCAGATACAGATTATTGGCTTTTTAAGTACTTTCTAGTTTCTTGCTACTATAAAGCTACAATGAATATCCTTGCCTGGCACATAATTCTTAGAAGTCAGAATTATAGAGCCCAAGGGTATAAGCATTTTTGTAACTTTTGATCCATAAATGCCAAAATTTGCCATCTGGAAAAATTGTCATAGAATTGCTTATCCCAACACCATTACTCACACCGGCTATTATCGCCTGTTTTCAATCACTGACAATTTAACAGGCCCAAATGTCTGAATCCTGACATTTTCATCTGTCAGTGACTCTTACCAGGGGCCTGTTTTACTCATGTGAAGGGTAAGGCAAAGCTTGAGTCCAGAGAGCAAGGTGGAAGGTAAAAGAGGCACCGATCAGTGGTCTAGAAAACTGGCAGCCTAGGGACAAGGCCTACCTGTTGGGCCCCTAGCCGGTGGTCAGTGATGGGCTTTCTCATCCCGTGCTTCCCGCACCAGCCTCGAGATGCACCTCTACACCAGTGAGCCCTTCCCCTCCTCTGGCCTGGTCTCAGATCCATTTGGCAGAACAGTTAAACCCCTCGTCCTTTCCCTTGCTGGCTGTGAGTGATATTTGAGAAACAAATACCCTTGTGTGTATAGTGGGCTTTTCAGCTGACCCAGTGCAACTGTCTGCAGCAGGATGGGACCCCCTGGGCAGTGCCCTGCGTGCTTACACATACACGTCCCCACACCAGTATGCACGCATATGTGCATAGGCACAAATGCACCCAGCACGGCACAGTCAGGGTGCAGACCCTATTATATGAAATGGGACCTCTCTCTCGCACCGACTTTCCATACGCCCTCCGGCCTGAGTTAGGACACCCACCTACCAAATTTGTTTCTAGACTTTCTTCCCACTCTCTTATTATCCCTTGTAGACTTTTTCCTGCTGGCCTGGAGGCACCACTAACCCTTAATTTGCTCACTGGTGGTCCATCCATTGCCCAACGCTGCTTAGCAGATGCGCAGGAAATATTTGTTGAATGAAAAAGAGAAGGAACAGACCTCAAGCCAATGAAGGATATTATCCCAAATATTTTTAGAATATTTTTTTTAACAAAGTGGCCACATTCAGATCGAGCCCGTTGTTTGATGAGAAAATATCTCTGCAGCATTAGATTTCAAGTGGCCTGGTTAGCCGTCCTTCTGGAAAGATCGGAAAGAATGCGGAATTGAAAATAGGACCTTGCCCATCCAAACATCTGTTAGGCTCTACTGTTCTGCAAAGGTCGCTGTCCTGGGAATAATGTATTGAGGAGCAGTCGGCCAGGAAGGGCGCTGCTCGCTGGTCCTCCTGGCCCCTGAAAGTATTCTGAGCCCAACCTTCAGGTGACCTGCTTCTCTCGCCCACTCTCCCGGCCGTGGAATCCCAGGACCGTGGGCTGCTCCCTTTAGCACAAGGTCTCTGAGCTGCTTCATGGGAAGAGTTTCTTGGCCAGCCGCTAAGGTGAGGAATAGCCATGATTTTGCCCCTTTAAGAAAAGCAAAACTCTGTGTAGCTGAAGGGAGGCGAGCCCTATTCTGGTCTATCCTGCATCTGATGCTGCAGATGTGTTTGGAGCCCTGCTGTATCCCGGCGCAGGGATGGGGGAGATGTGTCACGGGAAGAGAGAGACTGGCCACAGTCGTCACTGGGGGCCTGTGGGAGCCCACAGAAGGGGCGGCTGAGAGTGTGGCTTGGGGTCGGGGGGAGGGACCAGAGAACTGCAGAAGTGCTGGAAGGGCGAGGTGAGAGATGGAGGCCGAGAGGCGGTCACAGGTGTGATTGTAGGGGACCGGATTTCCCACCCCAGGAACCGGGGAGCCCCAGAGGGTGGGGAGCAGCCCCGCAGGCGGTGCGGACTGGGACGGATCACCGCCGATGCCCGTCACCCTGGCGATGTGGGCCCCGTCCTTCGCTCCGAGCTGGACTTTACTGCACTTCCCTAAATTCCACAAAATGTTTTCAGGACCCGACCTTTCTGGCCTCCTGCATGGAAAGGTCTGGCTTTTCCTTTTCGGGTGGGGTAGGCGGGTCCGCCGTCGTCGAGCCACGGGCTCCCGGAGGAGCCGGCGCAGCGTGAGACATCTGGAACGCATCGACGGCGAGGCCCCGCCGAGCCCGTGGCCCGGCCCGCTCCGAAGCTCCACCAGGAGTTAGGGAGACAGCCGCTGTGTTCCCCGAAGCGGCCTGAATCCCTACTGATCTCCCTCTCCTTCCTGCTTTCCTTCCAGAACTCTCGGCCGCAGCTGTCCACGCGGGAGGCCCCGCATCGGCTCGACAGCGGCCCTCGAGAGCGCGGCTGCTGGGTCTCTAGTGTGGCACTAGGGATTTTGTTGTTCTCGCTGCTGCTGCTGCTGCTGCTGCTACTCTCGTTTATTTATTTTCTTTCTCTGAACCGGGCCTCGCCCTGCTCCCAGTGGCATGATGGCCCAGTCGAAGGCCAACGGCTCCCACTACGCACTCACTGCCATCGGCCTGGGGATGCTGGTTCTCGGAGTCATCATGGCCATGTGGAACCTGGTGCCCGGCTTCAGCGCCTCCGAAAAGCCGACGGCCCAGGGGAACAAGACAGAGATAGGCAGCGGCATTCTCAAGAGCAAGACCTTCTCCGTGGCCTACGTGCTGGTCGGGGCCGGGGTGATGCTCCTGCTGCTCTCCATCTGCCTCAGCATCCGGGACAAGAGGAAGCAGCGGCAAGGCGAGGAGATGGCCCACATCCAGCACCCGCAGGGGGTCGAGCCACGCACCACAGAGGAAGACAGGTGAGGCCCGGCCGACTACCCCCTATACACGCACACATGCCTGACCGGGGGACGGGGGGTGGACACACTCATAGGGTTCACCAACGAGGCTATTTTAGTCTGGGAAACTCTGCCTTTCTACTCCCCCACCCCCCCCAAGACTCTGTAAAGCAGGGTACAAGTTGCCAAATAACTTCATACTTCTATCTCAGAGTTTCCCAGATAATGTCGTATGAATGGATTAGGGGCGTATCGAGATTTTGACACCTGCAGGGGAGCTGCATGGGGCGCCAGGGCAGCCAGAGCCTCCAGACAGGGCCGCTTGTCCATTCCCTCCGGCATGCTGCACTGCTGTACATGCTTTGTGCTGGAAGGGTTGGGAAGTAGAGTTCTATTTGACCAGAAATGCCAGGAACGCATGTAAGAGGCAAACGATAAATTGGGGAACACATGCTGAAGGCTGACATCCCTATTATAAAAAGAGCCCGACGAATGAGTATGACAGGTGAACACACCAGGAGGGAAATGGACAGAGGATACAAGCAAGCCTCTCATAGATGCTCAGACAATACATGTTCAACCTCATTAGTCACGAAATGCAAAAAAAGAAGGTGTCATTAGTCTTTGCCTATCTCAGTGGCCGAGACGGACAGCCCCCGGCGTTGGGAGAGCTGTGGGGCACTGGGTCACCGATGCGGGTGTTGACTGACACCACCTTTCTGAAGACCAGTTTCACAGTGAGAGGAGGTATTGAAGATGCGTGTCCCTATCTGTTCTGTTCCTAAGAGTTTACCCTTGGGAGAAAAATCACACAAGTGCAAAGGGGTTTGTGCCTTGGGCTTATCAGAGCATTGCTTAGAATAGCAAAAATGGAGAAACAGCCTAAATAGCCATCATTCAAGCTACAATCTGGCACGCCCATCAGTGGCTGTGGCACAGCCGTAGCTGATCTATAGTTGTTAACTTGGGACCACACACACCACGTTGAGAAAGGGAGGTTATAACACAGCATCTCTGGTTCTAAACGCATCAAATGTTGCAGCTGTGGGATTAGAGGGAGGTTGGGAAAAGTGTCCAACAGAAGGTTAACGGTGGTTGTCTCCAGGTGGAAGGAGTTGGGATGGTTTTATTGTTTTTCTGGGCTGTTTAGATTCTCTATGACTTTGTCATCTTTCTAGCAGGAAGGGAGGGGAGTTGTTTTTAGTTTGGAAAAACTAAATCCGTTCTCTGATCATAAAAGAGCATGCATGCACAGTCGAGAAAACTTAGGAAATACAGAAAAGAACAAAGAAGGAAAATCAAGTCACCCTGAACTACCCACCCTAGCCATGAGCACACACATGCCCAAGGGCAATGCATGCAGGGTCTGGACCAACCTGGTAGGGGGACGGTGATGTTGGCCATGATCGCCGCACAGGGTCAAGTGTAGAGTCCTAGTAAATGGCTAATGGCCTGACTCCCTATATGTGTGTAAAGAAACAAAAACAAAAACACCCCTGGCTTTCTGGCTTTTTTCTTTCAACGGTCAAATGAGAATAAGCCTGACGATAAGACCTTTGAGCCTTATAGTGAACTTGGAAGACAATATTATAGAATAACTTGAAATACATAAAATTTTATAACGGAAGTTCCTTCTCTACCTGGGGACAAGCATTTTGCCTCAAATCAGCAGCTGTTTCACGCATGTTTATGTGGCCTTTGGCCAACGGACGCAGCTGGGCACCAGAACAGCCCATCCGGCATATGGTTGAGTGTGAGCCTGAAAAGCAAAGGGGGTTTAGTACTTCCTTGTGTTACGGCTTCCAGATAATCCAGGGTAGTCCCTGTGGTAACTGGTCTCCAGTTCCTGCTCTACCCCTTCCTAAATACACGACCAAGTCAAATACATAACCTTGATGTATCAGTTTCCCCTTCTGTAAAATGGGTGTAAAAATAGTACCTAACTCCTAGCCTTGTTAGGAAGATGAAAAGTGGTTGATGTGTGTTACTTAGTACTTCGTGAAAGTACTTAGAACAGTACCTGACTCACAGCACACAGTTGAAGTGTTAGCTTTCGTTACTTCTGGGACCCACTGGTTGTTCACAAGGCTGGTGTATGAGGACCCAGTGCTGACACAGGATCCGGAGTTCATCTCCTTGTGACTTTAAATGCGGACTGGGCACATGCTAACGCTCTCTGTGTTGGTGTTGGTGTCTTGCAGCCAGGAGGAGGAGGAGGAGGAGGCCTCCTCCAGGTACTATGTCCCCAGTTACGAGGAAGTGATGAACACAAACTACTCGGAAGCGAGGGAGCGGGACCAGAACCCGAGGATGAGCATCTCTCTCCCCTCCTACGAGTCCTTGACGGGGCTTGATGAGACGAGCCCCACGGGCGCCAGGGCCAGCGCGGACACCAGCCCGGGAAACCCACCCGACAGACAGAACTCCAAGTTGGCCAAACGCCTGAAGCCGCTGAAAGTTCGAAGGATTAAATCCGAAAAGCTGCACCTCAAAGACTTCAGGATCAACCTCCCCGACAAAAACGTCCCTCCTCCCTCCATCGAGCCTTTGACGCCCCCGCCGCAGTACGATGAGGTCCAGGAGAAGGCTTCCGACGCCCGGCCACCTGACTGACGGGCTTGCAGGTGTGTCCCTCCGGGCGCTCACCCTCCACACCACGGACCCCCGGGGAAGCCACTTCAGCTGCAGTTGAGAAGCGGAGGGGCCGGACGTGTACAGATTGACGGGGATGGGGACGGGGGGTGGGGGTCCTCTGACAAGGGACTGACGACGTCCGCGATGCCACACGTGGCAGGTGCATTGGAAAGAGCTGCCTCCGCGGAGCTGGGGACGTGGACCCCGTGGGGGGCGCGGGGCACCCCCTCCCCCCGCCCTTCTTCCCCAACTCTTGAGTTGCTGGCGACAACACTTCTCTTTCCAATCAGGACAGGACACCTAGCAGCTGGTTTAGGTTGTGATTTTGTTTTGCTTCCACTAGGACTGTTTTGTTTCAAAAAGAGAACAAGACAGGCCTTTTGCTTTCTTCACCGGACTCCTGAGCCTCGGGATGGAGATGTGACTTGGTTTTCTGGAAAGGATGCGGGGCTGTTTCATGAATGAAGCGAAACAAGGAGGCTGATGGACGAGGTGGGGCTCTCTCGGAGCTCCTGAAGCTGTTGGTTCTCCGAGGGCCCAAGGCCCGGGGGTGCATGAGATCAGAGCCTCTACCGGTACGCTTTCCTGGTGACTCCTGCGTAAGGGCGAGAAAGGAAAGCTGTAGATGTTTTATTCCTTCTAAAATGCTGTGCAACTGAGCTTTTTATAATAAAATATTTTATATGTAGTACATTTGGGCACTGAATTCCCATGGATGGCAGCTCTTCATAGGGAGAAACATCACTGATGATAATAATTGCTAATCTGCACAAAACAGGTCATATCACCAGGCACTGTGCTAAGTATTTCACGTACGTTACCCCATTTCATCTGCATCCTGGTATCACTGCCATTCGGTAGGTTAGCCCGCAGAGGCTCAGGTTAGGTAAAGTGCCCCACGTCACATCGCTAGTGAGTAGCAGAGCTGGAGTCTGAACCCAGGCCGTCTGGCTCTAGGGCCTGAGTTCTTTCAACGCTCTACTGTGTGACTCAGCGTAAAGGGCTTTTTCAGACTTGGAAGGAGGATCTGTGCTTCCCAAGAGCTGGGGCTGCACCATCAAACTGAATGCTCAAGAGAACATTGTGGCTGTTTAGACAGTAGCTCCTACCTCCCTAAACAACCTCCCAACATCCCCCTCCTGAAACCCGGCCCAGAGGGGCTGTATGCTCATGCAGGCCAGGTCAGCATGTCCTCACGGACAGGGCAAAGTGCCTGCCCTCTGGAGCCCAGGAAAGCAGTTCAGCTAATGAGAATGCCCAGGGGCCTGCCTGCTGGCTGCGCAGAGGAACAGTGACGTCTGGGGTCTTGCCCATGGAGTGGGAGTCTGGGAAGATACACCTGAGTCCAAGGCTGCCTTCCCGGTATTGCTGAGCATGAAGTGGAGTCTGCATGGCTAGGAGTAGAGTAAGTTCTGGGGCCCTGAAAGCTTAGTAGGGAAGGGGGAGCAGGTAAGGAGTGAATTACCTCCTTATCTCAGATAGTCAACAGGGTCTAAATTCCAACCTTTCTTTCACTTTACTTATGCAAATCCATCTGTGACAAAGGAGCTGCAAGGACCTGCCTGGTGGCTAAGACACCAGAGGCCTGGTCTGGTCCCAGCCCACTGCCTGCCGGCCTATGGCTCTCCATGTATCTGTGGGCTGGGCCTGTTCTTTGCTTATTCTTTATGCTTCCTCCTGATGGGAAGACTGGAAACAGAAGGAAAAAGAAAAGGAGACTAGCAGGGCACCTGGGTAGTTCAGTTGGTTAAGCCTCCAACTCTTTTTTTTTTAATTTTTTAAAAATTTATTTATTCATGAGAGACACACAGAGAGAGGCAGAGACACAGGCAGAGGGAGAAGCAGGCACTGTGCAGGGAGCCAGATGCAGGACTCGATCCCAGAACCCCGGGGTCATGCCCTGAGCCAGAGGCAGATGCTCAATGCTGAGCCACCCAGGCGTCCCTAAGCCTCCAACTCTTGACTTGGGCTCAGGTTATGATCTCAGGGTCGTGAGATCAAGCCCTGGCTAGACAGAGCTGTGTTAGAGCCCTACGTTGAACTCCATGCCCAGTAAGAAATCAGCTGGAGATTCTCTCTCCCTCCCTCTGCCCCTTTTAAATACATCTTTAAAAAGGAGAACAGCAAGGTTCCAAATGATAGAAACGTCCCTCAATGTGGGCTGTAGTAGATCATCCTGCAGGGCGTCTGCCCAGCCTAGACCCTCCTTGAGGGAGAAAGGTTGGGGGGCCTGTAGTGGGCTGGATGGTAACCCCAAATGATAATCAGGACCTAATTCCTATGATCTGAGAATGTTACCTTACAAGGTAAAGGTTTTGCAGTTGTGGTTAAGTTAAAGGTTTTGAGATGAGGGTATCCTGGAATATCCAGGTGAACTCTATATGCCACCCACGAGTGCACTTACAAATGAGAGATGGGGGACACCGCACAACATGGGATGAAACATCCTGAGCTCCCAGTGACACTGTTAAACATTCACACAAATGCCAGAACTGGACATCTTCACCTTAGATGAGCAGTTCTCCCCCAGGATTAACTTTGCTGCCCAGGGGCCATTTGGAATGTTACAGTGGCAGTAAGGGGGCTGCTTCGGGCATCTGGTGGGGCCAGGATGCTACTAAACATCCTACAGTGATGTCAACCACCCAGGTTGACAAATCCTGCCCTAGACATAGGAAGATCCATTCTCTTGGGCAGTGAGAACTCTGAGGGTAGAGCCTGGCCACCCAGAGTCAGCTCCATCAAAAACCAAGAAACACTATCCTTGAGGATCAGCCTGAGTATGATATTTATGATTTTCCTTTAAGGAAAAAAAAAAAACTGTCACTTTTACAAAGTGTCCCCAATCCAGAACTGTAAATCTCATTCTCTACAGCATGATATAAATAGGTCTCTCCTCTTTTTCTCCATCCCCAGTCCCTGCTCTGGGCATTAAAACTCTCCACTGAAATTTATTAACTATCATTTAAAGGATGTGGGAAAGAGAATAGTCAGTAGTATTTACAAACCCAAATACATTTTTAAGAAGGTTTAGGTTACTTAAAAGGCTAATGAAGGCTATATTTCAAAATAAAACAACTAGGATATAATTTGGGAAGCAAAAATTACAGCATGATCTTTTCTGGAATGTAATTCTTCTCAAAAAAAAAAAAAAAAAAAAAAAAAAACGATGTCCGTAATACAGTATGCTTCTCAGGGATGAGCTGGGCTCAGTACCGTATAAACTTTGAGAGGTGCATGGAAACTTCAAACCCAAAAATGTTCTTACTCTTTATCCTCAAGATGTCTTATTTTAGAAAGCATCTTGGCAGTTGTGTCCAGTCAAGAGAAATTATTAGCATCTACTTTAACAAAACACAAAAGAGGGAAAGATAATGTAACAACGTGGTAGCAACTAGACAAACTGTAAGCAGGTGTTTATAAGAGAAAGTGTGTGAATACTTGATATAAGCAAGTGAATAAGTGCACCTGCCTCACCTAACTGTGGGACCCCCGGGTGGCTCGGTGGTTGAGCATCTGCCTTTGACTCAGGGCGTGACCCCAGGGTCCTGGGATCGAGTCCCTACTTCTGGGATGGGTCCCTATGTCTCCCTCTGCATACATCTCTGCCTCTCTCTCGTGTCTCTCATGCATAAATAAATAAAATCTTTAAAAAAAAATAAAATACAATTGAAAAATGGAGCCAGTTAAATAAAAAGCTGCATTTATTGTTTCTGATGAATTAGCTCTCTTTTTAAAAATCGCATTCATGTACTAGTCCACCACCGAGTGGGTTGTTTTAATTCAGTACAAATGCAGCAGAAAAAGAGATATGGGGGAAAAGCCATGAGCCGTAACTTTAATGAATTTTAAAGGTAATGCGAGGTTTATTGAAAATATCCAATTGATCAAAATGGCAAAGAAATGCGACCCCAAAAAAGCTGACTACTATATGGGATAAAACTTGATTGTGATGTTTATTTTCCAAGGTCAGAGGGAAAAAAAAATTGAATGCGTTAAGTTTTCCCATTGGCCTGAAAGCAATAAAAATTGTCCATTAATCTTCCTTTAGGCCAATAATAGAACAGTCTCAAGGGGCAGAGTAGGAGCCAGAAATAAGACTGGAGGGGAAACGTAGGAGAATGTATCTATGGACATGTTAGGAACAGGCTGTCCTATCATTGTGATTCGTGTATCCTTGAATTCTCAGATGTGTACATTTTTATACATCCTTTCATTGAATAAACATTGGGTTAGAAAGGAATATGCAAGTCAGGGCTTTTTCGACTCTGGCACTATTGACCCTTGGAGCTGGATGACATCGATGACATCCCCATCGGTGGGGAGCGTGCTGTCCTACGCACCATTGGATGTTTAGCGGCAACCCCGGCCTCTCCCAGCTAGGTGCCAGTAGCCTCTCCCACGTGTGACAATCAAAAAGTCTCCAGACATTGTCACGAGTCCCCAGGGATGCAAAATATCCCCGACTGAGAACCAGAGCTTGAAGTCTAGTGGAAAGAATGTGGGATGGGAAATTGGAAAAAAATGTTATCGCTCAGGTTGTAATTTCCATGTTTGTCAAGTGAAGATGTTGACAGGTGCCTCGGGTGACAAGACTCGGGAGAGCCCAATGAGCAAACTATATGTGCAAATGCTACAAAAAGTAGAGTTTTGGGCAGGAAGGCTCTAGAGCTCATCTAGGGATGAGCTTCCTCGTACAGAGAAGGAAAACTAAGACGAAGATGTTTACCTAAAGACTACCCCAATGGGGTACAAACGTGGAGGGCTGTAAATAACGATTGCGTGGTTTCCACGGGGAAAAACAAAGGACACAGAGCCCATTTCAGCGGACCCCTGAGATGGCATAGTGTGACACTCAATCCAAATAATGGCTTCAATGGGCTGGGACACATCTACAACTTTTTAAAAGATTAATACATTGGTTTTGAGAGAGAAAGAGAGAGAGAGAGAGAGCATGGGGCGGGGGCAGAGAGCAAGAATCTCAAGTAGACTCCCCACTGAGCACAGAGCCCCACGCAGGGCTCAATCCCATGACCCCGAGATCATGACCTGAGCCGAAATCAAAAGTGGGAAGCCCAACTGACTTAGACACCCAGGCACCCCTGCAGATCTTTGAATCAAAGATTCCTAATGAAATTTTTTAAAAAATTCATCAGTCACCTTGGCAGTTGCTTCTCACTTTGAATATTGACACATAAAAAGAAAGAACTGATCCTTTGTTCTGCCTTTCCTGAACAAGCCGTATTTTATGATAAATAGTGAAGGAAAACCCTTCTTTCTCAAAGAATTCTAGCTAATAATTACCAAATGAATAGCAATCAGAAAAGTCACAAAACTTAGCAACCCCAAAGGAAATAGTGGATCTAGAGAATGATATGCAAAAAAAAGCTAAAATTGGGGCAGTCCCAGTGGCTCAGCGGTTTAAGTGCCTGCCTTCAGTGTAGGGCGTGATCCTGGAGACCGGGGATCGAGTCCCATGTCGGGCTCCCCACAAGGAGCCTGCTTCTCCCTCTGCCTGTGTCTCTCTCTCTGTGTATCTCTCATGAATAAATAAATAAATAAATAAATATCTTTAAAAAAAAAAAAAAAACTAAAACTATTAGTTAAAAAGTTGATGAGTCCCAGTTCCATCAACGAATGAATGGGTAAACAAACTGTGGTACCTAGATACAATGGAATATTATTCAGGAATATTATTAAAAAGGAAGACAGTTCTGACACCTGCTGCAACCCAGATGGACCATCAGGGCATGATGCTCAGTGAAATAAACCTGTGTGCTCAGGACATGCAGATTCTGTATGATTCCACTTATGCGAGGCTCTTAGTCAAATTCACAGACACAGAAAATAGATGCGTGGTTGTCAGGGGAATGGGGAGCTGTGGTTTAATGGGCGTGAAGTGGGGCACCTGGGTGGCTCAGGGGTTGAGCATCTGCCTTCAGCTCAGGGCGTGACCCCGCATCGGGCTCCCACTGGGAGCCTGCTTCTCCCTCTGCCTGTGCCTCCGCCGCTTCCTCTGTGTCCCTCATGAATAAATAAATAAAATATTAAAAAGAAAAAAAAAGAACAAGTCAATGCAAATCATGAGGAAGCCATCAGCCACATCCAGGATGCGAATATGCTACAGGACAAGGGACTTAGTTTCTCCAATAAATCAGTGGCTGAAAAATGGGGGGGGGGGTGGCACACAGGTGGGAAGAATGGTTGCCTTTACAGAATAAAAGGGATTTCAGAGACATAAAAACCACATGTAATGTGTGGATCTTGTCTGCATCTTGTTCTAACAAACCTACTGTGAAAAAATATCTTTGAGAGAATCAGGGAGATGTGAGCATGGACCGATGTTAGACGACATTCAGGAATTATAAGTATTGTTCAGTGTGACAATGTGTGGGGGTGAGGGGGTGGCAGGTACTGCAAAGGGGTGGGATCTTCCTTTCAGTTAGGAAGTATCCGTGGGTGAAATGACACAATCTGCCTTAAATGCTTACATGGATCCAGAAAAAAAAAAAAAAAAAGCAAAAAGGAAGAAAAAATGAAATGAAAGAAGATTGGGAAAATATTGAAGCGAGATGATGGGTCCTTGAAGTTGACTGAATTATACCCTTTCTCTACTGTCAGGCATATTTCAAAAGTCCCATGAAATAAATAAATAAACAAACAAACAAAATAAATAAAAACAGTTTTTTAATGTAAGCAGTCTCAAAGGAACATGCGAGCACACAGCACAGGTCGAGTGAGCTACAACCACAGTGTAAATAAATAGATAAACGCCTCTACCAATGTGGGAAGCTAATAGGTGCCAGAAATGGGAGGTTAGGACTAGGGCCTTTGCCCAGCGGGCTAGCCAAGGCTCAGGTGCCCAGATGGAACCAGCATCCTCAAAGGTGCTGCACATCCCGGCACAGGGAGGGCTTGAAAAGTTTTTTTTTTCCTCGGCTGCTAGAAAAGGGAGCCTAGGAGGCAGTCTGTCTGTTTTCAGTGTGGGCCTGGAGAGGAAAATTTAATTACGGCCACAACAATAATAAAGATGCCTCACCTGGAAGACCTGTAACCACGTGGGTCTGGGGTTCAAATTGTCCAGCGGGGAAACTCCAAGCGAAGGGAGTCAGTGTAAGTGGTCACAGGTTATCAGCATCCCTGGCATCCCGCTGAACCCAACAAAAAGCTTTCCTAAGAGGAAGGCAGCCTGGGATCAGCGCCCTCAGGAGTCCCACAGGTCACGTTCAGGCACAAATGAGATGAGAATCCAATCGCTATACGTCTGAGAAACAAGCCAGTATAAGCCAGAGCAGGCTGAGGCAGACAAGGGATGGAGACCCCACCACCACGCGCCACCCCCCCCCGGGGACTCCAGACACTGGAATTCTCAGATGCAGCTTCTAAAATCACCACATATTAGATCCTTTCTAAAGAGGGATTTACACATGAGCAGGGAATGAGGCTGTCAAAAACGGTAGGCATGTGCCCTCAGGACTTTAAGGGAGCACAAGAATTGCTATGTGACCCCCGTACTTTGGGCACTGCCATTCTGGTGGGAGAAACAGATTTATTTATAATATCAAATTACGCTGGGGATGAAAACCAAAGTGCTCCCAGGGGCCAGAGAGGAAATATGAGTGGTGCGGCGGCCAGGGAAACACAGACCGTATTGCAGGAGGGCAGCCCCTGCTCAGCCCTCACAAGCTGCTGACCCACCTGCGAGAATGCAGCCCAGGTCCCCATTTTCCAAGAAAAGGCATGAATCCAGATTTTAATGTAAATTAAAATGGTCTGGACACGTTGGCCACCATGAAATTTTTGTCACCCGGTACCCGTCTTCTACAAATACTATGGTGTTATGATCCCCCTTTGGGGACCACATCTCTGCCCCGTCTCAGCCCACTCTCTCAGAGGCTGTGTGGACACCATCTCTGGCCACAGGAAGAGGCATGTGCCTCAAGCCCAGCCGGTCAGAGCGGAGCAGCCTATTGGCCTCGATTATCAGCTCAGGAATGGGTCTGTTCCCCAATCAGAGGAAATGAGAAGCAGTGAGGCCTTTGGGGGAACTTGGGGGAAAAGACCATCACTCTTCCCCATGGGATTCAAGGCTGAGAAGCTGTAAGGGCAAGAGCTATGGCAGCCCTTTTGTGACCATGATACAGAGATTCTATCTAAACTCAGATCCCCGTGGCTAAAAAGCATCGCCGAGAGCTGAAGAGAAGCCAGGGACTGATGACATCCCTTGGGCCTGAGCCCACCTGTTCTCTCTAGACTTTTCATTTATGCCAACCAGTGACTTTGCTTTCATGCTGACACCAGGTGGAATTGGTTTCTCCATCACTCCACAGAAAGAGGCCAAACTCTTCGGCAACTACTTAAAAAGTCTTTAACACGCTATGAAGGCCAAACACACATGTCTGAGGGCTGATGTGGGCCTTCGGTTTCCAGTCTCAGCTCCTGGCCTCCCCTCCTACCCGAAGGGCCCACGCTATTCCCGGTCTTTTGGGCTCTCTTCCTTTCTTCTGTATAATCTCTCCCTGCTCAACCACCTAGAATCTTTTTTCTCCTGTCACCTAGAATCCTACCCATCTTTCAAGACTAAGCTAAAAAGCCTCCTTTTTTCTTAGAAGAACCTTTCCCGAGGGCCTCCCCCCAAGTCCCACCCCATAGCAGGAGAACCTCCCCCCTCCCCCGCCCCACATCCCTCTGATGCCCCCTTGAGCCCTCAGCCCTTCTGCCCAGGAGTCTAACCACCCAGCAGCATTCCTGTCCCCTGTGCTTCTTGACCGGGATCCAAATTCAGACCCAGATCAGAAGGGATGATCTTTGAGACTTGAATTTCAAAAAACAATCGGTTCTCAGGAGAAGTCAGAAAAACATGGTGAAAGACGAGGACCGAAGTGAGGGATTGGAAAGAAAGAGCGGTTGTTCTGGGGAAAAGAGAGGGTCTATGTTGAGTGCGGTGAGGAAGGAGGAAGAGCTGCCGTATCTGGACTGAACGAAATGATTCAGGGGAAACCTGAGAAGAACCGTCTAGAGGGGCACGAGGTTGATCTGCTCGGGAAGGAAGATAAAGAGCATGTGACGGGAATGACCCGAAGCAGAAAATAGGAGCACTGTTCGCAGGATAAAAGAATGCACACAGCAGCACGATGCTGGGAAACCTCCAGAAAACAAGGCCGAGGGTGACACACCATGAGGTCATCCCAAACTGGATAAATCGAGAGGCTTTCTGAAGAGATGGGGCTCACATCGGCTTCTGCAGGAGGAAACTGAGGCCCCTGGACCTGGCTGCTCAACACACAGACACTGGGAGGGTCCCGAGGCCGGGCAGCCGCTAGGCCAGCCGTAGTCCAGGTCGCGTGGGTCTGACATCCTTGCTGCTCCAGGCACCAAGGACGCATCAGGGAAGCAGACAAGGATCCCCGCCGCACGGAGCGTACCTTTCCGTTTATATTCTAGCCCCCAGATCACCAGCAAGTCTGAAGATGTGACCCCGAAATCTGGTGATTCTGACATGGGGCCAGGTTTAGGGCATCCAAACGGGCAAGGTCGGTTTGTGGTCCCTCCCAGAGAACGCTGAGCCTCTTCTCCCGGCTACGTGCTATCCTTCCCCACCACCAACTGTGACAACCAGGCCAGGCTAGATCCAGTCACAGCAGCGCTTAGCCTTTGCTGAGAAGGATCTGGGGAAGGCTCTGGGCCCTCTTCCCAGAAAAATGCACAGGGCTCAGATACGTCAAAGTTTCCTCCCGATTTCAGGAGCTCATGCCCCCTCTGAGGCCTATTTTGTGAACAACGGTGCCCGAAATCATTCATTTAATTAAAAAAAAAATGTAGGGGCGTCTGGGTGGCTCAGCTGGTCGAGCATCTGGCTCTGGGTTTCTCAGGGTCCTGAGATCAAGCCAGATTGTGTGCTCAGCACGGAGCCTGCTTGAGATTCTCTCCCTCTCCCTCTGCCTCCCCCCCCCCGCCCCTCCTTGCAATACGCACTCATATGCTTTCATTCTCTCTCTCTTTCTAAAATAAATAAATAAATAAAATCTTAAAAAAATAAAAGGCTACTGAGTGCCAACTACCTGCCAGGTGTTGCTCCAGGCACCAAGGACGCATCAGGGAAGAAGACAAGGATCCCCGCCGCATGGAGTGTACCTTTCAGTTTATATTCTAGCCCCCAGATCATCAGCAAGTCTGAAGATGTGACCCCGAAATCTGGTGATTCTGACATAGGGCCAGATTTAGGACCTCCTGTCCGGAGGAACCCCAGGTCAAGGGCCCTCGGTAAGGAGAGAGGGGAGGATGGTATTGGAAAGCAGGTGCTCTGGCTGGAATGCTCACACACCTGCTCCAGGGTTGTAGATGGTACCTGCACTTTGGAAAAATGTTTGGCGGGATTGTCTACAGTTGGACGTCTGGGTGCTCCGAGGCCCAGCCATTCAACTCCTCGGTGTATACCCAGGAGGTACTTGCACGTAGGCATACCCCAAAGACATCTGCAATGGCCCCCAGTTGTCACCGGTGTTCACACCTCTGAGTGTGAACTCCCCTTGAGTGTAGGTGGGACCCGTACCTTATCTCTAACCAGCACAATGCTGCAAAGGGGATGGGATGTGTCATTTCTGTGATCACGTTACAGGAAAGGGTAACTTGCATCTCACCAGGAGCCTCCGTCCATTGACTCCCAGAAGCAAGCCACCTTAGGGAGAGGCCCACACGGCAAACAAAGAGTGGGGAGCTCCCGCTAACAGGCAGCGAAGAGGTGAGGCCCTCAGTCCAACAATCCTCAAGGAACTGAATCTTTCCAACAACCCCATGAGCTTGAAAGTGGATCCTTCCCCATCTAAGTCTCAGAGGAGACTGCTGGCCTTGGCCAACCCCTTGGTGCAGCCTGAGAGAGCCCCTGAGCAAAAATGCCCGCTCCGCAGTGGCAAGATTCCTGACCCACGGACGGAAACTGTGACATAAGGGTGTGTTGTTCTGAGCCACTATGTTTGTCCTAATTTGTCATGAACACGAACAGATAACTACTGCCCTGGAATGCAGGAGGGCAGTGAGAATGAACGAGCCAGTGACATCACACCACAAGGCTGAAGCCCACAAACATCACGTCGAGTGAAAAAGCCAGGCAGAGACGGGAATCTGTATACTTCCGTTCAAATGAAGCTCAAAATCAAGCAGAACTAATCTACGATATTGGAGATCGGGGTGGTGGGTGGGTAATGACCAGAAGGGAGCACGGGCAGTCTTCTGGGGGGTGGCAGCCTGCTCCTGGATCTGGGTTCTGGTTAGGCGAATGCATGTGCTTTGTGGAAATTCTTCAAGTGCCCACTTATGACTGGTGCACTTCTCAGTATTTCAAAATGTGTTCTTTTTCGATCAACAGTTTACCAAAAATGTGGCATTCTGGAGTCGGATCCCAGCCCGACCTCTTGCGAGATCTGTAAGCAGGCAAGTCACCTGACTCTTCTGTGCCCCCTTCTGCAAAATGGGTTTGGGCTAAGAGTTGGATGAAACCGTGCATGGCACTGGTGGCGGGCACCCAACACGACTAGATATACATCAGCTGGTTTTGCTAACCACGTCCATAAAGGTTCATTGTTACTTGCAAAAAAATAGCAGAGGTCTGTTTGTCCAGATGCCTGAAAGTAGAATTTATGGAGTTGCCCATCAGGTACCACCCCAGAGAGAGCAGGTGGGTCCTCAGGAATCCCTCCGGGGGACGTGAGGGCAGCGAGCCCAGCCCTTCGCCGCCATCGACATCCACACCTAGAAAGGTCCCAGGGCACAGGGCAAGGTGGTCAGAGGTCAGGTTTGCTCTGGGTTGGGACTCTGAGGCTTGATGCAAATCAAGCTTCCCCCCAGGGTGTCTGTGACCTTGGGCTGTCCTCCCACACCAGCCAGAAAACAAAACAAACACACCAACCCCGACACTCGCTGTTGCAAACACACACAGCAAGTCCGTGGTGCCGGGGCATGGTTTGCGCTTAACTGACCCTGAACCCTCACGATCGGGTCCAGACAGGCGGATGGGCAGCAGAAGTGAGGCGCGGACCACACGCGTGTGTCAGAAGGACACACCCGCCGCAGGATCAGCACACCTAGGTCGCAAACAGAACACGCACACTCACTCCCGCGGCAAAGCCCGGGGAGCCAAGGAGCCTTGACGCTGGGGACAGATTCGCAAGAGAAACAGAGGCCGCGAACCAGCACAAGAGTCCACGCGGGGAAAACCTCCAGGCTGCGTGTTTTCTCACGTTCCATCCAGGGAAGGGGACATGAGGGCGGCGCAAGGCCCCAGTTGCCAGTTGTTCTTTCTTTGATTTGAATGTACCTTTGTGGCCGTGTGTAGGTGTGAGTCGGTAAATAAAACCCTGCGTCCCCCAACCGAAGGGCCAGGTTGTCGGTGGCTCGGAGCCTCCAGACCTTCTGTGCTCCCATCTGTCATCCTGCGCAGCAGCTTCCTGCTGGTCGCGCTCCTTCTCCCTCGTGCTCTCCCTTCCTCCTGCTCTCGCTCTCTCTCCGACTCTCCCTTACCCCGTAGAGGCCGTAGAGGCCTGTAGAGGCCAGGCCAGCCTCCCTGCCTTCATTTCCATTTGGAATGCAAAGGCACCAGAAGTACAGGCAGGTCCGGGGACAGGGGGGTCATGGCTGTGCCCTCCCCAGCCAAGGGACAGCCCAGGGAAGGTGGCTGACACCAAACGAGGTTCTACAGCTCCTCCCAGTGTCTGGGCCACCAAGGTTGGCAGCAGGCCCCTTGCCCGGCTGGCCCCTTTCTCTCCCTGCTTCGGGCACTGCCAGGCGGGGCCGGGAGGGGCCTTCAGGGCAGACAGGAGCCCGGCCAGGTCAGAGATGAGGGGAGCAAGGACCGTCTTGTGGCTGGGTCACCTGTGGTCCCTGTGACGTGCCCCTCTCCAGTCATGCTCACGTACCTTCTAATCAGCCAGATTGTTTCGCTGTACGACCTTGGGCACATGGCTCCACGTTTCTGAGCCCTGTTTTCCTGCCAACATGGGAATGCTTTGTTAGAAACAATGATCGGCAGCAATGGGTTGGTTTGGTATTTTGTTTTTTTTTTTTGTTTGTTTGTTTGTTTTTTAAGGTCTTCTCTGCAGCAGCCCTGTTCTGGGTGTTTGATTGTGAGATTCAAATGAGGTGACCCCCAGGAAGGACTGAGACAGCGCCCACCCAACGGGTGGAAAACCCACAGATCACAGCATTCAGGCCCACCGGTGTGAGGCCACCTGAGAGCGGCCGAGCTGGGACTCGACACCCGGCCCTCCAACGCCAGCACTTCCAACACGAGTCACGATGCCGTCCGGCCTTGGTAGCCACGCACAGCTGAATAAAACTGATGGATTATAAGCATCACCAAGGAGCCCATATAATCTAGAAACCTCTACTTTCTCCTTCAGGAGCAGTATTTTTAAGACCCCATCATGGCTCAATTGCAAGTTACGACTGTCTCAGTCCAAGCTATCAGAAAGCGCAAGTTATTGGGGTGTTTTCTGTTTTTTTAAGTTAAAGTGGATTGCCTGTTACTGTGTTTCAAGGATTTTACACAGCCTTTGAGATAACTGTGGCATTTTGTGGGGAGGGGAATCCAGTCAAGATTTAGCAGTTTCTGCTCCCGTTGGTCGGAGCGTCAGCTTTGTTCTCAGTTTAGTGTTCAGAGGAGCGGGCCACTGGCGACATATGACCTCTCAAAGACTCTCTGGGGCCAGGGGCTGCTCCCACTCAAGGCCAGCCTCGCTTCCATTAGGGTCCGCCTGGCAGGAAGCAAGTTTGCATCCTCCACTCATGTTGAGGACAAGAATTGAACTAGAGACGCGCGTGGAGGTGGAGGTACAGGTGAGGGGGGGTGCTCAGGCCTCCCGAGAGCCCAGCGCCTGGGCAGCTGGCTAGACCAGCCAGTCTCCTGAGATAGGACAGATCAGCTCTGCAGCCCAAGAAGGGGGAAGCCAGGCTGTGGGCAGGTGTCAAGGGCTGCCCCCCACTCACTCGCTCACTCAGGCACTGTTCAAGGGACCGTGATACAGCAGTAACCGAAACAGAAGAAAGAAAGAAAAAAATCCCTGCCCTCATGGAGCTTAGTTTCATGGAGGGTAGGGCCCGGAGACTGAAATAAAGTGAAATAAATAACGTAGGATGTTAGATGATAAGCGGTCAGACGAGAAGAGGGATAGAGTGTGGAGGTTTTTATTTTGTTTGGCTGTTCTTGTTGCTCTTTCTTGTTTATTGGGTTTGTTTTGTTCTGTTTTGTATTGCTGTGGGCAGAGGGCCGGGGCTTTATTACGTGGAATGGGTTGCCAGCCCCCTGCCCCCTTGTTGTTGTTGTTGTTGTTGTTTTTTAAGAACTTTAAGTAGGGCAGTGTTTGAGTAAACATCTAAAGGAGGTGAAGGAGACCCTGGTGGAAGTGCTTTCTAGGGAGAGGGACGGTAAGTGAAAAGGCCCCGGAGTGTTGAGGCTGACGGTCCCTGTTCCTGTGACGCTGTTATCCCTCAGGCCCGGGTTTCTGTGCTCACACCTCAAACTTCAAGCCTAGGGTGTTTCTGGTTGTGGGGGACTAACCCAGGCAGAAACTTCTAGGCTGTGTGAGGCCCTGGAAGAGATTTCTAGAGCTAGGCTCTGGGGAAGGTCACTGCATTCAACTTCACAAAACAGGGTTTGGGCCGAGTTTGTAGCAAATGCAGCTTCCTGGGCCAGGCTCCACATCCCAGAATCTGTGACCAGGTCTGTGCCTGGGAGTCTGCATTTCTGGAAGCCTCTCGGGGTGTTTGAGCATCTTCACTCTGCCCATTTCCACGCGTTCTCCCTTAGCTCTTGTTCTAACCCACTAGGGTAGAGGCCGCCATGTTTCATCTTTCTTGAATGTTCTTGAGTCTTTCTGGAGGCACCTTGCCGGCCATTTCCCGCCAGGGACGGAGCATCCCCTGGGGAGGTAGAGTTGGCTGGGCTGCTCCTCTCCTGGGCAGAGGATGAGTGGGGGTGACGGGCCGTTGGGGCTTGCGTGCATCCTCCACCCCCCCCCCCACCCTGCCCTGGGCCCACGTGGGGGTTTCAAAGACAGTGATGATGCAGGTCAGCTCTGGGGATTCAGGACATGTCTGTAGAGATAAAGAACAAATGACCGAATAAATGTCAGTTTTAACAAGGAAGAACGGAATCGTAGTGGGGTTGGCGGCTCGGAAACATCCCTTCCCTGGCGCTTGAAAAAAATGCCCTCGTTCTTTCAGAAGTGTTCCTTCCCCATCCCTCGCCCATCCCCACTCCCACCCCCAGAAGGGGTGGTTCCCCCCACCTTACTCTATTTTCTCATCTGCAACGGACAGGACCAGACATTCAGGTGGGGCAGGGGTCCCTAAGCTTCTAGTCTCTAAGCTTCTCCTGGTTCAGCTCCGCGCCCCTTGCCCCCTGCCCTCCGCCCAGGAGACTGCCCGGTCAGCTCGGGCCTCGCTGGAAAACCCCGCGCCGGCTATTTCTGCGACCTCTGAGCCTCCGTTTCCCCATCTGTAAAATGGGCCGCCAGATGCTTCAGGGCACCGCGATCTGCGAGGGTGCCCACCCCCACGCCCACCCCACCCCCGCTCTCCCGCGCCCCCCCGTTCTACCGACCCCCCCGTTTCCCCGACACCCCCCGCCACCCCTCCCCCGCCCCCTCCCCAGTTCTCCCCGCCCCCAACCCTCGCCCCCACCCCCGCTCTCCCCGCGCCCCGACCTCGGTTCTCCCACCCCTGCGCCTCCCACTCTCCCCCCCTCTCCCCCCCCCCCGTTCTCCCGACCTCCCCGCCGCCACCCCCGCTCTCCCCGCCCCCCCACCCCGCGATCTTCCGACCCCCCCAGCTCACCAACCCTCCCGCTCACCCCGCCCCCTGCTCACCCCTCCCCCCGCTGTCCCCACCCCCTGCTCACCGCGTACCCCGGCTGTCCCCGCTGTCCCCGCCCCCTCCCCCGCTCTCCCCGCCCCCCCACCCCGCGATCTTCCGACCCCCCCAGCTCACCAACCCTCCCGCTCACCCCGCCCCCTGCTCACCCCTCCCCCCCGCTGTCCCCACCCCCTGCTCACCGCGTACCCCGGCTGTCCCCGCCCCCTCCCCCGCTCTCCCCGCCCCCCCGTCCCCGCCCCTTCCCTCCCCTCCCCCCCCCGCTCTCCCCTCTCACCCCGCCCCTCTGCTCACCTGGTACCCCCCGCTGTCCCCGCCCCCTCCCCGCTCGCCCCGCCCCCTCCCCGCTCGCCCCGCCCCTCGCCGGCCCGCGCCGCCGTCGCCATGGCGACGCGCGTACACAGGCCGGGCGGGCGCGCGGGGTGCCGGCCCGGCTGGAGACTCCGCGGGAGCGCGGCCAGGCGGCCTGGCCCGGGTCGCGGCCGGGCGTCTCCCTCCGACCAGGTGAGCGCGGCTGGCGGGGAGGCGGCGGGCGGACACCCGGGCCCGGACCCCAAGGGCCCTGCGCGGTCGAGAGCTTGGAGGGGAGGCGCGGGACCGGCCCCAGCCGATCCGGGCTCGGGGCCCAGGAGCACCCCGAGGAGGTGTCCCAACACCAGCCCGTCCTCCCTAAAATGCAGGCCCCACCCCCGCCTCCAGAGGTAGCCTGCGCGGGACCTTCAGGACCCTTCTTGCACCACGCGTGCGGCTCCTAGGTAGCCAGTGGGGTACAGCTGGGATTAGGAGGGGTGCCCGCTGGTCCCTCTGCTTTAGGGACGACGCCCACGCAGAGGTCAGAGATCCCCTTACCTGACGTTCCCTTCCTAGACGAACTCCTGCAGCTCCCAGGCCCCCCAAGACCGGTAGCCCTGAAAAGACATACGGGTCCCCTAGCCCAATTCCGAGCCGTCCAGGTGGTCGGAGGGAACGCAGGTGATTGAAGGTCTTTTGCTCCTCACTATGCCCCGTGCTTCGGCCACTAAGAGCGAATTTACAGAGTTTAACACGTTCACATTACTCCCTACAGTGTTTTCAGGCAGGGGAGTGACTGCACAGGGCAAGATTGAGATGGAGAGATATTGTCCAACCCAAAAGCTACAGGTAGAATTGAGGGTTTCAATTGAGGGTTTTCAAAAAGGAAATCATAGGGCAGACACTGAATGGGAAGATTCCTAGCCAGCTGGCTGCGCAGATTTGCTTTGATGCGTCATTTGCATTTTCATTTATTCAGCAGATGTTTGCTGAGCATCTACTATGCGGCAGACACTGCTCCAGGTGCTGGAGACAGAGTAATGGATAAAACTGTCAGGAACTGCAAAGGGACCCAGCTTTTACCTTGCTCGTGAACTAATAAGTTAGCCTGGCAAACGACACAGGACAAAATCTGTCAATGCCTCTGCTCCATAATGGGCACAGGCATAAGGTACCCAGGACGAACTTATGAGCTGGCCAAGCTAACTTATTAGTTTGCAAGCAAGGTAAAAGCTCAGGCCCTTTGCAATACAGTTCTGGCTCTCCCGGAACATATATCTGCTTGAAGGGAAACAAACAGCAAACACAACTAAATAAAGGAACAAGAAAATGTCAGAGAATGAGAAATATAAGGCAGGAAACACAGCAGGGGAATATATGCCAGGAGTGATGGAGGGCGGCCTTCAGCTAGGGCAGTCGGGGAGATGCCCCAAGGGGGGGCCTCTGAGCGGAGAGAAGGCTCCAGCCTTGGGAACATCTGGGGGTGGAGCTAAAATTCAAATCTGCACGTGATCCAAGTTCTGGGGCTTTAGTGGCATTTCCTGTGGTTTTCCTGAAGAAGAGACCTTTCTCCCAAGTTTGCATTTCAGTTTAATTAGGCTTGAGTGTGCTGCTTCCTAATGTGGTCCTCTGCCATTAAAGTGAGTAACTGCAGTGATTTGATGGCCCCAGAGCAGGGTTCTTCTGGAAGAGGAAGTGTCCCTTTCTGTGAAGGACACTGAGCTTAGTAAAATGTGTTTCTCATTACAGGTAGGCGTCACTATGTGTGAGGTATCCGCTGCTCTCAGTATTTACAAATGTAGAATCATCTGGCTGATTATGATTTCTCTTACCCCCGGGTTGGATTTTTTCTTCCTTTGAGAGGATGGAATCCTGGTGTCAAGGGCTTCCTGACATGTCCCAAGTGTCAAGAGATAGTGCAACCCCCACACACACGCACCCCACTCTGCCCCACCCAGCAACAGTGGACATGAGGGAGGTTGAGCTGCTGGCCGATTGCACAGTAGTTACATGCAAAGGCTGAGTTGCCTCCCAGACACTTGCTCCTATGTGACCTTAACCTCCCTGAGTCTCAGTTTCCCCATTTGTAACGTGGGACAGTACAAATACCTACCTCACAGGGTTGTTGCGAGGATGAAAAGAGGCAGGGCGTCTAGGAGGATAACACAGTGCTTGGCACCTGGGAGGGATTCAGTAGTTGATAATGGGGATGTGGATGAAACGTAGAACCAGACCCAGGACCCTCTATGAGCATAACTTGATGGTCTTTGTTTTTATCCACAGTCCAATGGCTTCACATTTCAGTGACCTCTCAGTGGAAAAGAAAAGTGAGGGACTTTGGTTCTTGGACATGGCATTGAGATAGAGGATGCCACACTGTGTAACTGGACATATCTTAAATCAGAATTCAAGCATTGTGTGAATTATCAACATTTTGGAACCTCCTGAAGTCACTGACGTTTTTATACTTGAATCAACAGGGACAGAACTTACTTTGAAATGCATCAAACTATAAAATGGGTGGATGCACGAATAGGCGGATGGGTGTGTGATACAACAAATAGAGCAAAATGTCAATTGTAGGATCTTGGTGGTGGGTAAAAGGAGTTCACCTTCACTTCTTTCGACTTTCCTGCACATTTGACATTTTTGTAATAAAATGTGGGGGGCAGGGGGGGAAGATGTGCAGAGTCCTGATCGCATGTCCCAACTAGAGTCTTGATACTTTGCCTTTCAAAGTTGACCCTTTCCCCCTAATTATATGGAAAGTGGAATGATTTGCAAAAAAGTGGCCTTTAAATCCTCAGTGACTGACTCAGCAGCTTCAGCTCTACAGAAGGCTTAGAATCCCTTGGATCCGAGTTCGATAAGCCCAAGATTTGTAATGATAATAATAATAATAGGAAAAACGTGTGGTTAGAACATAACGGGCATCACCCTAAATGCTTCATACATATGATTGCATTTCACCCTCCTCCGGAATACAGAGTATTATTAACTCCATCTTACAAGTGAGAAAGCTGAGACATACAGAGAGAAGTAACTGGCTCAAAGTCAGAGGGTCAGGAATATGGAACAGAATACTTGCCGTGCCGGATACCCAACCTGGTACTAAGCTTCATGGGAGGTAGACAGTGATTATCCGAGGAAGTCAGGTTTGTCATTGGGCTGTTCCAGCTCTCGGTGGTTTGTGCTCAGAGTTATGCAAAAAATGTCTTCTGTCCGATGATCAGAACCCAGCTCCTCTTTGCTAGATGTCACTGTTTAAAAAAAATAGTCTTGGGGCACCTGGGTGGTTCAGTGGTTGAGCATCTGCCTTGGGCCCAGGGCGTGACCCCAGGGTCCTGGGATCCAGTCCTGCATCGGGCCCCCTGCAGGGAGCCTGTTTCTCCTTCTGCCTGTGTCTCTGCCTCTCTCTGTGTCTCTTATGAATAAATAAATGAAATCTTTTTTAAAAAATAGTCTTAAGGGGCATTTTGCCTCAGGTCATGATCTCAGGGTCCTGGGATTGAGTCCCACATCGGGCTCTTTACTCAGCACGGAGTCTGCTTGCTGCTTCTCCCTCTCCCTCTGCTTCTCCCCTACTTGTACACACCCTCTTTCTCTCGCTTGCTGCCTCCCTCAAATAAATAAATAAACTCGTTTAAAAACTAGTCTTAAAAATCTGCAGGAATTGTGAACACTGTGAAGTCCATCTATCCACTCCTGCCTCTGCTGATTTCTCCTTTAAACATTGGAGTGTGGGCAACCCCGGTGGCTTAGCAGTTTTGCGACGCCTTCAGCCCAGGGCATGATCCTGGAGACCTGGGATCAAGTCCCAAGTCATGCTCCCTGCCTGGAGCCTGCTTCTCCCTCTGCGCCTGCCTCTCTCTCTCTCTCTCTCTCTCTCTCTCTCTCTCTCTCTCTCTCTCTCTCTCATAAATAAATAAATAAAATCTTTAAAAATAAATAAAAATAAACAAACATTGGGGTGTGTTTCATCCATTCTAAAGGTGATGTTGTTGAGTAATCAGAGGATTGCCTTTTCCTAACAAAAGTGTTTTCTGCAAACTTTATATAGGGAAAGCAGAGAGTATGAAAGCCTACCTAAAGAGCGCAGAAGGCTTTTTTGTCCTGAATAAAAGTACTACGGTTGGAAGGCATGAAGACTCAGACCTTGTTTTAGAGGTAAGGACTGTTCCTGCCCACTCCCAGCCCCTCACCCCCCTCACACACCCCTACTGTTCTGCAGACTCCTGTCTCTTTTAAAGCACACCCTCTGGCTGACAGCCACATCTTCCCTCCATGTGTGACCAGTAACCACTGACGGAATGTACTGGTTTCCCCAGCATGTATGGGGACCATGAGTATGAAGCAGAGTGATGTGCCTCTGTCCTTTGCTGACCGTGTGCACAGATGTCCCACCCATTGTCCTCTCCCTCCAGCCAAATAGGGCTGTTTGGAGGGGGTGTGTAGCTGGCACTTTGACCTTCTCCTGCTCTGGGCCTGACAGCGAGGGCCACCTGGAGTATCCAGCTTAAGCCATGGGCTCCCCCCCCCCTTCTCCAGAGCTTTTGGAGACTGTTGTGATGTGTAAAACATTTTCAGAATGTCATATAAATAGAATTATGCCGTGTGTCCTTTTGAGATTGTTTTCTTTCTCACTCAGCATAATATCCTTGCACTCCATTTTGGAGATTCTCCTGTTCCTTTTTATTGGGGAGTAATATTCCGTAGTGTAGATGTACCATCATTTGTTTGACTATTCACATATTGAGGGACATTTTGATTGTTTCTAATCTGGGGTTGTTACGGATACATCTACTCATGAATGCTTGTGCACAGATTTCTGTGTGAATGCAAGTTTTTATTTTTCTGGGATAAATGCTCAAGAGTGTGACTGCTGGACTATATGGGAAGTGTATGGTTTCTAAAGTAGCTGCCAGACTGGTGTCCCGGGCGGCTATACCATCTTACATTCCCACCAGCGATGTATGATTTTTCTGCATCTTCACCAGCAACTGGTGTTATCCCTGGTTTTTTATTTTAGCTGTTCTGCTGAATGTTCAGTGATGCCTCACCATGGTCTTCATTTGCATTTGATGTTGGACATCTTTGGACATCTTTTCATATGCTTACTGGCCTTGTGCAAATCCTCTTTGGTGAAATGTCTCTTCATGTCTTTTGCCCATTTTCTAATCACAGTGTTTGGGTTTTTTTTTTTTTTAACTATTGAGTTTTGAGAGTTCTTTAAATATTTTAGAGACATGACCCTTGTCAGATATAAGTTTGAAGATAATTTATCCTTGTCGATAGCTTGTCTTTTCACTCTTAACAGAATATTTCACGGGACAGAAGTTTTAAATTGTGATGATGTTTACTTTATCATTTGTTTCTTTCATAAATCATGATTTTTCATGTTCTGTCTAAGAACATGTCACCAAGTCCTTGATACTGAGGATTTCTTGCATATTTTCTTCTAGGTTTTGTGTTTACATCTATGAACCACTTTGAGTTCATTTTTATATATAACATGAGATTTAGATCAAGGTTCTTTTTATTACATGCAGATAATGCAGTTGCTCTAGCACCATTTGTTGAAAAGACTGTTCTTACTCCGTTGAAATGCTTTCAGAACTTTGTCAAAAACCATTTAGTCGTACTTGTACGGGAGCTACTTCTGAGTTTCCTGTATGTTTCATAGGTCCATGTGTCTGTCCCTCTACCAAAACAACATAGTCTTGATTACTGTAGTTACATAAGTCTTGAATCAGGTAGAGTGGTTCCTCCTATTTTATGCTTCTTAAAAAAAACAAAAAACTTATTTTTACCTATTTTAGTTCTTTTGCCTTCCCACACAGATTTCAATATAAGCCTGTTTATATATATAAAATATCTTGCTGGAATTTTGATAGGGATTATGTGCAAGCCTACATATCGGTACGAGAAGAACTGATATCTTTACTATGTCGTCTTCCAATCCATGAACATGGTATATCTCTCCTTTTACTTAGGGGGTCTTTGATTTCTTTCCTGAATGTTCTGTAGTGTTTAGCATACCAGCCTTGTACATGTTTTGTTAGATATACACTTAAGTATTTATCTTTTTTTAATGATTGCAAACGGCATTATGTTTTTAATTTGGTGTCTACATGTTCATTAGCAGCATATAGAAATAGAATTTTTTCCATATGCTTATATGGAATCTTGCAACTGTAACTAAACTTTCTAGAAAGTTTTTTTTGTTTTTCTTTTCGCTTTAAAGATTTTATTCACCTATTTGACAGACAGAGAAAGAGAGGGAGAGGGAGAGCTCAAGCACACAGCAGGGGAAGGAGCAGAAGGAGAGGGAGAAGCAGATTCCCTGCTGGGCAGGGAGCCCAATGAGGGGCTCCATCCCAGAACCCTGGGATCATGACCTGAATCAAAGGCAGATGCTTAACCAACTGCATCACCCAGGTGCCCCTAGAAAATTTTTAGATTTATTGAGATTTTACACATAAACAATCATGGCATCCACAAAGAAAAAGTTTTATTTCCCCTTTCAGAAAAGGAGATAATAATACCCTTAATTTCTTTTTTCTTGCTTTAATGCACTGGCAAGAACTTCCAGTATTCTGTTGAATAACAGTATAAATCTTCATATTTGCTTATTCCTAGTTTTCTGAGAGTGTTTGTCATAAATTCTCCAGTTTAAAAATAACTCAATAAACCTCCCCTTGAGATTCTCATCCATGATGTCGTCTCCCTACAAGGACACAGAAAATCTCCTCAGTTGCACAAAGTGGAGGAAAAGAAAAAAGATTGTAGATTCTTCTTTATCACCCAAGGGACAGGTTTCGGTAGTTTTATTTCTGGTCTGGCCAAAGTAGCAACAGAGATCTGTGTTCTGAACCTGAGTATGGTATTAGAAAACTAGTATCATAGGCTTTGGAGATTGACAGACCTGGGATTGAACCTCATTAGGCCACTTGCTGGCTGTGTGACTCCAAGCAAATTACTTGTTCTCTCTGAGCTCATTTTCTGTCTATAAGCCACTTACCTCACTGGGTTGTGAAAATTAAATGAGAAATGCACATAAAGCACCTGGCATGTAGGGCACCTGGGTGGCTCGTGGTTGAGCATTTGCCTTCGGCTCACGGCTTGACTCTGGGATCCTGAGATCAAGTCCCATGTCGGACTCCCCGCAGGGAGCCTGCTTCTCCCTCTGGCTATGTCTCTGCCTCTCTGTGTCTCTCATGAATGGATAGGTGGGATTTTTTTTTTAAAGCACCTAACATATGACTCTAAGTAAATGACACCATGATCATTAATATGGCCTCATAAACTGGAGATTGAGAAGAAGCCTTAAAGATGCACAGGATTAAGATAAGGGCCACTGATATTAACAAGCTGTACAGAAAAGGGGACTAATGAGGATAATTTTTATGTAGCCAGAAATCGAGTTGCATGCACTGTATAAAAATAATTGACTACCTACTGCTCCTCAGACTTAGTTTAAGGAGTAAGTCACCACCAGCAGCCACAGTCACATTGATTTATGAAGCAATCAGCTGCATTTCCAGAAGCACAAGCCCATATTGGCTCCCTAGAGAACAGATGACACATGAATTGCCAAATGTTTTGTGAACAGATTTTTGATGGGAGCTTCTATCTTCTCTTTGACAAATCCTCTTCCCCGAGCCTAAATGGATTTGGGAGAGAAAATGTGCTCTAAACAGAGTTGTGGGGGCACAGGTCCATTTTGAAGAATTGAAATTTGCAGACACGTCAACAATTCCTCATTTTATAAAACAAGACAGGGTGAAAATTGCTTCTCTGCTGACTTTCTAGGGCCTTTCTGATGGGAAGAATCACCCTTGATTAGCTGTGCGCCACCCTGAGGAATAATTCAACAGTCAATGTATAGTTTATGTTATTTGTACCATCACAGGTCATTTCATTAAGTAAAGTTCAGAAATACATATTCATAAAAAGTCGTCTTCAAAATTACCCAGAGGCTACATCTAGCAAGTAAAAAGGATTCTTTTATTTACCTGAGTAAATCCTAAACAATGGGCAGTCTCACACGTCTAGAGATTTACACTCACTGGCAAGGCTGACATATTATTCTGATTGTCGATGTCACCATATTCTGACACCATTTACTTTTTCCAATAATGGAAGGTAATTACATGTTTATTGTTTTTTAAAAAAGATGGGAGAAAGCAAAGTATAAGGAAGAAAATACAAGTCATTTGTAATCATTTGGCTCAGGGAAAAAAAATCAATATTGATATTTGCAGGGTTTTGCCCTGCAGGCCTCTTTCTATATCCTGTCAGGAGTTTGGTTCTCTAGTGGCAAAGGAAGCCTGTTTCAGCCAGGCTAGCTTTTACTGTTGTTATCAGTCATTCCTTCCACAAATATTTACCTGGAGCCTCAGCACCGAGGCAAGCCTGGGGATAAAGTGGTCAGAAAGCTGCTAGGAGAGAGACACGTAAGTCAAAGGATCCCACAAAGACATGTACGGTTCTGTTCATGTAAAGGAAAGGAATATGGACTATACGGGAGATTTAACTAGACAAGGGGGAAAGGGGAATGGCATGTGCAAAGGCCCTGGGGTGGAAGAGCATATTATGAGCCCAAGGTACTGAAAGAAAACTGGTGTGTCCAGAAGTAAGAGTGGAAGGGAGAGAGCTTAAGAGAGGAGTCAGCCCTCCTTCAGCCACCGGATCTGAACAGCATGGGGGAAAAACCTGAGGAATTTTAAGCAAGGGCAGAGACCTGCATTTTGAAACGACCATCCCGGCTGCCACGCGCAGACTTGCAATCGGGAGCTGTGTTGAGAATCTCCCCTCTGCCACTTCACCCAGCTCGAAAGCCTCAAAATGAACGAGGGTTCATTTAAGCCACAAACCTTGTGGATTTTAATGTGTGTGACTGGATGTGGCCTGTGAACTGTAATTCTTAGAGTTAGACGTGGCCGTTACGTAAACCCGACCGAGAAGGGGGCTCAGTCCTCCCAGAATGAAGACATATGGCAAGCCGGTGGCTGTAGAATTTTCCATATGTGTCAGAGTACTTGTTAGAGCAGGACCCCGGACATTCTGACCCAGTGGGTTCAGAGCAAGGCCCGGGAATCTTCATGCTCGGTATGATTCCCGGGCTCAGGTGGGGACTGGGGTCCTGTGGAGATGGTTCCAGGACCACGCTTCGAGGACCCTCCCTCTCTCTTCTTGACCACCCATTTTTCTTCCTTCCTGATGTCATGGGAGCCCCTGTTTGCGGGGCGAGGGGTGCATACTATTTCAATATATTCTGTTTTGAGGGAAAGAGAAGCAAGGGTTCATAGTGGAGAGCTGACCCACCCTAGCCCCTCCTCGAGGACACACGGGGCCGCACTTGAGAGGTTTCCACATCCCTCCAAGACCGAGCCACAGGACAGCCCACGTCAGCACAGCGCTGTGGCTGGGAGTGGGGAGATGGAGTAGAAGGACCGAGGACAAAGATGACAGGGGGTGAGATGCCTACAGCTGTGCACCTGGCCCGGGTGCACGGCACCTACCAGTGGCTCCTTTCTGGCTGGAACGGTCCAGCATGTGGCAGCCCCTTCTCAGGTGGGACCTGAGGGTCATTGAGCAAGACAGACATGCCAGCACCCAGACGGCCAGATGACTCCTGTCCCTCCCGGGCCCATGCCAGTTCTGGGCTGCCTCCTAGGACAGAACCATCAGGGCCTCCTCCGTCGTAGTCCTGTTTAATCATTACGAAACAAGGCTGCTGTGACTGTCCTGTTATGTAATCACTTCCCAGACGTGTCAAAGGGCACATACACCTGTACCTCTGATGGGCATCTCCAAACCGCCCGCTAGAGGTTAACACGTGTAGCGTCCCGCCAGCACTGGACAACCCGGCCCCAGGGCGTGCTGTCCACCCCCTGGATCTTTGCTGAAACCCAGTGCCCGCGTCATTTTAATTTGTGTTTCTCTTAGGAGCGAACCCCTGCATTTTGAGACTTGAGGTGACAGGTGGACCTGGCCTGGAGAAGGATTCCTCCCTCTGCTTGGTGACTGTGGGCAAATCCACAAAGACACACAGGCTGGGATCGTGGGTGTGCAAATATCTCTTCAAGCCCTTGCTTTCCGTTCTTCAGGATGTATACCCCAAAGTGGGCTTGCTGGCCCATATGACAACTTCACCCTTAATTTTTCAAGGAACCTCCCTACCACTTTTTCACACCAGCTGCGCCATTGTACGTTCCCACAACAGGATGCGAGGGCTCCGCTTTCTCCATATCCCCACCAACGTTGGTTTATCCTCGGTTTTTTGATAGTGGCCATTCTCATGGATGTGAGGTGAAAGACCATAATCTTTTCAAAAGCACAAATAATACAAAGGCTAGAGTGTGCATTTCTAGACTACTTAACGCACCTCAGGTGCTTTCATGTATATTCTATGTATTATATGTGAGTTTACAAAATTACATCCTCCAAAAAGAAAAAAAAAACCCTAGGGAGGTAGGAACTGCTATTATCATTATTATCCTCATTTAAAGACGTGGAGGGGATCCCTGGGGGGCTCAGTGGTTGAGGCCTGCCTTCAGCCCAGGGCGTGATCCTGGAGTCTCGGGATCGAGTCCCACATCAGGCTCCCTGCATGGAGCCTGCTTCTCCCTCTGCCTGTGTCTCTGCCTCTCTCTGTGTGTGTCTCTCATGAATAAATAAAATCTTAAAAAAAAAAAATAAAGACGTGGAAGGTTAAATAGCTTTCCCCAAACCACACAGCCATCGGGAGACGTGGGGCTGAGTTTCAGATTCAGGGCTAGCTCGACGCTTCTCTAGAGCAAGTTTTAGTCCTGGGTGCAAATCTAGTTTTGGGAGCACCTAAAATCTAAATGTCTGAAATTCCTTGTGAGTTCACTGGAATGTTACAGTAGTTCGCGGAGCTAGGGAAATTCCACAGCGTGAAATCCAGACTAAGGATGGTGCATGAAACAGAAAGAATGTTCTTGGGATCCGGGGTCCGGTTCCTGCAGCCGGCTGGGGTGGCGCCATCTAGTGGGGGATCTGTGTGGGGAGGGAGCGAAAGGCCCCGGGCTTCTCACCCGAGAGGAGCGCCCCGCAGAAATCCCCCCTGGGGGCCAGGGAGTGAGCCTCAGAGAAGACCAAACTTGAGCTGCTTCTCTAAAAGAGCAGCCTGCGGATTTTCCAGGCAAAGCAAGCAGGAAAGGACACCCCGGGTGTTGAAACAGCATGTGCAAAGGTCCGGAGATGCTTGGTGAATCATTTGGCCCCAGGGAGAAAAGGACAAAATGGCACGTTGGTGGCAACATGTAAAACTGAAGCCAGGCAGGGGGATCCCTGGGTGGCTTGGCAGTTTGGCGCCTGCCTTTGTCCCAGGGCATGATCCTGGAGTCCTGGGATCGAGTCCCATGTCGGGCTCCCGGCAGGGAGCCTGCTTCTCCCTCCTCCTGTGTCTCTGCCTCTCTCTCTCTCTCTATGTCTGTCATTGAGGGTCTTTGTTATTTGGGTGGGAGAAGGGCGGGCGCAGCGGCCCCGGAACAGGGCAGTCAAGTGCATAACCTTGGCACCAGGTGGCTGGTTCAGAGCCTGGCTCCGCCCTCGTGGACTGTAGGGTCCCAGGGAGCGGATCTCCAGTGTGGTCTTTGTAATACGTGTCGCGGGGACGGTTGCAGGGACCACGCCGTGAGGCCTAATTGCCGTGAAGTGCTCAGATCAGTGCCTGGTGCCGTCAGTCCCGCAGTCAATGTCGCTCCTGGGTCTGTGTTCTACTTACAACAACACGAGGGGGTTATGTCACGGTTCTGGAGTCAGGGCGGACTCAGCTGCTTTCCCTGCTCCAGGTCACACGAGGCCAAAGTCAAGGTGCCTGGGCTCCTACACAGAGTCTCCAAGGAGAAGCCACTTCTGGGTCAGTTCAGGCACTTGGTGGAACTTAGCCCACGTGGTTATGGACAGGGGTCCCCTTGCGGGGCTGGCTGTCAGCGGCGGTGGCCCTCAGCCCACGGAGGCCGCCCATGTTCGAGCCTGGTGGCCCCTTGTATCTTCAAAGCCAGCAGCATTGGGTCAAGGCCTTTTCACATTTCAGACCTCTCTGACCCCCTGTCCTGGCTCATCTGTCCAACTCTAGCCAGAGAAGGTTCTCTGCTTTATGGGCTCATGGCAATAGATTAGTCCCACCTGGACAGTCCAGGATAATCTCCCTCTTTTAAGGTCTCGGATTAGTAACCTTTACATCTGCTCCAGCCCTTACGCCATGTAACGGAGCACACTCACAGGAGCCAGGTTTAGGGCATAGATCTCTTTTGGGGACCATGCTACCCACTGTAGTTAATCCTGCCTCTTGCATGCTCTGTTGCCATAGAAAGGGTGTGGCCTTATGGGGCTCCTTTGAGAGCTTTTTGGAGGATCCCATAAGGGCAACAACGTGTCAGGAGCTGTGGAGAGATGTGACGGGAGAGTGGGGAGGGTCATATGGGACCGGGGGAGGAGGGTGCAGAATGAGGTGAGTGCATCCGCATCCAGGGCCAGGTGGGCAGTGAGAGGCCTAGAGATGAACTGGGGGGTGGAAATAGCGGAGAATTGGGGCTGGTGCAGTGACCCTGCCTGTGGCCGAGCGAGAAGGAAAGGGAGCTGGCCCTGGCATCCTCGGGGGCCGTGGAACGTGGGGGCAGGCGAGGGAAGACGTAGGGAGCCCGAGAGCTGTGACCAGGCTGGGGAGTCAATCAACAGCACACACGGAACATACTGAGGGTCAGCTTGGTGTCAGGCACTGTTCTAGGCATTTCCGCCAATCTTCACTCATTTAATCCTTACGATCAACAGCCAGACGAGGCAGGCGCTGTCATTTCCCCCATTTCACGGATGAGGAAGTTGAGGTCACAAGGGTGGGTTAGGGGCTGGGAACTCTGCTCAGGCAGTCTGGTTTTAGGAACCAACCTCTTCTCGAGGCCTTGTTCTTCCCCAGGGCTCTCCCTGGGAGACCAAGGTAGCTGAGTGTCGCTGGCAGAGGGACGCAGAGATGCTTCCCCTTCCCCTCTCCCCCCAGACTCGCCTTCTTACCAGAGCCCAGCTGTTTCTTCATATCCTTATTCTTTTGAAAACCCCAGTTTTCAAAAAAAAAAAAAAAGAAAGAAAAACCCCAGTTTTCATGATGTCTGTGCTACATCTTTCTTGCAATAAGGGGCAGGGGCTGGGGGACAGGATCGCCACGAACCAAAAGGTGGAAAGAAATAGATCTCTCTCACACACACACGCACGCACGCACATCATTTAATTTTTAAAATGTTAACCTGCTACTTTGAAAATTCCTCCAAACAGGGGCACCTGGGTGGCTCAGTCGATTAAGCCTCTGCCTTGGGCTCGGTTCATGATCTCAGGGTCCTGGGATCAAGTCCTGCATCGGGGCCCCTGCTCAGTGGACAACCTGCTTCTCCCTCTCCCTCTGCAGCTCCCCCTGCTTATGCTCCCTCTCTCTCAAATGAATGAATGAATGAAAGAATGATGGAATGAATGAAAATTCCTTCAAATGGTACCTTCTGGCAACCCTGCGAAGCACGGCCTATCAAACCCATTTTTTCACGGGAAACAACCACAGAGAAGCAAGAGACTTGCCCCAGGCTGCACAGCAGAGGAGTGGTGGAGGTGGAGCTCGGCCTCCAGGCTTTCTAACCCCAGAGCCCACCCCCTTTCTCATAATCCTGAGCATTTCAGCATTTTCGATACGTGCCTAAGTTCTAAGTGATTTTATATGTCTTATCTCCTTTATATGTCACAATAACTACTAGGCTGTGGTCTATATTCACAGAAGAGGAAACTGAGGCTCTAAGAGACTTGCTCACATGCCTATGTTCACCCAGCTTGGAAGTAGGAGAGCTGGATTTGAACCCAGGCCCCCCACCTCCACAGCCAGTCTAATAAGCATCATAACGTCCTCAACCCCTCTCGGCCCCTCAACCACGAGGCCATGTGCCTCCCCCCGACATCAGTGCCAGCTGCCACAGAGAGGCTGGGGAGGCCATGGTGACAGTGGCCCTGGGCTGAGGACTCAGGTGGGAAGGAACACTCTCCAGGCAGTTGGACAACAGAGGAAAGGGAGGGGAGGCATTCTGAGGATGGGGTGATGGTGAGCATGTTCACGGGTGGGGACATGATACCGGGGGTCACCGTGAGACTGAAGACACAGAGAGGAGACCCTCTGGGAGCCAAGGCCAGACCAAGTGGGGTAATGACAAGACCACCCTGAGCCCCTTGGTGGCCAAGAGAAGGGGCCTTGAGAGCTATGTCTGAGAGCTCCTGCCTGCTGGAATCCCAGGTCCTGGCAGGGAGCAGAGGGCCCGTCAGAGTGTGTGTGGAGTGACAGAGGCAGGTCTTGTAAAGCGACTGCTACAGGGGGTGGCCAGGCTTAAACCCCCCAGGATCATATGGTGCCCAGAGCCGCTAAGAGTGAGGGGCTGTCCTCACCCCCTAGACCTGAGGGGTGAGGGGGTTACGTCTCCTGGAACCCCCGACAGGAGCTGTAGCTTTTGGTGGTGGAGGGTTGCACCCAGGCCATGGTGACCCCACAGGGAGGGAGCAGGGGAATAATCACCCCAACCTCTCTCCTCCCTGCTCAGATGTCTGATCCCCTATTGGCCAACCCCAACCAGAAACTGGAGGCAAGGAGCCCAACAGCCCGTTGATCAGCCTCATGGGCTGGCCTGCTGAGGCAGAGGGCAAGGGGGGCAGGGGTCAAGCGGAGGACATCTGGCAGGGGACGGGAGGCAAGGACCCCGAAGGCTGTTGATGAGGGAGAATGAAAGGCCGATGACCAGGGGCTGCTGGCTGGGGGGCCCAAAGGGAGCAGCACGTGGCCAGACTGGGCCGACTTGAGGCCAGAGTGTGAGGGTGACGGGGAGACGGGGACAGAGATGCACTTGGAAGAGCTGGGGAGCTTGCGCAGGGAGCTGGGCGAGGGCAGGCGGAGGGGGTTGCCCGCAGAGAGTGGAGGAGGAACAGAGGCCACGAGGAATCAAAGAGGAAGGGAGGGAGGATGAGGAAGGTCATGCCCGGAGACTGGGCTTCTGGGTTCCAGATGATGCAGGGTTGGGAACTGGCTCTGAAGAAGGGTTTCCAGATATATCAGGAATCTTGGTGGCAGCAGGGAGGCTTCCTCAAACCCAGTGGTCACCGGAGCAGATGTTTGGTTGTTAGCAGATTTGCCAGTCTCAGTGTTTGATGGATCCCCTAAATTCTTTTAAAAGGTATTTTGAAAATGCATGGGCCGGGGGCACCTGGGCGTCTCATTCGGTTGAGCATCTTACTCTTGAAGTCAATTCAGGTCATGATCTTAGGATCCTGAGATCAAGCCCCTGGTCAGGCTCCATGCTAGGCATGGATGGAGTCTGCTTGAGATTCTCTCCCTCTCCCTCTACCCCTCACCACCCCCCAGCACACATGCATACACACATGCTCTCTCTCTTTAATAAATAGGTAAATAAATAAATAATAAAATAAGATGCGTGTTCCATATTCAATTTCACTCCACTATTAAATCACTGTCTAGTCTGAAAAGCATAAGGGCAAGTCAAGGGTGCAAATATTGGTCCTGACGGTGCCATGTGCCAGCATCTCAATGTTGGCTGAGGCACTTTATCTTAGTCATTTTTTAAAAATATTTTTATTTATTTATTTATGTGAGCAAATGAGAGAGAGCATATGCTAGTAGGGGGAAGGAGAGGGACAAGCAGACTCTGTGCTGAGTGCAGAGCCTAACGCAGGGCTTGATCCCATGACCCTGAGATCAAGACCTGAGCCAAAACCAAGAGTTGGACACTCACCCAACTGAACCACCAACCAACTGAACCCCCATCTTAGCCATTTTTAATATTGTGGTAAAATACACATAACATTTACCATCTGGATCGTTTTTAAGTGTACAGATTAGCGGTGTTAAATGTGTTCACATTGTTGTGTGACCAACCAGAACCTTTTCATCTTGCAAAACTGAAACTCTGTACCCATTAAACCATCAAACTATTCCCAATTTCCCCTCCCCCCAGTCCCTGGCAGCCGTCCCCCGTCGTACTTTCTGCTTCTGGGAGCTTGGCAGCTCTCGGTACGTCATAGTCGTAGAATCAGGCAGTAGTTGCCTATTGGTGACCGGCTTATGTCACTCAGCGTAATGTCTTCAAGGTTCGTCCCATGTCGCGTGCATCAGAATTCTCTTCCTTTTTAAGGCTGAATCGTATGTTCTTGGCACGTTTTGCTGACCCACTCATCTGTCAGTGGACACTGGGTTGTTTCCACCCTTAGAGCTACTGCAAGTAATGCTGTGAACATGGATGTACAACTATCTCTTCAAGTCCGTACCTTCGGTTCCTTTCGATGTATACCCAGGGGTGAGCTTGCTGGATCATATGATAATTTTATTCTTAATTTTTTTTTTTTTTGAGAAACCACCGTACTATCTTTCGCTTTGAGCTGCACCTTTTGACATTCCCGCTAGCGAATAGTGGGATAGCTCAGCAGGACAGAGCTCACACGTTCAGCCCGTCTTAGCAGCAGGGCTTCTGTCCCAACAGTAGCTTTTGGCAATTTTCCAAGGAAGCAGAGGGTCTCGTGTTATAGGGCAGTGCCGGGAAGCACTCTCTTGGCCTAACATGTGGCAGGGCCTCACCCCATGTTATAGAGTCATTCAAAACTTCCTATTTGTTTTGGTTTCTTAATAATGGCCTGACAGCTACTGAGGAACTGAAAGTAATGAAGCCTGGGAAAAGAAAAACAAAATGTAACGCATAGAATTTCTCTCTTTGATGGATTATCAAGGGCTCATGGAAGACAGAGATCAATGGGAATAATGATGACCACGATGTGCGTGGCATTTGCCAAAGAACTAATGCGCTGTAACGTTGAAACAAATGCTTTCCTTTTTAGAACGGATGGAGGTTTATAGGAAATTGAGCAGATAGTACTTAGAGTTCCCATCTATCCACCCGCCCCATACACACACCGAGCTTCCCCTATTATTCACATCTTGCTTTGTTTAACATGGGACGTTTGTTACCACTGATGAGCCAGTGTTGATATATTCTTATTATTAACCAGAGTCCGTAGATTACATTAGGGCTCACTCCGTGCATTCATTGGGTTTTGGCAAATGTATAGTAAGCACCATTACAGGGTCATTACAGGGAACAGAACAGTTCCACTGCCTCAGAATCCCTGTACTGCATCTATTCATCCTGTCCCACGTCCACCGGAGACCCTGAAAACCACTGATCTTTTTTACTCTTCTTATAGTTCTACCTTTTACAGAATTTTATACAGTTGAAATCATACACTAGGTAGCCTTTCCAGACTGGCGTCTCTCACTAAGCAATGTGCGTTTACATGGTTCCTCCGTGTCTTTTTGTGGCTTGATAGCTCATTTCTTTTATCAGGCTATTATTTTATTGTACGAATATACCACAATTTGCCTATCCATTTACCTTTTAAAGGACATCTTGGTTGCTTCCAGTTTGAGGTGATTATGAATAATAATACAATATGTATGTATCCAAAATAAATGAGTCTTAAAACCCAACAATAAAAAAAAAACAGACAACCTTGCCTTTGGAAATAGGCAAAAGATAGGACTTGACACCTCACCAGAGAAGATATACACATGGCAAATAAGCCTATGAGAAGATGCTAAACATCATATATCATTAAGGAACTACAAATAAACATGGGCTATCTTGTCGTTTATTTAGATCTTTGATTTCTTTCATCAAGATTTTATAGTTTTCTTCATCTAGACCTTTATATATTTTGTTAGATTTATACCTAAGTCTGTCTGGTCTTTCTTTTATCTTTTCTTTTCTTTTCTTTTCTTTTCTTTCTTTCTTTCTTTCTTTCTTTCTTTCTTTCTTTCTTTCTTTTTTGGTGCTAATGGAAATGCTCTTGTATTTTTAATTTCTTTTTTTTAAGATTTTATTTATGTATTCATGAGAGACAGAGAGAGAGAGAGAGAGAGAGAAGCAGAGACACAGGCAGAGGGAGAAGCAGGCTCCACGCAGGGAGCCCGATGTGGGACTCCATCCCGGGTCTCCAGGGTCACACCCTGGGCCAAAGGCAGGTGCTAAACCGCTGAGCCACCTGGGCTGCCCCCCTGTTTCTGATCTTAATGGGAAAGTTTCTAGTTCCTCACCATCAAATGTGACGTTAGCTTTAGGGTTTTTGTAAATGTTCTTTATCAGGTTGAGGAAGTTCCCCTCTATTTCTACTTTGCCAGAAGTTTTGTGTTCTTTTTCTAATGGTGTATGCATCTTGGATTTTCTCAAATGCTCTTTCTTCATCTAGTGATAGGATCATGTGACATTTCTTCTCTAGCATGTTGAGGTGATAGGTTACATTAATTGATTTTCAGGTGTTGACCCAGCTGTGCATACCTGCATGCTTGCTTGTGGTGCACAATTCGTTGCATACATTTATTTGTTGGATTCGATTTGCTAATATTTTGTCGAGGATTTTGTATCTATATCTATGAGAGATGTTGGCCTGAAGTCCTCCCTTCTTCTTATGTCTTTATCTGGTTTTGGTATTAAAGTAATGTTGTCATCACAGAATGAGTTAGGAAGTGATCCTTCTTCTATTTCCTGGAAGAGGTTGTAGAAAGCTGGTATCATTTTTTCCTTAAGCATTTGTTGGAATTCACCAATGAACCCATCTGGGCCTAGTGCTTCTGTTTTAGAAGATTATTATTTAGAAGATTATTATATTGATTCACATTCTTTATTATATATGGGCCTATTCAGATCATTTATTTCTCCTTGAATGAGTTTTGGTACCTTGTGTCTTTCAAGGAGGTGGTCACTTTCATCTAAGTTATCACACTTGTGGACATAGAATTATTTATAATGTTCCTTTATTATCCTTTTAATGTTTATAGTATCAGTAGCAATGGTCTCTCTTTCATTTCTAATTTTAGTAATTTGTATCCTGTCTCTTTTTTTCCTGGTTAGCCTACTAGAGGCTTGCCAATTTTATTGATCTTTTCAAAGAATCAACTTTTGATTTCAGTGATTTTTCTCTATTATTTTCTTGTCTTTTTATTTCCCTCATTTGTGTTCTAATTTTTATTGTTTTTTTTTTCCTTCTATTTGTGTTAGGCTTATATTGCTCTTCATTCTCTATTTTCCTAAGGTGGAAGCTTAGGTTATTGATGTTAAGTCTTTCTTCTTTCCTAATATATGCATTCTGTGGTATAAATTTCCTTCTCAGCACTGCTTTCCTCATCCCACAAACTCTGACAAGTTGTACTTTCATTTGCATTTACTTTCATTTAGATAATTTTTTTCTTTTTCTTGTGACTTCTTCCTTAGACGACATGCTATTTAGAAGTATGTTATTTAATCTCCAAATACTTTGCAATTTTCAGCTATCTTTTTACTATTGATTTCTAGTTTGATCCCATTGTAGGCTGAGGGCATGCTTTGTAAGATTTCTGTTCTTTTAAATCTGTTATGCTTTGTGGCTCAAAATGTGGTCTCTCGTGGTGAATGTTGCATGTGAGCTTGAACAACGTGCATTTTGTTGTTATTTGGTGAAGCGATCTATATGCATCAATTAGATCCAGTTGCTTGATGGTATTGTTCAGTTCAGCTTTACCCAACTAATTTTCTGCCTGCGGAATTGGTCCATTACACAAGGATGTTGGAGTCTCTAACTGTCATAATGGATTTGTCTGTTTCTACTCAAACTTCTATCGCTCTCTGCCTCACTTATTCTGATGCTCTATCTTGAAGCACATACAATTAAGGACTGTTATGTTTTCTCGGAGAAGTGGCCCCTTTATCATCACATAATGCCTCCCTTTATCCCTGGTAACACTCCTAGCTCTCAAGTCTGTTCCATCTGAAATTAATATAGTTCCTCCTGCTTGCTTTTTGTCTTTCCATATTTTGAGTGCCCACGTGTATGATAAAAATATTCAAGATGGGTAAGAATACAGACATTTGAATCAAGCAAACCTGAGTACGTGCCAGGTTAGTGAAGGCTAGTCAAGCTAGGTGACTTTGGGCAAATTTAATCATTCTGTGCCTCAGTTTCCTTATCTACAGAATGGAGAACTAGCCCTTTGGGTTATTGGGCAGATGAAATGGGATAATTCAGTAGAACACTTAGCAAATTTCCTGGCATATAATGTACAGTATAATATAAGCTATATAATATAAGCTGTTATTATATCATTGATACAAACTATTGGTTATCATTGTATTATGGGACTTTACACTTTTCTAAGTGCAACTATGTTTGCATGAACGTCAGATGAGGTAGACTGAGAAGACAAATTTAAAAACTAACTGCAAAGTCTCGGACTGGAGTGGATGTCTAATAACAGCATCCTGGAAAGAAAGACTTCACATGTGCCCTGCAGCCATAGTCCAGAGCCCCGCAGCCGAGCAACATGGTATTTCCTCCTGGATGCTGAACTTTGCTCACTCTCTGACCAAAGTGAAATCACGGAATGACTCTGCCACCCTACCCCAACCCCACTGGCAACTCACAGACACACTGTCCGGGTCCCTTTCTTTATGGAAATGTAGTCACACCTGGCCTCCTATTAAAAAGCAAGTCATCTCCAATTAGCTAAATTCTGAGAAATAACCAATCTCTATGGGGTTATCTTCATTGTACATCAAGGTTTTGTAAAGGTAGTCATAGAACTGTGTTATGTGGTGTGATCTCAATTTTGTTTGAACTTTTTATAAAGACTTTAAGCATAGACATAAAACCAGAAAGAAGGGAGCCACAGTGTTATCAGTGCTCGCCCCCTAGGGTGGTGGGGGCCGAAGTGATTTTAATGGGTTGTTGTTTTTTGTTTTGTTTTGTTTTGTTTTTGGTGTTTTTCCCCAGTTCTCATTCTCTGTAACTTTTTTTAAATGTTATTTTTATGTTTTTATTTTTTATTTTTAAAACGAATCAAACAAAAAATTAATGAATGGCGATCATTAGAAACCCTCCCCTCCCTTAACTATATGTACTTATTCCACGGACGCAGGATTTTCCTTGCAGGAAAGTGGATAGTTGTCACTTGCCAACTGGCCTTCCTGGTTTGTGTCTGGGGACATTCTTGCTTTCTGTCCTGCCATCTGGACCACCAAAAGCATAACTCCATGGGTCAGAAAAATAAAAAGTGACTGACTCCCCTAAAGGAGCCAGACATGTGCTCCTCCAGACTCCCCCGAGTTCCTTTGCCTCTGCGCTACCTGGTCCCTCTCCCCACAACCTGGGCACCTGCTCTGGGGCTGGAGTCAGAGAGCACATACCCCAGCCCCACTACGCCATGTAGCCTTAGCCAGGTCATTAACTTCTCTGAGTGTCATCATGAGTGTCATGATCCTGAGTGTCATCTTTTTTCTTAGAGAGAGAGAGGAAGGGTGGAGGGGAGGGGCAGAAGGAGAGAGAGAGAGTCTTAAGCAGGCTCCACACCCAGCCCAGAGTCCGAGCATCATCATTTTTATTTTTTTTTAAGATTTTATTTATTTATTCATGAGAGACACACAGAGAAAGAGGCAGAGGGAGAAGCAGGCTCCATGCAGGAGCCCAGTGTGGGACTCAATCCGGGGACTCCAGGATCATGCCCTGGGCCAAAGCAGGCACCCAACCACTGAGCCACCCAGGTGTCCCCAAGCATCATCATTTTTAAATAAGGGCTATGGTGACCAGCTGGCCAGGCGAGGCACTTAGCACCTTCTGGTACCCAGTGCTCACTAGTAGACGTTAGGGGCCCTGGTGACAGCTGTCTTCCTTCTGTATTTCAGTCTCCTGACATCGACAACCATCATGCACTTATCGAATACAATGAGGCCGAGGACAGCTTTGTTCTCCAGGACTTCAATTCCCGAAACGGCACCTTCGTCAACGAGTGCCACATTCAGAATGTGGCCGTGAAGCTGCTACCCGGAGACATCCTGAGATTTGGGTCTACAGGGCTGACCTACGAACTGGTCATCGAAAACCCACCCTCGGTGAGTCCAGGCCCTTGCAGGGTAGGGGGCCAGAGGTGCCGTGTCGTGTCGCCTTCCGTGCACCCGAAGGGTGGTGCTTGTCCACGGTGTGCCACTCGGATTTCAGGCTCCGCACACAAGTGACATGGATTCACTGGAGCTTGCAAGGTTCACACCAAAAGTGGATCCTGGTAGGGCGGTGTGGGGGGTGGGGGTGGGGTCCTTGCGCCTTCTTCTGGGAATTTCCTGGAACGACATGTAAGAGTTGTGCAGAGGCCGACCAGAACCACAGCATTCTCCTAAAACTGCCAACGTGGTTAGGGGAGGAGGGAAGCAGGTGTGTGCTTTTGAAAACTCAGAGACGGATGCTTCATCTTAGGCCGATGAGCACTCTGCAGCTCCCTTGCTGTGTGACCTCAGCCAGGGCTCTTTATGTTTTGGGTGCCAGGCTCCCCAGGGCTACGTGGCATTGAGAGAATATCCACCTGCAAAGCAGGAAAGTCAGTGTCCGCCCCGAGCAGACACTCAGCACATGGCAGCTGTTGTTATGCCCCGATCAGAAATGTCCTTGGATCCTGACCTGAAATACGGCCCCAGTTAGAGCAAAATGTAATACAAAACTTCCCCATTAAAGCTCAGTGACGAAGGAACATACTGTTCCCCAGAGAGGCAGGATGGGGGCTGGAGCGGGGGGCCGTTAGCCACACAGGCTTTGGTCAGAATCCTAGCTCTACCACTTGAGTGCTTGTGTGTGCCCCTGAGAAAGACCCTGGACCCCCCAGAACCTGAGCAAGACCCTGGACCCCCCAGAACCTGAGCAAGACCCTGGGCCCCCAGAACCTGAGCAAGCCCCCGGGCGCCCCAGAACCTGAGCAAGCCCCCAGACCCCCCAGAACCTGAGCAAGACCCCGGACCCCCCCGAACCTGAGCAAGACCCTGGACCCCCCCGAACCTGAGCAAGCTCCTGGGCCCCCAGAACCTCCTCTACAAAGTGGACCCAGTGACAGCAGAGGCCTTGCAGGCTCACCTTGAGGTTCTGAAAGAGTCAACTCTAATTGAAGACTAGCCTGGTGCCCACTCACGGTGAGCACATGTTGGTATCCACCATGTGGGTCCCAGTGAGTTGGCGCATTTATCTGACTCGCGCCCCCAAGAACGATACATGGACTGAGGCCTCCAAGGCTTAAATTCCTTTCTGGGACAGGCTGAGCATAAATAAAATTTAGAGGATCTAGACAGACTCCTGGGGTTTCGAGCCCACGGGCAGCCCTAAATGTGCACCCCGAGAAGATCAGTGACGTCCCTCCAGCTGCGTGGGCCAGGATGCCATATCCATCACTTTTGACTTTGAAGAAGTGGGCGAATTTTTCTGCTCAGCTGCCTTATCCTCCTCAGAAGATGTGTTTGTTCATGGGACGCACCAGGGTCCTGGGGCAGCTCCTGACCCAAAGGTGTTGACCTGACCCAGAGTCCTCAGCACAGATTCTAAAGCCCGCACCCCCCCACATACATCATAACCCTGTGGGGAGCAGACCAACAGCGCCGATCCCTGGGCCTCACACAGGCCCGAGGACTCATGGCTTACGATTGCCAGATAAAACACAGGACACCCAGTTCATCTGAATTTCAGATAGGCACCAAATAATTTTTTAGTATAAGCTTATCCCAAATATTGCAAGGGATCACTTATGCTAAAAAACATTATTTGGTATTTGGCTGAAATCCAGGTTAATTGGTTACCCTATGTCCCATTTATATTTTTTAATCTCTCTATTTACGTTAAATCTGGCGACGCTACACAGCCTCTCTGGGAGTGGGGTCTGCATTGGGGATTCTGATGCACCCCCAACAGAAGGGAACCCTAAATTTAGAATCCCTTGTACAGAGCATTTACAGATTTTTTTCCCCCAGGAACCAAAGAAAATGGAGTTTCAAACTCCAAACCTGTAAATCCAAGTTGGTGAAGTTTGAGCCAATGTTTCTCAAACAAGTCTGATTATAAGAATGTTTTCTGGAATGTTCAACAAAATTACAGGTTCCCAGGCCCCCACCCTGGGAACTTCTCCTTTTGTGGCTTGCCAGCAGGGGGAAGGGGGACAATGTCTGCCTTTTTTTTCATAAGAAGATATTTATGGAAATGGTATTTATAGGGACACGAAAATTGAAACCTAAATATCCATCAAAAGGGGGCATTGTTTAAGAAAATGCGAGTTCATTTGTATATGGAAAACTGTGCTTTAAAAAAAAAAAAAAACAACCAGCTTTACGGAGGGTGCCTGGGTGGCTTAGCCGGCTAAGCGTCTGACTCTTGATCCTCAGCTCAGGGCTCGTTCTCCGGGTCCCGCGTTCAAGCCTCACATTGGGCTCCAAGCTGGGCGTAGAGCCTACTTTAAAAACAAAAAAGAATTGGTGGGGGTGGGAAGCAGCTTTATGAAGGTGTGACTGACACACAATGAACTGCACGTGTTTGAAGGATGCAATCTGATGGGCTGGGACATCCGTGGGCCGCCGGGTCACCATCGCACAGTCAAGGCGGCCAACGCGTTCATCACGCGCACGGCCCCTCGTGAGCGTGGCATCCGTCGGCTCGCCTGCTCTCAGCAGCGAGCTAAGAGCTCAGTTCACTGACGTAACATAAATGAACTTCATTCCCGGGAAGCCGACAGTTCAGCCCATTTTTGTACATTTGCAGAGTGAGACGTCCCTCCCGCTCTGCTTTCAGACTATTTCCATCCATTTCTGTTACCGCCCTCCCCACCCCCCAAAACAAAACAAAACAAAACAAAAAACCTTAGGGAGGTCCTTAGGTGTCTTTTTGGTTTGTTTTCCATTTTTAATTTGAAAAACTGTGGTCAAATGCTGAAAACTTTGGCCATCTTCGCCGTTTTTAAGTATACGGCTCCGCGGCCTCGCACTCCCGCGCTCCAGGGCCGTCCCCAGAACTCCCTTCGTCTGCCCGCACTGAAACCCTGAGCCCCGTAGACAGACTCGCCCTTCCTCCCCCCCCCCACACCATTCGTCCTGTCTCTGTGAATCTGGCCGCTCCGGGCACCTCGTGGAAGGGGAATCTTAGAGCGTCCCTCCCTGCGTGACTGTGTCGCTTCACTCACGCCGCGTAACGTCCCCCACGTGTCACAATCCCCCCTTCGTCTGAGTAACATTCTGTCGTGTGTGTGCACCCCACTTTGTTGAGCCATTTTATCCATCGATGGCTCCCCCCGCCTGTTGTCAGTTGTGAACAAGGGTGTCTTGGACCTGGGGGTACAAATACAGAAGGGGGGGCACTTCATTTTTAGAGGTGCTTCCGATGTCAGCTAAGTATGAGGGATGGTGATGAAGACCTCGAATCTTGACTAGAGAAGGCGGCGCTTTAGAGGGCGGGGGCGGGGGGAGTAGCAGGAGTCACCCACCGAGAGGAAGGACACTGTGCCCAGCAATTTGCCTGCTTTCTCTTATTTAACACTTAGAGCGGCCTGCGAGGTGGGTTCTCTCATGATCCCCGTCTTCCAGACAAGGAATCCAAAACTCAGAGAGGTTAAGTCATCTCCCCAGCGTCACACAGCTGGCCAGCGCCGAAGTAATCTGGATCCCCACCCGCGGGGACCTAGAGGGGACAAAGCCATCTGATCTAACACTAGCGAGCGCAGTATCACCGACTGGTCTTCAAACACAGCAAAGCACACTGTTGCGGTCGCTTGAATATACATGAATTTTTAAAAATTCTTATTTCTCCAAGCGTGTGCGTCCCACTTCATTTCCTAAGTGACTGCAAGCAGCTGCATAAATGATCCCCCGGCCTGTGCCCAGGGCGCGTGCAGCAGCCTGGGCCTCCCCAGGGAGCCACCTTCCCCCCCGCAGGACTCCCCCTCTCTCCTCCATCCTCCCAAAAGTGCTCTCTGCTCCGGGCATTCCTAGATTGGGAGACGTTCACGCAGGCATCCTCCGAGGCATCCTTTGCAGGGCCTGCGTGAGGGCAGCCCTGTGGCCTGGAAGGAAGGAGGGACGGAGGGAAAGAGGGAAGGAAGGCTGGACGGGAGGAAGGAAGGAAGAGGAGGTGATGAAGGGCATCTCTCGTTAAATACTTTGAGGTCCAGCTTTTCTAAGACATTTGTGGCCATCCTGATTGCTGCGTGCCCTTGCTTCTGACTGGTTTTGGGGGTCCCAGGTGAGGGGCACTGTGTCCCCCCACAACCACCACCGAGGTAGTGTTTTCCAGAAGGATCATCAAGAAGAAGGCGAGAGGTCAGGCAGCCACACGTGTTGGCAGACGTCGCGGTGGGTGGACTGTGCGTCCTGGTCAGGCCGCGGGAGCGCAGTCCAGCCCCGCTCTTGCACTCGTGCAGGCTCACACACGCGTCACCTCGCGCTCGCACCTCGGCTCCCAGGCCTGCAACGTCAAGGCGCTAACACGGAGCCACCGTGGCACTCGGTGGACAGTGCATGTAAACTGCGTGGCCCTGCGTCCCGCCCCCGTGACAGCTCACGGTAACACTCTGCTTCAGAATCAAGCACACGAGCGTGTTCACGGCCAGGACGACGCCTCGGTGGGTGCTCCTTGGGACTGCAAACCTCCCAAGACGTCCCCAGCCAGCAGGTGGAGTCCTGTGCGCGAAGATTACCTGCAGAATGACCTCCAAGATGAAAAAATATCCCCCCAAAAGCCCCTCTTGGTTGACGGGAGGCGTTGGCACCTGCCCCCGGGTATGTCCGGGAACATGCTTTGTAAATCAAAGCTCCTTCACCGAAGCGGGACCTAGGGCCTCCGTGCGGCTCAGGGGCAGGGTCACCATTCACTCCAGGGTGCACGTGGACAGCGCCCACCCCCACCCCCAGCCCAGCTGTGTAAGATGTGGGTGCAAGGCCATTGGCGGTGGCCCTGGAGCAGCCGGAGACGGAGTAACAGCCTGTGCCTCAGCACCAGGCCATCGAAGTCCCACCCGGGTGTGCCCACCATGTCGCGGCTTTTGTCTGTGGCTGCCCATGTAGCACCTTCTGGTCCCCAGGCAGGGAGGTGTGGAAACCTCGGCGCTGGCATCCTGATAGGGCAGCCGGAAAGGCGAGGAGACCCACCTCACCCAAACAGGTGAATCGCGTCCTCCTCTGTTCTGAAATTTGGCAGGTCTGATGGAAATGCCCAGAAGGAAGAAAGGTAAGCCCGGCACCCCAAGGGATGTGCAGAACTGTCTCATGCACAGGTTGGCCCTCGAAAGCAGTTTTCCTCTTCCCCGTGCGTGGTCCCAACAGCGGCCACCCAAGACTGGGCTCCGGGCTGACCTCGCCCACGGGGGCCAGCGGGGGTGGGCAGGGGGCCCCCACGGTGGTAAACGTGACCACCCCTCCCTTCGGCTGCTCGGCCCTGTCCCCCATCCAGCCACCCTCTCCCACATGACCTGGGTACCTCCTCCATCCTTCCTGCCACGTCACGACATCCCACGTGATGCAGCCCCACAGCCCTTGTGGGTCCCTGCTGTACCGGGAGGGTGTGCAGAGCTGGGGAGGAAGGCAGGCGCTTGGGGGTCCGCAGGCCCGAGTCCGCACTCCAGCTGCGACTCATGGCACCTCCCTAAGCCTTGGTTTCCAGCTTCCGCCAGGCGGGTATGTTACTCACAGGGCGCCCTGCCTCTCCCTTGAGAATCTCTGCACGAGTCGTGGGGACCACCCCATCATCGTGTGAGTGGTGCCCAGCGATTTTCCTGGGACTTCCTCCGGCATATGTTTGGGTTACAGCCAGCGCCAGGGCCGACAGGTCGCTCTCCCAAGTCCCCTGGGCTCCAGGGGCTCTTCCTGCCGGTGGCCCGGGGTGCCGAACTGCTGCTGCTGCTGCTGCTGCTGCTGCTGCTGCTGCTGCTGCGAGGGCTCGGGCGGGGGCTTCACTGCAGGGCCGTCGAGGCAAGTCCTGCGGGTCCCAGGCCAACCTGCAGTCGCATGTGCGATGGGGAAGATTTTTCACGCGGCCAAAGCGAAAGCCACCAACAGTAGAAGAAGATGCAGGTGCACTTACTGGCTTCCCTATTCGCCTCCCCTAACTTTCTCCCCCGAGGTTGCTGCAGCTCCAGGGCAGACCCAGTCCCGCCCTTCCTTTTTCCTCCCTGCTGCTGCTGGGAGTGCCTGCTGGCTCCTGCTGGGTGTGCGCGTGGCCGCTCCGAGGAAGGACTCTAAGCTGGGGTGTGCACTCGCTGTTCACGTCCCCCGGGCTGGGAAGTGGCCATTACCACCCGGTTCTTCAGACAAGGCACAAAAGGAACATACTCGTCAGGGCCACACGGATGGTCAGCGACAAAGAGGGAGCATGTGATGCTCAATCCCACGCCCCTAACCAGAGATTGGCAAACTCCAGCCCACGGGCCACATCCAGGCCGTCACCTGTTTTTGTGAATAAAGTTTTATGGGAAACCAGCCGTCCTGTGTCACGTCGATGTCACCCACGTCTGTCGTCCTGCTACGGCGACAGAGCTAGCTGGGTGGAGCCTGCGGCGTGCAAAGCCAGCAATATCTACTGTCTGGCTCTACAGAAAACATTTACCAGCCTCTGTTTATAACCCCCGGCTCCACTGATTCTCCTATTTTACTTTAGTTCCTGAAAGAAAAGCTGAGAGTGGAGGTGAGGACAGGGAGAAGGAGCTGGCCCAGCTCAAGCCCTGCTGGGCTCCAGGAACGTGCTGCTTAGTTCCTTTTACCTGGCTAACTGAGGAATCATTAAAAATAGGCAAGCTGAGAAAATAGATTCAAACAGTCTTTTCATCCCATCTTTTTTTCAAAAAGCTGGAAATATGTGGTTCTGAATATGTATATACATAATATGCATTTGCACACGTCGTAATAGACTCGCATTGAGATTTGGCTGATACAAGTGCTAGGCGTTAACGTGTAATACACAGTTGTATATTATAAATTTCGCTGTTTCTTCAATGGGAAAGTTTTCTTTTAAAACTTGGGAACGCTCTTCCCAGTACGACTTTTGAAAAGATACTTGGGATTTGTAGTCTGAAGTCTGCTGTAGCTAGAAACCTGGTATTTGTTCAAAGTTTCTGTGTGTGACGTTTCACTGCGTGTCTTGTGGTTGGTTCCTTGATCTTAGATCACTTCTTCTCTGGGCCACTGCTTTACCTTTACAAGTTTATAGATAAATGTGGTGCATGTTTACACTCTGGTGGGTTGTGTTTGAGTATATCGTAACCTGTCTAACACCCTTCATTCTGACTATGCACTGATGCTTGTGCTAAAGTCTCAATACGCGTATTTTCCAGGAAACTTTATTGTTTGCAAGTTTGCAAGTTTGCAACTCAAACTAGCCTAAGGCAGGGGTCGGCGGGAGTGGGGGGAGGTGGCAGGGAGCTCTTGTCACTGAAAAGACCAAAAGCACCAGCTTCAGGCCCAGCTGGATCCAGGTGCCTGAACAATGGTCAGGAATCTGTCTCTTTCATCTCTGTTAGCTTCACAATCTCAGGCAGTCCCTTGCCCCCCGTATACTGAGGTGGCCACCAGCAGCCCCAGCACCCTCTAAACTTAGTAGCTCCAAGAAAAGAAGAAATTTCTTAATTAACTTGACTTGGATCATGCGCCTATCCTTGAACCAATCACTGAGGCCAAAGACATGGAATGCTCTGATTGCCAGGCCCGGGTCATGGTCTCTCCCCTGGAGCAGAAGGGATCAGCCCCACCAGAATTATGTGGAAAGGGAAAGGCCCTCCTCCACAGAGACTAAGGTACCCACAGAAGATGGAGAATGGATGAGGGCTAGGCAAAACAAACAGAGAAACCCCAGATGTCCATGACATTAGGAGGCATTCCCACTGCCTAAACTGAACTAATGGGATTTGAGAGTAGGAATTTGGGGAAGAAAATGACAAATAATCCACTTTTCCATTGGAAAATCCCAAACCGATGCCCAAGGAAGCAGAGTAGCCCTGGCGAATGCGTGTGATGAGAAGCTCACGGTCCATCCTGGGGAAGGGTGGCGTTTCCATCCTCATGGCACCTCGGCATAGATTCCATTCTTGAGAAGATGTGGCTTTGCCTGTACCCAGGCTCGAGGGACCAGTGACCAAAGGACCAAAGGAACTCTTCAGAACAAAACTCTTGCTGGTCAAGCTCCTGTGGGACCCGCTGATGTGGTGAGGCACCCTGAGGTCAGGTGTTTCTTGCCGAAGGAGATGTTTTGTGGCCAGAGAAGTGGAGAGTGTGGGCAACCCATGGCCCCAGGCAGGGTGTCCTCAGCAAAAACTCACACAAAAGGACTGTGGAGGTCTGTGACGTCGTCAGATGTCTATCTCCAGGCCACCCAGATGACATCGGAGGGCAGGGCGGGGACGCAGAGGGAAGAGCGCCAGTGAAGCCTTCACATCCTGGGGAAATGACCCCACCTGGGGAACCAAGAGACCAAGCTCCGCTGCCTCTGGCTTCCTCCGGCAGGTGACACCCTTTGTGATCAAGCTGGAACCACATTGCTGCTTCCCTTTTCTCAACTTCATGGGTGATCATTCGTTCTTTCATCCCTTCAGTCTCTCAATCTGGCAAGAATGAACTGGAGGAGACCTCATCTAGGGGTAGAAAAGGCTTATTTGCAAAAATCTGGGTGTTTTCTCCTTAGACTCTCTTTCCCGTTTTACGGACTGACCAGGAAGCTAGTTAGAACTCGAAAGACCGTAGGCTAGAAGACTTGCAGACAGTGGGGAAATTCGATGGGCCGCGTCTCCAACTTAACCCGGCTGGTAAAAATCCAAATGAAGGACCCTTCTGAGCAGCTCAAACAGACCCACCTCTTGAAGCTCCAAAAATTGTATATAACGTGTCAGGTCCCTGTTCCAAATGCATAATCCTGATTTCTCACATTGAACATCTTGGACACGATTGAGCCTTTTCTGAGGGACTTAAAATTATGACCCCCCTTGGAATTATTGCAACGACCCCAGCAGCTGCAGAGGGAGAGAAGGCTGTGGGCCCCGGGGCCAGATAGTGCCTCCTGCTGGCTGTCGGCGCTAATGCCTGTGCTGCCTAGACTAACCCGTCGCGGTGGTCGGTGGCGCCTTCCACCTCCACCCCTTCCAGTCATTACAGGTGTGCGGCCGCTCAACTTTACTTAGGAAACTTCTGGGGCTGGAAGCCGTCCCAGAGAACTCTCCCGTGAGTATGCTGCATCAGTAGTTGCATAACGATTTTGTACCATTTTTTTTCCTGGTAACCCGAAGTCTCTTTTTTTTTTTCCTCCCCTTAAGTAAATAACACTTTCATTTTTAAATAACTTCTAAATTTATATAAAGGTTATTTTAAAAAAGCAGTGATAGCACAGAGAGTTCTTGTATACCCCTTCCTCCATTGTCCCCATTTTACATTACCGTCATACGGTTTTCCAAATCATGAGATTATTAACTGAACTTCAGGCTCCTGGACCCAACACGGGGCACCGCGCTGGCTTTCGTCACTGTGTCTTCCTAACCTCCTCTGGTCTGTGACAGCCTCTCGGTCTGGCTTTCATGACCCCGATAGTTTTGTGGGTCCTGGGCAGGTGTCATTCTTCAGGATTCCTGGTTGTATTGTATTATGTTGTGTTCATATCCGATTTGTCCGATCCTTTTCTCGGAGTAGACTGGGGTTATGGTTTTCAGAAAACGTGCCACAAAGGTGCAGTGTCCTTGTCACATATCAGGGGGTACTCATCGTTCACATGACATCCCCGGGGGATGTTAACTTCTTCGCTTGGCTAAACTGGTATTTGCCAGGTTTCTTCACTATAAAATTACTACTTTCCCCCTTCCGTACTTTATTCTTTGGGAGCGGGTCATAAGTGTAACCCACCCCCAAAGGACAGGAGAGGAAGGAGCGGAGAATGGGAAGTTAGCTCCACCTCCTGGAAGGGGCCTATCTACACATGTGAAATTCTTCTGTAAGGAAGATTGTCCTTCCCTGTTTATGTATTTCCTGAAGCATGTATTTATATCAGTATGAACTCATGTATATTCAGTGTGTACTTTGGTTGATGACCCGGTACTACATCGTCTGTCTTGTTGCTCAAATAACTCCAGCCGTGGCCACTGGGCGCTCGCTCTTTCGGGTTGGTTGCCGTGTCCTTTGACATGTCCCCACCCGTGGCTTTTGAGGACCTCCTTACTTTCCACAATTATAAGACGTGCCAGGCCTGTCATGCATTTTCCCAGCCCGAACCCCCAGAATCAGCCAAAGGCCTTTTTACTTGTGCTCCATCTGCCAGTTTTTCCATGAAGTTCAGCCAGCGAACGCCCACAGCGCGTACCAGGCACCGCTGGCTGTGGCCAGCACCCCGCTGGTAAATGTTTACCAAGCAGCTCTCTGAAAAAAAGTTAAGTAAGCATAGAAAGAACGTGTAACACATTCTCTACAAATAATAATAAAAAATACACTACTCTATGCCGTACATTCCATATAGCCCGTCGACTCCCACAGCACGCTTTCACTGACTTTGCCTGAATGCTGACACCCATAGCCAACGTACCTTCGCGACTGATGGATGAGTGAGTGAGTCCCCAACCTGAACGTGGGTGGATATCTTTGCCTTGATGAGCGAGACAAAAGTGAAAGGAGAACGATGTATGCTGGACCTTCACGTGTTTATCCATGACCTCTTTGCTGTACCAGATAACAGTTTTCAACTACTTCCTCAGTTTTACGTGCTACTCGTAATGGCTCCAGACACAACATGCTTTCATATAATTTACATTGTTATATACATACATTTTCTCCAGAACCTTCCTAAGTGTAGATGAGCAGGGAGGAAAAAAAAAAAAAAAAAGGTCAAACTTTGATTGACAGTGTTTCCTGGTTTCTGCGGTGCAAGTATTCCCCCCACGGCCAATGTCAAGCGACCAGTGAGACATCACTGGATACAGGGGTGCGGAGACGAGCGGTAGCACACACACACACACACACACACACACACACACGTAGAGTTAAAGGACCTGGAGAGCATGAATAATAATAAAATATAGTACGATAATTAGGAAGGGTGAGATTTAACTATCTGTTAACCTTTGTTTCTAATATCATTTAATTGGATGTTTATGTAATTTAATTTTTATGAATGGCTGTGTTTATTCACCGGTTCGAGAAATTGCTGGGCGCTTAGTAACTGGCTCTCATGAGCTGGTAGTGGCTGGCCCCTGTGTCATCCGCTGGTACAGGGGACATGCCCTGGTCCTGCCCGCGTGGAGGCTGGGGTCCTCCGAGCCGCGTCCAGCATGTGGCACGTACCATAGGATAACACTTCCCTAGAAGAGTTGTCGGTGTTCCTAGAAAATCCTGTTTCCAAGCAGCCCGTGCAACTTGTGGTTGTTCACCTCATTTTTTTCTTATTTTCTTTTTTGTGTCTTAGAAAATCTCCTATTCCCGACCACTTAAGACCCTTTGGTGAGTTCGGAAAGTGGGTACACCACTATGACTTCGAGTAGCCTCGAAGCTCTGAGACCACAGGTGTCAGAGTCAAACAGCATCACTGCTTCCTGGCTTTGGGGCCTTGGGCAAGTCACTCAACCTCTCTGAGCTTCAGTTTCTTGATTCACAACCCTGGGGGGTATACATGTATCCCCATCTCCGGCATTATTCTGGCTATCGGATGGGAGCACGTGTGTTAAGGGCACAGCACAGTCTCTGGCATGTGTGCGCCTTCTTGACCTGGTGGCTCATAGTAGTCGAAGCGTCAGCAGTTAAGACAGCAGAGCACGCGGCAGGCTCTCCAAGGGCAAGGTCTACCCCACTCTCCCCCCAGCTCCCAGGCTTCCTGGCAGACTCTGTGTGTCCTGTGGGTGCCTTATATGCTACCCTTGATCCCTATACCTTGATCGTTTTGGAGTGTCCCACTCAACCTGCACCCTTTACAGGGCTAGAGGCGCATATTGGAAAGATAACACAAAGAACGGATAGATAATTTTTTAAAAATGGATTATGTTTTCTTGAGTAAATCATTGACGGGTATTTGTTCAACGCTCATATAAATCCAGCAGTGGGTGTGTCGTGATTAATCCAGGTGGTTGACAACCTGCTATCTGAAAGATGGCGTAGATGAAATCGGGAGCATAACACATGCTCCCCCCAAAACAGAACAAAACAAAACAAAACAAAAAAACACACAACATGCCATATGGTCAGAGAATAGGGAGGAAAGAAAGAAAAAAAAAAAAGAAAAGAGGAAAGGCATCAGCATGTATTTTTAAACTAAAATTCCTAAAAACAGACTTCTTGATAACTGACCTTGACCCCAAGCTCTGTGTACATTCTAACAGGAGCACAGCCCAGAACGTGCTTCTAACGTGAGTCTTTTTCTTGTGTTTGCTTTACCCCTGCCTGTTTCCTTATAGTTACTGGCAGCAATTTCTGAGAAAACTTTGACCTTGCTTATTATAGAGCAAGCATGCCAGCCAGAGAACATCAACTTTAACCTTCCAACCAGAGCCACCCTCTCACTCTGCAAGCTTGAGAAAGAAAGCAAAAAGCTTCATAGTTTTATTTTTGAACCCGAAAAGCCAGTTGGGAGTCTTTGCTGCATTTACGTGTCTCTGGCTCCTTCCCCTTTAAGGACCTCATCATTAGGGCTCCGTGCTGCTCTAGCTGGCCTCATGGGGCACCTCCCAAGCCAGGGCTCAAGGCCAGCTTCCCAGCTGGCACCACCGTGTTCGCAGCAGCATGGCCACGGTAGCCAGAGTGGAAACAACCCAAGGTGCCCACTGACGCTGAACAGATAAAATGTGGGGTATACAAGAAGGTGGGTTATACTGCCACCTGCTACAGCGCGGGCGGACCTTGAGGACAAGATGCTCAGTGAAATAAGCCCGTCACCAAAAGACAAAGGCTATATGATTCCACGCACCCCAGGTACCTGGATAGTCTGATTCATAGGGCCGGGAAGTGGAATAGAGCAGGGGGCGGTGCCAAAGGCTAGGGGAGGGGGAAGAGGATATTGTCGTTTAATAGGGACAGAGTTTCAATTTTGCAAGATGGAAGCCTTCTGAAGATCCAGCAATGGGGTTGCCTGGGTGGCTCAGTGGTTGAGCGTCTGCCTTTGGCTCAGGTCGTGATCCTGGGGTCCTGGGATCGAGTCCCGCATCGGGCTCCCCATAGGGAGCCTGCTTCTCCCTCTGCTTGCGTCTCTGCCCACCCCCTCTCTTTGTGTGTGTCTCTCATGAATAAATAAATAAAATCTTAAAAAAAAAAAAGTCCAGCAATGTGAGTGTCCTCACACTCCTGAACCATACACTTAAAAACGGTTACAGTGGCGAATTTTATGTCGTGTAGGATTTACCACAATAAAAACAGCAACCGCTTCCATCTCCCCGTGCCTGGGCCCTGCTGCCTCAGGTGGGCTACCTTCTCAGGTCCCGCAGGTGTCTTCAGATCGTGGTGTCCAGCCACGGCTCCCTGGGGCCCCTTGGCTCTCAGTGGGTCCCACCACTGAGCCAATCACTGGGGCCAGGGAGTGGGATTGGCTGAGTGCTCTCTCAGCCCGGAGCCTGATTTCTCTGAGCACTGATCTCACCGACTCCAAGTATTTGGAGGGCACGCTCAGGATTCTCGACTTGCTGGACCTAAAAGCTCAGTTCAGGAGCCTGAGCAAGCAGAGAACCTTCCTCTTGAACAAAATCCATCTGAAGCTGTAGGGAGCTCTGCAAGCCGGTGCTCATATTTCGGAAGTGCCTGCCTCTTACTTTGTGTCTCTGAGCTCTTATTCTCCCGTCTGTAGGAGAAATGTGAGCCCAGGGAGGAGTAGACATGTGCCCTGCAGAGGGGACAAATATTTGAACTTAGTGGGGTTTTTTCTGCCAACAGAGGGGGAGAGAGGAGAGAGACACACAGACAGACAGACAGACAGGGGTCATCAGACCTCGATCTCAGCTCCCGACCCACCACTACCTGAGCCTGGGTAAATTCCTTACCCTCACCAAGCCTTGTTTATGAAGTAAGAATCAGGAGGCCTCCTGCTCGGCGAGAGGAATGGAGGAAGGATCAGGAAAGAGCAATAAATGACCGCCGGCCCCAATGTCCTGGTCTAACCACTAGGCACAGGGGGAAGCCAGGTGTCAGCACCTCTCGGCACATGCTTGTCCACAGTTAGATGGACTTGGGTGTGCTTCCCACTGACGGCAGCTGCGGACGGGTCAGATGACGAAACATCCCCCCGGCATCTCCCAAGAATCAGATGTGATAGGTGTTGAAGATCAAAGGTCAACGCGACCGCCGGGACCCCTGCCCAATCCCAGAGCTCTCGGCTTCGGAGGACAGAAGGCGTAGAAGGGCCTGATGGATGGGCAGTTGTGGGGGGAAGGAAAGCGAGCTGAGGGCCCTAGAGCTGGGCCTGAATCTCAGTGATTTGTTCATTCGTTCTTTGAACCAGTATTCAAGGGCCTGCTCTGAATGTGCCGGCGCACTCGTTCCAGGTGCTGAGGCTACAGGGGGAGCAAGATAGACAACAGGCCCTATCCTCTTAGAGGTGACATTTGTCCAGCTCAGAGGCCCCCTGGCAGTCGGCGATCTTGGAAAGTCACGAGGTCTTGCTCAGCCTCAGTCTTTTGACAGAGCATCCGGTGTACCGAATAGGGCCATGCAGGTGAATCTCTTGGTGGCGTGCCTGGCACGAAGGCGGCGCCCAATTAATGGTGGTGCAGTAGTGTGCAATGCGACCCACGGTGGGAACCACCATCCCAAACTGGGGGAGAGTCTGGGAGGGCTTCCTGGGGGAAGAGACTTATAAGCCGAGCCCTATGGTGACAATTATAGGGCTGAGACGAGGGTGGAGACCACTCCCAGCTGACCGGAACCTCCTCTGACCCTCTTGTCTGCCCCTGTAGGTCTCCTTCCCATGGATGAGTGGCCCGGTACCTTGGCCAAGACCACAGCCACCTCGGGCCATGCAGCAGCCGAAACAGTCACCCTCTCCACCACAGATGCCCTTCCACTCGAGCATCCGGCCAGCACCAGCACAGAGGAGCTGGTCCCAGGGGTTTCCCAGACCCGCCATGGTCCCGCCTGCCTCCCACAAGCGGCCTGTGAGTGCCGGCGGGAAGATGTTCTCCTTCGTGGTGGACAGCACTCACAGGCCGCCCATCATCAAGCAAGGTATTCACGCACGCTCCCGCGGTGGCTTTGGGGACGGGTTTAGAGCCACAGCATGAGTCTTGGTTTTTGCTTATTTGCTCCAATTCTAAAAGTAGAACGGAGTCAAATGTGAGAAAATCAGAGATGGGGCGTCAGGATGGTTCAGTCAGGAGTGTCTGACTCTTGACCTGAGCTCAGGTCTTGATCTCAGGGTGGTGAGTTCAAACCCCATGTTGACAAAAGCCCAATGTGGAGCCTACCTAAAAAAATTAAAAATTGGGGGATGGAGCACCTGGGTGGCTGAGTTGGTTGGTCTTTGGCTCAGGTCATGATCTCAGAGTCCTGGGATTGAGCTCTACATCCAGCCCCCTGCTCACCGGGGATTCTGCTTCTCCCCCCCCCCCCCGCCGCTGCCATTCCCTACCCCCACCCCTGCTTGTGCTCTCTGGCTCCCTGTCAAATAATTAATTTAAAAAATTTTTTTAAATGGGGATAAACAGAAAGTAAGAAAATAGTTAAATTTCATTTGTCACCCTCATCACCCAATAACCTCTGTTGACTTTTTGGGGCCTATCCCTCTAGACCTTGTGCTCTGACATATGCACACATCAGCAGCCCTGTGGCGAGGGTGTGGGTGTGGGTGTGGGTGTGTGTCGGTGTGTGCGTGTGTGCTCACATAGGAATGCGTAGCAGGATGCAGACTTACAACTTTGACTCAGATGTGCAGAAACATTGGCAACTGAAATCCCCCTTGGCCACAACAGCCTCCGGAGTTTTTTAAATATTTTATTGCCATTTTACAGGTGAGAGGAGGCTGAGGCTTATCGAGGAATATTACCTCCCGATGTGACATATTCAATCTAGTCCAATCTCACATTTTTCAGTCAAATTTAAGGCCGATTACCTCAATCACTGTCACCGTCACTCACAGCCTGGTCACTCTGGGGGCCAGCTTTCATGGTTTCCCTCCCTCACCCTCTTCCATGGGGGGGGGGCTTCCTGCCTGTCGCTGTCCTCTTGGCCTCAGCAGCAGGCTTGACTTGATCCCTGGCATGATTGCAGCTTCCTCCAAACCTGTGATGTGAAGATCCCATTCTCTGTCCTCTGCACCCCAGCTCCAGGCCCCGCCTCCCCCTCTGTGTCTCCACATCCTCCCCTGGTCTCACTCAAGACTATTCACCTGGTCACCTCCCTCAGCTATTCAAATAATAGTTGTTGTCGTGAAATAAGCAAACAGAGGAGTAGGTGCAATGCAGTTACATCATCTTCTTCTTCTTCATCCAAAAAAAAAAAAAAAAACCCTTATGTGCCATCCACACCAAATGAAACTACTCAGCCATTTCCCCCCTACCTCCTATAAATATGAAAATCTTCAAACACAGAGCAAAGTAAAAGCAATCTCCCACCTAACTCCACCATTAACACTTTGCTGTACTCTTTGTGTATCTGTCTATCCATCCTTCTATTCATTCATTAATCCATCTTATTTTTTGGTGCATTTGAAAATAAACTGCACACATGTAGTCTTGCCTCTTAATATGTTAGTTTATATACCATTAACCAGAGTCCAACAGTTTTTGTCTTTTGGTTTGGTTTTTTTTTTTTCCAGTTTTTGTCTTTTTGATGTAAAACTAACATGCAATGTATATGTTATCAATCACTGCATGACAAACTCTCCCAAAACTTAGTGGCCTAAAAGCAAAACAAAAACAAAAACCCCAAACATGAATTATCTGGTATAGTTTCTGCAGGTCAGGAATTTGGGAGCCGCTTAGCAGGGTGGCGGTGGTTCAGGGTCTCTTATAAGGTTGCAGATGAGCTGTCAGCCGGGGCTGCAGTCATCTGAAGGCTTGACCAGGGCTGGAGAATCTGCTTGCATGATGGCACCCTCAATGGCCATTGGCAAGAGGCCCCAGGTCCTCATCATGTGAACCCATCCAGAGAGCTGCTGGAGTATCCTCAGTGAAGAGCAGTTGGCTCTTCCTAAGCAAGTGATCCAAGAGAGCAAGATGGAAACTACAGCATCTCTTAGGACCAAACCTCAGAAGCCACTCTGTCATTTCTGCAAGATCCTATTGGTGACACAGGTCAGCTCTATCCAGTGTGGGGAAGACTTCCCATGGGCCTGAACGTTAGGAGGCAAAAATTATTGGCAGCCCTATCTTGGAGCCTGGCTACCGCAATGTGCCCTCTGGTCCTCAGTGATTCACACCCCCCCCCACCTCACTTGTCTAATTCCTTCCCCCTCTCCCGAGTTCTTACAAAGTCTCACCCCATCCCAGCATCAGCCTAAATTCCAGGATCTCATCATATAAATCAAGTCCAGGTACTAGTCACTGGGGCTAGTTCCTTAAGTTCAGCTTCTCAAGTCCCATTTCCAGCAGTCTGAAGGTCTGTGCACTAAAGAGATGGGTTGTCTGTCTTTCACACGCCCAACGTACACTGGTGGGCCAGGCATAGCATACTGCGGTGGACACGCCTTCTGTTCAAAAAGGAAAAACAAACACACAGGAGTCCTTTCAGTCCTTCAGCAGTTCTGAAGTCCAGCCAGGAAAATGTTTCAAGGTCCCTGATTAGGACTTAGGCCTATTCTTGCTCAGAAATGACCCTCCGTGGCTCTTGCCTTTGCCCTCTGGCTCCTTGGATCAGCCCTGTGAGTCCTCCTATCTTTTCCATGAAAGGTATCACACGTTTGCAACTGCCTGGTTTTATAGTCAGCTACCTGCCTATAGACATGAGGACTTCTTCCGTTTTTGTGCGTCTCTGCCTCCAGCAGTCCACATTGGTCATGTTCCTTATTGAGGTTCACCCTAGCAGGCAAAAGCCATGCCCACATATTCCTTTGACACAGGCCCTCCTCCGCCCTGGGCTTCTGCCAAGAGTGGGAGGGATAGCACTCCGTAGAAGCCCTGGGCCCAAATCAATCTCTGAGACACCGGCTCCGATGGTTCTACATTCTCGACAAAGGATATTAAAGGTTTTACACTCAGCTTCGTCTTCAGAGCATGTTTTCCTGAGAGTGGTCTGATTTGATCTTTGCCCAGAACCTGTGTCTTAGGTTTCATTTGCCACGCGGCGAGGCAGAGAATCTTCCAGCCCAGTCGAGTCCCAGCTTCTTGTGATTCAACGTCCCTCTGTTGGCCGCTCCCCCCTCCCACGGTTCACAGGAAGTGCCAGGCTCCGTCACCCAGTTCATCGGGAACATTTTCTACTTCCCCCATCACCACAGGCAATGTGTTACAGAACTTCCTGCCACCGCATGTCAGGGATCCTTATAAGAAGAGAGAGATCAGGGATGCCCACACGTGGAGGAAAGGCCATGTGAAGACACAGAAAGAAAGTAGCTAGCTACACCAACCCCGATGGCATCTTGACCTTGGACTTCTAGCCTCCGGACTGTAAGAAATACAATCCTATTGCTTAAGCTGCACAGTCTGTGGCATTTTGTTATGACAGCTGAGCTGACCATTGCAAAGCCCGCCCACTGTTGGAGAGGACAATCCACGGGTGTGAATACCAGGAGATAATAACCCTTGGTGCCATCGTGGAGGCTGGCCGCCACACAGAGACACCCAGTCCAAATCCTAAAGACACAATTAAGGTGCACACATGCTGTACACACTTGCTCCGGAGAATTAGCTGATAAGTTTCAGGAGAGCCAGACGGTTGTTAAAGCACGGAAACAACTTCTCTCCCATTTGGCAAATAGGTGCAGCTTGAAACTTCCTAAAGCACCTCTGTCCGCCCCCCCCCCCCCGCCCCATGCCTTCCCACTGCCCCAGCCATCCCGTCCCTCCCTTAGAATCCTCCCCACGGGGATCTCCAAATGATCCAGCAGCTAGAGGGTTTGTTTTGAACTGAGACAAGCCAGTTTGGTCATACATGGCCCTTGGGTTCTCATTGAAAGGTAACAGGAACAGTAAAGACGTTTGGGGTGGGCGGGGGAGACTGCTCCAGCCCCTCTCTGCCCGAGTGTAAGGAAAGCAAGTCTCAGATAATGCTGCCTCCAGTAGCAAAGGGGTCCCAAACCTCACTCAGCCTGTTCTGTAGGTTTGATCAAGTCCAGGCTCTCTGTCCTTTAAGGGCTCCAGCCATCACCTGATAGAAAAGGCTCAGTCAAGACAGCCAGGACAAGGTCACAGAGGCATCTAGAGTTATCTAAACCAAGCCTGAAAAAAAAATTAAATTAAATTAAAATTTAAAAAAATAATAAACCAAGCCTGAACCCAAGTCCCTCCTGGGGAGCATGAGGGAGGGGCTGCCCAGTGCTTCAGCTCACCTGCAGGCAGTCTCTTCCTCCTTTTGGCCACTGGGAGCCTGTTCATAGAGCATGCACAGTAATGGGCCACCCTTTTTTTACCAACAAAAACTCATTTATGGCCTTCGGCTTGCTAATTTGGAAAGTGTCAAGTGTCATAGCTGCCTCTGGACTGCACCTGTCCAGTGTAATGCTGCCCGGCCACCCCAGGCAGGGGGACTCCTGATTAGGGCGACTGACTTCCCCTAGGCTGAAAGGTAAACAACTTGCTATATATAGCATCAAACAGACTCCGCTGAATGTTGAAAAAATAAGCCACAGGCCTTGCGACAGACATTAATGTGCCACAGGGGCTTCCAGAAGTCGGCTGGACGTTATAGTCAAAAGCCTGCGCCATAGAATTATTGGTTTTTTGTTTTGTTTTGTTTCGTTTTGTTTCGTTTTTTGAGATCCCACTTCTCCTGTATTCCTTTCAAAAAAAAGTCCAGTTATAGATATTAGCAGGAAATGAGACATCAAGTAAAGAAGGAGGAGCACAAGAGGGAAAATGTTCTAGGCCTGTGCTTTCTGGTGCAGTAGCCACCAGCCACACGCAGACTGAGCTAATGTAGCTAATGTGACAGAGGAAATAAATGTTTAATTTACATTAATTTAAATTTCAAGACCGATACCTGATTCAGTTATTGGAAGGCTTGGAGCATGCCTGGAACATCTTGAGTATGCAAATCTACTTCTTCAACTGCACGTTTTTTTGTGAAACCCAAATACAGATCAAGTCTTCCCATTGAAAATTTAGCTTCCAAATTGAAAGGCAACGTAAGTGTAAGATGAACCCTGAGTTTCAAAGACTTAGTGCCCAGAAGAAAAAGAATGTAAAATATCTTGATCTTTTTGGTCTTGATGATGCGTGGAAATGATCATTTTTTAATGTACCGGGTTAAATAGAATATATTTCGAAATCAGTTCCACCTTTTTCTTTTTTTACCTTTTTAATGTACCCAGTACTAAATTTAAAGTTTAAATTGTCTTATGTAGCTCTCATTATTTTTCTATCAGACTGCACTGCTCAGTGACCCTCCCGGGGAAGGCCTTCTGCTGCCCCTTATTCCACCCAGCTCTTGCCCCCTTCCGTCACCGTCACCCTTAGCAGACAGCTGCCTTCCAGAATTCCTGGGGAGGAAGCAGGAAGGAATTCCACAGAGAGAGGGAGTCGCCCGGGCCCAGGGCCCACCCACTCCCCACGCAGGATGCTGACCCAATGTGGAAGACACATTCTCAGGGGTGGTGTGAGCACACCTGCTGTCCGAGCTGTGAGGCCAGCGCCCCCAGCAGGCCCTCTTCCCTAAGCCCTGCCCGTCCACAGCCCTGTAGGCCTCCATCAGAGACAGGAAGCCAACTGCGTAGGTGGGTAGGAGGGGAGCTTTCTTTTCTGGACTATTTCTAGGGGGACCAGATGGTTTTGCATGGACTGTGCACCATGGAGTGTCTCCCTTCCTGTTGATTGCCAAGGACTGGGTTAGGGACTCACTTGATGGAGTTTTAGCAGCTGCCTAATGAAACTGGTAAAGGGACCAAGTGTCCTGCTTTGCCAGGCACTGCGGGGCTTCCTGAGATGGGGGACTCTCAGTACCAAAGCCAGGAAGAACCCGGGCAAACCGGAATCAGGCATGTTCCTTCTTGCTCCAGGGTCTCAGGCCACGTTCCTCCAATGGGACTGGAGACTGTCCAATGTCTCCCACTGGTCCCGCCCACTGCCCACTCTGGGCACTCGCTGTCCCTTCCACCTAGAATGCTGTTTCCTCCCCTCTACACTTCATGAAGTCACTTGCCTTTCAGTGCATGGCTTGAGTGTCACTCCCTCAGGCGTTAGCCGGGGAGAGGGTGTGACCCCAGGTCCAGCCACACCAGGAGGTGTACCCCAGACGGTTCTGGTGCTGACACAGGGAGGATGGATGAGAGCCCCTTTCCTTCCACACGCCCGGGACCACTCATCCAACACACAAGGCCACGCATTCACCAAGCACCACGGGCCTTTGACTATGTCCACTCATGCTGCCGACAAACACATCCAAGACCTGGGGGAGAAAATCATTGGCTCTGAAATCCATAAAGAAAAATGTGGAATCAAAGTGAATAAGTGATGAAATAAATGTCCACAAATGTGACAGTGCGTACTTCATTAATTGTTAATGGTAACATTCATTAATGTTTCATCACCTTTGAAAACAATTGGTTCAATTTCTCACTTCACAAGAAGACAAGAATGTGCGGTGTATGCCCAGAAATCCATCAATGGGAAATTTCAAACGTGCCGCTTAGAGCCAAATGATCTCAAAAGCAGGAATATAGAAATCTTCTCAAAAGTTTCTACACCAAAAAAAAAAAAAAGTTTCTACACCAAAACAAACTTATTTGGTGTTAATGTGAGTGAATCATGGTATGTTTGATGGAAAAAAAAAAGCAGGAAAACCTAAATGTCTACCAAGTGGATCCAAGTTAAATATGTTTGGCACATTCATACATGGACTGTGGTGCCTGGCTGGCTCGGTCCATGGAGCATGCAACTCGATCTCAGGGTCATGAGTTCCAGCCCCACGTTGAGTGTGGAGATTACTTAAAAATAAAATCTTGGGGCACCTGCGTGGCTCAGGCAGTTAAACATCTGCCTTCAGCTGAGGCCATAATCCCGGGGTCCTGGGATCGAGCCCTGTGTCGGGCTCCCTGCTCAGCGAGGACATGCCTGCTTCTCCCTCTCCACCATCCCCAAGCTGGTGCTCACTCTCCCTCTCTCTCTCTCTCTCTCTCAAATAAATAAAATCTTTAAAAAAAATAATCTTTTTTTAAAAAAGAACATAATGAAGGGGATTAAAAGGCACAAACTTCTAGTTCTTAAAAAAAAAAAGCATAGCTACAAATATGGACATTGGAGGATGTTTTTGATATGTTGTCAAGTGAAGAAGCAAGCTGGGGAAAAATCTCTGCAATAGAAATCCATTTTTGGCTTTTTCTTTAAGGATATAATTGCAATAAAAATCGCTAACGTTTAGTACTTAATGTAGTCCTCGGGGGCGGGAAGCTTCTTCTGGAAAGAGAGGCTTTTTCTGTAAATATTTTAGGCTCTGCGGCTATACTGTCTCTGTCACAGCTACGCAGCCCTGCTTTTGTAGCTGGAAAGCAGCCACCGACAGTATGTCCATGAATGACTGTGGCTGTGTTTCAGTAAAAGTTTACTTACAAAAACAGCTGGGAGGCCAGATTTGTCCCTGGTGCCATAGTTTGCCGACCCCTGCTCTACACCGTTACTGCACTTCATCCTGAGTGCCCTTGATAACAGTGCCCTGTATAACATGTAAGTTAGGTAACTAAGGCTTAGAGAATAAGTGGCCTGCCCAAGGTCACCAGCTCTTGCATGATGTAGCAAAAAAGCCTAGCAAGGGACCCGCCAAAGCGAATCGGCACGGTTACCCCTGAAAAGGGGAGGGACAGTCCCTTCCCTTTCTGATACTTCAGTGATGCCTTCTTCATCGCTTTGCAATGAATGTAGACATCGCCTTGCAGTGTTTCACAGCAGCAGGGAAAGAGTTTGAAAGTAGTCTAAAAATATCCTTCCCGACCTCGGGGACACTCACAATGTCCTGTGTGCTCTCTGTCGATCCCGTGCGTTAGTGTGGACCGATGCTGTGGAGCTGTCGGAACAGTCAGTGGTCGAAGGAATTTCCAGGGCAGGACCTTCCAGGGACATTTACGTGGACCGGGACCCAGCCCAGCAGGATAAGGTGAGGGGTCTCGGGAAGGACAGAGCTATCGCAGCAGAAGAGCCTGCGGAGGGATTGCCTCTTGTCCTCTGGGCTCTAGAAGTGCCTTTTTCACTACATCCAAGAAACCACCTTTTAGTCCTGGGACATTCAACCAAAAGTTTGATAACTGCTCATTTTATCCCAAATCACAACATCTACAAGCATGAGGCTTTGAGCACCTACCGCGGGCTGGACTGTGTCCTGTGCCCTTAATGTTCAATTGGCTCATTAATCTTCACCGGCTCCAAAATAGGTGTTATCCCCCTCACTTTACAGATGAGGGAGCCGAAGCTCAGAGGGGTTCAGTAACCTGCCCAGGGTTGCACCCTGGGAGGGCAGCGCTGGGATTCAAGCCAAGGGCTGGTTAACTTGGAGGCGGGCACTCCTGACGCCCACACGGTGACCTTGAGTGGTGGGACAGTGGTGGGGAAAACCTGTTTCCTGCAGGAAGAAGTGAGCACTGACGTGGAGGACTGAGCCAGGACAGAGGCTCCCTGAAGAACCAGAGAGGTTTAGGATGAAGTGAGAGTGCGAGCCAGAGCAGGTGAAGCCCAGCCATGCTGGGAAGGGTCCAGGGTGATGTCTCCTTCCAGAGACACAACCTGAAATTAGCCTAAGAGGAGCAGTCCTGCGATGTCATACCTCCTTCAAGACCAGGACCTGAGCCTGTGGCAATTCTCCGCATTTGTGAGGAGCAGAACCATTTGGGGTCCTGGAGAGCCGTGGGCATCGGTGACTGCAGGTGGCAGGTGTGCCCAGAGCAGACCTTGGAGAGGTGTTGCCGTGGGGCGAGCAGCCAGGCTCGGATGCTGTTACCAGTTCTCTACGGCTGCGTGCAAGCCGCCCCAACACTTAGTGGCTGAAAATGGCAATTTATTGGGTACCCGGCTGGCTCAGTCAGTAGAGCCTACGACTCTTGATCTCAGGGTCAAGAGCTCAAGCTCCACATTGGGCATGGAGCCTACTCAAAAGACAAACAAAAACAAACAACCCAGCAACTTATTACTCCCCAGAATTGACAAGTTGACCTGGAAGCTTCTTCTGCTGGTGTCCCCTGGCTTCACTCATGCCACTGTCATCAGCCAGTGGCATGGCCCAGCTGGTGGTCTCGGATGGCCTCATTCCCACGTCTGGGACCTCAGCCGGCGTGCCTGGAGTGATGGGCCCCTCTCTGCACTCGGTTTACCATCCGGGGCTTCTTCACTGGCCCGAGCCTCCGGGAGGGCCAGAACAGAAGCTGTAGGGCCTTCTAAGCACTTGTCTGGAGATTGTTCTTCAGCACTTCTGACCTCTACTATTGGTCAGAGCAAGACACAGGACCAGCCCTGATTTAGGGGCTGGGGACGTAGCTTCCACTACTGTGGTCGTTTCTCCATCCACCCCAGTTTTAAACTGGAAATAGAATCGCAGCCACATTTATAATCTTTTCTATTTAGAAACCATTTATGCCCTGACTTTCCAGGATTCCTTCAAATGCAGGTGCCAATAAGCACATTAGCTTAAGGGAGGAAAAAAAAAAGAAGGCATTTTTGGGGGTCATCTTCTTAAAAATGTTTAAAGCCCGCTAGTTTCAGGCACGGCTAGATACAGGAGCTTGAGTGAGCATTTCAGCGTGCTCTCTCCTCCCCATCTCTTCCCTCTGTTTCCCTCCAAGTTTGGCTTTTTGCAACACACTGGCTTCGTGGGAAAGGACAAACTCAGGCAAACCAGCGCATAAATTTAAAGTTTGGGATCCACAAGGAGGCAAGATCCTCTCCGTCTGTAATGGATGCATGAAATCTCTGAGAAAACCCTGGTTGTCCAGCTTGGGTCACGGGCACATGAGGAGGTGGGATGGGAAGGAGCAGGGCACGTGACCAATAGTCTTATCAAGACCCCATGGGAGGGAGAGCACTCTCCCCAGGAAGAGCTTGGGGTCCTCACAAAAGGCAGCAACCACGACTGTACACCACACCTTACGGGCTTCTTTATACTCCAGGGCCCAGCACAGGGCCTGGCACATAGTAGCTGCTCAGTAAATGTTTATTGCATAAACCTCTATTCACATATTGCACAGTGAATCCGCACCTGGCTGGCCGCAATCGGATGAAACAGGCACAGCTGCCCACGAGCGTGGGATCTGTTTGATGCTAACCCTTGAAATTTTGCCACAAGCTTTTGTAGGGATTCAAAGAAAAACGCTTGGTGGCAACTGGCAATGCCAGAGAAGCTTCCTCGTGATGGAAACCCTGCCCTTGGGTCGGGGAACTGGGAGGTCATGAGGCCAATTAGGCAGCTCCCCAGGAAATGAGTTGGCCTACAAATTACTCACTTACCTCCTTCCAACCAATGGAAAATTGCTGGAAGAGCAGGGACTATTTTAAAAGCAGAAATTCTGTAGCTGCATTTGAAAATACATCTGGGGACTTGTTTTTCAGTTTTTCTGACATTTTATTGATGACTTCTGGAGAGAAGATTGGTTTTTTTTTTTCTCTCTCTCTTTTGTGGGGAGAAGCCTAACAAATTCTTGGGTTGCAGAGCTCTTTCTTTTGGAGACATGGAGAAGTGGGTTAATTATGCCTGTGGGTAAAGTCGGCCGGCAATTTTTTTTTCCAACCCAAAGTTTACATGAGCCCACGCAAATAAATCACCGTTCCTGTCCCATTCGCTTTGCAGACTCAGTTATCTGGAGTAAATTTTTACGTGAATAACGCAAAGAGGCAGGAAACACCAGAAGGGAGGAAATGAAAATACATATTTCAGAATGTATTAAATTTTTTAAGTTGAATAATAGTCCTCACTATATGCAGGATGTGGTCAAATAGAGTATTGTCCTAACTACCTTTCCTGGGTCCCCACCGTGCTAGGCTGAATATTGTAAACAAAAACATTATAAATAAACTCCCCAGCAACAAAAGTTCCCAGGTCGGGTGGTGGTTCTCAACATGAAAGTATAATTTTACAGGAAAGGAAATTTTCAGCCTGTGAGGTATAAACATCTATTACAGGAGCCTGTATACAAGTATATCATTTTCACCAAACTCTTGTCTCTGTGAGGTTTTCCAAGTGGCAGAGACAACCTTGAAAGCCCGCTTCCTCCCTCCCCTCCCCACCCCCGTCCCCTTCCCAAGAGAATTACACCGTGTTTTCCTTATATATTTTTTTTTTTTAATGGGCTCGGTCTTGCCCGCGGACCCACACCTTAGTGAACTCCCCGTCTGGCCTCCACCCAGGATGAAATCATTCTGCTCCTGGGGAAAGAAATCAGCCGTCTCTCGGATTTTGAACTCGAATCCAAATACAAAGATGCCGTGATAGCAAACCTGCAGAATGAAGTGGCCAGCCTGAATCAGAGGCTGTCGGAGGCAACCACGTCCAGGCGAAAGTTCCAGGTTCTGGATGAAGACATCGATGACAAACAGAGTGAGATCCAGAGCCTGAAAAACCAGGTAGGACTCGGAGACAAGTTGGCAGAGGCCTTAGGGTCATGACACAGGGTGACAGCTCCCGGGTAGAGCCAGGGGAGCGTGGAAGGAAGCCCCCCAGGTAGATGGAAACGTGGTGGCCCTGGTAGTGTGGTGGGTATGAGCACAAATCCCAGGAACTGGGGGCATGGCCGGCTCCTACCCTACTAGTAGAACCACGGTAACTTCTGTTAAGCCCCCACAACGTGCAGGCACTGGGGCCGGTGCTGTAGGTTCATTGGCTCACATAAACCGCAGGGTCCTCTGACACGTGCCATTCCACAGACAAGGAGACTGAGGCAGGCTCAGAGCCCCCTGGGAACTTGTTCAGGTCACATAGCAAGTTAGAGGGGGCAGCGCATGGTAAACACGGGTCTGCCCCTTGCAGACCCTATGCTCTCACCCCACCTCCTGTCCCTACCCAACTCCCTTGCTTCAGTGACACTGTCTCTCACATCCACCCCAGCCGGGCTCCAGCAAGAGCTCTGGCCGGTCAGCTGGAGAGAGGGAGCAGAATCCCCCATCATCCAACCCCACCCTGAAGGCAGTTGCTGGTTCACTTTAGGGAGCTTCATCAAACAAAAATTCCCCTCCTAGAATTTCTGCATTATCCTTGAGACTAGTTAAAACTGGCCGTTGATCTGCTACATAAATTATATGTCAACAAAGTTGATTTGAAAAAACAACAAACTGGCCTGAATCGTGGCCTCGGTGCGTAATGTTGCCTAAGGCTGTGGTCATGCTTGGGGCCTCTGTTCTCTGCTTCCCTGTTCGCTGCCTTCCCACCCCGACCCCAACCAACTCAAGGTGCGTGGCCTCAATCCTAGAAACGGTGCCCCCAGGAAGGGACTTAGGTTGCTCAAGATGAACCTAGGAGATTCTACTGGGAGATCGTAAGCTCCATGACAGCAGGGAGTGGGCCCAGCTACCATCTAGAACGCTGATAGGACCGTGTCTGTTTGTCCATTCACTCAAGTAAGATTTGTGGGGTGCCTCTCTTGTCCCATGCCCTCTTCTGGGCTCTTCTCCTTTCTGGGAGCTTGTCTCTTTGCCCTGTGCCTCTGGTGTCATGCAAATGAAAGCCCGAAGCTGAGAAACGCTCTTAACTTGGCAGAGAATGAGGCAGGTATGATCTTTGCCTTCCCTCGGTTATGTTCTTAACAGGCATGAGACAGACTTAATAAGTGAATCTCATATTCACACAACAGATGACTCTCCGTTGGATGTGTTCTGGGAAAAGCAGTGAAAGTAGTAGATCCCATAGGAAGGACGACTTGACAGCTGCCTTGACAGGAAGCTGACTCCTTGACGAGCATCTTGTTCTTGATCGGAGCCCACTTTTGCCAATGGACAGAGTGACATCTCTTTGGGTTACCCTCCCATCTCAGAACTCTCCTGAGTACAAGTGGTGTGTCTTGCCCAGGTGCGCGGACACAGGTGAACGATTCCCACATCATCTTTTTTTTTTTTTTTAGTCAAATACATGTGACATATGCTGTGTGATCCTCACTTATCTTTGAACATCAGTAGGTCATGATTTGAGTCTTGCTGAAAGTGGCTGGTGATATCTGGAGCGGGGGGGTGGGGGAATGTTCACAAAGAAAGCGCCTAGAAATAATCACACCGATTCATCATACTGTCGCCTCCCCCCGGTTGATCGTCACTTGTAACTGAAAGAGACTATTTTGTTACAAGGCGCATCCGAACTGGAGGCCGCAGTGGGTCTGAACCCAAATCAAGTTGTATCAGCTCACATCGTCGTATCCTAAATACTGTACCACCTGCAGAACATTCAGCCACAGGTGTGAGCCCCGTGGCAGGTTGATTTATTGATCTGATTACTTTGTAGGCTCTTCCCCCGTCCCCCTGAAAGGGTGCGCGCCAGGACCTGCTCCCAGGGGTCTTCCATCTGCTACAGCATCTCTGGGAAGCGCCTGCCTCTGCGTGTTCTTGAAGGCCTGTGCTAATTAGCAGCCCAGTTATTCTCTCGAAGCCGTCCCCGTCGCGCTGTCCGCTTTCTTGCCACTCGGCGCCCATCATATTACACAGGACAGCAGACCTCGACCTTCTCGGGATTATGCCCATCACAGACGGTGTGGAGCCTTTCTTTCCCACCCGGCCCCAATCAATTCAAGGTGCGGGGCCTCAATCCTAGAAATGGTGCCCCCAGGAAGGGACTTAGGTTGCTCCAGATGAACCTAGGAGATTCTATTCCTAGAATCCGTTTCTTCGGAAAGAAACGAAGAGGTTTGAAGACCATTTGGAGTTTTCTTGTATTCGGAAATCCTAAAACCCCGAAGCATAGATTGAATTCTCTTCTATCTGTCAGAAGCAGAAGCACGGGCATCTTTGGGCAGGTGGGCATACGCTTTGCCATCCTTTCTGGGAGCTCGTCTCCTCGTGCTGTGGCTCTGGTGTCGTGTAAATAAAGGCACGAAGCTGAGAAGAGCTAGAAATGCCCTTAACGTACCTTTTAGGGGAAAGTTGCATGTCTCCCACAGAGAACAGTAAGAGGTGAAAGAAAAGTTTTGGCTCGAAGTCTCAAAAAGCACAAACATGCAAAAGTAGAGCCTCGGGGAGGGTGGAGGACAGAGTCATCTATGTCCCCACCACCTTCTGGCACATGCCCTCTTCCCAGCGTCTCAGATCCCCCAGGGAGAGAGGAAGTGTCACGGCCCCAGTTGTCACAGAACCTGGACAATGATGGTGCGTGAAATGAGCCAGGGAACTTGTGACACCTTGATCCTTCTGTTAAGTCTACCAGAGTAAGAACGACAAGGGCTTCAGGGACAGAAACCGGGACCGAGGACTGTGGGCGCCATCTGGTGGCAAAGGCCTCTGCGCCCTCGGCCGCCTGACCTGAGCGCCCTACCTCCCCCCCATTTTTCGTGCCACACCTGCTGCAGGATAAGAGGGTGGACAGGGACCCCCATAGCCCCGCCTAATTGCAGTCACGCGGGTGTGTAAATGAGCCTCGACGAGGCTCCCAAGTGCACCCAAAAATCTTACCCGGCTACCTTCCCCAGAGCGGGCTGGAGGAGCTGCGGCTGGGCCCACCTGGGTGCTGAGCTCGGAGGACAGTCACGGCTACCGCCTGGGTGCCGAGCGCCAGGCACGGTCCGGGCGCCTGTACACACACTAACTCATTAAAACGCCTCTGAACCAGCCCATCCCATGGGGACTCCCGCCACCCCACTTCCGGAATGGAACAGTGAGCCAGCATCTGGCCTCGCGTGCTCGTCAGCCTGTAAGTGGCAGGAACAGAGTTTGAAGGCCAGGGTCGGGCTCCCGAGCCCCTGCTGCGCCGTACAGCCTGCGGCCTGTATCCTGGCCCTAGAGCCACCTGGCAGGGAGCAAGGAGCCACCTCTGCAGCCATGTGATCCTGAGCAAGTGACCCACCTCTGTGAGACTCAGTGTGCTGCTTGCAAAATGGGGGCATGAGCGGGACCCTCGGCCTCCTGCGACGCTGTCAGTTGCCATCAGGGTAGCATCTGTGAAAGGGCTTTGTGAGCCTGGGGTGTCCTGGGAGATGGAGGCTGCTGTTGTTCGCATTCGAGGCCATTAATTCTACACCCGGCTTCCCTCTCATGAGCTCTGCTCTGCAGCCCTCGGCGCTCGATGACCCGGAACCGACAGCTGGTCTGTTCCTGGCCGAGAGTCCAGGGCGGGTAGGAAGGCACCATAGGGATCAGCTGTCCCCGGTGCCAGCTGACCCGAGCCACTTCGCGGGCACAAAGATAAGACATGCTTCGATTACATGTGACATGGCGGTCCCTGAAGGAACCTGCCCTCTCCTGTCCCTTCTGCCGGTTAGAAGTAAAAAGCTCGGTTTCCCCAGCAGCCCACCAAAGATCCATCCAAAGCTGCTGTGCAACCGCGGAGGGGTACCCGCGGATCCTGCGCACCCGGGCAAGCGCCCTCTGACTGCGTGTCGCCTCCTCCCACAGATCAGTGCCCTACAGCAAGGCTACAGCCAGGTGCTGTGCCAGACCCTGTCTGAGAGGAACTCGGAAATCACATCCCTGAAGAACGAGGGTGAGAACCTGAGGAGGGACCATGCCGTCAGCTCAGGTGAGCTCTCTCTGATGGGGGGCCTGAGAGCTGCCCCCTTCCCCCTCCTCCCCTGGCCGCAGCAGACATCACCAGTCCACCGCTGCCCGGCTGCACGCTGATCCGGGGTGCGGCCTCGGCGATCTTCTCAGCGGCCTGTGTCCCCGAGTTCAAGTACAACCAGCTCCTCGGGCAGGGCCTGATACCCGTGTGCGTGAAGGTTATCACTCAGCTATGTCTGGCGAGCACCCCAGGGAGGACACGGGACGCCGTGGGGCTTGGGCGCTTCCACGGGCCAGCTTGCCTTCAAGCTAGAATGTGGGCAGAGTGGGGTCACCGCGTTAGGGGCCTGGTACACTCGGGCCCAAGTGAAAACATTTCCTAAGTGGCCAGCAGAGGCTGCACCCTACAGACCTCAGGGTGGGGGCCCACACGCCCTCTGGAGACCAGCTGTTTCTCACCCTGGATCCTTTCATTCATCCTACGTGTTTATTGAGCGCCCACTGGGTATCAGGCCCTGTTCCGGGGCTGGGGACAGAGAGCCCTGAGCACAGCGCTCCTGTACTCCCAGGGTTCGCGTCTCTGAGCGGGTGACAGGCACTAAAAGTAAACCCACAGTGAATAAGCAAGCCCGTTTCGGAGAAAACTGGCCCAGTGTGGGAGCGAGGTGCTTGAGGGGCAGAAATGAAGGGAGCATATAGCTTGGTGGGCGGGCGAGGACAGGCCTTTGAAGAGGTGGAAAGGGGAGAGCAGTCAGGACACCAGAGGGAACAGTGTTCCCAGCAGAGGGATCACAAGTGCAAAGGGCCTGAGGCTGGGGCCAGGTGGCCATGCAGGAGGAGCTGGAGGCGAGTGGGGCTGGAGTGGGGTGCGCATGGTGGGGAGGCCGGCAGGGTCAGAGAGGGAGGCAGGGGGTAGATCACTGGGAGGGAGGTCTGGGTTTGATTCTAAGGGTAATGGGAAGCCGCTGGGGTTTTTAAGCAGGAATGCCTCGAGACTGGAGGAGGGTGGGGCCGTTAACGGAGGGAGTGAAGCGGGCGCCGGGGCGCGGGCAGCGAGCCTGGACTGGGCCTGTTGCTCTGAGTGCCCGGGACGCAGCAGGAAAGCCGAGCAGAGCGCTGAGCCACGGGGGAGTCACCGTGGGTCTCTGTGCATCGGGCAGCCTGACCCCCGGCTTCTCCTCTGCCTGGCTCCACACCCGCCACCCCTACCCCAGCACCCGCCAGGCCTGTCTATGCTCTGTCCTCAGACGCCACCCTCTCCACTCGGGGAGTGGACGACCCTGGGCTGGGGGAACACGGGGTGGGCTGGACCCGCTCAAGGTGTGGTCCCCAGACCGGTGGCACCAGCAAGCCCCGGGCCCTCGTGAGAACCGCAGAGTCCCGGGCCCCAGCCCAGAATGTCCTGCACCGCAGCCGCACTTCGGTGGGATCCGGGGGCTCGTATACACACAGTCGAGCTTGAGAAGCTCAGGGCCGGGTTGCGCTGCGGGAGCGGCCCTGGGTCTCCGTGGCTTCCGACACGCGGGCTGGTGTCTTGCCTCCACCTGGTGTCCGTCGGGCGTCAGCAGGGGATTTGCTCAGTGTAGCCACTCAGAGACCAGGCTGACAGGCCATCGTGACGCCCACTGACCTCCACACCACAGGTCGGTCCGGTCCCGCCCCACAAAGCTTGAAGGCAAGTCCCCGAGGGATCCACCCGTTGCAAAGAGTCCTGTGACAGAGCTCTGGATCCCATTCATTTCACATCCTTTTTTGACTGGCAGCTACCAATCAGATGGGGCATAATGTTCTTCCAAGAAAAGAACCACCTGAGACAACCGAATCGCACAGCCTTTCCGCACCCTTCTTCCCGCTTGTCCTCAATACGAGAATCCAATAATGTGTTAGTGACCTACTGCTACGTAACCGGTTATCCCAAAATCTAATGGGTAAAACAACAACCACTGTTTATTTATCTCATCCAGCTTCTGGAGCTCAGGAATGTGGGGGTGACTTGGTTCTCAGGGTCTCCCGTGAGGCGCAGTCAGCACATTGGCTGGGCCGTGAGCTGGCCCTCTCTGCTCCCCACGGTGTGGGCCTCTCCCTCGGCCGCTTGAGTGTCCTCACAGCGTGGCGGTCGGCCTCGCCCAGCGTGTGAGCCGACGGAGACCGAAGGGAAAGCCGCGATGTCTCCTACGACCCCCCTAGGAAGTCGCAGTCCGTCTTTCCCACAATATCATCCTGGCTACCCACGTCAGCCCTGCTCCTGGCGGGAGGGGCTGCGCCAGGGCGTGACCGCTGGGGCCATTTTAGAAGCTGGCTACCACAAAATAAAATAATAGGTGCCCTGTAACGAACGCTGTGGGTCAGCCACTCTCCTGTGTTCTTTATATGTCTTTTTTTTTTTTAATTTTTTATTTATGAGATAGAGAGAGGCAGAGACACAGGCAGAGGGAGAAGCAGGCTCCATGCACCGGGAGCCCGATGTGGGACTCGATCCCGGGTCTCCAGGATCAGGCCCTGGGCCAAAGGCAGGCGCCAAACCGCTGCGCCACCCAGGGATCCCCTCTTTATATGTCTTTAACCCTTATCATAACTTCTCGGGGAGACACAGTAAGATACTGATAAGGAAAATAACGTGTCCAGGAACACCAGGCTACTAAGTGGTGGTGAGCGTGAATCCGACCGCCCCGCTGACAGCCTCCTTCTGCCACAAGCCTTTTTATGGCCTCTGGAGAAAACTCCTGGGCCTTCCCCACACTGGGCCTCGGTTTCCCAGCCCCATGGCGTGGCCTCTCCTGCCAAGCCTGAGCCCACAGGGGCCCCCCAAAGGCTCTTCTTCTCCCGGCAACACTCGCTGACTTCTTGTTCTCGCCGCCGTCTTAAGCAAATGCTGTTCAGTGCATTTCAGCATCACCCCTGTCCCGGCTCTGGGAGCCTAGACACAAGCTCCTCCGGTGCAGGTGAGCACCAGGGGCGGCCCGGGCTTGGAAGGGGCTCGGCCACAAGTTGGCTGACAGCTGTGGTGGCGGTCATCCTTCCTGCCCCTTTGACCTCTGTGAGTCTTTATATATATATAAAGATTATTAAATATCTATGTAAAATTTATGTGTTTGTTTGCTTGTTTGTTTGTTTATTCATTCATTCATTCATTCATTCCCCAGGGATGGTGTCATCTCTGCAAAAAGAAGTGTTCACAAGGGATGAGGAAATTCAACAGCTCAAACAGGAGGTGAACCAACTAAAAAGTGAGAACAAAGAAAAGGATCACCAGCTTGAAGCCCTCAGTTCCAGAGTGAGTGTTGGGTCACCGTCATCATACTGTAGCTGTCCCCAAAAAGCAAGGAGAGCAGAGTCCCATGACTCATCTCTCATACCCTGGGCCCCGGCTTTAAATGTCACTCCCATCTCTCCCACCACTGTGAGATGAGGCCGGTGCCCCAGGGCATAAGGAGGGCACAGGAGGACAGCCGCTGGGTGGCCCAGAACACGAAAGGCCCAGCGGGAGAGACCAGCGGCAGGGGCCAGGTTCTTTGCAAGTTAAAGAGCTTTTTATTTTATTTTTTTAAGATTTATTTATTTATTTATGATAGAGAGAGAGTGAGAGAGAGAGAGAGGCAGAGACACAGGAGGAGGGAGCAGCAGGCTCCATGCCGGAGCCTGACATGGGACTCAATCCCGGGACTTCAGGATTACGCCCTGGGCCAAAGGCAGGCGCTAAACCACTGAGCCACCCAGGGATCCCCTTAAAGAGCTTTTTAAATGTAACTTTGAGGGGCGCCTGGTGGCTCAGTCGGTTAAGTGTCTGCCTTCGGCCCAGGTCATGATCCCTGGAGTCCTGGGATCGAGTCCCACATCGGTCTCCCCCTGCTCAGCGGGGAGCCTGCTTCCTCCTCTGCCCCTCTCCCTGTGCGTGCTCGCTCTCTCGCGCGTGCTCTCTCTCAAATAAATAAATAAAACCTTGAAAATATAACCATATATGACTTCGACTCTGCGAATGGTGCCTTCCATCCTGACTTTAGAATCCCGATGCCGCAGAGTAAGGTTTCTCAGCATGAGTGTGCTCTCTTGCAATGAATCCAGCTGAAACCGAAGAGCCGTCACCCCAGGCGGCAGCTCGGGGACACACGGTGCCTGACTGACCCAGTGCTCCGTCTGCGGGGATGTCAGGGGGTGAGAGCCCCAAGTCCTAAAGAAAAGGCCTGAGAAGTACCAGTCCGGTGCTTACACGGTACTCAGTTTGGAACTCAGAAAACGCAGAGCGTGACCTTCGGGGTCAGACAGGCCAGGATCCAAGCCCAGGCTTTGTCTCATGACTTACTTGCCTCCGTGTCGCATCGGCCAGGCACGGACAGGAAAGTGATGTTCTGAGAAGTGGGAGGCTGATTTCAGTGGCCCTCTCCCGCCCCTGCCCCCGCCAGCCGCCGGGCGACGGGTCCCTACCCTCACTTCTCCCCGCAGACTGACTTCCTACACGCGCAGGGCACCTGCTTTGTGTGGGGGGCGTGAGTGTGCCTGTGAGTGTGTGTGTGCGTGCCGGCGAGGGGGGCAGCTTGCAGGGCCGGTGCCGAGTGGGAGAAATATGGAAAAACAACCCCGACTTGACCGTTCTGCTCACTGAAGTACATGTGGATTCTTTCTCCCCCCACTTCCCCTTCCTCGTTGACCTTGGAGTGAGGCGTTTCTCCTCCCTAACCGGTGCAGCTCTTGTGAGCATTTGGATGCCTGGCTTTCCTTTTTTTCTAATCCCCTTTGTCATGTGTGATAACTTTAGGAAAATAAAAGATGATATTGAGAAGCAAAATTGAAGAGATAAGGAAGAAAACGCTACCCCTAGAAACCCACATTCATATTTTAATGTGTATTTTTCCAGTCTTGGAAAAAAATAAATAAATATAAATTTTAACGTTTATACTATACTCTTTTTTAATTTTAAATATGTACTATTTTCCCACGTTAATGAATAAAAGCTCTTATCATCGGTCCTAAAAGCTACAGAATATTTGTCTGGAAGTACACAATGTAATTAAGTGATCTGTTGTTGGACACGGCTGTTTCTTTTTCTTTCTTTCTTTTCCTCTGTTGCTAATACTGCCAAGAACATCCCTGACCCTACAGTTCTGCTGATTTCTCTAGTCAGCGTCCTTAAGAGACAATACTAAAGTGGGGATTTCTGGGTCAAAAGAAGGCCCATCTTTATGTTCTCAATGTGTGTTGCCAAACTGCCCTCCTGAAAGGCTGTTCCATTTACCTTCCCTCCGCCAAGCAGCTGTGTTGGGAGATGCACCTTGCAGAAAGCACGAGAGCGCCTCCCTGTATTCCTGGCAGCTCTCTTGGCTGGTCCCAGGGGCAAACACACCCATCCCGCCACCCTAAGGATCCGGACTGCAAAGCTGGGTCTGTCCTGTGGTGTGGACTGCTGGCTCCTGAAGAAGCATTTACACAGATTATCCCCGGAACTCAAGAGAGGGGTGACTGACTACCACCTGCTGCAGGGCCCTGGGCGTCCCTCAGACGCAAATGGCCTCGCCTCTGGAAATTTGGGGAAGTGATTGGATTAAGCAATAGGAAATGCTCTTAGGAGCAAATGCGGGGACTTGGGGACCCACAGACAGCCCCACGTGGCCTTCTTGTGTTGTCTCTCCATAGTGCTCCGCGCTGAAAGAGTTAAGAAAGGAAGATGCTCAGAAGGAACACCAGGAAGCCCAAGGGAAAGAGTTAAAACTCTGCAAAATTGTGAGTTGAGCCTCTTCACTGCTCCGTGTCCCCAGAAAAGCTAGACTTTGACCTTCAGGGAGCTTTGGGGGGTTGGAGAGGGGTTCCATGGCCCATTAGATGGCACAAGCTGTAGGGCTTTAATGATTGTTTATTAACCTAGTCTCCTAATTCTTTGAAATGCTGCTTATAGCCTCAAAGAAGAAATGGCTGAAAGTACCGTAGAAAACACCCTCCCAGGATTCTCTGGGAAGTGCACACCGTCCCCGTGGGGCTGGACAGGAGACATGGGGTCCCTGCCCCCCAGACCTGTGGTGTCCAAACTTTCATGTTCCATCGTCAGAGTTTATCTTACACGTGGGCACTGTTATTAACACAGAATTCTTCCTGAAGCATTTTTGTTGAAATACATCCATTTTACACCAACTCATAAAAACAAAGAAAAAAAATCATTTGCCTTATATAGGCGATCACTTTGGAAATAATGAAACAACGGTGAAAATACTTGCACTAGAATGAAAACATTCAGGGACGCCTGGGTTGAGCATCTGCCTTCAGCTCAAGGCATGATCCCAGGGTCCAAGGATAGAGTCCCACATCGGGCTCCTCACAGGGAGCCTCCTTCTCCCTCCACCAATGTCTCTGCCTCTCTCTGTGTCTCTCATAAATAAATAAATAAAATATTTTTAAAAAAATAAAATGAAATGAAAACGTTCATTCCCTGTGCCAGTCGAGTCCTCTTACACGGCACCAGGCACATGTTCCCATTCATTAGGAAGTACAGCGCCTTAGACACGAGGAAGAGACGTCCTGTTCTCTGTGCCAGGAACATTGCTATTCTCTGCCTCAAAATGGGGAAAAAGAAAAATTTCATTATTCTGTCCTTCCAGACTATGTCCATTGTGGCATCCAAGCAGCCCTGATTCAGACTGATCTCAAAAATACACCCTAGGAGAAGAGCTTCTAATGAGTTGATGGATATCTTGTACTGTTTAATCCAGGGTCCATGCTGATTTTCAAAAGAAACTAATCATTTCCCTTTACCCAATTTCCCAACCATCCATTGAAAAAACATCTACTTTGCCCCACAGATGTAGAATTTTCCCCCAAGGGAAGCAATTAAGCTAATACCAGACTAGGTTTCTGCCTTAATGAACCCAATGAAATGAACTACAGAGGCTCAGGATTTTTCAGCCCAGAAGGCAACTCCCGCTTCCCATCAGGGAAGTTGACTTCCTGTTCTTGAAACTCTTTCAGCAAATCCAAGACATGGAGAAAGAAATGAAGAAGCTCAGGGAGGAGCTGAAAAAGAATTGTACTGAACAGAACATGATCTCTAAGACACTGCGAGAAAAAAGCAAGGTAAGACAAGGACAGTGTGGCCCAGTGACCCCTCTGGGCCAGGCCTTCTGCACGTATCATCTCAATCTCCCAATGACTCCGCGTGGTCAATACCGGTATTAACCCCACTTTATGGTTGAGAAACTGAGGCTCACAGAGGTAAACGATGTTAGCCAAGTTCACTCAGATAAAGTAGCTGTACTTCTCAGAACTTGGACCCGCGTCTATCTGACTCCATGCTCCTGTGTGTAACCACAAGTCTAGACTGACTTCAACTCTTATTTGTAAAATTTATCCAGAAGAGAACTGATCCATTAAATCAAGTTTGCTAATGGTGTTGCTCAAACTTAAATGCTCTTATGGATATTTTTGGCCATGTGGCCTAGCAGTCATTGAAGAGGCATATTTTTTAAAATCTCATGATTGTGGATTTGTGTATTGCTACTTTTAGTATTGACAACTTTTGCTTTGTATATTTTGAGGCCGTGTTACTAAGCGCCTATAAATTTAGAATTTTAATACTTCTCATTGGAGAAAAAAAAAAAAACCTTTGATCATCATAAAATGTCCCTCTTCATCTCTAATAGATTTTTCCCCTTAACGTCTACTTTGTCATTAATGCAACTTTGGCAGTGGGATGCCTGGGTGACTCAGCTGGCGTCTAACTCTTGATTTTGGCTCAGGTCATGATCTCAGGGTCCTGGGATCAAGCCCCACATCAGGCTCTGTGCTCAGTGCAGAATCTACTTGACCTTCTCCCTCTCTCTCTGCTTCTCTCTCTCCCTCAAATAAATAAAATGTCATAATATATGTGTGTGTGTGTGTATATATATATATATATATATATATATATATATATATATATACTCTAGAAGCCCTACTGCTTTTCTTTTGAAAAGAAAAAAATACTGCTATTTTCATAGCATATCTTGTTCCTACTCTTTCTGTCAGTCTTTGTTTTAAGTTTTAGGCAATCTCTCTTCTAACTAGCATATCATCTTTATAAAATCTGCTTTAACAGTCTTTGTCTCTTGGTCCATTTACATATAATGTGGTTGCTGGTTTGTCGGGATTTAAATCTACCTTCCTGCTTGGTGTACAAACTGTGTGATGCTCCCTTTTCTTCCTTTCATGCCCTCTTTTGAGTTAGTGGTTTTTGTTTCCATCTTCTCTATTAGCTTGGAAATGCCTTCCTCTTTTACTACTCTCTTCGTAATAGCAAGACAACAGCATTCAGCCTTGACTTACCAAATCCAATAGTAATTGAGTTTCTCATTCTTTAACTCTTCTTCTCATGGTCAACCTAATGGCTATAATCTGCATTCTTGACTTACCAAGATCCAACATTAGTTGATAATTATGCCCTTCTCCTTGGTAAGGAAATGACTGTGGAACACTAACTTCACTCACCCCCTCCAGATTTGTGTGCCACTGTTGTCATTTTCTAAATGATATTTTATTTTATTTATTTTATTTTTAAGTAGGCTTCATGCCCAGCGTGGAGCCCAATACAGGACCCGAACTCATGACCCTCCAGTCGGGGCCAGAACCAAGATCAAGAGTCAGACACTTAGCCAGCTGAACCACCCATGTGCCTCATCAACTATTCCCTATTTGTAAACCCCAGAAGATCTAGTCACTATTTCTCTATAGTCAATATTCATGTCCATATGTTACCTTTCTTGCTTTCTTTTCTGCATCTCTGATCATCCATTTGGGATCATTGTTCTTCCATCCAAAGAACACCTTTTAGTGTTTTCCTTCAGCATGGCTATGCTGATGACAAATTCTCTCAGATTTGGGCACACGCATCTCTGGAAATGAATATTTAACCTTCATTCTTAAAACACATTTCGACTGAGTGTTGAATTCTGCGTTGACGTTGACATTCTTCTAGCGCATTACAGGTAACATCAGGTCCATCATTCCATTGACTCTCGGACGCTGTTGTTTCTGCTTAGACGTCATTTACAAGCCTAACTGTTTGCCTTTGGGTAATCTATTTTCCCTGGCCACTCTGAAGATTTTGTTTGCTCTTGATTTTTAGCAGATTTATTATGATTTATTTCAGTGTGGACTCATTTTTATTTACCTGTTTGGCGTTCGTATGGGCTTCTTGCATCCTTGGCTGGGTGTTCGGCATTAGTGTGGCACTCGGGTGACCTACCACACAGGCAGCAGGTTGCTGCTGAAGGCTTTTGAACAGAGAACTGGTATGATGACTTGTGATCAATGGTTACGGTGAAGATAATAGCTAAAATTTCCCATGTACTGGGCACTATGCCAAGCATTTCATCTCTTTCACCGATCTATGCTCTCCGTTTTACAGATGAGGGAATCAAGGCTCTTAGTCACTAGTAAGGTAACCAGCCCACAGCCACACTGTCAGTAGGTAACGAAGCAAAGACTGGAAGCCAGGTTTGTGTGGCTCCCGTCACTGTGGCGCAGCCACGAGCCACATGCAACTCTTCACACTGAAGTTAACCAAGATTGGGTAAAACTCCAAACTGAGTTCCCCAGTCACACCAGCCACATTGCCAGGGCTTGACAGCCCGAGGTGGCTGGTGGCTACTAGTCAGCACAGACAGGGAGCATTTCTGTCAATGCGGAAAGTTGTGTCGGACCCAGCTGCTCCACAGCCTGGCAACTCTCACAGCATAAAGAATGTGTTGGGAGGAAGTAAACCAGAGGGAGGAGCCACTTACATAGGCCAGAGGCCCTCGGTGCCTGGCAGGGGTGCTCACCAGGGTAGGGATGGAGACGTGGACTGGATGTGACAGGGGCCCGAGCCACAGGCTTGGAGATGGCTTGGCGTGAGAGATGGAGCAGGGCAGCAGCGAAGGATGACCCCAAGGGCTGGGGCAGGGAAGGTGGGGCAGATCCTTAGGTGGGGAGCCCCGCTAAAGGCAGAGTCCAGGCTGGACTTGGCCTTCCCGGCGTATGAGGGAGTCTGCTGAAATAGAAGTCAGAGCGTGTTTAGACGTGAGGGGATGTTTGCGGAGGAGGCTGAGGCCCAGGGAGCGTAGATGGCTTTGCCAACGGCCCGGCGACCCAGAGGCTCCGGGGCTGCCCCACGCTGCTCAGAAGAAAGCTCCGGGGCTCTTCTGGGTCTTTTATTACTTCTGTGACCCCCCCCTTCAGCCCCCTAAGAAACAGCTCGCAAAGTCTTTGCAGCACAAAGTCCTCAGGCTTATCTAGGGGAGTTTGCTTCCTCTCCGGAGAACCCCAGAGCCCTGGGCTCCGCAGGTGCTTCCAAAACGGCAGGGTCCCCAAGGGAGCAGCCGGGCTGCGGGGCCCGTGGCGGCCGGCAGAGGGCGGCGTCCAGCCCGGCAAGCTCGCCCGCCTCGCCCTCTCCCGTCGGGGGACAATGACCCGGCCAGTCGCCCCGCTTCCCACGGGCTGCGATTCCTAAAAGACTTTGCTTGGCAAGCCCCTGGCGCGGCTTCCGCTGGCGAGCGGCCTGGAAGCAGTGATGCCAAACGGGCACGATGATAAGGCCAAGTAATAGCATCTACCAGGTACCCGGCGTGGGCCAGTTCCCCGCGGCGCTAGAGCACGGCGCCCGGTGCACATTCCCGGCCCCCTTTGCAGAGCGCAGCGCCCGATGTGTGCACAGAGCTTTCCAGAAGTGCCGGCCCCGCTCAAAACACTGAATCCCCGCACTCACCCTGGGAGGCGCACTAGGATCACCATCCCCGCTTGGCAGAGGAGGACCCGTCCCCAGTCCTGTGGCTTGCTGGGGACCCGCAGGGGTCCTTTCCATCCCACCCCGGGGCGACTCCTGCGAGCCCGCCTCCACCCTGCACTCGCTCACCCATGACCCCTGCCCCCGCCCCGGGACCCCCGTGGCCATCAGACCTCCTCCAGGAAGCTCCCCAGAGGGCATTATGATCACATTAGCAGCGAGCACATGCTTTCATCGTCCTTTCAGGTTGAAGAGAAGCTTCAGGAGGATTCCAGAAAGAAATTGCTCCAGCTACAAGAAATGGGAAACAGAGAGACCCTCATTAAAGTCAATTTGGAAAGGGCAGTAGGTCAGGTAGGCGAGCTCCAGAGCCCCCCTCAGTGGCCCATGCTCCCCTAGGTTTTCTGCTCCCCAGCTGGTGGGGATGAGTCAGGAGGATGGTGGCCGTGGTTGGATTCCCCCTGGGACCCCAGCCGAGAAGCCGCATGTGGCTCCTGCACCCCAGGAAGCTGCCCGCACCAACAGCCCAACCCCGCTCCCCGCGGTGAACCTGCCGCGGTGCAATTCCCTTCTGGGAAGAGTCTGAACCTCTTGACCCCATGGTGTTTCTGGGATTTTCTCCCTCACACTTTTTTGTCCTGACATTTACCGTGATCTTGTATCCCCTGTCTGCCAGCAGATGTCACAGTCAGTGTCCTTAAGGAAAGAAAGTAAGGGGAAGCCAGATGTCAAAGTGCTTGCTAGATGGGGAAGAGTCTGGGCAGGCTGGTGGGCAGGCTCCGACAGGCTGGCCTGGGCACGCCACTGCCCTAACACTCTGGCCCCAGATGGCCCAGTGGCCCTTCCTCTGGTGTGCGGCACGGATGTGAGGGCCAGGACGTGCCAACAAGACTTCGCCAAAGGCCGAGGGAAAGCCAACTGGAAGCCGGGTGGAGGCCCCGACCCTCCAGGATATGGCTCCAGGGCAGCCTGTCTTGGACTTCTCCTGGGGGGCCCCCTCCTGGCAGCCACGGCTCCAGGGGGGCCCAAGAACATTCTCTGTGTATATATATGTCTGTGCTTCTGCTCTCCTGGGAAGGGGGGCCCACCAGGTTACTCACTGGATTCTCAGAAAGGTCTGTGCACCCGGACCAGCCCGTCCCCTTTCTGTGCCCTGCAGCCCCCAACACACCCTTGATTGAAGGCATGATCTGTGTCACTTGCCCAAGTCCCAACATCCAGGTTACAGTGGAGTTTAGGAGAGAAGTCTCCCGGGAGGACCCCCCCGCAAGACACTGAGATTTCTCCGGGTGTGGACCCAAGAGACAGAGGATGGGCCCCATCTCTGCTACTTCCCCATCCCACCCCCTTATTGCCAGGGTCCTGCTCCCTGCCTGAGACTCCGCCCCTTGCCAGGCAAGTGGCTCCAGGACTGAGCCAGGAGCCAGGAGGACCTGTCCCCTCCCCCCTGAGCAGTGCTGTGGGAGGCCTCCGGGGGGATGTGGGGCCGTCATTCACAGGGCACTCTCTGCGTGACCTCTTCCTGGGCTCGTTGGGACCCCTCCCCTTGGCCATGGATCCAGAGGATGGCCTGGAGTGCCTTGGCCCCCCCACCCCTGCCCCTGTCTGCTTTGAGCAGGCTGACTGCAGGGGTGTCCTTAGGAGCTCACCATTCCACTCTTGGGTTCCCAGAACTCCACGGTAGCAAGTAAACCCTGCATGTTAGGACCCTTTGACTTTTTATTTTATTTTATTTATTCATAAGAGACAGAGAGAGAGAGAGAGCAAGAGAGGCAGAGACACAGGCAGAGGGAGAAGCAGGCTCCATGCAGGGAGCCTGACGTGGGACTTGATCCCGGGTCTCCAGGATCACACCCTGGGCTGAAGGTGGCGCTAAACTGCTGAGCCACCGGGGCTGCCCGGACCCTTTGACTTTTGAGTTGATTTGGTGGCACCTATGATCCCTTCAGGGCTCTGTTTTATTTTATTTTATTTTATTTTTATTTTATTTTATTTTATTTTATTTTATTTTATTTTATTTATTTTTGGGTTTTTTTTTGTTGTTTGTTTGTTTGTTTTTGTATGTTCGGGGCTCTGTTTCAGAGTCCATGACCGTGTTTTGTCAGTAAACCAAAAACCCAGGCCACGTTGGTAAATTCTCAGAGCAAGCTGGGCTTCCCGGCCCGTCCCTGCTGCGGGCACTGGGCACCTTAGAGCTGTGCCTCCGTGTGCCCTGGCCTAATCCAACCGCGCCATCTCGTCGGCTGTAATCTGAAAACACTGGCACCAAGCAGGCACCCAGGAAAAGCTGGCTGAACCAAAGTGGGGCGCCCAGGGCTGGCAGATGCCCGCATACGAGCATCGATGAATACGTACCGAGCGCCTCCTCTGCCCGGCTCTGAACCAGGCTCTGGGGACCCAAAGGCCACCGACACAGCGTGCAGGACACGTATGGTCGGAGGCCCAGGCTGCAGACGGGAGCACGCTGTCCTCTCGCCAGACACCCGAGCTGATGACACCATTTACTTGGGCTGACAGCCTCAATATTTATCTCACAGTCTGGGGCCGACTTCCCAATTATGGAAGAGCGCTCCCGGCCCCAGACTTCCCACTGGATAATTGGCAGCAAGTGGCTCGTCTGAGGGCGCGAGCGGCGTGCGCGCCGACCACGGGTGCCCGTCGGGTTCGGCGGGCAGACCTGGAAGGTAATTAGAACCTGCTGTTGTGGGATCCCTGGGTGGCGCAGCGGTTTGGTGCCTGCCTTTGGCCCAGGGCGTGATCCTGGAGACCCGGGATCGAATCCCACGTCGGGCTCCCGGTACATGGAGCCTGCTTCTCCCTCTGCCTGTGTCTCTGCACCTCTCTCTCTCTCTGTGTGTGACTATCATAAATAAATTAAAAAAAAAAAAAAAAAAGAACCTGCTGTTGTGTTCTCGGCTGCCGGGCCCTTCCAGGAAGAGCTCAAGACGCCGGCGAGCCGTAGTGACCAGTGGAGGCCGCGGCCCCCTACCTCCTGGCCCCTGGCGCTGCCGGCCACCCCAGCCCCGGCTGCCCCCACTGACTGTCGCCTTCCTTTTTTTTTTTTTTTTTTGGTCGCCTTCCCTTTGTGTGTAGCTGGAGCATTTCAGAAGTCAAGTCATCAAGGCCACCTACGGACGAGTGAAGCCGTTCCTGGACAAGCCCGTCACCGATCAACAGGTTTTTCTTGCTTCCTCCCTTCCTCCCTCGGGGACCTGGGCCTCCAGACACTGGGAGCATATGCGCCTGTGTTTTGTTGGTGGTACATATTTTTCACACTGTTGCTACACCATAAAGATTTGTTTTGATTTTATGGGATTTCCTGGCTTTTAAAGTAAAAGCCAGTTAAATTCCCTTGAAATGTTTCTGTGAAAATCAAATTAAACCACTCAGGCCTATTTCTGGTCGCCAGACACACACATTTACCCCCTCGCTGGCACCTTAGAAGTAGGGGGGAGTGGGGCCGCCTGTCCCCAGACGCTGCATTCTCACTTCTTCCTTCTGAAGAGAAGAGATGGTGATGGGGGTGGACTCCCGGCCATAACGATCGCCTTGTCATTCTTCTGATTTTCTTTCTAACCCTCTGTTCCACGCATGTGTAAGAAAACACACCATGGGCTGCTCTTGTCAGCTGTGGACACTGACCTTCTTTCTACCTGTGAGTCCACAGCATCAGGCTCCGCGTGACAAATCACAGTGCAGGAGAATCCAGAGCAAACTCATGACATTACAGACCTTTGGCTCTGAAAAGCCATCTCAGACCCTGGGAGATATGTCCCGGGGACAGGACCGATGTCCTCCTCCAGAGCCGTCACCAAGACACGTCAGGGCCTCCCCGTTCACCTGCAGAACCCGGGAGCTTGAACTCACGCTCCTGGTCCCTTCCCAGGGCCACCCTGGTGTGCAAATCTCTCTTTCCTTTTTCTCACCAGCTAATAGAGAAGATCACCCAGGTCACTGAGGACAACATCAACTTTCAGCAGAAAAGATGGACCCTGCAGAAGGAGACTCAGCTCAGCAATTCTAAACAGGAGGAAATCACAGAGAACATCGAGAAGCTGAAGACATCTCTAGACAACTGCCAGGTGCCCTCTTCTTCGGCTTTTTACAAATCTCATTCTTGTGCTGCTTGTTTGGGAAGTTTCCCCAGCGTTTGTGGAGCAGGTTGGGCAGAAATGCTCTGCTCCTTTTTCATCCTTTTCTCCTGGAGAAATCTGTTTGGGAGCAGAAAACAAAGAGCCTCAAAAACTGCCTCCCAGGTGAACTTGGTGCGGCCACGGAAAAGATGCATGATGCACCCCTGCTACTGACCTGGGGAGGCCCCGGGCCCCAGCAAAAAACAAATCAATAATAAATAAGTCCCCCGTTATTTTCAGAGGAACATCCCTGCTCTTTATTTGCATTATTTTCTGGCCCAGCAGTGGAAAGGCTGTTGTTTTGGGCTCTTTGGGGTTTTTGTTCTTTTGGGTGGTTTTTTTGTTTTTGTTTTTTTGTTGTTGTTGGGGTTTTTTGCCTCTTTTGCTTCTGACTCCGGAGGAGACGGGCCCAGAAGTCTGCCTGAACCCCACGGCTCCCACACCAGAATGGAGCCTCCCCAAGCAGGCAGCTGCTTCTGCTTTCTCTAGAAATAAGCAGCTACTATTTGGGGAGCTTGTGCAAACGCTGGCTTGTCAGCACTCTTTCAAATCAGGAAACCCCGCTTTCTGACCAGCTGATGTGTTGATCTCAACGGGAATTTTGATGAACAGAAGTAGCCAGATTTGGTTCTCCTTTCAGCCAATTGTCCTTGGCAGTTTGGCTTTGGAATTGCAGATACCTAAAAATGGGGTCTCTTCGACCACCAAAGGCTGCATTAGAGTGCCAAAAAAGCAAAAGCTGCCAAAACGGGGAGCAGGCGGGGTGGGGGTGGGGGGTAAATGAAACTGAGCCGTCCGAGTGCGGCCAACATGCGGCGCTGCCCGTCTCATGGCCAAGTCAAGAGCGCTGCTGCTTCTGGGCCCAGCGTCGGGGCTCCTCATGATCTCGTGTCTTTCCAGGCCTGCATGAAAAAGTCTTGCGGTAGCAAGGACCTGAAGAAGGAGGTGGACCTGCTTCAGAACCTTCAGGTGAGCCCACCTGTTTCAGGGCTCCAGAAGGTGGCGCTGGACATCCTGCGCCTGTCGCTGTCCTGGCTGGAGGAAACGGAGCGTCTCCTCCGGGACGTGGGCATCCAGCTCTCCAGCTCTGAGACAGGTTAATGGCACTTTTTTCTCACGTAGTTGCATGACTCTGAAATGTCGCGTTGAATCTTACCATGATGGGACATCTGTTGAGGAAGGCTTCTTAGCTATGTGGCCAAGTGGCCCTTCTCCAGACTTTGAGAAGTGATTTTTTTCCTTGGGGGAGGGAAAAAAAAAAGTGAGACATGATTACTGAAGGAAAATGAGACGTGACACAAGCAAAAGGAAAATTAAGTCGAGATTATGCTAAATCCTATCTCTCAGAAGCGACTACCATTATGTATCTATTAGACTGTTTTTAGAGCAGTTTTAGGTTCACAGAAAAACTGAGAGGAAAGTACTGTACAGAGACTTCCCGTGTGCCCCCTGCACCCCATATGCCCAATCCCCCCCATTATCAGCGCCCCCCACCAGAGTGGTACGTGTGTTACAGTTGGTGAGTCTACAGGGATGCATCATTCCCAGAGACCATGCTTCACATCGGGGCTCACTCTCAGCGTTGCACACTCTGTGGGTTTGGACAAAGGATCCACGACCTGGATCCACCATTATAGTATCACACAGGATAGTTTCAGTTGCCCTAAAAATCCTCCGCTTGCTATCTATTCATCCCTCCCCCAACCTCCAGCTCCCCCAGCCACTGACCTCTCTACTGCCTCTATGGTTTTGCCTCTTCCAGAACGTCATGCAACTGGAATCCTACAACTCTCCAGATTGGCTTCTTTCACTTAGTAATATGCATTTAAGTTCCCTCTCATGTCTTTTCATGACTTGATAACTCACTTCTTTTTAGCACTGACTAGTTGTCTGGACGGACCATAGTTTATCTATCCATCCACCTGGTGAAAGGACATCCTGGTAGCTTCCAAGTTTTGGCAATTATGAATAAAGCCATCATCACCATCTGTGTGCAGATTTTTGTGTGGATATAAGTTTTCAAGTCCTTTGGGTAAATACCAGGGAGTAGGATTGCTAGAGCATGTAGTAAGGGCATGCATGGTTTTAAAAGAAACCACCAAACTGTCCTCCAAAGAGCCTGCACCATTTTGCATTCCCACCAGCAATGCGTGAGAGTTCCTCTTGCTCCACATCCTTTGCCAGCAGGTGATGTTGTCACTACTGTTTATTTCGGGCATAACTTCCACAGCATTTTCCCATGGAAATAGATGTATGATTCTTACTCTCTCTCTGCCTCGGTTTCCTTACCTGTAAAATGAGGATAATAAGGAGTACCTACCCCTTAAGGTTGTCGGGAGGATTAAAATGCATCGGTATATGTGAAGTACTTAGAATAGTATCTGTCACAGAATAGGCACTACTTATACATTTATTTTTTTAGATTTTTTTTTTGTCATGGGCATTTAAGTTGTCTCCAGTTTCCCATACTTACAGATAATGCTGAAATGAATGGTACAGAACATATACCAATTCATCTTATATTTATCACCTTAGAGGTGGAGGGAGTTAAACCACTTTCATTCAACAAATTTATTGCATGCCTACTAGACACCAGCACTGTGCAGGGCAGAGCTGTATCGGGGTCAGAAACAGGTGGAATCCAGGTGGAGGGTGTATGGGTGTCTTGCTTAGCCTCTTGCTTTATCTGTACATTTGAAATTTGTCATGATAAAATATTGAGGGGGAAATAAGCACTATTGCTGCCCTCATAGACCTTGTGGTCTTAGGGAGGGGAGGGTGGGCATTAATTGGAAAATCGCTCACACCTAAAACATTAAAGGAGACAAGTGCTACAAAGGAGAAGTGCAGGACTCTAACCTGGTTAGGGAGGGCAGGGCATCCTCAGGATACACAGGAGTTATTTGTCAGAGGAGAGGGGAGGGGAGAGAATTCTGGGTGAGGAGAGATGTGTATTAGGATGGGAGCATGAAGAACACAAGGCACTGAAAAAAATGGGGGTGGGAGGTGGGACAGGGCTGGCAGGAAAGGTCAGCAGGGGATGTGCCACGTGGGCTTGTAGGGCTCTGATAAGAAGCTCTGCTTTATCCTAAGCGCATTGAGAACCCAATGAAAGATTTTAAGCAGGGAACTGATGGACAGGTTTGCTTTAGGAGATAATCCTCTTGACTGTGAGTAGAAAATGTACTGGAAAATGGCCATCATGGAGCACCAGGGAACCAGCTAGGAGGCTGTCACAAGAGATGATGGTGGCTCCAGGGCAGGGGTAGGATACAGAAGGGGAGAAGTTTCTCAGGCATTTAAGAGGTAAATCAACAGGCCTCAGTGGTGGAATTGGATACAATTGGAAGGGAAGTGACATAGAGAAAGGGTTCTAGAGACCTCCAGGTTTCTGGCTTGTGTAAAAAAACAGACAATTCTTCCTCACTAAAATCCAGAGTAAGGAACGTTGCGTGAAGACCAGGTTTGAAGGAAGTGCTTGTGAGACATTCAAGATGAGGTGCCAAGGATGCAGCCGTCACCTTGTATGTCTAGTCTGGGAAACAGATGTTAATGGTGTATCTCTAGAACCCAGAAAAGCATATGCCACATAGTGGGTGCTTAATAACTGTGGGTGGATGAGTGGATGAATGGATGGATGGACAGATTGATAGGTAGATGGATGAATGGTTGGATGGGAGATAAATGGAGGATGGATGGGTGGATGAGTGGATGGATGGATGGATGGATGGATGGATGGGTGAATGAATGGATGGATTGATAGGTAGATGGATGAATCATTGGATGGGAGATGAGTGGGGGATGAATGGGTGGGTGGATGGATGGATAGATGGTGGGGATGGATGGGTGGATGGATAAAGCCATAGGTGTGAATGGTATCAGTAAGAAAGTATATGAGGAAGAGAGCTGAGGGCCACACCTTCAGGAACTCTGACATTTTGAAGATTATTGCTATGCCTTGCCAAGTCACCCTTCATAGAGGCCGCATGAATTTGACATTCTTAGAGCAATAAATGAGAATAAAGGAGTGATTTTCAACTCTGATGATTCAACATCCCCAGCCATGATGTCTCCAAAGTAGTCCCAAAGGTGGTATAAAGTTCTTTGAAAAGAAGGCAAAAGCAAAAAACATGATTAACTTCTATAACTGCCTGCCCCTCACATATAGCACAGAGAAGAGGATAGTTGGTCTTCTCCTGACCACCCAATGGCTCCTCAGTCCCAGTGGTACTGTTGTAATCTTGGCAGTCCTGAGCAAACATGAAATCAGGTAAAACATGGATCACAGTACTAACTGTTCTTCAAGAAGTAAGGAACTAGCATCTCTATCCTAATAATAGTGGGGCCAAGTTATGTGTGTGCCATCCCCTCCCCATGTCCAAGACCATTTTAGTGCTTGTAGCTTATGTCCATAAATCTAGACATATATTTTATTATAAAACGATGTGGATTAATTATAGAGTTGAGTGTCAGGACAGCAATTCCAGAAAGTCATTTCGGGCAACATTTCTCAAACCTGCCATCTCAAGTGCAGAGCCCCTTCTACACCAACATGTGCTATGGATCTAGAAAAATGGGGTAAAGAATGCAGTGTTCCCAAAACACATTTCTCCTTTTTTGCTGTCCTGGCTCACATCTAACATCTTTTGGAATAATGCTCTACAGAACACCTGTGGGGGAAACACAGACTATATTCTGTGATTACAACTACTTGGTTCTGAGAAGTTAGAGAGAGAGCATGGAGAGTTATAACAGAAAGGTCAATGAGTAGGGTTCATCCTTCATTCATTTGGCAGAGGTTGACAGTAAAGGCATTTTCTCTTCCAGTACAAGCAGTATTATGGCAAGGTCCCAAAAGACTAAAAGAAAGGAATGAGTTAAACAATTCCCTGTATTCTCTGTGTTAGGTACTACTGTACCTCATTCCTAGCACAGAACCGTCCACACACAGATGGCAGCAGCCATGGTAATGGTAGTAGGATGGTGAAGATGGTGAAGATGGTGAGGATGATGAGGATGGTGGGAGTGAGAATAAGTGAGGATGATGATGGTGATATGACTATGATGGTGATGATGGTGGTGGGGGTGGTGGTGGTGATGATTATGATGTTGGTGAGAATTGTGGTGATGAAGATGATGATGGTGATGAGGATGGGGATGGTGAGGAGGATGATGATGGTAGTAAGAGGATAATGGTGGTGAGTACGACAGTCATGGTGATGATCACATGATGGTGGTAATGGTGAGGGGGATGATGATGGTGAAGGTGCAAATGGCGACGATGGTGGTTGTCATTCATTGCTGAGCATTTCTATTCTAGATGCTATTCCAAGCATTTCCATACATTATCGCACTTCATCCTCACAACAACTCTGTGAGGCAGGTACAATTATCCTCATTTTAGAAATGAAGAAACTGGCTCAAAAACTACTTTTGTGAGTACTCCAGCATGACAAGGAGATGCAAAGTACTTCATATCACTGAGGCCAGCAGGGGGTCCCCAGTCATTCAGCGCCAACCACAAACAGTCCTAAAGGCCTTCTGTGTTCCCAGTTCATGAGAGAAGCTTAGGAACCATGGTTTACTTAGCTCCTCCTGGGAACTTATCACTGTGTTAGAGGTTTTATGTGCGTTGTATTCTTTTATCCTCCCATATCGGAATATACGAGTACTATTATTTTCTTTCTTTTTCAGGTAAGGAAACTGAGTCTCAATGCATTAAGAAACTTGCTCAAGGTCATACAACAGGTACCTGGTAAGGTCAGGAGTCAAACGAGTCATTGTGATCCTAATGCCTGTGGTTTTTCTGGGACCCCACACTCTTTCTGAAGATCCAGAGAGGTACCAGGTACGTGCCCAACTCCTAAAGGACATACTCTGTCATCAACTTAGCAGAAAGAGAGCTAAGAGCACTCGCTCCCCAAGGTGAGCCGCCTCTCCCATGCACACCATGAGCCATGCCCAAGGAAGGCCCATGTGCGTCACACAGCAGAATGCTTCTGAGCGTGGGCTTTGGAGACCAGCTGCCAAAGTTTGAATCTCAACTGTGCACTTACTAGTTGTAGGAGCAGGCTACTTGACTTCTCTGTGCCCCTGTTTACCTGTTCATAAAATGGGGCTAAGATCCCACAGGGATGTCATAAGGATTAAACACTAAGATGTATGCACCGATCATGGAGCCGGGGCCACCGTAAGCCTCAACAAATGGGAGCTGCCATTATCACCAGCCCTAAGTACTTGTTGACCTAATTTGACCTAAATGTGGGTCAGATGGGTACACGCACGGCAGTGCAGCTTGATTTATTTACACCAAGGTAACTTGACCCGCAGCCTCTGCCCCTTTTTCATTTGGCAGCAAAGAGGATTTTCTCAGCCACAAGCACTCAGTTGGGTTGAACCCAAAGGAGCCCTTCGCAGGCCTCCTTCCTAGATTCATGACAATGGACCAAGTGTCCCAACAGCCACATGGTACAGCTGGGATTCAGTTCAGATCCCTCTGCCCTCCAAGCCCCTGCTCTTAACTACCATCACCACCTGCCTTTCCCATCACTGTCCTAAGAGGTAAAGCACACCTAACAAGCTAGGTTTGTAAATCCTGAAGTAAACCCTCCGGGGGAATGCAGGTCAAGTAATGTAAGGGGAACTATTTGAAGCGTTGTTGGCTAGCATCCTAAGGGACCCAGAAGGTTGATGTTGCCACTAAAGACCTGAGTGGTGAAAGATTTGCTGTGTGGTCCAGCTGGGAAGATGTGAAATGTCTAAAGAGGGACCTTGAAAGTTATTCCCCACTCCTCCTGCCTGGCTTCTCCGCTTCTTTTGATAAAGGAAAGAAAGGACTCTACTTTTTTTTTTCTTGCAAAGCCAGTTGTTTGTGTCTATTTCTGCAAGACTTTGTTACAAATAAAAGGCTTCCCTGCATGCACAGAAAATCACTCTTTCTCAGATATCCAAAAGATGCAGCATTTTGAAATGAAAGAAGGAAGTTGTGATACAATACGCATAGTTGCTCCCATTTCGAAGAATCGGTATCCAACCGAAAGAAAAATCTGAAGAAAAAGACATGCAAGTGTGGGGAGCGTTATCCAGCGTGGTGGGATCGCGTAGGACCTTTGCTTTCACTTGGTGGTTCATCAGCTATTTGCTGCAGCCCTACTGTGTGCCGGCCAGGGAGCGAGAGCAGTGAACACCGCCCGTGTCACGGATGTCTGTAATGTTTGGGTTTGTGTAAGAGACACATATAACTTTTGTAACCAGAAATATAATGACGAATTGCTTCTTCTTCTCGAGAAGAGAGAAATCCCACTATGATTACGGCTCCTGGTGGAACCCAGATGGGTGACCACACACCCCCTCTTCCCCTTCAACATCCTTTTTTTTAAAAAAAAAAAAAAGATTTATTTATTTATTTATTCAGAGAGAGAGAGAGAGAGAGAGGCAGAGACACAGGCAGAGGGAGAAGCAGGCTCCATGCAGGAAGCCTGACGTGGGACTCAATCCCCAGTCTCCAGGATCACGCCCCGGGCTGCAGGCGGCGCTAAACCGCTGCACCACCGGGGCTGCCCACCTTCAACATCCTTGAGTCCTTCCTGTCCCTAATCCTCTCTGCATCCTACTCATGCTTTGATCCTTCCCCTCAGGTTCCTGGGTCACATGTTGCATCCCACTCTAACCACCCAAATCCATGTGCTCCTATAGCTCATGCCAACATCACCCAGGCCGTCTCCCCCGACCCCTGCCATCTCGATGTTCTCACAGAGCACCTCCCCTGATACACCCTTCACATTTGCCACCCCAGCCCTTACTCACAAGCCTCCAGTCACTCGAAACAGAATGACAGACCCGGGTCTGGATTCTGATCCTACCACTTGCCAGCTCTGCAGCTCGACCTTGCTGAGTTTCTGTGGCCTCACCTACAGATGCAAACACATTTCCTTGCTGGGTTGTTTATAAGGATTAGAAACTATCACGTGTAAACCTCCTGGCACGGTGCCTGGCACAAAGCAGGTACTTAATACTTGATAGCTATTATTATAATATTACTGTTCTATGCTTACATGCTGGAAATTTGCAGAAAGCTGCACTGCCAGGGATCAAGGCCCCAGGCATGAACATATTCAGCTCTCTTCCTTTCTCTGCCTCCCTACCATCTTTCCTCCCTCCCCTCCAAATCCCCACTGTCTTCTCACTGTGTGATCCCCACTGCATCTCCAGATGCAGCTCTTCCCTCCCTGTGTGTCCCCTTCCCTGTCCCTCCTGGGGGGAACCTGTGCACAGGGTCCAGAAGAACGACTTCCCCCTCTGGCCTCCACAGCCTTTCCCTCCCTCTTATTCCTCCCCTTGCCATCAAACGCGCGTCTCAGGATGGCGGTTCTTCCCTGGAACCTGCTGCTGCTATAGCTCTCTTTCTCCTCAGGACACTCCTGTCCCACCGATGACCTTGAGGAAGCGTTAGGCCCTCTGTCTTCATTGCAAACTTCCTGCTGTGGCGCTGCCTCCTTGCTTTGCCCCCGCACGCATCTGGCCCGGGGCCTCCTGCCCTGGCGGGTCCCCCATCCCTCCCCAGCCCGTGTTCTCTCACCCAACACCCTCGGATGTCTTCCTGGAAACACCCTCACCCCTTGGCTCTCCTGTGCCTGGCACACCCGGCCTGGCTCCTGACCCTCTCCATTCGTTTTCAGCAGCCCCTTTCACTATTCCTGCCCCTGCGAGAAGGTTTCCTCTAGGGCAGCCCTCCGTCCTCCCCTCTCTCCTGTCTCCTTTCTCATGAAGAAAGTCTCCATCCGGGCAATCCAACAGCCACTCCCAGGGCAGCAATGGCCAAGGGGACATCCCCACATGCCGTGCTGCCGGGAACGGTGGTACAGATTTGGTGCCACCTAAGGCAGCAGGTGGCACCGGGGCCGGGGCCACGTCCACCAGGAAGAAGGCTGCTGTCTCCTAATCTCACGAAGACCTGCGTGGGCCGGGCTGTTCCTGCTCCCTGCCGACCACCCTTCCTTCGTGTCCTCCCAGTACCTCAAAGCTTGGCAGCTCCTCCCTTCTCGCCAGCCCCCACACCACCCAACCTGTCTCCTCTGTCTGACGGTGGGGCCACCATCCTATCCCGAAACACAGCTTTCTCTCCCTCTTCTTTTTATCCCCATTTCTCCCACCCTGGTATAGAACATGGGCACTGACGACCCGGACGTCCATGGGCTCTCAGCCTCTAACTCGGAAGAAGGGATTTGGCCCCTGGGACACACCTGCCAATGTCTGGAGATACTTTGGTCTCCACACCCCACGGTGTGCAGGATGGCCGCCCCAACAAGGATTGCCTAGCACAGCCCATCAGTAGAGCTGCAGTTAGGAAACCCTGCTAGTTCCTCCCAGATATTTGTCTAGGAAGAAGAAAAGAAAGAAAAGAAAAGAAAAGAGAAAAGAGAAAAGAAAAGAGAGAGGAGATGAGAGGGAAGAGAAGAGAAGAGAAAAAGAAAAGGCAAAACACAAAACAGTCTGCATCAAGCCAGTCCAGTGCTCCATCAGCCACTGAAGTCGCAGTGACCCAGACGCTGGAGTCACACTGACTTGACCCCCAGGCCTGGCTCGGCTGATTGCCAGGCTCACTGGGCCACCGTGTGTCTCAGGGCCCAGCTGCCTCACCTGTCAAACGGGGTGGTGAGCAGGTGATACGGGGGGCGATGCCTTGATTGCTTGGCAGAGAGCTGGGCACGCAGCACATGCTCAGTGTACTTCAGGGATGTTTCCATCAAGTTTACACTCTTTTTAAGCTACTGTTCCAGCCCTGCCATGAACTGAGCCACCTCCCGCCCCCTGCCTCCCATCACCTGTGCAGCCAGTGAAGCGAGGCACCCTGGCCGGATGTGCGCTGCCCCCCAGCTCCCCTCCTGCCCCCACCCCCGTGTTCGCTCCCTGGGGCTGCTGCAACAAGTACCACAAGCGCAGAGCCTCAACACTACACATTTATTGTCCCACAGTCCTGGAAGCCAAAAGCCTGAAATCAGCTTCCCTGCACTCAAGTCAGGGTGTCAATGGGACTGAGTCCCCCTGAAGGCTCCAGGGAAGGCTTCATTTCTTAGCCTTTCCAGTCCCTAGAAAGGAATTCCTCACATTCCCTGGCTTGTGGCCCCTTCCTCCCGTCTGCAGAGCCAGCAGCACAGCATCTTCCAGCCTCTGCTGCTCTCACATCCCCTGTCCTTCATCTTCCTGTGTGATTATACTGAGTCCCCCCAATATCCCAGGATGATCCCCCCCATTGCAAGATCCTTAACTTGATGAAGGATCACCTTAACCAGCAAAGTTCCTTCTGCCCCGTAAGGTGACATTCACAGGCTGCAGAGACTAGGACCTGGATATCTTTGGGGGCCAACCTGTAGCCTGCTGGGCCGCATCTTCCATTCAGAAATGCCCTGCCCTCCGACTCTGAGCTCTACGTACCCAGCAGTGCCCACACCTGGTGACTCCTCGGCCAAGTAGCCTCCTGTGATAGCTCCAGGCACATGATCGCTCCTCCTCTGAGATTCTCACACCCCCGCACCCCATCAGCCGTCACTTAGACGCCACATGAGCCACTGCGTGTTTCCTACCAGGCAGTTAGACCCTGTCTCTCGGACTGAACCTTGAGGAATGGCTTTGTAGCATCCCCTCGCCTCCCCCCTCCCCCAAAGCACTCAGCTCATGGCTTTGCACACAGTGGACATTGAGTCAAGAGAGGGTGCTCTGTGGATGGGTTTTATTTTCCATCTTCAAAAAGAAACTAGATTTGAGGCTGACTAACCATTTTAAAAACACACATTGGGTGGCAGCTCATGTCTTCTTGATGGAGGGCGGGGGGCAGTGTTGCCCGCATCCACCTGTGAGCGAGCTCTGTTACGACGTGGTTCAGAAAGCGAAGGAGGTGAATTGAATTGAGACTTACCTTCTTCTTGCTTCTCTTTTCAAGGACTGTCCTTGTATCTGGAATATCTCCTGGTATACTATAAAAAAATTACAAGCCAAACCCAGGAACTTCAGGTAATATTTTCAGTCTGAAGTTATCTCAGCTCCTCGTTGGCATTTATATGGCACTGTGCATTTTAGCCCTGGTCTTTCCCTGTTAACTAGTCCGTCGACATCCTCCCATGACGTGACGTGATATCTCCATTTGACACAAAAGGATTCAGACATGGTGGCTAAGATCTCCCAGGAGGGCAAGGGCAAAGACAGGATGCTTGTTTCCTTCTGTCAAAATTATCAGAAAATGTAAATGCCATCAGATCTTGAAAACCATAGTTATTAAAAACACAGTGGAAGCAGCACAGCTAGCCGCATGCAGGGAGCACAATGACCAAAAAGTCACAAATGTCCACATCGTAGAGGCAAGTGATCCTTAGGGAATGCGCCACTCTGGTAGCTGGTGCTATAACGATGCTTTGTAATAAACACCTACAAAACTTTAGCGGCGTTCCACAATTATTATTCGCTGGGGTCAGCTGCTCGGTGGGTACGCCAACCCGGACAGGCTTGCCCAAGTGTCTGGGTGTTGGCTGGCCCTTGATTGGTCTGGGTTGGCCTCTGCTGGAGCAGCTCTACTCTGCTCCACCTGTCTCTCATCCTCCTACAGGCCAGCCTGGGCATGTTCCCATGGTGATGCAGAGATGTAAAAGAAAGCAGCGCAATCATGGAACGCTTTTCAATTCTCTGCTGTGTTATGTCTCTTAATATCCCACTGGCCAGAGTAGATCACATGGCTGAGGTCAGTGTCAGGGCAGCATATGGCTGTGCCCTGCCAAGTACATGGCCAAAGACATGAATAGAGAAAAGGTGAGGTATTGGGACCAAAGGGCCAGATGGCAAATATTTTAGGCTTCCAGGTCATACAGCCTCTGTCACACCTACTCAATGATGCTGCTGTGGAGTAAACACAGCCATTGACAATACGTGAATGAATGAGCATGATGGGAGTGGCTCTGTTCCAACAGAACTTTATTTATAAAAATTGGCAGTGAACCAGATTCGGCCTGTAGACAGTACTTTGTCGACCCCTCATCTAGTCCATGCTCCTTATTTCACAGATATGGACATCAAACCTCAGAGGCTAGGTGACCGTTCCAAGGTCACACAGCTAGCTGATGAAAGAATCAAGACAAAAGCTCAGGCCTTCTGACCCTAGCTCGTCGCTTTTTCTCTTCCACTCAGCAAATAATAACTCATAATTCTAGCTGCCATTTACTGAGCACCTGCTATGTGCTAAGCGCTGTGCCAAAAGCTTTCCATCACGACCTCACTTAATCCTTACTCTGAGAGGCAGACACTGTTATTACTCTCATTTTCTAAATGAAGGAGCATCTAGAAAGAAATAGAGCTGAAATTCTATCTAGATCGAGAGTCCGAGTTCTTAACCACTCTGCTGTTTCACTACCAGCAACTAGGCTAAGCATAGCTTTTCCATGTTTTTAAGAAAGTTTTGGGCAAACCCTTGGCTGTCCACCTAAAGGTAAAGAACATGTAAAAAGAGAAATGCTGAAATGACTCCTTAATTCGTCCTGTCCCCCTCATCAGCTTCAGTTCTCCTTCCTCTGGTTTCAGATCAAGATCCACAGCTCTCAGGAAACCCAGCAGTCTTTTATGCAAGAGAAGCTGCAGGAGCATCTTGCAGAGAAGGAGAAGCTGAATGAGGATAGGCTGCAGCAAGAGGAGAAGCTGAAAGCCAAAATCAAGAAGCTGATGGAAGAGAAGGCGGTAAGGCCGTCCCTGTCATTTTCTTTACTCCTGGAAACTATGGAATGGCCTTTGCTGAGGGCATGTACTTGGGGGGAGAAATCTGAGTGATTCCTTGTTCGATGCTATGGAAGTAAATTAATTAAATAGGTGAATGATGCTGGAGGATTAAGACGAAGCTTGAATTCTAAAACTTATAGCGAAATCAACTTGAAACGTCAAGGTTATTGAAATTCCTGGAACTGGTCCCTTATTAGCTTAGATGCCACAGTCGATTTCCCAAGTTTGAGTCATTACTGCCAGTCCTGGTTTGCAACCCACAGACTATCTCTAAGTGCATGAAAGACCAACTTCACAGCATTTCCATCTTCCACTCTTTATTCATATCATAGGGAAAAAATGGCCAAGATTGCTACTTACTTTCCTAAACACCAAGCCAGTTAGAAGATTCTCTCTTTCTGAAATAATAAATAAATTAAATCTTTTTTTTTTTTTAGAAAGAGATTATGATTGGGGAAGGGAGAGGGGCAGAGGGAGAGGCTGACTTCCCACTGTGCGGGGAGCCCGATGCGGGGCTCGGTCTCAGGATCATGACCTGCGCTGAAGGCAGACACTTAACCGACTGAGCCACCCAGGCATTCGGTGGGGCGTCCCAGGTTGAAATCAGTCTGCCTTAAACCCTAAGACACCATCACCCCCAGCCTTTCTAAAAATACATGTGTCAAAACTCGTTAATTAAACTCCCTTCTCATGAATCCTGACTCATGTGAGGACTACTTGAATAGTAAGAAATTCTAGGTTCTTTTATCAAGCTAATCCTTTTCTATTATGAACCGTTGACAACATGTACTTGACTTGTGCACACACTAATGGTTTAGATCAGGCTCAGCAAACTTTTTCCATAAAGAGCCACATAGTATGTATCTTCAGTTTTGTGAGCCGCGTTGCTCTCCTGTGACTGCTCAGCTCGGCTGTTGCGGTGCAAAGGCAGTCAGTCATACGCAATCTGCAAACAGTGAGCAAGGAAGCGTTCCAATAAAACTTTACAAAATGCAGAGAGCAGGCCAGGTTTGGCTGATAGGCCAGAGTTTGCCAACCCCTGGTTTAGAAAACAGACTTTGGAGTCAAATGGACCAGGGTTCGAATCCCTCCTTGTGTGATTTGCTGGTAAATTTGGCAGATTCCTTAATCCCCCTAAGTCCCTCTAAGTGTTCTACGAAGTGGAGATCACAGAAGAAATGACTGACCCTTATTAATGAGTGGTGATCACACGCCAAGTGGCTCATGTCCAGCCTCCCGTCTGCCCCTCACATTCTCCCAGGGCAGGAAGCACTATTACTATCCTCATTGTACAGAGAGGGAAACTGAGGCTTCTTTCCCAAAGTCGTGCACCCAGAAAGGACCAACCTGGGGCTCTGAGCTGAGCCTGCCCACTCCAGATCCCTTGCTCCTAGCTGCCCACAGTCTCCCCCGTGGGGTTGTTGGAGCAAAGAGCTAGCCCGTGCAGTGGCTGGCATGGAGTCCAGATTCCTGCCATGGCAACTATACCTATTAAACAACAGTCATTGACTTTCAGGCTTTGGAGGAAAGCATCACTGAAGAGAAAAACAGAGCAAAAGAAGCATTAGAAGAAGAACAGAAGAGAATCCAAGAGCTGGAGAATCGCTTAGCCTGCCAGAAGAAGGTAGGCAGCTGGAGGAGACAGAGTCAGCCTGAGCCCAAATCAAGGTCACTCACCCAGGAAGGACCCACCTGGGCTCTGGGCTGAGCCTGTCCGCTCTGGATCCTTGTTCCTAGCTGCCCGCGGCCTCCCCGGTGGGGCTGTGGCGAGCAGCAAAGAGCTGCCCGTGCAGTTCCTGGCACAGAGTCCAGATTCCTGCCATGGCAACTAGGTCTATTAAAACACTGGCCATTGGGTTGCAGGTCTGGGAGGAAAGCTTTACTCAAGAGAAAAACAGAGTGAAGGAAGCATTAGAAGAAGAACAGACCAGAGTCCAAGAGCTGGAGAATCGCTTAACCTGCCAGAAGGAGGTAAGGAGGTATGCCGCTGGGGGAGACAGTCGGCTCGAGCCCAAATGCGGCTCGAGGGCCATGTGGAAGTGAGTTCTGAACCACGGATGATGGGGGTAGAGCTCGGCAGAGCGTTCCTACGGCGATCTGTCCTTGGGAGGGTTCGGCTACTCTGGGGAGCCGCGGGGCTCAAGGGGAGAGCCCTCGAGCTGTAGCCTCGCCAGCCAGTTGGAGAAATCATAAACCGCAAAAATACCGACGTAGATAGGACTCGAGAGACGAGTTGGGGCTGGCGACACGAGCACGGTGATTGTGTCCCAAAGCATAGACGAGGCACAGAGTCCTGGGGCTTCGGGGCTGTGTCAGTCTTCCAACAACATCCTAGAATCATCCAGCCTCCAGCTCCACCGTCGAAGAATTTTCTACAGGCCCAGTTGTGATGCCTTGGCCTGGCAGGAAATCCTTCTCTGAGGTTGAGCTCAATCAAACTCTTCCTCCCAGAGAGCATCAATCCTCCGCCAACCTCCCAGGCTCCTGCCAAGACCTGTCCACATCCTCGTCCACATAATAACCTTTTAGATGCTTGAAAACAGAGACACCTGCTCCTCTCTAGGCCCGAATGCCCCTGTTTCCCCTTATAGGCCTCCCAGGACAGGAGCCGGGCCTCGGTCCCCTCCTCCGACCCGCTCTGTGCTCCAGAAGGCACAGGCTGGCAGCTCCCTGGCTGAAAGGGCCTGTGGACATGTTATGTTTGGTCCCAGAGTGTTTTATTTTGAATTCATAACATTTACTTAAAAATCCAGATTTCCATCCTCTTCTGAAAAGTCAGAAAATCTGGCCCCGTTTCCACTTGGCAGAAGCGGACGGGAGCTCCACCCAGCAGCAGTGATGTCCCACAGTCCCCGCCGCTCGCTGTTGCGTTAAACGCAGCCCACGTCATTGCTGGTACCCGTGTGGCCCCTGTAGGTACCCGAGCTTGCAACCCCCGCTCTGTTTTGTTCCTGAAGCGCAGGAGCCAGAACCAGACCCGGTTCTCCGGCCACAGCGGCCCAGGGCAGGACTCTTCTCCCCTGTTGAAGATTTTGTGCTCGTGCAGACGCTCCCAAAGCTGCTCTGGGGAGAACTCTGTGACGCTGTGGGTGCAGGTTTGCCTTGGGGTCAGCCGGGGCTCTCGGGGTCTCTCAAGAACTGCGCTCCTGAGCTCTTCCAGGACTTGCAGCCACATGAGACACAGGTTCAAGTCCTGGCTGGACGACATAGGGGCCTCAGCAGATCGCCCAGGACCTCCCTCCTTTCGGGGTGGCTGCGAGGGCTGGTGGTCACGTGCTACAAAGCGTTTGACCTGGAATTGCCGCTCAGGAAGTGTAGCTACTAGAATGATCACAGGCACTTCCTTCCCCATCAACCCCCCCCCCCGCCCGCCCCACCCTCCCTCCTCCGCCAGCCACCGCTGCAGGAGCAACAAGGAGTCAGCAGGGCCGAGCCCGTGCTATCTGCTCAGATCCAAGGAGGGAAGATGTTTGTGTGCCGGGTCTCACTCGGGGTCACCTGTGCAGCTGCGCTGGGCGGCCCGTGTAAACAGTGCCACTGGGGGCTGGCCCTGAGTTATCTCTGCAGGGATGGTGACAAGGAACAGAGGCTCCCAAGGGTTCACTGGGGCCAAATGCCACCAAGAGGTCAACCACTCAGCTCCAGGGCCCTGAGAAGGCCCTTGAATTTAGAGACTTCGAGGTCAAGGGGGACTTCAAGGGAGAGATTTAAGGAAGGCGTGCTGGGGTCAGCCTCACTGTGGGGAGAAGCTGTGGCCAGGTCACCCCCAGCCTAGGAAAACACCATCCGACCCCTCCTGGCGGAAAGTCTCTGTGCTGTCTGGATGGGGAAATCTGAGCAGACTTTCACCAGCCTCAGACGGTTCCTTGACTTTTCCTTTTCCTAGGCCCTCTGCCACATAATCAGATGAGCCTTTAAGGACAGCAGACTGCTAGGTCATAATGCGGGGTTCGAGGTACCGTGAAAGGTCGACTCCCACTCCCTGCTTGGGAACATGGGGGCAAAGCAGGGCCCGTGTGTGGGGAGTCACAGAGGACCACCTTCCTCTGAGCACCTCTCTCAGCTGCAAAGGGGCTGCCCAGAGGAAAGTCCAGAGTGTAGACGCGACATCAGATGCAGAGGAGCCAGCCCGGCGTCCCTGGAAAGTGCCCGCAAGTCTCTTTCACGAATTACAGGAAACCTCCCCAAACCCCACCTCAGATGTTCAAACTCCGCGTGCCAACTCCCGTGGTGACACCGCTCACCTGCTTTCTTTAGGGCTGCTAGCGGAACGGCTGAGCGTTGGGAACTTTTTTTTTTTTTTATGACTTTTCACTGCAAAACAGACAGCATTTCGGCCGGGCTAATCTGAGCAGATCCCTAACCACTGGCTGTAATGGAAACCGTGTTCCACGTTCCAGACGTCTTCCGGGCGAGCTGGTGCTTAAAACTCAACCTGTTTGGAAGCTGACGTGCCCTTTCTTGCAGAGACTAGAAACAGGGGCCTCTTGGGCAACTCCTACCCCTTGTGATTTGTGTTAACCACTTACTCCCTAAATAAAACTCCTCGAGCACGAGCACCTAACCACACTTCCCCCCAGACACCCTCTCAGAGCTCCGCTTGTGAGGTTCACCCCCACCCCTTCTAGAAATTGGAATGTTGTGGCTCATTAATTCAATCCTCATCTTGAAACCGGATTCTCCTTAAGAGATTAAGCTTAATAATAGGATATCCATTATTAATGAGATTCTTCTTATCAGAGAAGGCTGCCTGGCACGGTGATAAGAGCTCAGATTCCAAAATAAGACAGACCTGGTTCCCTCACTTGCTCCCTACCCCGGGCCTCTGGATGCAGGCGGCGTGCGTCCTCCGCACGGGGCTCAAATCCTCACCTCACCACCGACACACTGCACGACCCTTGGGCACGACCCTTGAGCCACTCTCTTCTTCGGTTTCCTGGTCGGCAAAATGAGGTCCCTGACGCCCTCACCAGGGTTGCCTTGCTGGGATTCGCCGTGTGGGACGTGCTGGCCGTGGGCCCCGGCCCACCCGATTAGTAGTAGGGTTGTCATGGGCCGCGCACCCCGCCCCCCAGCCCCCGAAATGCGCAGGCAACCACAAAGACCGGTCATTGGTTTTCAGGTTTTGGAGACCAGCATGGCCCAGGAGAAAAGGAAGGCAAAGGAAGCTTTAGAGACAGAAAAGAGAAAAGTGCAAGATCTGGAGAACCACTTGACCCAACAGAAGGAGGTACGAGGAGCAGGGCGCTGAGTGGGCCAGGCGCCCAACCCCTGCGGGCGGAGCTCCGAAGCCAGACCTGAGGCCGGTCCTGTGCCCCGAGGGAGAGTAGGGCAGGCCAGGGGGTGGGTGCTGGCTGGGCCCCACCGGCGGTGCAGCCAGGGCACGTCGAGCCTCAGCTGCCGCCTCTGTAAAACGGGAGTGCCGGCAGTCCCAGCCTCGCAGGATGAGGTGACCGGACGTAGACGGCGTACCTGAGCCGCACGGTGCACGTCCCTGGCCCTCCGCGGAGGCCTCATCTGCACGGCCCCCGAGGGCAGGGGCACGTGCTCCAGGAGAGAACCCTTGGAGGGTGTCTGGGTCAGTCCCCCAGCCAGCATCTCTGCCCCTCCTCGGAAGGTATTTCCGACACAACCCAGCATGGGCGCCCTAGAAAAACACCTGCTCCCAGCCCCGTCTCCTGGTTTCATCGACTTGTGGTAGAGACACAAACAGTGGTGGAGTGACCGGTACGTGACACGCTCGCAGGCCAGTCACACCAACAAGTGCCAGAGGTCCGGACTGGATGAGAAGTAGTGCACCCATGGTCTGGGCAGGCCCGAGTACTGCGCCCGGGGAGAGCTGGAGACACCCGCATCCAGCCACCTCCGCCAGCCCGGGGACTGGGCCCACCGTGAAAGGCAGGCCCCCAGGCTGAGGGGAGGGATGTCACTCATGTGAACCCAAACACCCCAACCGCCCCCCGTCCCAGAAGCCAAAGAAGGGTTCAGGAGCTGGAGGCCAAGGAGAGGTGCCCTCAGTGACCGATAGCGGCAGCTCCGTGAGCTGGGCTCCAGGGACACAGGAACATAGACACGTGCTGGCCCTCATGGAACTTCCAGAAACAGAGTCACGACCCCATGAATTGTTTAATTCTGTCTCATGCATCCATCCACAAATATTTCCCAAGCACCTGACGTGGGCCAGGCCCTGCTAGGTGTTGGGAACCCCACAGGACACCAGAGCCGTGGCCTCCCAGAGCTTCCCCTAGAGGGTGGAGGGACAGACACCACCAAACAGGTCACACGATAGCTGCAGAGCCACAAGCCTGGGGAGGGGGACTGATATCAAGTAGGTGGGCTAGAGAGTGGTCACAGGCAGGGAGGGCCTCTCTGAGGAGGTGACGTTTGAGTGAGACCTGGAGCGGAGGAGGAACACGAAGGGAACATCTGGGGGGAGAGGGAGCCACTGGGTAACGTGGCCCAGCTGCAAAGGACAGGGACCTCCCTCAGCCAGGGCAGCAGGAGCAGGTGTGAGGAAGGAAACAAAGATGGAACAAGGTGGAAGCCAAATGAGGGCTCGGGGGAAGAAAGCCAGAGGGAGACTCAGAGGGGGCAAGGCAGGAAAGCCTGGTAGGCTAGAAGTGTCGATTCTGGTTCAAATCCCACCTCTGCCGCAACATGCTGTTTGACCCTGGCCAACGCCTTCCCTCACGGTTCCCCCATCCGTAATGTGGGTGTAGTGACAGTGCCCCTCTAGAGGTGTGTGGTGAGGAGTCAGTGTATTCTTTATGAATCACCCGCCCAGGTGAGGTCAGCGTCCAGGTGGGGGGTGGATGGGGTGTGTACAGGGTGTACAGGGTGGGGTGGGCGCGGGGGAGGCAGAGAGTCAAGCAAGGCCCCCGGCAGTGGGACTGCGTCGGCCTGTGCAGGGAGTGAGGTCAAACTGTCGTCAGCAGCTGTGCCCAGAGTGTCCCCTGCATATGCGCCAGGGGTGGAAGCGCGGGCGCCTGCGTGGTGTGTGGACTTGGAGCCACGACCCTACAGGCAGGTGTCGGCCTCTGCGTAGGGTGGGGTTTTAATCAGGAGGACGCGCAGGTCAAGGTCGGGAAGCCGAGGGGCCACACGGTTAGGGCAGGGCTCTGGCATCCCGGTGGCGTGACCTCTGCACCTATTTGGGTTCTTACCGCCTCCGTCCCGGCCTCCACGGCCTCCCCTGCAAGACGCGCCTCGCTGGGCAGCGCTCTCTGGGCCTTGCCCATCAGCTGGGCCGACGCACTCCGCGCACGCAGCCGAGCACCCGTGTTGCAAGCGTTTCAAGAGGAGTCAGCGTCACCCTTGTTTTCAACTGGGACACGAGGCCCGCAGCGGGGGGCTGGCAGCCTCTACGACTGGCGGGCGGGGGCAGGACAGTCTCCGCGGGCTTGGCAGCGGGCAAATGCCAAGCTCGTGCAGGGAGCTGAGTCAGAGCCCGGGTGGGGCGGGAGGCCTGCGCGGAGTGGGGCAGGTGGACGGCGGCCGCGGACACCGCGCTCAGCAGGCAGGGCCATTGGAGACACCGTCTTTTTCCGCAGGACCGCGCATCCCCAAGGCCCGTCCTGCCCCCAGCACCGCATTCCCTGTCACAATTTCCAGTCATTTTTCCTTTTGCCAAATAATGTATGTTCGTGCAAAAAAAAAAAATGTCAAAGATACAGACCAGGGAAAAGAGGAAAATGTAAATTGCCATAATCCCAAACCCCCAAAATAACCGATATTTACATTCCAGTACATATCTCTCCAGGCCCTCGTCTATGCATAGATGCATATATTTTAATTTTTTTCTGTGTGAGCTTTATGTTTGTATGGGAGCATAACTGCAAGGATTCCAAGCCGCAAGTTGAGTTTTCCAACCTCCCCGCACTGTGTACCTCCTGGGGCCTGTGTAGGTGAGGCTGGTCCTCGGTGCCCACCTCCCGGTCACCGGAGCTGTGGCCTACATGTTCTCAGGGCCACGCTGTCCTGGACATCAATTTTTGGACCCAAGCCTTTGAAGGCTGGGGAGAGATTGAAGCCACAGGAATCAAGTCTGCTGGGACAGGAGGCATCCCCCCTGGCCCCCGACTTTGCCTCCCCTGCCCCACCTCCCAAGAAGCCAGGTACTTCCCTGCAGAGCGCCCACACCGGTGCAACACCTGCCAGCTTAATTAGTGGCCCCGTGCCAAACGCCGTGGCCTGAACACTCACCAGCCCATCCCTTCCCGAACATAGCCCCGAAATCCTGAACGATGAATAACCCTCTTTTATGCGGTGACTAACCAGACCTGCCCCCGAGGCCCTCACCGAGGCCAGCATGCCAAGACTCCCACCCCCGCCTCCCCGCGTCCTGCTCCCTGAGCCCTCGCTCCCAAACCCTGACTCACCCGTCTCGTCTCGGGGGTTACTCATCCTGGCTACCCCCCCACCCCCCGTGCCACTTCCCTGCCTCTCTGGCGGACACTCCCTCTAACCTGTTGTCACTGACTTCCAGATTTCAGAGAGTAGCATCGCCTATGAGAGACACAAAGCAAAGGAAGCCATAGAGAAGGAGAAGAAAAAGGTGCAGGATCTGGAGAACCGCATAACCAAGCAGAAAGAGGTAAGAGTCTCAGAGAGGAGCAGACAAGGAGGCGCCCGGCATGGTTAAGAGCAGGGCTCAGGAGGCAGGCGGTCTGGATTCGAATCCCACCTCTGCTGCTTCCTGGCCGTGCAACACGAGGCAAGTTCCTTACCATCTCTGTGGCTACGCTCCCCTGCTTAGGGCATCCAGGTGATGCCAGTAGATCAGCCCCATTGAGTTGTGAGACTTGATTGCTAACAAGCTCATAAAACATGCAGGAAAGTGTCCAGCACTTAATAATAATAATAATAATAATAATAATAATAATAATAAATAAATAAAAGCATCCAACACACAGAGCATTCACTGTTGTTCTTTTGTTATTATTATTATTAATATTATGAGCTCACAGCTGGGAACTGGAGGCAGAACAGAGCCCTGCACTGCCCCCCTCCTCTTCCTACATCCTTGAACACTGTGTGGCCTCAGCTGTCTGGGATCAAAGTGGCAACGTCAGGAGACGGATGCCTGAATTTCCCATCACCTTGACGCGGCGTCTCCACCAGAGCTTGTCACCGTGGGCATCATGACCCTCCCAGTCAAACTGTGTTTACGGTTATTCCTGGGAGGAGCAGACCCAATAGGAGCACCAGTTGTTGGGTCCTCCTCACTGTAGGACTGAATTCACTCCTCCTGGGTCCCAACAGTACAAGGGACACACACACACAGACACACACACACACAGTGGCTGATCCTGAAAAAGTCAAGGCCAGGGATTAAACTCACGAGCTGACAATAGGGGTGAAATTGGAAGGCAGGTGACTACAGGTCAAGGGACTCTGAAGACCCTATGGGACTAAAAAGGTCTTTGCCTCTATTCACATCAATCTGAGATCATTTTCTTTGGAGAATGATTTCCAAACATTAGCTTGCACAGAATCACTTGGGGGGGGGGGGGGGCTGGGGAGGCTGTTTTAAACGCCCATTTCCCAGACCTTGCCCCCAGAGATTCGGATTCACTGTCTATGGGGTGGACTCAGCAATCTGTATTTTTAACAAGCAGCCCAAGTGATGCTGGTTCCCTTGGAATAGCACTGCCGTGGGGGGATGAGTGGCGGGAACCACACCTGGGTTACGTATCCAGCCCAGGCACCGCTGAGAGGGACCTCCGCCGACTGGAGGGCACCCAGAGAAGCCAGATCAGAGTTGGGGGGCAGGGAGGTGATGCAGGACCCGTCAGCCGCGGGATGGGGCACCGAGGGAGGGTGGGCAGGTGCTGTGGGCCGACGGAGCCCAAGGGATCCATCTGTTCACACGCGGTCTTGCGTCCCCAGACGATTCACCATGGATCTTCCATCAAATATCTCAGTTGGGGGTAGAAGGAAAGGAGAAATGCACATTTTTAAAGTTGATCAGTCAGGGGGCACCTGGGAGGCTCCGTGGTTGAGCTTCTGCCTTCGGCTCAGGGCATGATCCCGGGGTCCTGGGATCGAGTCCCACATCAGGCTCCCCAAGGGAGCCTGCTTCTCCCTCTGCCTCTCACTCTGGGTCTCTCATGAGTAAATAAATAAATATATTTTTTAAAAAATAATAAATAAACTAGATAAGTCAGGACATCAAATGAATCAAGAATGAGACTAATGCCTAAAAAACGTCTGTCCGTGAAATCAAAGAGCGGTCGGTGTTGAGCAGTTACAGTGAAAGCGCGGGCTCGGGCGGCTGTACGAGTCTCTGGGTGAACGTGAACCCACCGCCCCCGGACACCGGGCCACTCTCGGTGCGCAACCTGGAGAGGATGGCTCCTGAGGACCATCATACAGAGGCCCCTGCTGCGCGTCCGACAACATCTTCAACAGCCTCAGGGAAAAACAACAGTGACATCAGAGGGTGAGGTCTTCAGGGCAGATGGGTGGCCTCATACCAGACGAGGAGAAATGGGGCCCCACCCCAGGGACTCCCCCACTTACCATCAAAGACCAAGGAAGTGCAAGGTCAAAGAACCGCCCAGACCTAGGGCTGCTCATTCCCACGCTGTGTGACTCACATACACCAAAGATGTGGGCGCAGTCAGCTGTCCTCCTGTCCTTGAGTAAAAGCGGCTCAGCCGCTGGCAAGGGGCGAAGATGCCAGGCGGTGCGCTCTGCCCTTGGGCAGCTTCGTGGTCCATCGAAGAGAGCACGTATTTGCCTGCCGTGGACTGTCCGGGACGGCTGGGGTGTTCGGCCGTGAGCTGCGGGCGACAGGCTGCCGGAGGGATGCCTGCCAGGATGCCCAGCGAGCGCGTCCTCCGGCCGGGGCTGCACATGGCCTGCCTGGGATCTCCCAGCGGTCACGATGGCGTGAAGGCCCCGGAATAGAGTCAGGTGGCGTTCCGCGGGGGCACGCAGACGACGAAGCACCCCCCAGGCCAGGCTTACAGGAACCGCACGACGAAAATGGGTTTTTCTTGTTGCTTTTAGATGTTTCCTTTCGCAATTATAAAAGGAGCAACTATTTACAGAAAATCACTCAGAAGAAAATTAAAAAAAAAAAAGAAAAGACACTGCCTGTGATGTCCACTGAGCAGAGTCACCGCTAGCGACATTTTGATCTGATTCCTTCCGGACCACCTCCCCGTGATGGTTATCCCAGATGCCGGCAAACATCCCTTTGCCCTGTCGCGCTGTGCACACTGGCCTGGCTGCTGTATTTTAGCTCCATACGTTCCTGAAATGTCTCTATGGCATTCAACAGTCTTCCACGACCAGCCCTGGACGGTGACCGGGGTTTGCGCTGTGGTGCGTGGACCCCGATTTATTGACCCGTCCCCTGTGGTTGGGCCCCAGGGCTGTTTCTCACTTTCACTAGGAAAAAAACAAACAAACCACTTGGCCGAACAGCCCTGTGCAGCATCGGTCCTTGTGCGTGGGCCTGGTTAGGTCCTTGCGATAGATTCCCAAAAATGGAATTGCTGGGGCACAGGATGTAAATATTTTTAGAATATTTTTAGCCCCTTAATACACGTTCCCAGATGACCCTCCAAAAAGGCCGTACCGGTTTACACTGCCACCAGCAGAGTCCGAGAAGACCCGGCACCGCACCTCGTGTGCTACTGCCTCACATTGGACGAAATCCTGTTTGTGAAAAGCCTGCAGACGGTCTGATCCCAGCTACATGACATTCTGGAAAGGGCAGAACTATGGAGACGGCCAGGAGACGGGCGTCGGGGGAGGGCAGGGCTGACTAGATGGAGCACGGGGGACTTTTTAGGGCCGAGAAACTACCCTGTGCGATACTGTAATGGTGGAGACGTGGCCCCAGACATCTGTTCAGACCCATAGAGTGTACGGCATCCGGGGGACCCTAGCGTAAAGCACGGACGTCTGGTCACTGTGATTGTCAGGACAGGTTCATCAGTGGCAACAACGGTACCATCTGGTGCGGGATGTTGACGATGGGGGGCTCCTGCAGTGTGGGGCCAGAGGGCATCGAAGAGAGCTCTGTGCTGTCCTCTCAGCTTCGCTGCAAGCCCAGAACTGATGGGTCAGGGGCGCCTGGGCGGCTCAGTCCATTAAGCATCTCGACCCTCAGGTCATGACCTCAGGGTCCTGAGGTCAAGGCTGCCCTCTGCACCCCACACACACTCATGTGCTCACTCGCTCGCTCTCTCTCTCTCTCTCAAATAAATAATCTTTTTTAAAAAGAATGAAGTCAAGTAAATAAGGTTGGTGAAGCCCCCACCCCAGGACCTGTCACGAAGCTCACATCCCGTGTGGTCTGAGTCGGGGCTCACGGAGGAGGGCAGGATTTCGCGAGTCCGGGACTGGAAGAGCAGGTCCCTGGAGGAGGGAGGAGGAGGTGTGCACGGACGGACGGACGGACGGACGGCCATGCGGGCGGGAGCAGAGGGGAGAGGGGAGGCCATGGCTCCGAGGCCAGGGAGGGGTGCGGGGTGGGGGGGGGGGGCAAGGCCTATCCCGTGGCCAAGGGGTGAAGGAGCTCGGCGCGTTTATCCTGGAAAATAGATTTAGAGAGAGACAGGACAACGCTCCTCAAATACTTAAAGGGCTGTTTGATAAAAGAGAAATAAAACGTACTCGGTGCGCGCCAGGTGACAGAGCCGAGCTCGGGGACCAGAGATCGCTAAGGAGGCAGTCCCAGCGGGAGAGGAAAGAGAGCTCTATAATCACTGGAACCTTCCAGAAAAAGCGTGGACTTTGGGCTGAGAGGGGGGACCACAGCAGAGTAGAGGTCACCTCCTCTCTGAAAACGGGGGACGCGGGGGCGGAGGGGGGCGGCTAGGGCAAATATTCATCCCCCAATTTCTGTTAACTTGATGTTTATGGTGTGTCCAGGAAATAGACTTAAAAGGGCAAAGAGAAGACATTTTGAATAAGAAATTAAATGACGCCCTGGCCATGGTCCAAGAGACTCAGAAAACCAAGACGGCCGAGAGCCTCAGAGCAGAGAGCCTCGCCATGAAGTTAAACGAAACGTTAGCCGAACTGGAAACCGCCAAGACGAAAATGGTGAGTTGGTGCCTCCCGGGGACGGGAGACTCCTTCCCTCGATGAAGGATCCCAACGCGGGGAGAACGCCTGATGTAGACCAGGGCCCGACAGCCTGGGCGCCGCTGAAGCTCCGGGCCGGATACCCTTTTTCTTGTGCGAGGCCCCCCCCACCCCGGACCCTACCTGCTAGACGCCAGTAGCGTCCTCCCTGCAGACGTGTCGACCCAAAATGTCTTCAGGCTTCGCCAAATGTCCTTTGAGGAGCGAAATCGCCCTCTATCAAGAAGCACTGGTGTAGGATGAAAAGTGAGCAGAGGCCACGATGCCCTGTCTGCAGGCGTCCTGACGTGTCGTGATACAGGGTCCTCACAGGGTCCTCACAGGGTCAGGCTGAAGGACCGAGCAGCCCCAGACCTTAGTGATCAATGGCTGTGCCACAGACTTTCAGATAATGTTTTCATTTTAACTCGGCATTCAAGGCCCCCCGCCATCAGAGCTCAGTATGGCACTCATTTGTCATTCGTACATTCCAGCAACTGGTCTGTGGGAAGGAAGTAGGGAGGATTCAGGTGGCCGAAGCGCACAAAGTGAGTTTGAGAGGGGCTTGGGCTGGAGAGAGCTCAGGCTTGGTGCACGGTGGCCGGTGCCGTAGCCCGGAGTCATAGGGACCTGCAGACTCAGGCTGGCACGGGAGCGGGGCCGAAGAGTGGCTGCAGGGACAGACACGGGAGAAAGGGCAGGACCCGATAACCGTGGACGAGATGCGAGTGCCAAGGACAGGGAGGTGCTGGGCTTCCAGGCAGGGCACCCAGGGCAACGACGGCCCGGTGCTGGGGGCGGGGCAGGAGGGTGCAGATTGGCAGAAACAGGGAGGTCACAGTGGCTCTTGGGGAGGGGGGCGGCCTTGTGGGGAAGGCAAGGAGTTACGGCTGAGGCGAGGGCAGGGTACCCAAGTTCACAAGCGCCCCAAACTTCGGGATTTGGAGGAGAAAGCAAGACAAGACGTGCCTGTTTTGAAGGGGCGTGATGGTGTGCACGTGTGAGCTTCTAGATTGGAGGCTGCGGCCCCACGTGGGCCGGGAGTAGGGAGCAGGACTCCGATGTCGTTAGCACAGCCCCGGAAAGGCCAGTCGGACAAGCAGGCGGGGAGCCCCGAGAGGAGCCTCAGGGGGCACAGGCCGGCCGCTGGGAAGCGTCCAACTCCCCTCGCGGTGATGATCGGTCATTTTTGCCTTTAAGAAATACAGATTTGGGGCAGCCGCCTGGCCCGGTCAGGTAGGCATCCAACTCTTGATCTCAGGATCGTGAGTTCAAGCCCCACATGGAGTCTCCATGCTGAGTATGGGGCCTACTTTAAAAAATAAAAAATAAATAAAAATAAAATTTTTAAAAAGGAATACAAATTCATTCTCTTTTTCATATGGAATTGTTCTCATTACTTCAACAAGTATTTATGGAGCATTGAGGTCTAGATGCTGTGGCAGGGATGTAGGCACGGGTGACGTGGATGAGTTGGGAAAGAGACCAAGGTAAGTTTGTGCCCTCCTGGAGCTTACATTCGAGTGGAAAAGGGAGATAAAGAAACGAGATCATTCCGCTGGTCTTAAGCACATCATGGAAAAATAAAGAGGAGGATGGATAGAAAGTCTCAGGCTGCTCCTTCAGACAGGCAGTCAGGAAGGGCTTCCCTGAGGAGGTGACCTTGGCGTCGAGACCTGAAACACAGATAGGAGTCAGCCATGCAAGGAGCTGGGGGAGGAGAGTACTGTGCAGAGGGAACAGCACGTGCAAAGGCCCTGAGGTGGGGCCGCGTTCCGCGCCTGTGGGTACAAAGGGGGCATAGGGCTACTGTTTGTCCTTGGCGTCACACCCAGCTCCCAGGGTCACGTGCATTCCTTCTGTTTCCCCAGCTCGTCATGGAGGAGCGCATACAGCTGCAACAGCAGGCCGTGAAGGCCCTCCATGAGGAGCAGGACTCGCAGAAACACGGATTTGAGACAGAAATCAGGGAATACAAGGAGCAAATCAAACAGCACTCCCAGACGATCGTGAGCCTCGAGGAAAGACTCCAAAAAGTGACTGAGCACCATAAAAAAATAGAAGGAGAGATTGCAACCTTGAAGGACAGTGACCCAGGTCTGTGCAAAGGGAAACTGAGGAAATCTGGGCGTTCAGGGCAGGCCTTGACCATCCGTGCGTCCCCATAGGCCGAGGGGTCAGAGAAGGCTGCACCTGGCTTGAAAGCTCCTTTTTCCCGGGAGGCACCGTCTTCTTCCCGGCACACGACACGGTTAGAGACGCTCGTGGCCCAGGTCAGACAGAGGTAACGACAGGCAGACGGGTCGTCCTTTGCGCGGAGCCAGCGGAGACGCAGGGCTGCGGGGGCATCAGAGCCGCGGCCACCGAGCATCTTCCCCACGTGAAAACCTCCCACGCGTGGGGCCTTTCAAAGGCCTCTCTGTGCCCTCGGCAATTTGCGACTTTGTCTGATGGATTCCCATAACCGCCTTTCCAAAGAAACCCAGAAAAACTCAGGGTTGTGCGCACTTACTGGCCCTTGATGGCCAAGGCGATGCAATGTCTTGCAAAGATGCTGGCTCTCGGGGGAGAGTTCTGGAAGCTGCAGCCTCGGGCCAGGGCTCAACCGGGTCGCTGCGGACATCTGGAACGGGCTAAGCCCTGGTGCTGGGGGCCGTCCTGCGCGCTGCAGGCGTTCAGCGGCACCCCGGCCTCCACCCACGGCGTGCCAGCAGCACCCCCGCCCCAGTGTCGCTACCAGAAACCCGAGGTTGCCGGATGCCCTGGGGTGGGGCAACCTCGCCCCTGATTGAGAACCAGGTCCTGCTCTCAAGCCTGCAGACGAGCTGTCAGGGCTCCCTTCGTGCTTTCATTCACCCAACAACCTTCATGGAGCATCTATTTGGCTCCAAGCCTGTTCTCGGCACTAGGGATTCAGTAGGCCCAGCAGGGTCCCTGCAGGTCACCAAGTGGCGGCCCTGACAGGTGGCCCAGGAGGAACAGGGCACCATGGCACGGGCGTGGGGCGTGGGGCATGGAGCAGGACTCAGTGTCCCAACCCAGGTCCAGGTCAGAGGGAGATGGGACCTGAAGGGTGACTCCTGCCTTGTCACCTCACATTTAGCTCAGAACCTGCCAGAAAGCAGACATTCCATTGTATCTGGCAAATGAGTAAATGGGTGACTGAGGATGAGGATGGAAACCAGAAGGCGGTGGACTGAGGAGTAAGTGGGAGATGAGGACAGGACAGGAGGCGTCTGGGAGGAGGTGTGGCCCAGTGGTTAGGGCTCCACCTCTCACCAGCGTAGTTGAGCGGCCACTGGCAGGGTCTGTCCCTTCTGTGCCCGTTTGCTCACCTGTAAACGGACTTCATGATCCCTGCCTCATTCCAGAGAAGCCGGAAAGATTTCATGAGCTCACACGTGGGGGTCTCAGCCTGAGCCACAGAACACGTGGTGGGGCTCACGAGATGGACAGAGGGCGACGGGGAGGGAGGGTGGCCACGTTGGCACAGACTCAGGTGCCCAGGGGAAGGAGAGGACCGTAATGACGCTCACGTGTCCCTCTGATTCAGCCCAGGAGGTGACGCAGCGAGAACCCCCAGCAGTGCCTCCGCAGGAGACCAGCGTCAAAGACGAAATGTGTGACACCTTGATGTGAGTACCCGAAGGGTGTGTGCACACCGGGCCAGAGACACCCCCACCCACCCCTTCTGGCCACGTCGTCAGAACTTACGAAAAAGGAGTCGAGTCCGGAGTCTTCTCACTGTCCTTCGAATTGCTCGATCCTCCAGCAGGTCAGGATGGTGTCATGGAAAGATCTGGGTGGATCTGCATTCAGATCCCGACTCACCCCTTCTGGTTGCATGGCCCTGGGCAAGTCCCATCCCCTCGCTGCACCTTAGCTGAATCGCTTGTGAAATAGGCAGGTGCTTGTCGTACCTCAACCTCAGACCGAACCGGGCTGGGAGCCTCTGTCCTGGCTCCGTGTATTTTCTTGCATCGAAGTGAATTTTTTTGTTTTGAGAATTTTTAACGAGCGCGCTTCCCCGCCGTGCGGGGTCTGGTGTCTGGCGGACCGGCCCTGACGGAGGGTCACTTTGCCCCTCCACCCGATCCCTTGCAGGCCCTGGGGACACCACAGAGTGACTTGGCCTGGCTTTGTGAATTTCAGAGGGGACCTGCTGACCGCCCAGAAGGAAATCCTGTCTCAGCAGGAGGTCATCGTGAAGCTAAGGAAAAACCTCACGGAAGCCCACAACCGGATGTCCGATCTGAGAGGTTTGTACGATGGCCCGTGTCTCCTCACTTCCTGACCCGCTTCGAGAAAGGAAAAAACAGGCTTCGGAGTTGGAAAGCTTAGCATTAAAAACCCCGCTGACCTGCTTTTCTGAGCTGTCCCAGCATTTGTACCTCGGCCAGCAAGACAGATGCCTTATCAGGGGGCCTCTGGGAGCATTCTCAGGAGCATTCTCAGAGGGCTTCAGCCCTCTGCCTCGAAGTGCAGCTTTCCTTTTGGGGAAAAAAAAATCCCCTTTGACCTCAGAGGAGTTGTCTCTGGAGGCAGAGCCTGGGAGGGAGGGCACAAACCCCAGTACCCCCAGCTCTGGGACCTAGAGCTAGGTGGTGTCTCTGTGCCTCAACGCACCTGTTTCCTGGAGCTGACTGGCCATCAGGGGCCCCCAGGGACAAAAGAGCTCGGACAGGTCTAGCTGAATATTCCTACTTTTCTTTTTCCCCGCTTCACCCCGCTTCACCCCGTCCCTTTGCTCCTAATAGCCACCGTCTCCTTCCCGGCCCCAGCCTCCATCGAGCCAAAAGGCACAGGCAGGCGGGAGTCGGGAGACAGAACTGGGTTTGGGGAAGCAGAGGGAGGGTGAGGAGCACTCCTCTAGTCTTGGCCCCAACCTAAACCGTGTGCACCCCCAAACCTTCAGTGGTGTTTGCTCCCCCTATGGCTGTGCTATCAATGCCCCCAAGGCACTTATGGCTGAATTTTTCAGAGTGATCGTCTCCACACTAAGGTATGAGAAAGTGTAGCAGAGAGGCTACGGGTCCAGTCCTAGACTCGTGAGACGCTGGACCCAGTTCTGGATCCGCTATTTATTTTAGTCACATGAGTTTTGGCAAGTGCTTCTCCCTCTCTGAGCCTGTTCCTGCACCTGTGAAGTGGGGGTGGCACCAGCAACTCACTCGTAGGGTTGCTGTGAAAATTCTGTGAAAATTGAAGCAATGCAAGTGTCTCAGTTTGGGTTTTCCCAGAGGCTGACCCTGAGACCCGAACTCTGCTGCAGGCCATGTGTTCAAGAGGTGATCCCAGGAACCAGCCCGGTGCAGGTGGATGAGAGTCAGGAAAGGGACCAAGGCAGATAAAGCTGGGCTGTCACTCAAAGCTGGAGCTGAATTCTGCAGGGGCGTGGGGGCAGCTCCAGGGAACAGGGTACAGCCCAGCCCCGGGTCCCCCACCCGAGGGGGAGAGAGTCGGGCTGTGTCTTCCAGTCTCACCTGTCGCAGATGGGGGCTCTTGCCCCCAGCAGTGCAACAGCAGAGCAAACCCCTTAGAACAAACGCCCTTAGGCAAACAGGTGCAGAGGCGGGCAGCTGAAGGTCAGCCAGGGAGCCCCGAAATGCCACAGGTGCAGAGGCACGGCCCTGACAGCTTCCGGAATGCCGGGCTGAGGCAGAGCTTTGCCGTCATTTGCCAAGACGCAGGCAGACCCCCTGGCCGTTATTCAGACCCCCCGAGAATTCCTGGAGGGTGGCCCCGCCTCATGGTTCTTGTAGGCCTGGCAGGTCTGCAGGGGCCCTGCAGAGACCCGAGGCCGGAGACCCCTCACCAGCTTTCCTGTCCCTCCCAGGGGAGCTTAGTGAAAAGCAGAAGATGGAACTGGAGCGGAACATGGCACTGGTCCAGCAACAAAGTGGCGAGCTGCGAGCTCTCAAGGAAAAGATGGCACATCTGACCGGCCTGGTGGAGAGGAAGGACAGGGAGCTGGAGCTCCTCAAGGAGGCGCTCAGGTGTGCGGGACGGCCCCCGTGGTATATGGAGCCCAGACGCACCCATGTGCCCAGAGGGCCTCCACAGGGAGGTCACCCAGCAAATGCTGAAGGGATGTAGGATGGATGGATGGATGGATGGATGGATGGATGGATGGATGGATGAATGGATAGGTGGATGGGCAGGTGGGCGGATGGATGGATGGATGGATAGGTGGATGGGCAGGTGGGTGGATGGATGAATGGATGGATGGATGGATGAACAGATGGGTGGACGAATGGATGGATGAACAAATCAATGGATGGATGGATAAGTAGATGGACAAATGGACAGATGGATGGATGGGTGGATGGACAGACGGATGGATCGATGGATGAGTGAGTGAATGAATGGATGGATGGATAGACGGATGGACGGATGGATGACATGTGTTTCATTACTTCACAACCTCATCACTTAAAGCAGGGTTTTGCTTAGTTCTGTGCTTCTCAAACATTCCTGCCCAGTATTCCAGATAACAGGTCTCAGCTTAAATGCCACTTCCTCCAGGAAGCCCTATGTCACTTACCATCACCAAACATAGCCAAGGGCTCCTACTCTGCCCAGGGTCCTCCAGGCCCTGCACTCCGCCCAACCTAACTTCTCACACAGCCAGGCTGCTATTGCCTGTTTAATTGTCTGCCTTCCCCAGAAGGATCCCCACATAGACCTTGCCTGCTGTTGACTCCCCAGCATTCACAGAGTACCTGGCACATAAGGAACTTTATAAATATTGATTGAACAAATGTATACACTGCGGTAGCCGAAGTCAGCTTAAAATAAATGTAAAATTTCATTGTCATTCCACGGATTAGTCTAGAAAATACATGCGAGTTTGCAGTTTCATCCATAACTTATCCTTATTTTGACCTAAGAGTAATCTTTTCTCCAAGAAAGGTTGAGTAAAATCCACATCGTGCGAGACCCTGTAGCCTCATATGCTTCATGGCTCGTGGCCAAGGCAGATTCCCACAGTGGTTGGAGACGCAGGCTGCCTGGATGCAAGGCCAGCCGCCTTCCCTTACAAGCCTCGTGACCACGGGCCAAGAGCTGTGAGCCTCTTCGCTCGTCTGTAACATGGAGCAAGGACGGTCCCCAACTCATGGGGCCTTTATGAGAAACAGAAGGGTCAGCACGTACAAAGGGTTAAAACGACAGACACGCAGCAAATGCCCCAGTAAATGCCACAACAGGTTCTCCCACAGACCCCGTGGGGGGAACAAGGGGGACAGATGCCTACCGCCCGGGCCACCATTTCTCAAGTCCCCTGAGAGCAGGCAGGAGACTCGAAGCCAGAAGGTTGCAACCCGGTTCCTTTTTCGGTTCCGCCAGTGGCTACAAAGGTCACTCGGGGTTCCTAGAACCTCGCGCTGCCAGCCATCGTGCTGTCCAGTGACTCATCTCTGCCCTAGGGCCTCCCAAGAGAAACAGAGAGTCCAGCTCTACAGGGAGAAGGAACAAAAGCCCAGGAACAAGACCCAGATGTGCGACATCTCGGTGCAGATCGAACCCGTCCACACTGACATTTCCTTGAGCAGCCAAGAGGTGAGTGCCACCCAGTCCTGGGCACTCGAGGTGGGGGGGACATGCTTAAGAAAGAGCCCAAGGGTGTCTGTCTCTGCTTCTGAAAACATTTTCATTCCAAGTCCCAACAATATGACTTGCTCACGCGGAACGTGCAGAGTAAGAAGTGCTAGTCCCGGCCATCCTCCCGCGGTCCCTGGAGGTCACCAGCCCTCGGCCTCACAGAGACTGCCCGACCCTCAGGCGCGACCCTGCAGTGTTCGAAGGTCAGCCGGGCTGCCCGGGTTCCGTCCCTGAGTGCGACTCCTGCACTCGGAAACGCTGACCCCGGGGAGGTTATCGTGTGCCGGCCCCCTTGCCTGGAAAGTAGGGGTGATGACAGCCACCGCCTCGGGGGGGTTGTAGAGAAATAAACTTGATTTATGCACACACAGACACACCCAACCTATAGATACGTGTTGACTTAATAGGTCTCTTTGCAAAATAATGGTACGGAGCCACGTATGTGCTGCACCGTGGTTTTCTCCCGCTGAGCACTACGTAAAGGCCTCTTTCCTAATAAGTGTATAAAGACCTATTTTGCTCTTTTAATTGAGTGCGTAGAATTCACTGCACCCCTTTTATCCGCCCTGTCCCCCACTGATGGACATTTAGGTTGTGTCCACTTTCCCACGTTGCTATAGTTAGTGTCCTTGGAGGTGTGTCCGTAGGACAGATGCCAGATGTGACCATGCTAGGTCCAGGGGGCATCCTAAATCGGGCTTGATGGGGCCGGACCGTGTTCCCACTCATGCTCCAGGGCTGTCCCTCCGCGGCTTCTCCCGGGGTGCCTGCCCAGAAGCCTTTGCAGCCCTGGAAGCCCGAGCCGCGCAGCCCACGGGGCGCACGTCTTTGGGTGAGGACCGCCTTCGCCACGCCGCCCCCGAGGTGCCACCCACACTCACGAAGGCTGACTGTGGGCTGCGGCGTCCCCTTGAGGCCTCGGGTTTCCTGGAGTCCGGGGACATCCTCTTCCCCTTTGCTTTATGAAATGAGAGAACAGGGCATTTCAGTAACGGGCTTTGGATTTTCACTTGGCAACGGGGCCAAATGTGTCAGCTTGCCTTCCTGCTTTCTCCAAGATGCCATTCCCCTGCCAAACAGCAGTGAGCCGGGCCTCACACAGCTTGGATGAAAGGCCCGGCGGCCCAGCCAGCTGGCCTTGGCACAGCGCTGTCCCCAGCGCCGTCAGAGAAGCCAGAGGGGCCCGGGCGGTCCCACGCCCTGAGCCCGGGGTTGGGGGTGGCAGGGAGCGCTTCTCCCTCCTGTCGCAGACCTGATGGGATCCCGAGCTCTTTAGTGCACGACCCCGCCCGCGTTCATGCATTGGTTCAACAACTATTGAGTGCCCGCTGTATGCCAGGCCCAGTGCTGGGCGCAGAGGCGGGCACACAGGGCTTCTGTTCACATCAGACCCCCCTGCGACCCCGCACGAGTTTGCTAGAACGGATCATTGCCTGGACGCTGAGATTAGTAGTTCCTCTTATGAGGCAGGATTCGCTGAAGAGGATCGGGGGAGGGATTAGCTGCAAGATAAAAGGAAAGAAGTATTTGTTCTTTCTCCGAATGGCTTTCCAAACGCAGGCTAATTCCTGCTTGCTGAGCCAGAGTGGGTCAGAGGGCTTAAGAGTTGTATGAGAAAGAATCTCCATCTTTAAATAAACAAATTCCCAGAAGAGCCATGAGTAAGGGTCACATCGGGCTCAGGCATGAATAAAGGCTGTCACCGAGAGCCTCGCTGATGTCGCTGCCCCACCCCCAGGTCAGTAGCCCCTCCCCTCTCCTCCACACCCCTGCACATGTGCCCTTACACACACACATACACACACATACAGGACATGCCAGGGTAAACATACATCCTCAAAGACAGCAAGGCCAGTGTAGAAGCCACCTGGGAAGAGTGGACCAGCCATGCAGCGTATAAGCAGGCTGAAGGCAGTGTCAGGGTCAAATGAGGTCCTACTCAGTGCAGCCAGGGGTGGAGTGCCCCCTTCTTTTTGCTGCTGAGCCCTGGTCCCAGCCAGGAAGCTGAGACAAGCTCCTTCCTGCTCCTGTTTCTGACCTCAGTTCATTCAGGCTCCATAATTATTGACCGTCTACTAAGCTCGGGCACAGTGCTGGGCCCTGGGAACACCACAGTTTCCAATGGAGACAGGACTTGGCTCTCACAGAGCCCGTGGGGTGCATGGAGTCCGTTACTGGGCTTCAGGGGCACCCTGAACCTCCAGAACCTGTATGCAAATTTTTTATTTTTTTTTAAGATTTTATTTATTTGTTTGAGAGAGAAGGAGAGAGAGAAGCAGAGCGAGGGGCAGAGGGAGAGGGAGAAGTGGGCTCCCCACTGAGCCAGGAACCTGACTCGGGGCTCGATCCCAGGACCCCAAGATTATGACCTGAGCAGAAGGAAGACACTTAACCAATTGACCACCCAGGCCCCCCCCCCCGTATGCAAACTTTTTTAAGATTTATTTGTTTGAGAGAGAGGGCACACGTGCACAAGCATGGGGGGGCGGCGTGCAGGAGAGGAAGAGAGAGGACCCTCACGTAGACTCCCCACCGCGTGCAGATCCCAGCACAGGGCAGGATCCCGGCGACCATAACCTGAGCTGAAACCAAGAGTCGGACACTCAACCAACTGAGCCACCCGGGTTCCCCTGTGTGCAAATTTGTGTGTGTCTGGGAAGTTCTTTGAAAGGTATAACTTGCATTCTTCAAAATCTGAAAGGTGGGGATCCCTGGGTGGCGCAGCAGTTTAGCACCTGCCTTTGGCCCGGGGCGCGATCCTGGAGACCCGGGATCGAATCCCACGTCGGGCTCCCAGTGCATGGAGCCTGCTTCTCCCTCTGCCTGTGTCCCTGCCTCTCTCTCTCTCTCTCTCTGTGTGACTATCATAAATAAATAATAATTAAAAAAAATCTGAAAGGTGGACCAGACCCTTAAAAGAGGGAGCAGGCCTCCCCTTGGCCATGCCCTTCATAAGCCCTACTCAAGCGCTGTGCCCAGTGGCTGCCATACTGGATAGCACAGATATAGAACATTTCCCTCATCCCAGAGAGGCCTGTGGGTCAGTAGAGCCTCCAGAAGTCTCGGAGGAAGCTTTTCCTTTCTCCAGACCAACGCGAGCCAGTCCATCAAACTCCCCCTAGCAAATATCGAACAGCCATCCTTATTACCAGTCAGGAAGAAAGTACCATGCCATGTGTTCTCATCTAAAAATGCCCCTCCTGGAGCAGAATCAGAATTTGATGTGATTATCCCGAGACGAGACCCAAATGACAACAAATGGAAACCCAAGCTTAGACGAATATTAGAAGAAAATATAAAACACGGGGAGGGAACATAGAGGGGGTTTTCATTTATAGATATGCTAAGTAGGTAAGAGAGCTGGAAATCTTCCTAGATGCGACTTTCTATTTGAAATGAAGAATTTAAATTTCCTTCTGTGCTAAAGCCCCTTACAGTAGCTTCCAAGGTACTAAGTGACAGGGCCTCTGCCAGTCATGAATTGTACATGTTTCTTGGAACATAAGAGTCTGACCCCTAATAAAGCCGCCTTCCGCACCGTTCTGGCCCTAGGAGCAATCCTTCAGTGATCTGGGGGCCAAGTGCAAAGGGTCCCGACATGAGGAAATCATTCAGCGTCAGAGAAAGGCCTTGTCTGAACTGCGTGCGCGAATTAAGGAGCTGGAGAAGGCCTGCTCATCAAGTAAGTCCCCTCCCTGCTGGTCTCCCACTCCCCGCTCAGATCCCTGAGCCCCAGACTCTAGAGGTCACTCTGGGCACTGACAGTCGGCCAGGACCACCCGCTTCTAGCCCATCACTTCATAACCAAAGGACGTTGTAATACAAGGAAAGATGGCAGGCATGGTCTCAGAGTCAAGGGCAAGTCTTCATCTTAAATAAATGGGATTTCATGAAAAACTCACTACATTGTCCTTTTCCTTATTTCGCTGTGGCCCGAACTTTGTCCTGGACTAATACTGCAAGAATCAGCCCCAGGGGAACCTCCTAGAATACTCTGTTTAGAGGGGATAGCGTTCTCAAGACACCGCACCTGCTGCTGGCAGGAATTCAGAAGCCGGGGTTCAAGTTCCATCCTGGTTCCTGTGGCTGAAAGTTCACCGTCCATGCCTCGACATTGGCTCCTGCGAGGCCGCAGCCTCCTCCTAGCTGTGTGTGACCTTGGTCAAGCCATTTACCTGTCTAGACCCATTTCTCACCTGCCAAGGGAGGGCGGAGATTACTGGCCCGCAGTAAAGGACCAGTAAACAGCAGCTGTGATTTCTTTTTTAAGGGCTTATTTATTTATTTGAGGAGCCGGGGGTGGGGCTCGGATGGGAAAGAGAGGCAGAGGGAGAGGGAGAAGCGGACTCGCCGCTAAGCGAGTTGGGGAGCCCAACTCGGGGCTCGATCCCAGGACCTGAGCTGAAGTCAGATGCTTAACCCACCGAGCCACCCAGGCGCCCCAGCAGCAGTGATTATTATGTGCAATAACTCCTTCCTGGCCCTTTCTTTTGACTCTCAATTGTTTATTTTATAGATCATAAGGACCACCTGAGTGAATCACTTCTAGACTTACAGACTGTCAGAATGGACAAAAACGTCCAGAAATTATTGGACGCAAAACCTGATGATTTGCCGACTTTCTCAAGAATAGAGATCGGAGCGGTAACCAAAGAAAATTTATCTCTGCGGTGACACGTGGAGAGGGTGGGCGTGAGGGCGGACACTAGCCGCGTGCCCTGGCACGGCCACGCGTGTCTGTGGTTTGGAGCCAGGCCTCCCTGGTAGGCCGGCGTCTGTGCCACCTGCTTGGTGCTTTGCCGTACCGGTAGCCCCGTGTCTGAACAGAGAGCTTCCTTTCCACCTGCGCCCAGAGTGTTAAATCACACGCACGGACGCTGGACCAGAGCGATCTCTGGTGGGCCCTCCTTTTCACAGGATGTGTTATATTCCGCAGAAAATATTCAACAGGCTAATTTTTAACATTATGCCATGAGTTTGCCTGAAGTTTGCTTTTCACGGCCAACTGGAAAGCACAAACACCTAAAGGGTAGCAGGTGGGTTGACGAAGAGGACACAAGTTCTAGAGTCAGAGGGACCAGCCTGCAAGCCGTGTGACCTCGGGCGGGCTCTTAGAGGCTTTCTGGGAGGCTTTATCCCAGCTGCGAAACGGTGAAAACCTAGAGGCCGCAGTGTGAAGGGCTGACCCCCGCGTCTCGCTCAGAGCACACACTTCATAAATGATCGCTGTTCTGGTTGTTTAATAGTATTTAAATGGTGTCACTCAAGAAAACCTTCTTCTCTTAAGGGAAATAGTTTTCTTTGCTAGGATTTTCAAAAGGGATTTGGCTGTTATGTTGGAGGTGCCCTGGGCCCTAAACGGATGCTCGGTGGGCGCCTGACTGACACCTGACGGTGCACCGCCCAGGTCAGCGTCAATCGCGGGGTCTGTGGGCCTGGCCTGCTGCCACAGCCGCATCTAAACCACGCATAGGCTTTTAGAAGACATTCCAAAGTCATCCCATCCGTACCGACATTCCCCTGCCCAGTTTTTCTAGACATTTGCTAGGGTTGCGAGTCTTCGGGAATACGCTGCCTTTCCCATTCTCCGAGGTCGGAAGCGGAGGGGACAGTCCCCAGGTGGGGAGCTCAGCTGGCTCTCACAGCCTGACCTCTAAGACTCACCTTCCCCCTAGCGCTGACCCTCTGCCCCCACCACCACCACAGAGCAGGAAAGCCCCCAACCCTCTCAGAAGACCTCGATCCTCCAAGGTTGGCAATAATGCAAATTAAAAAGAAGAGGGAGAGCAGCAGGAAGGCTCGCTGACATCTATTAAGTGCTTGCTGTGTGCCAGGCACGGAGCTAAGCTATCATTTATCATTCAGCCAGTTATCATTCGACCCTCACAGCGGCCTGGTGACAGAGTTACTATTATATGATCCCTGTTCTGCAGATAAGAAAAGTTAAGACTTCATGCAGTCAAGAACTTCACCCAAGGTCACGGCGTAATGACCGATGGAGCCAGGACTGGGTCCCTGGCCGCCTGTCCCTAGCTCCCTGCTAATCTGCAGAGAAGGGCGTGGGCACCGTGTGATTGGACATTGTAGGCCAGACTCTGCCTTAGGTGACCCTCCATCAGGAAAAGAAGGGGAACCTGGAGCAGGGTGCAGAGGATACCACCCAGGGCTAGAGACCCAGAGGGGTCCTTCGGGCTCTGTCCTCCTCAAATCCCCTCCTTCACACTCACGGCTCTAGATGTAGAGACAAATCTCACATGCTTATCTCTCAGAGTGACTTTCTGAGCCTTTACAGTTTTGTAGTTGGGTTTTTCTAGTCTCAGAGGTTTACAGCGTGGTGCCAGCAAATGCTGCGGCTGGCAAGCACTTAAAACCCAGTTTGCTTTTTAGGGAGATTTATTACAGTTATTTGTGGTCCTTCGGACTCCCTGATCCATCAGGTGGCTTTTCTGTACAATCAGCAGGGACTTTGAGCCGCCAGCTGGCAGAGAGGGTGTCAGTGAGGGCACAACTGTAAACACCACTGGGCCTTGTTTCTGGAATGGGTCTGAAGTGACGCTCGCCCAGGAGCTTCCAGCACTAGGAGAGGGTCTGGCCAAATGTGGTGAGGGAGGGTGTAGGTTCTGTTGCCTATAAATGAGATTCCTTTAATAAAAGGAGGAAGGCTATTTCCTCTGCCCACTCTGTGCCACTTTACCAGGTGCCATGCTGGGCACAAGAAATGGAACCGTGAACAAAAGCAATACGACCTCTGTTTTTATGAAGCTTGTCATCTAGACTGGGGTTTCTCGACCCGAGCACTACTGATATTTTGAGCCAGGTGATTCTTTGTTTGGGACACCATCCTACACACTGTGGGATGTTTAGCAGCATCCCTGTCCTCTAGTTGCCCAATAGTACTCCCCACCTCCTCTTGCAATGACCGATACTGTGTCCAGGCATTGCAAAAAGAGGTCCTGGGGCACGCAGGGGAGGGTGGACGAGATCACCCTCAACTGAGAACCGCTGGTCCAGAGGGAAGATAGAGAACAAGGCAAACGATGTGCCATTTCAAAGGGAGTCACATTCAGAAGAGTAGGAGCGCAGTTCCCAGAAAGCAGTTGACAGGGGCATCAGACTGGCTGGACAGGAACTGAAATGAAAACCGACTCTCCCAAGTCATGCTTCGGTACCCACGGCGCTTTATCTCCGGGATGAAGAACCGCACAACGGCGTGCCAAGAGCGTTTTTGCCTCTTTTTTATTTCAGCCTCTGAATGGCCTTGCCAACTCAGCCATCCCGGCCACCGAAAAGTCCAGGAAAATGGATGTGGTTGAGGCTTTAGATCTCAGTGAAAAGCTGGTATGTACATACAGCACCGTCCCCTCCCGTCCAAACCTGGGTCCCCCACCGTCATCGTTAACCACCGGGGAGTTTAACTAAACATCAGCCTCGCACACGTGTTCGGTGGTTATAATAGCTCCTCCGCAAGACCCATCTACTCGCCCAGCATGGGTCAGACATTACACAGGCCAGTTCCTTGAAACACGAGGTAGTTAGAATGAATGTTTATGTCTGTTGTCACTTTTCCTCCTGGTTCTCAAAAAGGCGTAGCATAAAGGGATGTGGAGTAAATGAAAGGATCACGAAAAGCCCAGTTGCACTCGCTCCCGAGCGTGTGTGTGTTCTCTGCAACTGCAGAAAATGAACAAAATGGAGTGAGGTGTTTGCTTCCTCAAAGCAGCCACCGGCAGTCTCGGGCCAGGCCTCTTATCTGCCAAACGCTCTCCTTGTAGTACATGGACATGAGCAAGACGCTCGGGAGTCTGATGAACATCAAGGATATGTCGGGTCACATATCCATGAAATACCTGTCCCCAAAAGAGAGAGACAGAGTCAACGAGCTCCGACAAAGGGACCTCGATCTGGTGTTCGATAAGATCACCCAACTCAAGAACCGGCTGGAGAGAAAAGAGGAGCTTTTGCGAGGATACGAGAAAGACATAGAACAGCTCAGGTACCGTCGGGGACCCCGCGGAAAGGGCCAGGTGTCCGCGCTCAGGGCAGCAGCAGATGCAGGTCCCCGACAGGCAGAGGCCTTGGGGGAGGGGGCGGGGGGGGTGATTACTGGGGCCTGATGGGGCGGTGGGGGGGGGTCTGTCTATGGGAAAGCAGCGGCTGAGGTGCTCAGTGTTCACTCTGTCCTGTGTCCATGAGCAAGCTGCACCTCACGTGGATTCTGACTTGGGGTTCACCGTATGTACCTTTCTGAGCCCCACCCGGTTTCAGAGGCTGCAGTCCCCCTACACCCTCCCTGGGAAAAGGGGGAGGAGCCTGGGGGCATCCCCTCCAGCTACACTTAGGCACCCGAGGAGCCCTTTACTCTGCCTCATTCGCCCCAAATCTGCTCGCAATGAAGCCACTAAGCCGCAGACGGAAGTATTCTGAGCCTCTCCCGGGTTGGGACCGCTGATGGCGAATGAGAAAGAGGAGGGGGAAAGAGACTGTGCCTCTCCCCTCCGCCCAGGCAGAGCAAAGTGTCCGTGCAGATGTACCAGTCGCAGGTGGCAAAGCTGGAGGACAACATCTACAAAGAGGCGGAAGAGAAGGCTCTGCTGAAGGAGGCTTTGGAGCGCATGGAGCACCAGCTGCAGCAGGAGAAGAGGATCAACAGGGCCATTCGGCAGCAGAAGGTGAGGGGTCCTTGCTTGCAGCAGAACCTCGGGGGCTGCAGCCCCTGGACTCCCTTTAGAAACGGCAAAGTGAGGGCCCAGGGGATCCAGGCAGCATAGAACACACTCACTGATGCAAAGGAAGGTGCCAGACACACCGAGGCGGATTTCTTCACCTCTCTGAAACTCATAATCTAGCTCATCTGTATCATTTTAAATCGTGGCTCGTGTTTGTATTTTTACTGTCCTTCCAGGTGGTAGGGATACATAGACGGATAAGTACCTGTGCCTAAAGATTTGGGATCACTAATCTGAGTGCTCAGAACATAGGTGACATCCAATAAACATTGATGGACGGATGGATTGCTGGATGGACCGATTCTCAGGCAGATGGATAGATGGATGGGTGAGGATAGATGGGTGGATGTCCTTGGCCATATCCTTTAGGCCAGAACAGTCAGAACAGAGCTGACTTCCAGCTGATTTAATGATTCGAAGTCTCTGTCTAAAGGGCGCTCAGGCTGTGTCACCCAGAGGCAGGCACTCAGCCAGCCCAGGGCATGCCGGGAGCGGGAGCGCTTTCCAAGTGATGACACCTGTACTGGGTTTCGAAGGAGAGTTGGAGTGGGTCCACCAGAGGCGTGGGCGGGTGCGCGCTGCAGGCTGTGGGCCCCCCCGCCCCGGGAAAGGCAGGAGGAGAAGTGATGGGGCTCCGGCAGGAGCCTGCTGTAGCGCTGCCTTGAGAAACCAAGGTTCCAGACTCGGACTCAGACTGGTGATGCAGCCAAAGCCCCCTCCTCCCCTCGCCCCATTATCTCTTCTGTCACACGGCGCAGAAGCCAGTGAGGGTCACGTCCCCCCCACACTAACTAACGTGCGGCCTTGTGCAAATCCATTCCCCTCCTTGAGCCTTGTCTCCTCGCCCGCAAACAGCAGCCGAGCGCCCCGGCCCTGCAGGTTGTTGGGACGATTGCACGCAGGCAGGAACCCTCCCTAGCCAAGCTTGCACAGCGTGGACTCACAGGCCACGTGGTTTCAGAAGGTTGGGGACACTTGTGCTGCCTCTGAAGCATGTGGCCCAGGGCCTGGCCCCGGCGGGTACACGCTGCTGTCTCAGAGCCCGCAGAGGCGCAGCGGACAGCGGGCACACGGGGGCGGCACCCAGACAAGCGCTGGGGGACCCGCCAGCAGACCTCCACCTGCCCCCCCACCCCGGGTGGCAGGGGGGCTCTGTTGTCTCCTCTGCAGTTCACACCCACAGCCACTCGCTCCCACCTTCACTTCCAAACCAGACTCCCCCTCGTTCTTAACCCTCGCCTAAGGTCGAGCAGGTTCAAGACTGAGATTAGACACACGAGGGGAGTTACCATCAGCACCATCTCAGGACCACCTACAGGCCCCCCGCTTTGCAGCCCCGACCAGCGTTACTGGTGCCTTGGTAGCTAGGCCTGGTGGGGGGGGTGTGCCTTGGTAGCTAGACCTGGTGGGTGTGATGACCCCCACTTCACTAATGAGGAAATTGAGCCTTGGGAAGTTAAGAGACTCGCCCAAGTTCACACAGTAGCTGGCAAGGGGAGCCTAGACCTGGCCCCAGACCTCTGACCCTAGTTTCTGTGCTCTCTCCTGGGCTCTCCCACTCTTCTTATAATTGTTTGTTTTCCTGACTCAGGGCTGTGTATTTGTGCGCGTGTATACACGTGCACGTGCATTTAAGTGTGAATGTGCTATATGTGTGTTTGTGCATGTATATCTGTGCGTTTGCATGTGTGTGTTTTCATGTGCATGTCTGTGTGTTGCCTGCATCAGCTCTAAGGAGGCCAAGCCAGAGAAGGCTCTAGAAGGGTGCCCTCCTCCCTAACCTGCTCAGATAAGTTCCTTGCAGGGGGCTGCCCTCCATCCTGCAAACCTTCCAGACTCCTTGGCTTGTAGAAATGAAGGCAGCGTCTCCTGCTCTGAGGGAGCCCCAGATGCACGGTTTCTAGTGTCCACAGCCCTGAATTAAACATCACAAGCCTCAGGCCGAGGACAATTTCCTTTCACACCATGCAAAGTCGGGGAGAGCCGGGCCAGTGACAGAGCTCTGACTTTTCCTTTGATGTGCCCTTTGGAGAGCTCACCCCTCCCTAAGGTGCCCCCACCCCAGGACTTGGCAAGCTAGCCCCTAAAGCCGAAACACCAGACCACAGAATGGGACAGCAAAGGGCCCAAAAAAGGCCATTGTCATGTGCTGGCTAAAAATGTAAGAGAACCTGAGGATTTACATAATCAGGCTTTACATGCATTATTCATGAGCTGCCTCATTCATACACAATGCAGGGGCCGTGCCAGCCTGTTGGGCACTAGACATCCTTCTGTGGAGAAGGATCTAAAATGGCCAAGTTGAACCTCCGTCTGTGTCCCCAGAAGAGCTGGAACTGGGAACGTTCAAATTCAGGGAATTCACAGTTTAGGGAAAGATTATGAAAAGTACAGCCACAATCACAGCAGTGCTGATGGCGTTATTTACTGAGCGCCTCCGAGTGGCAGGCACCTGCTCCACACGGCGTGTGCTTCGTCCGTCCCATCAGCCCTGCAAGGGGTGCTGGCGCCTGTCCATCCATTCAGAGAGGCTGACAGAGGGCAGCGTCACCTGGCTGCCCAGCAGCAGAAACGGGACCACCCACCCCCACCCCCAGCCCGGGCCTGCTGCCCTCCCCAACTCAAGTTCACGTCTTCACACCTGTTGCTCTTGGCACCTCCCTTTCTGGGAGGCAGCCCCCCACCCCACTCCCCACTCACCATCACTCCAGGGCCTGGGTTTGCTATTAATAAGGTTTGTTATTAATATGTTGTCAGAAATTCCTGTTTGCCGGGAGATAAAAACTCATAAATTTTTAAAGTTTAAAAAAGGGATCCCTGGGTGGCGCAGCAGTTTGGCGACCCAGGATTGAATCCCACGTCGGGCTCCCAGTGCATGGAGCCTGCTTCTCCCTCTGCCTGTGTCTCTGCCTCTCTCTCTCTCTGTGTGTGACTATCATAAATAAATAAAAATTAAAAAAAAAATAAAAATAAAGTTTAAAAAAAATAAATTCTAAAAAAATAAATATAAATAAATAAATAAATAAATAAATAAATAAATAAATAAATAAGATTTAAAAACCATAAATTCTAAAGGCAACTTGTATTCACCTGTCTTGGCCTCAGTTCCTTCCAAGGACTATATTCGTTATTTAAATGGAAGCTCGAGAAAAAAAAAAAAGAAAAAGAAAGAAATGGAAGCTCGAGGAAAATAGAATTCCTTTTGGTTTTAACTTTTACGCCTAATATTTTCACAAGGACCCTTAACGTTTCCAGTCTCGTGTATAAAATTTCACCCGTTCATAGAGAAGGAGTGGTTGAACCACTAGTTAATGAAATTATTCCCCTTGAGCTTCAGAACCAGAACTCTCCTCAAAAAAAGGGGGGAGGAAAAAAAAGGGGGGGAGGAGGGGTTTAAAAGTAAGATGTAGTTTTTAGTTTGATGTTTGAACATCTCTTCACCAAGCAGAACTTTCTGGAATCCTACTTCCACGCTCATACCTTTGGCTGTGAAAATGAGACTTGATATAAAATGCAGAGAAAACCTCAGGGCCAGGCATTCACAGAGAACCTTGCTCTGGAGTCTGGGATGCCCTGGGTCTGGCGCGCTCTCCAAGTGACACGGCGACAATGACAGTGGCCCAGGCTACGCTCAGTCTCATCCATGCTAGATAAGGCAGCTGTGTCCCTCAGAGTTGAGAGGCTGCCTCTGAAGCCCAGCAAATAGGGTTTAAGCCCCACCTCTGGCCCCGAGTGACCCTAAGAGGCCCAGGCCCTGTGTCTCAGGGTCCTCCCCGAAAACAACCAAAAATGATAACAGCGGGCCCCGGGAGGGCTAAATGACCTAATGCCGCAGTGCCCGGTGCAGAGCATGCATGGTCACCGCAGGGGAGAGAAAGGACAACTGCATCTCTTCCAGAGAGCTTCCTGCCAGCTGACACAGGCCGCCAACCCGAGCTGCCTTCCCGCGCCTGCGGCCCGCAGCTCTTTGTGCAGCTCTCCTTTGTGGCTGGCGAGTGCAGCTAGGGCCGCGGCCAAGAGCAGCTCAGATACTGTCTGTGAATGGGTTAAGGCTGGAATTTTCTTTCTTTCTTTTTTTTTTTTTTTTTTGGAATTTTCAATAGGAAATTTTTAAATGCACAGAAGTTGCTGTTTGGGAAGCAGGCAGCCCCGGCCCCCCTTCCTGAACCTTTATTTAGCATTTCAAGTGGGAGAAAGGCTCAAGAGCCTGGGCTGGCTGCTGGGGAAACCCCTTAGTTCTCCTGCCAACCAAACCTCGGCCAGGGACATGGCCACCAGGTTGCCAGGTGGGGTGGAGTCAGCCCAGCTGGACCTTCCCTGGGCTTAATTAGCTCAGGTCCCTCATCTTAAGATGAGAGTAAAGGCGGCACCTAACCCAGTGCGTTTGCTTCGAGGAGGGCACGGGCACAAGACCCTGAGCACACAGGACCCCTGGATCCAAGCTCCTACACTGACATCGATGTCATCACTATCTCATTTAAATCACGATTTTCCAAAATTTTCTTGGGCCCCAGCATTCTCGAGATCGAGGTTTCTTCAGTGCCACTGGCGTGATTCTGACCAAGGACTCGAAATCGGTAGATGGTGTGTGGGATGAGACCGGGTGGGTAGGCGTGGGGGCGGCGCCCTCTGGCCCACACAAGGAGGAGAAGGTAAAAGGTGGTTGGGCCGGGGCAGCAGGTGAATAGGAGATGAAGGCCCTCCCCACCCTTCATCTTCTGCCCACCGATCCAGTGAGCCCCAGGGTCTCCCAGAAACCTCGGAGGGGTGTCCCAGGACGGAACGGGACAGGACACACTAAACGCTCTCTTGCACACCTGCTATTTTCACTCAGGAACGTTTAGAGGATCATGAACAGAGAAATTCAAAAGAATCAACACCTTGCAACTGTTCCTTCAAAGAAAAAGAGAGGCAGGTATGGAGAGGTTTCCTGGTGTCGCAGCCAGACACAAAGTAGATACCGTTGGTTTTTTTGTTTTTTGTTGTTTTTTATGAGTGAAGCCGGTGGGTGTGCCTGCCAGCTTGTGCTGGTCTGGGAGCATCCACGCACCTCCACGCACCTCGCTGCACCTCCACACACCTCCACGCACCTCCACGCACCTCCCCTCCCCGCCCCCGCCCCTCCCTTGCCTGTCATCTGAGCAAATGACCTAAGTGACAGGCCAGGGTCCCGGGCACTGTCTGGAGGTAAGGCGCTCGGAAGCGCCCTGCAGTTTGGGCTGAGCAACCACCCTAGGCATGAAGTGATCTACGGACTTGGAGATGGTTCATGAGAAAAGAAGAAGAGAGGGGTGGGGACCCCCACGAGCCCCTGCCCTAAGAGTGCAATAAGTAGGTGGGCACGAAGTGGAGCCAGGAGTGAGGAGGAAGGTGCCAGCTCTCCCTACCTGGCAACAGGGAGCCGCACTTGACAGGGCTTTCTGGCAGCCGGTGGCATCTGGAAAACCCAGAGGTCACAGTGTCCACGAGCTACCGATGGATGCAATGCTCGGAAGTGTTCTTAAAGACCGTGCTGGATTTCCCCCTAGAGAGGACACTGCGTGGTATAATGAACAACATCCCTAAGAAGAGCAGCACAGTGTTGGCTGGGCCGTGTCTGAGGACGGGTCTGGAGACAGACTATTGTCATTACAGCCCAGGGAGTTGAGGAAAGTTCAGTAAAAGCAGGGGCGCAGGGGCCAGGATCTGCCCTCTGGTGCTCAGCTGCTTCCACTGATTGGATTTAATCCAAGGAAGAGGTTTTAGGGCAGTGCTCAAACTGGGGTTCCCTGGAGCCCTTGGATGCCATGGAAGGGTGTGACTCTCAACATCCCCACCCCACCCCACCCCCACGCACGTACACACACACACACACACACACACACACACACCTTGTTCCTCCCAGCAAAGTTCTCCTTTATCTGTTTTACAGGCCAAATTCCTCATGGAATTTTGCTTCAAGCATTCTGCTGGGGGAGGGGGGGTGAGAAAAAAAAAAGAAGGAAGGCAGATTGCTGGTTTAAAAACTGCTGCTTTACAATTATCTGGGAATTTGGTTGGTGACTGTCTTCTAAGCTTAACTCCTCTCAACTGGGCCCAAGGCCTTCTCCATGAAAAACGCCCGGAGGACAGCTCAGGTTGATACAGGCCCCAAGCCTTCTTCGACCAGTTGCTCTAAGGGCAAGGTGGCACCCTTTAGAGGGAAGGGAAGAGACTCACAAGTACTTGTCCCCTATCCAAAAGATGGCCCTGCTCGCTTCCTCCGGGAGTTTTGCGAATACCCAATAGAGTTGCCAGATTTAAGGGCAAGGAAAACAAAACCGGATGCCCGGTTAAACTTGAATTTCAGATAAACAACAAATAGCTATTTAGTGTAAGTATGTCCCAAATACTGCACGAGACATACTTATACCAAAAAATTCTTTCTTTCCACTCTGAAAATCAAATTTAACGGGACATCCCGTCTTTCACCTGGCAACCCCACCAACAGACATTTACTGAGCACCAACTGGAAGCCAAGGGGGCAGGCTCTGAAGCAGATGACACAACACGGCAGTCCACGGAGGCGTTTCATTTGGCTCATGGGTTTTCCTTTCTTTGGGGGGGGGGGTTAAGTAATTCCCAAATAGGGCATTTTCACAAAATACTCAGGATTTCCGGTGTCTCTGGGCACCCTGAGGGGCGGTTCTAGCCCCTTGGTACCACAGCTACCATCTTCCAGGCCCCCTAGAAAGGCACTGGGCTTGTGGGTTTGCCGCCTTCCCCACCCAGCTTGCTCCACCTACTTCTTCCACTTCCTCAGCCCCTATAGGCGCCTGACTGGTGCCTCCAGCAGATGCTGAGGACTGTCCGAGGCACACCCCCTTCCCAACACCCCTGCTCTGTCCCCAGCCCGCCCTCACTGTTGTGTCCCCAGCATCTAGGAGATCCCAGAGGTGCAGGGTCTCGAGGAGACCAGGGTCAGCAGCTGCCGTCAAACCCCAGGGGAAGGGCCAGCTCCAGATTTGCCATGAGGCTGGCTCCCGAGCAGGTGCTCCTGCAGTCCCGGACAGGGAGGTTAGCCACTGTGGCTCCCATCATGCCCTGGGCTGCTGGGATGCCTCGGTAGAAACCCACGTCTTCAGCTTCTTCCATCGGTGTGGGAGGGTCCACTTCCACCCAAGGCTGATTTGTCCTCCAGAAGGCTGCGATATTCCTCCAAGGGCCCTCGCTTGACAGGGCTCTCCTCCTCTCAGATTCCTCTGGAATCCAGAACAGAGATCCCCCAAGGAGCCCAGCAGGCCACTGTAGCAGAGCCTGAGAGCCATGCCCCCTCCTGCAGACGCACCTGCTCAGCCCCAATCCCTAGGAAGGCCCAGCATCATCCAAATGGGTAACATCTGAAAGTTGAGTGGGGAAAAAAAAAAAACACTTCTCTTTGATGTAAAAGGGAAATAAGGGCAAAAGCTAAATTTTGTCCATATTCTTTCTGTATTCAAGAGACGAATGTTTGTAGAGACGGTGAAGAAAAAGATGCAGAATTCAAGTTTCCAGGTGAGCTAGAAGGAGAAAGAAAACAGTAGGACGTCAGCAGGAAACCCAGGTTGACAATAATACCCCATCCGTGACGTACTGAGCATTTAGTGTGTGCCAGGCACAGAGCTACGCACTCGACAGGCATTATGTCTCGTTCGATCTCCGTAACACTGGGGGTACGTATTGTTCTCATATCTCCATTATCGGATGAGGTGTCTGAAGTGCAGAGACTTTAAAGTTATTGGTCCAGAGCCACACAGCTCAATAAGAGAGCTGTAGCTCACTGAGACCTGGACGCCCAGGTGAGCACTGCGGCCCCTCCTTTAGGGAATCAGCCTCCGGATCATAAATCAACCTGATACGTATCGGGTGACTTTCCTCATGTATTTCAAGGAAGCATCCTCTAGAACACTCTTTTTTTCCTTTAAGAGTTGAGAATCAAGACTCTGAAATTTTAAACATGTTGAAACGCTGCCATTCACAGTTCAGCCCTGCAACTGGAATGGACCCACGCACATTCCCACGTTGCAGGAAGTAGAGGTGAGCTCCCAGGAAGCTTGAAAGCTGAACACGCTGCGGTGGAATAAGACACAGGAGCCACATTCGAGGTTTATTAAAAAGGCCACAGTAATTCTGAGACAACAGAATTGTCATTAGTAAAAACCACAGAGATTCTAGCCAAGGGACACGTTGGGAGAATAGAAGCCTCTTCTCAACCAACACCCTTCTGAGTCTGGAAGGTGGTTACTACCCAGCGCGGGATGTGAAGAGGGTAGAGTGTCCTGAGGGCTCCCCTGAGCTCTGAGACCTGCCGAGCCGAGTGGGAGCGGGTGGGGGGTTTGTCACTCACGCACCCATATGTAGGGTGGAGCCAGCAGAGGGCAGGAACCGCCCTGCAGGGGGCTTTCAGCTGAGGACCACCTGGGGCTGGAAGATGACAGAGGAGACGCCAGCTGGGCCCTAGGCGTTATGGGCACGCTGCTTCTCGGAGCTGCACAGCTCCCCCGAGCTCGGCCGCCCGTGGGCAGAGCAGGGTGTGGCAGACGGTGAGCTTGCCATGCCCCCAGCCCGAGCCTAGGGCTTGGGTGTCTAGGATCTCCTTGGCACAGAAAGGTCTCCTCCACAGTCCTTACACAGTGCAGCACGGGCATCCCCTCGCTCTACAGCGTGCCTTGAGTCCTTGGAGTGGGGGAGTCACCAAGGCCACCTTGAGAAAAACGGGACACGGAAAATCTGCTTTTGCACCCTTGCCCACTCATAAAAGAGCCTCCACCTCCCTTTCGGAGGGCCTCTGGGTTTGTTTCCTGTCCTTCCTTGTGCGGTTCGGTGATTGTGTATTGATTGCCATTGCAGCTAAGAGGCATCTGTAGTTGTTGGGGGTTGTAGGCTAAAGAGGAAAATCTTCTAGTTAACAAGTATTTATTGACTACCTGGCCTAGGCCACGTGCCACCCTGGGGGTGGGGTGGGGTGGGGGACGCAAGAGTGAACAGAAAGATAGTGTCCCAGGAGTCTCAGGACTGTTTACTGAGACCCTGCGACATGGCAGGTACTGTCCGGGTGCTGGGGTTCAATCAGGAATCCTCAGCAGGGGGCACGATCACCCCTGAGAGGGCGCAAATTATTTTTTAGGCGTAGGAAGCATGCACATATATGTATACACAGGACTATCATATAAAGATTTCAGGGGGGCGGGGAGCAACTAGGAGACTCCTGAGAGTCATGAGAAGGGTGAACAGCACAGGGTTCAATCCCAGGAGACACGCACAAACTCCCCTGCCTTTCCAGCTTCCGTTCTTGGGCTTTTTGCTTTTTTTTTTTTTTGTCCCCTTCCTGTAAATACAGTACTGATTAAATAGTTACCTTGCACACCCTGTTTTGGGAACAAAGGTCAGATGCCGGAGTTCAGGAGCGAGTTCAGGAGCGTATTTCACAAGGCCTCACTCACAAAGGCCAGGAGAGGCCTCCCCAAGAGGAGCCGCTGAAACAGAGCGCTGAGGCCCGGTGGGAGCGAAGGGGTCTTTCTAGATGTTTGCAGTGGCCCGAAGCAGCCCCCACTTGTGTGTCCTGAGTTCATTTCCACCTGGGCGGCTCCCTTCCAAGGCCCAGCTTCTATCCCTGCCCTTTCATTCCAAGGGTGAGGCCTGTGGTTCCCTGACGGGCAAGCCTCAGGCAGGGCGCTCACCTGCGGTCCCTGCTGGGTCCCTGCTCCGTCCCTGCTCAGGGGCGGGGGCTGCTCGATTCCCCAGCCCTCCCCCACGTGCCTCAGCGTCCTCCTCTTCCCCGCTCACCCTCCTGCCCTCTGCTACCCCACAACCCTGTCACTCCAAAGCGGAGCAAAGCTTGCTTGCTCTGGGGCGCTTCCCACCCCAAGCTCCTGGCGGACCCGGGGGCTGAGGATGCTGGCACTGGGCACCCTTTATTTGTAACAAATTCCCTGACTCCAACTCTAAATAGCTGACTTCACATGGGGTCAGGGCACTGGTATTTGGGAACCATCCACAACCAGCAATTTTATGAAAAATCAAACAAAAAGGGATATAAAGGAAAGGTGGTTTGGGAGAGGTTTTTTGACATTTGCTGTCTGGTTTTTTGTTGTTTGTTGTTGTTGTTGTTTTGCGTTTTGGTTTTTTTTTTTGTTTTTTTTTTTCATTTTCCTTGGGCATTCGGACCAAGATTTACTCTGTAGGCTCGTGTAGAGAGGAGCTAGCCCTTCTCACCCTGAAATGATTTTGGATGCAGTCTCAAAGCGCACTCAAGGCCCCCTGTCAGCCCCGGGCATGGGCCTCAGGAGGTGATTTTTATACTGCCTGGGTGAAAAGAGCTCAAGAGATGGTCCTAGCAGTCTCTTCCTTTAAAATCCACCCAGAATCTTCTCTCGGCCCCTGAAGAAGTCAGGATATATATTCTAATCCCTCCTGGACAGATGAGGAAACTGAGAGCCCTGTAGTAAGTGGCCGAGCCCTCTCCACCCACCCCACCCCACCCCACCCCACCCCCGCCCCAGGGATATGCGACCTTCCAGTTGGAGTCAAATCCTTGCCAGAATAGAGCTGGAATTTGGAGCCTGTTGGAAAAAGAAGCTGCAAGTTATGATCCCACGTACAGCAAGTACAGAAGTGTGTGAGAGGGAGATTCTTGGCTGCAACTAATGGAAACCTGCTCAGAAACAGGCATGGGGGGCTCTTCTAGGGGGTACAGGCGTGCAGGTGTCATGAAAACAGAGGGCTGAAAGAGGGTCCGGCCTCAAAAGAGAACTGGTAGGCCCCAGGTCCCAGGCGTCATCTCCCTGACACTCACGCGTGCTCACACACTATTCCTTCCCTCTGTCTCCCTGCACCTGCTCCTCTCTTCTTTCTCCAGTTATACGACTGGAAGAGATGACCTCACTCTGGCTTAAGGGATCAGCCCAAGGGCTCAGTCGGATAAGCATCTGCCTTCAGCTCAGGTCATGATTTCAGGGTCCTGGAATTGAGCCCCAAGTCAAGCTCCCTGCTCAGCAGGGAGCCTGTTTCCCCCTCCCCCCACCACCACCACCACTTGGGCTATCTCTGTGTGTGTGTCAAATAAATAAATAAAATCTTTTAAAAAATGATAAATAAATAAAATTAAGCACCGGCCCAGGAAGTGAGTAGCATCTCAGAGCCCGTAACCCCAAATCCTGGGCGTGATCATCTGAAAAGCACAGCCCGTGCCAAGTACACAGTCAACTGTGACCAGGGATAGCGTTACACACGGGGAGGCCAGATTAGGAGGGGCAGCGCTCAGAAGAGGCCAACATCAGAGACTTGAGACACAGGCCGTCCTGTAAGAGCTTTCCAGGAGAAAGGAACTCCATCACAATAAATGTGCCCATCATAAGAAACTCCTAGTTGCAAAAGCACAAAAATGTAAAAAGGGAAAATGTTATTTGTGTATCTGGAAGGGTGTTCACCAAAACAGTCATAATGCTTACCTTTGGGTAGTAAGATAATTGTGGATCATTTTAGCTGCTTTCTACGCATCTCTCTCTCTCCCTCCCTCCTCCTCCCTCTCTATAATTATATACATATATATATATATAGTTTTTTGCAGAAAAAGTTTTGAGTAAAAAAAAAATCATTTGAGTGGAATATTTTGGGATCTTGCCACAATTACAGAGTTTGTGCATTTGTTTCTCTTGCTCATTGAAGGTTGGAGCCAGAAAAGCCACCCCAAAGATGGACCATGAAAGGGAGACGCTGAAGAGAGACACATCCAGCAAATCCAGCCAGAGCCTTCTGTTTTCTAAGCCTGGCGACAAGAACTAGAAATGTCATCCCGTCCGTCGGGCCTTGCGTGATCCTCCGTGAGTCATGTGTGTGACTCTTCTGTGTCAAATACTAAGACACTTGTATAGGACTTTAAAGGTTGTTACCCTAGTATGTTGCTTCCTAGACTGGTGTTTGCACCGTGCTGTATTTTGGAGCATGTAGGGGTCGGGGTTCTTTCGAAAAATACTTAGGAACGTACACATCCTCAGGCATAGGAAGAATGTGAGTTTGAAGCCCAGACTCCCGAGTCTGGTAGATACAATGATGTGACTCCATATCTGAGTTGTGAGGCACCCACACATCCACCCCCACAGCTGGCAAGACGCAAGACGTGGACTGGGGCCACAGGACCGAATGGCAACCTTGGCTGGCCGTGGTCGAGTACATTTATATCTAAGTTTATTATAATAAATTTAACATGCCGAGTCGTCTTATCGCTTCCGTGACACTGATATTTATGTGGCACTCTGCAGTTTTCAAAATGCTTCTCACCTAATCCTCACCCAAACCCTGGGGGGTAAATTGTATAATGATCCCCATTTTACAGATGAAAAAGACGAGGCCCAGAGAGGTTAAACTGCCTTGTCTAAAATCGTGCAGCTAGGAAATCCAAAAATTGGGCCTGGAGCCCGGTTTCTGACTCCCATCCCATCCTGCCCGTTCTGCTGCACCAGGGGGTCAAACGCCAGTCCCGGAGGACAGACCCAAGTACTCACATGCTGCCCAGGTGGACGTACCCCTTTGTCACGGGGTATGTAGAGACCCTCCTTCTTCTTGCTCCCATGTCCTGTCCTCTCTCCATCCACCTGTCCCCCTGCTGCCTTTCTGGTGTGGCCAGGACAGCCAAACACAATGGGAGGAAGAGCCAGCCGTCGTGAATATCATCTTTTTTATTTCTAAAAAGCCACAATAAAAATATTTTGCTATTTTAAAACCAAACGGATTCTTTATACTGATTAAGACCAGAAGGAAACAGGAAAAGTTCTTTGCGTGATATTCCGCTGAGGGTACCTCTTACAGAGGGCCAGGATCTAAAGTCGGAAAAGCGAGCCATTACCTGACCTTAAAAATACTTTTGAAAACCCTGGAAATTTTCCATAAAGAACATGGTGTTACCTCCACTGTAGCATAGCCCCAAAGTCCAAACCAGCAAGTTTTTCTCCAGCTCCAGAAAAGATCACTTAGGCAGCCATTCGAGGAACTGGCTCATGCTTGGAAAAAGATGTTTCTTGTTGGTCGAACATGTGTATTTGCATTTGCAGAAGCCAAATACAATACCTGTATGACTCCACTGTATTTTCTGTCTTCTAAGGACATGTCAACTTTTATCCTACCAACATTACAACCCGTGATGGCCGTGTCTCTTCTCCACTCCTCCGACTACGTATAGATCATTTATTTGGAGGGGGTCCCCTCAGCCTCGCCCCCTTCCCCCTCCACCAGTCAGGTTTGCCCCACCTTCGGACGTTGTCTTGGCCACACCCGATTGGCTGAGCAGCAGTACACCCAACCCAAACCAGGCCAATCAGCTTCCTCTCCTGACTCAAGCCCGACTTACAGTGTCTTTGGCCTTGGCATCTGAAACCTGGCCCCTGGGATGCCATCCAGGTCATTCATGGTGCTGGAGCTGAGAGTCTTGATGCAGCTCCAGGGCTGAGGTGGCCATTTCCCCCACGTGCGCTCGGAGAAACAAAAGCCAGTCTTCAGAAAGGGCGGTGGGGGGGAGGTAGATACACAGGAAAGACGGGAGACCAGGACTCCCAGACGGATGGTGCAGTGGCCACTACAAGCCCCTTAGTCATCACCTTCCTCTGCTGTATGGGCTGAAGCCTAAACGCCTTGATTGCCTGGCCTCCCCTGCAGCTAGACTTGGCCATGTTGTTCAGTTTGGGCCAATGATGTGTAAGTGAAGGCCCTTGGTAGGGCTGACCTGTAACAGAAGGCAAGTGTTGGAGCACCTGGATGGCTCAGTCCGTTAAGCGCTGGACTCTTGGTTTCAGCTCAGGTCATGATCTCAGGGTCCTGAGTTCAGGCTCCATGCTCAGCAGAGTCCACTTGAGATTCTCTCCCACTCTCTTTCCTTCCCCAGCTCCCCTCCCCCTCCCACCCCCCCCACACACACACTCTCTCAAATGAACAAATAAAATCAAGAAGAAGGAGGAGGAGGAGGAGGAGGAAAGTCTTCACTAGAAGAAAGCATTTTGCCAAGGATGATGGGACTCAGGACAAGAAAGGCCTGGCAGGTGCCTGGCAGCGTCCCTGAGCTCTGAACTGCCTCCCTCTGTACCTCTTACCATGTAAAATCCCTGTTGAAGCTACTGTAGCCAGGTATACCTGTTTGTGCTATGGAACAAAGCACCAAAACTTAGTGATGGAAATAGTTATTATTTCTCATGACTTCATGGGTCAAGCCATGATTCCATGACCCTCGTACCAGTCTGGGCTGGCTTGGCTGGGGCTGGATGGCTTAGGGTGGCCTCAGTTACATGCCCAGTCATTGATAGGCAAGTTGGGTCAAGGCTGTGGTTCTCAACCAGGGGCAGCCATGCCTCCCAGGTGACCTTTGGCAATGTCTGGCCACAGTGTTGGTTGTCACAACTTGGGGGGTGAGGCGGGGGTCTCCAATCCCCTAGTTGGTAGAGGCCAAAGATGCTAGAGTGCACAGAACAGGCTCCCCACAACAAAACTTATGGGATCCAAAATGTCAGTAATACCAAAAATGAGAAATTCTGGTCTAGAGAGGCTCAGGTGGGACAGTTTGTCTCGGCAAGGCACGGTCTCCCATCACCAAGCAAGCTGGACCAGGCTCTTTCAGGGGTGGTGGGCATGGGTTCCTAAGAGCAGCAGAAGAGAAGAAGCCCCCAAAAGCACAAATACTTCCTGAATCTCTCTGCCTTGTGTTTGTTAATATCCCGTCAAACAAAGCGAGTCACGTGGCCAGCGTCATTTTGGGAAGAACTCCAAATTTTTACAATCTGCCCACGGTCAGCTTTCTGTTATTTGAAGCAGAGGGCATTCCGAGTGACACGGATTGATTACTTTGACTCCTGGAGACTTTCTGGTTCCTGGTTCCTTTCTTTGGGAGAGCCGGTTTCAGTGCCCACCCTTGGGTTCCACTAGGACCCTTTGTATCCCTCAAGATTCCTCAGTTGCAAACAACAGAAACCTCCCGTGGCTCGCTTCAGCAGAAAGGGAGTTTATTGAAAGGAAATAGAAAACATAAAGAATCAAAGGATAAGCCAAGCTGAAGAGCCAGGACAGTCAGGAACTGGCTTTTCTCCCCCAGAGATGCCCCCCTTTTTTGCTTCCACTAGTTTGACTTCCTATTATTTGCAACCAAAAGGGCCTTTATTAAGACACTGCCTCCGCTAGTAGCTCTGAGAAGCTGCCAGCAACCCTTCCCTGGGTTGGGGTCAAGGTACAAGAAGGTACCCGCAGTCCCCAAAGCCTCCCGATCTTCTGATGCCCCGAGAAGCGAAGACAAACAAGTGCCTTCCACCCTTGCCAACGGTAGCCTGTTTGGATTCTCGGATTCGTGACTTTGCAGATAAGATGCCCTTCTCTAGCAGCTTGGCGGAGCCGCCCGTGCCTGCTGCTGTGAAAACCAGAGTCATGAGTGTCTGCAGAAAAAAATAGCTTCCAGATCTGCGTTCCACAGTGTGCTCCTGGTAAGCTGGAGTGGTTTCCAATTTTTCCGGGTCTTAGGAACGAGAGCACTACACTAGTGATGAGATAACGTTGAGAGGAACCCCCCAACCCTGCTACTGCTAGTGCACTCCTCTCCGCGCAGAGGCCCCCCCCCTGAAGCAGGTGGGGTGCCGGGGGAAGGCAGACTTGGCCTCGTTTCCATCAGGACGTGCCGCCTGCATCCGTGTGCTCGGCCTCCCGTTATCCGGGCCCAATCCGTGACCCTCCGTGCCCGCTTTTGTTTCTAAACGTTTTGTGCCCTCAGGATCCCGTGGGCCTCGGCCTGCGGCCCGTGGAGGGAAGCATTCGGGGACCCTCTGTCCGGAGTCTCCTCTCCTCTGTAGCATGTTGCTTTTTTTTTCCTAAAACCCTAAGACGCTGGAGGCAGCAATCTTATCTTCCAGCTGACTCTGGTCGGATCGTCATAGGAATCAGAGGTGCCCTTTGACCGATAAATCACTTATTTTTCAGTAAGTTGGCACGTAATGTTACACCAGTATCAGGTGTACAACAGGGTGATGGGACAAGCCCATACATTATGCTGTGTTTGCTGGAAGTGCAGCTGCCATCTGTCCCCGTACATCACTATCACAAAACCACCGACTGTATTCCCATGACGTATTCGGTCCCTAACTGGAGGCCTGGGAATGCCACGTCCCCTCCCCCACCTTACAGATCTGATTCTGCTTTTTGTCTGTTCATTTGTCTGGTTTTGGATTTCGCTTGTGAGTGAAACTGTATGGTTTTTCTCTGTCTTGGTCTGACTTATTTCACTTAGCATAACACCCTCTAGGTCTATCATCTTGTGTCAAATGCCACGATCTCATCCTTTCGGTGGCTGCCTAATATTCCGTTGTGTATTTACGTGCCCCACCTTCCTTATCCATTCATCTACCGGTGGACACTTAGGTTGTTTCTCTGTCTTGGCTATCGTAAATAACCCTGCAGGGAACATAGGGGTACTAATATCTTTTTGAATTAGTATTTTTGTTTTCTTTGGGTAAATATTCAGCAGTGGAATTTTTGGGTAATGCGGTGTTTCTATTTTTAAGTGTTTGCTGAACCTCCACCCTGTTTTCCACAGTGGCTGCAGCAGTTCGCATTCCCACCCACAGCGTACCGAGGTTCCTTTTCCTCCTCGCCAATACTTGTCATTTCTTGTCTTTTCGATTCTAGCCATTCTAACAGTGTCAAGTGATGTCTCATCTGGGTTTTGATTTGCGTCTCCCCGAGGATGAGTGATGTTGAGCATCTTTTCATGTGTCTGCTGGCCATCCGGATGTCTTCTTTGGAAAAACGTCTATTCAGGTCCTCTGCATTTTTTAATTGGATAGTTTTGTTTTGTTTTGTTTTATTTTATTTTATTTTATTTTATTTTATTTTATTTTATTTATTTTTTGGTGTTGAGTTGCCTAAGTTCTTTATGTATTTTGAATAGTAACCCTTTAAAGGTGTGTCATTGGTGAATATCTTCTCCCATTCAGGTAGGTAACCTTTTTGTTTGGTTGATTGTTTCCTTCACTGTGAGGAAGCTCTTTCTTTTTACGTAGTCCCATAATTTACTTTTGCCTTTGTGTCCTTGCCTCGGGAGATGTATCTAGAAAGATGTTGCTATGGCAGATGTCAGAGAAATTACTGCCTGTGCTCTCTTCTAGGATTTTTATGGTTTCAGGTCTCACATTTAGCTCTTTAGTCCACTCTGAGTTTATTTTTTGCGTAGGGTGTTAAAAGGTGGTCCAGTTTCTTTCTTTTGCATGTAGCTGTCCAGTTTCTCTAACACCATTTGTTGAAAAGACTGTCGTTTTCCCACTGGATAGTCTTGCCTCCTTTGTCATAGATTAATTGACCCTAAAATCATGGGTTTATTTCTGGGCTCTCTATTCTGGTGTTTTGATCTGTTTTCCTACCATACTGTTTTGATTACTACAGCTTTGTAATGTGGTGTGAAATCTGGGATTGTGTGACCTCCAGCCTTGTTTTTCTCTCTCAATATTGCCTTGGCTTTTCAGGATCTTTTGAAAATTTTCCATGAAATTTTAGTATTATTCTAGTTTTGTGAAAAATGCCATTGGCATTATGATAGGCATTGCATTGAATCTGTAGATCGTTTGGGGTAACATGGACATTTTGACAAAATTTGTTCTTCCAGTCTGTGAGCATGGAATATCTCTCCATTTGTCTGTGTCATCTTCATTTTCCTTCTTCAATGTTTTATAATTTTCAGAATATAGGTCTTTCACTTCTTTGGTTAAGTATATTCCAGGACATTTTATTATTTTTGGTGTGATTATAAGCGGTGTTGTTTTCTTGATTTCTCTGACCGAAAAATCATTTTTATAGTTAGACAACCGGTCTTCATTCATTCAGGCAACAAATACAGGCACCTACTATGTGCCAGGGACTAAGGTTACTGTGCTAGACCTCATGGCCTTGACTCTTGCTCCCCTTTCATGCTCTGATCTGCTGCTCTCCTGGAAAGGAGCTGGAATCATTAATTCACTGGATAGGTTGCGTGGGACAGTTCACCTTTGATGCTCATCACATCCTCTTTTGGGGTTTTCTATGGGACTACTGCTGGGCATTCTATAGAGAGAGCTGCATGCAGCAGAGTTTCTTTGTTCCTCTCAACAGCTGAAGTTTAATAGCTAATAATAGCAAACTTTTTATGGTGTCCTTGCCAACCATCACATGCTCAGTGTGCCAAGCACAGTCCAGACGTTACCCTGCTTAGTCCTCACTACGTGTATCACTCCTGCTTCACCTGTGAAAACGATGAGTAGGTAAGGAACTTGCCCAAGAGCAAGAGTGTCGGAACTCAGACTTCTTACTCTTAACTGCTCTAACACTTCACTTTCCTCAGGGAAATCCAGAAGCCAGCTGGTTATTTATGACTCAATGAGCATAGGATTGGCAAACCTTTTCTGTAAAGGGCCAGACAGTAAAAACCGTTACCTTGCAAAGGGCCATGCACTTCAGGGACCATGGGATCTCTGTCACCACCAGTCAACTCTGCCATTGCAGCATGATATCTGAACAAATGAACATGGCTGTGTCCTAATAAAACTTTATTTATAGAAATAGTGGTGGAGCAGCTGGGTGGCTCAGTCGGTTAAACGTCGACTCTTGATTTGGGCTCAGGTCATGATCTCAGGGCCAGGAGATCAAGCCCCGTGTAGAGCTCTATAATCAACGAGGAGTGGGCTTCTCCCTCTCTCTCTACCCCTCCCATTCACACCCTCTCTCTCTCTCTCAAATAAATAGATAGATAGATAAATAAATAAATAAATAAATAAATAAATAAATAAATAAATAAAATCTTGTTTTTAAAAAGTCAGTAGGCCATATTTGCCAATCCCTGTGTGAAACTCTCACCCAGACTAGATTATTAGTATCTGCAAGACCACTGCCTGCTGCAGGACTCCCAGGAAGTCAGACTGTCATCACCTCCATCACTGAGAGCATTTTGAGCTCTTACTATGCACCACACCCTGCACCAAGTACTTTCCATAAATTTTCTCATTTAATCCTCTCAAGTGCTCCAGGAGGAGATAGTTATTGCCATTTTATAGACAATGCAAGTGAAGATAGAAAGGTAAAGTCACTTGCCCAAGGTCACGCCCCTGGAATTTTTACACCCGGCTCCTAACCACGAAACTGCACCACCTCTCACCATTGGAACCCTGCATCTGAACAGAAAGGAGTTTTGCCAGTGAGTCCGTCCGGAAGGCCTGCTGCCTCCGGCAGGACCAAACTTAAAAGAAGCACATCTTCAGGACACACCCTTTCCTCAGGGCATCTGGGTTTACTAGCCCCCTCCTGAAAGAGTCACCTGCCTCCTTTAATACCTTAGGTCAGGTGTCCCTGACCTAGGTACTCTGTTCTCTCCTTCCATTGACGTTGCCTACGTCTGCACCGTGCTAATTTTACAATTTCCCTTTCAAATTTCCCGTCACATGCAGTGTTTATCTGTCCCTTCCACTGTGCCTCTTCCACCTTGTCTGCTGAGCAGAGAACTGCTAAATGACCTCTGAGCCACATTGATGCCCAAGGACCAGCAGGTTACTGGGCTCAAACCCTATCTGATGCCGCTGACGCTGTCCTCAGAGGAGTAGGGGACAGACACTTGAGAGGCTTGTTTTTTAAGAGCTCCTGTTAACTTTCGTGTTGAGTCATGTGGGTGCAAAGAAGTGTCATTTTAGCAGCTTCTTTTTCTTGGCAGTGACCTTGAGACTGAAAAATGGGCCACCGGATGCTCTAGAGGGGACACTGAGAAAACACCCAGTCCCTCCCGAGCCCTCGGGCAGAGCAGATCATGCAGCCATTCAACAATGATTTCTCCAGCAGTACCTTGGACCAGGCACCATGCTGGGCACTGACCCAGACAGAGACAGGCCCCTTCCTCCAGGAAGTCGTCTCAGGGGTGGGGAGGAGGGGGAAAGGGTGTCAGATATTTTTTTGAAAGCTTCACTGTGGGTTGTAATAACTGCTGAGGGCCAGCACTTGTACAGTGCTACAGTCCAGCTGTAACAGTTGTTACCTCTCTATCCCCTCAGCGTGGGGCGCAGCAATTCCCACTCTTCAAACTGGTGAGTCCTGCTCCTCCCACCCCTCCACTCTGTGAGGGGTTTGGGGCACCAGACCTGGTGCCCCAAACGCTTGATAAATACGTCTTGATTGCCTGGATGTAGATTCACCGCGCTCTCACGGAGTAGGACGAAACTTGAAATCAGCTGCCCATCTTACTACCATCTCTGGGAGGGGGCCAGGAAGGCTCTACACATGCAGCATTGCAGGGGCTGAAGCCACAAGGTACACACACACACACACACACACACACACACACATTTTAAGAGTTTAAAATAGGGCTAACACTGAGGCCTGTCAGGTTTTAAACTTGGACACTGAACTGCCTGAGACTTCACAGAAGCAGAAAACCTGCTCAGCTTTTTTTTTTCCCAGCCTGCCCGGTTGGGCATATGCAACTAATTTGAAAGACGATCTTGGTCTTCAAGTAGATTGATCGATCCTGGTCTTCAAGTAGATTGATGGCATCCAAAACACACACACACACACAAGAGAGAGCCCTACAGATAGATAGTTTGGGTCCTAATGACCTGCAAATGGGTCTACCTGCAGCTGGTGCCCGACACCCATGTCCTGCTCGGAAGCCCTAGGAGCACCTGCTTCAAACAGTTCCTCCTCCCCCTGTCCCCCGTGTGCAGCTTCCAGACTTTGTAGGAGGCTAGAAAACCCTTGAGACCAACCAGGCTGTGACCCCATTCCCTGCCCTCGCTCCTCCAAATCACTCAAATGAGTATTTGGGCCATCCCTGAACCTTGACCTCTGTTATCTTTTTCAATCCATCAGGGGTTTCCTGGTGCCTTCGGAGCGTTTGTGATGATTAATTAGCGAGCTGGTATTTATAAAGTGCTAAGTGAGTGCTGCAGTTTACAGCCAACTTTACCTCTGCCGGCCTCCCTAATCCCTCCCCAGCATCTCAGGCTTCAGGGACCACCCAGTTCTGCGAGGCTCTGGAATGCCCCTCAACATCCACTCTGCGCTGCCCCCAAAACCCAAGAGCTCCTCCCCAGCCCTCCCCATTTCTACTCCATCTTCTTCCAAGTGCTGTTGTTTCTCTTAATATCACTTTGCCCCTCCCCGAAAGACAGTTACACAAGTCAATGTGGGAGGAAGAAGAGAAACATAAGTCAATGGTGACTAAGTCTGCCTAGCTCCCTTGCCACTGGAATATTGTCAGAATTGGCTCTGGCTCACTCTGCCTCTGTAAAAATCCTCTGCGGAGGGTGTGATTTTTCCTGAAGATCATTCTTTCCACATGACCAAATGCTGTCATGTGTAATCAGTCCAGATCGTTTCTTTCTGCCCAAATCCATGCTTGGGGCACAGCACTCCCGGTCGTTCAGAAATGATTCCCCCTATCGAACAGGCAACTGTTCCTGGAAGGTCCATGGGCTGTCCCCGCTTCTCCTGCTCCACTACTTCATTTCTGAAAAAAATGTCTTTCCTCAAGCCCAGTGGTCTCAGGAGGAAAGAGGTCGAATGGAGCCCCCCTCGCCACACTGCGTGCATCTCAGGCGTGAGCAGATCACCGGCTGCGTCTACAGGTGGGGCCCAGAGAGGAGACAGAGAACTGAGCATCATGAGCTCTCACCCTGCCTAAAACTTTGAGAACCTGTGGCAAAATCACCCCCAAGAGGTGTTAAAAGGGCTCACCCATGTGGGCAGCACTTCCTGAGCTCTGCATGAGTGTGACAGCAGCAAGGTCTGGGCGATCCGTTCCCCTTTTACAAGACACAATGGCTAATGAACAAGAATTCCTCAGCTGCATCGTGGGGCCCGCCCAGCCTCCCGAGGGTTGTGCCCGCTTGTAGGAGCCAAAGGGGTAAGTAACCGGGGAGTCTGATACACATGGCCCACCCGAGTAACACAAGCCAAAACCTATCTGGTTTTCACACACATGTAAAGTTGTTTTTTAAGAAGGCAAACTCCCACATAATCCCATTACTATTAAAAGTTTGCTCCCACGTCAAGGAGATGCAAAAACATATCACAACGAAGGCAGCCCTGTTTCACGCAGACACATTATGAATCATAGATTGGGGCAGGTGGAGGTTCACCAGAGCTTTCAAAGTAATCAGCGGCTTTGTGGGGAAGGCTAAGAATCTGGTACCCCGGAGCCTCGGCAGACAGAATTTTTTTTTTTAATTTTATTTATTTATTTGAGAGAGAGAGAGAGCACACAAGCAGGGGGAGGAGCAGGGAGGAGGGACGAGAGGACTCTGCACCGAGCATGAAGCCCGATGTAGGGCTCCACCCCAGCATCCTGAGATCATGGCCTGAGCCAAAATCAAGAGTGGGGCGCTTAACCCACTGAGGCACGCAGGCGCCCCTGCAGACAGGATTTTTAAGGTTTCAATCTACACCCCATCCCTAGTCTTTTGCATTCAATAAAAAACAGACTATTTTACTTCCACTGGGTCCTTCAAACCCACACATGGGTGATATTGAAAACTGCCTTTTGCAAGAAGCTGAAGCAAACTGCCCAAGACCCGGCAGAAACGCAACTCTGAGCTTTAAAAGAAAACAACAAAAACACGTCATTGAAGCTGAGCGTCTTTATTAGACTCAAAAACACTCTAAAAAAAAAATAAGTTAATGAAAACATCCTATTTTCTGAACCCTAAAGCATTTCTCTCAATTTTGTCCTCTTCACATACCTTTTGAATTAATTCAGCAATATTCTCAAACTACGGCAAAGGGACAGATGCCAAGGAGGGGTCCCGTTTTATGCAAATCAGCCTGTGGCTGCCTGCTGCCTCTACCTCCTCAAGTGCTCTCTGCCTGCAGACCTTGGGTCCTTGAGCCCCTGCATCCATCTTTCCTCTGCAACAACTGGTGAGAGCGGTTTCTGCACAGGGATCCTCAGCCTTGTCCTACCGTTTTAGGGAACCAGCACAAAGCACCGGCCTCCCTCTAGATTAGAGACTCTCAAACTTCAGTGAGCAGAACCCCCCGGGGGGCTTGTTAAAACGCGGCCTTCGGAGGCCCCTGCGGAGAGCTGTCTGGATTGGGGCCTGGGAACCTGTATCATAGTCCCACCCCACCTGCCACAGTGGTCCTGCTGCTGGAGGGCCCAGCTTTGCAGTTCTAAGGTGGGCACGCCAGACCCCAGAGAGAGATCCCTCTCCCCTGGGCCCGGGCCCCGAAATGGCAGCATCAAAAGCTCCCTGCCAGTTCCCCTAACGCAGAGTCCCCGGGGACGGCCGGCCGGGGCCCAGCCGCGATTCTGCGAAGTCATCCCCGTGACGGCGTGCGGGCCCGGGGGCGAGCAGCAGCCCCCTCGCGGCTGTGCCCCCCTCCCCCGCCTCCGGGAACCGATCTCCCTCGCGCACGCTGGGCCCGCCCTTTCGCAAAGCCGCCGCAGCGGCACCGCAGTTAGGGCCTCGGGCGGGGGCCCCCCGCGCACGGATCCACCTCCGTACCCTGCAACCCTCACTGAGAACGCGGGTGTTTAACCGCGAGTCGTCTCCATGGCAACCGACAGGGTGTCACAGACTCGGGATTACGACTCCGCGGCGCGGGGGGTATTCCAGAGAAGGGGTTGGGGGGCGGCGTCCCTCGAGGGCCCGACCCGCACCCGAACTGAAGGGATGGATCCCCCGCCTTCCCGCCGCGCTCCCGGGGCGCCAGCACGACCTCTGCGGCCCCGCGGCCACGGCGAGCCCCGAGGAGGGGGCTGACGTCCGCGACGGGGGGCGGCGAGGGGTGCGCGCCCTCCGGCCGGGGCTGCGGAGCCGGGGCGCGCGCGGGAGAGCGCACGGGGGGCGCACGGGGGCGGGGCGCACAGGGGGAGCGCGGGGGGGGGCGCACGGGGGCGGGGCGCACAGGGGGAGCGCGGGGGGGGCGCACGGGGGCGGGGCGCACGGGGGGCGCGCGGGGGGGCGCACGGGGGGGCGCACGGGGGGCGCGCGTAGGGGCGCACGGGGGCGGGGCGCACAGGGGGAGCGCGGGGGGGCGCACGGGGGCGGGGCGCACGGGGGGAGCGCGGGGGGGCGCACGGGGGCGGGGCGCACGGGGGGCGCGCGGGGGGGCGCACGGGGGCGGGGCGCACGGGGGGCGCACGGGGGCGGGGCGCGCGGGGCGGGGCGCGCGGGGCGGGGCGCACGGGGCGGGGCGCACGGGGCGGGGCGCACGGGGCGGGGCGCGCGCGGGGCCGAGGTCCCACCCCCGGGGGCGGCGCCGGGCGCCGGGAGTGTCAGGAAGAGGAAGAGCGCGGCCAGAGGCGGTGCGGGCGCGCGGCGAGCAGGGGCCGGGCCGGGCGAGCGCCGCGCGGGCCACCATGGCCACGGACGAGCTGGCCAGCAAGCTGAGCCGGCGGCTGCAGCTGGAGGACGAGGGCGGCGCCGAGGCCCCCGAGCAGCCCGGGCTGAACGGGGCGGCGGCGGCGGCGGCGGCCGGGGCGCCCGACGAGGCGGCCGAGGCGCTGGGCAGCGCGGACGGCGAGCTGAGCGCCAAGCTGCTGCGGCGCGCCGACCTCAACCAGGGCATCGGCGAGCCCCAGTCGCCCAGCCGCCGCGTCTTCAACCCCTACACCGAGTTCAAGGAGTTCTCCAGGAAGCAGATCAAGGACATGGAGAAGATGTTCAAGCAGTGAGTGCCCGCCCACCCCGAGCCCCCGAGCCCCCGAGCCCCGGCGCCCCGGGACGGGGGTCCCCACCCCGCGTCCCCTTCCATTTCATCACGAGGCTCCAGGACCTCGTCCGCCCCCCCCCACCGCGAGACGCGGCCGGCGCCCCCTACGCGCGCACCCGGTGTGGGGGACCGCGCGGCCCCCCGGGTCATCCCGAGTCCCCTCGAGCCCCCACTACCACCATACACGTGAGGCCGAAGATTCTGGAGCTCTGGCCTAGGACCCCTGCCCCGGTGGTGAAGCTTCCCTCGCCTCCACCAGACGCCCACACAGCCTGAGATTTGGGGGCCCTGTGGCCTCTGCCCCTCCCTAGCTGCTGGAATTCCCCACCCCCACCCCAACACCCTGGTCAAAAACATCCACACACACACCCAGCGCCTCAGCAAAGGTTACCATTCCCTGCACCCCGTGTTGTGCCCATTCTTCTCACTGGGGTCCTTTCATTTCCTCTGCTTATCTCAGGTTCCCCTTAACATGGGTTCTGGGCAAAGAACCTCCCCCCACCACCTGCTTCCCCCTGTTTGGCACCTGCTAGCAAACTGTGGTCAAAGGCCCTCCAGACCCTTCCACCCCTACCCCTATCCGCGCTCCTAGCTAGGACCCCAATCCTTGACCCTCAGGTGGGGAGGGATGCCTCCATCCTGCCCCCCCAACTCTGCAGGTATTTTACACCCATCCTCCCTTCAGGGCTGAGTCCCCTCCTCTTTCCACACACAGTTCCTCCCTCCTCTTGCCCTAACCCCCCCCCCCCCCGCAGCAGCCTTACAGTCACTGCCCCTCCCCACAGTCCTTCCCCCCACTGTGTCCTGTTTCCTCCCACACGGGGTTCCCAACACCCCCTATCTAATTTGCCTGGTTGCTCTCACCCCTACCTTTTCCTCCATGTAATTCCACACAATGTGCCTTAGCAGGTTGGACAGGCACCCCCAGGCCTGTGGCTCAGCCCTCCCCACCCACCTCCCCAAAAAACCTTAACATCTCTGTGAAGGGACTAAATGGTCCCCTTCTGGTCCATCCCTGAGTCCACGCAGCTAAGACTGAGATGGGCAGCCAAACTCTTCACAACCAAGGCTATGCGGGGGCCGATGGGGGGTGGGGTGTAAAAGCTCTCGGCCTCCTTCCCTTTGGGACCCTTCCCACTTCTTGTTGCCTATCCCCATGCCCCTGGCCCCTGGAGGGGGAACAGCCCGGGGGTATGGTCCGGAGTGGAGAGGTGCTGACCCACCTTGGCTGAGGCAGGAGGACAGGGCAGGATAGCGCTGTGTGCCCAAGCAGGAAGCCCAGGGAGGGGGTGTTTTGCAACCCCACAGCTTGAGAAAGCCTCTTTCCCACTTCTCATCGCTGCTGCTTCTGCCTTTGGCCACCACACAGGGGAAGAGGGTCTTGTTTCCCAGACCTGGATGGTGGGAACCCCGTACTTTCCCAAGGGTCAGTCTGGGGGGAAACTGAGCCCTTAACCCTCCTCTGGGCCTCTCTCTGAAAGTGCCTGGGTCCTGAGGACCCTGCCTTTTTGACTCCAGGGTCTTTGTTGGGAGTTCTAAAGTTTCTTTCCCCACCAAAGACTGTCAGTGTCAGGAGAGCAGGATTCCAGCCCAAATTGATGGAAAGCTCCTTGAGCCCAGGGCTAGGTATAGACAGCTTCACTGTCTGGAACTTCCTTGTAGAGCCTGCCCGCCCCATGCCCTCCCCCCAGAGTGGGGGAAGCAGTGCAGGGGAGATGGTTCAAATGCATCTGTGATCCCTGCATTGATAGAGCTCCTTGATTCCACCCAGCATCCCCATGACGTAGAGCTGTCATCATCACCAGGGCACAGTTGGGCGGTCTGGGCACAGACAAGTTAAGTAACTCGCCAAGACTAGAAGATGATGGAGCCAGGATCCGAAATCAGGTCTGTGACTCCAAAAGCCATGTTCCTCCCTCCTGGGTTTTGCATCACAGACATCTGCTTCCATGTGGGAAAACGTACCTCACCAACACCCACTTCCGTGTTCATGGCTGATTTTCCACCTTGCGGACCCGCCACTGGCCCATGTCTTTCTCCCAGAATCCCCCTTGTCTTGCGTTCCCACAGCATTCCAACACCCCACCAAAAGAAAGAAAGAAAAAAAAAAGAGGTAGAGAGCTGTTTGGGAGAAGCCCTGCACCCCGAACGAGAAGGGACTTGGGAGGCTGCAGTTTGGTCAGAAGGGGCGCAGGACCAGAGGAATGGCCTGGAAGCTGCATTTGTGAGCAAACTCGCTTTCTAAAGAGGCTGCTTTGGTGTTAGTTTGACAAGATGAAGTCTGGGGGGAGCTGAACCCCTTCCACCACCCCCTGCAGGCCCTCTCTTGGCCCTGCTGCTGCTGCTTGCTGTGTTGGAAGGGGTGGGGGGCAGGAAGGGGCCAGGGAGCTGGACTTTTAGGGAAGGAAGTGCCGCCCGCCGGGGGCCCTGGCCAGGACAGAAAGCTGCAGGTTTTGTATTCAAGGAAACAAGGCTTCACTGTGCCAGCCGAGCCCAGCCCCGCCGAGTCCGGCCTGTGAACGGCCAACACACAGGCTGTCGGGACGACAAAACCCTTGTTCCGCTTCTGCTGTCCTAGGGGGGCCCCCACCTCCCGGGTCCAAGCGCAGCCCTGCTGAGAGGACCCCCCCACCCCGGGTCTCCAGCTCCCAGGCCCTCCTGGGAGCAGGGTACAGGAGCTAGAGAGGTCACAGGGAACTGGGAGCTGGCCTTCCTGGGAAGGCAGGAGCTGGAGAGCCCCGTCTTCTGTCCCTGCTCTGCCACCAAACGGCCTCGTGTGTCCACCCTCCCTCCCTAAGTCCTTGCGTCTGTAAGAGGAGCAGGCTGTGTGCAGCAGCGACCTTATGTCTGCGGGCCCTGAACCCTTCTGGATGACAGACTGCCTTCTTCCAGGGTCTTCTGGTTCCTCTGGTTCCTCTGTTCAGTGTCTATCAGCAGATCCTTCCTGAGGAGGGAAGTAGGAGGAGGATCCAAGGGGATTGAGGGAAGCAAGACGGGCTGTCCACCATCACTGACCTCATGATCCAGCCTCGCAGGTTCCCGCCGGGAGGGACCTCCAGCCTTTCTCCCCATTTTACAGAAAAGGCAGCTGAGGGGCACCTGGATGGCTCTGTGGGTTAAGCATCTGCCTTCGGCTTGGGTTCTGATCTCCAGGTCCTGGGATCGAGCCCCAAGTAGGATTCCCTGATGGGCGGGGGCCTGCTTCTACCTCTGCCCCCGCTCCTATGCTCGCTCTCCCTCTCTCTCTCCCTCTCTCTCCCTCTGCCCCTCAAATAAATGGATAAAATCTGAAAAGAAAAGGCAGCCAAGACCCAGAAAGGTGTGGTGACTTGCTTAGGGTCACAGGGAAGTTCCCAGTAGCTAACCCGGAGCATCCTTGTCTCTGCACTGAGGCTGGTGGCCCCTGCCCCCCGGGCGGGGCTGGGAGGAGGTGACGCATGTAGGGCTCTGGCAACGTGCCCAGCACACGGAGGTCCTGCCTCCATGGAGCCTGGATTCTCAGGCCTCCCTCCCTCGGGGGGCCTCAGGCTAGCACCACTCACCCCTCTCCCCACCTCTCTCCACCCATCCATTCAGGGCTGCCTCTGGAACCTTCCGGCCAAAGCAGGAATGGTGTGACCCCACAGAGCCTCCAGGGGGCCCACCTCTGGGCTGGCGGCAGCCTGTGTGGGGCTCTGTGGGGTTTTGGAAGCCGAGACCTGCCCTAGAGGTAGGCAGCCACGTAATTCTGAACCTGCCGTGGAATCTGAGGAAGATGCCCTAGTTCCCTGCTTGGCCAGCCTCCTCCCCAGACGCTCCATCTCATGACCCCTTGCGTCAGAGAGGCGGCCTTCCCTCTCCTTCTGGATGCCTGTGCCCTCCCCTCTTCTCCCTTCGCTCCTCCTCCCACAGGTCTCCTCAGACCCCGTCCCTCACAGCAGCCCCCCAGCATCCTCCCTGGAGGACGGTATGGCACGATAGCTAAGAGCAGGGCCTTCGGAGTCTGCAGCCCTGGGCTGGAATCCCAGCTGCAGGCCGGGGACAAGGCACTTGAGCTTTCTGGGCCTCGGTTCCTCCCCCTGAAGTAAGGAGAATAATAGCACCCGCCTCGCAGGGCCGTTGTGAAGTGTTTAACCCGGTGCTTGGCACAGTTAAGTACCGTGAAGTTCCTGTCACCCGCCTCCCCGGGCCTGGCGGTGGTTGTCTGGGCTCGCGTGGAGGGTGCTCCGCAAAAGCTACCGGCTGCCTCCACTTACCCCCTGGAGAGCTACCGGGCAGGCGACAACCTCACACTTCGGGCCGGAGTGTTGGGGACCCAGCATGAGAACCCCCCCTTTCTCCTGCAGAATAGGCTCTCTTGATTGCCGGCTACATGTGGCTCTGATAAATAACCAAAATGGGGAAACGAATTCATTATCACTTAATTACGTGGAAGGCAGGTGGCAGGAAAAAGGAGAGAGCAAACAGCAGCCCTGGAGTGATTCAAAACTGGGACTCCAGTGCCCGTCTGCTGCGGTGCAGCTGGGCGACTCCGGGCGGGGTGCTCAGCTTTGCGGCCTCACCCCGGGCTGGAGACCCTGCCTGGGAAAGTTCTGAGGATTCAGTTTAAGGAGTCCTGGCCCTTTGTAAAGAACCCACCATCGTGTCCGGCCTGTGGGCTTTTGGAAAACGTAACATCTATTCATGTCATCATTCATCCAGCACACATTAGGTGTCTGCTGTGCACAAGATCTAGAGAAGCAAGGGGAGAATAAAGTTCTCACCCTCAGACTTTAAGTCTCATGAAGAGCAGTGGTGTAGAGGGGTCTCGGGGGGTAGAGACGATGGGCCTGGAAATGGAAGTTCCCATTTCTTTATGCCTACATGAGGCCTCAGCGCTCTCACGAGGGATGCCCGAGGGTGCACTCTCCGCAGCCAGGCCCCTGCCTCTACGCCCTCTCCTCGTTACATGGAGCCACCAGGTCCGGTTGCCCACAGCAGCACAGTGAGGTGGGTTAACGTTGTCCCCATTTGTCAGATGAAGACACTGAGGCTTAAGGAGGTTGAGTCATGTACCTAAGGTTAAGAAGTGGCAGGGGCAGGAACAGAAGCAGGTCTGCCTGCAGGGAGCTCCCTCCAGAGGGCAAGGGGGCTGTGTTTATGGACGGGGCAGGGCAGGGGGCGCTCTCAGAGCCTCAGGAGGGGAAGCCCTCTGGGGAGGAGGTATAGAGGTTGGGTCCTTCCACCTGCAGCTGCCAGGAGCCTGGTCTGGGGAGGGAGGATTGCCGGTACTCGTACTCGCTACTCACCCTCTGCTCTTCCTACTTCTCTTCTGATTCTGAGTCACCTTCCCCCCCACCCCACCCCCCGCCTGAGCAACAAGGTTCCCCTTTGGCCTGCACCTTCCTGACCAACTTCTCCTCCCATAGTCCAGAGGCTCTGGGAGACCAGGCCCTGCCACCTCAGGGGAGGCCCATTTGCAAGGCCAGCCCAAGCGGGTGGAGGAGGAGGAGACTGTGGAGGAGGAGGAGGAGGCCATGTGGACAGTCCCCCCTCCCTCCAGCAGCTAGTTCCCTCTGACTGCTGAGCAGCCTTCTCCTTGGCTGACTTCCGCTTTTCAAGGACTGCAGAGAAGCAAGTGTCCTGTGCCAGAAGGGTGCAGCTCGAGGGGAGCCAGGCCTGGGGTTCCCGAGCCGCATGGAGAGCCTCACGTGACGGGGACGGGCGCTGGCCCCTACCCCATCCTGGGCACTTTGTCTCTTATTTAATCCTTTTATGGCATCCTGTGAGCTCCTCACCCCTCCTGTCACAGATGAGAACGCTGGGTCTCAGAGCAGTTCCGGCCCCTGTCCAGTGTCACACAGCTAGGAAGGGGGGACGGGGTGGGGGGGGGACAGCATTTGAACTTGGGTCTGCCTGCCTCCAAGTCCCATGCTCCCAGGGGACCCAAATAGGGCAGCATCGGCTTCTTAGAAGTGCAGCTCCACTCCCAGGGTCTCTGGATCGGAATCTGATTTACTTTAACACTCCAGCCTAAGAAGCACTAGGCCCCCACAGCCGTCTCCGGCCACTTGCCTGTGGTGTTCCTTCGGGGAAGGCAGGTTACTCAAGTCTGGGCGGTGAGAGGAAGATTCAGTTGAATAATAAACCCGAGGTTGGATCAGACACTCAGTGAATGTTCTCTGCAATCATTGTTGTAACAATAAGTATTACTAAGGGCAGGCAGGAAGGAGGCAGTGCAGGGAGAGCTGGCCGGGCACCCGCCGCTGACACTACGAGCCCAGGGAGATGCCCTCCTGGGCTGGTCGAACCCGAGATTGGGAGGTCCCAGGCCCTGACAGCGCCCAGCAGATTGCTGTCAGCCTGGGGGGTCTCCCCCTTGATCCTTAGACTTACTGAAAAGCTGTGGGAAAGCCGTGAGCCACACGTGTGCACACACACACACACGCACACCCGTGCACCCTCTCCTGGGCTGACATGGCCACAGATCCAGTGTCCGATTCTGCAGATAGGACTGGAGGAAGTGGTGAGAGGCTGGGCTTTCCCCACATGAGTCAGGCAGCCTGGGGGTGGGGGCGTGCAGGACCAGATGAGCAGTTATCAGAGCATGGGGGTGGCCACCCGCCCAGGGGGACGGGCAGGGCCAAGCTGGCTGTCACAGCAAGCACGGCCAGAATTTCTCTGCAGCACAGAACTTTCCTGCCCCAGGGGACCTGGCATGGCTTCCTGTTTCATAGGACAGAGAATGCAGAGGCCTGGGAGCCACCGGGGGAGACAGGGTGCAGGAGGACCAGCTCTGTGAATGCCAAGACCAAAGCCAGGAGGGCCTGGGGGACCCTTGGTCCACAAACACCACCCTCTCCCGCTGTTTATCCTCCTGGGGACTCCCATGGCCAGAGGGGACCCCTGCAAAGACCTGGGACATGAAGCAGAAGGGACGGAGTTGGGGTCTGCTGTGCTCTCACCTCGTCCCTGTGCAGCGGCTGTGCTAACTCCACACGCTGCCACCAGACTCCACAGCACAGCTGACGGGTGGTGAGGCCCGGGCACGAGGAACAACCCTGTACTAGACCGTTCCAGAGCCAACACACATGGGCTGCCTTAAGCGAAGCAGTGAGCTTCCTGTGCTCAGAGGTATTCAACACACAATCAGGGGAACTGCATTAGGGATGTGACCTTCACGAATATCCATGCCCCCCTCCCCCCGACCTGAGATTCTCTAGTACAGGGTGTGTGGGCCTCAGGCCGTAGCTCAGTAGCTGACAGCATGTGTGCTCCATGAGACCTGGGTTCGGATCCCAGCTGTGGCCTTGGCCAAGTCACTTCCTCCCTGAGCCGCCTCCATCGCCTCATCTGTGACAAGGGGATATTTGTGCCCACTCCGCAGGGTTCTTGTGAGGCTCTGATGCGGGACACTTGGCGTAGTGTCTGGTGCATAATAAGTGCTCAGCAGAGAGTAGCCACGAAGGATAATATTGTCATGAAACAGGGCGTTGATCCTGCAGGCTGTAGGAGCTGCCCCGGCCACCACTGCCCCGGCCGACACCCCGACACCCCGACGCCTGGTTATCAGAACCAAGGGGAGGAGGTGCAGCCAGCTGTGTGGGCCCTGCTCAGCCCAAAGGGGCAAAGTCCGCCTGGGTGGCGGCCGCTCCACTCGGGGCACATGGGACGGATTTGGCCACCAGCATCCGGGGCGGCAGCTGCCGAGCCCTGCCCCTGCCCATCGTCGAGAACTATTCGGGGGAGGGGGAGGAGTGAGGAATGTGGGCGCGGTGCCAGGTGCAGCAGCCTCCCTCCAGCACCGGAGAAAAGTGCTGAGCTTCCAGCCCGTGAGCTTTGTTGCCCTTGGTGCCCAGTGGAATTGGCCCTCCCAGGCAGGCCCCAGGCCGGGCTCCCAACCCAGCGTCCCCCAGCCCCTTGAGCTTGGGAATGCAGGACCCTCCACGGGACCAGGAGGAAGAAGGAAGCAGACAGGCAGGAAGAAGGAGCGTCTCCAGCTTCTTGGGCTGTGTGACCCGAGGCTGGTTGCCACCGCCTCTGGGCCCCATTTTCACCCACATAACAAAGCAGGTGGACGAGCTGCGTGGACAGATCTTGTGCGCGGATCTTAGTTCCAGCTCAGGGAGAGAGCCGATGGATGAGAGGGTCTCCCAGCCGAGGCATCTCCTGTGTTGCCAGTCATCCACCTGCTGGTGGCACGGTGACAGCCCCGCCCCACGCGCACACACCTTGTCACTTCCTTCCCGTGAGAGGAGGAACAGAGTAATCCAGGGCTGAGGCTCCTCTCCCTCTGCCCAGCAAGAGAGCGGAAGGCTCTGTCCTGCTGTCTTTCCACCTCCCCGCGTGGCGAAGTCTCTGAATCAGGCCTAGTGGGGGAAGCAGAGGGAGCCTCGGAGGAGGGGGAGATGCTGGGGGCAGTCCTGGATCATCTTGCCCACCCCCTGCCTCCAGACCAGGCTACAGCAGGCATTTCCTCACAGCCGTGCACCATCAGGCCTGGCACCCAAGGGCGAAGCCCTTGAATTTTTTACCATTATCATTCTTTTCAGCACTGTTTTTACGTTATATGCACAACAGACTTAGTGTCTGGCCCACAGAAAGTTCTCAGTGGTCACTATTATCATGAAATTAGTAGGCTTTAAGCACCTGTTGTGTACTGGGCATTTTATGTTCATCTCATTTAATCTCTAATCCTAAAGGTAGATAGTGATGATAATGCTTCTATTTATTATCACTGATGATGGGGTGTGGGGGGTGTTATTGCCGTGGGCCAGGCTCTGTGCTAGGGACCTACGTGGCTTGTCTCTTAATCTTTGCTTCCGCCCCGAGGTGGGTCCTTTGATGAGCATGATGTAAATGGGGAAGCTGTGGCTCGTGGGGTCAGGTGACTTGACCAGGGTCAGCCAGCCAAGTGGCAGATCTGGAGTTTGGACCCCAGCCAGTCGCAGCAGAGTTGATGTGAGCGCACCTTCAAGGTCATCTTCAGTCACATCCACGCCGGGCACCTGGCTGATCCAGTGGCCCCCGAGCCCAGGGCACGTAGTAGATGGCTGCTCCCCAGGAGCCTAGTGGGAACAGGGCCTCCCCCACCCCGCTAGTGTCTCCTCCTTTGAGGGACCCACTCTCTCACCCCAGCACCTGGCCCCTTCCTGACCTCTGTTGCCTCCCCTTGGCAGTTGATCTGCTGGCACTGGGACCAGCCCCTGCATTGCCCCCCTGGGGGCCAGAGCCCGCCGGGGAGAGAGCCCAGACCCAATAATTGATTGACCTGTGATTGATGCAGGCAGCGGTTCAAGCCGCGGATAAAGCTGCAGCCCAGCCGGGCCTGGCAGCCGCCAGAGACCAACAAATAGAGAGCCAAGGTCTCTGTCCAAGTTCGGGCATCCTATCTCTACTTCTCTGAAAGGGAGCCCCCCCCCCCAGCTCCAGGGGAAACCCACAGACGCGGGCAGTAAAGGAAGCAGGGGCTCGGGAGAGGCAGGTGGGGCAGAGAGCAGTGTGGGAAGCACGGGGGTGGGGTGTGAGTCCGTGGCCAGCCGGCCCCCAGGCCAGCGCCCTCACCCCTACAGCGAGGTCACATGGGGAAATAATCCCGACCTCCCAGGATTGCTGAGCACAGAGGTCGTGAAGGAAAAATGCCTGGCACATAGAAGGCGCTTCGTAAAGGAGACTAGGCTCATTATAGTGATCGTCAAGCTGCCAGTTCTGGGGTCCCCCCACCCCAGTGCTGGGCACTGTGCTCCGTGCATGCCGTGGAGAAGCTCAGCCCGCCCCCACGGTGCCCCGGCCTGAGAGTCCCCATCACACTCTGCTGGGGGCTCGGGTGGCAGGGGCTGTGGGGACCCAGGCAGTCTGCTCCGGCCCCGCTTGGCCCAGGAACGCCTGGTGCCCTCACCGGGACAGCTCCGGGACCGGTCCCTAGGGGCCACGCCAGCCAGCCCCTTCCCAGACTCTACGCGGAAGGAGGGGCCTCTGCCGAGCGGCCCACAGGGCCCCCTCAGCCGAAGCGGAGCCTGGAGCGGGTGTAGACCTGCCTGACCCTCCGAGGCCTGCAGCCGTCTACACAAGCGCTCACGTTGGCTCCCACCGTAGCCCCGGCACTGCCCGACGAGGGGACCTGTGGCCCATTTGTCCCGCTCTGCACCCCTCCAACTCCATAGGGGAAAAGGCTTCAGGACCCTGTGTTCCCTGCAGGGTTCCCAGAACCCCTTGTGTGTCACTTCCAACCACGGGCTCGTCTGTGTGAACTATTTATACCCCTCGCACCAACATGCGGCGCGGTGCTCCCGGGCAGACATCCTTCTGCTGGCAGCCCCGGGACACCTGGAAGCGGCTGGGCGCAGATGGGCAGGTTTAGGAGCTGGGCTCCCACCCCCTTCCTTTCCTGCCCCGTGACCTTGGGCAGGTCACTGAACCCCTCTGAGCCTCCACTATATAATAAGGTTCTTACGGGGACTGGGTACAGTGAAGTGGGTAAAGATCCTGTTACAAAGGCAGATTTATTTCAAAAGGTGGCTTCTGTGAGGTGCTCAAGGCCGTGCGGGGCTTATATATAACTAGAGGGGGGACAGGGAAGTGGGGGGCCGCGAGGAGGGCGCAGAAACGAGACGTGTGTTTACGCAGGGGCTCCGAGACCGGGCCGTCGGTTTCTGCAGCTCCGGCCCCTCTGTGTCACTCTCACACAGGCAGCTTGAGGCCTGGGGTGACCCAGGCATCTTAGGCCCCTGAAAAGCCCCTTTTAGCCCTGAGGCCACTCCTCCCACCGCCCACGGGGAGGTGGTCAGGGCAGGTGCTCGGTGAGCCTGATAAGAGCCCACATCCGTCATGCTGACAGGCCCATGACAGGCCCGTCTCGGGGTGAGGGGGGACTGGGCCCCGAGGCCGTCTCCTAACCAGGCTCTGACCACAAGGAGGCCAACCGGGAGGTGCATTTAGACACGTGCTGTCCCCGTATCTGCTGGGGACAGAGAGACCTGCAACGTGCAGACACACTTTTATCACCGAATCACTGTCCCAGCCCCGTCCAGTGCAAGCCAGTCCCTGAAGTGACCCCAGGCCTTCTGGAAGTGGACCTCCCTCCTCTGACCTCCTTTCTGTGGCCCTGCCCTGCGACACGTACTACCCTCTGCTTTCTGGGCAGAGACAGGAGTGGGGGAGAGATGCCAGGCGGACCCTGGAGATGACAACGTCAGAGCCTGTTGGGTGTGTCACCCCCACACCCGACCCCGTACCCCCGTGGTATCGTGAATTAGTTCTCCCTGCTGGTTCCCAGCCCATTTAGTACAGGGAGGCTGTGGCTTCAGCTTCCTTACGCCTCTTGCTTGCCCAAAGGTTAGCATGTAAGAGGCTGCAGGCCAGGTGGGGAGTTCCTCGTCATCAGAGGTAACCAAGCAGTAACTACACCCCAGGACATCACCTAGACAGAGGTCCCTTCCAGGGTGACGGGCTCCTCGCCGTCCAGCCTAGGGCGCTCTGGCCGGTCAGGTGTGAGGAGTCAGGATGTCCTTAGCCTCTGCCTTTGCTGCCACAGGTACGACGCCGGCCGGGATGGCTTCATCGACCTGATGGAGCTGAAGCTGATGATGGAGAAGCTCGGAGCCCCGCAGACCCACCTGGGCCTGAAAAACATGATCAAGGAGGTGGATGAGGATTTCGACAGCAAGCTCAGCTTCCGGGAGGTGAGCCCGCTCCCCGTGGGGGGACGGGGGGCATCTGTTCCTGCCTACATGTTCCTACATGGTCAGCACCTGAGTGACTTGTGGATCCCTGATCCTGGAGGGCTCCGTGGGGCGTGGAGTGTAGAGGGGAGACGCCCAGAGAGTGAAATGCTGAGACTCAGGAGAAGAGGGGACAGGTGGAGGGAGCGACGGGCACTGCGTTTGAGAGAGGCCAGGCTCTGCGCTGGGTGGCTTCACCCTCCGGGGCTCGGTCTCTGGACTCCTAGGGACAGGAGCCGTGAGCAAGCCTGTTCTGTGCAGGAGGAAATGGGGACTCACAGCCGGATAACGGGACTGGACCCGAGGCAGCCTAGGGCGAATGACAGGGGTGTCCTCCCTGGAAGAAGGAGCAAGACGCACAGAGGGGACAGGGCAGGAGAAAGGCGCTGGGGAGGACGAGTCCAGGAGGGTGCAAGGTGATGCTCTGGAGTCGGGACAGACCCTTCGTCCGCCACTCTCTGCTGCTGAGATCCGGGGCAGGGTTTTCCCTTGTCTCTGTGTCATCCTCATTCTGTAAAGTGGGCACAATCCTGTACCTGTAGGACTCGGTGGGGAGGGTGCTCCTCGCTCCTGCCTGCGGGAGCCCCTGGGAGAGCAGGAGGTGGGTCGCCTTGTCTCCCGCTGTACGGATGGGCCACCCGAGGCCCTGAGCCCTGACCTCTGGCTCCTCCCTGACAACGTGCTTCTCTCCCTGCCGCAGTTCCTCCTGATTTTCCGCAAGGCGGCGGCCGGGGAGCTGCAGGAGGACAGCGGGCTGCACGTGCTCGCCCGCCTCTCCGAGATCGATGTCTCCACCGAGGGCGTCAAGGGGGCCAAGAGCTTCTTTGAGGCCAAGGTGAGGAGCCGGAGGGTGGGGGGGTGCCTTGACCCCACCTCGAGGACGCGGGTACCCCGGGGGGCGCGGTGGGGGGCAGGCCCCTGAGTTAGCTCAAGGGTCCGTGCTCCCTGCTGAGACTGGAGACAGGGGCGCTGATGCCAGGGTGGGCTGGGCCCACGGCGGCGCTGCTGGCTTCTGTCCCCTTCCATCCGGGCTGTGATCCCTTCCAGCCTCCCCACCCCGACCCCAGCCCCAGCCCCGGGGCGCGTGCAGGGTATATAGCGTGAAGAGCAGACACGGACCACTCGGTGCCGCCCTGGGGCACCCAGAACCACGACCCCCAGAGGGCCGGCCCTTGAAGGGCGGCCCCACAGGTTGGCGGAGCAGGCCCAGAAGCACGGTCGGTGCTGCTCCCGGGCCTCGCAGGGACCCCGGCACCGCCAGCCCCAGCCTGCAGGGCGTGTGGCCCCAGAGGCGCCCATGCACACGGGCATCCTGCTCCTGGTGCAGCACAGCTCGGGGCAGCTCCTGGGTTCTGAGCTCCCGGGGCACCTGCTTTTCCCTGTTTCTCCCTCTGCCTGTGTTGGCCAGGAACAGTCCTTCTGAAAGCCGCCCCCGCCCCCCAGCCTCAGCTTCTGGGGTTGATGGGATGTGCCCGGGCTTATCAGTGGGACCTAGTTTGCAGCTGGGCATCCCAGGACAGGAAACGGGATAAGAATGGCAACATGAGGGGCCACCCGGGTGGCTCAGTCTGTTAAGCATCTGCCTTGGGCTCAGGTCATGACGTCAGGGTCCTGGGATCGAGCCCTGCGTCCGGCTCCCAGCTCAGCGGGAAGCCTGCTGCTTCCTCTCCTCCCTCTGCTGCTCCCCCAACTCGTGCTCTCCAATCCCCTCCAATAAATAAATTTTTCTTAAAAAAAGAGCAACATCAAAGCTCCCACAGGGGACTCACTCTAGGCAGCAGCTACCAAATGCACGTTCCAGCTTGCAGTCCACGCAGCAAATCCACGAGTCTGTTACTGAGCCGCAGCCCTGAGCAGAAAACAGGCTCAGAGAGGCCAGTGAAGCACCTGGGCCGGGGCCAGAGCTAGTGAGAGGCGAGAGCGGTGCAGGGTCCGGCAGGCGGAGGGCCGCAGGGTGGGCCGGAGAGCCCGGAGGAGGCGCAGACCCCTCCCTGACCGCCCCCGGCGCCCCTGCCCCATGCAGGTGCAGGCCATCAACGAGTCCAGCCGCTTCGAGGAGGAGATCAAGGCGGAGCAGGAGGAGAGGAAGAAGCAGGCGGAGGAGATGAAGCAGCGGAAGGCAGCCTTCAAGGAGCTGCAGTCCACGTTCAAGTAGCAAGGGGCTGCGGCCTGACCCCCGGCCCCCGCCCGGCCCCCCACCCCGGCGCCCAGCCAGCAGGGGCGGGCAGACTGGAGGCCAAGCCTGATCCTGGGCTCTGTCGAAGGGACCGTACTGAAAACCTACAAAGTCTGTGAACGGAGCCAGCTGAGGGGTGCCCCAGGCGGCCCGGCCCCTGCTCCCCGCACCGTTCCCGAGGCCGGGCGCCAGCACCAGCTCCTTGCCGGCCCTCCCCCGCCATCCCTGCGTGTCTCTCGCCCCCCCCGGCCGCCCCTCTGCCTGCCCGGCTCCTGGCCCTGGGGCCCCCCCAACCCCGGGGTGCTCGCCCTCCATACACTCCCTTCCTCCCCGCCCACAGGCCGCCTGTCCTGGGGCCCCCCAGCCGCTTCCAAGACTGGGGAAGGGCAGACAGCGAGAACTGGGGGGGGGGCTCCAGCTCTGCGGCAGAGCGGGACCTAAGGGGCTCATCAGAGGCACTGGGGGCTCCCCACCCCACCTGTTCTCTCCAGCCCTGCCTCCTCCCGCTTGGGGGGGTGGGAGGTGCGGTGGGGGCAGCACGCTTCTCTTTTGACAAAGGGACCCAGGACGCTCACGTGGGGACCCCAGCCAGGCAGGGTGGGGGGCAGCTGTGCCAATCTACCTCACGGGCCCCCGCTCTGCCGGCCATGCCAGGGATCGTGGGAGGGAAGGCCGCTCCGTGGTCGCCCGGGGGTCCGGGGAGAGCAGGGTGGGGACGAGGGATTGGCCCCTTCGCAGGGAAGGAACCAGCGCCCGGCTCCGATCCCCGGGACGCGTCCAAGAAGTGCTTTAAGTGGTTTGCGCGGACCGGGCGGTGGGGACCAGGGGCCTCGCTCGGCCCCTTCGCGCCATCCTTCCCCGAGTGACGTGCGCCGCCTCGTCAGCAGCGATGGGACGTGTCCCGTCCCCCCACCCGCTGAGGAAGCATGGGGACCCCAGCCCTCCCTGTGCCCCTCCCCGGACGGGCTGCGGCCCAGCCTGCGCCACCAGCCCGCTCCCACGCAGCTCCCAGTGTGCTCACCCACGTGTGCGCGTGTCCGTGCGTGTGTGCGTGTCCGTTGCCGTGTCGTGAAACTGTGCCCGTCACCCCGTCCAAACAAGTGAATGGCCGTCGAGGCCGCGGTTATGCAACTTCCGATGTGTGTCATGACAATGTCACTGCTTTTTAAACTTGATAACTCTTTATTTTAGTAAAATGCCCCCAGAGTCCACAAAACTGTTGGATTTGCAGAGGTTTTATTTTTTTGGCCTTAGAACCTGCGGAAATTAGGAGGTACTGACCCCAGTGCGGCAGCCTTGGCCCGGGATTGCGTTTGCCTTAGCGGATATGTTTATACAGATGAATATAAAAAGTTCTTTTTCTTTGGCTTATTGCTCTTTTTTTTTTCCCCTCCTCCCTTCTCACCTTCCCCCAAAGAAAGCTACTTCTTCATTTGGTGGTACAATTATTTTTTTTAACTAAAATAAGATAAAATTCTATATTCTTATGTGTGTGCGGTTCTTGTTGGTCAGTGGAGGGGGAGGGGAGGGCCTGGGAGAGGGAGGAAGGGGACCGTGTCACCTGGTCCTGGGGCAACCCTTGCTCAGGTGGCTCCGGGGCCCTGTCAGAGGTCCTCCGCCCCCCAGGAGACCCTTCCTAATGGGGGAGGTTGAGTGTGATGCCACCTCCTATCAGCAGGGTTTACTCTAAGCGCTTTACAGATACTTAGGAAATCCTCACGACCAGCCCATGAGAGGTGCTGATTCATCTCCCAGGGAGTCTCCCAAGGCACACAGGCTGGGTGGAGGGGGAGACCGGGCCAGGTCGGGGGACAGGATGCAGGTCCAGCCCCCTTGCCCGCACAGCCACCCCACCAGGCAAGCTCAGAGGAAGGTGTGCACAGGGAGTGACACCGCCTCTGTGCGGGTTCCAGATGGATGCACCCTAGAGCCCCCCCAGGTCCTCCCCGGAGCAGGGACACACAAGCAAGACAGACTGGGAGGGCAGCGTGATGAGACCCGGGTGCTCCCCGCGTGGCATGGGAGCCTCATCTGTAGGCTCCTATTGGGTCTCGGTCTCCCCATCTGTCCGATGAGGGGGTGGGCTAGGGTCTCGGGTCAGCGGAGCCCCGCAGTCCCCAGGTAGGGGTGCCACCTGAGTTCAGGTGAGGGAGTGTGGGCTTGGGCTGGGCATCGCTGCCCCCAGGTGGCCGTCACTGGCACTGCAGCGGCCCCTGGCTCCCTCCCAGGCCCTGCGAGGGGACAGCGGGGTCCCTGGAGCGTGTGTGCTGGGGAATGCCACCCCCACGTGCCACCCACTGCCTAAGATGCCACCACCATTAACACAGCCTGTTAGGCTAAGCATTGCCCTTCAGTGCTCCTTCCCCAAGGGAAGAATATGAGAACCCCCAATGTCCTAGCTCAGCGGGTCTCAGAACAAAGGGACCGAGGACACTGACTGGGAAGGATTAAATTCAAGCTCTAGGGACACCCGCGTGGCTCAGCAGTGGAGCGTCTGCCTTTGGCTCCCGGCGTGATCCTGGGGTCCTGGAATCGAGTCCCTCATCGTACTCCCCGCAGGGACCTTGCTTCTCCCTCGGCCTGTGTCTCCGCCTCACTCTCTCTCTGTCTCATGAATAAATATTTTTTTCTTTAGATTTTTATTTATTCATGAGAGACACACAGAGAGAGGCAGAGACCAGGCCGAGGGAGAAGCAGGCTCCATGCAGGGAGCCCGACATGGGACTCGATCCCGGGTCTCTAGGATCACGCCCTGGGCCGAAGGTGGTGCTAAACCACTGAGCCACCCCGGGCTGCCCTAAAATCTTTTTTAAATAAAAGAATTAAAAATAAAATAATTTCAAGCTCTAGAGTCCCGCCTTCCCGCTTTCCCACGCCGGGACCTTCCACCACATCAGCAGGTCTCAGCTGGGAGGGGCCCCTCAGCCCCAGCCTGCCCAGGACCCCCACTCCCCGGCAGAGGGACCAGGCTGAGGAATGAAGAGGCCCTGAGGGACTCAGGACCCAAGACTTGGAAAGGGACATGGTTCCTTGATCCCCTCCCACGTCCCATCCTCTCAGCCCCCATCTGACACCCATCAGCGAGCCTCCAGGCCCCTTCTGAACCCCCAGCACCAGTACTTCCATCTGGTCCTAAGGAGAAGCACCGCCAACACCCGCCCCTGCTGGCCGCTTGGTGGCCCTCACCCCAGAAGCACCTGCCACCTGGGAATCCTGTCCCAGCCACTGGAAAATATGGTCCCAATCAGTGGCACCTGCCCCGTTTCTCAGGCTATCACCACCGTCTCACTCCCAACCTTGACGCTGCTCCTCCCGAGAACCCCCCTCCACCCCCTCTGCCAAGTCACCCTGGATTATTTTTCCAGGAAGTCTGGCCCTGAGTGTCCGAGGGACCTCGCAGCCCAGGCCCTGGGAGGCCCCATTCCAGACCCTGGAAAGCACAGAGTTGAAGGCGATGAGAATGGGGATCCCAGCGTTTTCAACACCCTCAAGTCCTCAAATTTGTTGTGGACGTGGAATCCGTAGGAAAGGAATCCTTTCTCAACCTGCACGCCACTGAGCCCCCGGCCCGGAGGAACGAGCCTCTTCTCGTCCAGGGCTCCCAGCCCAGGGCCCAGAACACTCGGGGAACACCTGCTGCCCCCCCAGCAGGGTCAGCGGTGCTGAGCAGGGTCTAACCTCTGCAGCTGCAGCCCAAGCACAGGGTCTGTGCACGGCAGGTGCTCAGCGAATGCGGGAGGGAGGGATGGCGGACCGGCCGGCTGCTAGATCCACGACGTGTCAGCACCTCACAGACTGCACAAGCAAAAGAGTCAAGTCTTTAATCAAGTTAATCCAAGGGGCCCCTGGGTGGCTCAGTGGTTGAGCATCTGCCTTTGGCTCAAGTCGTGACCAAGGGGTGCTGGGATCAAGTCCTGCGTCGGGCTCCCTGCAGGGAGCCTGCTTCTCCCTTTGCCTGTGTCTCTCATGAATAAATAAATAAAATGCTTAAAAAAAAAAAAAGAAAAAAAGTTAATCCAGGAAATCCACTCCACAAGGCTCCCCTCTGCAGATATCGACAACCTCCACTCCCACCCCATGGCGGCGTCTTTAGCTTTGGTTACCAGCACCAGAAAATCAGGTCAGCCACCCACGTGTCATAACTTAGGCAGTTTGGACCAACGGAGTCACGGCGTCCGCTGCATCAGCACCCAGCCAGCAGGGGCTGGCCACACCCACGAGGGAGCACCCACTTCGGCCCAGTTGCTCCCAGTGAGAACGCAGTTTTGTCCCTGGCTACCCCTGGGCACAGCTAGAGACGCCTCCAGGGCCCAGAGAAGGCTCCTATGAGCCACAGAACATTCCCCAAAGTCTCGCTCCGTCACTCAGCATCACAGAACCTGACAGAGGATGGGCCACAGCCAGGGCTGACGGGTCCATCCACACCGCAGCCACAGTGCTGGAGCCCACGAGACCTTTAGGGCCTGCAAGAATCTTTTGTTTCTTATAAAGTCAGCAGGGAAAGAATGAATACAATCCAGGCTCATATTACATGATACCAGCTTAGACTATATTAGCCTTTATACCTATGCAGTCCTAAAACAGGCTTTTAAATTTTTTTTAATCTAAATTAAAAATTAATTTTAATTTTTAAAAGCCCACAAAGGCCAAAGGGCCCAGTGACGTCCGGACTCCAGCTTTGTCGTAAGAACCGGACAACAGGAAAGAATAGCAGCTCCCTTATGTAGAGCTGCCAGGCACTCCCTGCAATAAGAGGCAGACGCATTTTTTAAAAAGATTTTATTTATTTATTCATGAGAGACGGAGAGAGAGAGAGAGGCAGAGACACAGGCAGAGGGAGAAGCAGGCTCCATGCAGGGAGCCCGACGCGGGACTCGATCCCGGGTCTCCAGGATCAGGCCCTAGGCTGATGGCGGCACTAAACCCCTGAGCCACCCGGGCTGCCTCACCCCCCACTTTTTTTTTTTTTTTGCCCTCATTTTATCGATGAAGGCACAGAAGCACAGAGAAGTTGAGTCATTAACACAAGGTCACACAGCCAGGAAGCGATGGCCCTGGGTTTTCCCTTCTTCAAGAGTGTGGCCCAAGAGTGGGCAAAGCACACAACTTCCCGTCTTCAGCATGTGAGGCCGATTAGGGTGACCTCGGTTCTCTCCACGTGCCATTGCTGGTACTGCCTCGCATCCAAGGCCCCGGTATAGGCCTCGAAAAGAGGAAGCGCCCCTAAAGCGGATGCTGTCTACGCCTCCAGAGCAGCTGGCTACTTCCCTCCAAAAAAGGGTCAGTTTCTCTGTGAACATTCCAAAAAGGAGAAAAGGAAAAAAAAAAAAAAAAAAAAACAATGACCTTTCCCCTTGGAACCTCACCGCTCCCGGGCCTGAGTGTTTGTGGCCATTTCTGTGTCTGGGCACATGTTTGAACGTGGGGCGCGTGGCTCTGCAGGTGGCCCTGTGCTTTATCCATATGAGATCGGTGCGTGCGTGTCTGTGGATGTGGAGGGGCGTGTGTGCGTGCGTGTCTGTCTGTCCCTGCGTGCTGGCGTAGCTACGTGCCCGTGACTGAGATGGGCGCCGGGAGGTTGGAGTGCAAACCGGCGATTTCCCACACGTAGATGCCCAGTGAGTCATTTCCCCCAGGTTGCTCAAGGGAAACTGAGGCCCAAGAGCTTGCTCAAGATGCAGGACCATCCAGCAAGCCGCTAACGGAGCCTGGTCTCCTGCTGTCCCGGCCCTGCAGCTCCCAAGGTCCGCCACGAAGCTCGGTCCGCATTTCCGTGTCCGACGGAAGTCTGCAGGCCAGGCTGACCCTTCGCAGAGCCTGGCAGCCATCTGCTCTGGGTCGGAGGTGGATCGGCAGTGGCCACTGGGCCCGCCGTCGGGACTGGCCTCTAGAATGCACCAGAAAGTTCCACGACCTGAGATGCCCAACGCCCAGGCCCCGGGACAGACCACCCCCCCTTATCCATACCCTCCCTGTCTTTATGTCTCTTTATCAAAATTTTCTTGATTTCTATATTACCAAAGTAACGCATGCTTGTTTCTGTATAAGCCACGTAAGCTAGAATCCTCCCCACCCTCAGATACCCACCGCTAACAGCAAATGTGGGGTTTTCTGAATTTCTTTATTAGGAGATAATCCCTAGGGTGAGCAGAGGGCTCGGTTCGAGGGCACGCAGGTGAGTAGGAAGAGCAGGGAGACGGGGCCAGAGTCGGCCTTCGCGCAAATGGGCTACTGCAAGGGATGGGCTGACCCCGAACTGCCGGGGCTCCGGGTGGAAATTCTGGACACGTGGGGCTTTGGAGCCACAGGGAAACCCACCACGAACCCAGATCTGTCACTTGACCCTGACATTCAAGTCATGGAGTCTGGGCTCTGGAAGGAGCCTGGGATGTATCTGGTCCCGTGCACCCACTTTAGAGGTAGGGAAACCGGGACTTTGCAGGGAGATAACTGGGCTGGCTCCGGGGAGGAATGTGGCCAGTTGGGCACCTTCCCGAGGCTCCGTGGACCTCAGCCTCCATCCACGGAAAGAAGGCAGGGGGTACCCCAAGACCAGACCATATTAGCCAAATGAGAGAGAGAGAGAAGAAGAGAGAGAAGGAAACAGGGTGCCCCCGCAGGATGAACCCCAGACTGGGGTCAGAAGTCCTGACTTCAGATCCCGGCCCTGGTGCTCCCGCTGTGTGGCCCTGGGCGATCGCCGACCCTCTGAGTCCCGGCTCCCACCTCTTTCCTGAGTGGATGAAAGTGTCTCCTTCATGTTGTCGGGACTACTGAGCGACCACAAGAAGTACCAGGCACACTGCCCGATAAATGATAACTAAACAGGACGAGTTAGGGAGAGGGGATGAGAACACGCTCCGGGCAGAGAGGCGGGGGGGTCCCCCAAACCTGCCAGCCTCAGAATGTGCTGTCTCAGGAGATGTGGGGAATCCATGCCTCTGAGCCAGCCTCATCTCCCGCCCGAATTAAACAGTAACCAGCCAAGGTCAGGGAAAAGGCCTTGTCAGAACAGGTTTCTCCCCAAGGGGCGGCTCAGCCTTGAGCGGGTGGGCCCACCCCCACGCCTGCCTATAAGTGTGTCCCCACCCGGCTCAACAGCCACTCCATCCTGAGCCAGTCCCACTTGCAGCATGTTGGGTGTCACCGTCCTTGCCGCGCTCCTGGCCTATGGTAAGCGGTGGGTCGGGGACCAGCGGCAGCAGCAGGCCGTGAGCTCAGGCTGGGTGCAGGGGGCAAGGAGAGGAACAGGGGCCCTCTGCTGTCCGGGGCCCCAGGAGAGGGGTTTTGGGGTGACCAACTGCTTGTCAGACAGGCCCTCCGCCTGCTCTCGGCAATTCTGCTTCGGTATCTGCAAAATAGGGCTGATGACATAGTAATGGCCCATCCTGGCCTCCCTCTGGGGACCATGAAGGCCTAGCCTGCCCAGGGCTGGCATCTCTCCCTCAGGGACTGATGCTTTGCTCACCCATTTGGGGGCCCATCTCCCAGACAGGAATCAAGGGGCTTAGCTTGAACATCACTTAACTCTCGGCGGGACCTTGACAAGCCACGTCACTTCTCTAAATGTCACTGGCTTTTTTGACAAAGGGGAGCACTTGATTAGGAGTCCTTCCAGCCAACAACAACAACGACGGTCATAAATAGCAACAGCAGCTCCTGTTTGTTGCATGGTTACTATGCGCCTGGCGCTGTGCGAAGCCCTTTACGTGCAGGGGCTGATTTGATCCTTGACAGGCGGGGCCTATCAACACCTCCATTTTACGGAAGAGAAACTGAGGCTCAGGGACGCTGAGGAGCTTGCCCAAGATCACATGGCTGGTTAGCGGTAGAGCCAGAATTTGAGTCCACAGCAGAGACCGCTCCCCACAGCACCCAGCTACAACGGCCTGGACCCCTGGACTCAGTGCTCTCACACCCCCACTATGGGAGCTCTAGGAAGGGACCACAGGGGAAGGAGGAAGGAGCAGGTGCAGCGGGGCGCACACGCCTCCCACCTTTTTATTTACTTCAGTGCATTAGACACTCACTCTGCTCCAGGCCCTTCACTGAACTCTGCAAGCCACACAGTAAAACCCGAGCCTATGCCCTCCCAGCCCCAAAGTCTGTGCTCTTCTCACCTGCCCCCTCCCCGCTGGGGACGCCAGCCCCTCTCACCTGTGCGCTTCCGGTCCTGAATCCTCCAGCCTCCAGCTGCGGAGTCCCCACCTTCCAGCCCAACCTATCTGCCCGAGTGGTGGGAGGAGACAACGCCAGGCCCCACAGCTGGCCCTGGCAGGTAAGCGCTGCTGCAGGGGTGGGCCGCAGGCGGGCGAGGGTGGCGGGCTCACGGTCCCGGGCTGACACGTGGCCCTCCTGCGCCTTGCCCCAGATCTCTCTCCAGTACCTCAAGAATGGCGTCTGGAAGCACACCTGCGGCGGCACCTTGATTGCCAACAACTACGTCCTCACGGCTGCCCACTGCATCAGGTGAACAGGGGGGCCCAGGGACCCCCCCATCGCCCTGGGGTGGGAGCCTGATCAGCTGCTTTTATTGAGCAGCTACTACACACTCCAGGCACTGGGCAAAATAAGCTACTCGTAGCTGTTCACGTATTCATTCAACAAGCCTTTCTTGTGCACCCGCGACGGGGCCCGGGGAACACAGGAGCGGGGACAAAGCCTGTGCTCTCGGGAGCTTACGTTCCAGCAGAAGAGCAACAGGCCGGGAAGCAAGTAAACGTACAACATATCAAGTGGCAACGAAGGATAAAAAATACAAGGGGTCCTATTTATTTATTTTTTTAAAGATTTTATTTATTCATGAGAGACACAGAGAGAGAAGCAGAGACACAGGCAGAGGGAGAAGCAGGCTCCATGCGGGGAGCCCGATGCGGGACTCGATCCCAGGACCCTGGGGTCACGCCCTAGGCCGAAGGCAGATGCTCCACCGCTGAGCCACCCAGGCGTCCCAGGGGTCCTATATTAAAAGAGGTGGCCAGCGAAAGATCTCTCCAAAAAGGGGATACTCGGGATCCCTGGGTGGCGCAGCGGTTTGGCGCCTGCCTTTGGCCCAGGGCGCGATCCTGGAGACCCAGGATCGAATCCCACGTCGGGCTCCCAGTGCATGGAGCCTGCTTCTCCCTCTGCCTGTGTCTCTGCCTCTCTCTCTGTGTGTGTGTGTGTGTGTGTGTGTGTAACTATCATAAATAAATAAATAAATAAATAAATAAATAAATAAATAAATAAATAAATAAATACAAAAAAAGGGGGATACTCGAGCAAAGACGTGAAGCAAGGAAGGGAAGGGTGTCCTGGGCAGAGGGAACAGCCAATGCAAAGACCAGGAGGAGGGAGCCTACTTGGTAGGTTTGAGAAATAACTGGGAAGCGGGTGTGGCGGGAGCTGAGTGCGTGAGGGGAGCAGGAGGTGGGTGAGAGGAATGCGAGATCACGGGGCAAGAGGGGTGCTGGCGTGGGCTAGCTCACCTGGCGGCCACCCTGGGAGGTTAGTGCAACGGGCTCCACCGTACAGATGAGGGAACTGAGGCCCAAGGCCACCCACCTAGGAATCAAGGCAGACCTGACTCCCACAGCAGGGTCCTTACCCTGTGCCCTGGGGGGCGGTCAGTGCAGAGAGACGCCCCCTTCCCCTCTGAACAATTCCCACGGTGGCCTCGGGCCTGGGTCACCGAAGCCCTGAGTCCCCTCCCTGCCCCACCGGCCGGCGAGGGCAGGCAGCCAGCCTGACCCGCACCCCTGCCCCCCCACCCCTGCTCAGCAACACCCTGACCTACCGCGTGGCCCTGGGGAAGGAAAACCTGGTCGTGGAAGATGAGGAAGGCTCCGTGTTTGCAAACGTGGAGTCCATCGTCGTCCACGAGAACTGGAACTCCTTCCTGGTGCGGTGAGTCCCCACCACCTCGCGGCCCCCGGGGGGAGCACATGGGAAGGAGGGGTCCCTAACGTGGAGCCGCAGAGCCTGCCCCCAGCCTGTCCCTGGGCCCCGTCCTCACCCTCAACAGCCGCCAGACGACCCCCTTATGCCACCTGGAACAAGGCTAAGTGGAGACGGACTCCTCTCCCATCTCCCTCGCTGGCCAAGGTTCCCAGAGTCTCCGAGCCAGGACTCCCCTTTGTGGAGCGCCTACTGCATGCCCACACTGCAATAAGCACTTTATAGGCCGAGACTTAGCTAACCCTCACGTCAGCCCTAGACAAGGAACCGGGGACTCAGAGAGGTTAAGACATAGGCCCCAGGTCACACAGCCTGGTGTGTGGCAGGAAGAGCAATCAAACCAGGTCTGTCTGGGGTCAGGTAACATGAAATACTAAACATCGCAGCTGCAAGTGCCCCTCTTGGATCTTTCCAACGGGCTCTGGCTTCGTTTCTGGCTGACACGCAGCCTGCAGTGCCTGGGAAAGCGCCTGCCTCCCGGCTGTCGAGCCCTTGCAGGCACAGGAGGCAGAGGCTTCCCCGCAGGGGAGGGCCGGGCCTTAGAAGGCAGATCCTTCGTCCCCTGCCATCGCCGGGCCCCACGGAAAGAACGGGAGGCCTGAGAGCTTCGCGGAGGACCCCTGGCCACCCCAGGCCTGGCTCCCAGCTAACTGAGCGGCCTAGCGTGGACCCCAGCCAGGGCCCTCCTACACACTCACCACCTCCACTTTGGGTTCCAGCAACGACATTGCCCTCATCAAGCTGGCGGAGCCTGTGCAGCTGAGTGACACCATCAAGTTGGCCTGCCTGCCGGAGGCGGGCTCCTTGCTGCCTCAGGACTACCCCTGCTACGTCACCGGCTGGGGCCGCCTCTGGAGTAAGTACAGTCCCCCCACCCCCCACACCCGGTGTATCATGAGAGCCTTCCTGGAGGAAGCAGCTCCCGCAAGAAGCATACCACCCACGTTTGCCCATCACTTGGCCTTTCTGTCTAAACAGCTTAACACCATTTTTTTAACTTTGTAATAATAACGGTTAATATTTATTGAGCATACACCACATGCCAGACGCTCTAACACGTGCATACAAGGGTAGAATTTGTCGAGTGCTTAGAACGGTGCTTGGGGCATCCTTGGTGCCATCTAAGTGACTACGAAATAAAATAAGCCATTGAGGGCAGGGGACTAGAGCGTACGGTACCCCCATATGCCTAAGTTAAAAGGCTGCATGCAAATAAGTGAAGGTAGGTAAGACCTAGAGGAAAATGCACGTCGGTACTCGGAAAATCTTGGGGTGAGAAAGATCCTTACCGATGTGACACCTAAGCAGAGACCCACAAGGAAATGCCTGACCATGGAAACCCCAGAATCCAAATTCAAGAGAGAACGCTGTGGTTATCCCGCGAGGGCTTTCTACAGACCAGCCTTGCCCGCCCCACCCCCGGCGCCCCCTGCCCCACCCTCAGAGGGGTCCTGACCCACACTTGGGGACCACAGGTCAAGGTCGTGCCTCTCGATTAAGGGCCGGCATGAGGTCCCCATCCAGCCCCCTGCTCCCTGAAGGCTCGGGGCCGCCTGGCTGAGTCCGGGCCCCACTCTGTCCTCCCCACCAGCCAACGGCCCCATTGCCGACGAGCTGCAGCAGGGCCTGCAGCCCATAGTGGATCACGCCACCTGCACCCAGAGAGACTGGTGGGGAACCATGGTGAAGGACACGATGGTGTGTGCCGGGGGCGACGGCATCATCTCATCTTGCAACGTGAGTGTGCAGGCCCCGCGCCCCGTCCCTACTGCAGGTGGCCGAGGGGAAGGGGGCAGTGAGGAGGGTAAAGGAGGGTGGGAGCGGGTGACCCACACGAGCAAACCCTTAACCTTTTCCCTGGTCGGGCCCAGGAGGCTTAGGGGCAAGCGGGCACCCCCAGCCCTCAGCGCCGTGGCGAGGGCGGGAGGATCCGGGCTGGAGTCCCAATCCCACCACGCGGTGGCTGCGCAGTCGCAGTCTCGGGCAGCCCGCTCACCCTCTCTGCGCCTCCACCTTCCCACCTGTAAGACGGAGACACAGCGAGCACAGGGTTGACGTGAGGACCGATCTAACAGGCATAGAAGACACTTAGGTGACATCTCTGCACATGCTCCTTCACACCACCAGCTCCATCCAGCTAGGGAGGCAGAGGACCTGGGGAGTCTGACAGAGAAACATCTAGAAGTCAGAAACTGTCCTGTTCCCAAACACACAGCCCCTCTCCCCACACCCACCTTCCCCACTGTCTCAGGCCTCTCGGGTCTCCGGCACCCTGGCCTCTCTGGGCAGCTCACAGAGCCTTATGCACGGAGACCTGAACAGCAAGGGAAACTGAGGCACAGACAGGGTATCGTTAGCCCAAGATCACGCAGCAACCTAAGAGCTAGCCTGGCACCCCCACGCCGCATCTTCTCTGCCTCCCTCGCCGCGGGGGGCTCCAGCCCAGTCCTGCCGCCCCCGCTTCCCCAGCCTGCCTCTGGGGGAGTCCCCGCGGCTGATGACCGCCTGCCCTGGCACAGGGGGACTCGGGCGGCCCGCTCAACTGCCAGGCCGAGAACGGCAGGTGGGAGGTGCGGGGCATCGTCAGCTTCGGCTCCGGCCTGGGCTGCAACACCCTCAAGAAGCCCACGGTCTACACCCGCGTGTCCGCCTACATCGACTGGATCAACAAGGTGGGTGCCTGGCTCCGGGCCCCTCTTCCCGCCCCCACCCGCCCCTATTCCCGCCCCGGGGTCGTGGGGTCACACGTCCACGTGCCCACCTGGGGAACGCTGAGTGCCGAGCTGGGTGCAGCAAGGGGCACAGTGACAGGGTCATCCATGCCTCTGCTGGTTCCAGTAGACCCGTGTGGCCGCAACCCCCCCCAGGCCCCCAGAGTGACACGTGGCCCCAGGACAGCGGGGCCAAGCCGGGCCCAGCAGGGGAGAGGGGTCAGCATGGGTGGCCTTATCCACACCTGAGGCTGGGGCACCAGAGGGTCACGAGCCTTCGTGCCGGGGGCACAGTGTGTCCTGAGCCCCATTTCCCCATGGTCGGAGGTGCCCTGGGGGCTCAGGCCCTGCAGGCAGGGACGACACTGGCTTGTCAAGACCCAGGGTGGCCTGCCGTGCCTCCCGGTCCCCTCGTCTGGCAGCATTCGCTCCCGGCAGAGCCTGGCGCTGCCCCAGAAGGGGACACACACCCCTCCCGCCGAGTCCCTCACCCTGTTCTCTGCTCTTCCAGAAAATGCAGCAGTGATTCATCGTTGGGAACCTGCCACCCCAATAAACCTGCTTCCCACTCCCCAGGCTGCCTGCATTCTTGACGTGCGCCTCCCCTGCGCGGTCCCGGGCTCGGTAGGGCTCCACGCCAGGGGTGCAAAGAGAGCCCCTCGGCCAGCCTGGTCAGGCTGTGGAGGAAGTGGGGGGTCTCCGCAAGCCACATGGTAGCCTGAGGGGGCAAGAGTTAAGGATGCGCCAGACACTTGCCCCCCAACATGTCACAAGCTGTGAACCACAGGGGCCTGATGAAATCACCCCCTTCCTGATCCTGGGGTCCTCAGGCCCCCCCAGCTGCAGGGGGGCTCCCCAGCCTAGAAAGGATGGCCACAGGGGGATGCCCGTTGCTCAGGGATGACCCCTGGCTGCTGAGAAAGAGGCACCCCCCGTCGGCCCCCGCCCCAGAGAGGCCCCAAGGCTGCTGTCAGCCTGGCCTCTCTGAGCCCTGACCTTACGCCAGCCCCGTGCTGGGCACCATGAGGCGGAGGGGGCCCCAGCGCCTCCCTCGGGGGGCACAGTTTTGGAGAAAACAGTGGGTCAGAGCTGGAAATGCTTGCACCACATGAGACAGGCAGGGAAACTGAATCCCAGAGAGAAGAAAGAGCTGGGCAAGGTCATAGGAACGGATGGCCAGGGAGTAACACGGGAGCCACAGAAGGGAGCCCTCCTGAGGCCAACAAGGGGGCAAATGGGGACAAAAGAAAGGGCGATCCGGTGTCCTAGTGGGGCCCCAGACCCCTGACCGCGGCGCTCCTGAGAAGGCTCTCCTCTGCGGGGGCGGGGGTGCGCCCACACCGGCTCTGGATCCCTGCGATGAGAGCCCCCCACTACAGCTGCCTCTGGTTGGTCCTGAGCTGTCAGGGTCCCCCCATCAGAGCATGGAAAGGAGACGCTGCAACCAGCATCAGTTGGCAGGAGGACTCCAGGATGGCTTCCTGGAGGTGGTGATGCCCAAGCTGAGTCTCAAAATTTGAATAGCAGGGTAGCCAAGGATACAAGATGCTGCTGGGGGCTGGACACGAGGTGTTTTACAGATGAGAAACTGAGGCTGGTGAGGGCTGGTGACTTTCCAGGGTGACCTAACCAGGAGGGGATGGGGCTGAGGTCCAGAGGTTGGTAATCTGGCTCCAGAACCCACGCTCTTGACCACGATGCTCTACTGCCCCACAAGAATATGAATACGGATGCGATACACGGAGCTGAGGCAGCCACTTCGTGGCCAAGAGAACCACAGACAGGAGCTCCACCATCAGCAAGCCGCAGACCCGACGCCAGCAACCTGGCTCTGAATGTGCTCTTAATGAAGAATAAATAAATAAATCCGCGTTTGTTCTAACCACCATACTCAGGTTGTCAGCTGCCTGCAGTTCAACACGCCCCTAACTGGTACCCTGGGGGATAGCATAAGGGAGGCTTTCCTGACCGAGAGAAGGGCATGAGCAGCGTCGCAGCAGCTGCTTGGAAGACATCCCTAAGCAGCAGGTGTTGCTAGAACATAAGGCGCGGGGCAGAGCTAGAGGGACCAACGGTCCTGCTGCTGAGGAGTTTGTAGGATGCGGGACTTGCAGAGCTAAGCCTGGGACAGTCCCGGGCAGACTGGGATGGCTGGCCACCCGAGCAGGCAGTGGCAAGAGGTGCAGTGGGAAGGTGGGCAAAGACCCTTCACGGCCAGCCCTGTGGCTGTGGCAGGGGACTGCAGGAACTCTATCCCGAGGGCAGTAGGGAGCCATAGAAGGGTTGTAGACAGAGAAGGGACCGCTGGCTTCACACGTGTACACAGGGCGTTCATCTGACAGCGGCATGCGGGGCGACTGGGAGCAGCCAAGAGCGGAGGCACGGAGGCCAGCTGGGACGCTACTGCAGTGACCTAGGACAGACTCAACAAGGCCCGACCTAGGCAGTGATGACAGAGGGGCTCAGCACTTCAGTAAGAATTCACTACTCATATAAGAGGCGAATATAAGGGGTGTATTGCACAGCTGCACCACCACCACCCCCCATCTCAAATCTATATAAACTCCCATGAAAAAATAATAAATAATAAATAAATAAATAAATAAATAATAAATATAAGTATTCCCATAGGTGTGATTGAATTATCAAAATTACTTTTTATTAGCTAGTAAATGATAAAACATAAGCCACGGTTCTGGGCAGCCCCGGTGGCACAGAAGTTTAGCACTGCCTGTGGCCCAGGGTATGATCCCGGAGACCCAGGATCGAGTCCCACATCAGGCTCCCTGCATGGAGCCTGCTTCTCCCTCTGCCTGTGTCTCTGCCTCTCTCTCTCTCGCTCTCGCTGAATGAATGAATACGTAAATCTTAAAAAAAAATAAAAATTAAAAAAAATAAGCCACGGTTCTGTTTGTCCAGCGAGAATGTAAAATTTTCAGACTCAGGGGACGAGAGCCACCGTTGCGTCCCCGGCCTGTCTGTGGTTGGTAGAACAGGAGCCTCCAGAGACGCCCATGTCCTGATCTCCAGAACCTGCGAATGTGTTTACCTTGTGTTGCAAAAGGGATTTTGCAGATGGGACTAATCTGTGACCTCGGGATGGGGAGATGATCCTGCGCTGCCCAGCTGAGCCCAGTGTCCTCGCAAGGGAGGCAGGAGGTCTGGCAGCAGAGGGGAGAGAAGGGTGGCAGCGGGGGGTGAGGGTCCGATGGAGGGCTGGAGATGTTTCGTTGCTGGCTTGGCAGGTGGAGGAAGGGGTCAAAACCAGGGAGGGCCGGCGGCCTCCAGAGGCTGGGAAAGGCCAGGGAAGGGGCTCGGCCCTAGAGCCTCCACACCGGGCCCGCGCAGCTGGAGCCGCTTGAGACGGACTGCGGGCCCCGGCTCTGGAGCTGTAAGGTAATTCCTCTCTGTGTTTTGATGCCGCAGCATTCGTGATCGTTGAAGCAGCAAAAGGAAATAACTACGCCATCCCTCCTCCCTTCTGGCAAAATCTAGAGTATGCTGCGGGAGTGCAGGGAGGGGGAAGGGAGGGGTGCCAGGGACCCCCTTGGGGGACAGCAAGGATCTGGGGCCTTTGTCAAGAGGTCACAAACCGATGGCTGGGAGTGAGGGAAAGCGGGCAGCGAGGCCCTGAGCCTCCCACCTCCCACCCCCAGCTGGGGGCCGAGAGCCCACGTGCCAATGACACTGAGCGCCGCTGGGAGACTCCTGCAGCCGCTGAGTGTTAAGCACCGGAGATCTCTGGCCAGTGGCCACCCCAGGGCAGCACGTGCACAGTCTCTTAATCGTCGTGACGACCCTGAGTATTATCCCCCTTTTACAGACGAGGAGATTGAGGCTCAGAGAGGTTTAAAAACCCTCCCAAGAGCACACAGCGGGTAACGGGCCTGTGTGACGAGCAACTATATTATTCTATTAACCCCAAACCTTAAGGACCCCCTCCTGTCCTGCGGCCTCCCGGCGGCCCTACCAGGGACAGGAGCCACGGGGGTGTGCGGACACGCCTCAGGGAAGGGAGTCCTGACACAGAAGACCGAGAGGACAATTATGGGCAACAGGTGCTCGCGAGCGGTTTGCACGCGGCGCATCAGCTAGGCCGGCGGGGATCACGGCGCGTGACAACCGGCCGCGCACCCGCGTGCACCGACGGCAAGCATTTCCGCTGGTCTGACAGCGTATCCGAGGTCAGCGGGGTGGGGGGTGGCTGGGTGGCCCCGAAGATTGTGGCTGACGCCACTCCCACCCAGGACTCTGCTGGGGCAGCTCGGCTCCACGTGTCTCTCACCCCCCTCCCGGGAGGACACGGCCAAAGGCGTGAATACAGGGAGCGGTGAAGAACCAGGCCCACGTCGGCCTTCCAGCCCACCCACGGTACCTCTGGCACAAATCAAGAGCACAGGAAGGCACTCACTGGGCCGGAGCTCTGAACTCCACCACCACTGACAAGCAGGGTCAGGGGCCGAGTCGCTTCGCCTCTCAGAGCCTCAGTTTCCCCGTCTGTAAAATGGGCCTCTGTGCTCCTTCCCTGTTGAGAGCCAGAGAAATAAGAGACGCTTGTGGGAGGTGTCATTAGTACTACTGACCTCACACCTGGGCCGTATGAGCAACTCTTGCCTCTCCCTTCTGTTCCTTAGGAGACAGAGCCGCGTTCCCAGCAGGCTGAGGGCCCAGGTCCCTGTCACCAGGCTGGGGCATGGGTCTGCAAAGGTTCGCTTCGTGGCAGACCGGGGTGAGGGATGTTAAAGGCAGAGAATAAACCCAGAGCCTCTTCCCAAAGCATCAACTTTCCCTGAAGATTGGGTAGGAGGGAAAATAAAATAAAATAAAATAAACCCACCTATGCTGTGAAGGAAGCTGCAAAATTCATTTTCAGCTTTCTGGATGGAAAGATGAGACTTCTGAGACATTTCACGATCTGATGACTCCTGAGTGCTAGACCCCAAATCACTGCTCTACTGCAAACCCAATGGGTTTTGTAAATAAAGTTTTATTGGAACGCAGCTACGCCATATGGCTGCTTTTACGCTGCGACAGCAGAGCCGACTGCTTGCAGCAGAGACCGTATGGCCCTCAAGCCGAAAAGTATTGACAATCTGGTCCTTTACGGAAAAAGTTTGCCAACCTTGATCTACCCGGATTCTTTGATGGAAATGTTTGAGGAATGCCTGCTATTCTAATACTTGAGGCAGGTCTGGATGGGAGGGTCTGCATTTCTAACCAGCTCCTAAACTACGCGCTGCTGTGCTGGTCCAGACCACCCTCTCTGAGGAGCAAGGATCCAAACCTTGGAGTCAGGACCCGGAAGCCCAGGGGTGTAAACCCAAGCCTCTAACCACCCTAGGATACTGCTTCTCAGAGGAATCCTTTTGAATGAGTCATAAACCCCATGAGAAGTTCCCTTCTGCATCTGCCTGCCTGCAGGGAGACCTCCAGGACCCGATCCAGTTTAGAAGTTTCCAGATTGCCTTGGTGTCCAACAACATATAAATGAGGAACTAAGCCCCAAAGGGGAGAAAGCAGGCTGTGGGGTCCCTTGCTCTCTGCTTGCCTAGCTTCCATGCCCTCTCCGGGGGCCTGCAGTCTCATCTCCCGGCCACCCCGCCCCTACCCCTCCTACACGCATGGTCTGGATGCAGCCTTATGCCCTGATGGAGGGGCGGGACTTGTGCTCCAGGCCTGGCCAATCAACACACTGCATCCCCTTTCCCAGCACCACAACTGGTCCAGGGATGGGCAAGTGACCCGAGGCAGGTCCAATCAGAGAGCGGCAGGACTTCCGTGGGAATCCTACCAGAAAGTTCTCACCCGCCCCTCTGCTGGGGTTGAGGATGAGTAGGTGGGAGACTACAGGAGTGAAATGGGGGAAAGAGGAAGAAAGAGTGATTTCACACTCCAGGTATATTTGACAACGTGTGGAGACATTTCTGGTTGCCATACCTGGGAGGTGTATGGGTGGAGGCCAGGAATGCTGTCAAACACCCTACTGGTGCATTGGGCGGCCCTCAAAACAAAGAGTCGTTGCCCAAAATAGAGCCACAGTTGCAAATCCTGGGCCAGGGATTCTGTAGCCCTCTTGTCCCTGTGGGAGGGAGAACCTGGAGCTGCTGCAGGCCCCTCAGAGCCTGAGAATGGCCCCTCGCACTGGAAGGAAGAGCTAAGGGTGGAGAGAAGCTGAGTCCTGGATCCAGCTTTGCCTGAAGCTGCTAACACTGCTCCTGGACTTTTGCATTTGGTGGCCCAGTCAGTGACCAGCTTCAGCCTGTTGGATGAAGTCTTCTATCACCTTTAACCCCTCACAGCAACATGCAAGCAGACTGGCCATATGTCCCTGTCTCTGTTTTACAGATGGGCAACCCCAGGCCAGCGAGCCCATGGGACTTACCCAAGGTCACACAGCAAGCCCCGGGGCATATGCCAAACTGGTGTTTGTTCGGTGACCTCACACAGGACAAACCTTATTTTTATACTAAACACAGCTCCGTGGAGCAGAATGCCAAATTCACATTAATTTTTGAGATAAATAGAACATTTCAGAAATAGTCTGTCGTGGTAGCGACTGCAGCTGAGCCCAAGCTATCAGGAGGAGTTAGGGGTAGCGTTGGAACTAGGACCCCAGTGCTCTGACGTCCAGTCCAACTGGATTTTGCACCCCAGCCTCCCTCACCTTCAAGTGACCCTCGGGGGATGACAAAACTCTCTCTAATGTGGCTTTTCTCGGCCTTACGGCAATCCTGCAGGCCGGGCTGTTGCTGGACCAAAGTGGGCCCGCTCCTTGTGCGCTAGAGGCCGACGACACCAGGTGGAGGTCGCTGGGGGATAGTTTCCAAAGCTGGGGCTCCCCAGCGCTCCTTTTATTAGGGCTTGAGACAAATATTCAGAGGGAGCTTTAAGAATCTGATGACGCTGAGGTAATTGTCGGGGAATTTCTGATTCATCTGGGCAGGCGTGCTTCTCAAACGTTTCTTTTCCTGTTCCTGTAACTCATTAGTTGGTTTCTTTCTTTTTTTTTTTTTTTTTGGATTTTTTTAATGTATTTATTCCTGAGAGACACACAGAGAGAGGGAGAGACACAGGCTCCATGCAGGGAGCCCGACGTGGGACTCGATCCCAGGACCCTGGGGTCATGCCCTGGGCCGAAGGCAGATGCTCAACCCCTGAGCCACCCAGGTGCCCCATTAGTTGGTTTCTAAAAGATGACATCGACAAGCAGAAGTTTCGAGGACTCTTCTGAGCTTAGGAGGCCAGTTCTGAGTTCAGGGGATCCATCCTGAACTCAGGGGGCCAAGGGGTCTCACAGTGGTGACAGGGCCCGGATGGCGACCAAGAAAACTCAGGCCTGGGAGTGTCTCATGTCCGAGACACGACGTTCACTTGAGCCCATCTTAACGGTTAACGTCCACTTTCTTCTCTGCCTTCCGGGCTGTGGTCACAGAGGAAGGCTGTCTCCGCAGAGCCTGGCCTGCCTGGCCCTGGGCTCTGACCGCAAGCAAGGAGACTGAGAGTCTGAGGACGAGTGAGGAAACCGTTCATTTTCTCCACCCTTCCCCCCACCAAAAACAAGGGGTTGACTGCAGGAGCAGATCGCCAGTGGCATCAAGTCAAGGGACTTTGAAAACAGACCAGCCTAGGTTGGCGTTCCCGTTCTGCCTTAGAGGCCGTGTGACCTTGGGCAAGTCACTCTACCTCTCTGAACCTCCGCTCCCTTGTCTAATACGTGGAACCCTCTTGCAGGGTCTTGTGAAGCGTAAGTAAGGCCTGCAAATACATCTGACGTATATGCGGTGTTTGGCAGGTGTCACCCCCCTTTCTACGAAGGTCTTGCTTTGACCCCATTTGGAAGACAGAGTTATTGGGGAAGGTGCAGACTGCTGTTGTCTTGGGAGCAGACGGTAAAGCACCCGCTGATCCATCCCATCCAAGCCCTCCCCTGCCAGTGCTCTCTCTTCCACCCCATGGCTGGAGCTGCCAAGCCCCAGTTGTGCGGATCATCCCGTGCTCCTCTTGCGTAAGCGCGCTCCCTGTGTGCTTCACATCCTCACCACCATGACGGGCAGGCCCCGGGGCCAGAGACGTACGTGACTCATACAAGGTCACACAGCGAGCCACAGCAGAGCCTAGAACAAAAGTCTAGGCCTTTTGTTCTAGAGCCTAAAGCAAAACTTATAATCTCAACCTCTGCCCCGTTGACATCAGGGCCAGGATGATTCCTTGTGAGGGGCTGCCCGGTGCATCGTAGGATGTTTAGGGGCCCCTCTCGTCTCTACCCACTACGTGCCAATAATACCCCAGGCCCCGCTGTGACAACCAAGAACGTCTCCAGACATTGCCAGGTGTCCCCTGGCCGGGAATGCCAGTCCCACTGAGAACCACTCGGCCTAGAGTGCTGTTTGTTCAGCATGCCAACCCGACCCTTCCTTTGAAAACACAACTCCAAGGACCAACACCAATATTTCTCTTCTTTCTTTGATACACAACATAATCTCTTGAAAGCAAATAGAACCCGTATTTCAATATCCACGTTTGGCATCTTTTTCAAAGCCTTTCCAGGGTGACAGGTGGGAAAAAAGAAAAAAATTGAACATAGGCACTTCTTTTCTATGTGACTTTGAGAAAATCCCCATCTTCTGTCCTCCTAGGACCTCTCTGGCCTATAAGCCCACTCACAAAGCCAGGGCCTTGGGCGGATCCACACACACACAGGACTCCTGAAGACACACCGTGACCAGGGCCCAACCGCTGCCTACCGTGGTGACTGGAGGTAAGCCCTGTCACCCAGAAGCACTTTCCCAGTCCCCCCAATGGATTGGGGAACCCCTCTGCCCACACTGGACTCAGTCCTGTGGTTATAAGAAAGTGGATTAAAGTCCAAAGAAATAGAATAGGATTCTATGATTTCTTGGGATCCTTTCAGAACAACGATTTTTTTTCTTCTTTGGGGTTTGGGAATGCAGCAAGTGTAGGTTATATTGCTTGGATAGGTCACTACTTCCTGAACCCCAAACCCTTTCTCTTTTTAGACCTCTTAAGCTGTGGGCTCCCCACTTACGGGCCCTAACTGCCCAGGGTGGTGGGAGGTGAAGATGTGAAGCCCAGCAGCTGGCCCCGGCAGGCGAGTAAACCCACTCTCCACTTCTTCCCTCCCGGCACTTACCTACCTCACATCATCCCTTTGCTCCCCACCACGGGGTCTAGGACACCGGCGTGGATGAGGAATAGTGGAGACTCGGGAGGGCGGGATGGGAAAACTCATGGAGAAAATACATTTCGGTGGCTTTGGACAATCTTGGGGATGGAGAGAGAGGCGCCTTCTCCAGCTTCCTAGGGCACCGCCCCCGCTCCACTCCCCCTACTAGACAAATTCCCAAGTTAGAGGCCTACCCTGGCGACCAAGCACAGGCGCTGCTGTCCTGTGAACCATTCACACCACCTATGCAACCGTCCCTCGCTTTAGGGACCCTAAAGGGACCTAGGATCGGTGCTGTTTATGCAAAGGACTTCTCGACTACAGGCAAATCGGTGTTACCAGTTGAACATAAATGTTTCCTTGCAGGTGACATCATCATAGTGATACGGAGGCTACAATGCGAGGAGCCGCGGACACTAGGTACTAGGACCTGCGGGTGGTGGGACTCCCCGAGGGTAGATGGAGGCTGACACTGACGTAAATAGAGTAAAATCTCGCTCATCTGACATGATTGGGACTGAGTAAGTGAAAAGTCGGCAAGACAGAAATTATTACAAATTACATGTATTCTTATGACACTTTTTAAAGATTTATTCATGAGAGACACACAGAGAGAGGCAGAGACACAGGCAGAGGGGGAAGCAGGCTCCATGCAGGGAGCCCGACGTGGGACTTGATCCCAGGACCCCGGGGTCACGCCCTGAGCCCAAGGCAGATGCTCAACCACTGAGCCACCCAGGTGTCCCTCAATGTTTTGTTTTAATTTAAAACTTGGAGATACATGCGTTCCCCCATCCTTTGAGTTCTTCATTATCTGTGCTCCGTAGACCACCGCCATCACATATCACCTGTAATTCCATTTCTTCAGCACAATGACTGCGGGACACTCAGGAAGCAATGTGCGCCAGCCCTTCCAGATTTTTCCAACCTTCCTTCCCAGGCTTTCAGCTTTCTCACAGACACCTAATCCCACAGCAATCTGTTAAGGTCACGGTTATCCAGTCTCTTCCAAGCGTCTCACTTCGTTTCCGCCTAGATCACAACTCGACTTTTTGAACTCCCGTTTCATTGGCTCCGCGCTTAATCAATTTACAGAATGACAGCGTGAGCACAACTGCCAGAAGCCACTTGGGGACCGAGGGGCCGAAAGGGGCCGAGTGGACAACCTCCACTCAATTAACCAGCCTCTCAATTAAGAGAGCCTCAGTCTCTCTTAATTGAGCTGATACCTCCCGGCGCATCACCTGGCCCCGAGGGCCTGCCCCAGCTCTCCTCTTCTCAGGCCCCCGCAGTAATTCTTCTCTGGGAGGTGGGGAGAGGAGCCACCTACCTGCCCCTCCACGCCCAGAGCAGAGGTCACCTTTGTGCTGAGAAGCCCCTGGTGCTGCCTGTAAATATTGCCCCACCCCCTGGAGCAGCTGCCACGTACAAATGTGTCCTTGCCTTGGGAACCAATTAGTCTTGGAAGAGTCTCTCTCCAGTCCCTGCTTCTGCTGCCCTGGGAGATTTTTGGTTTTTTCTGTGGTGGGTGGGCAGGTCAGGCGGGGTGGGGATTAGGATGAGTTAAGCGAGACACTCTGGGGCGAAGTTTAAAGCGGTACCACCCAACACAGTAACAAAATGAATAATACTAATGTAGGGTTTTTTTAAGATCTTATTTATTCAAAAAAAAAAGATTTTATTTATTCATGAGAGACAGAGAGAGAGAGAGAGGCAGAGACACAGGCAGAGGGAGAAGCAGGCTCCATGCAGGGAGCCCGATGCAGAACTTGATTCCGGAACCCCAGGATCACGCCCTGGGCCAAAGGCAGGGGCTAAACCACTGAGCCACCCAGGGATCCCCTAATGTAATCTTTAAAATCAAACTTGATGCGGGCAGCCCTGGTGGCTCAGCGGTTTAGCATCACCTTCAGCCCAGGGTGTGATCCTGGGGTCCCAGGATAGTCCCACATCGGGCTCCCTGCATGGAGCCTGCTTCTCCCTCTCCCTCTGCCTGTGTCTCTGCCTCTCTCTCTGTGTGTGTCTCTCATGAATGAATAAATAAAATCTTTTTTAAAAAATCAAACTCGATGCAAAAATAACCCGTGATGAACAAAATGCCAATATTTTAAACAAAGCCAGGATTCATAGAACTTAGCTCAGCAGTTCCTGAGAGGGCCTCTCTATTCCACACTCACCCAAGATTGTGGTCCTAGGTTACAATCCTCCAGGCACCCGAAAATAAGTGCTGGGTGCTTGAGAATGAAAGTAAGGTACATGGTTTCCAAACCACGGTGCTGGGACCAGACAGTCTGGCTTCAAATCCCTCCTCCACCACGTACCAGCTGTATGACCAGGAGCAACTCAACTTGACTTTCTCGGTGGGTCATACTAAAAATATCTAACAGCCGTTCTGGCACGGGCTCTACTGCACAAACTTTTGTGGGTTGCCTTGAGCTTACTCATCTGTGAAATAGGAATAATGATAGTGCCTCACGGGTTGGCTGTGATGATGATGATGTGAACTGACCCACATTCTAAGCTCAGGACGGTGTCTGGTACGTGGTAAGTGCTCACATGATCAAAGCATTAGCTTTGGTTTCATCATCCTGAGAGCCCTGCACGGTGGGTATCAGGATCTCCGTTCTCCAGATAAGGTAACTGGGGCTCCCCAGGTCACCCAGTTAGCCTGAGGGAAAGTGATGATTTACATTTGGTTCAATCCTTGCCCTTTTGGCCGCACGTTGCTGCCCACAAATAATATCTTCACAGATTATTTCAAAATTTCACATCTGTAGGCTGGATTCAGCCTGCTTCCTTTCATTTTGCCTAATTTTAAGCATTTTTTTTCAAAAGTCAATTCACGTAAAGCCCCTTAATGTCGAGCAAACAAGAAAATAGTAAGTGGCAAAAAAAAAAAAAAATTTAAAGGAAAAAAGGACAAGTGGCTAATCAGAAACAAAGATGCTCAGAGAAAAGCAGGCATCATTCCACTTTCCCTCTGTAGTCCCAGGAACGCTGTCGAAGCAGGGGACGCTCGGCTGTCACCTGCTGACACCTCCCTCCTCTCTGCTTGGCCAAGGCGGCGACTTGAAGGGAAAGGAGACGGGACGGCTTTGCCAGAGACTTTAACGGTGCCAAACGCAACGGCCTTAAAGCTCCATCTCACACCTAATAAACTACCAAATCTAAACGTTTGGTTCGAGGAGCTGTACGAAGTCGGGGACACTCCTGCTTTATGTTCCTACAGTGGATCAGTGTGCGGGGAGGGGCTAGAGCAAGAGGCGACGGCATGTGCGGGAGAGATCAGACCCCGGCCTTGGTGACTCTGCTTTCATTCATTCATCCATTTACTCACTCACTCATTCATTTGCCACCCACACACTCGTTCAACCGGTTGAGTATTTATTAAGGATCCACCACCATGTGCCGGGCACCTGGAATGCAGCGGTGGAAAAAATCACAGGCCCTATGGTAAAGGGGGAGTGAGACATAAAGCAAGTGAATGAATCAAGTGATAACATGCCAGGTCATGACAGGGACCATGATGAAGAGTAGAGCAGGACGAGAGGACAGGAAGGGGTGTGTGTGTGTGTGGACATGAGTGTGCCCCTGTGCACGCACAAGCTGTTTTTCAGATGACGGTGGTCATGGGAGGTCCTCGGGGCAGGTCACCTTGAGCAGAGATTTGTAGGCCGTGAAGGAGAAAACTGGGCTAATACCGGGAAAAGAATATGCCAGGCAGAAGGAACGGCAAGTACGAAGTCCCTGAGGTGGAAGCGGGCGTGACGTATCCAGAGAACCTCCTGGAGGTCAGTGTGGCTGGAGTGGGCGCCAGGGAGCTCACGGGGCAGGGTCCTGTAGGGCCTTGAAGGGCAGCAGATGGTTTGGGTTTTACACCGTGTGAAGGGGGAAACCACTAACGTCTCAGAGCAGAGGAGAGATGGAATCAGACTTACATTCAAAGAGGATCATGCTGGCTGCTGTGTTGGGAAAACACGGGGTGAGGGATGGGTTGGGGTGAGGGCCAGGAGACTAGGAAGCTAAGATGAGGGGTGAGGGGTGTGGCATGAAGATGGTTGAGGCCAGCAGTTGAGGTTAGAAAGAGGGGTACGGGGCACCTGGGGGGCTCAGCGGTTGAGTATCGGCCTTTGGTTCAGGACGTGATCCCAGGGTCCTGGGATCGAGTCCTGCATTGGGCTCCCCGCAGGGAGCCTGCTTCTCCCTCTGCCTGTGTCTCTGCCTCTCTCTCTGTGTCTTTCATGAATAAATAAATAAAATCTTAAAAAGAAAAAGAGGGGTACCGTTCTCTGCACATATTCTAAGGGTGGAGCTGGTGGTGCTGGCTGCTGGACAGGAATGAGGGCTGCAGAGACAGTGGGCAGCAAGGACAATGCCAGGGGTTTTGGCCTGAGTAGCTGGTAAAGTGAGGTCACCTGTTACCGAGACGGGAAAGCCTGAGGGAAGAGCAGGTTTGGGCAGGGCACCAAGATTGTGGTTTTAGACATAATTAAGTTGGAGGGATCGGCCCTCAGGTAATAGCTCCCACGAAGGGGAAAATCCCAACCACTTAAGTTGCGGAAAGATGTTTGAAACACTTATTTTTAAATAGTGTCTATTTACATTTTGGGTATTTTGTTCATCGTGGATTTTTGTGTTAATTTTTTTTAATATTGCATTAAAATGTCATTTATCCGATTACCAAGTTTCTTGGCGCTCCCTTAAATCCTGCCCAGGAAGCAGGCACCTCGATCACCCTACCCTAGGCCTGCTCTCAGGGGCGGGCGCTGAAGAGCTGGGAGGCCTGCCCTCGGCTGCCAGAGCACCTGCAGCACAGCTCTGGGCCCGGAGCGCCGCCTGCTGCATCAGGGGACGCCAGCCCCCAGCCCGCCAGGTGCATCTCTGCAAGTTGGAACCTGGGCAGGGCACTGCGGGGGGCTGTGGGGAGGAGAGACCCATGTCCTGTCCTCTTGGGGGTACTAGATGTGGCTCCCGGATCTAGAACTGGGTTCCCATTAGTGACTTGAATGACTTCTCTGAGCCTCAATGCCACCACTGGCAAAAAAAATGTTTAAAAAGGAGACAATTTAGTGAGGATTAAATGAGAGGATGTGTTAAACGGCCTGGCACTTGCTAAGTGCTCGGTAAAAGTGAGTGGTCACCATTACAAAGACCCACAGGGCCCGGGGGCACCTGGCGGGCCTCAGTCGGTTAAGCATCTGAGACTTGATTTTGGCTCAGGTCATGATCTCAGGGTCCTGGGATCAAGCCCCACGTCAGGCTCAGTGTGGAGTCTGCTTGTCCCACTCCCTCCCCTCACTTGTACTCTTTCTGTCTCAAATAAATAAATGAATAAATAAAAATTTTTAAAAAGACCTACAAGAGAAAGAAAAGGCTTTGTGATGTTCATTGTTCACCTGTCCTCCTCCCTCTCTATGAGCCCCGCCCGCTGGTGTCAAGGTCCCCAGGCTTACAGTGTTCGGAGGGCTGGAACTGCAACTAGCTCTGCAAAGAGCACCTCCCATGGGAGGGCACTTGCAGGGTAGGTTGGCGGGAGCACAGATGCAGAGGAGAGGTGGGGGGGGGGGGGGCACTTCTTGCAGGAGGCAGTGCGTGCAACCCCTTGCCCTCCTGTGCCTCTTCTGTAGGGAGGGAGAAGGAGGTCTGACCCCTCAGAGGCAGAGCCAGCCCCCAAAAATGCCTGCGGTGGGAGTGGGGGTGGGAACCAGGGGAGAAAGAGGCAAAGACCCTCACCTGAGCCTCCTGCCAGCTAAGCCCGAAGGTTCCCCACTCCCCCCGGGCGCTCGCTGACCGTGTACATATCCCATGCCAAGACCTGGGGACCCAGGGGTGAGTCTGCAATCCCCACAACTGTCGGAGGATAGGACACAGTCCCCCCTGCCTGGCCTACCCAGCAACTCCTCCCAAGACCTTTTACACTTTCTTCTTTTAAAAGATTTTATTTATTTATTTGACAGAGAGAGCCCAAGCCAGGGGAGCGGAGGAAGCAGGCTCCCCTCTGAGCAGGGAGCCTGACTCAGGGACCCTGGGATTGTGACCTGAGCCGAAGGCAGATGCTTAACTGACTGAGCCACCCAGGTGCCCCGACCTTTTACACTTGCAAAGATTCCCCAAAACCCTGCAGGGACATCCCGGGGTAACGTGCCCAGGAGGATGGCTGCTGTCTGAGAGCCCCCCAAGGCCTCCCAGCAAGCACTGCCCACCCCGCAGGGCAAGGGGCAAGGGCCCCTGCCCACCTCTCCTCTGAGACAAGCGCATGCCTTCCTGTGCTCACCTGGCACCTTCGCTGACCACGCCCTCGCACCATATGCCAGGCTGGGCTCTGCACTCTGGGTGCTGGACACACACAGAGGCCCAGGCCCCCCCGCCAGCACACAGGGAGCTCGGGATGTAAGTGTGGCCATAAGTGTGGCACTTAGGGATGGAGCTTCTGGAGCCTGGTGTCTTAAATCCGAATGATGACCATGTGGCCCCACGTGAGGTCCTCAGCCATCCCGGACCCCAGTTTCCTCTTCAGTAAAATAAGGATGATGGCAGCGCCTGCCTTCAGGGACACTGCGAGGATCAATGAAGAAGTGCACACGAAGCACACGGAAAGGGGCCTGGTGAGTAAGAGAAGCCGCGCATGGGAGCCGGTGCTGCCGCAGTAATAGTGCCGTACGGGTGTGTCAGCACTGGGGGTTGGCTGAGCCATGGAGAGAGTGGGGGATGACCCCGGGAAGTAGGGGAGGGGAGAGCCGGGGTGGAGGGGAAAGGTCCTCTGCCCAAGAGAAAATTTGGGCAGAATCAACCACTCCCTCCAGTCCTTTCCCGCTGTCACGGCGCAGACCCCATCAGGGCACATAGCCCGCCGCGGTGGAGAAGCAGCCAGGACTTTGTGCAAGGCCTGGGCTGTGCCTGCCTCAGCCCTGAACCTCTACCCCTAACTCTGGGAGGGACACCTAGTAGGGCCAGGGGATTCCCGCTGGACCATCAGGCTTCCTCTGTGATCGCTAGTCCTGAGATTTGGGTGCACTAAACAATGCAGAGCCGTGGGTTTGCTCACACCTTCATTCCGTAAATACCTGTTGAGCCCTACTATGTGCCAGGCCCCGTTCTAGGCATCGAGGAGACAGCAGTGAGGCACACGAGGCCCCCAGTCCTGTGAGTTTAAGGCCACCCCTAAACCTGAGCCAGCTCGTTGCAGCTCGGGGGACACCCCTTTCTATTCCCATGCTCCTAGGACCCTGGCATCTGCGCCCAGCCACCTGGGTCTCCCATTAGGATGGTCTGGAATGTCGAGGTGGCCGGCCCTCCAGATACCCTGCACTCCAGGATGCCCTTCCAGGGCGTTCTCTGTCCACCATACAAACTAACAGCACTTCCCCTGTACCTGGCACTGTGCTAAATGTTTTCCCCAGCTAGTAAACCAGCTTATTTACTCCTCACAGCAGCCTTCCGCGAGAAGCAGTATCATCATCCCCATTTCACACGTGGGGAAACCGTGACCAAGAGAAATTGCAGAACTTGCCCAAAGTTACAGATGTAGAACGGAGCCTCAGGTGAGGCGTGATGTAGCAGGCGGGTCTTCTACACCTTTACCATCGTGAACATCATCTCCTCGCTGGAGTCAGAGAGCGATCTTCCCTTTCCCCTGCCTCCCCAACCCCTTCCTGGAACCCAGAGCTGCCCCCTCTCCCAGTCCAGCGAGCGGGTCTGTAGTTCCAGAAGGGCCTCCAGCCTTCAGATCTGCATAGTTCACCCACACGCACAGCCGCTCCTGCAGGCCCAGGTGCCGCTCCTGAATGGCTGCCCAGAGAGCTCACTCTGCCAAACCTTCCAGAAGACTCCTCATCCCAGACCCACAGAGAGCAGGACACCCTGTGGCCATAACCCTCAGCCTCCCTTCATCAGGTCAGCCTGCAGGGATCCAGCACTCACAGAAGGTACGGGGGTCCCCGATACATAAGTCGGCCCCTGCCTTCAAGGGGACTTGTCAACTGGGTGAGACACACAGACAAGACACAGGAAAGCTATGAAATGACACAGTGTGTGTCAGGGAAGACCTTGAGAGATGGGGAGGAGGCGGGGGGCAGAGAGTGGAGAGGCTGCTCTCCAGGTCAGGTGCCAAGACAAGGGACTGGGCACAGCAGGGACAGTGGTCCTGGGGCAGTGAGCAGAGCAACCCAGTGGGAACAGAGGTTATATGAGGTGTCACTATGGGAGGGACGGCTGAGAACGTGCATCAGAACCGAGGAGCCCACCAACATTAAGGACCTTCACTGTCTGTCCCATCCATTGGCGTCACTCTTCTGGTTACCTATTGCTGTGTAACAAATTACCCAAAAACGTAATGACCAAAAACTGAATGGGCTCAACTGGGCGGTTCTCAGGAAGGGTCTCTTGTGAGGTTGCAGACACACGGTGGTGGCTGGACTGCATCATCTGGAAGGTTTCCTCCCTCACCTACGGGGGCCAGAGGGGGGGTCAGCTGGGGCTGTTGTCCAGACCACCTAGGCGTGGCCTCTCTGTGTGGCTTAGGCTTCTCCATGGCTCAGAGGCCTGGAGAACAGGAATCCCTGGAGGACCAGCCCGGAGGTGCCTCGCTTCTCATGACCTGGTCCCAGAAGCCACAAGGTATCACCGGCTCCTGGTTCCCAGCTCTCGGAGGACAGAGTGCCCATATCACATTGGGACAGCACCTATGGGACAGGAGGTGTCGCAGCCATCGTGCAAAATACAACGTGACAATCACTAACAGCTTCCCAGACGAGAGAGTGACACAAAGGAATGAATGGCAGCAGATGTCAGGGTGGAAGAAAGAGTAAAGGCAGAAGGGTTTCTGATGCGAGCATCTCCTGCGGTCTTCTCTGCCAGACGCAGAAAGTATATGGCCGGGGCCGACATCACCAAGCAATCGTGGAATTTTTTCCCGACCCTGGACAGAGCTTCAGAATCCTCATCAGCACAGCCAGGCAGCCGTGGCCGATCCATCACAGCAGACGTAGCAAGACAAAACCGTATTGCCTTTTCTCTTCTGAACAGTCCCATGAAAAGGCTTGGAGGAATCCAGGGCTCCGAGCTCCACCAGGGACAAAGCACAGCCCTGGGGTTTGAGCCAATCCCTTGTGGCCCCAACAGAAGGAAGATTCGCAATCAGCCTGGCCACGGAGCGGGTTCAGTGATGCCAGCGGGAGCTAGATCAGAAATAAAACTGGGGCAGGAACAGTCAGCTCTCTCCTTGTGCTCTATCTGCCTTTTTACCGACCCGGTAACGACACTGCCCAGCTCCAACTGGCCAACCCTGACCCACAAGAGCCAGCTGGGCTGTTTCCTACCCAACAACTATGCCTGTTACACGTCACGGACTGGGGAAGGCTGCTGAGTACGTGGGTGCCAGGAGTCCAAGGCTCGGGAGGGGAAGGAGGCCACGTCACCCCCATCCACTCAGGGGCTCTCTTGACATCCACCACCCCAGGGTGTCTGGAAGGAGTGGTGGCTGCCTTGGAGAGACAGGAGAGCATAGACCGATAAGAAGTCAAACTGCCTGGGTTCGAACCCCACCTACATTTCCTCTTCTCTAAAATGGACCTGAACCAGACCAGGACTCTTCCACAATTTTAGGAGCCAGAACAAGGGGGGGGGGGTTGTGTGTGGTATTTGCGACAGAGCCCCAGCCACCCCGTCCGCCAGAAAAGGGAAAGCTAGCCTGCGATTTCATTATTTTGTTTATTTTGCAGAGAACTGTTCAGTGGCATCAAACCGACACTCTTGTTTTAAAATCAAGTATGAAACCACAGCCATGAGCAGGTGGTCACAGGAGAAAAACTACACCGTCAAACGGGCACTGTCAAAACAAGCAGGTGGCTGCCTCTGAGTGTCACTAACACGCTCCGGCTCCTTGTTCTTTTGTCTGTCTGCTGACACCTCTTTACTGTTGAGTGGTCATGGGCACCGGAGATTCCAGAAAAGTTTGTTGGAGAAAAATGTAAAACCAAGAAGAGTGCGGCCCACTAATTCACAGTGGTTTTTGTTTGCTCAGTTGGGGGAAAGCCATGATTCCATTCTGGCAGAGGACAATCCAAGTCCAGGTTTCGAGGTGCCCAGCCCAAGACCGGCTGGACAGAAGCTTGCTTAGGGCCTTTCCAGCCCCAGCTGCTGCGTGAGTCACCGTGCAGCTGGTCCTGGCAGCACCTGGGGGACCCAAAGCAGGGGCCGGGGGCAGTTGTCCCTTTTTGTCCAGCATTAGCTGTTCCCAGCCACCGACGCAGGCACGACAGAGCTGGCCACGGCTGAAAGCATGGCCAGATGACCGAGGGGATCAACGGGGAAGACAAGCCCGAGGCAGCTGGGCTGAGGCCCCTGGTCGTGCGACAGCAGCCAGGACCGGCACATGTGCCCAGTAACGGGCTCCGGGGCCGGCCCGGCCCAGCAAGCAGCTGTCTTCCGGTGCAGGCTGCCCCAGCAGCTGCAGAGGGCTGGTGAAAACTTGCGGTGCTCCAGGGGCGTGCTGGGTGCAGCCTGGAGCCACCCACCATGCTTGGGAGCACCCACCCGCACAAACCCAGACCGGGGACGAGCCCAGGTCAGGAAGCTGCCAACAAAAAGCACGAGCAGGGAGGTGATGGGAGACAGGTGGCCAAGGGCAGTCATCCCTTCAACAAATGTTCACGGAACGACAGCAACACATGCGTCTTCGGCATCTACCAGCTTAATGTTTATTTTTATCTTAGAAGGTAATATGTTGTCTTTGTAAGAATACTAGAAGAGCAAAGGAGTGTATCAAGTAAAAAAGTAAGGTCCGCCTCATTTTACATCTCCAGTTCCACTTTCCAGAGATAATCACCATTAACAGCATGGGGGATGGTCTTCTGGACTTTATTTCTATGGAAATATGCCTGTATCAAATATCTATATATGTACATTACTATAGAATATATTCTAATTTCAAAAAGAGCATGTCACTCCTCACATTGTCCTGCAACTGAGCCTTTTTTTTTATTTTTTTTTAATTTATTTATTTATGATAGTCACAGAGAGAGAGAGAGAGAGAGAGAGAGAGAGAGAGGCAGAGACACAGGCAGAGGGAGAAGCAGGCTCCGTGCACCGGGAGCCCGATATGGGATTCGATCCCGGGTCTCCAGGATCGCGCCCTGGGCCAAAGGCAGGCGCCAAACCGCTGCGCCACCCAGGGATCCCAGCAACTGAGCCTTTTTACTGAACATTGCACTACCTTTTGCATGTCAGTCCCTCCATCCAGGTCATCCTTTTGGACTGCTCAATAATATTCCATTTTAAGAATATAACGAAGTGATGCTTTTCATCCGTTCCCTGTTGCCCTCTCTCACGTTGCTGCAGCCAAGCCCCTCGGGGACACACGCTCGTGCATGAGGGCAGAGTTCCTGCACTGTAGGGCTCCAGCAGCATCAGGGAATGACAGAGCTGGCCCAGTAAAATGTTCAACAGATACTGCTAGGCAGCGTCTGAAAGCACCACAGAAACGTGCCTTGCAAACAGCACCGGCAGTTAACACTTTCGGGGCTCTCGGTCCCTTTGAGAAACAAATGCAATCTCAAAACCCGCCCATCCACACATGACTTTTAGGAGTTCGTAGGCCAGCTGCCCAGAAGTCCGAACAGAACTCCAGGCTGAGTGCCCTCCGTACACGAAGCCCCCAGCAGGTCAGTGAAAAGCTGTGATAACACCTCTTTCTCCATGGCACCTCGGGCAAGGGCCCCCTGATTCCCAGGGCCCCCCGATTCCCACGAGCAGCGAGCGCAGAGGCTGGAAGGAGAACGCCCTGCTCTGCTCTGCTGGGCCAACCTGATTGCTTGTACGTGTCCTGCAGGTGACTGCAAATAACTACCCAGAAGTCCCGGGGACTATTTCAGACTTAGAAAGGTCACAGGAGGGAAATAATAATGAAGGGACAACCACATGAACCACATCTTGGTGAGTCTTAGCAAACAAGCCTCACGTCCAAGGCCCTTAAAAGCTACAAATTGGCCAGGGTCAGGATAGCTTACAAGACCCCACAGGGGCCTTACCTGTGTTCCCCTGGACCCGTGACTTAACTTCCCTGAGGACACAGCTCCCAGCCCAGTCACCTTCCTGGGATGGGGAGGGGTTCAAATAAAGAGGTGGGGAAATGTTTTTTAAAAAGCAAAAATCAGAGGCATGTGGGTGGTGCAGTCGGTTGAGCATCCGACTCTTAGTTTCGGCTCAGGTCATGATCTCAGGGTCATGGGATCGAGCCCAGAGTTGGGCTCTGTACCAGTGCGGAGTCTACGTGAGACTTTCTCTCCCTCTCCCTCTGCCCCTCCCCTCTCCACACTTTCTCCCTCTCTAAAATAATAAATCTTTAAAGAAATAAAAAAGCAAAAATCTCCTTTAGAAGAAAAAGCAAAGAGAACAAAATGAGTGGGGAATAGGCAAAAAAAAAAAAAAGGTGTCCATATTGACTTAAGTTTTTTTAAGAATACTAGAATATAAGAAAAATTGGTAATTTTTATTTTTTTTAAAGATTTTATTTATTTTTTCATGATAGGCAGAGAGAGAGAGAGAGGCAGAGACACAGGCAGAGGGAGAAGCAGGCTCCATGCAGGGAGCCCGACGTGGGACTCGATCCCGGGACTCCAGGATTGCGCCCTGGGCCAAAGGCAGGCGCTAAACTGCTGAGCCACCCAGGGATCCCCAAAATTGGTAATTTTTAGAACTTCATTCAGGATCCACAGATTCCAGCTGACCGGACTCTAGTAGCTCCAAACTGGCTGATCTGAGAGGCTGGCTGGTTTGTAACCAAAATTTCCTACAGATCACTAGTTCTCAAGTTGGGGTCCCAACAAGGGACATGTGGCAGTATCTGAGGATGGCTTTGGTTGTCACTGCTCAGACCAAGGTGCTACTGGCAGCCAGTGGGTAGAGGCCAGGGACGCTGCTACACACCCACCCCACAGCGCACAGGACAGCCCCACAGTGAAGGATCATCTGGCCCCAAATGTCAACAGTGCTGAGGCTAAGAAGCCTTACTCCGGAGGGCAGTGGGGTCACAGGCCATAGCCACTGGCTGGAGAAAGGGCCCCTGGTAAGAGTCCCGTGGTGTCCTTGGAATCCTTCCACTCCTCTTCCTCTGTTGCGGGTCATCTGTCCCCACTTTGGAAGCTGCTAAGAGCCTGTCTGCCACTGGGGGGGGGTGGGGTAAGAGCAGACCCACCGCAGCCACAAAGCCCTTTGAAGAGTGACAGCCGTAGTTACAGGAAGGGCCAGGCCTCAGCTGCTGCGGGCCCAGTGCAGGAAGGTTTTGAGGTGAACGGTAGAGCAGGGTGAGAGGGTGAGGGGCCTCATTACATTTTAAAATAGAGTTTTTTCCGGAGGAAATTGAAACAACCGGGAATCTGTTTGTAAACTCCTTTCTGCGAAACAGCATTAGCGACCTGTGAAAACATGAGCACAGGGAAGCCTGAGGTCTCTCCATGGAAGTAAGAGCTCCAGAGGGGGGCTGGGGGGGGGGGGGGATGGCCGCTGGACCAGCCCTGTCACATCTTCAGCTTGTACCCTGTGTCTCTGAGTCTGTCTCTGTTTGTTCGTTTTGTTTTTTAGATTCCACGTAGAAGTCAAATTATACTGTATTTGTCTTTGTCTGACTTATTTCACTTTGCATAATACCCTCTAGCTCTATCCATGTTGTTGCAAATGGCGAGATCTCATTCTTTTTTATGGCTCATATTCTAATATATACGTGTCGCATCTTCTCTATCCACGCATCTACTGACGGATGCTTAGCCTGCTTCCGTATCTTGGCTGCTGTACATAATGCTTCAGGGCAGGGGAGCAGGACGATGGGTGAAACAGGTGAAGGGGATTAAGAGGTACAAACATCAGGGCACAGCAAGCGCAGCATAGAGAATGGAGTCAATAATATCGTAATAACTTGGAGTGGTGCCGGATGGCGACTACGCTTCTGGCAGTGAGCACAGCCATGACGTCACTGTGCTGTACACCTGAAGCTGATAAAGCATCACTATATATGTCAACTATACTTCAACAGATACACACATACCTATAAAGATACATTAACTAAAAGCTTAAAACCTATTTTAAAACCCTGCGGCCCCCCTGAGTTGGAAGGGAAGGTGTTCAAAGAAAAATATCTCCAGTTTAGAAAACTCAAAATTTCGAAATTCAAAAATTCACCAAGTTCAAATCTGATTGAAAGGTCTGCTTAAAGAAAAGTTGAGAGATGAGATCAGGCCCAGAAGCCAAGTGCCCTGCTTGGCCTTGACGGACTCCCCCCCACTCCCCCTGCAAGGCTTCCGGCTGCCTCTGAGCTCACCTGCCCAGAGCCATGGCACGTGGCGCCACTGGAGTCGTGCTAGGTGGTGGCCCTGCACTTGCTTTTCCTTTCTCCTCTGCTCTGCTCAGCAAAGCACAAAGCCAGAGCCTCCCCAGGAGGAAGGCATAGTCCCAGCTTTCTAGACTCTTCTCATAACACAAAACACCTGAGCGCATGGGAGAGACCCGTGTGTGCTCTGAGACCCGTGGAGGAAGCAGCTGCTCTGAGCAGGATTCCGCTGAGGGGGTGGGGCCCTGTCAGGCCATCCTTTCCCCCCTCTCTCTAGGGCCCCCCAAGAAGGGCATATACTGTAGAAATAATTCTCAAGGGTCAAGAGTAGAAGACTATACAGTGTGGCAAAGGGTGCGGGCCCCACGACCTGCCTTCGGGAATGCCAAGCTCTGGCCCCTGAGCCATGCTGCCCTGGCACTGGGGACCGGCTCTGCCAGAGGGGATCCCAGTGTCACCTGGGGCCTCAGAGGAGCCGGGGAAGGCAGCCCTTTGAACAACGGGCAAATGTCACTGTAACAGTGGCACCTTGCAAGGAAGAGAAGCAAAACTCCCACGGCAAGCCAAGGTGCAGAAGAAACCTCTGACTCGGGCCTGGGCCCCCACTGGCCCCCCCCACTCGGCCCTGAGGGGGATGCACTGCCACTCCCGGCAGCCTTCCCGCTCCTTCCCAGGGAAAGGCCATGCTCACCCTGAGCAGGAGGGTCTGCAGGTCTTCAGCGTGAGCCCACTGCTCAAAAACACCATCCAAGGTCTCCACGTACCAGGAGCCGCTCTTGGGATTTCTCCAGGAAACAAAGCCTTCAGAACAGACGGGCTGGACTTCACCGGGGAGCCGCTAGCCACCCCCCCCCCCACTCAGGCTGCAGCCGCCCCTGGACTTGGGCCCACTCACAAGTCCCGCAGTCGCCGCCCACATCCCTGCGCTCCGTCCCGTTCAGGACCCCACTTGCCCCTCACCCCTGGACTTCGGCCGTGATTCTTGCCTTCCCAGCAAGGAGAACAAGGCTCCCAGAAGTCAAGTGACTCACCCAAGGGCTCAGAAAGGAAGGAAACTAACGCTCATCACACCTGCTGTGCGCCAGGCACTGTGCTCGGTGATGGACTGGCCACCCCGCTAACCCCAGGGCAACCCCGGAGGCAACTGCAACAGCAGCAACTGCTGCCTGTGTCTCTGCCCATTTTAAAGATGAGAAGACCAACAAGGCAGGACCAAGACAAGGGTGGGGCACACAAGCCCAAGAGCAGGTGCCTCTTAAATTCTGCATCCCAAGTGCCTCGCCTGCTCGCCCTGAGCTGAGGCCCTGAGAGGCGAAGTCATTTGCTCAGGGACACGCAGATGGCAAGAGGTGGAGCCAAGATTCACACCCAGGTCTTTCTTTCCCAACACGCCGCTTCTAGGGCAGACGGGGACCCGCCCGCCGGCTGGGAGGACGAGGTCTCCTGACACGCTCACCTGGGAAGGTGGAGTAGGATACAAAGATATCACTGGGAGTGGGCAAACTAGACACGGCATCCAGCTGGTCAAAGGGGCCTGGGCCTTCCTGGAACGGGACAGCGTCTGGCTCAGAGTCACTGCCAGGGCTCCTGTCTTCAGGGGAAGCGGAGGCCACCGCAAACCCATGGTCTTTCTGCTCTGCAGGAACCAAAGACAGACACATCACTCACCACTGATGACACAGACCAGAGCTCCCAATTCCTCGCTTCCTAGCCACGTCCGGCCTGCCCCAGCCTGACACCCCCCGATTCCCCTGGAGCCAGGGTTCCAGGGCTGAGCAAACATCAGCAAGAAACAGAAACCAAGGCTTTATTTAAAAAACAAAACAAAAAAAGATTGATTGATTTGAGAGAGGAAGAGAGCGTGCATGTGCAAGCCAGGGAGGGGCAGAGGCGGAGGGGGAGGGGGAGCATCTGAAGCAGACTCCCTGCTGAGTGCAGAGCCTGATGCAGGGATCTATCTCTCAACCCTGAGATCATGACCTGAGCTGAAATCAAGAGTCAGACCAACTGACTGAGCCACCCAGGCGCCCCCAAAGCTTTACTTTTTTTTTTTTTAATTTTTTTTTTTATTTATTTATGATAGTCACAGAGAGAGAGAGAGAGAGGCAGAGACACAGGCAGAGGGAGAAGCAGGCTCCATGCACCGGGAGCCCGATGTGGGATTCGATCCCGGGTCTCCAGGATCGCGCCCTGGGCCAAAGGCAGGCGCCAAACCGCTGCGCCACCCAGGGATCCCCAAAGCTTTACTTTTTACTCTAAGTTTTACATGTTCATTAAGCAAAACTGGGGGGAGGGGGTGCAGAATTTTTTTTAAAAGCTGCAAAAACAAGTTATCAGGTATATACCCAAAAGGACAGAAAACGGGTGTCCAACCAAAACCTTGCATGGCAGTTCATGGCAGCATCATCCACAACAGGCAAATGGTAGAGATGACCCGAGTGTCCACTGACAGATGAACGGATAAACAAAATGTGCTGCACACACCCCACGGGATTTCATTCAGGCTCGAAAAGGAGCAAAATACTGGTCCTCATGCACTTGGGGGGGGTGGGCTGGAAACATGTTGAGCCAAGAACCAGATGCAGAAGGCCATGGAGCAGGTTCCATTCATGTGAGAGACCCAGGACAGGCAAATCCACAGAGAAGAAAGGGAGGCGGGAGGGGGGAGTGAGCACTGATGGGTATAAGGTGTCATTCAAGGTGACGAGAAAGTTCTAGCATGAGGTAACAAGGATGCACGCAGGTACTCACTGCCATTGAATTGTATACTTTAAACTGGTTAAAAATGATCAACTTGGGGATCCCTGGGTGGCTCAGTGATTTAGCGCTGCCTTAGGCCCAGGGCATGATCCTGGAGACCCGGGATCGAGTCCTACGTCAGGCTCCCTGCGTGGAGCCTGCTTCTCCCTCTGCCTGTGTCTCTGCCTGTCCTCTCTCTCTCTCTGTGTCATGAATAAATAAACAAAATCTTTAAAAAAAAAAAAGATCAACTTTATGTCATTTGAAAACAAGTCACATTATGGCCTTAAAAGGCAAGGACATCCTGACACACATTGCAAGGGACGAACCTGGAGAACATGACGCTCAGTGAAATAAGCCAGTCACAGAAAGACACACACTGCCTGCCTCTAAGTACGGGAGGTGCCTACAGTAGTCAGACGTATAGACAGCAACACAGCAGTGGTTGCCGGGGATCCCGGGACCCGGGGTGGGGGGCAGAGCAGAATGGGGAGTCACTGAGAAGCGCTCTGGAGGTGGATGGGGGACACGCTGCACACCAGTGCTTAATGCCACTGAGCCAAACACTTAAAAATGGTTCAGAGGGTAAATCTTATGTGTGTCTTACAACAATACTTCTAAAAAAATTTTTTTTTTAAAAAAAAGGACACAGGCCAGTACACCAAGTGAGATGCATTCAGCATACATTCATCGGACGGAGAGGTGAGAGCTGTCTGGGGGGGAGACACAGCGGTCGTTAAGAGGCCACCTTGGAAGAGTGGGGGTGAGCAGAGGACGTTTACTTTTCAGCTCAATCCACCTCAGAAGGTTTGATTTGGTTTTTCTCTTCCTGGTTTTTTAATGATCATGAACTACGTTTGGTCTCATGAGGTTACCGACCAATATTCTCTATGTTGACCATTTTGCAGCCAGTTGCTTTTTTTTTTAACCGTATTCACGGCCTCTTCTTTGACACACATGAAGTCTCAACATGATGATTCTAATCAACATGAAGCCCGGCCACGTGGGCAGCAGCCAAGGCCCACCGGGGTGGACGGTGCGCTCTGTCTCCCTCCGGCCCTTTGTAGATTTGGCCTTACTTGGTCATTTGCAGGTTCAACGAAGTACGCTGTATCCCCTTATCACAACATCACGAGGACTTGCCACAGGATATTACAAAGCCTTCTTTAAAATCCTGGTTTATGACCCCAACAGCAGGTGCGCACACACACACGGAGTACCCCTGGGGCACAGAGCACCCACATGGGCACCAAAGAAGACACAAAAGAACAAGATGGGGTCTTGCTTTCTGGGGAGCTGAACACCCAAACAGAAAAAAAAAACTCAATGTACACGAAGTATTAGATTTTAAAAAATGATATAGAACTGGGACACCTGGGCTGTTCAGCGGTCGACCATCTGCCTTTGGCTCAGGGTGTGACCCCAGGGTCCTGGGATCGAGTCCCGCATCGGGGTCCCTGCACGGAGCCTGCTTCTCCCTCTGCCTGTGTCTCTGCCTCTCTCTCTGTGTCTCTCATGAGACATTTATTTATATAAATAAAATCTTTAAAAAAGTGATATAGAACTCTTTTCTCTCCTTCTTGGCAGGGGAACTGGGGGCAGGCAGGGACATAGTCAAGGAAACTATCCGTTGTTATCAGCGTGCCCTCCCTTTCAGACAACCAAAGGGAGAAAAATTGCCATTCTTGGCTTCTGTCTTCTGAATACCAATAAGGCGGACCTTTGTCACCTTGCCTCAGCCCCTCGAAAGCATAAAGCCAGATACGGGTCACCTCTAGCAGGCATGCAGGATGTCACAACATGCATTTCTAGACTCCAAATGTACTCTTCTCCTGTCCTCATGTCTCCACTTCCTCCCTTGTTATTTTGTTCTACTAAATCCCTTGTATTCACTAAACTATCTCAGATCTTTATAGGGCATCAAAGAAGGCATCAAGCCATAGGTCACGGGATCTGTGGAGACACTTACACCTTCTGACCCTGTACTTTCCTGGGGAAATAATTCAAGTGACGCCAACGCCCTCTATGTAAAGACATTTGTGGTCATGGGAGCCAAAAATTAGATATCCACCTCAGCGGCCAACATGAGGGAAATGGATTAGTGAGTGCATGTCACTAAGATGGAACATTATGAAGCCATTTGAACTAATGGTGATGAAGACCATGGAGATGTGAAGAAATGCTCACGGGCTAATGCAGGATGAGAAAAGCAATGTGCCCGAGGGCCACGATCCACAGGTAAGAAGCAGAAATGAGACAGCTGGGTCAGGCTTGTAAGATCCTGGATTATCTCTGCACTCACATTTTATGTCTTTTAGTTTCAAAATCTGAATTCCTCCCAAAGCAGTGGCAGACTTGGAAACTAGAGGGGTCAAGGCAGGACTTGGGCCACATACAGCTCCACTGTACGGGGCAGTGACATGGTGAGAGGTCTCCTGCGATGAACTCCAGGGAAGCAGAGCTCACTGCAGGGAGCAATGGGCTACTCCAGAGAGAAAGCAGCTATAAGGAGCTTCAGTAGAAGCAGAGGGCAGAGTGACACAGAGGGTTCCTTAGGGAATGGTTTCTGGGACAGATGACTATGACCCAGGCTCTGATAGAAGAGGAATAGTCCTGATGGGAGAAGCAGCACATCAGGCAGGCCCCGGCAGGAGAGCAGGAGGGTTTGTGTGGCTGGATCTGTGGGGGGCAATAGCAAGGAGGGGAGGAGGTCACAGATCACCCGGGGAAGCTGGGGTTCCATCTGCAGGGAGCTAGAGATGGGACAAGGAGGGTTCCAGCAACCCCATATCATAGCCCCAACATCTATTGACCTCTCACCCCATACATCTGACTCAGAAACTGGGCAATTTGTCTTTGTTCTCACAGCTGACCTTCAGGGGCCAGGATCCTGCCCTACATATGTTGCCTCTCAGCTATGCTGCCTCTTCCATGGAGGCCCCCGAGCTTGCAAAGGGGGTTTCTGAGACCTGTGAGGGCTGGACTGTTGCATACTTACTCAGGTCCCTGCAAATGGTTTTCTTGGCCGAGATTCCAGCCCCTGGCTGTCTGGGACCTGAGGTGTGGATGGCTGGGGTCGGGGGCACTGCACTGGGGGATGCTGTAGGAATGCCCTAAGGAGGCAGAGGGGGGCAGAGGGACCACCTGGGGAAAGCGGAGAAGATAAAGTGGGATCCAAGAGGGGACTACAAGTGGGGGAGAGAGAGAGAGAGAGAGAGAGAGAGAGAGAGAGAGAGAGAGAGAATGAGTCACACAAGGGATGTGAACCCGTCTCCATTCACATGTCCTCCTCATTTGACAAATCTGATGTGAAAGCCTCGCCCACGGGTTATGGACGTGATGCACAGCTGTGTTCTTAAAGAGACTCTCAGATTCAAAACCCCCTTGGAAGGCAGGCTAACTTCCCCGAAAGACTAAATGCACAGCCGGAGGAGAAGCTGTCCCCTCAGCACAGAAAATCTACAACCACACAAACATTGTGCTTCCTTCTGTCTTCTCAGCAAATTTCTAGAAGTCTGAAGAGGGGTTGCCCCAAAATGCCCTCACAGAGGCCGCTCAGCTCCGGCCAAGGGCATCGTGCTGGGTCACGCCGTATCATGCTACTTACCCAGTGACTTGCCGCACCAGCGCTACCAACACTGAGGCGCCTGTTTCTGCCCTGGGATGTGCGCTGCCGCTTATGAAAGGGGTGCGTGACTTGTCAAAGGATTTTAAAATTGTTTGAAATTGTTACACAGCGAATTTTGCAAAAGCAACACAAGTGCCACAGAAATCCAGGGCAGATGTTCAGATGCCGGTAAACAAGAGGACACTCAGCCCGAAGGGGACGCAGACAGTGGGCAGCTCAGCATTTCTGTCCTCGGCGGCAGTCCTGCCCCCAGGTGGCTACAGTGTGACACACAAAGTCAACAGCCACCCGGGGGGCGGAGCAGAGACCACAGTTCCAAAGGCAGCATCATAATCACTGCATTCCAGCTCTGAAATCCCTGTTCCCATCGAGTTTTTTTCTTTTCTTTTCTTTTCTTTTCTTTTTTCTTTTCTTTTCTTTTCTTTTTTTAGTGGAGGGAATCTCTATCACTTAAAATCTTGCTCACAGTAATTTTCACATGGTTCTATTTCAAAATCAAATCATTAGAATCCACAAAAGATACAAGCATCCTGTGAGCTTTGTGCCAGGCTGGAGGGACCTGGGTGAAGGACAGACGGAACTAGCCCTGCCTTAGGAAAGCTGACCAGGGGGTGAGGCCATCTCAGTACAAGGAGAAAGAGCCAGGAGGGGAGAACAGAGGCTGCAGGAGACAAAGACCAGCTAACCCTGACTCTGTGCAAGGAAGGGGGGGTTTACGGGAAGACTTCCTGGAGGCAGAGACAATTAGCTGTAACTGGAAGGATGGGTTAGCAGTAGGCCAGCAGGGGTGCCTGGCTGGCTCAGTCATTGAGCACGCAACTCTTGATCTCAGGGTCAAGCCCCATGTTAGATGTAGAGATTACCTAAAAAAAATAAAATCTTAGGGGCATTTGGGAAGCTCAGTCAGTTAAGTGTCCAACTCGTGGTTTTAGCTCAGGTGGTGGTAATCTCAGAGGCGTGAGATCAAGCCCTGAGTCAGGCTCCATGCTCAGCACGAAGTCTGCTTCAGGTTCCCTCTCCCTCTGCCCCTTCCCACCATGCACATGCTGTCTGTCTCTGTCTCTGTCTCTCTCTCTCCCTTTCTAATAATAAATAAATAAATAAATAAATAAATAAATAAATAATAAATAAATACTTTTTAAAAATAAACAAGTAAAAAAAATAAAATCTTAGAAAACAAAACAAAACAGAGTAGGCCAGGGGTCAAGGCAGAGGGATGGACATGGAAGGCTGAGGAGCAAGCCAGCACCTGTGACACCCTCAGAGAGTTGAAGAACGCTGGGGTGGAACACGGCATGCCAGGCTGGGGGACGCAAAGTGGCCTAGGCCAGATCCCCAAGGACCTGGTGGGCCCACGAGGGCATCCAGAATGTGACCCTGCAGGCCCTCCGCACTGCTGAGAATGGACAACGAGGAGGCATTGAGCTAGCTGTGACCTTCCCAGAACGCTGACGTCCCAGCTCACCCTTCATCCATGGTTCCCTTGCCCGCATCACCTTCCATTCTACTCACACAAGAGAGAAGAGCCATTTGCTTCAGGGTAAGAACACCTTACACATTCTGACCACACATTCTGGATCGTAAGAAAAACAATGAGCTGGAGAGGATTTCTACAACCCCGAGAGCAGCAGCCTTTCCACTTTCCTAGTACCATAACTCTGAGGTAACTGTGCCGAGGACAGGGGGGGCTCCTGTGTGACACAGGGTCCTTTGGGGTCAGAGGAAGGGGAGAGTCCAGGTTTGCAGTTCCAAAAATGAACTGGGCACTGTATTAAGTGCTGTACATGCACTGGTTCAAGCGCTGGATATTTCACAGTGACGCTAGAAGGTAGGCTCTGTTATCATCCCCACTTGCCAAGACTTCTAGAGATTAACCGACCACTGTTCGTGCAGGAAGGAAGCAGCCACCAAGACTGAACCTGGTGTTCCTAATCACTCATGGCCAAGTTATGGGCATGGGTCGTGACAGTGAGGTGATACAGTTCCAGTCAAATTATAAATCCCCAGCACCTAACCCACAGCCCAGTGTATACAGCAGATATTCAACAAACACTTCCCAGATGTCATGCGACCAGACAACCCACACTCCCTCACCTTACCCCTGCCAAGGTGGAACAGTACTGGGCAGAGGAACACGGTCAGAAGAATGTGCTACTGGGGCGTGTGGGGGGCTCAGTCAGTTAAGCATCTGACTCTTGGTTTCAGCTCAGGTCACGATCTCAGGGTCCTGGGGTCAAGCTCCATATAGGGCTCCCCACTCAGCAGGGAGTCTGCTTGTCTCCCTCTCTCTGCCCAGCACCCCACCCCCCACCTGCCACTCACATGCGTGCACATGCTCGCTCGCTCGCTCTCTCTCGCTGTCTCTCAAATAAATCTTTAAAAAATAAAGAATATGCTACAGGTAAAAAAATAATAATAATAAAAAATTTTTTTAAAAAGAATATGCTACAGGTCATGATCTCAGAGTCCTCGAATGGAGCCCCACCTCGGGCTCTGCGTGAATATGGAGCCTGCTTGGGATTCTCTCTCTCCCTCTCCCCCACCTCGTGCTCTCTCTCTTTTAAAAAAAAAAATATATATATATATGGGCAGCCCGGGTGGCTCAGTGGTTTAGCGCCGCCTTCAGCCCAGGGCATGATCCTAGAGACCTGGGATCGAGTCCCATGTCAGGCTCCCTGCATGGAGCCTGCTTCTCCCTCTGCCTGTGTCTCTCTGCCTCTCTCTCTCTCTGTCTCTCACGAATAAATAAATAAAATCTTTTAAAAAAATAAAAATAAAATAAATATATATATAAGAAAATTTTATACATATAAATATATTTATATTTATATATATAAATATAAGTATATTATATTTATATATATATAAAATTTCCAGTACCTGGCCCTTGGGAATTCTAATACTAATTTAGCTCTGGCCTCCCTTTCACTGGAACAGTGAAAAGAGGGTCTAATTGAAGAAGGTTAGGGGAATGATAAGGAAAACAAAAGAGGTTTTTCTCTCTCCTCTGCTCTGTGGTTGCCAAGTGTCTGGAGTTGAAGCTGCCAGAGCTGGGTGAGCCCATGGGGCTCCTACACCGTGAGCCGGAAGGCTCCGACCTCTACAGGCTGGACAAAGCTGGACAGGTGCTGCTGCTTTGGACAAAGTAGGCATGTTTGGGACCCTCCAACTGCCTGGACAGACCTCTGGGACATCCAGAGGGGTTGGAGATGGGGGCAGGGGTGGCTCTGCCCACTAGACCACTAGCGTCATCTGCGGGGAGCATGAGGATGCACTTACCCCCACCACAGGCCTGGATAAAGAAGAGCTTGGGCTTCCCTCCCAAGCTGGGGCAGCCAGTTCCATTGAAGATATTCACAATTTTCTCAATGGACACAGGACATCCATCTGTGCCATAAACGGCCCCTGGGAACTGGCGGTGGCTGGCCTGGAAGACCAAGAGAATCCTGATTACAAAGCCAAGAAGTTGGGGTGGGTCCAATAACACTGCTCAGAGGCTTTGTAGGGCCAAGCAATTAAAAGGCCCCAGCCAGGGGCACGAGGCTGCTTTAGACAGTGGGTGGTTCTGGATGGGCCCCGGGTCAGCATCTAGTCTAGAGGTCTCAGACTCATGTGCCTCCAACAGCCTAACTGGAGACTGCTGGCCAGCTGCTTCTAGATCGGTGGTTTTCAAAGTGTGGTCCCTGGACCAGGGGCATCAGCATTGCCTGGGAACCTGTACAGCGTGCTGATTCCTGGGCTCTACACAGACCTACGTCAGAAACCTTGGTGGTGGGGACCAGGAATGTGGTTTTTCAGGAGCCTCTGATGCAGCTGAGCACTGAGAAACACTCTAGATCAGTTCTTCTCAAACTTTCTGCATAGGGGGACCCTGTCAAAGTGTAGGCTCTCTGGGAAGAGGTCTGGGGCAAGGCCTGAGAGTCTGAATCTCTCAAGAGTTCTTGGTGAGGCCCGTCCTGCTGGTCCAAGGGTCACACCAGGAATGAAAAGGAGCCATACAAAAAAAGAAAAGAAAAGAGAAGAAAAGAAAAGAGAAAAAAAAGAAAAAAGAAACAAAAGAAAAGAAAAGAAAGAAAAGAAAAGAAAGAAAGAAAAGAAAAGAAAAGAAAAGAAAAGAAAAGAAAAGAAAAGAAAAGAAAAGAAAAGAAAAGGAGCCATATAGGCCAGAGTTTCCCTCTGTGAGGATGCGGCCTAGTAAGGCCAGACCACTGTGGTTTTTCAAGAGAAGCTGGAAATGTTGATTTCTGTGAGTAAATTGCCAGTCTTGAAAACACTGTGCCACCCTCAGGGGGGCTGTAGGCCTTTAGCTTGGAGCTTCTGATCTGTCCAACCCTCAAATGAAAAGATGAGGAAGCTGAGGCCCAGGCAGTGGGAGGGGCTGGGCCACAATGACCCAGCACATCAGTGGCCAACCCCAGAGTGAGTCCCAGTGTCCTGACACCCAGCCAGTGGCAAAGGGCTGGTACAGCGCCTGGTGGGACCAAGGCAGGAGCTGGGAGCTCCTGTGTGCCATACCCGGCTCTGAACAAGATCCAGGGCAGGAGTTCTGTGAGCAGCACCTGTGTCCTCCCTGCCTCTCCCAGATGGCCTCTCCCAGGAACACCCCCCCACCCAGGGGGAGCATTCAAGTCCTCAGAGGGCCTGAGGACTCCCAGGAAAACAACAGGGGCTAGATAGGGCCCATGGCTCTTCTCACAAAGCCCAGGGTGTCGTGGACACAGGAAGGGACGGGGCTCCTTCCTGGCACCTCAGAGCAGCACTTCTGGGTGGCTGCCCAAGGAGCCACCACCTCTACCTGCCTCACAGCCGTGGGACAGGACAACCACCACGCAGCAGTCCAGAGCGCTGTGGTCCCGCCGTGCCAGCTCCACCAAAGCCTGGACCATTTGCTACAAGAGAAGGTTGCAGGTGAGCCATCGTGTTGATGGATCGGGTCCCCACACGGGGCCCCCACCAGGGCAGAACGCCTTCCCTGCTCCCAGGGCCAATGCTGCAGTGATGACCGTCCTGACAGTCACAACCGCCACCGGCCTTGGGGACAAGGTGCGGCACTCGGCCCGGCTCAGGCCCTCCTCACACTGAGCCGAGGACGTGAGGACCACTCCTGCCATCTGGACGAGGAAGCGACCGCACAGGGACACACGGCGGGGAGCGGGCGACACCCTGAGTGTGTGGCCGGTCCTGACATGGCCCCTGCAGGCGCTCCAGTCGTGGGTCCTGTTGGGGGTCACAGGCCACCACCCGCCCCCCGCCCCCTCCTAGGCCAGGGGCCTACCTTGGCCGTCAGGTCCCGCTTCACCTCCACCGTGAACCGCAGCAGACAGAAGCGTCGCTGCAGCTTCTCGCAGTCGATATTGGAGCCGCCGCGGGCCGTGAGCCTCGATTCGGGGCAGAAGTTCACGTTGTTGATGATGAGGCAGTAGCCACAGGGGTCTGCGTTCAGGGCGTACGCCTGCCCAGCACAGGGACCAGGGTCAACCAGGGCGCCGCCGCGCTCCTCAGGACAGAATGGGGGGCCCCTGGCTGCATGCATGTGGTGGGCGGTCTGGAGAGATGGAACAGCAAAGGGGACCTGGGGGCGCCTGGGGGGCTCAGCAGTGGAGTGTCTGCCTTCAGCTCAGGGCGTGACCTCGGGGTCCTGGGATCGAGTCCCGCATAGGCTCCCTGCTCAGTGGGGAGCCTGCTTCTCCCTCTGCCTCTGCCCTGCTGCTCTACCAATTTGTCCCCCCTCTCTATCAAAATAAATAAAATATTAAAGAAAGAAGAAGAAAGAAGAAAGAAAGAAAGAAAGAAAGAAAAGAAAAGGGGGCTTGTCCTCCCTCAGACAGAGCAGCAGCATCTACGCCCCACATTCTAGCACCAAAGCAGACTGTAAACCAGGTGGGCATGAGCAGGAGGGGTATGATGTACAGACAGCTAACGTGGGAGGGAAGACCAGCTCCCACAGCAGCATCCAGCTTAGGAATCCAACACCCAGAGGCACTTGCCCCCAAAGGAGCTGATGGATTGCCCCACCCAGGGAAGCTCCTGAGAACCCTGTGGGTGGCTTCGTCAGCAGACTCCTGCCCAGGCCCACCCGTGGAGCGCAGATGCCACTTCCCAGCCAGGCTCCCCGTCCCCCGGGAATCCTCTCTCACAACAGCCTGCTCTTTTTTTCATGACACTTGACACAATTTAGATTTAGGTATTTCTTGGGCAGCCCGGGTGGCTCAGCGGTTTAGTGCTGCCTTCAGCCCAGGGTGTGATCCTGGAGACCCGGGATTGAGTCCCATGTCTGCTTCCAGCATGGAGCCTGCTTCTCCCCCTGCCTGCTTCTCCCTCTGCCTGTGTCTCTGCCCCTCTCTCTCTCTGTTTCTCAAATAAATAAATAAAATCTTAAAAAAAAAAGAAAAAGATTTAGGTATTTCTTTGGGTAACTAGCCTCTGCTAGGCTGATGGCTCCACAGGGATTAGAAACACAAGGGGTCTGCTCTCAGGTATCCTGGCCTGGAGCCCAGTACTGACGCCCAGGAGTCACACAGCAAATGCTGTAAACAAGAAGGAGTGACTCGGTCCCAGGGCCAATTTGGATGCCCACCTCACGTTAGGTCTGACCCCTGACTTCAGACAAGGAAAGAGCAGGGAGGCTTGGACAGCCTGCTCCAGGAAAGCTGTGCTAGAGGCAGGGAGCTGTAGGGGGCCTGGGACCCTCTCTCAGGGCTCCGTTCCCTGGGCTCCAGAGGCAGCTGCAGAGGGAAGGATCTGGAAAGTGCAGAGCATTAGAGCCCAAAGCCAAGTCACAGGAAGACTCACCAAATCACCATTTCCCTTGGAAATCTCCTGAACACCTAGAGAGAGAGGGAGGGGGGGAGGCATGAATGGCTGGCCCCTTGGGGGGAGGCAAGGGTCTTTGAATACAAAAGAACAAGAACCTGGGAAACATCAGGCAGTGCTGGTGGGAGTCTAGGGGCACAGCCACCTTGCAGAACTGCTCAGAAGTTTCCAGTGAGGGAATCTGGGTGGCCTTTGGCTCAGGGCATGATCCCAAAGTCCTGGGATCAAGTCCTGCATCAGGCTCCCCACAGGGAGCCTGCTTCTCCCTCTGCGTGTGTCTCTGCCTCTCTCTCTGTGTCTCTCATGAATAAATAAATAAAATATTTAAAAAACAAAAAGCAAACAAACAAAAATAAGTCTCCAATAAAGTTAAACACACACCTATCGTCTGATCAGCAGTTCCATTCCCAGGTTTCTACCCAATAGAAATGAGTGCAATGGACACAAAAAGACCTGGCCATGGATGATCACTGAGGCCTTATTCTTTTTTTTTTTTTAAAGATTTTATTTATTTATTCATGAGAGACAGAGAGAGAGGCAGAGACACAGGCAGAAGCAGAAGCAGGCTCCGTGCAAGGAGCCTGATGCAGGACTCAATCCCAGGACCCCGGGGATCACGCCCTGAGCCAAAGGCAGATGTTCAACCACTGAGCCTCCTAGGTGTCCCTCTTTTTTTTTTTTTCTTAAAGATTTTATTTAGTTATTTATTTGAGAGACAGAGAGAACACATGCACATGCTCACATAAGCGGTGGGGGGGGGGGGAGCTGCAGAGAGAGAGATGGAAGTCTGCTTCTCCCCGCTGAGCAGGGAGCCCAACGTTGAGGCTCCATCTCAGGACCCCAGGATAATGACCTGAGCTGAAGTCAGACAGTTAACCGACTGAGCCATCCAGGCGCCCCACTGAAGCTTTATTCTTAATGCCCAAAGCAAGAAACAACCCAAATGTTCATCAACAAGTTGACGGATAACAATTTATGAAAAAAGCCATGTAAGGGAACACTCCACAGCCTGAAAAGGAACGAGGTACCTACACATACAATGCCGTGGAAAATACGGAACATTATGCCAAGGAAAGAAGCCAGAGAGTATACGTGGTGTGATTCCATTCAAGTGAAATTCTAAAACAGAAAGGCATAAATAAGGGAAGCTCCAGGAGAACAGACGCTTCCTGTCTCTAGAACCCATGGAGCCCAGCACCCAGAAAGTCCTCAGCAGATATTTGCAGAATAAATGAGTCAAGGTGGTCATTTTTTCCATCAGTGTCAAACGAGTTTTCATTTCAATTCATTTCATTTCATACAAGTCCCCTGACCACCAGTCTATAATATAGCAGGACTTTTTTTGTTCTTTAAACAAAAAGAACTTGGTGGCTACCTCTGAGTTCTGGTGCAAGTTTAGTTGCACTGGAGCCTATGCTTGTGATCCTACAATGGTCCCATTCATTGCTCACAGAGGGCCAGGACCCCTTGCTGGGAACTAATCTCTGAAGAGTTTAAAAGCCACACCAGAAAAGCATTCACATCTCATTTCTTAATTGGAAACGGTTTTACCTATCTGACGAATCCTATAGTTCATAGCCTCAATCTGAAACTGTAGCTCATTTCCAAAATCCCACTGTACCCCCAAAACTGTAACTATTACCCACAACTGAAAAATTCTTTCATTCCCCAAATTAGTAGTATCAATCCACAAAGTGAGAGACGGACATCATCAAAATGGCACAGTAAGAGGGGCACCTGCGTGGTTCAGGCAGTTAAGCATCTGCCTTCAGTTCAGGTCATGATCCCAAGGATCCTGGGATCGAGACTCATGTCCAGGCTCTCCCTACTTGTCCCTCTCCCTCTCCCTGCAACTTCACCTGCTTGTACATGCACACACGTGTGTGTGCACACATGCTCTCTCAGTCTCTCTGTCAAATAAATAAAAAAATTTTAATGACATAATAAGAGTTTTCAACTGCCTTCCCAGACAATGAACACCAATTCTGACAATCATCCACAAGTGAGAATGACTTTGTGTAAGTCCAGGCATTGAGTAGAGAAGTTCCAAAACACTGCTGGTGCAAAAAAAAAAATCTGAGATTGGATGCACTAAAGAGGTCAGTCAGCAAGGACTGGAGGAGCTGACTCTTCTTCAAATGTGAAGCCAACACATGACTTCAAAAAACATGAAAATCAAGGAAATAGGACACCACCAAAGGAGCACAATGATTTTCCAGAAAGCAACCCCCCAAGAAATAGAAACCTGCAATGCGCCTGATAAAGAATTCAAAATCGCTGTCTCAAGGAAGCTCAGCAAGCTACAAGAGTATATACAAAGACAATTCAACAACAGGAACAATTCAACAACATCAGGAAAACAACATATGAACGAGATAGAAATCCTAAAAAAAAGAACCAAATGGTTCTTTTTCTAGAGCTGAAGAATGCTATGAATGAAATGAAAAATGCAACAGACAACACTGACATCAGACTTAATCACGCAGAAGAATCTGTGAAGTAGAAGACATATCATTTGAAGTTACCGGCAGAGAACAAAGAGAAAAGAACCAAGAAGATGAAGAAAGTCTACATGAATCATGATTTATCTTGAAAAGAAACATCTATGCGTTACTGGAATCCCAGAAGAAAGGAAGAGAGGGAGAAAGGGGCAGTGGGCTTATATAGAAAAATAATGGCTGAGAACTTCTGGGGAAAGATCTGGATATCCAAGGTCATTAACTTCATAGGTCCAACTACCCACCAACCACTCTCTTGGTACTCACAGACGTCACTGAATGGTCCAGAACCATTGTCCGTTGGCCTGGGCACCAATGGTCTGACAACCTGTGGCTGGAGCTCAGCTGGCCCCAGCACCACCGGAGCGAGTTTTCCTGGAGTCAGCTTTGATGGATCCTTCCCTCTGAGATCCTCTGGTGTGAGTCTCGTTGGTCCAAGCACCACAGGCATGAGGTCCAGGGGTCTGGTGGCCTCTGGATTCTGCTTTACTGCTTGCCGACTCATTCTCAGGCACGAAGCCAGCGCATCCTGGCCTGTGTCCTCCAAGCAGGAAATGAACAAAGGAAGGGCCTGACTCCCTCGGGTCTCTAGATCTGTGACCAGCTGCCTGGCCTGGTCGCTCCGAGACCCCGAGCCTGCATGCTGTTTGAGAAGAAAGACGTGGCACCATTACCCATACAATGTCCTGTGACTCTCCCCCTGTCCCCCCGCCCCATTTCCCACCTAGCATAAGTCTACAAAATCAGGCACATGGACAAAACTTGAGCCTGCACTCATAGTGAGTGTGTCCCACTAGCCAGCCTCTGCTTATCTACTCATTCAGCATTTTGGAGGCATCTCTTATGAGCCCAACACCGTGCTAAGAGCTGAAAATACAGCAGTAAACATGATCAGTCCTTACGAAGCGAACATCTCGTGGGGGATGCAAACAGACAAATCAGTGGTGACACACCAAGGAGAGAAGTGTCAGATGGGAAAGCACAGGGGCCTAGGAGGGTCCACGGAAATCCACCCCAGCCTGGGGAAGCCAGGGAGGCCTCCAGGAGGGGGTGTCTTTACAGAGACCCTAGGGACCATTAGGAAGTAAACAGTGAATTCAGAGAAACGAGAAATCTAAGCTGGAATAGGAAACAGTCATGAGGGATGAGGCCTTTGTGTGGTCATGCCAAGAAAGCTGCGAGGAGCCAGTGAGGAGTTTTAAGAAAGTGACAGAGTCAGATCCACCTTTTAGAAAAATCATCGGATGGGCAGGGTGGACAACGGACAGGAGTGAGCCACAGCCAGGTCAGGTGGTGGCAAAGACGGTGTGGCAGGAATCGAGAAGCGAGGGGACGGGCCAGAAAAATAAATGAAGGAGAATGCACAGATCTGTGGGCTGATGGGGTGGACTGTAAAGTGCAGGAATGGCTGGGGTTAGTGAGTGGCAGGGTGGTGGGGCTGGTCACTGATACAGAGAAAAGAAGAAACTGCGCATCTGCTCGTTGTCCTCTGAGACCCAGCTCTGGCCAAGTTCCTCAGGAGCCACAGGGACGAGACACCACCCTGTCCTCAAATATCCTACAGCAGTTCTGTCCAAGGGAACTTTCTGTGCTGATGGAAATATTCTTTGCCTGCGCTGTTCAATGTGGCAGGCCTTAACCACACGTGGCTACTGAGCACTCGCGCCCTTCAACTGAGGAATCGAAGGTTCTATTTTGTTTAATATTAATTACTTCAGGGCGCCTGGGTGGCTCAGTTGGTTAGGCATCTGCCTTCAGGTCATGATCCCAGGGTCCCAGGGTCCCAGGGTCCCAGGGTCCAGTCCCACGTCGGGCTCCTTGCTCAGCAGGGAGTTGGCTTCTCCCTCTGCCCTTCCCCCCTGCTCATGAGCTCTCTCTCGCTCTCTCTCTCTCAAATAAATAAAATATTTAAAATATATATTAATTACTTCAAATTTACACTTAAATAGCCACATGTGGCTAATGGCTACTATACTGAGCAGCACAGACCTATCATTTCACGAAAAGGTAATCCTAACGAAACGGCTAGCTCCGTGCCGCATCTCAACATTTATGAGACACTGGGAGTAAGACAGGCAACGTGTTAAATGCATCGTTTCATCTAGTCTCCCTCAACAACATTAAGGGGTTAAATCACCATTATCCCCACTTTACAGAGGAGGGAAACTGAGTCTCAGTAAGGCACTGCTAATACGTAACAAAGCCAGGAGGAGGCCCCAGATCCACGTGTGGCAAAATGGCAGCCCTGCCTGAATTCGTTGCTAACATGTAACATCAGGGAATTTAGCATCAAAATCAGGGTTTTTAGCTTCTCTTTAAAAATCTGGCAACACAAGGCCAGCGTTCTGGAATGACCACGCTGAGCTGGAGGGCTGTCTGCTGCCTCTGTGGGCATTTGAATTTCTATCTGAAGGCAGGGGGATGGCCTCAAACCACTTCTGCTCCTCAGTACAGGCCCCACAGCGGCTGCTCACGAGACTTCTTTTAATGTTATTGCTCATCAGTAATTTTTCGTGTGGCACATTCTATTACAGCCTTGCTCACTAGGTTCAGGCCAAGCTCCTGGATGATGAAGAAAAGGGACATTGGGTCTGCAAGCAGGCCCCGGGGCCCTGGCCTGGGGCGTCCAGAAAGCCACAGACACAGCCCCCGGCACCTGCTGGTGGGAAGTGCCTCCTGGACCCTCCTGTCCCAGGCCTGCGGGAGGGTCCGATAAGAAAAAGGCATAAAACTGCTTTTAAAGGGAACCTCACCACCTCCGCTGGGCCATCGTGGGCTCGAGGGAGAGGGGCCCCCGGCGGGCTGGGGGCCGGGGCCGGGGGCTGGGCCGAGGCCGGGAGGGGAGCGGAGGGAGCGGAGGGGAGCGGAGGGGAGCGGAGGGGAGCGGAGGGGAGCGGAGGGCGGGGGCTCGCCGTGGGTCCAGCCTGGGGTCCGCGCGGCGGGGAGGGGCGCACCTGCATGTCCTCGACCATGGCGGCCGTGAAGAGCTCGCGGCTCAGCAGGGCGTCCCAGAGCGCGGCCACCTGCAGCTCGCGGACCAGCCGCACCCGGCACCGCCGCAGGGCCCCCCGGTCCGCCTCGTCCATGGCGGCCGGACGCCGGGCACCCCGCGGCCTCGGGGCGCTTCCGGGCCTCGGCCTCTGCGCCCCGCCTGCCGCCCCGGACCCGCCCCCCGGACCCGCCCCCCGGACCCGCCCCGGACCCGCGCGGCGCTGACCCCGCCCCCGCATCGCCCCTCCGCCCGGGCCCCGCCTCCGCCCTGGGGCTCCGCCTCCACCCGGCCCCGGACGCACCCCCGCGTCGCCGCCCCGCCCCCAGGGCGTACCCCGGATCGCCGCTCCGCCCCCAGGACACACACCCCACCCCCGCCCACCGCCCCGCCTCCGCCCTGCGGCTCCGCCTCCGCCTCCGCGCCCGCCCCGCCCCGGGCACACCCCCGAGTCTATGCTCCGCCCCCAGGCCTCCGCCCAGCCCCCAGGACATACCCCCCGGGTCACCGCTCCGCCCCGGGCACACCCTCGAGTCTCCCCCCGCCCCCAGGGCGTACCCCGAGTCTCCGCCCCGCCCCCAGGACACACCCCCGCGCCACCGCCCCGCCTCCGCCCTGGGGCTCCGCCTCCGCGCCCGCCCCGCCCCCAGGACACACCCCCGGGTCACCGCTCCGCCTCCAGGACACACACCCGGCCTCCGCCCCGCCCCCAGGACACACCCCCGGCCTCCGCCCCGCCCCCAGGACACACCCCCGGCCTCCGCCCCGCCCCCAGGACACACCCCCGGCCTCCGCCCCGCCCCCAGGACACACCCCCGGGTCACCGCTCCGCCCGGGCACACCCCCGAGTCTCCGCCCCGCCCCCAGGACACACCCCCGGCCTCCGCCCCGCCCCCAGGACACACCCCCGGCCTCCGCCCCGCCCCCAGGACACACCCCCGGCCTCCGCCCCGCCCCCAGGACACACCCCCGGGTCACCGCTCCGCCCGGGCACACCCCCGAGTCTCCGCCCCGCCCCCAGGACACACCCCCGGCCTCCGCCCCGCCCCTAGGGCGTACCCCGGGTCCCCGCCCCGCCCTCAGGGCGTACCCCGATAATCGCTCCGCCCCCAGGACACACCCCCGCGTCGCCGTCCCGCCCCCAGGGCGGACCCCGGGTCTCAACTCCACCCCCAGGACACACCCCCAGGTCGCCGCCCCGCCCCCAGAACGCACCCCGAGTCCGCACCACCCCTCCGCTTTCACAGGAACTCGGAGGGGGTCCCAGTGCTGGCAAGAGGGACGCCGTGCCTGGAGCCAGGGTTGTCTCGCGTGGTCGACTGCTCCAGCCTCGCCCACGTTAAATCCCCGTCTTCCTCCCTCCCACCCCAGCACCTCCCACAAAGGAAGACAGCAGAAGCCTCCCGGGACTCCCAGGAGTAGCGCTCACGTGCACGTTTCAAGAACAACTGCTCCTGCTTGTGGAGCATTCGCGGAGTCCCAGCCACTGCGCCGGTCACTTGGCGCTGTGCCGCCTCGCCTGGACCACAGCCCTACCGAAGGAAAACCAAACGGCATTCTTTCCCCCCGTTTTACAGACGCGGGGTGGGGACGCTGGGGCTCAACGCAGTGACCTCCGCTCAAGGTCCCAGAGGTGGTGAGTGGCACAAGGCAGTCGAGGTGCAAACCTGAGCCTGCCTCCAGTCCGCCTTGAATGCATCCTCCAGCGCATCCACGCCTCGGCTCCGGTCGTTATTGAGTCCACAAATACGCATTAAGATCCTGTCTGCGCTGAGGTCCACGCAGGCACCGAGGACCCACAGTGAACAACACACAGGCCAGGCCCTACCCTTAGAAGTTACTTGCCAGTGGGAGGAGACAGACGATGAACAATATAAAGAAATAAAAGACGTTAGTGATAAATGCAAAGGAAATTTTTAAAACGACAATAATGACAACAAGGTGGGGGTGGAATATATCAAATCCCCTTTTTCGTATCCCCAAGGAACCTATATCATTGGGTCAGTGAAAGTCTACCGCATTCGCCCGTGACTTTCCCCCGCCCTCCCCGCCACACGCACATCCCTCTCCCGCGCTGAGGGCGGTCCCAGGCACATCCTATGGCGGAGCTCGCTTTGGTAAATAAAAGAGTAGGAATCCTGGATTCCACGCCTTGGGCAGGTCCCTGCCCCCCTCCGGGCCTCAGTCTCTCCATCACTATAAGGAGAAGTCGGACTAGAAAGGCTCCCTAAGGTCCCGTCCAACTCTGAGGCTCTAGGATTCTATGAATAGGGTTAAAGAGAGCGGGGACCAGCGATTGCCTCCCCACCCTAGCAACTGTTGCTAGACGAGGGACAGCTCCCGGTAGGAGTGGAAACTCCTCCCTGGACCGGGGAGGTCTCTGAGGCATCCCATCATGCATCGGGACTTCGCCTCTCTAGGAGGCACGTTTTGGCCTCGTTGGTCACGACCATCCCTTTGGCTCCTGCCGAAGTGCGCGCCTCGTTCCTATGGCAACCGCGCCTGGTCCACGCGCAGACGGCGGGTAGCAAGGGTCAAAATAGATCCGCGACGCAGACGTCCTCGACCCGTACTGTCCGCGCTTTGGGTGAGCGGAGCCTTTAAGCGTCACGTGACTTGCCTCGCTCGTCCCCGCCCCCCTCCCCTCCCCAGGTTCCGGCCGGCGCTGGAGCGGACCGGAGGCTCCCCGCCCGGCGGACTCACTGGAGCTCGGACGCTGCAGCCGGTTGGGCCGGTGCCCTTTCCCGGTAACTCCTTCCCGGCGTGACGCGCGGAGCCGCGGGCGCGGCGGGGCAGGGCAGGCTCGGGGCTCTCCCGGCAGTTCCCCCTCGTTCCCGGTTCCCCCCCACACCCCCCCCCGCCCCGGGCCCGGGGGAAACCGGGAGCCGACAGGGCCCGGCCCGGGGCTCCGGGTGGGAGGCTTGCGACCTCCGGCGGGAGCCCAGACCTGGGGCGTGCCTCCGGGGGCGGGGGCGCTGCCTGGACCGCGGGATGCTGCCCCAGGGCGCCAGCCTACCTGTTGGGCAGGTGGTTTCCAGCCCCGAGGCCCGCACAGTGGAGCTCGAGACTGGCAGCCAAAGAACTTGGCAGCCGCCCACCTTTGGGGCCGCTCACTGGAGGCGGAATAAGGCCTCGATTGCACTGAAAAATAATAAGTATCACCTTCTGACTGTTGACCCTGTATGTTCAGCAAACCCTTTACAAATACATTTAACTCCCCTGCTGATCCTTTCAAGCTGGGGTTGGGGGTGGGGGGTATGGGTCACCTCCGTTTAGGAACGACCCCGAAGGCTTGGCAAGTTTGAGTAACTTGCCCAAGGTCACAAAGTGGTGGAGGACAGATCCCAGTCTGAGTGTTTGCAGAGCCTCTGCGCTTAACCAGGAGCAGCTACCCACCACCCCACCCCACCCCACCACCCCCGAGTCTTAGCGCTCTGTACGTGTTGCATAGACCAGAATAGGTTATAGGTTGTCCTAACAAGGAAAAAAACAAAACTGATTTGTTTTAGGGTTTTGTTCAGCGTGCACGCAGCCCTAAAAATTGGCTGTGAGATGAGTCCATTTGGTGAGCGCTCCAAGGCACCAGTTCGACTTCCACTTGTCAAAATCCGCCGCTGTCACAGCTTTGCCTGCCTTAAGTGAGGTGCCCCCACTGGACCCTTGAACCTTAAAACTTGAGTAATTCATGGGAAGTCCAGATAAATGTGACCCTTGAAAACTCACTGTGTGATAGACCACAAAGATCATAAATCTGGGCGGTGAAGGCCCATGCCATCTAATACAGCCCTGCCTTGTTCATCAGCCAACCAGGATTATTTCCGAACCCGCAGTGAATTCAGTTACCACGCTCACCAGACGTGGATCTTTAACACGTGGAGACCCTGCCTGCTCTGCATCCTTTGCCATTAATCTCCCTTCGGGTGGAAAACTAAATTTTTTTCTCGCCAGCTTTTCCTCACCTTTGGTCTCCATTTATAATAGCCGTATTGCTCCTGGTTAAATTAAAGAGCATTGTCTCAGTTTCCTTGGTCCAGTGGGTGTGGTGAGAAAGAACAGAATTGGGGCACACAGTGTCATAACCGGTTTGTTTTTGTTTTTGTTTTGAGTATCTCACTTTCGTGCTTACGCTTATTTAATCTCAAGAATGTCACCGCCATTTAATTTCATAGCTTTGCCCTTGGCAAATCTTACGATCTCGTGGGTTTATTTAGCCATGTACTCAGGGAAGTATTCTTAAGCCCTGTATTTTTTAATCTAAAGTATGATTGTCAGAATTAAGTGAAATATAGAGTATTTTGAGATGTAGTTGCCTTGATTTTCCTGTGTATGTTTTCCCACGTTTGCTTATTATTTTCTTCATCTCATTCATTTTCAATCATTTCTAAAGCTTTTCGAATCCAAGGAGTCTGGAAGGTTGCTGTTAATTCTTACCGCTCATCTTTTCATCTATGTAGTTCTTATTTGTGATATATTCAAAAAATAGTAGCAAGACTGTTGATTTGAAAAGACCTGATCAAACAGAATGACCCTTTTCCTGCCAAGTAGCTTTTGTTTGTTTTGTTTTTCATCTATATATCTTATCCCTTTACCTAATAAGGAAGACTGTCCAGGTTTCTACTGCTGAAACTCATTGCCTCTTCAATCATTTCAGCTCTGGAGAGGAAGAGAAATGGAAGTGAAAAAGTTGAGCATTTCCTGGCAGTTCTTGATAGTTCTGGTTCTGATCCTGCAAATTCTGTCTGCGTTGGATTTTGACCCATACAGAGTCCTAGGGGTCAGCCGAACAGCCAGTCAGGCTGATATTAAAAAGGCTTATAAGAAGCTCGCCCGGGAATGGTAGGTGAAACAAAGAAATAGCAGTTTAATATAAGCTAAGCAGTTTTAGTAGGGAAATGAAGCCTAAATTATGCTTAGCTTTTTTATTTGTCTCTGTTTCTATGTTCAATAAATATATACCTGTCTAAAATATTTTCTCTAGGCGAACTAATGTTCATGTTATTCTGTAATATTTAATGATAAGATCCAAAGCCTGTGTTGCTGTGAAACCCCCTTTTCAGAATTCTTTGGCCTAAAGGATTACCCTAGATACTGCTAGCATATTTAAGTAGAAGGGAGCTTTAGTTTTAAAATATGTATGTGGAAGGCAGCCTTAGTTTAAAAATATATACGTAATCAACTATGGATCAGCTAACCCATCCTCATGATATGTTATTCATAAAGTAGCTCTTTACAAGTGTCATTGCTAAAGGGAACGCCATCCAGTGCTGTTTTCTAAATTACTAATTTTAAGCTTTCAAGAAAATTTAGAGTGAAAGCTTTCTGCCCTCAATTTTATAATATTCGGAAACTGAGTACCTTACTTTTAAAAATCATCTGATAGAAAAATCGTAATTTTGGGATCCCTGGGTGGCTCAGCGGTTTAGCGCCTGCCTTCGGCCCAGGATGTGATCCTGGAGTCCCGGGATCGAGTCCCACATCGGGCTCCCTGCATGGAGCCTGCTTCTCCCTCTGCCTGTGTCTCTGCCTCTCTGCCTCTCTCTCTGTGTCTCTCATGAATAAATAAAATCTTTTAAAAAAAATAAAAATCATAATTTTACTTAGATAGGTTTTGTATTTGCTAAAGGGTATACAACCGTTTGTGAATTAGCAGGATAGCAATAAATTTAAAACTTATGTGGGATCCCTGGGTGGTGCAGCGGTTTGGCGCCTGCCTTTGGCCCAGGCGCGATCCTGGAGACCCCGGATCGAATCCCACGTCGGGCTCCCGGTGCATGGAGCCTGCTTCTCCCTCTGCCTGTGTCTCTCTCTCTCTCTCTCTCTCTCTCTCTCTCTCTCTCTCTGTGTGTGACTATCATAAATAAATAAAAATTAAAAAAAAAACATTATAAAAAAAAAAACTTATGGACAGACGTCATCAGTTTTTTCCACCAATGCTTTGGACATACCAAAAGTATCTGGATCATATAGCTGGAGGGGAGCAGCAGGAGGGGAAAGGATGGAAGGGGCAAGGATGACTAGAAGCTGGGGGAGCCAGGCACAGATAATGAAAGGTTTGGGATGGGAACGATCATTATGCACCTACTGCATGCTAGACTCCAGGTTCTATGCTTTTTATCTTATTTAAACCTTATAATTACCCTATGAAAGAGTTATTGCTGTCCCTCTTTTACCTGTGGGGAAATCTGGGCTCACTGTTAGTAAGTCTTTAATACCTCTGGGCTCCATAGCTTGACCTTTAGTGCCAATAGGTAGTTTATTGTTTTTTACTTTTTAATCACTTACCCATCAGAGCAGAAGTAGGAGTGAGTGGGTTAGTGTTGGGGCGGGCAGGAAGTTATGCAGGAGCAAAGCTGCCACATGCAGATGACATTTCAGGCTGTGCATGACTCTGCCTGACACCATTATTCTTCCAGTGAAAGATGTATCTTAGTTTTAAACTGGTTGCAATAAAGGTAAAAGATAGTCTAAAATATGTTTTGAATACATAAATATTTTAAACCAAACTTCTGTCACAGAGAATCCAGAATTTGATATTAAAAACACAATCTGATTATGTGTGGCCTCTTTCCAGGGACTCTCTTTACAGCAAAATTGCTTTCCACATCGTTTCAAACTGTTGCCTCTTTATATTTAAAACAAAATACATAAATCTGCAATAAATTCATGAGGTATCAGCATTCCTTTGGACAGAGTACAGGCCTTTGGCAACATTTTAAAAGCAGAAATGATCGCTTGAGTATGTGGGATTTTTTTTAAATGTACAGCTTTGACTTTTCTGTCTTCCAGAGCTGAAAAGGGTATTATGATATTAATTAAATGAGTCATATGCTTCTCTTACTTAATTAGATTCTCTCTAGGAGTCATTCATCACCTTAGAAATACAGAGAGTATCATCCAGGGAAAGTCTAAAATTTTACTTCACCTTTATATTTTCACTGTGTTGTTCCTCGTTGCTGTTTTGGCTGTGGCAGTGTTTTATCCCTCAAATTGTTGGTTTCATTTCATGATGGCTTCATACCCACTGAAAATAGCCGTGCTTCCCAATTTGACTTTTCAGGATGAATTGCAGCTGGGGGAAGCGGTTAATCATTGAATTGGATTTGTAGCTCTCCTCTCCTAGGTTTTACTACCAAGTAATGTTTCTTAAGCTTCTCAAGAGCTTCCCCCTTCCTTGGTGAAACCATTTAAAGTCACTTTTTCTTTCAGGAAAACTATGTCTCTCTCCTAATAATTGAGTTTTAGCGTAAGTTGCTTATCTTTTATCATTTACATTGGCAAAAATAAACACCCTCACATCCCAAGAATAAGGCATCCTAAAATTTGATCGGAAGCAAATGGGTATAACATAGTCAGTCCCCGGAACAATGAAACAATTTGTCTACTACTTCTCTGTGTTACTTTTTCTACAGCCAGTAGATACCAAGTACAGTATTTTCTTCACTTCCAGATTTAAAGGAGGTGTATCATATTGCATTTGGTGAAATGTTTCCTACACCCTGAAAATAGTATTGGGCAGTACTTTCCTAGAGCCAGATTTATCCTTTTCTACATGTTTGCCACCTCGTGGTAGCGTCCTGCAATTAGGAAAATATTCCTTATAACCTGAAACTGTCTTGTGGTTTCCTCCCTGTTCTCTGGCCTTGGTTTTGTCTGCGTCAGGATCTGTGGTTCTAACCCAGCCTCCCTCACAGCCCTCTCCTTGGTTTGGTCTCCTTCAAAAGCCCCCTTCCAATCCTTCTCCCCCTACTGTGTTCTCTACGTTAAATCTTCATTTGTGTGATTGCATAATTTTTCTCTTTTCAGCCGTTAGCCTAAGTTTGAATATTTAAAACACTTTTTTTTTTTTTTGTCATCCAGAAACATGCTTTGGAACCACCATCTTATTTCCTTACATCATACTTTTTTCATTATACTCAGCTGAGTTGTTTTTTTTTCCCAGTAATACTCATAATAAGGACTAAATAGTTAGGGGAGGAATGATGTTAAAACTCAACAACCAACCATTTGCAATTTATTTTTAGAGAAATCAGAATATGTGGTATCATTCATTCAATGTAGTTCCTTCCAGAATAAGGTTGATCAAGTTATAAATTTTCTTTATCCTATTGTACTTGTGCTAGTTTTAGTAGTCATTTGCTTCCCAGTGGATTGTTCCTCTTTCTTGAACCTTTGCTAGAGGAAATTTACTTAAAGTTAGCAGAATTGATTACATAAAGAATATACTGTATAATAGAGTCTCTTAAAAAAAAATTGAAAAATCAGTTGGTAAAAAAAAACACTGATTTAGGTCTTGAGGGGTTCTAAGGAAGCAAAACCTAGCCCCTACTTTCCAGGAGTTCAAAAATCTCCAAAGCTGAAAAGAGCATAAACATGGGCAGATCACAGAATAATGTATGTCTCCAAATGGATATAGTTAATTGCCAACTGTGTATAATACCAAACGTTAGTTTAAATCATTTTGGATAAACTGTAGGTTTTTCTCACCTCTTAAAACATGGGGCTTTGAAATCATTATCCATTTATAGGTAAAAAGGCCATTTTAGGCAAAAAGGGACAAGCAGAGCAATAATGAAACTGCAGTGTTCTCATTTGAACAACAGTAGTCAAATGCTATTTGGAACATGGTTGTCACTAAACAAATTCATGGTGCATCCGAAAGACTATTTCCTGCATCCACCTGAGTTGTCAGAAGAAATCCCTTCCTCGATAGCATTCTAACATTAGGATGAATTGCTCCCATCCTGGGAAGAGAAGTCGGTTCTTAAGGCTCAGTAACATTAGCCTGGAACCAGCTTCAGCAGGGTTTAAGATCAATGTAAAGACATGCATGTAGCACACTTTTCCTCAGTGGGACCCTGCAGTACCTCTGGAGCTTTGAAAATGTGTGTTGCTAAAGTGCTTTTAGTAGAAATGGCCTGTTTCAAAGTTTCGCTTAATTATTATGGTTATGTGAAGCAATTGATTGCTTCTACCCTTTATTTTTAAGAAACCATCCTAACAAAATGGCCTTTCGTTTGCCTCTGATATAGTAAACTGTGTGTACGAGATGTTAATTGACTGTATGCAAAACATTAAATCCACTCTCTCTCCCTGCCTGCCCATTTGTGTTTCAGGCATCCTGACAAAAACAAAGATCCTGGAGCAGAAGACAAGTTCATCCAAATAAGCAAGGCTTATGAGGTATCATGTCAAACTTGTGATGCATCCATTAGCTCGTATTCATTAGGTGGCCAGTTTTGTAAAGACCTCTCAGAAAGGGCACGCTCCCAATGCCCTTGACCCAGTTTCTAGATGATGGTAGAGAAAACATATTTAGCCACATCCAGTATGTCGAAATTGGTGCCTGAAAACTGTAGCTCTTAAAAAAAAAAAAAAAACTGGCCTATTTTAAAGGCTTTAATTGGAATTATAGAATTCTCAGAATTCCTAAATGTAGGTCTCTATTTCCTTTGTAGAAACTTATATCACATGCTTACCTCAGCATGTGATACAAATTCTAGAACTTATATTAAAGAAAGACTGATTTGCCTATATTTATTAAAGTGGCACAAGGTTACAAATACATTTAAACACAAGATTTTCAACAATTTTCCAACATGTCAGCTTAAGGAGCTTGGCCTGGAATGTGCATAAAAGATAAGTCTGTGGCTTCCTGACTTGTGTAGGGTAATGTTCTTCAGGAGACAGTGCTTGGCTCATGGAATGGCACATCATCCTAAAACACCTAAAACAATTTTAAACTTCAGAGTTATTTCTAAGTAAAACAAAGCCAGCTAACATACAAGACATTGAACTGAATTCTGTGGCTTTTTTTTTTTTTTTTGATTTCACAGCTTTTCATGTTTTGGTTTGAGTTACTCCAACTAAGTAGCATGACCTATTTTTCTTGTGGTCAAGCTCTGGTGATCAACATTATGTTAAGTTTTATTTGTTTACCAATGTGTCGAATCTCTTAAGGCAAAATGAGAACTCAGAATCTCTAAAGCCAAGATGTTCATCACATGAGTATCTCAGTGACCAAAGTCTTTTGGTCTTGAAATATTTAATCATTTCTACTGAAAGAGGAGTTGCCTTGGTATATTGAAGACTGCATTCAGAATATCTAACCATGTTGTAGCTTTACATCTCTTTTCTTCCTGTGTCTTTGACACTGTTCACACGATAGTCCTTTGGGTGAAACTTTTTCCATTTTATAGATTTCCTTTTTTCTTTTCTTTCCTTGTAGATTCTTTCCAATGAAGAAAAGAGATCCAATTATGATCACTACGGAGATGCTGGAGAGAACCAGGGCTACCAGAAGCAGCAGCAACAGCGAGAGTATCGCTTCCGTCATTTCCATGAGAACTTTTACTTTGATGAGTCTTTTTTTCACTTCCCTTTTAACTCTGAGCGGCGGGGCTCCATTGATGAGAAGTATTTATTGCACTTTTCACACTACGTGAATGAAGTGGTGCCAGATAGCTTCAAGAAACCCTACCTCATCAAGATCACCTCAGATTGGTGCTTTAGCTGCATCCACATCGAGCCTGTTTGGAAAGAGGTAGTTCAAGAACTGGAAAGATTAGGTAAGATAACTTTATTTGTTGAAGGTGTTTATGTTGGAGAAGCTAACATTTGTATCTTGGGTTTGATGGGTTACTAGGGAGAAGGAATAGTGAGGTTTCTCTTCACAAGTTCATGGTGACTGGGGTTTTCCAAGGACACATTTTCAGAGGGGAGAAATGTGTCAGCCACTTTCATTTCGGACTACTAATTTGAAGCCTTATCTGTATAATTTCCTAAAATCTAGTTGGGGGCTTGATACATAGGAGAAGCCTAAAAATGACTGGTTGAACAAAGCCACCCTCAAGCATCAGTTTTGATGCTGGTGGGACCTGCGGACTATTTTCAGCAGTGTTTATGATTTCATTCTGTGATTAAATTTGCTAGAGCTACCATAACAAAATACCACAAAAAACAACAGAAGCGTATTTTCTCACAGTTCTCAGGGTTAGAAGTCCAAGATCAAAGTGTGGGCAGGTTTGGTTTTTTTCCAGAGGCCTGTTTCCTTGGCTTGTGCATGACTACCTTCTCCCTTCATGTTCACATGGTCATGTCTCTGCGTGTGCACATTTCTGCGCGTTGTGTCTCTTTCTCTTTCTCTTTCTGTGGCCTGATCTCTTCTTATAAGGACATCGGTCTTATTGGATCAGGGCCCATCCTAATGACCTCATTTTAACTTCATCACCTTAGTAAAGACCCTACCTCCAAATATGATTATATTCTGAGGTTCTGGGAGTAAGGACTCAAACAGATGGACTTTGGCAGCAGGCACAGTTCCATCCATAACACCGACGGTCATGGGTTACCACTCCTGATCACAGGTTAGCCTTTCCTGTGTTCATAGTTACCACTTAGTGCCAGGAAAATGCCAGCAATATAGACAGAGTATTTATTTTAATGACTCTGAAAAGTTGGAATTACTGAATTGTGTGTGTATGTTGTATTTTGTAGGCATTAACAGACCTATTCTTGAATAATTAAAAAAGGCCAAACTCAATCATAGGGGCCAAGGGACTGGATTTCCCTGGAGAGAACGTACCAATGAAAACCATCAGTTCATTTCTTCTGGTTTTTTTGTTTTGTTTTGTTTTGTTTAAGATTTCATTTATTTATTTGATAGAGTATGAGAGAGCATGAGCAAGGAGAGAGGCAGAGGGAGAAGCAAACTCCCCTCCTGAGCAGGGAGCCCAATGTGGGGCTCAATCCCAGGACCCCAGGATCATGACCTGGCTGAAGGTAGACACCTAGCCGACTGAGCCACTCAGGCAGCCCCAGTTCATTTTTTCTAAAACAGAAATTTTCAGCTTGTTGTTCAGAAGCACTCAGGTTTCCCAAATTCTTTTGTGAGGTTAAGTAAAGAAGCTCTTGGAGGAAGATGAGGAAATAAGTTTAACACTGTCGTACATGTGGTGAGCAGTCACAGATGCTTGCTGGTGGTGTGTAATGAGTGGACGAGAGGTTAAGATCAGCTGGAAGCCCTTGGGTTGAACAGCTTCTTTGTCGAAAAGCATAATGCATTTTCGGTCACACCAGGCGGTATACCGGAGACTGTTAAACCTCATTCATCTAGAAGCTGACAGCAAAATATAAACCTTAAACCACCGCATAAGTTAGGACACCAGTGCATTTACACCAAAGTCAGATCAGAGCCAATGTTATATTTTAAACATGCCAGGCAAACAATATGAGGTAGCGAAGCACAGTGGTTACCTGTGTTCCATCCCTGGGCTTTAGGGTCAGACCAGTGTTCAGTATATGTTCCGCTGAAGCGAGCAGCAGATAGACCAGTGTGCAGAGCTGAGCTCTGTCATTTACTCTTTGTGTCTTTAGACAAACTACTTAACACAGATTTCTCCATCTGTAAAATAGATGTAATAATGTCAAACCAACAGGACTGATACAAAGATTTTATATAAGTTTCTGTTATATATTAAACACCAACATAAAATGAGCCTTAGGGAATTTCTGATTAACTAGGTGTTCTGGTTTACCAAAGTAAAAAAAAATTTAAGCACCTATTTTATAAATTTTTTAAAATCATTCTCAAATACATGAGTCTACTTTCTTCAATTCACTGACGACCAGGCACTGAGCTTTGACTTAGGTTTAGCTAAGTCTTGCAAGGTTATTAGAAGTTAGTTGAAAGAAACCCAGGAGTAACGTTACAGGCCAGGGAACAGTGCAGCCAGAGAAACAAAGAGCATCCACAGGAGAGCCAGGCACAGGATGTGACTCAGGTATAGCCAAGAGGGAGGAAGCAGTAAGAGCACGCGGGGACCAGGTAGTAAGAAGCTGGACTTTATTTTATAGTATGTGATAAAGCCAAGAAAAATTGCCACATAGAGTCGTGATTTAGTCCCATCTACACTTTAGAAAGCTATAGAGTCACATGAAGGGCAGATTGAAGAAGGTAAGAGAAGCAGGGAGGTCACCAGCCCTGGGAAGACAGCAGCCACTGGCCCAGACTAGGACAGAAGGAATAGAGAGGTGTGGACAAGTATAAGATATCTGAGTGGTAGGAGCATGGAAGTCTGGAGGGACCTGGCTCCTGGAGACATTCTGAATGTGAAGAATGAGGAAAAAAGGGGGGCGGGGCTCAAGATTGACTGCATTCTGACTGGAGCCAGTGAGTGGGCAGGGAACCACAGGGAAGAGCTGGATTTGAGAAATTGTTCTGAATAGTAACTATGTTTGGACTTACTGCACACGGTGACATGAAAATAATAGTAGCTTGTATTGATTGAGAATTTAGTATATGCCAAGCACAATTGTAATTTCAACTCATATTAAACAACAGCCATTTAAGGCAGGTGCTGTTGTCATCCTTCTTTTACAGACACTTAACTCATGCTTGGGACCTCATCAGGGTCCCATAGTTGATGTTTGGCAAAGCTGGGATTTGAACCCCGGTAGTCTGGCCCTAAGTCCATGCATTGCACACCATGCTGTACTGCCTTTTAATATCCTCAAATCTTTGATGATTAAGGGTCTTGCTATTCTTTTGAGTGGTCATGCTATTTAATCGTAGTAATTCAGGACTCAAGTGACAAAAGTGGAAGAAGCAGAATTTAGATCCATAGAAGTGACGTTTACTGAGGGTTCAGTCCATTCCCCCGCTGCACCTCCAAAGTTCCCTGGAAGGCAGATTTTGTCCAAATGTATTAGATTAATTTGGTTTATAAACCATTTTCCTCTTTGGACCATGCAGGTTAGTTGAAGATTCCGACAGTCAGGCTCCACTTTGTTACAGTTGGGTGGCAGTGCAGTGAGATCCTTACAAAGCATCCATGGCTATTTCCCTGTCCAGGTGAGGCAGCACTACCCTTCAAGATCGATACTGCCAAAATTGTGTCTTTTCTTTTTTTTTCTTTTTTTTTTTAGCATTTTTTGAAAGATCATGAGCAGGGGCTGGACGGGGGGGGGGGGGGACCTCAAGCAGACTCCACACTGAGCACAGAACCCGGCGCAGGGCTCAGTCTCACAACCCTAAGTTTAATGACCCCGCAGAAACTAAGAGGTGGATGCTTAACCAGCTCAGCCACCAAGATACCGCCTGCCAAAATGTTCCTATTCTGTATTAATAGGAAGAGCAGACTAGGGCACCTGGTGGACTCAGTCAGTGGAGTGGGCGATTGTTCATCTCAGGGATATGAATTCAAGCCCCACATTTTGTGTAGAGATTACTTAATATTTATATATATTTATATATATATAAATAATGTGTGTGTGTATGTGTATATATATATATAAAGGGAAGAGCAGACTATTGTAAAGATCAGGTGAGTGGTGTAGAGAAGCTTGGACCCTGTGTCTTGGACTATTGTTAAATGCCTGACTTGCCCTGGATGGATGAAATAGGACAGTTCTACCCAGGGAGAAATGTGGCAGCTGCTTAGGTGGAATCTGCAGCCATGCAGTGTGCTGACAGCTAGTGTGCAGAGGCCGCCCACACGTATGGACAACGCACTGGGGAGGAGGACCAGAAGTAGTCAGCACTGCCTTCGACCTCAAGGAACTGACTATTTAGCCAAAGAGAAAATACATACCCAGAGAATTCACACTTGACATTTGCAAGTACAGAATCACATTTGCAATTACCAAATGATGTAGCACTGCAGGAGTAAGCAGAGGATGAGAAAGAACTCGTGTTCTCATTTAAAACTTTCTTCTTCATGAACCAAGTCCTGTGTTAGACATTAATGTATAAATTATCATTGTTTTTGTTGAGTCTTTTGGTTGTTTTGCATTATGCTAGGGGCTTTGTGAGGCTTATCTGTATCATAAGAGCAACTCAGTGAGGGAGAGATACTATTGTTTTGTTTTGTTTTAAGATTTTATTTATTTATTCATGAGAGACACAGAGAGAGGCAGAGACATAGACAGAGGGAGAAGCAGGCTCCATGCAGGAAGCCCGATGTGGGACTTGATCCTGGGACTGCAGGATCACGCCCTGAGCCAAAGGCAGATGTTCAACCACTGAGCCACCCAGGCATCCCGGGAGAGACTGTTGTTATCCCTATTTTACAAATGAGGAAACTGAGTTCCAGGAAGGTTAAGGAACTAATCATGGTCACACTATACACAAGTAGCAGTGCTGGGCTATAGACCTAGGAGCGCAGCTCCAGGTCACTCTTAACCACCATGCTGCACAGCTTCAGGAATAAGTAAAACATGGTTCTTGCACCAGCTAACTCAAGTGGGAGACACAAGTGAATCATCACAGTGCTCTGAGTGCTCAAGGGGAAGGGCACAGACAGCTACCAGGGTGTCAAGGAGGTTGAATGTCTTAAAATCAGATATTTTAGGGCAGCCCAATTTGAACAATCCTGCAAATTACTCATCATGCCTTTTTTTTTTTTTAAGATTTATTTTAGAGAGACAGTGTGTGCACACAAGAGTGCAAGCAGGGGGAGAGGATGTCAAGCAGACTTCCTGCTGAGTGTGGAGCCTGATGCAAGGCTTGATCTCAAGACCATGAAATCATGACCTAAGCCGAAACCAAGAGTCAGATGCTTAACCAACTGAGCCACCTAGGCACCCCATGCCTTATTATTTTAAAAGAAGGAGTAAGGAAGCCTGTGTGATCAGTTGCTTAAGCGTCTGCCTGTCAGCTCAGGTCATGATCTCCCGGTCCTGAGATTGAGGCCCGTGTCAGGCTCCCTCTCCCTCTGCCTCTCCCCTCTGCTTGTGTTCTCTTGCTCACTTACTCACTCTCTCTCAAATAAATATATAAGATCTTTAAAAAAATAAAAATGAAAAGTAAAAGAAGTAATTCCTCTCAAGGAATTGTTAAATATGTAATAGTGTCTAGGAAAAGGGTCTACCTAGATACTGTTTTGTTTTGTTTTGAAGATTTTATTTATTTATTCATTAGAGACACAGAGAGAGAGAGAGGGGGGCAGAGACACAGGCAGAGGGAGAAGCAGGCTCCATGCAGGGAGCCCGATGTGCGACTCGCTCCCGGGTCCAGAATCAGGCCCTGGCTGAGGGCAGTGCTAAACCGCTGAGCCACCTGGGCTGCCCGATACTGTTTTTTTTTTAATCTGCTTTTGCACTATGTCCTTGATTTTGTTCCATTTCACATTATTTTGCATCTTAGTAATTTCTTTATTGACAGGTTCGTATTTAGTCAGATTTGAAAGTGGCCCCTTCCTCCAGTTGGCTCTGTACCATTCCTTAAAACATACGCAAAACTTGAAATAAAAATGAATGTATATATGTTACAGAGGAGAAAAAGAATTTCCCTAAAAGATGCAATACACATTAAGGATTGTATAATGAAAATGAATACAATGATACCTCAAAATAAAGGCGCAACACAGACACGTTTGGTACTATACAGAAGGAAGGCTTCGCACAACCTCAAAAGAGAAGGGAATGTTCATGTTTTTAATTACCCAGGATCTACAAATTAGCCATAAACATCAGTCTGTATCACAATCAAATAATGTTTCTGAAAGAGGTCACATCTGCCTTGCCTTTCTTTTAAATCCAAATGTTTATTTGGACTTCGGGTATATTGACCGTCCTGTAGCCTAGCTGTGCTGAATCAAGATACAAACACATGGATAGTTTTACTCGCTGTTGTGCTAGCTGAGCTTGCTTATGGACCCTGGACTTTGAAGTGTAGAAAATTCGAAGGCAGAAGAGGAGACAGTGGAGCCTGTGTTCTCTGACTCAGAGACCCCAAGTCACCACCCATCACTGGTCATTTCCCAACCTAAGTTTCTGTGAGATAACAGTGCTGCCAGCTTTTCTTACTCTTCCTTCCAGTTTGGGAGGGAAGGGAGATGGGTTAGATCTGAATTCTTTCCCCCCCACCTTTTTTTTTTTTTTTAATTTTATTTAGGGATGCCTGGGTGGCTCAGTGGTTGAGCATCTGCCTTCAGCTCGGGTCGTGATGCTGGGATCCTGGGATTAAGTCCTGCATCAGCCTCCCCACAGGCAGCCTGCTTCTCCCTCTGCCTGTGTCTCTGCCTCTCTCTGTGTCTCATGAATAAATAAATAAAATCTTTAGTAAAGAAAAATTTTATTTATTTGAGAGAGAGAGAGCACAAACTTGGGAGAGGGGCTGAGGGAGAGGGACAAGCAGACTCCATGCTGAGCACAGAACCCAATGCAGAGTGCTATCCCAGGATGCTGGGATCATGACCTGAGCCAAAGGCAAATGCTTAATCTGCTGAGCCACTCAAGTGCCTCTAGATCTGAATTCTTTTTTTTTTTTTTAAAGATTTTATTTATATATTCATGAGAGACACAGAGTGAGAGAAAGAGGCAAAGACACAGGCAGAGGGAAAAGCAGGCTCCATGCAGGGAGCCTAATGTGGGACTTGATCCCAGAACTCCAGGATCACACCCTTAGCTGAAGGCAGATGCTCAACTGCTGAGCCACCCAGGCATCCCTAGATCTGAATTCTTATTAAATATCTTCTCAGGAGGAAAAATAATACCAATTAAAAAACAAATATTTATCATTCTTTATTCTATTCTAATCTGTATACCAGTTAACCTATAGAAGAGAGGTAAAAGTCCTCCAGAATTTAGAAGTGGGATTATGATAGTAACAAAGTCCTTTGTAGAAGTGATCCAAGAAATTGGCCTTTATAGATTTGGAAATACTTAACATTTAATGAAGGTGATGTAGGTAAGGACTCGTGGTAATTTAAGTAAAAGAAATGAAACCTAACCACTGTATTCTGTTCTGAGAAAGAAGCTGTATTGATGGGAGGGCAAGAAAGGTGGGGAAAGGACGACATAGAGAGGGCGAGGGTTTGCTGTGTATATCCTGCTCCATAAGAGAAGACCAGCTCCTCAAGGTGAAACTCCCACCCACACAGAGACAGTCTCGGGCTCAGGCTTCACCATGAAATAATACTTCGTAATAACAGTTGTAATTAATTAGGCACCTATTGTATTCCAGGCTCAAGGTTAGATTCCGTTGTAACTTTCTTTTTTTTTTTTTTAAGATTTTATTTATTTATTCATGACAGACAGAGAGAGAGAGAGAGAGGTAGAGACACAGGCAGAGGGAGAAGCAGGCTCCACGCAGGGAGTGCAACGCGGGACTCGATCCTGGAACTCCAGGATCACAGCCCGGGCCAAAGACGGTGCTAAACTGCTGGGCCACCGGGGCTGCTCTAGGTTCTGTTTCACCTTATGTCTTTAGTCTCAACAGAACAACTTGTCTCCATCTTAAAAATGAGGAAACGGGATCCCTGGGTGGCGCAGCGGTTTGGCGCCTGCCTTTGGCCCGGGGCGCGATCCTGGAGACCCGGGATCGAATCCCACATCGGGCTCCCAGTGCATGGAGCCTGCTTCTCCCTCTGCCTGTGTCTCTGCCTCTCTCTCTCTCTCTCTGTGACTATCATAATAAAAAAAAAAAAAAATGAGGAAACAGACACAGCCAGGTGAAATGACTTGCCTGATGTTACACAGCTACCAGGGAGCAGAGCTGGGCTTGAATCTGGATCTGATTGATTTTTAATACCAATTTTTAAATCATTGGTTTGTTTTTTAAAAACCAAGTGCCTACTACATGCCAGGAAATGTTCTAGATACTAGGGATGCAGCAGTAAACAAAATAAGCAAAACTCCCTGCAATCATAGAGCTTATGTTCTAGTAAGTACACACCACTATATAAAACACAGAGTCCATCAAAGGGCACCTTAACCTGGTAAAGCCAGGCAGGTGCCAGAGAATGCCAGGGCACAGTTACAGGCTAAAATTGGGCAGGGTGGGCCTTTCTGAGGACGCAGCCCACACAGGGTGTTACAGGGAGCTTCAGGGGTATCTGGAGGAATAGTAGAGTGAACAACAAGCCCAGAAGAAAAGTCCGTTTCCCTTCGGTCTCCAGGACTGCATCCCTCGTCCCAACTCCAGGCCCACAAGCCACCTTTCTGATGACTAATTCTGATCCACGTGTGTCCTGAAACCTAGCAGAGGGCACCTTGAATGGCAGAGTTACTAAAAAGGTGTCCTTCCTGGGATTAGATAGTAAATTGGCATCTGGTCTATGTAAGATCCTTTGGGGTGAGTCAGCCTCTTAAGAAATTGATCCCTCTAGTATTCAGAACCGAAGGTGGAAGAGGTCATTCTTCGAAGCCAGGGAGGAGCCAGGCTTCACACTCAGGTAGGCCTGGGTTCAAATCCTGGTTCTACTGCATGCTAATTGTGATGCCAGGTCAGCTGTCCTCATCCTGTCCAGGCACTGGTAACATGAAGGTATCGGCACTGACCACTCAGGATGTTGGGGAGTGTGAAGAGTGATAATTCTATAAAGCTCTAGCCATGCTGCCTCACTTTTAAAACGTTTAAAACATGGCCCTTCCACCTTTGGGTCTTTGCTGTATAGCCACTTGACACCCCACCCCCACCCCCGCTAGGTGATGTCACTCTGACCTTACATGAAACCAAATGTCTCAGTGTATATGCCTGCTATATTCTTGTTCTTCTCACAAAATGTTTACATGCACTTCCATTTGTCGACATTATCCCGTAGTTGTTTGTCATGCCTGTAGTGTGAGGTAATGTGCTAGACCTGGCTCTGGAGCATCCGGTTTGGAATCTTGTTCTACAGTGTTACCAGCTCCGCGAACTGGGATCACATAATCTCTCTGAAGCTTGCTGTTTGTAAAATGAGGGGGTGATGTCTTCCTTACCTGCCCTTGAGATACTCTAAGGGTCATAGTAAGATAGCCTGCAAATAGATTTGTTTTGTCTATTTAGCAGTTTTAAAGTATTAAGCCTGTGATCCTGCCGTTTACCCAGCAATTGCATTTTTGGAATTTAATTAGGAAATCACACAAGTACACAAAGATGTGTACACAAAGATCTATGAGGATGCCCATCAAAATACCCCATGTAATAGTGAAAGCCAATCAACAGAAAAAACGAAATAAGTTAGAAGATGGGAAGTGCTCTGGAAAAAAAGATGGGAAAGTGAATAGGTTGAGGGGGATCCCAAGTGTGGGGAGTATGGTTTCAAACATGGTAGTTGAATTGGTCTCAGTGAGAAGGACTTGGAATTGGTGAAGGAGGAACTCAGCTTCACAGATGTCAGGGAGTTATCCACTCCGGGCAGAAGGGACAGCCAGTGCCAAGGCCCTGAAGCAGGAACATGCTAATGTGTTTAAGGAAGAGGAGGATGCTGGGTGCTGGGGCAAGGTGAATGAAGAGGAGGACAGGAAAGAGGTCAGAAGGGGACCAGGGACCAAATCACAAAGGCCTGGTTGGCCGTTGTGAAGATTGGCTTTTATTTTGAGTGACATGGGAAGTCTTTGCAGGATTTGGGCAGAGGAGGGCTGTGATCCATGTTTCTGTGTTAGAGGAGACAGTGAGGCTAGTATGTTGAGAACTGGACGCAGGGAGACCAGGAGAGACAGTAACATTAGGCGAGTATTGCACAACCAGGGGAAGAGAGATGGTGACTCAGAGGAGAGTCTAAAGAAAGTGGAGACAAACAGATTCCTGGTGTCTTTTGAAAATGAAGCCAACAGGACTTGCCAACAGATTGGACGTGGGGTGTGAGAGGCGAGAGGTAGAAGATGACTCGAGTCTTCCGTCCAAGTAACAGGAAGGAAGGGGCCCCGTTGGTGACCAGGGGAGGCCTGCGTGGGATGGACCTGGGGGAGGAGAGCAGGAATTGGGTTTGGGAAATGTTAAGTTGGGAAATCTGTTGGGCATCCAAAAGAAGACGAGTCCTTGCTGGCTGTGAACATTTCATGTTCCTCCAGTGTTTAGCAAAAGAACCGGCTCTCCAGATATACTGGTCAAAGGAAGGAACAAGGAAAACTATTCAAGTATTAAGTGAAATGGGTATCAGATGCTCGTTTTGTTTTATGTGTAGGTTTGTGCGTCCACACACACATTTGTAAGAAGAGGTACAGGAAGATACCAACACGTCAACAGGAATTATATGGGATTTTGACATCTGAGTGATTCTAACTTAATTTCTGTCTCCTTTTCAAGAATGTGTACTTTCTAATATCTGTCTCTACAAAGTAACTTATATAAAAGGGAGACTTGGCCTAAAGAGTGAGAACACTGAATTCTATCGATAAATCATAGTTATTTTTCCAACTATTGCCAAGTTGTTGAACTCTGGAATTGTTCCCAGGTTTTTTTTTTTTTTTTCCTTATGAGTAGAAGCACTGTAGCAGATTGCTTTCTTTTCTTTTTTTTTTAGTATTTCCTCATGATCTCCCCCAAATTCTAAATAATGGAGACTAAAAGATACAAAGATTTGTAGTTCTTAAATATTGCCAGATTATTCTGCAGAAAAACTGAACCAGTTTAGAGTATCAGCAATGAAAAAAATGCTAATTGATCTATTAGGAAAGATATCCTAGGTCAGGAGTTCAGTTACACACCAAAAGATCACTAATCAGCATTTCCTTATCTACCGTGGGGCGGTGAAAAGGCTTCATGGAGGTCTTCCATACTTTTCAGGTGTAGGAATCGGTGTGGTCCATGCTGGGTACGAGAGACGCCTGGCCCATCACCTGGGAGCGCACAGCACTCCCTCTATCCTGGGAATCATAAATGGAAAAATCTCCTTCTTCCATAACGCAGTTGTCCGTGAGAACCTACGGCAGTTTGTAGAAAGTCTCCTTCCAGGGAACTTGGTGGAGAAAGTAAGTACCTGGTGGAAAAGTAGCCTGTGAGGTACCTGGGTCCCCCAGCCACCCTGAACTCTATGGTCATCTCAGACCTGAGTTTCATTTTGAACAGGGCAAGACCTATGTTAATTAATTAATTAATCACTCAACTGAAGTTATTTAAGTGAAGTCTGTAGGAGACTGAAAAACAAGGGAGAAAGACTAAGAATCTGTCCCTGTTGGTAACCACTGAGCCCATTTACACTACGGTGGGGATCTGAGCCTGGAATGACAGTGTCTCTCATTTTCTAAACAAAAAATTAGATCACGATGTAGAATGAAGGATTTCTTTCTGATTCATGAACTTGTTCGTTTGAAGGTATCTGTCTTATGAAAGGATTCAAAATAAGTTACATTTGGCTATATTTTTAACGATCACATCTGTGGAAAACACAAGATTCCATGAAATCAAATATTTTTGGAATTTTCAGAACTTAGAGTAATGCAAAGATGAATAAATTTTGCAAACAAAAATTGTGCCAGAGAAGCCAGGCACAAAGAGTTCATACTAGTTTATGTTTTTTACACTTACCCGGCATTTTTTCTCCAGTATCTTAGATTAAGGGTCACAGGAACTAGAACAGGACTCGTGTGTGCTTTAAATAATTCATTCCTTTGACTATACCAGGGGAGTGAACATACCAGCGTTTCCATCCTATTTCCACGTGCACTGTTCATAGACTATCCCGCCGGGATCATTATCTACAGAAGAAATATTTGGTGGAGCTAGAGAGAGTATGGTAGGCTACTAGAATAATCGTAGGTTTCTGGATGGGTCCTCAAACATTTATGAAATGTCTGTTCTATGCCAGTCACTGTAAGTGTTGAGGACGCTTTTCAAGGAGCTCCCAGCGTAGCAGGTGATTATTTCCATCTGATATGCTGAAAGGCTGTCCGAGAGAGTGGGGAAAGGCTTCCTGGCAGAAACGGCCCATGCACTGAGTTTGCCAGGTGAAGTGAGAGGTAGGGAATGAGGGAATGAGGATGGGACATGAAGCATCCTGCTCTGCGTGAAGTAGTCGCTAGTGAGCAGGAGAGGGCAGGACTAGAGGGGTTTGTAGGAATCTCGCTGCCTGGCCACCCAATAGAGGAACTTGGGTCTTGGCTTGCAGGTGCTGGGGCCAATGTAGGGGGCTGAGCAGAGAGTGAAATGATCAGATTGAGGTTTAATATAGATCATTCTGGAAGCAGAATGGAAAGATAAACCTTTTTTAACTATGAAAAATTTCTAGGGAGAATTTTAATTTGTTAATGTTTTGGGGTTTTCTTTATTTACTTAGAGTGAGCATGAGTGGGGGGAGAGGGAGGAGCAGACTCCCTGCTGAACAGAAAGCCCAACTTGAGGCTCCATCCCAGAAGCCCAGGATTGTGACCTGAGCTGAAGTCAGACGCTTAACCAACTGAGCCACCCAGGCACCCCTTATTAATGTTTTTTTATATTCTCTCAGTAGGATTATTTAAAGCATAATCGGGGAAGCACAAGAGTAGCAATTCAGATGGTAATGAATGAAACTATGTAATATATAGACCAAGTGGGCCCCTTATTTTTTTAAGACATTTTTAAAAGAGTAATCACTGTGTTATCTTCCACAGGTTAATAGACTAAGAAGTACAGTCTATAATAGATTAAGAAGCATGTGTATTCAAAAGTTTACTCTTGTTTTTATAATGTGTTAAGTAATTGTTCCAGAAAAGACTGTGATTTCGATCTGTAAGAGTGGGAACACATGAAAATACGAAATCAATAAGTCTGTTCTTTTAAACCATTTTAGTCAAAGACAAAAAATTAGTGATCGGCGTTTTTTATTTTCTACGAAATACTCTTTTACACATACTTGATTTTGTTTAATTATCTCCTGACTGCATATACTACAGTTGTTGAGAATTGAATACTGAAACTAACATCCTCTCTTCGATTTAAGGTTACAAATAAAAATTACATCCGATTCCTCTCTGGCTGGCAGCAAGAGAATAAACCTCATGTCCTTCTGTTTGACCAAATGCCCGTTGTACCACTGCTGTACAAGGTATTATGTGCTGGGAGAATGTTTGCTCTTTTTTTGGTGGAGAGAACTTGTGGCTTGCTTGTCCTTTGTGAGTAAGAGCTTATCCAAAGAAATGTTTGAAGACCAGAAATTTGCCTCAACCACCATACACTGGGTTGGTGCTTTCCACACACATAATAGCATTTGATCTTCAGAAGAGCCCAGTGATAGAAATATCATCCCTGTTTTATAGACCAAGACTTTTGAAGCTCAGAGAGGTTGTACGACCTCCCCCCTTGGTGACTGCGTGATTCCCAGACCCATCCTCTGAGTGACATCCTCCGCAGCACTTCCAGCACCCATCTGGTTAGCCCTGTGACATGAGACGGGAGAGGAAAGTGTCCTGCTTATTACCCTTTGGCGTGGCCACTGCCATCTTACATAATTGAGGTGATTCCTCAGATACTCCATGCCTCCAACCCAGCGTAGATCTCAGTAAAATGAATATTTTTCTCTCTGTGTAAGAAAAAAATAAAATTCACTGTATTTAGCTTTATTGGTACAATTTTCGGGCGTGGGACATCATAGAATTCCTCGAATTGCGCAGAGGTCTAGCAGCCCGAGTGGGGCTATACACGCTGGCATTCATCACCACTGGTTGAACTGGTCACGCTTGGTTTCTGTGATCCTGCTATCAATTTAATTTCTTCCTCTCTATTACACCCTAACAGTTGACTGCTTTTGCATACAAAGATTACTTGACATTTGGATATGTACGCGTCGGTTTGAGAGAGGCGGAGGAGATGAAAAGGCAGTACAATGTCAATGTCTATGCCCCCACCATCTTGATCTTTAAAGAACACATAAACAAGCCTGCAGATGCTATTCAGGTACGTGACAGTCGCCCTATCTTGAGGTTGCTCTCGTGTTGTATCTTGTGCCTTTATGAATAAACAGCAAAATTGAACAGAGCAAGTGAGAAGGAGAAATTCATTTTTTAATTTCTCCCTTCAGAGGCACAAAATTTAAAAACAAGTTTCGTTTTCATCCTATTTGGTACTGTTTTGCTCAAAAAAATAATCTTTTGATAGAAAATGGGATGGTGGTGATGCCAAGGGCTGAGGGAGGAAAATATGGGGAGTTAATGTTTCATGGGGATACTTTCTGTTTGGGAAGATGAAAAGGCTCAGGAGGTGGATGACAGTGATAGTTTTACAACAATGTGAATATACTTAATCACAGAATTATGCGCTTGGAAATGGTTAAAATGATCCATGGTCAGTTAAGGGTCTGCCTTCGGTTCGGGTCATGATTTCAGGGCCCTGGGATCAAGCCCTGCATCGAGCTCTCTGCTCCGCAGGGAGTCTGCTTCTCCCTCTGCCTCTGTGCTCTCTTTCCCTCTCTCACTCTCTCAAGTAAATGGATAAAAGTTTTTTTTTTAAATTTTATTTATATATTCATGAGAGACACAGAGAGAGGCAGATACACAGGCAGAGGGAGAAGCAAGCTCCATGCAGGGAGTCCCATGTGGGACTCCATCCGGGGATCACGCCCTGGCTGAAGGTGGCGCTGAACCGCTGAGCCACCCAGGCTGCCCCAATAAAATCTTAAAAAAAAAAAAAAATGTCCATTTACATTATATTTTGCCACAAAAATAAAATAAGAGGGTCACCTGGCTGGCTCAGTCAGTAGAGCATGTGACTCTCATTCGCAGGGCTGTAGGTTCAAACCCCACATTGGGTGTAGAGATTACTTAAAATCTTTTAAAAAATTGCTTTAGGGCAGCCTGGGTGGCTCAGCAGTTTAGCGCCGCCTTCAGTCCAGGGCGTGGTCCTAGAGACCGGGGATCGAGTCCCATGTCCGGCTCCCTGCATGGAGCCTGCTTCTCCCTCTGCCTGTGTCTCTGCCTCTCTCTCTCTCTCTCTCTCTCTCTCTTTCTCTCTTTCTCTCTCTCTCTGTGTGTCTCTCATGAATAAATAAATAAAATCTTTTTTTTTATTGTTTTAAATAAAATAAGAAACAATAATCACCTTTTCTAAAGTGATCCTGTCAGAAGATCAGTAATCTTATTCTAAAATAAATTACAAAGCACCTTGGTGGCTCAGTTGGTTAAGCGTCTGCTTTTAGCTCAGGTCATGATCCCAACGTCCTGGGATCAAGCCCCACATTAGACTCCCTGCCCAGCCGGGAGTCTGCTTCTCCCTCTACCCCTCCCCACTGCTTGTGCACTTGTACCCACTCTCTCTCAAATAAATAAGTAAAATCTTTTTAAAAATAAAATAAATTATAAATTCAAAACTTAAATATAAAATCTCAATAAAAAGAAATGAAAGAAAACCATAAACTCAGAGAACTTTTAAGTGAATATCTGATAAAGAACTAAAAATCTTGTTGAAAATCTTAATTATAAGTTTAAAATTTGTATATAAATACTTTAAAATTTTTAAGTTAAGCAGTAAGCTAAGGGAAATATTTACAACCAATCTAAAAAAAGATTTTTATCTTTAATTTCTCTTGAACTACTTCTAATCAAAGAGATCAATACAAAACCTCCCGAAAGTGACTGCTTAATGGGTAGAGAGAGTTTTCTTTCAGGGTAATGGAAATGTTTGGGCCCAGAGAGAGGTGATTGTTATAGAACACCATGAATGTATGGAATGCCATTGAGTGATACATTTTTAAATAGCTAATTTTGTGTTACATGGATTTCATATCCATAAAAAATTAATAAAACTTCCCAAGAGGACTAGTCTGGGAATATGAACAAAATTGTGAAAAGAGATTCAAGTGACTGATAATCACTTTTAAAAATTAAATCTCACTAATCACAAAAAGCCAAGTTAGCATTTTGTTCTCCCATCACATTGTTGAAGATTTTCAAAGTGAAGATATTCAGTAGTAGTGTTGAGAGTAGAGAGAAACAGGTAGTCTTTCGTTTTGCCTAGCTGGAGGAGGCTTCAGAGTTTTCAGAAAAGCAATTGGGTGATAACATGTCAGTTGCCTGGATTCATTCGAGAAAAGCATACTCCCAAGTACTGGAGGGAGCCAAACGCTGCCCTGCATACTGGGGATGAACAAAGTCACCTGCATTCCCTGTCCTAGAGTCCGTCCTGTATTCCAGGGGGGATGACAGACAACTGGCATAACATACTCCATGGTGGCGTGTGGAGGAGGAGAAGCGCTATGGAGAAAAAGAAAGCAGGAGAGGGGAATGTGAAGTGTCAGGAGAGCAGGTTCACATTTTCTAAGGTATTGTGGCCAGGAAGGGCCTCCTTAAGGTGACAGTGGTGTATAAAGACCTCAGGGAGATGAGATTACCTTTTAGGAATCCGTCCTCAGGGAATAGGAATTCAGCCAAAAATTATATACAGAGACATTACCATTTGTAGCTGGTTTCACTGGGGGAAAAATAGAAGTATCCAACAGTAGGCTCATTATTAGTAAATCCCGAACAGGGACGGTTATATAGCCGTTTAGCCATTAAAACAGCAGTTCAAGGACACTTAATGATGGGGATAGTTTTCAAAACATAATTATTAAAAAGAGCAAGCAGGATGCAAAACTAAGGTGCCTCACTCTGTAGCAGGTCTGAACTGTGTGACCATTTCAGGCCTGAGTTCCCTATTAATTAATTACTCAGATGAAATCATGTAAACAAAGTGTATAAAAGACTGAAAATTGAAATAAATGAAGCACAGAGACTAAAGGATCTCAATGCATATCAATTATATACACAATTTAAACATTGATCTCAGTTCATGTGTATAGGTACATGCATACACATAGGAAAAAGCTGGAAATAAATACATCTCTTGATGGTAAAATTAGGTATTATCCTAATGTTTGGGTTTTCAGAAATCCCTCTCATGAACATGTCTTATTTTATTTCTTTAGTGTCATTTTTATTTTCTATTCTATTTTTTAAGATTTTTTTTAATCTCTGCACCCAATGTGGGGCTCGAACCTACAACCCCAAAATCAAGAGTCAACACGCTCTACCAGCTGAGCCAGCCACCCCTATTTTTTCAAAAAAGCAACAAGAACCCTTTGACTCACCTCTCTTAAAGGAAGCTAGAAGTTCTATAAAATCCCTTATTTCAATTCATTCAGTAAATGTTTCTTTGCCTGCCTGCTGTGTAGTAAATACAGAGGAGCTCTGAGGAGCTCTGACATCTAGAGTTAAGCCTCTGTCCTCACGACTCTGTCCGAGGAGAGAGGCCTGAGGGCAGTTTCCATCCATCCGCATAGGTGACTCATTCAGATGTGAACGGAGAGGAAAGACCCTTGAGCCTGGGGCTAAGTGAGAGGCAGAACCAGATGGGGAAAGTGGCAGTGAGGAGAGAAGAGCAGGTTAGGAAGCAGGTAATGGATTCAGTTGTGGATGTGCAGAACGAGAGCTGCGTGCGGGAAGTCTGAGAGGAGGTGTCCCTTGGACAGTGGAGCGTAGGGACCTAGGTCTTAGTGAGCTGGGGAGAGAGATTGGTAGCTCATCAGTGAGGGTTGGAGGTGCCAGTCCTCACTGCGGAGTGATCTCCCAGGCATCCATAGCAGGTGAAGTAAGGAGAGAAGGGAGCCAAGGACAAAATTCTGGACGAGCGCCAGCAGTTAAAAAAGGGGTGCCCTGCCCAATGGCAGCTGAGTGGCTGAGAGAATCACGAAGAACACATGCCAGTGGTGAAGAAGGAACAGAACTTCTCAGTTCAAAATTAATCTATGAAAACTTCCTAAATTGTTTTTCAGTAATAGCTTCTACTCTGGAGAATGATTTATTTATCCCTTGGGAAAAATTGTAGCTCAAATACATTTACAGAATTACTGGCATAGGAGAGCCTGGGTGGCTCAGGCGATTAGGTGTCCAGCTCTTGATTTCAGCTCAGGTCATGATCTTAGGGTCATGAGATCAAGCCCTGCAACTGGCTCTGTGGTGGGGATAGAGCCTGTTTAAGATTCTCTCTCTCCCTTGCCCCTACTTACCCGTGAGCATGCACATGTGCACGCCTGCTCTCTCTGTCTCTCTCTCTGAAAAAAAAAAGTACTGGCATGATGGATGCTTCACCAGTTTGTTCCTGTGGATATAAGAACGGTACCTCCCAACAGCAGGTCACTTGGTAGGTGACACTCGCAGCACCACTTGTTTCGTGGAGTCCTGCTATATTTGCCTTCATTTGCTGTGTAGTATTTAGGGCCACAAGGTAACTTCTTGGCTCATTCTTCTGGCAGTGGGCAATTTCAGGGCTTTAGGGGCAATGTTGCCATGAACATCGTGTGTATCTCAGTCTATGTGGGTTTCTCTAGGACAGCAGTTTTCAGAGATTCACAGAACCTGGGGTAGGAGTGAGAAGTGTGTGAGATCAAAACTGTCTTCATAATAACACAGAGACATAATTTGTCCTTTTCCTCTGTGTTGACACCTGCGCTGATAGTGTGAAGGCCACGGTGGGTAAAACTACCAGTGCACAGCCCAGTGCACAGTCCAGTACATAATCCAGGGCCCAGGCCCCAGACCACCAGGAAGCATCTGTTTTTCATTCCTAAGCACTCACCATAAAAACAAACAGAAACAACTCTCATGTATCACTTAATACCCTTGATGAAGCGATAGCAAGTATTAATTTTATTAATGAATTAACCCTTGAGTACATGTCTTTTAGATGTTTTTAATCTGTGTGACAAAATGCAAAGTGTACAAAAAGCGCTGCTACATGGCAAAGTATAAAGGTTGTCTGGAGGGTAAGCATTTTAATTAAATCACGATTTAATTCATGAGTTTTGAACTAGCCCCCTTTTTAACAGAACATTATTTTTACTTGAAAGAATAATTGACAGACAACTGGTTATTCAGACTCAGGTTTGGGGCAGACATTCCCCAAAAACAGTGAGCCTAGCACTTTAAGGGAAACAACTGACCGTATTTGTTGCCAATGATAAAACTTAGGCTTCCAAGAAAATTAGAATTTTGAAAAATTTGTATCGGCCATGAGCTTCTCAAAACTTTGTGATGAGATTGGTTCATCAGCGTGGTGCACTTTTTTTTACACGTATAATAAAGTTTGTCAGCATTTGGAAAATCAGTGAACCAGTACTTTCCAAATGACCAATGCATGATTTTAAGAAATCACACCTGAGTAAAAAATCCATTTTAAGTGCAAAGTGATCAGTGAATTTGAATTTAACAAAGTATTAAAAGTTCATTGAATCCAGGGGCACCTGACTGGCTCAGTTGGTAGACCCTGTGACTCTTGATCTCAGGGTCATGAGTTTAATTAAGTCCCACGTTGGGCATGGAGCCTACTTTAAAAAAAAAACAAAAAAAAAAGGTGTTCTAAGACCAAAAAGTTTTGAGAACCATTGCTTCTAGAGTATGTCTGGTTGCAGAACTGCTGGGTCGTGGGGTCTGCACATCACCAGCTTTTCTGGATAACCTGTTTTCCAGAGTGATGTTACCAGTTTACATTTCCACCAGCCGTGTGCGAAAGTTTCATTGCTCCACATTCTTGCCAACACCAGTTCAATTTCGTTTTGGTTTCTTTTTTTTTAAGGTTTTATTTATTTATTCATGAGAGACACAGAGAGAGAGCAGAGACATAGGCAGAGGGAGAAGCAGGCTCCACGCAGGGAGCCCGATGTGGGACTCAATCCCAGGACAGGGAGACAGGGATCACGCCCTGAGCCAAAGGCAGATGCTCAACCGCTGAGCCACTCAGGCATCCCTCAATTTCGTTTTTCTGAGTTCTCTAATGGTATCTCATTGTGATTGTGCTTTGCATTTCCCTTAATCACAAACTGATTATGGGCCTTTGGATTTCCCCTTTTGTGACATGACTGTCAAGTGTTTTACCCATTTTTTTTTCTATTGAACTGTCTGCCTTTTTGCTAATGATTTGTAGCCAGTTATTTATACAACTGAAGTCCTGCAGTGTATACCTCTGTGTCTGGCTTTTGTCCGCTGATGTATGGGGTTCGTACACGTTGTCTGTGGAGTTTGGCATGAATATACTACAGTTTGTCTCTTCCAGCTCCCGCAGGCAGTCATTTGGCTCTTCCCAGTTTTTAGTGATTTGACCAGTGATGCTGTGAAGATATTCTTGTATTTGGTGTCTTTTTGATGAACATATGTTCTTACTTTTAATGTATTCATTCGTATCAACATTTTTCTTTTCTGATTGATTGGTTCTGTTTGTTTACTATTTAAGACATCTTCCCCTAGGTCAAGACAATAAAGATAATCCCTTCACGGGGCTTCTTTATAATTTACCTTTTATACTTAGGTATTAACTATTTGGAAATGGTCTTTTTTTTTAAGATTTTTATTTATTCATGAGAGACAGACGGGGGGGGGGGGGCACAGACACAGACAGAGGCAGAAGCAGGCTCCATGCAGGGAGCCCGATGTGGGACTCGATCCCAGGACTCCAGGATCACACTTGGGCCAACGGCAGGCACTAAACCGCTGAGCCACCCAGGGATTCCCCTGGAAATGGTCTTGATAATCACAGAGTAAACCCTCCTGCTTTGTTTTTTGGATTTTAGGAGGATGGGAGTTTTTTCAAAAGCATCTTGGCTGCTATTGGTCTTTTGTACGTTTTGTATACATACTACATTCTGTCAGTCAAGTTCCATCAAAACAAACATGTTGGGATTTTATTGGATGTGTATTGACTCTTTAAATCAGTTTGAGGAGAATACGCATCTTGACAAAATTGAGCCTTCCAACCTATGAGCGTCGTGTATCTGTTTTCCTTTGTTTAGGTGCTCTGTAATATGTTTCTATAAGCTTTTATCATTTTCTCCATAAAGATTGTACTTTTTTTCCAGTTTATTTTTAGGTACCTTGTTTGTTTGTTTGTTTGTTTGTTTGTTTGTTTGTTTGTTTTATGCTGTTGAAAGGTATCTTTTTTACTACATTTTCTGTTTGTTGGTATTATCACAATTGATTTTTTTTAAGATTTATTTATTATTTTTAAAGAGAGAGTGTGTCCTTGTCAGTGGAGGGAGGCACAGAGGGAGAGAGAATCACCAGCAGACTCCCCTCTGAGTACAGAACCTGACACAGGTCTCAGTCCCAAAACCCTGATATCATGACCTGAGCCAAAATGAAGAGCTAGACACTCAATTGACTGAGCCACCCAGGCGCCCCAATACAGTTGAATTTTTTTTTTAAGATTTCATTTATTTATTCACAAGAGACACAGAGAGAGGCAGAGACATAAGCAGAGGGAGAAGCAGACTCTATGCAGAGAGCCTGATGCAGGACTCCATCCCAGGACTCTGGGATCACGACCTGAGCCAAAGGTAGATGCTCAACCACTGAGCCCCCCAGGTGTCCCTACAATTGGATTTTTTAACACTGACTTGTGTCCAGCAATCTTGCTAAACCCCTGTTACTGATTTAAATAATTTATCTGTACCATCGTTTGGGTTTCCTAAATACACAATCATATCATCTGAGATTAATGGCAGTTTTGCTTCTTTTTTATTCAGCCCTTATTTTATTCCTTTTTCTTACGTTACTGCTGACCTCTGGTGTGACATGGAATAGAACTGTAGTAATGGGAGAGGAGTGCCTGGGGGGCTCAGTCAGTTGAGTGTCTGACTCTTGATTTTGGCTCAGGTCATGATCTCAGGGTCGTGGGATTGAGCTCCATGTCAGGTCCCATACTCGGCAGGGAGTCTGCTGGAGATTCTCTCTCCCTCTTCCTCTGCCCACCCCCCCCACCCCAGCTCATATGTGCAAGCACACATGCATATTCTCTCTCTCTCTCCCTCTCTCTCCCTCCCTCCCTCTCTCTCCCTCTCTCTCCCTCTCTCCCTCTCTCTCCCTCTCTCTCCCTCTCTCTCCCTCTCTCTCCCTCTCTCTCCCTCTCTCTCCCTTTATCCCTCTCTCTCCCCCTCCCTCTCCCCCTCTCCCTCTCCCCCCCACCCCCCGCCAAAATAAATAAATGAAATCTTTTTAAAAAGAAAGAAAGGGGAATCCCTGGGTGGTGCAGCGGTTTAGCGCCTGCCTTTGGCCCAGGGCGTGATCCTGGAGACCTGGGATCGAGTTCCACGTTGGGCTCCCGGTGCATGGAGCCTGCTTCTCCCTCTGCCTGTGTCTCTGCCTCTCTCTCTCTCTCACTGTGTGCCTATCATATCATAAATAAATAAAAATTTAAAAAAATAAAAATAAAAAGAAAGAAAGGTAGTGATGAGGGCATCCTTGTTCTTGATTTCCATGTCCCCAGTAAGTATGATGTTTGCAGAAGACCTTTTGCAGCCACCCTCATCAGGTTAAGGAAGTTCCCTTCTATTCATTGTTGACCTAAATGATACTGTTTTTTATCAAACGGTTTTTTCCGCAGTTGTTGAGATTATCCTGATTTTCTTCTTTATCTTTCATCTTCTAAAATGTGCTAAATAAAAAAAAATGTGCTAAATACAATAGTTCATTTTCTAATATTAAACCTAATTTGAGTTCATCAGATAAGTCCAACAGGATCATAACTTGTATTATGCTTTCAACAGATTGCTGAATTCAGTTTGCTAATAACATTTTGTTGAGGATTTTTTGCATTTGTGTTCAGAAGTGAGGTTGACTTCTGACTTTTCTTTCTCCTGATCCCCATGTGAGGCTTTGCATCATGAAGGGAGGTGGGTGCGTTCTCCCTTTTTCTATTCTCAGGAAGACTTTATGTAAGATTGGATTGTCCTCTTGAAAGTTTCATCAAAACCATCTGTAACACCATCTGGGCCTTGAGTTTGTGTTTAAGGAAAGATCTCTGCCACTGGTTCACCTTCTTTAACGGTTACACAACTATTTAAGATTTCTGTTTTTTTCAGATACTGCTCTATTATTCTAGAAGTTTTTCTATATCATCTAAATTTTCAAATCTAAATGACTTTTTCTTTTAACTTTTACAACACAGATGGTGATTCCTGCTTGTCATCTTTGATAATGGTTATTTGTGCTTTCTCTCTTGTTTGTATGATGGATTTTACCAGAGGTTTGTCAATTTTATTAGCTCTCCCAGAGAGCCAGTTTTGGCTTTGTTAATTCTTTGTTTCTTCTTCTTTTTCTATGTCTGTTTTTGCTTTGTGGATCTCCGTTTTTATCTTTATTATTCCCTTCTTCCCCCTTTCATATTTTTTGCTATTCCTTTTTAACTTCTTGATATGGGCATCTAGGTCATTAATTTCTGTTTTATTCACTGTAACATTATCCTCCAAGTATGGCTTTATTTTCACTCCAGGGTTTATAAATAGTACTTTCATGGGTCCTTCAAATTCATGGAATGCCTGAGTGGTACAGTTGGTTAAGCATCTGACTCTTGGTTTTGGCTCAGGTCATGATCTCAGGGTCCTGGGATCGAGCCCCGTGTCGGGCTCCATGCTCAGCAGAGTCCCCTTGAGATTCCTTCTCTCTCTCCCTCTGTCCTTCTCACTTGTTCTGTGTCTCTCTTTGTCTCTCTCAAATAAATACTTTTTTTAAAAAATCAGAGTATTAATGTCTGATAGGCTCTTCTTAGATAACTAGGTTATTCAGAGTGTGTTCCTTAACATATAGGGATTTTCTAGTTAACAGTTGATACAGACAACCTACTGTATATATAACTTCAGTCCTTCAAAATGTACAAAAATTAGGAATAACAAAGTGGCCATCATAGTTTTGTAGTCTGCCTTTTATACCTAGTAATTTTGTTACTTTGGAGTTTTTTAATTATTCAGTTTGCTGCCAATCATAAGTGGAAATCAGTTTGCCTGAAATTGAAAATGACTTTTTAGGGATGCCCGGCTGGGCTGAGTTGGTAGGACATGTGACTCTGGATCTTGGGGTCATGAGTTTGAGCCCCACGTTGGGTGTGGAGCCTAATACTTAAAATCTTTTTTAAAAAATGACTTTTTAAAGCTGCCAGCATAAAGCCATATACAAAAATTCTGCAGTGGAAAGGGCACTTGATTTTCCTTTGACCTGAAATAGCTCCATCATTGCTTCCAACCCTACACTGTGGAAAGAGATCACCAGTTTTATGTGTCCAAACAGTTGTGTCTTATTTGTTGTATTGTTGACTTTAGCCGGGGTCAGCCACATTTTTTTCCTGTTCTTTTTTTTTTTTCATAATTTTTTTCTTTGAGTCTAGTTTACATACAATGTGACATTAGTTTCGGGTATACAGGATAGTGATTCAGCTTCTCTGTATCCTGTGCTCACCACAAGTGTAGCTCCCATCTGTCCGCATACCAGACTGTTACAATATCATGGTACAGCTACATTGTTTTTTTAAGCTTCTAAAGTAAAGCCCATTTCCAATGAGAAAAGTGAATAAAAATCAATTGTTTCTTGTTTTTTTCCTGCAGGCCCGAGGTATGAAGAAACAGGTCATTGACGACTTCATCACACAAAACAAGTATCTGCTGGCAGCCAGGCTCACCAGCCAGAGATTGTTCCATGAACTCTGCCCCGTGAAACGGTCTCACCGGCAGAGGAAGTAAGGACTCCAGGCTTTGCCTCTGCTTGTCACTGCAGTGAGAGGCCACGTCGCATTTCTCTAAAAGGGCAATGAAAAGTCTACCTGTGACATCAGAATTCACTCTTTACTAGTAGTGGGGGGGGGGTATAAATCCAGGGTGCCAGCCTGGCCCAGGGGCAGAGAAGATTTCCTTAATTCATAAACCTTTTAGCTTAGGCCAGAAGGGTAAGTAGCCTTTAGCTAGCTGTTGGGGAGAGGCTGGCTCACTTTAAAGAAGCATGGATCTGAGCGAGTCATTGCTCCTACTAGAGTGTCCCAGGCAGGCCAAGCCTTCAGAGGCCAGGGATGAGAGCTGGGAATGTGCTAACCCTAGGGAAGTAGGACACCGAGGAAAGGTTCAAATGATTAGCTAGAAATGGGAAGGCTGAGGCATATTCATACATAGTAACTAAAAAGTCTAGCAATGCAGGGAAAATATTTGTTAGAGATCCTTCAGATTAATGAATCAATGGCTTTAAATGTAGGGCTATTTTTTTTTTTTAAGATTTTATTCATGAGAGACACAGAGAGGCAGAGACATAGGCAGAGGGAGAAGCAGGCTCCCTATGGGGAGCCCAGTGCGGAACTTGATCCCAGGACCCCAAGAACACAACCTGAGCCAAAGGCAGACGCTCAACCACTGAGCCACCCAGGTGCCCTGAATATAGGGCAGTATCATTGTGAAATGTGTCTAGATTTGGAAGGAAGGAAAGCATCCTGGTCATCTTATTTGAAAAATATAACTAAGATATTGTTTAAAGTGAGACATTCCCCATGTTTCCAGATTTTTCTGATGCCTTTATAAGACCAAGAGAGAAGAAAGACTTTAATTTGATATAAAGAAGAATATCAGGGACTCTAAGAATTGTGATGAGCACGGCCTTCAGAAAATAGCCCAGATCCATTGCAGTTCTCACCTTTTTTTTTTTTTTTTTTTTTTTAACCACTGTCGCCTTTGGAGAGCAACTGTGCTAGCCTTCTTACCAGACTCTGCTTCCATTCCGTTCCCCTCTTATGCCTTCCAGGCAGTTCACACAGCAGCCAGTGAGCTTGCTAGAAGATGCATTGGGTCCAGTCTCTCTCCATTGATGGGTCTTCACGCTCACAGTTCTCTCTGCCTGGAACGCCCTGATCCCTTTCCCCGTATGGCACCCCATTCAGGTCTTTGCTATCTGAGAGGTGACATGTCCCTGAGCAATCTGTCTGATGGAGCAGGACTCCCACCCCACCCTGGACTCTTTCTCCTCTTCTTTTTCATAACACTTGTCACTATGTATTTATTTGTTGTCTGTCTTCCCTACCAGAATATAAGCTCCACCAGGGCAAGAACGTTGTCCGTCTTACCTGGCACATAGTAAGCGTTCCCTAAATATTTGGGAAACTGAATGACTGATTAGCTAAACTTGCCTTTGCAAAGGAAGCCCTTCAGAGTGAGGTTCAGAGACCTCTGACCCGAGATAGGATTGACCAGCCCGGTCTGTGATGGAAACAGAATAACAGGTGGCTTCTGAAATCCCTTCTGCATCAAGGATTCAGAGGCCATTGCCTAAAAGAAATTCCTAAGTGTGATAAAGTTTGGTTTGGGGAAGGTATCACCAGTCGGGAGAAGAAGCAAGTCATTGATGATTTGGAAAGCTGCTCTCATGAGAGACTGCCACTGTGCAGCTTCCATCAGTAAGATGTATTCACTTCTCTAGAACGATGCGCCTCCTCTTCACCTTCTCTTACCGTCACGGGGTCCAGCCTCGGCCTCGGAGACTGATTAGAAAGTCTTCTGTCGTTGTGCAGGTACTGTGTGGTTTTACTGACTGCCGAGGCTGCCAAGTTGAGCAAACCCTTTGATGCTTTCCTGTCCTTTGCCCTGGCAAACACAAAAGACACAGTGAGATTCGTGCACGTGTACAGCAACCGGCAGCAGGAGTTTGCCAACACCTTAGTACCAGACAGTGATACGTTTCAAGGAAAATCAGCGGTGAGTCATGGATTCTCTTCTTCCAAGTTCTTGACAAGCTTGTGGCACCTGAATGCTGTTTCCTCTTTCTTTGGGTGTTTTGAGTACAGATTTCAGGAAATCCAGAAATCTCTGAGCCTGTTTGGAAAGCCTAATCTTGAAACAGTTTTGAAACCCTGGTGATTTCACCTCCTAGATTTTCAGCCTTCGACCTTCACAGAAAACATCTTTCCTATGAGTACTTAGTGTGTAAAATCTTCCTTGGGCTACCAGTAAAATCTCTCTCCTTTACTTCTGCTTCTTTCATTTCACTTCATTTTGATTGCTCTCTCCTTCCCTTCCCCTCTTTTGTCATCACTCTACAGAAGCATTAAATTCTGTGTCTTTGTCATCATTTTGGTAATCATGGAAAATCTCTCTAAAAAAACAAAAGTTCCTTCTTATAGATATTAAGTCAGAGCTTATAGGGAAGAGTCTACTCATAAGAAAGAGCTTTAACTTTTAGAAGCTTTGGAAAGTCATCATAAACATAGTTTCCTTTGTCAGAAAATAACTACAATCTCTTGCGCGTATTTTATACCCATCTGTATTTGTGCTCAAGCTTATTGCTAACTGCATTGGATCCTTTTTCCCATCCTCCCCGAAGAAAAAACAAACTTAAAGACTTCTCTAATGGTTTCCTCTCTTTTCCCCCTAGGTGTCGATCTTGGAAAGGCGCACCACAGGAGGAAGGGTGGTGTATAAAACCCTCGAGGCTCCCTGGACAGGGAGTGAGAGCGATAAACTCACGCTTTTGGGCTATCTGGACCAGCTGCGCAGAGACCCTGCTCTGCTGTCCTCGGAAGCTGTGCTCCCCGACCTGACCGATGAGCTTGCCCCTGTAAGCATGTGGCCCGGGAGACGGGGTGGCAGGCAGGGCTGCTGAGGCGGACGAGCCCCGTGTCAGGCGAGGACTTCTCCCACCTGGGCTCGGGGGCTCCATCCTGACTGGCATTTTCTCCCTCAACAGATCTTTCTCCTCCGGTGGTTCTACTCCGCTTCGGACTACATCTCAGACTGCTGGGACAGCATATTTCACAACAACTGGTAGGAATATTGCTAGACTGAATTTCTTCCTCGTCCCTCCTCCTCTTCTTTCTTTCTTTCTTTCTTTCTTTCTTTCTTTCTTTCTTTCTTTCTTTCTTTCTTTTTCTTTCTTTTTTTTGGTGAGGGGAGGTCCCTATTTGAATTTCTTCTTCTCCATTGATTTGATAGTAGAACCACAGTTTTTCTCTTGAAAAGAGTCTAGGTTTCTTTGATTTCAGTGTCTATGCAACACAGGCAAGTGGAAGAATGTTTACACATTTTCTACAACTGGTCCTTTTTTCTTTTTTTTCTTTTTTTTTTTTTAAGATTTTATTTATTTATCAGAGAGAGAGCACAAGCCGTGGGGGAGGTGAGGCAACAGGGGGAGTGGGGCAGAGGGAAAGGGAGAAGCAGGCTGCCTGCTGAGCACGGAGCCTGATGCTATGTGGGGCTCAATCCCAGGACCCCGGGATCATGTCCTGAGCTGAAGGCAGTCGCTTAACCGACTGAGCCAGCCAGGCGCCCTTCCTCCCCACAGCCTTTTCTTTCTTTCAGTAACTTCATTTTTTACATAGTTGCTAATGGACCCTCTCCCCCTGGGCATGTCCTCTTCATCAGAGCACCCCTGGCACCCAGCCCAGGGCCTGACCCACATGGAGGCCAGTGCAGAGGTGTCCAAGCCAGTCGGTGAGCTAGCCAGACGAGGGAGTGCTATCCCACTCCCACCCCCAGTGATACTGTGAGCTCCCGAAGGGTAGAACCGCATCTCATTCATGTTTGTGATTCCTGGCACCCAGCACAGCTCCTAAAAAATAGCAGGCCTTTGATGCGTGTTTATGGGTGAATAAAATTTTAGAGCCCCAGTCCTAGACGGCACCGTGGAAGGTCAGTTTGTTCTTCCTCCTCCGCCCCCAGGGCCATGTCTGATTTATTCCAGCCAGGGGAAAAAAAAAATCAAAGGAAATAATTCCACAGACTTTTTAATCACTGAAACCATCCTTGACGTCAGAATGTTCTTTCACATTCACAATGTAAATCCTGTATTTCCTTCCACGGAACTTAAGCACAGCCTATTACATTGAGACAAACTTCTAGAATAAGCAATCTGAATGAAAGCAGTGAGGGAGGGCAGCCCGGGTGGCTCAGCGGTTTAGCGCCGCCTTCAGCCCAGGGTGTGATCCTGGAAACCGGGGATCGAGTCCCACATCGGGCTCCCTGCATGGAGCCTGCTTCTCCCTCTGCCTGTGTCTCTGACTCTGTGTGTGTGTGTGTGTGTGTGTGTGTGTGTCTCGTGAGTAAATTAATAAAAAAAATCTTTAAAAAAAAAAAAACAGTGAGGGAAAAGCCTCTGCTTCCCCCACCACCACCCTCACCCTCAAAGAAAAACCTTTATTAAATGAAACTAGAAAGTGTTTATTGATATGAAAGCCTTTCGGTTTGGGTTCTTGGTTTTGTTTGAGCCGAGGAGAAGAAACCTAATGTCATCATTGGACAGACCGCAGCAGCGTTTCTAGAGCTGACCAGAGCTTAACTTCGTTTCAGGCGGGAGATGATGCCCCTTCTCTCCCTGGTCTTCTCCGCCCTCTTCATCCTCTTCGGCACTGTCATCGTTCAGGCTTTCAGGTAAATGCCTCCCTGGCTTCTCAGAGCGACTTCTCAGGGGCGGGCCTCAGGCCTCGGGGTTGTTGGTACTATTTCTTTTATAAAACACCTCGTTTCTTACTTTAGCGACTCAAACGATGAGCGAGAGTCAAACCCTCCAGATAAAGAGGAAGCCCATGAGAAGGCCGGGAAGACCGAGCCAAGCTTCGCCAAAGAAAACAGCAGGTTGGGATCCCTGGGTGGCCCAGCGGTTCAGCACCTGCCTTTGGCCCAGGGTGTGATCCTGGAGTCCCGGGATCAAGTCCCACGTCGGGCTCCCGGGATGGAGCCTGCTTCTCCCTCTGCCTGTGTCTCTGCCTCCTCTCTCTCTCTCTCTCTCTCTCTCTCTCTGTCTATCATGAATGAATAAATAAACAAAAAAAAAAAGAAAGAAAGAAAACAGCAGGTCTCTCTAACCACACACCCACCCGCAACCCCACGGGGCAGGAGAGCCACAGGCGCGCAGTCAGATAGCGTGGCCTCCACGAACCTTGTAGATATGAGCACGCGGGTCACCTCCTCGTGTGTGACATGTGAGGGAAAAGTCAGCTGCTGGTTAGTGTTTCTGAGACCCTGTAGGCATCTAGACACAGGACCTCCTTCTGTTCTCCTCAGTACCTTCCGCCTCTCAGTCTCAAACTTCCTGATGGGGGCTGGAAGCAGAGCCCGTCAGAGATGCTAGACGAGCCAGGAGCAGAGAAGGCTGCAGCCCCATAACCGTGTGGACTACCTTCATCCTCCCCTAAAGCTGCTTCTACACCTACTGAACAGCAGCATGTGAAAAGGTCTTTATGGGCCCAGGACGCCAAGGGGGGGTCTAGAATATTAAATAACATAGCTAGTCTGGTTGGAGCATAGCATTTTCTTCCCCTTGTTTCTTTTCAAAGCAATGGCATTCTCCTGTCCTGATAACATCGTAATTCCTCACCTCTTCTCCACAGCAGGATTCCTAAGAAAGGCTTTGTGGAGGTAACTGAGCTCACAGATGTCACATACACCAGTAACCTGGTCCGCCTGAGGCCAGGCCACATGAACGTAGTCCTCATCCTGTCAAATTCCACCAAGACCAGCCTACTACAGAAATTCGCTTTGGAGGTCTACACGTTCACTGGGTAAGCTCGGGGGCGAGAGAGGGAAAGGAGAGAACGTGCACATTTGGGGGAGGAGGGGACCAGAGAATTATGTTCTTTCCTCCTTGACCATGAGGGGCTTTCTTCGCACATGCGGTGAGATGTTGGCCGTGGCCTTTCAAGCTCAGAAATCTTAGCCACCATTAGGGGGTCTTTCTCCCCCTGACTCCGTGTCCCTGTGCTTCCGAACAGCAGACCTTGACCTCAGTCCTCTTCCGTGAGCCTCTCAGGGAACTCTCACGCTAGCTCTCATGGGTTTTCCTGAAGCCAGACACCAAGAGTGACATAACTGGCACCCGGCAGGGACGGGGAGGGAGATGGGTGAGTGGAGCGTTACAACTGTTGCGGAAGCCCTTGCGTCCCACCAGAATCCTCCATCCTTTCTGTATTCGAGCCCCATCGAGCACAGAGCCTCCCCCTGGTGCTGGAGGTCTGACTGACGGGTTACGTCCCCTGCAGTTGAGTGTGCGGGCTCTTCCCTACATCTTCACTGTGTTCTTCCGACAGGAGTAGCTGCCTGCACTTCTCCTTCCTGAGTCTAGATAAACACAGAGAATGGCTGGAATACTTACTAGAATTTGCTCAGGATGCAGCCCCGATCCCCAACCAGTACGACAAGCATTTCATGGAACGTGACTACACAGGTTATGTGCTGGCTTTGAATGGCCACAAGAAGTACTTCTGTCTCTTCAAGCCCCAGAAGGCAGTGGAAGAGGAGGAAGCCCTGGGGTCGTGCAGTGATCTGGACTCTTCCCTCCATCTGGGCGACTCAAGAGGGAAATCCTCCTGCGGCCTTGGACCCAGGCCCATCAAAGGGAAGTTGAGCAAGTTGTCCTTATGGATGGAGCGCCTGCTCGAAGGCTCCTTGCAGAGGTTCTATATCCCGTCGTGGCCTGAGTTAGACTGAAGGAGCTCAAGGGAGACTTTAACTCTTCCGGCTTTTTAATAGGCCCCCCGGGAACAGGTCTTTTCAGGACTCAACCTATCACCACGGACAGAGAATAGATTCTAGATTATTCTTCCAGAACAACGGCTAGAAGAATCTTTCCTTTGTCCCGTTCTAACCTAGGAGTGAAAAACACCTCAAGCTGAATTCCCTAGATCGAAATATTTTCCTTTGGGTTTTTTTCCCCCTCGTTTGAATGCCGCACTATTTAAAGTAGACTGCTCATTCCCCCTTCCTTTGTCATCCCTGTCCCGTGCTCACGTCACCCTGCCCGGTCCTGTCCCTGTGCTGTGGGAGAAGCACAGGGCGCCCGCCTGCAACAGGAACCCCGCGAGCCTGGAGTGCTGGTGGGGTCCCCGCCCCCGCTGTGCTTCCGCCCGGCGCATGCTGTGTCAGTGGGACGGCCCGCAGCAGCTTCCAGGCCCTGCATCCTCATGGGGCCTGCTTCCAAGCAATCTCCCATTTGGTAGTTTTTCTGGTAGTCAGTGGCTAAAAAGTATATTTGGGGGGTATCCCCCTGCCAGCAATTTGCCAGCCACATTTAAAAAAACTAGGGATAAGTGGGGGTCCTGCGAGGGAGTGTGGTTTTCTTCCCGAAACAAGAGAACAGAGGGCTGGGTGGTGATGGAGGTGACCCCGTAGCGGCCCAGCAGCCGCCTGCCCCAGCGCTAAATGTAGCCCGGAACGGTCTGCTCCGCAAGAAGTACTGTAATGACTTTGAGCCATTTACGTGTATGTTTTCACACGCCTTTCTGCCTCTGTCAATTTTAGGGTATGAATCTTAGGAGCCATATTTGTAATCTTGTTCTCTGGACGTAGAGATAAGCTGCTATAACCCAGTAGATGTTAAACCGAAGACACCTTTTCCCTGCCTTCCCTGCCAGGAGTCAGGCTCGAGGAACCTCTTCACTCCAGTGGTGTCTCTTTAGTAAAATACCAGACATGTCTTTGTATCAAGGAACTTAAAAATTTCTCAGCAATTGTATTTTGAACACTGTTACCCCAAAAGTGCTGTAACTTTGAGCCCTCTTTTGTGACAAGCGAGCCAAGACTTGTTCTAGAACCCTGTTTGGCAAAAGGCTTCCTTTGAGCTTCTGGCCTATATCGTGGTATCTCAATTGCTTTCACTCTCAACTCCCAGCCGCCCTACCACTAACACGGTCCGATCTACCATCAGCACCCCAGCTTCCAGAACTCCAGTGCGCAGTGGAGCACACCTGCCAGTTAGAGAGTTTGCCTTTTTTTCTCTCTCTTTTTTTAAGGGCAAAACCACCAGTGGAGTTTGAGCAGCTTCAAAGAGTGGTCGGTTCAGATGTCAAAGAAAATTGCCCTTTTGTAAAGCAAAGTGTCAGAGTCGGTGATGGGACATCTACTAAGTTAGTATTTCTTTAATCATCATTGCTTTAAACTAAGCCATTTGGATCCTGAATAATCCAAATATTGAGCTACAGTGGCAAGTAATAAATTATTTAAGCCCAGGAATCCCTATGGTTTCCATGGAGTCTATAGCTTTATTTAAAAAAAAAAAAAGAAAGAAAGAAAGAAAAATCACTGCCAGGCTTCCCCCCCCACACCCCCACACCCCCACCACATGATCCTCTAAAAATTAGACACTTACTCTGAATGCCATGTCTCCTGGCACCTGTCCCAGGCAGGCGTGATTAAGGGATTCATTTGGCTCCTTGATGCACCAGCCTCAAAATTATTTTCTTGGTCTTTGATGGCCAAGTTGCTGATGTGAGTAGTATTTTGGTTCAGTGGTGGGTTTTTAATTTCTGGTACTAATGGGATCCCTGACCTTAATTTATGAAAACCAGCCCCCACCCCACCAGATTTGTTCATTTCAAAAATGTGTCTCATTAAAATAAAAAGCACCTTCAGACAGACAGCTGCACCCTCCATTTGTACTAAGAAAGGAAAGTGAGAATAGATAGGATTAAAAACATTCCTGGCGAATTTTTCAGTCCAAAATTTCTTCCACAGGTCTGTTCAGGGCTGGGAGAGATGTCCCCCAAGAGGACACTAGGAAGGTTCTACTTTACATTGAACATGGCCCTTGACCACCCAAGCCTTTCCTCCTGAATGTTTCCATGAATTTGTTTACTGTTGTGTCAAATGTATGAGCCATCGTCCTGCTCAGCCAATGCCACCGTCTCTCCTTCTCTTGTGTGGAATCACACAGACCTAATTTTGGTTTTAAGTGAACCTCCTGGTCTTTGAATATCTTGAGACTGACAGCATTGTTCTGTCTTTAGAAGTAAGCTCTTCTGATTGGTAGAGCCCACGCATCATATTTAGCAGATGGGGATGAAAACTGGCCTAAAACAAGTCTTTGTAGAATACACAACTACTTACAAAGTTGGGGTTTTTTTTGTTGTTTTTTTGGGGGTTTTTTTTTATCATCCAGGTGCTGGTGGCATAATTTGTGTAAGAGATTGTCAGGTCTGAGTCAGCAGCATTTCAGTGAGCAAGACTGCCCTGACCTCTGTTGAGGCACCATGGTCTCTCTCTGCCATCAGTTACCAACCCTGAAAATTTGGTCGTACTTTTCAAAGTAATGGGTTTATTTCCTCCTCATCCAGCACAGGCATGTTTTCCTGTTTTAAAAAGAAATGAAATCTGAATGTGTTTTTTAATTGACATGCTTTGTTTGGGAAAAGAGATGAGAAGCAAACACTCAAACTTTTTTCCCAAGTAAAATTCTTTAAATGCCGACGCAGACTATCTTTGCAGATGAAATATTGCTCACATCCAAATGCCTCACCTTGTCCCTTGAACACAAATGCAGTGTGGCAGCTGCTGAATCTGTCCGTTGAGCTTGTCGAGGAGGAGGATGGAGCTTTAGAGACCGATCTGAAAAGAAGGTGAATATTTTGCACTTTTGATACTCTTAGGAACAAATAACTTATTTGGCAAATGGTGTCTTTTTTATGTTGTTTTTGTTTTGTATTGTGAACAGGCACTGAAGCTGATGTTATTTTTGTTTTAAGAATATTACAGACTGGAAACAAATAAACTATTTTAACGTGTGATGATTACACGTCGCTCTTGCATTGGGAGGTGATGATTTGTGGACACCTTAGCAATGAAAGAATTTGCACATGACACACGCCTCAGTCTTCGCTGCAGATTTCAGGAGTTGCCGTCAGGGAGGATGTATCAGCTCCAAGAGGAGAGAATGCGAAACTGAGACGGGGAGTGGGTTAGGGAAGTGTCACCAAGGGCTCTTTGGAGGCCACCTGATGTCTGGCTGAAAAGACATTTCATGCACCCTCCTGGGCTTCTAAGTGGCAAGTTTCTTTATTAGGATCTGCAAGTTACTTTCATTCAAACTTTCTGTGTTCACAGTGGTCCTAAAACCCAGGTGCAGCCGTGAGTTCCTCAGGAGGAGCCACAGTGTAAAGGAAGAAACTAGAGAAATGCAGGATGTTTATACAGTATTATGTCACAGGGCTTTTTTATTCCATTTCTCCCAATTTTTAGATCATCTTTGCGAACCAAATGCTCCTTGGCTCCCTGCCCCCCCGCCCCACCCAATCCTCCACCATCTCATCAAAACAGCACAAGTACTTCTCTGTTTATAGTTGACTCAAACCCCACAGAAATATTAGCCGTTGGATTGGAGTTCTACTGAATGCCCTGATTTTACAGCCTCTAGGGACATTTCTCAGCAGAAAGTTGTACTGGCATAAACTCCTGAGTACTCAGAGTTGCCCAGGACTCAGCTTGCGCATAAATCCTTGAGAACTGTCATCAACACAGCCTGTTGTATCTCGAAGATTCCGAGGTTCAGACGACTGTCACTTTGGGGAGAGCACACAGCATCTCAAACAGCAGGTTAGCAGCCAGGAGGGCCGTGTTTCCTACAAAGAAACAAAACCTAAGGCTGGAGCCTCTCCGTACTCCGCCCTCTTCCCTTTCCAGACTCCCAGCCCACTTCCATGCTCTTCTCTGGGCCACCCAGCCACCCTGTGGATGTGCTTTCCCTGATACTCTCCATCAAGCATCATTCAGAAATAGTTTTCTGAAATTCAGACGGTTCTTTGTTCTACTCTGAAAACAGATTCACACCCCCCAAAGGAAAACCTATAGTAAATGGTGTCTTGTATTTAATGGCCTCCCCTCTGACGTTAATAGGCCCAAGTCTGTAAGCTTCTCTACGTTGAAATTATTGTGATGGCATCTGCTTCGAATACCTCTCCTAAACCACTTACACCTCGACAATTCACTTTTCAATGAAATATCAAAGGGGGATGGAACTATGCCACCCTACTAATAAACTGCAGGCTGGTGTTCTCTTCTGCTGCTGGGCGGGCAAACCAGTAACAGCCACCTCCCCGGGGTGTTGTTAATTAGCTCATGTTTGGAAGGTGTGCGGTAATAGGTTTATTTTCTCCACTGCAGAACATACTCCACAGGCTCCCGAGTTATACAAAAGGACCCATCCATCTTCTACTTACCAAGTAGATGAATATAATCTAAACTAGGAGCTGCCCACAGATCCTAGTATTCTCGTTTACTCACCAAAAGGATCGTAGGGCGGTGAAACTTCCACAAGGTCACAACCCACCACGTTCAGGCCTTGACAACCCCGGATGATTTCCAGCCCCTGTCCAAGACGAAGCCTGAGTTGTCCACAGCAGTAACCATCCACGAGGAAAAGCAACCACAGAGGTCCCAGTGGATCTCTCCCAACGCATGCCCACCCTTTGACTTGGAACTGTTGCTTTTCCTCAGTAAACATTTATCAACAGCGGGCACACAAATGGCCAAAGCACAGCCCCCATTCCCAAGGACTCCACTGTGTGTTGGTGAAACCAAGCAAACCAATCGTTTCAACGTCGTGCATTAAAGGCTTCTAGAAAAGCAAGTGTAGGGGAGCCTGGCTGGCTCAGTCAGTAGAGCATGCAACTCTTGATCTCGGGGTTGTGAGTTCGGCCCCATGTTGGGTGTAGAGATTACTTTAAAAAATAAAATCTTATGAAAAAAGTTTTTTAAAGCAAGTGTAGAAAAGTATACCATGAAACAGCCCAAAGAGATGGGGGAAGGCCTCCCTCTCCAAGATGGAAAGAGCCCAAGGAATAGACCAAGCAAATAAGTAGGGGAAGGGCAGCCCAGACAGACAGACACATGCAAAGTCACCAAGATGGAAAGAAATACCAGTAGTTAGATGTGGCCAGAAGACAGGATAAGTGAGGGGGATGGTAGGAAGAGGTCATTTTGGCTAAAAGAGTTTCCACTCTGCCGGTGAAAAGGCCAGAATGATAAGCTGAGGAATGAGGACTGCGTGTTAGAAATCTCCCTGAGGGGAACTGGCAGAGAATGGCCTTGAAGAGGCAGCTGCGAAAAGGCCCCTTTCTTAGAGGAGGTGAGATAACTGATCGAGTGGAAGTGCTCTTCACTCATTCACACAAACGTCCAGGAGTTCCTGCTCTGTGCGTCAGGCACTATCCTAGACTCCGAGGATAGGGGAGTAAATGAAAGAAAAGCCCTGCCCTCCCGGAGCTGGCCTTCCAGTTACAACCACCCTCCAGCTCCCGCCTGTGTTTACACTCAGCACACCTCAAGGGAGCTTTATTTGGATGTTTCTAAAACTCTTGAAGTTCCACGGTAGGTGGTTAATCCCATCATGAGCAACCCCAGAAAGCTAAGTCTCGTGTTTCTTTTTTTTTTTTTTTTTTTTTAAAGATTTATTTATTTATTCATTCAGAGAGAGCGAGAGAGAGGCAGAGACACAGGCAGAGGGAGAAGCAGGCTCCATGCAGGAAGCCCGATGTGGGACTCGATCCCGGGTCTTCAGGATCACAACCCGGGCTGCAGGCGGCGCCAAACCGCTGCGCCACCAGGGCTACCCAGTCTCGTGTTTCTAAGAGGGGATGCTGTAATGTGTCCCCAGGAACCAACCACAGGTGGATCAGGGGCTAGAAAGCTCCAACAACAGACTGTCATAACCCCGAGAGGAAACGAGAGTCCTCGCAGAGTCCTTGCCCACTCCTCACCCTACAAGAGTGGCCAACGTGCAGAAAGGCCTACCCGCGCCCCTTGCAAAACCCTGTCCCGACCCTGAAGACCCACCCGAGTCCTTGGAATCGTCACCCTCAGGAGTCGTTCCGGGTGGAACCGCCTCACCTGACTCGGGGTGAGCCCCGCAATTTCAGGTGTTCCTGTCCCTGGGGCGTAGGCAGGATCCAGGCCGTCGATGTCAAAGCTGATATAAAGGGGCTTGGCCCCCATCTGCCGCCTCACGTCTGCCATCAGCGGGACCAGCGACTTCATCCAGCAGTCCTCGGCCAGGACCACCCGGAAGCCCTGGCGGGGAGGGGAGCGGAGCGCTGGGCACACGGGACCCCGATCCCACCAGCAGGGAACCATCACCCCCACTTCACCGCTGAGTTAGGGAGGAACAGCAGGTGGGGAAGAAGCAACGAGTGAGTCAAAGCTGACGCCGGGGTCGGGCCACAGGGAGGCTCGGCCGGGGCAAGCTCCTGCGGGCGGCTCCGCACAGCGTGCAGGGCACCAGCCTCCCCACCCGGAAAGCGGGGGTCGGGGCGCCGGGGGCTCAGCCGTGGAGCGGCTGCCTTGGGCTCAGGCCGTCACCCCGGGGTCCCGGGATCGAGTCCCCATCGGGCTCCCCGCGGGAAGCCTGCTTCTCCCTCTGCCTGGGTCTCTGCCTCTGTGTCTTGAATGAATGAATGAATGAATGAATGAATGAATGATCTTCAAAAACAAAAGCAGGGGTCTTGGGTCTTTCCTGGTGGGATCTTGTCCTTCGTGGTTACCTGGAAGCCACCCTGCCGATCGGGGGTGAGGACAAGAACGAGAAAGGTGGCCACCGGCTTTGGGTTCAGACCCTTGCAGGCCTTTTCCCAGGCAGCCACCGCCCAGAGGCCGCTGTGTTCCCGCCTGTCCCCCCAGCCCAGCGATGAGAGGCCCCCTCAGCCTCACCAACTAACAACACCCTCTCTCCTCCACGCGGTCCTCTGGAGGCAAACTCGCCCCCCGCCCCCCAATTTTCTGAACATGGTCATCAAAGTTCCTGTTGAATCCACACCCGCCACGGAACAGGCACCAGAGAGAAATGCACTTTGCAGGCCGGGGGCACAGGAGGGCAGAGAAATGCACTTTGTCACCTGGCTCCGGCTGTATCTGTAGGGATCCAAGGTCGTGGCGGAGCCCCGGATGCCGACCTGCACCACGCGCTCGCAGTCCAGGAGGCCCTCGTCCACGCACCGGCGGAAGGGCGTCCCGTGATAGACCTTCTCTCCCAGGGCCTTGTCGGCCGTGTCCGTGTGGGCGTCCACATGCAGCAGCCCCACGGGGCCATGCCTGGTGACAACAGGCAGCTCAGGGGCCAGGCCTCCTCGGGGACCTGAGCACGGCCGCCCTCCGGGCCACCCGAACTTCCAAACCTGACAACTCATAGCCACGGGACACCTGGCATCAAGGACCAGCCTTGCTAGGGGTTTCTGTCCTCAAATCACTTAGCATCTCAGAATAATAAAGCCAGAGAAGTCCAGCAGAAGATGGGCACGCGCTTTGCTTTAGCTGCCAGCCACGACCTACCACCCAGAATTTTCTGCACTTAGAGATGGAGAGGCCCCCGGGTGGATAAGAATGAAGGACTGAGGCTCAGGGGAGCTTGCAGAACTAATCAGAGCCCCGCTTCTTCCCACTGTGGCACCAAGCGGCAGCTTCAACCCAGCTCTCTCTCCATAATCTCCGACGACCCCGCCAACCACCCAAAAGAAATACAATCTAAATCAATGCTAAGCAAGCACAGCTTCCAGAAAAGACTTGTACCCAGTACCCACCCACCAACAGCCACAATGCTACCCACATATCCTTCCCATATTCTGGATCTGCCAGCGCCTTGGCCCTTCTGCCTCTTTTTCAAACTAATTAACCAAAGTCAGTTAATCCCTGGTAGACCTTCTGCGACTGGAAAATCCATTCTCTCATTCTCTGGGAGAGGGGCCCTTTCAGGAAGAAACAGGGCCCTCTCCTCTGCAAGCCACAGCCTTGTGTATTTGGCCTTTGAGGCAAAACAGAAACTGAAGTGAACTGGGGTGGAGTGTCTCACGAGGGCCCCATCTTCCAAAAACAGAGACGAACGCTGAGCATGCACACCAGAGCAGAGCTAGGACAAGCAAGGGGAGCCACGAGCGTTGATAATAAGTGACTTGGCTCCCAGCTGCTGACTGACAGAGACACCTGGAGCTCGACCTTAATTTTGATCCACAGAAGCGACTCGGTCGGGAATTTCCTATCACCCCAGATAACCTGAGCCAGCAGACGTCACTTGATACCATCTAGCAGCAAACAACTCAGCTCCTGAATTTTGAAACCCTTGTGTACGCCCAGACACTTGAGACTTACTTTTTTGCCATCGCTTGCAATATAGGATATGTGATTGTGTGATCTCCGCCTGCAAAGAGGAAGAAGAAAATATCTGGAATGTGGATAAGATGAGAGGACCGTGTATTCGATAGAGCCATCTTCCACTGACCCAATGGTGCCACCCTTTCGATTAGACCGAAGAGCTATAACCTCACCTCCACGAGATCTTGTTCAGTGATATGAAAATGACCACTGGATGTTTGGGATTACATTGTCATTTAAAAGAGGAAAATGAAGTGCCTGGGGGTCTCAGAGGTTGAGCATCTGCCTTCGGCTCAGGGTGTGATCCCGGGGTCCTGGGATCAAGTCCCCCATTGGGCTCCCCACAGGGAGCCTGCTTCTCCCTCGGCCTGTGTCTCTACCTCTGCTCCTCCCCCTGCTTGTGCTCTCTCACTCTCTCTCTCTCTCAAATAATAAATGAAATCTTAAAAAAAAAAAAAAGGAAACAAAGCTTACAGGTAAAATGCCTGGAACAACTCTGTCCAATAGAACTCTCTGCAATGAGGGGCATGTTCTCTATCTGCACTGGCCAGCATGGTGGCCACTAACCACCTGTGCCTACTGGAATATAGCTCATGCCATGCAGGAACTGAATTTTTTATTTTATCTAATTTTAATTAATTCTAATTTTTTTTAACTATACGTGGCTAGTGGCTACTGTACAGGACAGCTCGGGCCTAGAAACGTATTACTATGATCACTATTAATAGCAATAATAGCTTACAATTATTGAAGCTTAAAATATGCAAGTCACGATGCCGGACACTTCATATGCACTTGCACTGTACGCCCCTCACACAAAACAATGAGGGAGATGCTGCTAGTGCTATTCCCATTTTACAAGAGAGGAAATGAAGCATAAATAGCTAGTGAGAGGTGAAGCTGAGATTTTCAAACCATGCCATCCAGAAATCACACTCAGCACCACGATGTTCTGCAGGCTCGGCCCTCTCTTTTGGCAAAAGCACCCTTGGATATTTAGAAAAAGGCCTGTGTCATTTTAACTATTTGTGAACTAGAAGAGAAAGAAATGTAAGAGTGGGGAGGAGGGGCTGGGGAGGACAAGGGGAAAGTTGTTCTATAGATTGATAGAGACCTTGATGAGGAGAAAACACCCCTTTGCAGCTCTCTCTCAAATAAACTCATTTTTAATGAGATGTCCTTGAGAGGCCCCTGGGTGGCTCAGTCAGTTGAGCGTCCAACTCTTGATCTCGGCTCAGGTCATGATCTCAGAGTTGTGAGATGGAGCCCTGAGTGGGCAAGGCTCTCTCTCCCTCTGCCCCTCCACCCCCCACCCTGATCTCCTGGTGTGCATGCTCCATCAAGCTTTCTGTCTTTCTCTCAAGAAAAGAGAAAAAGAAAGAAAAGAAAAGAAAAGAAAAGAAAGAAAGAAAGAAAGAAAGAAAGAAAGAAAGAAAGAAAGAAAGAAAGAAAAAGAAAAAGAAAAACATGTCCTTGAAATAGTTAAAAATTCACAACTGAGCTCCTATTGTAACCCTTCCCCCAGCCTGGAATCAAGGGATGGGACAAAGGTGAAGTAGGTAGAGGCACTTGCCAAATTTAAGAGACATGAAAAAATGCAGTCATTAATACAAATACTAATTTGCTGTAATACTTTTAAAAATCAAGGTCAATCCAAAAAAAATTCCATGATAATTTTTTTTTTTTAGATTTATGGATTTGTGTGAGAGAGCACGAGTTGGAGGAGGAACAGAGAAAGATGGGCAAGTGGACTCCATGCTGAGCCTAGAGTCAGACACAGGGCTCGATCCCAGGACCCTGAGATCATGACCTGAGTGGAAACCAAGAGTCGGATGCCCAACGGACTGAGCCACTCAGAGGCCCCTCTGTGACAAATTTTAAAGACAGGACCAGTAACAGTGCTATTCTGCACTATACTGGAGCCTGAGGCCAAAGAGAAACGTCCATCATATTTATTGTTGACCTTTTGGCAACCCCCCCATGATGAACCCCTCACTTGCCCCACCCTAGTCCATCGCTGTCAGTCATACTAGTCCAAAAATGAAAACATCCTCTCCCCAGGGGTTAAAACAAATAAATTAAAAACCTCCTCTTTCCCACTGTCTCCATACTCATAGTGGCTTGCCCTGAAGGAGCAGCTACACCCCGGCCCACAGTAAACGGACCCTCAGTGCAGAGCTGCACCTGTCTACGCAGATGCCATTACCCAAGGTCAGGGGAATACAACCAGCCGCTACAATTTTCTCATAGGCCTCTCGAATTAGACGGCAGCTGTCCTGAAGGTTGTAGAGATTGACATTCACGTCGCCTAGGTCTGCAACCATGAGGGACTGGAAGGGGAGGGCCCCCGTGCTAGGGTTGGCTGCCCGAAGCAGCACTGACTCTTCCCGGATCCGCCGGGGTCCAAATCTGGAAAAGGAAGAATCATCCCGTGAACCATCCCTAAAAGGTCGAGGTCCTGCCTAGGCCAGGATTTCTCCGCCTCTGCATTGCTCCCACTCCGGGCTGGATGCATCCTTGATGTTGGCGGGAGGGGGGCGCTATCGGGTGCCTTGTAGGATGTTTCCCCTGATGCCAGTAGCAAGCTGGGATAACCAAAAAGGCCTCCGGATACCATCAATGTCCCCTGGAGGCAAAATCACCCCTGGTCTCGAATCACTGATCCAGTCTATGTACTCGAAGAGATTAAAGGCACAGATTTAGGAGCCCGCCCATCACCAATTTACTAAATGGCATTGGATAATTTCTTAATCTCCATGAGCCTCAGTCTCCTAATTTCACAGATTACAGATTAGGAGGAATTGAGTGAGGTCATCTACGCAAAGCGCCTTGCATTTAGGAGACATTTAATAAATGGTGGCATCTATACTTCAGACTCTTAGATGTAAAGTGGCTGAGCTGAATCAGAAACAGCTGATGCTCCTTGAGTAAGAAAACAGATTTTACTTTGATCCTAGAAAAAACACTTTGGGGTGCCTGGCTGGCTCAGTTGGCAGAGGTAGAGCGTGGGACTCTTGATCTCGGGGTTGTGAATTCGAGCCTCATACTGGATGTAGAGACTACTTAAAAATAAGAAAATTTATTTAAAAAAAAAAGCCTTGTATATGAGCAATTCTTTATCAAGTGGCATCTAGATGGTTTGGGGAAGGAGCATCCAGTTTCCTCTGTTCTCAGAAATGATGTCCCCTGCCCCTGCAAGCCCAAGCCCCCATCCCAGGAGGCTCAGGAAGCAGTGCGTGGAGAAGGCTCCGGTCACCCACGGATGACACAGGTGTCGAGCCCCCCCCCCCAGCTCTGAAGCCCGCACCAACTGCCAACCCCACCCTGGGTGAGCGCAGGCACCTGTCCCTTTGTCTTCCGCCCCCAGTGGCCACGGGCGGTGCAGCCACGTGCCCCTAATCCTTGGGACCTTACCTGGCCCCAGGCCGGTTGGAGGTCCCAATGTCCAGGGGCACCCCGACGAAGGCGGCGTCCAGCCCCTCCGGGGAGGCTCGCACCGGCAGCCGCATCATGGAGCAGACGCCCACCGGCCGAGCCAAGAACTCGGAGCTGGGGGGCTGGTTCCGGGGCGCATCGGGGGACCCGCTGCTGGCGCTGCGGCCCGGGGGGCTGAGCCCCGAGGCAGGACGTGCACCCCCGCCGGCGCCCAGAGCCCGAGCGCACCCGGCCACCACCCGCCGCAGCATGCCGCCCGCACCCGGAACCCCCAGTGGTCACCTGCCTGCACCCAGCAGCCCCCGGTGCTCACCTGCCCGCACCCAGCAGCCCCGGGTCGTCACCTGCCCACACCCAGCAGCCCCGGGTGGTCACTTGCCCGCACCCAGCAGCCCCGGGTGGTCACCTGCCAGCACCCAGCAGCCCCGGGTCGTCACCTGCCCGCACCCAGCAGCCCCGGGTGGTCACCTGCCAGCACCCAGCAGCCCCGGGTGGTCACCTGCCCGCACCCAGCAGCCCCGGGTCACCCCCTGCCCGCAGCCCGCAGCCCCGGGTCGCCCCCTGCCCGCACCCAGCAGCCCCAGGTGGTCACCTGCCCGCACCCAGCAGCCCCGGGTCGTCACCTGCCCGCACCCAGCAGCCCCGGGTCGCCCCCTGCCTGCACCCAGCAGCCCCGGGTCGTCACCTGCTTACACCCAGCAGCCCTGGGTCGCCCCCTGTCAGCACCCAGCAGCCCCGGGTGGTCACCTGCCCGCACCCAGCAGCCCCGAGTCGTCACCTGCCCGCACCCAGCAGCCCCGGGTGGTCACCTGCCCACACCCAGCAGCCCCGGGTGGTCACCTGCCCACACCCAGCAGCCCCGGGTCGTCACCTGTCCGCACCCAGCAGCCCCGGGTGGTCACCTGCCCACACCCAGCAGCCCCGGGTCGTCACCTGCCCGCACCCAGCAGCCCTGGGTCGCCCCCTGTCCGCACCCAGCAGCCCTGGGTCGCCTCCTGTCTGCACCCAGCAGCCCGCGCTCAAAAAGCAGGTGGCCCCGGGAGCCGCCTCCAAGGGGCCGCTCTCTCCCCGCCTCCTGGACTCTGGCCTCGGGCGCTCTCGCCAGGCGCGGTCTCCCCACTATCTCCCCACTACCCTGCACCGCACCTGCCCGGTGCCTGCGTGCCCCAAATCAAGCCCTGGGCCCCTGCTTCTCCCTTCCAGAGTAATATCTTTAAAAGCCAAAAGACTTAAAGGGAAAAAAACTTTCTCTAAGGAAGAGAAATTGGTAATTCCTTTTTTTAAACAGATTTACTTATTTTAGAAAGAGCTCGGAAGGAGAGGGGGTGGGAGGGGCAGAGGGAGGAGAGAGAGAAGCAGACTCTGCACTGAGCCCAGAGCCCATGGAGGGGCTCCATCTCACACCCTGAGATCATGACTTGAGCGGAAATCAAAAGTAGGATGCAACCCACTGAGCCACACAGGCACCCCTATAAATGCATTTAAAAAAATAATATAGAGTGGTTTTTTTTTAAGATTTTTTATTTATTTAGTCATGAGAGACACAGAGAGAGAAAGAGAGAGGCAGAGACACAGGAGAGGGAGAAGCAGGCTCCAAGCTGGGACTCAATCCCGGGACCCCGGGGTCACGCCCTGGGTGGAAGGCAGGTGCTAAACCGCTGAGCCCCCCTGGCGTCCCTAAAGTAGGGTCTTTCTAAATAACCTTTTCCAGCAGGGCTCCAAGACCACTCCTAGTGAAGGTCCCACTCCAGGGAGTCCCTAATCTGCACTCCTCTTTATGTCTAACCCCCCAGGGAAAGGAAAAAAGTAATTTGTGATGAGGTTATGTGAGCCATGAAGTGGTATTATACACTTTTAATCTCTGGAAGTTGAGATTGAATGGAAAGGGTCCGAGTTTGCTTTAAATTGTAACTTTGACATGAAAGTTGCACCTTAAACCCCACACCACCCAGCCCCCGCTGTGCAGGATGGGGGCAAAGTTTCCTAAAGGTCAATAATGCGCTTTCAGTGCTGAAAGAAACTGCAGAGCATTTTCCAGAAATTAAACAACAATCCCTCAGCATCCCTACGTGCAGATTGTACCACTATATCTTTCACATGGCTTGTCCCAGATGATGGGGGGAAACAGAGGCAGGAGAGAAATTATTAAATTGCCTTCCTACCTACAGCCCAGGGACAAGTCCTTGAAACAGGCAGAGGGACATTCCACTAGGGACTCAGCTGCCTTGAGATTCATACTTTGCTAAGGGCAAGAGGCAATCTTGACCCAACCCCCAGGACCCTGTGACTCTAACATATAAAGATTCCTTTGGAAACTTCCTTTATCTCTACTCCCCAAGATACTTGTTGGCGATCATCCCCCAAGCACATGACCCACCGATACACATCTGAAGGGTCTCATGACTCAAGTTCTATTAGCCGGTAATAAGTGACCTTTCCCCAACAATAGCCAACCCCCTCAAGGTCCTCGAAACCTTATTTCCAAAATTCCTTAGAGACTCACACGCTCCCTAACTCCCCCCAACTTGACAGTCTATAATGGGCCCCTCCTCGTCACCCCAATGTAGCTCTTTCTGCCCACGGGTCCTGTCCCTGTGCTTTAATAAAACCACCTTTTTGCCCCAAAGATGCCTCAAAAATTCTTTCTTGGCCATCAGCTTTGAACCCTAACGTCTTTTCCTACACCATTGGACGTATCGTTTTCTTACCTCTTGGTTTATTCTTTCATTCTTCTCACAAATATTTGAGTGCCTACTGCATGCCAGTCACTACATGGCAATAACTCCAACTTCTTCCCATTTTTCCCTACTGCTGAACACGCCCTTCCTTTAAACCTTCCATGGGGGGTGGGGGGCACCTGGGTGCCTCAGTCGGTGAAGCAGCTGCCTTTGGCTCGAGGCATGAGCCCAGAGTCCTGGGATTGAGCCCCACATCCAGCTCCCTGCTCGGTGGGGAGCCTGCTTCTCCGTCTCCCTCTGCTGCTCCTCCTGCTTGTTTTCTCTCTCTCTCTGTCGAATAAATACATAAAAATATTTTTTAGGGCAGCCCGGGTGGCGCAGGGGTTTAGCGCCACCTTCGGCCCAGGGCGTGATCCTGGAGACCCGGAATCGAGTCCCACGTCGGGCTCCCGGTGCATGGAGCCTGCTTCTCCCTCTGCCTGTGTCTCTGCCTCTCTCCCTCTCTCCTCTCTGTGTTTCTCATGAATAAATAAATAAAATCTTTAAAAAAAATATTTTTTAAAAATTCCTAAACCTTCCATCAGGCGTGCCCTCCTGCTCTCCTGACAGCTCCTTCTCTGATGGCAATCTTTCAATATCAAGGTGACGATGTTCACCTGGAGGCAGGTAGTTCACAGACCAGATCCCAGCCACGAGGTTCCAGTTGCTCACTTTCTGACTCCCCACCCGGATGTCCTGACAGCCCCTCAGTGGCCCGTGGTTCAGCCTTTTCCTTGATCCTGCTGTCTGCCCCATCCTTTGGTAAGTCCTAGTGGTCTCCTGCCTGCAAGCCCCCCACTCGCTCCCTCTGCTGTTCCTGTGGTTCCCGTCCTCCCACCCCAGCTTTCCTTTGGTGTCTCCACTCTCCCAGCAGATAATGCTTCCTCGAAGCCAATCCACTAATTCCCTTTCCCAAAACACACCTTTGTGCACTTGTCCCTTGAGCCATCGTTCACCTTACACAGCCCTCACTTTCTTGCCTCCTGTCCTTTGCTCATGCCATCTCCTCGCCTGGAAGGTTCTCTCCCACGACCCCCATCTCCACGTGTCCCATGTTCCACGGAAGCCCACCCTCAAAAACTCTCCCTCCCTCTCTCTGGAACTCTTAAAACTCTCAAAATTCTCACAGTTTTCGATTGGAGACAAATACAGGAGCTGGGATCAGAAAAAAATAAATAAATCCTAGCTCCACCATCCGTGTAGCTCAATTACGACGTACGGCAGCAGAGAAAACCCACTTGCGTTCCCTGTGGGTTTGGGGCAATAGCTCAAAGTAGCTCCCCGTCCAGCACAAGGTCTCTTCGAGGTTTCATGCCTCATCTTGCAAACGTGTGCCATTTCATTCAGTTTCATAACACGTGTTTATAGTACCAAAGAACATTTGATCTTATTTACCAGTTAAATGCTTCCCCCCGATTTTTAAGAAAAGCTGTCACTCCAATACCTGACATTGTTTAAACTAGCACACCCGTGTGTACACCCCTGAGGCACCCAGTCGCGGGGAGCGTGGACTTAGTACATCAACCTGAGCAATTCACCCTTTTGAACCTATTTCCTATTCTGTCAAATGGAATGATAATCCTTTCTGGTTGTTCTTATGAGGATTGAACAAAGTCCACCGTGAAGAGCACCGTGGAACCAAAAACTGGTAAATACTAGGTAGTGTCATCATCTTATGTTTTATTTTGTCTACTGCAGAGTTTCTTAAGCAGTGATCATAGCACAGTGGCGTTTGCAGCTGGGTTACGGGAGGAGGGGGAGACATAACATAAAGACCCCGTGGTCCTTGGGGCCACCCGAGGCCAGTCACGTCTGGGTACGTGCAGGTCATGCCCCTCGGAGTCTGACATCCTGCTCTGTGGTCCCCACAAGGAGGCAGCAGGATTGGCAGCATTTGCTGCTTGCCATGCATTACCACCCAGACTCAGAGGCCAGCAGCAGGTGCACTGCTGCCCGTTGGGGAGGAGGGCTCGGGGCCCTGCTAGAGGAGTTGGCTTCTAGCGACCCAAGGAGGACGGGCAGGAACCCAAGGTGCAGCCAGTCAGAGGAGGAGGAGCAAGGAGACTGGCTGGGAGATTTGGGCCAGAGCAGCCCCAGACAGCTGACCTACATCCATCTTCCCTTAGTATCAGATTATCTCTATTTTTGACTGATGTCCAAACAGGGTCCAAGCTAACTTCGGAGTGACTGCTTGAACAATGCTCATGGCAGGGTGGTTTTAGAAATATTTAACATCTGAGATGACACAGACATTGGCCAATCAGAGCAGATGCCAGCAGGCCATAAACAGTGCATGCCAGTGCGTACCAAGTGGATATTTTAAGTATTTGTTCTGAAGGCGCGTGCTTTAAATCAGAGCTGTCATTATTTTGAAACGCTTGACGCGAAAGAGTGTGATGGGATTCAAAACCCATTGGTATCACAAGAAATTTCAGTTGCGTAACTACGAATGAAAGAAAAAGAAGACGCTGCTATAAATCCAACTTTTGTAAATTTTTAATATTAAAATTTTACTTTTTTATCCCTGAGTTTCCAATTGTTCGTGGCTATCAAGAACTTGAAGAGATCCTTTAAAAAAAAAAAAAGATTTATTTATTTATTTATTTTTAGAGAGAGAGCACACAAATTGGAGGGGGGGGGTTGTTAAAGAGAGGGAGAGAATCTCAAGCAGACTCCCCCACCAGGCTCAGAGTCCAACACGGGGCTCCACATGGAGCTCAATATGAGACTCTAGCTCACAACGTGCCAGCTGAAATCAAGCTGGATGCTCAACCGATTGAGCCACCCAGGCGCCCCTTGAAGGGATCCTTCTCGAAAAGTCTTGGTGGTTATTGTATATAGCCAATTCAAACACAAAACCTGACAATAAAAAGTCATATTCACAGAGGAAAGCTAAAATTTTGAAAATACTTTATTTGGAAATTTTATGTAAGTCCAACATTTAATGCTGCCTCTAATACTTTTATTTTTCAAATCAAAATTACATAATATATAGAAAAGATTTTTTTTTTTTTTACCAAATCCCATACAGATTCCTAAATCCACTCCTCACCATCCACGCTTACCTCAATGGGACGTACGAATTGTATGATTTTTCTACATGTGCCATGACAGGAAAAAGATTCCAAAGCACCATTCTAGTAACCTATAAGTTCCAATATGTGTTTTGTCCTTCTGGCCAGCGTCTCATTGCAGTGCCTCAAAAAACAAGTAACAGAATAAATGGTGGGTGAGTGAGTGAATGACTGAACGGATCTTCTGGAAGCTGTGGAGGGCAGCTCTAGGCTGATTACTATTTCAGCCAAAAAGCTACGACGGCCAAAGAACAGGAGGAAAACGCTGCGTACGTTTCAGCTGTCTGCATGGATTCCCTTTGGCCTCACAAATGATAAAAGGGTTCCACAGAAGGAGTCAACAAACTTGTCTGTGCTTGCAGAGGCTCAGGAATAATCAGGCATCAGCTCCAGCCTGCCTGACACACCTGGCCGGGGGCTTTCTTTACTCACTGTTACCCAGTTACACTTCCTTGTCCCCTGGCCCTGAAGAAAAATAGATATTTTTGAGCATGTTCAGAATATTTTCTTTCAATCTCGTCCAACTGCCCACTTTTTATTTTACCTACAAAGTTACACGCCCAACAATGCATCAGGGATACTTAACACACTCACATGGAGTTACCTCCAACAGTAGCATCATTTTTGTTTAATAATATCACATTTATTTTTTTCTAGTGCAATTTTCTTTTTTCTTTTATTATTTTATTTTTTAAGATTAATTATTTATTTATTCATGAGAGACACAGAGAGAGAGGCAGAGACACAGACAGAGGGAGAAGCAGGCCCCACGGCCCACAGGGACCCCACAGGGAGCCCAATGCCGGACTCGATCCTGGGATCTGGGATGACGCCCTGAGCCAAAGGCAGACCCTCAACCATCAAGCCACCCAGGCGTCCTCCTTTTCTTTTTTTAAATTTAAATTCTATTAACTAACAAATAATGTATTATTGGTTTCAGGGGTAGAGGTCAGTGACTCATCCGTCTCATATAACACCCAGTGCTCATTATATCACGTAACCCTCCTTCATGCCCGTCACCCAGTTACCCCATCCCCCTATCCTGGTCCCTCCAGCAACCCTCAGTTTGTTTCCTATGATTAAGAGTTTCTGGGATGCCTGTGGGGCTCAGCAGTTTAAGCGCCGCCTTCAGCCCAGGGCGTGATCATGGAGTCCCGGGATCAAGTCCCACATCAGGCTCCCTGCATGGAGCCTGCTTCTCCCTCTGCCTGTGTCTCTGCCTCTCTCTCTGTCTCTCATGAATAAATATATAAATAAATAGAATCTTTAAAAAAAAGTTTCTTATGGCTTGTCTCCCTTTCTGATGTCATCTTATTTATCCTCTCTTCCCCTATGATCCTCTGTTTTGTTTCTTAAATTCCACATATGAGTAGTATCATATGATAATTGTCTTTCGCTGACTGACTTATTTCGCTTAGCATATTACACTGGTTCCATCCACGTTGTTGCAAATGGCAAGATTTAATTTTTTGGTGGCTGAATAGTAATTATATATATATATATATATATATATATATATATATATATATACTATAAATATCTATCACATCTTCTTTATCCATTCAACTGTCGATGGACATGTAGTCTCTTTCCATAGTTGGCTACTGTTGACATTGCTGCTATAAACATTGGGGTGCAGGTGACCTTTCAGATCACTACATTTGTATTTGGGGGGTAAATACCTAGTAGTGCAATTGCTGGGTCATAGGGTAGCTCTATCTTCAACTTTTTGAGGAACCTCCATACTGTTGTCCAGAGTGGCTGCACCCTCGTGCACCAACAGTGTTGGTGGTTCCCCTTTCTCTGCATCCTTGCCAACACTTGTTGTTTCCCGACTTGTTCATTTTAGCCATTCTGACCAGTGTGAGGTGGTATCTCACTGTGGTTTTGATTTGTATTTCTCTGATGCTGAGTGATGTGGAGCATTTTTTTCAAGTGTCTGTTGGCCGTTTTTCATGTCTCCTTTGGAGAAATGTCTGTTCATGTCTTCTGCCCATTTCTTGATTGGATTATTTGTTCTTTGGGTGTTGAATTTGATGTTATTTATAGATTTTGGATACTAGCCCTTTATCTGATAAGATGTTTGCAAATATCAAAAAAAAAAAGATGTTTGCAAATATCTCCTCCCATTCTGTGGGTTGTTTAGTTTTGTTGACTGCTTCCTTTGCTGTGCAAAAGCTTTTTATCTTGATGAAGTCCCAATAGTTCATTTTTGCCTTTGTTTCCCTTACTTTTGGAAATGTGTCTAGCAAGAAGTTGCTGCGGCCAAGGTCACAGAAGTGGCTGCCTGTGTTCTCCTCTGGGATTTTGATGGATCCCTGTCTCACATTTAGGTGTTTTATTCATACTGAGTCTATTTTTGTGTATGGTGTAAGGAAATGGTCCAGTTTCATTTTTCTGCATGTGGCAATGGCATCATTTTTCAATCTCAAAAATAATATGTACTATTTGAACACGAGATTGGCTGTTTGGTCTATTCGGCTTATCAGAGAGACATCTGGAGCCTGATTAATCTGACCACTTTTATCCAAATAAGTGGCCCACTCAGTCTCTCTCTAGTCCAAAAGAGCTTCCTGGGGCAAGAGAAAGGGAGAGAAGAGCATGAATTTATCTAAGCAAAGACCCACCCAGTTAAGGCTTAAAGATCACCTCATGCAGTTTCAAAGTCAAGCCAGGAGAGGGCATAGAAAACTTCTATTTGATCATCTAGCAAGGAAGAGGAACTTCAGGAAATGGACAGAGGGCTTCTTCAATCTTCCATCAGGTGACAGACATAGAGTCCAGGTCATTTAGTCGGTCTGCTTTTATCAGGCCACAACGGGTTTTTTTGTTTTGTTTTGTTTTGTTTAAAAAAGAATTTATTTATTTAAAGCGCAAGCGGCGGGAGGGGCAGAGGCAGAGGGAGAAAAGAAACTCGAGCAGACTCCACGCTAAGTGTGGAGTTGGTTGCGGGGCTTGATCTAATAATCCCAAGACCATGACCTGAGCTGCAATCAAGAGTCAGACGCTCAACCAACTGATCTTTGCACCATTTAATTCTTTCTAGAAGAAAATGTTCAGACTTCTTCAAGCCCCAGCCAGTTTCCTCTGCATTTCTTTTAGCAAAGAAAAGAGGCAGTCCTCCTTGGCTCTCTCAGGAAGTCAGCTGCTTCTGAATAGCTCTCCTTTGCCTGCAAAGTGGAGCCTGTAGGAACTAACCTCTCCTGACTCGCCGGTGATGATGCACAGCTGAAAGCACATCATGAACTTGGTCCTTGGTGGGGACGGCATTAGAAAAATGCAGGGGCTGATTATTAACTGTATATAAACTATATACTCTGGGCAAATCTGACTCAAGTTACTAGTGAGACTCAATACCCAGTAATTGAAGACTAAAGGGACTGTAGCTAAAAACCGAGGTTCCAGGGTGACACGAAGCTTAGGGACGCTTGGGAAAATGGTGTTTAGACAAAGCCATCTGTAAGTCGTCTCATGGAAGGCAATTCATTTTTTAAAAGATTTTATTTGAGAGAGAAATAGGGAGAGAGAGAGCATGAATAGAGGGGACAGATAGCAGCAGGCTCCCCGCTGAGCAGGGAGCCCGATGTGGGGCTCGATCGCAGGACCCGGGGATCATGACCTGACCCGAAGGCCGACGCTTAACAGACTGAGCCACCCCTTATGCAGGGCAATTCACACCAAGAGAACATCATTATACATGCCTGGAGGTTAAGTATCATTGCTTGAAGTACAGATAACGATCTCATACAGCAAAGCGCAGATGATACAATGTTTCCTGCAGTATCATAAAGTCAACGGGATGATAAAGTATTTGTTCTGTTTCATTATGATTTACTTTTCCATCCCAATTTCTTTCTAAATTCGACACAATGTATTTTTTCATTTGTCTTTCCAATTATCCTATAAATAAAATATTTATATTTGATAAGGAAAACTGAAGTGCTAAGCCAGTGATGTCACTCACTATGTATTGTAAGGCCACATCCTCCCCAGGATCCAGGATTAGAGATGGTCTTACCTGTTCAAGGTGCAGTCAGGGTAGCTGAGAGGGAGTGAGGCTCATCATTTATTGGACAGTTAGGAGGATTTTTAAAAATTCCCCTGGGGATCCCTGGGTGGCTCAGCAGTTTAGCACCTGCCTTCAGCCCAGGGCGTGATCCTAGAGTCCCAGGATCGAGTCCCGCATTGGGCTCCTGCAGAGAGCTTTCTTCTCCCTCTGCCTGTGTCTCTGCCTCTCTCTCTCTCTCTGTGTGTCTCATGAATAAATAAAATCTTTTTTAAAAAATTCGCCTGAATTGACATCCTTCCCATAGCTGCTATCAAAATAGTTTCAGAGTTCCACTTTTGATACCTAAGATCCAGTTTCCAAATATTCACTTCACTACTTGAACCTGGTTTCTGAAACAATAGAGACTGGCTAAATAATTTCTTAGAGCAGACTTCAAAGACCAGAGCAAGAACAAAATTCAGGCTTTCTGATTTTTTTTTTTTAAGATTTTATTTATTCATGAGGGACAGAGAGAGAGGCAGAAGGAGAAGCAGGCTCCATGCAGGGAGCTGGATGTGGGACCTGATCCCAGGACTCCAGGATCACGACCCGAGCCAAAGGCAGACGCTCAACCACTGAGGCACCCAAGAGTCCCTACACTTTCTGATTTCTAACCTAATATCATGTTCACTGCCTTGTGGATGGGTCAAATCGACCCTTTTTCTCTTGGTGTCACCCTTGATTTGATTTTCTCTCTAAATTTTAGATCTTCTTATCTTTTTTTTTTTTATTGCAAGAGCAATACATGTGTATCATACAAAGTGAGAATCCATCATGGTCTACCCCCACCCAATCAAGGTTGTATTTCAAGGCACAGAAGGCTTTTGAAAAAAAATCAAAACTGGGTTTAGCTTATATAAAGTGGTTGGCAACTTCCTTTTTTCACCTTAAAATGCCTTGGAAATCTTCAAGATGAGCTTTTTAAAAAACAGCTCTATTTAGGGGCATCTGGGTGGCTCAGTCAGTTGAGCATCTGACTCTTGATTTCACCTCAGGTAATGATCTCAGGGTCATGAGACTGAGTGTGGATCTGGATTCAGGGGGAGTCTGCTTCTCTCCTTCTCCCTCTCCCTCTCCCCCTCCCCCTCCTTGCACACACACATTGTCTCTCTAAAATTAATAATTTTTTTAAAAAAATTGCTTCATTGAGGTGTGCTTTATATACAAAACTCACCTATTTTTAAGTGTACAGTCCAATGATTTTTTGTAAACTTATGCAGCCATCACCATAACCCAGTTTTAGAATATTTTCCTCATCCCTAAAAGTTTCCTCATGCCTGCAAATAAGCTTTTTTAAAGGGTGCGTTTTTTGTGGATAATTACAATCATGAATAACAAGTCCCAGAAATTTCCATTTTGCCGAGCTTTCACTTGCTGCTGGCAGGCAAGAAGAAAATTGCAAAAGCCCATCAACAAATGTTGGAAGAAAACACCATAAGCTGACCGACAGCTGTTTGCTCAAAATAGTTTATTCATCCACTCCAGCTTTTACTCAGTGTCAGCCAAGTAGCAGGCTATTGGTTAAGTCTGTAGGGCTATAAAGACAGATAATAGCTGTCTTCTCCTGGAATAAATTGGGTGTGAGTTCAATAGCATGCAACCTAAGAGTTCCAAGATTCAATGGTTTTGAGACATAAAAGTGTTCCAGATGGGTGTGATATTTGGACTTCCAGAAGTCATGATAGAGAAACGATAGATTCCCCTTCCCACCTAAAACAACCAAAAGAGGACAAAAGATAAGAAACAATGGTTTTCAATACACTGGACATAAAGCCACAAAGGATAATAATGCCTGATAAAGGACAACAGACAGTGTGAGCCCTAATACTTGCATTGGTTTACTACCTTGAGCTTATGGGCTACAGTGCAGGGAAGGAAAACTGAGGCAGAGCTCAGTGGAGTCCCTGAGTTGTGAATACAGAGCTGAGAGTTCAGGGTGATCAAGGCAGCTAGAGTTTACAGGACAGAGTACCAGAGAGGAGACATGGACATGGACACACACACACAGGGAGAGAGAGAGAAAACCCCAGAGATCTGTAGAGGGCCCTCTTCTGGTATTCACTGAGTCCTGTGTAGGGCATTGAAGTAAAACTATCCGAGGCTGGGGAAAGAACCACATGAAAAGATTAGAGGAAAATGTGCTTCATGCACCCGCCAGGCTGGGAATAGTACCCTGTTCCCAGTAGCCAGATTAGAAAAACTCATAATTTATGGGGCCTCAGGAAGAATAGTCATGCCTCAGAGGGAATAATCAGCCCCGGAGTTGGCACTGCTGTTGTCCTAACAACTCTTTTTTTTTTTTTTTTAAGATTTTATTTATTTATTTATTCATTAGAGAGAGAGAGAGAGGTAGAGACACAGGCAGAGGGAGAAGCAAGCTCCATGCAGGGAGCCTGATGTGGGACTCGATCCCGGGACTCCAGGATCAAGCCCTGGGACGAAGGCAGGCGCTAAACCGCTGAGCCTGAGCCACCCAGGGATCCCCTTCTTTTTTTTTTTTTTTTTTTAAGATTTTATTTAGGTCCTAACAACTCTTAAAAGCAAAATCCCAAAGAATCAAACTGTTTCCAAGTAATTTAACTGCACTCCAGAAAAAAGTTCCAGATTTACAGGAATTCAAAAATATCCAGCACTAAACGCGGTAAAATTCACAATATTTGGCATCCAATCATAAATTACCAGGCAAGTAGAGAGACAGGTAAATAGGGCCCATAATGAGGACACAAACCAACCAATGCAAATGACTGGAACGTGACACACGGTATAATTAGCAAAGACATAAAACTATTATTATAACTGTATTCTCTCTCTTCAAAATATTCTTTTTAAAGATTTTATTTTTTCATTCATGAGAGACAGAGGGAGGCAGAGACACAGGCAGAGGAGAAGCAGGCTCCACGCAGGGAGCCCCATGCGGGACTCGATCCCAGAACCCCGGGATCACTACCCGAGCCAAACGCAGACGCTCTACCACTGAGCCACCCAGATGCCCTTCTATCTTCAAAATATTGACCAAAGTCATGAGAAATCTAAAAAAGATTATAACTGAACTTTTAGACCTGAACTACATACAATTCCCAAACCCACTACAAGTATTTCTGGACCGAAAATGCTGAACAGCAAAAAAAACTGCCACTGTTACTAGAAATCTCAAATATAGGCCTTAAACAAAAAAAAAAAAGACAAACATATAAACGTGTTTTTTTTTCTTTAAGTAATGTCTACACCCAGGACCCGCCCAAGATCTAGAGTTGCATGCTCCACCCACTGAGCCGGTCAGGTGTCACACAAAGATTTTTTAGGGAAATTTTTTTTTTTTTAATGGAAATCTGTTATCAAGGCAGTGTTTTCAGTCGAGACGCATTCCTAGTACACGGAGTCCCACTGCCCGTTTCCTTTCTCCGGCCAAAGCGACAAGCCTAAGCCCGGACCCAGGGCGCCAGGAAGCTGCAGGAAGCCACCCCCGCCTGGGACTGCGAGCGGCCCCGGGGCGACTGAAGCCGGGGCCACCCAGATGCCCGAGGAGCGCGAGCCCGTCCGCCCGCGGACGCCGGGACACCCGGGCTGGGGCCGCGCAGGGCGCCCGGGACAGGGGACCGCCACGCCGCGGCCGCCGCGACACGCCCCCGCAGGCTGCAGCGAGCCCAGGAGCCTGGCCCAGCGCCACGCGCCCCAGGTCACCTCCCGGGATGAGCCCGGCTGGGGTCGCCTAGCAACCAGGGGCGGCGCGGACGCCAGGCATTGGCCCGCGCCGCTCACGTGACCTGGAAACCCCGCCCCCTAGGCGAGTTTGGCGCAGGCGCGTTTCCGCCAGAATCGGGGACCGCGGCGGTGATGCTGCGGGAGGAGGGCTGCCCGGGGCTCCGTCCGCGGCCTCCACGGCGTGACCGCGGGGTCACCAAACCGGCAGCGGGGGCCTTTCCGCACCGGCGACGGTGACGCGGTATTAAATGCGCTCGGGAGGCTCGTTTGGTCGTGCAGGAGCATTTCCTGAGGCTGGAGACTGGCTCGGTGCAGAAGTCGGCCTCCTGTGGGCACAGAAAAAGCTGTGCGAAAATTGCAATATTTATTTATTTATTTTTGCAATATTTAATAAGGGGTAGAATTTAGGACTATAAAGGGTGTTGAGTTGGGCCATGCACATGCAGCACTGGCTAGAGGAGAGGCCCTGCATCTGGGGTAAGAGGCGTCTCTCTGGGGGGTGGAGGGTTCTGTCTTGCTGAGGTGGTTGTTGGAAAGGTGCAGCCTCCGCTGTGAACTGAGAGACCGACCCAGCTTCTCATGAACGGGGTCGGGGGGGAGGGCAGAGGCTGGTTATGCACAGGTCAGTTCATAAAGTCGAGGTCCCCCCCCCCCCCCGTGCAGGCCAGGGTGTGGGGGCCCCCCTGCCGCAGGCCTGCGAGGCCTGGCCCAAAAAATGCCCCATATGGAAGGGATTGGAGGAGACTATTGGGACGGCCCGGCTTTTTTTTTAAACTTCCAGGAGGTTGGGATCCCTGGGTGGCGCAGGGGTTTGGCGCCTGCCTTTGGCCCAGGGCGCGATCCTGGAGACCCGGGATCGAATCCCATATCGGGCTCCCGGTGCATGGAGCCTGCTTCTCCCTCTGCCTGTGTCTCTGCCTCTCTCTCTCTCTCACTGTGTGCCTATCATAAATAAAAAAAATAAATAAATAAAAATTAAAAAAATAAATAAATAAACTTCCAGGAGGTTGTTGGCGATACTGTTCTTTCCTTTTAGTAAATTCCACGCTGGCGAGCAAGGGAGCTTGAAGCACTATATACACTCTGCTCTACTGACACATACCTTGTGGCCATCCTTGATTCCTCTTTTTTTCACACCTTGTAGTCAGTGTGTCAGCGAGTCCTGCTGGTTCTTCTTCTTCTTTTTTTTTAATATTTTATTCATTCATTCATTCATTCGAGACACAGAGAAAGAGAGGCAGACACACAGAGGGAGAAGCAGGCTCCATGCAGGGAGCTCGATGCAGGACTCAATCCCAGGACCCCAGGGTCACGCCCCCCCAAGCGGAAGGCAGATGCTCAACCACAGAGCACCCCCCAGGCGTCCCTGTCCTGTTGGTTCTATCTTCTATCTTCGAAATGAATTCAGACCCTGACAGTTTCTCACTTTGTGCTGGGCCACCACCCTGCTCAGATCCCCCATGGTCTGTCACGTGGGTTATCTCTAGTTCCATTGATGGTTCTAACCAGTCCACTCCTGCCTTCCTCCACAAGTCTGCCAAAGTGATTTTTTTCTCTCTTTTTTAAAGATTTTATTTATTTATTTATCTATAAGAGACAGAGAGAGAGAGAGGCAGAGACACAGGCAGAGGGAGAAGCAGGCTCCATCCAGGAAGCCTGACGTGGGACTTGATCCTGGGACCCCAAGACTGGGCCCTGGACTGAAAGCAGGCACTAAACTGCTGAGCCACCCAGAGATCCCCCAGATTTTTTTCTTTTAAGTAAGTTCCGCACCCCACCCTAGGGCTCGAACTCACCACCCTGTGAACAACAGTCACACGCTCCACCGACTGAGCCAGCCAGGCGCCCCAGCCAAAGTGATCTTTTGACGTGCATTACATCATGTCACTTCTCTGCTCAAAGCTCTTTAGTGGCTTCCTATTTCAGTCAATGAAAGCCACGTCCTTACAATCACTTGCCACATAATCTGGTCCCATGGGTCCCATCTCCTCTCCTCATTTATTGATTTCCGGAAGCACTCTTCTTCATTCTGTTTCTTGAACAAGGCAGGTATGCATCCATATTTAGGTCTATGCGCCTGCTAATGGAGCACTATCCGCTATGTGCTGAGTATCCTCCCTGGATGTCCACATGATGTCCACACCTTCAATCTGCTTCATCCTGCTCAGATGTCACCTTATAAGACTTTCCCCAACCACCCTCTGTGAAGTACCAACCACTGCATGCCCAAATTCCTCACCCCTCTCCCTAACAGTCCCTGCCATCTGCTTGCTTCCCCCATCCCCCATAGCATCACCACCTGACCTATGTTGGATGTTCTCCATGACCCCTTACTAGAATGTAAGCTCCGTGTGGACAGGTTCTTTGTCTTGATCCCCACAATACCTAGAACAATGTCTGGTATTCAGTAGGTGTTAAAAATTGTTGAAAAAATTAATGGTCTATGTCCAGTATGGTTCTATTGCTGATTATGGCAGGTGGACCAAAGTTGTTCCAAGTGGCTAAAAGACTTTGAACATCTCCCTAATATTGTAATGATTCTCATATTGGCAGTCCCTGCTCAGAATGTTTTGTATCCACCTTATATCTTAAGAGCTGGCTCTATACTCTGAGCCATGACACCTGAATTTCCTCCACAACTGTGATGCAGTGTTCCAAAAGAAAGACAAGTTTTTCATAAAAACCAGGAGCTTCTAAAAGGGAAAAAATAGAAAAGAGCAATATAACTACCAAGGTGGGTGTTTAACCAGGTATATCCAGGATGAATCAACAAAATCCTGATCAGATGTCAACAGAGTAGGTAAAGTAGGCTTGTGTCAATCCAGAGCTTCTTGGGAAATTTTGCCTTCCCCACCAAATTCTCTGAAGCCTAGAAATCTGTAGCTGATGACTGATAACCCTTTTCCCCTATAAAAATGCAACTACCCCAAGAGAGACAATAGTGAGTTTCAACAGTCACTAGTACCTTAGTGTGAATTGGTCCAGCTCCTTTCTTGAGAGCAGGTTTTAAAAAGGCAAGTGAAGAAAGTAGGACCCATGAGAACTAAGAGGAACAGGTGGAGAGAAAGGGAGCCAAGGAAGGAGCATCATGTTGAGCTTGCCAAGGACAAACTTTGGCCTGTTTTGTACTTTTGCCCAGGCTGACTCCGGTAATCAAAGTACATTTTGATCTCTAGCACAAACTTCTGAGTAGGCAAATTATGGTGCTTGAAATTACAACTATAACTACCTGCAATGTTTTGATATCCCAATGAGTACAAAGTACACTGGAAATGAAGAGGAAGAATTGACCTAGAATATAATGGGACTGAAATGCTATCAGATTTTAGGAAAGATAAGCAGGAAAGGGAGGAGGCCTTGCATTATACATCTGCACATGATCCTGGCCTAAGAAATAGGAAACCGAATGAGAAGAGTTTTTGTGGTAAGGTAAAATGAGTAAAATGGAGCACTATCCACTATCAGTTGACATGCCAGGAACAGCAAGGTAAGAAAAACTTCTTTGAGCAACCATGAACTCATGATGAGGGAAAAAATTCAAAGAACAATATATACCTGCTTTAAAAAAAAAAAAAAAAAAGAAAGAAAGAAAGAAAGAAAGCAACAGGTCACAAGTACAGCGTTTGGGGGATTTAGTCCCTATTGTAGGAGTTTTAAAAATCAACAAGGATAAATGCCTTTACCAATTTGTTCTTCCTAGTAGAGAAGAATTTGGCAAGAACCTAGAAGCAGACAAACTTTGCTGGTGGTGACCATATGGTGTTGAAAGTCAGGATTTTGGAGCACAGCCAGATGTGTCCACATGCAGCACGCAGGCAGAGTGCTGGTGCTCCAAAGGTTGGAAATAGATGTTTTCACTCTTAAAGTCTTTTACAGCGAGGAGAACCTGCTGTTCACTAGATGTGTGAGCCTGTGCAAGTTGGTTAAAGTTCCCACACCTCAACTTCCTTATCCATGAAATGGGAATGAATACAAATACAAGATTCCCCTGCCACCCGAAAGTTCGCTTTATGAAACTTCACTTTTACCAAAGACCTACATTAGTACTTGTTTTCACTAACCAAAAGAAATCTGAAGAGGAGTCTCAATTTTATGAAATGGTAATCACTTCGTCATTTTGTGCCATTTCGACTTACAAAGGTTTCATAGGAACCATCTACTTTCAGATAGCGGGAAAACCTGTAGTTCCTATCTCTCAGGGCTTACAGAAGGATGAAATGAGTTCCTCCATGTAGCAGGGTAAAGTAGTGGTTAAGACTGTGGACTTGTGGGGTGCCTGGCTGGCTCAGTCAGAAGAACATGCAACTCTTCATCTCTGGGTTGTGAATTCGAGCCCCAGATTGGATGTACAGATTACTTAAATAAGTAAATAAACTTAAAAAACAAAACAAAAACGTGGACTTAAGCCAGATCACCTGGTTTGAATCCTGGAACTGCCATTTACTACTCGTATGTCCTTGGGCAAGAGACTGGCCTCTCTCTATGGCTCAGTTTCTTTTTCTTTTTTTTAATTTTATATTAGTCACACACAGAGAGAGAGAGAGAGAGGCAGAGACACAGCCAGAGGGAGAAGCAGGCTCCATGCACCGAGAGCCCGACGTGGGATTCGATCCCGGGTCTCCAGAATCGCGCCCTGGGCCAAAGGCAGGTGCCAAACCGCTGCACCACCCAGGGATCCCTGGCTCAGTTTCTTCATCTGTAGAATGGAGATGAGACCTCGGGATTTTTGTGAAGATTCAATGACTCAACATACATGAAGTACTTTGAAGACTGTCTGGCACAATTAGCATTCAGTGAATGGTAGCAATCATTTGCAAGGTTCTTGATTGGTACGTGGGAATCAAGGGTATCCCTCTTGTCTAGGCTTTCTCTCAAGGTCCACCCCAACCCATCCTCACTTAGAATTATGGACCAGGATGTCTCAAGCCATTTGTGGTCACGAGTAATAGAGATGCAGTCTATCTCATAGAGTGATGAGAAAGAATGGGAGTTCACACTCTGAACCAGATTTCAAGAAGCAATTGAGCAGAGTCCAAAAGGGGTGAGACTCATACCTCAACATAATAAAGGTTCTGTATGAAAAATCCATAGCCAACATCATACTCAGGGGTGAAAAACTAAGAGCTTTTCCCTAAGGTCAGTAATGAGACAAGGAAATCCACTCAGCACTTTTTTTTTTTTAACAAGATTTACTTATTTGGAGAGAGAGTGAGCACGCAGAGGGAGCAGAAGCAGCAGGCTCCCCGCTAAGCATGCATGGAGCCTGATGTGGGGCTCAATCCCAGATCGCGAGACCATGATCTGAACTGAGAGCAGACGCTTAACCAACTGAGCCACCCAGGTGCCCCCTCATTACTTAAAAAATTGGGGACACCTGGGTGGCTCAGTGGCTGAGTGTCTGCCTTCAGCTCTGGGCGTGATCCTGGGGTCTGGGATTTAGTCCCATGTTGTGCTCCCCACAGTGAGCCTGCTTCTCCCTCTGCCTGTGTCTCTGCCTCTCTCTGTATATCTCTCATGAATAAATAAAATCTTTTACAAAATTTTTTTGTTGAAATAAAAGGCGAGGTGCCTGGATGCCTCAGCTGGTTAAGTGTTTGCTTTTAGTTAAGCATCTGCCTTTGGCTCAGGCCATGATCTCAGGGTCCTGGGATTGAGCCCCCGGTCAGGCTCCCTGCTCAGTGAGAAGGGTGCTTCTCCCTCTCCCTTGCCCCTTCCCCCCTCCACTCGTGTTCTCTCTCTCTCATTCATGCTTTCTCTATCTCTTCCTCGTGCTCTATCTCAAATAAATAAAATCTGAAAAAAAAAGTCATCCAAGTTAGTAAGGAAGAAGTAAAACTGCCACTATTTTCAGAGACATGATCTGTATTTATAGAGAACCCTAAAGACTCCACCAAAAAACTATTAAAACTGATAAATGAATTCAGTAAAGTTGCAGGATATAACATAGATGTACAGAAATCTGTTACATTCCTATACACTAATAATGAAGCAGCAGAAAGTGAAATTAAGAAAACAATTCCATTTACAGTTGCACCAAAAACAAAATATCTAGAAATAAAGTTAACCAAAGAGGCAAAAGACCTGTACTCTGAAAACTATAAGACACTGATGAAAGAACTTCAAGATAATGCAAAGAAATGGAAAGACATTCCATCCATGCTCATGGGTTGGAAAAATAAATGTTTTTAAAATGTCTCTACACCTAAAGTGATCTATAGATTTAATGCAATTCCAATCAAAATATCAACAGCATCTTTTACAAAAGTAGAACAAAAATCCTAAAATTTGTATGGAACCACAAAAGACCTTGAACAGCCAAAGCAGTCTTGAAAAAAAGTGGAAGTATCACAATTCCAGATTTCAAGTTATATCACAAAGCTTTAATAATTAAAACAGTATGATACTGGCATAAAAAATAGACACATAGATCAATGGAACAGAATAGAAAACCCAGAAATAAACCCACAACTAGGGTGCATTGTCTGTTTTCTTTATAAATGCAGTACAATAAACAAATTATTTAATAAAAAAAAACCCCACAACTATGTGGTCAATTAACCTTTGACAAAGGACGAATGAATATACAATGGGAAAAGTCTCTTGAACAAAAAGTCTCTTTCCCAAATAGTTGGGAAAATCAGACAGCCACATGCAAGAGAATGAAATTGGACCACTTTCTTTCACCATACACAAAAATAAGCTCAAAACGAATTAAAGACCTGAAACTATAAAAATCCTTTAAGAGAGCACAGGCAGTAATTTCTTTGACATTGGCCATAGTAATATTTTTCTAAGTGCGTCTCCCGAGGCAAGGGAAATAAAAGCAAGAATAAACTATTGGGATTACAACAAAATAAAAGGTTTCTGCACAGCTAAGGAAACAACAAAACTAAAAGGCAACCTGCTGAATGGGAGGAAATATGTGCACATGACATCTGATAAGGAGTTAGTATCCAAAATATATAAGGGATCAATATAACTTAACAACCCAAAAACAAACCAATTGAAAAATGGGCAGGAGACATAAACAGACATGTCTCCAAAGAAGACCTACATGGCCGATAAGACACATGAAGAGATGCTCAACATCACTCATCGTGGGGAGATGCAAATCAAAGCTACCATGGGATATCACCTCACATTTGTCAGAATGGCTAAAATAAAAAACACAAGAAACAGTAAGTGTTAGCAAAGATGTAGAGGAAAAGGATACTTCTTGCACTGTTGATGGGAATGAAAACTGGTGCAGCCACTGTGGAAGATGGTATGGAGGTTCCTCAAAAAACAGAATTGACCCTACAATCCAGTAATCACGCCACTGGGTACTTACCCCCCCCCCAAAATACAGAAACACTAACACTAAGGGATACATGTACCTCTGTTTGTTGCAGCATTATTTACAATAGACAAACTATGGATGAGCCTGGGTGGTGCGGTCGGTTAAGTGTCCAACTCTTGGTTTCCACTTAGGTCATGATCTCTGGGTCCTAGGATTGAGCCCCATGTCAGGCTCGGTGCTCAGCATGGAGTCTGCTTGAGATTCTCTCCTTCTTCCCCTGCCCCTCCATTCTCTCTTGCTCTCTCTCTCAAATAAATAAATAAATAAAATCTTTTTTAAAAAATAGCCCCACTATGGAAGCAGCCCAAATGCCCATTGATAGATGAATGGATAAGGAAGATATGGGATAGATACAGATATTTGACTGTGTTTGTATTCAGTGTCCCATTTGTTACTTTGTAACAAACCACCTCAAACTTAGTTAAGTAAAATAACCACTGTATTATGTTCACAGATTTGTGTTTCGGGAATTCAAAAAAAAGGACATTAGAGATGGCCCCATGGTGTCAGACCTCAGTTGGAAAGATCCAGATGCTGGTGATGGCTCAATATCTGGGATTGAAACCAACTGCAAGTGTCTTTGGTGGTTTTCCTAGGAACTGGCTTTGATCTCGCCTGGGGTGTTGCCTGGAACATCCACACATGTTCTTTCTATGTGGTTTGGGCTTCTTTGCAGCATGGCTGCTGGGTTCCAAGACCAAGGGCTCTCATATCCATGAGAGCCAGGCAGAAGCTATATTGTCTTTTATAACCCAGCCTCAGAAGTCACACAATGACACTTATACCAGAGTCAGCCTGCCATGATTCAAATGGAGGGACATACACCCCATCTCTCTTTTTTAAAAAGATTTTATTTATTTATTCGTGAGAGACACACAGAGAGAGAGAGAGAGACAGGCAGAGAAACAGGCAGAGGGAGAAGCAGTCTCCATGCAGGAAGCCCTACGTGGGACTCGATCCCAGGACCCCAGGATCACGCCCCGGGCTGAAGGCAGGCGCCAAACCGCTGAGCCACCCAGGGATCCCCTGACCCCATCTCTCAATAGGAGGAATGTTATGATCATTGTTATAAGAACATATAAGATGGGAGATTTTGTCGTGGCCGTCTTTGGAAAATAAAATCTGTCACACTCAAGCACCACCAGAAAAAAATGTAATGGAAAAATTAATCTATTCATGATTCAAAAAAGAAAAAAAATTCCTGATTCCAACCTCAGTTGAATCCTTGACCCCACCTGGTAATTCATTTCTCGGTTCAACTTGCTTCAATTTGCAATGGTTATTTCAAATATTCTCTGCCATAGTAGGTCTATGTAGGTCTCACCTAGATAGGTCATACTAGTAGATTATGTAGGTCTCACCTAACACCTGTTCCCAAACTCTTTTTCTCCTGTCTGTGTCCTCTAAAGAAATGAGAAAAGTGGGCATCCCGGGTGGCTCAGCAGTTTAGCACCGCCTTCAGCCCAGGGCCTGATCCTGGAGAGCCGGATCGAGTCCCTCATTGGGCTCCCTGCATGGAGCCTGCTTCTCCCTCTGCCTGTGTCTCACCCCTCTCTCTCCCTCTCTGTGTCTCTCATGAATAGATCAATTAAAAAAGAAAGAAAGAAAGAAAGAAAGAAAGAAAGAAAGAAAGAAAGAAAGAAAGAAAGAAAGAAAAGAAAGAAAGGAGAAAAGCTAAACATTCACTTTTCTAACCTTGCTTGCATCTATGTAGCAGAGTCCTGGCCAGTGAGATGTAAGCAGAAACCTGCTGCAGGACTTCTGGCCAAACTCTTGCCTTAAACAAAAAAATGCTGCATGGAGTGGAGGCAGCCAGCCCTATTGTGACCCTCCAGGAAAGGCCAAAAGAGTTAAGAAGGGACGCCTGGGTGGCTCAGTGTTTGAGCATCTGCCTTTTTTTTTTTTATGGTGAAAAAATTTATATTTAGATTTATAGCTGGCTGGACTCAGTTTAGATGATCCCAATTTTGTTGGCAACATCCAAAGCATCATAGTCAGAGCATCTGCCTTTGGCTCAGGGCATGATCCTGGAGTCCCAGGATTGAGTCCCGCATCAGACTCCCTGCATGGAGCCTGCTTCTCCCTCTGCCTGTAACTCTGCTTCTCTTTCTCCGTCTCTAATGAATAAATAAATAAAATCTTAAAAAAAAAGAGTTACAAAAATATAGGCCCCAATATCATTGAGTCACTGAACAGATACATCTACCTCCAGGCTTCCTATCCTGTGAAATAAATAAATCTTTATTTGCTTAATAAGTCACTGATACCAGCTTTCCGTAGCTGATACAACCACTCTTCTCCACCCGTGCCCCTCCACGTTTTCTCTTTGTTCTCCACAAATGACCTTCCATTCTTTACGGAGAAAAGTCTTCAGCGGGTCATTGACTCTCCTGACACCCAACTTACCTGCTTACCTGCATCCACAACCACCCTGTTCTCTTCTTCACTTGTTATAACAGGAGAGGGGTCCCTACTCCCCGGATGTGCTAATAGGGAGATGCCACTGTTGCATCAGTTTTGGTTTTCTGACCTCTACCCAGTCATCAGCTATGTGGCCATGAACAGGCCATTCAGGTAGCAACCACTTCATTGAGTGGATTCTAAGCTGTGCCCAGCAAAGGCTCTGCAGTAGGCGCCGGGGAGTGCCAGGTCTAGCTAGGAAGGAGACAGTCCCAAGGAGGAAACTTTACAAGGCAGGGAAACGGAGTCTTGGAGGAACCCCAAGTTCCAATGTGGCTGGTCTCTGTGTGTGGGGGGGGGGAGAGGGGGAGGCTGCAAAGTGCAGGAAGAGCTCAGGAGGCAGGTGTGTAGAAGGCAGAGGGCAGATGCTCTGTACACTAGGGAGGGTCCATAGGGTTTTGGTTTTAACCCTAAACCGCTGGAACAGGGTGTGAATTAAGCTCTCTGAGCCTCAATTTCTCCTTGGTGAAATGCATTCTTTTTTTTTTTTTTTTTTTTTTTGAAATGCATTTTAGAGCTCTCTGCTTAGTGGTCAGTCTCCTATGCCGGGCTCCTTAAGGGCAAAGAGGAAAGGCGTGTGTTCTTACACATTTTTGCATCCACACGGCGCTTAATAAACACACGCCTCTCGGCCGGGGGATGTGAGACGGTGGGGTCGGCGGCCGGGTCGCTCGCGGGATTTCCCTCCCCGCGCCGCGCTTCCCAGGCCTCCCCTCCTCCCAGCGCCCCGCCGCCTCCGCGCGGCCCCGCCCCCTCCCAGCGTCGCGACACAGCAGAGCGGCCCGGGCGCGCTTTACGGCAGCCGCGTTGCGGCGGGGCGGGGCTCCGGCGGCGGGCGCGCTTGGCGGCAGCGGTGGGAGGCAGGCGGGCAGGCAGGCAGGCAGACGGAGTCGCAGGCGGGCGGCGGCGGCCGTGCCGGGGAGTGAGGGCGGGAGGGAGTGAGTCACTGAGCGCGTGTGAGGGAGGGAAGCAGCCGGCGGGCGAGCGAGCAGCCCGCGCCGTCCGCGCGCAGCCCCAGCCAGGCCCCGCCGCCGCCCCGCAGCCCAGCGCCGAGGCCGGGCCGAGCCGAGCCGGGTCGCGCCCGGGCCATGCTGCTCACCGTGTACTGTGTGCGGAGGGACCTCTCCGAGGTGACCTTTTCCCTCCAGGTCGACGCCGACTTCGAGCTGCACAACTTCCGCGCGCTGTGCGAGCTCGAGTCCGGCATCCCCGCGGCCGAGAGCCAGGTACGCCGGGCGGGGGCGGGGGGCGGGCGCGGGGGCGGGGGCGGGGGGGCTCCCTCCGGGGCCGACCCTCCCGCCCTCCTGCTGCTGCTGCTGCTGCTGCTGCTCCTGCTCCTGCTGCTGGGACCTGGGGGCGCCTCCGCCGGGCCGCCCCCGCGCCCGGAGGGAGCTGGGCGCGCTGCTGCCCCCACACACACGCCCCCGAGCGCAGACCCTGACCGCAGGCGCACCCGCTGCAGCCCGAGCGGTGCCTGCACGGTGGGGCGGCCCGCCCCTCCCTCCTTCCCTCCCTCCGGCTCTTGGCCCCTTTCTCCCCTAACAATCCCGTGTCGGGGGTGCTGTGGACCCTGCCTGCGTTACGGACCGCCCGCAGAACCGAAGCAGCAGCTTGGGGTTTGCAGGAATCCATGCATCCTGCTTCCCCAACCAGAAATACCAGTTTGGATCACCGTGGTAGGTTGAGGTTTCATCTGCCCCCCCCCTTTTTTTTTTTTTTTGAGAGAGAGGGAGAGAGCTCCTGCCTAAGCAAATGCAATTTACCTTTAAACGCAGAGGTTTGCACTCGAAGTGAAGGGAAAAGTTTTGAGACTTGCCTTACCTTGTGTCGAGGCATTTGGAAATGCCCTGTTCTAATTTTCCAACTACATGGCGTTTCTGGTTAAATTCTTTAGAGGAAAAGAAAAAGAAAAAGAAAGAAAAAAAGAAAAAGCAATCTCCCCCTCTACCTCCCCCTACCCCCTCCCTCCTCCCCCCCAAAGAAGGGCAATTTTTAGTTCAATTCAAGCTGTTTGTTTCTCCGGCTCCTTCACTGGTGGTAGGCCGGGATCCCTCTTTATTTCAGGCCACCATTCAGAGTTTGGATGGGCTCAAAGTTCAGTGCTTTACGAGGACATTTTTTGTAAAGATGGCCTAGTATCTTCTCCGTGCGATTTGCCTGTTTCATTTCCCTGCCCCGCTGGAAGGAAGTGCAGCTGCTCTTAACATTTTAAAAAAGCAAAGTGAATTTATTCTCAGGATGCCCTGAGGCTGTCACCAAACAGAATTGGTGACGATAACTCTGGCCGTCACACTAAAACATTCAGATCTCCACTTGATGGTAAGTGGACACTAGAGGACACGGCCTTAAACGTATTAAGAAAATCATAGAAGTCCTCCAGGGCCCCAGAATGTAAATCTTGATTCCCTACCGCAGTTAGGAAATAGTTCCAAAAACTATTGCCTAACTGCAGCGTGTTCTGCCCTGTGTTATGGTAAACAGATGGCGTCAATATTTTTGTTCAGAAGTGAGTATGATTCCTCAACGCTATTGTGAGCTTTAGAACCTTGGCATAAATCTAGCTGAGGATCAAGAAAGAATTTGTTTCGGAGTCTAGAGTGTCACTCAAATAGACTGATGAAAACTACAACGAAACTGGTAAGAAGAGGGTTTTTTGTTGTGTTTTTTTTTTTTTTTTGCACATTTTTTTTCTATTAACAGCAAATCCACAAAAACTGAGGAACCAGTTCCTGACAGTGAATCCCTCAAGTGGAGAGCTAGCAAAGGACAGTTTAAAGTAGGGAGGCACGCTCTCAGATATTTGGAGGTGGCTTTTGCGGTTGTTTTCTTCCCTCTGGTGGTTGTGTTACCCTGGTTGTAATCACCAGCTGGTGGGGGGAAATAAAAAATTAGGATGTAAGTTGATTCTGCTGTTATTAGGACTTGGGAGAAGATGAAGAGATTGCCTCTGTTCCTGCCCCTTTTGAGAGGGGCTGTAACAAAAAATTTAAGTGAAGAGAGTGTTAGAGGGAAAAGACAGTTCATTGTATAGTCAAGGCAGGCGCTGTCCTCGACCAGCTCAGGACAGCTCAGGACGTGAGGACTACCTCACTCCTCACTAACTGAACAAATTAGGCTAACTCCAAATTTCTTCCTTATTCCTTAGGTCCCCTTTTGGGCGTTTACTTCCTTCCCAAGCCAAATTCGCATATGCAAACCTGGGCTCCAAATACTGTGAACTTTGTATTATAGAGTGTAAACAGCTCCTGTGTTTCAAGTTTGTTCCCTTAGCTCCATTGTAACCTAACACAGAATCTATTTTAAGATGTCTGGTGGTCGGTTGTCTTTTCAGTTGTTTGCCCATCGGGCAGGAACAGGATCCACCCTAGACACTTGAGTCATTTCCGTTCACCAAATCATAACAGTAAGCATCATTATAGTTATTACCTACAAATATATCACTTGAGGCCCCCCCTCCCACCCCTTTACCTCCTAGGTTCTCCCCTATTACTCATCTTCCCTTCTCCCTCTCACAGTTCTGGTCTCTTTACCTCACTCCTCTTATTCACCTCCATTCTCATTCCTTCACCTCCATTTTTAAAAGGATTTTTTTTCTTTCTTTCTTTCTTTCTTTTTTTTTTTTAAATGTTCCTGACTATTCTTTCCTGTCACGATGTGTCCAAACCACTGATCTCCAAACTTTTGCAGTTGGTCACGTATCCCTCTGAGTAAGATGCTTTGGAACATACATCTTTGTGATATATATAATTTATGAACTAATGTGATATGTATCTTATGTATACGCACGTGTATAGATATAACTGAAAGCCTCAGTTATGTAACACACACAAAGTAATATCTTATGTATATTACGAACAACCGTAGGATAGAATTTAAGGAAGGATGAACTAAAATAAATGGAAGTGAAAATTCGAGTATTTTTCTGTTCCTTCATCTTTAAAGAATTGTTTTGCATGCCTGCCCCACATTGAGGATCACTGGTTTAAAATTCAGTCTTTCACATCAGCATTAGTTGTGCTTAAGTATGCACTTGGAAAAGGTGTTAATTTTTAACAGCTCTAGTCTGATTATAGTAGTTATAATGTGATGATAACAAATTTAGACTAGAAACTATCTCTACTCATACATGTGATTAAAGCTGGGCATGTTCCATCTCTTAATACAAGTGTGGGCTTGGAAGCCAGTCATGGCGCTGTTTGATACTTTGATGCAGACTTGGCTGGGCAGACTTCAAAGAATTATCAGAACTTAGCTTCACTTTAAATTAATGTCTTTGTATTTTTGAAACATCATTATAATTTACCCCTGTAGGTGGCATATGGTAAAAACGTGTGCAGAATGTGTAAGGACTTTCAAATGAAAGGCATATTTAAATACCAAATAATAGCAGTAACTGTATGATCCTGGAAAAGCTGCTCTATACACAGCATGGTTTGTGGTTTGTAAATGCTATTTCAAATCAGTGGAAACTGAAATTTACTATTGTAGCTGGTTTTGACCTGTTTATTTTTGCACGTAATTTTCATGTAGTTTTTTCCGATAATTATTGCATATTCATTATAGAGAATTTGTAATTGAAAGGAAAAGGAGAATAAGTTACTACCTCATAACCCCCCAATAACTGCAGTTTACTTTTTAGTGTATTTTTTTCTAAGCTTACTTCCTTTTATATATGTATCTTTTAAACACGATGTCCTAAACTGTACTAGCAGTTTCAACTTTCTTTGTTCAGTCAACACTACGTTGTCAGCATTTTCAAATTTATAATTTAATGGCCATATCATATATATAGCATCCTATAGATGTACTACAAATTTTTTTAAAGGTTTATTTATTTATTCATGATAGACATAGAGAGAGAGAGATAGGCAGAGACACAGGACAAGGGAGAAGCAGGCTCCATGCCAGAAGCCTGATGCGGAACTCGATCCCAGGACTCCAGGATCGCACCCTGAGCTAAAGGCAGGCACCAAACCGCTGAGCCACCCAGGGATCCCCAGATGTACTACAATTTATTTAGCAATTTCCCTATTGCTGGGCATTTAAATTGGGGAAAGCTGTAGGCAGTTATGAGTAACATTTCCATAGATATCTATATACTTAAGGCTTTGTCCCATTTCTGATATGGAATTGCCTGGTCTTTTGAAAGGCTTTTTTTTTTTTTTTTTATTTTTTTTATGACAGTCAGAGAGAGAGAGAGAGAGGCAGAGACACAGTCAGAGGGAGAAGCAGGCTCCATGCACCGGGAGCCTGACGTGGGATTCGATCCCGGGTCTCCAGGATCGCGCCCCGGGCCAAAGACAGGCGCCAAACCGCTGCGCCACCCAGGGATCCCTTCAAAGGCTTTTAGAGACCATTATCAAATTGTTTTTCAGAAGGGTTGGAAAAGTCAAGCTCTTGCATGAGATAATATGTGTAGATCACTTGGCATATAGTAGGCTTTCAATTAATGTTAGGTAGTATTATGTAGCCATTTTTTTTTTAAAGACTTTATTTATTTATTCATGAGAGACAGAGAGAGAGAGGCAGAGAGAGAAGCAGGCTTCACGCAGGGAACCCGACATGGGACTTGATCCCAGGTCTCCAGGATCATGCCCTGGGCCGAAGCCTGTGCTAAACCGCTGAGCACCCGGGCTGCCCTTATGTAGCCACTCTAGATGTGAGTCCAAAGATTTTGTGGCTATATGTGGCCCTTAATGCTAAAAATGGATTATGATTTCTGTTGATTGAAGGCACCCATTCAGAGACCAGGAAACATTTGACATCATGCTCAAAGGTCTTAGAGTTGTTTTAATTAGTCTTATTGAATGTTGATTAAGAGTAGAATTCAGGGATCCCTAGGTGGCGCAGCGGTTTAGCGCCTGCCTTTGGCCCAGGGCACGATCCTGGAGACCCGGGATTGAATCCCATGTCAGGCTCCCGGTGCATGGAGCCTGCTTCTCCCTCTGCCTGTGTCTCTGCCTCTCTCTCTCTCTCTCTCTGTGACTATCATAAATAAATAAAAATAAAAATAAAAAAAGAGTAGAATTCAGTCTCAAGGGTGCCGCCTCTGGAATAAGTACTAGCAGGTGTGCCAGTTTTGCAGCTTAAGACTGTAGCAATATCATTTTTCCTGTTACATGTTCTCATATCTGGCAAAACTAGAATTTTTAGCCTTGTGGCCTCTGAGTTGGGTGTTATGGTAGAAAGCATCACGAATGCCATTACTGAAACTCACTTTGTTTTGACTGGTTGAAATTTGAAGTCATTGGTCTAATATATTAAGCTGGAAAATCATCTAGATTTATTCTAGGACTTCAGCTATAAAGCAGTTGTCTTTCTTAGACTTTTACACCTGTTTTAACAAAAAGAAATCAGTTCTTTGTGGCAATTTTAATTTCAGCTAAGCTTTTGTTTATCTCACTTGTGTCCTTGGACTAAAATGGAATATGCCTGCTGCTTTGTCAGTGTGAAGAATGTTTGCTCATCACCCACATTCTCCAGTCTAGTATTCTTAGGAAATGGGGCTGATAGCAGTATTCCACATTTCATATATGTGTTTAGTGGTAGTTATTATCTGAATCTTAAATTTTTGTTAGATGAGGCTGTCTTCCATTTAAAAAAAAATGATCTTGTCTGCTGAGGAAGGACTGTTAACACCATGAAGTGATGATGTAGCGCATCTATAAACTGGGGAGTCCAAAGGTTGAGGAGTTGCTAGTGTTCTTTCTCACGTTCAGAGCAGGGGATAGAGACATTGAGCAGTGGACAAAGTTTTCATCCCGTTCGTGAGTATAAGCCCTTAGTGGATGGCTTAGTAGCTCTTGTTCAGGTCAGCAGCTAATTTGCCAGGACTTAGGTTTGGGGAAGTTGTATGTGGTCCTTAAGGAAGATTATGTGCTCTATAGTCAGGCAGATGTGGTTCCAATCCTAATTCTTAATAGCTGTGTAGTCTCAGATCACTGACCTCCTTGTATGTTTCCCTGCCCATTAAATGGGACAAATAAGGCCCATCTCATAAAATGATTGATACTTAAATGAGAGGATGTAGGATAAAGTGGGAGACCGTGAGAACCCATTCTGATAGAAGCGCACACAATGTTAGTGTTTTAACGCTTTCCAGGTTGCGTTTCCAGCCTGAAGAGATTCAGCGATCTGGTGGACAGGAGGAGCATTTTGATGCTCTTTTTTTTTTTTTTAATTTTATTATAGTCACAGAGAGAGAGAGAGAGAGAGAGAGAGGCAGAGACACAGGTAGAGGGAGAAGCAGGCTCCATGCGCCGGGAGCCCGACGTGGGATTCGATCCCGGGTCTCCGGGATCGCGCCCTGGGCCAAAGGCAGGCGCCAAACCGCTGCGCCACCCAGGGATCCCGCATTTTGATGCTCTTGAGTGTGATTTCCTGTTGTAGAGAAATGTTCTTTTATAAGTAGTTAGAATGTGCCAACTGACTGTATCTCCAAATATACCAATAGTTGGGTTTCTGAACCTGGACAATTAAGGAGTGGGCCATGCCCCACTCAGGTACCTTCATTGTGGTGGCTCCAGCGTCGTTGGCACCTTGTTGTAAGAGCTGCCTGTGTGACGTTTCTCTTGGCATGCCTCTTCTTGCTTGTTGCACACCTCAGCATGTGAGACTTGTCACCGCAGATTTATGGTAGTTTTCCCAACAATCCCACAAATTATGATACGACCCTCAGGTTGTATTGTAGTCTGTATTCATTCTGTTTTACTTTTACTGTGTGATATGTACTTAAATAAGGGAGAATGAGAGTGAACTGATTGATGGAGTGACAGTTACAGTCTATTGTAACATGTTTCAACTCTGCAGGTTGAGGCTAAGAACTAACAATACATTTTCTAGTCTATGTAGAACTTATAAAGTATAGTCAGCTCTGCAGGCTCTGAAATCACTTTTTTGTGCATCCCCAGAAGTATTTGGTTTTGGAAACTCAGTTTCCTGTTAGTTCTGTTCCTCGTTTCAGTGCAAAACCTGCGAGCTGATATATGACAGGTCATTTTTCCGCAGTATATATCTTGTATTTTTCAGGTTCTTTGTTAGGAAGTCTTACTCTGAAAGCTTTAAGGACACATGAGGAAATGCTGTAAAATGGGAGTGGAGCAGAAAGACCTGAAAGGGACAGCTGTAGTGATTCTCAAGCCCCAACTGCGTGCTTGAAAATGGGGAATGGAAAGCCTGGACCAGCTGAGCGACACGGCTCCATCAGAGCCAGGACAGGACACAGGCTCCTCAGTTTGCATGTGGCGTGGTGCAAAGCAAATCGTTAGGAGTAAACCTTTCAAAGCCTGAGTTTATTCTGAATGTCCCTCTAGAGTATGTGATAATGCAGGGTGGGTTTTATGTTTCTTCATGGTAAAATTACCCTATGTCCTTTGTTCCTTTGCTTTCCACAGCATGGTGTTTCATCTGCTTTTATGCTCTCAGGTTTTCTTCTATGTTTGTACATCATAAAAACATTTTTATCAGTACATCCATGAGCATTTTGCCATCTGTGTTTAGTTCTGAGTTTCTTCCACTTTTGTCTTCCACTCATAAGTGTCCAAACCTGGGGAATGGTAGAAGAGAAGGAAGGATGCAGAGCAGGTGGTATTTGGAAAACTTGCAGACTTGCCAGTGTGGAAGATGATTTAAAAGTGGACACCCTGGGGGGTGCCTAGGTGGCTCAGTCAGTTAAGCGTCTGCCTTCGGCTCAAGTCATGATCTCATGGTCGTGGGATCAAGTCCTGTGTCAGGCTCCCTGCTCAGTGGGGAGTCTGATTCTCCCTCTCCCCCTCCTCATTTGCTCGCACGTGCGCGCATTCGCGCTCTCTCTCTCCTCTCTCTCTCTCTCTCTCTCTGTCAAATAATCTTAAAAAAAATGGACACACCAGGATGTCATGCACAGCCTGGTGACTGTAATTAACAGTACTGTATCAGCACTTGAAAACTGCTAGGAGAGGGAATGTTAGACGTTCTCATCACAAGAAAAAAAGGCATTTGAGATATGGCAAACAAAACAAAGTCCTGTCCTCAAGTAACTTACATTTTAGTGGGGCAGAAAGATGATAAATAGATTTGTAATATGAAAGGTGAGGGTACATTTTAAATAGAGTGATGAGTGAAGGGCTCTGAAAAGGTAATGTTTGATCAGAGACCTTAAAAAAGAATGATGGGCTGGCTCTGCCGGCAAAGCATGCATCGCTTGATCTCAGGGCATAGTGCCTACTCAAAAGAGATGACTGGGAAAAGAACATTCCTCAGGTAGAAGAGCAAGTAAAACAGTCTCGGGGGAAATTGATCATGTTATTCGGGGAGCAGCAATTACAGTACAGAGATGAAGTCAGGGAGACCCAGGGGCCACTTTGTTTGGGCCTGGTAGAGAACGGGAAGGACTTGGGCTTTTATTGCAGGTGTGATGGGAAACTGGCAGAGCGTTTTGAGCTGGGACTGACATCTGATGAAAAGGGACGCTATGTAGTCTTCCTCCTTTGTGCCATGCCACCTAGTGCTTTATACCATTCAATCTTTTCTGGTTGTAGATTGTCTATGCTGAAAGACCTCTCACAGACAACCACAGATCGCTGGCTTCCTACGGCTTGAAAGATGGGGACGTTGTGATTTTACGACAGAAGGAGAATGCAGACCCTCGACCTCCGGTGCAATTCCCAAGTAAGACCTCCCCGACACAAGCATCAGGAGAGAGCCTAACACAGTGGGCCAGAGCTGTGGACTAGCTTTGGGTTTAGAGTGCAGGGTACAGGCTCTGACCGCCCCTTGGTTGCCATGTAACTTTGGATGTGCTAACTTGCCTGAGTCCATTTCCTTATGTGAGAATAGTGCATGTGCGACCTGCAGCACACAGCATGCCCTCGATAAATGGTCACCTCTGTTGTTATCGATAATAACTTTGCCCTTGGGAAGGACTTAGGAGGCCACCTCTGTCCGCGATTCCTCACGGACTTTTGCTACTTTGTGTCTGGCCCTCAGCCAGCAGACCTGTGTGGAGCAGTCAGCCAGGCGCTTGCACCCACGTTGCACAGGTCTCATTACTGTTGTGGGGGAAGAGAGTCCTCTTTATAATTTGTTATCACTAATGGATGATGCTCTGATTTTAAGTAATGTCTGTAGTGTTACATAGCTAGTAAGTGAAGGCATGGGAACTAAAACATAGTACTTTTCCTATTATACTGAGCTTTATGAGCAGTAAGCAGCCAGACCACCAAATTCCGTTCCTTCCCTATCAGCCGTGTTCATCACGTGAAAGGAAGCTGTTGGCTGTCTTGATGTTCCATCCAGAATAGGTGTTTATACCCTGGAATCTGTGCATTGGAATTTAAAATGTTGTTTTGTCCTTGAAATAATATGCAGAATTGCGTGGCTGTGAGCGTTTGATGGGGAGAGGATCTGTGGCTTTCCCAGATACTCAGAGGGGTTCATGACCTATAGAAAGTTGGTAGGGCTCTGAGGTGAACTGTGTGATGAAATGTAATTGGTTTCCATTTTTGCTATCTTCATATAGATTTCTGTAAACAGTGTTTAGTCTTTAGGTTGGCTGGTTTTATAGTTTGTGGTAACAGCTGATGGGTGTCTGGGTGATGGTGACACACACCAACTCAGAACACAGTGCTTCCATTCAGCCTGAAACCGGGGCTCTAAGAGACCATCAAGCACTGTTCTTCCCAGATCGCGGTTACATTAGTCCCTTGGGGCTACTGTTAAACTTTAGAAAGAATTGTGATTCAAACATGCCAGTCAACAAAAACCAAATCTTCCTTTGGTTAATTTAGTGAAACTGTTCTGGAGATTCACTGTCTTTTTTGTTGTTGTTGTTTTCCCTGTACCGTCCCATATGGATGAGAGCCAGTAGGTGGGGGAGGGGAGGTGATCTCGTCTACCAGGTAAACAAGTTTCTCAAAATGATTCTGAAGTGAATGGCCTCTCAAGATAAGTGTAGCAGGGTTAGAGATAAAATTTCTTGACCCACAGAGAAGGGGCCGCCTGTATGTTTTGCTGGCTGGTATAGATTAACTCCCTCATACGTACACACGTTCACTAGCTGCCAGCTGAGGCCTCTTTGAAGAAAGTGACTAGTTGAACCCATGCTAAGAGGCAGAAACTGACTCTGGAATTTAAAGCTTCCTTTCTATTGATGTCTCATAAGTTTCAGGATGGCCTCAGATGTGGGACAGGGGTGACCATCAGATACGTTTTTGGGGATTGAGGAGATGGAGATGCACTCAGTTCTAGCACCCCATTTTGGCTCTGCTCTACTTTTTCTTTGCTAAGGTAAAGCTCCTTTTTAAGTAACAGCTTTATTGAGGTATAATTGGTATACCTTACAGTTCACTATTTTAAAGGGTACAGTTCGTTGATTTTTAGTATATTCCAAGTTGTGCAGCCATCACTACAATCGGTTGTAGCACATTTTTGTCACCTTGAAAAGAAACTGTACCTGTTAGCAGTCATTTCCGCTCTGCCTCCAAGCCTCCTGGCCCTAGGCAACCATCAGTCTATTTTGGCTATTTTCCTAGTCTGGACATTTCATATAAATGGAATCCTACAATATGTGGGTCCTTTGTGTGAGGCTCCCTTTTATTTTCATTTCATTTTAGTAAGGTCAGCTCAGCTTGGATTATAGAACCCGGGAGTTGTAGCCTCTAAATCTCTTCTATCTTTTGGTGACCTCGGCACTGAGAACTGAGCATGTTCCTTCTCTTCTGTTTGTCTCTCCTGTAAAACGATTATACCTGCTAGCTCCCTGGGAGTGTAAGAGTTAGCAGTGATGCAGAGATGAAAGTGTAAATTCCAAGAACGAATATGTTTAGTGGAGACGGGTAGAATTTACATCTAAAATGTATGCCGTTCACTTGGTTTGTATAGTATTCTTTACCCAAGGTGGGTAGGCTCTTTGAAACATGTCAAAGCGGACTGGGATTTTTCTCAGTTACATCCAGATTTATGTGGTTACATTTATTGAGACTAGCTTTGATGTTTTAAAAACACAAGTAAAAATGTGTCATCTCTCCTGGGATACTAAGCCAAAAATCTAGGGTTACTACCATTGTCGGCACCCCTTCTCTGTTCTTGCCTGTGGGTTCACTCAGACCACAGGCTTTTTATTCAGTCAGCGTAGGAGAGAGAGCAGGGGAAAGGTCAGATGTCTGCAGTTACCATGTACTACATGCCAGGTACCAGCAAATATTCTGCTGTTCCCTTCAAATGCTTGTTTTCATGGAGTCACTGGAAGTAAACTTTGAACCGATTTTCCCCAACAGACTTACCCCGAATAGACTTCCGTAGTATAGCTGTGCCTGGCTCGTCAGGCTCCCGGCAGCGCCAGCCACCAGGAGCACAGCAGTCCCACTCATCTCCTGGAGACATAGCTTCATCTCCTCAGGGCTTGGACAATCCAGCCTTGCTCCGAGACATGTTGCTGGCCAACCCCCATGAGCTGTCCTTGCTGAAGGAACGCAATCCACCCCTGGCAGATGCTCTGCTCAGTGGAGACCTTGGTAAGCTTATAAATGTGGAAGACTGTGGAGCTGACCTGAGGGGAAGTAGTTGTGTTGCCGCACATGTGGAGAAACTCAAGCAACTGGTGTGTTCAACCCACTGTGTCATGGGATTTCTTGAACCTACCAGTTGCTCTCTGAGAGGTAAATTAGTGCTGTCATAAAAGGCTGAGTTGCTTGACAGTAGTGATAGGATTTTACAACTGCAAAGAGTTCTGAAATCCAGCTTGACCAGCCTCCTCCATTGACTTTTTTTTTTCCTCAAATTATTTTCACAGCACGTAATCTAGGTACTGATATATTGTTCAGTTAGACTCTCAGGTTGAGAGAGTACCAGTAAGCCAGCTGAAGCCAGGTGAAATGGTTTTAGTTGCAGAAAGTATGTTCAGTGCTGTCAGCCTGTGTGGTAAAATGGAACCCCCTATTCTCACCCACCCTAAGTGTAATGGTAGTGGGGTTGTTGCCAACCGTTTGCCAACTGTTTTTGAGTCATTCTATTAAACAGTGTTTACTTTTAATCAACTTTATGAGTAAAGTTTTTTTTCTGTAAACTTCAGTTTTATTCTTGGATTTATGAAACTGTACTGATTAAATTTTAAAATGTAACAGACACTTAATAGCTCATTCTTCAGTTGACCATTTTTTAAACCTTAATAATTACCTAACAGGAATGCAGATTTCTGTTTTGGCATCTCCTGTAGCCACCACCCCAGTCAAGATACAGAACATTTTTCTCACTCCAGAAGTTCCAGTATATTCTCTGCAGCGAGTCAGTTTCTTCCCCTTATGGACTACTGCCATTCTGATAATTGTGGTTTTGATCAGCACGTAAATGGAATCATACGATATGTCCTCTCTCACATCAGGCTTCTTTTGCTCAATTGAATGTGTTCTAGATTCATTCGTTTTGTGTGTATTAATAGTTCATATGACCATTATCTTGGTGTCTTTAATTTCTTATGTAGCCCATATCTAGTCACCAGAGACCTTGATGATGGCATACTTAAGTTTATACGTTGAAATGCATCCTCATTTAAGAAATTTAAGGTGGCCCCTGTAACGTACACTTTGTAGCAAGCAGTATTTTCTCTTTACTCACTTTGCTGCCAATTCGTTAGGTCAGGTAGGTAGGCTAACAGTAGTTTGCATTTAACTTACCTGGTTTAAGGCAGAGGGTTTGTACAGGGAGGAAAACCAGAAGAGGAAAAAACAGGGTTGTAGTGCTCTGTTTTTTTTTAATTGAAGCGTAGTTGATACACAATGTTACCCTAGTTTCAGGTATACAACACAGTGATTCATCAAGTCTCTGCCTTATGCTGTGCTCACCACAAGCGCAGCTACCATTTGTCATTACAGTATCATTGACTACATTCCCTGTTGTCGTGCTCTGTTTTATTTCCAGATAACAGGTTAATAGGGGCAGCTGGGGAGAGCAGTGGAGCCATTTATCTGCTACGCAGATAGTTATCCCCACTGATTTCAATCGAAGTATTAGCAGAGATGCTAGGATGTAGGGATGACTTCTTACAGGAAGAAATGATTTTTGCAAATTATTTCTTTGTACTAAATTTAGGTGACATAGTCTTGCCTTAGAAAATAGCAAATGAATGTAATTGCTCATTTACAGTAATTCTGAGGCATCCTTTCCGCATCTCTTTACAGTTGTATCTTGAGAAACAATTTGATCTGGAAAAGTACTAATAAAGAATGGAAATAGAGTGGTACTCAAGACTTTCCCCCTTATTTTTGTAGAGAAATTTTCTAGGGTCCTGGTGGAGCAGCAGCAGGACCGAGCCCGGAGAGAGCAAGAAAGGATTCGTCTCTTTTCTGCTGACCCTTTTGATCTTGAAGCTCAGGCAAAAATAGAAGAAGATATAAGGTAATGACCCTTTACCTAAAGAGCAAGCTTTAGAGAATCCGGAGTTCCCAAATGACAGGTGACCCGCTATCAGGTGGGCATCTGCTCTAACATAATGTCCCTGTTTCATATTTGAGATAGCAGCTGCAGTCCTATAGGTCATTCTTCTCTTTTCCTCACCCGTTGATTCAACATTACAAAACTTTCTCTTCGAAAACTTTACTGAAGACTCCGAGACTAGTCCACAGTGCATCATTAATGCAACTGCAGGTAGATGACCCCAGGATTGAGCAGAATCCCCAGCTTGGTGAGCCTGTTAGGCTGGCTCTACAGGCTGACTGACTGGAATCTCAATCCTGAGACATAATACGTGAGTCCCAATTTAAACCCAGACTTGAGCATGAGTGGATTAGAGACAGAGCTCAGGACAGATGGAACCCTGCAGTCCTAGGTCTGCTTTCGTCCTACCGTTCTTGCCCTGGCTCAGTGGATAAACTGAGTGCCAGACACTTTTCCAGCTCCAGCTTCTCTGATGCTGTGGTTCTCACCTGGGGCTATGTTAAAATCACATAAGAAGCTTTAAAAATGCAGGTGCTTGTGCTTTACTCCCAAATCTGATGGATCGGAATCTTAAGAGGTGGGGCCAGAGCAGGTACAGTGATGCTAATGCCAGCTTTGGTCACATTACTAGTCACAGGCAAGATGATGCCCTTTTGTCCCTTAGAATGAAAGAACAACTGCTCCCAACTCCCATTCAGGTCTTGTTGTGAATAGTGAAGGCCTTAGTGCATAGTCCCCAGCCTTATCCAGTCTCATGTTCCCGTGGGTAAATATAGTCCAGAAGCAGATAAATCAGAAGATCACTAGTAGCCTAATACCATGTCACAAAACCTATGTCATTCACCTCACTTCATCTTATTATGTAAGCATTTTATCATCTCACATCATGAGAAGGATGAATACAGTCCAGTAAGATATTTTGAGAGAGTGCATTCATATAGTGTTTATTACAGAATATTATAATTATTGTTTTATTATTAGTGATTGTTGCTTCTCTCTTACTGTGCTTTACTGATAAACGCAGCTTAATCATAGGTATTTGTGCACAGAAAAAGACCAGCATGTAGAGGATTCGGTACTCTTTGTGGTTTCAGGTGTCCACCGGGGGGCATGGAATGTACCTCTTGCTAGTAAGGGTGGGCTGCAGGATAACTAAGAACTCTGTTCTTCTTTGTCATATTCTTTTGTTACTTGAATGAAGCCCAACTGGGTCATTTTTTTTATACTGTCAGCTTGGAAGTCAAGTAATGATTATTTTATTTCTTTTCTTCTCTAACTTCATTTGAAATCAGGGAAATTTAAATTATATGTCAGAATCAGTTGACAGCCCCAAGCCATTCATTTGTGTTCCTGTTAAGTGCCCCCATTCATTGCATCAATGTATTCGTGTATGAGTGTCTTTGAAAAAACATCTCACTACTTAAATCTACCAAGAGAAATAGGAAGAAATTTGTGTTCTCTGAACTAGACCTCATTGCAGCTCTGAGGGAACCGGACACAATTCTCATGAATAGATGTGTTCAACCCAGGAAGCAGGAGTGGTGGGAGGGAGGGTGCCAACATTGTGCTGCTGTTGGCAGAGTAGCAGTGAGATGAAGCATATTCGTGTAGCTTTGAGGGTCCAAGGGAGATTAAGGAAATGGGGTAATGAGTACACTCTTTTAAAAAAGACCTCGTGCCTCTAAAGTGACTCTACATCTAGGGCCCAGAAGAGCCAAAGCGACTGGTATTATCTCAGAATCGGATTTTGCTGAAATTTATCTTGGTTGGAGTCCATGCAAGGTCAGGAGTGTACAACTAATTTTAGTTCATTTCTAAATTTAATAATGTGGCATAAGAGAAAAGCTGTGTAATTCTATCAAATGCCTCTTAAAGTTTTATTTGGTACGCTGCACCAGTGATTACTCAGGGTATATGTACACTGGGGTATAATAGCCTGCATATCTCCCTGACTAAATAAAACAAGTATGCCTTTGATTTTCTGAAAAGTTTCATATATTATTACAGAATGGCTCATAAAACCATCAGTTCAGTTCAAGGTAGAGTATTACTGCAAAAAAGGATAGGCACTAGAGTTAGAGCAGGGGTCAGCAAACTTTTTCCATAAAGAAACGAATACTTTAGGGTTTGCAGGCCATGCCGTCTCTGTCACTAGGACTCCTGTATGCCACTGCAGTACCAGAGCAGCCTTTCATGGTATGACAGTATGGAAACGAACGGTGCAGTTGCAGTCCTGAGGAAGTTTGCTTACACAGACAGATGGTGGTCAGTAGCTGTAAGTTATCCCCATCCTCGGGCCCTGTTCTGTTTGTGTCTCAGTCTTAGGTACGTTGCCCAGCCCCTGCCCTCGTTTCCATTAATGTTGGTAGTGTTTGGTAATGTTTTTAGAAGGAGGTGGAGAATGAAGGCATGAAATGTGGGAGTAAGCTAGAACTCCCTTTTAAATCCCTCCCTTTCTCGTGTAGGAATTAGAATATGTCTGATGTTTGAAGAAACGGTTTTGACAGACCAAGTTAACTGTCATTTTTGTGTGTGGTTTTCTAAGTGATAGCCAGATAGTTAGATGCAGCATTTGCTGAGTGTCTCCTCTTCTGTTAACAGTGTATTCTGGGTGCTTTCTGCCTCTTAGCCACGCTATAATAGGCGTCATTACCCTCATTCACAGGTAGAAAACCCAGTCTCGGGGATTAAGCACAGACACAGCACAATCCGTTAACACCCATGTATTATATTTGCCAGCTATTTCTGATGCACTGGTCATAGAAAATGCATCCAGATACCCAGTAAATCCTCTGGTAAAAATTGAGCATTTGTGAAATTCTGACATTCTACAGAATTAAAAGTTGTGACCCTTACTCTCCAGAGGTTAATTTTCCTGGTTCTGAGCTTGTAAAGGAAGCAGAGCTGTCTTTTGTGAGAAAGCCATGTGTGTGCCTTTAGATTTTCTGCCAGCTGTATCTCACTACCTCACCTGTTGTGGGAAAGAGCACCAGTGTTCATTTCCATGACTCAGCTTCTATACTAGGGGCAAAAGATGTGACTGATCTGTGGGTTGTTTTTTTTTTTTTTTCCCCCCCAGTAAGGAAAGGGAATCTTTATTGAAGTACCAAGGCTTGGTACTTGGGCTTGGGCAGGAGGCTGCCCGGCAGGCAAAGGAAGACCTAGCGGAGGGGCCTTATTTGACCTTCTTCTTGGAATGCAGATGGTTGGTGTGGCCCCGCTTCTTCTTAAAGCAGTTGACAGAGCACGGGTGCAAGCAAGGAAAACACTTGCGGCAGATACCTCGTCGCAGTTGTGTTTTTGGGCCAGCTGGCGGAGGGAAGGCTTGATGGTGCCACTCTGCAGACAGCACCAAGTGCAGGGTGGACTCTTTCTGGCTGTTGTCATCTGAGAGTGTGCCCATCCTTCAGCGGTTTGCCCACAAAAATCAGATACTGCTGGTCTTGCCCGTCAGGGTCTTCACAAAGGTCAATGTCTGCGTCTGCCACTTAGCCACCTGGTTGAAGAGAAAGCCAAATCTGTTTTTAATATTGTGACTTTGAAACAGATTTCTCTTCCTGCAAATAATGATTTTACTATACTTGGTTTTGGTTTGTTACAGGCAACAGAACATTGAGGAAAACATGACAATAGCTATGGAAGAGGCTCCCGAAAGTTTTGGCCAAGTAGTGATGCTTTATATTAACTGCAAAGTGAATGGACATCCTGTGAAAGCCTTTGTTGACTCAGGTGATGTCTCCGTCTTTGTCTTTCCATCTGTCTGACATTCTGACCTGATGCAGGGAGAAGGAGAGACTCTGATGCCTGTTAAAGCTGGCAGTAGTCCTCTGCACTGCTAATAAGCCTGGGGGCTACTTCACTTGCCAGTCGGTTTGTTTGTTTGTAGCAGGTTTATTCCTGAAACATTTCTTAACTGGTTTTGAATTTTGCAGTATGTCCTCCATCTTCCTACCTCCCCTTACTTGGCATCCTGACTTTTTAGGATACCTCTGTAAGAAATTTGGGAGTAAATGGGTTTAGAAGGAGCTGTAAGAAGCAGCTGAGTATGGTATAGGTCAGACAAATATTTCAGCATGGCCTGTGTGCCAGCACTTTGCCAGGAACTGAGGAGTTGAAGCTTGTATGAATCAGGGTTCTTGCCCTTAACCTAACAGCCAGGTCAGAAGACAGGGAGTTTCCCACTTGAGGATTTAAATAATCCTTATACCAGCTAGCACCTTTTCTCACAGTAATAACTGCTTTTTAATAAGATCACACAGCGCTGTGTGGGTGTGGCTTGGTGGTCTTGTATGTCTTAATTCTGTGTAGCTCACTCAGGCTGTCAACTAGGTTGAGTTCCTAGAATAGTAAAAGGCCCTGCTCAAGTAATATTTTCTTCCATTTGTTCATGCACAATTATTTGAGAACATGCTAGGTTTCAGCTGTCATTAGGAGTTTGTATTTAAGATGCATACTTTCCTGGGAGGGACAAATCTGCTAATTATTCAGTTTAAAAAATGTCTGTTGAATGCTGTAGGCAGGGCACTTGTGCTGAGTGTTTGGGAGTAAGACTCACTAACTGGTGCTTCATGGAGCTCTTATGAGTGAGAGAGACAAATACGTATGTAAGAGACCCTAATATTAGCACTCAACATTTATTGGGCCCTTACTGTGTGCCAGGCACCATACATACTAAGTGCTTACTATAAATCATCTTAATTTCATGTAATCCTCAGGTTATCCCTATGTGCCATATTCAACTGTTCAACCTATTTGATAGATGAGAAAGCTTTAGAGAGGTGATCCCACTCTTCAGGTAGACAGAGTTCACAAGTAGTAGACTTTGGATTCAGCCCCTGATCTGTTTGGTGCCACGATTCAATGACTGCAAATATCATATGTGTGTTGAATACCCGTCAAGACCACATTCTCCCTCTGACCGGGGTGCTTAGGCCTGGCTTCCCCAGAGCGGGCACCTAAACTGCCCTATCTCCACAGAGTTCAGGACTTTGAGCCGAGGCTTGAGGAAAGGCAAGAGAGTGGCGAAAGGGGCCCTTCTGGTCTTGGGCTTGCTTACTTTAAGTCAATAGGTAGCTTTTGTGGAGTAGAGTGGAGAGAGAGGAAGAAAAAAGAGATTGCCTTCTCCAGTTTTTTTCTTCATTTTTGCTGGGCCCTCTTGAATCTAACCTTCCTCAAATGCCAGGAACTTTCAATACCCATTAGGTGTAAGGTGCCTAATGAGTAAAGTGAACAGGAAGTGTTGGAACTGCATGAGAGAGGAGATCACTGGGCTAGGCCAGTCAGTTGGGGAGAGGGGGTGGTTTGAGCTGGGCCTAAGGGATAACTGGCATTCAGAGAAGGGGGCAGCAGGGGGTACCCTGCAGGAAGGTCAGCGGGAGTAAGAGGCAGAGGGACAGCTTGGTCCTGTCAGTGGAGGGTTTATAACAGAATATGAGGCTGGTAGCTGTGTCTGTTCGGGCTGCTTTAAGAGTACCATCATCGACTAGGGGCTTTTAAACACAGATTTATTTCTCATAGTTCTGGAGCCTAGGGAATCTAAGGTGAAAGTGCAGGTAGGTTCAGTATCTGCTGAGGACCCACTTCCTAGGTCACAGAAGTTCATCTCACTGCATCCTCACATGGCAGAAAGGGTGAGGGGGAGCTCTCTGGGGTCTCTTGTATAAGGACGCTCATCGCATTCCTGAGAGCTTCATCTTTCACCTCCATGACTTGATCACCTCCCAAAGGCCCCACCTCCTAATGCCATCACATTAGGAATGTGATGGTTTCAACATAGGAATTTTAGAGGGACACATACGTCCAGTCTGTAGCAGGAGGCAGTTTGGCCAGATTGAGGTGGACTCTTGATGCTGTGGCAAGGTGGTTTGAAGCTAATCTTATAAAGAGGAGGAGCCATTGAGGATTTTTGAACAGATGAATAAGTGACCTAAAGAAGGTGATATTTGAGGAAGACTGCAGACAGTGACAGATCTGGAAAATTCTGTATCCCTCAGGGTCAGAACCGTTCCCTTGTTTTAAATTAAACCTCTGCAGGGTGGTTTGGAAAGCAGAGAAACTGTCACTAGTGAGGGGAATAGGATGTGAGCTAGGCTGATTGCTATAGTTAGAAGAAGGAAAGTCAGAAACAAAAACTGCATAAAACTTACAGGGTTGAAGCAGAATTTGAGAGTGGGGAGAAGGCTAAAAGACAAGCAGTCACAAGTGAACAGTCCAAAGTTTTATGTTGCAAGAAAGTAATTCCACTGGTAAGGAGAGAAATCCAAAGTGCAAATTACTTAGGGAGAAAATTTTTTACCTGTAGGCTTTGAGATGGAAATGTGGAGCCCTCAGGTATGTAGACTAGAGTCTTTGGAAGAGATTAGAACTGTAGGGGAAAAAGAGAGAGATGTCTGTCTCCTGCACAGGGCTGCTCTGGCTGTGTGGGTGAGTACACGTGAGAAAAGGTCCTAATAACTGCCCTCTTCCCAAAGGAAACAGTGTGATGGTTGACCAGAGATGGGGAGTTCAGCTCTTATTTATTTAACAGACTGCAGGTTTTACCTGGTAAATTACAGTGTCCCAAAGTTTGAAATAAAAATAGTCTGATAAGATGTTTAGAGATGCTCAGTGGAGATGGATCTGAGAGTAAAGAAATAGTTAACTTAGCATTTCCATTTGTAGACGTAGTTTTGAGTTTCTGGAAGCCCTCTCTAGGTAGTTTTGTTTTCTGTCAGTGAAGTTTTAAAATATCATCTAATTGTTCTATTTAAACAAAATATTCTTTAAAAAAATAAATGCAAAAAAAAAATAAATAAATGCATTTTTTTTAATTAAAAAAAAATAAACAATATTCTTTTGCTCCTTGTGAGGTTTCTGCACTGTGTTTCAGATTCCAGTGTGGAACTAAAAGTTGAATTAAGCATGGCAGGAGCAATTAAGGGCGATTAAGCTAGGTATGAATAATTTTACACAGACCAAAGTTTGGGTGTGTACTTGCTCTCTGCCCTGGTCTCAGACTGCGTTTTTTAATTATAACACAAACATGGATATTGTTTTTATTATCTGATGTTTCCCTCCACCTCCAGGTGCCCAGATGACTATTATGAGCCAAGCTTGTGCAGAAAGGTGTAATATAATGAGATTGGTGGACCGTCGGTGGGCAGGTATCGCCAAAGGAGTGGGCACTCAGAAGATTATTGGAAGGGTACATCTAGGTGAGCAAAGTCACTGTGGGAGTCTTTTCAGAGCAGTAGACGTTAAAATTTTATTTTGCGTGGTTATATCTGATGCAGCCAACCTAATCCCCAGAAATTTTAAATCTTCTGTTATGTCAGAGTTTTACATGTACATGTTTTAGCTGGTTACAAAAAAAATCAGTCACTGTGTACTTTTATGTTCCTGATCCTTATAGATCCCTTTCAACTATTTTAGTTTATTTCCTTTTAGCTCATTTCCTTGGTGCTTACCTCCGTATTTCAAAATAATGTGTATTGTGCTATTACTGATACGTAAATTCTGTTGAGAATTGAGCCATCTTATTGAAAATGATTGCTTTTCCTTTCGTGTCTAGTATTGTTTTTCTTGTAATTACTGGTTTGTTTTGGTCATTTCATATTCTGTGTGTTACTCAATTCCTAAACACTTACATAGTCGTGTAAATCTCCTTTATGCATTTCATCCTGTTGAAGATTCTTCTGGAGACAGGACTGGTGCTTCAGAGCTGCTTCACAGCTGTTGTTTTAGAATCTCTCTTGCTTGGGTTTCCAAAGGCTTCTTTCCTCTTGGTGTGAGATCAGATTACATGCATTCCCTGTCTTATTCTTTGTAATTTTGCTCCTATGAGAGTATACCTTCCAGTAGCTTCCTGAGGAAAAGCATAAGGGAGAAAACTGAGTCCTTACATATCAGAACTTGTCTTTTTTTTCCCTATACTCTACCAGTCTGGCTAAGTTGGAAATCATTTTTGTTTTCTACAGTTTTTGTCAGTGTTGCTGTAGAGAAGCTGGCTGCTGTCCTATTTCTTGATCCTTTATGTGAAAGATTTCTTTTCCATTTCTGAAGCTTGTAGAATCTTCTTTGACCTTAATGGTTTGAAATTTCACAGTGATGTTCTCGGGTGTGGATCTTTCTTCATCCACTGTGCTGGCTGCCTTTCACTTCCTTCCCGAGCATGTCTGTTGCTCAGGTGGGACAATCTCCTATCCTGGACTTGTCTTCTAGTTTTCTTTCTTTCCTGTTTATCTCTTTCATGTGTCCTGGGTGTGTTGTTTGTTTGCGGGGTTTCAACTTTGCCTTCCAACCTTCCTGTTACGTTTTGCCCTTATTTGATATTCGTGTTACATAGTTTTCTCGAGTGTCTGGCGATCCTTGGCATCTGCTCATATTGAAGATTAGGACACCAAAGAGCTATTTGGAAGATTACTTGGATGGGCAGCCATGTATGATTGTAGGTACTCTGGGAGTTGGGAGGATAGGGCTAGAGGCTCAGTAAACTCTAACTCAGCCCCCCTATTTCAATTATGTGCCTGTTGTGTCCCGGTCTTCTTTTGTGTCCACCTCTGTTTTACCCTCTTGAGAAAATAAACCTCTAGTCTACTGTGGGGGTGAAGGGAGGAAGTCACCTGGCTGAGCAGAGAGTGAGAGGGAACCCCAGGATCTAACTGCCTCCTGCAGAGACCTTCATCCCTGGTGGGCCAGGTCCCTGTTCATCAGGCTCTGGGGAGCTGTGTGCTGTGAACTGGCTTGCTTCCCGGTTTTCCTTACTGCCCTCTGCTTTCTGTTCTAAAATTGTGTTTCAGTTTTCTTTTCTTTATTTTTGTTGTTAGTGATTTGTACCTTAAAAAAGCCAACTTTTATTGTAAATTTTTTAGGAGTAAATGGAGTAAGTTTATGTGTTCAATCCTTCATTTCTAACCAAAATTATTCTTTTTCTTAATACCTTAAATCCTTTATGAGTGAGACTCAACCACCAAGTACCATTTGGACTTAATCTCTTTCTGGCCTTTTTTTCCATGCATTTTATTCTTGCAGAAAAGTGGTCATATAATATACAGAATTTTATGCCCTTTTTATGAAAAAATAGCATTCATAACATTTTCTCACTGTTGCTCTAAATTTCATAAGCACCATTCAGATGCAGAGCATTCTCTTGTGTGGGTTTAATTGTCAACTTTAAGGATAAAATTTTCCTCAAATATTTTACTATTGTAACATGACAGTGGATTTTTGTGTAGTTCTGTGCACATTTCAATTTTTTTTCTTAGTCAATATTCCTGTAAGTGAAACTACTGACTCAAAGGTTATTAATACTTAAAGGCTCTTAATGTATTTCTAATTGTACCAATGCAGCTTTTCCAGCACCGAATTAGTATTCATCTTGATGTCCTTATACAATCAAGGATTATTAGTTTTTACTCCTTAACGTACAGATTAAAAATGGTTTTTTTTATTGTAAGTTGCTTTTATTTTACTGCAAATAATAGTTTCTTCTATTTTTCTCTTGTAATATATTTGTCTATTTATTAGACTCTCTGTGTTTTCTTTTGTCGATTTGTGTAGACTAAGGATAGGAAGGTATTTCTTCCTCACATACACTTCCCGACACAGGTAGGCCTGAACTACCACACACAGGTTGCTTCAGAGTCTGAATTCTCAGAATTTCCATGGTCTTAAGTAGGAGGGTAATAGGAGGAAGCTAAGTAAGTATCAGTCCCTTGTGTCCTTCCGTGTACATGGACAAGCTTTAGCATTTGCAGCTTCGGCGATGTTAGGAAAACATTACGATTGTAAGGGAAATGTAAATAAAAGGGAGCTGTGTCATGGATAAGAAGACTCAGGATGTCGAAGGTGTTAATTCTCCCACATTCGTCAGCAGCAGAGTCATTGTAATACCATCAAGATCCCAGTAGGGTTTTGTGTGTGTGTGTGTGTGTGGTTTTTTTTGTTTTTTTTTTTTTTTTTTTTTTTGTGAGACCTGATGTGCTAACTTAAAATTTTACATGGGCCATTTATTGTAGGAATAGGCAAGACACTCTGAAATAACTTCCCCCTTCTAAATGTCAAGAGCAAAGGACTAGAACAGAAACAGACCCATGCTTACCTGAACCTTGATAAACAAGAGAGGAAATCTTACAGAGCAGAGGAAAGTTTTCAGGAAACAGCACTAGGACAGCTGGGTATCCATGGAAAAAATGGATTCAAAATTGGACCTTGTCTCACATCACACATGAATGTCAGTTCAGGGTTGATGAAAGACCTCAATGTGAAAGGCAAAGTCAGAGCTTTCAGAAGAAAATGCGGGAGACTATCTTAGATAATGCAGGGGTTCCTTAAAAGTTAGGAAGGAAATTATTTGACAGATTGGGCCATATTAAGATTAGAACTTTTAATCAAAAGGCATAAAAGAGGGAACAAAAAACAAACTAGGAAAGAAGCTTTATAACATATATGACTAGTAAAGGATTCAGATTCAGAATATGTGTATTGTGTGCGTGTGCGCGCGCGCGCACGCGTGTGTCCTCCAACTCAGTAAAAAAGACAGTATAGGGGTGCCTGGGTGGCTTAGTCAAGTGTCCAGCTCTTGATCTCAGCTCAGGTCTTATCTCAGGGTCATGAGTTCAGGCCTCACATTGGGCTCCACACTGGGCATGGAGCCGGCTTTTTAAAAAAAGAAAGAAAGAGAGAGAATAAAAAACTACAGAAATGACTGAAAGGGCACTATTTTTTTTTTCTTTTTCATTAGAGCCAGTGAGCAGGAGCAGAGGGGAGAGGCAGAGGGATGGGCTCAATCCTAGGACTCTGAAATCATAACCTAAGCCAAAGTCAGATGCTTATGTGACTGAGCCACACTATTTTCTTTTACTGACACCCCCAAACACTATTGAACAGGAAACTCAAATGATTAAATATATGAAAAGTTGTTTATTATTAATCAGAGAAATAAATGCAAAATTACTTGCCAGATTAGCAAGATTTTAAATCTAATAATACCAAGTGTTGGTGAGAATGTGGAACGGTGGAAGTTTTATACACTGCTAGAAACTTTTTTTTTTTTTTTTGCTAGAAACATTTTAGGAAATAATTCAGTATCATCCAGCAAAGCTGAGCTAATATCCCCTAGAATTCTATGATTCCATTTTCTATGATATATATACTGTTAAATTAAATACACGCCAGGAGACAAGTATAAGAATATTCAGAGAAACATTGCTTATGACAGCAGAAAACTGGAAGTGACCCAGAAAGTCCCAGAGCAGTAGAATAGATAAATTAGTTGTGGTATAATAGACATGACAGTACTCTAAGGGATGGTTTACAGTGAAAGAAACAGAGCCACATGTACAGGGATAGATCTCAAAATACTTTCTGAGTAAAGAAGCAAGTGGTAATTCAAAAACACAAAGCTTAAACAGTAATGCCATTTAGAAATCCTACAGAACTGGTAAGGATTATTTAAAAAGCTGGGAATGATGAACACAAAAACCAAGGCAGTAGGGAGTTTCAGAGAAGACACTAAGTTGTGATCAGTAGAAGATAAGGGACTTCTCTTCCAGGTCCCCTTCTCTGCGGGAATCTGCTGTTCCCTCTGCCCCTCCCCCCTGCTCTTGCTTGCTCACTCTCGCAAAAATAAATAAAATCCTTAAATAAAAAAAAAAAAAAAAAGATATAAGCCCTGGTGGCTTAGTGGTTTAGCGCCACCTTCAGCCCAGCGCCTGATCCTGGAGACTCAAGATCGAGTCTCATGTCGGGCTCCCTACATGGAGCCTGCTTCTCCCTCCACCTGTGTCTCTGCCTCTCTCTCTGCCCCTCTCTCTCTCTCTCTCTCTCTCTGTCTCTTTCTCTCTGTGTGTGTCTCATGAATAAATAAATAAATCTTAAAAAAAGTGGGGGGGCAGCCCCGGTGGCTTAGCGGTTTAGCACCACCTTCCACCCAGGGTGTGATCTTGGAGACCCAGGATCGAGTCCCACATCGGGCTCCCTGCATGGAGCCTGCTTCTCCCTCTGCCTGTTTCTCTCTCTCCTTCTCTCTCTCTGTGTCTCTAATAAATAAAAATTCTTTTTTTTTAAAAAAATATATACTTAATAGCAAAGTAATTTTTAAAATACAGGTGTAGGGCAAGCCCGGGTGGCTCAGTGATTTAGCACTGCCTTCAGCCCAGGGCCTGCGTGGTCCTGGAGACCCAAGATCGAGTCCCACGGCAGGCTCCCTGCATGGAGCCTGCTTCTTTCTCCCTCTGCCTGTGTTTCTGCCTCTCTGTGTGTGCTTCTCATGAATAAATAAATAAAGAAATAAATAAAATCTTTTTTTTTAAGGTGCTTTTTTAAAAAATAAATAATAAAATAAAACAAAAAACAGATGTAAAGTACGAGGAGTAATTAAGGAAAGGCAAAGCAGGAGGCTCCAGGCAGACAGAGGCATTGGTTTTTTCCTGGCTTTGGCGATTAGAAACTTGATTATAACAGGCAGTAATAAACAGTTTACTTTTTAGAGGCTAACTTGTGTAGAGATTTTATTTCCGTTTTAGAAAGCCTTTTGTAAGTGTACAGGAAACAAGTGGTTAATATGGAGGAATTCATCCCCCACCCCCATCCCCAGTCCTTAATGCCACTTTTCCTCCAGTTGAACATGTGTCCTGATGGTATCACGTATCAAGCTGGGTCTTCTGGGTGGTATAGTTTTACTGTATCCACTTTATAAACTGGTACCTTCATTGGCTTTCAAACTGATCAGTGGACTTACTGGATTTTCATACTTGACTCGCCTGTTTCATGCTTTGCCTTGGGTTTGACTGAACATAGGAAGCAAGGCACAGAATGATAGATATATTTCCAAAGCTTTTTGTGAGGCTTTTGAAGCAAAAATCAGTAATGTCTAAATAAATAAATGCAGATTAAAATTTAAAAAATCCATAATCTCTTCTGTTAATGTGCTTTAGCTCAGGTTCAGATTGAAGGAGACTTCCTGGCATGTTCTTTCTCTATACTTGAGGAGCAGCCCATGGACATGCTTCTGGGACTGGACATGCTGAAGCGGCATCAGGTAGTTAAGAGCTTTGCTTTCCTTTTGCATCAGCATTTTGTATGTTACACGGTTATTAGCACATCATTTCCCTCCGTGTGTACACCAGAAAACTGAGAAGTCCTGGCTTCTGCAACCTGGAAGGGTCCCTGAACTGAGGATGTCATCATGCATGGTTTGAAATTATGTATCAGTAGAAATAGAATCTCTTCTTGTGAAATCTTTCTGAATCTTTTAAATCTTGCCATCTGTTTGAGATTATAACAGGCAACTTTGTTCTCTTGTGTTATTTTTAGTTTCTGATGAGAACTCAGGTAATTTTTGTTGGGTTTGTAGGGCTCTGGACAACACATGATGGTAAGGGGCAAAAGGAGAAGGGGGGAGAGAATGAATCTTCAGTAGACTCCATGTTCAGTGCAGAGCCCGACGTGGGGCTCGATCTCACAACCCTGATACCATGACCTGAGCCAAAATCAAGAGTCAGGTGCCCAGGTGACTTAACTGACTGAGCCGCCCAGGTGCCCCCATGATGGTGATTTTACTGCAAGTATACATTTTAGTAAATCCTTACTACCTAGGCAGTCAGGAAGAAGAACTACTACAGGATTAAGGAAGGAATACTACAGGATTAAGGAAGGAATCCAATGAGATGTTGGGAGTGGAAATGTTTATTTTAGTACAGGGAGAATGATTTATAAATATATTTGCTTATAATATTTATATTTCTACTCTGAAACCTAATAATTTGTTTAAAGATAAAGTCTTCTGATTGAAGAATCCCCTGGGTAATGAGATTTTTCACAGCAGGATTTCCGATCCAGTCAATATTTTTATGTCACTAATACTCTTTAAAGAGATTTTTATTACTAAATCCCTATAAAACATACTGCGGGGCACCTGGGTGGCTCAGTGGTTGAGTGTCTGCCTTTGGCTCAGGTCATGATCTTGGGGTCCTGGGATCAAGTCCCATATCAGGTTCCCCGCAGGAAGCCTGCTTCTCCCTCTGCCTGTGTCTCTGCCTCTCTCTGTCTCATGAATAAATAAATAAAATCTTTTAAAATTTTTGCATTAATATTCTATTTAAAGTGCAGAATTTTAAGTAGAAGGGGTGAGTGAATCATTGTGTTAATAAAACCCAATTTATTGTCATCTCTCTGTGTTTGTTAGTCAGGATATAGACCAGTATTCTTCAACCTAGTAGGTATAAAACATGTATGTGTATACTATCCTATGTCAAAGATTAAGAAAAATACACAGAAAAGGAGGGTAGCATAAGTATGAAATAAAGAATACTTTTATAGAGGTGGCCTTGCCCATATACCACTTTTGAGACCATTGGTATTGAGTTTAAATATAAGTTATACTTTATGCAATAAGCAAAATGTAAATAGTAATGTAAATGTGAATGTATAAATAGTGTGTCTCAGTTTTTAAGAAAAAGTCACTTACATGTTTCTAAAAAGTGGGACTGCTGATTATGCCTGGCCTTTTTCCAAATTTTGTACAGTGATGTGTATTACATTTAAATTCAGAAATGAACAGGGGTTGGGTTAGACAAGTAAGTGTAAACTGCATCCTATAAAGAGAATTCTGCTAAAACTTTACTTTAAATATTTGCATATTAAATACAATTTAAATATTTAAATTCATGATAATTTTTCTGCATGGCCTTTTATCCACTATTGTCAGCCTTTGGTTTCTTTCTTCTAAGTGTTCCATTGACCTCAAGAAAAATGTACTCGTGATCGGCACCACAGGCTCTCAGACCACCTTCCTTCCTGAGGGAGAGTTACCCGAGTGTGCCCGATTGGCATATGGGGCTGGGCGAGAGGACGTGCGGCCAGAGGAGATTGCAGACCAAGAATTAGCAGAAGCTCTTCAAAAATCCGTAGAGGATGCAGGTATTTGCAGTGGCCAAGGTCTCAAATAACTTTGTTGTTATTGGTCGGTGAGCAAGGGAGGTTGGAGATTCAGAGGGGATAATTTCTAATCCGTGTCATCGTCCTGTCATGGATGTATTCCTTGTCCTCTCACCACCGCCTCCTATCTCTGAATACAATATAGAAGACCTCAGTCTTTCGACAGATCCATTGCTGTGTTATTAGGTACATTGGGGAGTTATTTGCTTAAGCACATTTTGGTAAGGCTTCCTTAAAAAATCTTGTGGGTTTTTTTTTTTTTCCCCCTAACAGAATTTCCTACAGGGGTGCCTGGCTGGCTCAGTCCGTTAAGTGTCTGACTCTCCATCTCAGCTCAGGTCTTGATCTCAGGATTGAGAGTTCAAGCTCCGCTTTGGGCTCCATGTTGGGTGTGGCACCTACTTTAAAAAAAAAAATTACAGTAAGCAGACATTTCCTTTTGAGTTCTACAGTTTCCCTGAAATTTTATTTTCCTTTTCTTAGGCCCATTTCCTTTGAAGGATAGCATTGTCGTTGTGACTAAGCAGTCCTGACCTTTTTAATATCTCCCTAAAGTCAACCACCAATAAGACAACCACCAATAAGACACATAATTGAATACTAATCAGACACAGTGTTTATGCTTTTAATGAGATTGCATAGTGTGTCCTTGGGCCAAATTAGAACAGTATGTCAACTGTTGACATGGTGATACCTAATCATTTTTCCCTAAGTTTGAATTGTCATGGCTTGTTTAAATCTAAAGACCAAGCCAAGTTTTCTGGGTTAACTGGAAGGACACATTTTTGCTGAAATCCTACCTCCATGGTATCATTTTCCCCCATCTGTTATAAAACAGTGACTCTGGGATACATTTTCTAGAAGCTAAAGAGGATTAACTTTTAAGTTGGGGTTATTTTAAAGTCTTGAGCTATAATTATTCATCAGTGACTAATATCACGAACAGTGTTTTCCTGGTATAGTAAAATGTATTAGAGCTACAAGTCCAGGGAATAGCTTTCTTGTAAAGACAAAAAAGATTGGAGCTTTAAAAATAGCCAGGTTTTGCCAGTGTTTTTAACTTAGAGAACATCCAGAGGTCTAGCCCTGAGCCTCTTTCAAATGGGTGTGGGTAGCAGGCAGTTTTCCAATCTGGCCCTTTTTTGTAATCTAGTCACACCTTTTGGCACCTTTGAGTTTAAATATAAAGTACAGCTTTGGTTATGATTTAACTGTCTTGCAGGAAGGGGAAAATTCTGAACAACCAGTCAGAGACTAAATTAATAGTTTTAATCTTCCCTGCAAGGCAAGCATGACTGAGTTTGACATACCCACTTAGAAGGTTTTACCTGTTTTTAGTAACTTGTCAATCATAATAGTAGGTATTCATAAAATGAAGATGTATTACCATCTTGTGAAATCTCTGTTTTTCCTCCACAATTTCGTGTTTTTATTTGAGAAGCACTAGCTGATGATAGCAATGCTTTCTAACCTACTAACATTTACCTTCTTTGTGTAATTACCTTCTTATAATAAAAAGTTTAGGAGATTAAAATAGAAACCACAGGTGTTTTCAGGCGCAGTGAAGAGAATATGCCAATTGAAAGGATTAAAAGGAGGAGCACCTGCCTGGCTCAGTCGGTAGACCGTGCTACTCCTGATCTCTCTCGGGGTCATGAGCTTGAGCCCCACGCTGGGCAAAGAGATTAAGAACATTAAAAATAAAATTAAATATATTTTTGAAGGATTGAAAGGAAATGGTTTTGTTTTGTTTTTTTCCTCATGTGACCTTTTGTTACAATATGTGACTTGTACTAATTTTTATAATGTTTAAATAGTGGAATAATTCTACATCAGGTCCTATTTGTTTGGAACACCCAACTTCCCAGTATCATCACAAGCAAGACTCTGGACAGGGTAGATGAAAGTATTTTTACTAAAAACTGTTTCTTTGGTGGAGACCTTATACCAGAATGCCTTTATCTTTTCTTTCAATGGAAAAATGAACCGGAATAGGAGCGCTATATCTAATACATCTTCTAAAAACTGGCTAAAAAGTAAGTTAAGCCAGGATAATCCAGTTTGGTTTGTTTTTCTTCTAAAAATAAATCTCCACTGAGAAGGAGATTTGGAAAGTTACTGTTACAAGTGTTCGTTCACCTTTAAGATTTCCATACCGTGTGATTCCATCTATGGGTCTTCTGTTCTCCACCCGTCCCACATGTCTGCCCATGAATGCCATGTGTGTGGGTGTGTGAAGTTCATTTCTTTCCAAGTTCTATTGAAAAATCTGTTGAAGTTGACACATTGCTTTATGTATTGTGAGAGAATTAAACCAACCAGACTACTGAAACATTCCCTAAGCTTGACTCTACCAGTTCCTGATTGTAAAGGTGGCAGAGGAATGGAGACAAACCCTGCATGCTGTGTGGTTTGCGTTGTTAACCCAAGTTTGCTTGTCTGTTTCCTAATTCAAACAGAGCGTCAGAAGCCATGATGCATGTAGTGTGTGTGTACTGCAGCTGGAGTGGGCCCCAGACCAGGTATTTATAGACACCACGTTAAGCCTTCCATCCAGTTATCGTCTGTGGTCTGAAAGTCTCTGTATCTGCAGCCGTTTTGGAATTTAGCTTCCGCCATCCATTTCACCTTGTTTAATCTGGTTACAACTAGCCTGTATATGCATCTGTGTGTTGGCATACAGACATATCTCAGCACAATTTCCTATGCAAAGTCTTCTCAACCACTAGAACAGTCCAAGGAGGGGAGGGAAATCCCAGTAAAAACGACCATTGTGAATATATCGAATCAAGAATGTCAGCACCACTGCACATTGTCATTGAGATAACTACACCCTCAGGGGTTTTGGGAGTCCCTCTCTTTTGAAAACGGGAAAGTTCTTTTTCATAGCACTGCACACAAATGCCACAGTTAGCAAAAGGTAGAAATTGTCAATCCACTGAAGAAGTGGAAGCCTAGACCAGGTGACTTGTCTAGGGACACAGGTTCACAGGATTGAGGTTTTATTCCCTCAGAAAGAAGAGCTGACACTTGGCTCTCCCATCTTTCCCTAACCTGACAGATTCTCCCCCAGAGGCATTTTGCTCCCTTTTGCCTGGAGTGTAAATTTGGGAGACGGCAGCCTGAGCTGATTTACCAAGAGAAAGAAAGTCTTTTAATACCAACCTGGGACTTCATAGGGGTTGTTTGCAGGCTGGTTGTAATTAGATACTTAGCATTCAATTTCTTCTTTTTTCCTTTTTCCTTACAAGGTGAGGTAAAAATGGGCATGGTTTAATTAGTCTTAATATCCATTGTCCTCATCCCTTTCTCCTATCCTGTAGTACTGACCCAGTGCTCCCTACAGTTAGGATTTAAGCCAGTGAGACCCACCATCTCAGCTACAGGAGGACTAAGTGCTGCTTTCATAGTGAGTGCCAAACACATCGAGGCCGTGTTGACCTCATGCAGTTGTCCTAACTGGCATGCCAGTGCCAGAAGGCCATTATCACATACCCCATGCCACTCACGTGGATACTTTACATGTAACACCTTTTCTGTTGGCATTAAGTCACAGTTGAACCTTTTTCAGAGCCAGTCTTAGAGATTGATAAATAAAACTAATAACTGTGTTTCTAGACACTAATGGATACAGTTTGCCACTGACATAAATTCTGTTTTCCTATTTACCTCTAAGCTATCAGATTGTTTTGCAAGAAGTCAGTAACTTTCTGACATAGTGCCTTATCTTCTCATGCTGTTAACCAGTGTTGCGTTAGAATGATTTAGAGCTGTTTGAATCCTAACTGGATTGCTTCATGACATCTTAAGATCAGGCTGCCCACATCGGATGTTAATCAGCATGAAGCATTTAAGTCACATCTGCCCTGGTAGATTGTACTGTGAAGTAGTTGTTACCAGCCTTTGACATTTAATTAAAGATCTTATACTAATTGTGCAGAGGTCAATGTTTAACTGGATTTGTGGCAAAAGGAGGATTGGAGCTGATGATTAATGGTGTCGTGAGGTGGTGTTTGAGCCTGCCGTCCTGTGAGTGCTCAGTTGCAGTCAATCTAAATTGCCATTGCCTATCAAAAAACTGTTATGAACTATCTCCCTCCACTGCCAGGACTGCCACCTGCTGTGCCCTCAAAGTACCTAAGTGTTCTTACTTAGTTGTACTATGTTAATGTGATAAAGTAATTGATAATCCTTTTAAAACTTGCCCTATTTGGTAAGGTGATGATTGGATTTAATCTGTTTGACCTTTAGCTTTATTTTTGTTTGACTCCACGTTCACATAGTTTTATCCTGATTTTCAGGAAGTTTGGATAGAAATGAATTAAATATTTCTCTGCCTTCTGGAGATTCTTAAGCATATCCTCCTATCTCTTTATAATTCCCACTCTGTTCCAGATAGAGCTGGTTTTAGAATTGGTTGTCATTTAGAACCTTTGGGTTCACATTTGAAACACTAAAAGTGCATTGACGTGAGCATCATTCTAGTGCAAAGATCTTTAAAATTTGCAACATGCTTAAGAATCACCTGAGGAGCTTCTTAAAAATGCAGATTTGTGGGTTTCCTCCCATGTTCATGCTTAGCAAACATGCCAGGTGATTTCAGGGCAAGTGATAGAACACACTTGGAGAAACTCTTCCAGAGTTCTGAACTCACAGAGAGTAAAAATACATAAATATCCCTCAGCCTTGAGCACTGACCCAGCCATTATGTGGATGTTTATTAATGGTACTTAAAGAAAAATACTGAATTAGAGTGCACATGTTTTATTAAGAACACATTTATTCTGATGCTCTGATGTTAAACTGTCACCCCAGTGAGAATGGTTCTTGTGTAAGTCTATGGATATAAGACAAACCCAAGTTTAAGGACCTGATTTTGTTCTGTCCTGTATAGATTTGTATCATCTGATCATTTGGTGGCCTCTGTAACCTGCTAATTAATCTCTTTTCCTTTTTGTTCCATATAGAGAAAAGCGGTAAAGAAACTACCTCACTGGGAATGTCCTCATTACCAACTTCAGACGGATTTAACCATCCAGTCCATCGTTCAGGACAGAGTCCTGAGATTGGTGATCCTGTGAGTCTTGCTCACTCCGTCCCTGCTTCAGCCTGCCCTGTGAAGCCCAGTGACCCCGACAGCATCGAACCTAAGGCTGTGAAGGCTTTGAAGGCTTCAGCTGAATTCCAGATAACCTCTGAAAAGAAAGAACATCTTCCTCTGCAGGATCTTTCTAATAGTGCTTCTTCAGCAGACAGTGCTCCAGCAGACCAGAGTCCAGCCATGCCTTTGCAGAATTCCTCCGAAGAAGCCATTGTTGCCGATAATACGGATAAATCTGCTGAAAGAAGCACCCAGGGCCTCAGATCTCCTCTCCACACAAGACAGCAAGCTAGTTTATCTGTCACAACTAGTAGGGTGCAAGAACCACCAGGGTTTCTAGGTGAAAAGGGTTGGTATCCAGAAAATCAGAAACTGAGTCAGGTGAATGGCCTGCAGCAGCACAAAGAACCAGGGAATCAACAGCATGGGGTTGGACAACAGAATGATCAAGAACATCTCTGTAGCACAGAGGACTTTGAAATTCTTGGAGAAAGGCAACAGAATCAACAGAAAGGTGTTGATTTGGAAACGACAATGAAAGAAGATGGGCTACAACACAATGTGGACCTTCTGGGTACAGAGGAAAATATTCTACCTTCAGGATGCTTTGGCTGCTCAAATTCAGAAACACTTATGGAAGTAGATACAGCTGAAGAGTCTCTAGTTGCTATGCTTAACTCAGCGGATGGTCAGCATGCCAGTGTCAAGAACATCGGTGCATCTGCTCTCACCTTAGATAATCCCTTGATGGAAGTAGAAACATCAAAATGTAATCCTCCTTCATCTGAAATTTTGAGTAATTCAGTTTGCACTCAGGATTTACAACTCCCAGACAGTAATGTTGAAATGTCTGGAATAAGTAAAGAGGATGAGGATTGCTCCCCCTCCTTGAGTCTTGGTGGCAGTTGTCAGCCCTCTGTGGAGTCAGCAGAGGAACCTTGCTCGTCTCTAACAGCAGCTTTGAAGGAACTCCATGAACTTCTGGTCATTAGTAGTAAACCAGCTTCAGAAAATACATCTGGAGAAGTTACCTATCAGTCAGAAATGATAACTGAGGGCCACACAGGTATTCAGGACCTTTCTGAAAGATGGACCCAAAGTGAGCGTCTCACAGTTACCCAGAATGAAGACCATTCACAAGTCTCCTTTCATCAGAGCATATGTGTATCGGTGAGGGCAGAAAAGCTAACAGACACTTCAAATGGTGCTGGAGTAGATGTAGTAGAAAATAGTAACATTGGGGATCTGGGTGATGGCCTAGGAACTGAGAAGGAAAGTGTCCCCAAGCCTAGGGGATCCGTAAAGGAGACCAGCTCTGCCACTCTGGCCTCAGCTAAAACGTCTAAGCAGTCACACTGCACATTAGGTGTAGACATTCCACCCCAACTCTTAGCAGGTGAGGAGGATGCAGTCAGTCACACGTCTGAGCAAATGAAGTCCTTGTCCAGTTTCATATTGGTTAAAGATTTGGGTCAGAGCACACACAAGCCGGTGACAGACAGGCCTGAGACCAGAGAAGATGTCTGTCCTGAAGCTGCAGGGCCACTTCTTGAATTTGAACCACCTCCCAGCCAGTCATCACCAAGTCCCTCCGTTCTTTCACCATTAATTTTTCCCGCTGCAGACATTGACCGCATTCTCCGTGCCGGCTTCACTTTGCAGGAAGCTCTCGGGGCTTTGCATCGAGTTGGTGGAAATGCAGACCTTGCACTTCTCGTTTTGCTAGCGAAGAACATTGTAGTTCCTACATAACCATGGAAAAGGGGGCTAGACCATACTCCATTCCCTTAAGAAAAGCTATACACGTGTACACACACACACACACACACACACACACACACCCCACTCATCACATATACAATATATGTAGAAACCTGCAAGCAGAATGTTGAGCCAGATTTTTTTTAAAGATTTTTTTCGGCCAAAGTAACTTATCTCTTGTCTGATGAATTTGTCTATTCTCTTTGTTAAAATTTGGGCCTTTTTAAATGTATTGGCAGTATGTGCATACAAAAGCTTTTTATTACCATTAAGATGATGTATTCTGGAATAAAATTGATGGTTTTGTGTATAGCATACCATTTTAGAATGAGAGTGAATGCTTTAAAAAGCAGAAACCATGAGAAATCCCACCACCCATGCAGCTAAAAGCAGATTAACTTCCCATTTTGGCTGTGTCTGTGCTGTAGGCAAGGTATGGCTTGTTGGCTCAGTTGTCCATTTACAAACTGGATCACATGGTTTGGTGTTTGGAATTATATTTAGTGCTCTGTGTATTGATGATTCATCAGTTACAACAGGAAATTGAATAATTGAATAATATATTCTAGAGTGGTATGTTTTTATTTGTATGGTTAGGATTTGACCTTTTTATGGAATGAGGTGGGAGGGTTTTGAACTTGGGCTGCTTTGTGCATCATAGGCTGCTGCATGGATTGCCAAGTATTTGGGGTGGGAGTCAACGTCAGAGTGAAACATGGTGCTACCCAGCTAGAAAAGGGAAGAGTCTATAAATTCGTTTGCAAATGTCTTGGTGATGTTTCAAGAACTATGAGTGAAAAATAATGGCCGAAACACTGGAATTGACTAGATAGTGGGTTTGCTAGCATCTTACAGATCGCACCTCAACCTTTAGTGATTAATGATGAACTTAAAGTTCTGCTAATGGGTTGATCGCCAGCAGTTTATTTCCTTTCAAAGCTCATTTACTAGGAAGTTCTTCTAAAGCTCAGGTTGAGCTGCGATCTGAGTGAAATATTGTGAAGTGGAATAACCTTGTCACTGGTTCATCTTGGTGCTTGGAATGGTCAGTCTCTTTGTTGAGTGTCCTTCATGGCACCAGAAATAGTAACTGCAGTTTCTGACTCAAGTGGCCTTGGTAGAGATTTCCATCCCTTTCTTTCCTCAGGAGTTTTCTTTTTAAAATAAGATGCATCATATTTGTGTTTACCATGTCAAGGTAGAGTGGGGCATAGTATATAGATGTATTTATTGTGGCCTTTTTTTTATATGAGGACTAGCCCTTGGAAACCATTGTCCTGTGGGCCCCACTGTGCAATAATCCTACTGGATAGATTTTAGGTAGTTTTTCCTGGAAAATAAACTCTCTTATGTACCTAGCAGGAATCTGAAATCTTGGTTTTATCGAAAAGAATTTTGAGAATGACTCCCGATTCCAAGTTCTGGTTCGCAGTGTGTTTGAAACAGATGCTTTGAGAGGGTGATTCGTGAACTTAGTGTTAAATGATTTTGTCTAAAGTCTTACTCTCTTTGAAAGCGCATTCTTTCCATCAAAATTTGAGTCATTGAGCACAATCAAAATGGAAGCTCATATCTCAGGAGTTTTTGAAATTTTAATTTGGGGGCACTTAGAGACGTTTCTCTTCTACCCTATTCCATCTTCTTTTCTTTTTGCTGTGATGTTTGTATGTGTGTTATGAGACTTTAGTGATGTGATGGAAAGTCACATAGATTCATCATGATCCTGACGTTAGGAGATGGTTGACAGAAGGAATTGTGGTTTACTGTTTTCAAGAGGGCGCTTGAAACAGCGGGTCAGCCAGGTTGTCTTTAAGATGTTCTTTCAGATGATCCTGTTGCAGACCCTTTTTGCCTGCCCCACACCAAAGATGTAAGATGCACTAGGAAACTGCATATAGGATTTCTGTCAACCGACTCTTAAGAGCTGTGATTGTAATTAAGTAGTTGGTGCTATGATTGAAGCAAAATCTAATAGCAATGCAATGGCCCCCTGTATTTGCTTTATGGGTGATAATTGGGAATTTATTCTAAGCTTATAAATCTTTAGGGTCAGGTTGGAGTGAGGTGGGGGAAGTTATCAATGACAGCAGACTTCTCCAAAAAAGCCTCTGTGTGAAGATGGGCCTCATCGTCTTCGGTGTGGGCAGTGGTGCACTGCTCAGGCTTGGCCGCTCAGTTTTCACAGTGCAGAGATTTGGGGATCAATCCCAGGTGGAATACAGAATATCAACCCGGAAAAGGTTTTATTATAATAGCTTTTTACATATGTATATTTATTTTTAGGAGAAAATTGAATAGGCCTGTAGTTGTACATGCATTCTTGTTAGGAGTACTTTGAATGAATGAGCTGAACCCACTTGCCAATTATCCTTTTCTTTTTTCATCATTTATTTTTTAATGTATAATTGCTTTCAATTTTTAAAACCGTATTTCCTGTCCCATCATTTATATGAAAGTAAAATTGTTGATATCTGTTAGGATTTTGAATCATTTTAAATTTTGCAGTTCTTAAAACACCAAAAGGGAATTAAGGAACATGACACTAGTGAAACTTCATTGTCAGTTTTATTAAAAGTGCAGAAATTCGGGGCGCCTGGCTGTCTCAGTCGGAAGAACATGCGACCCTTGATCTCAGTGTCGTGAGTTCAAGCCTCACGTTGGGTGTAGAGATTACTAAAAAAAAATGTTTTTAAAAGTCAAACTTTTTTTAAAAATGAAGGAATTTAAGATTAACTTCTCTAAAAATAAGATAAAATCATTGTGAACTCCTCTGGTGGCCAACAAAATAGTTACTGGTTAGCCGTGCATAGTAATGGGCCATTTTACTGGACAGCTTCTTTGCCATAACCAGTAATGAATGGTTTTGTGGTCAGCACTCACCTCCAAGGGTGGTCTGTTTATTCACCAAAGAGAGGAGAAGATTGTACTGTATGACTTGCAGTTTACCCTAAGCTGATTGGCATGTGTAGCAATGTGCTTGGTGACCAGACAGCTATGCCTAGGCTGTAGATTTTGCCCATTGGGGCTGGTAAGAATGATTCCTCTTGTACATGTTTAGGCCTCTAGACATCAGCCAGCCTTCATCCCACAGTTTGGCCCTTAGCCATCAACATATAAAGATAGCCAGTTGCTTGGCAAAGAGAACTGGAGAGATGGTGGGTGTCTGTTAAAACCGTTCTTCCTCGGAGCCTATGAAACCTCCCAGAGCTCCGTGTCTCCATATGCACTAAAGGAAGACACAACCCATGTGTTTTTTCCCAAAGCATTTCTCCAGCGAGAGAGGGTTGCATAAAAATGGAAAGATCTATGAAACTCTGTGTCACTGAGTTTTATGATAACTAGTTAAAATGGAATCCGCCTTCTTCCCCTAGCACAGCTTTCTATCTCTAGTAAAAGCCATAAAAACTTAGTTGGTTTAACCATCAGCTCATGTGTATATATACATGTGTGATTGACAAATACCCTACAGTTAATTTTTTATCTACAGATATATTCTCCATTTAAGGTGGCTTTTATCCCACCATGTATATAAAAATAGCCTTGCAAATAGCTGGCCAGGAATGTTGCAGTGCATTCCGACTTCCTTTTCCTTCCTGTTTGCCACCTGTAATGAGAACAAGCAGGATAATTGAACTATGTATTTCAAACTTGTTATCACTGGCAACATTTCCTAAGAGAAGCTAATTAGATTATGCATTCTTCCATTCTCTAGCACAAGCACCAAAAAGCCAAATTTTTCCTTTGAATTTGGTAACTTAGTATAGTCTGTGGCTGAGCTAGAAAGAAACTGTTATTAAGAGTTTCCCTTTCCAGAAGATGGAATGTTAACCTTTTGTGTTAGGAGTTCAGTAACATAAAAATAGCTTTTTTTTTCTGAAAGAGTTAAAAAACACCAATTCCTCTTAAGAAAGTAAATTTGAAGCATGTCCTTGAGAACTAGAAATGTAAAATCATGGCTTGAGTTCTATACCTTAGAGGGCTCTCAGTGAAGTGTTCCTAGGAGTTCATTGAATAATAAATTAGGGGTAAACCTTTGATGTACTTGATTTTCTCTTGTGCCTTAGTTTCTCCAAATAGCAAAAGCATCACATTTTGGTGGGAAATAAAAGTGGAAGTGTCGGGGAGGGGGGGGGACGTGGGGGATTTGAAAATGGCCTTCCTAGAGATAGAGGCGTGCATGGAGTGGTGCTAAAGACTCACCTTCATTGTCAATTCAGAATTACCCTGCATCAAATCTTTAGATTTCCCTAGATAGAAGAATTACAGTAGGGCGTTTTTACATCAGGAGTACCAAAAAGTGGTTTCTAGGTGTTTATTATGTTCTTTGTTGCACTGTCTGTATTGTGGTTGTTAAGACAAAGTCCAAGAAAATGTATCTGGTACTCTTGAAGGCTCTATACAGGATGAGTCTTTGAATAAGATTCACTGACTCGTGAGACGCCTGGCTGGCTCAGTCGGTAGAACATGGAACTCTTGATCTTGGGATTGTGAGCCCCATGTTGGGGGCAGAGTTTACTTAAAAAAAAAAAAAAAAAAAAAAGGAAAGTTTATTGATTCATCAAACATTAAGTGCCTGTGTGCCAGGTACTGGGGAGCACTGGGGTTACAGGAGTGACTAAATCAGATTGGAAGCCTGCCCTCGTGAAGTCCTATCTAGTTAGGAGATAATGAAACAAATTTTGGCATTAAGGGCAAGATCTCTTTTTGCCTATCGGCAGGGTTTTATTTTTTAAGTCATACTAGAATAATTTAGTTCACATTCAGAGGAGATTGGGAAAATCAGGCTCAGAATGGAAATAGACACTATGAACCTAAAATTGCTCTAAAAGAGGTTTTTTTAATTATTTTTCTAAATAGATTCAGAAACAAAAAAATGTGTTTTTTTAAAGATTTTATTTATTTATTCATGAGAGAAACAGAGAGAGGCAGAGACACAGGCAGAAGCAGGCTCCATATGCAGGAAGCCTGACATGGGACTCGATCCCAGGTCTCCAGGATCAGGCCCTCTGCTGAAGGCGGTGCTAAACCGCTGAGCCACCCGGGCTGCCCAACAAAAAATGTTCTAACGTTTGATAGAAATACTTGAAGAGAGCAGTATAAATAATTTGGAAATACTATATGCTGCTAGGGGGCAGGAGGAAGCAGATAGAATAGAAGCACAAGTAAATGGGAGATGATCCCAAATGTGCACCAGTGACAGCTTTTCCGCCCACTGGGACATCCTTGGGGAGAGTTGGAGGGGGTAGAAATGCGGGGTGTGCTGTGGGATCCCCCCACTCCCCATCTGAGCATGGCCCCTCTGGAATACTGACCATCTGGGCCAACAGGACTTAGCAGAGGACCCTACGGTATTTGCCGTTTCAAAGCAGCTGAGCCCAAGATGTGGAAATGGGAATCTAGAGCAGAAAACGTAGCAAGCGATGGGGCCAGGTGGGGGGCAGAATTATTACAAGAGGATTCAAGGTTCTCCCAAATCTTGGACAGGATAGCTCCATTAAAAGGACATTCTTCAACCCATTATTTAAAATGTCACCACGTATGTTGTAATCCTGAGGCTTGCAGGTAGTTTCTGGGCGTGACTCCCAGCGACTTCTGAGGCTTCCAATCAGGAAAAACCCACAGATTTGTCGTTTGCGTATTGGGACTGGTGATCTAGACCCTCTGGGGGCTGTAAGAGGTGAGAGGACATAGCTGGTAAGCTTCAGGGCACAATCTTAAGGAATGAAATCGGAGAAAAACGGTTCAAGGCTGTAGGAGTTAGAGAATGTTTCTTTTACCTAAAAAAGTTAGGCAGCTGACAGAAGACCTGGGGTGGGGGCGTAGGACACAAAATTAGAATTTTTGCAGAACCGTATTTCTTTAAATACGTAGAAGGTTCTCGTTTAGCTGACTTGGGGAAGGGGCATGCTGGATATTGTTCCCTGGGAAAATCCATGTCTGATGGGAAAAGACTTTGTTGACCAAGAGTTTGCTTTACACACGACCTTGAATGAAGGCATCTGTGGCTTGAAGGAAGGAGGCCTCGGGCCGTCTCCTACCGAGGTCAGCCAGTCGGATTCCAGATCCCTTCAGCCTGAGATGACCTGACGCTGACCAGCCTTCTATACCTTTCCCTGAAGGCCCCATAGCTTTCTGAGTTGATGTGTCCCGACACCTTTCTCTCCGAATGATTATCCTCCATTGTCTGTTCTCTCGATCATCCTTTCGAAATAGTGAGGCACTCAGAGCAGTTCAACATATTATATTGCTTTTTTTTTTCCACTGTGCACCTACAACGGAAATGGATTTGTGTGTGTTTATTCGAAATCTCGTCTTCATGGCAAGTTGGGCTAATGGCCTTCGCTCTCGAGTAAGGTTTGTTTACCAGTTTTGTAGCCTTATTTGGCAAATCTTAGCAAATAGAAACCCTTCTCCCCCCCCCTCCTTTATTTGTTCTTGCAATTGCTCCTGTGTTGCTTTTCTGACTTTTCTTTAAGCTTTGAGACTACTGCATCTTTTAAGAAACTAGGCAGATTGGCAAAATAGGCTTGCCGATAGCTTAGTCACTCCCATAGTGCTTTGGTTTTGAGAGTTGGGAAAACTCTGAGAACTTAAGAGAACCAAACTCAGGAATCCCACAGTTGGCTGCACTGTGCCCTTGGTTCAGGGGCTGGACATAGGACCTGTCTGCAGCTGAGTGAACTAGATGCATTTGGGTTTGAGTTTTTGTCACATACTGAAATGTTAAGTCAGCCCTAAATAATCGAAACACTTTATTTTTCTTTTTTTAATAGGAACTTTCTGAAGAAAAAGTGATGTGTAAAACATTTGATATTTAAGACAATAAAGTTTTTATCATAAGACTCTTGTTTGATCAATTTCTTTCAAGTTGAGATGGTTTCTTTGTCCTTGTCCATCCCATCACCCCCCCCCCCGCCGCCCCTCTAAATGACTGGTACCCAGACGCCGTGATGTGTAGCCATCCGCCGGGACCTCCCAAGAAATGGGCATGTCCAGGCCATGACATTTGGCTTCCAGGTGAGCCCTGAGGGGCACGGCTGCGTGCCTGTGACCGAGACGCGGGTCCGATCGCGTGGGCAGCCAATGCACAGTAACAGACATAAACATTGTGACAGGGTGTCGTGGTTAGACCGGCCTCTGGAGCCAGGTCACTTTGTCACTTACTGGCCATGTGACCTTGGGGGAGTCCCTATTTGTGTCTCCATCTCCTCGTCTACAAAAACGAGGACCATCTGGATGGTTGTAGGGATCAAACAAGTTAATACAGGTGAAGTGCTTAGCACAGCACCTGGCACCATACTAAGTGCTCATTAGACACAAGCCACAATGTGTCATTGTGTCACATAAAGGATCGGAGAGTGCTGAATGCAATTTCTAGAAGTTGGCCAATCCCAACAGTCCGATGGGCTCCGCCCACTCAGGGCCTGGGCTGCCAGGGCTCCGCTTCAACACGTGGCTTCCAAGGTAGCCTTGGCCACCAGCATCCTGCTGACCTCCAGGAGGAGGGAACGAGGGCTGTTCACGGAAGCTTTTCTCCCAGGCCTGGAAGCGGTGCCGTCTGTCCCTGGCTGGGTGCGGCGTGCAGGGAGGCTGTGCACCTAAGCTACCCTGGTGCCCAGGTGAGTGGTGCACAGGTGTCCCCTGGCGGCTCTTCAACCTCCCCTTACACGGCCCCCGGCCCCTGCGAGGAGGTGGCCCTGTGTCCCGTCCCGGCGCTCAGCCGACCCCAGTCCAGAGTCCCCCACGATGCCCTGTCTTCCTTCAGGCCTGGATTGTGGCTCCTTATGGTCTAGGAAACTGCACTCGAGAGAAGTTCTGTGCTCCCCGCCCCGAACACAGTGTTGACTCAGGGACAGAATAACCGCAATAGCAAATCCCATTCAGAAAAGAGAAGAGGGAAATGCAACCACCCGCGAAGGGGTTGGGAAGTTCCTCTGCTTCTAATGACCTCCTGTGGCAGGGACTCCCTTATCTGTTGTCCACGGCCCCACCTGAAGCAGGCTCCGTCGGCCTTCCTAAGGGGTTAGGCAGCTCTCCGCTTGCCGCTGGCCCAGGCCTGGGACTGGGGTTGTCTAAAGCCTCAGAAAAGTCCCTGGCTTTTGAACTCTGGATCTGTAGTTTCTTTGGCAAAACAATTTACTCAGTAACACTTAAGGGGCTTCTGATTATTTGCTGCAGTCAATCCTGCACTGCCAGGGACCACACTCGAGTTCTCTCATGTACACAATCCCCAAGCATGATTCACTGCTTTCTCACTGCCAGTCTGTTCTCCGTGGCATTGAGAGTTAATCTGAAATAGATTCGAATGAGAAAAACTTAATATTCTTTTTTTATTTTTTGCCACAGGGCTGGGTCTTGCTGGGCCTTGGTATTCAAAGCCTATTTCAAACTTAGCTCTTACTATCTGAAGCCCAGAACAAGGAAATTTACTGGAACAATCCTAAATTCAAGACCCCAAATGTCTTGGCGCCATTCCTTTTCCATTCTGCTTGCAACAAGCCAGTTCTTTCATAAATAAACTTGGTTCTTTCTCATAATGTAAAAGTCAACACACCCACCAGACCTTTCCAACCCTCCCTTGGAGACCTGAGCTTCAGGGTCAACCATCCAAGGTGCCACCAAAGAGGTTTACCAGGTGTTTCACCCTCTGAACAATAAGCACCTCCATTTTTCTAGCCTCCCTATATCCGTATCCTCCTTGACCATCAAGACAGGGCCTCTTTTAGGGTTTTTTTTTTTTTAATTTTTATTTATTTATGATAGTCACACAGAATGAGAGAGAGAGGCAGAGACATAGGCAGAGGGAGAAGCAGGCTCCATGCACCGGGAGCCCGACGTGGGATTCGATCCCGGGTCTCCAGGATCGCGCCCTGGGCCAAAGGCAGGCGCCAAACCGCTGCGCCACTCAGGGATCCCCTCTTTTAGGGTTTTATGGTGAATAAAAGTAGTACCAATTTTGGTATGGAGAGAGGCTAACTGCTGGAAGGTACCCACCTCAAATACCAGTAGCTTAACACAACAGAACCTCATTTCTCCTTGACAGCCCACACTGAGTTCAAGTCCCTGGAGGTAGGAAGACTCTTGACACTATCATTCAGGAAACTGGCTTCGAGCAGCTCTGCCCTTTCCACCTGGCCTCCAAGTTTGGCCTGGCCTTAAACATTCAACTGGAAAATAATGGAAGAGAGGATCAAGCTCAAGTGGTTTTTATAGGTGGGACCAGGAAATGGAACACATCGCTTCCCACACAAAATCAACGAAAACCACAGTAACTGGCCACAGCTAGCTGAAAGGGAGGCTGAGAAATGTAGACCAGCTCTGTGCCCAGTAAGAAGACATCAACTAACCCAGCTTTTGTCTCAAAAAGAATATCCACTTTTTTTTTTAAGATTTATTTATTTATTTATGATAGGCATAGAGAGAGAGGCAGAGACACAGGCAGAGGGAGAAGCAAGCTCCATGCAGGGAGCCCGACGTGGGACTCGATCCCGGGACTCCAGGATCGCGCCCTGGGCCAAAGGCAGGCGCTAAACCGCTGAGCCCTCCAGGGATCCCCTCTTTTTTTTTTAAGATTTTATTTATTCATGAGGGACACGAGAGAGGCAGCGACACTGGCAGAGAGAGAAGCAGGCTCCATGCAGGGAGCCCGATGTGGGACTCGATCCGGGGTGGGACTTGATCTGGGTCTCCAGGATCACACCCTGGGCTGAAGGCAGTGCTAAACCGCTGAGCCACCCTGGCTGCCCGAATATCCACTTTCTAATGTCTGGTGGGGACACAGGAGCCTTGTCTTGAGTCACAGATTGAGACCCCCTCATTCTGAACTGAGAATCAATTTCTTGCTGAGGGTATCAGGACAATCTCTTATCTATCCTAAAGCTTGGAAATGTGTGTTTAAACTTTTTTTTTTTTTAATTTAAGTGACTTGGCCACCTGGGTGGCTCAGTCTGTTAAGTGTCTGACTCTCAACTTCTGCTCAGGTCATGATCTCATGGGTGGTGGGCTTGGAGCCCCATGTTGGGCTCTGTGTTCAGCAGGAAGTCCGCTTCTCTCCTCCCCCTCCCTCTGCCCCTCCCAGCACACTGTCTCTGTCTCTCTCTAAAATAAATACGTCTTGAAAAAAATTGTGACTTACAATCAACCATTTTGAAATTAATGAGTAACTTGGAAACACCTTAGGTGTTGGCCAACGTGGAATCATTGCTATGTGAGTGATTTGTATTGTGGGGCCTTCACCTGAGAAGATTTCAATGTACCTGGAACGTACCTGGGAAGCTGGTGTATATAGGGAGTTCCTTAGACATATCCCCCCTTGTTCTGTTAGGGTTCCTTGCCTATCTAAAAAGAGTGATGAGAACAGGTGCTCCTGAGTGGCTCAATCAGTTAAGACTCTGGGTTTCAGCTCGTGATCTCTGGGTGATGGGATCAAGCCCCATGTTGGGCTCCATACCCAGCACCAAGTCTGTTTCCCTCTCCCTCCACCCCTCCCTCTGCTTGCATTCTCTCTCTCTCTCTCTCTCTCTCCTCTCTCTCTAAAATAAATAAAATCTTAAAAAAAAAAAAAGAAACAAGTGGGGACACCTGGGTGGCTCAGTTGGAAGAGCCTATGGCTCTTGATCTTAGGGTTGTGGGTTCAAGTCCCACGTTGGGTACAGAGATCACTTAAAAAAAGGTATCAGGGAAGTAAATGCATTGGGGGTTTATGACAGGAATCTATGGCTTGGAGGAGGAAAATATAAGGAAAGAGCAAGATATTCATTTAAAAGTAGAAATACAGGGGTGCCTGGGGGCTAAGTCTGTTAAGTGTCTGCTTTCAGCTCAGGTCATGATCCTGGGGTCCTGGGATTGAGCCCTGCATGGGGCCCCCTGCTCAGCGGGGAGTCTGCTTCTCCCTCTCCCTTTGCTGCTCCCCCGACTTGTGTTCTCTCTCTCTCAAATAAATTTAAAAAAAAGATTTTATTTATTCATGAAAGACACACAGAGAGAGGCAGAGACACAGGCAGAGGGAGAAGCAGGCTCCATGCAGGGAGCCCAGTGTGGGACTCCATCCCAGGCCCAAGGCAGATGCTCAACCGCTGGGCCACCCAAGCATCCCAATAAAATATTTTAAAAAGTAGATTTATTTGTTTATTTGAGGAGGGGAGGGGCAGAGGGAGAGAGGGAATCCTCAAGTGGAGTCTATCAGGGGCTCAGTCCCAGGACCCTAAGAGCCGAAATTAAGCGTCAGCCACTCAACCCACGGAGCCACCGGGCACCCCTGCCCGCATTCTGTTCCTTAGCACAGCAGCCAGCATGATTCTGTTAAAGCGGAGCACACGTCTCCTTAAAACCCTTCAGTGGGTCCCCATCCCACTTGGCGTAAAAGCAGAAGTCCTCTGGACGCGTGCGAGGCCCCTGCTCACCTGGCTGCCTTCCCCTCCTGCTCCTCTTGGGCCACCCTCCCTCCCAGGCTCACCTGCTCCCTCCCACTCCAGGCCCTTTGAATTGCTTATTTCCTTCCTCCCACACCTTCGTGCCTTTGTCTCCCTTCCTTCAGGTCTTCACACAGATAGCACCTCCGCAAAGGCCTTCCCCTGGTCTTGATCTGAAATTCAAGCTGCCGCCCCCTTCTAGTCACTTCCATTCATTCCTCTCCACCACGCTAACCACTGCCCAGCCTACCTGCATTTCACTGCTGTTGACTGTCTTCCCCTCCCTTTAGAATGCAAGCCCTGGGGGGGGGGGGCTGTGCCTGTCCCTCCCACTGCTCTACACCGAGTGCCTAGAACTGTGCTGGTGCGTAGTAGTCGCTGCGCTGAGTCAATAAATCTACGAGCACCATTATGCTGCTTCAGTTTCTCATCTCAAAGGGCCCCACGGCTTGTACTGTACGTGGAGGGACATAGCAGAACCGTGTCTGAGGCCCAGTGAGGCCACTGAGGTCAGCTTGCAGGTTTAGGGATTCTGGCCTAGGATGACTGCTGAGTCTAAGTTTAGATTTTTTTTCTAGGGACACCTGGGTGGCTCAGCGGTTGAGCATCTGCCTTTGGCCCAGGGCGTGATCCTGGGGTCCCAGGATCGAGTCCCACGTCCGGCTCCCTGCATGGTGCCTGCTTCTCCCTCTGCCTATGTCTCTGCCTCTCTCTCTCTCTCTCTCTCTGGGTCTCTCATAAATAAATAAAATCTTTTTTAAAAAAAGTAGATTTTTTTACAAAGACTTTATTGATTCATGAGAGACCCAGAGAGAGAGGCAGAGACACAGGCAGAGGGAGAAGTAGGCTCCCTGCGGGGATCCTGATGTAAGACTCGATCCCGGAACCCCGGGATCCCACCCTGAGCTGAAGGCAGACACTCAACCACTGAGCCACCCAGGTGTCCCGAGATTAAAGTAGATTTTAAAATACAGATGACATTCTGGGGTTAGTAAGTTTGCGGCTTCCATGCGAAGTAGTACTTTCTATTATACACACATATGCCACTAATTTGGGATATTGGCAAACAGCATCCCTCAGCTAATGGTTGTATGGGCTTTGACTATTCTTCCTCATCCTTTACCTTCTAGAATGGAAAAGCCCAAATCGGATGTAAAGAGAGGCAGCTTCTATTGGGTCCTAGTTCTCTCCCATCCTTTTACTTCTACGGCCAGCTATAAAGATTTTCTGCATCCCAATTGGATTAAAAATTAATCAGAAGATATGGATTCAACAAACATTGAAAAATCATGTGCCAGACACTGAATTGGTGCTGCGAAGACATTCCATGAACTGCGCATATTTCCAGGGAGCCTACCCTATAGCAGTCTCTTTGAAGAGTGACAACAAACAGCATGACAGGTAGTAATAAATTCAAAACAAAAATTTAGTAGATTTGCACGTTGGAAAGGACTAGAGGCTACTTAATGTTGAGCAAGCAAGGAGAAAGTTCTTCTGAGAAGCTAACATTTAAACCAAGACCTAACTGACAAGAAGGGTCCTCCCAGGTGAGGATTTGGGTTATATTATGTTAGGCTAGATGGAGGGAAAAAGAGGCCAAAATTTTCAATAATTTGTTACAAATGAACTTTTTTTTTTTTAAGATTTTATTTATTTGACAGAGAGAGAACACAAGCAGGCAGAGGGAGAAGCAGGCCCTCTGCTGAGCAAGAAGCCCGATGTGGGGCTCCATGCGGGGCTCCATGTGGGGCTCTATTCCAGGGCCCTGGGATCATGACCTGAGCCAAAGGCAGATGCTTAACCACCCGAGCCACCCGGGCACCGCTACAAAACAAGTTTTTTATCTTGATTATGTTACAGCCCAAGACAAGGGTTCCTGGTCGATGGGCGGCTCTCCTCTCTGCAGTGATGCAGGAAGCCACGCTCTTCACATCTTGTAAGTCAGACATCCCCTTTGCTTCATCATACCTGGTGGAAGAAGAAACAGCGTGGAGAAGGAGTACCCACTTGCTCAGGAGCCCAGCCCAGAACTGGGTCACTTTATTTCTATTTACGTTCCGTTAGAGGGAACTTGCTGATATACCCAGGCCTACCACAAAGGAGGCCGGGAGATGTCATCGAGCGCTGTGCCCGGCTATAATGCTGTCACTGTGAGGAGGGCAGATGTTGGTGAACAGCTGCCGCCACACTAGGGCCTTTGCCACACGAGGGGAGAGTGTCCTAGCAAAGGCCCTCAGATGTGACCACGCCAGCGTGTTTGAGAAATGGAAGGTTGGCAGGTGCTGGCACACACCGGGACTAGGAGAGGAGTCAGGGAGAAAGGCTGGATCAGATCAGCTAAGGCCTTGGAGGCCAGAGAAGAGTCTGGATGTCATCCAGACGCTGTGACGTGTCAGAGGCTTTTAAACTCAGAGGTTGAACAACTTCCCAATTTTCACCAACCCATCTTGCTGACTGGATAGTCATGAGGAAGGAACTGGATGTTCAACATATTTTTTTACATTTTTAAAATTATTTTTTTAAAGTAATCTCTATACCCAGTGTGGGGCTCTAACTCACAACCATGTGATCAAGAGTCACACACTCTTCTTTTTTTTTTTTTCTTTTTTTTTCTTTTTTTTTAATTTTTATTTATTTATGATAGTCACACACAGAGAGAGAGAGGCAGAGACACAGGCAGAGGGAGAAGCAGGCTCCATGCACCGGGAGCCCGACGTGGGATTCGATCCCGGGTCTCCAGGATCGCGCCCTGGGCCAAAGGCAGGCGCCAAACCGCTGCGCCACCCAGGGATCCCCACACACTCTTCTGACTGAGCCAGTCCAGGTGCCCCTGGATGTTCAACATTTTATTTATTTATTTTTAAAAAAATTTTTTATTGATTTATGATAGTCACACACACACAGAGAGGCAGAGACATAGGCAGAGGGAGAAGCAGGCTCCATGTACCGGGAGCCCGACGTGGGACTCGATCCTGGGTCTCCAGGATTGCACCCTGGGCCAAAGGCAGGCGCCAAACCGCTGCACCACCCAGGGATCCCTTAAAATAAAATCGCTTAGGCACAGCTGGCTGGTTTCATCAGTGGAGTGTGAGACTCTTGATCTTGGAGTTGTGAGTTCAAGCCCCACCTTGGATGTGGAGATTACCAAAAAAATGTTTTAACTAATAATAAAAAGGGTACCTGGGTGGCTCAATCAGTTGAGCATCTACCTTTGATTCAGGTCATGATCCAGGGGTCCTGGGATCGGGCCCCAGCTCAGGCTCCCTGCTCAGTGGGGGAGTCTGCTTCTCCCTCTCCGTCCCCTGCTCATGTTCTCTTTCTCGCTCACTCTCTCTCTCAGATAAATAAATAAAATCTTTAAAAAATAATAATTGATGTACAACCAGCTCCTTTTTTTGTTGTTGTTGTTAAGGATTTTATTTATTTATTCATGAGAGACAAACAGAAAGAGGCAGAGACACAGGCAGAGGGAGAAGGAGGCTCCCTGAGAGGAGCACAATGCAGGACTCGATCCCAGGACCCTGGGATCACTACCTGGGCCGAAGGCAGCCATCAACTACGGAGCCATCCAGGTGCCCCTGTTTTTTAAATGACCCGGTCCAGGGGCAGCCCAGGTGGTTCAGCGGTTTGGTGCCACCTTCAGTCCAGGGCCTGATCCTGGGGACCCGGGGTCGAGTCCCACGTCGGGCTCCCTGCATGGAGCCTGCTTCTCCCTCTGCCTGTGTCTCTGCCTCTCTCTCTCTCTCTCTCTCTCTCTCTGTGTGTGTCTCTCATGAATAAATAAATAAAATCTTAAAAAAAATAAAAATAAATGACTGGGTCCGATGACCTTTTAAGCATATGGCAGGGTAAAGCTGCCAGACTTTTCCCCTACCCTTTTCCTCTCTGAGGCAGCACACAACTTTGGAAAGAAGAGTAAAGAAGACCCGGTGGCCAGGTCTGTGGACTCTCTAGGATGTGCCTTCCTACCAACTCAACCCTCGCCCGATGGGAGTTGGGCAGTGGGAGACGGAGGTCGTGACCATATTTAAAGGAAGAGGGGATCCCTGGGTGGCTCAGCAGTTTGGTGCCTGCCTTTGGCCCAGGGCGTGACCCTGGAGTCCCGGGATCGAGTCCCACACCAGGTTCCCTGCATGGAGCCTGCTTCTCTGTCTGCCTTTGTCTCTGCCTCTCTCTTTCCCTCTCTGTGTGTCTCTCATGAATAAATAAATAAAATCTTTAAAAAAAAAAAAAGGAGGAAAAAGTCATTTTTGCTGTGGCACTGATTTGGAAACTAAGACAGTGATTTGCCCGAGGCCTTAGCATGAGTCAACTGAAGCTTTTGACTCCTGATGCCTCAGAGTCTCATGCACTTTCCACATGATCAGCAGTCTTGTGCAATACATGGACGAGCTTCAGTGGCTTCCTATAACAGGCCCGACAGGCATCCTGGGGCTTTTTAATTTTGTTTGTTTCTGCGCTGCCTTTCTTTTTCTTTTCTCCTTAAGTAATCTCTGCACTCAACCTGGATGTCGAACTCACCACCTCAAAGTCTACAGTCACGTGCTCTCCTGACTGTGCCAGCCAGGTGCTCCCTGGGTTGCCTTGGTTTTGACAGGCAAGGATGAATTGCACATTTGAGCTCTGGGCGTGGGGAATTATCTGCATGTGAACACACACTCGGCCCCTCCTGTTGCCTGCAAGAAGTCTTACGGGACTAAAATGTGCCTCACTTCCCCCACCCACTTATCCAGGCAAACCTGAGGCAGGAAGACCCTATGTTCCTCCTGAATGTTGTAAAAAGTTGAATGGGACCATCATCCCCCGACATGTGAAGATGAAAACAGTATGGCAGGGGATCCCTGGGTGGCTCAGCCTGAGGCCCAGGGCATGATCCTGGAGTCCTGGGATCAAGTCCCCCGTCGGGCTCCCTGCATGGAGCCTGCTTCTCCCTCTCCTGTGTCTCTGCCTCTCTCTGTGTGTGTCTCTCATGAATAAATAACTAAATCTTTAAAAAAAAAAAAGAAAAGAAAAGAAAAGAAAGCAAGCAAGCAAGCAAGCAAGCAGTATGGCAGGCACGCCACCACCTTACATCACAGGTATGTAGCCAAGCAATGATACATCAGTTGAAGCCGTCAGGTGCCCAAGCCATGAGTAGTCATTTATGGGAAGGTGGCACCCAGCAGAAGATGCCGCCCAGAAGATGTCTTACTGTTTAACAGCAAAGAAGAATCACAAAGCTTGTGGGTTCCACTCTGGGCTGAATGGACTCTCATGAGCCAGAGTTGCATGTGACAGGTCAGGGCCTGTAGGCACCCTGGTCCAGGTGCAAGGGGAAGCAGGTGCCGCGGAGCTATCAGACTGGTCGTTCAAGCAGCTTACCTCTGCCTTGCCACAAACACCTTTGGACACGTGACTATTTCTTTCCTCATTCGAGGTAACCCGTCCTCTGTTCTCAGCCTTCCCCCTACCTGCCCAGCGACTGCAGCCTCTTCCCCACCTGTCACCTACCCTAGCCCGGCTCCACGAGGCTGTTCTCTCTTATTTTCCTGAATTCCGTACTAATAAGAAATGCTCTCAGTTTAGAGACTTTGCTTCTTTTCCTAAAGGGTTAGTTAGGTCAAAGCCCCTGTGGAGTCACCTGCTACAATAGTACGAAGAAATGTAAAGGGATCTTTGACTCAGGTTACAAATGGCTTCTATCATCTGTACAGGACCTGTCGTGTGACAATATATGACACAAATGTATGTAAAGCACTGAGTTCAGCGCATGGCACATAGTCAGTACTCAGCACTTACCACCATCATCATCGTTAGTGTTGAGAATTCTTGACCTAGATCCTGAAGTGGCGATAGAATGCGGTTTCTCAGGTTGTCCTCTTTCCTCTTCTTGGCACATAATTTGGTCCCCCTTATCCAGCCGCATAAAAACAAAACAATGGGTGCCCGGCTGGCTCAGTTGGTGGAGTATGCAACTCTTGATCTTGGGGTTTTAAGTTGGGAACCCATGTTGGGGGGGTGTATTTTATTTAAAAATAAAATTGTAAGCAAATAAATTTTTTTTAATTTTATTTATTTATGATAGTCATCACAGAGAGAGAGAGAGAGAGAGAGAGAGAGGCAGAGACACAGGCAGAGGGAGAAGCAGGCTCCATGCAGGGAGCCCGACATGGAATTCGATCCTGGGTCTCCAGGATCGCGCCCCGGGCCAAAGGCAGGCGCCAAACCGCTGCACCACCCAGGGATCCCTCTTTTTTTAATTTTTTTTTTAAAATTTTATTTGTAAGCAAATAAATAACTACCACCATCTTGGGTCTCTCCTGGGGAAACTGAAGGATGGAGCGGAATCTTTTGGTTGTCTATGGGGTGGGGTGGGGTCTGTGTAGGATAGGCTGTAGAATCAGCGTTTCATTACGGTGCTGAGATGACCAGGTCTGGGAGGCTGAGGGACGGGTAGGTGAGCAGAGAGGACGGAAAATAGGGAGCTGAAGTTGAGAAGTGGGGTGTCTTAAGAAAAAAAAAGAGTACTGATCATTCCTCAGTATATACAAATATCAGATCATCATGCTGTGCCCCTGAAACTAACGTTATCTGTCAATTGTATGTCCATTTCATAATGTGAAAAAAATGAATCTATACTGACTTTTATTTTTTTTTTTCAGGTAAGATTTATTTAATGTGATGGGTGTGCTTGCCTGTTCACTATACTGACTTTTAAAAAAAAAGTGTAGGTGATCCCTGGGTGGCTCAGGGTTTCGCGCCTGCCTTTGACCCAGGGCCCGATCCTGGAGTCCTGGGATGGAGTCCCACATTCGGCTCCCGGTGCATGGAGCCTGCTTCTCCCTCTGCCTGTGTCTCTGCCTCTCTCTCTCTCTCTATGTCTATCACAAATAAGTAAATAAATAAGTAAATAAGTAAATAAGTAAATAAATAAATAAATAAATAAATAAATAAATGTATGTTAAAAAAAAAAAAAAAAGAAGAAGAGGGACTAGCAGATGCATTAGGATCTATTTATTTGGGGACCAAATTAGCTAAGTGAGCCAGGCAGGAGACTGAAAACTCTTCCCACACAGGTGGCTCTCGGGGAATTTGGAGAGGGGGGCGCATGGGGTTCAGGGCTGAGCAAGTTGGGGCCCCCCGGAGTGGTCCGACCCGCCGCTGAGCAGCTGGGACGTGGGCACCAACCAGAGAGGGTGCGATGTTAGGAAGCGCAGAGGGTGTGTTTGGGGGGGCGGGGAGGAGCCCCAGGGAAATGGCCTGAAAGTTTAGGACTGGGGCGGGGAGGGCCGGCTTCCCTGGGTGGGGAGGCCGCAGGGCTGGGGTGTCTGGGGAGGTGGGTCGGGGCGCCTGGTCCCTGGGGGTCGCTGGGGGTCCCTGGGGCGGGGGGCGGTGTCGTGCAGGGCCCCGGGCCCGGGGAGGGGGGGTCGGTGCGGGAGCGCGCGGAGGGCTCGGGTAGCGGTGGGGCGGGCGGGGCGCCGGCAGGTCCCCGCGGGCGGGGGGGGGGGGGAGGGGAGGGAGGGGGCTGGGCGTCCCGGGGGGGGGGGAGGGGGAGGGAGGGGGCTGGGCGGTCCCGGGGGGGGGGCTGGGCGGTCCCGGGGGGGGGGGTGAGGGAGGGGGCTGGGCGGTCCCGGGGGGGGGAGGAGGGAGGGGGCTGGGCGGTCCCGGGGGGGGGGGGCTGGGCGGTCCCGGGGGGGGGGTGAGGGAGGGGGCTGGGCGGTCCCGGAGGGGGGAGGAGGGAGGGGGCTGGGCGGCCCCGGGGGGGGGGGAGGAGGGAGGGGGCTGGGCGGTCCCGGGGGGGGGGGGGAGGAGGGAGGGGGCTGGGCGGTGGGGGGGGGGGAGGAGGGAGGGGGCTGGTCGGTCCCGGGGGGGGGGGGGGGAGGAGGGAGGGGGCTGGTCGGTCCCGGGGGGGGGTGGGAGGAGGGAGGGGGCTGGGCGGTCCCGGGGGGGGGGAGGGAGGGGGCTGGGCGGTCCCGGGGGGGGGGGTGGCGGAGGGAGGGGGCTGGGCGGTCCGGGGTGGGGGGGGGAGGAGGGAGGGGGCTGGGCGGTCCCGGGGGGGGGGGGAGGGAGGGGGCTGGGCGGTCCCGGGGGGGGGAGGGAGGGGGCTGGGCGGTCCCGGGGGGGAGGGAGGGGGCTGGTCGGTCCGGGGGGGGGAGGAGGGAGGGGGCTGGGCGGTCCCGGGGGGGGGGGGGGGAGGAGGGAGGGGGCTGGGCGGTCCCGGGGCGCCCCCGCCCGCCCGCCCGGGCGCCGCCCCGCCTGACATCAGTTCCTGCCGCCGCCGCCGCCGCCGCCGCCGCCGCGCAGCCCGCGGCCTCCTCCCCGCCCGCCGCGCTCGGGAGCCGCCGGGCCGCGGCGGAGCGAGGGGCCGGGCGAGGCGAGGGCCGGGCGGCGGGCGCCGGGCCCCGCGGCCGGCACGACGGAGCCCCCGCACGGCCGGCGGCAGCGGTTGGCGGCGGCCCCGGGGCCCCGGCGCGGGAAGCGGCGGCGGCGGGGCGGCGGCGGCGGCGCCATGGAGCCGCGGGAGGTGAAGGACCGCATCCTGGAGAACATCTCGCTGTCGGTGAAGAAGGTGAGCGCGGCCGCGGCCCCGAGGCCCGCCCCAAGCCCCCCGGGGTCCCGGGGTCCCGGGGTCCCGGAGCTGGGGGACACCCCGTTTTGCCCCTCGGCGACCCCGGGGCTGGGGGACGCCCCATCCTGCCCCTTGGTGACCCCGAAGCTGGGGGGCGCACCCCGCCCCGCCCCTCGGCGACCCCGGGGCTGGGGGGACACCCCGTCCTGCCGCTTAGTGACCCCGGGGCTCGGGGACACCCCGTCCTGCCCCTCGGTGACCCCGGGGCTGGGGGACACCCCGTCCTGCCCCTCGGCGACCCCGGGGCTGGGGGACACCCCGTCCTGCCCGTCGGTGACCCCGGGACTCAGGGATACCCCGTCCTACCCCTCGGCGACCCCGGGGCTGGGGGGACACCCCGTCCTGCCGCTTAGTGACCCCGGGGCTCGGGGACACCCCATCCTGCCCCTCGGTGACCCCGGGGCTCGGGGACACCCCATCCTGCCCCTCGGTGACCCCGGGGCTCGGGGACACCCCATCCTGCCCCTCGGTGACCCCGGGGCTCAGGACACCCCGCCCCGCCCCCCCGGGGGTCCCCAGGACTGAAGGGAGGGGACATCCCGCCCTCCCCCTCGGTGACCCCGGGGGGATGCGAGCAGCGGGGCGGCCCACGAGAGCGCCGTGGCCTCCGAACTGTTAGTGAGGCCCGAGGTCCAGGTCAGCATCCCCGGAGCGCCCTGGGGCGTCACTCCGCGGGGCCTCGCCCCTCGCCCCCCACAACCGCCTCCCGGGGCCAGCACCTTGGGGCGCCTGCCGGTTCGGGGTGACGCCGCCTCTGGCCCCGGAAAGTTCCCAGCGTAGTCCTGCTGCTCAGGGATGGCGCTGGGAATGGGTGCGTTTGGGCGCTTTGACCGAGAACCCCAGGTGCCCGAGGGCTGTAGTTTGGGTGCTGCTGACCCACGGGACTTGGTGGCACACACACGCCCCGCTGCGTGGGGCTCCTTGCAGGAGGCATCACTGCCCCAATTCCAGGTAGAAAAACTACGACCTATTAAGGGTATGTCACTGTCCGTGAGAAAGTCAGCGTTATCTGGAAGAGGGTCCTATTTTCTCTCTCTTTTTTAAAGATTTTATTTATTTATTCATGAGAGACAGAGAGAGAGGCAGAGACACAGGCAGAGGGAGAAGCAGGCTCCCTGCGGGGAGCCGGAAGGGGACTCCGTCCCAGGACCCCGGGATCTGAGCAGAAGGCGGAGGCTCACTGAGCCCCCCAGGCCTCCTGGGTCCTATTCTCTTAAAACCAAACCAGAACTGGAAAATAATTTGAGGAACATGGTTGGATTTTTTTTTTTCTCCCTAATTTGAGATCCTGGCTCACCCTGATCGTCTCAGAAATGGGGAATGATTTAGAGGGGGGAAAAACGGTCATCAGATTATTTTAATTCAATAAACCAAAATGAAGAGAACCCATTCAATCAACTGTTATATTTAAATAGCCCCCCCCCACACACACACACAGACACTTAAATTCCTCAAAAGTAGCATAGGCTAGCAATTTTACCTTTCATTGATATCAATGTGGCTTAAAAGAAAAGTAGATCCGTAAAGGATCTTACTGAAATGTCCTCCTAAAAGCACATCTAAAGGTAACATTGCAGACATGGGACAAAAGTTTTGTTTATTCACTTTTCCTGAGCTTTGCTAATGCAACTGAGGCATGGTTTTTGCTTACTCAAGGAGTCCAGGATTAAGCAAATACTTTGTCAAAAAGCAATAATAGATCTTTCATAATGGAAGAGAAAGGAAGACAGCTGACCCTTCTCATCTGATCTGGGCCGATGATGGCTTCAGGTAGGCCAAGCGCTTTGTCCCTGCAGTTCCAACAAATAAATGGAAAGTTCCGGTAGAAAGGGGCTAGACATGGATGCTGTCATTCGTGTAAGCATGAATCTTTTGAAGACAGAGGTTCATTCTGGGAATCAGGCTGCCGTTTATGAAGGAGTCGGATGTGCTTGTCAAGATTCTTGTAATCGTATGCGTTGGACAAGCACATTTTATTGAGCTGTAATGCTCGCCGGAAGACAGAAGTCCCACACTAGCAACTGGAAACCCAGCCCTGGGTGCATCACAGCCAAAGGCATGACGAGCAGCATGATTAAGAATATGGATTCTGGAGCGTGGCTGCCTGCCCTGCCAATTAGTGACCCTCTAATCTTAGGTAGGTGCCTTAAGCTCCCCATGCCTCATTTTTCTCATCTGTAAAAGCAGGGATAAAATTAGGGTTGTGAAAATTTAACAAGAGCATGTATAGAATGTTGAGCAGGGTGCTTGACCCCGTCTTAGGAAGTTGTTCTTCATCTGTCCAGGCCGCTATAACAAACTACCATGAACTGGATGGCTTATAAACAGCAGGTATTTACTTGTCACCGTTCTGAATGCTGGAAGTCTGAAAATAGGGTGCCAGCGTGGTTGGGTTCTGATGCGGGCCCTCTTCCGGTGGCAGACTGGGTCCTCAGGAGGGCGAAGCAGAAGGGAGCTCTCCTGGATCTCTTTTATTAGGGCATTAATCCCTAGCTGAGCGCTCCACCCTCATGACCTCAGCACCTCCCAAAGGCCCCACCTCCAAATGCCATCAGGACGGGTTAAGATTTCAGCCCATAAATTTACGGGGAGGGACACAGAAATTTAGTCTATAGCACAAGTGGTCAGCTTTTTGTTCGTGGGAGAGCCAGTTCCTCACTTCTACAAGGTTCTGAAGATGGCTAAGTGCCTCACCACCTAAGGCTTGTTATACAACATCATTTGGACTTGTTACCCGCTTTCTTTGTAGGCTGTGTTTCAGGGAGCTGTTTTATATTCCCGAATCATGAAGTGCATTTGGTTTTCTGAATCAGAGTATCTGCTCCTAATCGGAATCGGATCAGCTACAGCCACAGGCGTTGAGGGCTACCGGGCTTGGGGTCACATTTGTCCTTGAACACCAATCTCACCTAAATTTGTTATTTAGCTCCTTGAGGGTTGCTTTGCCTTATTTTTCTTTCATTCATCCTCCTGCTAGTGAAATGGTCTTGCTGATCCCTTTTAAGGATGTTGCCTGAAGAAAATGAGACGTGTATTTCTGCAAAAAAAGATCTGATCCATTGTGTATTACTGTGTTTGCAAAGGGTATTTGAAAGATGTATCTATTTTTAGAGAGAGAGAGAGAGAGAGAGAGGTGCAGGGGAGGGGCAGAGAGACGAGGGAGAGAATCTCAAGGAGGCCGCAGGCCTTGCGTGGAGCTGCATGTGGGGCTCCATCCCACGGCCCTGAGATCATGACCTGAGCCAAAACCAAGAGTCGGACACTTAACTGACCGGGCCACCCAGGTGCCCCTACAGAGGGTATTTTAGAACTTTTTACTAAAATAGAACATGCCTACAGAAAACAGAATAAACCTGTACTCCTAAGTGTACAGCTGAATGAGTTCTCGCAAAGTGAACGTATCCACGCATCTAGCACCTGGATGGAGAAACAGAACATAATCGGCCTCCAGGAGCCCCCTGTGTCCCCGCCCCAGAAACTACATCCCCAAGCGCAGCCACTCTCCCCAAGGAGTATTGTCAAGCTGAGCCATTTTCACAGGTTTTGTGATGACCGAGCATGTGCTGTAACCCCGGAGAGGTGACATTAGCTGTTATCCCGCCTGGCCCCAGGGGCCCCTGTGTTTTGATAGGAAGGCAGGGTTGGGAGGGTCAGGGTGAATTGAGAACTCAATAGCACAGTTAAATGAGAAGCAAGTTCCATATGTTCTAGAAAGGGAGAGAAGGCAGAAACATCCCAGGGGCAGATAATAAAGCCTGCGGTTGGTGACTTGTTCATAGTTAAAGAGAGATGTCCAAGTCAGAGACAGTGTTGGCATTTTGAATTGGCACGTGGTTCTACTGAATAGCATCTTCTCCGGGGGGAGGGAAGGCAGTGGTTTTCCCGAGAGTTCTGTTTTGTTTTTGAGGAGCCTGTGTGATGCACACACGCACAGTATGAGGAGGAAGCAGCCTCCGTCCCCCAATGGTTTGTGTGATGGTTGGAGGGAGAATTTAAAAAGTCAGTAGCTGAGGAGAGGCCCCCAGAGAAGGAGGGCTTAGCTGAGTCTTCACAGATTGGTAGATCTCCGAGAAGGAGAAGGAGCTCGTGGGTGGAAGGAACAGCCGAAACATCCCCGAGGACGTGGGGACACCCAGGCCGTCTTCTGGGAGACGGCCCAGACCTCAGCGTGCCCAGGCTTCCGCTAGATGTAGCTAGAAAGGGCTTTGCGTGGAAGCCGTAGAGCGCAGTGGACACAGGTGCAGGTTTCAGGGGCGCACAGGCCCGAGGCTGGGTTTGAATTCTGGCTTTGTCACTGACCTTTTGGACTCTGGCAAATTCCTGGGCCTCCATCAGCCGCAGCAGCCGTCAGAACTTACTGACAGTATTGTCATGAGAATGAAGTCCCAGGACAGGATACACTTCAAGGCACTTAGCACCATACGCAGGCCTAGGTGAGACACCCGCCACCTACCGCTCAGGTCAACTCTGCTCTATTTATTTATTTGTTTGATTGTTTATGTATTTACTTAACAAAATATGTTATTTATTTCAGAGAGAGCATGAGAAGCAGACTCCCCCCTGAGCAGGGAGCCCAATGTGGGGCTCGATCCCAGGTCCCCAGGATCCTGACCTGAGCTGAAGGCAGACATTTAACTGACTGAGCCAACCGGGCGCCCCTGTCAAACTTTTTCATAAAATGCCAGGTAGTTTTCAGCCCATATGGTCTCTTTGCAACTACTCAGTGCTGCCCTTGTGGCTGAGAAGGAAGCACAGAGAATCCATCCGTGTAGGAGGGCAGCTGTGCTCCAATAAACCTTTATTTACAAATGCAGGCTGTTTTGTGGGCCCTACTTGGGATATGTGCCTGCGTGCATGCTAAAAAGTCCTCATCAGGGATCCCTGGGTGGCTCAGGGGTTTAGCACCTGCCTTCAGCCCAGGGTGTGATCCTGGAGTCCCGGGATCGAGTCCCACGTCGGGCTCCCTGCATGGAGCCTGCTTCTCCCTCTGCCTGTGTCTCTGCCCCCCCCCCGCCCCTCTCATGAATAAATAAATAAAATCTTAAAAAAAAAAAGTCCTCATCAGGGTTGGGGGTTGCCTTCAGAGAAATTGGTGTGCCCGGTCCTGTAGTTAATCAAGTCTCTATTGCAGCTGTGATTTTGTGTGTTATCTCAGGCTTGTGGAATGAATATGGACATTGGTAAATCCCATCACGTGTCCATGTGCTTAGTGTTTCAAAAATATTTACTGAATGCCCCGTCCTGCCCCCCCTCCCCCGCCACCGTACGTCCATATGTCCCTGCTGTCCTAGGCCCTAGCAGGGGAGTAGCAAGCAAGGCAGATCAGATCCCTGCCCTCACGGAGCAGATATTTCAGGGAGAGAGACAAGTGATGGATTAGTGACAAGCCAGTACAAAGATGATTTCAGATCACGATTAGTGTTACGGAGGCACGAGACAGGATACTGTGACAGACCTTGGCAGAGGAGTGTGCTGTATAGAGGAGGTGACCAGAGAAGACTGGCCTCAGGAGGCGATGCTGCCTCCAGTAAGGGACACTGGCCAGGCACCGAGCAGCGGTCTCAGTCGGGGTCTCTCGGCGGGGATCTGCTCACCCTGGCGAAGGAGCTGCAGCTGTGAGGTTCACCTAGCTTGTCGGGGCGGCTGAAGAGGCTGGCGAGGGTGGTGGGCTCCCCCTGGCCCCGTGTCCCCATCCCCCCCCAGAAAGGTTAGGTCAGCCAGCTCATTAAAAATTAGCTAGGGCAGCTGATTTCTAGAGAGGTCCTTGTATTTATATATATGTGGGAAATATAATGACCATTGGGTTTCAATCAATAGTGTTGTGCTCTCTGGCTTCATGGAAAAACTCTTAGGAATCTAAAAGTCTTAAGAGTTCTGAAAATCCCCAATGACCTGAGTCACTGGGGCAGAGCTCTAAATAAAATAATACCTACTCACACATTCTATAAACCGAGGTGCTGACGGTCAAGGTTGTTTCTCCTTGCTTCCTCTCCCCCTGCAGTAACTATTCTGTGCTCCTTCCCTCTCTCACAGAACGGAGGCTTTCCAGTGAGGGACACTGGGGACCTGAAGGCCCCCAGCTGGGAACCACCCGACCCTATGAGTGATCCCACCAGGCCCAGCATCAGATACTAAGGGAGAAGCGGGAACTGCCTTTTCTGAGCCTTGCCCATTCAGCCTTAGGACATAGGCTTTCCTTTTACACAATGCTTCTCTAACATTAGGTTTCTGTTTGAAGCATTGTGACACTGTGGGTCCCTCTGTCCCATCACAGAGCACCCTGGGCCCTCTCTTTCTCCGTGGCTTGCTTCTAGCATGAAGCTTGTCCAGACCAAAAGCCCCATTTGACGACTGGACGCCGGTAGAAACTCACCTGCACCTGGGGTTGGATGGAGCAGGTGGCACTCTGGTGGCCGCAGGCCCCCGTGCCACCGGGTGGGCCATAGCTGTCTCTCTAGTTGGTCTGGAGTTCCGACGGAGCAGTGGCCATCCCGCGGGTCCCCCTCAGAGCTCATCCAGCCAGAGCCCATTGTGGGCTGCTAGCTGCCAAAACTGGGCTGAAAGCTAATGTGGAGTGGTCAAGCCAGGTTTGAATGTGGAAAGAAAGGAGCGGTATTTGGAGCATGAGTGTTGCAGGAAGAAGGTTGGTGTTTGTAGGTACTGTGGGGCTCTCAGGTGGTCGATTTCTCAACTTGAGTCTTTGGTGCTCACCTTGGGGATGAGGCATCAGGATTCACCACCCTGGCAAGGGTATGATGCCACTGAAGCTGGTGGTTTCCTTAGGTCCAGGGAACGCAGTGGGGCTCTTCTCCCAGGTGGCCTTGCTGAGAGACCGTGAAGCAGGTGTCCGCTCCGAGGGAGGCTGAATGAGGCAGCAGGGCTGGTTGGTTCAGGTGAACTTTCCTTTCCAGCCCTGTCCTTATTGCTGCTTGCTTAAGGTGGGAACATCCTAGAACTTTTCTTTGAGGCAGGAGAGTAAGGCCAGTCTCTGGGAGAGTCCCTTTGGCTGGAGCTGAAAGTTCGGGTTTGGTCTGTTGGTTATTGTGACCATCCGGGGTCCCAAGAGGGCCTCCTGCATCTTGCTAGCAAATCAGCTGGCCCTGCCTCGCAACCATTCTCCTATTTTATGTATTTGTAATTTATCATTTCCCCCTTTTCTTGAATGCTTTTAAACGTTATAGAAATATATAAGGAAAGGGCCACCTGGCTGGATCAGTTGGTTAAGCATCTGACTGTTGATTTTGGCGTGATCTCAGGGTCGTGGGATTGAGCCCCGCATTGGGCACTGGGTGTGGAATCTACCTGAGACTCTCCCTCGCTGTCTGCGCTTCCCCCGCACTCATGTGCACACATGTGCACGCTCTCTCGCTCTCTCTAAAAAAAAAGGAAATATTAGGGGTAGGGGTACCTGGCTGGCTCAGTCACAGGGGCACGCAACTCTTGATCTTGAGGTCATGAGTTTGAGCCCCATGTACTGTGTATAGATTACTTAAATAAAGAAAACTTTAAAAAAGGGAAGGAAGTGTTAGTTTTCTTAGAATCACCTCTCCTCCCTGGATAACTGTGCTTAAGAGTTGAGATCAACAGATTCTAAGAAACTCAGTCATATATGAAAACAAGAAAGGCTACTGGTGTAAACTTTAAGTCCACAAAAATCTCCAAACTTTATTTTAGTAAGTAGTCAACCTCTGTTCACACTTTCTCCCTAGGTTCTCTTTTTTGGGTGTTACAGGCTACCGAGGCATGAGGTGGCCGAGTACACAAGAGGTAGCAGGGTAGTAACACCAGAGGAGTCCCTCCATCGAGTTTCTTTAGCACCTGCTGGTCACACACATTTCCTGCATCAGGCTCATAACAAATTTGCAGGGCAGGCCGGGAGCCCGGTCTAATACCTGAGTGGAATGAGGTCTGGAGAAGGAACTTGCCCGGGATTCTGATGCTCATAAGGGGCAGACCTGGACTTGCACCATGATTCTGGCTGTTGCTCTTTCCAATTCTCCGGGCCTTTTCCATCCCCGTGATGTTTGTCTTGAAAGCACAATAGATAACCCATGCTCTCAAGTCAGTCTTGTGGGCCAGGCCTCCTTAAAACCACGTGTTCATGGAACAAATATCTGCTGAGTGACGGTGATGAGCTGGACGGTGATGAGCTTTTCTTCCAGTCACCAGGAACCGGCAGTGAACAGAACCCACCAAGCCCCTAACCCTGGGGCTGGCACTCTGGAAGAGAAGACGGTCACCAGACCACAGTGGATTGGGTGTACACTCAGCTGTCCCCCCATGTCCTTTAACAGCCAGCCTGAGTTCTTGATCCACGGAGTTGCCGTCGTGCCTCCTGACCGTGCATTTACATTTTTAGCCTCTGTCTGACTGTATTGCATGAGCAGGGGTTGGAAGCAGGGGTCCCCCCAGTGTCCCCCAAAACCTAACATTTTGATGTAGACAGTGACTCGATGACATTTTCTGTAGCCACAAAATGGTCGTGGGGTGAGGGGTGCCTTCACAAGGTCATGTTGCAGGTACAGCCGAGGGGAGGGGAAGTGAAAGCAGAATGCAGAACCAGTGAGGCTCCCGGGCTTTGAAAGACCCTCCTTCTTCCTGCCATGCCACACACACCACTGAACACGGGGCACTCCGAAAGCAGGGCCTGCCTCCGTCCCAGGGGTAAAATCGTGGCATAGAGTCGTGTGTGCTACATGTTCTTTCAGGCCATTGTTTGGCTTCTAGGGCCGTCCTCCTGACCAATGACCTCCTAGCGGAGACTCTTGTGGTTTGTGTCCCCACTGTGAAAGGAGTCCTCAGTCCCACCAGGAGAGGTCAAGCCCTGTGCCGTGTCCGGAGGCAGGACAATCGCAGTACCTTGGGGCCGGGACACTCCTCCTCCAGGAAAGAAGCATGTAACTGCTTCTGAAAACCATATGCCATCAAATTTCCCAAAAGATCTGCGCCCAACGAGGCCTGTCCCCTTCTGCTGTCACTGTTCTAACACTCCAAAGAAAGCACAAAAAAAAAAAAAAGAAAGAAATCCGTGGATAATTCAAGTACCTGCTTTTTTTAGCTTTTTCCTCCTGCATGTCTTTCCACAGAGCTGCCAAAAAAGCAGAGAGCTTGCCAACTCTCCAGTAAAGGGGCTAATGTGTAGCGATTTGGGCAGTGGGAAAGAAAACCATATAATTGGGTGTATTTAGTAGCAAATAAATGGTTAAGAAGCATTGATTTCACTCATCTTGCTTAAGAAGCAATGCAGGCTCATGGGAAACAAACAGCACACCCTTCATGGTGACTCTCCGTCCTGTTCCAGCCAGACCCAGGCTGCCACCCAGCCTGGGCACAAGCCTTTCCCGGGCAGGGGCATTGGAAGATGGACAGTGTGTTTCTTTCTTTTCTCTCTCTCTCTCTCTCTCTCTCTCTCTCTCTCTCTCTCTCTCTCTCAAGGTTTTATTTATTTATTAGAGCACAAGCCAGGGAAGAGGGAGAGGGAGAAGCAGACTTCCCACTGAGCAGGGAGTCCGATGTGGGACTCAGTCCCAGGACCCTGGGATCATGACCTGAGCCGAAGGCAGGTGCTCAACCAACTGAGCCACCCAGGTGCCCGTGGACAGCGTTTTTCATGCCCACCAAGAAACCAGGCTGATCATTTCTGAGCTACAGGATCTCTGATTCTTACGAAGCGATGATCTCTGGTCCTGTAATCTTCAGTCATTGATTGTCATCGGGAATGAAGTATTTTTCAGGCTAAGGTGAGGTGGGATCTCAGGGATTTTAAAAATAGGTGAATAAGTCATGGGGCACCTGGGTGGCTCAGTAGGTTGAGCATCCGAGACTCTTGACCTCAGCTCAGGTCTTGATCTCAGGATTGTGAGGTCAAGCCCTATGGTGGGCTCCACACTGAGTGTAGAACCTACTTAAAAAAGAATAATAATAAAATAAAACTAGAAGAGTAAGTCAGAAACACTGCAGTTGCCCGGGGTTGGAGGAGTAGCAGACACCCAGTGGGTCAGAGCCTTTGTTGAGGCTAGTGTTGTCCACGAAGGAGGCAACTAGGACACTCCTGACTTTGTCCCAAAGCCCAGCTCCCATTCTGCGAGCCTTGGGAAGGACCCAAGGCCCTCAGTGAGAGATGGGGATGCGCGCTTCCCAGATGGTTACAGCAGGTACCCCTGACTGTGCTTTAATCATCGGGGTGGGTGGAAACAGAAGGTGTCCAGGAACAGCCACTCCGCGGCGTCTGAGCACACCGGCCAGGACTGTGCAGAAAGGCGCAAGGACCACCGGACGAAGCCAGGAGGGCCAGGAAGGGCCTTCACCTCCCTGGGGCCCCAGTCTCCCTGCCGGAAAGCCAGGATTCCGGCTAAGAGATCTTCGGCGCAGTCAGTAGTCAGACTTTTTTTTGTTTTCTTTTTCTTTATTCAAACTTGCTTCACTGATGGCCTCATCCTGACACACACACCCCGCCCCCCAACAATGGAGGAGGCCCCAGGAAACTCCACTCTGTAAGCAGGTGATTTCTAAGGCTCCTTCTGCTCTTAGATTCTGAAATTCTTCAACCTGGCCAGTCCCAGTCTTCTCTTAGATTCCAGTGGAGCTTCTCTACAGAGCTGCTGCTGGCCCGGGTCTTCTGTTCCTCAGACCAGGCATCATTATTCTTTTTATTTTTTTTTATGGTGAAAAAAATTTATATTTAGATTTATAGCCGGCTGGACTCAGTTTAGATGATCCCAATTTTGTTGGCAACATCCAAAGCATCATAGCCAGGAGCCAGTCGAACATATGCTTTCTCCTCTCCATCAGGCCTGATCAAGGTGTTGACCTTGGCCACATCAGTGTCACAGAGCTTCTTCACAGCCTGTTTGATCTGGTGCTTATTGGCCTTGACATCCGCAATGAACACAAGTGTGTTGTTGTCTTCTATTTTCTTCATGGCTGACTCCGTAGTCAGGGGGAACTTGATGGCATAGTGATCAAGCTTGTTTCTCCTGGGGGCGCCCTTTCGAGGATATTTGGGCTGCAGGGTCTTGGGTCTTCGGAATGTAGGTGACGTGCAGATCTTTTTTTTGTGACTGTGCACGCCTTTCAGCACCGCTTTCTTAGCTTTCAAAGCCTTTGCTTTGGCTTCGGCTTTGGGAGGGGCAGGGCCTTCCTTCTTGGTGAAAGGGAGGCATCATTATTCTTAAGAAGTTTTGCAAAAAAAAAAAAAAAAACAAAAACAAAAAAAAAAAGAAGTTTTGCTAAGACTTAAAAGGCTCCACTTGCCTGCCTTGTTTGTTTGTTTACTTGTTTATTTTGGAGGGGACGAGTGGAGTGCTGAGCACGGGCCTCTCAAATCTGTGCCTGAAGCCAGTGCAAAATCCTGGTGTGAGATCAGGGTGGGGGCCACTCTTTCGGTGGGCTCCCTGAGGGGACATGGGTAGTTCTGAGCACACCAACTCTTCTCCAGTGACCTCTGCTACGGATGAGCCATGGTGGGGTCCCCCCCTCCAGGAGAGTTCAGGTATCAAGGTTTAGGGACATCCCAGCCCCCAATGCAGGTGATAAATGGTAGCACATGGCTGGACCGCTGCCTCTCCTCTGAGTCACTCCCTTGGGGAGAAGAGTGAATGTCGTGACGTGAGGACCGTGACGTGAGGACCGCAGGCCCAGTGCAACCCCACATAGTCCCACTGTGAATAGAATTCCAAAGGCAGGGCAGGCAGTGCCCCTCCTCGTTTTCCACAAGGCTCATCCCTCCCCCAGAGCACACCTGCAGCAGCATCAGGTGAGAGGCAGCTCCGGGACTGGGGACTCGGTGGCCCTGCAGGGTCCTGCAGCTCAGGACGTCTCTGAGTTTGAGTTGAGCTCCTATCTCCTGGGCCGTCACGGCTTTAATTTTTAAAAGAGGTGATTGGAGGTCAGGTGGCGTCCACCCTTTGTCCCGGGGGGTTTTCCTGCTCTTGGATTTCTACCTCCTGGGCCTGGAGTGCGAGGCTGTTCCAAACATTCTGTGGTCTAAATATACCTGGTCTCCATGGAGCCAGTGGGGCGGCTGCCGCTGCCTGGGGAGCAGAGGAGAGCCAGTTCCTCCGCCTGATGGGTCCCGGCTCCCCGGGCTCAGCAGGGAGGGAGCGGGTCCAGCAGGGAGCCCCGCGGGCCAGGCGGCGACAGGCAGTTCTCTGTGCCCGTCCTGCCTTGCGGACCTCCCTCTCGCTATTGTTGGCGCAGGGATGATTTATCCTGCTCCGTAAATGCAGGGACGTGTCGGGTCCCGTCCCCCCCTCCCCCAGTACAGCCTGTGAGCAGGCGACAGATCCCAGATGTCCCCGCTGTTTGCCGGGCAGCATCACCGCGCCCTTGGTGTTGACCCCCCGGGAAGAGAGAAGGAAGGGCCTCTGTGACTGTCTTATTTTCCTTTGGCCCTTTATAATCTTTCATGGCCACCTTTAAGTTAACCTGTTAGGGACCAATTCTGGAAGGATTTCTTGGTACCAACCACAGAACTAGAAACTGCTCCTTGGTTATGTGTCAGTAAGGGGAAGAGAAGACAAAGAGGGCCAGCGGCTCCTTGGAGCCGAGAGTGGGCCCAACCTTAATTAAAATGTCCTGAGTCAGGCTTTTCTTGGCCTGCCGGAGTGTGCCACCCACATTTCCCAGCAGTCACGGGGTCTGACGCGGCCTCGTGATGGCCAGTCCTCCCAGGGTGCTCGGCCTGCCTGCCTGCGTCCTGCTGGCTTTGAGAGGGTGGGTGGGCTGGGCCAGCACTCCCCGGCGCTGGGGCCTGAGTGCACCCCAAGAGTCAGGAGCAGCTTAGCCCATCGATCGGGGTGTGGTCTGGGAATATGCCTGACTTAGAGGACTTGAGGGAGACTGTGGCTTTTTAAAAAATTGCTTTAAATCTTAATCCCTGGGGGTGGGGGTGAATGGGTGATGGGCACTGAGGGGGACACTTGACGGGATGAGCACTGGGTGTTATTCTGTATGTTGGTAAACTGAACACCAATAAAAATTAATTTATCAAAAAAAAATCTTAATCCCTCTCTTTATTGTCAGCTGACCTTGCTTATTTTTATTTTTTTTTAATTTAAGTTTTAGTTAGCATACACTGCAATATTGGTTTCAGGAATAGAATTCAGTGACTCACCACTTACAACACCCAGTGCTCATCACAAGTGCCCTCCCCAGTGCCCTTCAACCATCTCGCCCCTCCCCCACCCACCTGCCTCCGTCAAACCTCAATTTGTTCTCTATCGTTAAGGACCTTGCTTGTTTTAAAATTTCCTTCTGATGGGAACACTTCATCCTGCCCTGTTAGAGCACACCAGCCCACCTGTGTCCACGCCGCCTGGGGCAATGGGTGCCACCCTGTATTTCCTGTTCAAGGACTTGACTCCTTTACTCCACTCCCATTTTCTTGCCACTCTTGACAAAACTGGTCAAAGGAGTTTTCTGTATTGCTGTCTCCTCTCCTCTGTCCCTCTCTCATTTCTCATCCTCTTCCCCTCTCTCTTTCTTCCAACCAAAAGTAGACAGGTGTGCTGAAGTCTCTTGTAAAACTCTTACATCGGGGACTGTTTTGTGTCAACTGTACCCCTTTGTTATTTTTGTTTTTTTAAAGATTTTATTTATTTAATCATGAGAGAGAGGGGGGGAGAGAGAGAGAGAGAGGCAGAGACACAGGCAGAGGGAGAAGCAGGCTCCATGCAGGGAGCCGGATGCAGGACTCAATCCCAGGTCTCCAGGATCACTCCTGGGCCAAAGGCAGATGCTCAACTGCTGAGGCATTTGCTCAGCATCCCCCTTTGTTATTTTTGAAGCAGATCCCAGACATCCGTACATTTTCCCATAAACATTGCTCAAAGATGAGGATTCTTTTCTCATGTAACCTAATACCAACTATCACACCTTAAAATTTTTTAAAAAATTTTTTTACTTTAGAGAGACAGCAAGAGAGCATGCACATGCAAGCAGTGGAAGGAGCCCATGAGGAGGAAGAGGGAAGGGGAAAGAATCCCGAGCAGAATGTGCCCTGAATGCAGGGCTCGATGTCATGACCCTGAGACCATGACCCCAGCCAAAACTGAGAGTCAGACGCTCAACCTACTGAGCCACCCAGGTGCCCCACTCACATTGCCTTTATCGGGGTTCCCAGCACTTACATTTCTGTGGGAATATAATCCTGATGAAGGGATCATTCCTGGGATGCCTGGCTGGATCAGTTGGAGGAGCATGCAACTCTTGATCTTGGGGTTGTGAGTTCGAGACCCATGCTGGGTGTGGAGATTACTTAAGACTAAAAACAAACAAACAAAAAAACTTAAGACTAAAAAAATATATCTTTAAATTAAAAAGGGGGGGGGTTATTCCCTCCCTTTGGAAACTTTCTTCACTTGGCTTCTGGAGCACACACTGTCCAGATTTTCTACCTGCCTCTTTGGCTGTGTCTTCTCAGTCCAAAGCAGTGATCCTCAGCCCAGGCTAGGCATCAGATTTACCTGGTGAGTGCTTTTAAGAATGCTGGTCCCTGGGCTCCACTTCAGAGTTTCTGCTTTAATCGATCTGGGAAGGTGCCTGGGCATTATTATTTTCCTTCCGTTCCCAGGTGGTTCTGTTGTGCATATTGAGTGAGGACCCCTGGCCTCACATTGGAGTGCCCTGGCTCAGTACTCAGTGCTTCCTGCACTCACAGGGTGACCTCATCCAATTCCTCAGCTTTAAATACCTCTCCCTGAGCTCCAGACCCATTTATACAACCGTCTGCTTGACATCTCCACTTAGATATCTGGTAGGGATTTTGAATTTACCATGTGCAGGACAGAATTTCACCTGGCACCCCCATTCAGTTGCTCAGACCAGAAACCTTAGAATCATCCCGGCACCTTCCTCGTTCTCATATCCCACATCTAATCCATAAATAAATCCCCGGGGGCACCACCATCACAATAGATCTTGAACCTAACCTTTCCCACTTCCACCACTACAGCCAGCTCTAAGCTTCCACTATCCATCCACACCAGTGATACAGCCTCCCAACCAGTCTCCCTGCCTCTACCATGGCTTCCCACAGTCTGTGTATACACGGCACAGAAGCTGTAGCAGCCTCGTAATGTATGTTTTGGGAGTATGATAATTCCCTGTTCTCAACTTCCCAATAACGTGCTGTCAAACTGGTAATGAACTATGAAGCCCTTATTATGGCCTATATGACATGTGTGATGTGGCCCTTGGCTGCCTTCTGACCTCATATCACTCACATCATCACTTCCTGAGTTCCAGTCATACTCATCTCCTTACTGTTGCCCCTGCCTCAGGACCTTTGCACCTACTGTCCCTCTAACAAGAATACTCTTCCCTAGATATCTCAACAGTCATTTCCTCAGCAAGATCTTCTCAGATTGAGAACAGATTCCCTGTATCCTACATTTTCTTTTTTTACATAACATTTTTACTCTTGAACATGGTATAATGTATATGCATAGTTATCTCCATTTGCCACTGGAATATAAGTTTTACAAGGGCAAGGACTCCTGTATAAGATTAGTACCTGATATACACACAGTAGTTGTTCAGTAAATATTTCTTGAAATAACAAATATTGAATCTCCCCTCTGACCACTGCTGAACTGAGGTTTGGGCAAGAGACACCTCTCAACCCAACCTGTCACAGGTTAGGTATGCACTCCTTGCTGCCTCTACTCAAAGCTTCAAAGCTCTAGACCAAAAGTCAGCAAACTTTTTTTTTGTAGAGGGCTAGATAATATTTTAGGTTCCGTGGGCCATACAGTTTCTCTTGCATTTACCCACTGCTGCTATCATAGTATAAAAGGAACCGAAGGGGAGGCCAGGCTGGCTCAGTTGGAAGAGTCTTTGACTCTTGATCTCTCAGATACATGAGTTCAAGCCCTATGTTGGATGTAGAGACTCCTTAAAATAATAATAATAATAATAATAAAAAGATAGCTGTAGATAATACAAAAACACTTGGACATAGCTGCATTCCAATAAAACTTTATTTATAAAAATAGGAAAAATAGGAGGCTGACCCCCCTGGCCATGGTTTGCTGGCCCCTGCTCTGAAATTGTCCACCTTTTCCCCAAATCCACATAGAAAGAAATACCCAAAACTACTTGGCAATCTATCAGCAGGATGAATTTCTTCCCAGAGTGGGAAAATCTGGAGCAACTGCGGCTTGTGTTACCCAAACAGTATACTTCCTCACTACTGGGAAGATGCCAGTGTGGGGCAAAAGGATGGTGAGAGTAAGAGGCAAGCTTTCTTCTTTAAAAAAAAGCCGCACTGGCATTTTTCCTTGTCCATCTTCCAAGAAGAGGTGCTGCAGGAGACACTGAGCTCATTTCTACCCCATGATGGAAAAAGTTTAGTTCTGTGGCTTGAAAAAAGAGGGACTGCACTTCCCTTTCTTGGGTTCTCCTACAGCATGTTAGATAGAGCATAATATCTCATATACATTATTCATTCAAAGATCTTGAGCCCAGATGGAAAGACCTGGATTAAGAGTTTGGCTCTGCCACTTACTAGCTCTGTGACCTACTTTATGTAGTTGCTGTGGTGATTAAATTAAACAGTGTTTGTAAAATGTGTCCTTGTCACTTTGATAAAGACAGTGTAAATATTATCTGAACCTTATAGCAGCCCGTAGGGAGGATACCATTACTAAACCCATTTCAGAGATGCAGACGCTGAGGTTAGAGAGTGAAATGGTGCAGTCACTCGTCCAATGGCACACAGTGAGTGAGCAGCAGAGCCCACATTCAAATCCAAGTTGTCTGACTCCAGAATGCCTACTCTTATCCACCCTGCGACTTCCTGGTACCTGTAATAAGCACTCAATAAAGGATGGTGCTAAACCTAGCTCCAGCAGCAGGTGTCGGATGTAACTGAAGAGTCACTGGGAATACAGGTTGGTAACTGTGCTTCCAGGCTGAGTGATGTACATTATCCTCATTCCCTAAATTCTGTTGCCCCAGAGCCCTTGTCTATGTGATGTGTGCTTCCCCCCCACTACCCAGGCCTTTCAGAGCCTGCTGACCTCACTGGCGCGGTGAGTGGCTACTGGCTGTGGCCTCTCCTCAGTGAAAGGAGACACTGTTTACACTGGAGAGTTGCTGACCCAGCTCTCCAAGTATGAGCTCAAGCTGTGGACACGACTCCTAAGGTTCTCCTGTCATTGGTTCATAGGCATTCCCTTTCTTCTTCCTCTTCCTCAAGAACCATTCTGAGCTGCAGCATTGATACCAGAACACCTTGTCCCTTGAGATCATGGAAAATCTTGATTAAGTTGCTGTAAAAAGAGCGGTTAAAGAGTAGGCTTTGGAAACTCCCTGCTAGCAAACCAGTGATCGGTATGGTAGTTCTTGAGAGCAGAGCCCTGCGTTGTGTCTTATTTGCACCTACTGTTAGGGTTAACCAAGTGCTGTATTTTGGTTTGACTAAGAATACGGGTTTGAGGAGTCTGGGTGGCTCAGTCAGTTGAGCATCAGATTCTTGGTTTCAGCTCAGTCATGATCTCAGGGTCGTGAGGTAGAGCCCCATGTCAGACTTCATGGGGAATCTGCTTGAGATTCTTTCTCCTTCTGCCCCTCCCTCCACTCATGCTCACTCTCTATTTAAAATAAATCTTAAAAAAAAAAGATATGGGTTTAATATTCTTAAGAAGGTTGGCTAATATTTATCGAGTGCTTGCTGCTTATATGGTAAACCTTTTGCATGCTTTATATCCTTCCATCCCCCAAACTAGCACCATCTGATAGAACTTCCCCAAGGACAGAAATAGTCTATATCTGCACTGTCCAGTTCAGTAGCCACTCACCACCTGGGGCTATTGAACATTTAAAATGTGGGTAGTGCCACCAAAGAACTGAATTGTTAATTGTGTCTAATTTTAATTAATTTAAATGTAACTAGTCGGGGCACCTGGGTGGCTCAGTGGTTGAGCATCTGCCTTCGGCCCAGGTTGTGATCTTGGGGTCCTGGGATCAAGTCCTGCATCAGGCTTCTCCCTCTGCCCATGTCTCTGCCTCTCTCTGTGTCTCTCATGAATAAATAAATTAAATCTTTTAAAAAAATAAAATAAATGTAATTAGTTCTATGAAGCTAGTGGCTGCTATACTGGACAGCTCAAGTCTCTCCCATTTTACAAATGAGAAAAAAATGAAAGTTGAGACAGTTGAGCAGTTTGGCAAAGGTACTCCACTCCGTAGTAGCAGAGCCAAGGTTTGGACCCTTGCTTCCTGCCCACAGCCCCCACTCTTCACCACCATGTTACATACTCTTTCTGTTGTAGTTTCTGCAGAAGTGGTTTCCTGGTTGGCAGACTGTTCCCTAAATCATAATATATGTGTGCGTATGCAATCCACCTTGCAGGCAATGTGTGAGACCTACCTAAGAAAGCTGTGAAATTTGCCAAACAATAGAAAAGAAGACCTGCATAACTGTTCCTGTGCGGGAAGACCTAGCCTGGCAAAGATACCATTTTTCCTCCCCAAATAATCTCTGGACTCAGTATGATTCTTTTCCAAATCCAAAAAAGGAACTGTATTGAAATTTGATTCTAAAAGATTGTGCTAGAATAGTCAAAACAATTTTGAAAAAGAATAGTTGTGAGATGGGGTGGACTTGTTCTGCTCGTATCAAAATGAGGAATAAAAGTGAAAATAATAAAAAAAAAAATCAGAGACCGGCACAGGAACAGGCAATGGGCTGGTTAAAATAATCTAGACAGGTGGCATGTGAAATCACAAATCAGTATGGGACCCATAATAAATGTGGAAGTGGATTACCTATCCATAAAGTAATAAGGCTCAATCCTTACCTCATGCCACATATAAAGTAGGGATCTAAATGTAAAAAAAAGAAACCAAAAAAGTCCGAAAGCTATAGAAGAACAGAAGTACTTTTTTAATATTAGACTGGGGGAAATTGGAAACCGTGAAGGGAAAGGTTGACAGACTTGACTCCATAAAACGTAGAAGTTTCTCAATAGGATAAAAAAAAAACCACCATAAGCAAAATTTAAAGGTCAGTTGACACTGGGCAAAAATAACAATTCAAAGCAACATACAGGATTGAATCCTCCATCAACAAAGAGCTACAACAGACCATCGAGAAAAAGGCAAGCAGATGGAAGATGGAGCAGATTGAAGAGGGAGTTCACAGGAAAAGAAATAGAAATGGTAGGAATGGCTGATAAGAATGTTCAGCTGCACTAGTGATGAGAGAAATCCAATTTAGATCAGGTCCTGGGGCGCCTGACTGGCTCCATCAGAGGAGCACGCGACTCTTGATCCCGGGGTTGTAAGTTCTCAGCCCCACGTTAGGCATAGAGAGTACTTAAAATAAAATCGTAAAAAAAAAAAAAAAAAAAACCAACCAAACAATTAGGTACTGTTTTCCACCAGTTGGACTGTCAGGAATTCGACTAATTATATCCAGGGTTAGCTGGCACAGTGAGAGTGCAAATCGATCCAGCGTTTTAAAAGGCCTGCAGGTTCTCTCACCGTGCAAAGTACTCACACGGGGATCCACGGATGCTCGCTGATCGTGGGGCATCGAGGAGGGGAGACAGCAGCCATTAGCTACGGCGTCCTATTTTAGCACGCAGCGCGGCTCTGAAAAAATGTGGTCGTTCTGTCTGTAATGATACGGAAATAGACGCTTCGTACACTGTTAAGAAAAAGCACATTTGGGAACAATGAGTATAGCATGACCTGGTTTCACTTTTTAAAAAACTGTTTTTAAGTCTGCCTGTGCAGGAAGGGGGTTGGGAGGACACACAAGCCGTTGGCCAGGGAGGGGGGCCAGGAGGTCTTTGTACTTTATTTATTTTTTTAAAAAGGTTTTATTTATTTATTCATGAGAGACACACACACACACACATACACACACACAGAGACAGAGAGAGGCAGAGACACAGGCAGAGGGAGAAGCAGGCTCCCTGCAGAGCCTGACGTGGGGCTCGATCCCGGGTCTCCAGGATCAGGCCCTGGACTGAAGGCAGCGCTAAACCGCTGAGCCACCCGGGCTGCCCATCTTTGTACTTTATACACACTTCCAGGTTGCTTGAGTTTTTATGGCGAGCAAATGTTTTTTCGGAATAATTGTTTTAAAGGCCTCTTGACCCAAGAAAGGAGTCTGAGTTCTGGCTCTGGCTCCCTCACTGAGCTGACACTCCTAGAAAAGAACTTAACCTCCACCGGTTTTAGCCACCTCCTCTGTTGAAACAAAAACAACATTTTAAAAAAAGCTTTTCCACGTCTCTTGAGTGTTCTAGTAAGCGTGGCTACTTTTATAATCAAGAAAATGAGTAAATGCCCGGTTTGCTTTCGTAATAACAGAGCCCACCAGATCTCAAAAGATCCCGCCAGCTCTAAGCCTCCCTGATGTCAGATCTGCTCGGGTTTGGGGGCAAAAAGAAGAAGAAAGAAAGGGTGGACACCGGCATGGTGGTTCTCAGCACTGAAGTGAGCAAGACCGTGGCGGGCCGTGGCTGGGAGGGTGGGATGGTTTGCATAAGCTCACTGCTTTCTTTCGGTTCTGGGAACCTTCCTCCCCGGCCTGCTTCACCCGCCTCTCGGGAGGGAGGGCAACCCCGCGGGACTGAGGCCTGTGCCCCAGGCCTGGGGCCTGTCCCCGGCCAGCAGGGCTGCTGGGCTTACCCTGGGCCACAGGGAAGAGAAGCTATTTTTGTTGTGGGGCTGAAGGGTTGGCCTCTGGCCAGGAGGCGGGCTTGTCGGCCTGGTTGCTGTAGCTTGCTGCTGCCGTCTCTACCACCGCACCCAGACAGCCTTCGAGAACACGATTGTCCCCTGCCAAGAGCTTAAACCTGAGATGCGTGTTCTTCTTGGGTGTCCGTCCCACGTCTGGCCGCTAGAAGGGCAACAGCAGACCAGCATTTGGCTAAAACGAACTTGGAAAGACCTGTGTCCTACGGCTTTACTTGAAAAGGACCCCTGCTTTCTTAGCCCTAACTAACCCCACAGAGCTGCCCTCACCTTCGTGGGCTTTTGCTCAGTGCTGCCGTTCATCTCGCCTCCTGTCCTCGACCTTTTATCCAGCCAGCCAGGAAACAAGCATCCTTCTGGGCGTAGACCCTGACATGAGCCTGGCACACACCTCGACCCGTGTCCAGCCTCATCTGTTTCCACGGGCAAATCCCGGGTCCCGCATCAGCCTCCAGAGCAGGTGCCCTGTTCTGCCGGCCCTTTGTGCAGAGCAGCTCCGAGCAGGGCTGCTGTGGGGTGCAGCTCCGGGAGCAGGGGGCATTTATACAGATAATACCACATGTGGGCCCCTGGGTGGTGTGGCACCGCGGCCCTGGGTCGAAGCCTGGGACCACCTGGGACCTACACTCTGACCGAGGATCCTGGATCCCTCCCAGCATCAAGCTGTCATTGCGCAGGGCACTAACTGGGGGACTCTGGGGACTGGCTCTGAGGATACTGCCTCTTGGGACTGGGCTCTGAGGATACTGCCCTCTGGAGCCTGTAGGGGTCAGTGGCTGGTGCAGGCGGGTCGAGGTGCACTTCTCTGTTGGTCACCATGGATATCATTTAACTAGTTTTCTTCCTTTATTTTTGTTTTAATATTTTATTTTTTTAAAGATTTATTTATTTATTTATTTATTTATTCATTCATTCATTCATTCATTCATGAGAGACACACACAGAGAGAGAGACAGAGGGAAGAGCAGGCTCCATGCAGGGAGCCTGACATGGGACTCGATCCCAGGACTCCAGGATCACGCCCCGGACTGAAGGCGACGCTGAGCCACTGGGGCTGCCCTAATATTTTATTTTTAAGTAGTGACTACACCCAGCGTGGGGCTCGAACCTCCAACCCCGAGATAAGTGTCGCGCGCTCCACCCAGTGCTTGTCTTAGCTATATCTGCCTCAGCCCTCCTCCTCATCTCTCTGTTTCATTTTGGGTGGATTTCTTCTCCTTTCAGTTGCAGAGCTACTTCGCCGCCTGTGAAGATGAGACCCCCGCCATCCGGAACCACGACAAGGTCCTGCAACGTCTGTGCGAGCACTTGGACCACGCCCTGCTGTACGGGTAAGCTGGAGGTGGTCTCTGCGGAAGAGCCTCCGGGGAAGTCCCGCGCAGGGTCTGCCTCTCATCCCGCCTCCCGTGGGCCGAAGGAGACTCGCCTCGCTCGGGTGGCCGCAGGGTGTCTGTGGTTGCCCGGTCAGCGTCTCTGAGCAGGCGGGAGCGGCCGGGCAAGCCGTAGCAGCAGATGAGCCGCGGCGGGAAGGCGGGAAGGCGCGGTGGTTGCCCGTGGGCCCCCCCGGGAGCCCGTCCCTTCAGCCTGGAGCTCGGCACCCACATGAAGGGGACCGGGCCGGGCCGGCCGCAGCTTCCCAGGGTGGCTTCCCTCGGGTCACGGCAGCTCCTGTCCTACTTCCTCAGCCTGCAAGACCTCTCATCTGGCTACTGGGTGCTTGTGGTGCATTTCACCCGGAGAGAGGCCATCAAACAGATCGAGGTGCTGCAGCACGTGGCCACCAACCTGGGGCGCAGTGAGTAGCACCAGCACGATGCTGCGGGCAGCCGGGGGCTCCGGGGGCCTGGGGGTCAGCCCCGGCGAGGCTGAGGGCCAGGGGCGGGCAGCTGCTGGTGCCCTGCACGTAACAGTTAAGGGGGTGGGTGGAAGGAGAGTGAGGTGCTAAGGAGAACCCGACTCCTATGGCATCCCAGAGCCCGATCCCAGAACGGGGAGCCTGGCCCCTCTCCCTGAGCGAGGATCAGTGTTAGCCGGCGGGATCGGTGCACGCAGGATCGGTGCACAGTCCTTAGGCTTCTCGACCCACCTGGAGTTTGTACCCTGCGCTCCCGGTCAGAGTTCACTGGCCTGCCACCAGCGAGGGTCTGACTCGGGAACACAGATTTCAGGGGTGACGGCACCCCCCACAGGAGAGGAGGCTGTCAGAGTGCTTAAGCCCCTCGGCTACCCTTGCTGCCCTTCCTGCCCTCGCTTGGCCGAAAGAGCCAGCCCCTGACAGACCTTCCCTCTGGTCACTCCTGCCCTTCATTTGCAGGCAGGGCCTGGCTGTACCTGGCGCTCAACGAGAACTCCCTGGAAAGCTACCTGCGGCTGTTTCAGGAGAACCTGGGTCTGCTGCATAAATACTACGTCAAGTGAGTGTCTGGAACAGTTTGTGTCACGCAGCCCCGGAGCTCCCGTTGAACCTCGTCCCAAAGACTCTTGTCACTTGCACACATCACGGTGTGCCGCGTTGGAGGCCCAGCCTGGCGTGGCATGCTGAGAACCCGCCAGAGATGGCCGAAGAGCCCTCAGCACCTTGCCTCTCATGGCTCTGCCAGGAGTACGCTGTTCCAAACGCTCCGCCCCCGCCCAGCCCTCAGACCTTACTAGAATGCACAGCCTTTGCTCGGCTGCTGCCAGAACAAAGCATTTATGTCATCTGCTGAGAGCCAGATGAACCCTATACAGGCCCCGGATCTGAAGACCATGCCGACCATGCTGTGGGGCTCCAAACCCAGGAGGAGGAGCTCCAACGGAGTGGGTGAAGGCTGCCCCAAGCTGGGTGCCCTCCAGGCAGTGGGGATGTCACATGTCAAATTTCAACACAGCCGGCTCGCCAGCGAGGTTGGGGCCAAGCTGGTAACCATCGTCCCTCCTCGTGTCTCACAGGAATGCCCTGGTCTGCAGCCACGATCACCTGACTCTCTTCCTGACCTTGGTGTCTGGGCTGGAGTTCATTCGATTCGACCTGGATCTGGTGAGACCCCCCGGGCTCTTGCTGCCTCTAGGGGCAGACGTGCGGTTTTACTTCCCTGGTCCCTCTCAGGGAGCCTCTGGGTGTGACTGAGCCTGAGCAACGCCCCCGCCCCGTCTGTTCAGGGTCAGAACAGTGGAACTGAATGGAAGGGGGTGATTCTCTCTCGGCTTCTCTAAGCCAGAATCCTAGTTCAGGTGACTCCCTCCTGCCTCTCTTCCAGACTTGGAGAAAAGATACACTGCCTGGAAAATTTAGCGTTAATGTACCCTCCTTGTTGTTTAGGATATGAGTGTTGTTTTTGTGGGTTTTTTTTTTTTTTAATGATTTTATTTATTTATTCCTGAGAGACACAGAGAGGCAGAGACACTTGCAGAGGGGGAAGCAGACTCCCTACAGGGACCCCATGTGGGACTTGCTCCCAGGACCCCAGGGTCACGCCCTGAGCCAGAGGCAGATGCTCAACCATTGGGCCACCCAGGCGTCCCTTGCATTAATTACTCCTTTTAGCGACTTATTTCGGAATGTAGCGCCGTAAGCCCCCTGATTTCCCAGAGGAGAGCAAGCATGGGAGGTAGGACGGCGGCAGGTCTGCCCAGGCCACCGAAGCCTCCGCAGCCAAGCCTGCTCCCTGCGCTCTCCTCTCAGGACGCTCCGTACTTAGACTTGGCCCCCTACATGCCCGACTACTACAAACCCCAGTACCTGCTGGACTTCGAAGACCGCCTCCCCAGCTCGGTGCAGGGCTCGGACAGCCTGTCCCTCAACTCCTTCAACTCCGTCACCTCCACCAACCTGGAGTGGGATGACAGCGCCATCGCCCCATCCAGTGAGGGTAAGCGCCTCGGGCAGAAGGCAGCCACGCTCTGCTGTGGCACTGGTGCTGGAGCCACTTACACTTGGCTGGGTGACGGGTCTCTGGGGGAGACTGGAAGTTCAACGGGGCCGAGCATTTCCCAGGCCTTCATTCGTTTCCTCGGCATCTCCGTGGTCGGTGGAACACTGGTTCTGGGGACGAAAGGCCAAGATGAGACCGTGTGAATCCAGAAGGCTAGGGCCGCAGGCCTGGGGCGGGGAGAGGGCGCGGGGTGGGCGGTGTTCTAAGTGAGGAAGGATTGACTGTGTGCCCGGAAGCTCCCTGCCGTTGCAGGGGTGAGTGCTGCCTGCCCGGGGCGGTCAGACTCTGGTCCTAGGCAGAAAGAGGCTGAGCAGCCCCTGCAGAGAGGAGAGAGCCAGATGGGTCCGGGGTGTAGCGGAGACTTGCCCCTGTCTCCTGAGCCCACCTGATTTCTGAGGCCCTCCTGCACCTGCTAGGGTGTTAGCGCCAATGGCATCCACTGCATCGAAGTCGGAAAAAGTTGTCAAGTCTGTAGGTCATCTTGTCGTCTTGATCCAATGACTGATTGGAGCAGCCTGGTTTCTTTCAAACCTTAGGCTTCTGCGTTCATTTGAAAAACTGGCGGTTTCTCCACCTTCACCCCCACGTGGGAAACGAGAGCTCTTCATTTACTGCACCTGCCTCACCTCCAGGGAAGGAGACCCCAAGCACGAGTTCAGCCCTCAGGGCTCCCTAGAAGTGCTTTGGCCTTGCGACCTTGGCCTTCTTTCTTCATGAAAGCTTGTGCAACGGGCCCAAGGCCCATGAGGCCGGTTACTTCCAGCCTTGTTAGCAAGGCTTGCATTGCTCCTTGTACGAGCAGAGGGCAGTGGCTCAGTCTCCTCGGATTGGGCTCATGGGCCGCCTCCCAGAAGGCAGCGGCTGGGCCCTGAAGGAGTAGTCGGGCCGTCCACAGTGGAGGTGTCCCCCTGACCCCACCTCACCCCCGATGCTGGGTTCAGAGGGAAGGAAGGCAGGGGATGGGAGCCCACGCTCTTCTCAGCCAGAACCAGGTCCTGGGGCTGGCAAGGATTGTCCCCAGGGTCTTCCCAGCAACCCAGGTGAGAAGCAACGTGAGCTCCCTGAAGCCATTAGGGAAAATCCAGAAAGTTTACCTTTTTCCTCTCTCATTTTCTCCCCATGCCTCCCACCCCACCACCCCCACCTTCCGTGTCCCTCCACTACTTGTTTCTAATCTTCAGTTTTGTCCCTCGTTTTTATAGATTATGATTTTGGAGATGTGTTTCCAGCAGTGCCGTCTGTACCCAGCACAGACTGGGAAGGTGGGCCAGAGTCCGCTGTTACCCTCTTTTCCTGTTTTGCTGCGTTTCCGTGCCAAGCTTGCTGCATGATTCGAAATCAGCTCGTTGTTTATAATAATGTCAATGATCCTAATAAAGCCAAGTTTGGTGTTCAAATAGATGGAATTCTGCAGTAGGAGAACTTGACCCCAATTCTAGGCAAACCCCTCTCCTGGTGCAGGGCTCCTGCCTTTGCGAGGTGGCCTCGTGGCATCACCAGGTGACTGCGTTGCAGGGCCCCAGAGATCCCCCTCCCCCTTTCTGATGCCCGTGGAAGCACCGGGTACGTGTAGGGAATTGCCAGCTCCTGGGTTGCCAGTGGCCTGACCGGCGGTGAGCAGAGACTTGTTCTGGAAAGCGTGGGTTGAACCTGCAGATCGTAAGCTCCTTTAGGTCAGATGTGCTTCTGGGTCAGAAGCCTCAAGAAGTGGAGGCAGAGGGCTCGACCCCCCCGCTCCGGTGTGGGTGGCTTCCTCCCCGGTGGTGTTGAGAGACTGAGGATCCCGATGGGCGAGATTGCCCAGGCACAGCCGAAACTTCCTACAGGGAGATTCTCTTAGAGGTTTTAAGGCAGATTAAAACCCAGGCTGTGGGCCTCCCACCTGTCCACTAGGCGGCAGCAGTGCTCGGGCTCCCCGGCTGGGCTTCTGGAAACCAGGCGGCTCTACCACACGTTCCCATGATTACTGAAAGCACAGGGCTCGTTTCTGAGGGGTTAATGCTTCCTCCTTAGATCTGAGGCCAGAACCCCCACCCCCCGGGGGGCAGAGCCTGCTGCCCTGTGGACTGCTGAATGCCCAGGGCCAGCCCGGGGGGAGCGGCTGCTGGCTGCTGACTGCTCCCGGGGCAGGAGGGGCAGGAGGGGCAGGTGCCTCTTTCCACTGCTCCAAAGCTGGCCCCTTGTTACCAGCGCCGTGATCTCTGAGTAACGGGTGACAGATGATCTTTTTTCCGAGGAATGTATGAAATAGCTTAGTTTGTAGGGAAATAAGATACGGCCTTGGGGAAAATTAATTATATCATCTGGCCAAGAGAGTAGCACCGGAGAGTGCCACGGGTTAGTTAAGATGAAATCCAGAATTCCATCGTAACATCGTTTATCGTCTCAACCTCTCTTCTTGCAGTGCACATGCTGGGCATTGGTGTTTCCCCCTCTGATTCTAACCACTAACCCCCTCCTGACCCAGCTCCTTGCCGCCCTTTGCAGTCACCTGACAAGCAGGGCCCGACCTTCCTCCGCAGCCCTCCAGAGCTCCCGGTGGCCTGAGAACTAACAATCTGGGTTGCACTGCTTGCTCAGGCTGGGCCGGGCGGGGCTCCAGGGCGGGGTGAGCTTTGTCCCACCGTGGTCTCCTGCTTTCCTGAGTCCCCAGGTCTGCTCCAGCAGCTCACTTGGGGAGGCTTTGTCTTCTCCTTCCACCTGGAGGGAAGCAGGATTTGGGGGCAGCTCCAAACTCTGGGCCCAGGGGCAGGGGTGGGGGCGGCCTTCTGCGGTCCTTGGCTTGTTCACAGAGCTGGTGGGTAACCCAGCCCTGACACCCACCACATCCCGTGGCCTGCTCACTCACTGGGCGGGACTCCTCCTACAAGCAACTGCAGACCCCTAGGGGCTGGGACAGCAATGTAGGGCCTCATGGGACCCGGGACAACAATGTAGGGCCTCACGGGACCCGGGACAACAATGTAGGGCCTCACAGGACCCGGGACGACAATGTAGGGCCTCACTGGACCCGGGACGACAATGTAGGGCATCACGGGACCCGGGATGACAATGTAGGGCCTCGCGGGACCCAAGGAGACAATGTAGGGCCTCACGGGACCCAGGACAGCAATGTAGGGCCTCACGGGACCCAGGACAACAATGTAGGGCCTCACGGGACCTGGGACAGCAATGTAGGACCTCATAGGACCTCACAGGACCTGGGACAACAATGTAGGGCCTCACAGGACCCTTTTTTGAGACCTAAGGGCAAGGTTTTCCCCATGTGAGCCCTGAGGCTGTGGGGGCCCAGGGCATCTGCAGGAAGTCTCGTATGTCACTCGTGATTTTCTGGCTGGGCTGGCAATGGCTTCTGGCCCCCACCTTTGTCCTTATATTAAAAGACAATGTACTTTTAAAAAAATGGATGATGTGCTGCATCAGCAGACAGCTGCCCAGTGGTTTCCAAGACCCACTAGGAAGTGGACAGCAGGTTGGGCGGTTCCAGATGAGGCTGAGGATGGGAAGCATGTTTGCCACGTCTCCCGTGGGCAGATCATGGCCAACAAGATGTGTGTAAGCTGGCCAGTGAGGCGTGACCATCCCGTGTCCCGTGCCGTTAGCTCTCAGCCGACCTCTCTGACAGCTGGGCCTCCGTTCCCTGCCGCGGCCGCTCCATCTGCCACCAGATAATGCCCCGCGTGCTCTCCGTGCTCCTGTTTCTGGGCTGGCTGGGTGGGGGCGTGGGGGTGGGGGGGCAGTTAAACCCGCCCCTCTCTGGAGAGGAAGCATCCCCCGCCCCCCTTCTCCCCCGGGTGGAGCCAAGGGTGAGGGGGACTCGGACCGGCAGGAAGGCAGAGACTTGAGCGAGATGGAGTTCCCAGCTCTCGCCCTAAAGGGGTGCCTGGTCCTGCCCCCCGCTGCGGGGGTGTGACCATGTCAGGGAGAGAAGCAGCCTTGGGGGGCACCCACTCGCCACACCTCCCTTCCCTTTGCATCTCCTTGGCGCCCCGGTCTCATCCTCCCTACTGTGCTCTGGGCCCTTCCGCCTTCCCGCCTTGCTCCTCGCCCCCTGGACTCCCTCTCCTGTCTCTCAGCCCCTCCCCTCAGCTTCTCTGATCCCCGCTGTCTCCCTCTATTTTCTCTCCCTTTTTTGCTTTTTATCTGCCTCTGGTGGGCAGAGCGGGGACCCTCCAGGGGACGTTGGGTGTGTCAGCCCTGCCGTGGCCGGTGGCACTGAAGGGGCTGCCGGGGTCCCCTCTGGCTCCCTCTGACGGAGGGCTCTAAGGTTAACCTCTTGAGGCATCAAGGTCACCGTCCCTGAGGGGCTTCAGCCTGGAGCTGCTTAACCTCGGGGCTCGGAACTCGGACTCGGCCAAGTCGCTGGGAGCTCTCGGGGGTTCTCGGTGGCGTGGCGACGGTGTCGCTCCAGGTCACTCTTAGAGCACAGATCCCGTGTCCTGTTGGTCTGGGCCTCTACTCCTCAGTCAGGGCCACCCCGACCAGATTTCCCCGGGAGGAGCTCAGCTGCCTCCCTCGTGAGATAAGGCATGCTCTGGGGGGCCCGGGGGCCCCAGGCGGCGTCTGACCGGCTGCCTCTTGTTTCCCGTCCTCCCAGATGGAGACCTCACAGACACGGTCAGCGGCCCCCGCTCCACTGCTTCCGACCTGACCAGCAGCAAGGCTTCCACCAAGAGTCCCACCCAGCGCCACAACCCCTTCAGTGAGGACCCAGCAGAGACGGTGTCCTCCTCCGACACCACCCCTGTGCACACCACCTCTCAGGAGAAGGGGGAACCCCACACTCTCGACCTGCCGGACGCCTGCACAGAGCTCGAAGTCATTAGGTCAGCGGGGAGGGGCCCCGGGAGAAGTGGGGTGAGCATCCCCGTGTCCGGCCTGTCCACCCCTCGCATCACGTTTCAGTCCACGCACGCCGGGACCCTGCCCCCCGGGGCAGATAGGCATCTTCCTGGAGATGAAGTGGTTCTCCAGGAGTTCTTCAGGCAAGAAGAAACAGGGCCCGAGCCCAGGAGACGCTGTGGCCCAGGTCTCCAGGGCCGGAGGGCCGGAAGGTCACCTTCTCCCCGGGGGGGGGGGGGGCTTCTTGGAATGTCGATGTACCGTTTCTGTGATCTGTACCCATTCTAGTTCCATGTGGCTCCTTGAAGGAGAAGTGTCTCCATCACGTAGACAGGGACCTACAGGGAAGGGAGGGAGGAGGCGCAGGGCAGATTGGGACGCTCTGGGCCCAGAGCCTCCCGGGCTCCCCGACCTCCCCCCGCCCCTGCCCCTGAGACTCTCCACGCTGAGTAAGATGCTGTGCGTGTCGTACCCTCCGAGGCTTGCTGGCCCGAGGCGGGGGTCAGGGGTCCCGCTCTGCGGGCCGGTTCAAGGCCTGAGCAGCTTAAGTGGCTCCGACCTGGGGTCGCCTTGCCAGACGCATTCCAGCCACCCTGCAACCAAAGAAGTGTGAGCCCAGAAGACTTCGAGTGCACTTGTGGTTGAGCCATCCCCGGTGATAACCTGCCGGGAAGTGAGGTCAGCTCAGGGTCCGTTGGCCACATCCCAAGGGGAGGGCCAAGTGGAGGTGCCATCGTTCTGACCGACCAGGGCCTGTGTTTGCTCCCGAGAGCACAGCTGGCACGGCTGTGTCCTCAGCTAGAACTCGTGGGATGTGCTCGGGGGTTCCTCGGGTCCCCGCCTCCTCCAGCAACGGGGGCGTACCTCAGGGCCTGAGCTGCTCCGGCCCCCTGGCCTGGGGCCTCCCACCCAGGACCTCTGAAGCTCTGGCTATGCCCTCAGAGGTCACATGCCCAGATCCCCTCTTTCAACCCAGCCCACCTAATTGCCCGGTACTGCGGCGCTCAGGTGGTAAGCCTGCCCCATCACTCCTGTCCCAGGGTCACGAAGAAGAAGAAGACCGGCAAGAAGAAGAAGGCGAGGTCGGATGAGGAGGCTAGCCCCCTCCACCCCTCCTCCACCCAGGACGGCTGTGCCCGGCGCGGGGGGGACGGGGACAGCCTTGTCAGCAGCCCAGGCCTGGGGCGGGCGTCCCCGGACGCCACCTTTACTCCCCCGCAGGAGGAGGGAGAGGGGCCCAGCAGCACGGCCGAGAGCAGCGAGCTCTCGGAGCCCGGCCAGGTGGGCCTGCTTATCCCCGAGATGAAGGACACGTCCATGGAGCGCTTGGGGCAGCCCCTGAGCAAGGTGATCGACCAGCTCAACGGGCAGCTGGACCCCAGCACCTGGCGCTCCCACGCCCAGTCCCCAGACCAGTCCTTTCGGACCGGCTCTCCCGGGGACGCCCCGGAGAAGCCGCCATTTTGCGACTTTAGTGAGGGGCTTCCAGCCCCCATGGACTTCTACCGCTTTACCGTCGAGAGTCCAAGCACTCTTACATCAGGTGGCAGCAACCATGACCCTGCAGGGCCTGGCCAACCGCTGCATGTTCCTGGTAGCCCTGAGACTGCTGGCCAAGAAGAGGGAGGAGGAGCAAGAGAGGGACAGACGCCTGGGCCCCTAGAGCGCGCCCCGAGGGAGGCCCGGGGGCCAGAGCCCCGGGAACTGGACCCTGAGTCGCCCCTGGTCCGGGAGGGGCCTGTGCCTGAACCGGAGCCGGGGACCCGCGAGGCTCTTTGCCAGCTCAAGCGAGACCGGCCCAGCCCGTGCGTGAGCAGCGCTGAGGACTCTGGGGTGGATGAGGGGCAGGGGAGCCCGTCGGACACGACCCACTCGGCAGAGTTCAGGTGAGCGGGGCCCTCCGGGCGGCCGGCCTGACACTCGCTCCCGGCGCCCCGCGGCCCGGGACGGGGGGCATCTGCCCTCCAGATACCCCGAGCGCAGCCGTGGACGCCCCGGCCTGGGCGGGGAGGCGGGGTGGGCTGTGATGTCCCCGCCACCCCCACTTCGGCTCCGGTCAGGGGCAGAGCCGCCTGCCCCTGGCCTAGCCTGACACCCTCCCCACGCGTGTCCCTCTCTCAGAGTGGACAACAATCACTTACTCCTGCTGATGATCCATGTGTTTCGAGAAAACGAAGAGCAGCTCTTCAAAGTAAGTCCCGGGAGCTCAAGGACGAGGCGGGAAGGCCTGCTGGCCGGGCCGGGGCGGCAGGGGCCGGGGTGCCTGAGCCCCGCTCTGTGTCGGCCCCGCAGATGATCCGGATGAGTACGGGGCACATGGAGGGCAACCTGCAGCTGCTCTACGTGCTGCTCACAGACTGCTACGTCTACCTGCTTCGGAAAGGTGCCTGCCGCCCCGGGCCCGGCCAGAGGCAGAGGATGAGACTGACTCCCTCCCTTTCTCTGTGCCCCCCACCCCGGCTCTCGGCCGTCTGGTGGTGACCGAAACACCCCAGCGAGTGCCACCGGCCGTCCCGGCAGCCCCGTGGGCGCCAGGGCCTGCCTGCCACGAGCCCCGCGCCCTCCGCCTCCTCCACCGTGTCAGATCGCAGGGCAGGGACGGGTCCTCTCTCAGAGAGGCCAGCTCTTAGACATGGGGCAGGGGGAGGGAAAAGAGGCCACTGCGAGTTACAGGCATCGGGGTCTCCTCTCTCAGGGGCCGCGGAGAAGCCATACCTGGTGGAAGAGGCTGTTTCTTACAATGAACTTGACTATGTGTCGGTGAGTGCAGGCTCTGCAGTTGGCATATGCTGTAGGACAGGGCCCCTCGGGCCGCCCACCGGCCACCCACCGGCCACCCACCGGCGGAGCTGCAGAGGGGGCGTGTCCTGCCTTGGCCCCAGCGCCCCCTCTCGAGCAGCTTCTACAGGTGATGCGGGGGATAAGAACGAGTCTGAGATGCCTCTTCATCCACCATATTTCTGACCATCCCTCCCCAGCTCTCGCCAGGGTCCCAGGCCCCTGGGGCTCTCCCTGCGGCCACTCCAGGGCGTGCTTCTCCCTCCCCAGCAGCCCTCACCTGGCCGGGCTGCCTCTTCCGCAGCAGCCAAGCCCCGTGCGCATGTGAAGCTGTTGTTTCCGGCAGGTGGGCCTCGACCAGCAGACGGTGAAGCTGGTGTGCACCAACCGCAGGAAGCAGTTTCTGCTGGACACGGCCGACGTGGCCCTGGCCGAGTGAGTGACATGCCCCTGGCCTCCCCACCTCCCCTGGCCTGAGCCCCCGCCCCTAGGGATGGAGGGTGCAAGGTAGGAAACAGAGAAGTGGAGATCAGGTGTGTTCCCTCTGGCACCTGCTGGAAGCGTGCAAGCACACTGACGGACTCACGTCATCAGCTCAGGTGACCTCAGACCCTGTGTAGCCTCCAGAGAGGACTGGCCTGAGGGCTGACGTGAGTTATCAGCAGGAATACAAGTCCAGCTGCTGGGCCACGGGGCCATGGGTGCCCCCCCCCCATGCCTTCATACAGAAATTACTGGTAATGAGATCGTGTCGTTGTACTGACTTGGGTCCCACCCACTCCGGCTCCGCTGCACCACCGGGGCTGGTCTTCCCTCGCCGGCAGCACCCGGGCCCCTGGCCACTGGGAATGGCCTTTTCCAGGTCATCGTTTGAGGCCAGTGATCGCTGGGCATCACTGCCCCAGCTGCTGCCCTGAGCTCTGGCTCCAGCCAGCAACCTCCCTGAAGTTTCTGTGCCCCCAGGCCAGAATCCTGTCCAGGTGAGAGGCAGGCCTCCCCGCTGCCCCCCCGGGGCCTCTGACAGTAAACCCCACTCCCTGTGTAGGTTCTTCTTGGCTTCTTTGAAGTCCGCCATGATCAAAGGCTGCCGGGAACCACCTTACCCCAGCATCCTGACTGATGCCACCATGGAGAAGCTGGCACTGGCCAAATTTGTGGCCCAGGAGTCCAAGTGTGAGGTAAGTGCCAGGAGTGGTGGGAAACTGTCGTCCCTGAGAGGCCGCCTCTGGTGTGAGGTCAGGCCGTGCAAGTAGAGGTCTTTAGCTTCTCCGTCACCCACCAGGGAGGGGCTCTCCTGCCCCTGGGTCCTGTCCCCCACCCCACCTGGGGCGTGTCCTTGCTTCCTCCATGGCCATTCCTGGGGCTGGGCCGCTGGTGAGCCTGGCCCAGACCTCACCGCTCTGTCTGCTGCCCACCCCCCCAGGCCACTGCTGTCACCGTGCGCTTCTATGGGCTTGTACACTGGGAGGACCCCATGGATGAGTCCCTGGGTCCCGTCCCCTGCCACTGCTCACCCCCCGAGGGCGCCATCACCAAAGAAGGCATGCTGCATTACAAGGCAGGCACCTCCTACTTGGGCAAAGAGCACTGGAAGACTTGCTTCGTGGTACTCAGGTGGGAGCCCCCGCAGCTCTGGCCTCGGGCATGGCCTGGAACTCGTTGGGCAGTCAGGCCCTCAGCAGGGACCTCTGTGGGCAGGCCACTGAGGAAAGCAGCCCAAGGGGGCCTCCTTCCAGCCCCGCAAGGGTTTTAGGGTAGACATACCTCAGGATATTAGAGCTCCTGGGTAAAGCCAGCCATCTTCGGGGCCCAGGGCATCCGGGGGCACGTCAGGTATAGATGTGGGCTCGGCTGCTCCAAGCCGTTCACTGTCCCAGGTCGGCCTGAGGGGGTAGCGTGCCCTCCTGTGCCTCTGGTTCCTTCTTCACCCTCCCTTCTATAGAAGACAGGCCCCTTGGCCCCTGGGGCTTAAGGCCCCAGCTTGCAGGGGGCCCCCAGGATGTGGGCTCCACCTGGCCCTTGGTTCTTGGGACAGGCCTCACCCCTGCTGTGTTGTGCTCCTGCAGCAATGGGATCCTCTACCAGTATCCTGACCGCACTGATGTCACCCCTCTGCTCTCGGTGAACATGGGGTGAGTGTCCTGGCGATGGAGGCTGAGCCGTGTGGGGACTCCGGCTGAGCCTGGGGCCCAGGGCTTCTGTCCCCCTGGCTTGAGCTGCCAAGGGCCTCTTGTCATCCTGCCCCACTCAGCCGCACCCCATCCAGCAGCCCTGACTGGTACCCATGGGTCTGCGGAGCTCTCAGGGCCACAGGACCCCAAGCCAGGGGAGCGGGGGCAGCTTCCTGTCAGGGAAGCAAGAGGAACTCCTTGCCGGGAAAGGATCTGGCCCGGCAGGGGCGGCGGCTGCTGCCCTGGCAGCTCCTGACCTGCTGGAAGATTCACGTGTTTGGAGGAAACCCCAGGCCCAGAGAGGGAACGTGGATGAACGCGCCCCGATTCTGAGAGGGCCGGAGCTAAGAGCCCACCTCAGCCCTCTCCCGGCCATGCTGGGATAGCTAGAAGGATCTGGCAGTTCTGTAGACAGATGTTGTTACGCAGCAAGGGCGGGTCTGGCCGGCAGCTCCAAGCCTCTCCCGAGAGCCCAAGGGGTCTGTGTCCCCCCACCCCCCCGGGGCCGCGGGTGCAGGACGCTCGTGTCGCATGCCTCAAGCCACCCCCCCTTGCTTCCCTTTCACCCCTCGTCCTCTGGCCCAGGGGGGAGCAGTGCGGTGGCTGCCGGAGGGCCAACACCACGGATCGGCCCCACGCCTTCCAGGTCATCCTCGCCGACCGGCCGTGCCTGGAGCTGAGCGCCGAGAGCGAGGCTGACATGGCCGACTGGATGCAGCACCTGTGCCAGGCTGTGTCCAAAGGGGTGAGCGCCTCCGGCCTGCACCGTTCATCCGGCCTCCCGACCCGACCAGGATCCCCGGGGTCCCTTCCCTACACCCACAAGCTCAGGGGCAGCCTGCGAGGACCAAGACGCGGACGTCCAGGGGACAGCCCAGGAGTGGACCCGAGAGCCCAGGGCCACCTGTGGCCTGGACGCTCGGGCACCCCCCACCCCACCTCCACTTCTGAAGTGGACGGAGCCCAGCTGACCTCTGGAGGGAGGGGCCGAGGGGGGCGCTGGGCCCCCGGAGTGGGGAGTTCTGGTTCCGGCCAGCCCGGGAGAGCTCCAGCTCGCCTCTCCGCTCCCCTCTGCCAATGCCCTCCAGGTCATCCCCCAGGGGGTAACTCCCAGCCCCTGCATCCCCTGCTGCCTAGTGATCACCGATGACCGCCTCTTCACATGCCACGAGGACTGCCAGACTAGCTTCTTCCGCTCCTTGGGCACAGCCAAGCTGGCCGACATCAGCGCCGTCTCCACCGGCCCTGGCAAGGAGTACTGTGTCTTGGTGAGCTGGGCGGGGGGCGATGGAAGCAGGCCCTGCAGGAGGAGGGCGGCACCTGCTCACCTGGGGACCCGCTCTCCCCAGGACTTTTCCCAGGACAGCCAGCAGCCTCTCCTGCCCTGGGTCATCTACTTGAGCTGCACGTCTGAACTGGACCGGTTCCTGTCTGCGCTGGGCTCTGGGTGGAAAACCATCTACCAGGTACCTGGCTGCGCAGCGCCCCGAGGAGCGAGTGGGGCCACTCCCCGGGAAAGGAGCCCTGCTGGGACAGAGGAGGACTTGGGGCCTAGGGACAGCACTGTGCCGACAGCTCCAGGACACACTCCAACTTGTAGGACAGAAAGGGCAAGACTCGGGGCGCCTGGGGGGCTCAGTCATTGAGCATCTGCCTTCAGCTCAGGTCATGACCCCAGGGTCCTGGGATTGAGCCCTGCCTGGGGCTCTGTGCTCAGCGGGGAGCCTGCTTCTCCCTCTGCCCTTCCCCCTGCGTGTGCTCTCCTGCTTTCTCTCCCTCACATAAATAAAATCTTGAAAAAAACAAAAAAAGGCAAGACTCCCCCTCCCCCCCACCAGAGCATCTGAGGCCACAGCTGATAGTAGAACCTAGGAAATGCCAGTCCTGCCCTTGGTCCCTGGTGCGGAGGGCCTCCGGGGTCCCCACGGCAGCCCTCACGGACCCCCTCTGTGCCCCCCAGGTGGACCTCCCCCACAAGCCCATCCAGGAAACCTCCAACAAGAAGTTCGAGGACGCCCTGAGCCTCATCCACAGCGCCTGGCAGCGGAGCGACAGCCTCTGCCGCGGCAGGGCCTCCCGGGACCCCTGGTGCTGAGGTGGCGCTGGCTGGCGTCCGTGGCCAAGAAACGCAGGCCGAGCAGCACCCACCGTCATGCTCTGTCATCGTGCCGCTCGGGGCCAGGCTTCCACCCCTGTTCCGTAGCCCGCTCCCGCCCTGGGGGACAGAACCACCAACCGGGGCTTGAGACAGGTCCCTCTCCTTCCAGGGATGCAGGATGGGTGCTCCACACTCTTGGGCGTCCCGCCCGGCCAGTGGTGACTGGAGAGCGCTGGGGCAGAGGGTCTGAGCCCTATGGGCTCTGCATACGCGCGGCATATACAGATGCATGTGCATCTCTTCGGGATGGCAGCGGAGTAACATCCACTCTGAGGGGAGCAGAAGGACCGGGGGGCAGGAGTCCCTCTTCCTCTCCTGGGTCAGGAGCAGGTCAGGGGTCTGGGCCGAGGCCCGGCCACCCTTGTTCACGCTGGAACACTCAGCTGGCTGTGCAGGGAAGCCGGACACTAGGCTGTCAGTGCATGTCCCCTCCTCACTAACTATCCCCAGGCACACTGCCGCCTGCCCTGCCAGGGCCTACAGCTGGGGGGGTTCAGGGCCAGGCGGCCCCTCCCTGGCTGCCCAGAGGCCCTGCATGTCCACGGCCCCTGCCTCTCCCCAAACCACAGTGCCAGGAGGACCCAGGAGGACCCAGGAGTCAGGCCGCTCCTGCTGGGAGAGAAGGGAGGGCGGAGGGCTTGGAGAGGAGCAGACCCCAGCGGCCTGGGGTCCCCGTGCGTGCCTCCTGACTACCCCCTTGCTTGGCTGGAGCCGGGCCCTCTGGGGGAAGGGGTCAGATGGTCTGGGTTTCGTTTTTTAAAATAAAATAGACATGTTATATTGCCAAGACTTGTCACTGGCCCTTTGTGACCAGCACGGAGGTGGGGGATGCCCGGCCCCCCTCTAAAGCCCCTCGGCCATTCATGCCATGATTTTCTTCCAGCCGCTGCTCTGCCGCCATGGGAGGCCCAGTCATCCACTGCCCCCGTGCCGCTCTCTGGAGCTCAGGCCATGAGGCTTCCTTGGCCTGACCTGACCTTTGCTCTCCTTCCTACTTCCTGCCGTGGCCAGCGAGGGGAAGCTACCCCTCTAGTCCCAGGGCAAGTGTCCGTGGCCAGCATCGCCAGCTCTCGGGGTGGGTGCCGGGCATTTGGGAGAAACCCAAGAGAGTCCACACTGTCCCGAGACCTCTTGTTGAGCTGCTGCCCTGGGGGCCCGCCGGAGGGTGCCAAGCTTACCAGGCCCAGGTTGGGGACGGGGTTGCTGGGAGGCCCTCTGGCACTCCGCACAGCCACCGCCAGGCCCTCACATCTGGGAGGGTGGGTGTGGAGGTGTAGAGTTGGGGTTCCCGGCACGGTGGCTCTGCCTCGGGTTCTCACTGGAGCGGGAATGACCCAGGGTGTGCATGGCAGGGGACAGTTGCCCTGGGGACAGAGGCCAAGGTGGGCAGGGTGGTGCTGGCCCCCAGCCTGAGCAGCCTGGACCCTTCTGGCAAAGGGCCACTCCCATACCCCGGCCTCTCCTCCAGGAACAGCCCAGAAAGGGCCCCCACCAGGAGGACGGGTAGGTCCTCATGGGGCCAGTGACCAAAGCCGCAGGCCACTCCTTGAGACACATGGCCCAGGGGCCCTGAAGACTTGGGAGGCAGGTCTAGGAGAAAGGAGCCAGATGTGGGGGTGGGGGGCAGGGGGCCGTGGGCCACCTCTTAGTGGGTGAAGCCCTGTGCTAGGCACGCTCTGCCCACATCCCTAATCCTCCAAAACACCTTGAAGTAGGTATTCAGATCCTTATGTTACAAATAGACTGAAGCTAAGAGAGAGGAAGTGACTCGCCCAGGGTCACATTCACAATCAGCTCCACAGGGTCGAGAAGCCCTTTGCCACCTCTGCTCTTCCTGACAGCGGGACCATAGGCGTGGGAGCCAGACTGGAAGACGGAGGCCGGCCACGGGGAGCCACGGGACGGTGCAGGGTGGTTGTGGGCGGTTGCTGCGTGGCCTGGGCGCTGAGCTGCAGCAGGACCCGCCCAAACAGAGGTGGGGCAGGGCCACCAGCCCTTTGCCCCAGGGCCAGAGGGAGGTCTGGAAGGCACAACAGCAGGAGGTGTCTCAGCTGATTGGCACCTTCTCCCTGCCCCCAATCTCCCTCCTGCTCCAGGTGACCTTTTCCCCAGATCCCAGGATCCAGGCACAGCCCTGCTGGGAGGTGTGGACAACTCAGACAGCTGGGGTTGGTCTGAGCCAGCAGGGGCGTGTCCCAGGCTCCGCCAGCCCTAGTGGCTCAGCAGAGCAGGGGGACTCCCGAGGCAGACCCGGGGCCACCGACGATCCGCCTGGGACCTCCGCCCAGACATGGCCCCAGGCCCCCTAGATCCCCAGCCCCTGTGACCGTGCAGGGGTGCAGGCAGCCTGAGCGCCACCACCCCAGGACTGTGCCCATGTCCCTGACCCAGGCACAGCCGGCCTCGGGAAGAGAGGCCAGGGAGACGGTGGCCCCAGCCGTGGACCTGGTGCTGGGCGCCTCGGCCTGTTGCCTGGCCTGCGTCTTCACCAACCCCCTAGAGGTGGTGAAGACGAGGCTGCAGCTGCAGGGGGAGCTGCAGGCCCGCGGCACGTACCCACGGCCCTACAGGGGCTTTGTGACCTCGGTGGTGGCTGTGGTCCGCGCCGATGGGCTGTGTGGCCTGCAGAAGGGGCTGGCCGCCGGCCTCCTCTACCAGGGCCTCATGAACGGCGTCCGCTTCTACTGCTACAGCCTGGCATGCCAGGCTGGCCTCACCCAGCGGCCTGGTGGCACCGTGGTCGCGGGCGCCGTGGCTGGGGCACTGGGAGCCTTCGTGGGGAGCCCTGCTTACTTGGTGAGTGCCTTGTCTCCATCCTCCACCACCCCGTGACCCAGCTCCTTCGGCCGGCGGCTCTGGAGCCTTCCAGACCAGCCCTGGTACCGGGTGGAGTGGGCCAGGCTGGACGGGGCCGCTCCCGGGACAGTCCTGCTCCGGGGTTGGAATCTGCCCCTTGGCCCAAAGCACCAGAGTCTTGCCTGGATGCTCGTTCTCCTGGGCCCCTGCCCCGCTTGGGCCTGAGCCACGGGAGGGCGCAGAGGGTGGTGGGACATGTGCTGGCTCAAACCCAGCGTGGTCACTTGTCTCCCCGTGTGGCCTAGCAGGTTAAGAATAAGCGAGGCCCCCGCGTCCAAGGCTGCATGCTGGATGCTGAATAGTCCTTATCCCACTTAGTCCAGAGAACAGCTTGTCGAGCGGAGCAGACGGGCTGGGAGAAGGTTTGGTGACTTGCCCCAGGTTACACGGAGACGCAGACCCCGAGCCTCACCCCAGCCCTATTCCACACGCTCCCTAAGCTGTGGGTGTGGGCTCGTGGGGGTCTGGATGTCGAGGCACAGCTCATCCAGTCCCCCTGTCACATCTGGTCTCACAGATCAAAACGCAGCTGCAGGCCCAGACCGTGGCCGCGATGGCCGTGGGCCACCAACATCATCACCAGGTAGGAACCGGGGCCCGCAGAGCTCCCTGGGCTGGATGGGCCCTGAGGGGGCAGGGGCTGCCTGGTGACCCAGTGCCTTCTCCCTACAGAGTGTTCTGGGTGCCTTGGAGACCATCTGGCGGCAGCAGGGCCTGGCAGGGCTGTGGCGGGGCGTGGGGGGAGCTGTGCCCAGAGTCATGGTCGGCTCAGCCGCCCAGCTGGCCACCTTTGCCTCTGCCAAGGCCTGGGTGCAGGAGCAACAGGTGAGGAGGACCATCTGCCTGCTTTCTCCCTGTCTGGGCCCTTGTCACGCCCTGGCATCTCCCCAGCTGGACCCCCACCTAGGGAAGCCCAGGGGGAGGTGACAGCCAGGGCCCCTAAAGAAAGCCGAGGACCCTGGCTCTGCCCTCGTGCCCAGCGGGTGTGTGGGGCCAGCAGTGAGCCCTAACACTGCGAAGGAGCTGGGATGGGCGAATGGCCGGAGGCACCTGGCCTACTCCCTTTCCCCAGCTCTCCGGGCCCCCAAGTGCTGGGAGGGTGCAGGGAGGACGGCTGCATGGGTCAGAGCCTGCACCACCCCGCAGTGGCTCCCGGAAGACAGCTGGCTGGTAGCCTTGGCTGGAGGCATGATCAGCAGCGTCGCTGTGGCTGCAGTCATGACCCCCTTCGACGTGGTCAGCACACGGCTCTACAATCAGCCCGTGGACGGAACCAGCAGGGTGAGCGGGGGGGGGGTGCAGTGGGAGGGGGGGGCATGGGGAGCTGGAGGGCACCCCCGGGCAGAGGCAGAGCGAGAAGGGGGGTGCAGTGGGAGGGGTGGGAGTGTGGGGACCTGGAGGACACCTCAGGGCAGGAGCAGAGTGAGCAGGGGTGGTACAGTGGGGGCTGTGGGGACATGGGGAGCTGGAGGGCACCCCCAGGGCAGGGGCAGAGCGAGCAGAGGAAGGTACGGCGGGGATGGGGGGTGGCATGGGGAGCTGGAGGGCACCTCCCCGCATGCATGTGCACACACACACACACACACACACACAGCCAGAGACACACGGACATGTGACACACGTGCAAACACACTGACCTGGCTTGTTTGCTGGGCACCTGTGTCCCACACATGGGCTAATAAGCATTTTCCCAGCTGGATTTCTTTCTCTCCTCACAACCACCTTAATTTTCCTGATGAGGAAACTGAAGTGACATCAGAGAGACCCGGTGCTGTGCCTGAGGTCACCTGGCTGATAAGTGCAGGAGCCTGAATGGGAATCCAGGCCTGACCCCACGGCCTCACAGACACACAGGCCATCATGTACACCAGGGCAGGTTGGGCTCAACACAAAGGCGCCCTCCAAAGGCTGAGTCAGGGACGAAACCCACCCGTGTGCCACTAGCCAAGCTCGGCGCCCCACCCCGGGCATGGGGCCGCGTGGCCTGGAGGAGGAAGTCCCTTCTTAAATTTCACAGCCTAAAGGGCCACCTTTCTGTAATTTGCTCAGCTTGGGGAGAGTGTCTCTGCTGTTGTGCCACAGAAGCCCCTGCACACAGACACCCCCAGCTGTGACCCCTGTGGTGACCTCCACCCTGTGTCTGTCCCCAGGGCCAGCTGTACAGTGGCCTTGCCGACTGCCTGGTGAAGATCTGGCGGCAGGAGGGCCCCCTTGCACTCTACAAGGGTCTGGGCCCGGCCTACCTGCGCCTGGGCCCCCACACCATCCTCAGCATGCTCTTCTGGGACGAGCTCCGGAAACTGGCTGCGCGGGGCCAGCACCAGGGCACCTAGGCCGCATCCCTCATGTCCCTGTCCTGACACAGCCCGGGGCCTGGCAGGAAGCCACGGCCCACGCCCGCTGGGAATGGCTGTCTCAGAGCAGGCCACGGGTCCAAGGCCAGTGTGCACAGCTCTGGTCAACCCAGACCCATGGCCCACCCAGGGCCGGGGCATCTGCTCTGGCTCACCAGCCACTCGGTTCTCCAGCAAGTTCTCTTCCTTGTCTGTACTGGGCTAGCTTATCCCAGAGCCTTACCCATTATCATAATAACTGCTCCAGGGCATGGCCACCACCACGAGTGGGTCACCCACATGCATCAGCTTGCTTAGTCCTCTGAGACTGTGAAATCCTCTTCTACCCGAGGCTCAGCAAAGTGAAGCGCTTTGACCAAAGCCACACCGCTTGGAAGTGGCGGAACCAGGACTGGAACTTAGCTCTGCCCAGCCCGGACTGGTGCCCCTGGCAAGAGCCAGGGCCGTGGGGGCTGGAGCGCCCCCGAGGGTCACCATACAGGTGGGGAGGCCCTAGGATGCACCGGGAGGCCATCGTGTCACATCTGCGTTGGCAAGCTCGGGCTGCCATGAGAAGCGCCCCAGACCAGGAGGCTCACACAACAGCCGCTGTCTCACAGCCTAGAGGCCACAAGTCCAAGGTCGAGGGGTCAGCAGGGTTGGCTTCTCCTGTCCTCTTCTCCCTGGGTCCTCGCGGGGTCTTCCTGCTGTGCCCGTCCATGTCCTAATAGGACAGCAGTCACATTGGGTTAGCACCCACCCTAATATCCTCATCTTAACCTAATCACCTCTTCTGAGACCTCACCTCCAAGTACAGTCACACCCTGGGGGTTAGAACATCCGAATGCGGGCGGGGGGTGGGGTAGGTGGGGGGACATCATTCGGCCTGGAACATCAGCTGCTCCTGCGGGCCCCCTAGACGCCCGGCACTGCGGGCACTTGCACAGATCCTCAGGCCAGTTCTGAAAGGGAGCCCTTGCTGTGCCCATTCTTCAGATGAGGAGGCTGAGGCCCGGGGCCGGGAAGCGACCCGCCTACGGTCAGTGGCAGAGCCCGGTGTCCTCAGCCCGGGTCCTTTCCCCCAGCTGCAGCCACACTCCCCCCAGGGAGCATGTTGTGAGGCCCAGGCCGGCCGACCTTGGGCTTCGGGACACCGAGTCCCTGGAGGGGATGGGGCGGGCCCGGTGGCGGCTCCTGGCTATCCGGCCTCCCACCGCTGTTCCAAGGGGCGCCCCTGCCACACACTCCAAACCAATAAAGTTTTCTATTTTGTTCACTTCATGACTCCCTTCCCTTCTGTGGGCAGCGTCAGGCTCCCTCACCCCGGAACCGCTGCGCTGGGCCCCTGGGCGCTCTCTCCTCGGTCCCTGGGGGGGGGGGTGAGGACTGCAGGGACGTGGGCCAGCGCCACCCTGCCGGCGGCCGCCACCTGGAGGACAGAGGACAGAGGACGGCAAGGCCGCAGCCGGGGGAGGGGGAGGAGGCCCAGCTGGGTCCCACCGCAGGCAGGCGGCAGAGAGGGGCCGAGGAGCCCGCCTCCAGACCTCAGGCTGGGGGGGGGGGCGCCTTCCAGACCTCAGGCTGCGGGGCAGAGCCCAGCTGCAGGGCTACAGTGGGGGCTTCCGGAGGGCACCCCTATGAGCAGGGACAGAGGCCCCCCTCATGCTGCCCAAATGTGGAGCCCCCAGAACGCTGAGGCCCGGAAGGCGCGGCCCCCCCTCCCCTCCCCGCTGGACTTCTGACCCGCCTCGCCCCTCCCCTCCGCGCTGACACCTTTGCCCTGAGCAGCCTCCTCCGGCGCAGGCTGGGGCTGATCCGCGCCATGGCCATGTTCTCCCTGCCCTCCCTCCCCTCCTGGCTCCCCAGCCTCTCATCCCCGCAGTGGGGCTCCGGCCTCCTCGACCCCGTCCTGCAGGGTGAGCGCCGCCCCGTCGGGCAGCTCCGGGCAGCTCTGGGCAGGACCCCCCCTCGGCCGTGGGCCCCCCGGCACCCCTAACCCGGCCCCCTCGCCGCCCCCCCGCCCCTCAGGCCTCATCGGGGCCTGCGGAGTCTCGGTCCTCAACAGCCTCCTGAGGGTCTACTTCTTCGTGAGCTGTGCCAGGTGAGCGTCTGCCCACCCCGCCCTCGGGCCCCACAGAGCTTCCCGGCCCCGCGGGTGGGCCTGCCCCCGCCCACGCCCCTGTGCCCCACAGCAACCCCCGGCAGCGGCTGGAGAGGCAGCGGCTGCGGGCCCGGTGGGCTTTGCTGGACGCGGTGCACCTGGCCGGCCTGGCCCTGATCCTGACGGTCCTGGGGGCCCGGGTGGCCGCCCTCGTGGTGCTCGAGTTCTCCCTCCGGGCTGTGTCCACGCTGCTCTCCCTGCGCAAGGTAAGAGGCCCCGAGCAGGCGGGTGAGCCGCTGCGCGGCCGGGGCCCTAGTTTGCACCCCGGAGCACAGGAAGCGGGGCCCAGCTGGAGCACCCCGGCTCCTGGCCACCCCCCCTGTAAGCCGGAGCCTGCAGAGTGCACGCTGCCTCCTGGGGTTGGGGGGCCCGCAGCCCCCGGCCGAGAAGACAGCGGTGGCGGCTCCTGGCTATCCGGCCTCCCACGGGCCGCGCTGTGCCAGACACTGTGGGGGCGTCACCTCGAGCATCCTCACAGCCCTAGAGGGTAAAGCTCTGCTGTGATCTCCACAGATGGGGAGACTAAGGCTCAGGGACGGTGGGCGGCTTGTCCCGGGACAACGGGCAAGAAGTAGAGTCAGGCTTTGAACCCAGGGCGGGAAGGCTCTGAGCCACCAACTCTCAGCAAGCGCTCGGGGCCCAAGGAACCATCGGGGTGGAAAGTGAACAGGAGGATGGTCCCAGCAGGCCTTGACCCGAAGGCGGCAGTCCTTGGAGCATGACTGCAAGCTTCCGGCCGCCTCCAGCCCCCACAGAGTGGTCTGCGTGCCTTCCCGGCTCCCTCGTGTCCCCCCGCCCCGCCCCGTCCCCGCGGTGGGCGAGAGGCAGCCTGAGCGCCCACCACCGAGACCCCCCTTGGGCTCCCTCCCGCCCAGGGCTCCGAGAGGGAGAGGCTGCAGCTGTACCTGCTGTGCCAGTACTCGCTGGGCTGTGCGCTGAGCTGCGGCCTGAGCTTCCTGCAGGAGGGCGCCCCCCACCGCACCCTAAACCTGCTGCTGGGCCTCTGGCTGGCCGCACTGCTTAGCTCGGGCGCCCGGCGCCTCTGCCGCCACGTGAACCAGCTCTACGAGCTGCACAGCAGCCAGAACTACTGCGGGGTCTGCCTGGGTCTGCTGGCGGGCGCCCACCACCTCCCTCCGCTGCTGACCCGCGCCCTGGCCGTGGCCTTCGCTGTGGGTGACCTGGCGGCCGTGGCCCTCATCAACCAGGACTTCCCCACCACCTCGGACGCCGTGCGCTTCTGGACGCCGCTGGTCATCTGCTATGCCCTGCTGGTCATCTACATGCAGGGTAAGGGCCGCGGGGGCGCCGGGCAGCAGCTGGCCCACCTGGCGCTGGCATCCCGCGGTCTGACCCGGGCTCGGCGCGGTGCTAGGTTCCGGGGAGGCCAACAAGCGAAGGCCCAGTCTAGTGACGGAAGCCACACGGGGCAGCTCAGAGGGGCTGTAGCGTGCAGTGGGAGCCCTGAGGAGATAGAGCTTGAATGGGGTTTTTGTTTTTTAAGATTTATTTATTTATTTATTCATGAGAATACACAGAGAGGAGAGAGAGAGAGAGAGAGAGAGAGAGAGAGGCAGAGACACAGGCAGAGGGAGAAGCAGGCTCCATGCAGGGAGCCCGACGTGGGACACGATCCCGGTTCTCCAGGATCACGCCCTGGGCTGATGGCGGCGCTAAACTGCTGAGCCACCCGAGCTGCCCCTTGAACTGGGTTTTGAAGGATAAGTAGGACCCCCCCTGGGGGGTGTGTGTCTGTGGGGAAAAGAGATCCTGGCAGAGGGAACCCTACATGCCGGAGCCCAGAGGTGAGAGAAGGCATGGCACCGTCAAACAACTGAAAAAAAGTTGAGTGTGGGATGAGGCTGGCCAGCTTCACGGGGCCTGATGGAGAGCCCTCATCAGCCAGTCTGGCCGTCGGATGAGAAGCCACAGCAGGGTTTTCAGCAGGGGAGAGTGACCTGGTCAGATGTGGACCGTAGGAAGAGCCACCTGGCTGCAGTGGGGAGATGGCGTAGAAATGGCAGGAAAGGGAAGAGCGGTCAGGCAGAGAGCAGCAGGTGCCAAGGCCCTGAGGTGGAAGTGAGCTCGGCGTGTTTGATGACCAACAAGAAAACCTGGGTGGCCAGGGGTTAATAAGGAACGGGAGCAAGTCAGAGGTGAGGTGAGGTTGGAGAGCGGGCATGGTTCACATCAGGCAGGACCTCAAATGCAGTGGAAAGTCCTGGGAAGAATGTAAGCAAAGGAACGATTTCATCTCGTTGATGTGTTTAGAAGGTCACCAGCTGCTGAGCAGACATGGAATAGACTCGTGACCTACAAGGTCAAGAACAGAAGCCAGGAGCTGGGACTGGGCAGGGAGTGGGGACTTGGGCTCAGGTGGGGATCTACTTGGTGGAGAGAGTCTCCAAGGTTTCCTGATGGATCGGATGTGGGAGCACAGTCAGGAGACTCCTGCCACTTGGAGCTGGTGTGCTCCCCCCCACCCCCACTGCAGGCAGAGCACAGGCAGCCTGGGAGTGAGCATGCCGCCAGGGAGGCAGGTGCTCAGAGAGTGGAGATGGAGGGGGCGGTGCAAGGGGAGGGGATGGTGGGCGGGGGGGCTGGGCGGCCCAGACCCCGAGGCCCTGACCCAGCTGGACCTCAGGCCGGGGCCCCAGGCATGATGGCAGGCAGGTGGTGACAAGCACCCCGCCCCCCAGAGGAGCAGAGGCAGCAGCCTGGCCTGCAGGGCCAGGTCCAGACTTTGCTGGTGCGCATGGGTGGCCTCTTCGTGCTGCTGCTGACCGTGGGCAGCTGGCTGGACCTCCTGGGAATCCTCCTGTCCCTGCTGGGCGAGCTCTGGTGCCTGGCCAGCATCCACACTCTGCTGGACCTCTGCCAGATACAGGTGGGCGCTCCACCCCGCGCGTCCCCCAAACACTGAGCCCTGGCTCCAGGCCACCCGAGGAGCCTCGACAGGCCCGAGTTTAAGAAGAGCAGGGGTGGGGGCAGAAGGAGCTGAAATCCCCTCTCCCTCCTGGCATTAACCTTGGACCCTCAGAGGTCCTGCATGGGAGGAGGGGTCTGGGTAACCGGAGGCCTGAAGTCCCCAGCAGAGGATGGGGGGACTGAGAGGTGTCCTCCATCCTTCCCTCAGGATTCTCCATCCCAGAGGCCTTCGGTGTCAGCTCCAAGGCAGCCTCAGTCCCAGCCCTCAGCACGTGCTCAGCCCCAGGGGACAGCCCCCTCCTGACCTGCCGTAGCAAAGACTCAGAGTCTGTCTCAGGCCCACCCGGGCTCATCCAGAGGCCTGGACCCCAGGACACTGCCCCGAAGCAGGGGGGCAGGCTGGCCCCCACCTGGGGGCTCCGTGGAGGGAGGGGAGGGTTTGGGGCTGGGCCCTCTAAAGGGGGGGCATGTGGAGGCCGCTGGGTGAAGCCCTATGTTTCTCAGCCCCCTCGGACCCGCCTTCCCTGGGAGACTATTGCGTTCTCTGAATGGCCCCCCTTCACCGCCCCCTCCACAAACAGTAATAAAGATGATTTTTTTCAACCTGCGCTTAGAATCATGAACACACAGAGGGAAAGAGGCCGTCCTGGGGCCACACAGCCCTTCTGGCTGGGGCTGGGTCCCCTGGGGTGTAGGTCAGTATTGAGGTGGCTGAGGAAGCGACAGGGACGCGGCGGCGTGGACTCGTGGTCTATACAGCAGCCACTCAGTTGTGGGTGGACGGTGTCTGTGTCCTGTCCCATCCTAGGCTAAGACCGTGGGGGTCCTTGCCACCTCAGCCTCGCTCCTCCGGGAGGCTACAGGGCATCTGGGAAGAGGCTGGGTACCAGCTCTGCCTACTTGCTGTGTGCCCTTAGGTGGGTCGCTGCCACTCTCTGAGCCAGTCCAAAGGAATATTGCCACATGTAGGGTGCTGACCACGTACCAAGCACTTTTATGATCTCATTTTGTTCTGACATCAGCCCACGACACAGATACTGTTATCCCTTTTTACAGATTCAGAAACAAGCTCAGGGGCCCCTGGGAGGCTCAGTGGGTGAACGACTGCCTTCAGCTCAGGGCATGACCCCAGGGTCCTGGGATCGAATCCTGCATCGAGCTCCCTGCAGAGAACCTGCTTCTCCCTCTGCCTGTGTCTCTGCCTCCCTCCCTGGGTTTCTCATGAATAAATAAATTAGAAATCTTTAAAAAAAGAGAAAGAAAGAAAGAAAGAAAGAAAGAAAGAAAGAAAGAAAGAAAGAAAGAAAGAAAGAAAGAAAAGAAGAAGAAGAAAGAAGAAGAAGAAGAAGAAAGAAAGAAAGAAAGAAAGAAAGAAAGAAAGAAAGAAAGAAAGAAAAGCTCAGAGAGGTTATGGAACTTGCTCAAGGTCACAGAGCTAGTTAGTGGCAAAGTCAAGATTTGAATCCAGGTGGCCTGAACCCCAGAGCTCAAGTGCTTTGCATGCTTCCTGCTACCCTCTTCTTGTTACGCACTGCGGCCAGGGAAGCCAGCAGAGGTGCACATAAAACAACAGGATGAGTCCATTCCTGGAAGGTTCTGGAATGTGGTTCCAGCCACCTTATGAGAGGCTCCATCACAGCCATGTTTTCCTGGCCCGGGCACCCAGCCCATGGGGACTGAGAGCCCTTTCCGAGGAGGGGCCCCACAGGCAAAGAAGACTCCCGGCTAGGGGCTTCCAGGGGGTTGCCAGGGTCAGGTTGTTCAGCAGTGGCAGAGGATGCACCAGGGGGAAGGGAGGCAAGAAGGCCCTTGGAGGATTCCAGGTTCCGGTGAGCCTTGCTTCTGAGCAAAGGCCACCGTGGTCACCCAAAAGCTACTGCTTCCAGACAGTCTGGTGTGGGATTCTCTGCTCCCCACCCCGGGGCACACCTGGCACACAGGGACAGGCTGGTTCCAGCTCATTCCTCCACAAAGGGCCACCCAACTGACAGCTGGAGCCCAGCCTCTGAGCCCTTGCTCTCCGGGCTCTACCCCCAGGAGGGCCCCTCAGCTCCAAAGTAACTGAGGTGGGGGAAATGCCTGTGGCTGCCCCCTCCCCCAATCCAGCCCCCCTCTGCCTGGGAATGCGCTCAGCTCCCTCTGGGCAGGAAACTTGCCCCAGTCTGGGAGGAAATGGCTCAGTGATTGGGCACAGAGCCAGCCCTTACCAGACCCAGACTGGGCACCGGGTTCCGACTCGGGCCTGATGTTTTTGCTGGAAGGTTCCCGGGCCCCCTGGACCCCAGTACAGTCTGGGACCCAGTGGGGACAGGGCTGGGAGGGGATTGGATTTGGCGGTCCTTTCCTTTTTACGGACAGAAGGACTGTTTCCAAACAAAAATTGGGGCCATGTGAGTTGGAATAGGATTCTCTTCTTATCTATTATTTTTGTGAGAAGTCTGACTAGGGTCTGAAAATTAGATCACTCTAAGTGAGGCGTTTAGCAAACTTCCACACCAAACAAAGAAAAACAGGCCTGAAGTCCAAAGAGCAGAGGAAATCCAGGAGGTATGGTCTGGAAGGGGGTATGAAGCCAGGACTTGTTGTTCCGCAGAGACCGTGAGAACCCGAATCCCGGGCCTGGACCAGCATCCTTGTGAAAAGGCGGGAGACCAGGGCCCCTAGTCTCGGCTAAGAGGGGACAGTAACCTCCAGGGCAGCCTCCTCCCTCCTGAGCCCCCTACTTCCGGCTCTTCTGAGCTATGGGATGGTCCCTTCGGGCATCTGCATACCTTCCCCTATCCGCTCGTTCACACGTACCTACTGATCATCTGCGTGGGGCTGGGCTCTGGGCTGGAAAAGATGCACAAGCAGCAAGTGTCCTGCAAAGAAACATAGAGCTGGGTGAGAGGCCAGAGTGGCAGGAGGTTGGGGCGAGTGGGCTGTGGAGAATATGTGTGTCAGCCACAGCTGCGTAACAGGTGGCCCCCAAAGCTCGCAGCTTAAACGACAGACCTTCATCATCTCACTCTTTTTTGAGAGAGAGAGAGAGAGAGAGAGCGCATGCTTGAGTGGGGGTAGGTTGGGGGCAGGGAGGGTGGCAGAGAGGGAGAATTTTTTTTTAAGATTTTATTTATTCATGAGAGAGGAGAGAGAGAGACAGAGAGGCAGAGACATAGGCAGAGGGAGAAGCAGACTCCATGCAGGGAGCCCGATGTGGGACTCGATCCCAGGACCCCGGGGTCATGCCCTGAGCCGAAGGCCGACGCTCAATCCCTGAGCCACCTGGGCGTCCTGGGAGAGAGAGAATCTCGAGCAGGCTCCACATCCAGCTGGAGCCCAACACGGGCTTGATCTCATGACCCTGAGATCATTCACCTGAACCGAAATCAAGAGTCAGGTGCTCAACCGACTGAACGTCGCAGGCGTCCCCACTGTCTTTTTCCGTGGGTCGGGTCCCACAGCCTGGAAGGGTCCACTGGCTCAGGTTCTCCTCACAGACACAGACAAGGCGCCGGCCAAGGCTCTGGTGTCACCCTAAGGCGTGGCTGGGGTAGGATCCGCCTCCGAGCTCACTCACATGGTGGTCGGCGGGATTCAGTGCCTTGTGGGCTACTGGGACCCAGAGCCTCGGGTCGTCTCTGCCTGTTGGCTGTGGGGTCTCCTCGCCACGTGCGCCTCTCCACGGACGGCTGACGTGGCAGCTGGCCTCCCTCAGAGCCAGCCAGTGAGGGAGAGAGGAAGAGAGAAGACAGCAGGACGGAAGCCACAGGCCTCTTGTAGCCGCGTGTTAAACGCAGCACCCGTCGCTCTTGCTGCGTTCTCTTGGTTAGAAGCGGGTCTCCGAGCCTCGGCCCACCCGAGACGAGGGCCTTGCACAAGACACGGCGGAGGGTGCGGAGCCTTGGAGGCCACCTTTGAAGCTGCCTTCCACGGAGGCCTTCTCTGAACGGACCGAGGGAACAAGCCAAGCACGAAGCTGAGGGAAGAATACCCCAGCTGAGGGAACAGCACGGGCAAAGGCCCTGAGGTGGCCACGAGCTGAGAATATTGTAGAAACAGCAGGAAATGCAGCGTGGCCGGAGCATCAGAGAGGATGGAGTGGCAGGAACGAGGTTTGCAGGATGCCTGGGGGGCTCAGCAGTTGAGCGTCTGCCTTCAGCCCGGGGATCCTGGGATCGAGTCCCGCATCGGGCTCCCCACATGGAGCCTGCTTCTCCCTCTGCCTGTGTCTCTGCCTCTCTCTGTGTCTCTCATGAATAAATAAATAAAATCTTTTAAAAAAAAAAAAAGGAATGAGGTTGTGGAGGTGGGCGGGGACCAGATCGCCCAGGGCCCCGGTGAGGGTCAGGACGGCAGCCCACGGAGTGTGCGCAAGGGAGCGGCACAATGTGGCTTCTGCTTTCAAAGGATTCTTCTTGCTGCTTGTGGAACAGACAGTGCAGAAACAGAAAACCAGCTTGGAAGCATTTGGAATTAGCCCCATGAGATGATGATGACTTGGGAATAATAACCCAGGGCTTGGACCAAGGTGGTAGCCAAGGAAGTAGCCCCAAGTGGCTGGACCGGATTGGATGCGTGGATATGGACGCATCGTGAAGAGTTCCTAGGGCTTCCGGACCAATTAGATGTGGGTTTGAGAGAACGAGAAGAATCCGGGACTCTGGATTGGCTTTTTGGCTGGAAGAACCGGGTGAACAAGGTGGGAAGCATGTGGGGCAGAGCAGGGCCACCTCCCGCAGGGCCGGTCAGCGTCGACGGGAAGGCCGGGGGTTACGAGGCGTGTGATGCAGTCTGGGGCCAGGAGGGGCTCCGTGGGGGCCCTGCTCTTGCCAGCCGGTCTGGCCATCAGAGTGGAGATGCGTGGTCAAGGAGTAAGAGCAGGGCCAGTCCAATTTTAGGGGCCCCTTTAGAGGAGAAACAATACACGATTTGTACCAAAGTGAGTAGTAGTGGGGCGGCTGGGGGCTCAGTTGCTCAGGTCATGATCCCGGGGTCCTGGGATCGAGCCCCGCGTCAGGCTCCCTGCTCAGCGGGGAGCCTGCGTCGCCCTCTCCCTCTGCCTGCCGCTCCCCCTGCTTGTGCTCTCTCTCTGTCAAACAAATAAATAAGATCTTAAAAAAATATATAAAGTGAATAGTGATCGAACGATACAGAAAAGCGTAATAAATTGCTGGAAGCCTCAAGACTTGGGTTCCTTCTTCTGACGTCTCCCTGGGCAGGGTGCCAGGAGCATTTAATGGAGAATGCTTCCTGGGTGTGACCCGGCTGCCCCCCAGCAACCCTCACGGGTGCCCCTATGAGTAAGAGGCCTACACACTCACAGTAAACCCACCTTGGCTAAGAGAGGAGTGGGGAGGCCAGCTGGGGGGTCAGGAAGGGGTCTCAGGGATGGGGGGTGCTGAGACAGATGAAGCCAAGGGTGGGGGGGTCCCTGGCAGGGATGGGGGCTCAAGTGGGAGGAATGGGATCTGTGAGGTGTTTGAACCGGGGCTCAGCCTTGGCAAGTGGCCGAGGGCTTAGGGCAGTCTCAGGGACCTCAGGGACCGTACTAACACCAGGATTTCCCCCTCTCTGCCCTAGAAAGGGCTCTGACCTGCAAGGCCGGGGTCAGCGAGGGGCCTTCCCAGCCCGCTGAGCCTCAAGCCCCCTCCCTGCCCACCCCTCACTCCAGAGCCCGTGCTGATTGGCTAAGTGCAGGCAAACCGTGGGAACCAACCAGCCCAGACAGTGTCAGTTCCCTCAGGGGGGCCCCCCCACCCTCCACCCGTACCAGGAGGGGATTAAGACCCAGACAATGTTGTCACAGCCAGGTCTGGGAGGCTAGGCCCTGTGTGGCCCCAGGGACAGAGGCTTGGGGCCTGAGAGGAGGGGAATTTATATGGCTATAATGTGGTCCAGTCTGCTCCCTGTTGATTTTCATTTTATTTTATTTTATTTTTAAAGATTTTATTTATTCATGAGAGACACACAGAGAGAGGCAGAGACACAGGCAGAGGGAGAAGCAGGCTCCCTTCGGGGAGCCCGATGTAGGACTCGATTGCGGGACTCCAGGATCACGACCAGAGCGGAAGGCAGACGCTCAACTACCGAGCCACCCAGGTGGCCCCTTATTCTTTTTTTTAAAGATGTCTTAAAAAGAGCCAAAGCTCAGGGTGTGATCCCAGAGTTCTATGATCGAGTCCCACATTGGGCTCACCACTGAGCCCCCCAGCGTTCCGCCCCCTTGGTTTTCGTTTTGTTTTGTTTGCCCCCTTGGGTTTCCACCGTCTCCCTACACACCTGCCCATCGGTACGTTTGCCTGGATCAGGCCGCCTGAGTTTTTTGTTTTGTTTTTTTAAATTTTTCTTTATTTATGATAGTCACACAGAGAGAGAGAGAGAGAGAGAGGCAGAGACACAGGCAGAGGGAGAAGCAGGCTCCATGCACCAGGAGCCCGACGTGGGACTCGATCCCGGGTCTCCAGGATCGCGCCCTGGGCCAAAGGCAGGCGCTAAACCGCTGAGCCACCCAGGGATCCCCAGACCGCCTGAGTTTAAATGGAGCTCATGTGCTAGCCTTGTGACCCTGAGCAGTCACCCTGTCTGCGGACGGAACAGGGCAGGCGGGAGGGCACCCAGAGGCCCACTCAGGCCCCCCACCCTTCCACGGGAACTCGGCCTCAGTCGCGCCCTCTGAGGTGAAGGGTGGGCGCCCACGTCCGAGGCTGGGGATGGGAGGCGGCGCCAGTTCAGGCCGATGCTGAACCACCTAGAGGAGGAGGGGAGGGAAGGGCCCCGGCCTCCCCCATCAGGCCGCCTGACTAATCCCGGATAGACAGCTGAGCACAGGGCAGCCTGGGGGGCTCAGCGGTTTAGCGCCGCCTTCAGCCCAGGGCGTGATCCTGGGGTCCCGGGATCGAGTCCCACGTCGTCGGGCTCCCTGCATGAAGCCTGCTTCTCCCTCTGCCTGTGTCTCTGCCCCTCTCTCTCCCTCTCTGTGTCTCTCATGAATAAATAAAATCTTGAGAAAGAAAGAAAGCTGAGCACATCTGCATTTCACATCCAAATTCCAGCAGGTCTGACTCCAAAGCCCAAGCCCTTTACAGCTCACTGCCCATCACTCCTTCTCACATGATTTGCATATGCAGCTACTTAATCCCCCCCAGTCCAACTGGTGCATTTGGTAGGAATTACTGCGTCCATAGATGCGCTAAGCTGCGTGCTGGAGACCCAGAGAGTGATGGGACACGGCCTTGCTTCCAGTCTCATGGGGAAAGCGTAGTGGTGCAACTGAGCAGCCTTGGGATGTAACCACGGGATGGACATGACCCCTAAGCCTGCCTGGAGGAATCAGGACAGGCTTCTCAAAAGTGGGGACAGGGATGCAGAGTTTGCCAGGAGGAGGAGATGATCCAGGCCCATGGGGTCTCACCAGTCTTCACCATGACTCTGCGACAGAAACACCATTTTAACCTGTTGAAGACCAGACAAGAAAAAAGAGAATGCATTAGCTCCAGAGGGAAGACTTCAGGCATGGCTGGATCCAGCAGCTCAAGTGATGAGATCAGTTACCTCTCCTCTTTCTCATCTCTGTTCCCCTGCCCTCTGTGTTGGTCCAAGTGCTTGTAAAAATGGTGCCAAGCTTGCATCCTGGCAGCCTGGAAAAACGGTGCCTCTTTCTAAATGGTTCCAGCCAGGCACTGAGAGTGGGGGAGTGGGGTTCCTCAAACAGAAATTGGATGCTGTTACCAGAATCCGGGAAAGTGATGCTGGCTGACTGGAACCAGGATGTCCCTTGGATTCTCGGGTAGAACCAAGCACTTTAGGGCGGCCCAGGTGGCTCAGCAGTTTAGCACCGCCTTCAGCCCAGGGCCTGATCCTGGTGTCCTGGGATCAAGTCCCACACTGGGCTCCCTGCCTGCTTCTCCCTCTGCTTGTGTCTCTGCCTCTCTCTCTCTCTCTCTCTCTCTCTCTCTCTCTCCCATTAATAAATAAAATCTTAAAAAAAAGAAGAAGAAAAAAAGAAGAACCAAGCACTTTGTTCCTCTCACGGTGATATCCGTGGATCTCTGTCCTCTACCGCCAGGGAAAGGAAAGGAACTCATCTCTGACCACCTGCCAAGCACCGGGCATATTTACCCACATTCATCCATCAAATCCTCACAGTGAAACCATGGTTTTCACCTGGGCTACCCCCAGGTTACAAGAGTAAACCAAGGCCCACAGAGAAGTGATTGGCCCCAGGTAACTGGCTGACAAGTGGCGGAGCTGGAATCACCCACAGATGCTGGTTTCACTCATATCTGCTTGGGCAGGGGTGGGGGCACTCTCTGGACCCCGACACCCCCTGCCCAGCCCCACACACAGTAGGTGCTCAGGAAGTAAGTGCTGAACTGATCTGACTCCCAGCAGGCAGAGCAGGGGATGCAGGAAGGAACAGGGGCAGAGCCAGGACCGGGAGGCCCAGGGGGGCTTCTGGGGCCGTTGGCCAAGAAGTGGACCCCCTGCCCCGACCCGGATGTGTGACTTCATGCAGCTGTATGTCTGCCCCCCATCCCCCACCCTGGGGCTGACAGTTCTGACCTGGCAGATGCTTCCCTTCCTCAAGGCCTCTGGGCCGGTGGGGGCTGTGGCTCCGGAAACCTTGACCCTGTTCCGGGCTCTCACTGCCCAGCGTGTGGACTGTGAACAGCGAGCTCTGGAGACCAGGCGAGGGTGACGTGAGAACAGCCATCGGTGGGCACTGACGATGGGCCCGGCCCTGGGGTGGCCTTCTAGTGCCTCTGTCCCCACAGTTCTGCACAGGGAACCATTCACGATCCCATTTGAGGGTATCTGGTCCAGTTCCCCAATGGGTTTTTGTTTTGTTTTGTTTTTTGAAAGGTTTTATTTTGAAGTAATCTCTACCTGCAATGTGGGGCTCGAACCCATGACCCTGAGATCAACAGTTGCATGTTCTACTGACTGAACCAGCCCGGCACCCCTCCCCTCTGTTACAGGTGAGGAAACAGAGCCTCAGAGAGGGAAGGAGCTTGTCTGAGGTCACCGCCAGCACCAGAATGCTGGGAATTAAGCCCAAGGCTGACCTCCAAGCCCATGTATTCCCACGGCCTCCCGTCCCTGGACCGTCCTCCCCTGTTCTTCTCACGGCTGGCTCCTCCTCATCTCAGCTTGAACGGTACCCGCCCCCCGAGAGGCCTTCCCTACGCTCACCCACACACTCCTTCCTGGCACATGTCCCCATGTAGTATGGTCACTGGTAGTAACTGTCCTGTTAATCTGTGGTACATGTTGCTCCTTCCTCCTCCCCCCCCCCCCCGGCCCCGTAAGTTCCTTGAGGACAAGGATGGATTGTGTCTGACTGGATTCCCTTGGGCTCCTTGACTCGTTTCAGCACGTAGGGACGGGGCAACAGAGGCCAGCTGAGGACAAAGCTGGAGCCCGGGGCTGCACACTGACAAGTCCTTGAAACAGGCAGAGGGACCTTCCTCTAGGGACTCAACTGCCTTGAGGTTCAGACTTTGCTAAGGGCAAGAGGCAACCTTAGCCCGACCCCCAGGATCCTGTGAGTCTACTTTACCATATAAAAATTCCTTTAGAAATTTCCTTTATCTCTAAGCCCCCCCAGATCCATGTTGGCAATCATCCCCCAAGCACAAGACCCACTGATAAACATCTGAAGGGTCTCATGACTCAGGTTTTATTAGCCGGTAATAAGTGACCTTTCCCCAACAATAGCCAACCCCCTCAAGGTCCTAGAAACCTTGCTTCCAAATTCTTTAGAGAGGACGCTATCCCTAAACCTCTCCCAATCAGCCACCCCTCACAGGCCCTGGGGTAGCAGCTCTTCCTGCCCCCGGGGCCTGTCCCTGTACTTTAATAAAACCACCATTTTGCACCAAAGACGTCTCAAGAATTCTCTTGGTCATCGGCTCCAGACCTCACCCCACCAAGCCTCACCTATATCCCAAAACTTCAACACAGAGTAGGTGCCCGCCCGACGTCTGCTGCCCCGAAGCCCTCTTCCGGGCGGTAGGTGCCACGCTCCCCTCAGACTGGACGGCGGCCAACGTCCACACTGCCCCGGGTCTTTCCCCCAAACTCTCTCCTACCCCTTCCCTGCCACCCCCACCGGGGGTCTCAGCTGCCACAGCCCTAATAAAAGATTGAGCCCCCTTGCTCGGTGCTTGCCAGAGAGCCGGCCCAGGGCTGGCAGGACAGGAGGGGAGCGGGGAGCAGGGGCGCTCTGAGCTCGCAGACAAAGGGCGTGTGTTCCCATCCAGTGCACTTCCTGGGTTTCCATTACAGGAAGCTTGGCACCTGCCAAGGTGACACTGACACCACCCGGGCTGGTGCGGGACCGCCTTAGCAGGACGCTCCTCTGCACCCAGGAGCAGCGACGGAGGCGGAACCCGTGGCCAGAGGTGCTGAGCAGCAGGTAAGTGGTGGCAGCTGGACCCCCCATTGCCCTTCGGCTTCCCCCTTCCCCAGCCAGGCTTAGCCTAAAGCAGCTGTGGGGAGGCCTGGGCCCTAGAAGGAGGCGGTGTGGCTCTGGACGGACGAGGGCCCCAGATCAACCCTTGGGTGCCTCATTGTCTCACCTGGGGGTGCAGTGAGGTGGCTCAGGGGAGATCATGGAGGTGAGGAAGGGCAGCTTCATTTTTGTCTATTCTAAATAAGCTTCTGGTTTACAAAGCACTTGAAAGGGGGGGTTCTAGACCCATGGTATCTGCAAACCCCGGGTCACACCTTCATCCTTAAGATCCTTCCCATCCCTGGCAGCCAGCAGCGCCCCCCTCCCAAGGCCCTGGGGAAGCTCCGGGGGCTGCTCCAAGAAGCAGCTCCTAGCAGCGCTGCAGGCCCGGGAATGAGCCCGACCAAGAGTTCGGGCTACTGGGTCTGCCTGGAGTCTGCCTCTGCTCCGCCACATGGGGTTCTAGAAACCTCACTCCACATCCCTGCTGGTGGCAGACGCAGGGGCCTCGGGACCAGCAGAGCAGCACCCAGGGGCACCGGTTCCTCTGGGTTTGAATCCAGAGCCACCACTTGGCCCTCCTGCGGCCTCACGCCTCTCCGGGCCTCAGTTTCCTCAACTGTGAAGCAGGAATGACCAGCCCTGCGGCCCGGGGCTGTCCTGGAGATTCGATGGAGGGGGCTGTAGGTCAGGCGCCTGCACATCGGAAGCCTCTGCCATGGTGGCTACTGTTTTGGTATCGTGGAGGCTGAGAGGTTCAAAGGTGGGTGAGGGATTCAGAGAGGCTGGGATGAGGAGGAGGAGGGGAGGGGGAAGGAGACCGGTTACCCAGGTGCCCCCCTCTCCCCCCCAAGTGTGAGCCCCTCAGGAGCCGCCCCAGAGCCATCTGGCCTGGTGGACCCTAGGTCTGGCCACAGGGGTGAGCTAGACCCTGCCTGGCCTCTCCCCAGATGGCGCTGGGTCCAGCCTCTGGCCTCAGCCTCTGTGGGTTTAATCAAAAGAACAATCTGTTTGCCTCTGAATCAGACCCAGATTCCTTTTCCCAGCAATGTTCCCGAGGCCTCCGGGGACCCAGACGGCCCATCCCCATCCCGGCTCCATCTCCTGTCCTGGGGCCCGGGCTCCGCTTCCTCCTCCCCGCTCCGCTCTGGCTTGGGTCCGGGGACTGCAGGGGTGGGAGGGAGGTGGACACTGCAACCGGGTGGCAAACCAGGTGACCTGATTGCCTCCTGGGCGCTGCATACCAGGCTTCCTGGAGGGGCCTGGGCCCCCAGGGGGACACAGGGACCCCGCTGCAGAGGGTTTGAGGGTGTACACAAGTGGCGATAGCCGCTCAGGACAGCAAATTCAGATGACTTGCTGCGATGAGCCTCTGAGACCCCCACCCAGGGTCACCCCTAAAAAAGCCCCAAGCCCAGAATATATTGACCCATTGGCTGCCAGAGCGGTTCTCACGGTCACTACCACCTTTTATCCTGAGGCTGACCCCGAGAGGTAAGCAGCCACTACCCCCATTTTACAGACAAGAAACTGAGGCTCCAGGAGGTGGTGCGACTGCCTAGGGTCACTGGGTTAGTGAACGGCCCCATGGAACCCAGGTCCCCCTGACTCCTAGGACCCTGGGGGAGCCCAGATCCCCTCGACTCCTAGGACCCTGGGGGGAGCCCAGGTCCTCCTCACTCCTAGGACCCTGAGGGAGCCCAGGTCCCCCAACTCCTAGGATACTGGGGGTGTCCAGGTCCCTGACTCCTAGGACCCTGGGGGAGCCCAGGTCCCCCCCCACTCCTAGGACCCTGGAGGAGCCCAGGTCCCCCGACCCCTAGGACCCTGGGAGATCTCAGGCCAGACTCAGGTGTAGGTATCGACCCCCCAACACACCCCGGACAGGGCAGGTGGGGCCGACCCAGGTGACCTAGGGAAGGAGGGGAAGGACCACGCAGGGCGCACAAAGGCGGGCGGGAGCAGCGGTCGAGGGAACAAAGGGCGGCGCGGGCGCGGCCGGGCAGGTGGGGGGGCAGGTGGGGGGGCAGGTAGGGGCCGCCTCCGCCGCCGGGGCTCCGGGCCCCCTCCCCCGAGCGTCACCTTTTATGGTAAGGCGGCGGGGCGGCGGGGCGGCGGGGCGGCGGGCGGCGGGGCGGAGGGAGCGAGGGGCGGGGAGCGCGGAGGCGCGGGCGGCGCGGGGCTCGCGGGCTCGGGCGTCGGAGCGGAGCCGCTGGGGGCGCGGGCGGCGCAGGTAAGCGGGGCGGGGGGGGGGCGGCCCTTGCGCCCCTGCCCCGGCCACACACGGGTGACAGCGCGGGCCGCGGCCCCCCGGCGCCCCCGGCCGGGACCCCAGCCCCGGCGCCCCGCGGGGTCAGCGGGGTCGGCGGGGCCGGGGGGTGGCGGGGCCGGGGGGTGGCGGGGCCGCCCGGGTGCGGGGGTCTGCGGGGCGCCGGGGGGAGTGGGCCGGGCGGAAGCTCCGCACAAAGAGGACGCGTCCCGCACATGGATCGCATTAGACCCCGGCGGCGCCCCGGGGTGACCCGGCCTGCTCGCGGGAGGGCGCCGGGCCCCCGCCCAGCCGGGGTCAGGGGAGGGGAAGGAGGGCCCGGGGCCGCCCCTCTCTGGGCCTCCAGCCCCGCCGGGGGCTGGCCAGGGGTGTGCGGGGATCCTCCCCCAGCCCTGCTCCGAGGTCCCGGGAAGAGCCCGGCAGCGCCCGGATTCCTGCCCTGGAGGACGGAAGCCAAGCCGGGGCCTCCCAGCACCCCCCCCCCAGGCAGCTCGCCCCGGGGGCTCCTCCCCGTCGGGGGCTGGGGGACCTGCTGGCCTGCTCCCTGCACCGACCGAGTCCCCAGATCCGGAGCGCGCTCTCCTCGTGTTCCCCCAGCCAAGCACCTTTCAGGACAGACTTTTTTATTCTCACTTTAGGAAAAAAGGGAGGCCCAGAGAGGGTCAGTGCCCTGCCCGGGTCACCCAGCAGGAAGGAGGTGGGGCTTGGTGTGAATCCAGCTCTGCTTCCTTGGCTTCCCTGAGGTGGGAGAGAGGGAAGGAGAGAGGGAAGGGGAGCCCCTACCTAAAGCTGCAGGGTCCTCTGCTGGGGGTGGGGGCCTGGGGGGCTGGGGGGCGGGGGCGGGCACAGTCTCATGCCCTCCTCCAGCAGAGTCATTCCAAACCGAGCATAGGTTGTTTTGTCCCAGTATCAAAGAACAAAGCTTACAGGTGGTTCCAGAAGTTCTTGGAGGGGGTTGAAGGAGTAGGAAGGAAGGGAAAGGGGGGCACTACCGGCAGGCCCTGCAGCTCAGCCAGCCTGTCCCCTGCCCAGGGCTGCAGCCTGAAGCCGGGCTGGGTGGTTGGCTGGCTGGATCTCAGCCTCCTTCCTTCCTCTTGACAGGAAATGACTTTCTTTCCCTTTGTTCCCACTTTCTCCGCTTACCCAACTGGATCTCAGATCCTCCCTCTGCGGGAGGAAGGATGGGGGGGAGGGTCCCCTGGGTGCGGCTGGCCAGTAGCCACACAGGGAGCTTTCTCACACATACCCCACTCCGGGGTGACCTGGGGGCAGTGGGACCTGAGCGGAGTCAAGGCCCCCTCTCTCTGCAGCCCTGGGTCCAACTGACAGGCTTTGAAAGTCCCCAGCGGGGCCCCTTCCCCTGGGGCCTGAAGTCCCTGCAGGAACCGCAGGGAGGGGTGGCCTGGGGGGGTGGGGGTGGAGCTGCCCAGCTGTGAACATCTGGCCTCAGAGCCAGGACGTTTGCCTTGGATGTTTTCCGAGAACTCCACAGATCTGACTTCCCGGAGGGGTGGGCTGGGGTGGAGTGGGGGTCAGAGCGAGGTCGGAGGGAGGTGGAGGGGGCGTCCACACAGCCTCTGGGGATGAGCCCAGAATGCACTGACCACAAGGAAATCTATCCGGATCGGGCCATTCCAGGGTGAGAACAGGCCTGAGGATTTGGAGGCCCTGCACCATCCAGGGAAGGAAGAGTATGCCATCTCAGGTCCAAGGACACCCCCCTCCCCGGGACTCTGGGCAAACGGTGCTCAGTTAGAATTCCGGGTCTGCTAACTCTGCTAAGATGACCTGGAGAATTCACTTTTTTTTTTTTTAATTTTTATTTATTTATGATAGTCACACACACACACACAGAGAGAGAGAGAGAGAGAGAGAGAGAGAGAGAGAAGAGAGAGAGAGACATAGGCAGAGGGAGAGGGAGAGGGAGAGGGAGAAGCAGGCTTCATGCACCAGGAGCCCGATGTGGGATTCGAGCCCGGGTCTCCAGGATCGCGCCCTGGGCCAAAGGCAGGCGCTAAACCACTGCGCCACCCAGGGATCCCGGAGAATTCACTTAACCTCTCTCAGCCTCACTTGGAACCACCTGTAGAGTAGGGACTTACCAGGTTGTGTTGCAAATTAGGTGCCTTTTTTTTTTTCAAAGATTTTATTTATTTATTCATGAGACACAAGAGTGAGAAAGAGGCAGAGACACCGGCAGAGGGAGAAGCAATTTAGGTGCATTGTGAGGCTCAGAGAGCATGTGCCACAGTGCCTGGCACACAGCAAGCGCTTGGTCACTTAGTGCCACTGCTGTTGTTTTTTGGATGTGAATCTCTGAAAACTGCTCACAAAAATAGACTCTTGGGATCCCTGGGTGGCGCAGCGGTTTGGCGCCTGCCTTTGGCCCGGGGCGCGATCCTGGAGACCCGGGATCGAGTCCCACGTCGGGCTCCCGGTGCATGAAGCCTGCTTCTCCCTCTGCCTGTGTCTCTGCCTCTCTCTCTGTGTGTGTGTGTGACTATCATAAATAAATAAAAAAAAAATTTAAAAAAACAAAAACAAAAACAAAAATAGACTCTTAAACTTTGAACAAACTGTAAAGCCAAAGTATCAAACAACGTGGTTTTACATGACATACGATCGTGGCAGCCAACAGAAGAAAGCACACATACTTCCGAACATCACTTATGGAACAAGAAACAAAAGGAAAGTCCTTTGAGAGAACTTTTTTCCTTTTTTTTTTTTTTTTTGAGGAAACTTTTAAAGCTCTCTTCATATGTTGGTTTCTTATTAAGAAGACGTATTTTATATCAGAGTGAGCTATGTGGGGTTTTTTTTAAGATTTTTAATTTTTTTTAAGGATTTTATTCATTTATTCATGAGAGACACACACAGAGAGAGAGAGGCAGAGACACAGGCAGAGGGAGAATCAGGGACTCGATCCGGACCCAGGTCATGCCTGAGCGAGCAGGGAGAAGCAGGGACTCGATCCCGGGACCCCAGGATCATGCCCTGAGCCGAAGGCAGAGGCTCCACCACTGAGCCACCCGGGTGCCCCTGAGCTGTATGTTTTAACCAAACATATAAACCGATGTAAGAGGAATTGAGGCACATTTGTTGTGTTTGTTACTATTATTCCTTCAATCACCAAGAGAGTCCACGGTGGCCAATGGACTTTGAGATAGAGGGGCCCGTGAGTGGCCATGTAGGTTCCAAGCCCACCATGGGGTCCCTCAGAGCCCTCAACCCCGTCCACCCAGCCCCGCTTCTTGAGATTCACGCGCCAGGTCCCTGTTTACTCTTCTCCGCACACACCTGTGGGCTGGGCTTCGGCGCCACGTCGGGGTGGCTCAACTGGAGAGTGACTTAGAGGGATGTCACCCTGGGCATCAGCCCTGGGCGCCCAGCGAGGACCTCTGGCTGGATGTGGTCGACTCGCCGTCCCCCCACCCACATGGCCTCACCTCAGCCTTGGCCTTGGCAGTTTGCCTACTGTTTGCAGACACCACCTGGGAGCCGGTGGTTGGGTGGTTGGGCTGCTTGACGTCAGGAGAGTGCTGCCCGCCGCCCGGCTCCCAGATCCCGGCTCTGATGCCTACACAGGACTTGGGTCACAAAGATTGCGGGCACAGCTGAAGTCACATGCAGTCACTTGGGGGGGTAGGGACAGACATGGTGACAGCAAGCCAACCTGTCCTGTGATGGGCTGTCATCGCCCTGTGGAAGCAGACAGCTGCCCCCGGGAGGGGTCGGGAATCAGGGGAGGCTTCATGGAGAGGAGAGTTCGAGCTGGGCCTCCAAGAAAAAGCTGACAATCGCCCTGTGGGGGGGGCAGGGGAGGAAAACCTGTGGGGGTGGGGGGGTGGGAGGGACTCTCCAAGGGGGCAAGAGGAAGGTCGAGAAAGGGTGAATGGTCCCGGGTGGTCAAAAAAGAAGTAGAGGGGCGCCTGGCTGGGTCAGTCGGAAGAGCGTGCGACTCTTGATCTCAGGGCTGTGGGTTTGAGCCCCATGTTCGGTGTAGAGATGACTTTAAAATAAAATCTTTTCCCCCCCTCTTTTTAAAGAGTGAGGGAGAGAGGGTGGGGGAAGCGGAGAGGGACAGGGAGAGAGAGTGGGCTCGATCCCATGACCCGAGATCATGACTTAAGCCCCAAGCAAGGGTTGGATGCTTAACCAACTGAGTCACCCAGATGCCCCTAAAAACAAAATCTTTTAAAAAAAGAAAACAAGTTGAAGCCAGAGGAATTCGGACTTCATTTGGAAGGTAGCAGGAAGCCATGGAAGGCTTTTCAGGAGGGGAGAGACAGATTGATGCTCTAGAAGGATCACTCAGGGACAGGTCGGGAGCAGGACTGGAGACCACCAGGGCTCCCCCGCCACCACCACCCCCATGCCTGGTTTTGGAGACGGGACAGGCTGAAAGATTCTAGAATCCAGGCCTGACTGGATGCAGAGGCTGATACAGAAAAAAAAAGGTGCTGGCTGTGGGCTGGGCTGGGGGAGCAGCAGGGCCCCGTGGTCAGGAGCGTGGGCCCTGGACTCCAATCCCAGCCGCGCTGCTGTGTGAGCCCGAACCAGTGAGTTTCTGTCTCTGAGCCTTGGGCTCCCCACCTGCCGGGAAGGTACTGCCCCCTGTGGCCGGCAGGACTCGGGCCTGGGTGGACAGAAAGTGCTGGGGGCCGGCGCCTGGGGTGGGCCCTGGTCCCCTGCCCTCTGCCTCCGGAGGCCCAGCCCAGGGCGCTGACAGTCCAGGCCGCGTCCTCCCCCGCAGGGCTGGCCCGGCCCCCAGGGACCCCCGGGGCTTCGACCTCCCCGGAATGGATCCCGGGGTGCGGCCCAGTGGCAGGCGGGGACCCTCCTCAGCTCTCAGATGAGGAACAGTCATCTGCGGGCGAGCAGGGCAGGGCTGCCCTTTGCTTCCCCGGGTGTGCCGGTCGCGGGAGGGGCCCGTGTGCAGCACCGTTGGCCAGGTGACACCTGCCCTCCCCCACACGACACCCCAGCCCTTCTCCGTCCGGACCGGGCCGCTCCTGTCTTGTTAGGAGAAGGGAGGCCCCACGCCCCGGGGACGTGTGTCTGTCTGTCTGTCTAGGTGGGACACATCCCTGTGCCTTGAGCCCCCCACCGAGCCTGAACCCCCCTCTGTCCACAGCCCCACCAGGAACCAAGACGATGGCCTCAAAGCCTGAGAAGAGGGTCGCCTCGTCTGTCTTTATCACGCTGGCCCCGCCTCGTCGAAACGTGGCTGTGGCTGAGGAGGTGAGGCGGGCAGCCTGTGAGGCCCGGCCGGGCCGCCCCTGGGCACCTGCTGCTCCCGTCAAGGCTCCCGGGGCTGGCGCGACAGGGAGGCCCAGCCCTTGGACCCCCCCTGCCAGGGTGGCCGCCGCGGTGCCAGCTGTACCACCCCAGCTCTCCAACGGAGGTAAGAGGGCCAGGGGACTGGGCAGGAGGCTGGGGCAGGGGCAGGCCACTCACTCAGTCATCGAGCACCTGCTACGTGCCAGCACCCTCAAACCCACCCGCGCGGGTTTGAATCCTGGCTCTTCCACTTGGCTGTGTGATGTTGGCAAGCCACCTAAGCTCTCTGTTCCTCAGTTTCCTAACCTATGGAATAGGCGTAATGATAGTACCTTCCTCAGAGGACTGGAGGAGTTAATGCATAAGTTTGGGCCAGCGCCTGTCATGTAGAAAGTGTTAGATGTGTTGCCAGTTGTCACTCTTCTGGGTAAGACACTAGGGACCTGGAAAAAGAGACAGGGCTTTCGGCCTACATGAAACTCAAATCTTAGTGAGGGAGACAGATGACAAAAATATATAATGTTGGAGAGAGAGACACAAATGCTGTACAGGGACAAAACACGGTGAAGAGGTGGGAGGTCCAACTTTTTATGGGATGGTCAGGATGGCTTCTCCAAGGGGCTGACATTTCAGCTCAGCTAAGACCTGAATGACAGGATAGAGATGGCCAGTGGAACAGCGACTGCAAAGGCCCTGAGGCAGGAATGAATCGAACATCTCGAAGGACCTCAAAGGGGGTCTTATTCTCTCTCAAGCTCTGCCATCCACTTGCTGCGTGGTCTTAGGCCAGCTGTCTGTTTGCTTGGTTTTGTCCTCTGGGAAGTGGAAATCTGGTCATGTATGTCATACATCCGTCATAGAATGGATATACTTCGTACATGGCTGTACCTTTACCTGGTGCCTGGGCCTGCTGGCGTGGTGACGAAGAGCCTTGGAGACTCTGCTCCGTGGAGCCTTAGCTGTTGGCTGGGTAGAAGCAAGGAAGGAAGACAACCCAGGGGCCTGGGGCAGGGAGATGGCTCACCTACTAGGACACCAGGTGGAATAAGGAGGCACAGAGACATCAAGGATGAGCCCCCTGAGGTCCCCGGGTGCCGAGTCAGATGTCCTGCTGTCCCCGAGCAAAGTTAGGGTAGCCCTGTGCGTCCATCCCCCCAGAAACCACCTGAAGACCAATAGGAACTGCCCATGCGGGGAGGCCGGAGAAGGGGCCGTGCGTGTACACGTGTGGGAATACGTGAACGATCGAGTAACCTGCCTCTTCGTGTGACACAACCCTGTAGACTGATCTTTCCTTCCCAACCACACACCCCAAGAACACGGCCTCCTCCGGGTACTTCCATGTCCAACCAGGACCACGATGACCGGAATTCACGCATCACGACGTGTGATCCAGTGGGAAAAAAATGAAGACCCTTCTGGGTAGTAGGGGGAGTCCAGGGTAGATAGTTTAGATGCCCAGATGCCAACATTTCCAGGCCGTTGTCACGGGTTGTTGGAATCACCGTCGGAAGATTCCTGGAGGGAGGGAATGAGAGCAGAGCGCCCCTGGGTGGGGGCGCCCAGCAGCCGTGGGCTGGTCCCCCATCCTCTTTGCCATTTTGGCAGCTCAGGGAATCTCGGGGTTGAGCCTCACTTGAGTGGGACGGGATCTAGGGGAGCCGCTTGGTCGCGGGTCTGACCGCAGAACACAGAGCGGGCCCTGGGGCCCTGCCAGCTGCTCAGAGCCATCTCTGCTGCAGGCCGTCATCTGACACCTCGGCTGGGGCTTGTCCCCTGGGAATCCACACCCATTTCTTCAGCCCTTTCATCCTGATAGAGGTCCCCACGCCCCCCTCGATGCTCACGCGGACTTCCACGGCCTCACCAACTTCAGGAGTCCGTTTTTCTCTTGGCTTCTCTTTCAAAGTCTGCTCCTCCCGCTGCACCCCTGCCTGGGGGCCTCAGGCCTCTCTCTGTCTTGAACCTGTCCCCTGCCTTGGGTCCCGGGAGAGGCCGAGCGCTCCCGCTGCCCCTCCGGGGATCCGGTTCCTGACTCACCGCAGCCCATCTGGAGCGAGGCTCTCACAGCCCAGCAGCCTCGGCACCAGGAGGGGCTTGTTCAGACACAGCCCTGGGTGTGCGGGCCCCACCCTGGGTGTTTCTGACGCAGCAGGTCCGCGGTGGGGCCGGAGAATTTGCATTTCTGACGCCTTTCGGGGTAATGCTGATGCTCCAGCCTGGGGAGCGCACTCGGGGACCTGTTGCTCTGGCCCACGGGCGGTACCAAGCAAGTGAAGCTTGGGGAGTAGAGGACTATGGTCTTCAAGGCGTGACGGCAGCAGGGTCTGAACCAGCAGGGGCCGCTCCACCTGGGAACCGATCAAAAATGTGAATTCTCAGGCGCGTCCCCCAAGGCCGCTGAGTCAGAAGCTCTGGGGGTGCGGCCCACCGTCGGCATTTGAGCAAGCCCCCAGATGATTCTGCGGCTTACTCACAGGTCTAGAATAATCCTCCCACCTGTACAGTCCCTCGGGCCTTGGGAGAAACGGGAAGGGGCTCGTCATCTTTGCAGATGGACAGGAAACGTGAGGCCCGGGAGGCGCCCCAGTGAATCCGCAGGGAGCGGGAGCCCAGGCCGGGTCTTCAGGGCGGGGGCGCTGGCGTCTGCTTTCCTGGGGGTCTGAGCGGTGTGACCCTGCGTGGCCTGACCCTGCGTGGCCTGAGATGGGAGGCGAGTGGAGGGCAGGCGTGGACGCCTTGCCCCATAGGGTTTTCGGGGCAGGTTCGCAGCCGCACTCGGGCTTCTCCCCCGAAGCCCCGCGCCCTCCTCCCGGGGAGCTGGCGGCCTTGCCGGGGCAGCCGGGGTGCGGGCCAACCTCAGCCACCCTCTGGCCCGGGTCTGGAGCCCGGGGGCCCCGGGGACCCTGCTTCCCAGCCGGGGTTAAACTCTCCTGCGCTACTCGTGAAGCTGATACCATGCCAGGGTCCTTTCCCCGTGTGTGTACGTGTGTTGGCTTTGGGTGATTCTTTTTTAAATTTTATTTTATTATTTTATTTTGTTTTTTAGAGAGAGAGAGCAGGGGAGAGGCAGGGGCAGAGGGAGAGAATCTTAAGCAGACTCCGTGCCCAGGCTCAGTGCAGAGCCCGATGCTGAGATCACCACCTGAGCCGGAATCAAGTCGGACCCTTACCTGGCTGAGCTACCCAGACGCCCCGAGTGGTCCTTTTTTAAATTTTTTGTAAATTTTTTTTTAAGATTTTATTTATTCATGAGAGACACAGATAGAGAGAGGCAGAGACACAGGCAGAGGGAGAAGCAGGCTCCCTGCGGGGAGTCCAATTTGGGACTCGATCCGGGACCCCAGGATCACACCCTGGGCCGAAGGCACACTTTCAACCACTGAGCCTCCCAGACGTTCCTGGTCCTTTTTTTTTTTTCTTTTTTTTTTTTTTAATGAATCTTTAAAACATACACAGAAATAGAGCCTCCCTGGCATCCAGTTCCCATGACTGCTGATTTTGCCACGTTGTTTCACCTATTTCTTTTTTTTTTTTTTTGTATTTTTTTTATTGGAGTTCGATTTGCCAACATACAGCATCACGCCCAGTGCCCATCCTGTCACGTGCCCCCCTCAGTGCCCATCACCCAGGCACCCCAACCCCCGCCTGCCTCCCCTTCCACTGCCCCTTGGTCGCTTCGCAGAGTCAGGAGTCTCCCGTGGTTTGTCTCCCCCTCTGACGTTTCCCCCTCAGCTCCCCTCCCTCCCCTACAATCCCGTCCACTATGTCATATTCCCCGTATGAGTGAGACCATATGCTCATTGTCCTTCTCCGACTGACTGACTTCACGCAGCATCACACCCTCCAGCTCCAGCCTCATCGAAGCTAGTGGTGGGTGGTCGTCGTTTCTGGCGGCTGAGTGATGCCCCCTGTACACAGGCCACGGCTTCTCTATCCATCATCTGTCAAGGACCCTGAGGCTCCTCCCACAGTCTGGCTGTTGTGGACACTGCTGCTGGGAACACTGGGGGGCAGGTGTCCCAGCGTCCCCTGCATCTGTATCTTTGGGGTGAATCCCCGCAGTGCAATTGCTGGGTCGTAGGGCAGCTCTATCTTTGACTCTTTGAGGACCCTCTGCACTGTTCTCCAGTGGCTGCACCAGTTCCCATTCCCACCCCATGCAACAGGGTCCCCCCTTCCCCACATCCTCGACAACATTTGTTGTTTCCGTATCACCTATTTCACTTTTATTTTCCTGTTTACGTTTGTGAAAATTTTTTTAAAAGATTTTATTAATTTGAGAGAGAGAAAAAGAGAGCAAGTGCACAAGCCGGGGGAGAGGCAGAGGGAGAGGAAGAAGCGAGGGGGCTGGATCCCAGGACTCTGAGATCATGACCTGAGCCGAAGCAGACATTTGACTGAACCAGCCAGGTGCCCCTTGTGAAGTAATTTATTATTATTTCTTTAAGATTTTATTTATTTATTCATGAGAGACACAGAGAAAGAGAGAGGCAGAGGCACAGGCAGAGGGAGAAGCAGGCTCCATGCAGGGAGCCCGACGTGGGACTCGATCCCAGGACTCCAGGATCACACCCTGGGTCAAAGGCAGGCGCTCCACCGCTGAGCTACCCAAGGATCCCCTTGTGAAGTTATTTAAGGGAAACCCCAGTAATCGGGTCATTTCAGCCCCACTTCTTCAGGGTAGACCTCCAATGACGGCCAGCTTCTTACAGAACCACAGCACCAAACAGCGCCTAACAGAGTTAACAAGGTTGCCTTACGATTGTCTAATACTCCTCCGTAATTACTTCTCCCTGACGTACCATAAAAATGCCTTTCGAGTGTTGGATTGTAGCAGAATGAAGGGTTCGCAGTGTCTTTTCTTGTGTATTCGTATTGTATTCCCTGCATATTTCTTGTATACTCAGTGGAATATTTCACTCTTCCTCATCTACAAAATGAGAATCCATGAGATGATCAGTCCTTGGAATCAGGATCCAAAAAAAAGCCTATGTCAGCTGGCCCATGAAAATAAAAAATGAGTCACCAACGCAAGTCCCATGGAATGGAATTTAAAATTTTTCTAGGGGCGCCTGAGTGGCTCAGCTGGTTAAGCATCCAACTCTTGATTTTGGTGCAGATCATGATCTCAGGGTACTGGGATCGAGCCTCAAGGCGGGCTCCGTCGGGGATCCCTGGGTGGCACAGCGGTTTGGCGCCTGCCTTTGGCCCAGGGCGCAATCCTGGAGACCTGGGATCGAATCCCACGTCAGGCTCCTGGTGCATGGAGCCTGCTTCTCCCTCTGCCTGTGTCTCTGCCTCTCTCTCTCTTTCTCTCTCTCTCTCTGTGACTATCATAAATAAATAAAAATTTAAAAAAAAAAAGGCGGGCTCCGTGCCCAGTAAGGAGTCTACTTGAGAGTCTCTCTCTCTTTCTCCCTCTGCCCCTTCTTCTTCAAAGAAATAAGTCTTTAAAAAAATAAAACAAAAATTTCTAGTATCCACATGGGAAAAAAAGTAAAAGGAGTAAGTAATATTAATTTTTTAAAGATTTTATTTATTTATTTGAAAGGGAAAGAGCATGGGAGTGGGGCAGACTGCCCGCTGAGCAGGGATCCCAACTCGGGGCTCAATCCCAGGACCCCAAGATTGTGACCCGAGCCAAAGGCAAACACTGAACTGACTGAGCCACCCAGCTGCCCCAAGTGATATTAATCTTAATAATGTCTGGAGGGGGATCCCTGGGTGGCTCAGCAGTTTAGTGCCTGCCTTTGGCCCAGGGCATGATCTTGGAGACCCGGGATCGAGTCCCACATCGGGCTCCCTGCATGGAGCCTGCTTCTCCCTCTGCCTGTGCCTCTGCCTCTCTCTGTGTGTCTCTCATGAATAAATAAATAAAATATTAAAAAAAATAATGTCTGGATGCCTGGGTTGACTGAATAAACAAATGAATAAATAAAATCTTAAAAAATAATAATTTTAATGTCTGTTATGCCATATGAGACAGTAAAATGATCATTTCAGCAGTAATGAAAATTATCAGTGAGATATCTTACATATTTTTTTTTCAGTCCTGGGTCTTCCAGCACATCTTGATGTGGACCAACCACATTCCAAGTGCTTAATAAATAGCCACACGGGATTGGTGGCTGCTTTATTAGACAGAACAAATATATGAACTCTGTATGGTCGTTTTTCTCTAAAGTCTTTTAATTCCAGTCTTTTAATTCCCCATTCTTTTTTTTTCTTTTCTTTCTTTCTTTCTTTCTTTCTTTTTTTTTTTTTGCATGCCATTGCCTTTTTGAAGAAAGTGGGGTCAGTTTCTGATGTTTCCCTTTGCTTCCTTGAGGCCTCATTCAACTCACCTGCTTTTCCGAATTTATCCTAAGTGGAGTTAATTCTAGAGACCTGACTAGATTGAGTTTGGCTCTTGTTTGTGTCTTGGGATTTGCTTTGGAAGAACATCTCTTAGGTGTGCCCGTACCTGCCTACAGCGTAACATGAGCCCGAAGACCCCTGGTGCCTGCTGGGGTTAATCAGTGCATTCACGTGGTGACAGCCTGACCCTCCTCTGGAAAATTCTACATCAACATTTAGCTTGATGCTTTCAACACTTGATATCAGGATCGATTATTTAACCAGGGTGGTGGTTCCCACACTTGGGTGACAGTCCCTGGGAGGGCTGCTTATGCTCTATACGGCTGGGCCTCCCTGCTGCAGGTTCCGATTCTCCAGATCTGGGGTAGACCCAGAAGGTGCATCTTTGACCCAGTCCCAGGCACTGCTGGCTGCTGCAGAGCCAGGAGCCACACTCCGAGAGCCACGGCCTTAGGGGTTGAGTTTGTTGGGAGCCTTCTCGCAGGGAATCGGGGCCCTCGAGCGCCCAGGAAGGGCGTGCTGTGATGCAGGGCTCTGATGCCTGTTTTCTGAGTCCAGCCCGTCCCATCCTCACGACGGCCTGGAAAGATTGATTCCCACCTTTCAACTGAGCAAACAGACCCAGAGAGATTAAGTCTCTTGCCTAAGGAACCTAAGGAGCCTGAGATGGAACCAGGTGTGAGTGACCCTGGACCTGAGCTCCTGGCGCCCCCACCGTATGGCCTCCTGGTAAGTGGGCACCTTTTCTGTCCACCTGCAGAGGCTCAGGCCAACCCTCTCTCCCCTTCTGGTTGCAGGATGTTCTCCGCCTCCTCCTACCCTGGATGGCGAGGACGCGCTCCCCGACCTGGACCTCCTCCCACCTCCGCCACCCTCCCCCGATGAGGAGCCTCCTGCCTCGATGGGGGCATCGGTCATTTCAGACTTCGAGCAACTGCACCTGCCCCCGCCCCCGCCCCCACCACAGGTACTGCTAGCCCCTTGGTCCCCCCAACGGAGCCCCAGGGCCTGCGGGGATTTAAGACTGGAGCTTGCTCCTGCTTGGGGGCTGTCCCTCTTGGAGACCCCAAAGCCTGTTAAAGGTGGACACGGTTTTCAAGGTCCCTGGAGGAAGGCTGCCGTAACTCCTCCCCCTCAGGTGCTCCCTTCAGCTCTGAGAAGAGGTTTCTAATCCTCTGCCCTTAGCAGAGCCCATTGTAGAAACTGGAGGGATTTCCAGCCAAGGGAAGATTCCAGGAGATTTCCCCAGGAGTCCAAGGCAGCAGCTTTGGGCCCCAGCCACCGCTGTAACCGTCCTGCCGAGTGACGTTAGGTCACCTGCTTCTCCTTGCCTTGGTTTCCTCCTCTGTACAGTGGGGCTGACTGTGCCTGGTGCTGTCAGAGGAGGAGCTGAGCTCCAAGGGCAGTGGGGTCCCCACTGGATAACACCTGTCCTGCCCTCCCCCTGTGTCTCCCACAGCCCCTGGCGGAGGGGCCTCCACTCCAGCCTCGGCCCAGTCTTCCCAGGCCCGCGGAGGAGGAGCTGCCGCCTGCCCCAGAAGAGCCTGCTGCTTTCCACGAGAGAGAGGCATCCACAGGTAGGGGCTCGGGGCCGAAGGATTCTGGGTGCTCCCCAGGGGCCCTCACTGGACAAGCATGAGCTTCCAGGTGGGAACTAGGAGAGCAGAGACTCCAGCCTCTGTCCTCACTCACTGTTCCGTGATGGGCCGTAGAATCGTACATCAATTTTATGTGTCTTGCCTTCATCTTTTTCTTTTATAGCTGAAATCCATTTTTTGGTGCTAGGGGTGTTTTGTTTTGTTTTTTTTTAAGATTTTTTTTATTTGACAGCGAGGGAGGGTGTGGGAGGGGCAGAGGGAGAGAGAGTCTTAAGCAAACTCCTTGCTGAGTGCGGAGCCTGATGTGAGGCTTGGTCTCATGACCCTGAGGTCACAACCTGAGCCTAAATCAGGAGTCGAGTGCTCAGGTAACGGCACCTCCCGGGCGCCTCTAACTGAAATCAATTTAAATATCGATCAGCAAAATGTGCTATGATAGCAAGATGCCTTGAATCTTTTCACTATTTAATTTTTTGAACGCACAATGTTCTCACGCACACAAGATAAAAAGCATGGAAAGGCATACGGGGAAAAGTCTCCCCTTTGCAGCATCCCTGTGTCCCCCGCTTTCCTGCCAGATGGGCAGCCTCTGTTGTTAACGTCTGTGTTGTTAACGTATCCTTCCAGAGATATCTTTTTTTTCTTAAGGTTTTATTTATTTATCCATGAGAGACACAGGAGGAGAGAGAGGCAGAGACACAGGCAGAGGGAGAAGCAGGCTCCACGCAGGGAGCCCGATGCGGGACTCGATCCCAGGACCCCGGGATCACACCCTGAGCTGAAGGCAGACTCCCAGCCATTGAGCCCCCCAGGCGCCCACCTTCCAGAGATATCTGACACATATGCAAGCAAATGCAAATACGTGCCTCCCCCCACACCCCCCTCAGCTCACAAACTGTAGCAAACTGTGCTCTTCTGTACTTTACTTTCTTTCCTTCAATCATCTCAGAGCTCGTCCCACATCAGAGCATAAGTGGCTCTTTGTTTTCACGGCTGCATAGTATTCCCTGTCGGGCCCTGCCGTATGCATTTAGCCAGTCGCCTGTGGACGGGCACGTAGGTGGTTTCTTGCTGTAATAACAAGGCTGAGACGGGTTGCATTGCACGTAGGTCATTTTGCCTGTGTGCAAATTTCTGAGAGAAATTTCTAGAAGAGGAAATACTGTGGCCAAAGGGTAGGTGCATTTCTAACTCTGATCTTTTTGCCATATTGTCCTTTGTGCTCCTCCGGACCTGCACCCCCACCAGCAGTGTCTGAGGGCACCGCTGCCCGCAGCCCCCCCAGCCCCGTGTGTTATCCACTTACTTAGTAGCTAGTAAGTGCTTAGCAGGCACCACGAGTCCTCTCTACTCCAAGGTTATAATCTAATTCTCTGGTGTCTTCTAGTCTTATGGTTTCATTTTTCACGCTTGGGTCTTGGATACATTTGGGATTATCTGGGTATAAAGGTGTCACAACGGAGCCTCCTTTAAATTTTTACACATGGCAACCCACTTGTTCCTATGCTTTGTCCTTTGATGCTGTGTCCTTTGATTTAGGCTTTTTTTTTTTCTTAAGATTTTATTTTTTTGAGTAATCTCTACACCCAACATGGGACTCGAACACAACCCCGAGTCAAGAGTCACAGGCTCCACTGAGCAAGGCAGCCAGGCGGCCCTGATTTAGGCTTTCGGAGGCTGTTCACATTCCTTGTTACTGCTCCTCCAGAAATGAGGCCACACACACAACCCCCCGGGGCTCGAGGCAGAGACCCGGCACTCTGGGCTTCCAGAGTTCTGGGGGTGCCTGGGTGCAGTACTCCCAGGCCAAGTGGCTTCCAACCCATGTCTCTCTCCTCTCCTACAGACGTCTGTGGCTTCTGCCACAAGACCGTGTCCCCCCGAGAGCTGGCCGTGGAAGCCATGAAGAGGCAGTACCACGCCCAGTGTTTCACGTGCCGCACCTGTCGCCGCCAGCTGGCCGGGCAGAGCTTCTACCAGAAGGATGGGCGGCCCCTCTGCGAAGCCTGCTACCAGGTAACCACCGCCACCGCCACCCCACCGAGGCTGGCCTCCGGGCGCCAGGCACTGGGCTGGGCCCTTGGAAGCTGTCCCATTATTTCATTCCCCACAGGAATCCTGGGGGGCAGGTGTTCTTGGGCCATTTCACAGGTGAGAAAGTTGAGGCTCAGAGAGGGGAAGGAGCTCAGCCACGGTGTTTTCGTTTTCTGTGGCTGCTATAACAAAGTACCACACACAAGGTGACTTCCAACAACACACGTTTATTCTCGGAAGTCCAAGGGCAAGTTTGCGCTCCCTCCAGGGGCTCTAGGGGAGAATCTGTTTCCTTAACTTTTCCGGCTCCTGAAGCTGCACCCCTTGCATCCTTTGGTTCCTTCGCAGGGTGGCATCTTGCTGCAGTGTCCTACTTCTTCTGTGTCAAAACTCCCTCTGCCTCCCTCTTGCAGGGACACTTGGGATGGCACTTAGGGCCCCCTCAGGAGCGTCTCCCCATGTCAAGACACTTCACTCGATCATATCTGCAGGCCCCTTTCCAGGGAAGGTTCCAGGGATTAGGCCCTGCATGTCCTGGAGGCGTTTACCCGGCCTGTCACACAAGTCACACTCCGGAAAGGAGTGGAGCTGGGATTCCCCCCAGACCCTGCCTGTGCTCTCACCTCTCTCACCTAAAGCCACACGTTCCGATGCAAGGTCTCACGGAATCTGTGTCACCTCTGAGTGCCAAATGCAGTCCGGGAGAGAGAGCCAGATTGGATGCATTGATGTTAGAATTGCTAACCCTTGGGGCGCCTGGTGGCTCAGGGGTTGAGCACCTGCCTTCAGCTCAGGGTGTGACCCCGGGGTCCCGGGATCGAGTCCCAAGTCAGGCTCCCTGCATGGAGCCTGCTTCTCCCTCTGCCTGTATCTCTGCCCCTCTCTCTGTGTCTCTCATGAATAAATAAATAAAATCTTAAAAAAAAAAAAAAAAAGAGGGATCCCTGGGTGGCGCAGCGGTTTAGCGCCTGCCTTTGGCCCAGGGCGCGATCCTGGAGACCCGGGATCGAATCCCACGTCGGGCTCCCGGTGAATGGAGCCTGCTTCTCCCTCTGCCTGTGTCTCTGCCCCTCTCTCTCTCATTCTCTCTCTCTGTGTGTGACTATCATAAATAAATTTAAAAAAATTAAAAAAAAAAGAATTGCTAACCCTCTGACGGCGTGTGGTGTACTGACCACTCACAGACGCATCACCCGGGTGTGTACAGGCCTCACGTCATCCTCGTAAGTTGGTAGCACCCGGGAATCTGCGTTTTTAGCGAGTCTTTCGGGTGATTCTGATCCACACTCCAGTTTCAAAACTACTGATTTGAAGGGTTAGATTTGGAGGACTAACGGGTAGAAGCCAAGCAATCTGATGACAGTCTCAAGACATCACCACGGCCAGTGAGGCACCATGGGAACAGCAAGGAGCCAGGCCGTCCCCACCCCATCCCTCTGACCCCATCAGATGACAGCAGGGGATAGCCTTATCCTCTTCCCTCAGCTTAAAGCCAGGCAGGGGTGAGGCACTGAGGGGAAGTGGGGGCGAGGGAGGGCTGACAGCTGGAAGCATCGGGAAGAAGACTCGGGGTGTTCTAGGGAGGGAAGAGCTGCCCCCGGACAAGGAGAGAGGGAAATGTCCCCACCAAATGGGAGCAGATATACTCCCAATGGGAGCAGCGGAGACCAGCATAGCTATGAAGTCAGGGTAGGTGAACAGGAGCACAGCCAGGAAGGGAAGAGAACTGTCTAGAAGAGAAGGTGGACAGGCTGCAAGGTCTTTACCCTGCGTCTCTCTCTCTCTCTCTCTATCTTTCTCCCTCTCCCTCTTCCCTACCCCCTCTAATCCTTCTCATTCCAGAAGGGATTTGAGGCAGCTTACAAGAATGTACAAATACCTAGAGTAAACAATATTTGTCAAGAGTGTTCAGAATGTTGTCAAGAGTGTAGATCTCATGCTAACTGTTCTTACCACAATGAAACTTCAAAGATAGATCAAGAAATCAGAAGAGAGGAAAATCAAAGTAGAAAGTGAGATGAGACCAGAGGGCAAGTTCGTACCCCAAAATATATGAATAAAGGACTCCCTACAGTCAGTCCTAAAAGTGGAACCTGGAATTTGGCTCTGGGCTTCCAAGTGGCCAAATGGAAAAGGGAAAGAGTTTCAAGGTGTATTGTCTACAAGATAAAAAGCACACCAGTTCTTCCAGGAATTTCTTTTTCTGACTCTGAGGTTTAAGAGAAATCTCTTAATCTGTCCTGTGGGCCCCTAGTGGCCACTGGCCTTAAGCATGTCCTAGTGACAAAAAAATGCAGTAATAGTTTCTTGGCAGGATTGCTAACTGTAGGCCAAGGATACAATGCCAAGCTTGATTCACTTTAAGCAACGATGGAGGTTTTGGGGGGCGGGGGGGTTACAGGCTGGTTGCATGAGTACGAGCCCTTCTCCCATAGCCCTGTGGGTAGCCAGCCAGAAACCCCTTTCGGCTTGGAGTGGGCAAAACCATGGGATGGCTCTGAAGCAATGTCCCTCTGTCCCAGGACACCCTGGAGAAGTGCGGCAAATGCGGCAAGGTGGTCCAGGAGCACATTATCAGGGCCCTGGGCCGGGCCTTCCACCCCACCTGCTTCACGTGCGTTACCTGTGCCCGGTGCATCGGGGACGAGAGCTTTGCCTTGGACAGTCAGGATGAAGTGTACTGCCTGGACGACTTCTATAGGTGCGAGAGGGGTCCGCGCCCTGGGTGGGACTCGGCCACAACCGAGGTGCCCGGCCCGAGCTCCCGGGGCTGGAGCAGAGCTTTCCTGCACTCCCCACGCTCAGAAACCAGTTGACCTATTCCACACACCCTGTATTTGACCGCGCACCTGCTTGTAGCTGAATCTCTGGGTACCTGCGCTGTGCCAGCCACCCCACGTGGGTTGGGCCCTTTGATCCCCAAGACTGGCCTGTCAGGCACGTTCTATTAGGCATTCTGCTTTACCAAATGTGGAAACTGAGGCAGGCAACAGACAAGTGCCTGGCTGATAAGTATGGAAGTTACCATGCAAACCCCCAGACCCCAGGAGCTCCCCGTGGAGCTAGGGCCTTAGGAAGCAGTAGCCCCAAGCTCGGGGTCAGGCTCAGCCCTGCCCTGGGTTGCCCACTGCCCAAGGGGAGACACATGTCTCTGTTCGAAAGGAAGAGAAGCAGCAGCAGCAGCAGTGACCTACATTACAAGATAAACGAAATGGGGGTCAGCCCCACGGAACACACAGATTTCCCCACTTTCTCAAATTCAAACGTTGCCCGGTCACTTCCTTGCCTCGAGCTAATTATACCCTGGGAAGCGGCGCTGATTACACCCGTCTCTCCATCCGCTCCTGCCCGGAAGAAGGAGGCGGCTGTGGCTGTGGCTGCAGGTGCAGTCACATGGCAACACGTCTGAAATAGCTCCGGGCGGTGGGGGATGTGGGGGACGTCGGGGGTTGGGGGGAGCCGAACCAGCGCCGCCCCGGCTCCCGCAGCTGGTTTCTGCGGGCCTGGCCTCAGCGCCTCGAGCGTGGGTTCCCTTCCCTCTAGGAAATTCGCCCCGGTGTGCAGCATCTGTGAGAACCCCATCATCCCTCGAGACGGGAAGGATGCCTTCAAAATCGAGTGCATGGGGCGGAACTTCCATGAGAATTGCTACAGGTGCGAGGTGAGTGGGGCGGTGAGGAGCTAGGATCGTGCCGCGGGGGGAGGGTATCGGGGGGGGCTGGTGGGGGCTCCCCGAGCTGTGTGGAGAGCCCTGCAGGTGCCAGGCCTATGCTGGGCGCCGGGGCCCAGGGACGAGTCGGGGGGGGGCCCAGCTCCCACGTGCTCACCGCCCAGTAGCAGACACGTAAGAATGGAGACAGTTACAGACACGGTCTATTGACCCGAGCTCCGAGTTAATGGTAAAAACCAAGCTCATCCTGCTTTTCTCAAGAAAGGGAATCTCATGGGAAGGCCGTCGGTGAGGTCGGTGAGGTCGGTGAGGTCTCCCTCCATCTCTTGGTTCTCCCTGTTTTGCGTGCTGGCTTCGTTTTCACTTCCTGGGGGCTAGCATCCTGGGTGAGGAGAGGGATACGGGCATGGTCACCCTTCCCACTGAGGAACCCCATCTGGGGACCGGTTCAGGCTCAAGAAGGCTTCTGATTGACCCAGCTTGGGTCACTTGGCTATTCTGAGCCAATCACTGCCTGGGAGCTCTGATTGACAACCCCCCGGGGTCAGGGACGCTGAACCCTCAGAGGCGCAGAGGGGGTGTGGGGCAGAGGCACAGCACAGGCGTCCTGTCCAGGTGCTGGGAACGAGCGTGTATAAATCAGCTTTGGGACAAAGGAGGCGGTGATCAGGTCCAAGCAGGGCGGTGCCATCAAAGGCTCTCTGGTGGAGGAGGCAGTGCCTCACCTGGGTCCCACAGGTGAGCAGGAGCTTACCAGGCATTCAGGGGAGGAAGGGAAGTCCAGACCGAGGCACAGGCCTTTGAAAACCCACCGGGACACAAGCAAGCCTCGAGAATCAGAGGGGAAGTTTTAGGTTTGTCTATAGTGTCGTGTGCCAAAGGGTGTGGTAGCAATGAGGCCAGAGAAAAGGAGAGGGCCTTATGTGCCAAGCCAAGGAGTCTGGACCTCAGGCTGCCGGGTGGAGGGAGGCTGAGATGGGGAGGCCGCTTAACTGGGTGCAGTAGCCCCAGCCAGAAATGCCCAGCAGAGGGGCCCCCGCTCAGCAGGGTCCCATGCTTGCTTCCAAGCTCTGCTGTCACCACCCTTGAAATCCTTCCTCTTTGAACAAGAGGCTGTACTTTGCACTTTGCCCGGACTCTGCAAGTATAGTCAGTCCTGCTGCGAAGGCTGAGTCCTGCCCATCCTCTTCCCCTGTCACACCCCATGTTGCTGATGTGTCTTCTTGGTGACGGTGACAAAGGTAGCAACTTTTAGGGGTGCCACCGAAGTGGGGTGTCCAGAGGAAATCTCTTAGTCAGCCCGTGAGTAATTCCAAGCGTCGATGTTACTTTGCACTTACTTAGACCTGCCTGGAGCCAAGAGGCTGTTTGCACAGTGGCCAGGGCACTCAGTGGAGAAGTTGACGTGGTGCGTTGCTCCCGGTTCGAGGTCCAGCTGATAACACATCTTGAAAGAACAATGATGTCGTTCAAGTGCTGTTATCACCACCTCGACTTCCCCAGGTGGCGACTAGCTTCTCCCTGAGGCCAGCTGCTGAGCCAACAGACCCTGCCTGCCTGCCTGCCTGCCCCGGGTGGGCTCGGCCAAGGCGGCCGTGAGCGTCACCCACGCTGCTCCCATAGGTCAGGGCTTTTACATTTCAGAGGGTAACGCTTGAGCCGTGGCCTGGAACTGATTCGGGGTGCTGTTTCCCTGGACAAGGAAATGGGCTTCGAGGTTGCCATCTCAGATGAGGAACAGGGGAAAAGGCTGAGCCCGAGAAAAGTGGCTCTAAGCCCTGTGGGTCGGACCCGGGGCCAGCCGGCTTCGGGCCCCCCCACAGCTGCCTCCAGACGGCGACTCGGTCATGGTGGCGGTGTTTTCTCCCTCGATTCTAATTTTGGAGAGGTCACATGTCCCCCTCTGGGATCTCAGGTTTGGCACCTGATACTCTGGGAACGCCTCACAAGTGGCCTTCAGGATCCGGGCCCCCTGTGGGACTTGGGGTGCAGTTGCAGGGAACAGACACACGAGGGCGCCCTTCTCCCCCGCTGTGCCGGGTCAGGACGCGGCCTGACCCCAAAGTTGTCCCGGTGGGGAGCAGCCCCTCTGGTCTGATCCATGCGGCTTCCGGAGGCTGCCAGCCGCGCCCTGTACCAGGTCCAGACCTGGACATTAATTGTTCCCGTCGTTGCTATCCAGCGTGTGCCCAGGGGAGGCCCTGATGGGGTGTGGGCAAAGTTTGGGCCCCGAATCCCCGTCCTCCTTGGTCCGAAGTCCTTGGGTGATTGGAAAAATTGGAAACATTAAAGTTTGTGCCAGTGCCGAAGCTGTGCAGATGGGGGAGCTTCAACCGCTGCAGAAAAGACCCCTGGACTCGGGCTGGAGACCTGTCCTGCCTCAGCTCCGGAATCAGCTGTATGGCCTGGGGCAAGCCCGTCTCTCCCCAGACCTCAGTTTCCCCATCGGTGGAATGGAGGGACTGGACCAGATTCAGTTATTCACCAAGCAGATGTTTATCGCTTGCTCGTGGTGGACCAGTCCCTGGTCTAGGTGGGGTCTAGTGGTAAATGGGGTTACCGCCTCGCAGAGCTCACGTTCTAAAAGGGCCGCTGAGTGGTTGGTGAGGCCCTTCTAGCTCCTTCCACAATCTTCTGAGCGTCCTCAGCTGTCCCCCTCAGCTGACTCTGCCCTCATCACTCACACCTCCGTGTGGATGAGAGCCCCCACGTGTCTTGTCTTCCCTGACCGAGACCTGGCCCAGGTGTGTTGGGAGAATGGGAGTGGGGCCACGTTCCCCACCTGTCGGGAGTACATTTATTTGGTGAATTTCATCAGCAAATGCTGGGGTCCCCTCTGGCCAATGGGCTCCAAGCTGCCGTGCTCAGGCCTAGGGTCCATCCACTTGTGCCCTGTTTCCCGCAGGACTGCAGGATCCTCCTGTCTGTGGAGCCCACGGACCAAGGCTGCTACCCCCTGAACAACCGTCTCTTCTGCAAGCCGTGCCACGTGAAGCGGAGCGCTGCAGGGTGCTGCTGAGGGTGCCTTCCGGACCCTGGGGCCGTGAGCCGCCCACTAGCCCTGGACTCGAGGGGGGGTGGGGGGAAGCTTTCCTGACTCAGTTTGCCTTTCTGACCCACTCTTGCACACTTTCCTTCTGAGCCAGGACGGGGACCAGCCTGCAGCTCTGCCCACTATGTCTGGGACGCAGGGGCTGAGCCACCCCAGCCCCCTCCCAGCTCACGGGTGGGTGGCTGGCAGCCGCTCCTCCTGCTGGCCTCTGTGTCTGGAAGGCTTCCATACCATCAGCCTCATGCCCAGGGTTCCCATCTCCAAGGCTCCAGCCCCGCTTGAGCACTGGCCCTGACCCCCATTTCATGGGTGAGTTAGAGTGAGTTCTCTAGATGACACCCTGTGTCCCTAGCAATGACACTTTAGCTGTCCCCTAGGGGATACTAAGACCAGCCATGGCCTGTGGACCGAGCTGTTTGAGTAAACTCCAAGGTCCCTTAAAAAGCCTTTTTTAAAAATTTGAGGTTTAAATGATGAGCAATATTCTTTGGATTTGGGGCAAGGTGGGGATCTTAATAGGACGTTTCATAAATGTACAAGAATGTGACCTTGTGGTGGCAGCTGTGGACTTCTCACCCACCCATGTCCAGGAGGACATGTCATGCTGACATGGGGACCAGACCGAGGTATGCACCTGAACGACAGACAGGAGCAGGAGGAGAGGGTGGTACATGCTGATACCCAGGGACATCAGTGACCACACTCTGCTCTGCCATCTGGCGCTCCTCCCGGTGCGACAGTGACTCAGCATTGATTAAGTGCCAGTTGTATGCTGGGGAACAGGGTACAGGAGCTGTGCATGTTCCTCCTACAGCCTTGACTGGGGCTGTGCACACAAACCCCACACATGCGCACGCATCTTCCAGGACAGTGCTGGGGTGTCCCCTCAGCCTCCCTGTTTATCCCCCTGTGTCTCCCTCGACCCTCCAACCCAGGCCACCCTGTAACCACTGTTCCTTCAAGGCCGTACCTAGAAGATTCTTCTTCCCTTTTAAGGAAAATCACTTTTGTTGCTTTGTAACTTCTAAGACATGTTGTAAGGCATAAACAAATTAAACAAAATGTGCCTTCCTCCCTAGGGTGGTCTGGACGCACCACACACCCCTGTGGGGAGGCCCTGGGCTCCGAGCACCGGGAGAGTCTCCCTGTTGAGCCCCATTTCTGGCCCAGAGCTTGGACAGTGAGTCCCAAGCTCCAGGCATTCACAAAGCACCTCCACAATATTTGTCGTAACCGAGGACCTCCTATTCGCTTATTCCTTCATATTTTCTTTGACTCAACATACTTTTTACTTATTTCGAACTTTAGAATTATGCTGAACGATGTATCCTGCAGCCACGTCTTATGTGCTAGTTATGTTTTTTCCTATTACACATGAAAATAAACGCATACCCACTAGAACTCCATCTGTTCCGACTAAGATCTCACCCAGGCGCGTGCTGGCCTTTGGCGGTAGCTGGGGAAATTTCTGTTGGGTGTCCGCTCTCTGTGGCATGACGGTGTCCAGACGGTGCCTCTACCTCCTTCCCCCAAACTGGGGCTCAGCTCAGCAGGTGGACGAACTCGGGTCCCTCCTCATGCCCAGCGATGAAGACTTGCCGCGGCCGACCCCAGGCGAGCCGGGCCCTGGCCCTGGCCACAGGCCACGGGAGCGAGGCTGGGTGGGCCGCGGGGCCCTGGGGGGAAGCCTCTGCGGTGCGAGGCCCTCCGGGCCCACTAGACCGTTTCGGGGAGTCAACACCTGCCCTCGGGATGTGCTGTCTGCACGCGAACAGGATGCCGACACCCGGGCTTGCTTGGCCAGCTCCGGAGAGGAGGCCGGTGGCAGGAAGGAGCGCTGGCCTTGGCGGTGCTAGACCTGCCCCTGCTACGTCGTGCGGACAAGCGGTCAGTCCTGAGCCTTGACCTTCCCCTTTGTAAAATGGGAACGATGCTGACATCTGTCACAGAGGCTTGCTGTGGCCGGAAGAAAGAAGTGGGGGCGGTGAGGGTTCTGGCCCAGGGCTGGCCAGTGGCCCTTAGTGTTCCTCGCTGGCCCTGCGATGCACGTCGGAGACCTGGGGGGACATGCCCGCAGCGACGGAGCCGGGGTTCCCGTGCCCGCTGCAGCACTGGAGGCAACAGGGCATGGGAAACGGGCTTCTCAGGACACGGGTGTTAGAGGGACTCCTGGGACTCTGGGACTCCGAGGGATTTGGGGGAGGATTTAGGGAGGTGAGGATTTGCCCCGTGTGCCATCAGGAAGCAGGAGGTCTGATGCATTTATATCCAGGAGGTGGCGCGACAGCAGGGGTTGGTGGGCAGGTGGCAGAGGCTCAGGGCAGGTGCTGGCCGTTTTTACAGTTGGCCCAGAGCCACTTGGCCCAGCCTGTTCCTGGCTGCCAGGGACCACTTTGTCCTCTTAGTCACCACGTTCGGCTTGTTTTGGTTTTTTCCTATCATTGATACGTCACCTTGCACTATGATGCCTCGTGTTCTGGCCTAATCCTGGCTGGTTGTGTTTGGGGGGCCGGTGTTGCATGAAATTCTGGGGATGCTCTTGTCTTCTAGGCAGCACGTTTAGAAATCATTCCATCAGGGGACACTTCTGGGGAGCTTTCTGCAAGGTGAGACGAGCCAGTGACAAAGAGACCGTTACCGAATGATTCCATTTCTGAGAGGTCCTCCGCGGAGCCCAGTTCGGAGAGACAAAGTAGAAGGGCAGTTGGTTAGGGGCTAGAGGGAGGCGGGGATGGGGAGCTGCTTGAGGAGTACGGACCTTCAGTCTGCAGGACAAAGTGTTCTGGAAACCATTGGAGGAAGTGGTGCAACCACAGTGCGATGGTGCTTTAAAAAAAAGCCACTAAACTGGACACACTTTCGAATGGTTATGATTCATTTTGTGTTATGTACATATATTTTTAAAGATTTTATTTACTCACGAGACACACAGAGAGAGAGAGAGAGAAGCAGAGAACAGGCAGAGAGAGGCAGGGTCCATGCGGGACGTGGGACTCGATCCCGGATCCCCAGGGTCACGCCCTGGGCTGAAGGCGGTGGTAAACCGCTGGGCCCCCCCGGGCTGCCCCGTGTTATGTATATTTTACAGTTAAGCATGTGCATAAGCATATTTAATGCTCAGGGACGGGGAGAGGGGCTGCTAAAGCGATGTGGGAGTCCTAGAGGTCACCCCGCGCCCGGGCGCCCCGAAGGCGGGTCCCTGGGTGACCGGGACTTCCCGAAGGCAGGTGCGGTGCCCAGCCACTAGGGGGCAGCATGGGCCAGCGAGCTGGGCGCTCAGCCCGCGGCACCAAGGTTCTCACGCCCCCGTGGGGTCCTCAGCTTCTCCCACGCGAGATAGGAAGGATCCCTGCGGCCCCTCGCGGGATGGGACAGGTGGAGAGGCGCGTGGCCGCGCAGCTGGAACACACCCTCTTGGAGGGAGACGGCGCTGGGAGACAGTTCCTCCTGCGCCCCAGCTCCCACCTGCGTGGACGCTCCCACCCAGGAGCGCTCACGCTGCACCCCCGAGCCGATGCCGGCAGCCTGGACTCTGCAAGCACATCTCGAGGACAAAGGAGAGCAGGCCGCTGCGGTAACATGGAGCCTTCCTGCCTGTCGCCCTTGCCCAAGGCCATAGCGAGGTGCCCAGGGGTGCCCAGCCCCCTCCAGGCAACTGAATGCTGCCCCTTACTCTGCTAGAGACACAAATGGTGGAAATAGGGGTTAATGGAGAGGAGAAGGGGGTCAGGATGCGGGAGACAGAAGGCTGGGCTGAGAGGGAAAGAACCCCAGTGACCACAGGACATTGGCAGCGAAATGGTTTTATCAACTTAAAATACAGTTGTCTGGGCGCCTGGGCGGCTCAGTCGGCCAACCTTCTGACTCTTGGTTTGGCTCAGGGTCATGTGATAAGGGTGTTGGGATCCAGCACCTCTTTGGGCTCTTCACTCAGCAGGGAGTCTGCTTGAAGGTTCTCTCTGCCCCTCCCACACTCACATGCATTCTCTCTCTCTCTCTCTCTCTCTCTCTCTCTCTCTCTCTCTCTCATAGATCAGTACATCTTTTTAAAAAATAAAATAAAATACAGTTCTCAGGAATACCTGGCTGGCCCAGTCAGTAGAGCATGTGACTCTTGATCTCAGGGTCCTGAGTTCAAGCCCCACTTTGGGCATGGAGTCCACTTTAAAAAAATAATTTCAAATACAGTTCCCGGGGCACCAGTCTCTCTCTGTGTCTCTCATGAATAAAAAAATAAAATATTTTTTAAAAATTAATGATCTATGAAGTAGGTACTATTAATATCCCTGTTCAGGGTAGCCTGGGTGGCTCAGTGGTTTAGCGCCGCCTTCAGCCCAGGGCATGACCCTGGAGACCTGGGATCGAGTCCCATGTCAGCCTCCCTGCATGGAGCCTGCTTCTCCCTCTGCCTGTGTCTCTGTCTCTCTCTCTCTCTCTCTCACGAATAAATATATAAAATCTTTTTTTAAAAATCCCAGTTCAAAGACAAGGAAGCTGCACATCAGAGAGATGGTGTAACTGCCCAGGGCTGCGCAGCAGAGTCAGTACCAGACCAGGTCCAGTGTAAATTACAGGTCACAGATCCACATCACAAACACCCACATTCTAGAATGTTCTAGAACCCATTGTGTAACACAGATGCCAAAATCCAGCGGAAATATTGTATATCAATTATACTTTAAAAAGAAAAAAAAAGAAAAAATCCTGCTGAAAAAATCTGTAAACGTCTTGGGCCACTCATCTTTTAGGCTGTAGGCCTCTGGCTTGCAAGTGAGAAGTGATGTCCCCAACTCACTCAGAAAGGACCTTCTAAAAAAAAAAAAAAAAGATAAAGATAAAGAAAGGACCTTGTATTCACAGTGTGTGAGTCATACTCATCTGGTGAATGATCATCAGATTAGAGACCACGGAGTGCACCCTGTTCATGGTCTTCCTTCTGCAGAAAAAAAAACACATAGTTCAGTGGAAAACTATGTCTGCCTCCAGCACACCCTTCCGGGGTATCAGATTCTAGCCTTCCTTTCTTGCTTCTTGCTTGCTTTTATTTTCTTTTTTTAAATTTGAAGTAGGCTCCACGCCCAACCAGGGGCTCGAACTCAACCCTGAGAGGAGCTTGCTCTACCAACTGAGCCAGCCAGGCCTTGCATTATTATTTTACAACTGTAAATTGTAGGTAACTAACCAATTTTGTCTTGTCTGGTAAAGGCCCCTTCACCCACCCCCCCTTGTGGAAAACTGGTTTTCCCTCCATGTGCCCATTTATTTTCATTTTCTGGCCTATAAATGTGAATGGTCTGTTGCCTCTTGGAGCCGGTTACCACATCTGACCCATGTTCATTTTATATCTTCATAGGAGTCGTGATTTTACCGTTTTGGGAAAATTATCTGTAGCACTTCCTTCGTCGGGTGTTTCCAGATGGCGTGTTAAGTTGGGGGGCTGGGGGGCTCCCTGGCGGGGCATCACTTTGGCAAGTTCAGATGCAGCAGGCAGCTGGCGGCTGCCCAGGAGCCTCCAAGTGAGTCGGGGAGGAGGGCTGAGCTCAGGTGGATGGGATGAGGTCTTAAAGACCTAGCCTCTCTCCCTGCCTAAGCGTCTCATCCGCTACTTGACCTTGAGACACAACCTCTTTAGGCCCGAGGGTAAGAGGCAGAGTGGAAGCTGATTTCCTGAGTGGTTGCTTGGGGTGAGGCTGGGGAGGTTGGGGATGATTGATTATCCCTGACAAGAAGCTGGGTCTCGGCAGGGTCATGTAGCCTGCCTAGGGTCACACAGAGTGGACCGGTACCAGAACCAGGCTGGCCTGGCTGGCGGCCCCTCACCCTCGGGGGCCAGAGGTCTGCCCGGATGACCAGCTGCCCAGCTACTGTCCCACGGAGTCCTCCCAACATCTCTGCGGTCCCCATCGTGCAGGCCAGGCCAGGAAACAGAGACCCGGGGGGGATGCCATGATTGGCCCAAGGACACACAGCCAGTGGCCACGGTGGGACTGCACCCTAGGATTTTGTTCATCCCAAGGGCCGAGTCAAAGCAGTCTGGGGGGCCCCTGGGTGGCTCAGCGGTTGAGCATCTGCCTTTGGCTCAGGTTGTGATCCCGGGGTCCTGGGATCGAGTCCTGCATCGTGCACCCCACAGGGAGCCTGCTTCTCCCTCTGCCTGTGTCTCTGCCTCTCTCTCGGTGTCTCTCAGGAATTAAAAAAAAAAAAAAAAAAAAAAAACAAAAAGCGAGTTCTGGAAGGCCTATCTTCTTCCCCAGGAAAAGCGCCCAAGGATTGTCAGGGGCTCGTCTAAACAGAATCCTTAACAAAGAACCTGGAGTCCTGAGGAGGTCTGGGCCCCTCCGTAATGATGGTGCTGGCGGTCATAATAACAACAGCTCCCGTTTTGTGGGCAGGAAGACGCCTGCAGACGTGATCTCATTCCGTCCTCGCTCTTGCCTCCAAGTGACTGACTACCCATCCTCCAGACGAGGGGCCAGGGTGGGCCGCACTACCGGTGGCTTCTGGCTCTGAGTCCCTGTCTGCCACTGCCCTGGCCTTCGGGCTGTGACTGGGCAGGTCACTCACCTCCCCCAGTCGCTTCCTTTTATTAAACAATACGTTGTTGTATATTTGGGGGTTTTGTTTGCTTTAAGATTTTATTTCAGGGGGCAGGGTGGGGAGCAGAGGGAAAGGGATAAGCAGACTCCATGCTGAGCACAGAGCCCCACGCAAGGCTTGATCCCATGACCCTGAGATCATGGCCTGAGCTGAAATCAAGAGTCGGATGATTAACCGACCGAGCCACCCAGGCGCCCCCCAGTCTCTTCTTCCTTCATCTGTTGGATGAAGATAACTCCACTTTCATCATCACATTTAAGGGGATTAAATAGCATGTGACTACATGCAGTGGGGCTCCCTGGATGGGATCCCAAGATGGAAAAAGGACGTTAGTGGAAAAAATGGTGAAATCGAATGAAGTCTGAGTTGAGTGAGTAGCATCTTACCAGCACTGGTTTCCTCCCTTTAGCCAATGTGCCGTGGTTGTGTAAGACATTAACAGAAGGGAAACTGGGAAGGGTGTAAAGAAACTGTGTGATCTTTGAGCATTTCTGTTTATCTGAAACTGTTCCCAGGTTAAAAGTTTCTTCTTAGGGGGCACCTGGGTGGTTCAGATGGTTAGGCGTCTCCCTTTGGCTCAGGTCGTGATGCAGGATCTTGGGATGGAAACCCACATTGGGCTCCCTGCAGGGAACCTGCTTCTCCCTCTGCCTGTGTCTCTGCCTCTTTGTCTCATGAGTAAATAAATAAAATCTTTAAAAAAAAAAAAAAAGAAGAAGAAAAAAAAAAAGAAGGCCGGAGAGGGCTGAGAAAACTCTGGGGCCCGTGAGTCATGGGTCAGGCAGCCTGGGGCTGTGGCATGGCCAGAAGCCAGCTGGAACCTCCCTTGAAAATCTGCACCCCCTCCAATCAGCACCCCCTCCTTGGCAGGGAAGAGCTCTGGGGTAGCCTCACATAGGCCCCGTGTGGAGGAAGCAAACCATAGCTCCACTTGCCTGGAGCTTCCACTTCATTCATTAGTTCATTCATTCATTCATTCATTCATTCATAAAATATTCTTTGAGTCCTCTCTATGTGGGTCCTTACCCTCACAGGGAGGTCAATTTAATGGGGAAGAGAGAGAAGAGAACAGCCCCTGCTGGAGGATGCCGCGGCTGGAGGGCCTAGAGAGGAAGGCCGGAGAAAGAGTAGCGCCCGAGGGGGGGCCCAAGGGATGAGTTGGTGTCAGCCAGCGAAGGCGCTGTGCTGAGGGCATTCCGGGTGCTTGCTCTCTTAGCTAGGCGCAGCTGAATGTTGTTGGGGGTATGAGAGGAGGGAGGAGGAGGTCCCTAGAGGCAGGACCAAATCAGCAAGGGCCTCTCGCACTGGGGGAGAGGGTGGGTTTTTTCCCTTGAAGACAGAGGAACCCCAAGCCCTGGCAGATTCCAGAGCTGATGGGGCCGGTAGGACATGGAGTCCAGCTTCCCATTCTCATTCTCAAAGAAGTGGAGATGGGAGCCCGGAGAGGCTGTAAGACCTCACAAGCCCAGGGCAGAGCCCCAGGTGTCCTGACTTCCAGAACAGGGCTTTTCCCACTGCTCCCACCCCCTCTGTTGTCTCTGCTAAGACCTACTTCTAGGCCCGGGCAGGCACCTGCAAGCATCTCAACACCCCCACACCCAGGTGGAGGACGGCAGGGTGCAGGTGGACCCGGCGGGGAGTGTTTCGAATGTGCTGACCCGGGGCGATGATCCCCTGGGTGGGAGGCGAGCGGGCTTCCGGCAGGGCTGAGAGTTGACTTGCCCCAGATGGGCGAAGTGAGTCACTGGGGCGCCGTGTTCACACTTCCTCCTTCCCCTGGGCTTCGATCCAGCTCCCTGGAGGGAGGCACAGCCCGGATTCCTGGGGCAGCCGGCCTCCTCTCTCCAGGCTGGGGTGTCGCGGCCTGCACCCCGACTGGCACACGCCCGCTCCGAGGCCCTGGTAAGTTTCCATTTGGGCTCCGTGGTCTGACTCAGGCTTGACGCACCACGTGGGATGTCGTTGGCTGCAGGAAGTTGTGACCTTCCCTCTCCTCCGGCCCAGCTCCCTGCCCTGAGCCTCGTCCCCTCCCCCTTCTGGAGGATGATCGGTGGCTGCCAAGAGCCGGTGACTGCCCAGAGGCCAGGTCCCCGGGGACCCTCGGACTGCAGACCAGAGACCTTAAGCGAGGGCTGCCCCCAACCGGAGCCCGCTGCCTGGTGCTCAGGGAGCCAACACCTGAGAGGCAGAAATATCGCTGTCCCCGTGTTACAGAGGCCGCGCGACACTCATGTGGAGTGAATGACGGTGGCACCCGGCAGCACGAAGCGCCACTGGGGCCTGTGTCGTGAATGTAGAGCGAGCCTGCTGGCAAGGCGGCGGGTCCTTCTCGGGCCACGTGCAGCTGCCCGGGGAGGTGGGGGGTGGAGGTGGCTGTCACCAGGGGGGGCAGTGGCCGGCGGGCGCTGGGGTGGCAGAGAGCGAGGGGGGACGGGCTCTGGCATCAGTGGTGGAAACTCTGCAGCCGGTGGGCGCTGGCCCTGGGGCTCCGGTACGGGGGTGACATTGCTCTTAGGACGAGGTTTGCTTCATGTTGAGTCCTCAGCCCGCAGGCTGAGTATTTATGGCAGGAATGAGTTAGCAACTTGGGGCAGGGTGACTTAAAGATTATTTTACCTTCTTCCTTCTACCGTTTTTTTTTTTTAAGAATAGCTTTTTTAAAAAATATTTTATTTATTTATTCGTGAGAGACAGAGAGAGAGAGACAGGGGAGGGGCAGAGACACAGGCAGAGGGAGAAGCTCCCCTACAGGGAGCCTGACGTGGGACTCGATCCCAGGACTCCAGGATCACACCCTGGGCCAAAGGCAGGTGCTAAACCACTGAGCCACCCAGGGATCCCCATTTTTTTAAAAGATTTTATTTATTCATTCATGAGAAAGAAAGAGACACAGGGAGAGGGAGAAACAGGCTCCATGCAGGGAGCCCGACATAGGACTCGATCCCAGGTCTCCAGGATCATGCCCTGGGCTGAAGGCGGCACTAAACCGCTGAGCCACGGGGGCTGCCCAAGAATAGCTTTACTGACCAAACATAAAATTCACCCTTTCATTCCCCCCCCCAAAAATTCACCCTTTTAAAGGGTTTTTTTCACAAGTAGTTTTTGGTTTATTCACAGAGTTGTACAGCTATGACCAGTGTCTAATTTCAGAACATCTTAATCACCCCAAAAGGAAACCCAACACCCTCCCTCAAAAGGAAACCCCACACCCCCGAGTAGTCACTTCCCATTTCCCCCACCCACCAGCCCCTGGCAACCACTAATCTACTTTCTGTTTCACTGGGTTTGCCTTAATCTGGTCATTTCTATAAGTGGAATCATACGTGGTCTTTTAGGACTGGCCTCTTACACTCAGCATGTGTCAAGGCACACACATGTGGTAGCGTATATCAGTGCTTTGTCCTTTTGTATTGTCGAATATTCCATTGTATGAATACAACATTTTGTTTCTTCATTCATCAGCTGGTGGGCGCTTGGGTTATTTCCATTTTTGGCTATTACAAATAGTGCTGCTGCGGACATTCATGTACAGGTATTTCGTGTGACCTGTTTTCCTTTCTCTTGGATAGATACCTTAGAACAGAGTTGTTGGGGAAATTTTTATGTCATTTGAATTCTTTCCAGTAGGCACATACTTCGTTTATAATAAACCAATATTTTAAAAATATTTTTTTCTGGGGATCCCTGGATGGCGCAGCGGTTTAGCACCTGCCTTTGGCCCAGGGCGCGATCCTGGAGACCCAGGATCGAATCCCACGTCGGGCTCCCGGTGCATGGAGCCTGCTTCTCCCTCTGCCTGTGTCTCTGCCTCTCTCTCTCTCTCTCTCTGTGTGTGTGTGTGTGACTATCATAAATAAATAAAAATTTTTAAAAAATAATAATAATTTTTTCTGAAAAGATGAGCTGAATCTATAGAAAAGAGGTAGTGGACCAAACTTTGAAACAGGGAATGATGGGCTGGGAGTCAGAACCAAGGCCACCAGTACGTGGGCAGGAAACTAGGCAAATTATCACCCTTCTCAGGGCCTCACTGGTGATGTGGGGGAGGGGCAAGGGTGGGCAGGGCAGCAGCTAAGCTGGATTGAAGACATCTCTGGCCTTTCCCAGCCCTGACAGCTCAAGATCCTAAGGCAGCCTAGGTTTCCACACCTGGTTCAAAAAACACACCAGGGAGGGGGATCACTGGGGTGCTCAGTGGTTTAGCACCCGCCTTCGGCCCAGGGCGTGATCCTGGAGTCCCAGGATCATATTCCCGAATCAGGCTCCCTGAATGAAGCCTGCTTTCTCCCTCTGCCTGTGTCTCTGCCTCTCTCTGTGTCTCTCATGAATAAATAAATAAAATCTTAAAAAAAAAAAAAGAAAAGAAAAACACACGAGGGAAATGATCTAGTCTTGTGAGTTCTCTCCCTAAAAGGATGAGTATCCTAAAATTGATAGTTTAGACAAGACCAGACTCAACCCAGAAGAATGTTTTAGGTCACACCCTCTCCAATCTCTGAGAGGTGAGCAGAGAGCTAACTCTATCTGCCTCTTAATCTTCCACTTAATTTTTTTTAAAAAGATTTTTATTCATTCATTGACAGAGAGAGAGAGTACAAGCAAGGGGAGCAGCAGGGAGAGGGAGAAGCAGACTCCCCACTGAGCAGGGAGCCCCATGCAGGGCTCGATCCCAGGACCCTGAGATCATGACCTGAATCAAAGCAGATGCTTTACTGACCGAGCCATCCAGGTGCCCCAATCTTCCACTTCTCAAAGTTTCTCAGACTAAAATGTGCCTACAAAATCCTGGAGATCTTGTTAATACGCAAATGTTGAACCAATGAGTCTGAAGTGGAAGAGTCTGCTTCTCCCTCTGCCTGTGTCTCTGCTTCTCTCTCTATGACTCTAATGAATAAATAAATAAAATCTTTTAAAAATAAATAAATTCGGGGATCCCTGGGTGGCTCAGCGGTTTCGCACCTGCCTTTGGCCCAGGTCGCAATCCTGGGGTCCCGGGATCGAGTCCCACGTCGGGCTCCCGGCATGGAGCCTGCTTCTCCCTCGCCTGTGTCTCTGCCTCTCTCTCTCTCTCTCAATGTCTATCATAAATAAAAATAAATAAATAAATAAATAAATAAATAAATAAATAAATAAAGTTCATCACCCAAAAGTAAGTGTTTTTAAAAGAATAATCATACAGGGGGCACCTGGTTGGCTCAGCCCGTGGAGTATGGGACTCTTAATCTTGGAGTTGTGGGTTCAAGGCCGATGTTGGGTGTAGAGATTGCATAAAAATAAAAAAAAATCTTGGGGCACCTGGGGGCCTCATTTGATTAAGCATATGTCTTTTGGTTTCAGCTCAGGTCATGATCTCAAGGTCATGGAATTGAGCCCCACTTTGGGCTCTGCTGAACTTGGAGCCTTCTTGAGATTCTCTTGCTCTTCCTCTCCCTCTCCCTCTGCCTTCCCCACATGCCCCTGCACTGGTCCTCTCTCTAAAACAAAACAAACAAAAAACTTAAAAAAACATCATCCAGACTCCTATTATGTATATACAGATGGACAGATATATAAGGACATTTATTTCAGCATTATTTATCATAGCAAAAAATTAGAGATTATAATTTTCCTACTTTAAAATATATATTGTTTTGATTTTTCACAATGAACATTGCAATGGACTAAATGCTCATGACCCCCCCTCCACCCCACCAAATGTATGTGTTGAAATCCCAACCCCAACGTGATGCCGTGTGGACATGGGGCATTTTAGAGGTGATCAGATCACAAAGGCAGAGACCTCACGATGGGATGGTGCCCGTTTAAGAAGAGGCTCCAGAGAGATTCCTCACCCCTTCTTCCATGTGAGGATATAGCAAAAAAAATACTTGTCTAGGGATCCCTGGGTGGCTCGGCGGTTTGGCGCCTGCCTTTGGCCCAGGGCGCGATCCTGGAGACCCGGGATCGAGTCCCACGTCGGGCTCCTGGCATGGAGCCTGCTTCTCCCTCCTCCTGTGTCTCTGCCTCTCTCTCTCTCTCTCTCTCTCTCTCTCTCTCTCTCTCATAAATAAATAAATAAATAAATAAATAAATAAATAAATAAATAAATCTTTTAAAAAAAAGTCTATGAACTAGGAAGCAGGTCCTCAGCAGACACCAAATCTGCTGGTGCCTTGATCTTAGACTACCCAGTGTCCAGAACCATAGAAAATAAATTTCTGTTGCTTATAAGCGATCCAGTCTATGGTATTTTGTTACAGCAACCTGGACAGATTCAGACAAACATGTATTCGTAGAAACTGAAAATAGAAAACAAATAAGAGGGCGATGTGTGGGCTAGCTGGCTTGTAACAGAGCAGCCAGCCACAGGCCCCCTCTGGCCCACGGGCCAGGTGCCACTGCACCTGGCCAAGCCTATTTCGTATTTTCTTCTCCCACACCCACAGTGGAAACAGTGTCTGACACCAGGGACTAGTGGTGGAAAATAGGTAATCTGCTTCAGAAACCAAATGCCTCCGACTCTATACTGTCTCCTTAGGAACAAGTGAGAAGCCCCGCCGATACCAGGGGCTTGTTCCCGAGATCAGCCTGTCACCTCCCAACTTCTAGGCTTGTCTCTGGGAAGCTGGGGTCTCTCTCCGTGGCTCCGACTTTGTGGGCTCCCACTCTGTCCTGGCTGTACACTCAGGACAGAGTAAACAAAACCCCTGCAGGGGGACAGCTGGGTATGTTCTCTGAGCATTCTGGGGAAAGAAGTCCCCAGTCTAGCTGTGTCTGTTGGGTGATGTACCTGCCTCTTTATCCCACACAGGCTACAGGGCACAGTGGTGACCTTCTCTTTGATAATGATCTCCCCCAACAAATATTAATGCAGCTGTGGGCAGAACATTAAGACTTCCTCCTGCCTGCAGGGAGTTGACAATGTACAATTACAAGTCCAGAAAGCACAAGTACCTCCAAGTTAGGGTCCCGTAGAGACTAAGAGGACTCTGGAATGCTTCCATTCAGGGGTAGGGGTGAGGGGTGCTCCCAATACGTTACCAAATGAAGAAATGCTTTACCAAAATTACAGTACATTTTAAATGTTTACATTAAACAAATTGACCCTTTTAAGACACACACCAGTCACGATGCGATTATGCTAGTTGGACAGTGATGGGAATTATAAAAATATTCGTGCACAGCAGATCGCAGGCTGTGTGGTAAGCAGACACAAATTTAGGGTTGGCTGGTGGGTGTCTTCTCTCACTCCGACCCGGGACTGCGAGCCACAGTGTGCGATGGTTGGGGCCCAATCCTGTCTGCTCGTTCTCTCTCACACCACACACCTATTTTGTTTTCTCCTCCACATTTATCTCTGCCAGAAATCGTCTTGTCTCTTTATTGGCCGACTGTCCCCTTTAGAATTTAAGTGCCACGAGATGGGAGCCTCCTCCGTCCATGTCACTGCTTTCTGGCACATGGTAGGTGCTCCATACATTCTGGTTCAATGAGTAGACACAGGATATCCTCGTGGATGTGACAGCAGGTGCATACGCATATACAATGGGATTTCGTGATAAGAAATAGTGCATGATGGTTCCCAGAGAAGCAGCTTGTATGAAGGAAGTGCAGAGCCCTGCTCCAGGGCTCGGGTCCTCGCTCAGCTGCTATCTGCCAAGTAACCTTAGGCCAAATGCAACTCTTTCCCAAGGCTCAGTTTCCCTATTGGTAACATGGGGGGAGAGACAGATTGGCAAATCTCTGGGGTCTCCCTGACCCTGGCATCCTATGGATTCACAGAGGTGATACGTGGGCTGGATTTTCAGAGATGAGTGTGTGGGGAGGAAAGGGGAAGGCGTTCTCCATCTCCAACTGCTCTTCTCTCTGAAGCATGGCATTATGAGGGGAAAATCTATTTAAGAGATCATTGCTAGGTGAAAAAAAAAGGTTCAGAAGGGTTTATCTAGAACAATCTCATTTTAGCAAAAATCCATAATCATACTACTACCTATAGAAAAGGTTGAAAAGTACACAGCACACTGTTGTGTCCCATCCCAGAGGGACATTTTAGGGAGCTGTCCCTTCTCGTGCTTTGGACTTATATAGCACTCAAATTGTATGTTGAATGCATTTGATTTGTAACCAGTTTTTTAATAAAGTTAAAACATTAACCTCTTTACATTGAATTGATTTTTTTAAAATATTTATTTATTTATTTATTTATTTATTTATTTATTTTAGAAAGAGAGAGCGAGTGAGTGCAGAGAGAAAGAGTGAGCGCCAGGATGGGAGGGGCAGATAAATACATATATCCTTAATCAATATATTTGTGAAAATTCATCAAGCTGTATACCTATGATTTTTGTACTTTTCTATACGTGTATCTGTATATTTAAAAATCAGTAAAGAAAAAAATAAAATAAAAAATAAAAATCAGTAAAGAGTTAACAAAAAAGAGTACAGGTGCTCAAGCAGTTCCATCCTAAAACCAAGGTAGGAAGGACCCCTGCCCTGGGTTCTACTTTAAAAGACCCTGCTCAGTAGCAAGTCCACACAGCCAGAGGGATATGCCCCCCACCCACCTGCAAAGCCTATAGCCTCATTCCTTCGCCTTGCTCCAGGTACCCAAATTGTTGTTGTTGTTGTTTTTAAGATTTTATTTATTTATTTGAGGCAGAGCATGTGAGAGTGTGATCACAAGTGAGGAGAGCAGTGCCAAGGGAGAGGGAGAAGTAGGCCCCTCCCTGAGCGGAGAGCCCGATGTGGGCCTCTATCCCAGGACCCTGAGATCACGACCTGAGCTGAAGGCAGATGCTCAACCAACTGGAACACCCACACACTGGTACTCTTGTTCTAGACCTTGCAAATGTTTGAGGTGAGCCTGTATCTAGGGCCTACTCCCAGAAGGGATGGGATACTAGGGTTTTTTAAAAGCTCCTCAGCTGATTCTTATGTGCAGCCAGAGTTGAGATGCTCTGTTTTAAGATAGACTTTGATTAGTTTTAATGGAGCTAATGTATTCTTTCCTTTATGGTCTGTGTCTTGTTGTATGTTTATTTGTTTAATCTTTAGAAACCTATCATTATGAGGCACCTGGGTGGCTCAGTTGGCTAAGCATCTGCCTGAATCTCGGATCATGATCCTGGGATCCTGGGATGGAGCCCTTTATTGGGCTCCCCACTCAGCAGGAGTCTTTTTCTCCCTCTGCCCCTCCCCCAGCTCGTGCTCACTCTCTCTCATAAATAAATAAAATCTTAAAAAAAAAAAAAGAAACCCTTCTTTTTACCCTGAGCTCATAACAATCATCCTATATTTTTCTGAAAGTTTTAAAAGTTTTGCTTTCGTACTTAATATCTGGATTGATTTTTGTATTCCTGTAGTGAGATAAGCTCCATTGTGTTTCTTTCCAAACGGGCTACAGATGATCCCAGCACCATTCACTCGCCAGTCTGTCTTTGTGCAGGTTGGTGCTGCCACCCATTCAGGTTGTGGGTCTGCCCTGGGACTCTTCCCTGATCTTACTGGTAGGCTTCCTTTTTTGCAATTAATATTTATGACTCTTGTGATTTGTTTAATTTTTCCATGGGGGAAAAAAAACAACCTAGTACTCTTAGGAAAGACTCTGAAACTCATTCACCCAGATCCATGATTGCTAATGGTGTTAAAATGACACCACTCCCAACATATTTCTGAATTTAACAGGGATCACACTTCAAGCAAAAGGAGAGAAGCTCTAGCAGTGACATTTCAGCTGAGCTAGCTGTTGAGTGGGGTGCGATGGGGGAGGCAGCCAGTAGCAGTGTCCAGGAGCCCCTGAAGTCATCCCTCCTGGGAAAGCAGCCCCTGTTGGACACCTAGGCCAATCCTAGCACACAGGTAAGCATTTCACAGAAATGGGGCAGGGGGAATTTGAGGAATTTGCTTACTTCTCAAGTAGACAGAGGGGGAGATTGGAGACAGGAAGACTAGAGAAGTATTTGGCTGGCCCCTGCCATTTATCTGGGATTTCTGGTATTGGAGGAATCTGCATCCATACCTAGTCGCTGACCCTGATCCTTTCTCCAGGGCCAAATGCAGCCTTTGTAAGACAGAATGAACTCTATTTATTTTTTTTAATTAATTCATTTATTTATGATAGACATAGAGAGAGAGAGAGAGGCAGAGACACAGGAGGAGGGAGAAGCAGGCTCCATGCTGGGAGCCGGACGTGGGACTCGATCCCGGGACTCCAGGATCGCGCCCTGGGCCAAAGGCAGGCGCTAAACCGCTGAGCCACCCAGGGATCCCCACTCTATTTAAAGTGTCACTGGGGGGACACCTGGGTGGCTCAGTGGTTTAGCACCTGCCACTGACCCAGGGCATGGTCCTAGAGTCCTGGGATTGAGTCTTTTTTTTTTTTTTAAGATTTTATTTATTCATTCATGAGAGACAGAGAGAGGCAGTGACACAGGCAGAGGGAGAAGCAGGGTCCCTGTGGGAATCCTGATATAAGACTCAATCCCAGGGGGGTTGTCTCTACCTCTCTGTGTGTCTCTCATGAATAAATAAATAAAATATTTAAAATAAATAAAGTGTCAGTGGTTTTTTTTGTTTTGTTTTGTTTTTTAGATGAATGACTGTCTACCTTAGTGAAAACAAAGCACTAGACTTCTTAGACCTTAAAGACTAGGGTTTGAGCACCGGCTCTGCCATCCTCAGAACTGAATTCAGATCTCAGTTTCCTCTTTTATAAAGTTAGGGTAATGCTGCCCCAATCCAAAAGTTCTATTGAGGGGCACCTGGCTGGCTTCATTAGAAAAACTATGTGACTCTTGATCTGGGGGTCGTGAGTTCGAGCCCCACTTTGGTTGTAGAGATAACTTAAATAAATAAAACTTTTAAAACTTAAAAAAAAATTTTTTCTAATGAGCTGAAGTCTTGGAAAGGGCTTGGTAAGCTGCACAGCTCCTGACAAGTGCTAGCTGTATGGATAAGATGCTCATCCAGCCCCTTGTTGAAAGTCATCCGGAACAATTACACTCAGAGCCTCTCCTAAGGGAGAAAGAAAGAGGTATTTGAGTTGATGTTTTGTAATTCACTTACCCTAAATAACACTGGGCAAGAGCTGAATCACAGCACATGAATTATAGCCTGGACATAAGATTGTTGGAAACATTCCCCAACATTTTTAGCCAAAACATTGTTCATTCCTCAATGTTCTCTCTCTTCTGCATCCCACACCCAGCCAAGGACTGACTCAGCCTTAAGGGAGAAGTAGCTTGAATTCAACAACACTGTATTTAACATCTCTTTTTTTTTTTTTAACATCTCTTTTTTAAAAGTATATTTATTTATTTTAAGTGGCCTCCACACTCAATGTGGGGCTTGAACTCACAACCCTGAGATCAAGAGTTGCAGGCTCTTCTGACAGAACCCCCCAGGTGCTCCGTATTTAACACCTTCCTATATTCCTACACTGAGCCAGACATCTTCAGGTAAGGAGGGCCCCAGCACCAGAGGTCCTCAAGAGTCCAAAGCAGAAGTTGTCAGAGATGTCATAAAGTGACACAGGCGTTAGTGAGAGGATGTACTAAGGGATAAACATTACAATTCCTTCCAGCTCTAAAGTTGTACGTGGAAAAGCTCCCACCCTCTAGAATCAGACAACCTAATTAGGGAGATAAGGCACGAACCACATGAGTATGTGTAGAAAAAGGCTAAAATGAGTACATTGAAGAAATGGCTCTAAGAGCTCAGAGACCAGTAGAGCCTGGGGAGGGATGCATTCCTGGAGGTGAATCTTGACTCACAGGCGTAGGGCTGGGAAGGGAGAAAGGGAGGAGAAAAGACAAGTGTGGGAAGAGGCAGCGGACAATATTAGCGAAGACTGGAATCCAATCCAACAACCACATACAAACCAAGTACATCTCCGAGGCAGATACAAACAAATAGGAATTTTAGTCCCGAAGAAATTCTGAAATACCTCTTGGTGTCAGTCACATGACTTCTTCAAGCTGAAACCTGTTGGTTCTGTGGCAACAGGGTAGGTGGTTCTTTGTTTGGGGCAGCCATCCACTGGAATAAGGTGGAAACCTGACCCAAGGATGGCCCATTAGCATCGTGATGAGAGCAGGCTTCTGGACTCATTCTTGCATTTGCCCCTCCATCAACGTTTTTGCAATCCATTACCCACGTGATAGCCACTTCCATTTTGGAGCACCTGGCAGACTCAGTAGAGCATGCAACGCCTGATCTCAGAGTGGAGAGTTCAAGCCCCACCCGAACTGGGGTAGAGTTTACTTAAAAATAATAATAATAAAGGGACACCTGGGTGGCTCAGCAATGGAGACCCGCATTGAATTCCCTGTGGGGAGCCTGCTTCTCCCTTTGTCTATGTCTCTGCCCCTCTCCCTGTGCCTCCCATGAATGAATGGATAAATAAAATCTTAAAATACAATAATAAAAAAATGTTATAAAGGTTGCAGGTTGAAATAAGTATAAGGAAGAAAGAGAAAGGAAGAGAAAGGTGTTCTTGATAGTCAAAAAGGCCTAAGGAGGAGCACCTGGGTGGCCCGGTGGTTGGGCCTCTGCCTTTGGCTCGGGGCATGATCCTGGAGTCCTGGGATCAAGTCCCCCATCTGGCTCCCTGCATACAGCCTGCTTCTCCCTCTGCCTGTGTCTCTGCTTCTCTCTGTGTGTCTCTCATGAATAAATAGACAACAACAACAAAAAAGGCCTAAGGAAATGCTACTTGAGATCTACCTGATGTGGAGAGACTTCCACGTGCAGATCTCAAGAAAAAGCAATAGAGGCGGAGGAAACAGCAGAGATAAAGTCTGGAGCCAGGAAAAAGCATCGCATATCTGAATGACCATTGCAAGGATTGGTGGCCTTTTTTTTTTTTTTTTTTTTAACTGGATGAAACATGTGAGTTTAACCCAGCAAGGCACTCCCTTGGAGCTGGCTATAGGATAGGCATGGCTTAATAAATCAGCCTCCATGACTTGGGACAACCCAAGTTGGAAGGCTTGGGCCAGCTGTCACTAAAGGGTGGGTCCTTGACCTGTAACTGACAATCAGTGTGCACAGATTTTAGGGCAGCAGCATTGCAGCTGAGGGGAGGGAGGAGTACAGCTTGCTAGTCAGTGGGAGGTGGCTAATCCAACCGGGCAAATTCTCCTTATGTGCTGGATGTTGCTGCAGCCTTATAGAGCTCATGAGCACTCACACACATTCTCAGCTCTGCAATGCATGCAGGGGCATCTTCATCCTCATATTGGAGCCTTGGAAGATTACCTGCCTGTGACACTGTAAGCTACAAGCTAGGCCGAGACCCAGTCTTCCTGACCACTGATGGAGCGCTCGTTCCTTAAGACTGCCACACGGACCCTGAGAACTCTGAAGGGATGGGATGCCTGGGTGGCTCACTGGTTGAGCGCCTGCCTTAGGCTCAGGGCTTGATCCCAGGGTCCTAGGATCAACTCCCACAGTGGGCTCCCTATAGGGAGACTGCTTCTCCCTCTGCCTATGTCTCTGCCTCTCACTCTGGGTCTCTCATGACTAAATAAATAAAATCTTCTTAAAAAAAAAAAAGAACTCTGAAAGGCTGACGAGTGGGGAGATGCCCAATCCTTCCTTTTCTCAGCCCGTCTTTGCATCTTTAATTATAAATATGCCACTTTCCATTTCCAGACACAATTTCTGGAGCCTCTATTCCTCTCCAAATCCATGTTCAACTTTCTATCACATCCTCATTAATATTTACTGATAAGGTAAATGTATTATTTCGAGTGGAAGAATATTGCATTTGCAAAAGGGATAAATCTCAAATCAATGACACAAGCAATTTTGGGGAGCAGCAGCGTCCAATAGAAATATGTGAGCCATACATGTAATTTAAAATCCTCTAGTAGTCACATTCAAAACAAAAAGGGACAGGGTTGGGGCACCTGGTTAGCTCAGTTGGTTAAGCATCTGACTCTTGGTTTGGCTCCTGTCATGACCTCAGAGTCATGAGATTGAACACAGTATCCAGCTCTGCGCTCAGCACAGAATCTGCTTGAGATTCTCTCCTTCTGCCCCTCTCCCATACCAGAGCACGCACATTCGCTCTCTCTCTCAAAATAAATAAATCTTTTTTTTTTTTTTAAAGGGGACTGGAGATCTCTGGGTGGCTCAGTGGGTTTGCGCCTGCCTTTGGCCCAGGGCGTGATCCTGGAGTCCCGGGATCAAATCCCATGTCAGGCTCCCTGCTTCTCCCTCTGCCTGTGTCTCTGCCTCTCTCTGTCTCTCTATGTGTCTCTCATGAATAAATAAATAACATCTTTAAAAAAAGGGGGGGGACAGGGTTAATTTTAATTTTAATATATTTAATTTAGTATATAAAAATATTGTTTAAAACGTAATATAGTGCTCACCAGCAGCACATATACTAAAACATAATTAATATAAAATATTAAGGATATAGCTTAAATTCTTTTTTTCTAGTATTAAGTCTTCAAAACCTGGTGAGCATTTTATACTGGCAGTACATTTTAGTCTGGACTAGCCATATTCCAAATGGGCAATACCACCTGTGGCTAGTGGCTACTGTACCAGACACTGCAGCTCTCAGAGTAGAATTGCTAGTATTCAGAGGTGCCTGGATGGCTCAGGCAGTGGAGCACGAGACTCTTGATCTTGGGGTTGTAGGTTCAAGCCCCCACATTGGGTGTAGAGATTACTTAAAAAAAAAAAAAAACAGAATTGCTAGTGTCTGAAGCTGGCCAGTATGAATTTGGCAGACATCTTTTTTCTTCTCTTTAGAATGAGAGCACTCAATGTAGGGGAGGGGCAGAGCGAGAGGAGAATCTTAAGCAGGCTCTGTGCTGAGTGAGGATCCTGATGCGGTGCTCTATCTCACGACCCTGAGATCATGACCTGAGCCAAAATCAAGAGTCCTACACTCAACGGACTGAGCCACCCAGGTGCCCCAGCAGGCATCTTTTTTTTTGGGGGGGGGGCAATGTGTCTTCTAAGGTCCCTCCTGTCACACTAGAAGAGCATGTATCCCCCAAGAAATAGAAATGAAAAGGAACTATAGTTAACTTGACTTTCAAAGCTGTGGAAAATTAAACTAGAAGGGCTCTCTGAGATTCTCTGGTCCAGAGGTCAGCAAACTTCAGCCCCTGGACCATATCTGCCTCCCTGCTTGTTTTATTCTACAGCCTGGGGCATTCTACAATGGCTTTTACATATTTAATGGTTAAAAAGTAATTGAAGGAAGAATAATGCTTCCCAACATGGGAATACTACATGAAATTCAAAATTCAGTGTCCATAATAAAGTTTAATTGGAACATCTTCACACTCATTTGCTTACATTTTGTCTGTGGCTGTTTTTGAGTACAATGGCAGAGTGGAGTAGCCACCACAGAGACAATATGGCCCATCAAGCCCAACATGGTAACGGTCTGGACTTTTTTTTAAAGATTTTATTTATTCATTCATGAGAGATACACAGAGAGAGGAAGAGATACAGGCAGAGGGAGAAGCAGGCTCCATGCACCGGGAGCCCGATGCGGGACTTGATCCTGGGTCTCCAGGATCACACCCTGGGTTGAAGGTGGCACTAAACCCTAAGCCACCCGGGCTGCCCACGGTTTGGCCTTTTACAGAAGTTGGCTGAGCCCTGGACTAGATCAGCAGCTCCCATTCTTTTTTATTTTCTTTTTATGATTTTATTTATTTATTTGACAAAGAGAGAACAAGGAGGAGGAGTGGCAGGCTTCCTGGGGAGCCTGATGTGGGATTCGATCCCAGGACCCTGGGATCATGACTTGAGCCAAAGGCAGACACTTAACTGACTGAACCACCCAGGTGCCCCAGCAGCTCCCATTCTGTTGTTGAGGAATTGAGGCACGGAGAGAAAATGACTAGCCGGGATCACACAGTCTGCCAATGGCCAAATGAGCACCCTCGGTTCCCTGTTAGGGCTCTTTTCACCACACTACCACATCAGCACATCAGAAGCATCTCGATTTATCATGACAATGACCAATTGGTCCTTGGTCCTTTTGTCTGTTTTCTCTCAGCTCTTTCCCACACTCAGGCCTGATCTGGGCATTAGAATGAGCCGGCTGCCTCTGTAACCTCAAGAGGGCAGCCCTAGCTAAGGTGTCTCCAAAGTGTACTGTCTTATCCAAGAGAACCAAAATCAAATCAATATATGGTCCTGTCCCCCCCAAAAAAAGAAGAAAGAGAGAGAGAGAGAGAGAGAGAGAGAGAGAGAAGAAAGAAAGAAGAAAGAAAGAAAGAAAGAAAGAAAGAAAGAAAGAAAGAAAGAAAGAAAGAAAGAAAGAGAAAGAGAGAATGAAGTGGATCAGAAGGGCCTGAATTGGTTTTGATGATGATATGCATACATATGAGTGTAAATGTAAGACATTCATTTTATTTTAAACCAATTGCCCAAGGTGAATTCAAGTACACACACACAAAAAAACATCCCCACATCTAGCTAGAAAAGAAGACACAGAACCCAAATCAGCAGCAAAAGAGAGGTATTTCTCTCTTTAAACACACATTAAACACACACCCCTTTCTATTGGGGGAACATGGAGAAGACATTAGTTCCCCTTACAGCCCTAGGGACAGTTTAAATATGTGACTGGAGCTGTGCTCATGACCCAGATTTGTCCTTGTTCTGAGTGGGCTGAAGAAGAGGCTCCATCTCTTCATTTGGGAAAGGAATGGGGCTATGGGGCTGGCAGCCTAGTATCACTGAGGTATTTATGAAGTATAATTAATGTTTGCAGCGGGTTTGGGGATCCTCCAGATTAAAAGGTGCCCCGTGCAAGGTGCAAGATGGATGGGTGTTACTTCAAGGTACATTCTGTGGGTGTCACCACTGTTGTTGTTTACCAAGGCAGTAGGGGACAAAAGTAGGTTAAGACCATGTGGCACAATCCTTCGACGTGACCCAGAACAGGAAACGTGTATAGGGAAACTATCGCATCAGATGGTATAGAGCAATTTCACAGAGAATGCACAAATCCCCAGAGGCAGAATGGTTGGCTTCATGACACCTAATCATGCCTAGAAGGAATCCATTGGGGCTAATTAGAAAAACACATATGGCACTTCCAGCTTTACAAGGAAGCGGGCTGAGTTGCATTACTCAGCACACATCTTTCCTCAGCTTGAGCTTGACTTCTGAGATCTTCTGAGAACGGACTATTTTTTCTAGGTAATACTAAAAGGCCTGGTGCTGGGTAACAGCAGGAACTAAGCTGGAAGTCTAATTAAGCATCCCCGTATTACAACACTTAAAAACACTTATGGGAATCCCAGTGAGTTCCTAATGTTTAATTCCTAGGTTTAATCCTAAATTGCTCCACTGAATCCTCTTGTATGACCTTGGCTAATTATGTAATATCTAATCACCAGTGATAATGAAAAATTGAAAATGATGGCATGAGTTGATTTACTTCTCCTTGCAGATATTCCATCAGAACCAAAGATTAGGGAATAAAACCTTAGCATGGGGCACCTGGCTGGCTCAGTCAATAGAGCATGTGGCCCTTGATCTCGGGGTCAGAGTTTGAGCCCCACGTTGCGGGTAGAGTTTACTTGAGAAAAAAAAACACCTTAGCATATAGGAAATTGCTTTCAAACTCCACCAATTAAGTATATTACTTACTTTAGTCCCTGGAATGGTAAGAAAATGGAAATGCACTGACTGGGATTTTTTTTTTCTTTTTCTTATCAGTTAGAACTTTGGTCTAGATCAGTCCTATAATACATAGGAAAATCATATAGATTTATCATGAAAATAAATAGTCTGTTAAGTGTCTGACTCTCGATTTCAGCTCAGGTCACGCATGGTTTTAGGGGCATGAGATTGAGCCCTGCATCAGGCCCCATGCTCAGTGCAAGTCTGTGAGATTCTCTCCCTCTCCCTTTGCCCCACCCCCTGCCAGTGCACTCATGCTCGCTCTCTCTCTCAAATAAATAAATAAAATCTTAAAGAAAAGAAATTCTCACAGGGAGCCTGGGTCACTCAGTCAGTTAAGCCTGTTTGCCTTCAGTTCAGGTCATGACCTCAGGGTCCTGGGATTGAGTCCCACATTGAGCTCTCTGCTCAATGGGGAGTCTGCTTCTCACCCTCTTCCCCCCACCCCCCCACCCCCGCCGCTCATGATCTGTCTCAAATAAATAAATGGGATCTTAAAAAAAAAGATTCTCAGCAGAAACATCAATATGCTTGAAGCTTTATTGTTACCCAGAAAAGTAAATCCACATCTCCAATACAGTATTTGCTCTGGAAATTACAATCTACCAAAAAACAAAGCAAAACAAAGAGAGAAAGAAAAGGACATATAATACTTATGTGCTCAGAATTACAAATGTAACTTGAGGGGTGCCTGGCTGGTTCAGTCAGAAGAGCACGCAACTCTTGAACTCCGGGTTGTGAGTTTGAGCCTCATGTGAGATGTAGTGATCCTGGACAACAAACTTAAAAGGATGTAACTTGAAACATTTATTTATGCTATTCACATAAAGCTAGCTGACTTAGATGGTTTTGGTTTGTTAGCCTTTTTATACTTTGTCAGTTCTGTGATGTTACACGAGTTAAAAGGCCAAACCCCATTTTGTGTAACGTTGTAGTCCACCTTGAATTTCAAGCCAGCTGATAAACTCTTTAAGTTTTGATAGATCCCTCTGAGGAAAGAAAAAAAAAAAAAAGTCCAAGCAACAATGACCATGTTTTCACATTTATATATTTCTCATTTAAGGAGTCAAAAAATTCAGTGGACTTTATTCTAACTCTTCTAAACACAAACACCTTCGATCTGAATAGCATTTCTTGGATGATAAAGCACTTTTACTCCATTCTCTCGTTTTATTGGATCTTTGAAACAACCCCGTGGGATAGATGTGGCATATGTAGTATAGAGGTTTAATAGATAGTTCCTAAAATTAATTCAGTGAATATTTATTGAACAACTACTGCTTGCCAGGCATTATTTTAGAAAATGATCATTTGGTAGCAAATATACCACACAGAGATCCTACCAAAAAAGTTTACGAGACATGCCCAAGAACATAGGAAGTAAGTCGAAACCTCTTGACTGCTGTATGGTGTCATCATTCTCTTATTAAGTTGGAACAATTTCTATTTATCATCTATCTATTTATTATTATTTTTAAGATTTTATTTATTTATTCATGAGAGACACACAGAGAGAGAAAGAGACAGAGACAGAGATGCAGGCAGAGGGAGAAGCAGGCTCCATGCAGGGAACTCAACGTGGGACTCGATCCCTGGTCTCCAGGATTAGGCCCTGGGTCGAAGGCAGGCACTAAACCACTGAGCCACCCGGACTGCCCCTCCATTTATTATTTTTGGACAGAAAGTAGGATTTATTGATGGGTATGAATAAGGAGAGAGCAGTATCAAAGTTCTCACAAGTGCAGGGCATGACATTTGTTCAGAGGGTCACCATTAGTGATGTATTTGACCCCATGGTCACCGGGCATATGCTTTTCAGCCACCATGTCTTTAATTCTGTTCACATTAAACCCAGTAAAACCCCACTTCTTGAAGATGTGGATCTTCCTGCAACCAGGGATTTTGAACTTGGCCCTGCTTAGAGCCTCAATCACATGTTCCTTGGTAGCTCAATCACATGTTCTGCAGCTTGGTACCGATGGACATAGTGACCTGGCCAATGTGGACTCTGGTCACTGTGCCCTGAGACTTTCTAAATGCACCTGTATACCTATCTGGAGCCTAGATTGGGGACAGCACGAGGTCAGACATGAACGTTCACTGTCTCCAAGGTCCCTGAAGGCAACCCCTTCAAGCAACAAGTTGCATACACTACCAAGGAGGGTACTGTTTGCAGCCATTGCACGCCAGCCCCCAGGGGTGTGCCCCAAACAGAACATTTGGCTTAATTGGCTGGAGATAGATGAACCATTTTATACTCCTTCCCAAAGCCAATTCCATCCTGTATGCAGTCCTTCTCCCCTACTTAAGAACATGGATCCAGTCAAACTCTCCTGCCCACATCGATTATCTATTATATAAGCAGGGTTACAAAAAAGTATCATAGGGGTGCCTGGGTGGCTCAGTTGGTTAAGTGTCCAACTCTTGGTTTCGGCTCAGGTCATGATCTCAGAGTTGTGAAATCAAGCCCTGTGTGTGCGGCTCTTCACTGAGCACAGTGTCTGTTTGTCCCTGCCCCTCCCTCCACTCTCTTGGTCTCTCTCAAATAAATAAAAAATCTTAAAAAAAAAGTATTATAATTTCTTCCACCTCGAAACAAGCCAACTTCTCTAGATCTCATATACTCCAGCTGCTCATCTTTTACCAGCTACCTCTCCATTTTCCTGCTTTCCTTGTGCAGCCAACTCTTTCCATTCTCTATTTAAAAGTCAATTAAGGGACGCCTGGATGGCTCAGCGGTTGAGTGTCTTCCTTTGGCTCAGGGCATGATCCTGGAATCCCATGATCGAGTCCCACTTCGGGCTCCCTGCATGGAGCCTGCGTCTCCCTCTGTGTCTCTGCCTCTCTCTCCCTGTGTCTCTCATGAATAAATAAATAAAATATTTAAAAAAATAAAAAATAAAAGTCAATTAAGCATTTATTAAACAAATGCAAAGTAAATGAACTCAAGATGTTTCACATAGAGATAAGTTCAAATATTCAGAGGGTTTGTCAAGAAAAACAAAAAACCCAAATCTTGTTCTGTTTTTTTTTTCAAAAGGCAAAATGATAACCGATGGCTAGAAACATCCAGCATGATATTTGTACAAATATTTTCAATTTCTCCAATATAATAAATGTTATATATATATTTTTAAAGATTTTATTTATTTATTCATGAGAGACACAGAGAGAGAGAGAGAGAGGCAGAGACACAGGCAGAGGAAGAAGCAGGCTCCATGCAGGGAGCCCGACGTGGGACTAGATCTCAGGTCTCCAGGATCAGGCCCCAGGCCAAAGGCAGGCGCGCTAAAACCGCTAAAACCGCTGAGCCACCCGGGGTTGCCCTAAATGTTATATTTTTTCAAAATAATAAAGGAGCTATGCGGGTGCCTGGCTGGGTCCCTTGGTTGAGCACGTGACTCTTGATCTTGGCCTCTGAAGTTCAAGCCCCACGTGGGTCATAGAGCCTACTAAAAAATAAATAAGAAGAAAGGAGATATGTCTTTTTAAAAATGTAGTACTCTTAGACCTTTCAAGGAAGTCAAATATTCATGATATATCCTGCGTGCCAGCAACTGATGCACTCATATCATTGGAAATAAACCTCAAGTCAACTAACCAGTTTGTGAAGAAAATGGCCTCTGGGTTGCTCAGCTATATTTAAGTTCTACGTCAGGGATATGTGGGTGGCTCAGTCGGTTAAGTGTCTGCCTTTGACTCAGGTCATAATACCAGGGTCCTGGGGTCGAGCCTAACATCGGGTTCCCCACTCAGTAGAAATCCAGCTTCTCCCTCTGCCTCTGCTCCTCTGCTGCTCCCCCTATATGCTCTCTCTCTAATAAATAAAATCCTTAAGTTCTACATCAATGATTTTCAGGAAGGTGTGAGAAAGTCCCACGAAACAGATGTATCAGAGTGCCCTAGGACTCTGATATCTCATTGTAGGGAGACAGTCTTCCTCAGCCCTCAAAAGAACTCTGACAAATCAGGGTAACTGATAGAAGCATAGCATGTGCTGGGACAAGGGAAAACCAGTTTAAGACTACATAGGCTAGCCAGTGCAGCATTTCATGAGTATTAGGAAATATAATCTTTTTTTTAATTTATTCAGAGAGAGAGAGAGAGAGAGAGAGAGAGAGATTGAGAGGCAGAGTCACAGGCAGAGGGAGGAGCAGGCTCCATGCAGGGAGCCCGATGTGGGACTCGATCCCGGGTCTCCAGGATCACACCCCGGGCTCAGGTGGCACTAAACCACTGCGCCACCGGGGCTGCCCAGGAAATATAATCTTAACCACATTCTAGGCTGCATCCAAATTGATAAATACTTCCAAATAGAGGTGGTTTCAATGACTATTCAGCATAGGTGTTTCAGGATAAAATGCCCATAAATACTTTAAATCCGTATTTTATCACATGCTCCTCTAAGAAATGGTAAGGAAATACAATTGAAAATAAAGATTTTAACTGATCGGGATGCCTGGGTGGCTCAGCAGTTGGGTGCCTGCCTTTGGCCGAGGGCATGATCCTGGGGTCCTGGGATCGAGTCCCACATCAGGCTCCCTGCATGGAACCTGCTTCTCCCTCTGCCTGTGTCTCTGCCTCTCTGTGTGTGTCTCTCATGAATCAATAAATAAAATCTTTGTAAAAATTTAAAAAATTTTTAACTGATCTATACTTATCAGTACCGAGGATTCTAACAGTGGAGCTCAAACCCAGGATGATAAACACGTTTTCAAATAAAGCACACAGCCCATCCAGTTAATTGCCGTTCACTAGGGATTGCTGTTGCCGGAGCAGGCTCCCGTGGGACAGGTGCAGGAAACCTACTGAAAGGAAACGATGGGGCACTTCGATCTTAGGGCATTACTATTCTTGTGACAGAGTCAATTCGCCATCATTGGTCTAGGCTTTTTACAGGAAGTCCAACAAATGCTGCAGAGTCATCAGGGATTATTGAGGTACAGGCTTGAGAAACGAGGGCAAGGTCTGCTTTGTTGCATCTCTAAGCAAGCACTGCACGACTGGCTGAATCACCTCAGACTGCCGGTGAGCACTGATGGTTACATAAATTCCAGGAAAAGCTCTCTGCTAGAGTCTTTGGCCTACTGACCAAATTCTTCCAGGTACCGACCAAATTCCAAGTTCAGAATTTGCAGAGTCTGTAGGAAGGTAGTATTCTTTTCCAAAGAAATTGTATATTATTCACGTCATTATGGAACAGCTACCGGGCTAGAAGCAGACCATATCCTGAGGGTGTAGTCATTCTCCCAGGAGCCTACAGGTTTTGAGTTCCTGAGTCTCTCACTGACCCAGGAACTTTGTGAGATGGAATGTACTTTCTACCGTCACCGTCCCTGGCATCTTCCCCTCCAAGTCTACTGCATTACTTTTCCCAGAGGCACTCCAGATTCACTTTTTTTTTTTTTTAAAGATTTTATTTATTAATTCATGAGATAGGCAGAGACATAGGCAGAGGGAGAAGCAGGCTCCACGGAGGGAGCCTGACGTGGGACTCGATCCCAGGACTCCAGGATCACGCCCTGGGCCGAAGGCAGGCGCTAAACCACTGAGCCACCCAGGGATCCCCACTGATGTTTTTCTTTAATCTAGTCCAATAGAGCTCTTGCCCCACTGCTCCACCAAAACTTCTCTTGTCAAGGTCACCGATGACCTCCTCGGTGCTCCGACAGCCATCCTCCTGCCTCCCCTTCACCTCTTGGCAGCATTCCACAGGCGATCACATTGATCACTCCCTCCTCCTTCAGTTTCTTCCTCTCACTTCCAGGACACTGCTCTCTCTGGGATTTCCTCCTAACTGGTTTGTTCCTCCACAGACGCTTTGCAAGTTCCTGACTTCTGAGACCTCTTAGGTGTCAGAGTGCCCCGGGGCTTTCCTGGTTCCTTTTCCTGATTATTCTCTTGGTGATGTCATCCAGTTTCAGACTTTAAATTCCATTCATATGCTGATAACTCCCAAACTCTCCTTCCCAGTCTTGTCTCACTGGCTGTTCTCTCTTTCACACACACACAGTCACACACACACATATATATACGATGGATCTCATGAATAATACATAAAAATATAGATCTTCTTTCTGAACTCGAGATTCACATCCAGCAGCCTACCTAATATCTCCATCTGAATACCTAATACCTCAAACTGAACATACTTAAAACTGAGCTCTAAATATTCCTTTATAAAACTGTTCTAGGGGTGCCTGGGTGGCTCAGGTCAGGATCCCAGGGGTCCTGGGATTGAGCCCCGAGTCAGGCTCCCTGCTTAGCAGGGAGCCTGCTTCTTCCTCTGCCTGCAGCTCCCCCTGCTTGGGCTCTCTCCACACCTCTGGCAAATATATTAAAAAAACAAGCCTCCCCCCCACAAAAAACAAAACAAAACCCTGTTCTAGCCAGTGTTGATTTCAGTCTATTTCAGTTGATTACAACTCAACCTTTTTAGTTGCTTAGGTCAAAAACCTCAGGTTTATCTTTAATTTCTCTTATCAACTCTATGATCAATACATCAGCAAGGCCTTCTGGATTAACCTTCAAAATAGATCCATGGGCAGCGCCAGTGGCTCAGCCAGTGGAGCCTGCTTCTCCCCCTGCGTGTGTCTCTGCCTCTCTCTCTCTCTGTTTCTCATGAATAAATAAAATCTTAAAAAAAATCTTAAAAAAAAAATATCCCTTAGGCAGTGAAGCCACCCCCCATCTTTCTTTTGGGTTATTCAGCCTCCTCATGGACTCCTGCTTCTATCCTTGTCTCTTCTCTCTCCCCCACCACACCCCTGTACCTCTGTCCCCAAACCAGTTAAGTTTCATGAGAACAGCAATCTGTTTTCTTCAGTGACATATCCTAAGTACTTGGCACAAAGTTGATTATTAAATAATAAAGATCCTGACTTTTTAGAAGACTTCTTGATGTGTTTGTCTATATAAGCCATTTGTGTACTTATTTATTTTAAAGATTTTATTTATTCATGAGAGACAGAGAGGCAGAGACACAGGCAGAGGGAGAAGCAGGCTCCCTGCAGGGAGCCCAACGTGGGACTAGGTCCCGGGTCTCCAGGATCACGCCCTGGGCGCAAGGCGGGGCTAAACCGCTAAGCCACCCAGGCTGCCCTATATAAGGCATTTAAACCATGATTCCAGGGGATCCCTGGGTGGCGCAGCGGTTTGGCGCCTGCCTTTGGCCCAGGGCGCGATCCTGGAGACCCGGGATGGAATCCCACGTAGGGCTCCCGGTGCATGGAGCCTGCTTCTCCCTCTGCCTGTGTCTCTGCCTCTCTCTCTCTCTCTATCATAAGTAAATAAAAAAATAAATAAAATAAATAATAAAAAATAAATAAACCAAGATGCCAAAATGAGAAATCAATAGGTTCCTATAATCTGCACAATTATCAGGATAGATAGAAAAAAAAATTATCAGGATAGAATCTAGTTATAGGAATGACCATTTGTACTCTGGCAAGACAAATGTTGGGTTGTTCCAGGAGTCTTATTTTCATAGACATGTTTCTATTTTTTTAAGAAACATACCATTGGCTGCAAAGATTTGTTCTTTGAACTCCAGTACTTCTGAAGTGCTGAATTTCTGAGTTTTGCCTCAAAAGGGAAGACTATTACAGCATGTGGGAGTGCTTCATTGCTGCCAAAAATATTTTGAAGAACTTCCCATATTACTAAAGTCTCTAAAAGAGCTCATTTATCCTTACCAGGAAAAGGTTATTACTGTTATTGTTTTAAATTCCCTCCTATGCTAGAATTTGGCATGAAAAAGCTGTCCTTTCCTGGAACAATGGCTAGAGATCTTCAGCATTTCTACATTGCTTAGAAAAGCTGCACACAATCTTCACCAAATGCCAAAAAAATAAGCCCAAGGGGCCTAGCACATACCGCTTAGACTCTGCCCTGGCTAAGGATCTTTGTATAATTAAAGGGTCTAGTTAACATCCAATCTCTCTCCAGGAACACAAAGTGGTACAAATGAATTCAGCAGCACAGTTGAAAAACCACGGGAACAATGGATTGGCGATGGTGGAATTCTCTCGTCCTGCAGGATTTGACAAAATGAAACCAGTCCTAGACTACATACAAAGCATATTTACTCCAAGGACAGATCATGAGATTGTTGTAATTCAGAATCTGTTTATTTGAACATGGCTCTCTGCACGTTTAAAGTCCACCTGTTTAATACTGTTCGGGCTTTCTGGCTTAGAAAGCTGGAAAATGTTTTGAGGCTAACATAAAGATGGGAGAGGAGTTTCCTGAATTTCTGTTCAACTGTTTTTGCGAACCCATGCCATTGGTCCTAAGGGAGAGGTGAACAGCCCAAAATACCACCCACTCTAAAGAAAGTACAAACTGAAAATATTTTGTGCAAAAAAAACAAACAAAAACGGATGTGCTTTTAGCTTAGTATTAAGTGTAACAGTTAAAGGTGTGAAATACGAACATGCTTTGTAAATAAAAAAACAAATTCTAGGAATTAGAATTAGGTGGAACACCTACATCTGTACAAAGTGAATTGTCCAATCATTTTCTAAATTTCAACTGCCTGGCTCGTAAAGGCATAACGTGTTGTCTGTGTTATTAGGATAATCTGTCCTAATTCCCAATAAAATGAATAGCTTCATAGCGCTTAATCTTGGCCGTGAAGGCAAAAAAATGTAATAGCATTTCAAAAACAATGATTTTCCTAGGATCTCAATGTCAAAAAAATGTACAATATTGTGCTTCATACTGAGATGGGAGCATGAAAACCTAAAATTCCACGCAGTGCTTTTGCTCCTACTGAAACGAAGACAAAATTTGGGATCTAACAGCCACTCCTCAGATGTTTCTTTCATCTGGAAGCCATCAAATCCTGATCTGTTCCCTTGACGATCCCATATATATATATATATTTTTAAACTTTTCATCCTGTCATTATGAGCTTAACTCCCTATCACTGGAACAAATAACCAACCCCCTGTAATTCCTACACAGTAAGGGGTGGCGGGCGTGAAACCCTACTGTAGCTGCAACACCCAAAGACTAGAGCCAGAGAAGGGCTGGCTCGGTTAGGAACTCCTGCTGCCGCGAAGAAAAACAAAACTTAAAACCACCACCACCACCATTCAACAAAAATACCTTGCACACACACACACACACACACACACACAAAAAAAAAGCAGCAAGGCTGGAGGACAAAGACGGCAGCCTCACTCTCGAATTTCCTGGCTTTGTTGACTCAAGCCGCAAAAGTGGACATTAAAATGCCAACACTCGCGTTAAACATTCCCTTGAAATCTCGGAAGACAAAGGCTCTTTTCAAGTTTCGAAGAGGAGGACACTGGAAGAAGGCACGTTTTAGGGAGTCAATTTTCTATTTACATACTCAGGGGGAGCTTTAGAAGAGTTAACTGGAAGAGGTTCTCGGCAGACAGAAATCATACATCCCCGTCTATTGTTCCAGTTTATGGCTCGGATGGAAATAATGGGCCGTAAAACCTATCAGAAACCAGTTGCGCAGTGCGTGCCTCGCGGCCAGCCAATGAGCGGCAACGCCTCGGTTCTCCTACTGGTGACAGCACTTCAAAGACACTTTTAAAGAGAAAAAAAAAAATTTTTTTTTTTTTGTTCTCTTTTCCCGAGCCCGATCTCTCGGCTGCGCGGGTGCAGGAGGCACGCCCCGTGCCCCCCCCCTCGCCACCGCTGCCGAGGCTCGGCTCCCCTCGGCGCGCAGGGCTCCAGGGAGCGCCTTCACCCCTGCGCGGGGTGGGGGTGGGGGGCCCAGGGCAGCAGGGAATCGGGAGGGGCCCCCCCCACACCCCCTGCGGCCAGTCGGGGTCACACGCGGCGCACGCGCGGCTCCGGGGCGGCGGCGCCGGATCCCAGAGGCCAAGAACAAAGGGGACGCGCTCGCCTTCGCGGCTGGGGCGAGGGGGCGGGGCAATGGGCGGGGCCACCCCTGGAGTCGTCGCCAGCCCCGCCCCCCGCCGGCCTCGGCGGCGCGCGCCCCTCCCCCAACGCCCCGCGAAATGGCGGCCGCGTTATAAAATGGCGGCCGCGCCAGGCCACGAGCGGAGCCATAAAAGGCGCCCAATAAAAGGCGCCGCGGGTGCTTCCCCTCCCCACGCCGCCGCCGCCCCGGCCTTCCCTCGCCGCTTCTCGAGCCCGCAGACGGGGCGGCGCCCCGCGGCCGGAGGCCGACTTCAGGGGGCAAAGGCCGACGGAGCCGAGCGGCCGCTCCCTGGGGCGTCCACGCCCGCAGCGTTAGTTCGTGGCCACCAGCGTGAAGAGGGACGGGGGGGGGGGTCAAGGACACGGGGCCGGGAGCCCCAGGTCGGCGGGCGCGCTGGAGCCGGAGGAGGCGCGGGCGGCGCCGGCGGGTCGGCTCTCCCTCCACGCAGGCCTCCAGTGAGCCGGGCAGGTCTTCGGGGCCTCGGAGGGCGCGGCGGCGGCGGTCCCCGTGAGGTCCCGGCGCTCCCGGGCTCCGCTCCGGCCGCGGCGCGGCCCGCTCTGGACGTTTCGCTTTCTTTCAAAAAGCGCTCGCTTCTCTGCGCGCCCCATCCCCCAGCTTCCCTCGGGCTCCGTCTTTCCAGAAACTTCTCAGGGAAACAGCTTACCCACAAAAAAAAAAAAAAAAAAAAGAGGGTCGCGGGCTCAGCCCCCGCCCCGCCTCCCTCCCGGAGCGTGCGCGCCGGATTGGGCGGCGAGTGCGGCGCGCGCGTGTGCAAGTGTGAGAGGGGGGCGTGCGCGCGCGGCGCGGCGGGGCGGGGCGGGGCGGGGCGCGGCGCTCTCACGAGGAGGGAGCGGGGTTTCCTCCCCTCCCCCCACGCCCCGTGGCTGCGCAGGCGCGTTGGGGCCTCGGCGGGGGCGGGGCAGGGCCGAGGCGGTCGCCCCGTTGCTCCGCGCGCCTGCGCACTGGGGCGTCTCCGCCGAAGTGTGTTCCGCCCGCGCCTGGCGGCAAAGTGCGTCTGGGCCTCTCGGGCGCGCCCTCCTTCTTCCCGCTTCCTCAGCTCCCCCTCGGGCGCCGCCGCAGCCCCTGGAGGGGTGTCCTCGAGCTCGGCCTCCCCGCCCCCCTCGCCCCGTGCCCAGGGGCTGAGGTCGCGCCGTGCCCGGTTGGCCTCCTTCCAGCCCCGCGTGCGCCATGTTGGGTCGGGCGCCCGCGGCGCGGCGGCGGCGCTTTCTCCGACGGAGGGGGGCAGGGGGAGGGGGAGGGGAGGTGGCCGGGCTGCGCGTCGTGCTCGCCGAGCGAGAATAATAAAGGTGTCCTTTCTTTGGGACGCTGCCCCGGGTCGCCGAGGCGGGCTGCCCTGGGTGCGCGGCCGCGGACAAACAAAGGGCCCGGCGCGGCAGCTCCTTGTCCCGGGCTGCGCGGAGTGGTAACCATAGCAACGGCCTTTGCTCTTTCTCAAGGTGCCTCTGGTTTTATTTTCCTTTTCCTCTTCCCTTAGGAGCGTGGGGGAGGTGACGGCCGGGGTTGTGGGTTCTTAAAAAAAAAAAAAAAAAAAGCCACCGCCTCCCCACCCCCCACCTCTTTTTATCTGGCCGTGGGATCCACTTCCGTGCAAGCCCGTTTCTGAAATCCAGCAGGTTGAGGTTAAGGAGGGTTCCCTCGGCGGGTCGCGGAGGTCGGCCCCGTCTCCAGCCCCAGCTTTGTTTCCTTGCCGCCCCCCCCCCGCCCCCTTCCTTTTGAAGGACCTTCGTTTCCCGGGGGGGCGGGGCGGGGGGAGGCACTGCCTTCCTGCATTGGTTCAGCGTGTAATGCGGCTTCAGAGCCTTGCAGACGGAAGGTTGAAAAGAGGGAGCAGGTCCGCGAGCAAGGCTCCTCGGGGGCCCCCAAAGACGGACGTGGCACTTGCAACTTGACATCTTAGGGTCGCGAGCCGCACTTCTTGGCTCTGAAGTCGTTGGGCGGCGTGTTCCGCTGCCCCGCAGGTGCGGGCGCACCAGTGACCGCGCAGAGGCCGAGGTCAGGGCGGGTCAAGGCTCTGGGCGGAGCCACGCAGTGGGCCCTAAGGAAGGGAGAGCTTTCTTCCCGGTGGGAATTTTGAGGTGGTGCCAGATTCCTAACAGGAACTCGCAGTATATAAAAAGCTGTTGAACAGGCTGTTGAAGCGCTAGCAAGTACTAGAGTTCTCCTCCTGCCAGCGAGACGATAATTTGAAGCTTGGAAACGACCAGATCGGCTGTCCCTTGAATGGGCAGGATTTTGGTTAGACGTTCTGTCCTAACAAATTAGGGTTAATGAGTCTTTAAAGTCAGAAGTCGGAGTCCCCCCCCCCCCCAAAATAAAACAAAAAGTCAGAGTCCATAAAGTAAGGATAGCACCACTAAGTAAGGGGAAGAAAATTTTGTTACGTTTTATAATTTAAAAAAAAAATTTTTAAAGGAAATTCTACATCCAGAGTAGGGCTCGAACTCACAACTCCAAGATCAAGTTTCTCATACAGCTTCAACGTGGATGGAACTGGAGGGTATTATGCTGAGTGAAGTAAGTCAATCGGAGAAGGACAAACATTGTATGTTCTCATTCATTTGGGGAATATAAATAATAGTGAAAGGGAATATAAGGGAAGGGAGAAGAAAGGTGTGGGAAATATCAGAAAGGGAGACAGAACATAAAGACTCCTAATTCTGGGAGACGAACAAGGGGTGGTAGAAGGGGAGGAGGGCAGGGGATGGGAGTCAATGGGTGACTGGCACTGGGGGTTATTCTGTATGTTGGTAAATTGAACACGAATAAAAAATAAATTAAAAAAAAAGAAGGGTCTCATACACTACCCACTTAGCCAGCCAGGCATGCCACATGTTTTTAAATTATTTATTATTTTTAAAAGATTTTATTCATGAGAGACACAGAGAGAGGCAGAGAGACAACACAGGCAGAGGGAGAAGCAGGTTCCATGCAGGGAGCCCCATGTGGGACCCGACCCCGGGATCACGCCCTGGGCCCAAGGCAGACACTAAACCGCTCAGCCACCCAGGGATCCCCCACCACATTTTTTTTTTTTGAACCTGTTCATTTATTTGTATGTTTTATAATTTTAAATAGGCATAAAAACAACATTCTTAGATGGAGTCTAATAATCAGAGTCTCTGGAAACTGATCTTGATGGTACAATATATTTAAGTTGAAAATTGTGAAAGACAAGAGTAACCCGATTTGAAGCCACTTTTCCGAGTGTTTTAAGTGAAAGGTTTATGCTTGTGTGTGCTTCAATTATCTGGAAACACAGACCCCTTTTATTAGTTCATCCCACTATGCCCCTTCACCAGCTAACAGTATACGGTGAAATCATTGGTTATGACTCTTAATGGTTCTGTTTTCTTAGAAAAGTCATTTTAAGTTAATCTACCATCCTCCAAGAGAGTTAGCCTGAGGAATTCTTTTTTTTCCCCAAAGTATCTTCCAAATAAAAGTATAAGCAGTGTTTCTCATGACTTTTGTAGTATATAGCCTGAAAAAGTTCAATGAGCTCCTCTGTCAAAATACTGAAATTTAACTTTTTAAAGCCTTAAAAATAATTCCATCATTTAATTCAGAAAGGAATCATGTCTTATATAGTCTTCAAATAGTATGGTTTTATTTTAAGCCAAAAGGTTTTAGGTGTCTTAATTGTGGAATATTATATAAAATTAGCAATCATAACCATCTTGAAGATTACTGAGGTAGTGATGTGATTTAAAGAGGCATTACTATTAAATAACAATAACTGAATTAAAATGGACATAGTTTTATTTATTTAAAAAATTTTTATTTATTTATGATAGTCACACAGAGAGAGAGAGAGGCAGAGACATAGGCAGAGGGAGAAGCAGGCTCCTCGCACCGGGAGCCCGACGTGGGAGTCGATCCCGGGTCTCCAGGATCGCGCCCTGGGCCAAAGGCAGGTGCCAAACCGCTGCACTACCTAGGGATCCCAAAATGAATATTGTTTTAAAGACATTTCAAAGGAGTACCTTAATAAGTTTTTTTTTTTTAAGATTTTATTTATTAATGAGAGAGAGAGAGAGAGACCCAGACAGAGAGAGAAGCAGGCTCCATGCAGGAAGCCCAATGTGGGACTTGATCTTGGTACTCCGTGATCACGCCCTCAGCATAAGGCAGATGCTCAGCCGCTGAGCCACCCGGTCGTCCCCATAAATAAGTTTTTTAATTTTTTTCTACTTCAAACTAGAGCAGGGGAGCTTAAAACCCTAAGCATGCTGAAAATTTCAATACATATGTAACAAGTTACTAAATGCATTTTATTTGGTGGTATTATTTTTGAGATTCCATCAAGTATGCTTTATCTTCTCTGAATTAATCAATAGCCTTATTTATTTCCATTCTGCTTACTCTCTGGTGTTTAAAAGTTCCAATCTCCTATGCTTAGGGTGTTTTGGTTAATGTATATCACTGCTGGTGAAGAGGTTAAATTTTTTCTCACATGAGGATCAACAATAGAGGTTTAAAAGGTTGAGTGAAATCTCCAAATTAACATAGTGAATAATAACATTTTGTTCACCTGGGATCCCTTAACATAAATATGTTGATTTAGTGTAGTCCAACATGAACATTTCAGAGAGAACTTAAAGTAACCCAGAGACTGACTTCCAAAAGTGTTTTTATTATCTTTTTCTAATTATAAATGCAACATATGTTAATCAAAGGAAATTATAATTGAAAAGTTTTTTAGGGGGATGCCCCGGGGGGCTCAGTGGTTTAGCACCTGCCTTTGGCCCAGGGCGTGATCCCCGAGTTCCAGGATCGTATTCCCGAATCAGGTTCCCTGCATGGAGCCTGCTATTTCCCTCTGCCTGTGTCTCTCCCTCTGCCTCTCTCTCTGTGTCTCTCATGAATAAATAAATAAAATATTTTTAAAAATATAAAGTTTTTATTCATCTAAGATATTATCTTAAAAAAAAGTTTTTATTCATCTATATTTCCTAAAAAAACTTTTATTTTTTTAAAGGATTTTACTTCTTTATTCATGAGAGACACAGGCAGAGGGAGAAGCAGGCTCCTTGCAGGGAGCCAGATGTGGGATTCGATCCTGGGACTCCAGGATCACGCCCTGGGCTGAAGGCGGCACAAAACCAGAGCCACCCGGGCTGCCCTGAATAAAAACTTTAAAAAATTTTTAAATCTCAGGTGAGGTAGGTGGGGGCAATAGGTGAAATAGGTGAAGGGGGAAAAAAAAAAAAGAAATAGGTGAAGGGGATTAAGAGGACACTTACGATGAGCGCTCAGTAATGTATAGCATTGCTGAATCCCTATATTGTACACCTGAAACTACACAGCACGTTAACTTTATGGAAAGAAAAAAATTAAATTCTACCACATAGTCACAGCTGTGATTAATGTATTTGCAAATATCCTTCCAGTCCATTTTTTTCCCAATTCCATAAACATTAATAAATTATATTCATAATTCTGAATATTAGGTACATTAGCAGTGTTTCCTCATACAGGGGGAAAAAAGTTAAGCAACTTTCCAAGGAAATGGTAAAAACATAAGAACGGATTTTTTTTTTTTTTTTAAAGAAAATGTCAGCCATTACATTCATTTCTGGAATACTAAAAACAATGTGGGATAAATTATTTAGCTTACTTAGAGTTTGAACAGTAAAAGAGATTATGAGATGTTAGCTTGCCGAAAGTATGATTTAGAGGACTAGCTGGCTAATGTTCAATTGATTGAAGTTCTGATAATTTATGTATATGTAATTCCACCAGACTGGGTCTGCTATATCAAAATAAATCTGTTAATGGACTGGTCTCTCTTTCACCAGTTGACCCTCAAAACTACAATATGTCAAACACTCTGAGGATAATATAGCTGTGTTGTCAGTTTTATTTTCTACCGTTTTGAGAAAAACTGATTCTAATAATAGAAGGAATTTGTATTGTCAAGTTGTCAAGTAGGCTTTGATCATTTTAGAGCTAGTTAATTTATTTTTATTTGATGCCTTTAGGAACAAATGCTTATATTTTAAGTATATGTTTTGTCATGAAATAGCTTAATTTTAATAGCTTAGGACTAAATTTGTAACCAAATTATTGTTAAATTCCTGGTAATGATTCTGTCCTCCTGTTTAAATGTTGATATTAATTTATCTGCTCTATTGGCTAGGTTAGCATTCAAAGCCTGAGTTTGAGGCTCAGATGCTTTCCCCAACTGGGCTTCCATTACGCATGACTGAACTCTTTGAGCACGTCTAGCATGCTAAATACAGGAGCTCTTCACAGTGTGAAAATAAGACCTGATTAAAAACACATCTAGTTTAATTCCTCGTTGCAAATGGCTCTGCTTTTAATGTAATCTTTCTGAATTATCATTAATACTCAAATGAGGAAATTCACTTCACCATCCATTTTATCATAGATGAAAGCAGAGATCACACCCTACTTTTGATCTTTTTCAATGAGCATCAATTATTAATTGTTAAAATAAATTTAAAAATCAGAATAACAGAGTGGGTTGCCTTGCTGTTGAAAACATACAAAGATAAATGCTGATGAAGAAATTCTGCCTTTGTAAATATTTGTACCAAAGACAGAAGTAGAGAGAAGCTTTCCCAGTGTTTCCTGATACATTGCCAATAGAAATGAAAGGCACTGAAAAAATCAGACACTTGATTTGGGACTGTGCAATGGGCATGCACTTACCAGTTTTGTTGTTATTAAGAACTTTGGAATAGAAAAAGCAAAAATGAACAAAGAACTATGTACTTAATATGCGATCACTGCATTTTGATTTGACTATAGGACCTATATAGGCTTTAACCCTGAAAATTGGGACGCCTGGATGGTTCGGTGGTTGAGCGCCTCCCTTCCACCCAGGGCATGATCCTGGAGTCCTGGGATCGAGTCCTATGTCGGGCTCCCTGCATGGAGCCTGCTTCTCCCTCTGCCTGTGTCTCTGCGCCTCTCTGTCTCTCATTATAAATAAATACAACCTTTAAAAAAAAAAAAACCCTGAAAATTGATAATGATATGTTCTTAATTTCAACTGATGCTTAGTTTTGATATTAATATGAAATTAGTGGTCAACTTAATAGTATTCATGATATTTTTGTGGTGTGTTACTTCCAAGTCCTTTTACATACATCATCTTTTCTGATCCTTCTAGCAACCTTTTTTGGTAGAGAAAGCAGATTATTTCATTTTGCATATAGGGATATTGAGACTTTCAGGATTTAATTGATATGGCTAGTTCATTATAGACAGTGACAAAATTGGAATTGGAATTTCTGATTCTTAACCCAGCACTATTTCTGTTATATATAATGTCTCTCATTATATCATCAGTGTTGTGTTTTTCTAGTATAATATGAAGCTCATGGTCATGTAGCGTTTGTTATGCTGAAAGAATCAGTAAGGAACATGGACAGTACTTTTAACCTGCCACTATTAAGTTTAATAAAGATAAAATTCCTACTTGGATAACTCATTTGAACCTATCATCTAAATGTGAGCTATTTTTCCTTTAAATGAATCTGTTCAATTGAAATTCGTGTCATATTTTTTTCTTTTGGCATCATAGGAGCACATTAAGAATTTAAGCAGATAAAAATTAAAATGTTGTTTTACTATTTAATTACCCATTTAGGCTGATGTCTGTTGACATTTTAAAAACCCAAGAAACTAAAATGATTGCTTTGGTTGCTAGTTTTGGTGCCAGTTATTTTGACTAACACTTCAAGAGAATCTGAGTATAAGATGCTATCAAATGATGTTTGGTGGGATTTTGCTAGCCTTTATATTGTTAGACTGTTTCTTGGATGTTTGGTGAATATCTGGCAAGATGAGAAATGATACTGTTAAGTTGACTTTTGCTTCTAATCTTTTTGACATTCTATGATCTCTAAAGGTCTTTGGGAGAACTTTGACTCAACTGCTGAACGATTTGGGTGTTGGTAATTTTCCACCAGGTTTCTCCTCCACTACTTCCCAAAGGCGGGGGGACTTGAAGGTATTTGTAAAGTCTTCGTAAATAACTGCCCATTTCAAATTAACTTACAGAAATTAAGTATCTACTCTGCTTTTTACATGGAAAATCAGCACTGTTGTTACAAGACCTTTAGGCTAACCTAAGAGAACTAGTTCAAAAAAATTTTTAGGTGGTAAACATGTTGCTTTAACTTTTATTTAATGTCCCGTCATTCTTGTGCCATTGGAGAACGCATTAGAAAAAATATCTTAATTGCTTCTTATTTTGTTCTAGTTTATTCTTTTGTTGTTCTGTGGGAGTCCTAGATGGATGCAAAATACCGTATTCAATAATTAACTAATGTAATGATTTTGCTTCTAAAAGGCTCCTCCCCCCCTTTTTTTTCAGCCCTTTGATTTGTCTTCAACATGATTTTGACTGAAGTCTGCATGGAAGGTGAGATATGCCCTTTCCTTCTGTAATTGCGAGATGCTATTGTGAATCATCCTCTTTGTCAGTTGCCCCTCTTAATGCAACTGAGCTGAATCTCTTCTTCTTCATGATGGCACTTTGGTCTTTCCCAAGAGATTTCAGCTAATTCAGAGCCTATGAAATTTTAAATGAGTAATTTACATCCTATTTTAAAATGTGTTTCAAATTGTGGTTGCTTCTATTGAAATGCATGGTTCATGGAAAAATGCATGTCATTTCAACACCAACTGCGGTGGTATAGGCAGAACTATATAGTTCATGAGTTTAGGTTAATAGTGTGCTCTTGACACTCCTTACGTGATAATTGTGACAAAAAATGGCCAAATGTAAATGGCCAATCCTACATCTGAATGTGGGATTTTTAATTTAATTAATTTATTATTATTATTATTACTATTTTTTACTGAGGAGTCCATTCCATAATATTTTCAAGAACACAAATCTCCATTTCACTTAATGACTGATTTGCAGTTGCAGTGAAGACAAGATTAACCTCTGGGGTGGCACTAAATACCTTAACTAAATTATCAGTGAGTGCCAATATTGTAGTGGGGCTTTTCAGTTTCTAGCTTTTCTTGACCACCTCTTTCTGTTTCTCTTACTGAACTTAAGCCAGTTAAATTACCTGGCTCAGAATCTAGAAGTTTTAGAAGTAATTTGTCAAAATTCCAAAAATCATTTCAAATGGGTGGTAAGGTCAGCACCTCAGCTAGCTGATCTAGTACTGTAATTGTTGCAACTGTGTAAGGCAGGGGCTTGCTTAGCTTCCTCAATGTCCTGAGAGGAGGAAGGAGAGATTATCTCAACTGATCAAGTTTATTTGGTATGGGCTATTAAACCAAATACAAGAAAAGTTGATGTGACTCTCAGCCAGACACCATCATTAAGAAACTCACGTTAGGACTATGTGGTGAAAAAACAACAACAACAACAACAACAAAAAACCCGACTTGGAGCATTACTGTCTGTGGAACCTAAGAAACTAATTATGCACCGGTGACCCCAGGTACTAGTGCCACTGATTATGATGACCAGATTTCCTTTTCTTTCTTTCTTTTTTTAAGATTTTGTTTGTTCATTCATGAGAGACACAGAGAGAGGGTCAGAGACACGGGCAGAGGGAGAAGCAGGCTCCACGCAGGGAGCCCGATGCGGGACTCAATTCTGGGATTCCAGGATCAGGCCCTGAGCCGAAGGCAGGCGCTAAACCGCTGAGCCACCCAGGCGCATCCGGATGACCACATTTCCACTTCAAAATAGCATAGTTTGGTGATAAGGAGACAGTGAATGAGACCACATAGTTAAAATGTGGTGTGTACGTGAAGCACCGCACCTTTGATATTTTCTGTACTTAATAAAGAATGGAAAAGAAAATTGAGTGGCTGACTATTCTAAAGGATTCCGTTTTCCTGGACTCAATTGTCTTAATTTTGTGGGTTTTCTCTGGGGTTCTGTTAATGGGTATTTTATTAAATGATTTATTTGACAGAGAGAGAGGAGCACAGACAAGCGGGGGGGGGGGACGGCAGAGGGAGAGAGAGAAAGCAGGACCCCCGCAGCGGAGGGAGCCCCCGCGGGGCCGAAGACCACACCCGGGATCCTGGCCCCAGCGGCAGGCGGAGGCTTAGGCAACCGAGCCACCCAGGCGCCCCTAACTGGCCTTTGTACAAAAGCTCAGGTGTGGTCTTTAAAGGTCCTCAGGCCTGGGAAGGCCAGAGAGGTCTGATTCGTTCCTATGCTTAAATATTAAATCATAGTAAATCTCCGTGTACATCCTTTTCTTTTCTTTCTTTTTTTTTTTTTTACAATATCACACGTGTGGCCGTCGCAGTCCACGCGTATTCCCGGCGTACCATGAGGACCAGCTAGGATATCTTGCAAAAACATTTCGCAAGGTCCTCTATAAAGTACAGTTGCTTAACGTTACAAGCTAATGATCTTGAGAGGGGCGGGCTTCTGAGGCCGACGCCGCTCCGCGGGGCAGCGGGGAGGGCGGCCTAGTTGACACTTTCCCAAGCGGGCGGGGATCCGAACGCCCGGAAGCGGGCAGAAGCCGACAAGGGGCAGAGACGCGGCTTCTCCCCGGACAGGCCCCGGCCGCCGCTCTCACGCGCAGCCCTCTCAAGAGCGGCCGCCTTTCTCCTTCCTTCCCGCGGGCCGGCGGCTCCCGGGACCCCGGCCCGAGCGGCGGGAGGCCGCCCCCGCCGCCGCCCCCGCCCCCGCCCCCGCCCCCGCCCCCGCGCCCGCCCGCCCAGCGCCGCAGGTTGACTGCGCGCCCGCCCCGCGGCCGGCTCCCTGCGCGGCAGCGCGCGTGCGCCTGAGGCCCGGGCGCGCGAGCGTCCCTTCCAGGCCCCGCGTTCCCCCCTCCCCCGCGCGCCTGCGCGCCGGCTGGGAGGAACTCGGCGTCTCGGCCGCGGCGGGCGGGCGGACGCGCGCGTGCCCGCGGCGAGGGAGGCGGGCCGCGCGCGCCGGTGGGAAGCGTCCGGCTGCCACAGCGCCAGCTCCGTCGTAGCCGCGGCCGCCCGGGTCCCGCTCGCCCCTCCTCCCCGCTCCCCCGCCCGCCGCCGCCCGGGCGCATGCGCCGCCGGAGCGCGAGGGTCGGCTTCGGGTGTGTGGTGGCGGCAGAGCGGAGCTGCGAGGCCCGAGAGTCAGAACCTGGGGGAGAGGGATGGTCTCTGCACGGGGGGGAGCCGGAGGAGCCGCCGCCGCTGCCGACGCCACCGCCGCAGCCGCCGCCGCCGCCGCCTCGGCGCCCGCCTCCCGGCGCTGACGGGCTCGTACGGAGCCGGCGAGGGAGAACCCGCACCCGCGGCCGCCGGCACACCGCCCAGCATGGTCCGGGAAACCAGGCACCTCTGGGTGGGCAACTTACCGGAGAATGTGCGGGAAGAGAAGATCATCGAGCATTTCAAACGGTGAGTGACACGCGGCGCTGGGCCGCGCTCTCTCCGCGGGCGCTGCTGCCCGCCCGGCCCGTTGCCGGCCCCTCCCCGTGCGCGGAACTGCTGAGGGGACCGGGCCGGACCCGCGGACGGGTGCAGGCGGCGCGCGCGGCTGGGCCTCGCCTCGGGCTCGGGCTCGGGCTCGGGCTCGGGCTCGGCCTCGGCCTCGGCCTCGGCGGAGCGGCCCGGCGACCAGGGGGCCGCCCCGGCCTCCGCGGACCGGCGCTGCCAGGAGGGGGGCCGGCGGGGCGGCGGTGGGGTCGCGTCCTGGCGCCCCGGCGCGGCCGACCCCGGGCTCCCGCCGCAGCTCCCGCCCGGAGATGTGTGACCTCGACACGGGCTGGTGCGACGGGAGCGGAGCGGTCTTACCCGGACGCCAGCCTCGGTGGGCGGTGCGGGAGCCGCTCGGAGCCGGGGACACGCTGCGGGCTTCTGGGCGCCGCTCTCGAGCGGCTGGTGACCCCGGGACTCCAGGGGGACGGCAAGCTCGCAGTTTCTCCTTCTTATACGTCTATGTAAAAAAAAAAAAAAAGAAAGAAAGAAATTGAATTGAAGGAATGTGCGCGCGTGTGCGTGTGCGTGTGCGTGAAGACGGTGCCTGAAGAGAAGTTGTGCGCCTGTTTGGGCTCTTTCGGCTTCGCGGCCGCCGTCGAGCCCCGTGGGGGCCCGCGGGCTTCGGGGGCAGCCCCGCTGCGGGGAGCGCTGCGCTGCGCTGCGCTGCGCGGCGCCCCGCCGGCGTCGGCGCCCGAGGGCCTCGGCCGTGCCCGTCCGCGGCCGCCCGGCGAAGCCCCGGGGCCGCCCCTGGAGGGACGGGGCTTCCCGCCCGCCCGCCCGCCCGCCCGCCCGCAGTTCTTGGGCCGGTGGTCGGGAGAACGCAGGGCTCCCACGAGCAGGAGGTGGAGCTGCTCTTTCAAACTTCCCGGAGCGTGTGTCGCGGCGGGATGCGGCGACGGGCGCTTTCGAGGCGCCTTCCGCAGCGGCACGTCGGCGCTCGCCCCCCGGGTGGAGCGTCTGCTGCCGCAGCGGAGGGTCCTCGGTGCCCAATGCTGGCCCGCCGCGCGTCTGTGATCGTCCTGGGAAACCGCGGTTCCCCCCGGCAGGCAAGACCCTGAAAGGGTTTTGAGTCTGGTTTTACTCTGGATCCCTCTTAGTCTCTAGAGAGTGAAGGCGCCTTTGGAGCGCCCTTGTTAGTGAGTCACCGCCACCACGGGAAAAATGGACCGCGCCGCCTGCTCCCGAGCAGCTCGGACAGGGAAGTGGAAGCGGAGGCCGCGGAGCTCCACCGTGTCGTTTAAATGGAGGATCATTGATGCCGTCGGTGGTTGCCGGTACTGGGGTGTTAGACCTTCGCCGCTGGAGCGCGCGTCTGCGCGTGGCCGCGTGTGAAAAGGAGCCGGCAATCGCGAGGCCATTCATAACCTGTAAAGCCGTCCTCGGCAGGGCTGGGGGGGGGGGGGCGCGCGCTTGCAGGGACTCTCCCGGTGTTTACTACGTGCTGCTGAGAAACCAGGCGAGGCCGGGCGGGGAGCAGAAACTCGCCTCCCCCCGGGGCTCGGTCGGGAAGCAGATGGGAACTTTCCCTCCCTGGCGCTGCTCCACCCGTTTGCCCCCACCCACAGCCCCGGCGCCCTCAGTGCTTTGGTGGGGAAAGCCGTTTGGGTGCAGGTTGTCGGAGTGGCGGAGCCCCGTAGGTGTGCTCGCTTTTGACTCCTTGCGGACTTCTCTCTGTAGGTCTCTCTCTGCCTGGGAAATTCGTCGGTATCGACGTGCAGACACGTGCATTGCAGCGTTCGCTTTGCTCCTCGGTGTTCTGGCCGGACGTGTCATTTCGCATTATGCACGTTCCAGAGACGCTGCATGCCTGCTGCTGGGACTTTGGCTCCTCACGAGATGAGGGGTTAGCGAAAGCAAAGAGGAGGAAATCGTCCGAGGGAGTTTGGGGGGGAGGTTTTGAAGGGGACGGTGCTGCGGTCCGGCTTGTGTGAATGACTCTCTAAAATGGCGGCCAGGACCCACTTTATGTGGGAATCAGCCGAGCAGATCTCAGAATGCACAGAGGGAGGAGGGGGCGGAGGATGCGAGCTGCCTTCGAAAGCGGAGGCCTGGAGGAACGTTACCGTATTCAGGAGGGCTTAGCGGGCGCGTTGCTCACTGACTGCGTTTAAAGGGGCATCTCGCCTATTGCAGAGCACAAGCAGATGCTACTGATAAAAGAAGATTATCTTAAGACTAAGCAGACCGTGTGTCCACCAAAGTCCTTTATTTTAAAAGAAATTTAGAATTTTGTTTGAACAAATGTCCTTAGCTCTTTGAAAAGGCAGTGCATTCTTAAGGGTTTAAAGAATGTAAAGGGTTTACAAAGAAAAATCTCCCCTTCACCCCTGACATCGGGATTCCTAGTTCCCATCCCCCCACTTCCCACCCGATCCCCAAGACAGGTAATCTCTATTTATGGCTGCTTGTTTATTCTTAGATATGTACAAGAAAAAAAAAAATTTTTTTTTTTTTTTTTTTGCCTTTCCCGCTGTGGAGCTAAATGGACCCTGTTTGGAGGGATTCAAAACCTTTTATCCCTATTGTAGAAAACGTTTTGTAAAATGTGATTGTTACTGGGAGGAAAACGAAATTTGAGTAATTTAAGTGAAAGGGTAAAAAGGTAATTGTACTAGAATGATAGCTCTGGAAGGAAATGGAAGGATACTCACTTGTAGTGTTTTCTAGAAATCGGAATGAGATAAACCCTATAATACCTTTTACCAGCTTTTTACACTTTTCCCTAGCTAATTACAACATTAACTAATAACTGTTTTACAGGATTAAGAGGTGTATATTGGGAATACATTACTTAAAACGTTTCCAAAATGATTATTCTTGTAACACTGATTAGGCTTTTGTAGTTAAGTATTTGGACTTTTTTTTTTTTTTTTTTAAAGATTAAACCAGACAGTTTTGGGAGCAGGGCAGCTTAGAGGCACTTTTGTGTGTGTTGGGGGGAGGGGTCAAACCCAAACCTTTTTTGTATTATTTATATTTTGATCAGTGTTTTTGGTGGAAAATAGATTGAGGGAAGGATGCTGATTTGGCTTTTTTCTTTCCGTACCAAAGAAAGACCAAATCTATAAAATGTAATCAGAGCATTTTCAAAATTTGACTTTATCTTCTTGAGATAAGAATAACATTTGTTGTGTTTTTATTCTTTACAGTTTTTGTATTCCAGTGGAAAAAAAAATAAGTGAGGACTATTTCTGAATCAGATTTTAGTTAACAAAGATCTGTTGCAGGGACTGAATTTGCACAATAGAGAAAGTCCTTTCCTTTGTATGTTAGCTGGGTTGAAGGGGGGAAGGGAGGAGTTACACAACAATTGGTTGCTGTCTTTTAGTTGTAAGAGAGAGAGGTGTGTGCAGAGATGATTCTTTGAATTAGAATGAGCGAACGAATAGAGCCCTTTAAAGAATATAAAATTCTCTATGTCTTATTTGCCCATTTTGAGTAAATCACGTATTCAGGTTCTTCCCATCCATTCCCAGTTTTGTAGAATATGTTAAAAATCATGCAGAGGTAGAGCAAGGTAGCCGCTTATGTAAAAATGTTGTCAAAGAATGAGACCTATTTGAAAATGTATTTTGGCTTTGCTAATTTTAAATGTCTTATTACAATGGTTTTCTGAGTTTAAATAGCTGGAATACATGTTATATGTTCATGTATTTGGATCTCTTTACTTTGGGGACACAGTAAAAATATAGTGGAAGAATTTCCTTGTCTTCAGTATTCTATAACTAGAGGTATTTTTAGACTTAAAACAAATTTGACTCACTCTAGCCTTACATCATTGCTACATCGTTTCTTTTTTAGAGCCCAGCCTGTTTCTATGTAGAAACAGCTCTGGCTTTGAATGTTACAATTTCGTTAATTATTTTCAGATGGGCTTTTGTACATTTTAAAAATAAAAAAAAAATTATCTTGAGAAATAGCACTAAAAAATTAATACAGAATGCTTGAAATGTTGTATTTTATTTCCTGAGTAGAATGCCTCTGGCAGATTGGAGGAAAACAGGGCTCGGTGCCAGGACGAATGGTGGTGTTTGACTTGTGGGGGACATGTTTTTCAACTACCTTTCTTGTAGATTCTTGATTGCTCAGGCATTGTATTGTTTGGAATGCTTATGAAGAGATTGCGGGCTTGATTTATGAGACACTTCTAATCCTGTAGAGTACTCATGCTTTGGGAAGATTTATACAGAAGTTATAAAGATAGTGGTAATGGGAAAGTTTTTCCAAATGGTCTTAAGTCTCACTTTCTCCTTACTTTGAAATTTTGCTTAAATTAAAAAAAAAAAAGTTTGAAACAGCTCGTGAAAACTAATATATGCAATTGGAGATGATATATGTGTATATATATATATATATTTTTTAAAAAGATTTTATTTATTCATGAGAGAGAGAGATGCAGAGACACAGGCAGAGGGAGAAGTAGGCTCCACGCAGGGAGCCCGATGTGAGACTCCATCCTGGGACCCCAGGATCACACCCTGAGCCAAAGGCAGATGCGCTTAACCGCTGAGCCACCCGGGCGTCCAGATATATTTGTTTTTACTTACAAGAATCTGTGGTGTTGGAGCTGTAGTTAACTAGTCCACAGTATTTAGAGTAAGCATTTTGTGGCCTGCAAATACTTGAGTATGTATATTTATTAAAATTGGGCTCCTGAATTTCCTTATTGGATGCTTTGTAATAAATCTTGTTTACGCTCTTGAAACAGACATATCTTAGCCTGCTGAACAAGGAGACAAAGTAATTTTCTATAGTTAACTTTCTAACCTTGATACTTTATTATTTCTTTTTTATTATTTGCCTTAGAGCTACTCAATTTTGAGTGAACGTAATATACCCTGTTGTGGAAACCAGTTAGAATGTTTAATCATTTTATTACAAACTGTATAATTTTTGTGTGCTACCTAACTGGTTTTCACTGCGTGGAAATCTACTTTGCCATGAAAAGATGTTCTCGGTATAATTTTACAGTATTAGAATATTCAGATTTTTTCCCCCTACATGTGTCTGGGTCTGCCAACTTGAAAATTGTAAACATCTAAAAAGAACCCACAAAAGAATATCTCTATAAAATTCTCACTTAAGTTTAGTGAATTCTTGGCTTTAATTATTTGGGAGTTCATTTTGAATATAGAGATAAATTGAAGTTTAGCATAGAGATTTTTTTTTTTTTAAAGATTTTATTTATTTATTCATGATAGTCACACAGAGAGAGACAGAGAGGCAGAGACACAGGCAGAGGGAGAAGCAGGCTCCATGCAGGGAGCCTGACGTGGGATTCGACCCCGGGTCTCCAGGATCACGCCCTGGGCCAAAGGCAGGCGCCAAACCACTGCGCCACCCAGGGATCCCTAGCATAGAGATTTTTGTTGTAGAAGGAGCAGTTCCAGTTCTTAAAGTTAAGGAGTATTTGTGGGAAAATTCAAATGGGAAACACTATTATTTTTCCTATTGCTTGTTTTGGTGCTAGGTTTTTAGTCCAGCCTTAACCTCTGGAGTTATGTATATGTCTTTGCGTGTTAAATGCAGAGTTTGGGTAACTTGAGAGTTTTGACAAATGGAATGAAGATTTTCTGATTATAGCTTGTATTGACTTTGATTGTTACACTGTGTGTAAACGTGATAGGAATGTATGTACTTTTTTGTGCAATACATTTATAGTTCTTTGATTCTTAAAATTGGCCGATTTATTTAAACCTTCACTCCATTTTATTCCTTTGATTTGAAAACTAGGACATTTGTACTCTTTTAAAAAACATCTTGTATTTTAGGGGTGCCTGAGTGGCTCAGTCGGTTAGGTGTCAGACTCTTCATTTTGGCTCAGGTCATGATCTCAAGGTCCCGGGATCAAGCCCCTGCGTGCAGCTCCCTGCTCAATGAGGAGTCTGGTTGGGGTACTTTCCCTCTGCTCCTGTCCCTGCCCATGCTTGAGCTATCTAATAAATATATCTTTAAAAAATTATATTTTACAAAATGACATTTGGCATACAGTGACTTGTGTCTTTTATAAATCATTAAATTGGTAGGTGGTACATTTTTTTGTCTCAGGCATTTTTAAAAATTATACTAGTACACTGTCTACAGTAAAGGCACTTTTTCCATTTAAGATTCCTTAAAAATCACTTTGTTTTTGTTTAAATTTTCTTTAAGATTTTATTTATTTGAGAGAATGCACGTACATCTGTGTGCATGAGCTGCGGGGGAGGGACAGAAGAAGAGAGTTGAGGGACAAGGAGAGTGTCCCCGCTGAGCTTGGAGCCCGTGGAATGGCTCATTGCGGGCTGGGTCACAGGATCCCAGGATCCCAGGATCCCAAGATCACGGCAGCAGACAAAATCAGATGCTTAACACTGAGCCACCCAGGTACCCTGCAGAAGATTCCTTCTGACTTCATTTCCATGTTTGCAAATCATTTATGCTCATCACAACTTGGAAAATAAAGTAGCTATTACACATGCTGCTAGATACTTTAGTGTATTAATAAAGATGCATAGATATTACTATTTTGTAGTCTAAAAATTCTACTTTGGAGAATTTTGAGTATATACAAAAAAAAGAAGAATAGTAGATGAATCCCATGTACTCGGCATTCAGCCCAAACAACCATCAGTTGTGGCCTATCCTGCCTTATGAAGAGAAATGAAGCAAAGGAGGGGATAGAGAGTCATGAGGATGGGGGGAATAAGTACAGCCTCCTTGAAAAGATGGTATTTGATACACCAGAATGAAGGCCTGTCCAGACTTAGATCCACTTCTTTCTTAGTGGTGTTATTTTCTTATTTAAAATGTTTTGAAATACAGTTCATGATATGGTACAAAGAATTCCCACATCTCCTTCCTCTAAATTCCTTAGTTGTGGGATGCCTGGGTGGCTCAGTGGTCGAGCATCTGCCTTCAGCTCAGGGAATGGTTCCGGGGACTTGGGATCTAGTCCTGCATTGGGCTCTCGACAGGGAGCCTGCCTATGCCTCTCTGCCTCTTTCTGTCTCTCATGAATAAGTAAATAAAATCTCTGGGGAAAAAAAAAAATCCTCAGTTGTTACCAGTTTGCAACATTTGCTCCCTTACTGTCTCTTGTCTTTTTGTGGCATGCTATCCTGTTACCCTTAAAGTCTCTCTCTAGTACATATTTTACCCAAACAAGGACACTCTTCCGTTGCATTTCATAGTCTTCCCAGTCAGGAAACCAACATTGGCACAGTTATTACTGCCCAGTCCATAGACCCCATTGAAATGATGCCAGCCATCCCAACAATATTCCTTTTTTCTTTTTTGATCCATGTATTGCTGTTTATGGTTGCATCTCATCATTCTGGAACAGTTTTCTCAGTCTTACCCTAATTCTCATGTGCCTGATAGTCTTATAAAACCTAGGCCTGGGGATCCCTGGGTGGCTCAGTGGTTTGGTGTCTGCCTTTGGCCCAGGGCGTGATCCTGGAGTCCCAGGATCAAGTCCCATGTCGGGCTCCCTGCATGGAGCCTGCTTCTCCCTCTGCCTGTGTCTTTGCCTCCCTCCCCCTCTCTCTGTCTCTCATGAATGAATGAATGAATGAATAAATAAATAAATAAATAAATAAATAAATAAATAAATAAATAAATAAATAAATAAAATATATGAAAACAAAACAAAAAACCTAGGCCTTTCATTCTGCAGGATGGCCTCCACTTGAGCTTGTCCGGTGTTACCTCATGACCAGATGAGGGCATGCGTTCTTGGCAAGAATACCACAGAAACGATTCTGTGCCCATCTCAGAGTAATATATAAGGAGGCAAACAGTGTGGATCCATCCTACCACTGGGGATATTAGTTTAACTTTGCTCACTTGGTCAAGTTAATGTCTTTACTATTTACCCTTTGTATTTGATTTTCATATATGCACATTATCAGTACTTCACATGTTCCAATACATGAGGATTCTTTCTAACTTCTCCATTACATATTTGTAAATTTTTTCGTAGACGATGAGACACCTGACTGCTGTTACTCTTAGTGTTATTTACTCAACCAGTTCTGTTCTCAGTGTAGCTAATAGACCATTCTGTTGCCTTCCTGCTCCATTTCCACCCCCCCCCCCCCCCCCCAACTCTGGGCACATCACCCTTGCTGCCTCTGTTTCACATCCCCCCTCTCTCAACTAATTTCTTTGGAAACCAACATTTGAGGGTGAGGAACAAGGAAAGGAAAGGAAGGTAGGACTTGAAATGACTTGCATGTTTTTGCCCCTGATTTTTTCTTTCCTAGGAGACAGTTTGTGGATCAATACATTCATCTCTCTCTGGTTTAAAGCAGATCTAAAGCTACCTGACTCTTAAAATTGTAGTTTTGGTTCTAATTCCACCATTGCCTTAGTGACATGAGCTTAATCACTAGATCAGTCTGAGCTTTATTATGTGCTGAGTCACGTAGAAGAGGGGAGGAGAGTCACACAGAAGAGAAAGGAGTTTGTTTCTTAGAAAATATTAGGAATCATCATTGCTTCATTTATTTATTTGGTTGTCAGTCACTCACTTTCTATGTTATCTAAGCAAAATTTTGCCCGTGCCCTACCTTCTCATAAACCTCACTGACCTTAACTTTTTTTAAAAAATTGAGTTATAATTGATACTAAAAACTAATGTTATATAACATAATTTGATACTTGTATATATTTCAATGTCTACTAGATAAGTCTAGTTAATACCTGTCACCATACATAGTTAAAATTTTTTTGTTTTTTAAATTTTTTTAAATAAACATATATTTTTAGAAGATTTTATTTATTAATTCGTGAGAGACAGAGAGAGAGAGAGAGAGAGAGAGAGAGACAGAGAGGCAGAGACACAGGAAGAGGGAGAAGCAGGCTCCATGCAGGGAGCCTGATGCGGGACTTGATCCTGGGACCCCAGGATCACACCCCGGGGCAAAGTCAGGTGCTAAACCATTGAGCCACCCAGGGATCCCCAATAAAAATAGATTTAAAATAGATTTTACTTACCTGTTTGTGAGAAAGAGAGAGAGAGAGAGAGAGAGAGCGAGCGAGAATGAGCAGGGGGGTGGAGAGCAGAGGGAGAGGGAGAAGCAGACTCCCTGCTGAGCAGGGATCCTGACTCAGGGCTTGATCCCAGGACCCTGGGACCATGACCTGAGCCAGAGTCAGACTCTTAACCAACTGAGCCACCTAGGTGCCCCCCCCCTTTTTTTCCTGTGATGAGGACTTTTTTTTTTATGATTTTATTTATTTATTCATGGGGGGGGTGAGGGCAGAGCAGAGAGAGAAACAGGCTCCATGCCGGGAGCCCGATGTGGGACTCGATCCCGGGTCTCCAGGATTGCACCCTGGGCCACAGGCAGGTGCCAAACCGCTGAGCCACCCAGGGATCCCTGTGATGAGGACTTTTAAGATTTACTTTCTTAGCAACTTTCAAATAAGTAATACAATATTGTTAACTGTAGTTACTATGTGGCATATTATATCCCTGTGACTATTTTATGTTAAGATTTTATTTATTCATGAGGGACACAGAGAGGGGCAGAGACCTAGTCAGGGAGAAGCAGGCTCTCTGCAGAAAGCCTGATGTGGGACTCGGGACTCGATCCCAGGATAATGCCCTGAGCAGAAGGCAGAAGCTCAGCCACTGAGCCACCAAGGCATCTCTTCCTGTGACTATTTTATAACTAGAAGTTTGTACCTTTTGACCCCCTTTCTTTTTTAAAGATTTTTAAGAAACCGTTGAGCCACCCAGGGATCTCCTTGACTGCCCTTTCTTTTACTCATTTCACCCTTCTGCCCCCAGTCTGTTCTCTGTATCTGTGAGCTTGTGAGTTTTCTTGTTTTTAACATGCTACGCAGAAATGAGATCATTTGGTATTTATTTGTCTTTCTCTGATTCATTTAGTATAATGCCCTCAAGGTTCATCCACCTTGTCTCAAATAGCAAGACTTCCTTCTTTTTTATGACTGTTTAGTACTCCATTATGTATATACATACTACATTTTCTTTACCCATTCTTCAGTCCATGAACACTTAGATTGTTTCTGTGTCTTAGCTGTTGTAAATTATGCTGCAGTGAATATGGGGATCCATGTATTTTTTTTTTCAAGTTAGTGTTTTCATTTTCTCTGGATAAATACCCAGAAGTGAATTGTTGGATCATATGGTAGTTCTATTTTTAATGTTTTGAGGAACCTCCTATTGTTTTCCAAAGTGGCTATACTCAACATTTTTTCCCTCTCTTCGGATATACTCTTGGTCCCTTCCAAGGGATTCCTTAATGAGTTAAGACCCTTATTCTTTGGCACAAGCCTTGGAATGTTTGTATTATTTTGAAGTAGATTCTGGACATCTTACTTTTATCCATAAATATTTCAGTATTTATGACTACAAGGTAAGGATTGTTTAAAGAGATATATTCCTATTTCAAATATCTAGCCACTATTAAAGTTTATAACGGATTGGTTTTTTAAAAAATTTTTTGTGTAGTCAAAAATCTTTTTCTGAACTCAGACTCTATTAAGGGCATACCAATTGTAATTGGTGGTATGTAATTCTTTAAAAATTTTGTTAAAACAACTTAAAGTTGGGGGGCACCTGGGTGGCTCAGTTGGTAGAGCATGAGACTCTTGGCCTTGGGGTTGTGTGTTTAAGCTCCAGTAAATTTAAATTTTTTTTTTGAGGTTTAATCTGCATATAGATTACTTAAAGTGTACTTAAAGTGTAAAGTTCGTTGAATTTTGAGAAATGTAGGCATCGTTGTAACTACCACCCTAGTCAAGATATCACAGTTTTTTGTTTTTATTTAAGATTATTTATTTATTCATGAGAGAGAGAGAGAGAGAGAGAGAGAGAGAGAGAGAGAAAGGCAGGCAGAGACGGTGGCAGAGGGAGAAACAGGCTCCATGTAGGAAGTTTTTTTTTTTTTTTTTGCAAGATTTTTTTTTTTAGTATTCCACTTTTTTTTTTTAAGATTTTATTTATTCATTCATGAAAGAGAGACAGAGAGAGGCAGAGACACAGGCAGAGGGAGAAGCAGGCTCCATACTGGGAGCCTGATGTGGGACTGGATCCCGGGACTCCAGGATCGCGCCCTGGGCCAAAGGCAGGCGCCAAACCACTGAGCCACCCAGGGATCCCCCAGTTTATTTACTTCTTGATGAATATTTTGCCTATTGAAGTCTTTTAATATATAGGTTTTAATCTTACTCTCTCTTTACAACTTAATTTGTTGCAAACCAGGTTGATTATTCTATAGTTTCTGACTGTGAATTTTGCTGATTACATTCTTGTCCATGGGGTGCCTGGGTGGCTCAGTCAGTTTGACTTTTGGCTCAGGTTCTGAGCCTTGGGGTTATGGGATCCAGCCCCTAGTTGGGCTCTGCGTGGTGTGGAGCCTGCTTGGGATTCTCTCTCTCCCCCTCCCCCCCCCAAAAAAAAAAAACAAACCAACAAAAACACTTTTTGAGGTATATGTTAATATCTCACTCTTTGTTCTCTGATGTTTTTTTTAAGATTTTATTTATTCATGAGAGACACAGAGATTGAGAGGCAGAGACAGAGGCAGAAGGAGAAGCAGGTTTCTTGCAGGGAGCCTGATGTGGGACTTGATCCTGGGACTCCAGGATCACGCCCTGAGCGGAAGGCTGGCACTAAACTGCTGAGCCACGCAGGGATCCCGGTATTTGTAAAGTTTTAAATAGTTTTAAATTATGTTGCAGTTAAATTTTTTTTAAATAGTGTATATGTAAAGTGTATAAGGATATACTCTAGTTTTTCTCATCACTCACATCTATTTTTCTCGTAAAGTAACCCTGTCCACAGTGGTTTTTGACATAGATCATCCTTTCAGCATTTATTTGCTTTGTCATTCTAAAAGTAGATGTATAAAAGGAACTTACCATCACAGTTTAGGGTCTCACGGAGTTATGATATTTGATTTTCCTTGTGTTGATCATATTGAAAATTTTGTTGTGACAGTGTCTTTCTGTTTTTTTCTGAATGTTTTGTTATTCCTAAAAGATTTTTTGTTTGTAGAAAAAACTTTTTATTTCTAGAGATTATAACTAATCAGATTAAAATGTGGACTGGGAAAGTTTGCGTATTTAATAAAATGATTGACATACAGGCTATGACTTTTTTTAAAAAAAATTTTATTTATTTATTCGAGAGAGACATAGGCAGAGGGTGATGTAGGCTCCTTGCAGGGAGCCTGATCTGGGACTCTATCCCAGGACCCCTGGATCAGGACCTGAGGTGAGGGCAGATGCTCAACCACTGAGCCACGCAGGTGTCCCAGCTAATGACTTTTTTAAAGATTCTGTTTATTTTTTTATTTTAAAGATTGCAAGCATGAACAGGGGGAGGAGCAGAGGGACAATCAGACTCCGTGATAAGCATGGAGCCCCACACAGGACTTGATCCCGTGACCCTGAGATCAGGACCTGAGCTGAAATCAAGAGTCACAGGCTTAATTGACTAAGCCACCCAGGTGCCCGTGACTCTTTTTTTTTTTTTAATTTTTTTATTTAGTTATGATAGTCACAGAGAGAGAGAGAGAGGCAGAGACACAGGCAGAGGGAGAAGCAGGCTCCATGCACCGGAAGCCCGACGTGGGACTCGATCCCGGGTCTCCAGGATCGCGCCCTGGGCCAAAGGCAGGCGCCAAACCGCTGCGCCACCCAGGGATCCCCCATGACTCATTTTTTATATGGATTGGGTTAATTCCTTGCCATGGTTCTTTATTGGGAAGCAAAAGTTTAAAAAAAACATTGGAATTAAATAAAGAAATCCAAAGACCTTTTAAGATTGAGGAGTGATAAAGATCTCATTTCCCAAATCTAGGCATAGAAGTAGTCTTCAAAGATTTTACAAAGATACTCATAGTGGAGTAAAGAATATGGGATTTATGTAATTACAAAAAGGTGGGGTCGGGGTGCCTGAGTGGCTCAGTGGTTGAATGTTTACCTTTAGCTCAGGACATGATCCCGGTCCTGGAATCGAGTCCCGCATCAGGCTCCCTGCGAGGAGCCAGCTTCACCCTCTGCCTGTGTCTCTGCTTCTCTCTGTGTATCTCTCATGAGTAAATAAAATCTTTAGGAAAAAAAAAAGTGGGGTCATGTTTTTGTCTTCTGTTTTATTTTAGCAACTATATTATATGAAATAAGGATAAAAGTCACTGGTCAAGTGAAGTGTTAGAAGTATTCAAAAGTTTCCCAGAATCAATGTTTAACTTATTGTTTTACCAAGAAGCAAGTTATAAGGTTATTTTTTTTAAAGATTTTATTTATTTATTCATAGAGAGAGAGAGGCAGAGACACAGGCAGAGGGAGAAACAGGCTCCACGCAGGGAGCCCGATGTGGGACTCGATCCCGGGTCTCCAGGATCACACCCCAGGCTGCAGGCGGTGCCAGACCGCTGCACCACCGGGGCTGCCCGCAAGTTATAAGGTTAAAAGTGAATTTCTTCTCAGCAATTTTAATAGTCCTGGTTAGCTAAGTAGGAAGCATGTTTTCAAATGTATTCATGCTAGCTACTCTTGATGTGGATTTTTGCTATTATTTGTTCTCTTGGTTTCTGCTTCTTCAGCTTTGTTCTCTCTAGGCTTCCCTTTTGTTGATCAGCTTGCTTTGCTCCTTTTTTTCTTCATCTGCTTAATTTACTGTTATTATGAAATCATTAATTATGATCATTTGCATTCTATTTAGTTATACTTGAACTTTTCCCAGAAAAGTACTGTGTAAATCAGACACATTTATGAGGTTATTCATGAGTATTGTGAGCACAAAAGTCCAAATTTTAACTTAGTGGTCATCGTGTTCCTGTATTGTGTTTTGGTTCCTGTAGGATAGACCCGTCTCTCCTGTGCTCTAGAGAGAAGTACTTCATGAAATATTTCTAGGATTGGCTAAAAGATCCACTCTTCCTATTTGATCTCACCAGTAGGATCTAAAGATTATAGAATCTTAGGAATTTTTTCTCCCCCTAATTGGATAATCTGTCAGAGGTTTATGTATCAGTTGAGCAGTTTTATCCTTTTATTAAAAATAGACTTAAAATAATTTTTTAAAGTAAACTCAGTGACCAACGTGGGGCTTGAACTCAGGATCCTGAGATCAAGAGTCATGCTCTACTGACTGAGCCAGCCAGGCATTTTACTTAGTAAATAGGTTCTCACTAGATTGGTGTAAAATAATGCATATGTGTATATGTGTATTTTTTCACTGAGGTAATGATACCTGTAATAGTTCTGAAGAATTTGTCATTCAAGGCTTTGCTGAAAACATTGCTTTTCTCAAGAGTTAGTCATCAAATTTTCATGTACAGGATTCTAGGCACTCACCATAGATTCAGTAAACAGATGAGTATAGTTTTGTTGGTTGAATTAAGCTTGTCGTTGGTCTTTCAAGTTTTCTTAAATCCTCTGAATTAGAACCAGTAAATAGTTTTTCATATGAAAAAAAGTAATCTATTATGTTCATAGCAGCCTTATTCACAATAGCCAAAAGTTAGAAGAAGCCATAATGTTGATGATCCATGAATGGATAAACAGAATAAACAGATATTAAATTTGTGATAAATAGAATACATACAATGGAATATTACTCAGCCTTAGAAGGAAGGAAATTCTGACTCATGATACAACATCGACAAACCTTGAAGAAATTATGCTGAGTGAGGGAATTTTACATTTATGTGGATTCCTCATGTGTACGCCTATTAAATTTTATTTTTTTCAGTTTTAAAAAAATATATGGTGGGGCACCTGGTGGCTCATTTGGTTAAGTGTCTGATTCTTTTTTTTTTTTTTTAAGGTTTTATTTATTTATTCATGAGAGATACAGGGAGAGAGAGAGAGGCAGAGACACAGGCAGAAGGAGAAGCAGGCTCCATGCAGGGAGCCTGATGTGGGACTCGATCCTGGGTCTCCGGGATCAAGCCCTGGGCTGAAGGCAGGCGCTAAACCGCTAAGCCACCCAGGCTGTCCAAGTGTCTGACTCTTGATCTCAGTTCAGGTCTTGATCTCAGGGTCTTGGTTTCAAGCCCTGCATTGGGCTCCACACTGAGTGAGGAGTCTACTTTAAAAGCAAAAACTAACTATATAGATAAAATTTTATTAGGTGAAATAAATCCCAAAAGGTCAAGTATTATATTATTCTAGTTACAGGAAGTACCTAGAGCAGTCAAATTCATATAGACAGAAAGTGGAATGGTGGTTTTTCTTTACAGTTATAAGCAGTGTTGCAGTAAGCAATCTTGTATAGTTTGCAGACACCTGCAATTACACATGCATGATCAATCTTTGTGAATGGAATTTCTAGGGATGTGTACTTAGTTCTTAATCAGTACTATGAAATTGTCTTACTAAGAGGTTTTTCTGACTTACATTCCTACAGTGTTATAAAAGTGCCTATTATTTAGACTAGTACCTAGGTATTATGAAAATTTAGGGTTTTGTATTATGTTACCTTTTTCAAACTTTTGATTTTCAAAATTTTGAGTGAAATTAAGCAGCTTTTTTGAGTGTATTTCTTTTGTTTACTATCTGTATATGTACATATTTTATTTATTTTTAATTTTTTAAAAGATTTTTTATTTAGTCATGATAGTCACACAGAGAGAGACAGAGAGACAGAGACACAGGCAGAGGGAGAAGCAGGCTCCATGCAGGGAGCCCGACATGGGATTCGATCCCGGGTCTCCAGGATCACGCCCCGGGCCAAAGGCAGGCGCCAAACCACTGCGCCACCCAGGGATCCCTAATTTTTTTTTTTTTTTCAAAAGATTTTATTTATTTGAGAGAGAGCAAGAGAAAGAGCACAAGCAGGGGGGGATGGGTAGAGGGAGAGGGAGAAGCAGACTTCCTGCTGAGCAGGGAGGGTGTGAGAATCATGTGGGACTCGCTGCCAGGACCCTGGGATTATGATCTGGGCTGAAGTCAGACTTTTAACCAACTGAACCACTCAGGGTGCCCCTAAGATTTTATTTTTAAGTAATCTCTGTACCCAAGGTTGGGCCTGAACCTACACCCCAGAGATCAAGAGTCACATGTTCCATCAACTGAGCTAACTAGTGCCTCCTGTGTGTACGTACATATTTTTTATATTTATTTACTTAAGATTTTTTTTAAGATTTTATTTATTCATGAGAAACACACACATGAAGAGAGAGAGAGAGAGAGAGAGAGGGAGGCAGAGACACAAGGCAGAGGGAGAAGCAGGCTCCACGCAGGGAGCCTGACGTGGTACTCGATCCCGGGTCTCCGGGATCATGTCCTGGACTGAAGGTGGCACTAAACCGCTGAGCCACCCAGCCTGCCCTAGAAAAGATTTTTTTTTAATTTTTTTAAAATTTATTTATGATAGTCACACAGAGAGAGAGAGAGAGGCAGAGAGACACAGGCAGAGGGAGAAGCAGGCCCCATGCACCGGGAGCCCGACATGGGATTCGATCCCGGGTCTCCAGGATCGCGCCCTGGGCCAAAGGCAGGCGCCCAACCGCTGCGCCACCCAGGGATCCCCTAGAAAAGATTTTTTAAAAATATTTTTTATATGTTTATTCATGAGACACACCCAGAGAGAGAGAGAGAGGCAGAGACAGTAGGCAGAGGGAGAAGCAGGCTCTCCACGGAGAGCCCAGTGTGGGACTCAATCCCAGGACCCCGGGATCACGCCCTAAACCGAAGGCATATGCTCAACTACTGAGCCACCCAGGAGTCCTGAAAATATTTTCTTTATTTGAGAGAGCAAGAACACAAGTGGGAGGAGGAGCAGAGGAAGAGGGAGAAGCAGACTCCCCACTGAGCAGGGAGCCTAATGTGGGACTGGATACCAGAACCTTGAGATCCTGATCTGAGCCAAAGTCAGACACTTAACTGACTGAGCCACCTAGGTGCCTCAGTATATGCATATTTCAAAAGAACTTCATATTCAGGTATTTTGCCTGTTTTTTTTTTGGGGGGGGGGCTTGTCTTCCCTGATTTGTCAGAACTGTTTTATATTTAGGAAAACATTTATTTGTCATGTATTACAAGTATTTTTGCCCAATTATCTTTTGGCTATATTTTGCTATTCAAGGAACTGTAATATTTATTTGGTTTCTGTGTGTGTTTGTTGTTTTTTTTTTTGTTTCTTTTCCTGGAGACCACACAAAGCTGTTCAAATTATAACTATTGAATTTGTGGAAGCATTCTAGAGTAATGCATTTAAAAAGTCACATCGCACTTAGTAGGTACATGTATACATGTACATTCCAGAAGACAACAAATAGAATTTATGTGGTCTTTTTCTTTATGATATAGAGATTTTACCTCGTGCTGTCTTTCCTAGACCCAAGATTATATAACAAATTACTATTATTACTATTATTTGCCAGAGAGATAATGCAAATTGGCACACTATTACAAATCATTCCTCCTATCTTTTTCCACTCTTCTCCCTGTCTCTCCAAGTAGAGAAACATCTCTCAGTACCCTGAGATACTGTGATACTAGGGCTGTGGGGTGACTGTCTTTTGCTGGCTTTAGGGATTCTTTGTCTTTTGCTGTCTTTATTATTTGTACTTAGGCAAAAGACAGCAAGATTAAAAGGAGGGGCAGCCTCTTGAGAGGCGTGGCTCAGCGGTTTAGGGCCGCCTTCGGCCTGGGTTGTGATCCTGGAGACCAGGAATCGAGTCCCATGTTGGGCTCCCTGCATGGGGCCTACTTCTCCTTCTGCCTGTGTCTCTGCCTCCCCCCCACCCCCCGCTGTGTCTCCATGAATAAATAAATGTTTTTTTTTTTTTTTTAAAAAGGACTATATTGATTTAAAAATAGAGAGAGTGACAAAATATGAGAGACTCACAACTCTGGGAAATGAACAAGGGGTAGTGGAAGGGGAGGTGGGCGGGGATAGGGTGATTGGGTGACTGACACTGAGGGAGCACTTGATGGGATGAGCACTGGGTGTACTATGTTGGCAAATTGAACTCCAATTAAAATATATATATAAAATATAAAAGCTCATTTATTTATTTATTTTAGATTTTTTTTTTTTTTTAAATTCATGAGAGACACAGAGAGAGGGAGGCAGAGACATAGGAGGAGGGAGAAGCAGACCCCATCCTAGGACTCCAGGATCACGCCCTGGGCCAAAGGCAGCCGCTCAACTGCTGAGCCACCCAGGGGTTTCAAAATTTTTTATTTTAAGTAAGCTCCACACCTAGTGTGAGGCTCGAACTTACTTACGACCCTGAGATAAGAGTCGTGTGCTGTACTGACTGAACCAGCAGCCAGACACCCCTATTTTGGATAATTTTTAAATTGACTCTTAAAAAGTTAGAAGAGGGGCACTTGGGTGGCCCAGTGGTTGAGTGTTTGGCTTTGGCTTGGGTCATGATCCCGGGGTCCTGGGATCGAGTTCCGCATTGGGCTCCCTATTGGGAGCCAGTTTCTACCTCTGCCTATGTCTCTGCCTCTGTGTCTCTCATGAATAAATAAAATCTTTAAAAAAAACAACAACAGGGATCCCTGGGTGGCGCAGTGGTTTGGCGCCTGCCTTTGGCCAGGGGCGCGATCCTGGAGACCTGGGATCGAATCCCACGTCGGGCTCCCGGTGCATGGAGCCTGCTTCTCCCTCTGCCTGTGTCTCTGTCTCTCTCCTCTCTCTCTCTCTCTCTCTCTCTGTGACTATCATAAATAAATAAAAATTAAAAAAATAAAAATAAAAAAACAACAAAACACAAAAAGCTCAGAAGAATACAGTGTATGTTGAACAATTTAATATTTTTAAATGTTGAACCTTTTTGACCAAACAGAAACTTGTATTGTTTTTTGACTGTTTTTAAAGACAAACCTATTAAATAGTTACGTACTGCAGCTTGTAGCAAACACAGTTCCTTTCTTTTTAACCTAATTTCTTTATGGTCTCATTTTATTTTTTTTAAAGATTTTTATTTATTTGTGAGCCCAACTGCTGAGCCACCCAGGTGTCCCTATTATTATTATTATTATTTTTAAAGATTTTATTTATTTATTCATAGAGACACACACAGAGAGTGAGAGAGAGGCAGGCAGAGACACAGGCAGAGGGAGAAGCAGGCTCCATACAAGGAGCCTGACGTGGGACCTGATCCCGGGTCCCAGGATCACACCCTAGGCTGAAGGCAGTGCTAAACCACTGAGCCACCCAGGCCGCCCTTATTTATTTATTTTTTTTAATTTGGGTTTTTCTAGCCTTCTCAGTATAGGAGAGTAATGTAGTTATAATACCTGATTGAGTTCTTCTTTGTTGAACTGGAAGATAAATTTGTGTCTTGTTTTCTAAGTGTGCTCCCCTTAAATAAAAATGATAGAGGGGATCCTTGGGTGGCGCAGCGGTTTGGCGCCTGCCTTTGGCCCAGGGCGCGATCCTGGAGACCCGGGATCGAGTCCCACGTCGGGCTCCCGGTGCATGGAGCCTGCTTCTCCCTCTGCCTATGTCTCTGCCTCTCTCTCTCTCTCTCTTTTAAAAAAAAGAAAAAAAAATGATAGAGATGGTGAGCCCACGCTTTGGAGGAAGAAGCATGATTTACTTCATTCTCTATTTGTAATCTATACATTGATTATTTGGTCCCTCTTTCAGTATTGTAATTAACTCTTTGTTTTTCAGTACATGAGCTTAAAAAATTTGCTTCCCTGTATTCTTTGGCTAACTTTTTTTTTTTTTAAGATTTTATTTATTTATTCATGGGAGACACAGAGAGGGGCAGAGACACAGGCAGAGGGAGAAGCAGGCTCCTCGCAGGGATCCTGATGCGGAACTTGATCCCGAATCCCAGGATCATGACCTGAACTGAAGGCAGGCACCCAACCGCTGAGCCACCCAGGCATCCCTTTATTATTATTTTTTTGTTTTGTTTTTATCCCTTTATTATTATTTTTTAAAGATTTTATTTATCTACGAGAGATAGAGAGATGCCGAGACACAGGCAGAGGGCGAAGCAGGCTCCTCGCAGGGAGCCGGCTGTGGAACTCAATCCCAGGACCCTGGGATCATGCCCTGAGCCACAGGCAGAGGCTCAACCACTGAGCCACCCAGACATCTCTTTTTAATTTATTTGAGATAAAGAGAGCACAAATGGAAACAAGCATGGGAAGGTGCAGAGGGAGAGAATCTCAAGTCTCCTTGCTGATGGGTGGAGCCGAAATCATGATCTGAGCCGAAATCAAGAGTCAGATGCTTAACTGACTGAGCCATTCTGGTGCCCCCCCATCCCTTTTTTAATAGAAAAACCTATGTGACTATTTAAGATTTTATTTATTCATAAGAGACACAGAGAGAGAGGCAGAGACACAGGCAGAGGGGGAAGCAGGCTCCATGCAGGGAGCCTGATGTGGGATTCCATCCGGGACCCTGGAACCATGCCCTGAGTCAAAGGCAGAGGCTCAACTGCTGAGCCACCCAGGCATCCTGCAACCTTCCATTTAGTGATAAACTTTGTGAGTGTGGTAAATATGTGTAATATAACATTTATTTTAACTACTCTTAGGTTTATGATTCAGTGGCATCAAGTACATTCAATGATATATATAACCATCACTACTATTTCTAGAATTTTTTCATCCCATACAGAAATTCTGTACCCATTAAGCAGTAACCCCATTTGTAACCCCATTTCCCTCTTCTCCCTGCTCCTCATAACCTCTGTTCTACTTTCTATCAATATGAATTCATCTGTTCTAGGTAACTCCTATAAGTGGAATCATAGGGGCACCTAGAGGGCTCAGTGTCAGTTAAGTGTCTGCCCTGGGCTCAGGTCATGATCTCAGGGTCCTGGGTTTGAGCCCTGCATTGGGCTCTACTCAGCAGGGAGTCTGCTTCTCCCTCTTCCTCTGCTCCTTTTCCCCCTTCACTCCCTACTTGTACTCTCTGTTCTCTCTTAAATAAATAAATAAATACATACATACATATATACATACTCTTTAAAAACATAATCATAAAAAAAACATAATCATAAGCTAACTGTCCATTTGTGTCTGGCTTATTTCATTTAATATGATGTCTTAGATTTTTATCCATGTTGTAGCATGTATCAGGACTTTGTTTCTTTTTATGTCTTAATATACCATTCCATTTTATGTATATTTCACATTTTGTTTAATCATTCCTTGGGTTTCTATCTTTAGGCTATTGTGAATAATGCTGCGGTGAACATTGGTGTACACGTATCTATTTGAGCCCCAGTTTTCACTTCATAAGGAGTGATATTGCTGGGTCATATGGTAATTCTATGCTTTAACTTCTTGAGAAAATGCCAAACTTTTCTATAGTGGCTGCATGATTTTACAGTTCCCCAAGCTTGTACTAGATTTCAAATTTTTCTGCATTCTTGTCAACACTAGTTCTTTTCTTCCTTTTTCTTTCCCCCTTAAATAGCCTGGTGGTTATGAAGTGGTATCTCATTGTGGTTTTGATTTGTATTTCCCAAATGACTACTAATTTTGAGCATATTCTTGTTTATCTGCCACCTGTGTATCTTCTTTGTTGAAGTGTTTTGGCTATTAAAAAAAATGGGTTGAATTATAAGATTTCTTGTATTCTAGATACAAGTCCTTTGTCAGATATACTGGATGATATTGTTCAGTGTTTGTATGGAAAGAAAAGAACCATTCCAATTTCTAATAAATGTTTTTCTTTTCTTTTTTTCCAAAGATTTTATTTATTTATTTATTTATTTATTTATTTATTTATTTATTCAATTTATTTATTTATTTATTCGAGAGAGAGAGTGTGAGAGAGAGAGCCCAAGCAAGGCCGAAGGGCAGAGGGAAAAGCAGACTCCTATTGAGCAGGGAGTCTGATGCAGGACCTGATCCCAGGATTCTGGGATCCTGACCTGAGCCTGAGGCAGATGCTTAACCAACTGAGCCACCCAGGGTGCCCCTCTAACAAATGTTTTTCCAAATTAAGAAGATCCGTTCAGGGCAGCCCCGTGGCCCAACGGTTTGGCGTCACCTTCGGCCCAGGGTGTGATCCTGGAGACCTGGGATCCAGTCCCACGTCAGGCTCCCTGTATGGAGCCTGCTTCTCTCCCTCTCCCTCTGCCTGTGTCTCTGCCTCTCTCTCTGTCTGTCATGAATAAATAAATAAAATCTTAAAAAAAAAAAAAAGATCTGTTCATTACTTTAGTAACAAGTAATGTTGTTATTTCTAGTTCAGTTACCTGATGAAACTAAATTTTAGGATTATGTTTCCCTTGTAAGAGGTAATAACTTAAATCATACTGGAGGATGTAAAGAGAAAAGTTCTGCTTTCTGATAATGTCAGCTTCAGGAGAAGTGTAAAATTATGATTTGGGGTTGTCAGCAAATAAGAATGCTATATTTAAAAGTGCTGTGCCTGCCTTTCTAAAATGCCAGATTACAAGTACATAAAGTATAGTTAACTCCTAATGAAATTTGTAGAATTTTCATGACTTACAAAATTCCAAATCATTATATTTCTCACATGTATCTTCCAAATATAAAAGGTGCCCTAAAATTTTTCTTTTGCAGACATAGTAAGCATTTTTCTTCCTTTGGAATAAAAGTGGGACCATATGTTCTGTCAAAAGATTTGTTCAAATTTATTAATTTATATGAAAAACAATCTTAAATATACCTAAATTATAGGTTTTAGTAGTTGTAACCTCCTGAAAAATTTAAATAGCAGAAAACTGCATTAAAAAATTAGACTATCACTTCAGGGGTACCTGGGTGCCCAGTTGGTTAAGTGTCTGACTTCTGACTTGGCTCAGGTCATGATTTCAGGGTCCTGGGATGGAGCCACAGCCCCATGGCAGGCTTGCACTCGAGGGAGTCTCCTCCCTCTGCCCCTCCCCTGGCTCTGCTTTCTCTCAAGTAAATAAATAAAATCTTAAAAAAAAAAATAAGATTGTCACTTCAAACAGATACACAAAATAATTGGATTTATTTTACCTTCAAGTCAAGAGTGTGGGATCATCTCATTTTTTTCAGTAGGATGTTTACTAATGAGTTAAAATCTGTAAAGTAGCTTGTTTTAGTTACAAGTTTTACTTTAATAGACACTAAATATTTCTTTTTTTAAATTTTTTTGACACTAAAGATTTCTTTTTTTTTTTTTAATTTTTTTTTTTATTATTTACTTATGATAGTCACAGAGAGAGAGAGAGAGAGAGAGAGGCAGAGACACAGGCAGAGGGAGAAGCAGGCTCCATGCACCGGGAGCCTGATGTGGGATTCGATCCCGGGTCTCCAGGATCGCGCCCTGGGCCAAAGACAGGCGCCAAACCGCTGCGCCACCCAGGGATCCCGACACTAAAGATTTCTAAGTAACATTGAACAATCTTAGGTTTAGTATCCTGTTTTATTTTTTTTTTATTTTAAAATTTTTATTTATTTTATTTATGATAGTCACACACACACAGAGAGAGAGGCAGAGACATAGGCAGAGGGAGAAGCAGGCTCCATGCACTGGGAGCCCGATGTGGGATTCGATCCCGGGTCTCCAGGATCGCGCCCTGGGCCAAAGGCAGGCGCTAAACAACTGCGCCACCCAGGGATCCCAGTATCCTGTTTTAGAATGTAATAATTTCGGGACACCTGGATGGCTCAGGGGTTGAGTGTCTGTCTTCGGTCAGGGAGTGATCCCAGGGTCCCAGGATTGAGTCCCATATCAAGCTCCTTGCATGGAGCCTGCTTCTCCTGTCTCAACCTCTCACTCTGCATCTCTCATAAATAAGTAAATAAAATCTTTAAATATATATAATAATTTCTACGACTTCTGATTCATTTCAGCTAAGTGTTCTTAAAAGGTAATTTAGTAAATATTTAAGAAATGAGAGCAATAAAATCTTTGTAAATTTTTGGGGCCCTGGCTGGCTTAGTCAGTAGAACTGTGACTCTCTCAGGGCTTGAGGTCAAGCCTCGCATTGGGTGTAGAGTTTATTTAAAAAAAAAAAGAAAAAAAAAAGGTAAATATTTGCCCCATGAAAGAAAAATGTGAGGGTAAAAGCCATTTTAAGTGTCACTTTGCCAGGCACTTGGGTGGTTCAGTGGTTGAGCACCTGCCTTTGGCTCAGATCTTGATCCCTGGGTCCTGAGATTGAGTCCTGGATCAGGGAACCTGCTTCTCCCTCTCCCTATGTCTCTGCCTCTTTTTCTGTATCTCTCATGAATAAATAAAATCTTAAAGAAAAAAAAAAGTCTGGATGCCTGGGTGACTCAGCGGTTGAGTGCTTGCCTTTGGCTCAGGATATGATCCTAGAGTCCCAAGATAGAGTCCCACATTGGGCTCCTTGCATGGAGCCTGCTTTTCTCTCTGCCTGTGTCTCTGCCTCTCTCCCTCTCTGTGTCTCTTATGAATAAATAATTTTTTTTAAAAAGTCACTTTGCAACTCCTCCCACATACATAGATTATGTAAAGTGTCTAAGAAACAAATTTTCAAAAACTGGAGAATAATTGTTATGCGATAATAATGTTTGTTTTATTTTTTCCAGATATGGACGTGTGGAAAGTGTCAAAATTCTCCCCAAGCGGGGATCTGAAGGAGGAGTGGCTGCTTTTGTGGATTTTGTGGACATCAAAAGTGCACAGAAAGCTCACAACTCAGTCAACAAAATGGGAGATAGAGACCTACGCACGGATTATAATGAACCAGGCACCATTCCGAGTGCTGCTCGGGGATTGGATGATACAGTTTCCATAGCATCTCGTAGTAGAGAGGTTTCTGGGTTCAGAGGAGGTGGTGGAGGGCCTGCTTATGGCCCCCCCCCATCACTTCATGCACGAGAAGGACGTTATGAGCGGAGACTTGATGGGTAAGTTCCAAGGTTTCTGTAGGCAGGTATTTTGTATTTGATATGGTGAGAAACAGAAACTCATATTTAGGGGCCCCAGATGGATTTAAAGTTTTGGGCATTCTCAATGTTTCCTATTTTGGGTTGGAAACGGAAGTGATTTCTATCCCAGTGGCTGGTATCTTGTGGAATCGTAGAGGATATTTCCTGCAGCTGGTTGGATATCTACTCCTGAGATGTAAAATGGTGGAAGATTTTGTATGGCAGTATCATTTTTGGAGTTACCTGTCTTCTAGAATTAATTATTCCTTCTCTTGGATAATGTGAAGGCCTTCCTTGGATATATCTCTGCTATCTGATGGAGCTATTTGGCTACAGATTTTGTGGTTGTACTATATGGAATATTTCTGGAATATAGCCTACAGATTCTTTTAGAAGTTGATATCTGCTTCTCAATTTTCACTACATGAAGCATACAAACAAATTGGATTGTCACAAAAAACCTAGCAGACCATAATGATTCAACCGCTTGGATTCTACAAACAATAATCTGGAAATCTGTTCTTGGATGAAGAAGAGTGAAGGCAATGTTTGATTTTTTCCATTTTGGATCTACACAGTTTCCATGTTGGAATTATACTCCTTGATGGAATGGGGGAAAATTGAGATGATGAATGTTTCTAAATCCTGGAATATAGCCATTCTTTTCTAATTGCTGGAATGTATGGGATGTCATGCAGTCAAGATTCCATTAGCCCAGGGGAAGAGGATTACTATTTTGTTTCTTAAGCAAGTTGCTGTCCAGTTAAAGATACTTTAGCCTTGAACACATGGTGACGATCAGTTGTGGATACAGCAATCAAAACTGACTGTGCTGGATGGCTACAAATGTGAACTAATGGGGAGCAACTGTTCCTTCCTCATTTGGTGGAATTGTAGAGGATATTTCCTCTTCTGTCAGCTGCCTGATTCCTACTTAGGGCTGGAAATTTTTATGAATGTGGATGAATTTATAATTGTCTACTATTTCAAGAAAGAAGTCTGGGGGTTTGAGAGTTACAGTTTGTCTGGGACTACTTGCTTCCAGTGGAATTATTTTATCTGGTCACTAAGATTTTTTTTTTCCTTGTGGTTCATCTAAATATCATTTGACACCCTTGCCCATTAAGAAGGTGGATTACCCCCGTAAGAGGGGCCAAAATTGGGGAAGTTATGTTCACAATTCTCTCCCTAGATTTAATTGGGATTATAGGTCGTGTTTCCACACTTGGAAAAGGTTGGTATGTCCTGACCTGTGTATATTAGCCCCTCTCCTAACCCAAGTCAAACTCTTTTTTCCCCCCACTAACTCTAGAAGTATTTAGTACTAATAGATGAATCAAAGAATAGCTATTAGATTTCAGCTCTGCTAGCTCTTGTGCCTGCCTTCTGTATCTTCCTAATGGATAAGAACTTTGCATATTTATAAAATATCAGCTATAGCAGTAATTCTCCTAGAACTATTGCCTGTTGCTTGTTATTAATAGCAGCTTTTTACCAATTAACATTTGATAGGGTGCTAATTGAATTATTTGTGAAATTTTCTCTTAAATCTCAAAGGAAACCCTGTTGTTTGTTAGAAATTGAAATATCTATCCAAATACCAGAAATGTAGCAAATTTAGAAAGGAGAAAGTTATTTAATACAATTTAAGTAGGAAAGAGATTACTGACTTTTTTGCCATGCCAGTTGCCTTCCATCACAGCAACAAAAAGCAAAAACATCCTAGGAAGGTATGGTTGCTACTAAGCGAAATGGTAGGTAAAAATGAAGATTAGTGGAGAGACTTGGATCTATGTATGTATTGGGGACATACATCTTAGTTGTAATATTTTTGCCACATATTCTTCACTGGAGAGATTCTAATTCTTCTGTATCTTTGACGATTTCCTAATCTGTTGATAGAAGATTGGATCTAAAGAAAAGATTGAGAAGAAACTTAATCTCAAATTGAGATTCAAGTGATGAAATGATCTTTTAGGAACTCAGGAAATGAGTTCTGGTATCCTATAAGAGTAGAAAATAAGATTTCTTATAGGAATAGAATTGTTTTTTAAATATTAACACATAAATGCATGTCTATAATTGAACATGCAACAAATTTTTTGTAACTGTAGGTTGGCAGATATTTACATCCTAGAGAAATGTGTTTTAGATTAAGCATTACTAGTAACAGCCTTCGAACATCTTACAGTTCCCAAAGTTTGGCTAATTTCATCAGAGGCGATTTGAGTTTAGCTAAAATCTAAGAGAACATATTTTCTGTAAATATTAAGTATAAACATTAATAAGTGGAATCATGAAATAGGCCTTTTAAAAACTATGTGGAATTTGATAGTATCAGGAAATAAAATAATCTTTATTCTTTAATTAAATTTACCATAGAATAGTATGTGTCAACTCAGTATTTTGATAACCTAAGTGGTTTTCTTTGTTTTTCTTTTAAGATTCCATTTCTATTATTAAATATGATTGTTTGGGCACAGCAGTTTACATAATCTGATAGTTTTTATAATTACCTAAGAAGTCGAAAGTTAATGAGAAAAAGTTACACTTAAAATTTTTTTCTGGGCTTCTTTGAAAATGCCCTCTTACTGCTGGGACATACATTGCAATAGGGCTTTCATGTCTGTGTTAAAATGTGTCATGGAAATTTTGCCTAAGATAAATGTGTTAAGTAAAAATCTGGTGCATATTTTAATCAGATGTAAGTATAGAAAACTTTGATATTAAAATGACAGTCCCTTCTTGTTTCATAAACTACAAATGAAAAGGAGATGGTATATGTGTGTTTCTGTATATAAGCCAGAAAATCCCTAATAAAAAGATCATCTGACTTCCAGAACACTAGTCATGAAAGCCCAATATACACAATGATTGCTCAGCTATGAAAATAATCTTTGGAGTTAAGTAAAATGTTAAGCTTGGTAGTGTTTGCTTACTAAGTAGGTTAATGCTGTTTAGAAAATGACCAGTTGCAAAGACAGACAATGCTGAAATGAATGTTTGCATGACTTGCTTTTAGTTTTGCTTGCCCTTTTCTGATTGATTAAATATTTTTCCCCCCCTCCTAAATGCAGGGCTTCAGATAACAGGGAGCGTGCTTATGAACATAGTGCCTATGGACACCATGAACGGGGGACGGGAGGATTTGATCGGACAAGACATTACGATCAGGATTACTATAGAGATCCTCGCGAGCGGACTTTACAACATGGGCTCTATTATACTTCTCGGAGTCGAAGTCCAAACCGTTTTGATGCTCATGACCCCCGATACGAACCTAGGGCTCGGGAGCAGTTTACACTGCCCAGTGTGGTACACAGGGATATCTACAGGGATGATATTACCCGGGAGGTACGAGGCAGAAGGCCAGAGCGGAATTACCAGCACAGCAGGAGTCGGTCACCACATTCATCCCAATCTAGAAATCAGTCTCCTCAGAGGCTGGCTAGCCAAGCGTCTAGACCCACAAGGTCCCCTAGCGGCAGCGGCTCTAGGAGTAGATCCTCCAGTAGTGATTCAATCAGCAGCAGCAGTAGTACCAGCAGTGACAGGTAGGTTAACAGCCTTTTGTTATAACAGATGAGCTGTTGAATAAATTGTCACAAATTTTCAACGATCAGTGATAACGATTTATAGCATAGTAATATTTTTTAAAGTAATCTTGCGTCACGTATATAATGAGTGAAGAAGCTTTGATTAGCTGGTGGCCATGGAATTCACCATTCTATCAAGTACCTAAAGCTAAGCAATTTGCAAATACTGTTTTGTGCTCCGGATGCTCATTATTAAAATGGCCAAAAGAGGCAGAAAAACAGTAACTTTAGTTGAATGAAGTAAATCTTGTGCCGCTGAAAATGTGGTATTTCTTTAAAGTTTTTAATTTGTTGGGTGTGTAATGCTAATTTATTTCTATTATTTTGGTTGAAAATTCATAAAAGCTATTGGGTTAAAGATGTATTGGTGAAATATGTTGAGATTTATTATCAATGACTAAGTCAACTTATGGATACATTTTAACTGATTATAGCATCAAGGTGATAGCCAATTTATAAACTCAAGTAGAAAAGCTTTCTTTCTTGCTTTCTTTCTTTCTTTCTTTCTTTCTTTCTTTCTTTCTTTCTTTCTATTTTTTTGAAAAGCTTTCTTTAAATGCAAGTTGTAACTTAGCTGTTCACTAAGGCTGAGTGAGCCAATTTCATTAGTTGGGAATTTTTTTTAGGATTGTTATTCTACAGATGAAAATAATAACCTGAAGATAATTTTAAAAGGAAACAGCTTAGAAGTTTATCACAAATCTAGGTAGACCATATAGCTTACTCGTTTTATAATCTTGGACAAGTTACTTAAGCTGTCTATGCCTCAGCTTTCTCATCTTTTGTAAAAATCATGCTTTAAAGTTATTGTGAAAATTAAAATGAAAAAATGTATTTAAAGTGCTTAGCTTGATACCTATATAAAATAAATGCTGCCTTTAATAATTTTAGCTGTATTATTACTGCTTCAGTTGTTGATAGTCTTTAACCATTCCTCATTTCCAGTTATTGTTATTCAATCTATTTATCCTAGATATCCTAGTTTTATATTTAGGTGGTATGTATTTTAAATTGACAGGATATAGGGACCCCTGAGTGGCTCAGCAGTTGAGTGTCTGCCTTTGGCTCAGGGAGTGATCCTGGTCCGGGATTGAGTCCCACGTCAGGCTTCCTGCGAGGAGCCTGCTTCTCCCTCTGCCTATGTCTCTGCCACTCTCTCTGTCTTTCATGAATAAATAAATTTACAGGATATAAATTTTTGACCTGGTTAAAATACCCAGATTAATTATTTTTCTTTAGTCTTGCCTGCTTAGAATTAATGTAAGAAAAGTGATCATGTAGTTGGGGAAAACTAAGTTCTGGTTCCAGTGTGGCATTTCTGTGACATGGATGAAAACCCTTAACTTCTCGTGATTTTACTTGGTATATTGTTGAGATAAATGATTGACAAGATTCGTTTGAACTCTGTAAGTTAAATATAACATCTTGTCATGTCCTACTTTCTCCTACATAGAATTAAGATACTCAAGTTTTAGTCCTTTTCCCTAAACCTATCTCACTAATAATGGGATGCAATAGCATTCCATTGTGTCAAATATTTTATCGAAAAGGCAACCAATTGGGATCCCTGGGTGGCGCAGCGGTTTGGCGCCTGCCTTTGGCCCAGGGCGCGATCCTGGAGACCCAGGATCGAATCCCACGTCAGGCTCCCGGTGCATGGAGCCTGCTTCTCCCTCTGCCTGTGTCTCTGCCTCTCTCTCTCTCTCTCTGTATGACTATCGTAAATAAATTAAAAAAAAAAAAAGAAAAGAAAAGAAAAGAAAAGAAAAGAAAAGGCAACCAATTGTGGAAATGTTGGAGTTGGAGAAACATTAGCATAGTAGGCTCAAAAGCTGGAACCCAGAGGCCATCTGATGAATTTGATGGAGCTAATCCCTGTTTATGTAATCTAAAGGAACAGCTGTATGCTTCTGAATATTTACAGTCAGAAAAATAACTGCCACAAAGATAGGATAGCTTTGAAAATGTACATGGGGACTAAATTGCAGTTTTTGAAGATGTTTCCTCTTCTGTTAGCTACCTGATTCATATTTAGGACTGGAAGTTTTTGTGATTTAGGATTATGAAGGCTGTTATGTAGGACTATAACAAGAAGACCTAAGTTTTCAGCTAGGCAGGGAACATTGTGGGCTGAAGGAACAACCTGAAGACATAACAAATGGAAGAATGTTTTGTGAACAGCACATAATTTAGAATGACTTCACCATGATAATTTTGAGTTTGGTTCTTTATGCAGAGATGAGTGGTTGAAAGATTTTGAGAAGGGAGATAGTTTGAGATCTTCTACTTCAGAAAGGCAGCTGGTGATTTAGACTAGGAAAGACAAATTGTGGTGAGGAGGCTATTTCAGTAGCTTGGAGAAGGAGGTCTTGGACTCTGAGAAAGCCTAACTTGGGACACGTGGGAGAGACATTATGTTAATAATCAGATTATGTTGATTTGTGTGAAGCAATGAACTTTCTGGAGATGGGACTGAGTGATGGGCCTTTCAATGCTATTCTGTAAGAATAGGACCAGGTCTTCCTTTGTGCACACCATAGAGCCTAACATATTGTCTTTCTCAAAGTACATGTTCAATAAATAGTTGAAATACTTAGATACTTAGATTTTTAACACCGTGGATAAAGCAAAATTCATGTAAATAGCTAAAAGATTTGGTCATTATATGTGACTGAAGCAAGTACGGGAAATAAAATCTCATGGTGTGCAGAGCATATCTTTATCCCTAGGTTCAGCCTTCCTTTTATCAGATGTCCTCTTTTCCTTTACTATTATGTTGACTTCAGAGTGTAATATTTTGAGATGTTATGTAGATTCTGAATGTTTAATTTCCTTTTGGAGCAAATAAGTTCTTTTTTTTTTTTGTAATCTTTAAAACTTTATGACTGTGAAACTATGACCTTCCAAGTTCTTTAAAAGTATTTCAAATTAACATCTTATAGTAGATAAAATACAGCTTGGTTCTAGCTATGGAAACAAGCTTGTATTCTGTCTGCATGACTGACTGGGAAGTTAATCACCCTCCACCCCCCTTAATTGTTGAGCTTTGGTGAATAGATTCCTAGTAGTACATTTCCAATGAGTAAACATGGGATTGATAGCAGTCTGGTTGTGAACTCTTTATAAATGACACACCTACAGTTTCTGGGTAACTGTTCTCAGTATTTAACTAGTGAGTACTGAGACTTAATGGTATAAACTTTCCTGTGTGCAGCTCTGTGGTGCTATAGGTTGCTCTTTCCTTTCAACGGAAAATTTTTAGATACATGAATTCCACAAATGTATTTATTTCAAAAGTCCTGATTGAAGCTGAACATACTTTATGTCTGTAGTTTCCTATCATTGGGTTTCTTTTTCCTGTCATGTTAATGAATTTTCTGTAATATAGGTTAAAGAAATTGAGGAATTTATTAAATTTAACATTAACTTTACTCATATCTTAGTTTTTGACTGTGCTTTGTTTCTTTGTTGTTTACTATGATCATAACCAAAGATGATTGGGCTCTCTGGATCCCTGATAGGCCCCCTGAAGTTGGATGGGGAAAATCACATCTTTTCGCTAGTAACCTGTAACTGAGATTAAGTATTTTCTCCCTTTTTCTTTTGTTTTTTAAGATTTTCTTTATTTATTCATGAGAGACACACAGAGAGAGGCAGAGACACAGACAGAGAGAGAAGCAGGCTCCATGCAGGGAGCTCGATGTGGAACTCGATCCCAGGACTCCAAGATCATGCCCTGGGCGGAAGGGCAGGCGCTCAACCACTGAGCGGCCCAGGCGTCCCTTGCCTCCCATTTTGAAAGGAGGCAACAAAAAACAGTAGTATTAACTGTATGAGTTACTTTGTTAACAATTTAAATCCACAGGTAGGGCAGTCTGGGCGGCTCAGCGGTTTAGCGCTGCCTTCAGCCCAGGGCCTGATCCTGGAGACCCAGGATCTCTCTCTCTCTCTCTCTCTCTCTCTCTCTCTCTCTCTCTCTCTCTCTGTCTCTCATGAATAAATAAATAAAATCTTAAAAAAAAATAAATCCACAGGTAATTTATTATAGTTGTAGATATCTCAAACTGGGGCTTCTAGCCCTCATTACTGGGAAGTAGTTATTAAACTCAGTGTTAATTTTATACTTTAATATTAATGAAAACACTACTATATCACAAAAATTTAAATATTTTAATAACTGTCAATATCATTGTTTTCTCTTTTATTCCTATTTATTTTACTTTATGCATTTAGAAACCTTATTCTGAAAAGTGGTGCATAGACTACCAGATTGCTGAAAAGGTATCCTGGCAGTTAGTCCTTATTCTATACCCTACAGAGGTTACTGATTGGGGAAAAATGGATGAAAAAGTAAAGAGAGGGAAATGAGATTTGGATAAACCTAAATCTGTCCTTATCCTCTACCCTCCTATTCAATAGGTTATTCCTCTGAATCTCTTTTTAGCCTAAAGTTAACTTTTGAGTTTACATTCAGCCATCTATTTTTTTTTCATTATTTTTAAAAAAGATTTTATCTATTCATGAGAGACACAGAGAGAGGTGGAGACATAGGCAGAGGGCAAAGTAGGCTCTCCATGGGGAACCTGATGTGGAACTCAATCCCAGGACCCCGGGATCATGCCCTGAGCCAAAGGCACTCGCTCAACCATTGAGCCACCCAGGTGTCCCCCCAGCCATCCAAGTAGTACTCTTTTTTTGTGTGCACCAAATGTATGGAATAAGATAGGTTGTATGGAGCCCAGGAAAAGAACTAGTTTATTTTATTTATTTATTTTTATTATATTTTTTAAGTTTATTATTACTTATTAGTAATCTCTACATCCAATGTGGGGCTTGAACTCTGACATGGAGATCAAAAGTCATATGTTCCTCTGGCTGAGTCAGCCAGGTGCCCCAAGAATAGAACTAGTTTAAACATTTACAATGGCTAAGTCAAAACAAAACTGCATATGTCTAATTAAAAGCTAATGCAATTATATTAACCTTGTCTATGGCTAGTGCATCTTTATTTTTATTTTTATTTTTATTTTTATTTTTATTTTTATTTTTATTTTTTAGTGCATCTTTCCAGCTTTCCAAAAACAGCCCCATCTCCTCCCTTAAAAGTTTTTTGGGCTATGGACAGCCTTTTCCTTTTTTTTTTTTCTGAACCCTGTTAGTTTGTCTGTCTTAATATGTCAGGTAACTACAGAGTTTTATTCTTTCTAATCACAAAAATAGGTCATTAGGTGGAAGCAAAGTGAATGTAGTAATAAGCAAAGATAACTACATGAAAATAACTGAAGTGAGTGACATTGTATCCTTGTGACTTTTGGTAGGTCATGTGGTATTAAATCAGGCTTAGTTACTTGTTTTGAATAAGTTACTTTTTTTTTTTTTTTTTTTTGAGAGAGAGCGCACATGCAAGTGGGGAGAGGGGCCGAAGGAGAAGGAGAGAGAATCTCAAGTGGACTCTCCACTAAGCATGGAGCCCAATGCAGGTCTGGATCTCACAACCATGAGATCATGACCTGATCCGAAATCAAGAGTTGGACTCAACTAACAGAGCCACCCAGGCACCCTGATTAAATCAGAGTTTAGAGCAAGCTTTTTACATAGATTTTTAAAATTAGAATAAAGTGATTTAGGAAACATTTGATGAAATTTTCACATTTTTTTGTTATAGTTATTATATTACTAGGATTTCTCTTATATTGTCATAGTTGGAAGATTTTTTTTATTTTTTTATTTTTTTTATTTATGATAGTCACAGAGAGAGAGAGAGAGAGAGAGAGAGAGAGAGAGAGGCAGAGACACAGGCAGAGGGAGAAGCAGGCTCCATGCACTGGGAGCCTGACGTGGGATTCGATCCTGGGTCTCCAGGATCGCGCCCTGGGCCAAAGGCAGGTGCCAAACCGCTATGCCACCCAGGGATCCCGTTGGAAGATATTTTTAAAGTAGGCTCTGCCCAATGTGAGACTTGAACTCATGACCCTGAGATCAAGAGTCACATGCTGTACCAACTGAGCCAGACAGGCGCCCTCATAGTTGGAAGATTTAAGGAAGAAGCTTGGGGACAGAGAGACACTAGACAGGCACTCTTTTTTCTTACTTCCAGGGCAGGAAAACTGACGTTTGAAATAGACTTTGTGATATTTATTTAAAGTAACAAGAAATGCATATGGGACTTCAAGCAATCAGACTTTTCAACACTGATGCTGTATTAAGATATGTGATTTTTTTAATTAAGAATTTTATTTATTTATTTAGGGATCCCTGGGTGGCGCAGCGGTTTAGCGCCTGCCTTTGGCCCAGGGCGCGATCCTGGAGACCCGGGATCGAATCCCACATCAGGCTCCCGGTGCATGGAGCCTGCTTCTCCCTCTGCCTGTGTCTCTGCCTCTCTCTCTCTCTCACTGTGTGCCTATCATAAATAAATAAAATAAAATAAAATAAAATAAAAAGAATTTTATTTATTTATTTATTTATTTATTTATTTATTTATTTATTTATTTGAGAGAGAGCCCATGTACAAGCAGGGGGAGTGGCAGGCAGAGGCAGAAGGGCAGAAAGAAGCAGGCTCCTCCCTGCTCTGCAGGTGGGACTCGGTCCCAGGACCCTAGGATCATAACCTGAGCCAAAGGCAGATGCTCAACTGACCAAGCCACCCAGGTGCCAGATATAGTGTGATTTATGCTAAAGCCCCTCTCTTGTTTAATGTTTTAGCTTTGCAATAGGAATAATTTACTTCTTGAAAGGAAAATGAAAAATACTTTTTTTTAAAAAAGATTTTATTTATTTATTCATGAGAGACAGAGAGAGAGAGGCAGAAACATAGGCAGAGGGAGAAGCAGGCTCCATGCAGGGAGCGCAATGTGGGACTTGATCCCGGGACTCCAGGATCATGCCCTGAGCCAAAGGCCTAACCGTTAAGCCACCCAGATGTCCTGACTTTTGCTAGTATTATTTGTAGAACTTGTTTCTATATTTCTTTGATATCTTTTGAGTAAATTTACTCAAAGTTGTCTGTAACCCTACTCATTTTTTCCTGATAGACCATTTAAGATGATTTTAGCTGAATTGTACTTAAAAGTAATTAGCGGGATCCCTGGGTGGCGCAGCGGTTTGGCGCCTGCCTTTGGCCCAGGGCGCGATCCTGGAGACCCGGGATCGAATCCCACGTCGGCTCCCGGTGCATGGAGCCTGCTTCTTCCTCTGCCTATGTCTCTGCCTCTCTCTCTTTCTCTCTCTGTGACTATCATAAATAAATAAAAATTTAAAAAAAATAAATAAAAAGTAATTAGCATATTGAAAAAATTCTGGATTTTTACAACAGATATAAAGGAATCTAATGAGGTTTTTTTTTTTTTTTTCCCTATAAAGACCAGTTCTCCTAGTTGTTTTGTGAACAGTCAAGATGTTACATAGTTTCCTAGAGGGGGATTTTTTTTAATTTTTTTAAAAATTTATTTATGGTAGTCACACACAAAGAGAGAGAGAGAGAGAGGCAGAGACATAGGCAGAGGGAGAAGCAGGCTCCACGCGCCGGGAGCCTGACGTGGGATTTGATCCCAGGTCTCCAGGATTGCGCCCTGGGCCAAAGGCAGGCGCTAAACCACTGCGCCACCCAGGGATCCCTAGAGGGGGATTTTTATTCACATACCCTTTTTGTCTATGATTTCATGAGGAGGTTTGCAGTTACTTATTTAAGTAAGGAGACTTTTTTTTTTTAATTTTTATTTCTTTCTGATAGTCACAGAGAGAGAGAGAGAGAGAGAGGCAGAGACACAGGCAGAGGGAGAAGCAGGCTCCATGCACCGGGAGCCCGACATGGGATTCGATCCCAGGTCTCCAGGATCTCGCCCTGGGCCAAAGGCAGGCGCTAAACCTCTGCGCCACCCAGGGATCCCAAGTAAGGAGACTTTAAGGGGAACTTTCTTTCAGGTTCATGTAGGAATTTCCAAAATTGCTGTCGTCTTGCAGGCTTGTGAAAGATTATGAATGAAATGGATAAGGTGAGAAGGGAGTACATTGAGATTGGTGGCATTTTATGTAGCATAATGACAGTGTACCTTCCATTTCTCTTATTTTACAAGTAATGCTTATTGAGAATGTTGATTTGGGGAAGGAACGCTCATTTTATTACCTGACTATACAGTTTTCTATGCTTATATATAATGTGCTGGAAGCTATCAGATATGGAAGTAGTTTTAATAAATATTTGAAGTAAAAGTCAGTTGTTTCTTCTTTTTTAAAGATTTTATTTTTAAGTAACCTCTACACCCAACATGGGGCTTAAATTCATGACCCTGAGGATCAAGAGTCACATGCTCCACTGAAGGAGCCAGGTTCTCCAAAAGTCAGTTTTTTAAGCATAAGGGAATTAATAATTAGCAGTTTGTTGGTGATTATTGTAACGTTTAATCATAAAAACACAATTGTCTGAGTTTTAAATCATCAAACATGATCTCTTATCTATAATAAGAAATAGATAATTTCTGGATTTAGAGATAAAATTTGGTTTTGTTGCACTGTGATTATTCTTAGATATATTTAGAGGCACAAAAATAGTTTGTATTAATTTTTTTAAAGATTTTATTTATTCATTCATGAGAGACATGGGGCAGGGGGGGCAGAGACACAGGCAGAGGGAGAAGCAGGCTCCATACAGGGAGCCTGATGTGGGACTCAATCCCGGGTCTCCAGGATCATGCCCTGGGCCAAAGGCAGGTGCTAAACTGCTGAGCCACTCAAGGATCCCCTGTATTCCTTTTTTTAAACAGAAGAAAGTCACTACCACTAAAAGTAATGCCTTTAAATTTCAGGAAAAAATGATACAACAAATAAAACTGTATTTGGGAAATTGATGTTTAGAAACCACGATTTCTTTTCCCAGCTCTTCTGTTTGTAGCTGCATAGGATTGAAGTGAGAGTAGAAATTAAGTTGGTTTTATTGCATAATACCAACTTTTTCCTCTTTGCTGCTGTTTATATCTGTCAGTTTGAGATGAATCCCTTAAATTGAAGAGATTTTTTTTTTGTTCTTTGAGTGTGTCCTTAAAGGATGTCCACGGCATCCTCAATTGAGAAGATGCCCTTGCACAGAAACGATTGAAACAAACTATGCTAACTAAAGTGTGAAAATAAACCATAGATGTTTATTGATTTGGGGATAATGTTTTGGGAGCATCCAGAGGACTTTCAAGGAGGAACAGTAAAGGTTTATCTAAGCCTTTAAGAAGCTAAAGTCAAGGAAAATAAATATTCTTAGAAGGGATGTTTCTTTATTTTTTGCCCCTTCCATGTAAAACGAAAATATTTGCACGCTTATTTTAAGCTTAAGTAAAATACCATTTTAATGCATTTAAAAATTTTATGTATTCTTAAAGATTTTATTTGAGAGGGAGCATGAGTAGTGGGAGGGGCAGAGGAAGAGGGAAAAGCAGACCCCCTGCTAAGCAGGGAGCCTGATGGGGCTCAAACCCAAGACCCTGGGATCATGACCTGAGCCCTGAGCTGAAGGCAGTTGCTTAACTGAGTCACCCAGGCGCCCTTATTTTAATGCATTTTACATAGCTGATTAGCCTCGTTTATTATTTTGCACTTCTGCCTCATTTTTACTTTTTTCATTTTTAAGATTTTATTTATTTATTCATGAGAGACACACAGAGAGAGGCAGAGACACAGGCAGAGGGAGAAAGCAGGCTTCATTCAGGGAGCCAACATGGGACTTGATCCCAGGTCTCCGGGATCACACCCTAGGCCGAAGGTGGCACTAAACCACTGAGCCACCCAGGCTGCCCTCATTTTTACTTTTTTAGGTAGCTGAAATTATCTTAGATTTCAGTAGGAAGACTGTCTTGCTGAAAATCAGTATTGTAAATAAAATGTAGTCATTGCTCTATTTCCAATTATTAAAAAAAGTTTTTATCTTGAAATTTGCAACTCTTACTTGTGATGAAATTGAATAGAAGCCATCTAATGGTTTCATTGACTCTATGACTGACTATTCTCGAAATATTGGTATCTTAAGTTCCTTTTTTTTTCATAGAAAATTTTTTTTATTTTTATGGATACAATTGTCAGGTATCAGAGTTCTTTCTATTTTCTTTTTTTTTTTTTTTAAGATTTTATTTATTTATTCATGAGATACACAGAGAAAGAGAGAGAGGGGCAGAGACACAGGCAGAGGGAGAAGCAGGCTCCATGCAGGGAGCCTGATGTGGCACTCAATCCTGTGACTCCAGGATCACGCCCTGGGCCGAAGGCAGGTGCTAAACCACTGAGCCACCCAGGGATCCCAGGTATCAGAGTTCTTTAAAAAGTTACCTACTTGGAGGGAGAAGGGTTGAGGGGAAAAAAGAGAATAGCAAGCATATTAGTGTGTCTGCAATCCTGGAGAAAACTTAGATTTAAAGTACACAGAGTCTCCCTGTATTTTGAATAGCTCCCTCAAATACTATTACTTTCTAGAAGAAAAGCATTTGCTCATTCCCCTTTTAATGCAGTTTTGGGACTGTTGAGCAGCATGGAATAAATGTTTGGCAGTGTGTGCTTTGGGGAGTACACCCCAATGAATATACATATATACACACATATGTGTGTACACATATATAATCATATGTGTATACATGTATGTATCTGTTGGGAGGCTGTATGTATTAGTAGGTATCTTTTTCCATTCCCACCATCAGCTGGAAGAGCCTATATTTTTGAAGCACATTCCTTTCTAGATTGCTATATAGTTTATTTTGGGGGCAATAAGCTGCCTACAACCTTCTGTCTTTGGGATCGTATTAGCTAGCTAAGCCTTTTTTTTTTTTTTAAGATTTTATTTATTTATTCATGAGAGACACAGAGAGGGGTGGGGTGCAGAGACCCAGGCAGAGGGAGAAGCAGGCTCCTTGCAGGGGGCCTGATGTGGGACTCAATTCTGGGTTTCCAGGATCAGGCCCTGGGCTGAAGGCGGCACTAAACTGCTGAGCCACCCGGGCTGCCCTAGCCAAGCCTTTTTAATGCTAAATATGGAAAGTGGAGGTGTTTGCTTTCTGATTGTTTTGATGGGCTTAACTTCCATTGTACAGATCTATAAATAGATCGATTTCCTTTCTGGTTTTCCTCTTTTTGTTAGTGTCAAGTACAAGCATTTCAGTAAGGCTTTCCATAGGTAATAGGTGGTGTCAGGGTTCTGTATGGAATAGGCAGTTTTGGAAACGAGTACTAGGCTGATCCATATTTGCTCTGTACTGAGAATCTAGCTTTCACTTAAGATCCCCTGCTGCTAGGGAAATGAGAACAAGGTAGACTTAATGCTGAGAGCAAATGAGGAGAGTTCATTGTGTACTGCCTGGGCAGCCAGTGTGTCTGAATATTGTGGGGAAAGCTAAGAACTGCTTGTTTGTGAGTCAAACCAGCCTAAACTGGAATCATCCAGTTTGAGTTGGCCGCTTGCCACCTCCCAGAGGCTTCCTTATTTTGCCAGAGTTTCTGCCCAGCCCTCAACCAGGGGGTGGGGCGGGGGACCAGGCAGGCGTCTGATCTGGGACTGGGCAGGCAATGGGGAGGAGCAGGCTGTGAAGTGGCTGCCAGTTAACCCGGTTCCTTCCTAGGGGGTGGCATTTCAGATATAGTAAGGAGTTTAAAACTAGAAGCTGGTATGAACTCTGATATTTCCAGTGCATCTTTACTTTATTACTCCCTTGCTTTCCCTATAACTTACTTGTTTTCTGCCCTTTAAAAGCCAAGGCTTGAAAAACTGTCTGCCACTGTTTGGGTACATAATAACATGGTTTGCACTTGGTGATAAAGAGTTTATTACCAAAAATTGGGAGTGCCTGGGTGGCCCAGTCCATTTTGTCTCAGACTCTTGATTTCTCCTCAGGTCCTGATCTTGGGGTCGTGAGATGCAGCCCAGTGTCAGGCTCTGCCCTCAGCTGGAGATTCTCTCTCTCCCTCTCTGTCTGCCCTTCCCCTCTGCTTGTGCTCTCCCTCCCTCCCCAAACAAACGAACAAATAAAATATTTAAAAGAAAATTTATTACCAAAAATTTATTTAACTAAAGTTCCCCAGGAATTTTGCTTTTAGTGAATTTGGTCTGAAGTGATGAACTGTCCCTCCCTTACCCTCATTCTTTCCATTTGGGTTGTACTGGATTTTGTGTGTGTGTGTGTGTGTGTGTGTGTGTGTGTGTGTGTGTGTTTGGTTTGATTGTTAGGTGGAAGAAGTGAACATAGACTTGGGGATAAACTTGTGACTCTGTATCTTGTGACTTTTAATTTTGAAGTAAAACTTTTTAAAAGATTTGCTTATTAGAGCGAGAGGGAGAAGCAGACTCTCCCCCCCACCCCCAGCCAGGAGCCTGGTGTCATGACCTGAACCAGAGACCAACTGAACCACCCAGGTGCCCTGAAGTAAAACTTTTTAAACTGTTAAATGAAATTTTTAAATGTTGCTTTCAAATTAACAAAAAGTAATTCAAATTCAAATCCTAAACAATAAATTTAAAAATTGAAAGTACTGTGTTGAATTTTGACGCTTTAAAAAAATATTATGCTAAAATAAATAATTAAAAATATGCTTAAATTGCAAATTGTTAGTGTCATGGCTACTTTCTGCATACAAAGAACCTCTTAGCTTTCCTTTTTGAGAAATAAGGGAATTAAGTGATTAAACATGGCCTAATTCTTGATCAGAGAACACCCAGAAGTCACTAAGCCATAAATTAAAGCCTCAAATAAAAGAGTACATTAAAAAAAAAAAAAGAGTACATTTATTTTTGTCTTTCTGGATGCCAGGGGTGTATATAAAAAATGGAAATTTCCATAACCTTGCTTATGTTTCAGACTTTTGGAATGAGATTGAAACCCCCATTAGGGGACACCTGGGTGGCTTAGTGATTGAGTGCCTGCCTTCGGCCCAGGGCGTGATCCTGGAGACCCGGGATTGAGTCCCACATCGGGCTCCCTGCGGGGAGCCTCCTTCTCTCTCTGCTTCTCTCTCTCTCTCTCATATGAATAAATAAAATCTGTAAAAAAAAAAAAAAAGAAAGAAACCCCCATTAATAGAGCAGTTTTGGTGTTCTCTTTTATCTTTTTTTTTAATTGTTTGCATTTGGAGGTCATTCTCAGAAACCCTGGTGTAATTTAACCTGGCCCTGAATAAGGGATCATCTATTATAGATATAAAGGAAAATGTAGTAATCTTATTTTAAAGTAAATGAAACAGGGGCAGCCCCAGTGGTGCAGCGGTTTAGTGCCGCCTGCAGCTCAGGGTGTGATCCTGGAGACCCAGGATCGAGTCCCACATCAGGCTCCTTGCATGGAGCCTGCTTCTCCCTCCGCCTGTGTCTCTGCCTCTCTCTTTCTCTCTGTGTCTCTCATGAATGAATAAATAAATAAAATCTTTTTTTTAAAAAAAGTAAATGAAACATTGCCATTTTCTGAAGCTTGGACTTGGCCAAGATTTTACTACAGGTACCTTCCCGTATTTTTTTTTTTTTAGATTTTATTTATTTATTCATGAGAGACACATAGTGAGAGGCAGAGACATAGCCAGAGGGAGAAGCAGGCTCTCTGTAGAGCCCGACGTGAGACTCGATCCCAGGACTCCAGGATCACGACCTGAGCCAAAGGTAGACACTCAACTGCTGAGCTACCCAGGCGTCCCTAATCTTTTAAAAAAAATCTATGTCTTAGAGTGTAAACTGAGTGATTGCCTTTATTTATAAAGGGTAGTTTTATGACTGCTCTTACGAGAAAATAGAGCGCCCCCTGTTAATTTATTTACTTAAATCATATGGTCATTCATTAAATTATATGCTACCAGAGTTTACTGTTGCTAGAAATTGTATAAAGTGACCTCTATAGAAGATCTTCCTAAATCACTTTATTCAATAAATGAATTTCCTCTTTCCAGATAGACAGAATATTAAGTAAAACATATATATATTTTTAAAAGATTTTATTTATTTGAGAGAGCGCACACAGACATGTGAGCAGAGGGAGGGGCAGAGGAGGAAAGAGAGACTCCTTTGGACTCGGAGCTGAGCTTGGAGTCAGTCATGAACTTGATGTTATGACCCTGGGACCATGACCTGAGCCGAAACCAAGAGTTGGACACCCAACTAGCTGAGCCATCCAAGCGCCCCTAAATGAAATAAATTTTGAGATTAGCTTGCAAAATAGAGTTAATTTCTCCTAAGAATCTGAGTCATACTCTAAAAATTTTTCACGGTATAGAAGAGATTAGAACTATATTCTACCATGCAAGTAGTAAAATATATACATAGAATCAGGTGGGGAGACATTATATATAGCTCAATAAAACAGGGTTGGACATTTTTAGAATTTGGCTTAGCTAATAACAATTGAGTTTTTCTTAATGGCATTAAATTTAAAACTTTTAAAATAAAACTTGAGTGAATTGTTGGTATAATCCTGATCAAGGGGTGGGTAGGTATTTTTTGTTTTATTTTTTTTATTTTTATTTTAAAAAAATTTTTTTAATTTTTTTTAAGATTTTATTTATTTATTCATAGAGATGCAGAGAGAGAGAGAGAGAGAGGGAGAGAGAGAGAGGGGGGGGGCAGAGACACAGGCAGAGGGAGAAGCAGGCTCCATGCAGAGAGCCTGACATGGGACTCGATCCCAGGACTTCAGGATCATGCCCTGGGCTGCAGGCGGCGCTAAACTGCTGCGCCACCGGGGCTGCCCCTTTTGTTTGTTTTAAATCATCAACAAAGATAGGTTTTCTTTTTTTTAAGATTTATTTATTTATGATAGACATAGAGGCAGAGACACAGGAGGAGGGAGAAGCAGGCTCCATGCCAGAAGCCTGATGTGGGACTCGATTCCGGGACTCCAGGATTATGCCCTGGGCCAAAGGCAGGCGCTAAAGCGCTGAGCCACCCAGGGATCCCCAACAAAGATAGTTTTTGAAGTATAAAGTGGTAGGTACCCTGGAACTAAGATCAACCTTTTCTCTTAATTCTGTACTTCTAAAGTGGAAATTTATGCCTTTAAGAATCATTTTGCTCACCTTTTGGAGCTGTCTTAAATTATAATGAGAAATATTTGTGGCTTTATCAAGATAACACGCTGGCATTAATTTTTCATGTTGGTTTTTATATATACTATAACAGTTATTTTAAAATTAAACCTCGGGGCATCCCTGGGTGGCTCAGCAGTTTAGCGCTTGCCTCTGGCCCAGGGTGTGATCCTAGAGTCCCGGGATCGAGTCCCACATCAGGCTCCCTACATGGAGCTTGCTTCTCCCTCTGCCTGTGTCTCTACCTCTCTCTGTCTCTCATGGATAAATAAATAAATTCTTTAAAAAAAATAAAATTAAGCTTCTAGGGGCTCCTGGGTGGCTCAATTGGTTAAGGGTGTGCCTTTAGCTAAGGTCATGATCCCAGGGTCCTGGGATTGAGCCCCACGCTGGGCTCCCTTCTCAGCAGGGAGTCTGCTTTTCCTTCTGTGTGCTCTTTCTCTCTCTCAAATAAAATAAATACGTCTTAAAAAAAAATAAAGTCAGACCTCTAAAGTGTCAGGAGCCTGTGTGGCTCAGTGGGTTAAGTGTCAATTCTTAGTTTCAGCTCAAGTCGTGATCTCAGGGTTCTGAGATGGAGCACCGTGTAGGGCTCTGCACTCAGCGTGGCATCTACTTGAGATTCTCCGTCTCTCTCTGCCCCTCCAGTTCCTTCGTTCTTTCTCAAATAAGTAAATCCTTAAAAACAACAAAAACCCCTACAAAACTTCTAAAGTGTTATTGGTCATAAATGGCATTTCTCTTTAAGGATTCTCATGGCTTTAACATGATCTCTTATTTAACAGGTGACATGTTTGTTTATTGAGGAGCTTTTTGGTTCTAGAACTGGGTTGCCCAGTACTGTCCACTGGCCACCTGTGGCTGCGGAGCACTTGATAATTTGGCTAGTCTTTGCACCAATACTGATTTATGTTATAACATGGATGAACCTCAAAAACATGCTAAGTGCAAGAAGCCAGTACAAAAGGCTATGTACTATATGATTCTATTTATGTGAAATATCCAGATAAGGTGAATTCATTTATATAGATACAAAGTAGATTAGTGATTGCCTAGGACTGGGGATGGAAAAGAATGGAGAGTGAGGGCAGCCTGGGTGGCTCAGTGGTTTAGCGCCACACAGGGTGTGATCCTGGAGACCCCAGGATCAAGTCCCAGTCCCACGTCGTCGGGCTCCCTGCATGGAGCCTGCTTCTCCCTCTGCCTGTGTCTCTGCCTGTGTCTCTGCCTCTCTCTTTCTCTCTCTCTCTCAAGAATAAATAAATAAAATCTTAAAAAAGAAAAAAAACAATGGGGAGTGACTAATAGGTATGAGATTTCTTTTTGGGGTGATGCAAATGTACTAAAGTTGTATTCTCAAAAAAAAAAAATAAAGTTGTATTCTCATGATGATTGTGTAACTTAAAATGGTTTATTCCAAGAAGATTAAATCATTTTAACCAGAGCAATTCTTTTAATAATGAAAAAAAAAACCTTAAGTGGAAAATAAATTTTAAGTGATGCTTAATACTTTTGAAAGAGATTGATTTTTTTTTATAATTTTTTTTAAAGATTTTATTTATTCATGAGAGGCAGAGGGAGAAAGCAGGCTCCATGCAGGGAGCCCAACATGGGACTCAATCCTGGGTCTCCAGGATTACACCCTAGGCCGAAGGCGGCACCAAACTGCTGAGCTACCCTGGTTGCCCTTGAAAGAGGTTTAAAATGTGTCTATTAACAAACAGTGGAATTCTGATGTGGGAACTAGGATAAGACTATTTAGTGGATACCATGTTGCTTCTAGACAGGATTTATATTACCAAAACTGGTTGTTGTGTTTGTTTTTTGTTTTGTTTTGTTTTGTTTGACTTTAAATTTTAGTTAGCTAACATGCAGTGCAATGTTGGTATCTGGAGTAGAATTCAGTTCTGAGTTTTGTGATTCTTTGAACCTTATTTTTGGTGATGGAGGGAATAGCAAACTAGCTGACTGAATGTGCTTTGTCATGGTGGTTGGAGCCATTTGGACTGTAGCTTTGAGTTTTGTTTCCACTGGAAGAAACTGCAGGAGTTGGTTAAGCAGAAGGACTTTAGGCTGGAGTTTAGTGAGTAATTTGAAGTCATTTACAAATAAATAAACGGGTACACCAAATAGCAGATGACTTTAGGCTTCCTGCTGGGGAACTAGGTGCCCTTCTAACCTCTTGAGTCTGGAACTGCCTTGAGAGTTCAGAAGTGGGAAATAGCAAACTTCTTTTTTATTCTGGTTAAGAAGGAGACATAATTACCACCAAAGTTCAGTTGGAAAAAGGCAAAAATCAAAGTTAAAATTTACTTGTGGGTTTGATAAAAGTTACATCAGTTATACATAACCATTTGGAATAAAAAATACTATGGTTTCACTTGATCCGTATGCTTTTTTGGTTCATGTATTTTGAAACATTTTGGTTGTTCAGACAAATACATCTGATTTTATATATTGCATGTGGTTAAGGGAATGAGAAAATCCACCGTGTTATAATTGACGGTTTAGATTTCCTTTTTGTTCCTTGAATAAGATATCTGATGGAAGTTCTAAAGGATTTAGAACTGCCCTACAGGATTTCTTGTTCCTTGGGTAGACGTTATATCTGCTTATAACCTTTGGGGATAATGAATGTTTGATGCTTTTTGCTTTGAGTTACTTGAGTAGCAGGTTTTCTGCTTGGCCAAGGGTGGGCAAGAATATAATGACTCCGTGAGCCCAAGCTCTTTGGAATTTAAGCCAAAAGTAATTCTAAGGCAAGGTGTTTTGGGGACAATGACAATACATAGAAAGATAAGCTTTTTACTTTACCTACTATGAATTTTGTACTTAGCAGATTCTGTCTGTTGCAGAATCTAAAACATGGGCTCCACTCCTCCATCCCCTAAAACCTGAGTGTAAAATGGTAATTAGCACTTTGTAAGTAGGTGTCTGCTGGTTGGTCATCTTAAAATTCCTTTTTAAATTTTATTTATTTATTTATTTATTTATTTATTTATTCATTTATTTATTTATTTATTTATTTTTAAAGATTTTATTTATTCATGATAGAGAAAGAGAGAGAGAGGCAGAGACACAGGCAGAGGGAGAAGCAGGCTTCATGCAGGGAGCCTGATGTGGGACTCTATCCTGGGACTCCAGCATCACGCCCTGGGCCAAAGGCAGGTGCTAAACCTCTGAGCCACCCAGGGATCCCAAAATTCCTTTTTTTAAAAAAATATTTATGTATTTCTTTCTTTGAGATAGAGCATGAGTGGTGGGGAGGGGCAGAGGGACTCCCTGTCAAGGGGCTCAGTCCCAGGACCTCAAGACCATGACCTGAGCCAAAGGCAGATTGAGCTACCCAGGTGCCCCTCAAGTTATATGTGTGTGTATATATATATACAGTTTTTTTTAAGATTTTATTTATTTATTCATGAGAGAGAGAGAGAGGCAGAGACACAGGCAGAGGGAGAAGCAGGCTCCACGCAGGGAGCCGGAAGCAGGACTCCATCCTGGGTCTCCATCCTGGGACTCCAGGATCACACCCTGAACAGAAGGCAGACTCCCAACCCCTGAGCCACCCAGGCATCCCTCAAATTATATTTTTTTAATCCAAAACTTGTAAGGCTTCATTTTTTTAAAAATTGGGGCAAAATATACATAGCATAAAAGTTGCCATTCTAACCATTTTAAAGTATACAGTTCAATGGCATTAAGTACATTTACATTGTGCAGTCATCACCACCAACCATCTCTAGAGCTTTTTCTTCTGAGACTGAAACCTGAGTTAAACCATATTTGTTAAACCATACGGGCACGCCTGAGTGGTGAGTTTAAGCCCCACATTGGGTTTCACTCCCAGTGTGGAGTTTACTTAAAAACAGAACAAAACAAACAAAATTTCCCCCAGTTGCCTGGTAATCACTGCTTTATTGTTTTACCTCTACAGAATCGACTACTCTAGGTACCTCATATAAATGAAATCATACAATACAGTCCTTTTGCATCTGGCTTATATTTCATTTAACATGCTTCACAGATTCATCCATGTAGCAAATGGCAGAATTTTCTTCCTTTTTAAGGCTGAATAATATTCCTTTAGGGTTTTTGGGGGGTAAACTTTAATTATCCAGCCCTCATCCTATAGATTAACTATTTCCATGTTCCTTTACTTAGCCCCACCCAAAGACAGTAAATAATAAACTGAAAAACATTAGCTGCAGCTATAATTGCATCCCAAAGAGTTTCTTTTACTTAATCTTTTGTGAGGCAGCTAACCACATACAGGATATTTATGCTCAATTTTAAGCAGTATTTTCTGCCAAACTCTCTTTTTTAAAAAATATTTTATTTATTTATGCATGACAGAGAGAGAGAGAGAGAGAGAGAGAGGCAGAGACATAGGAAGAGAGAGAAGCAGGCTCCATGTAGGGAGCCCTATGTGGGACTCGATCCCGGGACTCCAGGATCATGCCCTAAACCGAAGGCGAACACTTAACCACTGAGCCACCCACGCGTACATCTGCCAACCTTTTATTTATTTTATTTTTTAAAAAATTTTTATTCATTTATGATAGTCACACACAGAGAGAGAGAGAGAGTCAGAGACACAGGCAGAGGGAGAAGCAGGCTCCATGCACCGGGAGCCCGACGTGGGATTCGATCCCGGGTCTCCAGAATCACGCCCTGGGCCAAAGGCAGGCGCCAAACCGCTGCGCCACCCAGGGATCCCCATCTGCCAACCTTTTAAAGTAGTCTTTAATGATTTTGTTTTTCCCTCATTTATGTAAACTCTTGGATTTCAGAAGAGGAAGATAAACCAATTATTCAATTATTGTGGTTGAGTTTGTTACCACTTTAGTGACCATGATCACTATACTTATTTAGTATTAATCTTCCTCACCTGTAAAATGGACCCAGGGGGTACCTTGGTGGCTCAGTTGGTTAACTATCAATTCTCTCTCTCTCTCTCTCTCTTTTTTTTTTTAAGATTTTATTTATTCATTTGACAGAGTGCATGTGAGAGAGCACAAGGAGGTTGAGTGGCAGGGAGAGGGAGAAGCAGACTCCTTGCCAAGCTGGGAGCCCAATGTGGGGCTTGATCTGAGGACCCCAGGATCATGACCTGAGCCAATGCAGATGTCTAACCAACCAAGCCACCCAGGCACCGCATGTATCAACTCTTGATTTTGACTTGGGTAATGATCTCAGGGTCCTGGGATTGAGCCCTGCATTAGGCTCCACTATCAGCACAGAGTTTACCAGAGAATCTCTCTCTCTCCCTCTCCCTTTGCCCCTCACCCCACTTGCTTGTACATGCACAGTTTGTCTTTTTCTAAAATAAATAAATCTTTTTTTTTAAAGATTTATTTATTTATTCATGAGAGATACACAGAGAGGCAGAGACACAGGCAGAAGGAGAAGCACCCTTTGTGCAGGGAGCCCAATGTGGGACTCCATCCCGGATCTTAGGATCACGCCCTGAGCTGAAGGCAGATGCTCAACCACTGAGCCACCCAAGCGTCTCAATAAATAAATCTTTTTTAAAAAGTGAACCCATTACTTATTTAACCTTTATAAATGCTTGATATTTGTAAATGCTCATAAAGACTAGATGAGAACTAGAATTCAAGAAAAGTTAACTTCTGAGGTGGATACTTTCTACTAAACTTATAAGTCCTTAGGGAATAAATTACTAATTTTTTTATGCCAGCAATAAAAGCTGATTGTAGTAAAAAGAGAAATTACTGCTAGTAGAATATGGTTCTTTTCTATCTTTGTCTAATAAGAAAGGTTTCCTTTTTGTCTTTTTCACTCTTTTTTTTTTCTTAAAGATTTTATTTATTTATTCATGAGAGAGAGAGAGAGAGAGAGAGAGAGAGAGAGGGAGGCAGAGACACAGGCAGAGGGAGAAGCAGGCTCCATGCAGGAGGAGCCCGACGTGGGACTTGATCCCAGGTCTCCAGGATCACACCCCAGGCTGCATGTGGTGCTAAACCGCTGCGCCACTGGGGCTGCCCGTCTTTTTCACTCTTAATCTTTTTTTTTTTTTTAATCAGATCTTTCCCCACTACAAGTCTTTGTTGTTTCTTTTATTTTCTAAGACTTTGTTTGCGAGAGAGAGAGCACGAGTGGAGTGAGGAGCAGAGGGTGTAGCATATTCCCCACTGAGCAGGGAGCCCTATGTGGGACTTAATCCCAGGACTCTGAGATCCTAACCTGAGCCCAGGTCTTTGTAGTTTCTAATGAAGGAGAAATCTGTGGACCAAAATAAAATTAGAATTAAAATAATGGTTCCATAATAAAAAATACAATCCCATTCTTTAATATATCAATAGTTTCTCTCAAAAAGTAGCCCAAATTGAAAGAATTTAGATGACTTTTCCATTACCTTTGCTTTCCCCATATATTTTGGAATAGATAGTTGTAGAATCACCAGTTAGAGCTAACTCCTTTCTCTGAAATAATTTTGAGGAACTTTATCTGGATAAACCAGATAGTGAGACCCTTTTTTTTTTTTTGAGACCCTTTGATGTAGCAGAATCTTATTGACAAAAAGCAGCAGGAATCCTGTTTCATTGACTGTTTGGAATCTCTCCTCTTTTTCTAAGGTGCAAAGAGAATAACAGCTCACTTTGTATTTTACTTTATAGGTCCTGTGTGTGTGTCAAAATAACATAAAATTTACCATTTAACCTTTTTTTAAAAAAAAGTAATCTCTACAACCAATATAGAGCTTGAACTGGGACCCCCAGATCAAGACTTGTGTGCTCTACTGACTGAGCCAGCCAGGCGCCCCCCATTTTAGCCATTTTTAAATAGATATAGCTCAGTAGCTCTAAGTACATTTACATTGGGGCACCTGGGTGGCTCAAGGGTTTGAATGTCTGCCTTTGGCTCAGGTTGTGATCCTGGGAATCAGTCCTGCATCAGGCTCCCCGGCAGGGAGCCTGTTTCTCCTTCTGCCCATGTCTCTGCTTCTTTCTCTGTGTGCCTCATGAATAAAAATAAGAAAAAAATTTTTAAGTACATTTACATTGTTAGGCAACCATTACCACTATCCACTTCCATAACTTTTTTATTTTTCCAAACTGGAATTCTGTATCCATTCAACAATTTCTCATTCTCCCACCCCCAGCCCCTGGCAACCACCATTCTACTTACTATCTCTGTGGATTTGACTACGCTCAATATATTATGTCAGTGGAATCATGAAGTATATGTCCTTTTGTGACTGGCTTATTTCATTTAGCATAATGTCCTCAAGGTTCATTCAAGTTGTAATTTATGTCAGAGTTTCCACTTATTTATTTATTTGTTTGTTTATTTATTTATTTATTTATTTAGATTTTATTTATTTATCCATGAGAGACACAGAGAGAAAAAGAGGCAGAGACACAGGCAGAAGTAGAAGCAGGCTCCTTGCGTGGAACTCGATTCCGGGTCTCCAGGGTCACGCCCTGGGCTGAAGGCAGCGCTAAACTGCTGAGCCACCCGGGCTGCCCAGTTTCCTTCCTTTTAACGGTTGAATAATACTCAATTTTATTTTGATACTATACTTTTTTTTAAATCTAGTTGTCTGTCCATGGACTCTTGGGTTGCTTCCATCTTTTGGCTTTTAAACATGCTGTGAATGTGGATGTACAAATAGCTATTGGAATCCCTGGTTTCTATTCTCTTTTTTTTAAGCCAGTAAATATTTGAGGAATTTTACACGTAATTCCTTCTACTGGTAATCACCTTAGTTCCTCCAAAGTCAGAAAATCATAATCTTCAAGTTAGCCCACCTCTCCCTCCCTCCCTTCCTTCCTTCCTTCTTTCCTTTTTAGGTAACCTCAGTACCCCCACGTGGAGCTTAAACTCACAACCCCAAGATCACAGTCACATGTTTATTGACTGAGCCAGCCAGGCGCCCCAAAAATAGCCCTTTTAAAAAGAACTTTTGTTCAGTCCACAGTTGTCCCTGTCATTCCATAGTTCTTTCAGTTGGGCTTCTCTGATCTCTACCTGAATATGGACAGGCTTCAGAAATTGTCTGGTGTACTCTTTGGGACCCAATTTCTTTTCTTTTTTTTTTTTTTTTTTAAGATTTTATTTATTTATTCATTAGAAAGAGAGAGAAAGACACAGGCAGAGGGAGAAGCAGGTTCCATGCAGGGGGCCTGATGTGAGTGGGACTCGATCCCGGGACCCCAGGACCACACCCTAGGCCGAAGGCAGTCGCCAAACTGCTGAGCCACCCAGGGATCCCCGGGACCCAATTTCTTTACTTCACGGCCTCAGAAGTCAAATTGTAGGAAGCACATTGATTGCTATTTTGGCAAATGATCTAAAATTACTATTCCTTAATTGTTTCTAATACTGAAGTCTCGTCACTTCTCTATGAGTCTGGAAGTGTTACAGATCCCATTGTCACTGCTGCAGTAAGCTTGCTGCCTGTTTTCAGTTCCTTTGGTTTAATACCCAGAAGTAGAATTGCTGAATTCTGTGGTAATTCCAGTTTTTTGAGGAACTGCTGTACTGTTTTTTATAATGTCTATATCATTTTATTTTCCTATCAGCAGTGCATAAGGGTTCTAGCTTCTTTTCATCCTTGTCAACACTCATTATACTTTGTTTTTTATAATAGCCATCCTGATAAGTGTGAAATAGCATCACATTGTGGTTTTGATTCAAATGAATTTCCCTATTGATTAGTCATATTGAGCATCATTTCATGTGCTTTTTGGCCATTTGTAAATCTTTGGAGAAATGTCTGTTTAAAAACAAAGGTGCCTATTTTTGCATCTGGGTGGGTTGTTTTTTTGTTTTGTTTTTTTGCTGTTGTTATATTGTCATTTTTATTTTTATTTTTTTATATTGTCATTTTAAAAGGCAAATTTAAAATGTCTTAGTGTTTGTACACAAAATACCCCCATCATGCTCTATATGCAAATAGAAGTTTTACTAATTCTTCTGAACATGGTACTTTGGTGATGAAAAATCTAATTGTGATACTAAACTACCACCCTGAATCCCTAGGTTGAGGATAAAGCTACCGAACTCAGAAACCATTTAAATATGGATGGAATAGTTTCCACTGATGTAAACCTTACTAGAGTATGGGAGGCAGTGTTGTATATTTCATCAATTACTTACTTGAAGAGAACAGTTTTGTCTATAATATTGTGACTCTGCTATTGACATGGCAAAGCACGTATTGTAAAAAGCTGTTAGGAGTTTCCCTTTTTATCATGTTTTCCGAAATCAAGTGATACTAGCTTCCTCTTGAGTCAGATTTTCAGAAATCTACATTTTTTTCCACATTTTTTCTGTAAGTTTCAGAGTTCAAATATTTTTATAAAGTAATATATTAGTAATAAGAACAGTCACTTTAAAGGATTCCACGTTTGATTTGGAGCTTAAAATTAGCATATTGCTTTTCAAAAGAAGGGAAGACAGATAATGTAAGCAAGGTTTTTTAGCCTTGACACTATTCACTGTTCACAGATCATCCTTTTCTGTGGGGCTCTCCTGTCCTATGTGCTGGAGTATGTTTCACAGCATCCCTGGCCTCTGTTCATTAGGTAGAAGTAAGCCTCACCTCCACCCTCAATTATGACAACCAGAAATGTCCTATGGTGGAGGGCATCGATAACAGGATGCATGAAATGCAAGACTTGTTTTTGTTTTTACAGGTATCCATGATTTATTTATTTATTTATAATTTTTTTTTTAAAGATTTCATTTATTTATTCATGAGAGAGAGAGAGAGGCAGAGACACAGGCAGAGGGAGAAGCAGGCTCCAAGCAAGGAGCCCGATGTGGGACTTGATCCTGGGTCTCCAGGATCACACCCCAGGCTGCAGGCGGCGCTAAACCGCTGTGCCATCAGGGCTGCCCGTATCCATGATTTTTTTTTTTAAGATTTTATTTATTTATTCATGATAGACACACAGTGAGAGGCAGAGACACAGGCAGAGGGAGAAGCAGGCATCATACAAAGAGCCCGAGGTGGGACTCGATCCAGGGTCTCCAGGATCACACTCTGGGCTGCAGGCGGTGCCAAACCACTGCGCTACCGGGGCTGCCCCGTATCCATGATTTTTAACTCAGGTTATTAAAGTTCTGGAACCTTAGAACAGCCATTAGCATTCTTATGTAATTAATGAAACATCAAAGAAGAAAGAACGAACCTTGGCAGTTTGCACTAAAGTAATATCAGAAGTTTGCATTTTATTCTTAGAGACTGAGTTATTTAATACCTTCATTTTATTGGAGTTACTTTTCTTTTCTTTCTTTCTTTTTTTTTTTTTTTTGGAGTTACTTTTCAAAGACAGGGCAGGCAGGGAGGGGCAGAAAGGCGTCTTCTATAGAAATGGGTATAAATGGGTATGGGTAAGAGCTCTTTATGTGCTTGCTATATGCTAGGCGAAGTGCTTGAGCATTTTATAATCAATCCTTGTCACATCCCTCACATTTACAAGAAAACTAAGGAGTAGAGAAGAAGTAATTTAACCAAAGAGTTATGTCTAATTAAAAAAAAAAAAAATTGGGTTTCCTGGGTGGCTCAGTGGTTGGGCATTTGCCTTTGGCTCAGGTGGTGATCCCAGGATCCTGGAAGTGAGTCTCATGTCAAGCTCCTGCTTCTCCCTCTCTCTGTGTCTCTGCCTCTCTGTGTGTCTCTCATGAATAAATAAATAAAACCTTAAAAAAAAAAGATGCCTATGACTAGAAATTGATATATTGCTCTTAAAAAAAGTTATTTTTAAGCAATCTCTACACCCAACATGAGGCTCAAACTCACAACTCCAAGATCAAGAGTCACAGTTTTTACTGAATGAGCTAGGCAGGCACTCCGATATATTGCTCTTACTTGGATAGATACTGGTGGGACAAGAGGGTCGAGACAAGGAAATGAGAAGGAGCAGGTAGAAAATTAGTTTGGGGTCAAGTTGTAAAGGGTCCTCTCTCGAAGAATGTGGACTTTACCCGGCAGATATTTGGGAGCTATCAGAGATGAGTGGTCAGAAGTAGGTGGAGAGTCATAGACCCCTACCTAGAGTGAGCAGGACCTTTAAAGGTCATGAGGTCTGGTTAATTCACTAGAGAAATTAAAGTTGAGAGAGACAAAATGAGGTGTCTTACTCTAGACCATAGAGATGAGTATTTCCTTCCTTATTTTCTTATAAAAAACAGGTATAATACAGAGGTTAATTCAGGTTAAATCAGAAGTGGAAGTGTTGAAAATAGAAGTGGGATCACTGTCAGATTGTCTATTAAAGTAGTGACTTTTTGCTTTTTACTTTCTGGGCTCAGGATCCTTTTTCTTTTCTTTTCTTTTCTTTTCTTTTCTTTTTTTTAAGATTTTATTTATTTATTCATAGACACAGAGAGAGAGAGAGGCAGAGACACAGGCAGAGGGAGAGAAGCAGGCTCCATGCAGGGAGCTCAATGTGGGACTCGATCCCAGGTCTCCAGGATCACACCCCAGGCTGAAGGCGGCACCAAACGCTGCGCCACTGGGGCTGCCCTCAGGATCCTTTTATATCAAATTATGAGCTTTAGTTTGTTATAAGTAATATCTATTGACATTTGCCATATCAGAAATTAAGACTTTTAATTTGAAATTTTTGCTTATTAAGTAATTTGATATGACTCAGTAATTTGAGTAGAAATCATTTCATTTTTAAAAAGATTATTTCTGGGGATCCCTGGGTGGCTCAGCAGTTTGGCACCTGCCTTTGGCCCAGGGCACAGTCCTGGAGTCCCGGGATCGAGTCCCGCGTCGGGCTCCCTGCATGGAGCCTGCTTCTCCTTCTGCCTGCCTCTCTCTCTCTCTCTCTCTCTCTCTCTCTCTCTCTCTCTCTCATATGAATAAATAATAAATAAAATCTTTAAAAAAAAAGATTATTTCTGAGAGGGCACATGTGCCAGTGGGGGAGGGGCAGAGGGGAAGGGAGAGAATCTTTTTTTTTTTTTTAAGATTTTATTTATTTATTCATGAGAGACACAGAGAGAGGCAGAGGCACAGGCAGAGGGAGAAATAGGCTCCCCACAAGGAGCCTGGTGTGGAACTCAATCCCAGACCCCGGGGTCACGACCTGAGCCAAAAGCAGACACACACTCAACCGCTGAACCACCCAGGTGTCCCAAGGCAGAGAATCTTAAAGGGATTCTGCGCTGAGTGCACAGAGCTAGATGTGGGGTTCAATCTCACAGTCCTGAAATGATGAATTTAGTGGAAACCTAGAGTCAGACGTTTAATTGAGCCACCTACATGCCCCGAGCAAAAATCAATTAGAAGGAAATATATTTCGGACACCTGGCTGGCTCAGTCAGTTAGGTGTCAGTCAGACTCTTGATCTCAGCTCAGGTCTTAATCTCATGGTTGTGAGTTCAGGCCCAGCGTAGAGCCTACTTTATTTATTTTTTTCAAATCCATTCATTCATTCATTCATTTATGATAGACATGGGGAGAGAGAGAGAGAGAGAGAGAGAGAGAGAGAGGCAGAGACACAGGCAGAGGGAGAAGCAGGCTCCATACCAGGAGCCCAACGCAGAACTCGATCCCGGGACTCCAAGACCATGCCCTGGTCCAAAGGCAGGCGCTAAACCGCTGAGCCACCCAGGGATCCCCAAGCCTACTTTAAAAAAAAAAAAAAATTGGGATGTCTGGATGGCTCAGCGGTTGAGTGTCTGCCTTTGGCTCAGGGCGTGATCCCGGAATCCAGGGATCAAGTCCCGCATTGGGTTCTGCATGGAGCCTGTTTCTCTCTCTGCCTGTGTCTCTGCCCCTTTCTCTGTGTGTGTGTGTGTGTGTGTCTTTCATGAATAAATAAATAAAATCTTTTTAAAATTAAAAAAAAAATTAAAAATTAAAAAAAAATTTAATTGGGCAGTGCCCAACCAGAAGTAGTTTGGAGTGTTGCACCGATAGGAGCTAGGGGAAAGGCTTTTTATAGAGAGAAGGTGGAAGCAAAGCAAGCAAATCATTTGATCAGTTACAGTGTAGGCATTTGCCTCACTTGGAAAAGCATCATTCACTGTGAATGTCCTTAGGTTTGCTTTTTTTCTTATTTATTTATTTTTAGTTTTTAAAGATTTTATTTATTTATTTGGGAGAGCATGAGCTGAGGGGATGGGCAGAGGGAGAGAGAATCCCAAGCTAACTCCATGCCAATTGCAGAACTGAGTATGGGGGCTTGATCCCACAACTGTAAGATCATAAACTGAGCCAAAATCAAGAGTCGAACTCAACTGACTGAGCCACCCAGGTGCCCCTGGGTTTGCTTTCTTAACTTGAAGCATCTATAGGGTTAAGTTTTGGTTTATTTACATAACCTGCTAAGGTATTGGAACCACCTCAGTCTCATGGCCTCTTTGCTTAATTAACAACTCTCTTCCAACCCCTCCTCCTTTGGTCATCCTCTCACACACAAGAAAGTAACCAAAAATTTAGTATTAGTGCACTATCACAAAAACTCATGGGTTGTAATGTCAGGTCTGAAAGAATTGTTTTTGCTGTTCATTTTGTTTGTTTCTCCAAGTGAGACTGAGGTTCTGCTGATGGCTACAAACACAAATTTAAGACCCCTGAGAATATAGCCCACTAGGGAGACAGCAATGATGTCTGTCAGTTGCATAATGCTAAGAGACTGAAGTATTCTCCTTAGGGCCCTGTGAACCAAACATGTACCTGAAGGGGCATCAGCCTGTTTTAGCCAGGTGGCCTGTTCGCTAATTTCTTGTATGTGCTATAACATCAGAGGTGTGATCTACGTATACAGCAGCAAGTATTTGCTGTGATACACTGTTCAGCCAATAAGTAATCTAAAGCAATTCTGAGGGCACCTGGGTGGCTCAGTCAGTTAAGTGTCTGCCTTCAGCTCAGGTCATGATCCCACACTGGGCTCCATATTCAGTGGGGAGTCTGCTTCTCCCTCCCTCACTCCCCTTGGCTTGTGCTTGCTCGCTTGCTTGCTATCTCTCTTGCTCTCAAATAAATAAATAAAATCTTTAAAAAGGTGCGCGGGGGGGGCGGGGTGGGCAATTCTGTTATCTAAAACCACCCTGGAAAAAAAAATAAAAAAATAAAAATAAAACCACCCTGGGGGACGCCTGGATGGCTCAGCGGTTGAGCATCTGCCTTTGGCTCAGGGTGTGATCCTGGAGTCCTGGGATCGAGTCCCACATCAGGCTCCATGCATGGAGCCTGCTTCTCCCTCTACCTGTGTCTCTGCCTCTCTCTGTGTCTTTCATGAATAAATAAATTTAAAAAAATAAAAATAAAAATAAAACCACCATAGTAAGAAATTCTAGGAACGTTTGTTGTGCATCTGTGGCCTCAGTGATAGATTTAGTGACAATTACCAGGGTTAAGGAACATTGTTTTCCTGTGCCTTAAAAGAGCGAGAAAAAAAAACAAAACAAGTAGGGGCAAAAGAAAAGCAAACAGCAAGAAAAGGCCAAAAGAAATAAAGATTTCATAGTGGAGATGAAGATCTTCATTCCTGATTTTGGAGGAGCTGTTCACCTCAAGATTGTGTTTGTTTCTGGAGAGAGACCTCCCTAGCTAAGTTTAGATCTTCACCTGGTGTAATATAACTATTTTTTAAAACCAAAAATAGTGAGACAAGTGGCATCGTTTTATTTTTTTGCTAATCTCTTTAAAGTCTGGTCTAATCAGATAGCTAGGTTCTCCTAACTACTCCTGTATTCAAACTGTTATTATAATTTTTGTGTGAGGTAGAAGAAGATCTGGCCTCACACAGATATGTAATTGAAATAAGGAAGACCTCACAGACCTCCTGAAAGGACTTTGGGGACCCCCAGGTCCCTGCAGCCACATTTAGAGAACTCCTGCATGAAAAAGATAGGATTATCTTGAAAATTTTGACCTGTAAGAAATTGGATGTAGAAGAATTACTACCTGGTATGGTGATACATCCCATTAAAGAAATTACATGATTTTTCCTTCTCATTTGATGGAAGCATGAAGACAGTGTTTTGAATTGCCAAAGCCTGATGGAAAAATCTGCATTTTACATCTTTTTCCCCCTCTTTATTCAAGTTTATATATTATGTAGAGAGAAAATTATTAGCTGCCTGATAGAAGAGAGGTTGTTGGAAAATTGATATTATATCTGCTTTTAACAAATGGTCCCTCTTAGCTTTTAATTGCAAAGTTTTCTAGTTGCTTTAATTGTTCCTTTTTCCTTTTATGCCAGATTTTTGTTTCTCAACTTAATTTGGTTAAATGCTTTTCAATCTTTCAGCTTTAAAAAACTAACATAAATATTTACCACAATCAAATGTTTACAAATACAAGGATCCAGATGTTAATGTCTGTCATTGATGAACAAATTTAGCCTTGAGTCATCTTATAAATAGTATCCCAGTGCGTTGACATTTTCAGTGTGAAGAGTCAAATGCTCATTGTAGTTCTGTGTATAAAATGCGTGTAGGAACAGGGATAGTTGATTATATGACACTATAATTTGAGGTAAGAGAATCCTAGCATCCTGATTTCTGTTCTCTTATTAATAATTATGTAGAGGTTACCACCCATTGCCAGAGGGCCTTGTCCCTTCCCTGGCAGCCTGGGCTCTATAGACTGTGGCAAGGGCAGATCTGCCAGATGGGGATTTTAGAGTTACAAGGCGATTCTAGAGCTGCAGATGCCTCTCCCTGCAGCCAGGGTAATGGCTTACTGATCCAGACACCTGCATTGGAATGGAGCTGATCCAGCTGTGGTGGGGGCAGCAGGGTTCCAGTGGGGCACAGGAATGTGGGCTTCTCCCCAAACTGTAGCTGCTGTGTGGAAGACAAGGGAGCCTTTGCCACAGGTTATAACTGGGCACTGACCACTGACCAAGTCAGTGGGCACTGACCACTCCATATGATTTTGTTGGGAGGCCACCTGGTTTCATGCACTAATTGCTCATACAACTGCACTGCCAACTCATTTACACTTTAGTACCGCTTGTTTATTCCTTTTTTTAGAAAATTATTTATTTTAGAGAAAGCGTGTGCGTAGGTAGATGAAGAGAATCTTCAAGCAGACTACCCATGGAGCCCCATATAGGGCTTCATCTCATGACCATGAAATCATGACCTGAGCTAAAATCAATAGTCAGATGCTTAACTGACTGAGCCACCTCGGCACCCCTACGTTTATTCTTTTTTATCTGCTTCCGAATAAATTGCCGTTTGTAATTTCTATATTTTATTTTTTCCTTTTATTGGTAAAATGTTCCTATAAAATAAAGCTATTTGCCATTGAAAAAAAAAAAGAATTGGGATGCCTGGGTGGCTCAGCGGTTGAGTGCCTGCCTTCAGCCCAGGGCATGATCCTGGAGACCTGGGATCGAGTCCCACATCAGGCTTCCTGCATAGAGCTGCTTCTCTCTCTCCTTAAGTCTCTGCCTCCTCTCTCTGTGTCCCTCATAAATAAATAAAATCTTTTTAAAAAAATTGTTAAGTAACTAGTTGCTTATTATGTTTTTCTATTATGGAAATTTCTATCAGATCTACTTCTTAGTTTTCTTAGTAATCTATCTTTAAAAAAAAAAAAGATTTTATTTATTTGAGAGAGAGACTCTGAGGGGAGCTCAGCTCAGGGCTTTGATCCCAGAACCCTGGGATCATGACCTGAGCTAAAAGTAGCTGTTTAACTGAGGCACCCAGGTGCCCCAGTTTTCTTAGTAATCTTAATTAAAAACTATAAGCATATATAAGAAGTAATTCATACTAGGTGTCTTATGGGCTTAGGAAAAGTGTTACTAGATTTTTTTTTTTTTTTAAGTAGGTTCTACACCCAGCACAGAACCCAGTGTGGGGCTTGAAATCACAACTGTGAGATCAAAACCTGAGCTGAGATCAGAGTCAGGATGCTCAATTGATTGAGCCATCCAGACACCCCATTGCCTAGATTTCTTTTAAATTGTTTTTGTCGGGGATCCCTGGGTGGCGCAGCGGTTTGGCGCCTGCCTTTGGCCCAAGGCGCGATCCTGGAGACCCGGGATCGAATCCCACGTCGGGCTCCTGGTGCATGGAGCCTGCTTCTCCCTCTGCCTGTGTCTCTGCCTCTCTCTCTCTCTGTATGACTATCGTAAATAAATAAAAAAAAAATTAAAAAAATAAAATAAAATTGTTTTTGTCAAGGTGCCTGGGTAGTTTATTTGGTTAAACAGCAGACTCTTGATTTCGGCTCAGGTCATGATTTAAGGGTCCTGGGATTGAGCCCCTGGGTCCAGGCTGCCCACCCAGTGGGGAGTCTACTTGTCCCCCCTGCCCACCACATTCACTCTATCTCAAAATCTTTAAAAAAATTTTTTAATTGTGTTTTTTGTTTTTTCAAGTTCTTTTCCATTTAGAACTTTAATTGATGTTGAAAATGTAATATGATGTGACCAGGTAAATTTAAAGTTTACTGTCTTAAAACTGTTGATATACCATCATAACTACTTGCAGGAAAGAGAGTATGAGCAAGGGGGAGGAACAAAGGGAAAGGGAGAAGCAGACTCCCTGCTGAGCAGGGAGGCTGATGTGGGGCTTTATCCCAGGACCCTGAGATCAGGACCTGAGCCTAAGGCAGATGCTTAAGGACTCAGCCACCCAGGTGCCCCCTTAGATTGGAACAGATTTTGATTCATTACTGTTGGCCTTCAAGAAACAACTATGTATATATATATATATATATATATATATATAGATATATATGAAACAACTATATACTATATATATCATTTGCCTCCCACCCTGAAAGATTTATTTATTTTTTTAGAGAGAGCACACACGAGGGAGCAGAGTTTGAGGACAGAGGGCAAGGAAGAGAGAATAGAATCTTTTTTTTTTTTAAAGATTTTATTCATTTATGCATGAGAGAGAGAGAGAGGCAGAGACACAGGCAGAGGGAGAAGCAGGCTCCATGCAGGGAGCCCGACGTGGGACTCGATCCCGGGTCCCCAGGATCACACCCTGGGCCGAAGGCGGTGCTAAACTGCTGAGCCACCCAGGCTGCCCGAGAAAATAGAATCTTTTTTTTTTTTTTTTTTTTTTTTTTTGAGAGAATAGAATCTTAAGCAGTCTCCATGCCCAGTGCGGAGCTGGACACAGGGCTTAGTTCCATGGCCCCAAGATTATGACCTGAGCTGAAAATAAATAAGAGTTGGATGTTTAACCTACTGAGCCACCTGGGCACCTTTATATCATATGCTTTGATGAACTGTTGTGATTCTTTAGTTTTAACAAAATTATAAAAACAGGAATTTTTCATTTTTAATTTTAGTTATTTATTTATTTTTTTGAAATTTTTAAAAATTAAAAATGGTAGGGCTTTTCTGGGCACTTGGGGTTCCTGTCAGTTTAATAGGACAGGAAAGTATTTGGGGGGGTCTATATTTGTGCCCCCATTTTGATTTATTTTTTATTTTTATTTTTTGTTTTTTTTTTCCCATTTTGATTTATGCTCTTAAAATCTATAGTATGTTTAGTTAAACTACACTGGAAATGCATATTGCAGTTTAGATTAGCATATTGAAATGTGAACCCAGAAGTGAAGTCATTTTATCATTTTGTAATTCATTTTAAAAACTTTCCCTCTTTGGCGCATCTGGGTGGCTAATTTATTTGAGTGTGCACAGGTGAAGGTAGGGGTGTGAGGGGAGGAGCAGAGGGAGAAGGCAAAGCAGACTCCCCACTGAGCAGGGACCCCCCCCCCATGTGGAGGCAGATGCTTAACTGACTGAAACACCCAGGCACCCCTCACCTGCATTTTTATGATAGAGGCTTATATAGAACTTGGTGTTTGTTGCCTCATTGATTGTTTCAATAGCAGAAATTCTGCTCTTGCCCATATTTATTTTACCCCCTGTTGCTAAGGAATTTCGGTGTTTATAATAGTGGCATTATTGTAATTAAAGTATTTTTCTTAATTTTTTTTTGTTAATGAGTCATTGGAATTAAGCTGGTAATCTTATATAACATATCTTATACTGTAATCATATGGTGGCTTCCCCAATACTCTTTATTTTCTTGTAGGACTTAATACATATAACAAGGATTGTTGTGCTAAAAGACAATTTTATTAATCCTTAATTTGAATGAAAATATAGTATCCTGTTTACTTATTGTTAGTAACACTACCTTTACTGAATGATCTTAAAAAAAAAAATCTTTTTATGGAGAAAACTGAAGCCTAACCTCACAGTGACAATCTGCAGTCCTATCTTGAGGCTTCTATCCCAAGTAGTTTGTATTTTGTAACTCAGTTATGTCCTTTTAGATCTTACTAGCATAGGTTTTTTTCTCTGTGTTTCAAACTTCAGGGAGCTCTGATAACCTTGTGATGTTTTCATCTTTTGCCTTAGCATCTGAGAGCTAAACAAAAATGCCGTGTAAATTCTTAGAATACCCTGTTTTCTTATATTTGTTTATTTATTAAAAAGCAATGGCAAATTTGCCTTAGTTCGTTGAGTTGGATTTATTTATCTGCCTGGTTTAGAGATTGTCTGTACAATGAGAGCTGTGGTTTTAGCCCAGATGATAAAAACTATCAGGTCTTCCTCTAGTGGGTATACTTGAGGTGAATTAACCCCCCCTCCCCTGGAGTTATTTGCTTAAAAGATAAGTCTTCCATGATAGGGAGGGGAAAGTGTAGAGCAAAATTTTAGAAGCCTGTAAATAAATAGCAGATCCTGTAAATAGCTTTTTATTAATATATTTGAGAATGCTGTAACAAAAGAAAACCATAGCAGTCTTTTGCACATCCAGTACTGAAAAGAGACTTTCCTATTATTCATGTAGTTCTTAGGTATAATAAACTTGTTTAAATATATCTCTCTCTTAATCTGAGTATGTAGGTAATATTTTCTCCTTGTCTTTCAACTGTTTGCCCCTTTGAGGATTGTATCAAACTGAAGAATAATAAATTCTCAATTTCTTTTTTTTTTTAATTTTTATTTATTTATGATAGTCACAGAGAGAGAGAGAGAGAGAGAGGCAGAGACACAGGCAGAGGGAGAAGCAGGCTCCATGCAGGGAGCCCGATGTGGGATTCGATCCCGGGTCTCCAGGATCACGCCCTGGGCCAAAGGCAGGCGCCAAACTGCTGCACCACCCAGGGATCCCCTAAATTCTCAATTTCATTGACTCATTTCCCACATTACTCAGAGGGAAAGAGCCTAAACCAACAAGACTCAAGTAACTTACATAATATTTCTTCATTAATCCCTCAGATACTTTAAATTACCTAGGAATTTATTTAGAATACTTTTGTTTTCCTCAAAATTAATACACCCCTAAAATGGTGGTGGTGGTGGCGGCGGTGGCAGCAGTAATAATAGTAACAGAGCAGTGCCACTTCATTTATTGATGGTGTCATATTCCAAACCCTGTAAACCTGTGGGTTATTTTATTTAATTTGTAACCCTGCAAGATAGGTACTTTATTATTTCCATTTTATTTTTTTTTTAATTTCCATTTTATAGATGTAGAAACTGAGGCTTAGCAGGAGGTTAAATTTCTTGTCCAAGGATACATGCTTTATATCTGAGATTTGAATTGAGGTCTCTGAATCCAAAACCACATATTCACTATTCTTTTATTATTATTTTATTATATTTATTAGTCTTCATTCAGAAAAAGTTGTTCACATTTTGCACAGAATGAAACATTTGTCTTTAGGAGGGCATGTGGTAGTAAAATATCGTTACTTTTGCTTCCATGTTTCAGGCTGGTGTTTGCTCTGTTCTGCCTTCCAAGATGGGAGTATGAAGTAGATGTGGAGAGGGGAGGGTGGCCAGAATCCCAGACCAGAAATGTATATGGTTGCTTTTAATTATTTCTACCTGTTGATTTTAAGAAGTTTTACATGCTACTCATTCTGTTTTTGTTTTTGTTTTTGCCCTTCTGCAGCACTGATTCCAGCAGTAGTTCTAGCGACGACTCTCCCGCCCGATCTGTTCAGTCAGCAGCCGTCCCAGCACCTACTTCCCAGTTGCTTTCATCCCTGGAAAAAGATGAGCCACGTAAAAGTTTTGGGATCAAGGTTCAGAATCTTCCAGTACGCTCTACAGGTAAAAGTTTCTGTTGGTGTACTTTCCTCTGCTGCTGGGGGGAATGTGAGACTGAGCAACTTAAATTCTGTGCTTTATGGTGACAACAAGCTTTCTTCTTGTGGTTCATTAATACTTAATTCCATGTAAGAAAAAGCAAGTGATGATTATAACTCTATGTATATGAAGATTGCATGTTACTTGTATTTACTATATATGCATACATATGTATGTATATATTGTGCACATTGTATGTACATACATACATAAAGACTGGTGTGTGTTATATAAAGAAAGCACTTTTATTTTTTTATACTTTAAATATGCTTTCTGGGTTAGGTATTTTGCTACAGGGAAATTTTTTTGTTTTATTTATTTATTCATTCATTCATTCATCTTCATTCATTCATTTATTAATTATAGTCACACACAGAGAGAGAAAGAGAGGCAGAGACACAGGCAGAGGGAGAAGCAGGCTCTATGCACTGGGAGCCCGACATGGGACTCGATCCCGGGTCTCCAGGATCGCGCCCTGGGCCAAAGGCAGGCGCTAAACCGCTGCGCCACCCAGGGATCCCAAAACAGGGATATTTGATATGAAATTATAGAAATACTATTTTCAGTTGAATTTGTTATATCATCCTGGAGTCCTGTGTTCTGTGAAAAAACTTTGAACATAAAATTATGATAGGAAACCCACTTCAAAATACTAACATTTTAGGGGCCTCAGTGGTTCAGTGGTTGAGTGTCTTGCCCTTTGGCTTGGGTCGTGATCGAGGGGTCCTGGGATTGAGTCCCACATCAGGCTCCTCACAGAGAGTCTGCCTCACCCTCTCCCTCTCCCTATGTCTCTGTGTCTCTCAAGAATAAATAAAATCTTTGAAAACAAAACAAAATAGTAACATTTTAAATGAGGAAAATAATGAATAATGGTAAAGTTTAGCATAAAACTATACTGAAGTCTTTACTCCTGATATTTTTGACAACGGACCATGCTATACTGTTATTTCTACATTAGGCATATTGAGCATGTAAATAACTGTTAGTAGATGGTCAAACTAACAAATACCAAACTTAGTATTTCTAAGATAAGCTCATTTCAGTGATTAATTAATTATTTAATTATAAGATTTAAAAAAAAATTTTTGTTTATTCATGAGAGACAGAGAGCAGAGAAACAGGCAGGGGAGAAGCAGGCTCCATGCCGGAAGCCTGATGTGGGACTCGATCCTGGGACTCCGGGACTCCCTGAGCCAAAGGCAGATGCTCAACTGCTGAGCCACCCAGATGTCCCTATTTATAAGATTTTATTTAATTGTTCATGAGAGATGCAGAGAGAGAGAGAGGCATAGATGTAGGCAGAGGACTTGATTCCAGGACGCTGAGATCACACTGAGCCAAAGGCAGACGCTCAACCACTGAGCCACCCAAGCATCCCACTTAAATTATTTATTAAAACAGCCACTAAAAACCTACATACCAGGTTTGTGAATGGAGATACTGAGGGACAAATATTGATGAGCTTTTGATTTAGATTATTTAGTTGTTTAGGAGCGGATGAGGGTAAAATTAGCTTATCTTTCTTTACAATTTTAATTTTTATAATGAAGCAAATTAACACAAGACTCCCTAGATGGTATGATTCATCTGTAGAAGACCTTAAAGTTATTAGCATGTTACCTGCTGCTTCCCACACAATTTTATCATTGACGTGATGCTTGGAAAGCTAGAAATACAGCTTGCTTTCTCACGTCTTTAAAAATTTTATAGATGTGGGGCAGCCCCGGTGGCGCAGCGGTTTAGCACCGCCTGCAGCCCAGGATGTGATCCTGGAGACCCTGGATCGAGTCCCACGTCAGGCTCCTTGCATGGAGCTGGCTTCTCCCTCTGCCTGTGTCTCTGCCTCTCTCTCTGTCTCTATGAATAAATAAATAAAATCTTAAAAAAAAAATAAAAACAAAAAAATAAAAAATAAAAAAATAAAAATTTTATAGATGTATATATGTATATGTGTATATAAAATTTTTATCATGGAAGTTTTAAACTTAACCAAAAGACCAAAAGTAGTAGTAGCAAAATGAACACCCCTTACTCCATACCCCAGATTTAAAAATTATCAATTTTGTCAGACTTGCTTTAATCTTTCCATTTTCCTTCTTTCCTGTTCTTTTCTTTTTATAAGTGAATCCTTGATGTTCTATCGTTTCATACCGACTTAAAGATACATACTTTTGTAGTTGTCTGTAAAATAGGAAGGCATTTTTTCTCATAGCCACAATATCATTCTTATCAAATACCCAGTGTGATAATTTTCCAATACTCTGTTTACTTTCAGAATTGTACAGGAGTCTCTAACATGCCATTTTAGAGTTATCTTATCTGGAAGAGAAATGTTTTAATGCTAACAAAACTTAAGTCAAAAATCAAGCTAGGGGGCAGCCCGGGTGGCTCAGCGGTTTAGCGCTGCCTTCGGCCCAGGGCATGATCCTGGGGAACCCGGGATCGAGTCCTATGTTGGGCTCTCTGCATGGAGCCAGCCTCTGCTTCTCCCTCTGCCTGTGTCTCTGCCTCTCTCTGTGTCTCTCTCCCTGTGTCTCTCACAAATAAATAAATAAAATCTTTAAAAAAAAAAATCAAGCTAGGGAATCCCTGGGTGGCTCAGCGGTTTAGCGCTGCCTTTGGCCCAGGGCATGATCCTGGAGTCCCAGGATCGAGTCTCACATCGGGCTCCCTGCATGGACCCTGCTTCTCCCTCTGCCTGTGTCTCTGCCCCCCCCCTTTCCCCCTCTCCCTCTGTGCCTCTCATGAATAAATAAATAAAATCTTTAAAAAAAAATCAAGCAGGATCCCTGGGTGGCGCAGTGGTTTGGCGCCTGCCTTTGGCCCAGGGCGCGATCCTGGAGACCCAGGATCGAATCCCACGTCAGGCTCCCGGTGCATGGAGCCTGCTTCTCCCTCTGCCTCTCTCTCTCTCTCTCTCTCTGACTATCATAAATAAATAAAAATTTTTAAAAAAGCAAAAAATAAAAAAAAAATAAAAAAAATCAAGCTAAAGATTTTGTAGCTTACTTATTAAGTTGTAACTAAAGAAAAATAAACACCTTGTTTTTTTGGGGGGGATTTAGATACAAGCCTTAAAGATGGCCTTTTCCATGAATTTAAGAAATTTGGAAAGGTGACTTCAGTGCAGATCCATGGAACTTCAGAAGAGAGGTATGGTCTGGTGTTCTTTCGGCAGCAAGAGGACCAAGAAAAAGCATTGACTGCATCAAAAGGAAAACTTTTCTTTGGCATGCAGATTGAAGTAACAGCATGGATAGGACCAGGTAAGAAAAAGGAGGCTAATTTTTAGTATAATTTGTATTTCCACTTATGAAAAGGCAGCCTCTTCTGAATCTTGGTGTTCTTCCAGCTTTATTTATTGACATATTTCCGAAGTCTTCTATTTTAAAGACTGAGTACATTTGGTCAAATGAATGAAATTATATTTTGGTTAGGGAGGGTGAAGATCCGTTCCTGTAAGGGAAAAATGCTGACATCGAATAGTCTGGAAAGTGTAGTTTTTAGCCTTTGTTGAGCCCTGCCTTCCCTAAAGAATGAACTAACTGAGATAAGGATATAGTTCTTTGGAGAATGACATCAGAATTACCTTGAATTAGAAAACAGACTACTTGTTACGCTTATTTGAGGGGCTAGTTAGACCAGTTTTACTTCTGTTATGCCCAGCACAAATGGGATCTGTTGTTCTAGTTTCTATGACCTTGAAAGATAGTAACAAAGAAAATCAGGATTAAGTCTGAGGAGTGTGACCCACTGAGAATTTCAAGGGGACGGTTTATTAGTTTGAACCTGCCTATAAGACCTATTGTAAGGCAGAAAGTCTTCTGAAGCATGGCTTGGGTCAGTGTTTCTCCTGTTTCAGAACCACCTATAGTGCTTGTTTAAAATGCAGACTCCTTGACCCTGTCTCAGCATAATTTTCAGAATTCACATACTCAAGTTGGGGAACTCCTGATTTATAACAACTTACAAGTAAATTTGTGGAGGAATAAACAAATGTTTAAATTATGCAGTCACATTATGTAGCTGAGACAGACTTTAAGATTAAGACTTTGAGGGGCACCTGGCAGGCTTAATCTGTGGAGCATATAGCCCTTGATTTCAGGGTTGTGAGTTCAAGCCTCATGTTGGGTGTAGAGCTTACAAACAAACGACTAAAACCTTGAGTGGAATTTATAGGGTAAACATAGCCCATTCTCTTGGAATATTAGTTTATTTGACAATTAAAGGGAAAAATTGAATTTCCCTGATGAAAATGTATAAATGATATTTGTATATATTAAAATAGGCACAGAGTTTTTAGAGGGAAGGCTGCAAAATGTACATAATTTTATGATAAACACAGGAATTTAAAGGGATTATGGGTTATGCCCTTGCATTCTCTCGTCTGTCAAGTTTGAGACATACTGGCCTAAGTTATACTGAACTGAGTACAACTCAGGAGTTCTTATTTATCACATTTAGAACAAGTCACAATTGGCCTGAAGAATAATATTTAGGATGTATAATCCATATAGTTTTTAGAGCCATGTATAGTTAGTTATTAAGTAGCTGGGAATCTAATTTGGGGCATTATTAATAGATGGCCCTCAGATCTCCAAGTGATAAGGCTAGCTTGACATTTTTACTGTAATTTTTTTTTTACCTAATTAGTTACTAGCACCCAGGATGTAAATTAGGCTTTAACCACACCCACTATGGAAGATTTTGAGAAGATTGGTTGGTTCAGACATTGGGAAAGCTTGAAGGTATTTTTCCCAGTGGGACAGCATGAGACATTTATTGAATGGGATATTTGAAAGCAATGGAATGTGAGTATGTCTCCATACTCACATTGGAATTATGTTGTTGGATGGTTAAGTCATAAATGTTTTGTATTGAAATGTATGGAGGTGATTGTTTCCTTAGGTCAAGGACCTCTTGGAATTAAAAAAAAAAAAAAAAAGATCTAAATCTAAGAAGCCCATCTTTGCAGATAGACCCCTGGTGGCTTGGCTTCTAAGATTATGCTTTCTTAATCCTGTGTGGAGCATTGCAATCCAGTAAACATGAAAATTCGGGATAGTAGAGTTTTTTCAGTGATACATAGGCATTAAGACTTAAACTGATCATGAAGATTAAATAGATTACATGTGGAAAATACACTTTATAAAAATCTTTGCTAAACTGAATTTCTGGTTTTGAAATGTTTACTGAGCTATATGGTGTAAATAAAACAGGTATAGATTTGAATGGTTGCATTCTGCCTTTTGGAATAAAAAGCTGAAGATATTTCTGAATTATTTTTTCTTTTATTTTTCTCCCCTTTTAAATGAAGTATTCCTAAATATGTGCCCTCTGTTAGGTAGTTTCAAGAAGACCTAGTTGATCTTGAAATGAGATCTCTCCCTGGAAAATACAATGAAAATACAGGATAGAGTCAAGCAAGTCAAGCGCATGAGCCCTGGTGTTTTTCTGGGTCCAACTGACTCCATGAAAGTACATATTCCTTTTTTTTTTTTTTTTTTTTGAAGTACATATTCCTTGATGAGGCTAGAAAGATTAAGCTGAGCTACCATTAGAGCTATGAAACTGGAATCAGGAGTGAGGTGTGTTCTGTGTGAATTCACTCAGCAGCTCAGAAGTTGAATCTTTTTAATATCTTTGTTGTTGACATCAGTAATATGCAGTGCATGGACCTAAACACTTTGTTTCAGTCAAGTCGATTAAATACTAACTTTTTTGTATGGCTTTGTTTTACATTAAAAGGGAGAGAACATATAGGCTGTGTTATATAGTTATTATTGACAAAACATTGAATGATCTGCTGTGGACCAGGTTTAGAAATGGAGTTTCAGAGAAAAGACATGGTTGAATTAGACACTGAACCAGGGCTTTTGATCATAAGAAATAGAAAACATAGGAGTCCTTGAGTCTCCTCTTGTTTGTCGTTAGGGACCTTGCAGTAGCAAGTTTGTAAGTGCTACTTCAGTCAATTTTCAAACAGTTATTATTCTTGTATCTAACAGTTGCTACATTCAGACACTTGGGCTGTGTTAATTAGCATGACAAATGTAAAATGCTATTTTCTAAAATGTTATAAAGTAAATTAAGTAATGTAGCTATTTTCAGTTGAGTTTTATATGTGTTTCAGATTGTAGTTTTATACTTCCCATTGAGAGCCTGCTGCATAATTTCTGGAACCTAAGATTAGATTTAAGTAATTACTATATTTGCTGGGGTTTAAAATCTATTTCTGTGTCAGTGATTATTTTTAAAACAAATCAATTTACAGACTGAAATTCAGTCCACTTTTCTGTTTTAAAGATCAAAGAATGTGTTCCTTCCCCCTAAGTTTTGTTGACAAGTTTGTTTAGCCTTTGGAGTTAGCAAAAGGCAGCTGTTTCTGAAAATGTATATTTAATTTTTTAGATTGTATGATATTCAAGCCCAATATTTTAGAGACTTAGCTTAAGTGTAGATTTTCCCATGATATATAAATACACATTAAATTACACTTTTGTTTGGGGCACCTGGCTGGTGTTCAGTTAGTAGAACATGCAACTCTTGATCTTTTGATTATGAATTCGCAGCCCCTCATTGGGTGTGTAGAGATTACTTTAAAAAAAAAAAAAAAAAAAAAACCTTTTTTCTTTTTTACCCTGCCCCCATCCCACTTAACAGAAACGGAGAGTGAAAATGAATTTCGTCCTTTGGATGAAAGGATAGATGAATTTCACCCCAAAGCAACAAGAACTCTCTTTATTGGCAACCTTGAAAAAACCACTACTTACCATGACCTTCGCAACATCTTCCAGCGCTTTGGAGAAATTGTGGTATGTTGGTTTTTTTTTTTTTTTAACAGTAAAAACAGTTTTAGATCTTTGTTGTAAAACATAAAGCATAGTACAGATTATATTTGGAAAGGTGTTATTTACATGGTGTAATAAATACTTTGCCCTATGTGTTTTTAACTCCAGCTAAAAAGATGATGCAGGAAAACTCATTGGGGAACTGTTTTATGTGTGTATGTGAAACTAAATAATAGATATTGGTCTCTATTTTGTCTGTCTGTCTATCTATCTATCTATCTATCTATCTATCTATATTTTTTTAAGATTTATTTATTTATCCATGAGAGACCCACAGAGAGAGAGAGGCAGACACACAGGCAGAGGGAGAAGCAGGCTCCATGCAGGAAGCCCGATGTGGGACTCAATCTCAGGTCTCCAGGATCAGGCCCTGGGCCGAAGGCAGTACTAAATTGCCAAGCCACCCAGGCTGCGCCAAGATTTTATTTATTTATTCAGGAGAATGAGAGAGAGAGAGAGACATGCGGAGAGATACAGGCAGAGAGAGAAGCAGGCTCTATGCAGGGATCCCGGGATTCCAAGATCACGCATCCCTTTCAATCCATTTTTCTTATTTTTCTTTGTCCATGCTGTCTCTAGTCTTGTGAGTTGGAAGGGAAATAAAGAGAAGAAAATATGTTTGTAAGAAAGAAGCAGCAGCTTTAGTGTATGAATATTGTTGTTCTCACAGTGCACTTCAGACTATCTTGGGGATTACTGGAATGTGGATGTCATGCTGGAAGCTCAGTTCTATTTTGAAATTTTAATTAGAATCACTTTTTATATTCAAGTCATTGTTAAAGTTAGGAATTTGGAGGGTTTTTTTTGTTTTTGTTTTTTTTTTGTTTTTTGTTCTTATGACTCAAAACTGGAGTCCCTTTCTAATGAAAATAGTTTGGTTAAGCTTTGTACCCTTGGGATATATATCCTACTTTGTTTTATATTTGAAAAAGTAGGAAAATTATTTCTGTCTCTCTAATAACAGCAAAGAAATTGCTATATAATTTTGAACTTTGGAGAGTAAAAAAAATGTTCTGGGTAGGAATAATAATTGTTAATCTTTCAGGGGTGTGTGTGCACGCTTGTGCACGCATCCAGCTATCCTTATTTACAGTGATGTAAGCAAAAATCCTTATTTTTTTAATGACATAATCTAGAGAATAAAACATTTGGGCTTGGCATCCCTGGGTGGCACAGCGGTTTGGCGCCTGCCTTTGGCCCAGGGCGCGATCCTGGAGACCCGGGATCGAATCCCACATCGGGCTCCTGGTGCATGGGGCCTGCTTCTCCCTCTGCCTGTGTCTCTGCCTCTCTCTCTCTCTCTGTGTGTGTGTGACTATCATAAATAAATAAAAATTTATATATAAAAAAAAAAACATTTGGGCTTGTAGCTGATCTAAACCTCATAGGGAGTAGAGGTGAGAGAAGTGGTTGGTAGAAAGTTAAGAAAAAAATAAGATATATATTTAGAGAAACAGCAAAACATACATTTTCTTTTTCAGTTATTTTTAATTTAAGTTCTTTTATCATATCCTCTAATTCCAGCTATGCTGCCTGCTTAGATGAGTGACCTGGAGTTCACTTGCCTATGTGGGCTTCAGCTTTTTTTCTTTTTACAGTTACCTAATATTTAATTTGCTCATTGGCATTTATGAGTCTATGAATTAATATAACTTTCAGGCATATATTTTTTTAAGATTTTATTTATTTGAGCGAGAAAGAGCACAAGCAGAGGGAAGGGGCAGAGTGAGAGAGTGAAGCAGACTACCTGCTGAGCAGGAAACCCCATGTGGGGCTCGATCCCAGGACCCTGGGATCATAACCTGAACTGAAGGCAGACACTTAACCAACTGAGCCACCCAGGTACCCCCAGACATACTTTCATTTGAGTATAGCTGCTACTTTGAATTTTGAGGGAGTATAAGAAGTTCTATTTGGACACATAGATACATTTTCATGAACAGAGTTGCTGAAAATGGAGTGATTACTGAGTTTTAAGAGCAATGCTTCTTAGCATTCTGTTTGAAACCATCACATTTCCAATTGTTAGGAGGGTGACTTTTAATGACACACAAACTTTGGGGAAATGGTCTGCTGCTTATTGATGACAAATTATGCTATAGCTAAAAGAACCTATGTGATGAATCTGGAGACCATTTCTCTTAAATGGAGTTATCCTCAGTTGTTACTTTCTACATTATGGTGAAAATCAGCCCCTATTTACCATTACTTAAGTAGAACTATCTTGAATATAAATTACTGCTTTTTTTAAAGGTCTCACTAAACAGCTCTTTAAATGCATTATTCATTTTGCTCTGTTTCAGCTTTTGCTTATTGACTCATGACCCTTAATGAGGCTTAGGTCATCACAATACTTTAGATATTGTGATTCACAGAATATTTTAGATAATCACAATATGGGTCATTATTGAAGTTTTGGTATTCTGGTGTCTGGTTTCTCCGGACCGTTTTCATATGTAAGTAAGTAAGATTTTTACACCACCTTGTCTAAGCAGGCAGGACCAGAGTGTCAGGTGTGAGTACAGATTTCAAGCATTCTGAAGAGATGGGGTTAGGGGTGTCTGACTGGCTCAGTTGGAAAACCATGTGACTCTTGATCTCAGGGTTGTGAGTTTAAGACCCATGTTGGGTGTAAAGACTACTTAAAAATAAATAAGTAAACTTAACAAAGAAATAAAGAGATAGGGCTGTGACTTTATAGAGTATTTCTTTAATCTAGGGATGTTGTTCTGATACATCTTCACAAAGTAGTTGAGTATTTATGTATTTCTTCATTCTGGATATGAGAGATTATTACCATATATACCAGTCACCAGGCTTGGTTCCATTAGATATACTGATAGAATGAGTCTTCTAATTTAGGATCTCATATTTTAAGTCACTTTTTGAAAACTTGATTTCTTTACCCTTGATGCTTTTCTCATATATTACATTTTATTTTTTGTCATATATTACATTTTAAATGGCCTGCCCCTAATAAGGATTTTAAATTTTTGCAGAAGGGAATTACAGTTGACCCTTGAACAGCATGGGTTTTAACAGCATGGATCCACTTATATGTGGACAATTTTCTTTACGATTTTCTTAATAACATTTTCTTTCCTCCGGCTTACCTTAAGAGTATAGTAATAATAATATATACAAAGTATGTATTAATGGACTGTTATCTGCAAGGCTTCTGGTCAACAGTAGGCTGTGAATAGTTAAGTTTTGGTGAGTTAGAGGTTATATGTAGATTTCCAACTGCCTTGGGGATTGGTGCCCTAACTCCCTCACTGCCACCACATTGTTGCTCAAGGTCAACTGTGTTTCATAGGTTTTTGTTAAATAGGCTCCCTTTTCTTTATTAATCTTCTCTGTATTGTTCCAGTTTTAGTATATGCACTACTGAGTCAAGCACAGCCTTTTTTTATTCATAAATTTCTCTTAATACAGGTATTATGGATTTAAAATTTTGAGGTTGTAATTTCTTTTCTGCAAAGAGCTTCACATAGGAAGGTTTGCATGGTTGTGACTCCAAATGCTGTATTGTGTAGTCTTTCAGGCTATTTACAGCATTACAATAAACAATTTTAACTAAGAAAATGATTTTTGGAAATTATGACTGTTTTGAGAAATATGCACTTCATTTGGGTTTGATTTATTCTGATTTATTTTCCTGTTGGCATGTCACTAAGTGATACTCATTGGATTTTTCAGGATATTGATATTAAGAAAGTAAATGGAGTCCCTCAGTATGCATTCTTGCAATACTGTGATATTGCCAGTGTTTGTAAAGCTATTAAGAAGATGGATGGGGAGTACCTTGGAAATAATCGCCTCAAGGTAAAGGACTTTGCATAAGTTATTATGATGTTATAATTTAGAAGTTTTTTGTGTGTGTGTCTGATTGTTTAAAATGGCAGTACAGTTAGATAATCGTATTGGTGATATAATTCTTTCCATCCTCATCCTCCTATATTACAAACTGAATTAATACTTGCTGGGGCGCCTGGCTGGCTCAGTCTGTAGAGCATGCAACTCTTGATCTCAGGGTTGTAAGTTTGAGTCCCATTATGAGTTGTAGAGATTATGTAAAAGATTTTGGGACACAATCAAGTGTCCGACTCTTGGTTTTGACTCAGGTTGTAAGATAGAGCCCTGTGTTGGGTTCTGTGCTCGGTGCGGAAGTCTGCTTGAGACTCTTTCTCCCTCTTTCATTCCCCCGCTGAAATAAATAAATCTTTAAAAAAAAAGAAAATCTGCCTGGGAAAAAAATGGCTAAGTGCCCGGAGTCCATAAACTAAAATCTGATGAAGTAATACTCGCTTACCCTAGCAGAATTAGTTTTGTGTAAATTTCTATTTGATTTTATACCAGATGGTTGCCCCTTGGGATGATGTTTGATAAGATTCCTACAGAAGATAGGTTTTTTTCAGAATTCTGTAATTGAATAATTGGTGACTTTACTAATAGAAAGTTTGCTTCTCCTATCTAGCTGGGTTTTGGAAAAAGCATGCCTACAAACTGCGTGTGGTTAGATGGCCTTTCTTCAAACGTGTCAGATCAGTATTTAACACGACATTTCTGCCGATACGGACCTGTGGTAAAGGTAGGTGGGAGGTTTTGGTGTTGGTGTCCGGTTGCTTCTGACTCTGTTCTTGGTATTCTGTCCTTTCAGCCCCAAGTTTAGTATTGTTTTCCTCTTTAATAACTCCTAACTTGTCATAGAAAGGCATCAGCATCTGTTAGCTTATGGTATGCAGAAGTATTTTGTAAAACTACTCTGAACTAGCCAAGATGATGAATTTTGAAACTAATTTGCATAATACTGTTAAATAGAATGTTTCTTAGGGGTTTTTATAATTTTATCTCATTAAAATCAGCCTATTTATCTAGTTATTCACATTCACACTAATATGTAATTAGACTTCATTTTTAAAAAATACAATAACAACAACAAAGAAGATGACTTTAAAGGGATGGTCATACCACAGAATACACATCTAACCCGTGTTGGCAATGTACCCTACCCACACACAGCAGTAGGAGGTTCTCTGGACCCCGTTCCATTATGTGAAAGTAGAGCTTTGAACTCCTTGAGAGCAGATTCCCACTGTGATGGGTGTGGCACATAATGTCACCATTTCTTTCAGTGTAGCTTTGATTGTTGGAAGAAACACACGTCATAAAGACTGCTGATGTAAATTAAAAATCCAGGAGCTTTAAGATAATAGTACTTATAACCAAAATTTACTGAAATTTATTGTTGATTCAGTGCTCTACGTTGCTTTCTCTCTTTCAAGGGTGTTGGTGGTTTTTTTGTTGTTTTTGAGCCAAAACTACAAGAATGCTTATTCCAGTATAGTATAGGACTCCGTCAACATGGAAAATAAAGTAAAATACAGAAAAACAAAATAAAGGCATGATCTACTTCAAGCCATGATATCCACTATTGAGGCTCTTATTTGTTTTTTGTTTTGTGTTTTTGCTTTTTTATAGGTGGTGTTTGACCGCTTAAAAGGCATGGCCCTGGTTCTCTACAATGAAATTGAATATGCACAAGCAGCTGTAAAAGAGACCAAGGGGAGGAAAATCGGTGGGAATAAAATTAAGGTGTGCAGAATGACTTTAAACAGAAGTGAAACAAAATCATATTGAGATCCCACCCTCTTAGTAACACATTTTGTAGGTGGCCAGCAAGGGGAGTGGTTTGCAGGATATGCACTATATGTCCTGTTTTTAAGAGGATTGTATACTTTTTGAATACTTGGCTACTTGAGGCCACAGGGTCATTAGCCACAGAGCCTTCCCTAAAAATCATGTCATTCAAGGGAATGTGCTGCTTTACACCCAAGGTACATGATGCTTACAGTGCGCACCCTAAGTACACTCTGGCCCAGGTTCACCTGTGGGCATCTGCACACCCAGGAGCTCGAAGGGTCAGTCATTCTAGCTTTCTGAATGATCCTCTTTTCCTCTTCTTTCCTCCTCTCCTAGAGAGTGGGTAACCACTGAACAGTCTATCTTTTATCTACTGTTTTTGTTTAAAAACTTTTGTTTAGGGCAGCCTGGGTGGCTCAGCAGTTTAGCGCCGCCTTAGGTCCAGGGCGTGATCCTGAAGACCCCGGATCAAGTCCCATGTCAGGTCCCCTGCTTCTCCCTCTGCCTTTGTCTCTGCCTCTCTCTCTCTCTCTCTCTCTCTCTCCTCTCTCTCCCTCTCTCCCTCTCTCCCTCTCTCTCCCTCTCTCCCTCTCTCTCTTTGTGTGTGTGTGTGTCTCTCATGAATAAATAAATAAAATCTTAAAAAAAAATCTTTTGTTTAAAAACATGATGACTTGAAGGAATTTATGCACTTAGTACCTATGATGGTTAGATGGAAACAAGCGTTTTGAAACAAGATCTTGATAGATGATGGGTATCATAGGCTTAAATATCTCTGAGGCCAAGCTGTGAGTGAAGTTTAATTGTTCTTCCATATTTTATGTTCTACTGTGGTTCCAGCAAATTCACATGCAGCACAAATTACTGGGTTTAGTTGATCTGATTATTTGGCAACTTAGAATCCTGATAGGTATTGTTTCAGTTTTCCATTTTGCCTTTTCCACTCCTCAGTATTGTTCCAGAACCTTAAATTATAGTTCTTCATCAAGATGTGTGTTGAATTTGAGAGAGATTTTAGGTTAACAAAATACAGTTTCAGTTATGAGGACTGTTTGATTTACTTGAGACAGATTGCTCTTACTTGAAATTTATTCAGAGGACTGTGTTGGGAAGGGTTTTCAAATTTGATAATGCTTTCCATCTTGAACTGCTGAAACTTGAATCAAACACCTGCTATTCTTTCTTTCTTTCTTTCTTTTTAAGGTGGATTTTGCAAATCGGGAAAGTCAGCTGGCATTTTATCACTGTATGGAAAAATCTGGTCAAGATATTAGAGACTTTTATGAAATGTTAGCAGAAAGAAGGTATGTATTTTTTTTCCAAGCAAGAAGGTATGCATTTTAAACTGTCAGCATAGTTTGAATTTTAAAATTTCAAATACATCAAATTTATTTATTTGTTTGTTAAGTACATCAAATTTAGATGGTACTAAATTTTATTTTTCACCCCTTCTTTCTACACTCATCCCAGAAAAACTTCTTTCCTTTTTATCCCCTCATATAGAAACATAGGTTTATTTTTATGAATCCAGTTTTCATGTGGCTCGTGGGATTTAGGTTAAGCTAAATATGTTTCTCACTGAGTGCTTGTATTATAATTTGAAAGAGTTACTGTTTTGTTAGATAATAACTATGTACAAATCATCCTACCTAACAGTTTTAAATTAAATATGGAGCAGCCCAGGTGGCTCAGCGGTTTAGCGTCGCCTTCAGCCCAGGGCCTGATCCTGGAGACCCGGGATCGAGTCCCACGTTGGGCTCCCTGCATGGAGCCTGCTTCTCCCTCTGCCTGTGTCTCTCATGAATAAATAAATAAAATCTTAAAAAAAAAAAATAAACATGATAACATGTTGAAGGGCATTGGAAACTGTTAAGTGCCTGTATATTTGGTAATTACAACATCCATATTATTAATGTGCATGTGCTCGTACAATTAATTTTTTAAAAATTGAGGGGCCCCTGGGTGGCTTAGTAAGTTGAATGTTTGTCTCTTGATCTTAGTCGGGGTCAGCAGTTTGGGCTCTGCACTGGGCTCCACACTGGGTATGGAGTCTACTTTAAAAAAAAATTTTTTTTTAATTGAAAAGGTTATCAAGAGCCTTCCTTTTGCTTTAAATTTGAATATTCTAAATAAGCATTTGTGAATCAGTAAGCCAAAGCATTATAAATTGGTAACTTTAGCAATGTAAAAAATAAAACTTATTTCCCCTTATTTTTTTTTGGTCATGGTAATGTATTTGATATTCTTTTCTGCTGCTTGTAGGAAACCTTGCAGTTCCAGAATCATTTTTAAGTCTCATAGTTTGAACCAGGCTATCTCTGTAGCTTAAAATGGTCCCCAAAATGATAATTGACTTTTTTAGACTGAATATACTAAAACATTTACATCGTGTCACCAAGTGCTTCAGTACCCAATCACATTTGAAAGTAGAAACTATCATCCATATGGTCAAGCTGTTTGTCCAGACATGCCTCTATGATTAAGTCTCCTGGAATGTCACCACTGGATCTCCACCCCTGTACATATGTGTTAAACAAAAGGCTGTGTGTGAAAATGCCTTTAGTTACTCTAGTTCAACAAGTATGAGTCAAATCCTGATTGTGCTGCCTGGGAATACATTCCCCATTTACTGCCTGTTCTTGCCACTTTATTTTTAAGTCATAGAAGGTATGTTTTTTTGTTTGTTTTTGTTTTTGAGTCATTTCTTTGGAACATTGTACAGGAATCATTGAATACTGGGAAAGTTTTTAATTTTTATTTATTTATGTATTTATTTTTAAAGATTTTAAGCAATGTCTACACCCAAATGTAGGCTTGAAATTTTAACCCCCAGATTAAGAGTCACATGCTCTACCAACTGAGCCAGCCACGTGGCTGGTCCTGGGGAGGTTTTTTTTTTTTTTTTTTTTTTTTTATTTATGATAGTCATAGAGAGAGAGAGAGGGAGGCAGAGACACAGGCAGAGGGAGAAGCAGGCTCCATGCACCGGTAGCCCGACGTGGGATTCGATCCCGGGTCTCCAGGATCGTGCCCTGGGCCAAAGGCAGGCGCCAAACCGCTGCGCCACCCAGGGATCCCCCTGGGGAGGTTTTTTAAGTAAAAAATGTACCCCACAGCCAAATCCCCAAAAGCTTGAACTTCTAAGGATTTGATTGTTTTTCACTAATAGATTGGAACCCACAGCCCTCTAGCCAGAAAATCAGTTTCAGTACAAGGCTTTCCTGTGTCAGTTCGTGTATGTGTGAGAAAGCATGTGCATGTGCATATGGAGAATTAATGTGTCTATGGAGAGAGAAAAACGTTCTCCAGCCTGACTCCCCAAGTAGCAGTTTGAAATCATTGTTACATTTTAAGCGCTTATAGGAATTCTTACCAGTAAGCTGGTGGAAAGTATGTTGATGGCCTAGTGACACCTAAGACATAAAACATCCATTAAAATCCTCTCTGCATACATTAAATATTTTTCAAAGAATACTATCTTGTGAGGGTTGGATAGTATTGTGTGGGTGTTACTTTTTGTATATTACCACTTAGGTTCACTCATTTTACTGATGATCTAGCTCTGGCTTTGTTCTTTGGCTCTTATCCATGGTTATTTATCCCTGTTGAATGGCGTTTATCTCCTGATGTAGGAAGTGGGATGATGTGGGACTTAACGGTGACTCAGTGTTGCCCCCTTTGGTTTCAGAGGGCAATGCTTATGGAATGCATTCCTTGCAGCAGAATTGTAGGATATTTGCCCTTTCCATAGAATGGAAGGAATAGTTAATGCATGAATGAAAAAAATGCTTTAATGACAGCTTAGCTCAGAAATGCAAATAGTGACTGATTTGCATAGGGCACTGCACTTTTAAAGTAGCATTTCATTTATTCCCTCAAATACTGTGTCAGAGAGGTAGGGCCATGACTCTTTTGTGTTACTTTTGGTGGGAACTGAAGATCAGATGACTTCGCTATAAGGTCACAGGTTAAGATGTTGGGCAGGAGATAAACCCAGTGCTACCTGCTAGTGCATTGAGGTTTACACTACCAAAATGGTATCAAGATGAATTTACAAGATTCCATTATGCTTTAGATGAATTTCCCAACTACTTAGGGGAAGTGAGATTTTTGTTTTTAAAGATTTTATTCATTAATTCATGAGATACATAGAGAGGGAGAGACACAGGGAGAAGCAGGCTCCCTGTAGGGAGCCTAATGCAGGACTTTTTTTTTTTTTTTTAAAGATTTTATTTTTCATGAGAGACACACAGAGAGAGGCAGAGACACAGGCAGAGGGAGAAGCAGGCTCCATGCAGGCAGCTTGATGTGGGACTTGATCCTGGGACTCCAGGATCATGCTCTGGGCCAAAGGCACCAAATCGCTGAGCCACCTAGGTGCCCCTAATGCAGGACTTGATCCTGGATCCTGGGATCACGCCCTGAGCTGAAGGCTGAAGCTCAACTGCTGAGCCACCCAGGTGTCCCAAGGAGTTGAGGTATTGTGCAGTCATGTGAATAGAGTTATCTCAAAACTTGTCCTTTCTAGGTTCTTTGGAGACCCTTTTGTCCATGGTACCAGTGTGCAGTTGTACTGTGTATCCTGCTTGAGTTGCATTCTTTGGGAACAGGAACACTCATTTCTTTTGGTAGTCAGAGGGCCCACAAAAATATGTGCAGAATCAATATTTATTAAACTGAACAGAGCTCTAGCAGTAATGTTTATGCATATACCTTTTATTTATGTAACTTTTTCATATTTGGGGGTATAGTTTTAGTTTGATTAATCTAAAACATAACCTTGACTGTTTTTACAGTATGACTTTAAGCTTACTGTTAAATATCTTTTTTTTTTTTTAAGATTTTATTTATTTGACAGCACAAGCAGGGAGCAGCAGGCAGAGGGAGAGGGAGAAGCAGGCTCCCCACTGAGCAGGGATCCATCCCCATGCGGAACTCGATCCCAGGATCCTGGGATTATGACCTGAGCTGAGGGCAGATGTTTAACCAACTGAGCCACCCAGTTGCCCCAAGCCTACTTTCAATGTGGGAAGTGAACTGGTGACCATTCTAGATGTCTTAATTTATATTGGAAAGCATACAGTATGTTTACCTTTATGCAAGAAAAGTTGCTTCCTTGTAATTTGTATTTATGGTGGCAATGAATTAGCCAAGTTCCATGCTTTGAAACATTTATTTTAAGGTGGCTGGCCATTATTTAGGCAAAGAATCTGATTCCTGTGGAACTCTAGAAAGATCATCTTGAATCCAATTAAACAAAATAATATATTCTCATAAAATATTCTCTCTAGACTGAGAAATTCCGTATAAATACATATAACTGTGTTATTGATGCTTCCAGTGTTTGAATGTTAAACCTTAGATGCTTCATTTGCTGTAGAGAGGGAGTTAGAACATCACCCAGTAGTAGCTTTGACATCTTTCTTTCTTTCTTCTTTCTTTCTTTCTTTCTTTCTTTCTTTCTTTCTTTCTTTCTTTCTTCTTTCTTTCTTTCCTTCCTTCCTTCCTTCCATTTTTCTTTTCCTTATTTATTTATTAAATTTTTTGGTATATTTTTTTTATTGGAGTTTGATTTGCCAACATATAGCATAACACCCAGTGCTCATCCCATCAAGTGCCCCACTCAGTGCCCATCACCCAGTCACCCATCCCCCTGCCCACCTCCCCTTCCACCACCCCTTGTTCGTTTCCCAGAGTTAGGAGTCTGTCATCCTCTGACTTTTATTTGAGAGAGAGAGAGACAGAGCATGAGCAGTGGGGAGACAGAGGGAGAGGAAGAAGGAACTCCCTACTGAGCATGGAGCCTGATGCGGGGCTCAATCCCAGGACCCTGAGATCATGACCTAACCTGAATGCAGAGACTTAACTGAGCCACCAGGCACCCCTGACATATTTTACTAAGATTCATTCTTTCAACAGGTACTTGAGTGCCTCCTCTGAGACCGTTACAAGAAGACCAAAACAAAACAAAACAAACCACCTCATTCCTTTAGGGGCTTAAGTTCTAGATTTGTTTATGTTTTAGTAAGCTACTAAAGGTAGTACTGTTTGGCAAATTGAACTCCAATAAAAATAAAAAAAAATAAAAAAGGCAGTACTGTGTAGAATGTATGACCTGCTTGAGGGAACAAAAATGGACAATGAATAAGAGTGAAAGAATTGGCCTTTGTTACGGGTAAATTTCATTTTATCCCTCATACATGTTCTTTTTTTTTTAATATTTTTTATTTATTAATGAGAGACACAGAGAGAGAAAGAGAGGCAGAGACACAGGCAGTGGGAGAAGCAGGTTCCATGCAGGGAGCCTGATGTGGGACTTGATCCTGGGACTCCAGGATCACGCCCTGGGCCAAAGGCAGGTGCTAAACCTCTGAGCCACCCAGGAATCCCCCCTCATACATGTTCTTGTGTGTAAATTTAATCCTATCTTGAATGCCCTGGATAGGTCACTATCAAAGAAAACCATGCTGAATTCCTTTACAATTGAGGAATCTCACACAAAGCCTGTGTTCAGTTGGTGGTTGGGGAAAGGTAACATTACTAAAGGCCAAGTATGTGCCTTGCATTTTGTCAGGAAAGTTCTTAAAACCATTACCTTATTTAATCTTCTTAAGAGCCTTATGAGGAAAGTTTACCACCATTTTACAAGTGAGACAGCTGAGGGAGACTGACTTCCAACATTTTTTTTTTAATTGTGAATTGAGATAGAGGTGTTACCAATGTTATATGGGTCATGTAGGTAGGAGGATTTCAGTTAGATTATTCTCTTTCCCAATAATACATTTGTTTCCCAAGTTGTGGTAAAAAAAATCTTTTGGCAGAAAAGTAATTATGAAAGACTTATGAATGTAGGGATATGATATCATTTACATTTAATACTAGTGCTCATTATAAGTCATGATACTTCAACCTAAAGAATAAAGAAGGGCTGAAGTGCTGTCCAGTAGAAACATAATGCAACTAAATTTGTGGTTTTAAATGTCCTAGGGCAGCCCCAGTAGCATAGCGGTTTAGCGCTGCCTGCAGCCCAGGGTGTGATCCTGGAGACCCAGGATCGAGTCCCATGTCGGGCCCCCTGCATGGAGCCTGCTTCTCCCTCTGCCTGTGTCTCTGTCTCTTTCTCTCTCTGAATGAACGAATGAATAAATTATAAAAAAAATGAATAAATAAATAAGTAAATATCCTAGTAGACACAGTAAAAAAGTGAAAAGGTAAAATTAATTTTATTTAACTCAGTATGTCTAAAATGTTATTTCAGCATATAACCAATCTAAATATATTTAAGTATTTCTTTTTTTTAAATTAAATCTACCAAGTCCAGTGTGTATTCTGTATTCATGTCTCAAATTTCAAGTTCTCAATAGCCACATGTGGGTTGTGGCTACGGATAGTATTGGACAGTCCACATCTAACTAATGAGTAAACAATGGCAAAGAGTTTTATTTTACTTTTATTTATTTTTAAAGATTTTATTTATTTATTTCATAGGAACACGGAGAGCATGAACAGGGGAGGGGCAGAGGTAGAGGGAGAAGTAGGCTTCCTGCTCGATCCCAGGACCCTGAGATCATGACCTGAGCCCAAGGCAGATGTTTAACTGACTGAGCCACTCAGACACCCAAGATTTTTAGAAGCAGGACTTCGTTAATCTCATGTGTGTGGTTTAATGTGTCAGTGACAAGGAAACAAAACAACTAATACATTCTTTTTCATATTTGATAGAGAGGAACGAAGGGGATCTTATGACTATAGCCAAGATCGTACATATTATGAGAATGTTCGTACTCCAGGCACATATCCTGAGGACTCCAGACGGGACTATCCAGCCCGAGGGAGAGAATTTTATTCAGAATGGGAAACTTACCAAGGAGACTACTATGAATCACGATACTATGACGATCCTCGGGAATATAGGGATTACAGAAACGATCCTTATGAACAAGATATTCGGGAGTACAGTTACAGACAAAGGGAACGAGAGAGAGAACGTGAAAGGTTTGAGTCTGATCGGGACAGAGACCATGAGAGGAGGCCTATTGAGCGCAGTCAGAGCCCAGTGCACTTGCGACGCCCACAGAGTCCTGGAGCATCTCCCTCACAGTCTGAGCGGTTGCCAAGTGATTCTGAGAGGAGGATTTATAGCCGGTCCTCGGACCGGAGTGGGAGCTGTAGCTCACTTTCTCCTCCAAGATATGATAAACTTGACAAATCTCGTTTGGAACGCTATACAAAAAATGAAAAGACAGATAAAGAAAGGACTTTTGATCCTGAGAGAGTGGAAAGAGAAAGACGCTTAATAAGGAAGGAAAAAGTGGAAAAGGATAAAACTGAAAAGCAGAAACGAAAAGGAAAAGTTCATTCCCCTAGTTCTCAGTCTTCAGAGACAGACCAAGAAAATGAGCGAGAACAGAGCCCTGAAAAATCACGGAGTTCTAATAAACTGAGCAGAGAGAAAGCTGACAAAGAAGGAATAGCAAAAAACCGTCTAGAGCTCATGCCCTGTGTGGTTTTGACTCGAGTGAAAGAGAAAGAGGGGAAAGTTATTGACCACACTCCTTTGGAAAAGCTGAAAGCCAAGCTTGATAATGACACTGCCAAGTCTTCTGTCCTAGATCAGAAACTTCAGGTCTGTCAAACAGAACCTGCAAAATCTGACTTGTCTAAACTGGAATCTATTCGAATGAAAGTGCCAAAGGAAAAGGGACTGTCAAGCCACATAGAAGTGGTTGATAAGGAAGGTAGGCCTAAGCCCAGGAAGCACCTAAAACCAGAGCAGACTGCTGACGGGGTCAGTGCAGCAGATCTGGAGAAGCTGGAAGCAAGGAAGAGGCGTTTTGCAGATTCTAATCTGAAAGCAGAAAGGCAAAAATCAGAAGTCAAGAAAAGTAGTCCAGAGATGGAGGAGGCTCGGGTACTTTTAAAAAAGCAGCCTGACCTATCATCTAGAGATGTCATTCTGCTGAGGGAAGGAGAGTCGGAAAGGAAACCTGTGAGGAAAGAAATTCTTAAACGAGAATCTAAAAAAATCAAACTAGACAGACTTAATGCTGTTCCCAGCCCTAAAGACTGTCAGGAGCTTGCCAGTGTTTCTGTTGGGACTGGCTCAAGGCCCAACTCAGACCTGCAAGCAAGGCTGGGAGAACCAGTATGCGAATCTGTGGAAAATCAAGAAATCCAGTCAAAAAAGCCCATTCCCTCAAAACCACAAATCAAACAGCTGCCGTTATTAGATGATCAGGGACCAGAGAGAGAAGATATTAGGAAAAACTATTGCAGTCTTCGTGATGAGACACTTGAATGTAAATCAAGCCAAGAGAAACCACATTCGGTAAATACTGAAGAAAAAATTGGCATTGATATTGATCACACGCAGAGTTACCGAAAACAAATGGAACAGAGTCGTAGAAAACAGCAGATGGAGATGGAAATCGCCAAGTCTGAGAAGTTTGGCAGTCCTAAAAAAGATGTAGATGAATATGAAAGACGGAGTCTGGTTCACGAGGTAGGCAAACCCCCCCAAGACGTTACTGATGACTCTCCTCCAAGCAAAAAGAAAAGAATGGACCATGTTGATTTTGATATCTGCACCAAGAGAGAGAGGAATTACAGAAGTTCACGCCAAATCAGTGAAGACTCCGAAAGGACTGGCGGCTCTCCCAGTATCCGGCACAGTTCCTTCCATGAGGAAGACGACCCTGTAGGCTCCCCTAGGCTCATATCAGTAAAAGGATCTCCTAAAGTGGATGAAAAAGGTCTCCCCTATTCTAACATAACAGTCAGAGAAGAGTCCTTAAAATTTAATCCGTATGATTCTAGCAGGAGAGAACAGATGGCAGACATGGCCAAAATAAAGCTCTCTGTCTTGAATTCTGAAGAGGAACTAAATCGGTGGGATTCTCAAATGAAACAAGATGCCAGCAGATTTGACGTGAGTTTCCCAAACAGCATAATTAAGAGAGACAGCCTTCGAAAGAGGTCTGTACGTGACTTGGAACCTGGTGAGGTACCTTCTGATTCTGATGAAGATGGTGAACACAAGTCCCACTCACCCAGAGCCTCTGCTTTATATGAGAGTTCTCGGCTGTCTTTTTTATTGAGGGACAGAGAAGACAAATTACGTGAGCGAGATGAAAGACTCTCCAGTTCTTTAGAAAGGAACAAATTTTATTCTTTTGCATTGGATAAGACAATCACACCAGACACTAAGGCTTTGCTTGAAAGAGCTAAATCGCTGTCTTCATCTCGAGAAGAAAATTGGTCTTTTCTTGATTGGGACTCCCGTTTTGCTAATTTTCGAAACAACAAAGATAAAGAAAAGGTTGATTCTGCTCCAAGACCTATTCCATCCTGGTACATGAAAAAGAAGAAAATTCGGACTGATTCAGAAGGAAAAATGGATGATAAAAAAGATGATCATAAAGAAGAAGAACAGGAAAGACAAGAGTTATTTGCATCTCGTTTTTTACACAGCTCAATTTTTGAACAAGATTCCAAGCGATTGCAGCATCTAGAGAGAAAAGATGAAGAATCAGACTTCATTTCTGGGAGGTTGTATGGGCGGCAGACATCTGATGGAGCAAACAGCACAGCCGATTTGATTCAAGAGCCAGTAGTTCTTTTCCATAGCAGATTTATGGAACTCACACGAATGCAACAGAAAGAAAAGGAAAAAGACCAAAAACCCAAAGAGGTTGAGAAGCAGGAGGATACTGAGGATCATCCTGAGACCCCGGAACCTGCTTCGGAGAGTAAGGAGTCAGACCTGAAGACTCCCCCTCCGACTGGGCCTCCTGCTGTGACAGCTGTGGCTCCAGAGTCAGCATCATCGTCACTGGAGAAGACAACAGCCAGCGAAAAAGCTGGGGAGGTGCCTCTGGTGACAGAAGAAAAGCCCAGGGAGCCAGCCTCTGCCTCAGAAGAAGCAAAGCCTGTGTCGGAGCAGGCTGCCACGGCTGTGCAGCAAACCGAACAGATCGACCTGCCCTCAGGAGTGGACACCAGTAAAGATGCTGCCGGGGCTCCACTGGTTGTGGAAGAGAACTCATCAGCCGATCAGCTGCCTTATATGGACACCAAGCCTCCGACCCCCGGGGCCTCATTTTCCCAGGCAGAGGCCACTGTAGATCCAGAGCCTGATAGTACCCCAGCACTCCCGAAACCGACCCCGAAGCCTGAGGAAGCTGATGAGCCCAAAGTGGAAAAGCCAAACTCAGCTGCTCATGTTGAGCCTACTGCAAATCAGAAAGCTGAAGTCGTCCCTGAGGTTCAGCCTCAAGCTTCTGAAGACACTGAGGTCGATCCCCCCGTTGCCACGAAAGATAAAAAGACAAACAAAAGCAAGCGTTCCAAGACCCCTGTTCAGGCCGCCACAGCAAGTACCGTGGAGAAGCCGGTCACGAGGAAGAGCGAGCGCATAGACCGGGAGAAACTCAAGCGGTCCAATTCTCCTCGGGGAGAAGCCCAGAAGCTTTTAGAGTTGAAGTTGGAGGCAGAGAAAATTACACGGACTGGCTCTAAAAACACAGCAGCAGACCCGGAACACCCTGAACCAAGTCTGCCCCTCAGCCGAACAAGGCGCCGGAACGTGAGGAGTGTCTATGCAACCATGGGTGACCACGAGAGCCGTTCTCCTGTCAAGGAGCCCGTGGAGCAGCCACGAGTGACCAGGAAGAGACTGGAGCGAGAGCTGCAGGAGGCCGCGGCAGTCCCCACGACCCCAAGGAGGGGGAGGCCTCCAAAAACACGCCGTCGGGCCGAAGAAGATGAGGAGACTGAGGCGAAAGAACCAGTTGAGACACTCAAACCAGCTGAGGGATGGAGGTCCCCACGAGCCCAAAAATCAGGAGCAGCTGGTGGCCCACAAGGAAAAAGGGGGAAAAATGAGCCAAAAGTTGATGCCGAACGTCAGGAAGTGGCCACTGAGGTGAGTCCCCAACTAAACGTGAAGGAAAATAACACAAAATCCAAGGCTGATAAAGAAGAAGCAGGAAGTGAACAAAAACGTGACAGAAAAGAAATTAGCACAGACAAAAATGCACCAGAAGCCCCTGCAGTTGAAGTGGTAGAGAAAAAAACAGCCCCTGAAAAGAACTCCAAGTCAAAGAGAGGAAGATCCCGAAACGCTAGGTCAGCAGTGGACAAATCTGCAAATCTGAAAAATGTGGACACCAGTGTCAGTCCCGGTGTGGCGGTGGGCGCCGCGGGACCGCCAGTGGAGAAGGAGGCCGAGGTGGTGGCCGGGCCCGCCGAGAAGAGCGAGAATCCCCCAAAGGAAGGGGGTTTCTCAGCCGAGGTGAGCAGCGATCCGGCCCCTGCCAGTAAGGACGCGGAAGAGAAGGAAGAGGTGTCTGCCTCGACGCCGTCCCCAGAAGCAAATCAGCTAGCCAAGCAGATGGAGCTGGAGCAGGCCGTGGAGAACATTGCAAAGCTCACTGAGACCGCGGCTGCGGCCTTCAAGGCGGCGGCGGCCACGGATGCGCCCGAGGGCTCCTCCACCCAGGACGGGGACAAGCCGGCGCACCAAGCAAGTGAAACGGAACTGGCTGCAGCCATTGGCTCCATCATCAATGACATTTCTGGGGAGGCAGAAAACTTCCCCGCAGCTGCACCTTACCCCGCCGAAGCCCAGACCGATCTGCAGCCCCGCTCTCAAGCGCCGCAGCCCCCCGGGGAAGGAATGGAGCCCGAGACCGACGAGGCCGTGTCTGGCATCTTGGAGACCGCAGCTGCTGCAGAATCTTCTGGGCCACCAGCCAGTGCCACTGACCCCTCAGCAGGCCCAGCAGACACTAAGGAAGCTGGGGGGAGCGGCAGCGAAACCTCCCACCCAGTGCCAGAAGCCAAAGGATCAAAAGAAGCAGAAGTCACTCTTACTCGGAAAGAGAAAGGGCGCCAGAAGACAAGTCGATCGCGCCGCAAACGGAATACAAATAAGAAAACGGGGGCCACCGCAGAGACCCACGTCCCGGAACCTGACCAAGTTCAAAGCAAGAGTCCTGCTACAGACGAGGGGACAGCAGTGCCACCCCCGGAGACTCCACAGGAAGAGCAGCAGAGGGAAAAGCCCCAGGCCACTCCGCCTGAATCCTGCGCTTTGGACCCAAGCAAGACTCCATCTGTGGAGAATTTGTCCCAAGAAAGCAGCATTGAGGAGAAGACTCCCGCCAGAGCGTCCGCACTCCCAGACCTCCCTGTTCCCTCCCAGCCAGCGCCGGTGGAGGACGAGCCTCAAGCCAGATTCAAGGTGCATTCCATCATCGAAAGTGACCCCGTGACCCCACCCAGTGACTCCAGCACACCCACCCCCACAATCCCCTCTGTGACTGCAGCAAAGCTCCCACCCCCTGTCACCTCGGGGGGCGTCCCACACCAGAGTCCCCCTGCTAAGGTCACAGAGTGGATCACGAGGCAGGAGGAGCCTCGGGCTCAGTCTACCCCGTCTCCAGCTCTTCCGCCAGACACAAAAGCTTCTGACATAGACACCAGCTCCAGTACACTGAGGAAGATCCTCATGGACCCCAAATACGTATCTGCCACTGGCATCACCTCCACGAGTGTGACAACTGCCATCGCAGAGCCTGTCAGTGCTGCCCCTTGCCTGCACGAGGCACCAGCCCCCCCTCCGGTAGAGCCTAAGAAGTCTCTTTTAGAAGAAAAACCAGCAGCTCCGGTACCCAACACCTCTGACACACCGGCCCCAGAGGTTCCAGCAGCCGCTGAAAAGGAAAAGGTGGCTCCCGTCATTGCTCCCAAAATTACTTCTGTGATTAGCCGGATGCCTGTGAGCATTGATTTGGAGAACTCGCAAAAGATAACCCTGGCAAAACCAGCTCCTCAGACCCTGACCGGCCTGGTGAGTGCTCTGACGGGCCTGGTGAACGTCTCGTTGGTCCCAGTGAACGCCCTGACCGGCCCGGTCAACGCCCTGAAGGGCCCCGTGAAGGGCTCAGTGACCACCCTGAAAGGTCTGGTGAACACTCCTGCTGGCCCTGTGAACGTCCTCAAGGGCCCAGTGAACGTCCTGACGGGGCCGGTGAATGTTCTCACCACTCCAGTGAACGCCGCTGTGGGCACAGTGAACGCCGCCGCGGGCGCGGTGAACGCCACCGTGGGCACGGTGAACGCCACCACGGGCGCCATGAATGCGGGTGCAGTGACTGTCACGGCAGGTGCGGTGACTGCTGCATCCGGCAGCGTGACCGCCACTACAGGTGCGGTGACTGTCGCCGGTGCAGTGATCACGCCATCGGCAAAGTGCAAACCCAGACCGAGCACAAATGAGAACAGCCGGTTCCACCCGGGGTCTATGTCCGTGATCGACGACCGTCCGGCAGACGCGGGCGCGGGTGCCGGGCTGCGCGTGAACACCTCCGAAGGGGTGGTGCTCTTGAGCTACTCGGGGCAGAAGACTGAAGGGCCGCAGCGGATCAGCGCCAAAATCAGCCAGATCCCCCCGGCCAGCGCCATGGACATCGAATTCCAGCAGTCGGTGGCCAAGTCCCAGGTCAAGCCCGACTCTGTCTCCCCATCACAGCCTTCGCCCAAAGGCCCCCAGGCTCCTTCGGGCTATGCGAACGTGGCCACCCATTCCACCCTGGTACTGACGGCCCAGACGTATAATGCGTCTCCTGTGATTTCATCTGTGAAGGCTGACCGTCCGTCCCTGGAGAAGCCCGAGCCCATTCACCTCTCTGTGTCCACACCTGTCACCCAGGGTGGCACAGTGAAGGTTCTCACCCAGGGCATAAACACTCCCCCGGTGCTGGTTCACAACCAGCTGGTCCTCACCCCCAGCATAGTCACCACGAATAAAAAGCTTGCTGACCCTGTCACCCTCAAAATAGAGACCAAGGTCCTCCAGCCAGCTAATCTGGGGTCGGCTCTCAACCCCCACCACCCTCCTGCTCTGCCCAGCAAGCTGCCTGCAGAAGTGAACCACGTCGCCTCGGGACCCAGCACCCCGACAGATCGAACAGTGTCCCATCTGGCAGCCACAAAGCCAGATGCACATTCTCCTCGACCCAGTGGGCCTGCTCCGTCCCCGTTCCCGAGAGCGTGCCACCCCAGCAGCACCACGTCCACCGCACTCTCCACTAATGCCACGGTCATGCTGGCTGCAGGCATTCCTGTGCCTCAGTTCATCTCTAGCATACATCCGGAGCAGTCTGTCATCATGCCGCCCCACAGCATCACTCAGACGGTGTCCCTCAGCCACCTGTCGCAGGGCGAGGTGAGAATGAACACTCCCACGCTGCCCAGCATCACCTACAGCATCCGGCCAGAGACCCTTCACTCACCGAGGGCCCCTCTGCAGCCCCAGCAAATAGAGGTCAGGGCCCCGCAGCGGGCGGGCACGCCCCAGCCAGCTGCAGCGGGGGTGCCAGCCCTGGCCCCCCAGCATCCCCCAGAGGAGGAAGTGCATTATCACCTGCCTGTTGCTCGAGCTGCCGCCCCTGTGCAGTCAGAGGTGCTGGTCATGCAGTCGGAGTACCGGCTGCACCCGTACACCGTGCCCCGGGACGTGAGGATCATGGTGCATCCGCATGTGACAGCGGTCAGCGAGCAGCCCCGGGCGGCAGACGGGGTGGTGAAGGTGCCACCGGCCAGCAAGGTCCCTCAGCAGCCCGGGAAAGATGCGGCCAAGACTGCGGAAGCCAAGGCCCCCCCGGCCCCCGCCCCCCACGGTGAGGCCCGCATCCTCACCGTCACCCCCAGCAACCAGCTCCAGGGGCTGCCTCTGACCCCGCCCGTGGTGGTGACGCACGGCGTGCAGATCGTGCACTCCAGTGGGGAGCTGTTTCAGGAGTACAGATACGGAGACATCCGCACCTACCACAGCCCTGCTCAGCTCACGCACACTCAGTTTCCTGCTGCCGCCTCCATCGGCCTACCTCCTCGGACCAAGGCTCCCGCTCAGGTGAGGGCCACACGGCCGCCTCCCTCCCTGTGGCGGGTGGCATGCCGGCACGGACCCTGGGATGGGTCGCCCTCTCCGTGGTTTTAAAGAGGTGCTCCCTAAATTGCAGGAGGAGGGAATCCGATCAGCGTGCAGAGGGCTGAGATGTGGAAGGAGCTCTCTGGGAGATCGGGCAGGGGCGGGCGGTGGGAGCGAGCTGGTGACCTCTTCCCGGGACCCTCAGTCCCGTGTGCCCACAGGATCACTGCCCTGGGCCTCACTTCCAGGGGACGCCTACAGCTGACCCTGCCCCGGAGCCCGTGGCTGGGCGGAGGGGGGCGGGGGACAAGGGGTGAGGGCAGGGTGCTGTGTGTAACTCTCCGTCCCTCTCCCCCGCCGAACTCCAGGGCCCGGCTCCTGAAGGCGAGCCCTTGCAGCCCGCTCAGCCTGCACAGTCTACACAGCCCGCCCAACCCGTGCAGTCCACACAGCCTGCCCAGCCCACGCAGCCCTGCCAGCCCTCCCAGCTCAGCCAGCCGGGCCAGCCACCAAGCGGCAAGCTGCCTCAGGTCTCCCAGGAGGCGAAGGGGACGCAGACAGGAGTAGAGCAGCCGCGCCTCCCCGCCGTGCCCGCAAGCCGGCCAGCCGAGCCTCATGCGCAGGTTCAGAGGGCGCAGGCAGAGACGAGCCAGACCTCCTACCCCTCCCCCGTGTCTGTCTCCCTGAAGCCTGACCTCCCGGCCCCTCTCCCTGCTCAGGCCACCCCAAAGCAGCCGTTGTTTGTCCCCACAACCTCAAGCCCCAGCACCCCTCCAGGACTGGCTCTGACGCACACAGAAGCCCAGCCCGCTCCCAAACCAGATTCTTCTCCACACCTGACTTCCCAGAGGCCTGTGGATATGGTCCAGCTTCTGAAGGTAAGCCTGGGCAGGGCCCCCCCCCCCCCCCCGCTCCCCTCCAACCTTTGCGCCGGGTTAAATGTCCTAAGGTCCCCTCTTAGGCCAGTAAGCTGTTGCCTGGAGCCACGTCCAGCGTGGATGGCTCTGGCCTCCAGCTGCGAGCTCACTTCCTGTCTGTCTCCCTGAGAGCAGAAGTACCCCATCGTGTGGCAGGGCCTGCTGGCCCTCAAGAATGACACGGCTGCCGTGCAGCTCCACTTCGTCTCCGGCAACAATGTCCTGGCGCATCGGTCTCTGCCCCTCTCCGAGGGAGGCCCCCCACTGAGGATCGCCCAGAGAATGCGGCTGGAGGCCTCGCAGCTGGAAGGGGTTGCCCGGAGGATGACGGTAAGTCTCGGGCCCCAGGTGGGCGGCTGCCCTGCCCACGAGGGAGGACCGGGCTTGCCCTTGGGGTGTGGGAGTGGCAGGCCTGGCCTGTTCTGTCTGCGGTGGGGTGCAAGACCCCTCTAGGCTCAGAAACAGGGTTTTCCTTAATCAAGTTGGGTGGACTCTTGAGGTCACCTCAGCATGGGGGGGGGGGGGCCTTTGTGGACTTAGGAGCCGAACCCAGGGTTGGACAGGCATGGGGCTGTGGTCTGGCCGAGAGTCCCCTGATGGGACGACGGCTTCTGTCACAGGTGGAGACAGATTACTGTCTGCTGCTGGCTCTGCCCTGTGGCCGCGACCAAGAGGACGTCGTGAGCCAGACCGAGTCCCTCAAGGCAGCCTTCATCACCTACCTGCAGGCCAAGCAGGCGGCAGGGATCATCAACGTTCCCAACCCCGGCTCCAATCAGGTCAGCTCGGTGTCCTCCTTGGGACACGTACGTGGGGGCTGGTCTAGGCGGGCAGGCCGTCCCATCTGCCGGCAGGGGCTCCCAGGGCCACGTTAGGGTCGTCCAGAGGGGGCTCAGATGTGGGCAAAAGGGTGTTTTGGATAGAGGACACAGACAAGGCCACCATTGCCCACCCTGGAGCTAACCCAGGGTCAGCTGAGACAGCGGGGTTTTTACTTCCTGCTGCAGAGGCGACTCCCAGGATCGTTCGGTTGGTTTTCTGACATGTAGGCCCCTCCTGGTGGGCACAGTCCTAGTCCCCAGTTGGAAACGTTACGGGATGGTAGTGGGGTGGGGTGGCTGATGTGGAGACCAGGATCCCATTTCTCTCTCGTCCCCCTCTCTAGCCCGCCTACGTGCTACAGATCTTCCCGCCTTGCGAGTTCTCAGAGAGCCACCTGTCCCGTCTGGCTCCCGACCTCCTTGCCAGCATCTCCAACATTTCTCCCCACCTCATGATTGTCATTGCCTCCGTGTGAGCCACTGAACGGTCACCACTCGGTGTATTTCCCCGAGGCTCTGCAGCAAAAAGTTAACCCAGGACAACCCAGTCAGGTGGAGGAGGCAGCTGCCGAAGGGGATCTGCTCCACTGCCAGACGCCAGCCTCGCCCTCGAGCCCGCCCACCCGGCTCAGGGGGGCCGACCCCTCTGGGCAGTGGTGCTGCTACCTGTGTGTTTACATGATATTTAGCCCGAGGACAGACCACCAACCACTGGACTCTGCACACACCTTAGGGCTGGGTTTCTCTCTCCTCTGGAGAAAAGGAACTGGGCAGTGGAATTAATTTTTTGTTGTTTTTGTTTTTAAGAAACAAAACAGAACTGCCTTTGCACTAAATTAGTGACTTGGACTTTTGCACAGTGAAGACAGGCTGTGACACTCTGGATGTCTTGGTGTACCTGAACACGCATCGAGGACTCTAGCGCAGGACTTCAGGCTTCTGCTGAAACATTGGGGTCAAGGAACATTTCATTGGGTTGTTTGGTCCCCACCCTGCCCTTCCCCTTGCTCATTTGGATGTGTCACCTTTCTTAATTCTCCTGCCACCACCATCTCTGATTTACCCGGATGTACAGTTTACAATCGAAAAAGAGCAAACAGAAGGATTTTCTTTCCTGGTGGGATATGCAGACCTTGGGATGTGTGTATATATAAATATATAATATATATAAATATATATAATACTGACTTAAAAAAAATCAAATTCCCCTGACATACATTTTTTTTAATCTGTGCCAAAAATGTGTTTTCAGAGAAAAATCTTATTTTCATACTCAGACTTTGTATTGTCACTCATTTGTATAAGTGCGCTTCGTTACAGCACGGGCCCTGCCCCCGCGATTTGGAAGTGTCACACACACACACACACACACACAAACACACACACAGACTGTACAAAAAAGACTGGCTTCCCCTGTTCCTGTTACCTTGACCTCTCCCCCCAACTTCCTAACACTTATTAATTTATGAAACTGGTTTTCTCAGCGCAGTTTTGTTTTGTGTGTCCATTGGATTACAAACTTTATTAAAAAATACAAAACACGTCAAGCGTGGATGTGATTGTCACTCGGGTGGGAGGACCCTGGCTTCCCTCGTCCCGCTTCTGCTTCCCTCCCCACATCTGCCTGTGGGACCAGCTGCTTCCCTGCCACTTGACCCTCCCAAGCATCACGTCTTGTACAAAAGAGGTTTCTGCCACAGACTGAACTTGTGTGTTCCTGGGTAACGCGGAAGGCACTTCAAAGTTGGATACAGAAAAAAAACCCACCCACGGGCCGACTCAGAAACCTCGTAATAAGCAAGCTTTGGCGTCTCGTGTCTCGCCCCCCCGCCTCCTCTGGGTCTGGGGCGGCGGCCCTGCAGCGGCAGCGGCACAGCCTGGCCTGGGGGTGGGGGCATCCCTGCAGCTGGACCCACTCCCTACAAGCTAGAGGGGCAGAGTTGAGGGGCTCCCTTGGGATGATCACAGGGCTCCTCCCAACCTACACCTGCGGAATGAGGAGGTGGCGCCCTCTGATGAGGGAGGACAGCTGCTGGGAGCAAACCTGGGGAGGGGCAGGGACGGCGACAGGGCTCCCTGCCAAGGGGGGGGGGGGCTCCCTGGCCCTGCTTGCCACATCCCTACCTCCCCCATCAAAGCTCCCGGCCACTCCTCTCTGACCCTGGGCTTGGTCGTAGATTCCATCGGCTCAGGGCAAACGAACGTTCCCCAGAGCTGGCCCTGGCCGGGCCTGGATCCTGCGAGGGAGGGCGGAGGCCTCGGGCTTCCCCACGCCCGACGGACGGCCCGGGGCCTGGGGGCCTGGCTCTCTGCCTACCTTGCTGCTCGGGCTGAGTGGGCTTCTGAGCTGGGCGCTCTGGGCGGCCTGGATCCGGGGAAGCCAACCCGCCTGGGCAGAGGGGAGCGGGCTCACGGCTGTGCTCCACGGCGGAGAGGGGAGCTCAGGTCCTGAAGCTGAACAGGTGAGAAGCCCGAGGAGGAGACCGGATGAGGGACCGGCTGCGGGGAGCCCCGGTCTCTGGCCCCAAGTGTGCCACCCGCACCCCGACTCAGGGCGAGGAAGCCAGCCTTTCCCTAGAGCGGCCTCCCGGGGGGAGCAGCCCTCCCGGGGCACCGGCCTCGGCTGTGCCAGCTCCCGCCTCCCCCCCCACAGGGAGCTATAGGCAGCGTTAGAAAATAATCCAATTTATTCTCTCTAGGGAATGGGGCCACCCTCTCCTCTAGGGCGCCGTCCATCCTTAAATAGCAGTCACAGGAGGGCCGCCCGTCACTCAGCGGGCGGTGGACACTCTGGGGCCGCGGGGGGCGTCTCTGCCAGAGCGGGTGGGCCGTCGGCCCCGTCCCGAGGGCGGAAGACCAGCTCCCCAGCCTGCAGCACCTGCCCGGCCGGCCACGCGCTGCCTGGCCCGTACTGCTGGTAGAAGTCCGCGTCCGTCTGGAACATGACCAGCGCCTGCGCCGTGTGGATCCGCACGTGCTGGGCAAGGCTGTTGGCGTCCAGGAACTTGTCCCCACAGGAATCACAGGCATAGAGGATGTGGGTGTTGGGGTCTGTGGGAGGCAGGGCCGTGGTCAGAGCGAGGAGGGCCCGGGCCTCCACCGCCCCCCGCACCCCCGGGCACCCCCTCACCTTCCTCCTGTACTTGTTTCACTGCTTTGCTGATCTCGGCCTTGAGTACTTCCGTCTCATCGGCGGTCACCGCGGCGCCCACTGGGACCACTGCGGGTGAAGGGCCAAGTCCGCAGGGCCTGAGGCCAAAGGGCCCTGCCCCTTCGCGGCCACCCCAGAGGCAAGCTGCCCACGACCACCCCCAGCTGCCCGCAGCCCGCACCTGTGAGCTGAGTGACGGCTGTTGCCGCCAGTGCCTCCGTCGCCAGCGTGACCATGTCATCAACAGTGACCACGCTGACCTCTCCACCCTCCTCGGGCTCCAGTATTTTGATGCCCGCCTTGCCCTGGTGCACGGTCTTCACATGGGAACGCAGGTTGTCCACCCGGTTGAAGCCACGGCCACACTTGTCACACAGGTAAGGCTTCTCTCCTGGGGGGGAAGGCAAGGTTCTCGCCTGCCGCTGGGGGGAGGGGGGAGGACCTCAGTGGCCTCCAGCTGCCCCAAAGCCCTGTCTCTTCCAGCAGCAAGTGCCCTGGGGTAGCCTCCAGTGGCCACTGTGCCTTCTGGAAACTAGTAAGAGGGGGTCCTCGTTTGAACTGAGCCTCCTTCAAGGCCACCTGCAGCTAGGGTCAGCACCCCAGGCCACGATCTGGAGGGACCTCCCTGCCCGCCACCCCGCCAAGAACCAGGGACAGGTGAGCGGTGGGCCCAGGCTCACCAGTGTGAATGATGATGTGCTTGGACAGGTCCCCCACGTTCACGAAGGCCTTGCTACACACGCTGCACTTGTGAGGGCGAATGTTGTCATGGTGACGAATGTGATTGGCCAACTGGCTGGACTGGACGAACCTGCAGGGCCGCACAGGGATGGGCTGGCACCCAACTGCCCGAGCCTGGTTTGGGGGAGCTGAGCTGAGCTGGGGCCTCCTGCCGCCGCCTCTAGATCGGAGCCGACCCCGGGGACCTACGCCTGGACTGGAGCAGCGGTTGGCCCGGTTCCCAACTGAGCCCTAGGTTGGCATCCTGACCCCCTACACCGCGCAGGCTGCCGGGGACCCCCGCAGGGCCCGGGGCAGGGGAGGGATGGGCAGGGCAGGACCTCTTGCCGCATCGCTCGCAGACGTAGGGCTTCTCCCCTGTGTGTTGGCGCACGTGCGCGATGAGGGAGCTGGCCTGGGTAAAGGCCTTGCCGCACATCACACACTGGCATGGCTTCTCGCCTGGGGACGGGGCAGGAGAAAGTGTGGGTGCCTCCACCTCCCAGCCGACCCCTCCCCCGCCCTGCCCCTCCCGCAGTGCCGGGCCCACTCGCCCACCTGTGTGGATGCGGACGTGCCGCTGCAGGGCACCGGGGTCTGCAAACTGCCGCTGGCAGTGGATGCACACGTAGGGCTTCTCCCCGCTGTGGATCCGAAGGTGCCGCTTGAGGTTCCCTGTGGCGAGACGCAAGGGGCGCCTGCGTGAGGGGCAGCGGGTGGCTGCGGGGTGCAGGGGCATGAGAGCAGCTGGCAGCTGCGGGGTGCAGGGGCGTGAGGGCAGCGGGTGGCTGCGGGGTGCAGGGGCGTGAGGGCAGCGGGCGGCTGTGGGGTGCGGGGTGCAGGGGCGTAAGGGGCAGCAGGCGGCTGCGGGGTGCAGGGGCGTGAGGGCAGCGGGCAGCTGCGGGGTGCAGGGGCGTGAGGGCAGCGGGCAGCTGCGGGGTGCAGGGGCGTGAGGGCAGCGGGCAGCTGCGGGGTGCAGGGGCGTGAGGGCAGCGGGCAGCTGCGGGGTGCAGGGGCGTGAGGGCAGCGGGCAGCTGCGGGGTGCAGGGGCGTGAGGGCAGCGGGCGGCTGGGGGCGGGCCCGGCCCTACCTGAGGTGGTGAACTGCTTCCCACACTCTCGGCACTTGAGGGGCCCGTCGGCGATGTGGATCTTCAGATGGGCCTTCAGATTCCCCACCTGCGCCCGGGGAAGGGGTCAGAAGGGCCACCCCAAGGAACACGGTGTGGGAGGCCCCTCCCACCAGGGGACAAAGGATTCTCAGCCCTCCCTGGGGGCCCCTGGAGCGCCCCATCTTTCCTCGAGGCCAGTGGAATGTTCCAGGTCCCAGAGGTGAAAAAGGGAAAACCAGCTCACCCTGGTTCTTCAGGGCCCCAGCCCACCCAGCCTCGAGCCGTCCTCCCAGCTTCCCCAGCAGCCGGGCGGCCCTCCCTCCTCAGCCGGCGCCTCTACCCACAGGCTGCCGGGTCCTCGCCCTCGCCTCCCGCGAGGCCTCCCGCGGGCACACCTGGTTGAACTTCTTGTCGCAGTGAGGGCACTTGTGCTCCTTGTCCGTGTCGTGGGTCTCCAGGTGGCGCATCTTGGACGTGGGGTCGGAGAAGGAGCGGCCACAGTAGTCGCACTGGTAGGGCTTCTCGCCGCTGTGCACCAGCTGGTGGCGCTTCAGGTTGCCCGACGTGGTGAAGAGCTTGCCGCAGTCCTCGCAGCGGTAGCGCGCCTCGCCCGAGTGCCGCTTCTTGTGCAGGTTCAGCAGGCTGATGAGCCGGTAGCTCTTGCCACACTCCTCGCAGCCGTACGGCTTCAGCGGGCTGGTGGTCACAGGGCGACAGAGGGGTGAGGCTCCCGGGGCACCCAGAGGCCGGGCGGGGGGCGGGGGCGGGGGGCGGCTGCGCGCGGGCTACCTGTGGGTCTTCTCGTGGGCCTTGCACGCGGCCGGGTCCGAGAAGGCCTTGCTGCACTCCCGGCACGAGAAGGGCTTCTCGCCCGTGTGGATGCGGATGTGCCGCTTGAAGTTGCCCGTGTGCGTGAACTCTTTGCCGCAGTCCTGCGGGGTGCAGCGGGGGAGCAGGCGTCAGGGCCGCGGGGTGGGGGGCGGGGGCCGCGGGCGGGGGCCGCAGGGAGGGCCGCACCTCGCACTTGTGGATGACGGAGCCGTAGGCCTTGGACTCCGTGCGGTCACCATAGGTGCCCGAGCGCAGGCCCCGGGCCTCAGCGCCCAGCTCCTGGCCCGAGTCGGTGCTGGCCGACTCTTCGCTCTCCTCAGGGGCCTCCCCCTTCTCCAGCAGCGGCCCCTCTTCCTTGACCTCGGCGGCCCCTGCGCCCTCATCCTCTCGCACTTCCCCTTTCCTGGCCGGCTCCACCTCCATCTCTGCGGGGAGAAGGGCAGGCACTGAGATGCCTGGGAGGGCAAGAAGGGGCCTCCAAAGGTCGCGACCTCACAGCCAGCAAAGGAGGCGGCCTCCCCAGACAAGCAGGCAGGGCCGTCTGCCGCTGGGAGGGGCGGTGGCCTCGTTCCCCACGACGCTGGACTTGCTAACACAGCGGGTACTGGGGGTGGCCGGGCTCCCCGATGGTGCGCAGCACCGAGAAGCAGCAGAAGTGCAGGCGCTGCACCAGCAACACATCTGTGCCAACAGAAGCAAGGCTGGGTGTGCAATCAACAAAGGTCAGATTTCCAGAATGGAAATATGACTTGGGTCCAAAGCTAAGGCATGACTCACAGTGGGATCAGCTGGAGGTGGGGCAGGGGGAGGGACCCCAGGGGACCTGGGGGTGCGGGCCGGCTCCACGTGGCCCCCGGGTACCTTGCTCTGAGCTCTCCGACAAGGCGCCCTCGGCCTCAGCAGCAGCCATGCTGCTCGTGGGGTCTGGCTTGGGCTCCACGGGGGGCGGCTCCCGAGGGGCGTCGGCCTTCTCCGTCTGCTCTGCGCCTGGGTGTGGTGTGCAAACACCAGAGGCTGGATTAGGACCCTCCATCCAGGGGCCTGATGGCTCTCCTAGACCAGGTCCCCGGTAGCGGCGGTGGCCTGGAGCAGGGGCCCAGCACATCCAAACTCAAGCTGCTTGTGCCTCTGCTCTGGCTGGACAGGCGCCCCCAAGCCAACAGCAGGTCATTCTGGGGAACGAGAACTCAAGGGGTACAGCAGCCTGTGCCACCCTACCTCTGGGCCCTGGGGAGGTGATGGGACGGACGGCCGGGTCCTCGGTGCCACGACTCACCGCTGGCCGTGCTCTCGGCCTGGCCGCCCCGCTCCTCTTTGGGCTCCCTGCCCGGGCCTGGGGGCGGATTGCTGCCGGCTGGGTCCAGCTCACTCAGCATGGTAGCAGCTGCCTTCTCCTCTTTGGCTCTCTTGTCTCCTCCTAGACACGGAACAGGACAGACCTGCCTTTTCCCATCACGTGCCCACCACCTGGAGGGGTGAGGTGGCCCAGGACTTTCTAGCAGTCTGTTCCCAGGGCAGCTCCTCCACGCCAGGCTGTGCCTGGGCCTGGGATAAGCGGTCCCGGCCGCTGCTTCCGTGGGGCTCCCACACTGGTCGGGGAGCACACCTCACAAGCAAGACAATACCACCAGTCAGAGGTCAGTGCTTGGGAGGAGAACGGGGTTCTCTGCAAAGGGTACCATGAGCGTCTGGCCCACACCCGGCACCAGGGGCCCGACAGCAGAGAGCTGTAGGAGGAGCGACCCCCAAGTGCAGAGGCCTAAGGGAGCAGAGCACAAAGCAGCTAATGGGGGAAGGGGTAGGCAGACGGGCCCCTGTGAGGCCCTTCCTGAGGCTTTACTCCTTACCAGCACCCCACGGTGCAGGCAAGGCCGGATAAGAAACTGGGGCCCAGAGAGAAGCAGAAAGTCCGAGGCAGCACTGCCTCCAAAGCCACCTGCTCAGAACAGCCCGCCAAGTGTCTTACCTTCCACGGCCGAGGCCACCGTATTCTCCCCAGGGCTGGTGGCCGGCTCAGCGAGTGACTTGAGGGCATGGCAGGCCGTGATGATGTCCTGCATCTGCAGGAAGCTGGCTACGGCCAGCACATCGTCCACGTTCTCAGAGCTCAGGCTCAGCTTGGCCGTGTACATGAACTCCAGCACCTGCCCCAAGCCTGCCAAGGACACAGACAGTCATCACGGACCCGCCTCCAGCCCCGGCACCAGCAGCCTCCTCAGCTGCCCGACTCGGTAGCGGGATGGCAGGCCACCGTCTCCCCAGCCCGTACTGGCGGGCAGGTGGGCAACCCGAGGACCCTCAGCCCAGACCACAGCCTCTGAAATTAAATAGGCCCCCAAAGGGCGGAGGGGGTGATGGCTGCCCTGCATGGAGGACAGGGGTGTGAGCACCTGCTCTGCACAGTAGAGGGTGGGAACAGAGGACTGAGAGTGTAAACAGCACCCTGCACGAAGGCCAGGTGAACTCCTACCCTGCACAGGGGACAGGAGTGTGAACACCACCCCCCCCGCCCCTGTGTACTCTCCCAGTCACCACACTCCACCACTGGACACGCCACCAAGAGTGTGTCAGCACTGGCCTTCATCAGGGCTCTGCCACAAAGCAGGTGACCTCCAGGCCAGTCACCTGCCCGCTCTGGATCTCAGCTTCTGTATCTGTAAACTGGGGGGACACCACTTTGCCCTGACCTTCTAGTGGCAGGTCACGCCATTCTGGGTCAGGAGCCAAATCCAGGACCAGTTCCCTCCTCAATGCCGGGTCTTCCCGACCCCCTCCCAGCCCCAGCTGTGGCTACCCCATCAGGGCCAGCCCTGCGGTAGGGGTTCAGGACAGACTCAGCCAGGGGAAGGGGTCGGGGGCTCAGAGCCCACCTGTTCTCTGTCCCTCCTGACAAGCCTAGCCTATGTTCCCTATGATGAGCTTATTGTGAGCCCTTCCTGTCAGTTCTCTCCCAGTCAAAACAGGCCCCGCAAACGTAGCAGCAACTAGGTGCCCACATGCTCGTGGCCTGAGTCCTGCGTGGGAGGCCTGGCCCACCCCAGGACCTGAAGGGCCGCCCCCAGGAGGGCCTTGCGCGGCACAGGGCCACCATAGCTCTGACCTGCCACAAGCTCGGCCCTGGACCCAACAGGGTACCTGCCGCGTTACTGATGTCCAGGTGCACCACATCCTTCTGGTCCACGAAGAGCATCTTGAAGTACTCGCTGCAGGCTGCCAGAACTGCTTTATGGGCCTTGAAGTCAACGCCGTCCACCACGAAAGTGCAGTCGCACAGAAGTCCCAGCTGCCGCTGCTGGTTCAGCTGCTCCAGGACCTGCTGGCTGTGCTGGGGAAAATCCATGGCTGGGGAAGCCACAGGGCCTTCGCATGAGCACAGAGGAAGGATGCCGGCCAGCCTGACCAGTCCACCCCAACCCTCCCAGGTGAGAAATGTGGGGCAGAGATGGGGAACTACATCCACAAAGGGTAAATCGCTCCAGATTCCCTGTGCAAGCCAAGGCTGACCAGTGGCTCCTAGATCCCTGGGTTTACTGGTCAGCAAAGCTCCCAAAACCAAAAGCTTTGAGGGACCAACACAAAACAGCCACCTCTGTGTCTTGCCAGGTAACGACATTAAAAAGTCAAAAAACAAACACGAAACACTCATTACTGAGAGCATTAAAAAAAGACATTGGGCAGCCCCGGTGGCTCAGCGGTTTAGCGCCACCTTCAGCCCAGGGCCTGATCCTGGAGACCCGGGATCAAGTCCCACATTGGGCTCCCTGCAGGGAGCCTGCTTCTCCCTCTCCCTGTGTCTCTGCCTCTCTCTCTCTCTCTGTCTCTCTCATGAATAAATAAAATCTTAAAAAAAAAAAAAAGATGCAGGACATAATCTTAGAAGAAAGGACAGATTTTTCAACTAGATACATTTGGCTTTATGAAAACCTTTTTATTTTGGTTTTTTCCCCCATTCTGTCATATACAGGTGAGATGTGCGTCTGGGAAGACAGGTGTTCCCTCTGCCAGCATCTCAGGAGTGGACTCTCTCCTGCGTCACAGGCTCTGGCAAAGTCCCGCCCTTGGGGGCAGGGATCTCTCTCTCGATCTGATTCATAGGCCCAGAGAACTACATAAAGTTGGGGAGTCCTCTGCCTCCAGAAACCTCTCCGGGCAGTCCCTGGCAGAAAATGAGCCTTGGTCCTGACCCCAAGAGCTGCTGGTCTGGCCGCAGTTTCTCTGTCAAAGACTTCGTTAATGCCTGGAAATCCCACAACCGTCTCAAGTGAATATGCTCAGAAAAATTCCATGGCCTGGTGCCGAATAATCACCAACTACCACAAGCCAGGACTAAATAAGTATCTAAAACAGCTCGGGCCACCGCAGAAGCGCCACACCAGAGTGCATCTCAGATGAGCATTTTATAGGAAAAATAGCAGGCACCTCGGTCCAAGAAAGATCCAATTTCAAAATGAAAGTCAGCACCCCACTCCTGGGATCACAGGCCACCAGCCCTGGCATGGACCCACCAGGGCCAGGCTGTCATGCCCTGGCCTGGCATCGGATGCCTGGGTCTGCTCAGAGCTGCCCCAGGCTGTTTCTGGGCAGGTGCGAAGGACACTTTGCAGCTCCTAGCCCCCAGGTTCCAGCAGCCCCCCCCCCCCACCGTGTGAGTCACCGCAGGAGCCGTGACCATGTATGGCCACCAACTAGCCCCGAGCCGCAAGGAAAGCCACGCCCACCCCCACCCCCCAAGAGGGGCTCAGCACCCCCCATCAGCTTTGAATGCTGTGAAGCCCACCCACCCAGTGGCGTCTGGGAGGTTTTCAAAGGCAGGGCTATGTGTCCAGGAGTTGGAGGATGTCACCGAGGCGGGGCTCCATTGGAAAGGACCCACGTCCGGTGCCGGGTTAAAGGCCCGGGCCGTGGGCACTCAGGCCTGGGATGTGAAGGCAGCACACCCCCGACGGGGCGGGCAGGGGGCAAAGGCGGTTGCGGCGGGCAGCTAAGTCCCGGTCCCTAGCCACTGCCTATGTCCTTAGAAGCCGGGTGCAGAAGCCCCCCCACCCCGGGGGGGCCTGGCTCCTTCACCTTCCTCCGGCAGCCCACCCAACAATACCCACAACGGACCAGGGAGGAAGGGAGGTAGTGTCCCAAGTTTGGAAACAACCAGGAGCAGCAGCTGACCCCTGCCCCCGCCCCAGCCGCAAGGCCACCTGACTTGCTGTAAACCTGAGAAGAGACTCCTGGGCCCACCCCGGGGGTTGGGGGGGGTACCATGCCAGCCATAATGGCAGCTGCTCAGCGGGGCAGGCCAGGGGCCCACGCCTGCCAGGAGCCCTCAAGAGCCTTCAGGAGCCTTCGTGCTGCGGCCCCGCCACAGCTTCCAGGGAACGGGCACAGGCCCGGCTCTCATTTCAGAGGCTTCGGGGGATTAAAGGTCGGGGGGGGGGGGGGGGGGGGAAGGTGGCTGGTGGCCCTGGGGCTGGTGGCCGGGCACCTTCCTGTGCCCACCCCTCCAGGAGGAGGTCTTCCACCCAATGCTGACCATGCTCCTCGCCAGATGCGGGTGTGGGGGGCACAACCCAGGGTCCCCCAGAGCTGTTCCAACAGAAAAACACTCCCAGAGGGTGCCTGTTTTGACAAATCCAAAGACTAAAAAGGAAGCAAGAAAAGGGGAGACGGTGAGAGGAAGCAGCAGAGGAAGCCGCAGGAGACCAGGAAGGGAGGGAGCAGAGCCTGAGGAAGGAAGGACCAGAAAGGTGGAGAAAGGCCGAGGCCATGTGCTGAAGAGTCGGCTAAACACTGGCTCCCGGGGCTGGTTCTGCCATCAGGGGCTGGTTCTGCCATCAGCCCAGGGGAGAGCCAGCGGGCCATGGGGGCTCCCCAGTGCTCCCGCCCCCCTCCAGGCAGGTTATAACCCTCACCAGGTGGAGCCCAGAGGCCCCCAGCTGCCTCCAGGACCCACCTCCCCCAGGTGGCAGCCTGCTAGAAAGCTCCACCAGCCCCTTACTCCCTAAGGCAAGGTGGTAAGCAGGTGAGGGCCCAGCTGGCCTGATCCTCCCCTCAGGGGCTGAGCGAGAACCCGGCATCCAGAGCTCCATCCAGAGCTCCGTGAAATGCTCTAGAAGATCACGGCAATCCTCCTACTGTCTCCTGTTTCCTTTCACGCTCCACAGTGACAGGAACCCACCACGATCGGGCCAAGCTTAGAGGGGTCAGGAAAGAGGTGAGCGGGCTGCCTGGGCCACACAGCTGAACGTGTGGGTCCCGCGGGCTCGGGGAGCTGCCCACCCCAGCCAGTGCATGCACCAAGGCGTCGCCATCCAAGGAGATCTGAAACAACCATATGATCAACAGCCCCGCTGCCTCTCATCGCCAAGGCCGGGGATCAAGTGTGGCTCCCCCAGCCTCACCCCTGCTACGCAGTGCCTTCACTCAAACGAAAGTGTGGGGGGGTCCCTTCTGCCTTACTTCGTCTTGCTTTAAGGGTGATAAATGTGGGCCTTAAAGCTACTCTAAGACCCTAAAAGTGAGAACTAAAGAAAATGTAAACAGAACAAGACCACAGAGCCCACCAAGCCCAAAGTTCTCACGTCAGATACAGAAAATGAAGCCTCAAACCGGCACATATTTGTCCCCTCAAGAAACTGGCATGATCTTCTAGAAATTCCTCACTGCACTCGGGTACCTTCCCTGTGCCACCGCCAGCTGCTCAGTGGTTGTCCCTGATGAATGGGGCTGACTTCTGGTGTCAGAAGTGGGATGCTCTTCAGATGGCCACCCACCCAGCTGGACACTCACCCCTGGCCTGCCTCACAAAGAATTTGTTTGGGAATGAAAACCTGAAGGACCTAGAGGAGACCCGCGGTGGGATTCTAAACAGTCCCAACTAAGCAACATGGACACGGATGGCCGCCACCATCCCCCCATCCCACCACATCTGCTGGGAGATTCCACCCAGACTTGGGTGGCTCTGACCACCAAGATGCAGTAACTCTGTGCCAGTTCCAGGCCTGGCCCTCAAGAGGTCTGCGGATTCCACGTGGCTCTCCTGCAATCCAGCCACCCCATCGCAGGGATGTCCAGGCTCTCCTGCTGGAGAGGGACGAGGCACAGAGCAGCCCCGGAGTAGACACTGCGTGCACAGCCCACATAAAGAACAGCAGACAGCCGTACAGGAGATGCTTTCCTGGACCCTCCAGCCCAGCTACTAGCTGAATGCTGTCACATGAATGCTGACCCCAACAACTCGTGGAACAAAAGAAACTGCCCAGTCAACCCATTAAATTGGGAGAAGTAATAAACAGCTGATGGTTTAGGTCACTAAGTTTTGAAGTGGTTGCTCACAGCAAGAGAATGGATAGGACGGTAAAACCATCAAGAAAAGGCAATGGGGACACCTGGGTGGCTCACTGGTTGAGTGTCTGCCTTTGGCTCAGGTCATGCTCCCAGGGTCCCAGGTCCCAGGATCGAGTGCCGCATCGGGCTCCCTGCTGGGGGTGTGCTTCTCCCTCTGCCTGTGTCTCTGCCTCTCTGTGTCTCTCATGAATAAATAAAAAATCTTAAAAAAAAAAAAGAAAAGAAAAGAAAGAAAGAAAAGGCAACAAGTAACAAAACGTCCAAGATGACAGTTCTGTCTGGATGGGAGGAGGGACAAGCAGGGGTCTTCTGACACACTGGGAGTGCTCCATTTCTTTACTTGGACACACCTAGATTATTTAAGTTAAACATACATTTCATATACTTTTGTATGGCAACATTTTTCAAAAGTCCACAAAAATTTTAGTAAGAAGAACGTGAGGTACAGGTGCCACACTCAATCTAGCAGTGACAGGGTTATTTCCAAGTATGCTTGCGGCCGCTCTCGCAGGGGCTGTGCTAAGACCCAGGTCTCAGGTTTCCCAGGAGCCGAGCAGGGTGCAGGGGGCCTGGCCACAGAAAACACAATGCATCTCATTCATGTTTCAGATGATAACGTAAGGAAGAGTTCCCGGGGGTGCTGAAATCCTTAAGATTCGGGGGGATCCCAGACTCCATGACCCCCTCCCCCCAGGAACAACAAAATGGCATTAATGGAGTCTCTTCAACATGCCAGGAAACACGGTGCACGCGTGGCACCACCTGACCACCTAAAAACTAAGAACATGGCTATCCTGGGTGTCGAGTTCCACACTGAGTACAGAGGCAGCAGAGCCTCTGGGGTCAGGCCGGGTAGGACCCCGATCCCTGTTCGGCCACCTGCCTCACCAGTGGTGCATCTCCAGCAAAGCTCCTCCTTTGGCAAAATGGGGCCAGTGGGACCGCTTCCCACGTGTTACAGACTTCAGGTAGACCCTGTAAGCACAGAGCCCGAACAGCGCCCGACACACGGCAAACTCGCCAAGCTAATGTTACCAGGAAGCACAGATGCAAATCATAGTTTTATTTTTAGGCCGAAGACCGTATCAGATGGTTTCTACATATTCTTTTATGCTGGGTACCTGGGGTAAATATTTAGTGACTTGACCTTGTTAAGACGTTGTAATCATAACCCATTATTCTTTCTAAAAGCAATCTGGAAAAATCCCAGAGTCCAATTAACATGAAGAGAGGGAGAGAGGCAAAGGAGGGGCGCTGGGCAAGAACCATTCAGAGCAATTTTCTCTGTCGGGGAAGCACTTTATATTGAACAACTGTTCTGTTAAAGCCCAAGGGTGCTCCCGGGTGAAGGCTGGAGCGCCTGCCCAGAGCTCTAAGTGGGTCCGCAGAGCACCGCTCCATCTCCGAGTCAAAGGGGCACCTGTCAAACGTGAAATATTACCCAGGTTATTAGCAAGCACTACACTGCAGGCGGGACTTCCAAACTGCCACACAGAGGGAAGCCATTAAGCCCAACACAACGAGACGCTGACTTTGACAAACGACAAGCCCCGGCTCCCAGAACACGTTGTGCCCGGCTGCGGGTCTGGACATGACACAGCCATCTTACGTCCAGGGGCAGGTGAGAGGGAGCCCCATTCGCCTTCCAGCTGCTCGGCATTCAGGATTTTCTAGCAACACAGGTGGTTCTGGTCTACAGCTTAGCACGCACCAACTCAGGCCAGGGGAGTGACGTGACGTTCGCAGCAGGCCAGCCTTGCAGCCGGGAAACCCACCTGCCCGACCCACCATTCTCCCCGCGACACTATCCCTTTTCAGGGCAACATGCCAGAGACGCAAACAAAACCAGCCCTTCTGGCGCTTTCCTCTTGGCCCAGCAAGTACAGCTCTTATACTAAGCTTGTGCTTCTCAAAATTTTTTAAAGATTTTATGTATTTATTCATGAGACAGAGAGAGAGAGAGAGAGAGAGAGAGAGAGAGAGAGGCAGAGACAAAGCAGAGGGAGAAGCAGGCTCCCTGCAGGGAGCCCGATGCAGGACTCGATCCCAGGACCCCGGGATCACGCCCTGAGCCAAAGGCAGATATCTGCTCGACCACTGAGCCACCCAGGCGCCCCTGCTTCTCAAACTTTTAAAATCAATTCTCCCCTTAGGTAAATGAACACACTGACTCAGCCCTTCCCAACAGCCACAGATTCTGATACTTTATCTTCTACTGGGTAACGGCCCCACTCTGAAAATCAGTTACTCTCTACATAATCCTACCAACCAAGGCTCAGTAGTAGTTTCTGTGAAGTTTGTATTACAAAAAAATACTGATTTTTAAACACCTAAAAACCATATCTAAATATAAAATTAAGGGATCCCTGGGTGGTGCAGCGGTTTAGCGCCTGCCTTTGGCCCAGGGCGCGATCCTGGAGACCCAGGATCGAATCCCACGTCGGGCTCCCGGTGCATGGAGCCTGCTTCTCCCTCTGCCTATGTCTCTGCCTCTCTCTCTCTCTCTCTCTCTCTGTGACTATCATAAATAAATAAAAATTAAAAAATATATATATAAAAAAATAAAATAAAATAAAAATAAATATAAAATTAAGTTGTAACGCTGCCTTTGCTTCTCAAATTATACAGTTTCCGTGATCTCTAATATTCCACACTCCTGAAGAGGGAATGGAGACCCCCACACATACCCCCAATGGACCCCACGCTCCAGGAATATGGCTGAGTGGGAAGGCTGGCCGGGCCTGAGGAAAGTGCTGTCCTGGATCCCGGGGCACCCACACTAGTCTGGACTCCAGCATGCTAGTACTTGCTCTGGGGACTCTTAAAGCTTGACAAAGGGTAAATTAAGGGCTCTGCTTCCAGAAAGATGAAATCAGAATATGGGGACTTGGTGGCATCCGATCATTCTCCCAACATCCTGCCCTCCACCCCAGTGCTCCCTGGGCAGCAGTACACAGACACAGCCTGAAAGGAGGCCGATGTGTAACTCAGCCTCCCCCTATCAGGTTTAATAAGCTCACTGCCAGGTGGGACTGCTTACTCACAGCTGCTGACAGTACCTACCCCAGGACCTTGCTCCCACATGGTTATAAATCCAGTCAAGGAACAGGCCTGTCCAGAGTGGTGATTCCTGGCTTTTTTGAGTATGACTAACTCAAGGTCAAATATACAGCAGACCCTCAGGGAATACTAGTTGTTCTTTAGGCGCTTTTTAACCGAGAAAATAATGGGCAAAAACCACTATGAAAAAAGAATTTCCATTCCACTAATCACAACAGCATCTATACATATTTGAGAAGCAATAAGAAATGTCCTTCAATATACAGAAAGTCTATGGGGGTGACTAAGCTGAGCAGCGACTCCTAATGATCACCTTCCCCTCTCAGGGTCCGCGGCCTCTAAATTGGGGAACAGACACACAGAAAAGACAAAAGCACTTCACCAGTGCTAGACAAGTGCCTCCCCTGTGCTGGTCGTAGGTCTATTTAGAGTTATGAGCATCGTGGGGAGGACAGGTAATAAGTATAACAGATAAGTTCACATACTAGATGCTGTGAAAAAAGCGAAACAAGGTGTGGAGACAAGAGGCAGAGGCTATTTAAGAAAACAGTCAAGGAAGACCTCTCTGAGATGACACTAAAGCAAAGACCCGAATGAAGTACAAGAACCAGCCATGCCACCCTAAGCCCAGGAACTGCTACAGGCACACAGAGAGCAAATGCAAAGGCCCTGAGGTAGGTGTGACTCTGACAGAGGGGCTGGCATGCCTGGAGAGGAGGAACCTGAGAGAATGAGACAAGCCCACGCCCGCACAGCAGAGGCTGAGATCACCCAGGGTCTTAGAGGCAAGTCTAGCTCTGGAGTTTCTTCTAAGTACGCTGGGGTCCCCCAGAAGACTGGGTGCAGAGGAGTGACCGCAAGGGGGCAAAGAGAGCAGAGGAACACAGGGGAAGAGCAAGAGATGTAGGCCCTGCGTGGAGAAGTGGAAGCAGTCAGACCCAGACTGGGAAGCTGTTCCGGAGAACCAACAGTCAGCTAGCTGATCAGGCAAATGTGTGCAGTGAGAAGAGGAGTCACAGACCACACGAAACTGGTCACCTGAGAAACTGGCCGAGAGCAGGTGCCACTGGCCCAGGTGAGGAGTGACAGCAGGCAGAGGGAGGGCAGGCCCAGCAGGAGTTCTGTTGGGCCAACACAACACAGAGATGTCTACGGGAGGGATGGTGGATAAGCCACAGGATGGACTGGGGTCTCTATGGGAGCAAATACTGGACAAAGAAGAGAAAACAGGGGCTCTCAGTGGCTCGGTTAAGCGTCCAACTCTTGATTTCAGCTCCAGTCATGATCTCAGGGTCAAGAGATGGAGCCTTGAGCTAGATTCTGTGCTGAGCGTGGAGCCTGCTAGGATTCTCTCCTACCCCCCACCCCTGCCCCTCTCCACTCTAAAATAAAAAAGAGGAACACCAACAGACTCAGATCAAAGGACATGCATGTGAATCCTGGCCCCAGTCATACCAGGGTGGCCTCAGGCAAGCTTCTCGAGTTCTAGACTGTTCACCCATTGAACAGGAAAACCGCCATGTGAGGACTAAAAAAATAACAGGAAGTACCACACAAATCCTGGCAAAAGTGGAATCAGGTATTCTCTAACAGAAGTCTGTGACTGATACGCAGTTAAACAAAAAGGGAAAAAATGAATCAAGACAAACCAGGTTATCCCAAGTGAGACCCCTTTACCAGTGAAGCGCACGGCTCCTCTCCACAGCAGGTGGAGAAAAAGGAGGGAGCCGTGGCCTGGTCCAATGTGACAAAAGAGCACTCGGACTTTGTTCCCACCTGGCTTCGAACTTCTGTGAGGCCTTTGTTATTGTGTCACTCAGGGGCAGAAAGCCTGGGGAGGGGTGCCCGTTCAAGCTAAGTATGGATAGATTCGGGGGGCTAATCTTTGCACTGGGGGGGCTAGGGAACAGGGTAGCAGGCCCATACTTCACATCAACTGCGGAGCACTGCCTGGTGCGAGTGCCTGCTGGGAACGGACAGCTCCACAGGTAGCAAGGCCAGGCCTATCTAACGGCCCACCCTCAAGGGCCTTCCACCATGGAGCAAGTCCCAGACTCTGCCACCACATTTGGAGGAGTTCTGAAGGGGTGCCACCCCTGGGAGGATACGGTACCTCGCCACATCTAACAAGACACATGAATAAAGGCACGAAGGAGATGCAGATTGAGGACTGCAGAAGCCATGGGAGCAGGGGTGCATGAGAGAAAAGTGCGCAGGCATGCGGGCCAGGACAGCACACCTCAGCATCACAAGAGAAACGAGTGGAAAACGTGGGGAGACACGCAGCGGGAGGGACAGGCTAGAGTCAGACATGCAGGGCCACGCCCACCACACCAGGCCCTAGTCCTCACCCTGGCTGACATTTGGGAGCCTGGCCAAGGGTTTAAGAGAGGGCCACGGTTAGGCTTACATTTCAGAAAAGTCACTCTGGCTGCATCAGTATGGAGAATAGTGGGAAAAGGGGATGGTGAGAAGCAGAAAAAGAAGTTAGAAAGTCTCATACTGCTGGGCCCCTGGGATGTGAAAAATGGGACAATGTCACCCCCAGCTGGCACCAGAAGGCTTTAGCTCGTGGCTCCAGATCTAACACATGCTCACAAGGATCTTTCAGAGCACCCTGTGCAAATGGCCTGTCCACTAGATATTATAATATCCTTTGAAAACTTAAGTACCTCTTCTTGGAGTGGCTCAAAGTCCCTTAACACAGAGTACCTGACCCTTACTAGGGGAAGCTGGGCTGTGTGGTTTGTCCAGAACCATAAAACCAGGCTGTGAAATCCTAAGCTCATATATTAAACAAACAAAAAAAAAAAGTGCAAATCGCTGGACATACAAGAAATGTATAAGGGAGCTCCTCAGAGGAGCAGGGCAAGGGCAGGAAGGATCTCTATTTTTCACTGTATGTCATTTCTGCATTTTCTTTTGCCACTTATAAATGTTATCTATTTAAAAAAGCAGAAAAAGGAAGAAAGAAACTATCCACAAAGTTGCAGTTGCTTCATCTCTATTTATTAGAAAAACTTTACAACATTTTCTACAAGACCTGGTGACTCAAAACTTCTCAACAGGAAGAAATTTCTCAGAAGAGAAACAGAAAATTATGGTAATTTGCACAAAGGATGTGTCACCCGAGAAATCTTTATGAGCAGAAATTCCTTACGGAGACAAAACTGAAAATCCCCAGAAGAGCAGATGGAAGGCTTTGCCAGACCCAGCCTTGCTGCTCTGATACCATAATGAATGAGGCCGAGGCCTTCTCCCTCTCTCTCTCTCTCTCTCTCTCTCTCTCTCTCTCTCTCACACACACACACACACACACACACACACAGTTCTGCGTGCAGCTCCAAGGTTGCTGATGGACTCCTGGACCCAGTTACCACTCCTGCCTTGGCATCAAACCAAAGCTAGCCGAGCACCTTGGACAAAAATACTCAGCCCTCTGCACCTCAATTTCTCTCCTGTAAATGGAGACAATATACAAGTTCCCACTGCATAAAGCAGCCACACTGGCCCCTATCATTCCTGCACACAGAAACCCACACTAGTGATACTGGTGAACCATATAAAAAGGGAAACCGAGGGATCCCTGGGTGGCACAGCGGTTTGGCGCCTGCCTTTGGCCCAGGGCGCGATTCTGGAGACCCGGGATCGAATCCCACGTCGGGCTCCCGGTGCATGGAGCCTGCTTCTCCCTCTGCCTATGTCTCTGCCTCTTTCTCTGTGTGTTTAACTATCATAAAATAAATAAACTTAAAAAAAAAAATTAAAAAAAAAGGGAAACCGAGTGTTGGAACCCCTGCCCCATCTTCTAAAAATGGGAGGTGAAATCTCATCAGGCCCCCATGACAAATAAAATGTTAACATGAAGTAAGACTGGGCAAAGGCCCTGCAAATGGCAATGCTAGCTCAACAGTAACCAGAACAGAAGACAGAGGCGCTCATCCTTGAGGGCAAAAACCACCTGCTTTCTACAAAGAGCACAATGATTGTGGAGAAATAGTGAGGCTTTCATTGAGAGAGCAAACAGAACATGACAATTCCAAGGACTGCTTTTTCCATGAAACTAGTTAAGATCAAGGATCCAAGCCAAAAGCAAACAGGAGGCTGGGTACCAATTGTTTGGAGGTGGATGTATCTGGACTTCCGTGCAGCCCACGAGTTTCACGTGGCTGACTTTGTCTAGGTTTGTTTCCTCACTAGGATTGGTGACTGCTGAGGTCCCTTCCAGTGAGGAGATAAAGTAAATGTTGAATAAATGATTTCATTAACATGACTGCCAGATTACAAACGCATGCATTTAAAGTATAACAGGTACCGTGTGCGTGACCATTAAAAAATGACACATTCACCTAGCGTTCAGCAGATCCTCTTTTAAAACGTTCCCTATATTGGAAATCTTGAGAGGAACAGGAACTACACAGGCTGTATCTATACGGACACAGAAGTACAGACAGAAGCCAACATGAAATTGTATACTGGGGATCCCTGGGTGGCTCAGCGGTTTAGCGCCTGCCTTTGGCCCAGGTCATGATCCTGGAGTCCCGGGATCGAGTCCCGCGTCGGGCTCCCTGCATGGAGCCTGCTTCTCCCTCTGCCTGTGTCTGCGCCTCTCTCTCTCTCTCGAATAAATAAAATCTTAAAAAAAAAATTGTATACTTACTACTCCCAATAAGATTAAACTAAAATATTTTGTGAGACTTGACCGAGAAAAATTAAATGAGTGCCAGGATGTTTTGGAAGAGTATTTGGGGGAACTGCAGAAATTCATGAGGCCTGGATAAAAAGCGGTCAAGAACTCAACGTCTCAATCTCCAAGGATTTTTTTAAACCTGCTGGGCTCCTCAACTCCAGCCGCTGAATTGCTGCTCTAGAACAGTCTCTGGACTCGAGCCCTGGGAGGATTAAGGAAGCTCAGGGCCCCAGCGCTTGCCCTTGAACAAACAGTGCTGGCTGACCTCCAGCCCCTCAGATCCCCTCCACCTGCAACAGCGGTGAATCAGCAAAGCTGCTGGAAGCCTTTTAACGGATGACTTGCAACCCTGGTGGTTCTTCAGCCAGTCACTTTGAAGTGTGAGCTTCTGAGACAAAGTCGGAAAGTACCCCCAACTGCTGCCTGGTTCCCATTTCCCAGTCCTAACGCAGGTAGCCTGAGAGACAGAGAGAGACAAATGGACACAGACACAGACAGACAGATACAGAAAGAGTGTTTGCAATAGCACCAATGCCCTATAAGGCATGCAGACCAGCCCCAGGGGCCCACTTACTGTGGAAGGCATGGCATAAACTTAATGCTTAGGAGTATGAAAGATTGGTCAGAAATTTAAACGTTCTGTTTCTTTGTATTTTTTAAGATTTTTTTTTTAAGTTATCTCTATACCCAACATGGGGCTCAAACTCACAACCCTAAGATCAAGAGTCACATGTTCCACTGAGCCAGGCAGGTGCCCCTATATGTTCTGTTTCATTCATATTACCCTACTCTTCCCGCCTTCCTACCCCTAAGTGTAAATTAGGGGTGAATATTTGCAGCCTATATGGTAAATAAGGGTTACAGTCTTGCTATACAAAATGCTCCTCATACAAGCAACAATGAAAACATAGGTCCTCATAAAAGCTTGTTCACAGGGGCACCTGGCTGGCTCAGTAGAGCATGCAACCCTTGATCTTGGGGTTGTGAGCTTGAGCCCCAAATTGGGGATTGGGATTACTTAAAAAAATAAAACATTAAAAAAGAAAAAAAAAAAAAAAACCTTGTACACGAATGTTCATGACAGCATTACTCATAACAGTCAAAAGATGGAAACAACCCAGATGTCCATCAACTGACGAATGAGTAAATAAAACGTGGTCTGTCCATGCAATAGCATATTGGACAATAGAAAATGTAATGACAAATGGTACAAGAATGAACCTTGAAAACTTTATGCTAAATCAAGCTAGCCAAAAGACCCTACGTTACATGATTCCATTTACATGAAATGCCCGGAACAGGTAAATCCATAAGGATACAAAGCAGCACATGGTCTAGGGCTGATGGGGACAGGGAAGTGGGGAGTGACTACTAATGGGTGGTGGGTTTCTTTCCAAGATAATGACAATGTTCTGAAAATAGTGCTGATAGTCACACAACTCTGAGAATACACCGCAGGTCATTTAATTGTACGTTTTAAATGGCTGTATCAGATGCTACATGAATACCTCAATAAAACCATTACAAAAAACTAAATCAACAAGAAAAGAAATCTCCTGGGACATCTGGGTGGCTCAGGGCATGATCCTGGGGCCCTGGGATCAAGTCCTACATCAGGTTCCCCATGAAGAGCCTGCTTCCCTTTCTGCCTGTGTGTGTGTGTGTGTGTGTGTGTGTGTGTGTGTGTGTGTCTCCAGGAATAAATAACTTTAAAAAAAAAAAGAAAAGAAAAAGAAATGAAGAGGCAATTCACAAAAGAAATACTATACAGAAAAAAAGATGTTCAGCTTCACTAATAAAAATAAAGAAACGCAAGATCCACTTTCAGGAGCAGACTGGCAAAAACCTAAGAGACTGACAATTTCCACTGTGGGCCAAGGTGTGTTCCAGAGAGCAGGATCAGCCTGTTGACATGGATGTAAATGTTTAATGCATTCATTGGTCGGGTAAAAACTAATGCTTGGGTGAGTAACCGATCAGAGAGCCCACGGTGCAGATGCTATGCTTTCCCAATCTGATGAGGATTTCACCCAGCTGGAACAAAATTGTGAGTCCTGGTAAAGGGCTGTGGGTGGGACTGTGTGGCCCACAGAGAAAACACAGCTTTGCTGATATATAATAAGGACCACCATGTGAAGCAACTGGGAGGTTACAGAAATCATAGGCTCATTGTTTCCAAAGGGCAGCAGCACATGGAGAGAATGCCACCAAAGGGAATAACTGGAAAGGCTGCTGTAGCTGCTTGCTTGCAAGGAACTTCATAATACATGCTATTCCATCGATCCACGCAGTAATCCTGCAAGAAGGGTGTTAATATGATTGTTCCCATCCTGCAGATAAGCAAATCAAGCCTTAGAGAGGCTGTCAGCTGATCCAGGTCTCACTGACACACCCAGACTCAAGGCCATGTCCATCATACTTTTAAAGAATTGACCTTTCCACCTCAGAAAAAGACAAAACTTCCACAGATGGATAGACATGGAATACTAACATGACTAAGTCTTCATTGTAATCTTTGGTGTTTGCTGCTGCCAGGTGAAACACAAAATTAAGACTCAGAAACATCTTGATTTCTGGAAGCCTGGCACACCAGGTATCCAGGCCAACTCTCATAACAAACAGCTGCAAATGAAGAGAAATTGTGAAATCTCTTTTAAAATACATCAAAAAACTGGCAAATTGGTAAGGGACACCGAGATGTCAAATGAAATTAAGCAAAGGCTAGAATCGAGACAGCCAGTGGAGTTTTGAGAGTAGGTATTAAAAAGGCATCTGAAAAAAAATAAATAAATAAATAAATAAATAAAAATAAAAAGGCATCTGTAGGGCAGCCCGGGTGGCTCAGTGGTTTAGCGCTGCCTACAGCTCAGGGCCTAATCCTGGAGACACGGGATCGAGTCCCATGTCGGGCTCCCTGCATGGAGCCCTGCTTCTCCCTCTGCCTGTGTCTCTGCCTCTCTCCATGTCTCTCATGAATAAATAAATAAAATCTTTAAATAAATAAGTTTTTTTTTTTTTTTAAGGCATCTGTAGAACTGAGCAAGCTCGAGTTCCCACTCCCTCCCAAGGATGGAGGTCTGGCCCCTGCCAGAATAAAGCTGGGGCCACACAGAGTTACAAGTCAGTGAAAAGAAGACTGTACAGAAAACTGCCTCTATCAAATCTTGGCATCAAATGGAGGGTAAAATCCCCAGAGAACTGGTAACCCTTAGAGGGCCCCCAAAAAGACATTAGCCCAAATTCGTACATCGTAAAAGATGTACTTCGGTAGATAAAAAGTGATCCCAGAATTAAAGTATTAAATGCAAGAAGGAATGAAGACCAACTAGTTAATAATAAATGAGCAAATCTAAACAATACTGAATGAGGTCTTCTAAAATTTAAAAAAGAACTGAAATACCCACCTATAGAATAAAAGGAGGGTGTGGTGGGAATCAAAGTGTGCTAAGGTCCTTAACTGTTCAAGAGTAGGGTGGGAGACAGTGACTCAAGTTAGACTTTGGTAAGTTATGTAAACTGAGAGATAAACCATGTTCATGGAAGGCTCAATGTCATAAAAAAGTCATTTCTATCCAAATTGATAAGTTCAAAGTAATTCTAATAAAAGATCCCAGCAATATGTATGGAACTCAACAAGCACAATCTAAAATGAAGATGGAAAAAAATAAAAATAAAAAAATAAAATAAAATGAAGATGGAAGAGCAAAGGGCCAAGACCTTACCAAGAACTGTTACATAAAAATTTAGTCATTAAGTCAGTGTGATATTGGCACAGAGAAAGAGAATAAATAGTAAAGCGCTCAGGATCAGATCCACACATTTGTAGACACTTGACATATTATAATGGCCACTGGTGTCATTTACAGATCCATGTAAAAGGGATGTATTTTTTCAATAAATAGATCTTAGGATAATTTGATACACTTAAAAAAAAAATCAGCTCCTTACCTCACAGTACACAGAAAAATAATTTTAAATGGGCTGAAGACCTTAACATAAAAGGCCTTATCATAAAATGTTTGGAATATATAGAGGAATATCTTCATAAACTTTAAGTAGGGAGGAATTCTTAAAAAGGAAAAGTGCTAACTGTAAAAGAAAAAAATGAACATTAAGAATTAAAAAAAAAAACCTACAGTGAAAAGACAAGCCACAAACTGAAGTGGATAGTTACAACACATATATCTGACAAAGGATTAGTATACAAAATAAAAACCAGTAACAAGCAAGAAGTCTATATACAACAAAGAGACAAATAGGAAAATGAGCAGGGATCCCTGGGTGGCACAGCGGTTTGGCGCCTGCCTTTGGCCCGGGGCGCGATCCTGGAGACGTGGGATCGAATCCCACATCGGGCTTCCGGTGCATGGAGCCTGCTTCTCCCTCTGCCTGTGTCTCTGCCTCTCTCTCTCTGTGACTATCATAAATAAATTAAAAAAAAATTAGAAAAATGAGCAAAAGATTAAAGTAGCTGTTTCACAGAAGCTGAAACCTGAATGACCAATAAGTATATGAAAAGATGCTTAACTCACTAATAATCATGAAAATGCAAATCAAAACCACATGATAAAAACTCCCATCAGATTACTAAAAATTTTAAAGTCTAGTAAAATCAGAGTTGGGAGGATGTGAAACAGAATTGTCAGTTGAACTGTAAACGGGGGCAAGCATTCTGGAAACAGGTACTACTGGGTTGAGCTGAAGCTCACACACCCTGTGATTCAGCCCCACTCCTGGGGCTCTACCCTGCAGACATTTGCACGTGTCCAGAAATGTGCATAGCAGCACTGTCTCAGCAAAATACCAAAGACAACCCAAATGTCTGTCAGCAAGACAAAGGATAAATAAATTCTCTTGTAATGGAACATATCCACCTGAGACAGTGAAGTACAACTACGGGCCAACACTGGATTTCTCTCCAGAACACACCTTAAGCCAACAGTTTAAGACACCGAAAACAACATGATTCTATCAAGTTCAAAAGCATGCCAAATGAGACAACACAATGTTTAGCATACAACACACGTGGTGAAACTTTATAGAAAAGCAAGAGTGCTAAAAAGCAAAACCGATGAGCTGGGGGTGGGGTGGGCCAGGATCAGGGAGGGGCGCTCCAAACCCACCGGTAACATTCTTCTTTGTAAACTGAGCGATGGGCACATGGTTTCCTTGTATCTCTAGTCTTTATACTGTACATACTCCTTTTTATCTACTCCATATTTAACAGAAACAACTTACAAAATTAAACAATGTTCTTTCTGACTTTAAACAATGTTTGGAAGCATGAACTCAGGCATCTGAGTTACAGTAAACCAGGAAAGTCCCTGACAGGGCCCCTGAGTCCCGAGACTACTGAAATGAGAGGTGCTTCACCCACCAGGCTGCGGAGCCACTGGAGACACAGCTTCCCGCTGGGCGGCAGTGCCTCCCATTGGGGACAGGAAAGTGGCTGCTTAGATGAATAGTTCCAGCATAGGAAGTGGTGTGGGAGGGGTGGGGCCAACAGGTTCTACTGCCAGAGCTCTTAAGAAGCTTGGCATTTTCTTTTTTCTTTTTTTTTTTTTTTCAGTTTTACTGAGAAATAACTGACATACATCACTGTGTAAGTTTAAGGTGTACAGCAGATGGTTTGAATTTCCATGTGTTGTGAAATGATGACCGCAATAGGTTTGGCTAACATTCATCTTCTCACAGAGACACAAGAAAGGAAAGGAAAACAATTTTTTCCTTGTGATGAGGACTCGAAGGATTTACTCTCTCAACCCCCTAGATGTCACAGAACAGTGTCAGCTGTAGTCGGCAAGTTGTCCAGCAGGTTTCTGATATTACTATTAACCCACCACACCCGCTTTCCAGCCAACCCCGTCCTCAGCTGGAACCGCCTCCTGTGAGCCTCTGCCTGCCGCTGTGTAGACAGGAGTGAGCAACTCTCAACTCTAACCAGGCCCTCTGCTTCGTCTAATTCCCATCAAACAGGCTTGACTCCCCGAGCCCAAGCCCTGGTTTCCTGCAGAATCTGCAGCGAGGACATAACGGAGGTCTACTTTAACTGGCCTTTGGGCGGTCAAGCTACTGCTAGCGTGAGGACCTCTGCAAGGGCCAGGTCCCCATGCTGACCCTCAACACACACACACACGCACACACACGTCTGCGGCCAATGCAGAAATCCCTCAGGGCTGAAATGGTCACTCTTTGACCTTTACTACTTCAATCATCTAGAAACTGTGGCCAGCAAAAGGAGGAGATAATGGTCTCCAGGACAACATGCTTTGGGCACACAATGTACTTAGTTCTTCGTTTTCTCTCAGGCTGGGTCCCTTCTTTCCGTGGTGCCACCCTGCCGAGACACCGAGTCTGGGTACCTCCTCACCACCCACTCAACCACCACCCTTCGAAGAATTCCAGGAAAGAAGGAGCCAACTGGTCTTTTACGTGACAAACTAGTAAAACCCTGAAGCTCCACCCATAGAGGCTGCCCTCCTACTCACAGGCCTCACGTCCCGCAACCAAGTCAAATCATTTGACTCTTGAAAAATGGTCTTCCCTAGACACACAGATAGACATAGACACACACAAACACACACACACACGGAATAGTTCTGCAGATACTATTAACAGTTATCTGAGAGGGGAACTGGGTCAGGCTCAGAAGACTCCATGGTGCCACTTTTTGTTTTTAAAGATTTATTTATTTACTTTAAAGAGAGATAGTATGAGTGGGAGGGGCAGGAAGGGCCAGAGGGAGAGTGAATGTCAAGCAGACTCTGTCTACTGAGCCTGGAACCTGACACAGAACTCGATCTGACGAGATCATGATCTGAGCTGAAACCAAGAGTCAGATGCTCAACCAACTGCATCCCTCAGGCACCTCTCCATAGTGTTTTTTTTTAAAGATTTTATTTATTTATTCATGAGACACACACACACACACACAGAGAGAGAGAGAGAGAGAGAGAGAGAGAGGCAGAGACATAAGCAGAGGGAGAAGCAGGCTCCCCTCAAGGAGCCCAAGGCAGGACTCGATCCCAGGACCCTGGGATCACATCCTGAGCCAAAGGCAGACAGACACTCAACCACTGAGCCACCCAGGCGCCTCTCCACGGTGCATTTTTTAGAACCTTCTGATTTGTGTACCTTGGGCATATTCCTCTACCATTTTTTTTCTTCCTCTGCACACTTTTTCTTGACCCTTTCAAGGGTCCTCTTCTCCTAACATATAATAACACCAGTTACCAACGATGGAATCAGGGACTCGAGAAAGCATTTTACATGCATTACCTCATCAATAATTCTGGCCAATAAAGTTATATGCGAGGTCATCAGTATCCCCACTTTACAACTGAGAAAACTGAGGCTTGGAGAGGCCAAGTATTTTGCCCAAAGGCACACATCTAGTAAGTATAAGAATAGCATGAGCCTAGGTATGTCTAATTTATAAATTCACATTTTTCTTTTTTGTTTTTTTAGATTTTTACTTATTTGAGAAAGAGAGAGAATGACACAGAGAGGGGCAGAGAAAGAAGCAAAGGGGCTTGACCCCAGGATCATGACCAGAGCCAAAGGCAGACACTTAACTGACTGAGCCACCCAGGTGCCCCAAAGTTCATGTTTCTAACCAGTACTCTCTACTGAAGGGTTCTAGATGTGGACGATCTGGTCCCAGGAGATGTTTGGCAATGTCTGGAGACATACCCCACTACCACAGCTGGAGGTGGGTGGGTATTACAGTCATCTATGGGTGGAAGCCAGGGATGCCATCACCATCCTAAAGTACACAGCTCAGCCCAAGACAAAGGTTTATGCAGCCCCAAATGTCAAGAACATCCCGGCTGAGAAACCATGCTCTACTGGAAAAAGACAGAAAGACAGAGAAACTACCTTCTGACCTAAACTCTCATAGTTTAGGTCTTGGAGTTCACCATGGTTACATCCATACACCGCACAGATACCAAATAAACCATCAGGTTCTCCTCTCCTCAAACAATAGCACACCAACCCCATGTCACACTGGAGTTCTGACCAGCCTAACTGCCAGTTCCTCTTCAGCTAATCAAGGCTGACCATCTGTCCATCCAACAACAGTCACTGAGCACCGGCTATGTGCCAGGAAATGAGCTATGCAGTGGGACTACCAGGAGAAACGATCCCCTGTCCCTGCCTGCAAGATGCTGGTGGGCTAACAGGGAGACATTAGAAACCTACGATTATAATGTGAGATATGAATTGCATCAAGAGATCAGTGCAGGATGCTAAGAAATCAACGGAGGAGGAGCTCCAAACTTAGCTGGGGTGGGTGGCTGGGCAGGACCGGAGAAGGCTTCCCAGAAGCATCTGAGCTTGCAGGAATTAAACAGGCAGAGGCAATCCTTTTCTTCCCAAAGGACCCCTCACCAGACCTTTCAGAGTATGGTCTCTGAGAATCCACAGATGGACACCTTTAAATAGAGAGCTTGGTAGAACTCAGAGTAGTCGCTGATCCCCTCTGCACAATCTGGATAATTCCTGCCTTGAGGGAGGATGCACCCCAGCATCACTATGGATTCGGGTCTGCTTTACTGCAATCCTCACTGGCTCTCTGGCTTCGAAGCACCCCTCACCTCACAGCAGGAGGTAATTCACCTTTATGTGGCCAATCCTGTGATGTACACGCTTGAGCTCTCATAATTCTCTAAACAATTCTGTGAGCTTGATACTATTATTCCTCTTTGACAGATGAGGAAACGGGAGGCACAGTGGTAAAGCACCTGGCCCTCAAGACACAGAGCCACCAAGCAGGGAAGCAGGGATGCAAAACCAACACCAGGGTCATTGCTGCCTCTATCTGAGGAGACCTCTACAGATGTAAATCCAAACATGCCGTTCACTCTTAATCTCCCCCACTTCAGCAGAGCCTTCCAAAATCAGTCATCCTTCTGCCGCGCGCCTCCCCCGTGGTGCTCCTTGCATTGTATCGTGATCATCCACATGGCTAAAAGCTCCTTGCTCCCAGGATCCAGTCTTACATCCCCAGCATCTAGCGCAGTGTCATAGGTGCTGGGCACAGAAAATGCTGAATGCATAAATAAGCCTGGACTCTCCGGGCGCAAGCAACATCAACCTACTCAAAGCCAGAGCAGCCTGCCGTGGGGAGACAGAGGCATGGGAAGAATGTCCAGCCCTCCTGCACCAATGCAGTGGGCTTCCCCTCAGGCTGAGCCCAAGCCCCAGAGACAGCAATCCAGTCACCCAAGGGACGGAGCAGGCTCTCTCAGCCAGCTTTCCCTCCAGCACTGGAACAGTCATGATTCGTTCTTTGGTTTGTATACCAGATGCTTATGTTTGGGGACATGTTGTACAAAAATATGTATCTTTAAACATTAGACCCTTAAAAGGAATGAACATGTGCTCCCCACTCTGTCTTTCCCCTTCTGCCAGCTGGAGTACATACACAATGGCAGGAGCTGCAGCAGCCAGCTTCGACCGTGAGATGGAAGCCTGGTTCTGAGCAAGGAGAGCCACACGGTCACTAGAACCCTGTCCCCAGATACTTCATGGAACAGAGCAAGATGACCTACCAGTTCTTGGACTGCCTACTTCCAGGTTTTTAAGAGGAGAGGAATATACTTTGAGTTTGTTTCAGCCATTGTACTTTAGGATTGCTTTGCTAGCACATGTTAGGTTGTGTGTGATTAAAACAAAGTTGTGAGCATTTGCCCAGTGACTAACATAGTGTGGTCTCTGTCGGTAAACCAAACATAATGACAGCCACAATTTCCCAATCAAACTCAGATGTAGTCATTACTTTATAACTTGAAAGAAAAAAAAAAAACTATCTTGAAAGGGTGATCTGAGTCATGCTGAGCCTAGCGAAGGACAAACAAACTGACCTCCTGGTCTGTTTCATCCTTGAGCATTACAGACATACCTCAGATTTCCAAGTAGCCCAGGCTACTCTTTTCTGACAGTTTGTCTGCGTAAACTCCAGCTTGGCTCTCCTCCTCCAGCTCATTACCTGAATCAAAGACACCCAAGTGGAAAATCTGATGAGAACCCGAAAGGCACCAGCTCCCTAAGAGCTGCCCTTTTACGCGTCCCAGAAACACAGGTAAATCCAGAGCCCTGAGCACGGAGCCTGGCACAATGGAGACGCTCGGTACAAGTTTCTTTGGATCATCCTCGGCCGGCTGCACGTCAGACACTGTGCCAGACGCCTGGGACACAAAGATGAGTAACCCCGCTCCCACTCCCTACACTTGGAAATTCCTGCTTACCAAAAAGACATATAACACAATGTTGTAAAGCAAGAGCGACAAGACTGTGCCCGGGGTTCCTGCGACGCTACAGCGTTAGCCTTCCCCAGGGATGTCTCAAATGCTCTTGCTTCTCGTTTCACACCCTTGCCCTCGGTGAGCACACCCCCTCCCACAATCTGAGGGACTTTTTAGCAGATGACAACTGCTAGCTCACCACTGGACAGCTCCACTCGAGTGTTTTACAGGCACCTGCTTTCAACGTGTTCGAAACTAAATGCGCCTTCCCTCCTCACACCTGCTCCCCATCCTGCTCCCGATCACACTGAGTGCTATCGCCACCTGCCCATCAAGACTAGGAGGTCAGTTCTGACCTCTCTCTGACCTCTAACTTCCTCATCTAACTCATCGCCAGGTTCCTCAATGCTCCGAAACCTCCCTCTCCACCGTCTCCCTCTAACCGGACTGGAGGCCACGCATCCTTTGTAGATGGGATTACTCTAGCGGCCTGTTAATTGGCCTCCAGGCCCGTTCCCTTTAATGCATCCTTCACGTCCACGAATCTGGTTCTCAGATGGCTTCCCATTAACCTAAAACTGAAAACTCCTTAACTAGGTTCACACGGCCCCGGAGGACCAGGCCGCAGCCAGCGTCTTTCGTCTTACCTTTCAGCTCCGTCCTCCAGGCACAGACCTTAACTATCACACTAGCTCCTAAGCTTTGTCACAAGCTCCCATCTTCAGCCGAGGATACAACGCTTTTCTCGCCTGCACTCCCCTAAGAGCCCTTTAGGGATCTCCACGCTCTGCACCTATTGCCTTATTTGCTCTTCCTGACAACCCCAGGGAGCAGCCTGTAGGATCGTCCCTGCTTTAAGGAGGGGGAAACTGAGGCAGAGGCGAGAGCCTCCCGAGCTTCGTCCAGGACGCAGCTGGCGAGCACAGGGCCGCCTGGCTCCACCGGTCATACTTTGAACCACAGCACCGCGAGCGCTTGCTCGATCCTCACAACCTATCGGGTGCCGAGCCACCGTCTGCGGAAGGAATGAATGAATGAAGTCACCTTGTAGGGGGCAGCACCTCCCGGTCCCGCGGCCCCGGCCCTGCGGCCGCACAGCCGCCCCCGCCGCGGCGCGGGGTGCAGGGGCGCTGACAGCCGGGCGGCGGGGGCGTCACCGAGCCGGGGGCCGACCCGCGCTCCCCCGCAGGAACTGCCGGCCCGCTCGCCCCCCGCCTCCCCCAGCTGCCCCGCGGGGTCCCCGCCGTCCCCTCCCCTCCCCCACACAACCGTCCCCGGCCTCCCGCCGCGCCCCATCCCTCGCCGCCTCCGCCCGGCTCCCGGGACTTGCCCAGCCCCGGGCGCTTGCTGACCCTCACCTGCCATGTCCCGGACCCCACCGTAGAGGGAGGTGCATCACGGCCGCGAGAGGGCCGGGGACGGCACTTCAGAGCAGACAAAGGGCGCCGCCATGTCAGAGTCGGGCGGAACCGACCTCGCCGGCTTCCCGGCTGCAACTTCCGGCGCATGCGCAGCGCCCGCGCTGGCCGGGAACCGCGGCCCGGCGCGTGCGCAGCGCCCGCGCTGCCCGAGAACCGCGGCCCCGCGCATGCGCCTCCGCATCCCGAAGTTCTCTAGTACGGCACTTGGGCGCCCCGAATCGTCCTCGTCGTAACCCTTGCCTGGTTTTCGGTTCCAACCATTACAGTCACAGCTTCCCCGCGTTCAGCGCTTCCTGTGCGCCCGGCGCTGGGCTGAGCACCTCTCGTGCACGAGCTCATTAAATCTTCTCGCTAAGCGGAGGAGAGTCTTTTCTCCCCTTTGGAAGAAGGCAAAGGAGGCTCAGGAAGAGTCAATGAACCGCCCATTGTCACGTCTTCCAGGCGGAGGAGCACAGGACCTGGTTGCACCTCCGCGGCTGCAGATCCCCGCGTGTCTTAATGCCCTTCCGAGCCGACCATTGCCCCATTTGCTATTTAGGCAGATCCAGGATTAGCCTGGGTGTGAACGAGGATGCTGGAAGCAAAAGTGTCTGCAGACTCGAGCAGTCCCTTGTGGCCTCTGCCAACTCTTCAGCACCTCCGCGCCCCTGACTTCCCTACGTCCTCACAGGACGCGGGCTTCCTCTTTTCTTCACCTCTGATTCTGTTTATATCCCATGAGATTTTTTTTTTTAAGATTTTATTTATCTGGGACACCTGGGTGGTTCTGCGGTTGGGCGTCTCCAGGGTGTGATCCTGGAGTCCTAGGATCGAGTCCCGCATTGGGCTCCCTGTCTGGAGGCTGCTTCGCCCTCTGCCTGTGTCTCTGCCTGTGTGTGTGTGTGTGTGTGTGTGTGTGTGTGATGAATGAATAAATAAAATCTTTTTTAAAAAATTTTAAGATTTTATTTATCTATTAGAGCAAGCGGGGGGGGGCGGGGGGATAGGGAGGGGCAAAGAGAGAGGGAAAAGCAGGCTCCCGCTGAGTAGGGAGCTCAATGCTCAATGGATTCCAGCTGGATTCCAGGACCTAGGGATCATGACCTGATCTCCAACCTGGGACCCAAGGATCATGACCTGAGCTCCATCCTGGGGCCCTGGGATCAACACCTGAGCCCAAGGCAGACACTTAACTGAGTCAGCCACTGAGGCACCCCCGTTTCCCATGAGTTTTAACAACAGTCTTGCCACCACCCTAAACTTCTTTGTTCCCTCGTCCTCTTGTCATATGGATTTGGTGAGCTTTCCAACCCTAGGTAACTCCAACTTTCCTCTTCTTTTTTCTTGTATCCAAACAACCATGCACAGCTGGACAAAGTACCCCAAAGGATAGACTGCTCCCTACAAATTCATGATCACTAGCCAGAAGAGGAACTTCAACAAATGCTGGTCTGGCCAAGTCACTACTCCTCCTTCACAATCACTTGGGAAACTAAAAAGCTTACCAGTAGTTGACTTCATTCTGTCTTTTACAGGAAAATAAAAGCAAGTCTGATAGGACCTTGTCCTCCCAATACAAAGGAGACAAATCTACCTGTGTCCATCCGTGTTGGATGTAGTTGGCTGGGACTCATTACCATTCCTTCCAAATTCTAGAAAGTTAAAATTCTATTTCCCAGATTCAGTTGCAGTTAGAATTCTAGACACACAGATGGATTCTGCTAGTGGGAAAGATTGGATGGAAGTGAGGCAATAGCCATTGTCCTGGTGATGTTAGGTGATTGCTGCTGGCAAGCGAGGTCATCCAGATGTGAGGTTTTGCAGCAGTGCACGGTGGCTAGTCTCCAGCTTCATGAGTGTTCTGAAGCATCTGTGAAATGGTGACAGCCAAACTCAGCATTCTAGTGCCTGGGAACCAGCTTCTAGTCCCAAATCTAGACCCATGGGTTCCTGCTGGTGATATGTTGAATGCAATGATCTCAGTGGTGGTGGCTCCTTGATTCCTCATCTTTCTGATTATGTCAGAGTAGCCTCTGGTTGGTGAGTTCTATGGTGTTCTGGGAGCCATTACCAGAGGACCAGTCTGGAGACCCTTCTTTCAGCCCCTCCAATAATGTTATAGACGCTTAATTTTCTGTATTAAACCTCTTTCTGGGGGTGGCCCAGGTGGCTTAGCGGTTTAGCACTGCCCTCAGCCCTGGGCGTGATCCTGGAGACCTGGGATCGAGTCCCCTGTCGGGCTCCCTGCTTGGAGCCTGCTTCTCCCTCTGCCTGTGTCTCTGCCCCCCCCCCCTGTCTCTGTATGTTTCTCATTAATAAATAAATAAAAACTTAAAAATAAATAAGTAAATAAACAAACCTCCTTCTGCTTAAAAGAAGTTTGGAGACAACATGAGGGATCCTTGTAGGATGGACATGTTCCGCACCTTGACCGTATCGATGTATACATCCTGGTTGGGATACGGTGGTACTATAGTTTTGCAAGATGTTAGCATGGCGAAAACTGGGTAAAGAAAGTTGGCAGTGGAATTGCTCTGTATCATTTCTTACAATTGCATGTGAACTGGAGCGCATAGGTGGTTCAGTCTGGTGAGCATTCGACTCTTGATTTCCGCTTGAGTCACGACCTCAGGGTCATAGGCTCTGCACTCGGCGCAGAATTGGCTTCAGATTCTCTCCCTCTCCCTCTGCCTCCCACCCCCGCTGGCGCTGACTCTCATTTCCTCTAAGGAAAAAAAAACAACACAAAAACAATTGCATGTGAGCCTACTTTTTTTTTTTTAATAAAAAGTTTAAAGAGAAAGCCCAGCAAGGTTTCTATTTCTGCAAGAAAATGAACCCGAGGGGTCAAGGCATTAGATTCAAAGGTGATACAGATCTAGCCTATTTTGCTCAGAGAAAAAAATAGTTACATAAGTTGTCACTTATCACAATAAGTATTGTTGCCTCGGGGAAAGTGCCTAATAAAGACAGGCTTTGATAGATGGGAGTAGTTGCCACAACTGACCATTACGGAGGAATGAGGACGATAAGGACTGTCAGGTAGGCTGGCTATTTATAACTGCACTGAACACTTTCAAAAAAGAAATATTTAGGGTTTAAATTTTCTGCTCAAGAAAGGACCAGAGAAGCAAGGTCCATTCCTGACTACTCTAAAAAATTTATCTCAGGACACCTGGGTGGCTCACTGGTTGAGTGCCTGCCTTCAGCTCAGGGTGTGACCCCAGGATCCTGGATCGAGTCCTGGATGGGGCTCCCTGCAGAGAGCCTGCTTCTCCCTCTGCCTAAGTCTCTGCTTCTCTCTCTCTGTGTCCCTCATGAATAAATAAATAAAATCTAAAAAAAATTTTTTTTTTTATCTCATCTCATGTAGCTACAGAGCTTATGTAGCCAAAATTCCGACCTGATCCTGTGGGTTGCTGAACTGTGATATAATTGCAACAGAAGCTGTAGTCACAGGCTGACCAGGTGCACGGAATGGGAACAAGTGGCACTTAGAAATCAAGACAGGGGTGTTTGGGCGGATGCAGATGACTAAGTTCCCTGACTCTCCAAATCTAAAATTAACTGAAACTCTTGCCATAGATGCAGCCCCCTCCTCCCACTGAATGAGACTGACTCTGCTTTCCCTGGAAAGCACGTAATGACCTTATCTGAGGAAGTTATTTGCAAAGATATGCTGATTCCCCTCAGAGATCGTCATCCTTTATTTGTCTCTAGATCTGAGCCCCAGTCCAGAGTGCCCCAGGGAACAAGCACGTGGTCTGACCTTAGAGGTGATTTACAAAAGAAAGAAAAAGGAAAGAAAAAGCAAGCCTTAACTAATAAATGAGCTGAAACCTAGAGAATATACCTGTAATGTAGACATGTTAAGTCAGGGAGGAAGGAACATAATATTAAGCTTGGCTAAATTTATAAATATAAATGGGCATTGCAGAGACTTTGGGGTTTTCATGTCCCAGCTCAAACAACCGAGAATGGTTCTTTTTTTGTTTGTTTGTTTAAAGATTTATTTATTCATGAGAGACACAGAAAGGCAGAGACATAGGCAGAGGGAGAAGCAGGCTCCCTGCGGAGAGCCCCATGTGGGACTCGATCCTGGATCCTGGGATCAGGCCCTGAGCTGAAGGCAGATGCTCAACCATCTGCTCAACCGCTGAGCCACCCAGGTGTCCCGCTGAGAATGGTTCTAACAGCGCAGTGGGTTGATTGAAAATTTAGACCCAACAGTGGTCCTCATTAACCGAAGCTGAGATGCCAGAAACTCCTTAGAACAAAACAGGAGAATCTACAAATTCAGGCCAGGTGGCTGAGAGCAGGAGCGAAGTGTACTGCTGCTGCTGAAATGAGTGAAGGATCAAGACTTGCCTGGCTTCTCACTCGGGGGTGTTGCTCCCGTCTATTCCTAATAGACTCCCTCCTCCACCCCAGGCTTGTCCCCTCTGGTGCCCTCACCCCTTAGCTGTCCCAGGGACACACAGCCCCCCACCCCCTAACCTCTGAGTCTCCAGCCAAAACCTTATCCACCCTCTACCCTAAAGTCCTCCCGAAGCTCAATTATTAAGTACACGTGAGCCTTCTCCCAGTGAAGAGAATTTCAGTGGTTGGCCCGCTTGTGGCTATAAACTTGACAAAGTTTAGCTGTAGATAAACTGACAAATGTCTGTTTATACAATTTGGGTTTTTATCAGTTTCATTACACACAGGTTGAATGTCATGACTAACATAACAGTATATTATAAATGCAGCGATGTTTTCTCTGCTTGTCCGGAAATGGTTTTCTTAACTCTTCACATGCATCCTTGACCTACACTTTTTAAATTCAAGCCCATTTTGAAAATGTTACAAAGTACTAGATAAAATAGGGGCCCCTGCCTGGCTTAGTCAGTGGAGTGACTCTTGATCTCAGGGTCACGAGTTTGAGCCTGGGTGTAGAGTTTACTTTAAAAAAGAAAAGGAGGGCAGCCCGGGTGGCTCAGCGGTTTGGCGCCTGCCTTTGGCCCGGGGTGTGATCCTGGAATCCCAGGATCGAGTCCCGCATTGGGCTCTCTGCATGGAGTCTGCTTCTCTCTGTGTGTCTCTCATGAATAAATAAATAAAATCTTAAAAAATAATAAAATAGGAAAAGAGCACCTGGGTGGCTCAGTGATGAGTGTCTGTCTTCCGTTCAGGTCATGATCCTGGGGTTCTGGGATCGAGTCCCACCTTGGGCTCCCCACAGGGAGCCTGCCTCTGTCTCTGTCTCTCTCATGACACAGGGAGCCTGCCTCTGTCTCTGTCTCCCTCATGAATAAATAAATAAAATATTTTGGAAAGAAAAGAAAGAAAGAAAGAAAGAAAGAAAGAAAGAAAGAAAGAAAGAAAGGAAGGAAGGAAGGAAGGAAGGAAGGAAAGAAAGAAAGAAAGAAAGAAAGAAAGAAAGAAAGAAAGAAAGAAAGAAAGAAAGAAAAGAAAGAGAGGGCAGCCCGGGTGGCTCAGCGGTTTAGTGTTGCCTTTGGCCCAGGGCATGATCCTGGAGACCCTGGATCGAGTCCTGCATCGGGCTCCCTGTGTCTGCGTCTCTCTCTGTGTGTGTCTCTCATGAATGAATAAATAAATAAAATTTTTTTTAAAAAAATGAAGATCCTTGCCTGAATCAATGATTTCATTAAAGTTTGTAAATTGATGCATTTCTGATACTATGATTCCTACCACACTTATTAGCTGGACTTCTTTTAAGTTCTTGCTTATTTAAATAACCTCTATCGGGATCCCTGGGTGGTGCAGCGGTTTGGCGCCTGCCTTTGGCCCGGGGCGTGATCCTGGAGACCCGGGATCGAATCCCACGTCGGGCTCCCGGTGCATGGAGCCTGCTTCTCCCTCTGCCTGTGTCTCTGCCTCTCTCTCTCTCTCTCTCTCTCTCTGTGACTATCATAAATAAATAAAAATTAAAAATAAATAAATAAATAAATAACCTCTATCCCCAACATTAGGCTCGAACTCAGGACCCCAAGATCCAGAGTAGCTTGCTCTTCTGACTCACTCAGCCAGGCACTCGAATTAGGACAATAGTTACCTGGAAATATAGTTCATTCAGAGAAGTAGGACAGAGCTAATTTCCTTTGAAAAAAAAAAATAACAGCTTTAATTGAGATATAATTCACAGGCCATACAATTCACCCTTTGCAAGTGTGTATCTACTCTGGTGGGTTTTACTATATTCACAGTTGTGCAGCCATCACTACTGTCTAATTTCAGAACGTTTCCATGGTGCCAAACAGAAACCCTAGAGCCATTAGCAGTCACTCCCCACCTCCCTCCGCCCCTTGGTAACAAGGAGTCTACTTTGTGTCTATGGTTTTGCCTACTTGAAACGTTTGATAGAAATGGAATCACACAACCTGAGGTCTTTAATTGACTGGCTTCTTTCACGTTGTTTTCTTTTCTTTTCTTTTTTTTTTTTTTTTTTCACGTTGTTTTCAAGCTTCATCCATGCTATGGCATGTGTCAGTATTTCACTCTTTTGTTGTTGAATAATATTCTACTGTAGGACTATATCACATCTGGTTTATCCATTCATCAGTTGATTCACATTTGAGCTGTTTTCACCTCTGCTATTATAAATCTATATATGTTTACCTTTGCTATTTTTTTTAAAGGTTTTAGTTATTCATTCATGAGATACATAGAGAAGCAGAGACACAGGCAGAGGGAGAAGCAGGCTCCCCGCTGAGCAGGGAGCCCAACATGGATCTTGATCCCAGGACTCTGGGATCATAACCTGAATCGAAGGCAGACACTTAACCAACTGTGCGACCCCTCCCCCCGCCTTTTTAAAGATTTTTAAGTAATATCTATCCCCACATGGAACTTGAACTTAGGACCCTGAGATCAAGCGTCACTGGCTCCTCCAACTGAGCCACCCAGTTGCCCCTAATTTCCTTTTAATCTTCAATTTTCAGAGTAAGAAGAAGATGTTCTGGTTACTTCCACTGATGTCCAATGAGAGTTCTCCTTACTCCCTTTTGTAAATTAATTTTAAAATTCCAGAGTAATTTTAGATGTATTGAAAAGTTGCAAAGATATTATTACAGAGTCCCTGTACACTCCACAGCCAGTCTCCCCCATTGTTAACATTGTAGGTAAAAATGGGATATTTGTCACAACTAAGAAAACAACATTGGTACAGTACTATTAACCAAACTCCAGACTTTTTTTTTTTAAGATTTTTATTTTATTTACTCATGAGAGATACAGAGTGAAAGAGAGAGGCAGAGACACAGGCAGAGGGAGAAGCAGGCTCCATGCAGGGAGCCTGACGTGGGACTCGATCCTGGGTCTCCAGGATCACACCCTGGGCTGCAGGCGGTGCTAAACCACTGTGCCATCGAGGCTGCCCTCCAGGCTTCTTTTGGATGTCACAGGTTTTTCTGCTAATATCCTTTCTTGACTCCAGGATCCAATCAAGGATCCCACAATGCACTTCATCGCTGTGTCTTCCTATTCTCCTCCCTTCTGTGATGGTTTCTCAGTCTTATTTTTCATTATCTTGACTGTTTGAGGAGCAGCAGGCAGGTATTTTGCAGAATGTCCCTTAGTTTAGATTTTCCCGGTATTTTTTCTCATGGTTAGACCAGGGCTATGTGTCTTGGGGGAAGGAGACCACAGATGAGACGTGCCCTTCTCATCCCAGGTTCTCAGGAGTGCAGGGTGTTCACATGTGCCCTGTCAAAGAGCACAAGCAACGATATCCAGCTAGAATTTAATTTTATTTTCTTTGACTTCTGCACAGTCTATCAGTTTTCTGTTGCTGTAACATAGTACCACAATCTAGGAGCTTAAAGCAACAACACAAGTTTATTATCAGTCAGACACCTAACATGGGTTTCATTGAGCTGAAATTAAGATGTTGGCAAGGAAGTTCCTCATGCAGGTCCTAGAGAGAAAAAAAAAATCCTCTTTCTTGCCTTTTCCAGTTTACAGAAGCCGCTCGGATTCCTCAACCCATGGCCCCCTTACACCATCTTCGAAGCCAGTGATAACAGGTGAGTCTCACATCCTGTATCTGGCCTTTTTCCATCAACACATCTGCTTCTAACTCCACTGGTAAATGTTCTCCAATTTTAAGGACTAGTGTGATTAAATTGTCCTCACTCGGATAATTTAGGATAATCTCCCCCTCTCAAAGTCCATACCAGTGATGTTGTGTTTTATATTAAGAAATATCTATATCTGGTCTCTGTCCAGTTCCTGGCACAGAGCTCCTAACACCCTTTGGAATTGCCCAAGTGTTGAGAGCAAGGAAGGTGTCTTTTGTTATACTAATGAGGTGATTTTAATTTTTTGATTTTTTTAAAGATTTATTTATTTATTTGAGAGAGAGAGAGAGAGAGAAAGCGAGTATGTGGGGTGGGAGATGAGCAGAGAGAGAGGGACAAGTAGACTCCAAGCCGTGCTCAGATCCCCAATGCAGGTCCAATTTTAGGACCCAGAGATCCTGACCTGAGCCAAAACCAAGAGCCAGAAGCTCAACCGACTGAGTCACCCAGGTGCTCTGCGAGGTGACTTTTAGAAAGACCTTAGGTCACCTACGGTTGGGCCTGGTGGCCAGGGGAACCAAAAAAGTGATTCGAGTTGGAACTTTCAGCCCCACCCACGGGTGTCAGGGAGGGAAGAGGGGCTGGGAGATTGCCTTCAGTCACTAACGGTCAATGATTTAATCAATCGTGAAGGTGGTGGAGAAGATTCAGGAAGAGTGGCGAGCTCAGAGAGTGGGAGCTCCTCCCCTTTCTCCATCCCTTGCCCTGTGCATTTCTTCCATCTGGTTGTCCGGAGTCCTATCCTTTTATAATAAACTGGTCATCTTGCAAATAAAATGTTTCTCTGACTTCTGTGTGCCACTCTAGCAGAACTGAGTTAAGTGCTTGCTGGTGTGGGAAATACAGGCGCACGCACACACACCAGAATCGATGTTAGAAGTGGAATATCCTTCATCACAACAGCCAAGTCCTCCTCGCTGTGTCAGGAAACACTTTCACAGGTTCTGGAGACCAGGGCATGGATATCTTTGGGGGACCATTATTCTTTTACCACACAGAGTTACTTGTACAGAAGTGATACTGTTACAGTTAATGAAACAATACCAATTTTCTTTTTAAAGTGTATTTCTGGGGCCCCTGGGTGGCTCAGTGATTGAGTCGGCCTTCAGCTCAGGTCGTGATCCCAGGATCCTGGGATCGAGTCCCGCATTGGGTCCCTGCGTGGAGCCTGCTTCTCCCTCTGCCTGCGTCTCTGCCTCTGTGTGTCTCTTGTGAATAAATATATAAAATCTTTTTTAAAAATGGAGGTACAAACTTGCAGTTATAAGACGGATAAGTTGGGGCACCTGGTGGCTCAGTCAATGGAGGGGCTGACTCTTGATTTTGGCTAAGGTTGTGATCTCAGGTTCATGAGATCAAGCCCCAAATCAGGCTCTGCGCTCAGCATGGAATCCCCGTGTCCCCCTCCCTCTGCTCCTCCCCTGCCACTCATGTTTGCTCACTCTCTTTCTCTCAAATAAAATCTTACAATAATAATAATGATTTTAAAATAAAATGAGTAAGTCACAAAGATGTAGTTGATATTATTTTTTTTTATTTTTATTTATTTATGATAGTCACACAGAGAGAGAGAGAGAGAGGCAGAGACACAGGCAGAGGGAGAAGCAGGCTCCATGCACCGGGAGCCCGACGTGGGACTCGATCCCGGGTCTCCAGGATCGCGCCCTGGGCCAAAGGCAGGTGCCAAACCAATGCGCCACCCAGGGATCCCTATAGTTGATATTATTGTAATAATTTTGTGTAGTGACAGATGGTAACTACACTCGCCATGGTGAGCATTTCCTCACACGGATAAGTGCCAAATCATTATGTCCATGTCATACACCTGAAACTAATATAATATTGTATATCAATTATACTTCCATTAAAAAATAATAATAGGGGCACCTGAGGTAGCTCAGTGGTTGAGTGTCTGCCTTTGGCTCAGGTCGTGATCCCGGGGTCTTGGGACCACGTCCCTATTGGGCTCCCTGCAAGGAGCCAGCTTCTTCCTCTGCCTGGGTTTCTACCTCTCTCTCTCTCTCTGTCCCTCATGAATAAATAAATCTTAAAAAAAAGAGATAATAATAGAGTATATACATTTTTTTCAATAAAAACAATCGGTTGATTTAAAAGATGCTGTAGACTATCCATATCCTACACAAATTCATATTTTGAAACCAAATCCCCAGTGAGATGGGGTGTGAAGGTGGAGCCTTTGGGGGTGATTAGATCATGAGGGTGGAGCCCTCATGATGAGATTAGTGCCCTGATAAAAGAGACTCCAGAGAGCGTCTGTGCTCATTCTGCCCCATGAAGACCCTTCCGGAAAGAGCCATCCATGAACCAGTGAGTCCTCACCAAACTCGGAATCTGTGGACCTCCTGATTTGAACTTCCAGCATCCAGGTTCATGGGAAATACATGTTTCTTGTCTAAGTCTGGACAGGCTAAGACAAAAGGACATGTAGGAAGCTGCTGGTGTCGAAAGAAATAGTGTCTGGTAGAAGGCCTGCCTCTCGGTGACCCGACAACAATCCTGTTGACATAACCCCGTTGATCAAAGCAATCCGCTAGCTGCCCCAGGCCAGTTCCTGTGGCTCTTGGTGGAATTCACTCAGCAGATCCGGATCCGGTAAATATAAAAGGTCTGGTCCTTGGGTGGGGAGCTACATCCTGGAAGAGGCTGCTGAGAAGTTGTCCTCCTGCCAGAGCTAGAAGTTCTCCAGGGTGGCAGCAGAAGTGAGGCCCTCAAGAGACCCCAGTGACCAAAGAGCTAGCCCCAAAGTCATGGGCCTTGAGACAGACCTGGAGACCAGCTCAGGTAAGAGGGGGCAGGGGGCAGGGGATGCTCTGCGCCGCGGAAAGACCAGCCAAGGGGGCACTGGGGAGGACAGACACCCTCCCCGGAGCTGCAGGGGTTTGCAAGCCACGAGTGGGCTTCGTTGGATTCCCTGTGCCCACAAACCTACCAGAACGTGAGCTTCCTTCCAAGCCTGTGTTGTGATGAAGAGCACATGGTTAAGAGTAGATTTACTTGTTATTTGGGTAACTCAGAAAAGTTCACCATTGGGCAGCCCAGGTGGCACAGCGGTTTAGCGCCGCCTTCAGCCCAGGGCCTGATCCTGGAGACCCGGGATCGAGTCCTGCATCAGGCTCCCTGCATGGAGCCTGCTTCTCCCTCTGCCTAGGTCTCTGCCTCTCTCTTTGTGGGTCTCTCATGAATAAATAAAATCTTTTTAAAAAAATTGCCATTTAAGAGTACAGGCTTTGGATTCACAGGGAGCTGCACTGGCACTCGCTTTGTTGACAGACAAGTCGACAGCTTGGTGCGGAGCTTGTGCCTGAGCTGGGTCAGGAGGGCTCAATAGTAAGAGCAGGGATTCCCGGGACAGACAGACAGTCCGGGCACTACCGTGTGTGGGGACAAGGTTGTGTGGAGGCGGGTGGGGGGGGGGTAGCACTATTTGTACAAGCTGAGTCTCAGCGTCCTGGTCTGTAAAAGGTGGCAGGACCTTCCTCTCGCTCCAGGACCCCATTACTTACACAGTGTGGTCCGAGGACCAGCAGCACTGGCATTCCCTGGGAGCTCGTTAAAAATCTGGAACCTCAGCCCCCCACCCCCCCAACCTCCTCCAGGCACCAGAGTCCGCACAAGGCCATTGTGCAGGTCGTGTGCACAGTACAGAAGCTCAGATGCCTGGGGCAATGCTTTTCGGGGAAAGCAGGATTTCAACTCGGGGTGTCCTGGGTGCTAAAACCTCTGCCCTTAGAACCCCCCCCCCTTCCCTACTGGGCAGTTAAACTCTCCTCGAGGGAAGGAGGAAGGGAATGAATGAAACCACACTCTCCGGTGCCAGCGTAAAGCCTTGGGCTTTTCCTTCCTTCCTTCCTTCCAGGTGGGAAGCCGGCCTGCCATCAGAAGGCCATCCCCGCTGCTCACCTGACTTTCATTATCGACTGTGCTCGTGGCAAACCGCTCACCCTAGTAGCACCCCCGGTGCCACCCCGAGCCCCTAGTCCTAATCTAGGACCTGTCACTCCTCCAATGAAGACCTACATCTTGTTCTGTGGAGAAAACCAGCCCCACTTGACTCAGGAGGCCCCTCTGAGTGGGGGACACCTTGCCCACACCAGGGCCACCCTGCCGCCCTGCAGAGGGACTATAACCCCAGCTTCCACCCCGGTCAGTCCACTGGTCCCTCAAGAGGCTCCTGAGGCCAAGGGGAGCCCCTTGAAGTCTGTGCCCTCCAGGTCTTCAGCTTGGGGAACGGTCATCGGCTCACTCAAAGCCCTCTCCTCCTGTGTCTGTGGGCAGGCAGATTAACTGGGAGAGCCTGGCCATGGAGAAGGGGGTTGGCACAGCAGACTCCAGAGCTCGGGGGCTGGGGCTGCAGCTCCCAGAGCCCAGCCCCTCTTCTCCAGCCAAGCAGAAAGAAATCTTTGCACCAGGCCCAACGAAGAGCATTAGATCGATCAAGGACATCTGAACCAGCCACCAAGTACACACTCAAGGGTCTCCTGCTTCCTCCTCCCTGTCTCCATTCACCCTCCAGCAGGAGCAGGCTAAGGCACCTGCACATGGAAAGAAGCCAATTCGCTCATACGGCAAATCCTAATGGAGCATCTTCTATCCGCCAGGCTCTGCCAAGTACCAGGGGAGACATCACAGCTTTCTTGGAGCTTATCCTCGGGGAGGTGGGTGGGGGTGAGGGAAAGAGTTAAATAAGTAACCAAATAAATAAGGATGATTTTGAACAGTGATGGAATGGGTGCTTTGTCGGAACTGAAATGGGGTGCCGGGATGGGAGGCGATGGGCCCAAAGAGCTGGGTGGGAAAGGCTTCTGGGAGGGTAACAAAGTATGGTCTAAAAGGAGAAGGGGCACCTGGGTGGTTCAGTCGGTTAAGCATCTGCCTTCGACTCAGGTCATGATCCCAGGGTCCTGGGATCGAGGCCCCCGGTGGGCTCCCTGCTCAGTGGGGCGTCTGCTTCTCTCCTGCTGCGCCTACTTGTGCTCTCTCTCTGTCAAATGATAAATAAAATCTTAAATAAAAGATGAGAAGGAGCCAGCACTGTGGGAATCCAAGGGCCAACCTGAGCCAGGGCCAGGATGCCCCAATGCGATGGGCAGGAGCAGCGAGCTGTCCGCGGCCATCCCAGCTCCCGGGCAAGTGTGTGGGTCACTGGGAAGCATAGACGCCAAGTGGGGAAATTCAGGGACCCAGGTGGGACCTGCCAATCCAAAATGGGAAATAAGGGACACTCCTTAGAAGGGCACGGAGGTGCTCAGAAAGGTAATAGAGTATCATGTTTGAACAGAGATAAATGTAAGAGCCCATTTCCTGAGCAGCTACTACATACGTACCAGGCTCATGTATCCCTAGGGACACAAGGGTAGGTGGCTCCTGTGTCACCGGGCAGTCAGGTTACCCAGCGGGAAGTGGGGTCACCGGTGTGGGTGTGAGGGTGTGTGTGGGCCTAAGATGCAGTGTTGTGTGGAATGCTACATCAACTCCTCTGAGGGAGTATGTCTCAAGGCTTTCTCGTTAAAATTGCTGATGTTCAGGGGGCACCTGGGTGGCTCAGTGGGTTAAGCATCTGACTCTTGATTTCTGCTCAGGTCATGATCTCAGGGTCCTGAGATTGAGCCCCCTACCTCCCATGCTCAGCAGGGAGTCTACTTCAGATTCCCTCCTTCTCCCTTTGCCCCTTCCCCCTCCCTCTCTAAAAAAAAAAAAATGCTGAATGTTCACGTATTTATTCAATGGTTATTTTACTAGTTTCCTACAAACACTAGTAGCTAAGGTGTATTAGCCATTTGCCCTGTGCCAGGGAAGGGACATCCTTGCAGTGCCAGGATGAAGAAGCACAGATTAGGGAACTGAGGGATGCACTCAGGTCCCACACACAGGTACAATTCCAATTAGATCCCAGGCACGCCTGGTGCTCAGGTTGCTCCCAGCCCCAGGTGGCCTCTCATCCCAGCAGTATCTCTCCTAGGCAGAGGAGATCCAGAGAGAACAGCCATAACTCAGTCCTCCGGGAGTCCACAGCCTTATGGGGGAGGCAAGAAAAGAAGATGGCCAAAGCTGGTAAGTGCAAGTTAAGGGCACACAGAATAAGGCTGGGGCTGGAGGAGGGTGTCCATGGGGGAGGTGTTCAGGGAGGGCTTCCTGAAAGAAGTGATGTCTAGACCAAGATTTGACCAGTGAGTGAGCCACACAAAGGTGAGGGAACAATGCGGGGGGGGGGGGGGGTTCCAGGAAGAAGGGCCAGAGTCATTCAGTTTGGCTGGAGTATTAATTCACTCTCACCAAGTATTTATTGGGCACCCACTGTGTGCCAGGCTCTGGGCTGGACCCTCAGCTGGAGCAGTGATAAGACAGACAAGCCCTCACCCTGAAGGAGCTTATTCTCTAGTTGGGGGAAGACAACTCATGCATGTGTACACGCAGCAGTGGCCAGAGAAATGGCAGGGACCTCACCACGTGAGGCCTTGCAGGCCAAGATGAGATAGAGCCTGTGACTTTTTTTAAAACTTTATTTATTTATTTAAGTAATCTCTAAACCCATCACAGGGCTTGGACTCAAGACCCCGAGATCAAGAATTGCTTGTTCTTCCCACTGAGCCAGCCAGGCGCCATGAACATGTGACTCTTGATCTTAGGGTCTTGAGTTCAAGCCCCAGGTTGGACGTAGAGCTTACTTAAAAGCAAAAAACCCAAACTTTCCATAGCTCTTGTGCTGGGACCAGAAGGCAGGGGTTGGGGAGGCTGGGGTTTGGGGGCAGGGGGAGCTTAGGAGGCTGAGCCCTAATCCAGGCAAAGCGGGGTGTCAACTTGGGCTAGAGAGGCAGTGACAGAGTAATCTGGAGGACATCTGTCCCTCCTCCCTCTTCCCCGGGCTGAGAATCACTGGACTAGAAGAACCCACAAAGACGCAGCTGCAAAGGGAGTTAGAAGCTCTCCAGGAAGAGGGTGGGCCTGTGGCTGCACGTCCAGTTTTGTAACAGCAGGTGTCACCCTATCATCAGACTGCAGGGCACAGTGTCCTGGCCTGGCCAGGAAGGTAGACAACGGCTGGGCACGGGGCCAGAGTCCTGGGCCAGCCACCCAGTGGGGTCCATGTTTCCAGAAGCCAAACTGCAGTCTAACCAATACCCCCTTTTGCCCAATAATGAGTGTGTGTGTGTGTGTATTTTTTTTTAAGTTTATTTATATTTTAGTACTCTAAACCCAGCATGGGGCTCAAACTCATAATCCTGAGGTCGAGAGTGACCTGCTCTCTGACAGAACCAGCCAGGTGACCCATGGCTCTGTATATTTTAATATGCACCACACACCACCTCTGTTCCTCTCATACCAGACCAGAGAGGTAGGTATGACTTTTATCGCCATTCTACAGGTAAGGAAGGAGGCAGAGCTCAAAGCCAAACCCCAGGCAGTGTGACTACACACCTGTAAGCCACGGCATCATGACCCTGAGCTTTGCAGCCGTCATCGTGTTCACGTTTGTTCAATGAGCAAATGGTTTTACGAGGACCCAGCCGAGGGCCTGGCAGGTATGTGGAGGGTGTGTGGGGCTCAACAGGTGAGCAGGGCCCTCACTGAGATGGAACACACCAGGGGCAACGGGGGGGGGTAGGAGAGAGCTCGGTTAGTCTCTCCACCCACAATCCTGTGAGGGACTATCCCATTTTACAGATGTGGAAACTGAGGCTCAGGTAGGGAAAGCAACTGGCCCAGGGTCACATAGCTAGCAAGTGGCAGAGCCAGGGTTGAAATTAAGGTAGTTTGACCTCAGGGCTTTGCCTACCATCCATACTGTATTCTGTTGAGGGAATGAATCCATAAACAAGTGAAGGACTTTATTGAACCAGTGGGTTAACGTGTGAGTGAGTGAAGGTGTTTCCAGGTTGGCAACCATGCTCGATCAAGACTGGGTCCCCACGGGCAGCCCGGGTGGCTCAGCGGTTTAGCGCTGCCTTCAGCCCAGGGCCTGATCCTGGAGACCTGGGATCGAGTCCCACATTGGGCTCCCTGCATGGAGCCTGCTTCTCCCTCTGCCTGTGTCTCTGCTTCTCTCTGTCTCTCATGAATAAATAAATTCAAAAAATCTTAAAAAAAAAAAAAAAGATTTATTTATCCATGAGAGACACAGAGAGAGAGACTCGATCCCGGGTCTCCAGGATCACACCCTGGGCTGAAGGGGACGCTAAACCGCTGAGCCACCCGGGCTGCCCATAAATAAAATCTTTAAAAAAACAAAGACTGTGTCTCCGGTACCTTAAAGTGACTCTCTGTAATAGGTGGTGGTTGAGAATTGCGCGAGGAGGGGAGATGGACGACTGGGTGGCGCAGTTGGTTGAGCCCTTGGCTCTTGGTTTCTGCTCAGGTCATGATCTCAGGGTCGTGGGAGGGAGCCCCGGGCTGGCCTCTGCACTCAGCCAGGAGTCTGCTTGGGATTCTTTCTCCCCCTCTAAGATATATTCATAAATCTATTTTTCTTTTTAAAAAATTTTTATTTATTAATTTGACCGAGGGAGAGACAGAGAGAGAGAGGAGAGCACAAGCAGGGGGAGAGGCAGGCAGAGGAAGAGGGAGAAGCAGGTCGACCACTGAGCAGGGAGCCTGATGTGGGGCTTGATCCCAGGACCCCGGATCATGACCTGAGATGATGGCAGATGCTTAACTGACTGAGCCATGCAGGTGTCACTAAATAAATCTTTAAAAAAAAAATAAGTTACATTTAAAAAAAGAAGAAAGAGGAGAGGGAGAGGAGGGCAGATGAAAGGAAGGCGCAGATTTGCCATCCTGCCCTCTCCTCCCGGGCTCTCTAGGGCCAGCCGCCCTGCCTTGTGCCCAGGGGGCCCACACCCAGTCTAGTAGCCCCCAGACTCCCATGAGAGATTGTCCCCGGGTCTGGGCCTTGGAGGGCCTCTGAGCTGGGGACTGGCCCAGCTGGCTGGTCACCATGAGCCCCAGGCCAGGTATGGGGTGGCCCAGCTGTGCTGACTGTAAATAACACTCCCTCCCCTGCCCCGAGGCTCCTGCCCTGGGCTCCAGTCCCTCAGACTGGTCACCATGCCCCTCCGGAACCTTGTTCGGAAAACAAGCGCGGTTTTAACGAGACTTCAGCATTTCCTGAGTTTGTACTAAAACACCATCTCTCTGTGGCTCCTCATAGCAGACCTGGGAGGGTGGGGTCTGATCTTTGTTTATGGGATGAGGTAACTAAAGCTTCCAGAGGTTTCTTTCCACCCCCACCTCCACCTCCAGAGCCCAGACAGGCTCTTCTGAGACAGCGAGGGGACCTTTTAGCTCTGCCCTTACCTGCTTTTCATGGAGAGGAGACTGCAGCTACCAGGGGAGCTCCTCTGCGGCTCTGGCCTGAGTCTTGGTCTCGATGGAGCCACAGCAGCGTGGGTGAGGTGGAGACGTCGGGATCCAAATCTGAGTGAAGTCACAGTAGCTGAGCCCCACTGGGCATTGTCAGGTCATGGCATACCTGAGCTCCAGTCAGCTGCTGCGTGCGTCACGTGTAACAACCCTAGCGAGTGGATTCTACTGGCACCGCTTACAGATAGGACAACTGAGGCACAGACGGATTATGTTACTTATAGGGGATCACACAGCTCAGAAGCAGCAGAGCCAAGATTCAGACCCAGGGAGTGTAGCTCCAGAGTCCATGCTGACCCTCCACTATTTACTGAGGCTTTTTAGCTTTTCAAAAAAATCTTACAAACATGTACTTATTAAAAACAAAACGAAACAAAAAAAACACGTACTTATGTTTGTACTTACGGCATGGTTCCATGCCAGGCTTGGGAGCAAGAGGGCAAAATAAGGCACCTTGTGCCCTTGCAGAACTAGGATCCGATGCAGACTGGGGAGAGGGGTGTGGGGAGGTGGGCTACAGGGTGGGAGGTAGGAGTTACCTCCGGGCCAGGGAAAGGTGGCAATGGGCATGAAGGGGTTGGCCTGGAAGAAATGCCCCGGCCTGAGCTTCTAGAAGCCCGGGTCTCCATCTCACCTGTGCCACTGACTTCTGTGTGACCCTGGGTAAGGTCCTAGCCCTCCCTGGGCCTCGGTTTCCCCACCACACCAAGAGGACAGGCTGGCCAACCAAGTGGGTGGCTCACCCTCAGGCAAGCACCCCTTTCATCTGAGTTTCAGTTTCTTTTGAGCACAAAGTTTGGGCCCAGGCTTCTTTGGACTTGTCTGTGCCCCTGAGCTGGCAGGTCTAGAAGGCTTTCTGGAGGAGGTGGTTTTGGGCCCGAATGTGAGGAAACCTTCTAGGTCCCTGGCACCCTTCCGGGTCTCTGGCAGCACCCGACCTGGACTTTTTCACAGGTCACAGGTCTCCAGGCTTGGAAGGCTGCATCTTTTCAGCCTCTCCTGCCTTCCTACCAGGTCCACTCCCAAAACTATAAGCTGTACAAGTCTGCCTTCCCTGTACAGGATGCCCGGATAGGGCCAGGGGAGCTGACTTAACCCTGGGGTGGTGTCATGTGTGTGTTGGGGGGTGGGAGGGCACTGATTTGGGCTTCCTAGATCCAGCAGAGGACTTCTAGAGCCATAGACAAAGATTCAAATCCCAACCATTGCCACTTCCGAGCTGTGTGACCTTGGGCCAGTTGCTTGACCTCTCTGAACCTCCTCGGTGCCTACCTCGTGGATTGCTGCGGCTGAGCAGTAGGCCCGGCACACACTAGGCGCTCAATGAACGGGGCTGCTAAAATTATTCCTGGGGTGGGGGTGGGGCGCAGGGCCTGCAGCCAGGCCTATATTTAGCCTGGAAAGGGTGGGGGGCCGGGGAGTGGGGGTGGGGGAGACGAGGTGCGGAGGCCAGCCCAGGCGCCCCGGGGGCGGAGCCGATGACAGAGGGCTGCCGGCCCCCTCCGCCGCCCCCCCTGCCGCAGGGTCACCTTGCTGGGAGGGGAGGGCCCTCCGGGACGCGCTTCTGCTCTGTGCCTGCGGAATCTTCATCTCCCGAAACCTGGGTCTGGGGAGAGGCCGTGGGGGCCTGGGGGGGGGGGAGCGGGGTCACTGGTCCGGGGGGGGGAGCCCCCCTCGCGCCCCAGGGGGGGCCTCGCTGGGGTCGGGAAGCCGCGGGGAGCCTGCCCCTGGGTGGGGGTCGGGGGAGCGGGAGGCGGGCGCGGCTCCACCCCCAACCCCGGCCGCGGAGTTTCGGGGCTGCAAATAGCGCAGTGGAATCAGTGAGTCACGGAGGCTGGAAATACCGCGCCCCCTCTTCTCCTCCCGCCTCCCCCCTGCGGCCCGAGCTGCACCGAGGAGCCAGGCACTCCGGTTTCAGCGGCGCCTGGTGGGGGGGTGCGGCGGGGCCTCCAGGGAGCACCCAGACTCCCCCAAGCAGCCCTGCCCTCCGGCCACAGCCCTGCCCCGGCCCGGGTCCCTGCGACCCCGAGCCCGCCGCCCAGCCGGTCTGGTCCCCAGGGGCCACCTGGCACAAGGCGGGCTCCAGGAGGGGAGGCGACGCTGCGGTGCAGGTGGCCCCCCTTTGCTGTCCCCGGCCCCGCCTGTGCAGTAATCATGCAGGGAAATAACTCTGGGATTCCCAGGAGGAGGCCAGGGGACACCCGCCTTTCTGTGAGGTCCTTGAGCTGCCACTCCTCGCCCCAGATCTCAAGGAAGGCGGGTCAGTTTATTCTGGGGTTTCTTCCCCTGGCAGCCTCCAGCCCCATCCCGAGGTTGAGAACTTCAGACAGGTGATCTCCCGCGGTCTGTGATTCCGTGGTTTATTGTGTGTGCAGCATACAATGGTATGGTCCTCCCGTGTTCCCTTCCACCCCCCAGCCATCCCCTAAGGGCCCCAGAATGGCAGGGGTGAGAGGCCGCCCTATGGAACACGGACCCAAAAGGTGCAGAAGGAAGAAGCAGGCCCGGCCTCTTGCCCTAGGAGGCCTCAACCACTGTGAACCACCCCTACTCCCACCCCTCCTTCTGTAGGTTGGAGATGGAGCCAGTGTCACTGGGGGTATCTGGGGCTCCCCCAGATGAAGGCTGACCTGAGGTCCCTGCCCTGGGCTGGAGACTAAGAGGGAACTGGGTCGGGGGCTCTCCCTATGATCCAGGCACCCTCCAGCAGGAAGGTGGGGGGCAGGGTGCACAGGCCATGAGAGGCAGAATGAGGGGAACTACTCTCCAGTGCTGGGAAGGGTGGAGGCAGTTTGAGAGCAGCTTTCAAGGCCTGGGTTCAAATATGACCTTTAATGAGTGAGCCTGGCATTCAACAGCTCAGAGACTCAGTTTCCCCAGTAATAAAAATATCTAATTTTAGGGTACTCTGAATTTAGCCTCAACTAACAGTAATCCTCAGTACTTGAAGAACATGGCAATGTGCACATTTGTGTACTATACACACACCCAGCCTATAGATTCATTGATTAAAGAGGGGGAAGGGTGGGAGAGGTGACTGGTGCAGGGGAAGGGTGACGAGAAGCTAGAGTCCAACCTTGAAGGCTCAAGGCCCCATCCGTGCTGTCTCTCCCACCCCAGCTGGATGACCTGTCTGCAGTGGGGGCAGCCCGGGAGCCCAGGTGTCTGGGTGTGAGGAGGCACCGGCCCCACCCCCAGCTGGGCCTAGCCTAAGGGCACAAGCGCGTACCAGAGGGCAGGAGTGTTGTACCATTTATCACAAAGCAGCTCTATTGGAAAAACCCCATCTATATACAGACGTTGTGTGGCCCTGTCCTGGCACAGCTGGTGGGGGGGGCACCAGGTAGGCAGGTGGCCTGGCAGCTAGCCCCGGGGCTCAGGGAGTGGCAGAGGGGACGCTTCCCACCATGGCTGTCCTCTCTGACTTCTCTGTCCCGCTTGGATCAGCGCCTAATATCTGCCTCTGTCTCCCCTGCTCCCCTTGGCCAAGGGAGTCCCAGGTCCTTGTCCCCTCTGCCCCTGCACTGCAAAGACTCCAGAAATCAGAGGATTTGTCCATCTGTCTGTCCTGCAGATTATTTGCTTGACCCAGTTCCTTTCCCCAAAGTGGGTTCTCCGGGAACTCCCTTTCCTATCTCAATCCCTTTATTCTGGATTAAGTGAAAGAGGCCACATCTAGAATCTGGGGGCCACAGGTGAGGCAAAAGGATCCCCAGCCTGCCCCTGGAGAGCAGGAGGCCTCAGTTTAGGGGGATGACCAACCTCAGGGCCTGGAATTTGAGCTGAGATGTCCTGCAAGCTGTCATGAGGGTGAGGAAACTTCTCTGGCACGCCAGTGGGGGAGTCTAGGGGAAGTGGGAGGGGGCGGGGAGGGGGAGGCCCTCAGATTTTAATCTCCGTCCTGAAGGTCTGCTGGACGTGCTCCGTGTGCGGGTGGCGCCGGGCCCGGATGGTGAGGCTGCCATCCTCCCTCAGGGCAGAGGTCACCGAAGTGGGGTCCACGTCCTCGGGCAGCTGGCACTTGTGAGCGAAGGTGTTCATGACGGTGCCGTCAGCTGCCAGCTGGGGAAGGGGTGACAGGTCAGGGCAGGATGCTCCCCACCCCTGTCCTGCTCCTGTCAGGCCACCGCCCTTTCTCCCTAATCTTACCCCAGCCAGGCCCCTACATGCCAGGGCCAGGGGGTTCTAGGCGCAGGTGCAGAGGGGCTGGCCAGGGTGGCGGCGGCCGGGACAGCTATAGAAGTGCCCGGGGGAGCTCCAGTGCTTTCGAGGGGTAGGCAGGGGGCTGGGTGGGGCTGCTCAGAGAAGGAGGGGCTCCTTGGCAGAATCAGGAGCTCCCAAGCAACAGAGAAGACAGCATGGAGCAGGGCCGTGCCCTCTTGGGTGCCCAGGCACATCCAATGTCCACCGCGTGGGCTGGACGGGCAGCCCCTCCCCTGTGATTTGGGCAGCACACGGTGTCCGGAGGAGCCTGGTGTCTGAGTCACTGGCGGGGGTTGCAGGGCTGGCACGTGCTGCCCACTGGTCCTGGTGCCCACAGTCCTGGGCTTCCCTGGCAGAGGCACCGGGGGTATCCAGCCTCCCGTGCTCGGGAGAGAAAGCCAGGCCAGGGAAGGTCTGGAGGGAGCCTTGGACAGACCCTCCCTGACGGGCAGCTGTGGCCGTGGCCCTCTGGGGACAGCACCCCTGTTCAGGCCAGGCCACACTCTCCTCCCCAGTAGAGGCCTCCTGGCCCTCGGCGCTCAGGGACCTCAGTGACCCAGTGACCCTGAGACCCGTGAGTGGAGGGAGTGTGGGGTCTGGACTGTGTCTGATCTTGGCCCGCAGGGCCCCTGCCCGGCCTCGGGTGGGGTTCAAGGATCCCACGATGGGGGCTGAACCTCTGGGTGGAGGAGGGAAGATGGGTTTGAAGGGTGTAACATGGGGGGGCTCTTCCCCCCGCTTGACAGGTGAGCCCCCCATGGACCCGCATGACTGCCAGGAACGCTATCCCCACTCAGCTTCCATCCCCATCCTCTCAGCTCGCCCCTCACCTCACTTCACCTCCTCAGGTGCTCTCTGCCTGCATCCCCCCACCCCTTCCCCTTCCCCTGAGGCTCCCAGAGAAAGGATCTCAGTGCCATGGGGCAGGGAGAGGGGGGCAGTGTCCCTCTGTAACAGGAGCAAGGTCTCCAGATTGCCCTGGGAGGTTGGGGGAGCAAGAGTCAGGGTCTGGGGTCTCAGCATGGTGCATAGGAGTGGGGATGCCGGGCAGAGGGTACGGGGTGGAACCGGGGTCCAGGCAGGGTGGGCAGGCTCACCTTCTCAGCCCGCACCTCGATGTGGTTGTTGGAGGTGGTGACAATGATGTCTTCAGGTGAGAAGTCACTCACGTCCACTGCAAACTCATAGGCGTCCCCGAGGGTCTTGATGTTGCCCGGCCCCCCGGGACGGGCTGTGGGGAAGGCTGAGCTCAGCGCTGGGCAGACCTGCATCTAGAGCCCGGGTTTCAGGCTCCTCTGGGGCCCTGCCCTCGCCTTCGCCTCACCTCCTGCAGCCCACCTTTCCCGCGACGGGGACGGGGATGGGGCCTGACCCAGCACAGGTGAGATGAGTGATGCAGGCCCGGAGGTGGGGTGGGGTGGGGTGGGTGGGGTGCCTCCCTCCCCATCCAGTCCTCTGGGGCTCCAGCAAGGACCTGGCCGTGGCCCCCGTGTGGCCTTTGGCATCACAGCTGGCCCCCTGGGTCACAACCGTCCCCTGGAGGCCAGCCTGTTCTTGTGGCCACATCTGTCTCTGTGACCGCATCTGTTCTGGTGGCTGCACACGGCTACGGTCGTGCAGCTGGGCAGCCACGTGCAGGGGGGCCCCGGAGCAGGTGTCCCCTACCTGTGCATCTCCCCTCAGAGCCCTGACAACTTGCCTGGGAAGGCCAGGGGCTCCGAGTGGGGCCGCATGAAGCTGCCAAAATCCTCGGAAAACATGCTCAGGGCTTTCTCCATGGGCGGGTCCTGGGCAGGGAGGGCTCGGGAGGCGGAGGAGGACGAGGACGAGGACGAGGATGAGGATGAGGACGAGGAGGAGTGGAAGCTTCTCTCCGCTCTGAAGGTGGAGGAGGTCCTGTGGCTCATCCACGGGCGGGCGGCCGGGCCCTGGCCAGGGGGGCAGGGGGACAGGAGAGGGTGTGGGCAGCAGGCTCCGGGGAGCGTGCCGGGCCCTGATTGCCGGCGCTTTATAAGGCCCGACGTCCCGGGCTCAGGGCCAGCCCCTTGTCTCCTAGCTAAATTTAGGCCTCGCCTGGGCCGGGAGGGGGCTGGAAATCCTCTCCGGTGAGCCGGCCCTGCTGACAGTCCAGCACACGCGGCGGGCTGAGCTCACAGCCCAGCATTCCAGGCCGATAACTGCAGCGCGGGGCCTCCGCAGCCTGTCCCCCAGCACTCAGACCCCGTGCCTGCCCCAGGACCCCGTGTGTGTGTGTGTGTGTGTGTGTGTGTGTGTGTGTGTGTGTGTGGTGCCTCTGCCTCCCCCATCAGCCTGGGGCTCTCTAAGGACTGTGCCTCCCCCATCAGACTGCAAGCTTCTTGAGGATAGGGTTTTCTGTTTCCTGTCCCCTCTCCCCCAAAGTTCCAGTCCTTGGTAAGAGGGGATCTAGGTGGCGGGCAGTCAGGTTGGCGGGGGTCCAAGCCCCTGGCCCCGGGGGACAGCAGGAGACCCAAGGTCAGGAGGTAGGGGAGGGTGGAGGATCCCTACCCCTTGGACCCCTGTGTGAGGTGAGAGACTCCTTCCCTCAGGGCAGATAATGTTTACCCCCATCTCTTAGGAAAGACGGAGACAGCCCTGGGGGGGGTAGAATGTGCAGCTGTCCCCCTGCCCGCTCCCACGGGGACCCAGATTCTGTGCTTGCCCTCACCCCACGCTCAGGACATTTGGGGGCCCCAGAGGAGGACGCTGGCGGCCCTTGGCCGGGGTGGGAGTGGGGTCAGGACTCAGGGGAGGACAGCAGATCATTTGATAATTGTCCTTAAAGGTCTAGAGGGTTACATTGCTGGGGACTGTCTGTGTGACCTCCAGCCCAATGGAGGTGCTCAGAGGCTGTGGCGGCGGGATTCAGCGAGAGGTAAAGGAGATCTCCCGGGGCCGCTGGTCCAGCTCCGACCTCCGGAGCGCCTCCTGGCTGTGAGCTTTGCAGCCCGGCCCATCCAGTCCCCACACACCTCTGGGAAAAGAGGTGTTGTTCCCATTTTACAGGCAGGGAAGTGGAGCCTCACTGAGAGGGCGGGGCTTGCACGGGGGTAAGTGGGGGAGCTGGGATTGGGACCCCGTAGGTCTGATTCAAAGCCCTCCAGGAGGCTGGGTGCCATGGGCAGTGGGGTTTCTGTTCTCTCCAAATCCTGCCTTTCCTGTCCAGACTGGCTGACTCTTCCTCCGCCACGGAGGCCTCCGTGATTGCTGCAGCCACACAGGGGCTCCAGCCGGGATGCCCACCCCAGCACCTGGCACTGTGACATGGTCTTCCTGGGTCTGTGACTTCTCTGCCATGTCCTCACTCCCCCATCAGATTGGAGTGACTCCCCATGGTGTAGGGGTCCGCCCATCCCCCCATTAGATTAGAGGCTTCTGAAGGTGGGGACTGTTTTTCTTTTCTCTGCCTCCCACCGAACACCACCCTCGGGTGGGGGGGGCTCCATCTAGGGGTAATTACTGGTGCCCGTGGTCTGTGGGGTGGGGGGCAGGAGCTGAGTGGTCACCGGAGCAAGAGGGGTCTGTCATTCTGGTGGAGGTTCTTGCTGGGCCCGTGTCACCCATCTTGGCCAAGGGGTTCCAGTAGGGCTGCCAGGAAGTTACCAGCATGAGGCAAGATGGAAAGAGGGTAGGGGCGGGGTGGGGGGCCATGAGGCCTCCCGCCCGCCAGGGAAACAGGAGCCAGTGGCTAAATGCAGACACAGTGTCATGGTGCTGAGGGCCTGAGTCACTGCTCCTGGACGTCAGATCCCGTTACCCACCCCCGCCCACCGTTCCTCCTCCCCTTCCTCCTATCCCTGAGGCATCGCCTATAAATGTACTGGATCTACTGACCTCAGTGGCCAGGAAGGACCTCCAAAGGTCGTCAGGGCCATCCCCCTGTCTCTGGGCATGCTCTCCCTCCAGATCACAGGGATGATCCACTGCCTTGAATCTCAAACCTGCCAGGGCATCCCAGTCACCTGGGGGATCTTTTAACAAATGCAGACTCATCCCTCTGCATCCCAAGATTCTGATTTGGGGTCTTGGGAAGGGACTAAGTATCTGTTCCCCTCAGCTCCCCACACAGCCGGCCCACAGGCCCGTGTTTGGAAACTGCCCATCATTCAGCAGATATTTACTGAACACTTACTATGTGGGGGGCACCATTCCAGGCTCTGGGGGAGTCATGATGAATGACCAATGAGGAGCCATGACTCCCTGGTGCTCCCAGGGCTGGGAGGTGAGGGTGTGGACATCCAGCAGCAGCCGGCCAGCTGATGCTGGCTGTGGGACTGTAGCCTACAGCTGCCTGGAGCCAGAGGCTGGGGTTTGGGATGTCAACAGGGCAGCCAGTTATCCTGTTACTGTACCCGGTCACCAGGTTGGGGTGGCAAGGCGACAGTGGGCCCTGCCCCGCCTCCTACTGCATACACACATGCGCCTATTTTGGATGGACCTGGCTGGGCATCGAGGGTCAGAGAGTGGCTCGGGGTCCCAGGATTTTCACAAGCCACTGAAGGGCCATCATGATTTTCAGAGAGGAGCTTTGTCTGGGGGGAGGGAGAGAGCACAGCTATCCCAAATCTCTTGCCCAAATCTTTCCAAAAGTGACATCAGACCCAAATCATCTGCTTTGTGCCCAAACCCTTGTCCTGACTGATTAAAGCCACAGGGCCTGTAGGAGCTCTGGGGAGGGGAATAGCCAGACAGTCTAGGTATGGGTCCAGCCTCTTCTGTGTGACTTTAGGTCAGTCACTATACCTCTCTGACCCTCTGTCACCTGCCCAATGGTGATCCTACCCTTGACTCACAAGGAGGATGGGATGGGAGGGTGAACTGTGTTGCAGATACAAAAGGCCTGGCGTGTGGCTGGCACATAACCTGTGCGTGCTCCCTCACCCTCATGCCCTCACTCCTACCCTCTGCTGGGGCGGGCTGTCTGTGGCATTTACTCAGAAGTGCCCTGGTTTGAGAGGTAGTTCTCTGAGACTTGGGGAACTGGACATGAGGGTTGAGATCAAGTTCCTCCCCAGGCCCCAAATTACTGCCCCTGCTCCAGCTCATCGGTCCCCTCCCCACCTCTGAGCAAGGTGGGCAGTGCAGCAAGTGCACAGGCTCTGGAGTCCGGCAAACCCTTCAGGGACTCTAATTTCTTTAAAATGGGATAATAACGGGACGCCTGGGTGGCTCAGTAGTTGAGCGTCTGCTTTTGGTTCAGGTCGTGATCCCGGGGTCCTGGGTTCAAGTCCCATCGGGCTCCCTCCAGGGAGCCTGCTTCTCCCTCTGCCTGTGTCTCTGCCTCTCTCTCTGTGTGTCTCTCCCTTTTCTGCTTTTTCAGACCCCTTCCATGTCCAGCTCTGAGAATCCAGGGCCGTGATACTCAGCCCCCGCGGATGACCCCTGCCGTGTGCAGGAGCCTCTCCCTCCCATGTCCCCACCCTGCGGTGTGGTTGAGTGCCACCCTCTGCGGGGCTCCCCTGGGTTCTGGGGAGCTCTGGCTCCTGGTCCCCCTTGGCTGTTCTGGCCTGCATGGCTCAACCGGCCTGGGCAGTTCTGGTTGGTTTGTCAAGGACATTCTTAATGGCCAGGGTAAACCCCGGCAGGGCGGGGAGGGGGGCCCCCCCGGGATGCTGATTGGTGGAGCACATACCTGTTCAGGTGCACCTGGGCTGCCGGCAGAGGAGTCTGTTAGAGGAGGACCGGCTGGAGCCACAGCAGGGCCGACGGACAGAGGTGAGGGGCTGCCGGGTGTGGAGCCGGGCCTGGATTTGGGTGGAACCTGCCAGTGCCAGGGCAGGCAGGGCAGGGGCAGAAGGCTGGGGGGGCTGGGAGCCAGCAGTCGTTATAGCCCTCGTGGGCTGTTCTCCTGGGTCTGCTGTACACCTGCCTCTGTGGCCTGAGCAGAGGAGAGGGGGCACAGGGGTGCAAATGGGGAGTCAGAGCAGTTCATGGGGACCCTGCAGTGTGAGGGACTCTGAGGGGCAAGGGGATTGCTCTGAGCAGTGGAAGCAGCCAAGTGTGCAAGGAGGATAGGAAGTGGTGTCCACAGCAGGGGGAAGTGAGTTCTGAGGCTTGGGATCCTGTCCTGATCGATCTGCTACTGGACACAGAGGACACAGGAACCCCGACCCCCACCCTGCACCCTAGCACACATATGCGCACCCTCAGTGACACCCTCTTAGTGATGAGGACCCATTGGACCTATGTCCGCTCCTGATAACTCCACACACACCTGCACTCAGGAAAACACCTCTTTTTATGTGGGAAGTAGCAGTGTGGGGGGGGGGGCATGTGGCAGAGTAAGGGCATTGGAGCAGCTTACCAAGGGTCTGTCTGTCTGTCTGCTCAGGGACCCCATGGAAGAGCTGGTGGGGCTGCGTGAGGGCTCCTCGGGGAGCCCCGTGAGTCTTCGGGAGCTATGGGGCCCGTGTCCCCGCGTCCGCCGAAGCATTCGAGGTGAGAGCTAGGTCCTCTCTCCATGGAAGACCCCTCAGGATATCACCCCTACCCGGACCCCACCTCCCTCACCTGCCTTGAAACCCGAGAGCTGCCCTGCCTCCATGTGCCCACCATCTCCGGGTGGCAGGGAGGGAAGGGACCTGTCTGCCTGTCCATCGGCCTGTGGGTCTAGATGTCTGCTCTCTGCCTTTGGGGAAAGTAGCCCCAAAGCCTGATGGCTGTGCTAGGGGCCTTGCTCGGGGCCCAGTGGGTACAGCCTGGCCTGACCAGCACGGCCTGTAGGATAGGCCCACAGGTCTGGAGCCAAGGAGGGGTCCTGCTAGACTCCTGTTCTCCAAGCTGTGCCCTGCGGAGACGCTGGAGGAATCTGTAGCTCGCAGCACACCCTCCCCCTCCCCAGCCGGCCAGTTCAATCTTCCATGAGCCTCCAGTGCAGAGTGGGGAAGGGAGGGTGCACAGGTCAAAGGTCCCCTAGCAGGGCCCATAGGCCTGTCACCTTCACTTGCCACGACTCCTGCTTCGCCCCTCCTGCGCAGAGCCCCTTCTCAGCTGCCCTGGACCTGACCCCGTGGCCATAGGCCCACACTGGGGCCTGAGCAGGCCTCCGGGGAAGGGGCTGTCTGTGTCCCGTCCCCAGCCCTGGGCTGTGACCCAGTGTCCCTGCCCTCAGGTGGCCTGGAGTGGCTGAAGCAGAAGCTGTTCCGAGTTGGGGAGGACTGGTACTTCCTGATGACCCTCGGGGTGCTCATGGCTCTGATCAGCTACACCATGAACTTCGCTATCGGGCGTGTGGTCCGAGGTAACCCCTCCCTGACACGCACACCTGCTCTGGACACAGAGTCTCACGCACGCTCTCGGGATGCCACATGGGCCGCCAGGTGCATCGTGGGTGGAGGAGGGCTCGGGGTAGGGAGGAGGCCTGGGGCTGGTCCAGGCTTTGCTCTTGGCTTGCTGTGTCATCCTGGAGAGGCTCCTGCCCCTCTCTGGGCCTCAGTTTCCTCATCGGCACAATGAACAAGAGAGACCTGAATGTTCCCAAGAGCCCTTCTTCCTCTGAGCTCTGTGCCTACCTCTTCCTGCTGCCCCGTTCCTTCTCCCGGCTCCCTCCTTGCTCTCAGCTCAGTAACTCGGGGGGAGGGCACTTGCTTAGACCCCCAGACACAGAACTTCCTTTTCCCATGCTTCAGCGGGCTCTCTCCACCCTGAGATCTCCCGGAATGGGGGGCACGGGGCAGGAAGGTTCTAACACTCCCCTGGTAGACTTGCTCAGGTGCCATCAGGAGGACCTGCTGCGCACCACGCCCTGGACATCATTTGAGGGCTTTCTCACAATGACCCTGTGAGGAGGTCCCACCACTAGCCTATTGGACAGATGAGGAAACAGAGGCTCACAGAGGTTAAGTCACATGCGCAAAGTCATCCAGTAGGTAGTGGCAGCCGCAGGATCTGGATCCAGGGTCCTATTCCTTCCTCCATCTGGGCATCTGCCACTCACGGGGTGGCCCTGGGCCTCCCCTCTTTGAGCCTCCATTTCCTGGTCAGTGGACACCTGAGGACCGCAGAGCCTATGACGGCTCCCTGACTCCCCGGTGTCCCCAGCACACAAGTGGCTATACCGGGAGATTGGGGACAGCCACCTGCTCCGGTATCTCTCCTGGACCGTGTACCCTGTGGCCCTGGTCTCCTTCTCCTCCGGCTTCTCCCAGAGCATCACGCCCTTCTCCGGAGGTGAGCCATTTGTCGCGGTGCCCAACCGCAGTGCCTGGTGCCAGAGCTTTTTCATATCCCTCTGGGCTTCTGGGGGGAGGCAGGAAGCAGTGACCCCATTTCACAGCCAGAGATGCCAGCCTCAGAAGAGTCACGCTGCTTGCCCCAGAGTCACACCGTGAGAAGGCCAGATCTTGACTCTTGGGTCACTGCTGGCCCTACTTCCTTTGCGAGGGTGCCTCTGGGCCGCGACAGGGAGGACTGGTGGCAGGCTCCCCAGGGAGGGGTTCCCGGGGGCGCTCAGCTCCCCCAGGCCTCTCAGCTCTGCCTCCAGCTCCAGGCCAGCACTGGGGAGCTCCAGGAGTGCATCCAGGGGTGGCCTGAGATCCTACCCCAGGTTCCCCCCATTGTGCCATAGCCCCCCAGCTGTGCCATGGGCTCAGCTGGAATGACACAGGCAGCTCCTGTCCCCTCTCTGACCCTCAGCTGCCCCATGTGCAAATGAGTTCACGTACCCTAACTCAGGGTTTGGAGGGCCTGACACGATCATGATGCGAAACATTTTGGGCAGGGTGAAATGTTAAGAGTTTAATCTAGGCACTGTCCCTGCTCTTTGCCCTGTCCATCCCCTGCCAAGGTTCCGGAATCCCAGAGCTGAAGACTATCCTGTCAGGCGTGGTGTTGGAGGACTACCTGGATATCAAGAATTTCGGGGCCAAGGTGGCGGGCCTCACCTGCACCCTGGCCACGGGCAGCACCATCTTCCTGGGCAAAGTGGTATGGGCAGAGGCGAGAGCACCCCCACCCCGCCCTGCCCTCTGCCTTCTCCCCCGGCCCCGCAGAAGCTGAGTCACTGGGGAGGACTCAGGCCAGTGCCTGCCTTCAGGGGTTCAGACCTGGGGACGAGGCAGGCTGGGTCCCCAGAGTGTGACGAGAGAGCTGGGGAGACGGAGGGTAAGGGAGCCATGAGCAGCCGTGTAGGTCTGGATGAGGCTCCCTCTGCACACCCCCCAGCCCTGGGCCCCAGAGGGGGGAGCACGGGCTCTGACTCCCGACCAGAGGCGAGTCCCGTGCCCTGTGCCCACACCTCCCCTGGCAGGGCCCCTTCGTGCACCTGTCTGTGATGATCGCTGCCTACCTGGGCCGTGTGCACATCAAGACGATTGGGGAGTCTGAGGTAATGGGGACAGAGGGCCCCCCTTGGAGGAACGAGAGGGAGGGAAGGGTGGGGGTTGACTCTGAGCCCCAGACTCGGGATCCCCCCAGAACAAGAGTAAGCAGAACGAGATGCTGGTGGCAGCGGCAGCGGTGGGCGTGGCCACGGTGTTTGCAGCACCCTTCAGTGGTGAGACCCTCCCTCCCGCCCCTCCCTTGCACCCCGGGGCCCCCCCACGCCCCTCATGCCCCCTGGCCCTGCGGATCGCCCTACTCATTCCTCTGTCCAGCTGAGAGCCCTGGAGGAGGGGTGGGCGCTAATTCAGGTCTCGGTTCTTCCTGCAAGTCCTTTGAGGGCACAGCCACCCCAGGGTGGGGTGGAGGTGGGTGTCAGGACGCCTCCGGGTTACATCAGGCAGACTTGGGGTTGAGGTCCAGCTCCCCCGTGTCACCCTGGCCCGGTGAGTTCAGCTCTCTGAGCCTCGTCTCCTTGTCTGTGAAATGGGGATAATTGGCCCACGCCACGGGGCTGCTGGAGGGATTGAGACGGCCCAGGAGGGCACATCCAGGTGTGCTCTCTGGGCTCCTGCCTGCCCTCCCTCACTCGGCTCAGACCCAAAGAGGGGGTTGGGGTAGCCCCTTCTGTGCAGGACTGTAGGGGAACAGGACCGGAGGGGCCAGGGCGCTGGGATGGATGGAGTGGGGCTCTGTCTAAGCTCCGCATCGCCTTCAGGCGTCCTGTTCAGCATTGAGGTCATGTCTTCCCACTTCTCCGTCTGGGATTACTGGAGGGGCTTCTTCGCTGCCACCTGCGGGGCCTTCATGTTCCGCCTCCTGGCCGTCTTCAACAGCGAGCAGGGTGCGTCCCCCGCAGACCGCCTGACCCCAGCCCTGGCTCCCTCCCTTCCCTCCTTCTCCCATCTTGCCTCCTTCTCTCCTCTTCTTCCTGACCCACACTGGGCGTGGAAGGGCACGGGGCCCCGAGAGTACAGGGGGGCAGAGGGGAACAAGGCGACAAGGGCTGGTTGTTGGGGCCTTGAATGCCGGGTAAGGGTATTCGGGGCAGAACTTAGCACCCCCTCCACACTCCTGCTTGTTAAGTCTGGGACTTGGGTTTGGCCGGGGTTGGGCTGCGGGCCCTGATCATTGCCCTCCTTCCCCAGAGACCATCACCTCCCTCTACAAGACCAACTTCAGAGTGGATGTCCCCTTTGACCTGCCAGAGATCTTCTTTTTTGTGGCATTGGGGTGAGTGAGCGCCTTGGGCCCCTTGGGAGCCCAGCTGGGGGCCGCTCTGGTTCCTGGGACGGGCTCTGGACTCACCTTCCCTCCGCAGGGCCATCTGTGGTATCCTGAGCTGCGCTTACCTCTTCTGTCAGCGAACATTCCTTGGTTTTGTCAAGACCAACCGGGTCACCTCCAAGCTGCTGGCTACCAGGTGGGCTCTGGGCAGGGACTGGGGACCTCTCAGGGAGGACGACTCCCCCAGCCTCCAGAGCCCACAGCTCCCACTCTCTGCGCTGTCAACCTCCTGCGGAGCCCCCCGAGCCTTCCTAGTCCACACCCCACTCATGAAGCCCTTACACCCCCTAACACTCCACAATCACCGCCCCCCAGCTTGTGGAGCTACCAGCCCCTCCATGTGCTCCCCAGTCCCCCTGAGTCCTCCGTCGCAGGCTTGCAGCCCGCACGAAGCCCTACTCTCCCACAGAGCCTGCAGCCCTAATCAAGCCCTGCTCCTCCCCAAACTTTGCCTGCCCCCTGCCATTGGCATCTGCCCAGGCCGCCATGCATGGCTCCCCATGGCCTGCCGGGGGCTCCGTCCCCAACTCTCCAATCAGCCGGGTTGGGGGGGGATGGCTGACCCGCACAGACTTCTTCCCCTGGGCGGTGAGGGGGGCTGGCTTGTGTCCCCCACTCCGGTTTCTGCCTCAGTGCAGCCCTTGGTGTGGGGGGGCCTGCTCCTGCCCGGTGCCCCCTCCGTGGGGTGGGGAGAAGAAGAGGGCTGGCCCGGAGCTTACCCCCCACCCCCCGCCCCACAGCAAACCTCTGTATTCCGCCCTGGTGGCCTTGGTTCTGGCCTCCATCACCTACCCCCCTGGCGTGGGCCGCTTCCTGGCCTCTCGGGTAAGGGGCGCTGAGCTGGGGCAGCGGGAGTGGGGAGCCCCCATCGGTTACCCACACTGTGCCCGGCATCTCGCTTCATCTGTAAGGCGAAGCCTGTGGGGCATCCTCAAGTTCCAGATGAGGACACTGCAGCCCCGGCAGGGGGGAGGAGGGAAGGGGGCGGAGGATCAGAGCCCTTCCCAAGGAGGAAAGTAGCAGAGGAGGCTTTGAGGCAGGCTCGGGGTGCGGGGTGGCAGGAAGGCTGCAGGGTTCCGGCCCGTCCCCCGCACCAGCTGTCCATGAGGGAGCATCTGGACTCACTGTTCGACAACCACTCGTGGGCGCTGATGACCAGGAACTCATCCCCGCCCTGGCCCCAGGAGCTCGACCCCCAGAACCTGTGGTTTGAATGGTACCACCCGCGCTTCACCATCTTTGGGACCCTCGCCTTCTTTCTGGTTATGAAGGTGGGTGCCGGGGCCCCCGGGGTTGTGCAGAGTGGAGGCCGGCCTTGGACGGGGTGGGGAGCCGTGCCTCCCATTGCGTGGGCGCCCGGGCCTTCCACCCAGGCTTCCTGACCTGCCTCCGGCCAGCTCTGACCGGGCCAAGTGGCTGAGGTTCTGAGCCTCGGTTTCCTCATCTTTCAAATGGGAGAGTTGCTGTGCCTACCTCAAAGGGAAGGTTGAAAGGCAAGAAAGGAAAGCCCTTGGCGAGGTGCCAGGCACACAGCAGGCTCTTTGTCAGGGTGGGTTTCCTGCCTTGGGTCAGTGCCCGGCCTGGACAGCCTCCTCCCTGGGCAAGTGCCCCATCCCCTGGCCATCCCCCTCTCGGCCGCTCTCGTCCAGTTGCCTCTAACCTCTGCTGCTCCCGCAGTTCTGGATGCTGATTCTGGCCACCACCATCCCGATGCCCGCTGGATACTTCATGCCCATATTCATCTTTGGTGAGTCTGGGGTTCCCAGGGTCTGCGATGATCAGGGTTACTGGACCATGGCTCCTGGCTCTCTCCCTCCCCCCCACCCCGTCAGATGGTACTGATGCTGGTCCCCAGGAATGGAGGGGTGTGGGGACCGCGTCAGCCTGGCTCCCCCACCGCCCCCTGTCTGTGGCCAGGAGCTGCCATCGGGCGCCTCATAGGGGAGGCCCTCGCTCTCGCCTTCCCCGAGGGCATCGTGGCTGGAGGGGTCACCAACCCCATCATGCCTGGGGGTTATGCCCTGGCAGGTGAGTGGGCTGGGTCCCCCCCCCCCGAGAGGGCAGACTTTGGGGGCCTGAGGGGCAGGGCACGGGGAGGTCGCTGAGCCTCCCGATGAGTCCCCTGCCCGAGCCCCCTCCCTTGAGCCCCCATTGTTCCCTCTAGCTCCCGTCTTGTCCCTGGTTTCCCATCCTGTCCCTCACATGCCCCCCCTCCCCGAGCCCAGGCCCCAGGGCACCTCTAGCAGTGGACAGGTCCCCCCAGTGCGAGGCCCCCTGCCCTCCACGTGAGGCTGGCCCCTGGCCTAAGCCACCCACCCTGGCTTTGCCCCTGGCAGGGGCTGCGGCCTTCTCGGGGGCCGTGACCCACACCATCTCCACGGCGCTGCTGGCCTTCGAGCTGACGGGCCAGATCGTACACGCACTGCCCGTGTTGATGGCCGTGCTGGCGGCCAACGCCATCGCCCAGAGCTGCCAGCCCTCCTTCTACGACGGCACCATCATCGTCAAGAAGCTGCCGTACCTTCCATGGATCCGAGGCCGAAAAATCAGGTGAGAGGAGCCCACGTTGCGCTGGATGATGGGGGTGAAGGCCTCCCTGCCCCCCGCAGAAAACCGCACTGTGGTGGACCTTGGACATGGGGGGGCCTGGAAGGGGCCAGCACACAGCCACGTCGTCTCCACTCTCTCCAGCTCCCTGCATGCCCCTGGGCAAGTGCTTGGCCCCCTGGGCCTCAGTGTCTCATTGGTCATCAGTCTGTCTACACAACAGGACAGCTATTGCCAGTTTGCTGGACGCTGGGGCACAGAGAGGTGCCGCGCTTTGCCGCCCGACACACAGATTCAGCACCAGATCTGGGAGGTCCCCTCCTCTCTCCCACTCCTGCTCTGCTGTCCTTGCTGGGACGTTGGGGCTGGAATCAGGCTTTGGAATCCCGCTTGGCCAGACAGGACAAGAGCCGCCTGTCCCCGGAGAAGCAGGACTAAGAGGCTCTGAGAGTCTCAGGTCCCAGGCCCAACTCCAAGCGTGTGCAAGCCGTCACCTTGGTGCACACCTTAGTTTCTCCATCTGTAAAATGGGAGTGGCGGCTCCAGTGATTTTCAAACTTTAAATTAATAATAATTTGTGATTTTCAAATTTTAAAAGCTTTCTTTTCCTCTTTTGCCATAAAACGTTTCTTCAAACAAAACTCTCCAGGGAAGGCTGCTGAGTAAAACACACCAGAGCGGAGCCAGTCTTGGGGGTGATAGGGGTTTGGGGGCTGGGAATCCAGAGCCAGGCCATGGGTGAGCTGTCCCCAAGTTCCTCCCCACCTTGGGGTTCCAGGAGCTGCTCATCCTAGGACTCTCTCAGTGCCTGCCCACACCCAAGAACCAGCCCCACCAGGTACCCCTGCCTCATCCTGGGGTCCGGAGATACCCTCGCTCCAGGACCTGAGGGGAGCACCCGTCTGCCTGCAGCTCCCACCGTGTGATTGTGGAGCACTTCATGAACCGTACCATCACCACGCTGGCCAAGGACACGCCGCTGGAGGAAGTGGCCAGGATCGTGACCTCCACAGACATGGCCAAGTTCTTCCTGGTGGAGAGCACAGGTGCCCAGCAGGAAGGGGGGAGCACGGGTAGGGAGGGGGCATTCCCTCTACCTTTGTCTTTGGCCTTCGAGGGTCAGGTCCAGGAAGGGGGAAGCAGGGCATTGGACCTGCTAGTCACCTGCATCTGAACCTTATCTCTGCAACGGTGCACCTGTGGGCAGGTCATTTCACCTTTCTGAGCCTCAGTTTCCGCACTGGTAAAATGGAGACAATGACCTCCCTAACTTGGGGTGGTCGACGTGTTTAAAAGAGATGAGAGGAGGCTTGTAAGGCACTCCAGGGGTAGCTTTAGGAATTCTAGAAGCCAGGCCTGGTGTGCTTGGGAGTGGGGGTAAAATGATGGGAACATGAGGTGTCGAAAGACTCCTTACCTGGGCCTCTCCTTCAAGCATTCCTCAGCTAACTCACCTCTCCTGAAACCCTGTTGCCATGAGAAAAATGTCTTTTTAAAGAAAAATGAATGAGTGCTTTTGTGGAAAGGACACACAAGCTGAATCTTGGGGAACTATCTAGCGAGAGCCTCATTTCTCCATTGGGACAAGTACAGTAAGAATAAGAAAGATTTGGGTGGAGGGAGGCAGCCATGTCCACTCAGGGCCGCTGTCAGCCCACATGTGCAAGGTACATACTTGGCAGGCATAGAACAGCTGGATTTTGAGTCCTACTCATCCTTTGGGCAGTTACCTTGTTCAGTGAGCAACCTGCCCAACTGTATGGGTTACCCCTCATACCTCCTCCCCCTCAAGAGGCCATAAAGCCATTTACGAGCAGCAGAACCGTGGGCAAACCCTGTAAGCTCTCTGAAGTGCAGTTTCCCCACCTGGGAAATAGAGACCAACATGGAGTTGTCAGAGGTTCTCATCCCAAATGCCAGGCCCTCTCCCCACCCAGATTGGGATACCGTTAACATTATCCCACAGAATACACCAAATATGCCATTTTGGAAATATTTGCATATGGATGACTCCTCCAAGAGGCTTGACCTCCTGGAACAAAGACAAAATTGGCCTCTAAGACAAAGTCTGCTTCTACCCTTAGAGCCACAGGAAGCAAAGAGCTCCCCAACCAGCACAGGCCCAGGCTATGGGACCCTGATGCTCACCAAGAAATTGTTGTTGTTTTTTAACGGGAGAGCATCTCTACGTCTAGCTGTGAGGTTTTGATTTTACCTGACAAGAAGGAAAAATGCCAGGCTGCCCCCTCAAAACCTGCCAACTCCGGCGATAGCCCGGAGTGAGGCTTGCCAAGCCCTCAGCCCACAGTAGGACCTCAGAGCATGATGGCCTTCGGGGTTCACACTTCCACTGGGCTGAGACACATGTGAAATTTTTTTGTGGGAAATGAGGGGCAAAGCCCAGGCCTGACGCATGGATGTCTTCATGCAGTGTCCCAAACCCGCTCATGCCTTGAGACTCTGCCGCATGGGGAATCAGGGTGGGCAGGTGACCTCTCGGCCCCCTGGCAGCCTTACCCAGCCGCCCTCAATTACCCCACCTCCACACCAGCTCAGTGACCTTGGGCAGGATGATTAACCTCTCCGTGTCTCTGAGCCTCAGCTTCCTCTTCTGTAAAATCCGCGGCAATAGCTCCCGACCCAGAGGGCTGCTGTAGGTTCCTGAGGGACATGGGAATGCCTGGTACGGTTCTTGGCACACAGTCGCTGCCCAGTAAATGTGTCTTCTTCCTAATGTGGCTCTCTCCCTCTCCACTTGTGCAGAGTCTCAGATCCTGGTGGGCACGGTGGGAAGGGCCCACTTGGTGCAGGCACTCCAGGCTGAGCCACCTTACTGGGCTTCAGGACGCCAGGTGAGTACTCGTGTGGGGTGTCAGGATGGGGAATGGTGAGCAGGGGAGTGAGGGGGACGCCTCTGGGAAGGGTGCTTTGAGAGGGACAGCCTGGAGGAGGCAGAGGCTGGCCCAGGGCCCCATAATCCTTCCTCCACCCCCAGCGGTGTCTCCAGGACATCTTGGCAGGGGGCTGTCCCCTGGAGCCAGTGACCCTGCAGCTGACCCCAGAGACCTCTCTGCACCAGGTAATGGGTTCAGGCAGACAAGGACAGTGGGATAAAGGGGAAAGAGCCTAAGAGGGGAATTTAGGGTCTAGCTTTCTTGGCACCCTGTGGCTCTCTGGGTCTGTATCCTCATCTGTAGAATGAGCAGAGTGGTCCTTGTCCTCTCTGTCCCTCATTCCTAGGGATCTTGGGATGATGCAAAGACTAGGGAGGAGGGAGAGCTTGGGTGGAGAAAGACAGTAGTTAAAAATATGTTTTTGCATATGAGGGCCCATGTGGGTCTCAATTTCAGGTCTCCTACATTCTCCCTGTGTGATCCATGTGGGCAGATTACCTGGTCACTCCGAATGCTGATCCCTCCCTACCCTGCACAACAGGGGCTTTGGCACATGGGGTTGGGAGGGGCACTAGCAGGTTGAGGACCGTGCAGGCGGCCTCAGCTCCTCTGTGGAGCCCGAGGATCTCCCTAAATAAACCGGTCCTGTCCATTGGTCCCTCGTGTGGACTCTGGAGACCCCAGGTGGCCGCAGAGGACATTGCGGGCCCAGGTCCATTACTACACCCCGCCCCTTTCCCAGGCTCTAAGACAGGGGCGTGGGGACAGAGCCCTGGCTGGAGCCTCCACCTCGGCTCACAGCCCCGGGGGCGGGGGCGTGGGAGATACTGAAGCCAGGGGTGTGGACTGAGCACCACTTGTCCTCTGACGTTTGCTGACCACTCCTCCTCCAGGCACACAACCTCTTTGAGCTGTTGAACCTTCAGTCCCTCCCTGTGACGTCTCTGGGCAGAGCTGTGGGCTCCGTGTCTTGGGTGGAGGTACGAGGGCCCCAGGGTCAGAGCCAGGCAGAGGAGCCATCCTTCAGCAGGTGGGGTGGCCGTGTTGGGGGGGACACCAGTATCCTCCCATCCAAATTTAGAGAGGCCTCATTGGATTCTAACGAGCCCCACTTTTTGGCCTAGAGTGCCTGGCTGTGGCTTTGTGGCCCCTGGCCAGCCCCGCCATTCCCTGGGCCTAAATGATCCCATCTGTGCAGTGGGGAGGCCCTGGCTTTAACATCTACCCCCGGAATCAACCCTGAGGGCAGCCAGACAATGCTGGAATCCCCACTCTCAGCCTCCCCTACACCCTCCCTCCCCCAAACCCCTCTTTCTCTGTTCTAGTTGAAGAAAGCAATTTCTAACCTGACAAACCCGCCAGCCCCAAAGTGAGCCAGCCCAGCAAGATGAAACAGGGTGGCCGGGCCACCCTGGTGAAGGAGATGGGGCAGGGACCCTGCGCCTCCTCCCCCATCACCACAGCCCCTCCTCTCCAGCCCGGCTCAGCTCCTCCTCGGGGAAGCAGGCAGCGCTCACCATGCTCCATCCTGGGTGGCACGAAGCGCTCCATCCCGCAAAGGACAAATCCCACCCTGGACCGAGCAGGATGCGAGACCGCAGAAAGCCAGTGGACACTGGGTGCTCATTGCAGTCACCAAGTCCACAGTGAAGACATTGGTGTACGGCTGTCACCGAGGGTGGGCACAGATGCCCTGTGAGGGCTGTGGGACTCCCAACCAGAGGCTCCAGAGAAAAATAAAGCTGGTTCCCAGAAAAATAAAGCTGGTTCCCGGAGCTGTAGATCTTCTCTCAGCTCTGAGGGTGTGGACCGATGTGTGCGGGCCCTGGGCGAGCTCTTGGGGCCCCCTGGTGGCCACGTAGGCATCGCAGGCCTGGGACCCTGGCTTCCCACGGCTGGCCTGTGCCCCCTCCGTGGCTGGGAGACAGGGTAGGAGACCAGGCCCCCCACCAGGTCTTATGCTGCTTGTCCTCATGTATAGGAAGGACCTTCTGGGCCCCAGTGGCTCAGCGGTTTAGCGCCACCTTCGGCCCAGGGCCTGATCCTGGAGACCCGGGATCGAGTCCCACGTCGGGCTCCCTGCATGGAGCCTGCTTCTCCCTCTGCCTGTGTCTCTGCCTCTCTCTCTCTCTGTCTCTCATGAATGAATAAATAAAATCTTAAAAAAAAAAAGAAGGACCTTCACCCAAGCAACAGCTCACCTGGCAGCTGAGCCAGGCTGATAAAGCAGCATCCCTGGGTGTCTCCTGGGGGCTCCGCAGAACCTTGGGCATCTTCTGTGGGGACTCTCCTGGCTGGGTGGCAGTAGGTCGACCACCTGTATGTGTGTTGGGGGGTAGGGGTCCTCCCCCAAGTCCCTCTAGAACCTCCTTACCCCAGGGGCCCAAGGACACACCTTTCCCCAGAGACAAGGCCGAGTTCATCCAGGTGAATCCACCACTTTAATGTCTGCAGAGAACCTTCAGGGAGGTGGGAGGGGGGTGCGAGGAAGGGGGCAGGGGCACCAGGGAGCAGGTACAGAGAGTGAGGGACGGACAGACGCTCCAAAGACGGAGATCCTCGTGAAGGGAGCTGAGGAGCAGACACTTAGCTACCAGAGAGGTGGTCCCACCTCTGATGGGAGACACAAACACGGAGGGAGGGGAGGACAGGGCCCCGGGCTCAAGGCAGGGTCTCCGGGGCCCCACTCCAAGTGGGTCTCCCAGGTCCTTCTGTGGCTGGCTGTCCGCTGCGGGCTCCCCCGGGCAGCTTGCCCTGTGTCTGCTGAGGGTCCTGGAGCTCAGGGAGGACAGAAACCCTGCAGGGGAAGGTGCTCGCTGGGGCCAGGTGAACAAAGAAGGGGGATTATGGCTCCCACTGCCGGGGCAGGTCCCCGGAGGCACAGAATGGTCCGCAAGGAGTGCTGGCCCCCGTCCCCACCGCACCCACCCTCTGCCTGCCCTGAGGGGCCAAGAAACACCGAGCCCGGACCCCAGTGTCCTGATCCGCCTGGGCAGCCCACCGGCAGGGTCACAGTATGAAGAGGCTCCGGGGCATACAGCCCCCTCCTCAGTTATAGAACACCTCGTCCTCCTCCTCCTCCTCCGAGAGGGAGATGCTGTCCACCGAGGGGAGGGATCCCTGCAGACGGGCACCACCCTCAGGCCCCGGGCCTCGAGGCAGCCGCTGCCCATGCTGCGGTTCGGGGCTGGGGGGCTGGGCGCCCACAGCTGGTGTGATGGGGGGCTCGTTGGGTGAGGGCCAGCCATCGGGGGAGAGGCCAGGGGAAGAGAAGGCCAGAAGACTGTCATCCTGCGACGGGCCGCTCAGAAGACTGTCCTGAAGGTAGACGCTCTCCAGGTCTGGAAAAGCAAAGGGAGGGGTAGAGGGGTGTGAGGCCCGGAGCCCCAGGCCCTGCTCCTCACCCTCTCCTGGCGAGTGAGAGAAAGTGGGGGGCGGAAGACCGGCCTCCCAGGCCTGCTGTGTCACTGCCGAGCTGTGTGGCCTCAGAAAAGTCGCTGAACCTCTCTGAGCCTGTTTCTCCCTGGGGGCTACAGGGGTGGTGGAGTGAGGGCCCGGTGAAGCCCTCAGGAGTAACCTGGAGTTCCAGAAAGGTGGTCTGTCGTGCCTGGTATGAAGGTTCAGATCCTGGCTCTGAGGGGCACCTGGGGGGCTCAGTGGTTGAGCGTCTGCCTTTGGCTCAGGTTGTGACCCCGGGGTCCTGGGATCGAGTCCTGAATCGGGGTCCCCGCAGGGCACCTGCTTCTCCCTCTGCCTACGTCTCTGCCTCTTTCTCTGTGTCTCTCACGAATAAATAAATTTTTAAAAAATGGAGATCATAACAGGGCCTACTTCTCAGAGGTGTGGGGAGGATGAAGTGAAACGGCAAGTGTAAAACACGTAACACGGTGAGCACTTAGTTCCTGACCTCCTGTTATCATGCCTACGGCGCCCCGTGGGCAGTGGGCAGGGCAAGGCTCCCGGGCCCATCCCACAGATGCAGAAACCAAGGCTGAAGGGCGGGGGGGGCGGGGGCTTGTCTGAGGTCACGGTGCATCCGGTGGCTGGGACCCCCCACCTGCTCCGCTCCACCCACCCCGCCCCGGCGCCCACCCAGGCGGTACCCTGGAGCTGGACGATGTCCTGAGGGCTGTTCTCGGGGTGCAGCTCCTCGTCGTCCAGCGAGGACCAGGCGCTCAGCGTGGCTTCTGTGATAGCAAACTGCTCAGCAACCCCTGGGGGTGGGTGGGTGGGGACAGCGAGACCCAGCTCAGCGGGGACGCAGCAGGGGGCGGGGGGCACCCTCAGCGCCTCCACGGGCTGGCCCCGACCACCTCGCGCTCAGCCGGGCAGTCCATCTGCGCCCACCCAGCGCCCCGGCCACCCCACGGCACTGATTTGCTCTACCTTGACAACACCCGTGTGGCGACCCTCGGACCCCTAAGGACCAGAGTCCCAGCCAGTCCCCGTCCCCAGGCTCCCCTGCCCCCACCCGCGGACCTGCGGCAAAACGGGCCTCGCGCAGCTCATCCGGCAGGCAGCAGTAATGCTCGTCGTCGGCGGGGGACAGCTCCCAGCCTGACCGCTGGGCACGCCAGCCCTTCCACTCGATGAGGTGGGCCACGCGGCCACGCGCCATGGCTGTGGGCTTTGTGATGTGGTCCTTGATGCTCTGCACCACCCCTGCGAGCACGGAGGGCAGCGAGTGACCACTCTGACACCAAACCCAGCCTCGGGCCCCACCTCCCCTGCCCCGGGCCCCCCGGTACCTCAGCCCCATCTTGTGGCCTGTACCCCACAACCATTCAGCGCTCGTACTCACCCAATGCCCCGTGTCCTCACAGCCTCATACCTACGGAGCCCTGACTCTATGCAAGTCCTCCTGCCCAACCGATGCCCGGGCCCACTTTGGGCCTGACCCACCCCGAGGCCCAAGGCCCCACCTCACTTAGGGGCTCCCTACCCCTGTGGAAGCCCCATGCCCTCCCAACATCCTGCTCTCAGGCAACGGTCCCCTCCACCTGGTGCCTCTTCCCAGACCTGTCACACCCCTCATTCCCTTTGAGCATGTTCAGACCCTTCTGTCCCAGAAGTTCCCTTCAAGGATCCACTCGAGATCCCCCCAGCCCTCTCCCTTTATCCATGAATTAACACGTTCTGAGGAAGCACCCCTTGTGCCAAGGCCAGTGCCAGCTCTGCTGAGGGGGAGACCTGTGTGGGATGCAGCAGGCTGGGAAGGCTTCCTGGAAGAGGTGGACTGGAGTTAAGCCTTACAGGTAGGTTGGTAGGCTTGTAGGTGCACTGGACAGATGGAGGCAAGACTGGAGGCTATTTCAGAGATGAGACGAGGAGGAAGGCATGGCGGATTCGGGCATGGTTCCAGGACCGCCAGGGCTGAGACGGGGGTGGAGTGGGGTGGGGGCACTAAGACTGCGGTGACAGAAGAGGCCGGGGAGCCCGTCGGGGGTGACACTTAGGGCTGAGAGAGCCAAGCTGAGGACTCCAGAGCTTTCCTTCTAGCAATGGGGAGCCATGGCAGGGTAATGAGCATGAGTGTGACAGGTTAGATCTGTTGTTGAGGAAGAGCATCCTACGAGGGGATGGGGCCAAGGGTGAAGATGGGGCTCTATCAGGCACCCCTGGAGAAATCCAGCCAGAGAGGAGGCAGGGGCTGGGCAGTGGGGAGGCAGGCCCGAGGGGCTCTCGGGGGTAGGCCACCTGGATGCGGACGCGGACCCAGAGGGCCGTCAGGGATGCTTCAGTGTCTCTCCCCGGGGAGATGTGAGCCTGAGGTACGTGCAACAGGGTTGTGAGCAGAGCCGGCCGGCCGAGAATGGCCTGGAAGGGGTTGCTGTGGGTGACCCGGGGCAGAGGCTATGGTGGCCCCCGAGCCCCCTCTGCTGGCCCGCGTGCCCACCTCCCAGCAGGTGCCACTGCCTCCGGCCTGCAGCCCTCTCCGGAGCCTTGCCCTTAGCTGCCGGGAGCGGCCTCACTGGAGAGCCCGGGGGGGGGGGTGGGAGAGCCGATGGCAGGTGGCAGCCACGCAGCCGCCAGCCTCCACGCCTCCGGCTGCAGTTCAGCTCTGCGCCCCCACAGCGAGGGACGAGGGTGGGTCATGCTAACGCCAAGGCGGGAGGGGGCAGTGGAGCCTACCCACAAGGGACGAGGTGGCCAGAGCCGCCACGTTGTAGTTGCTGGAGCAGGACCTGGAGTCGGACAGGTAGCCGTTGGTGGTCTGGAAGCACCTCTGCGGGCAGGAGAGGAGGGGTGAGGAGGGTGGAGCAGACCCGCCAGATGCCACCTCCCCGCCACTACCATCCCCAGGAGGCCCCCTCCCCAGGGGGCCTGCCCACTCCACAGGCCCGACCCCCCCCCCCGCTGCTGCCACCAGGGCCGCCCCCCCATGGCACCGCAGAGTGACGGGCAATGGTGTCAGCTGCGGCTGGCTAGACGGGGGTGGGCAACGTGCACTGACCTGCCAAGGATCCCAACAGAAATCCATCTGTTTGTCCTAAAACAAGAGGAGAAAGAGGGTCAGGCAGGGCCCGGCACCCAGTGCCCGCAGCTGGCACACGTCCCAGAGCCCCGGGGGGTGGCGTGGGCCAGCCCTCTGCTACTCCCTGAGGCCCCGGGTCTGTCTCCTCACGGGTCCTGCCCTGGCGTTCCCTTCTCATGCAGACAAAGACGTGCGGCAGGGGATGGGCCGCGGCGCCTCTGCCAGGAAGGCAGGGGGGACGGGGGTAGCTTAGATCTGGGTTCGAGTTCTGACTCTGCCCTTTCTACCTGGGTATTCTTACACTAGTGCCTTAGCAGCTCTGAGCATCCGTTTCTTCCTCCGTAAAACGATGATAAATGTCATTTACCTCAGGGGTTGTGGTGAAGCAAATGACATAACGTGGGCAAAGCGTCTAGCATAACACCTCGCATGTGGCGTGTGCTTAAAAAAAAAAAGTAATTATATGAACCAGTAGGTTCAAGCCACAACCTCTGGGGGTGGGGGTGGAAACGATACACCCCAGGAAGATATGAGGCCCCTCACCAGCTCTTCCCGATACATCTGGAAAAAGAATGCCACTCTTGGGGAGCCTGGTGGCTCAGTCGGTAGAGCACGTGGCTCTTAATCTTAGGGTTGTGAGTTTGAGTCCCACGTTGGGTGCAGAAATGACTTAAATAAATAAACTTAAAAAAAAAAAAAAAAGGACGCCTAGGTGGCTCGGTGGTTGACCGTCTGCCTTTGGCTCAGGGTGTGATCCTGGAGTCCCAGGATCGAGTCCTGCATCAGGCTCCCTGCATGGAGCCTGCTTCTCCCTCTGCCTGTATCTCTGCCTCTCTCTGTGTCTCTCATAAATAAATAAATAAATAAATAAATAAATAAATAAATAAACAAACAAACAAACAAACAAACAAATAAATAAATATTAAAAGAGAGAATGAGAGAGAGAATGCCACTCCTTACCCTCCAGAGGGCAGGGCAGGCTGCTAAGGGGTGGTGGGCTGGTCAGGGAACTTGTTATCTGCAAAGCTGAGTTAATTTGGGTGAAAAGGCCTCAAAGGTAGGATTCTTCTGAACAAGCCTGGTCCAGTCCCTGGATGCCCAGCCCAATTCAGACCTTCATCCACATGCAGACCACACATCAGGGACTCTAATCCCACAGCAAGTAGCCCACGAGGGAAAACTGGAAGAGTCTGGGCTCGCCGTGGAACAGTGTAGGGGACATCCCAGGAACCAGGGCCCAGGCAGGGGTGAGGGTGGGGAGCAAGAGGGACCAGTTACCTTGCCAGTGACATGGTCTGGAGCAATAGTAGGGTGGTGCCCGGAGGGCAAGTCCGGGTTCAGGGGGTCCGTGCCCTGGGGCATGGGACAGTCCTTGTGGGCACTTGTGAACAGATCTGGAAAAACAATGACAGGAGGAACTTAGAAAAAGGAAAAAAAAAAAAAAACCCATACTTTCCTCCTTATGAAGCTTGTTCAGGCCAGCCCCGAGGGATGGGCCTACTTTGCTGTCACCCGATGAAACAGGGTGTCGTCGTGTAGAAAAGAGACCCAAGCCCACGGCACGTGAGGCGTCCAGCCAGATCTGCCCCTGCCTGGTGCCCTCAGTGGGAGTCCTTCCCCCTCGGCCTGTTCTCCATTTTCTTTAATTCTAGCACCCACCCTGGGCCAGCCACGACCACCTGGCACAGCCTACAAGCTCTCCCCCACAGATGCCCTCGGCTCCCAGCCCCGTCTGGTCTCACCCTCTGCCGGCCCCAAGCCTGGGCTGCATGTCGCCGGCCTCACACGGGACGTGGTCCGGGATCCTTCTACAGGGCTCCAGGCCCCGCTGTTTGCTTCCCGCCAGGCTGCCTACCCGCGCGGCTCTCCTTCTCAAACCCCTGGCGGATGCGGGGCAGCACCCTGCCTGCACCTGCTGCTGGCTGCTCTCCCTCCCTCACTGAGATCCAGAAGCTTCCACAGGCCTCGCCCCACTTTCCCACCTCAAATCATCGCCCTGGCCGCATTTTGCCCAGACCATCTGCTTTCCCTCCTGTGACAAAGGAAGAACTGTCCCTACTCCATCCAAGACCAGCTCCCCTCGCTCTGGGGGCCCCCCAGCCTGGCCTGCCTCCCCCCACCACTGCCCTGCACTCTCTCTCCTCTTCTCTCCCCGTCTGCTGTGTCTCCCTCTCGGCCACCAGCGTGGCAGGTGCCACAGTGTTTCTCCAGTTGGGGCTCTTGCCAGCATCCCTGCTTCCCTGACACCCACCATCGAGTCCCCCACCACTGGGTCAGCGCCCGGCACCCAAACAGCCCCAGCATCTCCCATCCCTTAGAGACCTCCCAGGCCCTGCTTCCCCCCCCCCCAGTTCCATCCGTGCCCGCTCCTCTGCCCACTTCTAGGCCACACTTAGGGAGACTCATGTCCGACCTCTGCTTTCTCCTCCACCCTCTCCGGGCAGCCTTTCCTGGGACAGCCTTGGCTCACGTGGCCAAGCCCAGGGGTGACTTCTCGGGTCTCCTCGCTGGCTTCTCAGCATCCCTGGGACACTGCGCCTCCCCCCCTCCAGCCCCGCCCATCTCAGGGCTCCCCCACCCCTTCTCTGCTCCAGCCTGGCCCCTTCTCATCTCGGGGTCCCTCCCAGGACACCTAACCCAAGTGCAGCCGATGCCCACGTTTATATCCGCAGCCCTCACTGAATTGCCAGGATGCCCGAGAGCCTCTCAAGGAAACCCGGGCCCATCTTCCTCCACTTCTCCGATTTTAGAAAATGATGCAACAGCCCACCCAGCTGCACCAACCAAACATCCAGTTTTCTCTCACTGCTGCCTTTCCCCCCACCAGAAAGTCCTGCTGGCTCTGTTCAGGACCTCCATTCCAGCTTAGCCCTCTCCATCCCCACCACGGCTCCCCACGGTGGGGTGGGGGTACCACCCTCTCGCCTGGCCCACTCTCCACCCTCCCTCCGCACAGGGATGCTACAGGTCTGACTGCATCTTTGCTGAAAACCTGCCACTGGCTTCCTTCCATTGCACTGGAGGCGGGGAGCCGGCCCTCGGCAGGGCCTTCAGGGGCCTGCATGCCCGCCTGCCCGCTGTGCCCGCCTGCCCGCTGTGCCCGCCACTCTGGCCTCCCTGCTGCTCCTCAAATTGTTCTTTGTCCTTTCCATCCCCAGATCTTCCTGAACCGTGTCATTCAGGTCTCAGCTCCAGGTCCCCTCCTCGGAGAGGCCCTCCCCACCCCAGTCTCTCCCCATCACCGACAAGCCTCCTTTACAGCAGCCAGCGCTCCCTGACAGTTCTGTACTGACGTGGCCAGTCCCTCCTCACACGGTGCAGGTGAGGCCATGAGAACGGAGACTATGGCAGCCGGGTGGCACAGCGGTTTAGCGCCGCCTTCAGCCCAGGGTGTGATCCTGGAGACCCGGGATCGAGTCCCATGTCAGGCTCCCTGCGTGGGGTCTGCTTCTCCCTCTGCCTGTGTCTCTGCCTCTCTCTCTCTGTGTGTCTCTCATAAATAAATGAATAAAATCCTTAAAAAAAAAAAGAGGAAGGAATTCATGGCTCAGCTTTCTAGATGGGAAACTGAGGCCCAGACGGGGATTCACCAGCTGGAGGCATCCAGCTGCACACGGCCAGCCGCCGGAAGTCAGGGTCTGAGCCCAGTTATTCTGGTGCTGAGGCTCACTCTCCTCCAAAGCACAAAAGGAATTTTGAGGAGTTCTGTGGGGGCTCCGGGCCGCAAAGGAGAGCTAAAGGGGGGAAGCTAGTGGGTGGGGGGGGGAAGGAGAGGGATGTTGTGGGCAGGGGAGTGATGGGGGAGCTAATGGGGTAGGTGCCAGGAGAGGGGTGTCACAGAACCGTGGAGTCTGGGCCGTGAGGAGCAGGGAGGCGAGGCCTCCGCAAGACCCGGGTCCCAGTCCCAACACCCTTCTTTGGTTTCAACGACCAGGAGGAAGCCGACCAGGAGGAAGCCAAGGCCAGGGAGCCTCTGTAGGCTGAGGCCAGGTGTCAGGAGCCCCCGAGGCAGGGCTGGGCGCTCGTGGGTGGGCCGTGGGTGCCGGGCTGAAGCGCCAGCGAGGGGTCTTGTGGAGGGGTCAGCAGGAGGGGAGGACGGGGCGCCGCTGAGCCCCATGCGCTCGGATCCCTGTCCTGTCCTGTGCACCCATAGCCACCCCCTGCCCCAGTCCTTCGCTCCCACCTGGCGGCACCTGGGGCCCTTTCCAGGGGAGCCGGAGCTGAATGAACGTTGCCCTCTGCGGAGACTGGAGGGGGGACCCCAGACCCCTGGCTTGGGGTTGGAACCCGGAGTCCCCCACTCAGGCCGCCTTCTCTCCGCTCCCCTCCTGGTTCCCTCCGGCAGACCTCCCTCACGTCTCCATTGTACCACAACCCTCACTTCGGGGTCTGCTCCCGAGACAAGGGGGGAGGCTCTGGTGCCAGGTCACCCCGTTCAGACGCTGCTGCCCTTCACTTCCTGCGGGACCTTGGCTGACCGCTCCGAGCCTCCATTTCTTTATCTGTGAAGTGGGCAGTGGCCTATACTTGTTCTCCAGGTCCTGCCTGCCTCCCAGGGCCCCGAACAGAACAAAGGGGCACTGGGCGCCCCACTGCCGAGGGTGGGGGGGGAGCAGACTCCCTCCCGGAGACGGCTGCCACAGGCTCTGCTACCCCAGCCTCCCACCGTCCCTCTGACTCGACCGATTGCCCCCCATGAGCCAAGTGAGGGGCTCTCGGAGACTCCCCTGCAGAGATCTGGGACGTCTGCAAAGGAGGGGCGAGCATCCCCCAGCCCCGGGTGGATGTCACGAACCCCGAGAGCAGCCTGCCCTCCCTCCCCCTGCACGGCAAGGACTGTGAGTTTCTCCAGGGTCAACAGGACACTGAGAAAGGTGCTTCCTACAAGGGCCGCCTGCAGGGCAAGGCGACCCCAGCCCCTAGAGGCTGGAGGGTGGGCAACTTTAGGGGGCATGGGAGTTGGGCAGGGGAGAGAAGAGGTTGAAGCAGGTCAGATCTCCCATGACAGGGATTGGGCCATGGGCAGGCCCCCCAAATGGCCCCTTAGGAGAACTCACACATACTAACCTGGCACCTGTGCCCCCCTGCCTTGCACTCCAGCCACACGAATCACTCAGATGCACCCAGCAGACTCCTGCCTCAGGGCCTTTGCACTGGTTGTTCCTGTCCTCTAGCTCCAACTCTCTCCTCCCACAAAGCCACAGGTTCACTCCCTCACCATATTCAGGTCTCCGTTCTAATGTCAGAACCTTCTCGAGGCCTCCAGCCACCTTGTCTAATGGTACCCATCTTTTCCTACCCCGATTTTATCGCATTCCTTTAAAAAAAAAAGATTTTATTTATTTGACACAGGGAGAGAGAGAGAGCGCGCGCACAAGTAGGAGGAGCGGAAAAAGGGGAAACAGGGTACCCACTGAGCAGAGAGCACAACGGGAGACCTGATCCCAGGACCCCAGGATCATGACCCAAGCCCAAGGCAGATGCTTAACCAACTCAGCCACCTAGGCGCCATGTCATTCCTTCTTTACGATGCCCGTCAGCACACGTTATGTGTCTGTTTCCTTGTTCACCATCTCTCACTAGACCATGAGCTCTCTGAGGGCTGGTCCTTGTCAGCTTTATTTGCCACCAGAGCCCTAGCACCTGCCACGGGGCCTGGCATGTCGCTCATTAAATTTTCCCTCAACACTGAGCCAGTGGCAGCCGAGAGAGACCACCAGAGCTCCAGATAAATAAACATCTCTGCAGGGGTCCCTGGGTGGCTCAGGTCAGGATCCCAGGGTCCTGGGATTGAGCCCCACATCGGGCTCCCTGCTCAGCGGGGAGCCTGCTTCTCCCTCTGCCTCTCCCCCTGCTTGTGCTCACGCTCGCCTGCTTGCTGTCTCTAATAAATAAATAAATAAAATCTTAAAAAAAAATCTTGGCCACTTTTTCTCAAGCTCCTCATGCCAGACTCCAACATGTCAGAGGGGAGGGAGGCCAGCAGGGGATAAAGCCGACTGTGGCCAGTCCTGGTGGGAGGCCTGAAGGGAACACTCAGCAGGACGTGAGGTGGAAGTCTCCATCCACATCGGACAGGACTCAGGATCCCTAAGGGACTGGAGAGTTCTGAGACTGGCCTGCAGACTTACAGCCCAGCAGGTGCAGGAGGTCTGGATGAGCCTGTCTGAAACCAGAATGCTGGGATCCCCGGGTGGCGCAGAGGTTTGGCGCCTGCCTTTGGCTCAGGGCGCGATCCTGGAGACCCGGGATCGAATCCCACGTCGGGCTCCCGGTGCATGGAGCCTGCTTCTCCCTCTGCCTGTGTCTCTGCCTCTCTTTCTCTCTCTGTGACTATCATAAATAAATAAATAAAAATTAAAAAAAAATTTGAAACCAGAATGTTCCAGGTCCCTCAGAGGCAGTGTTGAGGTCGGGGGCGCCTCCTCCAGTGGCTCATGCAAGCCACTTACGAGGTCATATGATTGAAAAACACGATAGAAATGAACAGAAAATACCAGAACCTAAAGAGGAGTCAGGTCAAGTGTTGTTTCAGCAAACTTAGGTTTAGACGGCGCAGGCACGCACGTGCCGGCAGGGGTGTGCACACACACATCTGCGGTAAGAGTGTCCTAAGTGTGTGCTGGGTCGTGGTGCGAAATACGTGTATTCCTCACAGGCTGGGGTCAAAAACGTTTGAAAGTCACCCTCCTCGGATTCCAGCGGGCGTACGCAGGGGCCGCCGAGCTGCGAGCTGCTGGCGACAGGCTGTCCCCAGGAACCCTGAGAGGTGCTGGGTCCCCGGAGGACCGCAGGCCGCGGAGCGAGGGGAGCTCAGCGCGGAGGCGGCTGGGAGACGGTGTCACAGGCCAAGGCCCAGAGCGGACATGACTTGAACAAGGTCACTGGCCAAGGTGGACTTCGGGGGACTCCTGGCTCTGAGCCCCCTCTCCGCCTTTCCTGCCCCGCCCCCTGCCTCAGTTGGGGTGCAGGGGCCTCCGCCAAAGCCGCCTGCTCCCCCTGAGGACTTGGGCCCCGTGATGTCACAGGCTGGTTGCCATGGAGACGTCAGGTAATGGAGCAGCCCAGGGTGAAATCACAGGCTGCTCTTCGCCCAGCTGGGACTGGCGGCCACGTCACCAGCAGCAACTGGAAAAACACAGTGTTTCATGTGGGGTGGGGGCTGGGGCCGGCCTGAGGGGACCCCTGGTCACTGCTAGTGGGGCGCCTCCTTCCTCCCCAGTCCACACGCTACTCCAGCGACCTCGAGGCCTGAGACCCCTTCTCCGACCTGCCCCCTCCCCCGCCTCCCCTGGCCACAGCAGTGACAGGCCTCTGGTTGCCCTGGCAACTTGGAGGGGGCCATCGGGATCCTTCAAGGAGAGGAGCGTCCTCCAGACGTCTCCTCCGTCCCTCTGCCTTCAAGCAGGGCTCTCCTCTGCCTACCAAGGATGCTCCCTGCTTCTCACACCAGCTCCTCAATCTGCTTTCTTAGAGTCCAACCACCCAGACAGTTCCTCCTGAGCTCTAACCTCAGCCCTCTCGCTGCAAAGCTCCCACCCTGCTTTCCTCTGCTTGCTCCTAGGATGAGCCTGCAGCTCTAGCTGTTCTTTGGTGCCCAAGTCCCAGCCCGTTAGTTAGTCACTGTGGTTGCCGTCTGCCCCCAGAGTGTCCCCGGGGGCTCTGCACCCCAGGAGGGCAGAGAGGGCTCAGGGTTAACCCTGTCCTTTCCCAGCAGCCCAGAGAGGGTACACTCCCTCTTGAAGGCACAGAGTAACAGAGCAGCAGCCTGGGCCCAAACCCCTCGCCCTGCCCCTCCCTGGACAGCCGCAGGCCTCCCCTCGAAGCTTCTCAGGAACCCTGTGGCCGCCTCCTCCAGCCAGCCAGCCGCTCCCCTGGTGTGTGCTGCCGCCCGCCCACCAAGCTCCAGGCCCCGGCCCTGCCTCCGGGGAGAACACAGCGGGCCCAGTGCTCCCTCTGCAGCCCCTGCCCCGGGTCTAATCCCGGCTTTTCACTGCCACCCAGGACCCCGGCACGCGCTGTGGCCCCTGCGCTGTCACCCGGGAGATGGGAAGGGCTGCCCGGGAGGAAGCACTTGCCACAGCAGGCACTCTAAACCGCAGCTGCTCCGACCCTCTCCACCCCCAGACCCGCTCCTCCTTCTAGACCTCGGGGACAGATCAGATCCTGGTCACCCCTGCTGACCTCTGGTCCCGCCCCTGGGGCTAGAGCTCACCCTGGGGGCTCTGCAGAAGGAGGCCACCAAGAGTGAGCCCTTGGCCTCTCTGCCCGGTGAGTCACTGCCATGACAGCAGGCTGTCCCTCTGAGCTGGGCAGAGGCCCAGCCTCAAGTACCCTCCGGGTCCCCGGGACATTTGTTTATAGGCCACCAGGGCCACAGCGGTAACTTCATCAGTGAGTTGATGCAGTACCAGGGGGCCCGTTTCTATCCCCAGTCAAGGTTAGAGGGAGACAATGGGCCCTTCTCCAGGACCTTCCACACACCTCAGCTCCTTTCTATGTCCTCCACCATCCCGTGGCTCCGTCTCTGTGATGAGCTATCCTCGAGCCCATCCTGCTTTCGCCTCACCTCCTCCAGGCAGCCTGCCCGGATTGGCCTCAGCTGTACTAGGCTACCAGCAGTGTGAATGAGCAAAGTCTGGCCTGCAATGATCTGCTGCTACTATATACTGAATACCTACTACGTGCCAGGCACTGTCCTAGGCCTTTTCATCCATTATCTCTCGTTTAACCCTCACTAAAACCCTGCAAAGTAGGTCTCATTATGCCCATTTTACAGATGGGTAAACTGAGGCTCAGAGACATCAAACCACTCCTCCAAGGTCACCAGCTAATAAGTGGCAGAGATGGGGTTCAAACCTAAACTAGTCTGAAATTCCAAAGCTTGTGCTCAAACCACTGACCACTGCTGACCTCCTCAGGCTGTTTTTCTGTGCATGTGTCCACGTCCCTGTCCTGCCTCCCCCAGTAGACTACTCGGGCAAGATTGTGTCTCTCTCCTCAGACAGTGAGCTCCCAGAGGGCAAGGCCCCATCTGCTCTTCCCTTGGTCTCCCCTAGTGCCCATGTCAGGTCACTCACTGGCTCTGCAGGGGCCAAGGTGAGACAGTGCTGGGGGAGTGGGAGGGGGTCAGGGTCAGAGGCCCTGGGTACTGGGCAGTGGCAGGGGGTCTCTGCCCAGACCCTTGAGAGCTGGAGGCTTCTCCCAGAGCAAAGAGCTGTCTGACCTTGCAGAAGAAAGACCTCGGTCCCCAATTTCTGCCCTCATAAGCCCTGAGGCCCAGTGCACTGAGACTCCCTCGGTGAGGCCAGAAGGCCAGTGGGTTGGCTGGAGGACAAGGCTGGGACAGGCGGGCCCGGGGGGGCCAGAGGAGAGGCTCCAGCGCCAGGGCATGGGGTGGACCCCGGGAGCCCTGGGGGCTGGAGAGACCGGTGTAGATATTAACTTCCCCTGTTCCGTACACCAGCGTCACCAGCGGTGGCGGCAAAGCCCCGACCAGATACCAACCACAGGAGTTATTTCAGAGGGTTGCTTTTTTTAAGCAACGGCCACGCACTCAGCGCCTCTCTCACGCGGGGCACATCAGAAAGCAAAGGGCAGGTGCTCCCCACTCAGGCGCTGGGCTAACACGGACTTGCCTGAATTCAAATCCTGCCTCTCTGTGTCCTGGCTGTGTGACCTCAGGTAAGACTCTTGCGTCTCTGGGCCCCACATCCCAGGGTTGAATGAGGACGAACTAGGTCAGGAGAGTAAAGGCTCAGCCTGGCTTAGGATAAGCGCCCCACAAACAGTAGCTTAAAAGTAGATGATGAATGGGGCGCCTGGGTGGCTCAGTCGGGTAAGCGGCTGACTCTTGATGGTGACTCAGGTCATGATCTCAGGGTCCGGAGACTGAGCCCCGCACTTGGCTCTGTGCTCAGCACGGAGCCTGCTGAGCCCTCTCCCTCCCCCTCTGCCCCTCCTCCTGCTCTCTCTCTCTCATCTCTCAAATAAATAAAATCTCTTTTTAAAAAAAGTAAATGATGAACAGAAAATAGCTCCTGGAAACAGCACGTGTTGCCTTACTCTGGTCCCATCACTTCCCCCAAGCCCTCGGCAGCTCGAGTGTGGGCCATGAGGCACCCATGAGGCAGGATGGGGCTGGAAGCCTCTGGAGCCTCCGCTTTCCCAGCCAAGAAGTCCTCGCTTAGCTGTCTGCACAGAAGGGTGATAACAAAACATTTTAAATAAAAGAAACAGCTAACTTTTAAGAGTGCTTACGACGTGCCAAGTACCGGTCTGAGTGCTTTACAGGAATTAAGTCATTTAATCCCCGCCCTCAACCCTAGGGCATTTATACCGGTATTGGTCCCATTTTACAGATGAGAACACTGTAACACATTCAAGGCTAAGCAACTTGCTGAGGTCAGAGTGAGTGAATGGGTGGGGGGGAACCTAGGCTGGCTGGAGCCAGAGTCTGCACCCCTAGCCTCTCAGGCCTGGCACAGAGCAGCGAACTGCCGCCCCATGCTGGCACGGGGAGGCTCTCCCAGGTGTGGCCTGTGGCTGGGGCTTGGGGTCTGGCTAGGGCGGCCCCAGCTACGTGCAGGCTCTGGGCTCGGTATGGGCATCAGCATGAGGCTGGCAATCCCTGGCTTGGCTTCAGGGCTGCATACCAGGCAAAGGGGGGCGTTTGCAGAAAGGGGTGGTTGTTAGCACTGGGTGCAGGTGTGGAGAGCAGGCCTAGAAGCCTGCAGCTGGAGAGGAGGGGGTCAGGGGCCCGGCTACGGGCTGGGGGCGCGGTGCAGAGGCTAGGGGCACAGGCTCAGCTTTTTTTCAGGTCACTCAGCTTCCCCTCTGCTTCCCCACTTGTAATTTGAGCACCGTGACAGTACCTACCCCGATTTAGCTAGTTGTACCTAAAATGTTCCAACCAGCACCTGGTAAGCGCTCTGGGAGTATTAGTGACCATTAGAGGGGGGGTGTGACCTCCACTTAGTGGCTCAGTCCCTGAGACCATGGTTGTCCTCTGCTCTATGCTCTCGTCCCTTCTTTACCATTACCTAACTTGCCTGCTGCATGTTGAGACTGTAAGTGCCACCCCCTCAGGAGGGGGACAAGGTTAGAATACACAACTAGATCTGGAGGTGGCACTCGGGCAGCCTAGTCACAGAAGGACGGGCAAAGAAAGTCCATCTTTAGTCTGCATGACCTCAACCAGGCACAGCGGAGGGTGCCAGCCCCGTGGAGGGGGGTGTCTAAGGACCCGAGGACCAGCCTGACCTTGGCAGGCCCCTCTTCTTCTCTGGCCCCTGTACTGTTGTTCAGTGGGTCTGCGGCTCACAGGGCTGGGGCCCCTGTGCTAGATGGCCAAGTGACAGGGAAGGGACACAGTCACCAAGGAAACACCCCATCCCAGATTCCTGACACCCAGAGCCTGCCCAAAGCCTTTGGGTTTCTTTTTTTTTTTTTTTTTAGCCTTTGGGTTTCTGCAGACACATTGAGAGCCTGTCAGTCCTGAAGAACCCTAAATACTCTTCCTTCTTAAAACTCCTTTCCCCTTTGGCAAGCTGTCGGCCTCACAAGGGCACACGCTATGCTGGACTTGTCCTCACTAGATACTAGATGCCCAGCATGCACACAGTAGGTGAGGCGTTAACATCAGCTGAATGAATGAATAAGTGAATGAACCTCCCAGGAACTAACTCCCACCCACAATTCCAGCCCTGACACCCTCCTGAGACCTCTCAAGCTGCTTACCTGAATGTCCCACATGGACTGATGTGCCCCCTTAGAGGGCAGAGGATGGAGAGAAGGGTGCTATGCTCCTTCCCCAGCATCCCCCAGCACAAGCCCCCACCTCCACCCCAGGGCCTGTGCAGCCCTTCCCCAAGGTCTATTCATTCCTCTACAACTAAGTTTTGGGGCGTGTCAGGTGGGATGACAGCCCCCAGGCCCTGTGGATGGGGTGGGTCGGATTGCAGAGCTGGAGCCAAAGCCTCAGTCACCTGCACCACCTCCTGCTCTGAGTAGGAGCCAGTCCCCCAGGGCGTCTCACTCCAACTCCTGGGGTACCACCTTGGGAAGGGCAGAAAGAGAGCAGAGGTGCCAGGGCAAGGCAGCTTTTAAAGCTCAGAAGCAGAAAGAAAGAAAGGCCCAGGGGTTGCCTAGATTTTAGCTTTCTCCATCCCTTCCTGTCCCCTGACCAAGGATGGGGGGGTGGGGTGAGGAGTTAGGGATGAGGGTGGGGGAAGGGACACCTTTTTTATAACCTGTTCATCTCCTTTAACCCCCTCCTGTCGATGAGGTTCAGGGGCTCTGCAGACAGGGCATGGGGTAAGGGGGACAGAAGTGGGGGCGCTGAGCTGGTGGGGCCTGGGTCTGGGGGGAGTGCGAAGGGCAGTCGGCTGGCTCTCCCGGTGCTGCCAACCGGCCCCCCGAGGAGCCGAGGCGCGGAGCAACCGGGAGCCTCCCTCCCCCTCCCCCCTCCTCTCCCGAGCACGCGGCAGGGGGCGTGGGGCCGCTCGGGCGGTCGGAAGCGACCCCGCTCTGTGCCACCTGCCTGGGTGTGGCTCCAAGCAGGCCTGGAGACGCGGCGACCGCCCCCACCTCCCCCACGCCCTCCCTCTGCGCTGCCCCCCCCGTCCTCCCGGGGGCACCGTGTCCCCTGGGGCTCGGTGGGGGGGTGCGGGCGGGGCAGGCCGGGTCGCCCCCCCGCCCCCCGCCCCCCGCCGGCCGGCGGCCCCCTCACCTCGCGACACGCAGGAGCCCATCACGGGGCCGCGGGGCCGGGCCGCTGCGCCTCGGGTGCGTCGGGCCGCGGGGCGCTCATGTCTCCGCGGGGCCGGGGCTCACGCGCGGCGCCGGCGCGGCGGGCGGGCAGGGGCAGGGGCAGGGGCCGGGGCCGGGGCAGGGGCCGGGGCCGGGGCCGGGGCCGGGGCTGGGGCTCCGCTCGTCGTCCCTGCCGCCGCCGCCTCCCGCGCTGCGCCCGCTCCTGCCAGCCGCGGGCAGCACGGAGGGCGGGGGGGGCCCGGGGGAGCGCTCGCCCCGAGCCCCGGAGCACGAGCCGCGCGCAGCCGCCCCGCCCCTTCCCCGGCCCCCGGCGCCGCCCGCCGCGCGCACCTGTGGCCGCAGCCCGGGCTCGGGGGCGGGGTCAGCGGGGGGGGGAACCAGGGAGGGGGTGGGGTCAGCCCAGCTCGGGGGGGGGCAGGAGGGGAGGGGCGGGGTCAGCGGGGCTGGGGGGACCGGGAGGGGGAGGGGCGGGGTCAGCGGGGGGGGAAACCAGGGAGGGGGTGGGGTCAGCCCAGCTCGGGGGGCGGGTAGGAGGGGAGGGGCGGGGTCCGCGGGGCTGGGGGGACCGGGAGGGGGAGGGGCGGGGTCCGCGGGGCGGGGGCGGGGGCGGGACTTGGGGCGGTGCGGGGAGCGGCACAGAGTGAGGACCGCTAGGGGAAGGGAGCTACGGCTGGGAGAGAGGGGAGGGACCCCCTGACCCTCTCTCCTCGCCACCTGGTGACGGGGTTGGAGGTCGGGAAGGGGACCGAGAGGGGTGCGCGGAGATTCCAGCACTTGCGGCCCCACGTACACAACCTTAGTTTAACAACCAGGACCCAGGGACACCTGGTGGCTCAGCGGTTGAGCGTCTGCCCTTCGGGTCAGGGCGTGACCCTAGGACACGGGATCGAGTCCCGCACCGGGCTCCCTGCACGGAGCCTGCTTCCCCTCTGCCCGTGTCTCTGCCTCTCTCTCTCTCTCTCTCTCTCTCTCTCTCTGTGTCTCTCATGAATAAATAAATAAAATCTTTAAGGAATAAATAGCAACCAGGGCCCTGGGTCCCCTGTCTCGTGGGGCAACAGGGGCTCACTCTATCACTCCCGCACACACCTGTAAGCACACTCTCACTCGTGCGCACACACACAGCCATGCGCATTCACCTGTACACATGGTCACTCCCGTGCGCGCACACTCAGCTCCTGAGCAGACCTTCCCGTGCACAAGCGCGGCGCGTCTGAGCCACTCACTTGCACATCATCTCCCTCCATCTTTACACCTGCACCTGCCTGTGCACCTTCTACAGCTGAGGAAGCCAGGTTTCTTGGATCCCCCCAAAAATCTGGTGATGAAAAAAATAAAAATAAAAAAAAATTTTAAAAAACCTGGTGATGGCCCTGGGCAGGATTTTGAGGGATGAATAAGGTTTGAGGCAGGAGTAGGAGGCCCCCAGCAGGGCAGCATCTGAGGGGCTGGTGGACAGCCAGGGGGTGGGGGCGGGCACTGACCCAGGTCTCTTCCCCTCTCTGAGGTAGGGTTCAGGCGGGGAGTGGCTCTAGCCACTGCTGCCAGCAGACCTGGTGTGACAGCTGGCTCAGCTCACATATAGCTGTGTGACCTTGGGCAAATTGCCTCACCTCCCTGAGCCTGTTTTTCATCCGTTAACCGTGGGGGCGGGGGGATAATCTCACCTCACAGTATTGCTGTAAGGATTAATGAGAAATATATGCAAAATGAGACATAGCAGGTCCTTAGGGCTGAAAATAAATAACAGCGACGGTGGACACGGATAGGATGTATTATTACATCACCAAGCTCCGCTACACCTACTGGAAGCCTAAAGAGCCTCCATTCCATGAATATGTGTGAAGCACCTACTATGTGCGGGTGTGAAGAAGAGAGATGTGCCAGCCCTAGAGTCCGTGCCGTGTTCAGCCACATATGCTCAGAGACCCCCATGCTCTCCCCCGCTCAGAGCAGCCCCACCCCAAGTCTGGCATAGGGGAGGAGAGCTCTGAAGGGACAGTATGTCCAGATCCCCCCGGATGCCCAGGTGCCTTGCACAGTGCCAGGTGTGTGCCTGTCCTTGTGTGGAACAGGAAAGAACAAAAGGGGTCCTTCCTGTGTGGCCCAGGGTTGCGGGGGGCAAGGTGTCCTTTCTCTTCTTCTTGTGGTGGGGTGACTGGACTTGGCTTGGAAGGATGGCTCTGACTCACCATGACGCAGGACGCTGGTCACAGCTGATGATGTTCCCAGCTGGCAGCCTAGCAGCTCTGGGGGGGGGGGACCAGGAGGGGGACCCCAGCAGAGAACAGGGCAGTTCACAGGGTAGAGGATGCCCACTGTGCCCCTTTCAGCCCAAGACAGGGATAGGTGGATGAGGCTGGGCAGTGGCCCCACCCACGGTCCCCTGCTCACAGTCCCGGAAAAGGGGCCAGGGCGGGGTGAGGTGGCTCTGGCTCTCCCGCCTCTGGCATTCATGCTGGGCAGCAATCTTCTCATTGTACAGACCCGGCGCTCAGAGAGGGTCAAGGGCTTGCCCAAGGTCACACAGCAAAGGGATACGGATTGAAGCCCAGGTGTCCTGCCTGTCAGCCCAACGTGGCACTAACTAAAGACCGGGCCTTGCAAGGGTGGGCAGCTCCCCCTTGCACGCCCACATTCACCTTCCCAGCCCTTGGAATTCTGCTGAAGCGGATGATTCCCAGATTCCCGGACAGCTCTAAGATGTGTGGTTGCCCTTCCCCAGGGGCAAGCTGTCCTTTCCCAGATGGGCCCACAGTCCATCTGCCCTGTGACCTTCTATTACCCTCCCCCAGTGCCCTCCTTGCTCCACGCATCTATGGGGGGGGGAGAGATAGGAGCCTCCCGTGGGGGAGGGGACCAGAGGAGGGAGTGCCCAGGTGGTGCCCTGAATCCAATTCTCCCATCATGACTTTGGGGATCCTGTGGCCTGCCCTGAGTGCCTGGCCCTGCGCTGGGCGCTGGAGCATGGCAAGCAGATGCTTCAGGGCCTGACAGGGAGAAATCAATCAACCGACTCAGTCTAGGCCCAGGCACTCCCCAGGGGAGGGGGGAAGGCGTGGCTTGGGGGGAGCCAGGTGCATAAATAGCTTGGGTCAGTGTAGACACTGGTGCATCCTCACATCAGCTGAGTTGCTTCTGCCAAAGCAGAAGGGTGGGGTTGGCTTCAAGGCGTTCATGACCCTGCAATGGGAATTTGAAGGTTGAGCAGGACACGGGCAGGCAGACAGGGAGGGGCGCTCTGTGTGACAAAGGTACGGAGAAGGGGAGGCTGGGGGGTGTCCCGGGGACTGGAGGATCTGATGTCTGGGGGGCCAGTGGGAGACGACAGGACTTCTGGCTGGGGTTGCCCATCTCCAGGTCTCAACCATCTCAGTATTGGTTTCTCAGGAAAGAGGAACCAGAGCTGATAAGCAGAAAGAACAGTATTGGAAGGAAGCCCAGCAGATCTGGGTTGGACTCCTGTGTCTAGAACAGTAGTACATGGTAGATGCTCAGTAGGTATTTGTTGACTGAATGACAGAAAATGAGACCTGTTCAAGGTCACATATCTAGAAACCGATCATGGCCAGGACTGACTGGATGCAACTCTTCCTTCATCCAGCAAACGTTCATTGAGCACCTGCCGTGTGCCCGGCACTGCATGGCACTGCTTAAGCATAAATGAGACAGCCGAGGTTCCCGTTCACTGAGGGAGAGAGAAGAGCTGGGGGGAGGTAGGGTATGGATCCAGTAATGACCCAGGCTTGGGGCCTTCCCAGGAAGCCTGAGAAAGAAGGCCCCAGGCTGACCTCAGAATGAGCCCACTCTCAGCGCCAGGCTCCCACCTGAGGGCTGCTAGCTGGAGTGGGGTGACAGGCCCACATGCCGGACGAGGTAGGATAGGGGGAGAGAGAGAAAGAAGGGTGGGCCCCCTGTCTGATAGGGGAGGCAAAGTTCTATGTCTGACAGAGGAGAAAGCCCCTGGGCCAGACGCTGGGGACACTGGGAAGAGACCAGCCCTTACCCTGGAGAAGCTTCCAGCCTGGTGAGTCAACAGTTCCACTAAATTCAACTCAAAAGTGCCTCTCGAGGGCCTGGTCCACAGTGGCTGCCTCAAGGCCGGATCCCTTTCTCAGGGTTGGGAGGTTGGTCCTCTGAGTCCCTGGTGCTGGATCTCTGCAGGCAGGTAGGAGGCTCCCCTCGTTAAGACCCAGACTCGGAAGATGCCTTTCCGGAGCCCTGTGTGTCGTGGGAGATGGCCACCAGGGGGCGGCCCGAGACAGCATCATTCTTGACTACTTTCATTCTTTGCTCCCTCCCTTGGCCGAGTGACCCAGAAAGTACCACGCTGGCAACTCAGACCCAGACAATGTGGAAGGTTGTGCATGGCGCGACCTGGACGAAGGTGCCCAGCTGAGGGTGGAGGGCACTGAAATCCTGCCCATGCTCTGGTCAGCAAGCCCTGAGCTCCGGCATGGGCTGTGTCTACCCCCACGGAGGGTGCCTTTGTCTTAACACAAAGTGCCAAGCTGTGCGCCTCAGAGCTGTATCCACCCGGATGGGCACAAAGTCTCCGGATAGGCTAGTGACACTCCGGAGCCCAGACATCACCTGGTCCTAGCTCCCACCATGCAGGTGTGGCAACTGAGACCCAGGGAAAGAACCCAGGCTAGTTAGGAGCAGAGCCGGGACTGAACCCCACAGCCAGTGGAACTCCCTGCTCCACCTGGAGGGTTGGGGTGCCAGGTGCTCCCTCTGGAGACCAGGCTGTGCCTAAGAAAGAGGACCACAGGCTGACCTCAGAATATGTCCATTCTGGAGTGGGGTGACAGGTCAGAGTCACTCCCCCTACTCCATGTCCCCCTCGACAAGCTGGACTAGGTGGACTAGGTGGGATAAGGAGAGAGAAAGGTGAGCCTCCAGTGTGGTGGAGGAGACACAGCCACTGTGCTGGCCATGGAAGAGACTAGAGCAAGGCCACATCCTGCCCTGGAGAAGCTTCCAGCCTGTGAGTGAACAGGTGGTAGGGTGTCCTTAGCACTTGGACAGATATCCCTCAGCTCCTCCCTGGGGAGCATTTCTTGTGTCATCACAGTCCTGTCCTCAGTGTGGGAGAGCCTGCTGACCCAGGTGGGGCCTGGGGGCAGTTTCAGATATATATTTTTTAATATTTTTATTTATTTATCATGACAGACACAGAGAGGAGACAGAGAGGCAGACACACAGGCAGAGGGAGAAGCAGGCTCCACGCAGGGAGCCCGACATGAGACTCGATCCTGGGTCTCCAGGATCAGGCCCTGGACTGAAGGCGGCGCTAAACCACAGGGTCACCAGGGCTGCCCAGTTTCAGGTATTTGGGTTGATAACAGCAACAGCATAATTAGGTGCCAGTGGCTGTGCTTACAGACCTTACAGGTCCTGTTCTGTTAATCCTCCCAGTAACCCCTAGGAGTGGGTCCAAGTTGTGGCCACACTGGGGAAGCCCTTAGACTACCCGCTTCCCCTCTATCTTGACCTCCGGGGTGACTCCGAGCCTGGTAACTCCTGGGGATGGACAGCATCCCCTCCATTCCTGCTTCTTGATGTTTGCACAAGCTCTGTATCCACTTTGATCAGTCCTTGTCACACATGTCCCTCAAGTCCTCTCCACACACGTCTTTCCTGTTTCTTTTTTTTTTTTTAAAGATTTTATTCAATTATTCATGAGAGACACAGAGAGAGAGGCAGAGACACAGGCAGAGGAGAAGCAGGCTCCATGCAGGGAGCCCGATGCGGGACTCGATCCCGGGTCTCCAGGATTATACCCTGGGCCGGAGGCGGCACTAAACCGCAGAGCCATCGGGGCTGCCCCATCTTTCCTGTTTCAGTCCCTCATTCATCAAATATCAATCGAATTGGTGCCTGCAATGTGCTGTCTGCCCGAACAATGGGATACAGTTGAGAGCAATCAGAGAAGTGTCACCTGTCTCGGACATTAGAGTAGTTGTCAGCAAACTATGATCCTTGGGACAAATCTGGCCCTTGGCCTGTTTTGTAAATAAAGTTTTTTTTTTAATTTTTATTTATTTATGATAGTCACACACACACAGAGAGAGAGAGAGGCAGAGACACAGGCAGAGGGAGAAGCAGGCTCCATGCACCGGGAGCCCGATGTGGGATTCAATCCCGGGTCTCCAGGATCGGGCCCTGGGACAAAGGCAGGCGCCAAACCGCTGTGCCACCCAGGGATCCCCTGTAAATAAAGTTTTATTGAAATATATCCATGCTCATTTGTTAACTTATCATCTATGTCTTTTTTTTTTTAATTTTTTTTTATTTACTTATGATAGTCACAGAGAGAGAGAGAGAGGCAGAGACACAGGCAGAGGGAGAAGCAGGCTCCATGCACCGGGAGACCGACGTGGGATTCGATCCCGGGTCTCCAGGATCGCGCCCTGGGCCAAATGCAGGCGCCAAACCGCTGCGCCACCCAGGGATCCCTCTTTTTTTTTTTAAATATTTAATTTATTTATTTACTCATAAGAGACACAGAGAGAGAGAGAGGCAGACACAGGCAGAGGGAGAAGCAGGCTCCACGCAGGGAGCCCGACGTGGGACCACACGTGACTGAAGGTGGTGCTAAACCGCTGAACCACCTGAGCTGCCCTTATCATCTATGCTTCACCTTTTTCTTTTTTTTTTAAGATTTTATGTATGTATTTGAGAGAGAGCGAGCACCAACAGTGGACAAGGAGAAAGAAGGCTGCCCATTCTGCAGGGAGCCCGATGCGGGGCTTGATCCCAGGACCCTGAGATCATGACCTGAGCTGAAGACAGACACGTAACTGACTGAGCCACCCAGAAGCCCCTAAAGATTTCTTTTTTTTTAAGATTTTTTTAGAAGTAATCTCTACACCCGACATGGGGCTCGAGCTCAAAACCCCAAGATCAAGAGTTACAGGCTCCACTGACTGAGCCAGCCGGCGCCCCGTGGCTGCTTCACCTTCCGAGGGCAGAGTTGAGTAGTCCAACTGACACGGTATGGCCCCCGCAGCTGGAAATAGGGTCTGGCCTCTTGATGCGGGACAAGCTTGCCGACACCTAACTCAGAGTCTGGCAGAGAAGATAAATATTAACAAGTCGCTAAAATAAATGCATATGTTGCCGAATTGTGAGAAGCGCCAAGCAGGGCCCAACGGGCAGGAATTGGGAGGTAGGGTTACACTGGCCACCACTTCTCCCCTTCACCCAGAGCGGGACGTGGGATGGGTGCCGGCCCACCCACCCACCCTCTGGAAGGTTAAGTTTTGGATGGGAGGGGCCTCCGGCTGCTTATGCCCTGCCCAGGCGAGGGTCCTGCTGATGCCTGCGGCTTGGACCCCTCATCATTATCAGGCCTCGCCTGGCCTCAAGGCTTCCATGTCCTTCATCTCCTGGTCTCCAGGGAGGCAGGAAGGGCAGGAAGTACTGTTCCTTTTACAAATGGGACAACAGGTTTCTTATGTTTTTTTTTTTTTTTAATCTTATTTATTTATTCATGAGAGACACAGAGAGAGGCAGAGACATAGGCAGAGGGAGAGGCAGGATCCCTGCGGGGAGTCCAATGCTGGACTCGATCCCAGGACCCCAGGGTCATGCCCTGAGCCGATGCTCAACCTCTGGGCCCCCCAGGCATCCCGAGGCTCCTTATGTTTAATGACTTGGCCAACCCCTGATGAACTGCAGGCAGAGATCTCGATGTCCTGGGAGAGTCCTGGACCGTATTTAGGACATCGGCTTCTGGCCCAGGACTCATGTGAACAAGTCTGCTCCCCTCTGGGCCTCAGTCCGTTCACCTGCAACCGAGAGGGCTGGAGCAACAAACTTATGAGCTCTTTTCTGGGTCTGCCAGCAGCACGCCGGGGCTCGCCCAGTCCCTCTCCAGGCCTCGGTTTGCTTCTGTAAAGTGGGGAGAGGAATGCTCCAGCTGGTCCCAGGGAGATCACAGATGGGAAAGTGCTTTGAGCTCAGAGGAAGAAAGGCGCTCTATAAAGCCAGGGGTTATTAGGGTGATGGGATCAGGCCTGGGCGGAGGCGGCCAGGCCCCGGGGCAGCCTTTGGTCTGCCCAGCAGAGGGCACTGTGGGGAGGCTCAGGCGGGATCCCCAGCTGATTCCAGAATCAGGCATCAGCTGATGCCTTTGTTCCTTCCAGAACAGGCACCCAGGCCCTACTGTGTGCCAAGCCTGCAGAGCCGAGTATGGCAACATGGTCGTGAATGAATGGAATCCGCGATGCTCTCAGGCTCGGGTGGGAGGGGGGGACAGGAACAGACAGGTCTTGTCACAGAGATGGGAGCCACAGTGGTAGGGCCCCCTTTGCTGTGGGGGCACTGTGACCCCCTTTGCTGGGGGCTCAAGGGAACCTGGGAGGGGTCATCCAGCCTGGATCCCACGTGGGAGGTCTGTGCTAGAGAGTCAGAGGCCTAACTCGGAGCGCGGAAACATGGGAGAGGCCTGGGTTCAAACCCCTTTCCGGGCAACTTACTTCACCTCTCTGGGCCTCATGTTTCTCACTTGTAAAATGGGAGTAGTGACAGCACCTACATCACAGAGCTGTCGTGAGGGTCCCACTGGGTAGACACCTCTGGAACACTCTAGAGCAGGGCCTGACCCATGAGAGTTCCTTAAATGTAAACGTTGCTGCGGTAACCCCAGGTTCATGGTTTGGCTGTTGGCTACTGAAGCCATGAGGGGCTTGTGCCCACTCTGGGGGAGGATGATGGGGGCCGGGTTGAGGACGGGCCACCTGGAGAAGACAGAGGAGAGGACGCGTGGCCTGACAGTTTGGGGGGCGGGGGTGCAGAGTTGAGGGAGGGCACAGTGAGGCCGGGATGGAGTCTGGCAGAGGAAAGAGCAATGAAGCCCCCGTGGAGCCCCAAACTCCCTCTCCAAGTTGCCTGTCGAGCCCCCTCAACTGCATGCCCTTGGGCACATCCCCGGGCCCCACTGAGCCTCAGTCTCCTTCTGTGTAAAATGGGAGACTAACTCCGGCATCGGGGAGCTTCATAGATTCTCCAAGCCCTGGCCTGGCTCTGGGAGGAGGGTAAAGCCCCCCCACATTATCTTCTAGTATGCCCCCCACCCCATCCCCAGCCCCGTGAGGGTCTGCGACCGACCCGCTCTGTCCCCATAGTCACCCAGGCATCCTCTTTAGAAACCAGCAGCAGAGGAAAACCCCTAAAACAAACACAGCACAGCTGGTCTCCCCTGCCCGCCCTGCCCCACCCTGCCCTGCCTTCCTGGCCCTAGACAGGCAGGGGCGAAATCACACTTCAGGAAAGGGTTTTTCCCAGTGGGTGGGGGCAGCATCCAGCTCATAATGGAGATGACAAAAGGGCCCCAAAGATCCCCCAAGGTGTCAACTGGTGCTGTTCCCGCAGGTAGGACAGTGGGCATCACAATCCCCTGGTAAGCTGGTTAAACAACATGCAGATTCCAGAACCCCGCTGTGGCCTCCCTACCCTGCACCCTCAGGTCCCAGATTCCCTGGCCTGCTGAGGAGCTGGCAGGGGGTGGCTGGGGGAGGAGGCCTGCTGGGGGGGCCAGAAGCCAACTTGGGGTGGGCTGGGAGGAAGTGGGCTCCTGGGCTCTGTGTGAGGATGGGGGATGCGTCCAGCAGGCTGGGAGGCCCAGAAGGTAGCAAGAGGGAAATGAGAGGGTCAGAAGTTCAGGAGAAAAAAAAAGAAAAGAAAAGAAGCAGGGGCTCCTGACTGGGTCAGTTGGTGGAGCGTGTGACACTTAATCTTGGGGTTGTGAGTTCAAGCCCCATGTTGGGTGTAGAGATTAATTAGCAACACAATCTTTAGGGGAAAAAAAGGAGAAGAGGAGAGGACACAGGTCAAAGACACACACAAAGATGGCAAGCAAATTCCCCCCAAAAAAGAAATTCTTAGGATTTTCACCTTACTGGGTGACTATCCTTATGCAGTGTCCCTTTTTGTCCTCAACACCAGCCTATGGAGTGGGGATCGCAGGGCCACATGTGCATAGGACACAGGCTCAGAGAGGCAAAGCTAGGATTTCGAATCCCCAGGGCCTAAGAGCATGGAGGGGAGGGGCAGCACCCTGAGGTCAGATGAGGATGGGTCAGCAGGGACTTTGTCAAGGGCTACTTCCTTTGGGGACCTTGAGCTTCAGAGCAGAGCTCCTGGGACACCTCCGTGGCCTGGGGAAGGGAGCAGGGTGGAGGTCACAGCTGAGCAGGAGCAAGGTCAGGCCTTCTGATCCTGGAGGTGGGTGATGGGCAGTCATCAGTCTTCACCAGGCCTTGGAGACTGACCGGGAGGAGCTGGGCGACATGGCTACAGGGACAGTGGCCACCTCTCCTCCCCACTAGGGGAGCCATGGTGTCTTGCTGGAAGCACCCAGGCCCTGCCATCTCCCCGGTTCTCACTTAACCCGTATGGTGCCCGGACCCACGGCAGAGTCGGGCGAGGAGGCTCTGGATGCTTATCCGAGTCCCGAGGAAGTGCCACTGTGGGGAGTGTAGCCACTTGTCCTGTCCCCGCCACTGAAAGGACTTGGAGCTGAAAAGAGATTACCCAGGCTGAGGGTGGTGGTGTGGTCGAGGCAGATGGGTGGGGAAACCAGAGCAAAACTCTGTAGGACCTCAGGCCCCCAGCACGGAGAAGCAGGCTCCCTGCAGGGAGCCCGATGCGAGACTCGATCCCAGGGCCCTGGGATCACGCCACGAGCCGAAGGCAGACGTTCAACCACTGAACCACCCGGCTGCCCCGTCAGGTGATTCTTGCTCCCAAACTGGCTGACTCCTTCCCAGGCTAGCCCTGCAGGCCATTTCTGCACCCCCCCACCGCACCCCTATCTCTCTCCTTGCTACCTCTTTCTCCCCCCATTATCAGCGCCTCTCCCCACGCTGCCCGCAGCCTCCCTCCACCGCCAGCTGGGGCAGCGGGCCTGGAACACTCCTCTCTCCCGGCAGTTGGGCCGGGCGCCTCCTGGGGCGGGGGCTGCAGGGGGAGGCGGCGATGGGGAGAGCAGGTCTCTGAGCAGGAGATGGGAGGCTGAACAGACAAGGGAGAGTCCACCTGTAGCCAAGGGGCTTAACACACCCCGCACTGCCCCGACTTTGCTTACAGGTGGCCGTGAGGACCAGGGGTGCTGCACCTGGCACGAAGCAAGCGCTCAAGGAAAGTTCGCCCTTATCTTTTTTTTTTTAATTTTTTTTAAATTTTTTTATTTATTTATGATAGTCACAGAGAGAGAGAGAGAGAGGCAGAGACACAGACAGAGGGAGAAGCAGGCTCCGTGCACCGGGAGCCCGACGTGGGATTCGATCCCGGGTCTCCAGGATCGTGCCCTGGGCCAAAGGCAGGCGCCAAACCGCTGCGCCACCCAGAGGTCCCAAAGTTCGCCCTTATCATTGGAGACGGCCTCTCATGACCTTGTCTCACCCCCTTTCTTCTCACCGGAGAAAACCGAGACTCCGAGAGGGAGTGGGTTCTGTCTCGGGCACACAGCGCTCAGAGCCAGCTGGGCTGGCGCCTCCCCGGGGTGGGTCCCTTGGGGCGGGCTCCATTGTGCTCTCCCCAGCAGGAAAGCGCTGTGCTCAGCAGCCTGGGCAGCGGGAGAGGAGGAACTCGTTTGGCTACGTGACTGGCAGGCCCTGGAGGCTGAGCCGGGCCCGGCACCATGAAAACAAGCTGCCGAGGGCCGCCTGGGCAGGGCCCGTGGGGTGGGCACCAGGGTGGAGATCTCCCTGCCCCGAGAGGGCGAATGAGGGCGGCTGCAGCCTCACTCGGGGATGGTGCCCGTGCCCCAAACCTACCTGCGAGGGAGCAGCGGGAGGCTTCCCTGCTCCCCTGACACGGGAAGGAGCGGGCATGTGGGCAGCGGGGCCAGTGGGTGTGCAGAGCGCCCGGGGCTGGTTTGCACGGGCTCACCCCTGCTCATCAGGAATCTGGGTGGCTGTCCAGGAGGGCAGGAGGATTCGGCCTTGCCCACGGGCAGCTGGCTCTCAGGGGGCCCGGGTGCCCACGGACGCAAGGCCCAAGGGAGAGGCGTTGGGCCTCTGCCAGAATGCCCGACCTGGAGCAAGGTGGAGTCCCTGTCTGGGCCTCAGCTCCCCTCGGGGACTCATGGAAGGAACCGCGGAGTCCCTCACTGCTAGAGGAGGCCCAGGGCCGACTCAGGGCATGGCCAGTCACCACAAGGAGAGCACTGAATGCCGAGCCAGCGGTCAGGATTCATCGGGAGGCCAAGTGGGGCCACTGTGGGTTTCGGCACAGGGGAGGCGAGCGGTCAGCTGAGGCTACCGAGAGGGAGCCGACTGGAGGCCGGGAGGCCAGAGAGGAAGCCCCAGCTTGGGCAGCAGTGGGGACCTGAGGGGCCAGGCTTAACGGAAGCCGAGCAGATGAATTAGAAGTGCAGACACCAGTGGGCTGCCTGGGGTCATTCCTGGCTCCTCCTCCTGCCAGATGAAGTACTGACATATGAAGAAACCCCTTGTATCTTCCTTGAACATAAAACAGAGCAAGCCTGGAACAGGGTCAGAGCAGAATGCCTCCCTGCCTCTCTCAGGACACCCCAGCACCGAAGGCCCCCGGCAGGGGGGTGCCCAGAGCCAGGCACCGGGGCACAAAGTAGCAGGGAACAGCACACAGTGGGGAGGCGGAGCTGTCACCTGGACCCCAGAAGGGCTGATGGGGAAGCAGATGACCCCCCAGGGGGCCCAGCAGTAACCCTGTGAGCTGGGGGGTAGCGGCAGTGGACAGAACCTCAGTGGGGGACGGGGCGAACCTGGACGCCAGTCAGTGTCACTAGGGGACCCGCTCCTCAGCCCTGAGCTGTTGCTTAAGGGAAGACCCTGCCTGGATGAGAAATCCCCCATGGTTGGGGGTGAGCTGTGCCCTTAAACTTCTCCTGCAAGCTGCCACACACCCAGGCCACAGCACCGCCTCGCTCCATCTCTGAGAGAGGGGATACCCCAGCTCACCGCCAGTCTCCCTCGGACTCTCAGTAAGCCCCAGTTTCCTCATCTGTGAAAGGGGGCTGTGCTGGTGCCTGCCTCAGAGGGCTGATGGGAGGCAAAATTAAACCATGTGCAAGGAGGCGTGGCGGGTACAAAGTGTGCCACACAGATACAACCTGCCCATTATGCAGAAGAGGAAAACCGAGGTGAAAGGGATGGGCCCATGATCATCCGGCAATTCTAACCATACAACTCCCCAGCTTGGCTTCTCTGCGGGGTGATGGCTCGTGTGCGAGGAAATGGGTGGGGGTGGGGGGCTGCGTGCAGGATCCTCATGCCCTTCACTTGGTATGAAGGAGAGGGGATCCAGCCTCCACACCCCAGCCCTCTCCCCCATCTGTCCTGGCCTGACTCCCCACCCCTGCCAAAGGAAGGCCGTGAGACAGATCAGGCCAGCAGCCCCAGCCCCATAAGCATCCCTTTCTGACTCCAGCATCCCTCGTTGGGCTGTAACGACTCTCTTGGCTCTAACCCCAACGCTTCCCACTTTACCAACAGCCTGTTTCTTCCCCCACCTGCCTTCTGGGCTGGCAAACGGCAGACACTCTTACTGAGACACTCTGCAGCCCAGTGATGTGGAAGGGAGGTCACTAACCCCTTCTTCAAGGCCTCATCCCCTCTGGCCCAGGGGTGTCCGAAGCTCTACCCGCCAACCTCTGGCAAGAGGAGCTGCATCCCTCAGACTCAGAGGAGTTGCTGCTGGCCCAAGAGAGAAATCAGGCAGAGAGGGAAATCAGACATCTGGTTTGAAGCAAGGGGCCAGGATCATCCTCCTCTGGCTCCCCTTCCCGGGCCCAAATCCAACTGGGCTGGAGCATTGAATGCCGACAGGAGCCAGGCAGGAGCTAGCCGATGTCTCCTGGCACACCTGGCGAGGTGAGAAGGCAGTGAAGCCAAGAGCCAGCTCATCGCTGTGTAAACAGCAGCCAGTGGGGAGTTGGCAGCCGCCTCCTCTGCCCTTTCCCCAGCCCCCTCCCCGTGAGCCCTGCCCAGGGGAAAAAGGGTGTCCCAACTTGTTGGAGGAGTTTCCATCCCACACCTGTGCCCATACTGGGTGGGTGTGTGGGGTTGGCTGAAGGGGCCCCACAGAGGGTCTTTGTCCTCCAGACCCGCCCCCTGGCTTCTCTTCCCCGGTGCTGGGAAGGTGCCAGGGTTCTTGGAATGCCGCGGCCCCCATCTCATCCAAGCCATCTCAGATGCCTTGGCTGCTCATTCCCAGGGCCCACGCCAGCAGAGCGGAGCAAGGGCAGTCAGGCCCTGAAGGAGGACCCCCTTGGTTCCCGTTCCCACCAGCTGAGAGCTATGTCCCTTGGAAGAAAGGGTGCAGCGCCAAGGTTTCCAGAAGCCTGAAGACAACAAATCTCCCCCTGAGCACTTAGACCCTATGGCCTGGACTTTGCAGACATGATCCATACCCACGGGTATTGCCGCCTCGGCCTTAAAGATGGGGAAGTAAGGCTGGTTGCATGAGAGCCTGGGCTCTGCCTTGATTGCCCCTGTCTCCCCGGTGCCTGGCACACAGCAAGAGCTCAAGGTGTGCTTGTGGAACAGATGAATGAGGCTCAGCCCACGTAAGTGCCCGGGCCAGGTTCACACGGCCAGAAAGTCGCTCAACTGGGACCCCGGCTAGTTTGAATCCTCAAGTCAGGCTGTTTTCAAGATCCACGCACCAAGGCGGGGTTATCACACATGCACACGTGAATCTGTACACACACCCCTGCTGTCAGATCCGGCCCACGCACATATACACAGCTCCGCACGCAGCCCTCAGCTGGGAGCCCCCACCTGCCATACCACTCAGACCCGTGTAAGGGGCCCTCCCCCCCATTATGGGCACACAAACTTCCTTCTGTGCTGGCCTCTCACGCCCTCCTGTCACCACCCCTTCCTCCACGCCTGGAGAAGGCAGGATGGAGCATGCCCTCGTCCACCCCCACAGCCTTGGCACCCTCTCTGCCTCCCCAGGCCCCAAGAACCACATTGGCACCATTGCTCTGGAAGAGGCTGGGAGCTACAGAACACCCCTGTTGGGTGAACACCCCCCGCCCCAACAGACCTGCTTGGGACCAGCCAGGGTCTTGGGTCCCTGGGCAACAGGGGCAGGGGACTCACTCTCCAAAACAAGCTCTACATGGATGGGGCTGTCCCCGTCCTGCTTCCCCGCCAATGAAGGCCTCGCAAGGCAGGGGTGGTCGGGGAGGCAGGAACCCCACGAAGTACAGATGGCACATGCCAAACTGTGCTCGAGACTCTCCACACAGTCTATTGAATCTTCCAGCAACCCTGAGGGACAGGCACTCTTTTATCGTAGGTGCCAATATTAGTCCCATTTTCTGGAGGAGTAAATTGAACCCCAGAGTTAAGGCACTTGCCCAAGGTCCCCAGTCCCTGGCAGACAACAGGTGTTTGTTAGATATTTGTCAAGTGGATAAAGCTACAAGAGGGGAAGTGAGTCGTCCAAGAGCATGAATAAAATCAGGGTTTGAACCCCGGGCCTGACTCCAAAGCCTCTTGGCTTTCCTGCAGAGCTTCCTCTGTAGCCTTGGGACAGACAGACATTTACCCCTCACGGGCACCCTGTGTGACGTGCCAGCTTTCCAGGGCTCCGTGCTGTCTCCTTTCACATGGAGAAAGAGAAAAACAGCCCCTGACAGCCTGGCCCTCCCCGTGAGGCCCTGGTGTGCTCCTGTGAACACAAGCAATTTCACAGATCACCAACATCAGACAAGGCCACCCAATGACCTTGATGGATCAAGACAAAGACAAGACCACTCCGTAATCGTGCCTGAACGCAGACAAAAATGAACATGGTCCAAACCACAAAAATGACCAGACGTCCCTCTATCTGGCTAAATGAGTGATAGCTGCTTCTTTGCCAAACACAGCTTTAGCCTCAGTTCGTTCCTCTTCCTTTCCAGATTAGAGTGATTGAGACACTGGGTCACAGAATACCACTGCTCCCTGCGGTCAGCGCAGAGCGAGCCTCCAGGCCCCTGGAGTCCTCCCCAGGAGCACCTGTCACCAGCCCAGACCCCTTACCGGGCCAGCTCCCTCTGCTGGCACCCCACGCCTTCCTGAGGGCTGTGACTCCCCCTCACCTGGACGGTGAGCCCAACTTCGTTCAGGTGTGTTTCCGATGGTCTCTGGCTGGAAGGCATTGGCAGAGTCTTAGCACAAATGAGCGAGATGTGTTTGTTCAGCCCATTTTGTTGATGCCTCCGGAGCTGCGGGCCAGGACAGTGTCAGCCTCCGTTGAAGCATGACGGGGAGCGAGGGGAGCCCACAATCTCCCTCGGTCCCCAGGAGGCCGCATTTCAGGCTCTAGGGGCTAGGGAATGGTTGATTCCCACAGCACCTGCAGCCTCATCCACCACAGCCCAGATGTGAGTCTTGAAGCCACCCCCAACCGCCAGCACCAGGGCTGGGCATCAGGCATCTGTGTGGGATGATCAGAGGGGGCCGTGAGCACTGGGCCAGGAGTCGGGAGTCCTGGGTTCAGGTCTTGCCTCTGCTTCTCATTTGCCATGAGACCTGAGCCTCAGTTTCCCTATCTGGATAATAGGTTGGGGTGGGGCCAAGTGGATTTAATGACGAGGGGACCTCTCCCCAGCTAGAATCACTCACCCAGCTCGGTGCTATAAACCAGGACAGAAACCTAATCCCCCTCAGCTCCTGGCTCCCTGGGGTTAACCAGCTCTTCCCTCCCAGGCTTGATGTTGGAGGGGCCCAGGGAGCAGGTGAGGGACTGGGGTCCTCTTTGTCCCCAGTCGCTAGAATCCTGGCTGGGTAGGGAATGGTATCAGTTGGAACCATTCCTGAGGGTTCAGGGCTCAGTGTCCCCGCACCCTCTCCCTCCTCTCCATCAGGGAGCCCGTCCAAGTCAAATAAGATGGAGCCGGAGGTTCCGCAGGAAGGGCCCCAGGGCCTGTACAGAGGACACTCTGGCAGGGGTCATCGAGGAAGACAGTCTCTGTGGCTTCATTCAGCTCCACATCCTGCTTCTCCTGAGACAAGGGGATGTGGCCTCCCTCCATCCTGCCCCAGGCAGGAGAGGAAAGGAGCCGAAGCTACACTTGAGGAAAGAGCCAGGGACTGGGACATTTCCTGAAAGGAACTCTTTAGAACAGAAGGTCAAGGAAGTTTGCTTTCCCTCAAGTGTAGCCCCTTCTCTGTCCAGAAAGTGAGACAGGTGCCAACCCCCCCTCCCAGCCTCACCCACTGGCTCCTCCTCCCCACTCCTGATTCACCAGCACCTCTCGGCAAAGACATCTCTTCATCTGTCTGAAGACAGATCTTCATTCTGCCTGGAACGCCCTTCCTTCCCCCACCCCTGTGCTGGGTAATTGCTACACATCCTTCAAGACTCAGTTTAAGTATTATTTCCTCTTGGAGGCCTCCCCTGGTTGGATCTCCTTGCAAAGTACTCTGCTTCCCTCTCCCAACCTTGATACGGCCCGGCTGCAACCAGCCATCTATCACCCTCCTCCAGGGTAAGGGACAGCCTCTGTGTTGTCCACAGCACAATCCCCAGGGCCTGGGGTGGGCCTGGCATACAGCGGGTGAAACATAAATGTTTGATGATGGATAAATATACAGCAATGGAGATGTGGATTCGAGGGGACCGTGGCTGAGAACAAGGGACCCTGAGCTGGGAGACCTTCTAGTGGCAAAGCTCTGTGTGGGGCCTTGAGGTTAAGAGAGCCTGAGATGAATAGAGGAAGGGTGTCTTCTGGGCACAGCCTGGGCAAAGGCAACGAGATGCCAGTGGGAAGTTGTGGCTTTTCGGAGCTTCTGACTCCAGTAATGGGGGGATAGATATTTTGAACCAACCCTCCCCTGAAGACAGTCAAAATCTCCAGAGCCATTTCAAAAAGATCATCTTCCTAAAACCATCAAAGAATTAACTTGGTGGCAAAAAAGTTCCCCAGCAAGAATCTAGGAGAAGGCAAGAACCCAGGGAGGAAAGCCCAGGGTAGAAGAACACATCTGTCCCAAAGGCATTTGCCAATCTGGAGGACAGGGCTTTGGATCAGAGTTGGGATCTGACAGCCTCAAGGGACGCCAGGAAGGAGGGAGGACGAAAGGTAAGCCCAGCTTTTTGTCCAAGATGGAGAGCCTGATACTCGACATCTTTAAACTGAGATATCCTCAGAATAAGGGTGAACCAGGGTGCCTGGGTGGCTCAGTCACTTAAATGTCTACCTTTTGCTCAGGTCATGATCTCAGGTCATGATCTCAGGGTCCTGGGATTGAGCCCCGTGTCAGGGCTTCTTCCTCTCCCCCCTGCTCATGCTCTTTCTCACAATCTCTCCTTCTCTCTTAAATAAACAAATAAAATCTTTGGGGGAAAAAAAAAAGGAGGGTGAACCAAAAGAAAACCAAGCCTTGAGTTCAGGCACCTGTGTGACTCGGGAAATTCAATTTTGAACTTGAATTAAAGTGGCCTTGGATTAATAGTGTCTCCAGCTGCTTGCTTGGTAGAAGCATCATCTTAGGCCTCATGTTATTTTCACAAATAATTTTTAAATACTGAGCAGAACACAAAGATAGGCAGACATACAAGGAAGTAAGACACCATGAGCAAGAATCAGCACAATTAAAAGACAACAGAAATAAGTAGTATGTAGGGACGCCTGGGTGGCTCAGTGATTGAGCATCTGCTTTGGCTCAGATCATGCTCCTGGGGTCCTGGGATCGAGTCTCTCATCAGGCTCCCCACAGGGAGCCTGCTTCTCCCTCTGCCTATGTCTCTGCCTCTCTCTCTATGTCTCTCATGAATAAATAAAATCTTTAAAAAAATGGAGAAGGGATTTGAATGGACACTTCTCCAAAGAAGATATGTGAATGATCAATAAGTACATGTAAAGACACTTGACATCATTAGTCACTGGAAAAATGTAAATCAAAACCACAGCGAGATACCACTTCACACCCACTAGGATGGTTACAATACAAAAGACATTAGCCACTTTGGCAAGGGTGTGGATAAATTGGAACCTCATACACCACCAGTGGGAATATAAAATGGTGCAGCAGGGGGGCCTGGCTGGCTCAGTCAGAAGAGAGTGTGACTCTTGATCTCAGGGTTGTGAGTTCGAACCCTACACTGGGTGGAGAGATTACTAAAAATAAATAAATAAACAAACAAAGACATAAGTAAACTTAAAAAATAAATACGTAAAATGGTGCAGCCGCTTTGGAAAACAGTTTGACAGCACCTCACAAAGCTAACTGTGGAGTTACCATATGACCCAGCAATTCCGCTCCAGGGAAGATGCTGAAGAGAATGAAAAACATGTGTACAAAAAACTTTTTTAAAAAAGATTTTATCTGTTTATTCATGAGACACATGGAGAGAGAGGCAGAGACACAGGCAGAGGGAGAAGCAGGCTCCCCTCGGGGAGCCCGATGCAGGACCCAATCCCGGGACCCCAGGATCATGCCCTGAGTTGAAGGCAGACGCTCAACCCCTGAGCCACCAAGGCTTCCCTGTTTACAAAAAACGCGTCGCAGGTGACTGGCTGGCTCAGCTGGTAGAGCGACTCTTGATCTCAGGGTCATGAATTCAAGTTCCACACTGGGGGTAGAGCTCACTGGAAAACAAAACAAAACAAAACAAAACAAAAAAACTCTTATACTTGGATGTTCATAACAGCATCGCTCATAAATTGCCAAAAAGTGGAAACAACCTAGGTGTCCATCAACAAATATGGCCCATCTGTACAGTGGGATATTATTCAGCCAGAAAAAATGGATGAAGTGCTGCCACATTGGGAACAAATCTTGGTAACAGTGCGCTAAGTGGAAGAAGCCAGACACAAGGCTGCATATTGCATTTATATGAAATGTCCAGAATGGGCAAAGCTCCAGAAACAGAGAGTAGATTAGAGGTTGCAGGGGGCGGGTGTGTGTGTGGGGGGGTGGAGATGGGAAGTGATTCATCTTGGGGTGACGAAAAGATTCTGGAATCAGACAGTGTTGACAGCCATACAACCTTGTGAGCCTACTAAAAACCACTCAAGTGCATGTTTTCAAGAGGTGATCTTATGGTATGTCAATCGTATCTCAATTGGAAAAAAAATTCCTTAGTTAATGTTAGTTAATTTAGTTAATTTTAGTTAATATTAATGACCAATATCTGCTAAGCACTAACCGCATACCAGACTTTACATGTATTAATTCACTTATTCCCTAGGTAGGTATGATTATTGTTCCACTCTACAGGGGAAAACTGAGGCAGAGAGGGGGCACTTGCGGGGGGTCACAGTAAGTGGCAGAGTCAGGATTCACACCTGGGTGTCTTTGCAGGACCGACGCTCCTTGATCATCCAAGCCAACTGGTCATTGTTCAGATCGGGAGCTTGAGGCCCAGAGAGGGAAGGCAACTTGCTCAGATCACACAGCAACCCGATGACACAGCTAGGATGGGAATCCGGAGCTCCTGCCTGGGTCCCCGCAGGAGGCCCTTGGAATCAGGTGTGGGCTGGGGGTTGCCGTCAGCGGGTGTCTGTGTGTTCTAGGGGCCTCTGGAAATCCTTCGTGAGAATAAAAGTCAACGGGCAGCCCAAGTGGCTCAGTGGTTTAGCTCCACCTTCGGCCCAGGGCGTGATCCTAGAGACCGGGGATCAAGTCCAATGTTGGGCTCCCCGGATGCAGCCTGCTTCTCCCTCTGCCTGTGTCTCTACCTCTCTCTCTCCCTCTCTCTGTGTCTCTCATGAATAAAGTATTAAAAAAAAAAGAATAAAGGTCAACAACAGCTCCCATTGTCTAACACTTACCGCAAGCTGAGCTCAACCCTGATGCCTCATCCCAGGGAAGCCTCCCAAAGCCCTGTGTACGTCCCCAAGTGGGAAAACCAGGCGCTCAGAGAGACGACGACACTTGCCCGCGATCACACAGCTGCTGAGTAGCGATCGGCCACAGAGATTGGCGTCTGAGCTGGGACCACCGCACCCTGGGAGGGTGCAAGGCTGGCTGGGGTGAGGAGAGTTCAAGCATCTCCTGGCAGGTCTAGGTCCAGGGTGCCCCTCGATTGGCTCTGTGGACGATGGGAGAGGGCCCGGGGTGAGGGAAGGCCGTGTAGGGGCACTGGGCCCGCTGCTGGCTTGACCAGAGAGCCTGGCGGAGGGGCCCGGGCTGTATCAAGGGGTGGGTGGTGTGGTGGGTGGTGCCAGCGGCTGCCAGGCTGGGACTCGGGGCGGCAAAGGGCTCCAGGCAGCCCCTCTGGGCCCTCTCCTCATCCGCAGCCCTCAGGGGCACCCACAGCTCCCCGCTGTCCCTGCGCAGGCCGCCCTCCTGCTTGTAGCCCCTCGTGGGGGCGCTGCCAGCTGGGCCATGGAGGGATTCACCCCAATGCCAGCCCCCCCCACCGGACCCCATCAGGGAGGCAGAGGGAGGGGCACGCCTCCTCCGCAGCTCCCAGGGGCGCCTGGGAGGGTCAACGGTGACTCAGGGCAGTGGTTGTGGCCTCAGGGCTTTGGCTGTGGCGGGGGATCCCCTGGCCGAGGAACCCGACGTCCCCGAGTCTCCTCACTGTCAGAATCTGCCCACGGGGGCCTTCTCTCCCTGTAGACTTGGGCCTCCTGCTTCTCAGAACCTCGGTTCTGACCCAGCTCCGGGCCAGGGGAGAGGCGAGAGGGCCAGGGTGCAGGGCCAGGCGGAGGGAGAGATGGGGCTCTGGGTTACCAGGCTGTCAAATCTCAGCACGTGCACTGACTGGCTGGGTCACTTTGGGCCAGTTACTTGACATCTCTGAGCCTCAGCTTCCCCATCTGTGAAATGGGTATACCGATGGTGCCTACCTCTTAGGACTGAAATAAAGTAATATATGCAAAGAGTTCTAAGCAAAGTCCTTAAAATAGCCCCTGGCTGTTCTAAGTGAGCTCTCAGTTTTAACACCCAGTACTCAGCGTCTGGGTACTGCTGAAAGCCAAAGTCCCCAGCCTTTGTGGAGCTCACAGCCAAGGGGAGGGCAGACAAATTATAATAAAGATTTGAATAAAAAAACAAAATCGTCACAATTGGGACCTAAGTGCTGGGAGGGAAACAAATAGAGGTTTATGATAGCGAGTGCAGAAGGGGGTGGCAGTGTCAGGAAAAACTGCTCTAAAGAGGGGCTGTTTGAGCGATTCTGGAGGAATGAGAAGACAAACTGCATGATGCTCTGGGGAGATCCTATTCTAATCAGGACTAACAGCAAGTGCAAAGGCCCTGAGGCAGGAACTAATTTGGCCTGCTCAGGGAATAGAGCGGAGGTGAGTATGCTGGACGACTCTTTGTTGGAGGGGCTGTCCTGAGTGCTATCGGATATTTAGCTGCACCCGTGGCCTCTACCCACTAGATCCCAGGAGCACACTCCTCCAGGCATTGCCAGATGTTTTTTTTTTTTTTTCATTGCCAGATGTCCTGGGGTGGGGGTGGGGGTGAGGGTGGGGGCGGTACAAAATCCCCACAGGCTGAGAACCACTGGGTTAGGAAGAGCATGGCGGGAGGTGAGGTGAGCCAGATGCAGGGCCTGGATGATGGGTGGGCCCGTCCCTGGCCTGGCCCTGCCCAGCCTCCTCCTTAACTGCAGCCTCCTGCTGTTCCTCCAGAGGAAGTCGGCCTCCTGGCCTCCCCCCCTGCCCCTGCCTTCCCTCCTGGCCCCCGTGCTCTCAGCACGGGGGGGGGGGGGGGGGGGGGGGGGGGGGGGGGGGGCACTCTGAGCTTTGCTCCCTCAGGGGAGATCCCCCTCTGGGATGCACGTGCAAGAGGTCCTCAGAAAACTGTCTCAGGGATGCGCGGTCTAGATGCGCAGCCCCCGGGGATCCCTGGGTGCCTCAGTGGTTTGGTGCTTGCCTTGGCCCTGGGCGTGATCCTGGAGACCCTGGATCGAGTCCCACGTCGGGCTCCCTGCGTGGAGCCTGCTTCTCCCTCTGCCTGGGTCTCTGCCTCTCTCTCTCTGGGTTTCTCATTAATAAATAAATAAAAATCTATTAGATGCGCAGCCCCGGACATCGGGGTTCCTCCCTCCGTCCCCCACTCGGGCCAGCAGAGCAGGGAGCCTCAGCCGAGCCCCCTCCCCTCCAGGGCTGCTCCACCCTGTGCTCTGCTCACTGGCTCCCCCTTTGTCACACCCCCATCCTCTGTCTGGGCATCTCTTGGGGCTCTCCCCGCCTCCCCACCGGGCCCCGCGTCCTCCATCAGCCTGTCTGTCTGTCTGTCTGCCTCCCATCCCACCGCATCCCTCTGCCTCTGCTTCTGTCCTTCGCCATCTCCTCTCGGCCTCCGTCTCTTTCCCTTCTCCGGACCCTCCCCCCTCCCCCAGGCACCCGCCCCCCCCCCCAGTCTGTCTCTCCTCTAGTGGCTCCAGTGGTTTGGACACGCTCAGCTCCCTGCTGCCCAGTGACCTCATTTCCCCCACCACACGCATGCACGCAGGCACTCCGTGTCGCACACGTCCCCACAGGCGCGAATAGCACACACACCAAGCACGTGCACACGCACACGCACGCACACTGCTCTCGGGCTGGGTTTGCCCGCATCTGCCCCACGCGCGGCCAGGTCCTGGGAGAGGGCCCTGCCTACACCCCGCGGGTCTCTGCCAAGCAGCCCCTTGGCCCCCTCCCATCAACTGCCTCCCGTCTTCCCCTGGGGCTTGGGGGCTGACTCATGGGTCCCCCCCCACCCCAGGATGGCCTAGCCATCTCCACTGCTCCCCATCCTCCCCTCTGCCTCCTGCAAAGGCTACCAGCCCTGGCCTGGGAGCCGGACACCTGGGTCCAGCTGGATCGGCCACCGAGACCCTGGGTGACCTGGTGCTCGTGCCTCAGTTTCTCCGTCTGAAAAGGTAATCTTGACGTCAGCCTTGCAATACTGGGAGGATCAAAAGGGCTTGGTTAGCCCCGTGCCTGGCACGCAGCAGGCGCTCAGCAGTGACGGGCATGAGGATTCTGCTGGGCCACCCGCCTGCCTGCCTGGCCGCTCAGACTCCCCCAGTCTGGGCCCTGGGCACCTCTGTAGTTAGCCCCCCACTGGCGGCCTGTCTCCAGGAGAACTTCCCGGCAGACTTGGGGGGTCGGAGGCAAGGGGGAGCCGGCCTCCTGCCTTCTAATTTAGATTCCTGGGTTTATGGCAGGAAGCGCAGGGAAGCTGACGCTGTAATTAAGGCGATTCCTGAGGCTGAGTGAGGAGGCAGGAGAGGAGCCCACCACAGGGCTGGCCCCCCACTTCTCTCTACCCTCTGCCAGAAGTCCCAACCTCAGGCTGCAGCAGGCTCTCCGCCTTACATCCCTGTTCCTGCGCTCCATCTCCGTCTTGCAGCGCAGGAAACCAGAGATGGGCAGGAGCATACCCAGGTCACACAGCACACAGGGACACATGCCTGAGCCACCCTCGGGGGGACCCTCTGCCAGCTGTGGTCCAGCCCTGGGGGTGCAAGGAGAGTCCAGACACGTGGCTTCTTTGTTCTATCTGCCCCTGGACCCCAGGCCCCATCTTTCCTGAGCCCCCTCCCCCCACATTCCTGAGGTGTCTGGGCAAAGTCTGGCCAGGGCTGCGGCATGAGGGGCAGATCCTCCCTGGGGGTCAAGACCAGGGCAGCAGCCTGGGCCTGAGCACCCGCCTCCAGGTTGGGCCTGCCCTAGCTGAGGCCTGGGGCTGGGCTGGGGCTGCCATGGCTAGGAGGGCGTCTGGGGGCTCCGCACCTCTGACCATCCTTCCCACCCATGGGGGCCTCAGAGCTGGAGCTCGGCTCCTCCCCCCGCTCCTCACTGGGTAACATGCGGCTCCCCCACCCCCAGCCTCAGTGTTCTCATCTGTACAAAGGGTGCAACCTTCACCAGGCAGGCCAGTTCTCCCCCCTAGCCCTGGAGAGGCTTGGGCTGAGACCCCACCCGCTCCCCTGGCACCCCCTCCCCACCACTGCGCCAGTCCCAGCCTGGCCCGGCTCTGTGGCCTCTGCACCCTCTTTGGTCAAAATTCGAGGTTTGAACAGAGTCAGGGGCTCAGAGGCTGGGAGGATTCAAAAACTGGGGCAGGGGTGGGTGGAGCTGTGATTTTTTGCTTTGTCAAGTTAGGGTATTTTTAAAAATATCAGGAAGCACTAAGACACGGGAACGGCCAAGGTGAGGCAGGGCTCTCGCACTCTGGCCCTTTCTCCAGCCCAGCCAGCTGTGGGCACCTGCGCTCCAGACTGCCTGGGATTCTGGACTTAGCTCAGGGCTCCCATCTGAGGGCTGAGCCGTTTGGGGGGTGCACGTGGGTATAGATGTGGGGGGACGTGTGTGGAGGCGAGCAGGGGAGCTCCCATCCCATAAAGGGCCAGGGCTGCCTCACAGGCTCCGGGCAGGACCGGTGCCCAGCCTGGGCCCCACAGAGTCAACCCTGGGGTCTGGGTCTCCACATAGACGGAGGCGGGGGCGAGAGGGGTGCCAGGCATTCCTCGGGCTGGGGAGAAAGGGGGTTTTGTTGCCTGAAACTGAGCCACCCCCAGCCTCCTTGCATGCCCGAGTACCCTGCCAAGGATGGCGAGCCCACTCAGGTGGTATTAGGGTATACTGAGCCCCTCCCGAAGCTGCCGCCTGTCGGCACCTAGACATCTCCAGTTGGTTGCACCCTACTCCCAGCCTGGGGCCAGACACGTCCTTCAAAGGGTCCAGCTACCAGCCTGTGAGGGGCCTTGGCTGTGGGCTGATCCCCAAGGAGGCGGGTGGGGGTGGTAGTGCCAGCCCTGAGATGCCCTGTCCCCCACCCCCGGCTGGGCACTCACTGTGTCTCCTCCAGTCGTCACTACAACCCTGGGAGAAGGGTCGGGTTAGTCCCATTTTACAGACGAGTAAACAGAGGCTCTGTGGGGGGAGGGCCTGCAAGTTCACTGCAGAAGAGCTGCAAATCAGGCCCTCTGACCCCTGAGCTCGAACCTCAGGGAGTCCTGCCCCCTTCTCCCTCGGAGACACCTGGGAGAAGGACGGGCCACCTAGCTGTCCCCAGGCTGGGCCTCCTGCTCTGTGTGCCTGTTCAGTGGCCAGGTCTGTGGGGTTGGTCCTGGCTGTCACCTTCCAGAGTTTCAGGGATCAGATGACCCATAGCAGAGACCAGTACGGCTCTCAGTAGGAGTTTAATTAAAGTGCTCACTGGAGAACACCTGGGTGGCTCAGTAGTGGAGCATCTGCCTTTGGCTCAGGCTGTGACCCCGGGGGTTCCTGGGATCGAGTCTGCATCAGGCTCCCCACAGGAAGCCTGCTTCTCCCTCTGCCTGTGTCTCTGCCTCTCTCTGTGTGTCTCTCAGAAATAAATAAATAAAATCTTTAAAAGGAAAAAATCATAAGTGCTCATTGAAACTGCTGGGTGGCAGGCCTGTCCCTCTCTGGGCCTTGGTCTGCCATCTATGTCCTGAAGCTGCCTTCCGGGGACTTCTGGCTTCTGTGGCTCCAGCTGACTCGGCCTCCTTCTCCCGGCCCAGGGTCCCCTTGAGTCCCCCAGGCCCTCCCTCATCTCACAGGCTGAGCTCTCATCATAGAGTGGACACAAGAGGGGTGCAGCCTGCAGCCTCACATCACAGGCTCTGGCCCCAGATCCCAGGGTGAGATGCATGAGAGGCACAGGCCCTGGCATGGGGGACAGTGGCTGGTGGTGACAGCAGGGCCTGCAGCCTGACCTGCAGGCCCAGCTGGGGGAGGTGGCAGGCTCTGGAATGTACAACCTCTTGCCATCCCCTCCCTCTGCAGCCTGTGACTCACTTCAGTCAGGGTTAAAACACAAAGCGCCTTCCTTTGTCCCCAGCCCATGCTTAATAGGATTGGGCGGGAGTGGGAATGGGGCCTCTGGTGGGGGGCACCTCGCCTTCCAAGGCCACAATGGGGCCCTGTGACATCACGCTGCCCCCTGCCGTGATGTCAGAGGCCACCACAATGGACCTTCCCAGACAGATGGCTGGGGATGGGGAGGTGGGGGATGGGGCGGGGACACCTGCGAGCTCCGGGGCTCAGTCCTGGGGGCCCTCTGAAGAGCAGGCCTGAGGGCCAGTCAGGCAGTGGCTCTGGTCCCACACGGGCATGCAAAATAAATCACCTTTTCTTTTTATAGGTCAACCCTTCGATATGTGTACACACACACACACACACATTTTTTTTTCAAGGGGACAGCACAATTTTGAAAATCATGCAAGTTGAGATTTTTCTTGCCCACCCCCCCTTCCTCCAGACAAAAACCACTGAGCTGCTCCCTGGTGCTCACCCTTAGGATAAGAGGAAAATCCCCAGCAGGGCAACAAGGCCCTCTGCGCTCAGACCCCTGCACACCCCTGCAGGCTCGAGGCTCCCTGCTGCCCGCCCTGCCCTCAGCGCTGCCGTCACACTGGCCAGCCTTCAGCCTCGGAGCCCCTTCCTTCTCCACCCTCCCACCCCATCCTTCAAGTCAGCTCAGACACCACCTCCTCCCGGAAACCTCCCCTGACCTGCCCTACACTGAGCAAGCGGCTCTTTCTCTGGGTGCCCGGGCTCCCATGCCTGTCAAACCACAGGATTTATCTTTCGGGTATTCTTGGCATTCCCCTGGGTCTTTCTCCCCAGCAGATTGGGAGCCTCTGAGGGCACCGCCTGGGTTCTCCCAATCCCAACTGTCTCCCTGGTGCCAAGCACCATCCATGGATTCCTTCATCAAATATGTGGGGGTACCCTGGGGGGGATCTGGGAGCCACCAAACAGACTGGTCCTCACCCACGGAACTGGCCCCTGAGAAGGAGGTGAGCATCAGTGACAGGTGTTTAGCACATCATGCGAGCCCATAGCCAAGAGGAATCGAAAGTGCAGGAAAGAAATATGGTAGGGGGTTCAGGGTATCTTTAGGAAAGGGAACAGGGGATCCCTGGGTGGCGCAGCGGTTTAGCGCCTGCCTTTGGCCCGGGGCGCGATCCTGGAGACCCAGGATCGAATCCCACATCGGGCTCCCGGTGCATGGAGCCTGCTTCTCCCTCTGCCTGTGTCTCTGCCTCTCTCTCTCTCTCTCTCTCTGTGACTATCATAAATAAATAAATAAATAAATAAATAAATAAATAAATAAATAAATAAATAAAAAGGAAAGGGAACAGGGTGACTTCTCTGAGCAGAAAGGTAAGAGGAAGCTGGGGTGTCCAGCCCAGGGTGGGGGGAAGAGCTCCAGGCAACGGAGGGCGCGTAGCAGGCCCTGGAGAATGCCTGGGCTCATTCACACCCAAACACACAAGTGTAGAGCCAGGCTCTGGGCCAAGGTGCCGGGTTCGAATCCTGACTCGGCCACTTGATAGCTCTAGGGCTTTGGGAAAGCCCCTCCCTTCTCTATGTCTCACAATAGGGTGACCAAATAACTTATCATCCAAATAGAGGCAAAGAGTAGGGCAGCCCGGTGGCTCAGCGGTTTAGCCCCTGCCTTCGGTCCAGGACGTGATCCTGGGGCCCCGGGGTCGAGTCCCGCATCGGGCTCCCTGCAGGGAGCCTGCTTCTCCCTCTGCCCATGTCTCTGCCTCTTTCTCTCTCTGTGTGTGTCTTTCATGGATAAATAAATAAAATCTTAAAAAAAAAAAAAACAGAGGTGAAGAGGAGCATTACTACTAATTACAAAGGACAATCTTTGTCAGCCGGGTCCTGGACCAATGGGGTTCACAGTGCCCCCCCCCACGGAGTAGGTGCTAACAGGGTCCCCTTCATAGAGTTCTTGAGGAAAGGAAGTTAGGCTGCTCCGAGGACGCATCAGGGACAGGCGGACACTCCTGTGTGCCATAGGCTGAAGGGGGTCGTGGGAGGCCTGGGGCTGATTTTCCTCGACTCAGTGAGCAGGGGTGGTTCCGGAGGTCCCTCAGAAGATGGGGAATCCCGGCTGGGCCTGGAAGGCTGAGTACAGTTTTCACGACAGAAATAGGGAAGGGGCGTGGGGCGGAGAGGCTCCGATGGGGAAGCCAGGGTAGGTTGGGGCGCCAGGCTGGGCAAGAGTGTGCTGGGAGGGTGTAGAGTCCGGGGGAGGGGGCGTGCTCCATGTGCCCCGCGGCTGTGGGGGTGCAGCAGTCCGTGCCCAGATGCTGGGGTGCGTGTGACTGACCCCCGAGGGGAGGGGAGGACCCCTCCACCCAGCAGGAGGCCTGGTCATGCAGCCGCCTGGCTCTGCCAGACCAGTGTGGAAACTGCAACCGTCCATCCGGGCTGTGGAGGCCACTGGGGAATGTGATGAGGCTGCTGAAATGGGGCCCAGGCCCGGGGGGGAGAGGGGGCCCCCCACCCCTGGAAGGCCGGGATGCGGCCGCAGCTTCCCAGAAACCAGGGTCTGGTTCTGCCGACTGAGACAGGCTGACAAGGTTTGGATCGGGAAGCCAGACCCCGAGGGGCTGGAGTGGGGCCTGCTGCTGCAGACGGCCTGGGAAGGCAGCCGGGGCAGGTCTGTGCGGGGGGCAGGAGCCCCTCACCCCGGCCCGGATAGACTTCCATGAGCGGGCCAACTGAGACCCAGAGACACCGAGGGACATGCTCAGGGTCCCCCAGCGAGATCAATAGGTGCCCGATACAGCCCCTGAGGGATCTTGGCCTGATACCATCACGGAGCCGAGCCTCAGTGTTCCCATCTCTAAAGTGGGGACAAATCCATGCCTTGCAGGGTCATTGTGATCCTTCAGCGGGACAACATGGGTTTAGGGCTTGGCACATAGTAGTTGTCCAGAAACGCTTATCCCTTCTCCTTTACCGCCTGCAGCCTGCATGGTTCCAGCCCACCTCCACCTCTGCAGGGGGCGTGGCAGAGGGACTGCTACTGTGTCACACGCATCCCACCCCCAACACAACCTTAACCTCCTTTGGGGATATTGAACAATCTGGCTCCAAATGGCTCCCCACTGGGTCCTAAGGCCCCCCTTACCATCATTCATTTGTTTATTGAGCTAGTGTTTCTTTTCTTTTTTTTTTTTAGATTTTTTATTTATTTATTCATGAAAAACAGAGAGAGAGAGGCAGAGGGAGAAGCAGGCCCCATGCAGGGAGCCTGATGTGGGACTCGATCCTGGGACTCCAGGATCACGTCCCGGGCCGAAGGCAATCGCTAAACTGCTGAGCCACCCAGGGATCCCCATGAGCTAGTGTTTCTTGAGGGCCTACTAGGTGCCCGGCGCTGCCCTGGGGAGCAAGTGATCCAGGCGTGAAGCACCACATGGGTGAAGGCATGGCGGGGGGTGGGGGGCACAGAGCTGAGAACTCCAGCACGTCAGGCCCCGTTGCCTCAACCTCTGCTGTAGCAGCATCTGCTGTGCGCAGGCCCTGTCCTGGGGCCCGGAGCCGGTGGGGAGGAGGGCGGGGAGCCTGCCCATTCCTCTAGGATTCGCTAATTAATTAGGGAATCTGAGCCCCGGGCCGGTGATACTGTTTTAACTTGCCGCCTAGATTGGGAGCAGCTGAGAAAGAGGGCAGCCCCCACCCAGCTCCCTCCTAATTGCTGCCTTCACCTTCTGCAGGGCTTTGTTGGGTGTATCAAAGGGCTGCCAAGGGCCCTGCAGCTCAGAGCCGGGGGAGGGCGGCGGGCCGAGAGCCCACTTCCCAGCCCAGGCAACTGAGGTCAGAGATGAGGTTCTGCTTGGGGTGGGAACGCAAGTGGGGCTGGCATCATAGGGCTGCTCACGGCCTGACAGCAGGGGCTAGGGTGGCGTTGGGACCAGAGCGTGCCTTGTCCTGGCCAAATGGGGGAGACTCGGGCCCTGCACACAGAGGTCTGGAGTCTGGAGCGCAGGGACAGGCTCTTTTGGGGGCCACTTGTCTCCACCTCATCCAGTAGATTCCCACTGACCTGTGTTTCAGCTTGGATGGCTCCTCCTCCTCCAGGGAGCCTGCCTGAACCTCCCAGGCTGGGTCAGGTGCCCCCTTCTGGCTCCTACACACCCAACTCCTCCCCCTCTTAGCCTGGGTCCTGCTGTGAGGCCACTGCAGCTGAGAACTCCCGGATGAAAGAGAGGGGCCTGATTGTGGCTCCACGGCCACCGCCCACTGAGGAAAAGGGGAAGCAGCAAACCCATCTCCATCCTCTCCTCCCCCTGCCCCAGTCTGAGTGCCTGGGGCATGGGGCACTGAGGTATTTGGGGACCCTGGCCTCAGTTTCCCCAGAACCACTGCTTTTCAGATCATATCTAGGGAGGCCCAACATGGCAGAGGCAGTGAGAATGTCCTGTCTAGACAGTGGAGAATGGCAAAGTTTTTTTTTTAAGTAATCTCTATACCCAACATGGGGCTCGAACTCACGACCCTGAGATCAAGAGCCATTGAGCCAGCCAGGCACCCCTAGAGGAGCATTGGATTAGGGACTCTGTGGCATGGGACCGAGACTGCCTGGGCCTGATCCCTGCCCCTGCCACGCATGAGCAGGGCGGCTCCCGCAAGTTCCTTAACCTCCCTGCGCCTCGGTACAGGGAGAGCGAGCGGTGGCTGGCACCCGGGAAATCCCACGTAAGTGTTTGCTGATAGCTGATCTTGAGTTCAAGCAACATATCCCCGCTGCCCTGGCTCTGTTTGTTTTCACTGATGATGTCAACTTGGTTACGGTCGTGCTTGCAGGGTTTGTCCACTGTAAAATTTCTGTTTCTCCATCTTCTTTTTTTTTAACCATTTCTGGGGTTCCTTTCTTTGGAAGGGTGTCACTAGGTCCAGTTCACACTCAAAGCTTGAATTTGGAATTAACCTCCACCTGCTGGAGGTGAGAAGCTGCATGGATTATTTCCTTCCTCTTCCGTAAGGAAAATCTGTCTAGCCACCCCTATTTATTTCTTCAATCCCTATTTCTATCAGCTTGGACTCATGAATATTCATTTTATTGGGGCTGAAATTTATGACTATGTTATTGTCCTGTTGTTTGACTTGGTTGGTCCAGGTTTGGCCATTGGGTTCTCTTTTGGGCTGGCTGCTGGGTCTGACATCCCCCCCGATCTATTTATTTATTTATTTATTTATTTATTTATTTATTTATTTATTTATTTATTTATTTAATGATAGTCACAGAGAGAGAGAGAGAGAGGCAGAGACACAGGCAGAGGGAGAAGCAGGCTCCATGCACCGGGAGCCTGATGTGGGATTCGATCCCGGGTCTCCAGGATCGCGCCCTGGGCCAAAGGCAGGCGCCAAACCGCTGCGCCACCCAGGGATCCCCCTGATCTATTTATTTTTTGAGCATTTCCTTGCCTTCTATCCCTACAGGCAGCTCCAGGCTCATCCTGTACTATCCCTGCCTCAGCCTTGGAATCAGCCAGTTCTCTAAGGAGCCCTGGGCTCTTTTGTTAGAGAGTGGTGCTTAGGAGCCAACATCTGGGAGCTGGATGTGCTTATTGCTACGGGGGTGTCAATGCTCCTAGTCCTCTAGAAGGCAGAGCTGGGTTTATTTTAATTAACATTTTTAAAAAGTTTTTTGGGATCCCCGGGTGGCTCAGCGGTTGGGCGCCTGCCTTTGACCCAGGGCATGATCCTGGAGACCCAGGATCGAGTCCCGCGTCGGGCTCCCTTTGTGGAGCCTGCCTCTCCCTCTGCCTGTGTCTCTGCCTCTCTCTCTGTCTCTCATGAATAAATAAATAAAATCTAAAAAAATTAAAACTTAAAAAATAAAAATTAAAGTTTTTTTTTTAGATTTCCCCTATAGCCAATCACTGGGTCCGTTGGAAGCTTCAGACAGCTGCCCACTGGCCTTTGAGCACAGATCCCTGCCTGCAGCTCAGAGGCCTGTGCCCTTGGAGGGTGTCGTATCCATCCGGGCCCTGAGGCAGAGAACACATGAGGCCATCTGCCTCCCAAGCTCAGCCACTTTCCAATGTCCACCTCTGCTCACCAGTGGGGCCATCGGGGGGCTGAGTTGCTTTGGGAATGGGACTCAGGCCTGGCCTCGAGTGCCCTCAAGGGCCCAGACTGACTGCTGTGGGATTGAGGCTTGCTCCCTGCTGGACCTACACTTCTGTCAGTGGTGATGGCAGTAGCCATAGCCCAGTAACAGAGCTACGGTGGCCAGCCGGGCAGGCCTGGCAAGGGTCAGGTCCCAGGAAAAGCCTGACTCAGCCACCACGTCTACCACGCCCAGGTGGCCTAGCGCTAACGGAGGAAGGCCTGCCGAGCTGGTCCCCTGCTCCCTTCCCTTTCCCACCCCCCAGCCCCACCCAACGCTGCACAGCTCCCTGATGCTCAGTGGGCTGGACCCAGACCCGGCTCCCCACGGAGGCCACCTTCCTGCCGCGGTAGGGGGTCAGGGCGGAGCAGGCCGGGGTTGAGATCCCAAGGCAGGCTGAGTATCCTCACAACTTTGCCATCATCCAGCTCCAAGCTGAGTCAGGAAGCAGGGGTTCCAGGCCTGCCCCTGCCAATGCCTTCTGTTTGAGGCACAGTAATCACGCCTCACCCTGCTTAAAATCTTTAATGGCTCCCCACTGCCCTCAACTTAACGTCCCCACTCCTGGACCTGCCTTACGAGGCCCTGGAGACCATGTCAGCCCCCCCACGTCATGCCCTACTAACAGCAAAGTGCTTGTGGCTCCTGCTTGCAAACCTGCGTGGCTTCACCCCTCCAGTTCCCTCAGCCTGCACTGTCCTCTCCCACTGCTGCACCGGTTCATTCCCGCTCGTCCCTGTAATCCCTACTTGTCTCAGCTCCAGGGCCACCACCACCAGGAAGCCTTCCTCCTCTGCCCCAGACCATCTCTGCTCACCTAGTCCACGTCCCTGGTCACCTGTGCATGACACCTTCCTAAGGCTCACTGTGCATGTCCTCTGGCATGCGGGGCCTCCGCGGCGTGGTATCCTGGAGAAGGCTCAGGGTTTGAAAAATAAGGACTCTAGTTTCCCTGAAGGCCTCTGCTCCTTCCTGCTGTGTGACTTAGGGCAAGTCACTGCACATGTCTGAGCCTCAGTCTCCTCATCTGTGAGAAAAGCGTCTGATTGGGATTCCCGGCCCTGCTTTCAATTCAGGCCTCTGCCTCTAACTTGCTGTGTGGCCGTGGGCAAGCCCTGTCCCCGGGCCTAGCCTCGGTTTTCTTCTTCTGTAAAATGGGGGTGCCCACAAAAACTCAGAAGAGTCGTGAGGCTCCAACAAGCCAAAACTTGTAAAAAGGTTTTGTAAACCTCAGAGCCCTAGCATGGACGGTCGAAGAATCTATTTCGACAAGCTCTGCAGAGATGTGTGGGAGGAAGCACTGTTCTCCTGCCACCACCTGCCCCCCGCCCGCCCTCCAGAAGTCTAGAGATCAACAATGACAGAGGCCTGTTGGCATGGAGGCCAGGCTCAGCAGGGCCTGCTCCCTGGCCCCCTGCCCACCTCCCACGCACCCCCACTCCCACAGTTCCACAACGTGTGTGCCTCGGGCAAGCAGCTCTATTTGGGTGCTCGGGGTGAGCTCTCCGCCCCCCACTTCCAACACATAAGGGCCCTCCAGCCCCGCTGCTCCACCAAAGACTCAAAACCATGATCAGATTGAACCATTTTCAGCTTTATTCCAGAGCAGAAATAAGTCATTTCCTAACAATAAATATAAAAAAAATAATAATAAATTAAGGTTCGAAAAAAATATCCAACGAAAACGAAATCAGTAACACTGACAGAGTAGTGAATGTTGCCTGAAGGGGAGGGAGGTCGGACGGACCGGCCCCCAGCCTGGGAATGTCCGACACAGGCCACCGTGTACCCCCAGCCCCGGCCGGGCCCCCTGCCACACACACATGCTCTCCACAAAGTACAAAATATATATTTTTTAAAAAAACCTCAACACAACCAAGCATCCTGCGAGGGCCCCGGGGAAGCGAGATTTGGCCCATTGGGGCCGAGGACAGGGCCTGGGGGGCTGAGGAAGGCACCAGAGGGACAGGGGAACCACTTTGGGTCTTGCCCAGCTGAGTTTGCTGGCTGTCCTCTTCTCACCTGTGGGTGAGGCTGGAGGTACCCTGTTCACGGGGCCACAGGCCAACCCCTCCACCTCCCGAGACGGCGAAGGGGTTTGGAAATGTCCTGTGTGTTTGTCCACATGTCTTGGCGGGGCTCCTGCCCCAGGGGATGCTGGGAACACGGCGGTGCCTGCTAAGTGCTTGGCGGACTGTCCTTTGTAGATGAAGAGGCCCCCGGCTTGGGGTCCCTGAGCGTCTCCCCGGTTTAGGCCAAGGTGTCGTCCAAGACGCTCGCCCCCCAGCAGAGGCCTCAGGGAGGCATCAATAAGGAGTAACTAGAAATAAATAAGGTCCCTGGTGGCCCAGTGCAGAGCTGGCAGGGAGGCCACCCTGTTTCTTCAAGTATTCTTGGCCAAGGGGGTTTGCAGCCTGCCGGGGTTCAGATGGGGATCCCCACTGTGTTCACCTGGTCCTTGAGTCCCAGCAGGCTGTAGGCGATGCGTTTCTGGTGGCCGGGCAGCCGCACCCCAATCCTCTTGATGTCGCTGTGGGTGAGAGAGAGGGGGGAGTTAGGGGCTGGCCGGGGAGAGGCGGGGAGGGGTGGGGGGCAGAGGCTTGGCAGGAGGAGCCACATCCCGAAAGCTTGCTGACATCGACAGTTAGGAAAGGAGAGAAGTGCCCAGGCTGTGATGTGAGAAGCTTCTCCCCTCCCCCGTGAAACCGGCACGACCGCCTGTGAAGCAGGTGCTCTTTTCCCCACTATTTTGCAGATTCGAGAACTTGAGGCTCAGAGAGGGGATGGGACTCGTCCAAAGTCACACAGCCAGGAGGTGGAGGGGCTGGAAATCGAAAGAGCTATGAACACACGCCTTCTCTCCCCCGGCCTGGGTCTGTCCTCACTGTCCCCAGCCAAGGCCTCCTCCCTGGGCAGCGCTGGTGCCATCACTGGGTGCAGGGGGGCGGGGTCAGGGACCCCCTAGGGGTGTTGCTCTCAGCTCTCCCTGCTAGGCCCCTTCCCAGACACTGCTCTATTCCACCCCGATTCCGAGCACCCACTGCTGACAACTGAGGAAGAACTCAGGACGCACTTTGCAGCGGGACCTCAAGGGTTAACGTTCTGCTCGAGTTCTTCTAGAGGGAGAGGCTGGCGGGTCACCAGGCAGGTGACCAGGTCACCCCGGAACTAACTAAGTAGGTGTTCTTCCTTTAGGATCCTCAATTTCCTCACCTGTAAAATGGGATGAGTGTCTAGCTGGAAGGTGGAGGGTGGGAGACCCCCGGACACGGGTGGCAGAGGCGGAAGGCAGCCTCCGTGCCGAATGGAAAGATGTGCCCAGGAGCCCAGAGCCCTCTCCTGCCCCCCTTCCCATGCCCCTCCATCCTCTTGTAAAACCACTTATGCTCCCAGGAGCCCTGGAGCAGGACGTTTATTGCTCACTCTGGGACTTTTCTCTACCACCACCCTCACCCACCAGCCCAAACCCATGAAAACACCCAGGTTTTTATGGGCCGTCTCCTGGCTGTAAATGAAACTAATTATACGGTGCGAGCTCCTGTTTGCAATTCCGGAGACATGACTTTCCCACAGGCTCTGGGAGCCCTCGGAGGAGAAACGCTGGGCAGGGAAGGGCAGACCCGGATGCGTAGGGAGGGGGGCTGGGGGGGGGGCTCCAGGAGGGGCTGATTGCTCCACTGCAGCAGGAAGGCCAGCAGTCGGACGGCAGGTAGAACTTCCTAAGCCATCGCCGTGGGCCAGTCCAACGGAAACAGCTGGGGCTGTCGAGGAAGCAGCGCCACTTCCCCTGCACCTGGAGGTCTCCGAGGGTGGCTCCCAGGGAAGCATTCACAGCACCGGGGAAGGAGGCGCTACTGAAAAGCAGGATCCTGGGCCTCGCTCCAGACTCACTGACCTTGAAGTTCTGGAGGTGGGGTAGGGAGTCTGCATCCTACTGGGTCCCAAAGACCCTGATGTGCAGCTTAAGATGCAGGGGGTTAAGTGAGTGCTAGGAGGGTGACAGCAGAGACCTGTCCTCTGGGCTCCAGGATGGGCCTGGTACATAGTAGGCCCTTTGAGGACTGTCTGCTGAAGGAATGAACGGCTGCTAGTGGACGTGGGGCCGCTGTGGGCCTGTCTCCCAGCCTGCTGTAGTTAGGCTGACAGGGTGGGGGCTGAGATTGCTCCTGAGACCCGTCTAGGAAGCAAAAGCTCTGGGCCGGGAAGCAAGAGGCCAAATTCTAGTCTGGGACATCATCAAAGCCTCGGCAGGTCCTGTCCTGCCTCTGGGCCTCAGTTTCTGTACATGGAAAACGGGAAGCTTTGCTTAGATGCTCCCGAGCCACCTACCCCAGCTCTGCTCTTTTTCAACACACACACAAAAAACCCCACCGCCTTCCCTGCCTCATTTGCTAACCTGGGAGGTGCACAAGATGAGACTCACAGGCCAGCCTGGTCCCTGTGGCCCTTGCAGCAGACCAGCCCAAGACTGTTCCTGAACCAGCCTCAGTTTCCCTCTTGTCACTCCCATCAATTCTCATCACGGGGTAGGAAGACACCTGACCGAGGCTACCTTTCCTCTGAGCACTCTCAGCGCAGGTCCCAGCCCTGGAAATTCAGAGGCCGCACGTCCCCAGCAAGCACCGCCTATGTGCTGGGCCCTGGGCACAAGGAGGGAGAGAGGCCTCCCGGAGCCTCACATGTCAATGCTTCACTGTCTCAGCAAACAGTGCATCAGCACCAAGCCTATGCTGAGGGTACGCAGTGACCATAGGGCCCAGCGGCCTGTGCCCCCCTCCCAGACACTGGACAGTGCCTTTGGCGGGATTGGGCATTTTTCTGGGCTACAACATCCACTGCTTCCTTAGTTCATCAAAAGACAATTAGAACCCTAGTCTAGCTAGAGACTCAAGCGACTCCGAAATAACGTGGTGAACGCTCAATGTGAGAAAATGTGGCCGTGGTGGGATGGCCCAGGGCCCACAGGGGAGTGAGCAGTGGGTCAGGGGCCAGGAAGAGCAGGGAGGGGACACTGAAGCCTAAACCTCAACCCCATAGGGAGAGTGCTTGAGTTCTGAGACCAGCTCACTGGCTCCCACTGGGACTCACGGCATGTGCAGACACAGCCTTTGGGGTAAAAAAGTGGTCTAAGATCCCCACTTGTTTCACTGATTTGAACTAAAGAAGGAGGCAGGGGTGGTGAGTCACGCAGGCCCCTGCTCTGAGCACCACCCAGTTGGTAGGAGGCGGAGGGAGCGTAGAATGACTTCCTGCCTTTATTCAGACCTTTCCAAACACAGAGCACATGCACACACACACACAGCCTCCGTCCATCCAAGACAGCCCTGTCCTTGCTCGTGGGAAAGGAATTGGCCAAACAGCACCCCGGGCTATTTCGGGAAGCTTCTAAGAACATGTGTTTCCTGTAAGCGCTTCTCCTTGCCCCTTGCTCTGCTCACCCACAAGAGTAGCTGTGCTGTCCCCACTGGGAGCCCCCAGAAGCGCAAAGAGGCTGCTCCTAGGTTCCCGGGCGAAAGGAAGGGGCCCAGGAACCCTGGCATTTGCCCACAGGCTGCAGGCTAAAAGCAAGGGGGCCGAGGAGAAGAGGACAGTGACATGGGTTAAGCCCCTACTAGGTACCAGGCATGTCACCTGCACTGCACCCATGCAATCTGCACAGCAGGGAAACAGGGAGCAAGCCTCAAGGACGGAACCTGATCTGAGCAAGGTCTCCCACTAGGAAGCGTCAGATGTGGGACCTGAAGCCAAGTGTGACTGCAGAGCCCGAGCCTGGAATCCTGCCGCTGGCTGGAGACAACAGATATCCTGGGACCCATCTCCTCTCTCCAGGCCTCCCTCTGGCCAGCTCCGTCCCTGTCTGACTCCCCGTCCCCTGGGATGGGCCACGGCCTGGCCCGAGAAGCTGTGACCAGCAATCAGAAGCCCAGCTCAGCGGTCTTCAGGGGCCCTGGAGAATGTTCCTGCTTAGGCCCAGCTCCCAGAACTTCTGTGACCCAGAACTGCGGGAAGCCCGGGTGGACCCCCTCCGTGTGATTCCCAAAACCTCCCAGCCCCCAGGGCCCATTCCAGCCCTGACCTTGGACCCTGTACATGCTGGGCTCTTGGGGCCTAACACTATTTTTAGAGGCACAAAAGGCTGAGAGGATAACGTCTTCTCCCTCCTGGGATGGGAAGAGGTGTCCGTGCCAAGGCCGTGCCGGGAAAGGTCCCCAATGTTGGAGGGGAGAGCAGAGCTCCCACAGGGCCGCCTGACTAAGGGCTGTACCCAGGGCTAGGGCCGGGGTAACTGGCACTTCTTGCCAGGCTGGACCACAGGGCTGAGAGTCAACCACGCGGGGAGAGGTGTCCGGGAGGGGATGGCCCAGGGCACTCTCTCCCGGGCAACGGCCTAGAAGTCCAAGGGCTCTGTCCATTTCTCTTCGGCACCCCGGAGAGGAACGCTGCCCCTAACCGCTGTGTGACCTCAAGCAGGCTACGTAACCTCTCAGTCTGTTTCTCCACTACTGACCTCCATGGTCCCCGAGCTCCGGGCCCTCACCGACCGACCAGGGCTGGAACCCCACTGGGCCTCTAGTGGCTATGGGACCCTGGGCAAGTCATTGCACTCCCCCCTCCTCCCATTTCTCACCTGACCACGGATATATGGACAAGGCCCACCTGCCAAGTTATCGTGAGGACGGATTCAAAGTGCTCAAGCACACAGCTGGCACACAGTTAGCCCACCACCAACACTGCTCTGATTATGACAATCACTATTATTTTCCCCTTCTGGAAAAAAAAAGATGCAGGAAGAGGGGGGAGCCAGGAGTGAGTGCCCAGGACGGCTGGCTGCTGGCCTGGCTCTGCCCTTCCTGTGAAGCCTCTCCCCACTAAAGAAAAGGAGAGAGAAAGAAGAAGAGGGGAGCAGTGGGTGGCCGAGGTGGCCTTGGAGGCAGGAGAAGGCCGGGCCAGACTCACTCGTTGGTCATCTGCACCACCTTCTCGATGGCAGTGTAGCCAGCCGCCAGGAAGTGCTCTGTGTACTGCTGCATCTTGATGGACTCAAGCCACTCGGACACCGTGCGGAAGGGCACCCCCTCGGAGCCACTGGTGCTGGGCAGCCGGATGGACACCCTGAAACAAGCATCACCCACCTGCAGGTGAGCGGCTGCAGCACCCAGCCTGCCCCGGGGGGGCCCCAGGCCTGCCGCTCCCCCTAACCACCCTGCACCTCAGTTTCCTTATGTGGGTAACAGGGGAGCCCAATCAGGTAGGCTTCAGGGAGACAGGCTGGCATGTCATGAGCACTCAGTGTTTACAGCTCCTGCGCCCCCCACGCCCCGCCCGCTCCCCCCTGGCAACACCACCACCGATAACCACAAAATAACAAAATGTTAAGATTCAGGTTCCTGGAGGCACAGCCCCAGCCTGGCTACCTGCCAGCACATAAAATACTTAATCGCCCTGTCTCAGCTTCCTCATCAACAAAAGGCAGATAATTACAGGACCCATCTCATCGGTCGTTTGAATGAGTTAAAACATGTTGGGTGCCGAGCGCAGCGCCCGGCGCGTTTCCCATGTATGCCGATTGCTGCTATAGGTTGGAGCCCCCGCCCCGGGCAAGCGAAGCCCACGTGTGGGTGCCCACCCCCACCCACTAGCCCCAGCTGGCCACCACACGGAAGCAGCTCGGGCGTGAAACCAGGGGCCACTGTGCACGGGGGCGACGGAACTAACCGGGGGTCAAAGTCAGCCAGGGTCTTGAGGGAGTCGGGAGCGCGGATGAGCTTGTCGAGGATGCTGACGATGTCGGCGAACTTGGGGCGGCGGGCGCGCTCCTGCTGCCAGCACTGCATCATAAGCTGGTAGATGGCGGAGGGGCAGTCCATGGGCGTGGGGAGCCGGAAGCCGTCGTTGATGGCTTTCATCACCTGGGGAGGCAGGATGGTCAGCACCGCCTGCACGGCCGCCAGACCCCCGCGGCCTCCCTGAGGAGGCCCTGGCCATGCAGGCGGGCAAGGAGGGCAGGGAACCCAGACACACGTGGGGACGAGCCTTCTTTCCGGAGTCCGATACACAAGCATCAGAGGTACAGAGGGCAAGTGCTAAGGAGCTGTCCCCGGAGTTCCATGGAGGAAGGGGCTCCTGACCCCGCTGTGTGCCCTGCAGCCAGCCTCCGTCCAGTCTGGGGACGTCTGTACCAGCCACTCCCTGCAGCCAGGGCCCTCCTCCCGCTCCATGTCTTCACCTGGCTACTTACTGCGCCTTAGTCTCCAGGCTGCGTGAAGCACCGGGCACCCACACTCACACACAGATGCATCTATCACACGCACATGTGCATGCACACCCAGGTGCATGCACGCAGGAATGCACGCCCCCTCCCCACTCCTTGTTTCCTTGTCCTTCCACTGACCTTAAGCAGACACTGGGTCTGGGGCCCAGCACAAGCCTGGCTCATAGGGGGCCCTCAACAGACATGTACTGAATGTACCAGATGAAGACTAGCCCCTCCAAACTCTCCTCTGCCCAGCCATCGGGGTATGGAAACGAGAGGGCTTCCGTTCAGGTCAGGAGAGGGCTGGGCAGGGTGACGGGGCCTACCTCATGGTTCGACAGCTCCCAGTAGGGCCGCTCGCCGTACGTCATCACCTCCCACATGACGATGCCATAGCTCCACACGTCGCTGGCTGAGGTGAACTTGCGATAGGAAATGGCCTCCGGGGCTGTCCAGCGGATCGGAATCTTGCCACCCTGCAGGGGACCCAGGCCCGGTCACTACTGTCCCTCTGGCCCACCCTAGGACGATCGCAGCCAGGCCAGATAGAGTCAGGGCCCCTCGTCCATGCTCCCTGGAGGTGTTCTCACCTGTGTGCCTGAGGTCCACACTCAGGTACGTAGGTGAGAGGACTTGGAGCAGCATGAAGGCCGCTTCACCCTCAACCCCTTCATCCGGGGGGAGACAGCTGCCCTAGCACTTACACTGGTGGTGTAGGTGGCCTCAGGGTCATCCTCCAGCACGCGGGACAGGCCGAAGTCCGACACCTTGCAGACCAGGTTGCTGTTGACGAGGATGTTGCGAGCGGCCAGGTCGCGGTGAACGTAGTTCATGTTGGCCAGGTACTTCATGCCGGCCGCGATGCCCCGCAGCATGCCCACCAGCTGCAGCACACTGAACTCGCCGTCCTTCTCCTGCCAGAGCACAGGCCCTCAGCCACCAGGGCACCCCGAGCAGGCCCAGGTTCCCCACCTACCCCAGCCCACATCCTCACCCGAAGGAACTTGTCCAGGGCCCCGTTCTCCATGTACTCGGTGATGATCATCATGGGTTTGTCTGCAGAGGGTGGGCACAGGTGTGAGGGGGTGGCCAGAGTTGTAGATGGGGGTGCAGGGAGCGGGGGGCTGGGGGGGGAACTGCTACGGACAGAGCCCCTGTTGGGTGGCCCTTCTTCACGCCCACTGCGGGTGGTCAGGCCCTGGGATGGGGTGGGTCTCCCGCCCCCACCCTGGTGCCCGTGCTCACATTTGGAGACGACACCCTCCAGGCGGATGATGTTGTGGTGGCTGAACTGGCCCATGATGCTGGCCTCGCTGAGGAAGTCCACCCGCTGCTTCTCGGTGTAGCCGGCTTTCAGTGTCTTGATGGCCACGGGCACCTCCTTCTTCCCCGACGCCTTCAGTGTTCCCTTATACACCTCCCCGAACTCTCCTGCGGGAAGACGAGGTGCGAGGAGCACCCAGTCAGCCTGGCCATCAGGCGCCCCCAACAAGTCCCAGGCCCCCTTGGGCGGGCGCACTGCACTCACCTGCCCCAATGACCTTCTGCCGCGTGACACAGGACGGGTGGATCTCAGTGGTGAACTTAAGCACAGCCTGGTTGGGGTCCTCATATGTGTGGGGGTCCACGTATGTCTTCAGGGGCTTCAGTTGCTCTGGACGAGAGGAGGAGGGGCAAGGTCACGGTTTGGGGGAGCCCCCTGTGAGGGGTCACCCAAGGGGAGGAGGAGGAGGAGGCCATGGGATCACTGAGCCCACCGCAGAGCCCTGGGAGCGCCCGGCTGTCCCCGTCTCCACCGCAGAGCTGGAGGGCAGAGCTGGGGGGCAGCCTGTGGGGTCGGAGGGGGGCGCTGAGTCTCACCTGACTTGGAGAAGTAAACGTCCTCCGAGGACTGGCGGGTCCGCAGGCTCTTCCTCCTGAGAGAACCCCACGGGGAACCCACGACATGGGGGAGGTCAGAGGCCTGCTCTGGCCATGAGCCTCCCGGCTCCCCACCTCCCTCTGGTCCTGAGCGGGGGCCTGGTGTGCCGGGGGCTCTGCTGAGCAGGCAGTGAGAGGCGGGGAGGAAATGAGCAAGCAGGGCTCGCTCCCGGGGCTCTACACCCCGTAATGGCCCCTTAAGTGGCCATAATGAGGGCTTTCCTCATTAGAGCTCCCAGCGCTTCGTGCCTGCGTGTCCAGAGGAAGTGTGGACGCAGCGTTACTAACGAGGGCACAGATGATGACCGCCACGTCCCGAGCCCCTGCGGCGTGCCAGGCGCTGTGCTGGGCACTTTACAGCCCGCTGCGTCCTCTCGGCCCCGGGGGGGCCGGGGTTAGATCACCAGCAGCCCCATTCTGCAGACAGGAAACCGACGGTCCCGCCCCGCTGTAGCCCACCTCGGCCCTCGGGGAGCCCAGGTGTGGGCTCCAACCAACCTGCGATGGATGAAGAGGCCGATTCCTGCCAGCACCAGAAGCAGGACGATGCCAACAGCCACACCGCCAATCACTGCCAAGTTGCCAGATGTTTCTGTGGCTGTCAGGGGAGACCGGCCGATGACAAGGGAGCCCCCCAACTCCAAAGACTGGCAATGTTCCCTTTGCATCCAAGGCCCACTTTAGGGACCCGAGACATGTGCGGGATGCTTTTACTTGTGACGGTTCACGAGAATATTTATTCCCATTTCACAGATGGTAAGTAGCAGGCCTTCCCTAGGGAATACGGTAGGTGCGGCCAGGTGCATGGGACACTTTCCATGACCCAGTCCGCCAGTGTCAGGCCCCATGTCCTTCCTTCTTGCAACACTGCCCTGAATGCATGTCCCTGGTCCCCCTCCCCCAGACTTGGGGCCAACCCCCACCGGGCTCTCCTAGGCCCTGGCTGACCAGGAAGGGGGCATTTTAAGTTCTCTGATCCATTTGCTCCTCCCAGATGTCCCAACTATTCTGTTTCAGGGCCTGCCCAGGCCCTGGTGCCCAACTCACACAACGTCTGGAACTCATGAATCTTGCTGCCGGCACCCTGGCCCTCCTGCGTCAGCGCCTGCACCTGGATCAGGTAGGTGGTATCCGGAGCCAGGTCGTCCAGGGTCACGGAGAAGCCCTCAGTGCGGCGCACGTTGTAGCTGTTGGAGTCCCCCTGTGGGTGAGGGCAGGGCATCAGCTGGGCCCACCAGAGGCTCCCCCAAGCCTGGTTTAGCAAGGCAACTCGCTTACATCAGCAAACTCGATGCTCTTCTCTCTCTTTTTTTTTAACATTTTATTTATTTATCAGAGAGAGAGAGAGAGAGAGAGAGAGAGAGAGCGTGTGTGAGAACACAAGCAGAGGGAGGGGCAGAGGGAGAAAACAGACTTCCTGCTGAGCGTGCAGCCCAACGTGGGGCTCCATCCCAGGACCCTGAGATCATGATCGAAGCCGGAACCAAGATTCAGACACTCAACCAACTGAGCCACCCAGGTGCCCCTGGATGCTCTTCTTATAGGTGAGGAGACTGAGGCTCAGGGAAATGAAGTGAGTCGCTCAAGGTACTGCCTGCAAATGCACGACCACCAGCAATGTCTGATCACCGAGACCCGGCTCTCTCCCCAACCCCGACTATCTCTTCTGGGGAGACTCCAGAACACTGTGTCTCCTCTCCCACAACTCTCTGCTGTGCTGGCCTGGGAGAGGTGACTCTCAGGAAGACCTCAGACCTCAGTGTCCTCATCTGCAGAACGCAGTAAGCATCTGTCTGTGACCAGCCAGCCCTCTGCTTGCCACCCAGCCAGGGCCAGCTCCGACCCCTTGTTACCTTCTTGCGGTAGGTGACCTCGTACTTCCACACACGGCTCTGCTGCGGTGGGGGGATGCTCCAGGAGACACTCAGCGAGGTGGTGGTGCGGCCCTCCAGCTTGACCTTTGGGGGCTCTGGTTGGGGGGGGCAGTAGGGGAGGGGTGTGAGGAGCCATGTCGGGGGTGGCTGGGGGTGGGTGGTGGGGTGAATGCCCCCGGACCCAGACCCAGTCCCGTCCACAGCCGGGGCTCCTCAGATCCCAAGCCCGCATCAGCACACAGCCGCAGGCCCTGGACCCCAAGGGCTGGCACATGTAGGGCACCCCGTGACTATTTATGAGTGCATAAATAATAAAAGTAAAACAACAGCTGACTCTTGCTCTATCCTCTCTGTGGACAGGCACCGTCCTAAGAGCCTTATATATAATTTATTGAATCCTCTGGATAGCCCTGTTATTACTCCAATTTTGTAGGTGAGGGCATTGAGAGAGGTCACAGAGCTCGGAAGTAACCCAGACTGATTTTCACCACCTGCTGCGGCCAAGCCCTGGGTGGCCATCGTCCCGAAGCCCCACCTGACCCCCCGCCCTCACCTGTCTGGTTGATGCTGACGCTGGCGGTGCGGAAGCTGCGGCTGGCCACCAGCTCCGACACCCCGTTGCGGGCCTCCACCGCAAAGGTGTAGTTCATGTGCGGCTCCAGGTCACTGACCGTCACGCTGGTGCGGGTCAGCGCGTGCGGCGGCTCGGAGTAGCGCACACTGGCCTCGCAGGGCCCGCACTCGCCCGACTCGGGCCAGCACTGCTCGCAGGTGACACTGTAGATAATGTCGTCCCGGCCCCCGCTGTCCTGGGGAGGCGTCCAGCGCAGCTCGACTTTGGCGCCCATCCCCACAGCCGTGAGGTAGTGCGGGGCGGAGGGCGGGCCTGCATGGAGGGCAGAAGGCAGAGCTCAGACCCGGGCAGCCTGACGTGTCATCCAGCACGCCGCGTCCACCCCAGCCACCCTCCCTGAGCCAAGGCAAAACTCACGAGTGCAGGGCATGGACAGCAGGTCCTGGGGGGCTCGGAAGTAGCCTTCCTCACAGTCACAGAAGGTGGCCCCCTCGGAGGACAGCACCGTGTGCATGGGGCACTCCAAACAGGGGCTTTCGGATGCCTCGGACTTGAAGAATCCAGGCGAGCAGGCTGGTGGACACAGGGACAGACGTCATTTTAACCCGAAGTTCCCACCCAAAGCGATTTTTCCAGTGGGACCTCGTCCCAGAACCCCACACAGGTTGCTAACCTCCTCTGGGCCCATTTTCTCATCCCTAAGGCATCTTGCGATGACAAAGTGCATGGCAAGCACCTAGCTCACTCTGGGCACCCAGGACGCGCCTCGCCCGTGCGCTCCAAACCTCTGCACGCTCCCCACCAGCTCTCGCAGGCAGGGCCACACCCGAGCCGGGCGTTCAAGGCTTACATCTCACCTCTCAGCTTCCCGAGAATCCTATCTCACACCTGGCTCGGCCCCAGATGGAGCCTGCTGCCCGCCTGCCTCATCCCCTTTAATTTGTGCAGACCAGCCTGATGGGTCCCCACCCAGGCTTCCAGCGGCCCAGGGCAGTAACTGCATCTTCCCCGCTGGCCTCTGTTGACCCACTGTCACCACCACCACAGCCCATCAGCCAGGCACACCCTCTCAGGATGCCACCCCTGCAGGTGTTCCCCCACCCCAGGACCCGACCGCCTTCCTGTTCCGGGGCTGGCCCACCAGGAAGCAGGAAAGGCCAGGCCCCCAGCATCATCAGTGGAGCTACTTCCAGGACAGGTCATTTCGGCCATTCAGGAGGGCAGCCAGGAAGCAGCTTTTCCTCCCCGGTGGAAGGTCCTGTCCTCGCCAGGATGACGAGGGGCTCAGGCACCTGACTCCAGAGGCTTCTTCCTCCCACCACCCTATCCTGCCCCTACCCCGAGCCCCTTCCTGGCTTCACAGGCAGGAAGCTGCCTAGACACGGGGCCCACCGTGCAGGGCTGCTCAGAGCTTGGACAGCTGCCAGAAGGGCCAAGGTGGGGTGGGATCACCCTAGGGACCTCTTCTACAACCCCACCATTACTGTACCCGCCTCCATCTCATTCTGTGGACACCAGCCTGAGACCCTCCAACCTCAGTGCCATGTTCATTGCTCTGTGACATGGACCCTGAGATGGACAGAGCCCCTGAACTCAGGGCGTGGGAGCGCATGACTATGTCTGCCATAAAGGGGTAGGCAAGAGCTAAGGAGGCTGAGGAGTCATAGCGGGGATATTTCAGCCGGGGCTTGGAGGCTGAGTAGGAGTTCGGCAGGGTGGAAAAGTTGGAAGGAGGAGGTAGGGGTGAGAAAGATCCACACAGAAAGTATGAGTGGCTTTCTGGGCATAAATGGGGGAAGCAGGAGGCAAGAAGGCCGAGAGGTTTTCAGGGATCAGACTGAGCAAGGCCTTTAATGTTAGGCCAAGGAAACAGGACTTTATCCAGGGGCAAAAACAGCCACTGATGGATTGATGCAGAGCCAATGGCACAGTCAGATCCACACTGTCAAGAAAATTCTCGGACAAAGTCTTCCTCCTTGGCCAGTTCCCTGTGTGAGTAGAGCTGGGGAGCAGGACTGGGGACGCCCCTCGCCCACCGTGAGTGAGCAGCCTGTCCTGCCACCACATCAAAACCTGAGCAGAGGGGCATCCGGGTGGCTCAGTCGGTTAAGCATCTGCTTTTGGCTCAGGTCTTGATCCTAGAGTCTTAGGATCAAGCCCCATGTGGGGGTCCTTGCTCAGTGGGGAGTCTGCTTCTCCCTCTGCTTCTGCTCCTCCTCCTACTCCTTCTCTCTCTTTTTCAAATAAATAAATAAAATGTTAAAAAAAAAAAAAAAAAACCTCAGCAGAGGCCCCAAGGGTGTTCGTCCAGGACAGAGGGGGCCTGGGACCCAACTCCTGCTCTGTGCAGTGACACAAACAGTGACTTCTGTGCAGCTCCCGGGCCACGTACCTCACACTCACTCAGTCCTCACAATGAGCCTGGCACACTTGGGCACTCTGCTTTCAAGGAGAGGAACCTGAGGCCCAGAGAGGCAAGACCACTTGTCCAAGGTCAATGAGCTCCTAAGACCCAAAACCCAAACCTAAACCCAGGAAGCCGGACTTTGAGTCCCTCTCCTCCCACAGGCATCTAGCTTTAGAACAAAGAAATCGGGATGCCTGGGTGGCTCAGTGGTTGAGCGTCTGCCTTCAGCCCAGGCCATGATCCCGGGGATCCGGGATCAAATCCTGCATCGGGCTCCCAGCAGGAAGCCAGCTTCTCCCTCTGCCTCTGCCTGTGTCTCTGCCTCTCTCTCTCTCTCTCTGTGTGTGTGTGTGTGTCTCTCTCATGAATTAATAAATAAAAATCTTGAAAAAAAGAGCAAAGAGAAATCAACATTCTAAAAGGAGCCTGAAGAGACCAGAGATGAGTCCTGACCCATTTCACCAGCCAGAAGATCCCAAGACTAATTTCAGAGCAGCTGGGGGGGCGGGTGTGTGTGTGTGTGTGGCACGTGTGTGGCACCTCCCGACATAGGTCTTCTCAAACGGGGCACACTATGGCCTCTTTGAGGAGAGAGTAGAATCAACCCCGGAACATCGACTGGGGAACCAAGTCTCCTATCGTACTTTAGCAATCCATGTGTATTTGTTTTAAGATTTTATTTTTCAGTAATCTCTGAACCCCGCGTGGGGCTCACACTCACAACCCGAGACCCACCGCCCAAGCCGGCCAGGCACCCCTCATGTACCCTGCATTCCTCCTTATATATATGTCACATTACAAAAGTAGCTCGCTCCTCCCCAAATCTTTGAATGAAAAGGAGACTCTGCAGAGCTGGGCCACTTGATCTTGGGATTTCAATTCCCCCCAGTGCCCTGACTTGTCGCTGGAGGGGCCGATACCCCAGGTAAGTGCTGGCTCCAGGTGTCCAGGCCCAGGGAGTCGGGGAGCTCAGGGGCCCCCAGAACCACCTTCCCTCCCGGGCCCTCAGGCTCAGGGGAGGGGACACAAGCCCCCACAGCTCGGGCTGGGTTCTACCGAAGGCCTTAGCCACCTGCAAACCCCCACGATGCCCCCGCGCCCCGCCACGTGGTTGCTCCCCAGCGCCCCCCTCCCAGTCCCATGCCAAGAGGAGGAAGGGGGGGAAGAGTCACGTTCCATTCTTTGGCCCCAGAGCCCGGGGGTGGCCTGACTGCTGCCGGCAGGAAAGAGGGAATTTGGAGAGATTTCCGCTGCGGATATGCCAGATAATACAGTGGAGAGGCGGCGGCAACAGGGCATGTGCCTGCCTGAAGAGAATGCGCTGCCCCCCCCCAACCCCACAACCACACGGGGCTGTCCCCGGGGCCCTGCTGGAGTGGGCCTGGCTCAGGGGCCCCGGAGTCCACGGGTAGGACACCAGCAAGCCCCCGTGTCTTCCTGACTTTGCCTGGCTGGATCTCCTGGCGTCCTGGGCACGTCGGGTGTTCACACACACCCAAACACACCAGCAAGCACAGAATACCCACGGCCCCTTAGCCGACCAGGGGACTCCTACGTATCCTTCAATACCCAGCTTGAGCTCCTCTCCGCAGCCCTCCCGGGCTGCCCAACTTCTGACCCTTTTCTGCCCCACCGGGGCATCTGTTACTCAATCTTCTGTTTACCAAATAGAAATGGAGCACTTCCTACGTGTCTGGCACCATCTAGGATATGATGGTGAGACTGATAAACACCGTCACTGCTTCGGGGGAATTCACAGCCTGGCTTTCATGCTCCCTTTGAAATTACTTCTGCTCCTATTAGAATCTTCTGTGAGAGCAGCGGCAGGTACAGAGTCTGATCTCTCTGTGGCCCATGGCCCGGCACAGGGTCCAGCACACAGTAGGGGTGCAGGTCACGTTGGTTGGCTAGGTGGACGGACAGGTGAATGACTGAATGAATGAATGAATGAATGTGTGAGTCGACGACTAAACCTAGCACGTGTGCATTAAACACTCGCCACAGAAGTGCCCTGGGACACCCTACAGGGACGGCGCCCCAGGATGTCCACCTGCCTGGCACAAGAGCCTGGCCCGGGCACACCTATGGAAGGCTTCTCTGGGCTGGGGTTCCCTGGCGGGCCCGGGCCACCCCAAGCAGGGGGGCAGGGGAATTGGGGCACGGCAGCTGCGCCCAGAGCTGCACCCCGGTTTTTCCAGTTCCCGATGCCCGCCTCTCAGGTGGCAGCGTGGAGTGACTTAGGGACACCCGCCCTCTGCAGTGACGCTAATCTAGCCCCGGGCAGAGCCCCTCCCCCCCAGGCCCAACCACCTCCCCAACTGGTCGTGGTGAGGTCACAGGGTCAAGAGATCACGGTGGCAATTCACCCGGGGCCAGTCACCTCCCCAAGCCAGGGGGGCAGAGCGTGGACTTTGTCTTGTGCCCTGACAGGCGGCAAATGGTGACCTGTAAGTCATCGACCCTGCCAATGAGGGCCACTGAGAGAGCCCCAGACCCGGGGGGCTTCTCTTCCCCAGCAGGCCCTGCGGCCCCATGTGGGGATGTCCCCGGGCCGCTAGCACCTTGCCCCCTTCACACACACCCTGGAGAATTATCTTCAGGCACATTCCTCCAGGGCCTGAGATAAGCGCCACTCCCCCCCAGCCTCGGCCTCCTGCTGTCTCCCCACCACCAGCCTTTTATCTTCTGTTTGCTTTCCCTTTGCCTCCTTCCTTCCGTTCTGGGGACCCACTTACCTCCGGTGAGGGCGGGAGGGGCCACCCCATGGGGCTGCCAGGGTGTGAATTTGCCCCCGGTGTGAACTGAGGCGGGGCAGGTAGGGCAGGGCCCAGACGTGGGGAGCTGCCATCCATCCACGGCTCCCCACCACGGGTCAGAGGACACCGGGTGGCACTCCCCAGGCAGGGACGCACCCAACAGTTAACAGCTCACAGAGCCCCCAGCCTGGGGACCAGTCACATCCTAAGCGGAGCTTCTGCCCACAGCTCCTGACACAGCCCGAGAGCCAACCTGCCCCAAGGCCACCTTAACCAGAGCCGTCCCCCGACCGGGCTGGGCCTGGGCCACCCAGGATCCCAGTACTGGAACCCTGCTTCTTGCCCCACATGGTGAGATCACCCAGTTAACAGCTTACCGGGGCAATCCGGGTTCTCAAGCTCTCAGTAGAAAGTCCCAGGATGGGACGCCTGGGTGGCTTAGAGGTTGAGTGCCTGCCTTCGGCCTGGGCCATGATCCTGAAGGCCCGGGATCAAGTCCCACATGGGGCTCGCTGCATGGAGCCTGCTTCTCTCTCTGCCTATGTCTCTGCCTCTCTCTCTCTCTCTCTCATGAATAAATAGATAAAATCTTTTTTTTAAAAAAAGTAAAGTCCCAGGAGATAGATTCTGATCACTAGGTTAGCAAGGGTCCAGTCTACCCGTTTCACAGGTGGGGTGAATGAGACCCAGAGGGGACTGGCCAAGGTCACACTGCTTATGGGGAGGACACCAGCCAGGGGCAGCTAGCTGGGGACAGCACACTGGCCCTCCTTGTGCCAGGCCCAAGCTCATTTGGTCACTGGTCACTGTTTCCTCTTGCTGGGCCTCAGATTCCTCATCTATAAAATGGACCTACCACCCTCAGCCTTTTGGGGTTTGTTTGCCTGAAGGAAACCACAAGAAATGCTCAGCCTGGTGCCTGGACTGGGGGTGTCCCTGTGAACTGGGGGACAGAGAAATTAGGAGACGTCCCCAGGGGGCTGGGCCCTTGAAGGAGCAGGAGCCTCCAAAGAGGGAATTCCCCACGGTACCCACTCCAGCGCCAGCCTCCCAGCTGCTGGGCCGAGCCTTTGGCCAAAGCCGCCGGCCACCTGCTCACCTGGCCGGCAGAGCCCATGGCCGAGGCGCCAGGCAGGGCCCCAGCAGCTCCGCCGCCGATGCCAGCACAGGAAGCAGAGACAAAGCCGCCCCGGGGGAGATGACGGTCAGCCTGAGCGACTCCACTGTCCCCCAGGCAGGGCCGGGGGTAGGGCGGGGGACTGGAGCGAAGCTGGCTCATTCCTGACATAGCTCGGAGAGCTCCCCGGGCAGCGTGCCCACCTGTCCGATCGCAGCACCTGAGCGGTGCCTCCCTTCTGCTGTCCATTTAACTCTTTCCTGAGAGCCAAGCTTCCTGGGGAAAGAACCCCAAAAAGCAGTGAACTCTGAAGATGACCCGGACCAAGTGCTCGGCGACCTCAGGGAATCCACACCCCTCTCTGGGTGCCATGTGTCATCAGTAAAAGCCCCAGTGGGAGGACCTGGGTCCTCGGCCCCGTGGAGGGGCGGGCGGGGAGGGCCGGCCCTGTACCTGCCTCCATCTCTCCCTCAGTGTGCTCAGTAAGGGCCCCCGATCACCCACCCTTCCGTCATCTGGGGGCTGCCCAGAGAGCTCGTGCCCCGTCCCCGGCCAGGAGCTGAGTCAGGGATTCCAAAGGAACTGGTCATTTCCCGCCCCGTTTCCTGACCCATCCTCCAGCCTGGGCGCCGCCGCATCTCCTGGATTCAAATCCCAGTGTGACCACACATCGCTGTGTGACTCCAGGCAAGTCTCCTCACCTCCCTGAGCCTCAGTCTCCCGTCCGTGCCTCGAAGACAGGTGGGCCCCGATTCAGCAAGCGTCCCCACAGAGCGCCCGCGGGGCTCCCGCCTGCCCGTGGAGAGCACCTGTCCGTAGGAGGTCCTGTTTTTCTCTCCACTGGCCTCGTGGTCGGGGGGCTGCTGCTGGGAATGTTGCAGGGAAAAAGAGCAGCCGGGCTGGGGCTTCCCAGCTACACCGAGGGCCCCTAAGAGCACAATGACGGGAATCTGGGTCGAGGGATCTCAAGGAGGAAAAAGCAGGGCAACAGGTGGCTGGCAGTTGAGAGGTTTCCACCAGTAAAGTCAAAGATTTTGGTCTTGGAAACGAGTCCTCCCAATCCGGGGTCTACCCAGCGCTTCACAGGCAAAGCACCCCCTGACCGCCTCTAGGGGAAGGAAGGCTGCTCCCCCCCTTCCTGGAGAGAGTCTCGCCCCCACCCTCACCCCCCTGCAACCCCAAGGTCCACTTATCTCTGCAGGGCCTGAATCACCAGCCTGTGGAAAGTTTTCAGCTGCCCCTCACCCCCCACCCCTGCATTCCTGTGTGAGGATGTCATGTGGGAGGAGCGTGCTCGACCCACTGGGCCGCCTCAGCCCCCCCCACCCCGCAGTCATTGTCTGAAACTGGGAGTGTGCACTGGAGGTCACCTAAAGCAGCGGCCTCCTCGGGAAGAGAGCTGGAAGGACAATGGGGTGGTAGGAAGGACCGGAGCAGGGACTACACCACAGGCCTACTCAGGAACCTCTCATCCAGGAGTTTATAGGCTGTGTTAAGCAAGGTTCTGAGGATTTGTTTGAGGAGCCAGATAGAGCCTATCAGAAAAGGCTTTCAGGCTCCTCTGACATTTCAACCTACTTCGTGTGTTGCAGGATCTATGTCTTGAAAAAACCAAGTAGAAAGCCTTCTTATTTGAGGCCAGAGATGAAGAGAAATTTACCCAAGATCACCCAGCTGCAGGGCTGAACCCCGATTTCTCAACACCCTGCTTATCTCAGCAAAGAAATTCCCAGAGAGAGAGCGAGAGAGAGAGGATGAGCTGGCCTTCCAACGGTTGGCCTGCATTCCACAGATGCCCTGCCCCACAGCCATTTCTAGAAAAAGTCACCCATTGAAAAAAATCCCCATTGCTGTAGGGATTTCCGCTGTCACAGGCCCTGGCTGTGCCAACCCACAGCCTCCTGATGTGAGCTCACTAAAGCCCAGGCCCCATCCCCAGACACAGTCCCAGAGAATCGGCCTCTATTTGTTATCAGTAGATTGGTCAGGGGAAGCTGAGTCGGTGGCCCTGGGGCAGGCCGGGCAGGGAGGACGGACCTTGCACCTGCCTTCCACTTTGACCTCAATGCAGACATTTTTCAAAAGCTGGTGGTTCATGTGCAGCCAGGGGATGTGAATCCCGGCTCTGGTTCCCCCACCGCCATGTACGAAAGGGCCGCCTGAGACCCAGAGAGATGAAGTGGCTTGCCCAAGGTCACGCAGTGAGTTAAGAGAGATGGAACGAGCCCCGGGGACTGTCCCATGTGTTCACAGGGCTGGTACACAGCAGATACCGAAGTTACATTTGCGGGATGAATCAAAAATAACAACCACACTTTAAAAGCACTTATGTGTCAGGCACTGACCTAAGCACTTCGCGAGCATTAGGTCATTTGATTATCATAACAACCCTATGAGATAGGAGCTGTGTTCATCTCCATTTCACAGATGAGGCAACCAGGCAACAGAGAGAGGTTAAGCAACTGGCCTAAAGTCACACAGCTACACGTAAAGCAGGGTTTTTTGGTTTTTTTTTTTTTTTTTTTTTTTTTTTTAAAGCAGGGGTTTGAACCCAGGCATTTTTGTCCTAGAACCCTTGCTCCTAACCTCCACGCCACACTATGCTTCAACACGCCCATTGTCAGTGAATGAGTGAATCCAACCATCAATGAGGAAACCGAAATCCAGGAAGGATCAGTGATTTCCACTAACAGCACCACCGCACGTCAGGGCCAGAGGCGGTCTTACCAAGATCCCAGCGCTGCCAGGCCCAACAGCAGAACCCGGGACCCCGGCCCCGCACCCCGGCCACGCCCGTACGGCCACTCACCCTGGCAGGCGTCCTCCACCTTCTCGTAGCCCGCCTGGCACAGGCACTGACCGATGGGCACCAGCCACTCGCCGTCCACCGCGCAGTGCATGCGGGGCTCCTCGCCCCCGGGCGGCACCACCGCGTGGTCCACACACGTGCCGGCCACGGTGGCCAGGGAGGGCGCGTCGGAGCCCGCGATGGTCTCGGGGAAGCGGGCCAGGCCCTGCAGCAGCTCGGGGCACTTCTTGTAGTAGACGCGGACGGAGAGGAGGGCCACGCAGGCGCCAATGTCCTGGAACGCCAGGTAGAAGCCCTTGCGGCTGAGCGGGCCCACGGAGCGCTCCTCCACGTTCAGCTTCACGTGGCGCGCCTCGAAGTCGCTGCTGACCGTGATCTCGTCGGGCGCGATGGTGTCGATCTTGGTGAACTGGCGCTTCTGGAAGTTAGTGCCGTAGTCCACGTCCGACTCGGCGTAGTAAAGGTTGAACGTCTCCTTGCAGGAGCTGGCGCCACCGGGGAAGCTGTTGCAGTCACGCACGGTGAACTTGAGCTCGATGAAGATCCGCTCGGCCTCGCCGCGGTACACCCAGTTGGTGCGAAGCCAGTTGTCCTGGTCGCCGGCCACCACGTTGCACACGGAGTACATGTAGATGGGCATGTCGTCCATGATGTTCTGCATCAGGTCCCACTGTGCGGGGGTGGGGGGGTGGGAAGGTGACAGGTCAGTGTGGGCAGGCAGGCCCAGGGAGGGGCTTCGGGTCACCCTCACACACTAAAAGTGGCTGAGCTATGACCTGTCCCTCTGGTGTCTCTGATCCCAGTGTCCGGGTACTGGACCTCTATATGGGACTGGGAGCCGGGGGAGTCTGGGGGATCTGTGTGACCTCGGGTGGATCACTTGAGCTCTTTGAGCCTCAAAGTCTGCATCTGTACGATGGGGACAAGATGTGCCTTGCAGAAGTGCCGTGAGGATCAGTGATAGAGTATCTACAAAATGCTAAGCACATTGCCTGGCATGGGTAAGACGAAGCAGCTCTCAGACAGGCGGCTGGTGTCATTAATAGTAGTATTTGCTGCATGTGTGTGCGCACAGATGGGGTGAGTGGCAGGGAAAGGGTTAAGTCAAAAAGAATGGATGAGGAGTGCTTGGGTGGCTCAGTTGGTTGGGTGTCTGCCTTCGGCTCAGGTCATGATCTCGGGGTCCTGGGATCAAGCCCTGAGTCAGGCTGTCTGCTCAGCAGAGAGCCTGCTTCTCCCTCTCCCTCTGCTGCTCCCCACACTTATACTCTCACATTCTCTCTCTCTTTCTCAAATAAATAAAATCTTAGAAAAAGAGAAGGAGTAGATGACTTCCCATTATTTAGATCCTGGCTTTAGAACAGATCAGCACACGTTCTTCGTTCTTCCCTCCTCAGAACATAGCTCAGTGTCCTCTGGGAAGACTCCCCAGGTTGGGCCAAGTACCCCCTTCTGGCCCCCACAGTCTCCACACCCCCTTTATCACAGCTCTAGGCACCTATGTGGTGACACCTACATCTGGCTCCCATACTAGATTCTGAGCTCGTTGCGGCAAGGACTGCATCGAATTCATTAATGCATCCCCAGGACCTACCTGGAACAGAGTGGGTGCTCAGGAAAGGATTTGTTGAATGAACAAATGAATGAGTGAATGAAAAAAAGCAGAGGGGCTGGGGTCAGAGGCCTGGGCTACACCATGTGACACTGGCCAAGGCTTTGCTCAAATGCCCTTGGGCCTGTGTCCCCCCCCCCCCCCCCCGCTCTGTATAATGAGTGGGTTGGATTAGGTGATTTGTGTTCCCTCCCAGCAGGATTCCAGGATCCTGGAGATCCACAGAGCTGTATCTCAGGCCCTCACGGGGCTAAGGTGACCAGGGACAAGGAGCTGACTCACGCAGATCTGGCCAGCAGTGAGAACTGCCCCAAGGAGCCCCCTGGAAACATACTTCTCCCCGGCGCAGGGCCCCAGGACAAACTCAGCAAGGGTCCATTATACAGAGGGGAAAATCAAGACCCAGAGAGCAGCAGTATCTTCCCCAAGGTCATGCAAAGCTGGGAAAAGAATCCCAGTGTCTTGCCCAGCAGTCCTGGTGACAGCCAGGCAGGGCAGGCGTGGATGACTTGGGTGGGGCTGAGGAAAACAAACTCAGCCCCCAGCAGGAGGGGGAAGTAACAGCTGGGGGAAGGGGAGAAGGCAGAGGGGCCCAGCAGGAAGAACCTGGATCCGGTTTCCTGGGGCTATGGGGACCTGGGAACCCCTGTTCCGGCTCTCCTTTACCCTTCACCCTCTGGGCTGCAGCCCTGAAGACAGGGAGCCTTTAATTCTTTCCTCCCAAGAGGTAGATGGAGGAAACCAGAGGGGGTTGCTCTGAGCATTGGCCCGCTGGGGCGCCCGTGGGCCCTGCTCTGCGGGGGCCTCCAGCTGTCTCCCCAGCCCTGTCCGCCTCCCCCTTCCCCACCTCTCAGCCCCCAGCCAACCTGGTCTGGGGTGGCAGACTGAGCTGGTGTGGGAGGCAGGAGTTTGGTCCCTGGCTGAGCTGTTCAGATTCAGGCTGGCCCCATCCTCCCTGGGTCTCAGTTTCCCCATCCCCATGCCCCCCGCTTGACCATGAAGGCTTACCCCTTTGCCATATGGGTGCGTGAGCCAGCCGAGTTCCCCTTTAGCTGCAGCAAAGTCCAGCAGTACAACTGGAAGAGACAGGAGGGCCAGTGAGCTTGGGGGCATCTCCAGGACTCAGGCCATGGAAGGAAAGGTGACAGTCCCCCAGCAGCCCCAAGAGGCCATGACGACGGTTTCCTCAGCTTTCAGAGACCCCACTATACGGGGTCACTGTATCCCAAAGACCTGTCCCCAAAGACCTGTCCCTCAACGGATAGGGAAACAGGGAGGGATGGGCCCTAGTCAAAACCACACGAACCGCTGGGTAAGAACCAGGCCCCCTGTCTCCCAGGCCACCAGCTCCACCATGCAGCCCCCCTCGGTCAGCCCCCAGCTGGGCAGAGCAGGACAGAGCTCAGCCCAGCAGGGGGACAGCAGCTGGCCAGAGCTGGGGCGGGCAGGGCTGGTAAGTGACACCGCGCCCGCCCCGTCTGCTTCCGGAAACAAGGCCCCTCAGCAGCACTTCACACATGCACGTGGGCCTCGGGGGCACTCGTCCCTGCTCCTGCCACAGCCCCCCCAGCATGAAACACCCCCCACCCCACCCGGGCCACGTAGCACACACATAGGCGGCACACGTATGTCCATACGTGTCTCCTGGCACTCCAAGAAGAGAGGACTGTTAACAGGTGGGAACAGCTCGAGGGAGGAGAGGGGGGATGACGAGTGGGGGGTTTTCTGGAAACTGATCTTCCCACCACAAAAGCCACAGAGCAGGCAGGATAAAGCTCGGAACCCATAGGGGCCTCAGGAGGGGCCCAAAGATACACACAGCTGGAGAGGTTCCCTCCCTGGGAAAGTCACTCCCACTGCCCTGTCCTTCACACCCTGGCTACTGCTCTGCCAGGGGTGCCTGGGGGAAGAGTTGGAAACCTTTAGAGGGGACTTCCAGCCCCAGAGGGATCATGTACCGGGACCGTACTGTCCCCAGAGAGGCATCTGGAGCCTGATGGAGGGACACACTGCCAGCACCTTCCCTAGACCTAGTCCTGCCCTTGGGTAAATCCCATCGGTTCACCCCTGGCTCTCCGCCAGGCTCAGTGGCTGTAGCCAAGACCTAAGACCCAAGATCCTGGGTAGTGTCCCTCCTCCATTTCCAAGTAGAGTCCAGGTAGCTGCCCATAGGTGGCACCCTCCCTAGAGAGAAAGCTGCTGCGGGCACTGTGGGAGCTCAGGCAGGGAACCTATATGAGGTTGTACCCCCACCCCCACCCCTTCAGAGGGTAATACCCTCAGGTGGAGGCGGAGGGGACCAAGCACTCCCTTCCTTGGACTCAGGAGCATGAGGAATATGGCATATGAGGAAGAAGCAGCATTCCTCAAGACCAGGACTTGGAAGAATGACTCTAAAGGTGGACCTGGGCAGGCAGCGAGCAGAGATGGGCCTGACTGAGGGGCAGGGATGGAGGGGGCTGAGAGAGAAGTCTTAGGAACCCGCTCCTGGAGTTAGGATGGCCTACTCCCCTGGGCTGAAGGCCCCCAGGCCTGATGTGAGGCATTGCCACCGCTGCTGACCTGTGCCAAATCTCAAATCTCTCTCGAGGAAGGGCCCTGCAGCCCAGACCGGGAAGAGGAAATCCGATGTGGCACCTGTCCCAAGGCTATGGGGATGGGGAGGGTGGCTGGAGCCGGTAGGGTAGGGGCACAGATTTGTTCGGACATGCCCGGAGCCCAGGCTTGGAAAACTCACTAACCCCACTAGCAAATGGAATGTTCTGGCTACAAAGGAAACAATCTGGGGGTTCCTGGCTCCAGCTGAGTGGGCAGGAGGACGATGGTGAGTGTGCCCCTCGGTTCCTGTACATGTCCCTCCCCGACCCTTCCCAGACTGGTAGGAAGCTGCAGTCTGCACCCCTGAGGGAGGGGGCTCGTGGCTCCCAGGCTCTGAAGAGTTAACCGGCCCAGAGGGATCCCACCACCCCAGCCAGAGCACATTCCCCCTCCCAGCCCCAGGCCTGGCTTTACAAGTATCACGGGGCTCAATCTGAGAAGAAAAGAAGCCTTCACACAGGAAGGAGCCTCCCCAGGGGGCTTCCAGCCACAGCCCCCTCCCTGGAAATTCCCTAGAAGCGATCACCAGGAACAGGAGCCCAGCCCTGTGTGGCTCTCTCTCCCTGAGCTCTTCCAGGGACAGAGGGCTCTGGTTCCCTGGAAGGGGTGGGGACCTGGGAGCCACTTGGCTGCCCCTAGAACCTTCACTGAGAGGCCCTGGCTAGTCAGGGCCCATCCAGGAGCCCTCAATCCCTCTCACCACCCCCAGCAGACCTCCCTCTCTGATTTCTCCGCCTTCGTTCCATCATCAATGTCATAAGGCTTTCTTTACTCAAACACGACACTATCTGGAGTCACCTCCCTGCTCCCCGCTTCCCACTTTAACCAAATCCAGCTAATTCCTAAAGAAAGGAGTAAGGCAAGGGGCTCTGTGGGGAAAAAAGGGAACAGCGGGGAACCTGGACTCTTCTTACAGAACCAAGCCAAGGACTTTCCAGGGCCCGAGCACACTCCAGCCCCCCTCCCATCAGCCACCTCCTCAGCGCCACTGCATCCGTGCCCAGCTATTCTGATTCCTAGGAAAATCAGCCACGAAACCACAATGGGCTCCAGCAGCTCTAGAAGCCAGACACCCAGGCCTGGCCCTCTGTGCAAAGAAAGGGCCCTGCCTGGCAAGGGCTTAGCCGGGGCCTCCCTCAGTTTCCCCATTTGCAAAAGGAGGACAGATTCAGTGGCTGCTGAGAATCCAACAGGCTCCATCTGGGTCTCCGAATCCAGACTCTACCCACAAGGAGGGGGCGAAAAAGGAGAAGGGAAGTGAGCAGAGCCTGGGTTATGGGGTGGAAGGGGCCTGTGTCTCCTTTTCTCTGCCCACACCCCCCCCCCATCTACTCCCAGGCAGATTTACCACATTTGGCCTGAAAACCAACGAACAGAACCCACCAGCAGCTGCCAGCTGGGCCGCCACCACCAGCACCAGCACCAGCACCACCACCACCGTAGGCATACCTGGGGAGTGGTTCACAGGGGCTCTTGGAACCTAAGCAAAAATGTTCCCCCACCCCAGGACTCTCCAAACACACCCTTTCCCTCCTCAATACTGTGGAGGGGGAGGGCGCTGCGACTCCGTCAGGCTGGGGAGGGCACAGTATGGGGCACAAGGACCAGGCAGCTCCAGGCTTCCAGGCCAGGAGGCCGGGGCTGCTGCACACCCGCTCAGCGGCTCAGTAGCGTGGGTCCTGTCTAATCCCCTCACCCCCAGGACAGCCTTCCAGAAAGGCCTGTAGAGATTCCAGCTGTCTCTCCCCTTCCCTCGAAGCCCAGTCCCCCAGGAAGGGGGAGGACCACAAGCTGGAGGGTGGGGAGGGGAAAGAAAGGAGTATTGCAGATGGCAGCAATCCCTGCCGCCCACTCCTGCAAGTTGGGACCGGGAGCCCTGACCCATCCAGGAACTCGGACAGGATGCGCCCCCCACCTCCACCTCCAAGAGCTCCAGCTCTGGCCTCTTTTCCTCCCAACTTGGAAAAAGCAAAACCTCCCACCCCTTTTTGGGAGGCAGAGAAAGAAAGCAAGGCTCAAGGAAACTTCTCACCGGCCCGGGTTTCCTCTGCACTTCCCCCTGCTGGAGCCTGCGGAAGCCGCGCTCGGCCCAGGCCCACGGGGAGAACTTGCTCTCACTGCTGGAACCCGAAGCCCGGAAGGTCCTCGGCCGAGGGCAGGAGCCCCCATCCTCTCCGCGCCCCCGGCCCAGGGCGGCGCCCCCGCTCACGCACCTGCCCCGCCCAGGGCAGAGTCTGCGGGCCCCTCGCCCTGCGCCCTGCGCCCTGCGCCGCTGGCTCGGGTGATTCAGCCCCCCACCCCCGGATGCCCGGACTCCGCGGTGGCCCTGGGGTGACGGCTCCACACCTTGAGAGACCGCGCCCCCACCTGCCGCATTTCCTCGTTCTGAGTCACCCCTTGCTCAGAACGCTCGACTTTGGGACTTCCTGTCCGCACTCGCGGCCCTCGAACCTGACCCCTGCGCCTGACCCCCGAGCCTGGCAACGCCGACTGGGAAGGCTGGGAGGCTGTGCGTGGGCAGGTTGGCCCGAAACTCGCCCCCCCACACCCCCTCCATACTCTCCTGCCCCGGCTGGAGGCAAAGGGGGGCGTGGAGAGCATCTCAGGGCGCACGGGCTTCCCCAGGGGGCTCCCCGCCCGCCCCAGGGCCCCCTCCCCGCAAATGAGGGGCCTCCGTAGGAGTGCTTCCCCGCACACTCGGAGCGCGCGCTGCTGAGGACGGATCGCCAAAGGCCCTCGGCCGCCGCGTTGTCCAAGGGACCCCCGCGCCCCCCGTCGGGACGCGCGCCCCTGAAGCCGCCGCCGGGGGCCACGACCGCGTGGCGGGCGCCGCGGCCCCTTCTCTGCGGCCTCCGAGCCCGGCCGCGGCCGCTCAGTCCCCGGAGGCCCCGTGACCCCGGGGCGGGGGGTCCCCGATGCGCCGCGGAGGCAGCGCGCGCGCCCTCCCCTCCCGACCCGCGCACCCCGCCCAGCGCCCCGGGGCTCTTCCCAAGTTGCGCGCGCGCCCCGCGGGGCTCCGGGTGCGGGTCGCGGTGCCCGGGTCGGGGTGCCCGGGTCGGGGTGCCGCGGTCGGGCGGCGGCGGCCCCGGCTCGCACACTCACCTTCCTTGCCCTGCGCCGCGGCGGCCGAGGCCAGCACGCAGCCCCACAGCAGGGCCAGGCAGGCGCGGGGCCCCGGCCGCTCCATGCCGCCCCCGCTGCCCGCCGCCGGCTCCGCGCCCCGCTGCTCCGCGCCCCGCTGCTCCGCGCCCGGCTCCCCGCCCGCGCCCGCCTCGCTGCCGGCTCCCGCCCGCGGCCCGCGCGCAACTTCTCGCCTCCTGCCCGGGTCCTTAATGGAAGTTGGGTGAGAACCGGCTCGTGTTCATTCATGCCCCGCGCTGACGTCACCGAGGCCACGCCCTCAGGAATGTCTTTAAAGGGGCCGGGCTGGCACCGGGCGAGGAGGGAGGAGAGTCCCCAGGGGTTTGGGGAGGACCTGGGGGCCCCCCCGGACTCCCTGCAGCGCCCCCCCCCCCCCCCGGCCCTCCCAAGTTTCCGGATCCTCGGCCCAGACCGGGACGTAGGGATGGTTGGCCCTGAGCCATGCGCACCCTCTCGCCCTTGCCCCTGGGGAGGGGGCTCCACCCGGCCTGCAGGCCTGGGCTGGGGGGCTGGGGGGGCTGGGGGAGCAGAGGCCTTGGGGGGCAGCTGCGAAACAGACCCGGAGGGCCTTCTTCCTGGGACTCACCAACCTGGCGGAGGTCAAGGAGAGCATCTCCGCTCAGGAGCCTTTGAGAATACCGCAATCGAAGAGCAACCACCTCTAGGAATGAGTCAGAAAGCATTATCTGCCGTAACTCTCAGCTGGGAGGCAGGTATCATTATCCCCATTCTACAGAAGAGGACACATGTCCAAAGGTTGCAAAGCTCAAAGCTGAGCCAGGATTGGAAGCCAGGTCCCAGTCTCTGCTTCAGACGCTGAGCGGCCAGGTGCCGGGGAAGGGCAGGCAGGGGGCGGCTGTGTGGTGCACCCCATCCCCAACCCCGGGCGTGGCTGAATCAGTCCAACTGTTTCAACACTGCAGGGCACCTGCCTCCCACCTGCCCCTTCAAGGAGCCTCTCCCCAAAGTTTCTTCAGACGTGAGCTCATCTCCCCTCCTGTCGGAAGCGCCTGGCTTTTGTGAAACAAACGGGAAATGTCCTCTCACCCTCCTGTCGGCCACCCACGGCTAGCTGTTGCCCAATAGCCATTTGCCCAGTCCAGGTGGAGCAGCTGTAGCGGCCTGATTCCCTGGGAGGCTCCAGGGCCTTCTGTCCACCTCCTTCTCTTTGACCCCATCCTTGATTCTCCTTGATCCTCCTCGACCTATTTGCCCAAAACCCATGCTGGGCTGCTCCAGTACCCACGTCCTCCCTGCCAGATGTGGACATCTTGGCCTCTCGGCCTTGGCGCCTGCCCTGGGAAGCGGGTCCAGACACCTCCTCTGGAGAAGGAGGAGGGTTAATTACAGGTGTTGGGGTAGTGTAATTAAAGCCTTTGACCAAGATGATAGGAGCGTCTTGGTGTTCTGAGAGTCTGTGAGCGTGCAAGTGTCCATGAGAGTAAGCGTGTGCGAGTGTACATGTGGGCATGTGGGCGTGAGTGCGTGCAGATGTGTTGGTGTGAGTGAGTGCATGTGGGTATGGGGGGCACGTTGGCATGTGAACATGTGTGTGAATGCATGTAGACATGTTGGTGTGTGTGTGATTGTGCTGTACGTGGCAAGGGTGGAGAACATAGGCCGTAGAGCTAACCCACGGGTGTTTGGACGTTCCCCTTCTCTGAGGCTCAGTCTGCTCATTGGAAATATGTATAAACTAACTTCAGAGGGTTATTGTGAAGATCCAGGAAGGTCGCGTGGGTCAAGCACACAGCTCATAACTGTGGGACACACTTGTTAAATCCCAGCTGTGACTACAGTTACAGGAGGTTAGGCCAGAGGAAGTAGCATCTGTGCTGAGCGGGGCCTGTGGCATGTACCGGGCATCTCGATGGCACATGGACAGTGTGTGTGTGTGTGTGTGTGGTAAATATATGGATAAATGTTTTTTTTTTAAGATTTATTTATTTATGATAGACACAGATAGAGAGAGAGAGAGGCAGAGACACAGGCAGGGGGAGAAGCAGGCTCCATGCCGGGAGCCCGATGTGGGACTCGATCCTGGGACTCCAGGATCGTGCCCTGGGCCAAAGGCAGGCGCCGAACCGCTGAGCCACCCAGGGATCCCCTGGATAAATGTTTTGCATGTGGTGTTGGATGCTCTGGGCCTTGGTGAATATAAGATTTCAAGTGTGTTGTATGTAGGACCCTGCCCGTACACGTGTGTTACATGCCATGCAGGCTCTGTATGTTGAAGGTCCCGCTCCAAGAGTGCGGGGGACATTTGTCTGTAGAAAACAGACAGCAGGGCACCTGGGTGGCTCAGTGGTTGAGCGTCTGCCTTCGGCCCAGGGTGTGATCCCGGGGTCCTGGGATCGAGTCCCGCATCGGGCTCCCTGCAGGGAGCCTGCTTCTCCCTCTGCCTGTGTCTCTGCCTCTCTCTGTGTCTATCATGATAAATAAATAAAAATCTTTAAAAAAAAAGCACTGGACACGTGGCAGGGGTTCAGCAAACCTTCTCTGAGTGAACGAAGTAATGAGTGCATGAAAGTGTTGGTAAGTTCTGCATCTCCTGAAAGTCTCTGTGGGCTACGTTGGCAGATCCTTCGTGTGGCACATGTAGTGGAGGTGCCCCTGCACGGCCCCACTGGGATGGCCCCACGTGCCAGGGGTGCGGGCAGGCCCTGCCGGTTGAGGGCCAGGCCGTGTGCCTGGAGGTATGTGCCCAGCTGGGGACTGACCGAGAGTGCAGAGACAGGTGTCGCTCACCTCTGACATGCGAGCAGAGGCCTGTGGGAAGGGGTGGTGTGTGGTGTGGTGTGCGCTGGCAGGAGGAGGGGGGCGGGGGCAGCTCCTCCATTTTTTTAGTCACTCACCTGGTGACACACCCTTCCCTCTCTTCCTGTCCCATCCCGAGTCCTTCCAGCTCAGAGTGACTGGATGCTGACAAGGAAAGTTCTTGGGTGAGTCTTACAAAGCAGCGGCTCGGAAAAGTAGTATTTATTGTGACATAATAAGCCCTAATGGAGATAGAATTACCCCATAAAGGCCCCAAAAAGCCCGCGGGGCCTGAGTGCCACTGCAGGAAGCAAGGCTTCGGGTACAGGCAGGTTGAGCCTGGGTATGTCTGTGTGCGGCTGGGCTGCCTCGCTGGCTCTCCCCACCTCCAGCCCACCAGCCTGGCTCAGGTGTCCACCGAGGCTGGGACTTGGCTGTGGCCTGGGGACAAGCAGACCACAAAGATCAACATTTGAACAATAGCTTCACCCACCCCACCTTTGATCTGTGCCTGCCTCTGGCCAAGAGCAGCAGGAAAAAAACGATCTTTGTAACCAACGCTTACGTAAAGCGCTTAAGCGCCAGGCCCAGTTCTAGGCACTTGACCCATACTGACCCCCTTTGTTCTAGGATAGCCCCACAGGGTGGGCACTGATACTGTCCCCATTGTACAGAGGAGCAAACCTAATAGTTGGAGCTGGTACTCTAGCCCTGGCAGTCTGGATCCGGCGCACACCCTCACAGGTAACCTGTCTTGTCCCCTGCTTCTGGAAGCGCTGAACTCCCCAGAACCCCCCAGAGCTGTTCTCTGACTTGGAGTGATGCACCTGCTGAGTGCAATCAGCAGTGTCTGCTGTGTCTCCGAGCCAGTGTCTCCGAGGCCAGTCTGATGACTCTCTCTTCGGTGAAACCCCAGGGATCAGGCCTTCCCTTGAGCCCCTAGGGCCCCCATACCACATGCCCCCCTGGATCCTGGTCTCGGTCAGCTGAGCTCTTTGTTGCCTCTCCAACTAGATGATAAGCTTTCCAAGGCAAGGAAGGTGTCGACACCCCTTTCCCTTCCTGGCAGGGCTCGAACCCAGAACCCTGAGATCAAGAGTCTCCTGCTCGGATGCCTGGGTGACTCAGCGGTTGAGCATCTGCCTTCGACTCTGGGCGTGATCCCAGAATCCCGGGATCGAGTCCCACATCCGGCTCCCAGCGAGGAGCCTGCTTCTTCCTCTGCCTGTGTCTCTGCCTCTCTCTCTGTCTGTCATGAATAAATAAATAAAATCTTAAAAAAAAAAAAAAAGAAAAGAAAACCTGGAAAATGGAGAAAGTATTAAAAAAAAAAAAAAAAAGAGGGATCCCTGGGTGGCGCAGCAGTTTAGCGCCTGCCTTTGGCCCAGGGCGCGATCCTGGAGACCCGGGATTGAATCCCACGTCGGATCCCGGTGCATGGAGCCTGCTTCTCCCACTGCCTGTGTCTCTGCCTCTCTCTCTCTCTCTCTGTGTGACTATCATGAATAAATAAATAAATAAATGTTAAAAAAAAAAAAAAAGAAAGAAAGAAAGAGTCTCCTGCTGTACCGACTGAGCCAGTCAGGCGCCCCAGTGGTGACAGCCTAAGTCAGTTCCCTTCATTTGTTTCAATTCACATTTCTCGAAGGCCTCCTATGCACCAAGTCGCCTTCACACAGGAGAACTCATTCACCCTCCAGCAGCCCGGGGAAGGAAAACCTAAAATTGTGGCCGTTGCTGTGGATGAAGACTGAGGCCCAGAGAGAACCGGCTTGTCTAATGTTGCAGCTGCGACCGGCCGAGGTAGAACCAGACAAGTGCGTCTCACCCCGGAGCCCAGTCCCCTGCTCTTTCCTGAACACACCACGTGTTTTCAAGCCTGTGTGCCTTTGTCCAAGTTGTATCCCCCATCTCCGTGGCGCTCTGTCCACCTCGGCAACCCCGACACGTCCGGTAAGACTTATCTTGGGGCAACCCAGGAGAAGGAACCCTGGAACCCCGCATGTGGGGGAGTGCGGGGCTATAGTGTGCACAGAAGCAGATTTAGGGGGCGAATGAAGGAATGGATGGTGGGTCCAGCGGACCCGGATTCTACTGCTTAACCAACTCTGTGGCCTTGGCCGAGCCTTATAACCTCAGCTGCCTGTCTGTAAAATGGGCACAATAATAATGGTTTCCACCCGCCAGCACTGCCGCTGGATTAGGTGAGAATACATAATGTAAAGCTCTTGGCGGCGTCTGGCACACAGTGAATATGCACTAAATCTTAGCTATTTGTTACCTTCACAATCAAAAATGACTTCTGAAAAGCCGCTGGGCTCCCCCAGGCCAAATTGTTTCACCCTGGAACAAACCTCAGCTCTCATGTTATAATTACTTCCTCACCTCCTCCCCTGTAGGCAGGGCGCTCCTCCAGGGCCAGAGGCCGCTTTGCTTCACCTTGCCAGGCCCGGTAGAGCCCCGGGGCCCCTGGGAGCAGCAGGCGGTCAGTAAATGCTTAGGGGGTGCCAGCGCAGGCGGGCCCCGGACTCCAGGTTTTGTTTCAAAATAACACATTTCTCAATTGCAGCCGCAATTGGGCTCGATGTTCAGTTTTTCAGGTGAGGTTTTTGGGGTGAACTTGCCGCAGTAGAAGTTTCCTGGAGCTCTCCTCCCCGACCCCCATGGACAGGCCTGAGATTGGGGGAGGGGGTACATAAATACAGGCTCAGGCATTTGGAGGAGAGGAGGGCAGCGTGGGAGGGAGCCCCCCCTTATATAATTGCGGGGCTTCCCCCAATCCCAGAGCTGGGTTAGAGGCTGTGCCGCTTCCTTTGGGGCTTGCTCAAGCTTCCGGGGACCCTTTGAAGTGGGTTCCTGGCAAATCCTGCCCCGGGGCTCTGGGGGCCGGGCGGGGGCGGGGCCTCAGCTGGGGCAGCGCTGGGGGCTCCCCTGCCTGGGTGGCTGGGGGCCCGCCCTCCAGCCTTCCATCCACCTCCCACCTGGGTTAACAGCCCCCTTCCTCTGGACTCTTGGACTCTTGCTCCCGGTTGTCACCCCTCATTTCTCTTGGCCTTCCTTCCCTCTCTGGCCATATCCTCCTCCTCCCCTTCCAAACTCAGCTTGGACCCTCCACTCCAGGAAGCTTTCCCTGACCATCCTGGGCCCCCAGCCTTCCTCCCTTCCCTGAGTGCCAGTCTTTAACCAGGCGTCTTAAACAGCAGAGTGAAAGCAGTGCCCACTTGTGAGTACCAGGGACGAGCCAGGCCCTGGCTGAGAGCTTTGCAGCAGGAAGGACCTCATCCCTTGCACTCAAGCGCCTGGAGAAGTGGGGACTCTACTCCCATTTTACCGATGAGAACACTGAGATTGAGACAAGTCTGAGTCACTTGCTGAAGGTCAGGAGCTCAAGGGGCAGAAGTATCCTCAAAGTCCTTGCTCTCCCAGTCCCTCTGCGCGCACACACACACCCTTGACCATGTGTGGGAAACCAGTCACAGCATGTCCTGCAAGAGAAAATCTCAGGAGATGAAGCTCAACCTCTGTATTTTACTAAATTGAGGCCCATAGAGGGGAAAAGCCTTGGTGGAAGTCACAGAAAAAGCATGAAGACTAGAATCCCCCCCTTCTGACTTCAAAGGCTGTCAGGTACCTGGAAGGTGCCTCCTCAGGGCCTGCGGATTGAGGAATTTGAAAGACAGAAATAGGCAGCCCTGCCCCAGGGCTTTTGCACTCACCTTCCCTCTGCCTGGATCACTCCCTCCCTCACTTCCTCCCTCCCCTCCTTCAGGTCCCTGCTGGAGGTTCACTCAGTTCCTTGCGGTACTTTATCTGACCATTCCGTGTAACGGGGCATCATCGGGCACCCCCACACCTGGACTCCCTATCTCCCTTCCTTGCTGTGTTCTTCTCCATGGCACTTACCACCAGCCCCACACCCTACGTAGTATTGTTTTTGGTCTGTTGTCTGCCCCATAGTGTGTAAGCTCCAGGAGAGCTGGCACTGCCTGTTTGGTTCATGGCATTGAGCTTTGTTGAACAAATGGGCATAAAATGTGGTGGCTTCGGTTGATCTTAAAAATAAAACAGGGGTGCCTGGGGGGACTCAGTCAGTGAAGTGTCTGACTCTTGATTTCAACTCAGGTCATGATCTCGGGGTTCTGAGTTGGAGCCCCGCATCGGGCTCTGAGCTGGGCATGGAGCCTGCTTGAGACTCTCCCCCTCCCTCTCTCTATGCCCCTCTCCTCACTCACACACACACACACACTCTCTCTCTCTTTCTCTCAAATAAATAAGTAAATAATATTTACTTATTTTTTTAAAAAAATAATAAAACAGCCACTGATGAGCATCAAACAAAAATCAGCCAACTATTTTACCAGTAAAATGGGTAAATGGGTTTATTCAGGAATAGCAAAGAATTGGAATTGAGGAGAAGCAAGCCATAGGCAAGTCCAACAAGCAAAAGAGAGGAATGTTACTTGATGGAGAAAAAGGAGGACGTCCTGAGAGGTTGTTCTGAAAAAAGTCCACTGGAAGGTTCTGGGCGGTGACAGTTTCTCATTGGCTGAGCTGCTATCAGGGAAGGAAATCTTCCTTCCAGCCTGAGTGGTAAAGTAGTATCGACTTGCAAGGTGCATCTCTTACTGGCAGAGTGGTAGAGCGTGAAGGCTCCCCCTTTGGGCTTCCCAGCTCCATTTTAATTAATCTATTTATCTATTTATTATTTTAGGTAGGGAGGGCCAAAAGGAGAGAATCTTAAGCAAGCTGCACACCCAGCGCAGAGCTGATCTCATGACCCTGTGATTGTGACCTGAGCCGAAATCAAGAGTCAGATGCTTGAACAGCTGAGCCACCCAGGTGCCCCCTCCCAACTCCATTTCAGATGGGGTCCCTTTTTTGGGGGCACTCGGGTGGCTCAATGGTTGAGCATCGGCCTTAGGCTCAGGTCGTGATCCCGGGGTCCTGGGATCGAGTCCCGCATCGGGCTCCCACAGGGAGCCTGCTTCTCTCTCTGCCTGTGTCTCTGCCTCGCTCTCTGTGTCTTTCAGGAATAAATAAGTAAAATCTTAAAATATATATGGGGTCCCCTTTTATTACTTTTCACACTTCCTACTACAATGGTAAGAGAATGCAGTGTGATCTGGGCTGGTTACTCCCGCTTTCCCTCCATTTTCCTCACTGCTACACGGGGGCTCTTCCTCTTAGGGAGGCAGAAGGATGGCACAGCTGCCGCGCCGTGCCAAGAGCAGTGCTCAGCCACACTCAGTGGGCCAGGATGAATTTGAGAAACAGGAACTGATGGGGCGAGTGGGAGATTCCCGCTGCTGTAGAAAGTGGGGGGCTTCTCTAATTTCCAGGGTTCCTTCCCTGCCCCCCACCCATGCCTCTGTAGCCCTGGGGTGTTCTGACCTGCTAAGTGCTTTTCCTACATTACCTTATTTCATCCTCATGTCAGCTCCTGGGAGCAGCACATCCCCATTTCACAGACAAGGAAACTGAGGTTTAGCCAGTACAGTGACCTGCCCAAAGTCTGACAAATAAGTCCAAAGCCAGGATCCGAATCCAAGCCCTTGGGCTCTATGCTCTCAGCACTACTGAGCTAAGCATGGCCTTTGGAGATCCTCTTGTCTCTTCTCCACCCTGGTCCCCTCCCTGTTGTGAGTTGTGTTGGTCCAGCCAGACAACAAGGGTCCCCTGCGCCGTGGGTGGCAAGGGGCAGAGGGCATGCTTCTGGCTTCCCACAGCCACCACCTACTGTGAGCCCCGGATGAGGAGCTTCTGTTTTTTCCTTGGTCAAGTGAGGATAAAAATATTATAATACCCACGTTGTGGGGGGAGCCATGAAAGTGTGAAAAACTCTTGGCACAACGCCCGGCACATGGCAAGTCCTCCATAAATGTCAGCTGTGATTATTTTTATCACTGACACCATATTTGGGGGCTAGGGCTGGCACAGTACCTGCCAGGTGCCACCCCCTTCCTGCATCCTGACAGTTTGGCTGCTGGCCTGGTGGAGGCTCTGATGAAGAAGGGAGGAAGGGTGGGGAGGCCGCTCTGCTTATTTCCTGAGGTCCTCCAAGTCTGAGGTCCCATTCACTGGGAGCCCTGCTCCTTCTGGCCATGCTCCCTGGGTAAACCTCCCAGGATCCCATCCAGCTCCTAAGGGAGGAGCAGAGACCCCAGCCTCCAGGCCCTCATTCCCCTCCCCAGCATCAGGCCTGCACCCTCAGGAGTCTACACACATATTAAGAAGTGCTGTGAACACAACCACAGCCCCAGCAACACATATATCTATGTGCACGTGCAGGCGCGTGCAAACACACACACACACGCGCACACCTGTCCAGGCACACGGGTCTCTGTAGGAACCACTGAAGGACAGAAAGGCTCCAAACCCTCCCCAGCCCTGCCCCTCCTGCCTATCCTGTCTCCTTCCATCTGTCTATCCACCTCCATCAACCAGTCCAGTGGGGCCCTGGTCACTCCTTCCCATCTACCCACCCACCCATCCATGAGTCCATCTGTCTGTCCTGCTGTTTGTAGGCAGCCCAGCAGCGAACAATCCGTCCTCACCCAGTCCCCTGCATCATCTCTGCCACGCCTCCCCAGCAAGACCCTGTCCCTTCTCTTTGGCAGGGTCTCTCATCACTCAGACACCCCCTCCGCCAGCCCACCTCCACTCCCTCATCTGTCTCCCTGATCTGTCAGTCTATCCATCTATCCATCCTCCTTCCTTCCTTTCTTCCCCCATGGGCCCAGCCCCATCTATCACTTCCCAGACAGTCCTGCCCAGCCAGGTAGTCACCTCTTGGCAGCTGCTGTCTATCTGTCTGTCCCCAGCCCATCCATCCGTCTGCCATCCTATCCATCACCCGACAGGACAGCCACTTGTCCACACTTGCCACCGTTCACATACCCCCTGGTCAGGCCCCCTGAGGTGCCCCTCTGTCAGCCTCGGGCAGGGGCAGGGGTGTGGCGTGCATATGAACACAGGAGCTCACTTCTGTAGCCACCCCTGTGACCCCGGCCCTGCAATGTGCTGGATCCTGTGCGCAGCCAGAGGGGACCGGAGACCTGGACATAGCCCTGCCTTGAGGAGCACGTGCTTGGTGTGTGTGTGCTGAGAGAGAGAGAGAAACTAGGAACCTGGGTGGGGCCTGGGGGGAGGGGGTGACTGCCTCCCTTGCTGTGCTCCGTATGCATTTTGCACCGTAGACATCAATGAGCTCTTCAAACAGGAGCCCGCAACTTGAACGAAGTGCCCGCCTCTAATCTTATCTCCTGGTGGCGGAGGAGGGGCCTTAGGGACCCGGCCCAGCCCCCGGCCCGGCTGGTCCCTGCCCCCACCCAGGTCCCCCCCCCCCCCCCCCCCCCCCCCCCGGGCCCCGCCGGCTCTTCCCGCGGCTGAGGCCACCCTTGGAGCCGGAGCCGAGGCGGGGGCGCCCGGGAAAGGCCCGGAGGGCCCGGCCACGTGGACCCCGAGAGGCGGGAGGCGGGAGAGACGGGCGGGCGGGGGCGGGCAGCGGAGGGGCGGGGCGGGGGGGGCCTGGGGTCTCGCCCCCCCCGCCCCCGCTTCCGCCCGCAGGTGCCGCCCTGGAGGGTCGCGGCGGCCCCCGTTGCCGTGGAAACAGGGGCGGTCCTGGGGACGGCGACAGGGCGTCTGGGGGCGCGGTGGGCGACAGCCGCTCCCCCGTGCACCGTGTGCAAACAGTTTGCTGGTTCTTGCCCTTGGGCCCGGCCGTCCGGCTCGCCCCGTTTATAAGTCCCCTCCTCCAGGAAGCCTCCAGCCACTACCACCTCCGGGCGGCCTCTCAACAGTAACAATGAACAGAGATCGCGGTGGCCCTGAGCCCCGTCTCGGCGCCTGGCACGGCTGCCGCTTCTCCTTCAGCACCTTTATCACCTTTGGCCCTCAAACCAGCCCCGCAGGGAGAACAGATGGGGAAACTGAGGCTGGCAGCCAGTGGGCGCAAGGTCTTCCAGCAAGAAAAGCCCATCCTCATTCTGGTCTCAGTTTCCCCACCTGGAGGAGGGGAAGGCCGCCCCTGGATCTCGCCAGCTGACCAGCCAGAGGGCAGGGGCCTGACCACAGGCTTGTCTGGTTTGGGCTGAGTAACATCCCGGCTCCGAAGGTCTATAGACCGGCATGCTCGCCCCACTTTGGCCCTGTGCTGTGCCCCAGGGTGAGTCCCAGCCTTGTGGTCCTGAGTGGGTCTCCCAGGCCAACCCCCACCCCAACACCGCCACCACCCCCCACCCCAGGACCCAAGAGACATCTCTCAGGGGCCTCCCCACTCCGGCTTTATGAAGAGAGAGTGACTTGCCGTACTGCCTCCCCGCTCTGACGGGATGCCTCTCCCATTAGACTGGGTGTCCCTAAGGCTCAGTGCACCTCTGTCACTTCTCCAGGTCTGTGGTCACCAGAGACGCACAGATCCAGGTGGTGGACCACGTCTGTCCATGGACAAGCACGTCCTGGGGGGTCACTCTGTCCCAGAGATGAGGCCCCATAGGACTGGGTTCCTGGGAGGAAATGCAGGCTGTGCTATTTAGACTGGGGCAGACTGGCCCCAGACCCTCAGACCCCCCCACCCCAGGCTCAGAACAGGAGAAAGGGACCCAGGGAACACCTTCTGGGCCGCAGCCACACCAGAGTCATGAGCCCTTCTGCTTAGTGAGTTATGAGTCCAACACGTCTTGAACTTGAACCAGCCCTGTGAGCTGGTTATTTTCATGCCCATTTTATGGATTGGGAAACTGAGTCTCAAAGAAGAAAAGTCACTTGACAAAGATCACCCCCATAAGGGGCAACCCCATTCTTGTCCCCAGTACCCTGCTACCTCTCTGTTCAACTCCCGGCATAACTCATGCGGACTTGAAACGGGCAGGTGCCAGAGTCTGTAGTGTTGAGTGAGCATCTTGAGGGAAAGGAGGAAACAGGGTTTTCTTTTGCTTTGTCTTAAATCTGAAGCCCCAGCGCTCAGCTCAAGGCCTGGGACATAAGGTGTTTGTTGAATACACCTGTAATACCTGTCATCTTCCACACTCCGGGTAGATTCTGCGTCCCTAAGTCAGTCCAGCCAGTGCTCACTGAGCATCTACTATATTCTGGCCCTTTATGCATGTCACACTTGATCTAGATCATCCTGTGGAATCCCTCCCCTGCCCTGTGATCTCTCAATGACTGGTTATATCCCCATTTTACAGATGAGGAAACTGAGGCTCAGGGGGCAGAGTTGGCATTTGAAGCCAGAACTATATGTTTCCCATGCACTACCTCCCTGAAGCCTGCGGACTGCCTGGGCCTGGGTGACTTGGGCTTTACCCCAAAGACAGAATGCTGCTGGTGGGGGTTGTGGGGGCCTCTCTTCAGGGTCCTCGGGACCCCGCCAGGGCCCCCAACTTCATATCCATGCGTGCATGCAGCTCTGTGCGGGCCTTGGGGCAAGACAATGTGTGGGCACATTGTGTGAGTGTGAGTGGGGGGCCGAGCAGGGCTGCACGGGCATAGGTGAGCACCCAGGTGAGTGTGTAGGAATGTGTGCATGCCCGGGTCTATTTGTCCTGTCCTAGTGCAAGGGCGTGGGGTGGGCTGGCCTGTGTAGATACTGTACACTCAGGCACGCACACTATTATGATCCTCATAAAAGCCCTGGAAACCGAGGCTTAGGGAGGCGGGGGGCTCACTTGTACAACGAGCGTGTCTGTCTGCACGCGTGTGCAGGTGTGTGTGTCTGTGCCTGGGTGTATGAGGGGGTGGGCAGGGTGGGGTGGGGCGGGAGGGCCGCCTGCAGCTCCAACCCTGTAATAGAGCCTCCCTGTCTCGCCAGGCCTGGAGGAGCAGGCAGTAATAATTGTTTTGCCGGGGGATCCGCCTCCTGTCACAGCCTGGAAGTGTGCCTTGGGGCCAGTCTGCCGGGGAGACCTCCCCCGCAGCTAGGGTCTGACCCCAGGCTGATCCCCGAGGGGGTGGAGGTGGATCGGCCTTTCTCACCTTCAGGCTGGTCCGACCAGGCCCCCAGGGACACGGCCTGGACTCTGAACACAAGGCCCCTGCCTGCCCGCCTCTGACTTCAGACGGCAAGGGGACCCCCGGAGGGAAAGGGGCAGGGACGCCCCAAGCAGGCTGGGGTCCTTTCGCAGGGATGCAGTGTTTGCCCTCCGACCAGAGTAGAGACATTTCCGGGGCAGAGGCCGGGGCCTCTCCCGTCACCTCAAGCCTCCCCCAGCCCCCCCACCCCCTAGGGGCCCCTCCCTCTCAGAGGAAGTCTCACGGACTCTGCCCCTTTCAGCCCTAACCCCCCAAATCATTGTCTTCTGTTCCAGTCGCCTCCCACAGCCTGAGAAGGGAGCCAGGGCAGTGGGACAGGCTGCTGGGGATGGGACCTGCTGCCCTTCACCCCCACCCGCCCTTCCTGGCCCTGTCACCTCCGCTTCCTTCCCTTATCAGAAACCACCAAAACCACTCAATCAGTTGAGCGTCGACTCTTGGTTTCGGCTCAGGTCACCATCTTAAGGGCATGAAGTTGAGCTCTGCATCCCCTTCGTTGGGCCGTCCTGGGCTTGAGTCGGCTTAAGATTCTCTCGCCCTCTCCCTCCGCCCCTCCCCTGCGCTCATTCTTAAATAAATAAGTAAATAAAATCTTCAAACAAAAAAACCCAAAACCAGACATGGAAAGTCCTGGCCTTCTGACACCTATACCTCACCCTGCCTCACCCTGTCTCCCCCACCCTGGCACCCAGTGTCCACGACCCACCAAGGAAGGCCCGAGAGGGAGCAGAACTGGCACTAGGAGGCCAGCATGCAGACCCCTCTAGTCCTGGCCCTGTCCTGGTGCCAGTCTGTCCACCTGCCCCATGCGGCCCAGGATGCCTGAATGGGGTGGGTGTGGGTGAGGGTGGCGGCCCAGGCATCGCCCATAAAGATAAGGAAATCTGAAGGCAGGCACCGCCAGATCAAAGTCTGGCTGGAGGTGGGGGAGTGAGACCCACTAGGGGTTCCTCGGAGAAAGTTGTGGGGCCTCCGGCTTCCCTTCCGTGTCAGGGAGAGGCGCTTAGGCTGACCCCAGCAGAGAAGGGCAACTGAGGCCCAGCCTGGTCCAGGCTCCAAGAGCCAGGCCTGGCGGGGTCGGTCCCCACTCCCGGTGTGCTGAGCACAGGTGTGGTTTGCAGGCCACTTACTCACCGAGGTGAGGCCCTTTACTCACCGAGGACCTGGCTGCACCTCAGTTTCCCCATAATGAACAATGGAGGTTATCAATGGTGAATTCGTTTTATTATATGAGGTAAGGACCCCGACACCCAGACGACGCAGCCGGCCCGGCACCTGGCACCCCGAAGATGCTCCCTGGCCATCTGAAGTCCTCCCGGGGGGCCGCCCCACCGCCCCAGGGGCTCGGCGGGGAGGCCTCCGCCTGCACCCCGACTCCCCGCTCTGTCCAGCCTGTGGCCCCAGCCGTGACCCCGAAGCCTCCCCCTCCTCAGAGGGAAGTGGGGCTTCCTCCTCCCCCCGCCACCACCTTCCTGGTGCTTGGCAGGGAGTGACGGGCTGGCGCTGCTGACTCAGCGGCCTGCCTCGCTTAGCAACGGGCACCGCCTGGGGCTGCAGGCCCGGGGCGCCACACCCCCGCCACAGGAATGCAGCGGCGCGTTCCTTGTTCCTCGGGGCTGCCGGCGGGGGCAGGTGGGCACCTTCCCCTGCCACCTTGGCACCAGCGGGGAGGGCCTCGCGCCGGGGCTGGGGCCCAGGGTCCCACAGCTGCCCGGGCCCTGGGGGTTCCAGCCCACCGCCCCGCGGGCGCCCCGAGGAGAGAGGGCAGGAGCGAGGGCCCGGAGGCTCTGAAGCCTTTACACGCGGTGTGAACTTGGCCGAGGCCTCCCCGAGCCTCGAGTTTCCTCATCCTTCACGTGGGCAGGAAAGACTAAGGAAGAGCAGCCTCCTGGTGGAACCGCCAGGACGGGTGGAAGGAACGCAGGCCCAGAGCCTAGCCACCCCCCGACCCCAGGGATTCGGTGACGGGGACCCTCGGGTACAGCCCGCTGCCTCGCTGCTGAGTGAGGGAGATCTCCTGACTCTGGGGGCCTAGAGGGGGACGGAAGCCCACAGAGGGATTTTTTTTTAAGATTTTATTTATTCATGAGAGACACTGAGAGAGGGAGAGAGAGAGAGAGAGAGGCAGGGACACAGGCAGAGGGAGAAGCAGGCTCCATGCAAGGGGCCCGACATGGGACTCGATCCTGGGTCTCCGGGATCACACCCTGGGCTGCAGGCGGCGCTAAACTGCCGAGCCACCGGGGCTGCCTGACATTGTGCTTTTCTGACTCCGGAAGAGGCCGCAGGAGAGGGGCTTCTTGAGCACAGAGGAGCCTCGTCTCGTGGAAAAAGCCCCGAGTGGGAGCCGGGTTACCTGGATTCACGCCCTGGCTCTGATCGCTGTGTGACCTTGGAACAGTCCCCTGCCTTCTCTAGCCTCGCCTTTCCCCTGCCCACCTGCACTGCCAGGGGCGGTGAGTCCTGCCCAACATCAGGAAGAGGCCAGCACCTAGCAGGGAGTCCCGTGGGAGCGCCTCCAGCCCGGCACCCCCAGCCTCCCGCTGCCTCCCGTAATCCCCCTAGATCTGCCGGCCTTTGATACTCCTGTCAGGGCTCAGGCAGGTTCTGAATAGGAAGCTGAGGGCTCAGGGCTGTGGGGAAGCAAGCAGGAGCAGAGCCTGCCAGGCCAGCCCGCGGGAGGGGGCTGCGGGCCCCTCGCCATTCACCACTAAGCCCGGATCCGGACTCCTTTGTGCCAAGAACAAAACCCAGGGGATCAGCTGTTCTCAGACCTGCCTCTCTCAGCTCCGGAAGGGACGGGAGTCTGGGCCTCAGGATGGACTGGGCCCCCTCCATGGGCCCTGGGATGCGGTGGGGGGGTGGCCCCACACCCCAGAAGCTCCTCACTACCTCGGGGTGTGGGGCTGTGTTGGGTGAACACACCTGGGTTCAAATCCTGCAACTCACTTGTGACACTTGGTTAAGGGCAGGAGCTCCTCTGAGCCTCAGTTTCATGATCTGTAAAGTGGGCGTTATCGTGGCTCCAGCCTTGTGAGGATTCACTAAGATGATGCCTTCAGGGCTTGGCAGGGCCAGGGCGCAGCAGGTGCTCTAGAAACGGAAGCTGCTATTAAAGTGCTTTTCTTCCTGCCCAGGTATGTGGGGTATAAGCCAGATCAAATCTTGGCTCTGAGTGCAAAAGATACGTGTGTGTGTGTGTGTGTGTGTAAAAGAGAGAAGGAGAGCGAGAGCGAGAGGTGGGGGCTCTGAGCAAGCCTGGCCGGGAGTGCTGGGGGGCAAGGCCCTAGATCCACCCGCTGCCTGCTGCTCCTCCCGGGACGCCCTCCGGAATGCCCGGGGCCCACGGCTCGCTCCCAGCCACATGCCCCGGGCCCGGGGCTGCAGGCGCTGGCGAGGTGTCCCTAGACAGGGGGGTGGGGGCCCCCTGAGCACCTGGGGCCTGAGCGGGGGACCAGCTGCCGGGCCCTGCTGACCAGGCCCGCGGTGAAGCGGAGCCTGAGTTTGTCCCTCCTCGGGCTTCCCTCTGACCCGCAGCCCGAGGCCTCGTGTGGCCGGTTGCTCCGGTCGGGCAGCGGCAGCGCCCTGAGGCCTTTGGGAGAAGCCTTGGCTCTCCCTGCTCTGGGGGTTCTCTCCCCGGGAGCCTCCGGCCTGAGCCACCGTCGGGGGGACCGGCTCTGGCGGAGGCAGCCGCTGACGCAGGCCCCCGGCGGCCGTTACTTGAGTCCCCCAGGCAGGGGGCCAGGAGGCCCGTGGTCGCGCTCTGCCTGGGGCCTGGGCTCCGGCCAAACATCAGCCGCCGAGATTGTTGGTTTGGTTTTATTTTAAACAAGAACTTTGAGTGGAAACATGTGTCTCTCCTTCTCTCCCTCCCTCTCTCCCTCTCTTTCTCCCCCCATTTCATTCTCAAATATTTCTTTTTGTGTGTGCCTGCCTCTTCTGTTTTTCTCCATCTTGCTCTATCTCTGTCTCTGTCACTATCTCTCTCTCTGTCTCTGTCACTATCTCTCTGTCTCTGTCTCTATCTATCTCTCTGTCTCTATCTCTCTATCTCTGTCTCTATCCCTCTATCTCTGTCTCTGTCTCTATCTCTCTATCTCTGTCTCTATCCCTCTATCTGTCTTTGTCTCTATCCCTCTATCTCTGTATCTCTGTCTCTATCCCTCTATCTGTCTCTATCTCTCCGTCTTTGTCTTTTTTTTTTATTAATTTTTTTTTTTTATGATAGTCACACACACACACAGAGAGGCAGAGACACAGGCAGAGGAAGAAGCAGGCTCCATACACCGGGAGCCCGATGTAGGATTCAATCCCGGGTCTCCAGGACCGCGCCCTGGGCCAAAGGCAGGCGCCAAACCGCTGCGCCACCCAGGGATCCCCTCTCCGTCTTTGTCTATCTCTTGACCTCTCTCTCTCTCTGCCCCCACCCCGGCTATCAGGGGTCTGGAGGGGTACCTGATTTCCTCCCCCGGTGTACGTGTGGCCTGGACTCCCGGAGGATGGAATCCTCAAGGGGCTCCACAGCCCGAGGCAGGCGTTCTGACCCCAAGAGGGCGGAGTCCCCGGACCCAGGGGAGAGGGGGTTTGAGCCTCGGAACCCAGCCGTGAGGCTCCAGAACCCACATCCTCCCCCCTCCTCTCCTCCTTCCTAAGCCCCAGCATCGCCCAGATCTGCCCTCTTCTGTCCATCTTCTGTGCTGGGCATCTAGGAAATAATCCTGCAGCTAAAACAAGTTTTCAGCCACCGATCCGGTCTACACCTCTCATTTTGCAGCAGAGAGGCCGGTGCCAAGAGGGACCGTGACTTGCCCAGGACAACGCAGAGAAATGGGAGCAAAGCTGGACAGACCCGGGTCCCCAGCAGTGCGGGCAGCATGGCCTACACATCACGGAGTGTCCCACCCCAGCCTGCCAGTCACTGCACTTCTCAGGCCTCAGGTCTTCCAGGAGGGTGCTCTGCTCCAGGGGGTGACAGACATCTGCTGAGCGGTCGCCAGCATGAGGGCCCCCCGGGAAGTGGCAGGCCCCCACCTTCCAGCCCCTTCTGCTGCTCACCAGGCAAAGAAGAGAGATGAACATTCAGATACTGTGTCCTGGTCCCAGCTCAGCCCGAGTCCTCATGTGACCGTGGACATGCCCTTTCCCCTCACTGGCCTCCGTTTCCCCATCTTTGCATGAGAAGGCTTGTTTTTATCACTAGGCACCATTGCACCCTAATATGTTCTTGTTTCCCTTCATGGAAAGAAGCTTCTGGAACACCTGTTCAGGAATGCAGTCTTCCCTCCCCAAGTGGGAAGGACCCTTCCCAACATAACCAGCTCCCCTTAAGCTCCAGGCTCGCTGTTCCCTGGGTGCAAATGCCTTAGATGCCGGGAGCAGGAGGAGAGAGGGGAGTGGGGACTGTCACCTGACCGAGCACCCTTGTCAAAGGTGTGCCCCTGCGGGCGCCCAGGATCCTGCCAAAGCCCAGGTCGGAAGAGGAGGAGCTGCCTGGGTGGCGGAGGAGGATTTCTCCCCTCTCCTACAGTGCCAGGAACTAAGCCAGGGTAAATGAGGGGGATTAGCGGGGGGCGAAGGGGGGACAGCTGAGCCTGTCTTCCCAGATTTGGGCAAACTCTGCCATCACCGTCACCGCTGGGCTGCCCTGCCCTCCCCTCCGCCCCGCTTCTGAAAGTGGCCCACAGGGAAGGGCAGGGAGCTACATGGTCACCTCCGCTGGGCCACTCCGGGGTCATTGGGCAGGGGCCAGGAGGGAAGAACAGGCATGGAGCCGGGGGTGAGACAGGGAAGAGGTGCTGGCTCCCCACCACCGATGCCCCTTTCTGTGCCCGGGCCCTGCCAACACGCCCCAGCCAGCTGAAAGCTCTGCCCTCCCACCGTCCCCCCCAGTCTTGCAGGTCCCCTCGGGCCTGGGTCGGGACATGGAGGTGCGGGAGAGAGCACTGAGGCACGGAGCTGCAAGCACCTAGGGATGGGCTGGAGCTGCTTCTTACCGGCTCCGAGGTGGGGGTGGGGGGTGAAGTGTTCAATTTTCATGAACCTTGCGACCCGACCCGGAGGTCACTGGCACCTTGAAACCAGCTGTGCCTGGGAGTATTTACACCCCAGCAATTGGCCAGGGACACAAACCAAGGTTTCAAATGGTTTTTTGTTTGCCTGTTTGTTTTGCATATTCGTCTCTGACAGTTGGTGGTTAAACCTTTACCAGCTCACCAGTGACTGGAGGCCGCGGCTTTTTTTTTTTTTTAAGATTTTATTTATTTGTTCATGAGAGACACAGAGAGAGAGGCAGAGACACAGGCAGAGGGAGAAGCAGGCTCCATGCAGGGAGCCTGACATGGGACTTGATCCCAGGACCCCAGGATCACAGCCTGGGCCGAAGGCGGTTGCTTAACCCGCTGAGCCCCCCAGGGGTTCCCCGAGGCCATGGCTTTTATAACCAACGTCTCCAGAAAGGTCTCTAGGTTTGAGAGCTTCCCACGACCGCACCCTGGTCTCCAGATACATCACAGATCTGAGGCTGACTCCAAAGCCAAAGAAAGTTCTTCCTCCCCTCGCGATGCCAAGAGTTAGCTTCTTTCTCATCCTCCCGAATCACATCCCACTCAGGGCAAGGAGCTGTCCCAGCCTCCCTCGTCCCTCGTCCCTGGGGGCAGCGATTAAAGGCACGGCGGGGTCGGAGGCCGGCCAGCCCGCCCTGCCCTCGGACACCATGCGATCAATTCCATAAATATTTACCAAGCTCCTCATTTAACCTCCCTGAGCCTGTTTCTTCGGGGGGGGGGAGCGGCGGGGGTGTGGGGGCCTCATCCGCCTAACAGCGTCCGTCCACGTCCACCCGCTCACTCAGTGGCTCCCGCGGGCCAAGCAGGTGGCGCCTCGGAAAGGTTTCTGCTCGGAGCCCTGGCTCGGCCACCGGCTTCGGGCGCCACCCCGGGGGCTCCTTCTAACCTCTCCCCACCTCGGGCTGTTCCAAGATCCCCCGGAGGCCCTGGGCAGAGAAGCTGGGAAATGCAAACATGGTCCTCAGGGTAGGCAGCGGCCTGCAAAGGGTCAGGGCGGCTCACCCTGGAGAGAAAAACACGCCCAAGTGATTCCTGCCAGCAGTGTCCTTGCTTCTGCTCATCTGGACGCAGGGTGGGGAAGGCAGGGAGGTGTGGGATCCGCGGCAGGACTTCCTGATGGGTGAGGGCGCAGGCACGGCGCTTGGCGCTTGTTTGCCGAGGGCTTGCTGTGCCCGGCCCGGCTCAGCACCCGCCTTACCTCAGTCAATCCTTTCCTACAGCTCGCGAGGTGGGAGCCGCCGCATCCGCCGGGATCCCTTCTGGAGCTAACACAGCTGGGGCCCAGGGCAACGGACGGACGTGACTTGACCACGGTCACTCATTCACTCAAAAAATACTCAGTGACAGGGAGGTACCGCTTCCTGGGGACAGAAGCTTCAGTTTGGGAGGATGGAAAAGTCCGGCCCAGGGACGGCGGGGATGGTTGCCCCGCGACGTGCATGTATGGAACGCCACTGAGCCGCACACCTAAAAATGGATGCAACGGTCAATTTTATGCGGTGTGTATTTGCCTACAATGACGAAACCATTGAAAAAAATAGCGTTTGATCCCCAGCTATGCTCCAGGCACTGTGCTGGAGCCCGTGGACAGCAGTAAATAAAGCAATTACCTCTGCCTTCATGGAGCTGACATTCTAGAACCTTCTGTGGATGGAAGGAGGGGCGGATGGCAGTGTTCCATATCTGCTCTGTGCCATGGGGAGGAAAGCCACTGGCCACAAGGGGCTACTGAGTCCTCGAAATGTGGCTAATGCCCCCGAGGAACTGGCTTTGATTTTATTCCCTTTAAATTAAATTTGGGGGGCACCAGGGTGGCTCAGTGGTTGAGCATTTGCCTTTGGCTCATGGGATCCTGGGGCCCTGGGATCGAGTCCCACATCAGGCTCACTGCAGTGCCTGTGTCTCTGCCCTTCTCTCTTTCTTTCTCTCTCTCTTTCATAAATAAATAAAATCTTTTAAAAAATTAGTTTACATTTAAATAGGCACCTGTGGCTAGTGTAGAACTAGACAGTGCAGTTCTAGAAGCTCAGTCCCATGAGGGTGAGCGCTGGGCCCAAGTTGGCCTAACCTGTCTTCCTCAAGCTTTCGCCTCTTGAATTCCAACAGTGTGGGCCTCCTGTGTCAGAACTGCCGGGGATCCCCAGGCTCCACATCACACCCACCGAATGGGAAGCCCAGAGGATGGGGCCCAGGAGTCTGTATTTTGGCAGAGTCCCGGACGATTCCAACGCACACTAGTTCCAGTCTGAGGTGCACCACCCTTCTTGTCCCAGACTCCCCGCTGGGGTGAGTTTGACGCAGCTCTGATCTGTGCTGGGCCTCCTGGGAGGGGACCAGGCTGCTTAGGGGATCCCCGAGCCAGCTAAGCCAGCCCTAGAGATAACTAGTCCTGGTCACCAGCTGACAGTCCTCACCCCGTGCCCGGCAGAGAGAAGCGGTGGCCTTTCCAGGCTGCGCTCAGAGGGGCTGCGGAGGGCCCCCGAGCTCCTTGGCTCGCATCCCCCCGTCCCCCAGCTCACAGCGCCGACCCTAGCTGGGGGGCAGCAGGACAGAGAGACTTGGCCTGGCACCCCACCCTACAGACCAGCCTGGCCAAGCAAGAGGAGGAAGGAAGCAGCAGAGGGCCAGGCCAGGGACCAGCGGGGACAGGGGTGGGGGTGACGCAGGCCTCAGGAATTTGAAAACAAACATTTAGCCAACCGAAGGAAGAGGCTTCTGTGGGTTGCTGAGGCAGGGCGGGCCCAGTCCCCTCCCTCCCGTGCAGGGGCGAGTCTGAGTCCCAGCCCTGCTGACAGTGGCCCCTGGCTGAAACCAGTGCCTGCAGGGTTTCCACTCCAAGAGGGGAAGGACTTTGGGGGGGTGGGTATAGGGACCCCGTGGGCTCTGCCCAGACACTGGAGCGCCCTGGCTGCAGTGAGCAGGCGCTGGGGGGAGGCGGGGCGGGCAGAGAGCCCGTAGCAGCAGGAATACCCGGGAGGAGGCTCAGTACCAACATTTTGCTCATGAAGCATGTATTGAGCACCCATGGCATGCCAAAAATTCAGAGACAAAAGCACTGGGCTTTTGCGAGCCCTCTGCAGAGGAAGTCAGACAAGACTTCCTGGAGGAGGTGGCACCTAGGCTGAGCCCTGAAGGACAAATGCTGCCAAGGCAGAACAGAATCTTACTAACCCCACCCCTCCCTCTCCTAAGGCCAGCATTCAGCGAGTGGACGAGTGAGCCCATGACCAGCAGGTGCTGGACGGAAGGAAAGAAGGAACCATGTGAGGTCTGAAGCCTCAAGGCCCAGGCCCCAAAATCCATCTTCTCACCCCTCAGCCTTTAACTCTGTTTATAGCCCCGGGGCTAGGCTCCCACTCCCTACCCAGAGGGTCGAGCCAGCCGGCTTGGGTTCAAGTCCCAATTCGGTGGGGGGGGGGGGTCCACTCTCCATAACAAGGCAGTCATCACACCACCTCATCAAGTGCGATCCGCCAGGTAAGGTGCTTAGAACAGCGTGGGGCGTGCAGCGAGCGCTGCGTAAGTGTTTGCTAATACGAGGTACGCACTGGCTTACTCATTCACTAATTCACTTGCATTCATTCATTCCCGTTCAATCCCCCGCTCGCTCACTCCCACACTCCTCCCTCTCCTAGTCCCTCGGGGAGTCCTCCCCAAGCCCAGCTCGCCCCCCCCCCCGCCCTCTGCCCGTCCTGCATGGTGCCCGCCACACTGCTAACTACTAAGACACGTTCATCAATTGCCCCCAACTCAACACAAGCAAGAAGCTGCCCGGAGCAGGGCTGCCGTGCCGCTACCCGAGCCGGGGCGTGGGCGCCAACCTCCAGCATGGGCTTCTGGGCCAGGGGCACCCCAAGCCCCTTGGGCCTCCACCCCCAGGGCCTTGCCCACTCCCCTCTCTGACCGCCTAGAGTCTCCCAAATCCCGACCTCGCCCTGCAGGGGGGCCCCGGGCAGCACCCACTCCCCACCCACATCTCAGGCCCCGTCAGGGCCAGGAGCCCCCAGGAGCCCCCGACCCGGGTGCTTGAGCCAGCGGGGCCCGAGCCTGGAGCCCGGGCCTGGACGTGGGAGCTCCAGGGCTGGGGCCCATTTCACAAGCGAACAATTAGAGCCACATGTGGAGCATAATGATTGCGTGCTGATTAATGTTAGGTGGGCAAGAGGAAGGGCCCGCAGCTTCCTCCTTCCCCACAGGCCCTGAAGAACAGGTCGTGCGGGGAAGAGTCTGTAAAGGACATTTCCTGATCGTCATGCCGGGTCCCCTGCTCGGCACTTTCCGTGTTTTCACGGCACGGCTCGCGGTCATCATTGAGGGAAGTGAGGCTCAGAGAGGTAAGGGGACCTGCCCAAGGCCACACAGCCAAAACAGACTTGGTCCTGGAAATCAACCCTACACCAAGACTGGGGCTCCTGGCATTGTCGGGTGGGGAGTGGGCACGGCCAGGGGTCCTGACACCCCAGCCTGTCCCGGGACGAGTAGGGTTGGCATCTGGGCCACAGGACAGGGGCTGGAGCTGAGGGTGAGGTGACGTGGGGGCCAGAGGGTGGGGCCAGGGCCCAGCAGGAACAGGAGCAGGGCGGGTAACGGGAGCCTGGCCAGGTCCGGGCTGCCGGGCAGGCCCTGCTGGGCCCCGGGAGCAGCAGGCTCGTCCTGTGGAGCGGCCAGGGTGATACCAGCCTCCGCCAGCCGACTCAGCGATTGCATGGGCCCTTTCCTGGAAGCCTGCAGACGCGGTGGGGGAGTCCAGAAGGGAGGCACCTGTTTGGGGAAAGGGGGTGTGGGTTTCCCGGCCTGCGCTGCGGCTCTGCACCAGCCAGCCCGCTCTCATTTACCCCCCGGCACCCTGGGCAGCCCCCTCCTGCCGCCTGGACCCCCAAGGCCCCGGGTCCCGCAGGCAGAGCCAGCGGCAGGGACCTGCTCCAAGGTGTCCCTGGGGCCTAGAGTGGCCGGTGCCGCTGGCCACCACCTCCGCCCAGCAGTACAGCCTCCCCGGGCCCGTCGGCACCTGCCTTCCGCAGCGCCTTGTTCCGCCCCACCCTGACAGGGGCAGGCAGAGACGGGTGCCAAGGCCAGGCTGATGTGACACCATTGGTGTCCTCCTTTGGAGAATGTCAGTGGCCCTGTGCCAGGCCTAGGGGCGCCAGAGGCCTCCCCGGGATGAAGCCCGGGGCATCCCGCCGCCTAGATGGAACCACGCAGAGGACCGGGTCGGAGGCACCCCTGTCCTGGGCGGTGGGGGGCAGGCCAGGGAGCCCAGCAGGCCCGTCACACGCACTTGTCACACCTTATGGGGGCCAACAGGATCGGGGCTCGGCTGCTGCAAATGGCACCATCCCACACCCTAGCAGGGCAGGAGTGAGCGGAGGGGGGCGGAGGCGTCGGGAGGGCCGGGCACATGGGCGGGAAGCAGAGTGGACCGTGGGGCGTCGGCAGTCAGCCCACCTCCCAGAGATGCGGCGGGAACGTGCTGGTGACGGCAGGGGCTCTGTGACTGGAGATGGCTGCAGAGCCGGGAGGCCGTGCTTGTTCCAGCAAAAGGCTTCGGGGAGTAGGCTCTGGGTCAAGTGGGCCTGGGTGCAAAGAAGCTTTGCGTCTCTGGTGCTGTGCGGCCTCAGGCAAGTCCCTTCCCTCTTTGAGCCCTGGTTTCCTCTGTAAAATGTGGGCGCTACCAACAGAACCTGCTCGGAGGGCCGAGACCACAGTTAAGGAGGTGATCGGTGCCAACGGGGCCAACAACACTTAGTACCCGCTGGTGGGGGTGTTTACTGTCCCACCAGGTAGCCAAGAACTTGGCATAAAGCCTGGGACATCCGAGGCCCAGGGCGTGTGTCCAGAGCCTCTGGGGATAAGCACCCGTGTTAGGGACCCTCCCTTGCCCTTCACCTCCGAGGAAAGTGGCTCTGCACTCAGCGCCCACACAGCCCCACGCCTGTGTTCACGCGCCTTGGGCAGCCTGAGCACCACGGAGGGAGTCAGAGAGAGCTGACCGGCCCATGGGAGCAGGGAGGTGGCCACAGGCCCCCGGAGGCCGCCGTGAGGGAAGGAGGGGGCTCCCCACCTGGTGCTGGAGGCAGCCGGCGGGCTTCCTGGAGGAGGGGGCCCCCATCATCACCAGCCTGTGTGTCAGACCCCGTCCTCTCCGAGCTGAGGCCTGTCTTCCGGGGGCTGCACCCTCCCCGCACCCCTGCCCCCTGCCCAGCAGCTGCCCCCGCTGCCCCCGGGAAGCCTCTGGACGCCTCATCCCCGGGGTCCGCGAGGAGTAAGCGGGGCGCCCTCTCCGGACTGAGGGCTCTGCTGCCCCCCGGTGGCAGGACTGAGGAGGACGCTGGCCGCTGGGGGAAACCTGCTCAGATGCAGCAATTACTGTAAAAAATAAAATGACAACAAGGAGGGGGAGGGGGAGGGGAGGAGGAGGAGGAGGACATTCGTCACTGTACGGTTTGTAAAGTGCCTTCTCACTCGGTCACAGGCTGCAGGATACTGGACTGGTTTCAGAACCCGAGTCAGGATCCAGCTGCCGCTGTGACCTTGGACACGTTGTGTCACCTCTCAGAGCCTGAGTCCTCCTGCCCAACGCTGACCAACCAGGGTGGTTGCGAGGATTGGGTGACCTCACGCCAGGTGACCTCACGTCAGGTGCACAGGCCGCTCTGAGACCACCGTCACTGCCGGGGCACCTGCGCCATCCCCCCAGCACCGCCTCCCCTTTGAACAAATGCTTTTTGCAAACTCCCTTTTCACACTGTCCCCTCCTTGAAGCTGCACCTTTTTTTTTATTTTTTTTTAATTTATTTATGATAGGCACACACAGAGAGAGAGGCAGAGACACAGGCAGAGGGAGAAGCAGGCTCCATGCACCGGGAGCCCGACGTGGGATTCGATCCCGGGTCTCCAGGATCGCGCCCTGGGCCAAAGGCAGGCGCTAAACCGCTGTGCCACCCAGGGATCCTGAAGCTGCACCTTTTTTTTTTTTTTTTTTTTTTAATTTTTTTTTTTTATTTATTTATGATAGTCACAGAGAGAGAGAGAGAGGCGCAGAGACACAGGCAGAGGGAGAAGCAGGCTCCATGCACCAGGAGCCCGATGTGGGACTCGATCCCGGGTCTCCAGGATCGCGCCCTGGGCCAAAGGCAGGCGCCAAACCGCTGCGCCACCCAGGGATCCCGAAGCTGCACCTTTTTAAAAAAAGTTCTTCATTTTGTTTTAAAGATGCTATTTATTTATTTAATTTATTTATTTATTTATTTATTTATTTGACAGAGAGGGAGCTGCACCCAAGCAGGGGGCGCAGCAGGGCCAGAGGGAGAAGCAGGCTCCCTGGCTGAGCAGGGAGCCTATATGGGACTTGATCCCGGGGCCCCTCTGGGATCATGACCTGAGCTGAAGGCAGACGCTTCACTGACTGAGCCACCCAGGCGCCCCGAGTTGTTTATTTAAGTGACATCCACACTCCATGCGGGACTCAAACTCACGACCCCGACCCCGAGGTGAAGACGCGCACACTCCTCCGACCGAGCCAGCCCCAGGCCCCTAATGGGCGCTATTACTCCCATTTAACAGATGAGGGGATTGAGGCTCAGAAAGGGGACGTCACTTGCCAGGAGGCTCCTGGCTTGTAAGCAGGGAAAGCAGGCCGGGGAGCCAGGCGGCCCAGTCCCAGTGCTCGCTCCCCACCCCTCCTTCTGGACCAGGCCCCCCGCCCTCAGGGCAGGTGGGGGCGGAGAGCTCGAGAGTGGCTTCCAAAGGTCATCCTGTCCATCGCCCTGCACCCACCCCAGCCCATGACTGTTCATCCTGTTCTTCGTGCTGCTCTGGGGAGGAGATTCCATAAATCCACTTCCTCTACCCGCCCAGGTGTCGCAGTTCCCACAGTGCAGAAGTTCTACCACTTGTCTCACCAGAGTCCCTCCTGCTGTGGAGTGGGCCCATTTCCTTTTGTTCTTTGCTGCAGGACTGTCAAAGAGACAAGGGGGGTGGTACTTTTGAGGCCTGGATTGAGGAGCTCTGCAAAGAGGAAAGGTCATTCAGGGACAGGAAGTGAGAGCCCAGCCCGGGTTCAAACCTAGGTCAAGGCAGCAAGAGTGGCCAAGCTGGTCTCCTGGTGCCCAGGGCGGCCTCAGCCCAGGTGGGGCAGCCTCACCCATAGACTGAGGGCGCCCAGGCCCACCCCCTGCCCCCCTGGGCTCACGCGCCTGGCGTGGGAGCTGAGGAACAGAGCAGGTCTGAGAGCGCGGGCTCAGGGCTCATGGGGAGCCGGGTTCAAAGCCCCGCAAGCCCCTCAAGAAACATCTGCTGTGTGTCCCCTGTGTGCGGAGGCCACCGTCGGCAAGTCCATAACCGATTGAGAAAGCCCAGGGTGGCAGGAGGCGGGGAGGCCTCCCAGGGAGGCAGCATCTGGGGTGAGGCTGGAGGAGCCAGAAGCCAGACCAGAGGCTCTGCCTGGAGAACACCCCAGAAGAGCGAAGGGTCTGGGCAAGAGCCCCGAAGCTGGAATGAGCTTGGCATCTAAGTACCCCCTGGAGGGGCACCTGGGTGGCTCGGGGGTCGAGGGTCTGCCTCCGGCTCAGGTCATGATCCTGGGACCCCGGATCGAGTCCTGCACTGGGCTCCCCGCAGGGGGCCTGCTTCTCCCTCTGCCTGTGTCTCTGCTTCTCTCTGTGTCTCTCATGAATCAATAAATAAAATCTTAATAATAATAAAAAAAGAAGAGCCCCTGGAAAGATGACCAGGGCAGCAAGCCTGTGTAGGGCTCTGGCGCCTGGACACTGCCTTTCTCTCTGAACGTGCTTTCTCATCTGTAAAATGGGTTCAACAATATCAGCTTAGTATGGAGATGGATCTATAGTCTTTTTGTTGTTGTTGTTGCAAAAGATTTTATTTATTTATCCACACTCAGCAATGGAGCCCCACACAGAGCTCGATCCCACAACCCCAAGACAACGACCTGAGCTAAATTGAGAGTCCGACGCTGAACCGATAGAGCCCCCTGCAGCCCCTGCATCCTTGATAGTCTACCCTTGCCCCCCCAAGTCCCTCAGAGGTTTACTTCGGGTTTTGATCTCAAGACCAACCCTGCCCCCAACTACCCCCCCCCCCCCCCCGGCTGCTGACTACTGAATCCGTTATAGGGTGGTTTGGGGCCTTGTCCACATGTACCGCACTTCAGTTTATTTTTTATTTATTTATTTATTTATTTATTTATTTATTTATTTATTTATTTATTTATTTGTTATTTTTCACTTCACAGTTTAGAAAGCACCTCCTCCCACCTGGCCCTCGGCAGGCACTCAGAGAGAGTCGCATGCAAAATCCCAAACTCCCAAGGCCTTTCTTACCCAAACTTCCTTCGTCTGAGCAAAGGGTCATGTTCCAGCCACGCAGATCCGTAAGCCCGAAGAGTCCTGGCTCTACACCTAAACTGTTGGAATCAGAAGGCACCTCTGTGTCAAAACCCAGAAAAAGTCGTGGAGCGAGGCTCCCTGGGGCCTCCCTGGTGGGAGCAGAGCAGGAGCAGGCCGAGGTCAAGGTCGGGCAAGGACTCAAGGCCACGGAGTCCTCTCTTCCTGACCCGACAGAGCTTCTCCTTCCCAGAGGAGGGAAGTCCCGGGTCTCTGCTCTGCGGTGTCCTTGTCCCACCCCCTCCATGTCAGTAGCTTGGGTGGCACTGCCTCCAGGAAGCCTGTCCTGATCTCCTGGGAGAGCTGGCTGCTGCTTTTATTTGCCCATCCACACCCCCAGCGTTTCTCCCACGGGGGCAAAGCTTCTGCTGACGTTTAACCCACATACACCAAGGACACAGATCTGTGTGCAGCTCGGGGAGCTGTCCTCGGCGTCCTCCCCCCGGGGTAGCCCACCCTCCTCTCCCCATCTGAGTACAGTCACCCGAGAAGCGCTCTCTGTGGCTGGCTTCTCTCCCAGTGCGTCCACATCGCGTCCTGACCCACGCTTGCAGAGGCTTTACTTTCCCTGCTGTATAGTGTTCCCCATGGGAAGGGGCCACACTTTATCCATTTCTGCCACCGAGGAGCATTTGGGTCGTTTTTAGTATTTGGGTCCCTAAGAAATAGGACGGCTATGGGCAGTCTCGCCCGTGAGTTTCGGGGCACGTGAGTACACGTGTCTGTTGGGTCTGTCCCCAAAGGAAGATGGATTTGCCGGGTCACCGGGTAGCCATGTCCTCAGCCCTAGCAGATGCAGCCAAACTGTTTTCCAAAGTCATCGGGCCAGTCTGTACCCCACCAATGGGATGGGAGCCGTCCTGCTGCCCCCCACCCTCGCCAGCTCTAGAGTCTGTGTGTGAGCCCTGGCTTTGCATCCGGTCACTTGTCTCTGTCACCGGTCACAGGGAGGGGATGCTTATGTGTCCACCCGCGCCCATGGGAGACACAGATGGGAGAGGAGAAGGAAGGGGATCAGAAAGGAGAGAGAGAGGCAGGGAGAGGAGGAAGGAAGGGGGAGGGGGAGGGAAGTGTAGGTTCGAGGGGGACTGGAGGGGGGAAGGGCAGGAGGGAGGGGGGCAGGAGGGAGGGGGAGGGCTGAGGGGAACCAACAGAGAATGGGAAGGCGGCCCCCAGACCGCGGGGCTCCACCGGCCTCGCTGCCCCAGGGCTGTGCCTGCTGCTGGGACTGAAGCTTGGCTCCTGGTTCCCCCAGAAACCTCAGGGCGCCCTTTCTTTCTCAACAGTTTCATTTCCGGATCAACTCTTTGGAACAGTAGTCGGGGGTCCAGGGAGAGCGGTAGATACCAGGACCCCCTCGGCCAGTCGGTCGCCGTGGAGAAAAGGACCGAGCCCTAGGCGGGAAGGGGACTCCAGGAAGCCCCCAGGTGGCCTCCCCAAGGTCCGGGGCTTGGAGGCCAAAATCCCTGCCCTGGACATGCCTGCCCTCATCCCCCATCCTGAGGCCCACCCCACCTTCCTCCTACTCCCAGGCAAGCAGGGGCACAACCCCAGGTCCAAGGCCAAGGCCAGATTCATGGGCCAGGCCTTGTGGAGGGGGGGGCACATACCCCCAGAATGGCTCCCCAGGATGTGCTGCCTGGAAATCCCTCCCGGATGGGCACCAAATGAGGGAAGCAGGCCTGTTGAGCCCTTGTGCAGCCTGGCTCCCTGCCCCTGCCCTCCTGCTTCTCTGCCCCCTGCCCCCCACCCCCTGCCCCCCTGTCCCCCTGTGCCCCTGCCTCCCTGCCTGGCATCATGGCCCCAGCCAGCCACCAACCACCCCCCACCCCAGCTGCCAGCAGCCCAGCACAGACTCAGGTGTCAGCCAGCACCCAGATAGGCCAGGGGAGCTTGTTTCCTCTGCTTTGCCAGCCTCATGCCAACTTGGCTCTTCCCAGGCAGATTCAGCTCCGAAGGAAGCAGGGAGGCTCTTTGGTCTTCACTCGGTGCAGGAATCCTGTTCCCGGACTTTCTGAGTTCCTTCAGTCTTCAAGGGACTTCACTGCCTCACAAGGGCCCCCACACCCTGGCTCTGCGGCTCTGACATAATAAAAAGCCACCGTTTTTACCACTTGGGGCAACTTCTGATGGACCAGGCACTATGTCGACCTTACATACTTTCTTTTTCCTTTTTTAAGATTTTGTTTATTAGAGAGAGAGAGAGCACAGGGGAAGGAGCAGAAGGAGAAGGACAAGCAGATGCAGGGCTCCATCCCACGATCCTGAGATCATGTCCTGAGCTGAAACCAAGAATCAAGACCTTCAGCCCACTGAGCCACCCAGGCGCCCCAATCTCACATACGTCCGTTCACAGCAGCTCCGTGAAGTCAGCATTACTGTCAGCATTCCCATTTCTGCAAAATACGGTAACAGAGGCCTAGAGCCATTCAGTGTCTTACCTAAAATCATGTCACACACACAGATTTCCTACGTCCTAGGGGGGCCTAGGAGCAGTGACACCTCAATAGCAATGAGCACACCCAATGCCCACGTCTTGGTTTCTGGACGCCAACCTTCATAAAAGAAACTCTGCTCCTTGGAGAAATGGCTGATTCTCAGGCAGGGCAAACAGGAGGTGAGCCTAGAGCATCTTATAGTGTCAGGAAGTAAGGAAATGCTCAAAAAACAAAAAGAAAAGGGGATGTCAGACAGACACAGAAGCGGATCCGAAAGAGCTCCCAGCGGCCAAAGCTGAAATGATCTGAACAACAAAATACGTGACTTGGTATTGAATTATCACCCAAAGGTACTTTAGAATAAATGGCTGATTATGTAAGTAGGGAGAAGGGACAAACCTTCCTTACGGAAGAATCCCAAATAATGGAATTTACGTAGGTACAACCACCAGGAAGTGGGAGCGTGCCTTGAGTGGGGGGTTCTGCTTGCTTCCAAAAGTCAGGGTATGGCAAGGGGAAGAGAGTAAGCTCCCAGTTAACATCACCAGGGATGCCTGCGGGGCTCAGCGGGTGTCTGCCTTCAGCTTGGGTCATGATTCTGGGGTCCTGGGATCGAGTCCTGCATCGGGCTCCCCACAGGGAAGCCCCTCCAAATTGCCTGTGTCTCTGTCTCTCTGTGTGTCTCTCATGAATGAATAAATAAAATCTAAAAAAATTAATAAATATATTTATATTTTTTAAGATTTTATTTATTCATGACAGAGAGAGAGAGAGAGAGAGAGAGAGGCAGAGGGAGAAGCAGGCTCCATGCAGGGAGCCCAATGTGGGACTCGATCCCGGGTCTCCAGGATCACACCCTGGGCTGAAGGCGGCGCTAAACCACTGAGCCACCCGGGCTGCCCAATAAAGATAAATTTAAAAAGTGAAAAAGAATTAAAAAAAAAAAAAAGATTAACATCACCAGTAATAAGTCACGTGAACCCCACGTGCCTCCCGAGATCATGTGGGGAGAAGGGCACTTCGCCTCGTTGGTATTCCTCCCCCAAACCCATAACTCCTGCCCCGTCATAAGAAAAACATCAGAGAAACCCAAACGGAGGGACAGTGTAACAAAATTCTGACCAGAACACCTCAAAATTGTCAGGGTCATGGAAACCGAGGAAGGACAGAGAAACTGTTGCAGACCAGAGGATACCAAGGAGACGCGACAACAACGGCCAGTGTGGGATCCCGGATGGGATCCGGAGCCAGAAAAAGGACATTAGTGGGAAAACTGATGAAATCTGAATAAAATCTAGAGTCCAGTTAATAGTCATGTAGTCGTGTTGGTTTCTTAGTTTTGACAACTGTACCATGGTAAGTAATGTAAGATGTTAGCAGCTGGGAGACGGGGAGGGCCTACAGAAGTCGCTGTGCCACCTCTGAAATTTTTCCGGAAATCTACAATTATTCCAAAGTAAAAACTTTATTTTTAAAAATCACATGGGAAAAAAAAAAATCACGTGGGTATCGGGCAGCCCAGGTGGCTCAGTGGTTTAGCGCTGCCTTCAGCCCAGGGTGTGATCCTGGAGTTCCAGATCGAGTCCCACATCGGGCTCCCTGCATGGAGCCTGCTTCTCCCTCTGCCTGTGTCTCTGCCTCTCTCTGTGTGTCTCCCGTGAATAAATACATAAAATCTTAAAAAAGGGATCCCTGGGTGGCGCAGTGGTTTGGCGCCTGCCTTTGGCCCAGGGCGCGATCCTGGAGATCCGGGATTGAATCCCACGTCAGGCTCCCGGTGCATGGAGCCTGCTTCTCCCTCTGCCTGTGTCTCTGCCTCTCTCTCTCTCTCTCTCTCTCTCTCTCTCTCTCTGTGACTATCATAAATAAATAAAATTTTAAAAAAATCTTAAAAAAAAAACTCAAAAAAAAAGAAAAACAAACACAAGAGCTAACGAGTGTCTTTGGTCCTCAGGCCTACTCGAATCTGGTACTTTGCCAACCGCAGCCCGCGAGGTCTAATTCAGACACAGCCTCGCCGTCCCCTCCTCTGGTTAAGACGTGAACACTCCCTGCTGGGGGGCAGCCAGAGACCCTCCTGACCTCGAGCTAGAGGAAGTGGGGGGCTGCGGTGGGGCAGCATCAGACAGCTTGCACACTCCAAGCAAAGGCATCATGGGAGTTTATTTACAGAAAAGTCACAGCAACCAGGGCCCAGCAGGCTGCGGCCAGAAGACCCCAGGTATATACATATCTGACCCCTCAGCACCAGCGCCGTCCCCAGCCGAGCCCCTGCCAGAGGGACCCAGAGTCAGGCAGCGTGAAGGCAGTGGGCTCCGGTCCTCGCCAGGTGTCACAGGTCACCTGTGCAGTCCCTATGCCGGAGGAAGGACCTGCATCGGCCTTTAGTGCGGACTTCGAGGCGCGCGAGGACAGGCTGGACCCTGCAGGGCAGGCCACGGAGCACGGGACCCCCACAGGCCCCTCCAGACCTGCCCAGGAGCTGAGCACGGAGCTGGTGTCCCAGGCCACGCCTGCCCATCATGTGGGAGGCTCCCCCAGTTTGCTGGTGGCACTTGTGATCCGCTTATTCTCTCGGAGGTTTCGAAGGCGGGCATTGAGGCTGCCGATCTCCTCCACGTGGGCCTGGGGCACCCACCCCTTCTCGCCATCTGCCAGGCGGACCCCCTCCAGCCAGCCTAGGGGCACGCAGGCCAGGAGCAGCATCAGTGGCATCCAAGGGACACCAGGGCCAGCCTGCAAGGGAATGCCTAGGCCCTGACGCAAGCCTTGTCTGCACCCCTGGGCCCAAGGAGACCTCATCCCAGCATCCCAGCCCCAGGAAGGACCCTGCCTCTCGCAGCAGTCTTGTAGGTGAACTTCTGACCTGTTTTTCCCGGCACCCTCTAAGAAGGGTGTTTCCCACTCTCCCCTGTCAGTCACTGAATCTTTCCCAGAGCAGGAAGTTCCTCCTCTTGTCTAACTTGATTCCTACATGCTGTGGTTGATCAACACTTGCATAATCTTTTCTTGTGACTTCTTAGCCACCTAGTTACCTCCTGCCCGCCCAAAACCCATGGGGGTTGGGGAGCGGGAGCCTTCCCAGGAGGCTCCTCTCACCGTCGCTGGTTCGGGTCCTCACTGCCAGGATGTCAGTCTTCTCCAGAGTCAGCTCGTCTGGCTGCAGAGCCTTGTATGTCCGGACACACTGCACCTGGGGGCGGTCTGACAGCCCAAGGGAGAGTGGGGGAGGGTAATGGGGGGTGTGGAGGGGGAGGAGAAGGAAGCAAAGGGGTAGGAGGGTGGCTGCTGCTGCTGCTGAATTTTCTCTGCGCCTCCCTCGGCCCACCCTGGCCTCTTTCCTCTCTTGCCCTAAACACAAGCCCTGGGTGAATGCCGTCCCTCCCAGCTTGGGGGCTCTCACTTCCCCAGCTCAGTCCTGCACCTCGACGCTGACCTCCAGGCCAGTGTCCAGCCGCCCCCAGGTCCCCCCCACAACAGAAATGGCCCCTTCACGTGCCCCTGCCACTACTCCAGGACTTCCTCTAATCCATCCTGCTCAACTGGGACAAGACTTACATCAGTCCCCCAGCTGAAACCCTCCCGGGGCTTCCCACTCCTCCGAATAAAATCCAAAGTCCTCCCCACATTGCCTCCTGGCTTAGCCTCCCCCCACCCCTTGCTCGTGAAGGTCAGCAACACTGGCTGCCCTGCTGTTCCCCCAACCACTCTGAGCTCCCTCCTGCCTCGGGGCCTTGGCACTGCTCGCCCTCCTTCCAGGAGTACTTTTGCCCAGATCTTTCCATGGCTGCCCCCTTCATCCTTCACAGGCCTTTCCTCTCTGGAGTGGGGTGGAGCTCACCCCACAGCCCCAACAGGACTCCTAGCCCAAGCCGGGGAATCTGCTTCAACCTAGGCCCTAGGCTCTTTCTCCCACAGTAGGCAGGCTGGCAGTCCGGGGAAAACCACAGGCTTTGGGGCCAGACCTGGCTTGAATCCCAGCTCCGCTATCCCCTGGCTGGCTGACCTTGGGCAAGTTACTTAACACTCCTGAGCCTGTTTTTCCAGATGTGAATAAAAATGAGTCTACAGGCAGCCCAGGTGGCTCATCGGTTTAGCGCCGCCTTCAGCCCAAGGCGTGATCTTGGAGACCGGGGATCGAGTCCTGCGTCAGGCTCCCAGCATGGAGCCTGCTTCTCCCTCTGCCTGTGTGTGTGTCTCTCTCTGTGTCTCTCATGAATAAATAAATAAAATCTTTTCTTAAAAAAAAAAGGAGTCTACCCCTCAGGGTTTTCATAAGGATTAAGTGAAATAAATGCATATAAAGCCCCTAACACTGGGCCTGACGCATGGCAAGTATGGGTAGAAATGAGTTCCCTTCTTCTCCCTTCTGCAGCTTGGCCCTAGCCCCCCAGCTCAGAAACCCTTGACTGGTACCCAGGGTCCCTCTGACTGGGCAGCACTGGGGCGTAGTGGCTACACTCACACCCCAGAGAGAAGCCTCTGTGTCAACGGAGCTGCTCCCTCACCCCCCACCCCAACCCCAGGGCCACTTGGGTTCCTGCCCTCTGCGACTGAGGCAAAGGGGGAGACAGCCCGGGGGCACCATGGCACCAGGCCTGGAGAAAAGGGGGATGTGGGCCTAGAGGCGGGTGGGGGAGGCAGGCTGCTACCTTGGCCCTCGCTGAAGACCTCCTTATCCTCCTGGGAGCTGGAGGGGCGCATGGCTGAGATCCACCGCTGCTTCTCACTTCTAGGGAGGGGAGGCGGAGTTGTCACAACGCAAAGTGCAATCTCCCCGGGCCACAGTGGTGAAACGGCTGGGAGAATTGGGTATGATGTCCAGACTCAGGACACCGACCACCCGCCCACCCTACAGCCCTGTCCCCAAGCCGGGGCCCCACCCAGCTGTCTGCAGAAGAACAGAGCAGGCCCAGAAGCCCCTGAACGCCAGCTCCATCCGTGTCCTGCCTCATGCCACCCTCCTGCAGCCAGACTGGGAGGGCCTGTTGCCTGCCAAGGGGTCCCCTCGCCCCCCACCCTAGCCCCACTCACTCGGTCCGGGCCCTCAGCAGGAACTGGTGCTTCGCATGTTGGCCATGGAGGAGCTGAAGGAGGAACACGTGGCCAGGGATGCCCTGGAGCTTCAGGCTCAGATCCTTCACCTGGAGCTCGGCCATCCTGGCGTGGACAAAGACGGCAAACTTCCCTAGCCTGCGGGGACAGGGGAGGGGAGGTCAGCCTGGCTCGTCCTCAGGCTCCCAACCCCCCCTCGGGACAGGTGAGTGCTGGTCAGAAGGGTTGGCTGCCCCTCTGGCTCCCTCCCCAAGGAAACTTGGCTGCCGAAGGGCATCACCTCCCTAACAGCCGGCGGAGTCCCACAAGGAATGGAGACAGCCACTCCCGCTGGTTCCCTGACCAAAGTAGAAGGTGACAAAAACTCATCCCTATCTCCGGGGCGTGCCTTCAGGTTCTCTCTGAACCACCGCCCCCTCCCAGTCCCTGTTCGAAACAGCCAACGGGGAGCCCTCCCCACTGGATGAGACCCTTGCTGCTTACTGTCTGACTCTCTAACTGGTATGGAAGGAGAACTCTGCCTTTCGTTTGCCATCTACCCCAGGGCTTGACACCGCCTGGCCCATAATTCGGGTTCAATAAACACTTGCAGGAAGGATGGGTAGGTGGGTGGGTCAAGGATGTCCCACAGATTCCTTCTTCTCAACCTGTCTAAGCAGAAGTCAGTAATTCCCACTCCAAACAGGATCCCCTCACTGTGCCCGTTCTGGGGAAGACTTCCTGAAGGTGCCCAGGAGGAAACTCAGCCATCGTTCCGGCCTCCTCCCTCCCTGTCCATACACAGCCAGACAGCAGCTCCATCCTACAAACGCAGGAACTCCCTGTCGTCCCTGGAGTCCACTTCCCACAAGCCCCGAACACTTCAGGAGCACCTACTCTCACCTGGGCAACTGCAATAGCATCTGGTCTCTCCCCTTCCAGTACATCCTCCAAACTAGACAGGAGTAAAATGTCACTCGTCTGCCTAACTCCCCATGCTCCCCATGGCCCTCAGAAAGCCCAGCCTCTGTACCATGACTTTTAACCCAACTTCCTTCTCTGCCCTTCCCCTCTACAAATCCAACCATATTAGGCTCCATCATCCCCCAAACACACTCTGCTGTTGTATCTTACTGTGACTTTGCTATATCCTCCCAAACTCCAAATTATCCTTCAAAACTGAGCTCAAATGTCCCTTCCTATTTGAAGCTTTACTGCTGGGGCAGCCCCGGTGGTGCAGCGGTTTAGCGCCGCCTGCAGCCTTCGGCGTGATCCTGAAGACCCGGGATCCAGTCCCACGTCAGGCTCTCTTGAATGGAGCCTGCTTCTCCCTCTGCCTGTGTCTCTGCCTCTCTCTCTCTCTCTCTCTCTCTGTCTCTATGAATAAATAAATAAAAATCTTTAAAAAAAATGAAACTTTATTGATCCTCACCCCATACCAGGGAATACTACAGTAGGAGAGCACCTTTCCATCAAAACCCTGACCACGTGGTTATCAGGATGTATTTTTATTGTTCTGAGAGCCCCTATGGGCACCCATCAGAGCCCTAGCACCCATCAGGGCCCGGTAGAGAAGAGCAGTTCAGTGACACTTTAGTGAATGAAGGAATAAATCAGGAATGAACCCTTCCCATAGTATAAGAAGCCCATTCTTCACCACGTCCAGCCTTAAGGCTTACCTACTCAGAAAGTCTTCCCCCTCATCCCAAACTGATAATAGTTACAGCTGATAGTGACTGAGTGTTCAGTGTGTGCCAGGCACTGTGCTAAGCTCTTTCCATGAATTATTATCAGACTGAGTCTCCCTACATGATAGTCTCTATCTTACAGATGGAAGATAGGATAATACAATGGTTAAGAGCCTGGGATCAGACATCAGACAGACCCGGCCTCCTGGCTTCTGCACTTGCTAGATCCGTGATGATCTTGAGAATAACAAGGGAGCCTACTGTCCAGGGAGATGTTTAGAGGAATGAAGAGAATAATCCACACGGCATGCCTGGCACAGAATAGGCGCTCAGTAAATGTTGGCCACTAGCCTTATGAGTCAGGGTGGAGCCGGGACTCCCAGATTGTGCTCTTGATCTCTGCTCTATTTGGCTTAGGCTCAGACCAGCATCAAGTCCTCTGCATACTGTCCAGCCCTTGGTTCTCAGGTCTGGAAAATGGACTAGCCTCACATCTCTGCCTTCTCTGGGGGAGCCTGTGAAGCTCAGGGTGCCCCAGCAGCACAGTCCGGCACAAACAGGGGCTCTCGGGGCCAGTGATGGACCGTTTGTGAGCTCCATGGTGGAGAAGAAGGGACCTGGCTCCCATCTACTTCCCCCCACCCTGCCCAGACTCACTCCTTCCGCCGGGAGAGCAGCAAGCAGTCATTGAAAAGGTGCAGGTAGACGGCCTTGCTGGACAGCTTCAGCTTGGCGGGGGGCGCTGCGGGCAGTGGGGCCAGCTCCACCAGTTCCCCATGCCGAACCAGCCAGCGGGCCTGCGAGATGAGGGGGAAGATCTGGAAGGATGGAGGAGGCAAAGGGGAGGGCAGGTCAGGCCTGGGACAGCAGGGCAGAGAGCACAGACCCAGGGCGGCGGGGGCGGGGGGCAGTGGTCGGGGATGGGCTGAGAGGAGCTGGCCCGCGGTGCCCAGGGAAGGAGGGAACAAGCTGCCCCTTTGTGGATCCCATCCTGCCAGCTGCAGGCATGCACCTTGCCCTCAAAGTGGATCTTCTTGCTCAGGTGGATGAGCTCCTCTGTCCTCTTCATGGACTGCACGCTGGTGTTGCATTCTTGCACCAGCTGGGGAGGCCGTGGGTGGGTCACCTCCTGCAGCCCCCCAACCCCAGCTCACAGAGCCTAGCCTCAGGCTCCCACCTGGGGCTCATTTGGAGATATGTCAGGGTTCTGGGGAGGCCCCGGGGAGCTGAGCTCACCTCCTTGAGGGCATCGAAGGCCTTGGTGGCCACATCTTCGTCTTCAGAGCCCTGTGCTGTCCGCTTCAGGATGTTCTGGAGGGTGGGGTCACTGCAATGAGGCAGGCCGAGCCCTCCACCCATCACCCTGCCCACCCATGGATACTCAGAAGGGGCTGTGGAGGGCACAGCACCATTTCCCTCGTGCAGCCCTCACTGCAGCCCGGTGCCCTCCAGGTACCTCCACCAGCATCTTGAGGCGGGTGATCCTCTGAAATGGCAAGATAAGGAAGGAGGTGAGGGGCAGACGTTGGCATACAGGAGACTCCTCCAGGCGAGCCAGGATGCCAGGGAACTTGGGGTTCTCCAGGCTGGAAGATGGGGAGGAGCCTGGGGTCACAGATGGGTTTGTAGATCCCATGAACTGCCAGGATTCATGACCCCAGCCACCCTCTTGGTTTCCTGGGTGCCTTCTCAGTACATCCTCCTTGCCCCTTGGGGTTGGGTCTAACCCTATGCTGGTCAGAGAGCCCTGTTCAGGAACCATTCCCCTCCCAGGTCACCCTTCTTCACCCAGTCCTCTGTGCCCACTCCCGCCTAAGCCTCCTTTATCCTCCCCTCCCCTTCAGAGCCTCCAGCCCTACAGCAGGCGCTGGTAGGTGCGCTCCTGGTAGGCCTGGTTGGTGACGTAGGGCAGGTACACTCGGCGGAAGGCTGGACAGTGGTGCAACACAATGTCGCACACGCTGAAACGCAGGACATCTGCCTCTAGCCGCTGCTCCAGGTCCTGCAGGAACCTGAGGGGTCCAGCGAGAGGTCAGGGTCAGGGCCAAGCAGAGACCCCAGACCTGGGATACCCGCCAATCACAGGCCTTGTCCCCGCCCGCTCCCTCACCTCTCGCTGGTGCTCTTGACCTCGGGCAGTTTGGAGAAGAGCCACTGCTTGTCCTGCACCCCCAGACATTCGCTCAGCTCAGCAGAGCCCAAGAAGTGGCCCACGGCCACGGACAGGCTGTGGATGTATGAGGCCTCGGATGTGATCAGCTCAAACTTGGCCTGAGTGAGGGTGGACGCGGGGTTGAAGAGGGCCGTACCGGCCCACCCCGGACACTGTGGCCTCGCTGACCACCCGCCCTCCCGACCCTGTCACTCCTTCTCCCCTCCCCCTGCTGCCCAAGCCCTGGACACCACCCCTCGTCCGCCCCCTTCTCTGGCCCCGCCTCCGATGGCCTGGTGCCAGGCGGGTCTAGGGGACCACGTCCGGCCGCGCGCAACTGTTCAAGCTCCGCTGAAGACCTTGCTTGAGCCTCTAGCTCCACCCGCACCCCAAGCGCCCTCGGTCCCTCGCCCACCACGCGTTTTCTCTCCGCAGGGCTCGGCGGCTCCGCGTCCTCGCGGACCCAGCCTGACCCCGCCCCGGGCCCGCCCCCGTCCAGCCGCCGCCGGCGCCTTGCGCCGCACCCTCGCGTCCCCCTAGCAGCCGCCCCACCTTGCCAGGTCCCGGCACCCCCCTTCCGCAGAGACGGCCCCGCTCTCCCCGCGGGGTCCCACGCCCACCTCCGGGGATGGGAGGTCCCGCCGGCCCCGCCCCCGAGGCCCCGCCCCCAGAGGCCCCGCCCCCTCGAGGCCCCGCCCCTCGAGGCCCCCTCGAGGCCCCCTCCGCCCACCTCCTGCAGCTTGCAGTCGCGCAGGCTCAGCGTGGCCAGGACGCCGCTGCCGCGCACGTCGGGGATGTCCTGCCACAGCGAGAAGGTGGAGCCTCGCGCCGAGCGCTGCGCCCGGAAGGAGCTGCTCGGGGAGAGGTTGGCGCGCGGCGGCCCGGGCCCCTCCTCCGCGCCCTCCGCCTCGTCCCCCGGGCCCTCCTCCTCGCGCTGCTGCCGCCGCAGTTCGCGGGCGCTGGCCACGTCGCTGTATTCCTGGTAGAGGACCGCTGGGCGGGGAGAGGGGCGGGGAGGGCGTGGGCGCCGCCTGCAGGCTCGGCTGCGGCCCGGCTCCCGAGAGCCGCGACCCCCCTCGTGCACGCACCACCCACTCCCGCTCCTTCCAGAGGCGCGGCTGGCGCACCCACTGCGCGCTGGCTGCTGTGCTGGCCCGCGAGGCTCAGCGCTCTCTCCCTCTCTCTCGCTCTCTCTCTCTCTCTCTCTCTCTCTCGCCCCCAGCCCCTTCCTCCCACGTACTGTTAAGGAGAAACCGAGACTGGCGCCGCTCGCTGGCGCTCCCGGAATCCAGCGCCTGCTCCTCCTGCGTGTCCAGCCTACGGAAGGGGCAGCGTCAGGGCCCCTCTTCGCCCGCACCCCCCCCCCCTCCTCCGACGACGACTGCGGGGTGGGAGACAGACAGTACCTGGGCTCCGGCCAGCCGCTCTGGCCCGTGCTCGGGTCAACAGGCGCCGGCGTCGCCAAGCCGTCCAGCCTCATCTCTCCGCGGCGCCACTCCCTTCCAGATGCTTTTCCTGGAGAGGGTGAGAGTTGAGGGTGGGTGGCTCCCAGAATGATGCTGGGCACTGGGGTGCCACACTGCGGCTGACCAGCACCCAGTCTCAGGTGTGGGTCGTGCCCCATGGTGCATCTGGCGGGTGGCCTGCTCTTAGGGTCCCCGGGGGAGAAGCTGGTACCTTCCCGAGCTATGCCAGTGCCGGCCCCCGGGGTCAGCACCCTGGCTGCTGAGTTCCGCCCCAGGCGCAGGGAAGAGTGCAGCCGGGTCATCAGCTCAGAGGCTGAGAAGCGCCTCCGCTCAGGCCCCTCCAGGCCGACTCGGGAGGGCGCAGACAGCTCCAGGGGCCTGGGCTCCTCTGTGCTCAGGGCCTGCTCTGTTGCCTGGCCAGGCTCCAGGAAGACAGTGTGGGCTTCAGGGCTGCCAGGGAGCTCTTCCCGCTGATAGACCCGCATCTTGCGCCCTATGGGGACGTGGGGTGAGAGCAGAGGCTGGCATGCATCCACTGGGCGCCCTCCCCACTCCTCCCTGCTGCTACCCTGTGGCCCTGGGCATCTGAGGGAAAGGTCAGTGTTTTTGCCAGGATCTGGTCCCCACCCCGCCCCCACCCCCAATGGGATCAACAAGAGGGGCAGTAGAGAGAGCACAGTGCCTGGCTGCAGTGGGCAAAGGGCCAAGGAGCCCAGGACAGCCACTCATTTGCTGTATAACCTCCAAGTCACTTGTCTTCTTTGAGCTCAGGTTCTCTTATCACTAAAATCTACCACTTGTTCTGCTTGTTTGGGGGAATCCTGGGGCTTAAGAGTCTTAAAAGAGCCACCCAACTTCTCCCCTATCTGCCCCACTGGGCCACCACCCCCCTACCCAGAGTGACTCACAGGCTGACTTCTTCTCTGAGCCATGACTGGCCCGGCGCTGTGGCTGTGGGTGCTGGGGACTCCAGGGTCCCTCCAGAGCTGGGGGCTGGGCACTAGGACAGTGTGGCCAGCTGCCAGCCCTGCTGGGCCGCATCCCCCCACTGGTGCAGTTCTCGGTGTCTGGGACTCCCGGGGATGGTGGCCATAGCAGCCCTTGGAGAGGAGGAGGGGTCCCCAGGGACCAGCGGCTGCCAGGAGCCCGCAGCTCCTCTGGGGTGACAGGGAAGAGATCCAGACACAGAGGACTCGGAGGCTGCAGGGTGGGCAACTCTGCAAAGGACAGACTCTCCTGCTGGCACACAGCTACTGGGCGGCGGGCAGTGCCACGTGGCCCAGCCAGGTGGGACTGGAGGGTGGCAGGTGGCCCACAGTCCATTCCTCCTTTGCTCTGCCACCCACCTGGGCCTGCAGGAGAAAAGGTATGAGAGGCAGACACGGAACAGCAGGGCTGGCCAGCAAGCCATCTTTGACTTGGGGGCCTGGACCAACTCTTGTGTACACGTATGTACAACATCTGTACGAGCACACTTCCACACCTAATTGCACGGTAATAGCTAACACTTAGGGGCACCTGGGTGGCTCAGTAGTTGAGCTCAGGTCATGATCCAGGGTCCTGGGACCGAGTCCCACATCAGGCTCCCTGCGGAGAGCCTGCTTCTCCCTCTGCCTATGTCTCTGCCTCTCTCTCTGTGTCTCTCATGAATAAATACATAATATCTTAAAAAAAAAAAAAAACACTGGGCAGCCCGGGTGGCTCAGTGGTTTAGTGCCACCTTCAGCCCAGGGCCTGATCCTGGAGACCAGGGATCGAGTCCCATGTTGGGCTCTCTGCGTGGAGCCTGCTTCTCTTCTCCGTCTCTCTCACTCTCTCTGTGTCTCGAATAAATAAATAAAATCTTTAAAAAAAAAACACTTACTTGGCACTTACTGAATGGCAGGCCAAGTACTTTCTATATATTATTTCATTTAATCCTCACAACCCTGAGTTGATGCCATTTTTTAATCCCCATTTTATAGGTGAGGAAGGTGAGACACCGGTTATTTGGCATACGGGGGAGCCAAGATTCAAGCCAAGCAGTCTGGCTTCTGAGTCTGCGCTTTAACCACCTCGTGCATTTTTAACTCTCACTGACCTATGACCAGACACACATACATACACTGTCACACAATCCATGTATGTTCCATGTACCTGCACACACGTTCTCTTCCGAGTACACACATGGACGTACACGCTTTCATAGGTACACTCGGACACTTCCAATTCACAGGCTCACGCATTCACACACTTTTTACACAACTACATATATTCACACTCTCTCATACGCACATACACGCGGACCCGTCAGATGTTTATGTACCCACTCGAGCTTTCTCCCGCTCCTGTTCTGTCTGCACGCACACACCAAGGTACAAACACACAGGCCCAGAAGTCCTTGCTTTGGTGTTACCCAGCCTCCTCTCCCAGGCCCAGAGCAGCAGCCCTCGGCGCTGAGTGGTGCCCACACCCTGCCAAGCTGGCTGGGAGGGTCACAGACTGGCAGGCGGGCCACCACCCAGATCTGGCTGGGCCCTCCAGGGACAAGGGCAGGGAGATGTCCTGGCTCGCCAGCCTGGGGCGAGAGAGGGGCTCTTCCCTGCCCCAGCTCCCAGCCCTGGGGTCAGCTTGACCAGGTTCTCTCCGGGCAGGAAGTCATCCCCAAGGAGTCTGCTGGAGCCTCAGGACAGGCCTAATGATGGAGGGATCTGAGCCCCCACAGCCCTTCCCCTGGGGCCCTCCCCTGGCCGCCCTCCTGCACCCCTCACCTCTCCAGCTGAAGGCCGCTGCCGATGTTGTTCTGCTCCGGCAGGGGAAGCCCTCTCTCTGCCCAGCTGGCTGGGGAAGATCCCACCCAGACAAAGAGTTTGATTCATCAAACCCTGTGGTGAGGCAAGCGGGAGGGAGGGAGGGAGCACGCAGCGGGCTGGGCGGGGGCCTACCCTAGCCTGGCCTCACTGTGGGCAGGCAGGGCAGCAAGGACCCCCCCACCCCCCAGAGGCTCCTCAGGCCAGAGGAGCAGTGTCCCGCCTGACAGGGCGAGGAGACCCAGGGGACAGAGACACAGAGCCCCCTTAGGGAACGTCTCAGAACAGAGACCCCAAAACACTCAAACCCAGAAAACCACAGACTCTGAGACACTCAGGGACCCACAGAAACAGAGACACTGTAAATTTCACAGGCCAGATACTCAGAGACCGATGCGAAGCCCAGAAAAACCCAGGGAGACAGATGGACAAACGTTTTGTGGCCGGCAGGGTTGCCAGTCTAGTGAGGGAGCTAAAAATGAAAACAGTTACAATCTGGGTTGGCAGGAGCCAAGCCAGAGGAACCATCAGTGCTGGGCTCAACTGGACCTGAGCATTCCAGGAAGGCTGCCTGGAGGAAGTAATGACTAACTGTTCAGGCTGAAACACCCAGGGACCCAGTAAACATCGACTGGGAGAAAATCTTGACCTGAGAGGAACAGTGACAGCGTCAGTGACCGTGGGAGGGAGGGATGGAGGAGAGGACCCGGTGGGGGACCTTTCTACCTGTGCAGGCACCCAACAGCTCCTCTGCTCTCTTCAGCCCCTCCCTGGGGCGGGGTGGGGGTGCTCCCAAGAGCCAGTTACCCTGCCGGGCCCTCCCCGCAGGGACAGCTTTAGCGCGTACCTTAAACCTCTGTCCATCTGAGCACGTCTCTATCTCCTCATCTGATAAATAGGCTAGTCATAGTAGCTTTAAAGCACTAATACGAGAATTAATGATAGCACATGTAAGGCGCCTAGCACGCAGTGGGAGCTCTATAGTCGATAGTCATTCAACGGAGTATTAGTCTTTCTCTAGTCAGGCAGGTGGCTTGGGTCATCACACAGATGGGGAAACTGAGTCACTGAGAATGAGCCCCACCCTTCTTTGAAGGAGCATATGGAAGGAGGCATGAGACCACTGCCTGCCCAAGAAGTCTCTTCCTCTCCAGGAATCTGCAACCCTCAACATGGAAATCCTACTTGCTTCGGTGGGGACCTATGTGCGAGAATACACACATGCCTCTGCTCCCTCGCATTCTGGGACATCCTCGCCCCTTGGATTCTGGAAGCCCCTGGAGCACACCCCCCCCAACACACACACCCTTCTGAGTTCCAGGGATAAATGAGCAAAAACATGGAGGCCTTGGGGCAGGAGCACCCCCTATTAAAGGCTTAGAGGAGAAGCCTGGGTGAATGTCGGGGGAAGGCGGTAGAAGGCTTTCTGGAGGGAGGAGGCTGGAGGCAGGTTCCTAGGGGGAAAGTCAGGAATGAGTCAACCTCCACCTCTGTTCAGACCAAAGAGCAAAGAGAATGACCCCTCTAGCTTGGATACCCTCTAGCTTCCAAAGATGTGGCCCACTTAACCTCAGTGCTGGGGACCAAGGAGGGGTAGAGCTGTGTTCATACTGTGTGCAGCTCATCTCTGCTAGAGAGAGAGAGAGAGAAAAAAAAAAAGGAAAAAGCCTCAGGAAGAGAACTGGTCCCAAATAGCAGGGACATTCCCTGCCCCAGACATGACCACCGAATACTCTAGGGCCAAGGATCATTCTGGAACTCACAGGTGAAAACCTTTGCCAAGGTTCAAGTCGAGCGTTGCCACTACCAGCTATGGGGCCTTAGGAGAGTCACAGCCTGTTCTTGGGCCTCAGTGTCCCCATCCGTAAAGTGGCACATAAGGTCCCTCCTGGCTGCCCCCTCTAGGAAACCTGTGTCATCTGCAAGCAGATAAGGATGGGCAGGGGCCCAGGAGGGTCCCATTCAGTGGACACTGCTAGTCACAGGGACAATGGGCCCACTTGGCAAGGCTGGCAGAGAGGGTCTCTGGGTACTACTACAGTTTAGGGAGAGCACCTCTGGCTTCCTGCGCCCAGGATTTCCCTGCCCCCCTCCCTGATCCCCCTTGCCCCATGCCCAGAGAAGGAAGGCCCAGCCATGGCCCCTGTGCCCCTTAAGGGACAAAGCTAAGTGGAAGGTCAAGACTGGAAAGAGGATCCAGGCCAAACAGGCTGTTGAACCCCAGGAGGCCATAAGTGGGTGGGAGCCAGGATCAGAGGCCAGGCAGGCAGCACAAAGGACTCACTCTGGGAAGACTGGCGGGAGGAGGATGGGACTGCTGGCAGCAGGGTGGGGCCCTACCTCAGCCAGGGAGCTCCGTCCAGCCTCCGACACGGTCCAGGGCTCCAGACCACCTGGGGGCTCTGGGGTTGTAGCCGGGTTCTCAGGGGACGATGTCAGCATGGCCCCTGAGCCGGGCAGTGCAGGATCCCGGGTATTGTGTGGGGCAGGGAGGGGGGAGGCGAAGGCGGAGGGAACCTCGCAGGCGGGCAGGCGGCTGTCTCAACGTGCCTGCTCCCCGCCCCCCTTCCCCAGAACCGGTTTGGCCAGTCTGGGGTACAAGAGGGGGGCTGGAACAATGGGAGTCCTATACCCAGGAGAGGCTCTGAAGGACCCCAGACCGATATCCTAAAGATGGGGGAAGCACTGCTCTTCCACGCTGGAAACAGGTCACCCCTCTTCTGAAGGGGTGAGATTGCTGGGGGTGGGGGGAGAGGCTTCACAGAGAACCGCCCAAGCCTTGGACTCCTCAGGGACCCTGAGAACGCTGCAGTTGGCTGACCCCTCTCTGAGCTGGCTACGGCACCTATAAAATGGGAATGCTCATCTCCATGGTGGGGGGATGGAAATCGCGAAGGACGGTAGTGTGGTGCATCCAGGACCTTCCCGGCAGGCCCTTCCAGCATCACTGCTCTCAGGAATGACCCAACCTTGCCACCTCCAATGGCCTCCTCCACCAGGAAGCCTTCCCTGACTCTAGTCCACACCAAATGAGCCCTTACTAAACCAACAGCCCAAGCAGAAGCAACCTCCAGTAAGGAAGCAGCAGCAAGCCTGCAGTCTTCCCAAGCCCATGAGAGGGAAAGCTGTTCTCTTCCTAATACTACCTGCCATTTATTTGAGCACTGCGTAATTGCCAGGCACTTAGTATTAATATCACTATGTACGCAAATACCAACACTCACGTTGCTAGTAACTTATTGTACACTATGCGCCAGGCACTGTTGTGAGCACTCCACACCTGCTTACAGGTTTCCCCCACTACTCAAAAGTCGAGTGTTCCTACGAAAGCTTTCCTAAACCAAAAATGGCATAAAATAAAGAAGCAATGACCATTAGTGTATACGGAAGAATGTCTTTAGCACTTCCATACCCCAAAAATAAGCTCTCTTGGGCTTTGCTAATACTTTTGGATACATCTTACTAACAGATGCACAAAATAAATCTAGAAAAAGCACAGATGCTCCTGGACACAGTTCAAAGCTCTGGTGGCTTGATGCAAAGATGCTGAGTGCTGTGCCAGGGAAAAGCTTGGTGGGGCAAGCTCTCTACTCAGGGTGTGTGCTGCCTCTATACAGGATCACTGCAAAACAAACATTAAACGCTATTTTCATCTTTTTCCATAAAAGCAAAAATTCTTTTTAGATTTCTCCCGGTTAGTAGCGAAAACAGGTACTAATATAGTTCTTCAGTGAAAGCCACGGGGTGTAACACAAACTTTTGAAAAGCAGGGGATACGTACTCATTCGGTCTTCAGTCTCCTCCAGGACTCTGTTACTGCCCCCACTTATCAGATGAGGACATGAGGCTTGTACATGTTAAATCGGGAATTATCTCATTCAATCTCTCGTGAGCTCTGTGAAGTCTGTTTTACAGATACGAAACAGGTCCAAGGGATTAAAGGTCATACAGCTAATAGGGGATGGAACTAATATTCAAACCCAGGTCTCTGACTCAACCACCAACCTGTGTCCCTAACCACTGTCCAGGCTTTTGGGAGGATCTGGTGAAAAGTGTGTAAACATCCTTTGGGAGGTGTCTCAGCTCTCCTGACTAACCCTTTTACTATTATTCATACACTGCAGGCCTCTATGAGCATATGGGGCAGGTGTCCAGGGCCCAGATCCCAGTGAAGTCTCCCCCATCAACTGGTAACCTTTCAGTACTGAGTGATTGGGGTCCCTCCACTCCCTTGGCCTCCAGATCATCCCTACATAATAAAGAGACGCTGCGCAGTGTGTGTGGAAACCGGGTGTCCGTGGAGAGGTGGCACGCTGGGCAGGAGAGAGAGGTTTATTGCCAGCACTGCACATAGCGCAGGAGACGGGGACAGGGAGAGGGACGCAATGCAAGGCCAGTGGAATTCGGAGAGCTCTAATCCTCTTCCCAGTTCTGAGGCCGACCTTGGGGCCGCTGGCCAAGGTACTGCCCAAACCCCGGACCAGAAGCAGAGGACCCTAAATGGAGGAAGCATCTGGGGAACCTAGGGTTCTTGGAGGGCAGTCCCGCCTCGACTCGCCCCTGGTCCTGGGCTCTGGGGACGGCCCCCCTGCTGCAGAGGACGGAAAGCAGGGCTTGGGCAGGCTGAAAAGGCTGGCCCTCGAGAGCAGAGGGGGCTCCAGCGCGGGGGAAGGTGAGAGAAGGGGCGGGGCTTGGTGGGGGCGGGGCTCGGTGGGGGCGGGGCCAGGCCCGCCGGCCAATTCTCCCTCTGGGAGAGGCCACCGCAGACGGCGGGGCACGAGGGGCGGAGCCAAGGCCTGGGGGCGGGGCCAGGGGCGGGGCCAGGGGTCCGTTAGCCGAGCGGACCTACAGCAGCGCCTCCCGGGAGTCCGCAGGCTCCCGCAGGCCAGATAGCGCTCCCGCCTTATTTTGGAACTGAGGCACCAGCCAGGCGGGGAGGCGCTCGGAGAACAGCACCTGCTGGGGGCAAGGGGGAGCCAAAGAGAGCAGGAGTCCCTCGGCTACCTCCATTTACGGAGCGCTTACTAAATGCAAGGCACCATTCTGAGCTTTCCGGGCTATTAATTCACTTAACCCTCGCAACAACACTAGGAGGTGAGTACAGTCACTACCCCTGTCTTGCAGGCGAAGAGACTGAGGCATAAAAAGCTGTTGTCATTTGCCCAAAGACACAGAGGTATCATTCGAAACCCTTGACAACACTAGGGCCCCTGGTAGAGGCAGGGCTGGAGGAAGGATCCTGAGCAAAGCTGGGGGGAGCCTGCCTTCCCTCTTTCCTCTAGGTCTGTTGCTTAAAGATAATAGTAATAGTGGTGCTATTGATTTATTGAGCACCTGCAATGTTCTGGACACTTGTGCGAGTGGTTGACATCAAATCTCCATAACGATCCTAGGAAGTAGATCCTACTCTAGAGCATACCCCCGTTTACAGCGGGTCGGCGGCAGCGCTTGAACTTGAACCCAGGCCTGTCGCACACACGAGGAGCTGAGCCTACCTCGAAGGTGCTGATGAAGCCCCGATGCACGGCCACCAGCTTCCAGTAGAAGAGGGTGAGGGTCCCCTGTGGGTCGACAAAGGCCGCGGACCTGAGCGGAGGCTCCCCGCCCCGCCCCGCAGCCCGGCCCCGCCCCTGCAGCTGTACACCCCCCCCCCGCCCGCCCCCCCAGCTGAGACGCTGCGCACTCAACTTTCCCGCCTCCCCGCTGGCACCGCCCCACCCTCCGCCTCCAGATCCAGCACCCCGCCCCCGCCAGGCCCCACTGGCCCGCAGGCTCTGCTCTCTGCCCGTTAGACAGGCCCAGACCCCCTGCCTCGACGCTCCCACTTGCCGGTCCTGGGCAAGGTAGCCTGGAGGTGCGGGCGCAGGTGTGAGGCAGACAAAGCTGTACCAGCGTTCGTACTGGTCCATCAGGCGCATTTAGTCCAAAGTAAGGCGAGGAGGAAAGCCTGCAGGGCCAGAGGGACTCCGAGGCCCTGTCTCCCAACTACCTCCACCTGGCTCCAAACCCACTCCCGTGGGCAGGATGAGCCTGCACCCAGAATCCTAGCACTCTGTCTCTATTTCCCTATCTCTGACCCTGGAATTCAGCCTCCATTTCCCTATTCCTAAGCCACCTTTCCTGGTCTCTGATCTCTATTTACCCCCTCTGAGCCCGTATGCCCCTCCTTTGCCCCATGCTCACATTCACAATGACCAGAAAGTGGGCCATGGCCTCAAGCAAAAGCAGCCAGATTGCAATGCCCTGTGCCGGCTCCACCACTGGCCTCCAATATTCTCCCACGAACTTGTGGGTGTCCAGTCGGATCTCCGCCCAGTTGTTGTTGAGCATAGCAAACAGGGGTGCCAGAGCAAGGGCCCAAAGCCCCCTCACCATGACGAGGATGACTGCAGAGCTGGTGAATAGGTGAGGAAGGCAGGTGCAATTGGGGAAGTAGGACTCCTTCAAGCCTGTCACTGGGTTCTAGGCCATCTGTGGGCCCAGAGTGGCCACCCTGGACATGCACGTTCCTGTTTGAAGAGGCAACAGATGTGCCCCCTGGGGCTCAAGAAGCTGAGTGTCACGACTCTGGGGTGAGAGGAGCCCCCCATCTTTTTCTGCCTGTGCAGGGAGCTCTAGAAGTACTGGAATAAGGTCCCAATCATTTTTGTTTCTGCAGGGCTTTCCCCCCCAAGGGCCTGGCTAAGAGCCTGTGGATGGCTGGGTGCACAGATGGGAAGGTAAACAGAAATGGAAACAACAAATGGACACACTGTGGGAGAGGGATAGACTGATAGACGGGTGGGTAGTAGATGGACAGATGGATGGATAAACCAGACAGGCAAACAACTGGCAAATCTCTATAAGTGGGCGCACAAGTGGGTGAGTAGAAGGGCAGATGGGTAGGTAGATGGATGGATGGCTAAGTGGATGAGCAGATGAAAGCATGGTGGGATGACAGGACGGATGGATGAACAGATAATGGGTAATGGATACTGTATTAGTTTATTCAATAACTGTTGACTGGGGCATCTGGGTGGCTCAGGCAGTTGAGTGTCTGATTCTTGGTTTTGGCTCACATTATGATTTCAGGGTCGTAGGATCAAGCCCCACATCGGGTTCTGCACTCACGACAGGGTCTGCTTAAGATTCCCCCTTTCCCCCCACTCACTCTCTCTCTCTCTAAAATAAATCTTAAAAAAAAAAAGCCCTAGTAACTGATTGCATACTATTCTACAGTGGATACTAGATATGATATGATGAACACCTGGAGGAGACCCAAACCCTGATGGAATTACAGTCTAGGGATCTCTGGGTGGCTCAGCGGTTTGGCCCCTACCTTCGGCCCAGGGCCTGATCCTGGAGACCCGAAATCAAGTCCCATGTCAGGCTCCCTGCATGGAGCCTGCTTCTCCCTCTGCCTGTGTCTCTGCCTCTCTCTCTCTCTCTCTCTCTCTCTCTCTCTCTGTGTGTCTCATGAATAAATAAAGAATTTTTTTTAAAGGAATTACAGGGATCCCTGGGTGGCGCAGCAGTTTAGCGCCTGCCTTTGGCCCAGGGTGCGATCCTGGAGACCCGGGATCGAATCCCACGTCAGGCTCCCGGTGCATGGAGCCTGCTTTTCCCTCTGCCTGTGTCTCTGCCTCTCTCTCTCTCTGTGTGTGTGACTATCATAATAAATAAATAAATAAATAAATAAATAAATAAATAAATAAATGGAATTACAGTTTAGTTGGGGAGACAGATGTCAAACAAATAAGCACAAATATATAATTGCAAACAAGTCTTATGAAGGAATGATGCCAAGTAAGGAGAGAGTGGAGGGGCAGCACCCCACGGTGGTGGTGGTGGTGGTGACAAGGAGGAACAGTCGGTGCAAAGGCGGGGCCATTCTTTAGGGCACATGAGCTGCACTATTCTAGAGGGCACCACTCACATTCATCTTCTTACCTCACTGTTCCTTTTCTGCTTTTCTTCCTCCCACATCTATTTAACCTAGTGCATCCCATATGGGATTGCACAACCCAACGGAAGGGCTTGAGGAGGGCAATGGATGATGTGATTTGGGTTTTTGAAAGATCATCCTGGAAGCTGAAAATGAATTAAGTAGGGCTAATGCAGGAGCAGAGAGACCGTTGGAAGACTACCACAGTGGTCCAGGTGAAACAATGTGGCTCAGACTGGGGGTGGGGGTGGGAGCAGCAGTCGAGATGGAAAGAAGCAAACAGATTCAAGGTAAGTGATTAGGTGTTTGGATGGGCTGGTGGGTGGCTGACGGATGGGTGAATGGAATGCTTCTCTCTTTCTTCCCTGTTACAAAGTTCCTCTTTGAGGCCCTAAATGTGCCCAGTGTTTAATCTCACCAAACCTTAATTCATCCTGATATCAGCGGAGGGTGGGAAACTAACCCGGGAGGTATGGGAAGGAGCCAGATTTGGATCAGGAACGATGGACTCCAAAGTCGGGGCTCTTCCCAACATGCCTTGTGGTCTCTGAGAACTCTAGGAAATGGAGTTCTGGGCCTGGCCGGCTGAGCTGGGCATCACCTCCTCTTCCTGGAAGCCACTGAGGTCCTAGTGATGGGCCAAGGTGATGCGCTTGCACTTCCACGGCTCCAGGAAGGCCGTGGCTTGGAAGGACATGAAGATGCTGAAGAACACAGTCACCAGATAGTCAGAAAAGTAGCCCAACGGCAAGGGAGGGAGAGAGGACATACTGTGTGGCCAGCACTGCTTTCCCTGCAGCCAGGTCCAGGTGTCCCAAACACCTACCCATTCCCTTGCTCTTGTCCCTGGCTCACCTTGCCATGGGGCAGATCTTGGAAATACTCCACATGGCACAGTGTTGCAGAGAGGGCACATGAGGAATGCACCCTCATGGCCTAGATCTTTTCCCTATAAGCAAAAGGTGCTCATCCTGGAAAGGTCTATTCTCAACCAGCCAGCTAATCCAGCCCACCCAGCCCATCCCACTGCCCCCAGCTCCAGCTACTCATGGTGTGTTGGTGCCCATGCAGATAAGGTCAGAGATAAAGACCAAGATGCCCAGAAGGGCAGCAGCCAGGCAGCAGCCAGGCTGTGCAAAAGCCTAAAGAGGTTAACAAAGTCCATAAGCCACCATCTCTGCACTTGACCCCAGCTCCCAGCCCCCACCCCCATTGCCAGACTCATCTAGCCAGAGTAGATGGCCACCTTCTCCCCAAGGTACTCTCATACAAGGTACAGGGCTTGGTACCTGTGCTAGCATCTCCAGCAGGTCCAGTATGAATACAGCAATCGGTGAGCGTCGGGGTCTGGGTGGTTCCAAGGGGCCCTAGGCAGATGAAAGGAGGGAGGGCTGCAGGGAAGTCCCAGAATTCCTTCCTGATGCCCCAGGAGCAGGAGAGAGCTGAGCCTGTGTCCTCTCCTCTTCATGCAGTGGGAAGGCTGCAGTGTAGACTCCCCCCCCGCCCCACCCGCCAGCAATGGCAATGGCCATCTTCCCGCAGACTGCCACCTGCCAGAGAGAATCCTGGCATCAGCTCCCCGCTTAGGTCCCAGCTCCACCCTCCCAGGCAATTGTCTCGCCACCCCTGCCTCAGCGTGTTGAAGTAGGAGTCCTAGTAATCCCTGCCCAGGAATCTGCCCAGGAATCGGTGAGCAGAGCCGGGGCAGGAGCCCTCTGCCCAGCGCCAGACCTAACACAGCGGGACTGCAGAGTCTCGTCTCAGGCTGGGGACTGAGGGCGGCGACCTTCCGGTTGCTAAGGCCAGAGATGCCATCTGCCCGCAAAGCTCAGCCGGCGCTGGGGTGTTCCAGCGGGTGAGCGTCCGAGGGGGACTGAGGAGGTGGGAATGGGGCACTGCGGGCCGCTAGGACACGGACTGGCCCCAGACCTAAAGTGGTGCCTCCCCGCGGAGCCTGGGAGCACAGCGCCTGGCCCCTGCGCCAAAGGCCCGGCCGCCTCCCGCGGCACGCAGGGAGCTAGGAGCGGGGAGCTAGGATCTGGGCGCCGGGTGCCGGGAGCTGGGAGCGGAGAGCGGGATGCAGGGAGCCGGGAGCCGGGAGCGGGGAGCGAGGAGCTGCGGGCTGTGCGCCGGGGGTAAGCCTGGGCCGCTTGGCCACGGGTTGCTGCAGTCGCACCTGCCCAGGCACCGCAGCTGCTCCAACGAGCGATCCAAGGCCAGGTGGGATCAGGCCTGGGGGCCCAGAGCAGGGTCACCCACACCTGGCAACACTCCGCACCCCCGGTGACCCCTCCCGGGCCCTCCACGTGGAACCAGGTGCGCTCAGCTTGGCGAAGCCCACGGCGTGGGGTGGGGCGGGCCGGTGCTCCCGGGGGCCAGGGTCTCCTGGTGGGCCCAAGCCCCGAGTCCCTTGCCTTGCGACCCTGGCTGGGGGTGACAGGTCCCGCTGCACGAGGGTCCTTTCCGCCTTCGAAAGCGCTTTGGGGGATCCCTGGGTGGCTCAGGGGATGCCTGGGTGGCTCAGCGGTTTAGCACCTGCCTTTGCCTGGGGCGTGATCCTGGAGTCCTAGGATCGAGTCCCATATCAGGCTTTCTGCATGGAGCCTGCTTCTCCCTCTGCCTGTGTTTCTCTGACTATCTTTCTCTGTGTGTGTGTGTCTTTCATGAATAAATAAAATCTTAAAAAAAAAAAGCCCCAAAGCACTTTGACACATGTTTTCTCTTTTGAAGTTCAAACGAGGAAGGGAACTAGCACCCCACGTATGAACGTGGAGAGACTCCGAGTAGGCTGCGACCTCAAGCTGTGGCTGCTGTGTCCACTGTACGGGCCACCTCCATGGTGCCAGGCCCTGGGCCGAGTGCTGGACACACTTTGTCCACTTAAGCATCCCAGCCCTTCTCTGGGGGTGACCCTACGGTAGAGCCCACTTTACAGATGAGGTGCCGAAGTCGCTCCCGCAGGTCGCAGAGCTCGCTGGGGGACGGAGCTGGCGCCGCGCAGCCCAGGGCGCTGGTTCTTCCCGCTGGACTCCACGGCCTCTGCGGGGGTCACAGCAGCTCCTCCCGCAGGAGCTCAAGACTGTCCCACTGCGGGGCGGGGCCAATTAGGACCGTCTGCATCATCACCTCCCTCCTGGGCGGGGAGCAGGGGACTGGGCTTACCGGTCCCCCTGAAGCTGAAATTCAAGGAAATAGTTGCGCTGCCGCAAGAGGGACTGGGTGTAGTTCCAAGTGGAACTGCCCGTTGCAAGAAATAGACCAGAGATGCCTGGGATTTAGGGGAGAGGGGATTTAAGGGAGGGACCGTGGGGCGGCTACTCCAGCCTCGCGATGTGGGGCAAGAGTCCTGTCTGGCCCAGGTCTCACCCAGGTGGGTCTTCCTGCGCAGAAAAGGTTGCCCCGGGAGTCTGAGGCATAAATGCTGATGCGGGAGCACAGACACGGTCGTGGTCCAGGTGCCCGTTCTGGGTGCCATCGCCATCCAGGGCGCCCCAGGACCGGAGTGAGGGGGTGGGGCTCCGCGTGCACTTGCAGGTGCCAGGAGCTCCTCCATTCCCCGCCCCAGCTGGGCTGCCCCTCCCTTTGCCCATCAGCCGCCCACCCCCGGGGGAATATGCAGGGCAACTGCCACCTCGCTGTCCCCCCATCTGCGACCCGACGGGTCTCCCTCCTCTCCAGCCGCTCTCAGCCCAAAAAGGGCCACCTCTACTGGGAAGGCAAGGACGAAGGCAATAGCCAGCGTTTACTGTGCCCTTCACTGGCTGCCTCCTGCGGCGCTGAACATTCTACACACATTTACTTACAACTCAAAAGAAGAAAGGGGGTGTTGCTGTTGTCTTCATTTTACAGACGAACACACAGGAATTAAAGTGAATGGTCCGAGGTTCTAGCTCTCCTTCACCTTCCTCCTGCCCCCCCTCAGTCAATCATCCTTGCTCCCAGGATCCACCCCCACTTTCTAGAATAGAGTTGAACACCAGCCTCCCCCACCCCCACTGTCCCAGGCTCTGGGTCGGAGGTCACAGGGAAGGAAGAACCTCCACCGCCCCCCCTGCAACCCTTCACTCCCCACCCCCAGCTTGGCCCTCTGGGGATTGGACTCCAAACAGCTCCAACTGGTCCTGGCTCCCGAGCCTCCTGCCTCCATCTGGGCACTCCCCGGCCCCCCATCTCCAAGTCTGTGCCTGGTACACAGGGATCACAGTTGGCACCAGGCTGCTCGGGGGCTAAGAGATCCTCAGCAAGACAGGAAACTCTACCCCCACCCTGGCCTCAGCCAGAGCCCTGGAAGCCCACCCAGCTCCCCTTCCTTATCCTGGGGGCAGGTTTCTTGCCGGGGCTCCTCCCAGTTGCCCAGGAGGCCTGCCAGATTTGGCTGGCGGCAGGGAAGAACAGCTCTGCGTGGCCTGGGAAGGGCAGTGGGAGGAGGAAAAGGGAAGGAGAGGGAGGAAGGAGGTGCCAGCTCTGCATTCCCCTCCTACGGGCAGCCCCAGGCTTCTCAGCTGGAAAAGCAGGGAGAACCTGGAAAGGGCCTGTGAGGGGCTGGACACTCCCCCACACCCCCTGCCTCCCCAGACTGCATTAGGGGATGAGGGGGAGGGATGGTTCAAGGGAGGGGAGTGCCAAGGGCCGAGAGCCTCGGGGCTGTTTCAAGGCTCTGCAACCTTGGGCAAACACCTGCCCCCTCTGGACCTCAGCTTCTCTATCTTAGTCTGTTTGGGCTGCTATAACAAATACCACAGACTGGGTGGCTTATAAACAACAGAGATTTGTTTCTTGCGGCTCTGAAGGCAGGAAGTCCACGATCAAGGTGCCAGCAGGGTCCTTGAGGACCTGGCTTACAGCCTGCACTTTCTGTGTCTTCATTGGGTAGACCGGCTACAGAGCTCTGGGGGGTCTCTTTCATAAAAGAACTAATCCCAGGCTTGAGGCTTGGTTCTCAAGAGCTAATCACCTCCCAAAGGCCCCTAATACCAGGGCATTAGGGATTCAGATTTCAAAGGATAAATTTGGGGGGGGGTGGACACAAGTTGGTCCAAGGCACTCCCCGTCTGTAGAGAAGGGGGTGGGACTCCTTGAGAGCCTGTTTGGGGAAGGAAGGGGGGCTGCTAAGTCCTGACTCAAGGAAGATCAGGAGCAGGGCTGGGCCATAGCACAACCCACCCCCACCCTCACCTCAGGAGAAGATGGTCCCTCCTCCTATGGGCCTCCCTTGTGACACTTCACTGAAGCAGCCTCTGTCTCCAAGTCCTGAGAGGGGAGCTTTATCTGGAACCTAGACCCTGTCCCTGGACAACACACCAGGACTTGCTGCATAATTTGTGGTGTCCACGTTCCAAGATGGCAACTGCAGAGCATTAAACCAGGTGGGAAGGCCCCTCTGAGTGTGGGACCCTGGGGACTGCCCACGTGGCAGGCCCACGAAGCTGGCCTGAATCCACACATGTGTGTCTACACACCCCTCTCACTCTCCCTGTGACCCTACCCAGAGAGCACCCTGCAGGCACGGCCACCAGCTGTTATGATGCTTCCTTCCTCTCTCGGCTTCCCAGTTCTACACTGCCTTGGAGGCCCCTGGACAAGCAGCCTACTAAGTACTGAAGTGGCACAGGGGCAGGTCTTGCAGGGGCTGAGAACATGCTGCTGCGATGGCGGGTGGCTGGGCTCCAAGTCCCACCACCCTTCCCACCTTGTCCTTACACAGGCAAACACAGGGTTTGTTCACCACCTGGTTTGGGGTGAAGGAGGGTGGCAGGGTGATTCCCTGACTGAAGCAGGGCTAACCAGGAGAAAACTGGCCTGCTGGTGCAGAGCTGGTGCCCAAGGAGGATGCAGAAGGACACAGAAGCAGCTTCCTTTCTAGGGGAGCTTCGAGCCCAGAGATAACCGGCTGGACGTGGGGTAGCCGGTGCTCACAACACAGATAACCTATAGCTACGGGGTCACACTCAAGCACAGAGGCTACCTTCACTGGGTCTCACTCCCAAACTTTGCTGTCGCCTGCTAGGGTAAGGTCTACTGGAGCTAAGAACAGAGAAGAATGGACTGAACCTGCTGCCCAGAAACAGAGCTGACGCCTCCAGTGGGAGGGTCTATGGCCCAGGAGCCGTAGCCAGTCTACCAGCTGTGCCACTGAGAGGCATGGGGTCCTGCCCAGGGACATTCCTAGTCTGGGGTATGGGATGAGCTCAGGTCTCGGCTCTGAAGCAGAGCTGGGGGGGGGGGTAAGAAGGTGCTCAAATCAGTCCTTTGGGCCCTGGAAGGGGTGACAAAACTTCAGGTGGAGCCCAGGGTGGCAGACGTGGTAAATGCCATGCAGGCAAACAGTGTGCCCAGGAGTGTGAGCCAGAGTGGGTATACAGGAACTTCCTGTGTGTGCCAGCAGGAGGTGTGCATACGTGTGAAGGGCAACGTTTTAGAACAAATGCTAGTATGTGATCGTGCATGTTGAGTATGGGGTGTACAGAGCCCAGTGCTGCCTTCACAAGAGGGGGCTCCAAGGATCAGCTGGCTTTTGGGGCCACATGGCTGGCCCTTCCAGTTGGCTCAGACTCAGCCCAGGCCTCAGCCCACCATCAGGGGGTGTCCAAACATATAAAGGCCCTCATCATCGGCACCCCGCCATACGTCAGCCTGCGTTCACCAGTGTCTCCGGCAGATGGGGCAGGGGTGAAGAAGAGTGGGCAAATTCACTCAGTTTCCTACACCTGCCCTTGTGGCTTTCCACAGCGCAGAGCTGCCCAACTGGGCAACTTACTCCCTGACCCCACCTGGTTCAGCCCCTGGTCCTGCAAAGTGAGTTTTCGGATTCCCCAGGCTGGCAGGGCCCCTGTCCTAATCCTAGCCTGACACCTTCGTGATGGAGAAAGGTACTGCAGAGAGGGCTCACCTACTTAACACGGTGGTGGACTACATTTCCCGGCATGCCCTGCAGCCCATGTAACCATGTGACTATGGTGTTGGCCAAGGAAGGTGGGCAGAAGGCACGCGGCCAGAGGCCAGGTCCACGGAAACCTCCTAGGTGACCTTCCCCTTGCACTCATTCCGAATCTGCTGACCACGTGTTGATGCCCCAGGGCAAACCCGGAAGCCCTGTTTGCCCTGGGGTCAGCGTCTCTGCATGAGTTCATTCAGCACAACCTCCAGACCCACCTTCACTTCCACCTGAAGTGAGACACAGCAAGAAAAAATTTTCAGTAGAGTTAAGCCACGGATATTTTGGGGTTTATCTGGTACAGCAGATGGTGTCACCTCAACTAATACAGGCTCTTGATCGAAGGCCCGGCTGGGACAACCCTCTTCCCAGTCACCATCTCTGGGTACAGCAGAAAGGGAGTGGGTAACAGGCAGTTGGGGGGAGAAGCCTGAGGCCAGTGGGCCCTGCCCCTATAGTTCCTCAGCTTCTGGAGCCTAGACACCCCCCCCACACACACCCAGGGCAGAGGGAGAAGGCCGGGGGGCACCCACGTGCCCTCAGCCGACTGGCCCACAGAGCCTTGTGCCCCCATCTCACTGCCATGAATTCTGCAAGGAAGGTGCTGCTGGGGCAGGAGGCTTCTCAGGGCACCATTCTCCTGACAGGCGCCTCTGGCCGGCCCTCAGGACGCCATTGATATTCCTGTCTCGGCCTTAGGACCTGGTTGCCGCCCTCCTCCTTAGGTCGCCTGAGAGTTGGGAGTAGGGATCAGCTGGGGGTGTTCTCAGAGGTGTTGGGGAGCAGGCCAGCCGCCACCTGGTCCTGGTGCCACAGCTGTTCCGCCAGGCCATTGAGCACGTGGGCAATGTCGGCCAGGCCAGCCCGCCCATCTAGCGTGCGCCCATCTGCCAGCCGCCGCCCTGGCACACTCTTCACCCGCAGGAGGGGCAGTTCCCAGGCCTGCCGGAAGGCTGTGAGGTCACGCTCAGGCACATCTGTGTGCATGTACTGGTCAAATCTGGAGGAGGGTCAAGGAGCCTGGCTGGGTGCCTCTGCTTACCGGCCGCCTTAGCCCTCCTCCCTGGGCTGGTGCAGGGGAGGCCCCTGCAGCCTTTAAGATAAAGTCCATGGGGGACGCCTGGTGGCTCAGCAGTTGAGCATCTGTCTTTGGCTTGGAGTGTGATCCTGGGGTTCCGGGATCGAGTCCCGCATCGGGCTCTGTCTGAGGAGCCTGCTTCTCCCTCTGCCTGTGTCTCTGCCTCCCTCTCTGTCTCTCATGAATAAATAAAATCTTAAAAAAAAAAAAAAAAAGATAAAGTCCATGGGACTAGGCCCCACAACTGGGATAGAGGCAGTGTCCCTGATACCCTTGCTCCATGCCTTGCCAAGTGTGGCCTCTGACTGTTCTGGGGGCCACCCAAAGGATACTTGGAGCCGATGACCATCCTGACAACACCAGGGGCTTCTCCTGATACTCGGGCCAGCTGTCCAGGGAGGTCTTCAAAGGAGGCGCGGTCGGTGAAGGAGAAGAGGAAGAGGAAAGCATCTGTTTTCTCCTTGCAAGCCTGGGGATGGAGAGGCTGATGTGAGGCTTGTAACCCAAGGCCCTGAGAAGTCTCAGCTCACTCCTCCCTCCACAGGCCCAGAGCAGGGAGTGACTATCCCAGGGCAGAGCTTGGGCGAGGACCCAGTCCCCCCTGCCAGCTCAGAGCTCACCCACGTGGGGTAGCACCCTCGGCCCATGCCCAAATCTGGCTCCTGCAGAGCAGGCAACAGACAACTAGCTCCTCCCAGACCCTCCCAGGCCCACCTGCCTGCTCACCGGCAGCATGTGATCGAACTTTTTGAGTGCAGACTCCCCACAGTCCCAGAACTCAAAGCGGAACATGACAACACGGTCGCTGACCTGCAGCTTGGCTGGCCAAAATACCACGGTGGTCTGGATGCCTGGGGAGGGTCAGCCATTCAGCATGGGGGAGGCAGAGTGGAGGGGGGTAGGTGGCCAGGAAGAAATAGGAAGAAGACATGTCCCTAGTGGGTCACCAGCCTGACGAAGATACAGTCGCTAACCTCAATCTGATGGAGAAACCGACCTGCCCTAGATGAGCCTCCAGTCCGCTGGGGAGATGCAGCCGTAGCCCTAGCCACGACAAAGCACTTTCACTTGTACGCAGAGGGGGACCCAAAGGTACTGGATACTGGAAGATGTTGCAACCTGATGGCCAATGAGCATCCAGTGGAAGGAAAGAAGAAAGGAAGAGTAGTGCTCCTCGAGCACCTGTCTTGTGTCAGCTCAGTACTACCACTAGTACTTTGGCGTTGGTACTATTATCTCTGTTGAACAGTGTAGGCTCAGAGAAGTGAAGTGACTTTTCAAGGTTGCAGAGTAAATGGTGGGACAAGGGCCAGTCTTTCCTCCACCCCAGGGAAGCCCTCCATGGTTGGACTCACCAGTGGTCTCATGGTGTACCAGGGGTACCTCTAGGCCAGCCAGCTTGGCCACCAGTGCCGTCTTGCCCACGCCACTCTTCCCAGACATGAAGATCTTGTAGCTGGCTGTGTCAATGGCCACGGGTGGGGGCAGCACTGGCCGTTCCAGCAGCCCTGGGTGAGAAGGGAACGGGGTGGGGGTGAGGTGTCAGGAGGTCAACCTGCACTTGCCCCATCAGACCCATCAACTCTTAAGAGCCTTTCAGTGCCAGCCACCCATGGTTTTCTATACTCATTAGGGGCCTGGGACACAAGCAGGATCCCTGGATGAGCTCGGCTAAGAGCACTTGTGCTCTGTGAGCTGCACCAAGGCCCACTCCAGATAACACCAAATTACTTTTAAAGTTTGATGCATGCATGAGGCTGTTTTAATTGATACTATTATCACACGTTCTAGATTTCCCACATGTAGAGGCAAGGCTTTTCATCAGCGTTTCCTCAATGGAGAAATATCGGCACACAGATTCTCAATTACTATAAATAAACTTATTAGAATCAATAGATCAGATCTTTATGAATGCTTTTAATTGAAAAAAAAAAAGAGTCTAAATTAGGATACATCCACAGGGCCTAGGACCTGAAAGTCCTAAGTTGTGGGTTGCCCTCTCATTCTCTGTCTTAAACCTTTCCGGTGCTTTGTTTCTTCTGGCCGGAGCTGAGCTCTCACAGCAGACGCCAGGCCCCCTCTGCTGACCTGTCAGCCCAACCCTGGTTGGCTTCATCCTGGGAAATACGAATGTCTTGTCTTAGAGACAGCAGGATATAGGTGAGGCTTACCTCTATTTAGCAGGCTGGATCTTGGAGAAGTCTGTAAGGGGTAGTGTTGAGGACAAATGGGGCGTCTGTTGTGTAATGTGCCCAGCAGAGGGCCTGGCACCGGGTGAGAACTCAATCAACAGCCTCTCTGGTGACAGTGGTTCTTGGCAGGGTTTGGGCTGTTTCCATGTTCCTGGCTCTGATGATGGAATTAGCTCTAAGGCCTGCGGGGGGGGGGGGGGGGGGCGGCGCCCAGGGATAGGGCTTCCAGGGGTCCCCAAGTGAAAAGCAGGCCCTCGCTGCCCTACTTCTCCCCCCCCCAGGAAACACCAGGTGACACTTGTCACCCGGGGGTGACAGGCCACAGGCACTTACCGAACACCCGTCTGCGGTTCTTGCGCAGGATGCAGGCCAGGTACTCCTTGCCCTCGGCGCTCTCGTGCCAGTCTGGCACAATCACCGAGCCCGGGGCGGGTGGTCTGGCCATGGCTGGGCGCCCCGACTGGGTGAGGAGGCGGCAGGAGGCTGAGTGGGGGATGGGGGAGGGTAACTGCCCGGAGCTGGACCTTGATCCCTCTCAACCTGCTCTCCGACTCTCCCTTGGAGCCCCAGCTCCCTCCCGGCGGGCTGGGGGGTCGGTTATGGGGCCCCCACCCTTACCCATCAGCGCCCTGGGCCCGAGCTCCGTCCACGGTCCTGGGGAGTCACACGATCCCCGTCTCCCTCTTATTACCCAGGAGGTGCAACCCCATAGTCTCTTCTTCCCCACATGCTGCTCCCCGGGGACACTCGCGGCCCTCCCCTCCCAGGTCATCTTGGGCCATGGGGGCGGGGGTGTCGGGCAGCCCTGTTTGTCCTCGGCCTCGGTCCCGACCCCGGGGCCACCCAGCCCTCACCCTCAGCAGGTCCCGTGGGCGAACCCGCCCGGGCGGAGCGGGTCTCTTTAAGAGCGCGGCCTGCCAGGGTCACTTCCGCCCGGCTGGCGTCCGGCTTCGGAGCGCGCCGCGTGCCCGGCCGCCGGCCTTGGGGCGCATGCGCGGAGGCCGTTGTCAGGGAGACGGCGGAGGCGGGGCGGGCTCCCCTCCAGTCAGCCGCCACCGCCGTGCCGCGCCGCCCTGCACCGGCCTCGCCCTGCGGGCCGGGGTCTTCCCCTGCCTTCCCCCGCCTTCCCCGCCTTCCCTCCAAATCCCGTTCCAGCCCCTCCCCCGGGAGCCTCTCTGCGTCTCAGCGCCGGCCGCCGCCTATGCTGGTGCCTCCTGGGGCTTGCTTGCGTACAGCCGCGCTGCGGCTGCGCTTGTGCCCTCCGCTCACCCTGCTCCTCCTGCTCCTGCTGCAGGACCCAGGGCCCAGGGCCCAGAACAGACCCCGCTGCCTTCGCGACTGGGGACACAGCAGCTCAGAGAGGTTAAGGGACTTGCTCAAGCTCTTAAAAAGGAGCCAGAGGCCCACGGGATGGTATCGGGCAGGCATTTATTGTTTTTTATTATTTATTTATCTCATTCGTTCAGCAAGTGATTACCGAGCACCTGCTCGGTGTTCCCCTGTTCCAGGCGCTGGCGCTCCAAAGACGGCCCCGAAGGACTGGCCCCCTGGAGCTGACAATTCAGCACCGAGGTCGTGAGCCCCTTGTCCCCTGTTCCAGCCACCAGCACCCGCCTGTTAGCAGAAGGTGGGCACCTGTGAGTGGGACAGGATGCAGCTGGGTCCTTCCTGAGAGGCTATTACACTTAATTGTCACCAGTATCTTCTTGCAGGAGGCTTCCCTCAGGACAAATCACTATTTTTTTTAAAGGAGTGATCTATAAATTAACCTTTATTGAAGGATAACTGAGTGCCAGACAGCGGGGGCTTTCCAGAGGGGACCTCATTAGGAAGGCTTGTTTTATTACCCCTCTTCTAACAGATGAGGAAATTCGGAGACAACATAATTACCTGAGGTCACATCACACAGCTGGTCAGTGAGAAGAAAACTACACTTGAAACCTGGGGTTCGTGGGGTCTGAACACCTGTCCTGCCAGACTGGGTCTCCTGTTGTTGCTTTTTTTAAACTTTGCCCCCAGCGACTAGGAGGGCTCCTCTTAGTAGTGCTGAAAGCGGCCCGAGGCCATGAACCCACAAATCACTGAGGCCTGTTAAGCCCCAAGAGAGTAGAGGGGAAGCGGCAGCGTGAGACTGGGCGCTTGCTGGCAACCTGCTTCCACCGCAGTCAGGCAGAAACACAACTGAATACCAGCCCTACAGGATCCCGCAGCTTGAAACCCTCGCCCAGCTCCCAGGTGCTCAGCGCCCTTTCCTGCCATTCTTACCGTATCTGCTCTGCCGCATCTGCTGAGTCAGGAGAGGCCACAGTGTGGAGCGCTCTCTCCGTGGACCAGGAGTGCCTCCGTGGCAGGGCTCAGATCTGACTTATCTGAGTTTCCAGACTTCACCGTTTAGCCCTGCCCTGTCTTGGCTCCCAGAGGGCTCAGGGAGCACGTGAGGAAACGAAGCAACTCCACAGAATGAGCTCGCCAGTTCACCTGGAGGCCAGATGTGAAATCTTCTTGGACAGAGAGGGAGGCTGGTGATCAGAGAAGCTAGTGGCCAGAGGTTTTTAGGGGAATCAGCCTTCACTGCCCTTGGGAGCCCATGGAGAGGACACTTCAGTGAGCATCAGGAGCCTGTTCAAACCTGGATTCTTGGGGTCCATCCACCAGGGATTCTGCTGCAGGGGCCAGATGGGTCTATAAGCTTGCACATGGGACAAGAGCACTGGGCGGTTCAGAAGCTGGGTTCTGTGTGGGGCTGCTGGGGCTGCCAAAGCAGAATCCCACAGACTGTGGCTTGAGCAACAGAAATCTCGTTGCTCACAGTTCGGGCAGCTGAAGCCCGAAATCAAGTGCCAGCACGGTTCTGGCTCCTGGCGAGGCCTTTCGTCCTGGCTTGCAGGCAGCCGCCTTCTCTTCACACTGGGGGCTAGAGCTTTAACATATGGATTTTGGTGGGGGGGGGTGTAGAGGGGAGACACACAGTTCGGTCCATGACAGGTCCGCAGGTGGAAACACGGCTGCCGGGCAGGAGGCCACTCAGTGGTGAGAGCCGGGAATGAGGTGATCAGAATTTCATTTTGGAGGATGCTCATGGGCCATTTTGGTCTAGTGAGTTCCATTTTTCTGTTCCCCCTCTGACCATTAAATTGAATGTTCCCCTAAGCAAGATGCTTCTCCTCTTAAGGCCTGAGGTGAAGCAGGTGGACCATCTAAGAGCCCTTCTGGTGTAAAACTTCCTGATTAATCCACTAATTTCTTCATGGTTTGGTCTCGCTCCATCTCCAAATTGATTGAGCACCTTCTGGACAAGGCCTCATAAGGTGTGGAGAGGATTTATCAAGGCAAGGAGGGACAGTCAACCTGCCTGGAGAAGTCCGCGGCCCAGGTGCGCAGGCACAACAGGCCTGAGGACCTCGGGGGCAGAGGTGGGTGGGCCGCCCAAGGAGGCTACGTGGAGAAGGGATGGTCAGATTTACGTTTCTCTTCTTTTGCCTGGACACTGCAGCTGTGTCCTGTAGGGTTTCCCAGCTTGCCTTCTGGAATGTCAGAGGCACCAGAGTAGCCTTTAGGCAACATCAATCCGGCAATGTTACAGCCATGCTTATAGTTTTCCAGTAGTTTCCACTGCCCTCAGAGTAAGATCCAAACCTCATAGCTTCAAGGCCTTCTGTGACTGGCCCATGACCACCTCTCGCTTTCACGGCCACTCTTCCCCTTGCCTACTACACTCCAGGGAAGCTGGCCTTCTGTTCCCACACAGGGCCACTGCACTGTGGTACCCACTACCTGGTGCTCTCTGTATCTCCCCCACTAACTTCCTATGGGAGGAGCTGCTTCACCTGCAGAGGCCTTCCTCCTCCCCCACTGGATGACGTGCCCTTACCCCCTAGGCTCACTCCTTCATGTTGTCTTGCTCTGGATTCTGAAATTGTACTTTTTAAAGTTTTTTTAAAAAAATTTTTTTAAATTTATTTATGATAGAGAGAGAGAGAGAGAGAGAGAGAGGCAGAGACATAGGCAGAGGGAGAAGCAGGCTCCATGCACCAGGAACCCGATATGGGATTCGATCCCAGGTCTCCAGGATCGCGCCCTGAGCCAAAAGCAGGCGCCAAACCGCTGCGCCCCCAGGGATCCCCTTTTTAAAGATTTTTAAGTAAACTCCCCATCCAACATGGGGCTTGAACTTACTATCCCTGAGAGCAAGAGTTGCATGCTCTACCAACTGAGTCAGCCAGGCGCCTCTTGATTCTGAAATTTTAAATTTCTTGTTGGTCTCTCTCACCTAGAACACAAGCTCTGTGAGGATAAGGCCCTTTTTGTTCTCTTTTACCCCTGTAATCAGTCTGCTCGACCTGCAGTAACCCAGTACCAGACTGGGTGGCTTACATAACACAAATGTGTTTTCTTAGTTCTGGAGGCTCAAAATGATAGATCGAGAGTTTGGTAGGGGCGGGAGGAAAGATCAGCTCCAGGCCTCTCTCTGTGGCTTGTAGGTGACCTCTCCTCTCGTCTTCACATTGCCTTCCCTCCGTAGGAGTCTAAATCCAAATTTGCTGTTCTTCCAAGGACGGACAGTCACACTGGATCAGGGCCCACCCTGATGGCCTCGCTTTAACTTAATTACCTCCATAAAGGCCCTATCTCCAAATATGACTACATCCTGAGGTGCTGGGCGTTAGGACTTAAGAATTTTTTTTGGTGGTGGTAGGGGTGATGGAGGGACACAGTTCGGCTCATTATAATCCCCACTAGCTAGTGTATGTCTGACACATAATAAAAGCTCAAGAGAAATGTGTTGGCTGACTGGCTGTGGCTGCAGCGTAGGGAATGGGCTGAAGAGGCTGCGCCTGGAAGGAGCGGTTAGGAAGCTGGGCAAACCACCTGGGCCTGAGTGGGTGAAGACAAGTACTTGTCAAGTATGTACGAGCACTCCCTGTGCCAGGCCAGACGCTGCAAAGACCACTGTGGAGCAGACTGAGATCGAATCACCGGGCAACTGCACTTAGAAGCAGGGCGGTAGGGTAAAGAGGAAGGACGGAATAAAACGTCCAGATCCTGTTTAAATACAAGATTCAGGGCTGGAGCTGCCGAATCATCCCCAGGGAGTTCTTTTTAGCCTGGGATGTGCCAGGCCTGCGCTTGGCAGCAAGGCTGGTGTCCTTGACCTGGACAGCCTCACGCATCACTTCCCTGCTCACAACTCTTTAACGGCCTCCCCTGCACCTAGTCAGGCCCACCCTCCCTCCCCGTGGCCTACAAGGCCCACCTGCACCCTCTGCTTTCACTCACATACTCTAGACACACAAGCCTTGCCTCTGCTCCTTGAATTTGTCAAGTAGGGCCTGCCTCAGGGCCTTTGTTCCTGCTGTTCTGTGTGGCTGCCCTTACATTCAGGTCTCAGCTGAAATGTCACCTCCTCAGAAAGGCCTTCTCTGATGAGCCCGAGCCCATCACACTTTGTCACGCCCCACTTTTAGTTTTCTCATGGTCCTTATTTGGAATGATGTTGCTCAGTTTTTTTTTTTTTTTTTTTTTTGGTGCTCAGCTCTTTATACGTTTGTCCCTTCTCCCTCACTGCCCCCCTGAAATATAAACTCCACAGGAGTGAGTCTGACACACAGCAGCAGTACATGCTCACTTACTGCAGGAGTGGGCGCTGGCCTCCTCCTCCCTTGATCCAGTCAGCCACTGGGGACTGGGTTTTCTCCCTATACATTAAGTGTCCTCTTGGGGTCGCCCGCACCTGGGTCTGGACCCCAATCCTGCCTGCCTTTCATCCTCCTCTCCAATTCATCCTCTAGTTCCGCCCTGTGCATTTGGGTCACACTGATCTTCTCACGGTCGTATCTGGAAGGGCTGGTTCCACCTGGTTCCACTCGAATTACCTCTACTGGAATACTCTTCTCTTCCCTTGGCAGCGGCCACAGCACCCCTAGGTGCTGGGATTCCCTAGCACTTTATCTGATTTCTCTCCTAACTGGAGTAAGTACAAGCTTTCACCTTTATCAAAATAGAGCCGTTTCCTGACTTGATTTAATCTGGCTCCTGTCATTTTTTAAAAGATTGATTTGAGAGAGAGAGAGAGAGAGGCAGAGACACAGGAGGAGGGAGAAGCAGGCTCCCTGTGGGGAGCCCGACGTGGGACTTGATCCCGGGATCACACCCTGGGCCAAAGGCAGGCGCTAAACCACTGACCCACCCAGGGATACCCCTGACTCCTGCCATTTTAATTCACTAATTTCCCAGTAAACTTAAAGTCAACGGACTTCTCATTCTCTACAATTTAAAAATCTCAAGGTTGTTTCTTTTTGTCTCCTGCTCCTCTAGCCCTGGAGCTCATGGTCGGTGTGTAGGAGGGGCTAACCCAATGGCAGGGAAGTGTGTCTGGGGGTGGGGGGCACCCACTCCTTGGGCATCCTCTGTTCTGGACCTCGGGAGGGGCCTCACGTTCTCTTCCTTAATTTTGCCATGGCGCCATCTGTCCTGGCTTCTCCTCCCACTGTGGATTCTGGTCATAAGCTTCTTTACCTGCTACATCTGAGGGGGTGACTCTGGTCATCAAATCCATATGGGTCGCTCTGTCCTGCCCTCAGCCCCTAAATACCAGCTCTTCTGGATAAGCCAGACCTCCCAGGGCCCCTCTGTACCTTTCCTGGACCACGGGGAGTCAGTCTTCCCAGGGTGAGGCCTGGAATCCCCCAGAAAGACATTATTCTCATCTGTCCCTTGCCTCAGTTTAGCGGGGTGAGGCTGGGGCAAGGAGAAACCCATGTCTTAGCTCTCTCTGGCTTCCAGACAATTCTCCTGCCCTTGACTGGCTATGTTGGTTACAGACACTTCTCTACCTCCTCCGTAGCTTTGGAGTCTGATACCTTGGACTGTCTGTGGTTTTTGAAGCTCAGGATGTGTCACCTTTGTGCAGCCTAATGGGATACCTCCTGGCTTGTGACGAGGCTGTCCCAGTGTGAGGGGCAGTACCTGTCGAGCTCTCTGGGCCTTGCTGACGGGGGGAGCAGGAACTTCCTTCCTCCTCCCAGGTTTCTGCCTGGTAAGGCCGGCCCCCCCCCCCCCCCCCCCGCCTCTTCCCTGCAGTGGGTGGGCAGACAGGTTCCCTGGTGGGTAACGCACACTCTGCCAGACCTCTTAAGCATTTACTTAGAACATCAGCTCAGCTTTGTGTGTGGTGACAGGGCCTGGGCTCAGAGCCCAGCCTGGTGGGGAAAACACTGGCTTTCCCACAGCTGGGGGCTGGGGCAGAGAGGGCAGGGGGGCAGCCAGGGGGTGGTGCTCAGAAATGTGGCAGAGGCTGGGGATGGGGTCCTACCCAGGCCTTACAACAGAGGCAGGGGAGGAAGGGGCATTTTACTCCTCCGGCCCATCCAGTTTCCCCGCTGAAGCCAGGCTGGGAGTGCCTGGGATGCAAACCTTTCACAGGGTGCCTCCGCGTGGTCTTTTGGGGAAGCACACCTATTCCACAGATGAACAATTACTGCTGGATCTAGACGAATTGCTAACTTGTGAGGCTAGCAGCATCACGCCTTGTTAGTGATAAAACGGAGGTTCAGATGGGATCCGGGGGTTCCTACGTGGCCTTTTCAGCTCTTGAGTTGTGGGATGACTTGTCTTCCCAAAGTGACAGAACTGGCTTTTGAACCAAGGTCTTTTCTGGTTGAAAGCCAGCCCATGTCCTTGTCCTGCAGCCTCTCTAGGAAGCCCTTTCTGAGTTGAAAGGGCATGGAGGGGACCCTTAGTCCCAATCCTTGACTTGATGCATACATCAGCTGTTACCCCTCCCCTGTAAGTTACGAGTCTCTGCTTGAACGTTCCAGCAATGGTGGAATCATGACCTCGCAGACCATCTACAAGAGCTCTGGACTGCTGTCGGCAGTGGTATATCGTAGGGGAAGGTGGGAAGGTAGAGAAGCAATGAACACTGGTCCCCTGTGGCAGCACTACAAGCAGACCAGTCTGCAAGACTCTGAGGTGATGCCTCCTGTCTTGCGGGACATGAGGGTGCTCAAAGGCTGGCCTTTCAAGGGTCCCCAGATGAGGGTGACGGGAGGCAAAGCCTTGGGCTGTGGGACTGGCTGAGGGTAGTGACATGTGCAAGGCCTTGGTCTCCTGGTCTGAATCAGTGATTCCTGCACTGCCTACCCACAGAGCCAGCTGGGGAAGAGCAGCAAAGGCCTGGGAAGGAGAAGGGGAGTGTGGAGCTGCCCTTCCCCTGGCTAGGTCCTGTGATTTAAAACTAAATGGGCACAGGCCTCTGGTCCATAATACCCAGGGGAGTGGCCAGGGAGTCTTGTGCAGTGGATGCCACCACCTGCCAGGCCTGGGGGAGTCATGGATCTTCTTTGAGCTGTGTTCTCCCCAAACCGGCACATTCCCTCTTCTCTGCTGACCTGAGGCTGATCATGTTGCTGTCTTCATGTTCAGGTCATCTCCGGAGCAGAAGCCTGCTCATCAGTGATTAGGAGCATGGCCTGTGGTAGGGACAGACTGAGTTAGGATGCTGTCTGGGAGGCCCACAGGCTGAGCTATCCCGCAGGCTGGGCATGTGGGGCTTTCCTCAGGCACTGATGTTTGCCTCCTTCCCCAGGACCACCGAGCACCCCTAGCATTCCACCCACTAAACACTGCCTCCTCTACAACATCCCTACACTGCCCAGGCAATGCCTGAATTCCCCCAACAGTGCCAAACTGGTTCTAGTTCTTCCCAGCAATACAGAAATGTTTCCCCTATTGCTCCTACCCACTGGACCTTGTTCAGCCCAATAGACCCACAATGAGTAAGTACAACCCTTCTACAAGGGCAACTGTGAAAGAATACAAAACAGTCATTCTACCTCTTGCCAATTCAATAGAGGCCAGCACATGGTGCTGGGCCCTTCGTACCGAGGGCCCTTCCTCCGGCCACACTCTAATTCCCTGTGTGTCTCAAAGCACAGGAAACAGAATGAGAGTTGCAGGGTCACAGCACCTGAGCAGGGGACAAGTCACTACATAGTATGCACTGAACAAAAGTACCATCAAGCATAATGGTACTTGGCCCATGGTTATAAGAAACTGGCACACACTCAGCAAGTGGCTTCGGCACTGGAGCAGCCCCCTACCCTTGTGAAGCCCGTCGTCTCCTTCCAGGCACCCTCGCAGCGGGGAAGACTCATGTCATCAGTCCCCAGCTGACACTTCCAGATCAGGAACCCACTACATGTGCCCTTGAATCTAGGCAGAATACCTGATGTGCCAGAAGCAGAATTCAACTAGCAAACCAAGGAATTAAAGTCCAAAAGGGAGATTAAACAATGAAACAATTCTGACCTGATTTATGGCAGCAGCTGCTACTTACTGCTCTCGAGAGGCAAAAGCCTCAGAGGTTCTCACGGTGACATCTAAAAGATGACCCAGACAACCATAGACACGCATAATCCTTTGCAGGGACATGCTTGTAACAATTTACACAATGAGCCCAGCCCTCTCCTTCATGATCCTGTATTTTCTTCCAGGGTTCATTATAAATAATAGCCACCCCCTACTGAGCACTTACCCTGTGCCAGGCACGGTGCTAGTGCTTTCATATACAACTTTAATTAACCCTCGTGATCCTTTTAAGATAGAAACAACTGTATCTACAGACTACGAAACTTGTATTCAAGGTTAAGCAGTAAGTAGGGGAAGGCAGGATTAGAATACAAGTTTCTAAGGCTTCAGGCCTATGTTTCTAACCGCCATTTGCTGTGCTAATTCAAGATCCTGGGGCCTGTGTCCTCCTCTTTGCTTAGGAGGCCAGCGATGATGTGGTGGTTGTCCTGGCCCCTGGGCTCCTGCTCCAAGCTCATCACCTCTCTGGGGTCTCCACCAAAGGGCAGTACCTGAGGCTCTGAAATGCCAAGTCCTTCAAGCATGACGGGGAGTTGTTTTTTAATTAAATGACACTATCCCCAGGGAAGGGCAACTCCCTACCTCTACCCCAAAACACAACCCCCCTAAAGGAGGAGGGCAAGTTTTCCAACTACTTTGCTTCCAACTTCAATCTCCAACCTCAACTGCTCCCCATTATGGTTGTTTTTCTTCTTTTCTACTAATAAAACAGTTAAGACAATTCTGTCCATTTCGTTTTATTTGTTAAATTGCTAAAAAGTCATCAGGGAAAACCTTAACAAAAAATGAAATTGACAGATTTAAATATCAATGAAGTCCACTTTTCATTCCTACACTGTTATGTGCCTAAAATGACCATCTCAGGGTAAGCCACCTGGGACCCCTGAGTTATGGGAAACATCACTCACAGCACCAGCTTTGCCAGGGCACGATGGGTGTGCGCTGACATGAACCCTGGTTGGTGGGAAGGGAGCAGAGCGAGGAAAGAGAGCAAGGGTGGAGCCAAGATAAGGGTTGCTCTCCTATGACAATAAACACAGTGAGAGGGAGCCACTTACTGGTGACCATGCAGAACATGCCTTCTGCAGTTGGTGGGGAGGCTGCATGGGACGCAGGCCTCCAAGTTCGGCTTCCTTGCCCCAGGGTGTGTTCAGGTCCTCCCCACTGACTTATGCGCTGGTAAGAAAGCACAGACAACGCAAAGCAGAGCACATCACCATGCCAGGATCACCACAAGGACAAGGACAGACAGACAAACCCACAGGAACATCACTTTTAAGGGGAAGCAAAGAAGCAAAGCAGAAGGAAAACCAGAATGATAAAGTTAAAGGAAGTATCCCTCTGTTCTCCATCAGCTGGTGGCTTTCTGTTCTCCAAAGTCAAGACTTGTCAAGTTGGTTTTCTTTTGTTGTCCTCTTCGTCTTTTCTTTATTTTAGAGAGTTCCAACACAGTTCCTAGGATAGTTCGTGGTTTTAGCTCTTGATGTAAAACTCAAACATTAAAATCAGATCAATCCGCAGAGGGCTGGGAGGAGAGGATGCCCAGTATTACAACTAAATTTAAACTTGTATCAACACCTAATTCTTGCTGTAAAAATACATAATTGTGTGTGTGTGTGGGGGGGTGAAAGGATATTTGTGCAGTCCACCACCCATGTTTACAAGAGTAGAAATATGAACGAAAATACAGAACCCTCTCTGCTGCCCAGCCTGTAAAGTGAGAAAATGGAAGCTCTGTCCAAGAGAGAAGGAAGACACCAAGACTGTCACATGAGGTCAATGAGGCGGCCGGTGAAGTCATATGACATGGGGCTCTCAAAGGCACACTTGCAGGAATGGAAGGGGTTAAAGCTTCAAGTAGAAAGAAAATGTATTTTAAATACTTAAATACTGACATATTTGCTAATTTAGGTGCTCCTGAAGGCTAAAGAAATTGTCTCATTTTTCTCAGTGAATTAAGACAAAATTGGCATCATGTCAAAACCAGAGTTGTGGTTAATCTGACCTGACTTGAAGCATCCATGGTGCTGTGGAAATGCTCTCCGCAGGCGGGACACCTAAAGTTCCCCTACACGTGTGGCTTCATTAGGGCCTGAGAACATAACCACCTTGACTGCGTGGAGTCGCTCTCCTAAGGTATCTGCCCACAGTGCCCAGGACCATCAAGACCAACACCACCAGGTGCAGATGAGGCAGATTTTTCTTAAGGAGCTGTAAACAGTCTGGTTCTGAGTGGTCTGGGTAATACTGGAGGCCATCATCACCTCTGCCTGCCTGTTTGGGGAAAATAGAGGGAATCCACAAGCTAACAGCTGGCTTAGGGAGGCCACAGGACAAAGGGAATGGTCACAAAGTTGAGATTCTGAACTTTCAGGCTTCCAAATGCTTTATATTTAAATAGGAACGGAGTTTGGGGATGCTGTCCATGCACAAACGCAAAGTCATAAACAATGTTCAGCAATAGCAAAAATGTAATACCTAATCTTACAGGCTAGCTTTCTCTTGTGAATAAGGACCCCACATGATCTAACAGTCTTTGCCAGAGGAGGATCAGCAACAGCCCCAGAGCAAGGTGTCTAGCAAGCCGAGTGCTGAGCCAGGAGTAGGTGGACACCACAGTAAATAGGCACATGGTAGTTTTGTCATCTAAGGGAGCACATGGGACAGTTTCTGGAACACAGACCTCTCCCTATGAGCTGGCCCTTCCCTGGGCTTGGCACCAGGGGGGCTTTCCCACCAAGACCACATTGTAAAAGCTAATGGCTAGGGGAAAGAATTCAACATGATGTAATAGGAGAAAACACACTTTATCAGACAGACTGCTAAGTGCTGGCCTAAAGCCAGGACCCAGGGCCAGCTGTAGCAGTCTTGCGCTTGGGAAATGCTAACAAGAAAAAGCGGGGCGTGAAAGATGGGAAATGCAATGTTTTGAAATTCAAATCCTAAGGGCAAAGTAAAAATCTTCTTGCCACTAATGAGAAATCACCAAAAATCCACATTTAAATGGTCCCATTTGACTTAACTAATCTCTTATGTCCAGGCCATGGTTTAGAAACTGGTAATTTGTGACTTCTTATATCTAGCAAAGAAATGCTCTAGTGTGTTGCACCGTATCTCAGAAATGGCATAACATAAAAACCCAACCCTTATTTGGGGCACATGTGAACGAGACTGTCACAAAGGAGGGACTGCTCCCAAGGTCAGTCTTGCATCAAAGAGGGTAAGCACAGGACACTCCACCCAATCACTAGTCAATAGCCTGACAGAAAAACACATGTCACAACAGGGGCAGAAATCACTTCTAGAAGGAGCTATTACTGGGTTTCCCTTCCAGGATCAATTTCCTCATTGTATAAATATGGATGGGTATGCCCAATGTGCTATGGAAGTAAAAAGAAGCCCACAAGGAAAAACCAGTATTTTCTGCCGCTTAATGGATTTCTCATGATACTGGCATCTTGGAATTCTCTACTAGGCCCCTAAGTGATACCAGAGAAAGGGTCCCAGAAATATCTATAGGAGATTTCCCTGGGCACCTTAGCTTTGTAAAAGAAAGTGAGAAAGCTGATAGGGCTTAAAAAAAAAAAAAAAAAAAAAAAAAAAAAAGGGAAAAAGCAGCTTCTGCGGATCAAGTTTTAAGGGAACAAATGCGGTTTTTGGCAACTTGCAATCAAATACAATTGTCAGAAAATTCCAAAATCAGACACCAATATGTTTTCTGAGACACAGAGGGAGCATGCTAAAGACCAGTGGACACCAGGTAGACAGGCATCTCTGCATAAACACTGTCTCATGGTGATCCCAGCACACACACGTGGAACAGAATTCCTGGTTGGGCAACTTTCCTCAGTCACAAGGGCAGAGCGGGGCCTGGCAGAGGGCATGACCACAAAAAAAGGTTTGCACAGGTCCTCTCTGGTTTTAAAAGGAAGGGAGGAACAGTTCTCTACAGGCTCCTTTCACCCCACCAACTCCTGGAGCTCGTGGATCGAAAGCCTCCACGTGGGCACCTTACACACGCTTTCTTACTCTCACTCCAAGAAGGCCACATAAAGACTTATGGGGGCTCTTCAGTTGCTTTAGGTAAGTTCTGACATTAGTTTGTTCCCTATATTCTTGGTCTAGTTACCAGCAAAGTAGAAAAAGGCAGCACAGCCTCTGCTAAAACACAGCAACAAATTTATCTGAACCAGGACGGAGACCTCTCCCTCTTTGTAAACAGAGTTGGCTATATAATATATATTTATATATTTATATATAATTTTTTTTCTTAATGGAGATTTGATCCCAGCCTGGAGTGAGTGAGGTTGGGAATTGGGGTTTTGGTTTATGGTAGTAATTCTGTCCTTTGTTTTCCCAATTCTCAGTCCAAATGCTTGCACGCTGGAAAATTAAAAGCCACAGAAAGGGAAGGGGGTTTAGAACACATTATCTCTTTGCTCGCACAAAGTACAAGGCGTTTGTTTTTGGATAGTACTTCACATTCTGTTTCTTGTCCATGAGTCCTCCGAATATGATGAGTTCACCCCTGCCTTGGACCACTGTATGCAGGCTGGTTTCAGGAGGTCCGACCACAGAACTGCTATTAAATACTTTCCATTTGACCCGCCCCTTCTCCTTGGTGTCTTTAATGTCTAGCACATACATCTGCATGGGCTTGCAGTTCATACTCTGGTACAAAGGTTTGCCAACATTTAGGGACTGTGGAGGGTGGTGGCCCAGGCGGCGGGCAATGGGAGGTAAGGAATGTCCATCTCCTTGGGCAGGCCCGGGACGGGGAACGGGCACTGTTTCTCCACTGCTCAGGTTCTGGCTCCCAGGAGAGCCTGGGGAAGACCCCAGAGGAGGGCTTAGTGCTGCGGAGGCTGAGGGGCCTTTGGATGACATTGCTTTGATGGCTTCTAGGCTCCGACGCAGGGCACCTGGGGAGACAGCTCCTGCAAGGGCACTGGCCACGTGTGGTGGGGTGTGCACACCATTCGTCTGTTCAGGAGGGTGTCTCATGCTTCCCCCAACTGTCCTGTTGTCCACACCATCCATATGATTGCTACTCGAAGCGGGTTTCAGATCCCAATTCAGATCTATTGATCCTAACCTCAAATCTTTCTGATCTGGTAGTGACCCTCGTCGGGAGGTCAAAGAAAGTCCCATTTTGAGGTCATATCCTTCAGTGGTAGATGGAGTGCTAGGAGATACGGCTTGCACAGGGCTGTCCAAGGAAGAGCCACCTATAGCTGCTGTTCCTGGAGACAAATTGCCACCATTGAGGATGGGAGAACCATCTCCTCTGGCTGGGGAAAGGCTCCCTTCCCGGGAACTTGAGGGGGTCTGCCTTTGGGCTCTGGGCCTCAGTGTTCCCCAGCGGCCATTAACACAAGGAGCTTCATCCATACTCCTTACTGGAGACTGAGAGCGGTACTCTCGGGTTTCAGGAACCAGGGCTGGAGGGGTGGCGCTGATAGGTGAGGGGCGGGAGTTCAAACTGGGGCTGAGTGGGGCTCTCCCACTAGGTGCCTGGCTGAAGACCACCACACACTGCCCCACCTGAAAGACAAAACACCTGTTCAGTTCTGATCATTCATTTAAGTATCAAACATTTTATTATGAGTACCTGGGCAGGCCAGGCATTTTGTAGGTACCAGAGATACAGAGATGAAGATAATGTGGCTACATTATTCTAGGCTAGCAGGGGACAAAGGCATGGGAACAATCTATGGCTGAAGCATGACAGGTGCTATCATCAGAAGCATGCCTCAGGATAGGAGTGGGGTGGAGGGAGGAATTAGTTCTTGTTTGGGGACCCTGAAGAAAGGTCACAAAGAGATGCTTAAAGCTGGCACTTAAAGGGGGCGCCCGGCTGGCTCAGTCAGTGGAGCGTGTGACTTGATCTCGGGGTCAGGAGTTCAAGCCCCACATTCATCATAAAGATACATAAATAAATAAACTTGGGGCGCCTGGGTGGCTTAGTCATCTAAGCATCTGCCTTCAATTCAGGTCATGATCCTGGGGTCCTGGGATCAAGCACTGCATCGGGTTCCCTGCTCAGCAGGGAGTCTGCTTCTCCTTTTACCCCTTCCCCCCACAATTCATGCTCATACATGCATGTGCTCTCTCTCAAATAAATAAATAAATCTTTAAAATAAACTTAAAAAAAAAAAAGGATCAGTGGGGCTCACACAGGTTTCCCATCTAGAGGTTCATATAGAAGCAGTGCCCAAAGAGCAATGGTTAATGGCCGTTTCTTTTATGACATCAAGGTGTTCATTATTTCCATACTAATTTGCTTGGAGATCTGACAAGCCCCTTTGGTTTCACAGTTAGGACCCTTCTCTGGCTGGCCTGTCAGTGCCCTGCTTACCCGGCAAGCTGGGTGGCACCATAGTTCTGGGGCCCCATGGTCTTCATTTTCTACCTTGAGTGGCTGCCAGGCCCAGGGGCCTGAGTGCATGTGCAACAACCAAGCATCCTTGAAGAGCTAGAAGAGAAGCACCAACAATAGGACTTAGGTGTAGTACATTACACAACACACACACACACACAGTAGGAATTTCAAAGCTGTGCTCTCTGGTCTAGAGAGTGTGTGGGCTCTTCAGAAAGAAGGGCAACATTTGTGGTCACTCATTCCTTCATTCATTCATACACTACCACTGGCCTGGAACACGGAATTGTGCTTGTAATCCATGAATCACTTTTAAGTGGTTTTGAATTGTGTGTGTGTGTGTGTGTGTGTGTGTGTGTGTGTGTGTGTGTGTTGGGGGAGAGGGTAGATAATATATATCTGTAACTCTCTGAATCTGCATTCTTAAATTCCATATAAACTCTGGCAGTTATCAGTTTGTTTTTCTGTCCCACCCCTCCTTGAAAAAAATGATAGCCACAAACCTTATTGCCTAAAGAGGAAATGGGAGTAGGAAGGACATAGACATAAATATGAGTATTCAAGAGATGAATGTCTAGGAGTAAAAAGCACCTCTCACCCTACAATAAAAAAAAAAAAGAAAGGAAAGAAAGGGAAGAAAGGAAGAAAAGGAAGAAAAGAAAAGAAAAAAAGAAAAGAAAAGAAAAGAAAAGAAAAGAAAAGAAAAGAAAAGAAAAGAAAAGAAAAGAAAAGAAAGAAAAAAAAAGAAAGAGGAGAGAGAGAGAGAAAAAAGCAGAGTTTGGCCAGAAAATACCATGGTTATATACCTGAAGTGAAAAAGATTCTTTCAATAAAAAGAATGTTATGCTTACAAGGTGAGACAGGGAGCAAGTGTGAACCCCTAGCAGCATCTGCCTTGGAATGCGGCACCAGCAATACTCACAGCATTGGGACCGCCACATCCTCCAAGGATTAAGATAGTTGCATCATCTATGACAATCTGGGAAGAGGAAGACATTTAAAATAAATCTACAAAGACAGAGGCATCTGACCTCCTATGCATCAGTGGTATATGAAAATAGCCTACCCAGATCCCAAATGAAAGTATTCTAGTCACCATAAGCTCTCCATTCTCCCAAACCAAGTCAATTCCCATCCTTGTGAACAAACTACTGATGATTCACCTGAATGTATATATTCCTTGTTGATCAAACATTAACATGAGTGTACAGAGTGTACATAAAATGCAGGGTTCTCTTGAGAAATGAAACAGCAAAGTAAATGCTTTGGGGAGAGGTGTAATACAAAGCCACTAAAAATAAATACAACCCATTAGAGGTTGAAAAATAAATACCAGTAAAAAAGAACAACAAAGTCTCTTTGGCTTATACATGTTGGCAGCTTACCTGACTCCCTCCTCCCTTTCCCATCCTAACTGGAAGATGCTACAGTGTTTGCTGAATAGTTATTTTAATTCCTGAGCACCTGAGATTGGCCACCTCGAGGATGAGGACTGGGGCCAGAGATGTTCGGCTTGGACCACGCCCACTGCTCAAGGTCAAGGACCCAGACATCGTTGCTCCTATAAGATAAGGGCATAACGTTGAAGGAGTTGGGAGCTCCCAGGAACCACAGAGCTGATATAAATTAAGTTACATTCATATTTTATTTTTTAAATTATTAAGTAGGCTCAATGCCGGACGTGAGGATTGAACTCATGATCCTGAGGATCCAAGAGTTGCATGCTCTATAGACTAAGCCAGCCAGGTGCCCCTGAAGTTACATTTATAAAGAGGCCTAGCAAAGTGCCATGATCATAGAATCTTAAACTATATTTTTCTTCCCCTTCTTTCCCTGGAACCCATCTCAAGACCTTCAAACCTTTGCTATTCCCACTGACCCATAAGGCCTCTTTTGAGTCATGTCTGTACCCATATACTAGTACCTAAAGTAAGAATGAACTGGTGATAGCAGGAAATAGCTACTGGTCAAGATATAGTCTTTCAAAAGCAAAAACCACAAGGAAGAAAAAAACTGATGCAAAAGGTAGCTCTATCATTGCCCAGGAGATAAAGATTTATCGATTCTGGCTACAAAAAGTAATTTCACCATAGCTACTGAGATCTGCAGTTTTATCAAGGACAGACTGGCATCTCCAAACCCCAAGGGACCAGTATGGCAAGCACACACTACTGAAAAGCAGTCTCTATTTTACTGTCACCTCGCTAAGGTTATTAACTCATAAAGAGGGATGCAGGAATAAGAATGCTAATACCATAAAGCCTTAAACTTTCTCATCTGGTTGGGGTGGGGGGGCAGCTCACAGACTCTCCACAACTGTTCTGAAATAGGAAGATGGGACTATCTTGTCTAACAGAGAACAGAGTTGGGTCTGGAATGCTTTTACTGCTGATGGCTCATTACCTTTCCTCTCTTGACCATTAATGCAGCTACCACCAACTCAGATGAAGAGTGATTCAGATGGGTGGCTCTGGCTCTTGACTCTGGCCTGGGCTGGCCAGTTGTGGCCAGAGATAGTGAGGACAGTGGGTAGGGAGAACAACCTCACAGAAGTGCATCAGACTTGACAGTTTTCTTGCTCCTACCCACTCCCCTATCCCCTCTCATTTGGAGAATGAACCATTTTCAACCAATCCTGTCAATCTACCTGTCTTCTCTAAAGCCCAAAAGGACATGGGCTGGGTCATAAACAGAGCAAGTAAAAGCACTCTGTGCTTCTTAAAAGGTAGCCTTCTGTAGGCACAGCTAGAAACAGACAAGGTGGAGGCTGCATCAGAATTTGATCCTGCTGAATGAACAACACACCAAAAAAAAAAAAAAAAAAAAAAAGATTCTACACAGCTCTGATTTTATGGAGGAAGTTTTTCAACCTATTGCTCTGTGATTGCTGGGAAGCAATGATTGGTTGGATTAATGAGAACCATGCTGAGGAATACTGACCTGACTAGTTCACGCTTCTGACCTGTTACTCCCAGGAGTATTTACCTTCAGGTTGATAGGCAGCAAACCAAATATACTTACATTTGCCGGGATCCTAAGGAGCCACCAAAGACAATCATTTTATCATCTATCACACAGGAGGAATGGCCAGCCATGGGAGGTGGCCCATGGGTTGTCACAATGCAGTTCCACCTAATAGAAAAAGAAAGGAGGAAGCCAGGAAGTCAGCATCACCTGTGTCTGGTCTTGTGTGTTTAAGGTGGAAACAGTAAGTAGGTACTCACTTTAAAATGACAACCCTATCACCTTTAGTAGAGATACTGTTAGGATAACAAATGGAAGATGGCAGAAGGTATTTATGCCTTTCCTACAAACCTGCTAAAGCTATGCTCACCTTCAAGTTCTCTGTGCATATGGCTTAGAGGTGGGGTGGAGAGATGACCAGGGAAGCCACCATGGCTCCTTGGCCGCTTCAGCCTAGTGTGCTAAATAAAGGAGCACCACCTTCCACTTTTCTACAGTCTGGATCAGCTACAGCTGCCAAGAGCCCTGTACTAAGTAGTCCATTACAAGGAAAAAGAAAAAAGAGTCAGGAATCAGTCCTGGAGACATAGCAGGGAACAATGGATCCACAGCACACCTGGGGAATTAGCAGCCAAAACTGAAGAGCCTCCTGTTTTCCAACTGGCAATATTCAGTTTTCTAGGAAGAGGAATAAATCTCTTCCACTTTTTCTCTTTGGAATAGAGATTCTTTAGCTTTAGTTCAGTTTCTTTTTTAAAATTATTTTTTTAACCCTTTAAAAAAACTTTTTAAAATTTAAGTTCTATACTTAAAATGGGGCTTGAACTCATAACCTAGAGATCAAGAGTCACATGCTCCACTGACTGAGCCAGCCAGGCGCCCCTTAGCTTTAGGTTTTAAGGCGGGTCCTGTAAATTCTCTGAAACTGTCAGCAAACCTGGGTTATGTAAATTTTTTTCCTGGAAAAGAGTCCAAAGCTTCTACCAAATTCTCAAAGAGATTCCTGAACACAAAAAAAGATAAGGTGTCCATTCATTTGAAATCTTTTAATCTGGACTGAAAGGATCTTATCTTTGTGGCTTACCAGTTTTTAGAGGGTGAGTAAGTGTGTATTTCATCAAAGAATCTCTCTGGTTGGTGTAGGGGATATGGGCTTGGTCGTGTCCAGCCACCAAACAGCACCAGCAGGTCCTTGTACACTACCAGAGTTGCTCCAGCTTTAGGGGAAGGATAGGACCCTAGGAAAGGTCAACAACATCATGGTTAGGAATCAGGGTCTTATAAGCCACAGGTAGGTTGTCTATGGATCACCTTCCTCTGAAAGAGCCACAAAAGGGGAACCAACACTATGAAACATAAGGGAAAGGGAGAGAACAAAACTGGTCTGCAGGTCTGACAGAAAACCATCACCAATTTATACTTTTTTTTTTTTTAGTTTTATTTATTTATTCATGAGATACACAGAGAGGGGCAGAGACATAGGCAGAGAGAGAAGCAGGCTCCATGCAGGGAGCCTGATGCAGGACTCGATCCCAGGACTCCGGATCACGCCATGAGCCGAAGGCAGGCGTTTAACCACTGAGCCGCCCAGGTGTCCCTATACATCTTTTTTTTTTTTTTAGGACAGTTGACACACAATGTTATTATTAGTTTCAGGTGTACAACATGGGAATTCTACAAGTTTATATACTATGCTAAGTTCACCACAAGTGTAGCTGCCATCTGTTGCCATATATCACTCTTATAGTATCAATGACTTTCCATTTATACATCTTATAATCAGAACAGAGAGACCGGAGTTGGAGGAAAGTTACTTATTTTGCTTCCCTGACATTAGAGATGAGAGTACCTATCTCATAAGGCTGTTCTGATTATTAAATAATACACCTGAAGCACATAGCACACTACCTGGCACACAGCAAATAGATGCTCAATAAATGTTGACTCTCTTGACCATCTTTTTTTTCTCTCTCTCTCTTGCTCTTTATAAAAAAGACTTTATTCATTTATTCATGAGAGATACACAGAGAGTGTGTCAGAGACATAGGCAGAGGCAGAGCAGACTCCCTGCAAGGAGTCTGATGTGGGACTCGATCCCAGGACCCCAGGATCACGCCCTGGGCTGGAGGCAGGTGCTAAACCGCTGAGCCACCCAGGTGTCTCTGACCATCCCTTTAATAAGCTGACTAGACCCCATACAGGAGAGAATATAAGAATCTAGGGAGTACATATACAGGCTAGTACCTGGATGCAATGTAAAAAGAGCTGCTGTCAGCAAACTTGGTTAAAACAGAGGCAGTGTGGAGTTCTTTGTGCTGAGTCACATGTTAGCATGGTGACCTCTAGGCCTCTAGCTGTGGGCCTCACGAGCACAAAAGGGGGCAGAATTTCAGGCTCAATGTGAAGGCATTCCAATGGAGCTGCAGGCTTTATACCAGTGGCTACCAAGGCCCTCAAGGCTGGACTTCTGAGCTATACTGACCAATTTTTGAAACAACAGAAATTTGGTTTATGCTAGAAAACCCTAGGAATAAGAAATGTCACATAGAAGCATGATTTTTCAGAGCCTTTTCTTTTAAGTAACAATCACTATTTCTCCTAATCTCCTACTCTACATGCTACCTTTAGTTTGCTTAAGACCAAAGAGATTTTCCTCAATACCTAGGTGTCAGTAAATACTGTAATATTCAAGGAGAAAAGTTTTGTTGACACTGAAGGATCCATTAAAAAAAAAAAAAAGTTAAGCAGAAGGAATCTCAACAGTATATTAAACTGATAGCAGCTGAGGTGCTCCCATTCAGGTGAGGAGCTGGGCCTTCCCCTTCAGCAAAGGATTTGGGGGATATGGTTTGAAAAGCCCTGCTTAAACTGCTTTAATGGTATTGATGACAAAGTCTCAAGGCTGAAAAAGTAGAGCAAGAGGCTGTCTTCCTTGGGATCCAAATGAAGAGTAACTTACCATGATCTACTGAGAGGGTAACAATCATCAGAATATGGAGTAAGCATCTAAGAGTACTCTGTAGCATCAGCAACATATTTTGAACACTTTCCTAACAGAACAGACATCAATCCAAACAGGATCTGATCACAGAAATGAGTCTTTTCTAGAAATGATTCTCCAGTCACTCAGCAGCACTGACTGAGAGAATACTGACTGAAGTACTTCATGAGCTTTGCTCTCACTACCCTCATACCCTACTGGAATCATGACTAAGGGGGCTGCTATCCTCAGAGTCTTATGATTTCTAGTTAAAACTTTTGCCTTTCCAGAAGAAAGCTTCCTAGACCAACCGGTTAGAAAACCTAACTAATATAATGGTCTAGTTAAAATGCTAGTATTACCCCAAAATGATTTAATTTGCAAAATACCAAACAATGCTTCAAGTTCTTGCTATCACCTTGGAACTCCTAAAAAATATGAAAAAGTTGGAAAAAAACAAATAAAACATGTTACAGATTCAGCTGTTGTTACTTAAAATCCTTCCAGGCTAAAACTTGGATTGGGATTTGAAATAATGGAAATTCTGGCTTTTAAAATCAAGGGTGAAAAAATAAATAAAAAAATAAAATATAATAAAATAAAATAATAAAATAAAATAAAATATAAAATAAAATAATAAAATAAAATAAAATAAAATAAATAAAATAAAATGTGTAAAATGAAGCAGCACCATTTACAATGACGTGGATGGAGCTAGAGAGCATTATGCTGACCAAGAGAAGTCAGTCAGAGAAAGACAAATACCATATTTCACTCATATGTAGAATTTAAGAAATAAATGAACAGGGGCAGGGGAGGTAGAGACAACCAAGAAACAGACTCCTGAAACTAGTATTACACTGTATGTTAACTAATTGGAATTTAAATAAAAACTTAAGGGATCCCTGGGTGGCGCAGCGGTTTGGCGCCTGCCTTTGGCCCAGGGCGCGATCCTGGAGACCCGGGATCGAATCCCACGTCAGGCTCCCGGTGCATGGAGCCTGCTTCTCCCTCTGCCTATGTCTCAGCCTCTCTCTCTCTCTCTGTATGACTATCATAAAAATAAATAAATAAATACATACATACATACATACATACATACTTAAAGAAATAAAATGAAGTAGCGGAACAGAGTCCCCGAAACAGCAAAACATGGAATCAGGGGCACCTGGCTGGCTCAGTCGGAGGAGCATGCAACTCCTGACCTTGGGGTCATTGCATTCAAAACCCCATGTTGGGCCTAGAGCTAGCTGGCTTGTTTGTTTATGTATTTAAATATTTTATTTATTTATTGATGAGAGACGGGGGTGGGGGGGGTAGAGACACAGGCAGAGGGAGAAGCAGGCTCCCATGTAGGGAGTCTGATTGTGGGACTTGATCCTGGAATTCCAGGATCACACCCTGGGCCAAAGTCAGGTGCTAAACCATGAGCCACCCAGGGATCCTCAGTCTAGAGCTTACTTTAAAAAATTAAATTAATTAAATTTTTAAAAAATCATGGAAACAATTTTTAATTGGCCATTTGTATCAAATTTATTTATTTATTTATTTTTTTAAATTTTTTTATTTATTTATGATAGTCACAGAGAGAGAGAAGCAGAGACACAGGCAGAGGGAGAAGCAGGCTCCATGCACCGGGAGCCCGACGTGGGATTCGATCCGGAGTCTCCAGGATCCCGCCCTGGGCCAAAGGCAGGGGCCAAACCGCCGGGCCACCCAGGGATCCCATGTATCAAATTTATATTAAAAAATTTTAAGTGCAGAGCGTCTAGGTGGCTCAGTGGGTTAAATGGCCAGCTCTTGATTTCAGTTCAGGTCATGATTTCAGGGTGGTGAGTTCAGTCCTATGTGCCTCGACACTGTACTGAGAGTGAAGCCTGCTTAAGATCCTTTCTCTCTCTCCCTCTGACCCTTTCCCCACACTCTCAAGCTTACTCTCTCAAATAAATAAATCTCAAAAAAAGTTAAATGCATATACTTTTTTTTTTTTTTTTAAGATTTATTCATGAGAGACACACAGAGAGAGAGGCAGAGACACAGGCAGAGACACAGGCAGAGGGAGAGGCAGGCTCCATGCAGGGAGCCCGACATGGGACTTGATTCCGGGTCTTCAGGATCACACCCTGAGCTGAAGGCGGCTCCAAACCACTGAGCCACCTGGGCTGCCCTGCATATACTTTCAATCAGTAATTTCATTTTTTTTTTAAGATTTATTTATTTGAGAGAGAGAGAAAGCACAAGCAAGGGGAAGAGTAATTCCATTTCTAAGGATTAATCATTAGAAATGATAGCTGGGCAAAATGAAAAATGAAATAAATAAAAAGATGCTCATTTGAAGTCTTAAAGTAGACTAAAGAATATTCATGTAAAAAATACTATGTGGCAATTAAAAATTATGTGGTGCTTTATTTGTTTTAGAACAATCAATATCCATTCCTTATTAGGTGAAAACTGAAAGTGGCAACTGACTGTGAGCCTATGTTTAGGGGGTATGGGGAAGGTGGTAGGAAAGGACGGGTGATTAGTTTTTTTTGAAGATTTTATTTATTTATTTATTTATTTATTTATTTATTTATTCATTCATTCATTCATTCATTTATTTATTTGAGAGAGAGCGCACGTGTGTGCGTGTACAGGGTGGTGGTGGTGGTGGTATATGTGTAGGTAGTGTAGGTGGGGGGACAAACAGAGGGGGAGGGATAGGTAGGCAGGGAAGTATCTTAAGCAGACTCCTGGTCAGTGCAGAGCCCCACTCAGGGCTCGATCTTATGACCTTGAGATCATGACCGGAGCTGAAACTAAGAGTCAGGTACTCAACTGGGCCACCCAGGAGCCCTGAGTAACTTGCTTTTTAAGAGAAATTTTTTCTTAAAAAAAAAGAGAGAGAAATTGCAATAATTACTATTAACTACTGCTACTACTAATGATAGTGACTAATATTGATAATATTTATCATATGCTAGGCATACCTAAGTACTTTGCATGCAAAAGCTGACTTAATCCTTCCCTAAAAAACACCCTCCTAGTTTTATTCCCATTTTAGAGAATACTGAGGCATGACTCATTTAAATAACTTACTCAAGGTCACAGAACTAGTAAATGGTGGAATTAGGATTCTAATTTTAGTCTAGATTTAAAACTCATTCTCTTAGCCATTATATTATTATTTTTTTTTAAAGATTTTATTTATTTATTCATAGAGACACAGCTAGAGAGAGAGAGGCAAAGACACAGGCAGAGGGAGAAGCAGGCTCCATGCAAGGAGCCCGACATGGGACTCGATCCACGGTCTCCAAGATTACGCCCTGGGCTGCAGGCGGTGCTAAACCGCTGCACCACTGGGGCTGCCCCTTAGCCATTATATTAAACTGCTCTTCATGCATACAGATACATTCTTTCTGAGTGGTTGCCACAAGCAAATCAGATACTATAAAAGGTCAGAGTGTTTCAAAGCTGAAAAAACACTTTCCTAAATCTTAATTAATTAGGTAAGCCATGGAGAAAGAGTACACAAAAGAGGTAAGTAAACTGAACAGAAGTTTTTTCTTAGGACCTCTTTTTCTCCACAAGGCTCTGAGTCACACTCTCTCTGTCTCATATGGGATCCTTTACTTGTTCTCTGGACTCTACAAGAAAAGGTAAACTGGGGCCAGTGACAATGACAAAGTAATCCTTAAAGATTATTTTAGGTAAAGACTTTCCAAAGTGATTTCTCAAATACCCTGATATTTTAGAAAGCCAAAATCCTTCCCTTTACTTCCCACTTCAAGGAGTGGGAGAACTCTCATCCGGCATTTCCAAGGTCTGTTTCATGTTACAAATACATACTTTAATTTCAGCATCTTAAATATTTTGACAACTAAGTAGGTTTATAAAGCTAAAATTAACTGTGTTCCTCCACAAAGTTTGTAAGCAAAGTGGGAAAGAATCACCATGCAAAAACAAATGGGGGGGGGGGGGACAAAATTCAACATATAAGCCCTATATAGTTAATTTAGGAAGGAGAGGTCAAAGATATTGGTGCATCAAATTTTCTATGATCCAATTATGCACATAATGTTTACAAATGTTGCAAATTTAATACTTTTAAATTCTTGTTACTTTGAGAATCAATAGTGTAGGCATCCCTGTGTGGCTCAGCGGTTTGGCGCCTGCCTTTGGCCCAGGGCGCGATCCTGGAGTCCCGGGATCGAGTCCCGCGTCAGGCTCCTGGCATGGAGCCTGCTTCTCCCTCTGCCTGTATCTCTGCCTCTCTCTATGTCTATCGTGAATAAATAAATAAAATATTAAAAAAAATCAATAGTGTAAAAGCCTCGGTAAAAAGTCTCTAATTTGTTCATTTCTAAGAATCTACATATTTCATTCTTTTTTGAATTTTATTTGAGAGAGAGAGCATGAGCAGGATGCAGAAGGGCTAAGGGGAGGGAGAGGAGTAGAATGAGAGGGAAAAAGAGACTCCCTACTGAGCAGGGAGCCCACCTTGGGGCTCATTTCCAGGACCCTGAGATCATGACCTGAGCTGAAGGCAGAGGCTAAACCGACTGAGCCATCCAGGTGCCTTCATATTTTGAATTTGTTTAAAGCAGAGAGTCTTTAACTCCCCTCCCAATGATCTTAATGCAAGTTTCACAAATTTATCATGAGGTCAGAGACTGCAAGGTTGATGAATTTTGTTAATTTCCATAGCTTGAAGAAAAAAATGGTCCTTTTAGCCAAGCGGAGTTCTGGAAAGCAAAACAAAAAGTGTGTACGAGAATTTCAAAAACAAGAAAACTTGTATTTAAATTACATACCTTTATCTATTGTTTTTTTTTAATTTTTAATTTTTTTATTTTTATTTATTTATGATAGTCACACAGAGAGAGAGAGAGAGGCAGAGACACAGGCAGAGGGAGAAGCATCCCTCTATTGTTTTATAGTCATAAGAAAAGCAAGTTATTTCAAGGGTACTTAAAACTTTCTAAAAAAAACAAAAAACAAAAACAAACCCCAAAACATGACCACACCATTAGATAAATGAAATAACTTTTAATATGAACTAACTCTAGACAAAATGTGAGGTCCAAAACTTTGAAGGACTGTACATTCATGCATGCAATTCATCTCATACAGTAGCTAGAATAGTATTAATTTGTTTAATAAATTTTTATTAACGCACACCTGCCTACCACACTAGAGAATGATTTATTGGAAATCTGGTACATTATAAAGTACTTTAACAACAGGAGACCCCGCCCCCAGTTATGAGGCCCATCACCAGGGTGACATATGAGGAAATAAATCCCCTTCCCTCAAGAAAATTGATAGATGAAGGATTTATATTCATTTGGACATCTCTTGGCTTACCTTCAAAATAATGTGGCTACTGAGCCTCTAGACAGAGTGAAATATCATTGTATCACAAAAGTAGAGGAAGAAAGGGGATCGCTCCCATGCAGGTTCTCATCAACACCATAGGACTGAATGTGTCCTTATCAAACCACATTCCTTGGGTCTATTCCCCCATAGCCAACAGTTAGCCTCACAGGCTTTATTCCCCAAACATAATCACACAACAGATATAATTAATCAATGGAGCAAATCTCTGAACAAGGCACAAAACCCAAAAAGGCAGCTGTGGGAAACTGGATAATCACAATAGGCATCACTTCACAAAACTAACATTCCTTAAAATTGCTTTATTAGTTCAGATGCTTCTCAAGGTTCCTATGAAATCAGGGACTTTCACATGTGAAAGTGCCAGAATTACAAGGCAAGTTTTTTGTTTACTTTTGCAAAGAAGATGGTAAAACAGTGAAGCAATTTCAAATTCTTTGCCACTTTCCCACAACTGTAGTTTCTATTCACACAGAACCAAGGGCTAGAAGAGCAGCTCAAATGTTTGATGCAAGATAAAACAAGCACTGGTTTTAATTAGGGATGCCTATAATTTTATGCGTGACTGAACAGATTATTTCTACATCTCTTCCATGATCAGTCTTTATTAATATTATAGGTTTATTAGTAAGATGTTATAAATAACAGCCATCGTCCCCCTAGAATGTTAGTTCTCAAATTCCAGCTTATTTTTTTTTTTAGATTATTTATTTATTCATGATAGACACAGAATGAGAGAGAGGCACAGATACAGGCAGAGAGAGAAGCAGGCTCCATGCTGGGAGCCTGTCATGGAACTCGAACCCGGGACTCCAGGATCCTGCCCTGGGCCAAAGGCAGGTACTAAACCGCTGAGCCACCCAGGGATCCCCTATTATTATTTTTTAAAGGTTTTATTTATTTTATTTATGAGACACAGAGAGAGAGAGGCAGAGACGCAGGCAGAGGGACAAACAGGTTCCATGCAGGGTGCCCGATGTGGTACTCGATCCCTGTTCCTCAGGATCACGCCCTGGGCTGAACGCGGCACTAAACCGCTGAGCCACCTGGGGTGCCCCAGATTCTAGCTTTTTTTTTTTTTAAAGATTTTATTTATTTATTCATGAGAAACAGAGAGAGACGGGGGGGGGGGGGGGCAGAGACACAGGCAGAGGGAGAAGCAGGCTCCATGCAAGGAGCCCAATGCGGGACTTGATCCAGGGTCTCCAGGATCAGGCCCCGGGCCGAAGGTGGCATTAAACCACTGAGCCACCGCTAAACTGCTGAGCCACCCAGGTTGCCCAGATTCCAGCTTATTTTAAAGGAGATGGAGGACTTGTTACAATGCACATCACTGGGCCTCACATCTGCCTTTCCTATTTAGTAGATATGGGGTGGGGACCCAGAAGTTAAATTTCTAACCAGCTTCCAGGTGATGTTCATGTTTGGGGACTAGTCTTCGAGAACCATGTTGTAGAGTTAAACCATCCTTGAGTAAAACCTGTTAGATAATGCTCCAAAATGACATTAACACAGATATATACAGTTTCCCCTTCCTTCCTTCCTTCCTTCCTTCCTTCCTTCCTTCCTTCCTTCCTTCCTTCCTTCCTTCCTTCCTTCCTTCCCTCCCTCCCTCCCTCCCTCCCTCCCTCCCTCCCTTCCTTTTTTAAGATTTACTTACTTCAGAGAAAGACTGCATGTGTGCACAAGCAGGGGATGGGGAGGGCAGAGGGAGAGAATATCAAATAAACTCCCCGCTGAGTGTAGAGCCCACTTGGGCCTTGATCCCATCACCCATGAGAAAACCAAGAGTTGGACACTCAACTGACTACGCCACCAGGTGCTCCATAGAGTTTTTCTCTATGAATACTCAGTATATGACTACATGGAACCCTTCATTTTGGTTAATAGAGGACAAGGGTCCAAAATGGGTTTTCCCTGACAAAACACTTTGCTCACAAGGGTGTTGAAAAGAACACTTACCTGTTCAGTATACAAACACTTCTCCAGTCACCTCATCTATAGGTCACTGAACTCAAGAGTTTGCAAAATAAAGAATAGGGGAAAAAAAAAAGCGTTCTCCCTATTGGCCTTCAGGGAAATCACTTTAAGACTTACTCAGAGCAACATAGGTACCTGCTAATAGTTCTATGCAATTCTGAAAACAGAAAGACTGAAGACTAGGAATTAGGGGCTTACTGGAGGTAAAGAAACAACTATGAGCATGAAATTTTTAACCATGGGACTCATAAGCATGGGACTCGCCAATAAATCCAGAAGGAAAGTACTGGACAAAATCTTTACTTTGCTCCTGGAATTCCAGAATGTTCTGGTATGTAATCTGCTTTTTAAAGAGGGCTTGGTCTAAATTGGTTCTTAACTGGCAATCAAAAGGCTTTCCTTTGGATGCTTTCAGACTTCACATGCACTCATTTTCACAGGGTAGATCCAAAGAAAGGCACTCCCTCCCAGCTCCATAGGCAGCACCCTAAGTCCTTCCCACACAGAACTGGCCTCCAGGGCAAAGTGAGACCAGACAGACCAACAATCCTACCTCCCAGTTTTCTCTTGTGTGGGTACTACTTCTCTGTGGCAGCCAGGAGCCTTGAGTTGTGTGCAAAGGGAGTAGGAAACATAATTTTTGCTGAGAGAATCCAAACTGGGTCTTGGGAAGCTGACCAAGCCTTTGGCTTGATAGAGCTGTCATTATGGTAGTGTGTGAAGTGACTGACCTTGACAGCAAGAGTTCAGAGTTCAGGAAAAGAATAACTTGAAAAGGCATTTCCCAGAACACCGCATTAGCATCTGAATCAGAAAACCTAGAGGGCAGGAGGGGACAGGCTGGCACTTATAACTTAGAGGCAAGAAATCCTTCAAAGAAAAACTGGTAGAGTTATAATTTAACTGCTTATATCTCTAAACTGTTGATTTTATAGGTAATGCTTTTGTCACAGAAACAAGAAAAGCATGTTTCACAGTTTTATCATTTGAGGAATGGAGAGGCAAAAGCAAAATTGAGAACATTTTACAATTCCTAAATATAAAGTCTGTCTTGGCTGTAAATACTGAAAGACAACTGTTAGAATGGTCTCCAAAGTACACAGCAAAGGTCCACAGGGGTTCTACCTGGAACAGATCTCAATCTCTCTTGTGATAATGGAAATATTTCCAATTTGTCATCAACATGCCCAATGATAATTACAATCAGTCTTTGCATTTATAGAGATGCTCTCAGAAGATACAAAAATATAGTGTTTATCTTATATAAAGCAGGAAGCAAATATAAAGTTACTCTTTGGCAAAGTCATTACAGAACCCCTAGACTGCTTTCTAGAACTTGGTTCTAGTCAAGTATGCTGTTTAAATTCAGTCTTAGAGATTTAAGTCTATAAAGAACATAGTACTGGATGCAAAACACAAATTCTTCTGCACAGGCATGGCCTTCTTTGGGACCTCTGCCAGCACATCCCTCCCAAGCTGGGTTAAAGAGCCTCTTGGAGTGGAAGGTGATGAAGTTTTGGAATATAGGTGAGGCTTGGTGGGGTGAGGTCTGGAGCCGATGACCAAGAAAGAATTCTTGAGACGTCTTTGGTGCAAAATGGTGGTTTTATTAAAGTACAGGGACAGGCCCCAGGGGCAGGAAGAGCTGCTACCCCAGGGCCTGTGAGGGGTGGCTGATTGGGAGAGATTTAGGGATAGCATACTCTCTAAAGAATTTTGGAAGCAAGGTTTCTAGGACCTTGAGGGGGCTAGCTATTGTTGGGGAAAGGTCACTTATTACCAGCTAATAAAACCTGAGTCATGAGACCCTTCAGATGTTTATCAGTGGGTCTTGTGCTTGGGGGATGATTGCCAACAAGTATCTTGGGGGGTTTAGAGATAAAGGAGATTTTTTTTTTTAATTAAAAAAATTTAAAGATTTTATTTAATCATTCATGAGAGATACACAGAGAGAGAGGCAGAGACACAGGCAGAGGGAGAAGCAGGCTCCATGCAGGGAGCCTGATGTGGGAATTGATCCTGGGACTCCAGGATCATGCCCTGGGCCAAAGGCAGGCGCTAAACCGCTGTGCCACCCAGGGATTCCGAGATAAAGGAAATTTCTAAAGGATTTTTTATATGGTAAAGTAGACTCACAGGATCCTGGGGGTTGGGCTAAGATTACCTCTTGCCCTTAGCAAAATCTGAACCTCAAGGCATTTGAGTCCCTAGAGGCATGTGCCTCTGCCTGTTTCAAGGACTTGTCAGTGTGCTGTCCTGGGCTTGTGCTTTGTCCTCAGCTAGCCTTCTGTTCCGCCATCAGAAAGGGTACATAGGGAAGGGACATCCTGTATTTATCTCAATCCCAGAATTTAGCACACAGTGTTGAAATTATCCATTTAGAGTCTCTCAGTAAGATTATACTATACTAAAGAGCAAGAACTATTTCTTATGAAAATGCTGAACTAAACTCAACCCTGGAAACCAAATGGTTAAAGATCCCTCCCAAGTTGGGATAAGCAGTGGCTCCAGTTCATCACAATTTACCCTGGAGGCATCCAGGGGTCACTCAGCAGGGGTAAGGCCAAACACTTTTTTGGGTGTTTCCCTTATGCCTCCCCCCACCTTTTCCTATTTCATTCTTTAGTTGCAAAATGGCCAGAAAGTTACTGACTGATATCAAAACAACTCACTGATATTAGACAAAGCCTGTCTGGATTTTAGGCTTTGGGGCATGCGTTTTCATTATTATAATTATACCCATATTTTAAAAAACATCACTCCTTGGGTCACTTATAGAACATCTAAAACAAAAGGAACTTTTGTACTGTGTGTGAGAAATGTTTAGATCCTGTATGCCTGCGTATACCATATGCGTTAACAAAAAATTCCCTATTGGCACTGTTTTCACTTCTAAATAAACCCACGTGAAAGGCCACTTGATGAATAGGACAGCACTTATCAGCTAAAAATTAACAACATGAAACCAATAATAGTTCCTTGTTACCATTTCAAGTAGCCTTTTGATTCAATTTCTCCAGGAAGAGAGGAGGTCTACAGTCTGTTTAATCTGATAACTTGCTAATTGCAGTTCTAATGGGGGTTGGAGAGTGGGTACTCTTTGAAGTGGCTCTGTTTTTAAGTGAAAACAATGTTGCTAGTCATAAAGTTTCTGGCGTGGTGTCAAAACAGGAAAATCCTAGTCAGGCGGAAGAGAGCCAAACTGAAATGTGGTATAATCTTATTTATTCTCTCCTCTGGAAGACTAAGGTTTACCCGGATTTGTGCTATGCAATTTTCCCACTCTTCTCTACAGCAGGAGAGAATGTGTACCCACCTTAGAAAACCATGTATTCTGGAAAAATCCCAGGACTTTAATTTTATAAACAAACAGGAAGGATTCCTTCCTTTTCTAGGGTAACCCACGGGCTCTGTTCTCATGCACATCTCCTGAGACCACCACAGATCCAGGTTGTTTCCAGGGCTGCAAATGGCTGGAGGAGATAAGGAGAAATCACCAACTCATAAAGAAGATTAACCAGGGATCAGGAAGGAGCTAATATAACGAAGAACTCAGAAGTAGTCACTTAACTACCATCCTATGCCTCCTTCACTAGAGATCAGTCCATGAAAATGGTATCTGGGTACCTGGGTGCCTTCCTTCTGTGGAAACAGAAAAATGCTTAAAATACTTCACAGTCATCTTATTTTATTTTACTTTATAAAGATTTTATTCATTTATTCATGAGAGACACAGAGAGAGATGCACAGACATAGGCAGAGGAAGAAGTAGGCTCCCTGTGGGGAGCCCGATGGGGTACTCAATCCTAGGACTCAGGATCCAGGACCTGAGCCAAAGGCAGATACTCAACCGCTGAGCCACCCAGGCGTCCCTTCACAGTCATTTCAATCAAAAACACGTCATCTTAATAAAAACACATAATTGGCCTTAAAAATAAATTGTAACAAATTGTGAAGAGAATCCAAATCATTATTAGTGTACTATTTCTCTCGTCACAAATAAGATTTCCTTTAAAAATCCATGTGTCCATACAGAAGTCCTGGGTTGACACAGTTTATAACTTATTTTACTTTTTAGAGATTTTATTTATTTATTTATTTTAGAGTTAGGGGCGGGGAATGGGAGAGGGAGAGTAGGAGGAGGAGCAGAGGGAGAGGGACAAGCAGATTCTGTGCTGAGCTCAGTCTGACATGGGGCTCCATCCCATGACCCTGAGGTCATGACCTGAGCCAAAATCAAGAGTCATCTGCTTAACTGACTGAGCCACCCAGGGGCCCCTATAATTTATTTTAAACACCACCATCTGCTCCCTGGAACCACCAGTTATTCTCTTTTTAAGACTCTGTTTTCTTTGTACTGACTGGTTTATTGTCTGTCTTCCCCCAATAGACCTTGCACCTTATTCACGCTTGTACCTGCTATAGCTAGCACAGCACCAGCCATAAACACTCAATAAAGTAAGGGAATGAAAGTGAATAAACAGAGGGATGAATGCAATCACTTTTCAAGCTTTGGGAACTTAAGGATAACTTCTGACCACTCCCCACGCCTTAGCTGGTACTTCGGTATATATAAAGGTGTCCAGATTCTATATTCCCCTTCTCCATCTGAATACATCTGTATGGTATGTAATCTGAACAGAAACTAAGAAAGGTAGGTATTACCATCTCTATTCTAAAGGTGAGGCAAATGAGATGTTAAATAACCCGTTTAAGGTCACAAGTTACTAAGCAACAGATATCTGATGCAAACCTGTGTTTTTGCCTGGCACAAAAACTAAGCTCTTAATGGTGTTACCAACTAGCCTCCCCCACTCTCCCAAAACATTCCTCCCATTACTTTAGGTGGGGAGGCCCTCAGTATGAGCAGTACCTTTATTTATTTTTAAAATTTTATTTACTTATTCATGAGAGACACATAGACACACACAGAGAGAGGGGCAGAGACACAGGATGTGGGATAAGCAGGCTCCTAGCAGGGAGCCCGATGTGGGACCCTGGGCTGAAGGCGGTGCTAAACCACTAAGCCACCTGGGCTGCCCTGAGCAATACCTTTAATTATTAGACAAGTAGCCTTTCCTCCCCAACCCTCTATAATATTTAGTTATATTATCACATCTTCCTACTAAGAGCAGGACTAAGCGAACAGAGAGCTCTCTTGGGATTCTCACTGTTATCTAGAATATTACTTTTTCAAGAAGATTTTTATTATTATTTTATTATTAAATAATCTCCACACCCAAAGTGGGACTTAAATTTACAATCCTAAGATTAAGAGTGGCATTACACTTGGGATGCCTGGGTGGCTCAGCAGTTAAGTGCCTGCCTTCCACCCAGGGCATGCTCCTGGAGTCCGAGGATCGAGTCCCACATCAGGCTCCCTGCATGAAGCCTGCTTCTCTCCCTGCCTAAGTCTCTGCCTCTCTCTCGCTCTCTGTCTCTCATGAATAAATACAAATCTTAAAAAGAGTACCATTGCCCTATGGAATGAACCAGCCAGGTGCCGCCCCTAGAATATTTCTTAAAGTTGACAAGTAGGTCTTAAATAAGAAACGAGTGATATGTCCACAAATAAACTTATTTAAGAATATTGACTGCAATTATATTCAAAGCAGAAATAACCCAAGTATCCATCAACAGGAGGATGTGTTAAAAAAAAAAGTAGTATATTCCCATTATGGAACACTCACAGCAATGAGAAGGAATAAACCACTGATAAATGCAACCACACAGATGAATCTCAAACAAACCAAGATGAATCTCAAATCTCTTAGACGTTAAAAGGTGGTTACCTCTGCAGGAAGTGGTACTGACAAGAAAGGGCATAAGGGAACTTTCTGAGGTAATAGAAGTATTTTGTATCTTGATCTGGATGCTAATCACATGGCTATATAAATTTTTTAACTGATGAGTTTTATTTATTCAAAAAAATTTTTTTAGAGAGCACATGTGTTGAGGGGAGAAGGGCAGAGGGGGAGGAGGAGGAAGAGGGTGAATTTTAAGCAGGCTCCACCCTGGGGCTTGATCTCAGGATTCTGATATCAGTACCTGAGCTAAAATCAAGAGGTAGACACCTAACCGAGTCACCCAGGTGCACCTACATAGATATATATTTTAAGATTTGCAAAAAAGTGGGGCTGAAATCAAGAGTCAGATGTTGACTGGGTGACTCAGTAGTTGAGCAGCTGCCTTTGGCTCAGGGCATGATACTGAAGGTCCTGGAATTAAGTCCCGCATCAGGCTCCCCACAGGGAGCCTGCTTCTTCCTCTGCTATGTCTGCCTCTCTCTGTTATCTATCATGAATTTAAAAAAGAGAGAGAGAGAGAGAGAGAGAGATGTTCAACCGACTGAGCCACCCAAGTGCCCCTGTATACATACTTTAAAAAGTCTTGAGTTGTGCACTTAAAATGAATAGCTACTGTCAAAGCGATAGAATGAACTATCAACCATGTTTATACCACTGTGACATAGCATCACCCACTGATTTCACCAATCACTAATTCATTGTCAGAAAATTCCCTATATGAGGTCTTCAAGAACATATTCCTCACATAAAATGCAATAATGCTATAACCCACACATTTAAATCAAACAGCAAGAAATGTTTTAAGATTGGGCAATGGATTTCAGAAACCTTACTAAAATGGGAAAGAAGGCAAAAAAGGAACACAGCATAAAAGCCAACAAATCAAATACAAAAATCTATAGCCCAAAACCACTTCTAGAGAGAATTATGGAACAGAGGAAATTATCAGGAGCATTGATTATGTGAAAAGTAGGATTAATTAAAACAACAGTTCAGAAGTACGTTTTCCAAAGAGATGCAAGGTAGCTTCTAAGTTTTGAAAATACAAGGTAGGATTTAAGTTGATATTTCAAGTTAATAAATGACCCATCACAACCCTCACTCACCAAGGAAAACCACTCAGTAGATTCTTTACAAAAGTCACAAAAGCTGGGAAAGTTGAGAAACTGGCCCAATCCTGACTGTATAGAGAATAAACTTGCAAACAATATTCACTGGGCAGGAGCTGGTACAAGGCAGCCGAGTGTCCCAGGAACCAACAGTGTTATCCATGGAGAAGGAGTCAGAAATGACTCTAGGATAGTGTCTTTGGTGTTCCCCCAAATAAGATTAGCCTGCAATTCCATTCAGCACACAAAATAAAATCAATAAATCTCTATAGCAATGGAGATACACAGGGATAAGACATCATGCAAAATGAAGTTTATTGTGCTCATAAAACATCAAGTGCTGTAGGGGGAGGGGAGGGTATGTGGATACCTGAGAGAAAACAGAAGCACTAAATGGTCTGAGCATTTTACTGCACAGGAAACCAAAGAGCAACCAAAAACTGTTTGTCAAGATGGTAGGCAGACACCATAGCATTGCGTAGATATGAAAGCCCAAAATTGTAATGAAAGTCACTGCTAATGCACAGTGACACTCTGATTTCTATCTGAAATAAGAAAAGGCAAGGGATACCCGGTGGCTCAGCAGTTAAGCATCTGCCTTTGGCTCAGGGAATGATCCCGGAGTTCCAGGATCGAGTCCCAAACCGGGCCTCCTGCATGAAGCCTGCTTCTCGGGCAGCCCCAGCGGTGCAGCGGTTTAACGCTGCCTGCAGCCCGGGGTTTGATCCTGGGGACCCTGGATCGAGTCCCACATCAGGCTCCCTGCATGGAGCTTGCTTCTCCCTCTGCCTGTGCCTCTGCCTCCCTCTCTCTCTCTCTCTCTCTCTCTGTCTCTATGAATAAATAAATAAAATTATTAAAAAAAATGAAGCCTGCTTCTTCCTCTGCCTATGTCTTTGCCTCTCTCATGAATAAATGAAATATTTTTTAAATGAATGAATGAATGAATGAATAAATAAATAAGAATAGGCTTAATGGGGTTTTAAGAAAGGATAAAAAAGGCTCATGAGTTGGACCAAGTAAAGTAAAAGTTAAAGAATGCAGAATTTTCAACATGGACAAATTTTAATACATTATGGTAATCAAGACATTTGAAAGATTCATAGGTAGAATTAATTAGGCCTTCTCATTCACAAAAAAAATATTAGAACAGTGAGATCAGTGATCTGTTTTTAGGACAAAGAATGGAAGGAAACTGGCAGTGTATTTTTTTTTTAAGAATTTTATTTATTTATTCATAGAGACAGAGAGAGAGAGGCAGAGACACAGGCAGAGGGAGAAGCAAGGCTCCATGCAGAGAGCCTGACGTGGGACTCGATCCAGGGTCTCCAGGATCATGCCCTGGGCTGCAGGCGGCGCTAAACCGCTGCGCCACCGGGGCTGCCCCTGGCAGTGTATTTGAAAGGCAAGGGTGTCCTCTTGTTATATGGTCTGATATTTACCCATTGATAAAATCCATCTCTCATCCCCATAGAACTGGCATTCTGAGAACATATTTGCACATAATGGTTAATTTTTTTAAATGTATAAAGTATTTAGACGCAAAACAATGCTAAAAAGCAGAATCTAATGCCTGTGAGTACACTAATATTATCGTTAAAAATTCCACATCCTATTTCAATGTCAACAATGACACCTGGGACCTAAGCCGAGGGAAGGATTGTGTGATCTTTTCCAGAACAGACTCTCCTGGTTAGCTGTTTTGGTTATACTTGGTGCCAGGTATCAGTATCACACTCCCTTATGTGTTTTGACATTTCCTGGACACGTTACCACACACAGGCTCAAGAAAGGGCAATAGAGAACCTAAGACTAAACTTTCCTAACAGATGCAGGACAGCAAAACTTCATCAATTGTTCATTATTTTTAAGGTATCATTTACATAGTAAGAGAAACAATGACACCCTGAGCAGTTATTTTCAGATAGTTCCAGAACTTTCCAACTTCTAAAGATATCATGGCCTTCCCACAGACATCTGATATGACCAATAACTTTTTTTTTTTTTGCTGCCCAACTCCAAAAGTAAATTAGCTTTTCTGCCGGATTACTCAGTGATTTTGGAAGATGTGATTATTTGTTTAGGAAATAGTCCTAATGAAACAAAATTATTACCAGTAGAGCTTTTGGCTCTGGATAGCTGGAAAGATCTTGATGTGCTAGGTCATAACAAAAAAGATGTTGTTTTCAGCATTCTGCTTCCCACCAAAAAGTTTAAAAAGTCGTGTTGATTTTTAAAAATTCTCTAAGCTATGAAAAGATTTCTTCAAATGATACACCCTCTGCTCATTATTCTTTCCTGACTCTGATGACAGACAGCTGGATAGCTTAGTTATTCCTCCAAAATTCAGTGGAAGATCAAGGACAAAGGACAACTACACAGAAAGGGAATACAGGAAAAGAAAGAAAAATAAACTAGGAAAAAAATTTTTTAAGTAGGCTCCAGGCCCAATGTGGAGCCCAATGCAGAGTTAGAAGTCATTACCCTGAGATCAAGACCTGAGCTGAAATCAAAAGTTGGACGCTTAACTGAGTCACCCAGGTGCCCTGAAAAAGTAATTTGGGAGGGAGGGTGCCCTTCACAGTTTTACAGTAGAGAAATCTAAGAAACACTGTCTTAGATCTTAGCCACATGATCAAGGTTATTAACAGCAATAAGTCATATTCCATAGTATGTTCCCTTGATAGGATGTGTTGACAACACCTCTACTGTGGTGTTCTTCCCCAAAACCCTGTAACTCTAATCTCACCATAAGAAAAACTTCAGAAAAACCCAAACCGAATGACAGCCCACAAAATATCTGATATTACTCCTCAAAACTGTCAAGATCATCAAACAAGGGAAGTCAAGAAAATGTCATAGCCAGGAGGAATCTAAGGAGACATAAAAACTAAATGTTGGAACGCCTGGGTGGCTCAGTGAGTGGTCTGCCTTTGACTCAGGGCATGATCCCAGGGTCCAGGATTGAGTCCCGCATTGGGCTCCCGTGTGGAGCCTGCTTCTCGCACTGCCTGTGTCTCTGCCTCTTTCTCTGTCTCTCATGAATAAATAAATAAAATCTTAAAAAAACAAAACAAAACCCAAAAAGCTAAATATAATGTACCCTGGGATGGGACCTTGAAAGAGATAAAAGACATTAGATTAAAAAAAATAATAAGGAAATCAGAATAAAGTATGGACTTTAGTTAATAAAAATGTATCCGTATTTTTAAAAAAATGTATCAATATTGGTTCATTCCTTGTCATAAATGTATTATACTAATGCAAGATATTAACAGTAGGGAAAATTAGGTGTAGGGTACATAGGAACTCTGTTCTACTCTAATGAAAAGCCTATTTAAAAAGTTTTTTAAAATAATGTGAAATAAATCATAGAAAAAATAAAACTACTCACAGCATGGCAGAGTAGAAAGAACACAGATTTTTAGAGACAAAATCTTGGGTTTCAATCACTGCTCCATCATTTATTGGCTGTATGATCTTACGTAAATTACTAGGTGATTTTCTGAGCTTCAGTTTCCTCATCTGTAAAACGAGGATAATAGTAGTGCCAACCTAATTGGGTTGGTTTGAAGGTTAGTTAATATTTTTAAAGATTCTGAGACTACCAATACCCCACCCCCAAAACCCTTTCAAGGGTGTTCATACACATTTCCTCAGACAGCAAGCCACTCTTGACTAACCAAGGTAAAAGGTAGCTCTTTCTACAAAGAAGCAGTTAAGAGCACACAGAGCAGCCATCCTTCTTAGCAGATAAGGAAGAAGTGCCGCTCTGCACATTACACACTCATCTAACAGATTGTGATAACAAAGTGAGGTCACAGATTGCATAATAAGAATGCCAAAAGATTTCACAGGTATCCAGATTTCCAAATTTAGCTAGGTAGAACCAACTGGGACATTTTCTGTTTTGTTTTGTGGTTGTTTTAAGATCCATCACTCTATCCCCAACCCCTTGAGATCAGCTGAGTCTGGTATGAGGTTGAAGAATCTATTATTTTTAGTAATTTTTAGGTGACTTGGATAAAAGTCATCTGCTATGGGATTTTTGGAAACAGTGATCTTATCTCTTCTTCTTGCTCAGAAAAGGAAATGGAGGCCCAAAGAATGCAGAAGTGATTAAGGATTAAATTCAGAGGCAAGTGGCTCAGGAGTGGCAAGGCCAAGACGGGAACACATGGCTCGTGGCTCAGTTGTGTATCTCTGTCCTGAGTGTTTTCTAAAACAAAGGGCCCAAACCATAAGCCATCACTTGGAATCTCATGTGTGACTGACAGGGAAGAAACTGAAAAGCAAAAGGATTTACTAGGCAAGAAGATTCTGTGGAGAATGTGGAGGGAAAATCAGCTGTGCTGAGGGTCTAGTTAAGAGAGACGACAGGCGGGATGCCTGGGTGGCTCAGCGGTTGAGTGCCTGCCTTCAGCCCAGGGCGTGATCCTGGAGTCCCGGGATCGAGTCCCACATTGGGCTCCCTGCATGGAGCCTGCATCTCCTCTGCCTGTGTCTCCGCCTCTCTCTCTCTCTCTCTCTCTGCGTGTCTCTCATGAATAAATAAAATCTTTAAGGGAAAAAAAGGAGGAAAAAAAAGAGAGAGAGAGATAACAGGCTGAGCTTTAAATCTTCCCCTAACATTTACAAACTCTTCTACATGTGGAAAATTCTAACACTGAAATTTGTTCCCCTTTTGTAAATGGGTGTGGGCTAATGTTTAAGAAGTTCTGCAAATGAGAACATTCCAATTTAAAAATGCATGCTTGAAAATTTCTACCTTGATTTGAAGTAACCAAAAAAGGCTGTGATTGATGTTACTATATATTAAGTAGAAGCCAAAATTAGCCTCAGTATGACTAAAGGGTATTTTAGCAACTGTGGTTTAAACATTAGTCTTTTGAAGTACCTATCCCAAGAACTGCACAGTTGCTTTGGGAATCAAACACAAGCTGATTAAGACGTAAGGTGTTCCCTTAGTACAACACCAGAAGGTGGAACATTCAACTTCCTAGAACCAACCGTCTGGCAAAGACTACAATGTAGACAATTGTACATTCATAATCACCCACTGGCATTTCCAAAGGCTTCTGTTCTGTCCCACTCTCAGTTATTTTATCTGGGTGATAAAGCAATCTGTAAGAACTTCCACCAGTTCCCACATCTATCCATCCGCCAGGAACTATAATCACACAATCCTTCCTGTTCCTGTGGATAAATGGTCAATGCTCCCATCCATGGCCAACCCCCTCCTGCGTTTTTTTACCACTGGAGGACGCAGCTCTAACAATACTTCCTTTCCATCTACATCCATTCCTCCCTCTAGATCACTCTCATCAACATGAATATGCTATGCAATCTGCTATCTTAAAAACAAACCTCTCAATTCCACATTCCCCTCCACTTAGCATCTCATTTCTCTGTTCTCTTTTACAGAAAAACTTCCAAAACTGTAATGCACTGTTTATACTGCCTGTCTTCCAACTCCTCTCTTCCCATTGTCTTGAAACCATTCCAAATTCGTTTTCATCCTTATCGCTCATCAAAAATGCTCTACTGAATTTAAGGACAATTCTCATTGAAAATATTCTTTACTAAATTAAGAACAATTCCAAGTCCTCAAATGACTCGACCACTTCACTGTGTAGGATCTAGCTGATGACCTCCTCTCTCCTGGAAACGTTTTCAAGTATGGTGGCCTCTAAGATGCCATGTTCTCCTAGTTTCCCCCTCCCTCCTTGCGTGCTCCTTTTCTAGTTTTTTATTGTCTCCCCCTCTCCTCCCTGATCTCCAAATACTGCAATGTCCCAGAATTACCCCCCTCTACTATCTTCACTCACTCCCCTGGCAATCTCACAGCCTTGTGGCTTTAAATCCATCTGTATGCTAAAATCTTCCATCTGGCTATCTAGACAAATGTCTCTAGCCTACTTATCTCCCCAAACTCCACACATCTCCACCTGGATGTCCAAATGTGTGTTTCAATGTAGTATGTTTCCAACTGAATTTCTCACCTCTCCTGTACTTTACCAACTCTGACCACCTACACCTACAGTCTTACCTCAGTTAATGGCAACACCATTCCTTCAAATGCCCAGACTAAAAATCCTTAGGGTTGTCCCTCATTCCTGTCTTTTTTTTTTTTTTTTTAAGATTTATTTATGTATTCATTCAGAGACAGCAAGAGAGAGGCAGAGACACAGGCAGAGGGAGAAGCAGGCTCCATGCAGGGAGCCTGACATGGGACTTGATTCCGGGTCTCCAGGATCACACCATGAGCTGAAGGCGGTGCTAAACCGCTGAGCAACCTGGGCTGCCCTATTTGTCATTTTAAATATCTGTCTTCCCTCATTTGGATTTGATCTTGATTAGGAGTGGGATTTTTGTCTGTTTTATTCATTCATGTCCCCCAGCATCTGAAACAATACCAGGGACAGAGCAGAAAATTCATAAATATTTGCTGCCAGGGATGCCTAGGTGGCTCAGCAGTTGAGCATCTGCCTTTGGCTCAGGGCATGGTCCCGGGGCCCCGGGATAAAGTCCCACATCGGGCTCCCTGCATGGAGACTGCTTCTCCCTCTGCCTGTGTCTCTGTCTCTCTCTGTGTGTCTCTCATGAATAAATTTTTAAAAATCTTAAAAAAAAATAAATATTTGCTGCCAGAACAAATGAAGGATGAGAGTAGAATTAACCAAACAAAAGGAAAGGCTGTGCCATCCTTTAAGAGAAGGCAGGCACTCTATTTTAAATGTCAAAGTCTCACAACAACTAATTATGTGATACCACCACTTAAATGTGTAAAGAAAGAAAAAATTAAACTTCTTCCAAATATTTATTCTCCATTTTAGCAAGCGGGCCCACTATCTACCTAGCTGCCAAACCTGAAACCTAAGCCAGCCTTGACTGACCCTCTTACCTTCCCACAGCCAATTCATCCAGAAGTCCTGTCAATTTTATCTTAAAATTTCAGCTCAAATTCACCTGCTTCCCTTTCTCTCCACCACTAAGACTCCAGTCCAAGTCATCACCTCCTCTCACCTGTACCACTGTGACAGCCTCCTAGCTGTTCTCTCTGATTTGTTCTCTTGCCTCTGTTAATCCATTTCCTAAATACCAGCAAAAGCATTCTTTAAAATGTAAATTGGATCATAATATTCCTCCGCTTAAAATCTCAGAATCTCCCAGACCTTGGGGTGTTAATGAGCTCCTGTCTACATCTCAATTCTATCTTTGCCATTCTACTCCTTGCTCATCATGCTACATCCACAAAGGTCTGCCTTCAGGTCCTCCAACATGTCCTATTTTTTGCTGTCCCAGGGTCTTTGCATGTGTGGGTCTCACTTTCTCCAACTCTTCATCCTTTAAATCTCAGCAAAGAATGTTGCCTCCTCTTTTAAGGAGCCCTTCCCCTCTTATTCCATTTCATTCCTTGTTTCCTTCATCCTATTTGCTGACTTGTTTTTGTCTTCCCCCCCCCCCCCCCCGCCCAATTCAATATAAGCTTCATGAGAGGAGGGGCCACAATAACAGCTGTAAAGGGAGGAGAAGGTACCTCACTGGAAATATCTGAGGAGTACTAGCTGTAGGTAGGTCTCACTCAGCTGTTTGTTGGTTTTGTCTGCTTTTTAAGTAGGCTCCACACCCAATGCGGGGCTAGAATTCATGACCCTGAGATCAAGAGTCACATGTTCTTTTTTTTTTTTTTTAATTTATTCATGAGACAGAAAGAGAGAGAGAGGGAGAGGGGCAGAGACACAGGCAGAAGAGAGAAGCAGGCTCCATGCAGGGAGCCCAATGTGGGACTCAATCCCAGGTGTCTAGGATCAGACCCTGGGCCGAATGTGGCGCCAAACCGCTGAGCCACCTGGGCTGCCCTTGTTTTTTTTTTTAAGATTTTATTTATTGGGATCCCTGGGTGGCGCAGCGGTTTGGCGCCTGCCTTTGGCTCAGGGCTCGATCCTGGAGACCCGGGATCGAATCCCATATCGGGCTCCCGTGCATGGAGCCTGCTTCTCCCTCTGCCTGTGTCTCTGCCTCTCTCTCTCTGTGTGTGACTATCATAAATACATAAATTAAAAAAAAATTAAAGATTTTATTTATTTATTCATTAGAGACACGAGAGAGAGAGAAGAGAGAGAGAGAGAGAGAGAGAGAGAGAGAGAGAGAATGAGAGACAGAGACACAGGCAGAGGGAGAAGAGTCACATGTCCTACCGACTGAGCCAGCCAGGCGTCTTAGAGTCTTGAGGTCCCACTCAGATATAAGAGCTGTTATTCTAACACTGGTCACTACCATGATCCTTCCAGATAGAACATTTCTATCATTTCAAAAGGAACTAACAAGGTTTCAGGGGCAAATCACATTAATTCCAATGGCTATGGACTGAATTGTGTTTTATCAAAATTTCTTATGTTGAAGCCCTAACACCAGTGATGGCCTTTGGAAATGGAACCTTTGGGAAATAATCAAGTTTAATGAAGTCACAAAGTTGAGGCCCTTATAATGGGACCAGTGGTCTTATAAAAAGAGGATGAGACACCAGAACTCTATCTCTGCCAGGTAAGGACAGCAAGAAGGCAACTGTCTGAAAGCCAAGAAGACAGCTCTCACCAGTGCTTGACCTTGGACTCCCAGCCTTCAGAACTGTGAGAAATAAAGTTCTGTGGTTTAAGGCTCTCATCTACCGTACTTTGCTATGGCAGCCTGAGCAAGCACCACTCAAAATTAGAAGGCTCCAGTCTCATCTGCAGTATCAGCAAATAAACACAGAAAAAAAACACCTGATGCTGTAGCCCTCTCCAGAAAGACTCTCTACTCCAAAAGAAGCTGTCCCCCTGCTCATCTAATGCTCTTCTCCATACTGCTACACTTTTAAAGACTGAACCCCATTTAGGCTATTCCTTTGAATACTCACTTACAAATGCTCACATGTGAGAAGACTTCACAGCTGACAGGCACCCTCCCCTCAACCACCTTCCAACTTACCACCTCCGTGTACACTAAATGGGTGAGTCAGGCACACCAAGGTATATCAGCAACTGTGTTTTGTTCAGAAAGACTCACTGATGTTTCAGTTAGGAAGTAATTTTGGTTGGGACGCATGACAGCAGCCCGACCATTTCCTCAGGCAATCTTCCCATGGGATTTCTGCCTGAAGGAGAATCTCATAGGATTCTTTATTAAAAACTAGTGTTGTTTGTTTAAAAAGTAGACATATTTCAAATAGCTGCTTTTCCCCCCCTTTAAAACTAGGCTTTTACTATAGATTAAAGTGGCCAGCAGATTCTTTAAGACGCTGTTAGAAAATTAAACCTTCAGGAGTTTCTATGTTTTACAAAAGGAAACAGTCTTAACATTGCATTTTTATTTTTTGGAAAGAGTTTTGAGAGAGAGTGTGCACATGCACCTGCACAAGAGTGGGGGACAGGAGAGGTGGAGACAGAATCTCAAGCAGATTCCCTGCTGAGTGCAAAGCCTGATGATGGGCTTGATCTTATGACCCTGAGATCATGACCTGAGCTGAAACCAAGACTTGGATGTTTAACCGAATGAACCATCCAGGAGCTCCTAACATTGTGTTGTTTTTTTTTTTTTTTTTTTTTTTTTTAAGATTTTACTTATTTATTCATGAAAAACACAGAGAGAGAGAGAGGCAGAGAGACACAGGCAGAGGGAGAAGGAGGCTCCAAGCAGGGAGCCCGACGTGGGACTCGATCCCAGGACCCCAGGATCACGCCCTGGGCCAAAGGCAGGCACTAAACCACTGAGCCACCCAGGGATCCCCACATTGTATTTTTAAAGTCAGTTATTTCTTTTTTTTTTTTTTTTTAAAGTCAGTTATTTCTCGATACTTCTACCTTGGGGATTTCAAAACATACTCTTAGTGGTTTCAAAAAAAGAAATAAGGGAAAATAAGCACAGAGGTTAGCAATAGGCTATGAAGGTCCCATAGTCCAGAGCTCTACTTCTAGAAGAGCAGCCCCCATGCCAAATTATCAAAAGCATAAAGGTTGGTTACAAAATAGAAAAAGACAGTATTTTTTTCTAATATTTTATTTATTCATGAGAGACACAGAGAGAGAGAGAGAGAGGCAGAGACCCAGGCAGAGGGAGAAGCAGCCTCCATGCAGGAAGCCTGATGCGGGACTCGATTCCAGGACTCCAGGATCATGCACTGAGCCAGAGGCAGCTGCTTAACTGCCGAGACACCCAGGCATCCCAACAGTATTTTTTTTTTTTTTTAGATTTTACTTATTTGACAGAGAGAGAGCAAAAGCAGGGGGAGCAGCAGGCAGAGGGAGAAGCAGACTCCCTACTGAGCAGGGAGCTTTACACAAGGCTCGATCCCAGGACCCCAAAATCACGACCTGAGCTAGAGGCAGATGCTTAACTGACTGAGCCACCCAGGCACCCCAATATTAGTATTTTGTGATTGGAATAATCAAAGCTGCTCTGAAATGGGACCTGGAAAGCAAGTATGGTGGCAACAGGAAGCTTAAGGTGAACAGGTATACATTTTAGAATCTGTGATTCTAAATATTAATCAATATTGCACAAAGTGCAACAAGTGACAAAAGGCTAGGAAAGGACTCCAAAGTACAAAATTCTGAGAGCTTTAAAAAAGAAGCAATTTCCAAAAATTTTAAAAGATTAACACTTGGTCATTTTTCTAATGATTTTAATAAAGAATTTCATCTGTACAAACCCCAGCCCCACCTCTGAGAACCCACTGTCAGTAGGCTCCTGCATCTTATGTATGCCTATTGCAGGAGAAGGAACAAGAGCTTACAGCTTTGGGGGAATGAAATGTAGCTTCTTCTCCTAAAAAAGTTTTAAGTCCCTGGCCTACACATTCACAGCAGTCATTACAGAAAAAAAGGGAAGCATAAACTAGCCTTCCCAACCTACTGGAAAATAGAATCATCTAGTCCTAGTCCATATTTATCCAAGAGAGAAGCAGTCACCTGTTCAGATACATGGAGAATTGGCTATTATACCAGAAATGAAACTCAAGTGTCTTCACTTTTTGCCGAGGGCCCTTTCTATTATACCAAGCTGCTTCCCATCTAATAATCAAAGTAGTAAATCAAGACCTAAATGAGTAAGGAATTTGCTCAAGGAAAATCTGTCTCCTTAGTCCTAGAGTGAATTCTGACCTTGAAAAGCCAAATGAATGTCTGAGAAAAGCTTGCCAACAAATCTAGTAGAGTACTTTATGCTCAGTGGACTCTATTTCTCCATCCCTTCAACCTTTTAGCTGTGCCTTTAGAAACTATACTGCCTCAAGAGTACAAAAACAAATCTCCCACCTGCCTCAAGAAGGGCTAGGTCAAAAAGGAGAAAACAGCTTCTGTTCGCTAGAATTTTGGCATAGTGGGACTGTGCAGGAATGTACCTACTCAAGAATCTTCCCACACTCCTGAGTTGTTAAAAGTAACCAGCAGAGGCATGTTCCATACACTCCCCAAATATCTGAGCTGGCGACAACAAAAGATATTCAGAGATCTTAGCCCTGGGACAACAGCTTCTGTCAGTCAATTACAGTTCTCACGATGCTGTGTTCCTGCTCTTACTTCAACTTCATACCAAAAAGCATATCACACCAGTGCAAGTACTTGAGAAAACCACACAAATGAATTCACACAGTAGTATAGCAATTCTGGCACGGCACCAATACTAATGATAAAGTGTTTTTTTTTTTCTTATTCAAAGATCTTATATAAACACATTACTTTTGGCATTTACACAGTAGATTTGACAAAGGGCCTGGGGCCCCAGTACCAGAGACCAATACCAAAACAGAATTACCATGCAGAGGTAGTTACCTGGTAAGAGGGAAAAGATCAGCATTTTATTTCTTACCTGAAGCCAAAGGTCGGATCCACTCTTTGCTATTTAGGTCAAGTCTCCAGAGGTCATTGAAGGCAGCATTGCAGCTGCTCTGGGTACATCCTCCAAACACATACATAGACTGATTAGCATCGTAATAGCATGCACCTAGGAAGAAAACAATAAATGCATAGCTGATATTTAACCTTGAAGTCCCTCTAACACCATAACTATAGCCCTTATCTTTCAAAGATCAATTATTTCAGGATGCCTGGGTGGCTCAGCAGTTGAGCGTCTACCTTCAGCTCAGGGCCTGATCCCGGGATCCTGGGATGAGTCCCACATGGGGCTCTTCACAGGGAGTCCCTCTGCTATGTCACTGCCTCTCTTTGTGTCTCTCATGAATATATAAAATCTTAAAAAAAAAAAATCAATTATTTCATATGTTCTACAACTCTGTCGCCAGGTACCAACTTTCTATAACCAGCCTCTTGTCTCCAGATTGGTTAATATCACACTCTTTAAAATAAGGCCCAGAGAGGGGCACCTGGCTGATTCAGTTAGAGGAGCATGTGACTCTTGCTTGATCTCAGGGTTATGAATTTGGGCCCCATGTTGGGTGTAGAGATTACTAAAAATAAATAAATAAATTTTTATTTTTTAGATTTTTCCTTAGATTTTATTTATTTATTCACAAGAGGCACAGAGAGAGAGGCAGAGACCCAGGCAGAGGGAGCAGCAGACTCCCTGCCCGGAGCCCAATGTGGGACTCGATCCCGGGTCCCCAGGATCACGTCCTGGGCTGGAGGCGGCGCTAAACCGCCGAGCCACCTGGGCTGCCCTAATTGCAATTTTTTAAAAAAATATTTATGGGCAGCCCGGGGTGGGGTGGGGGGCTTGGCGGTTTAGTACCGCCTTCAGCCCAGAACGTGATACTGGGGACCCGGGATCGAGTCCCACATTGGGCTCCGGGCAGGGAGTCTGCTGCTCCCTCTGCCTGGGTCTCTGCCTCTCTCTCTGTGCCTCTTGTGAATAAATAAATAAAATCTAAGGAAAAAAAATTAAATTTAAAAAGGCCCAGAGAAAAGCTATGGAAATGTTGTTTCTGAGCACACTAAGCAAGTTGACAATGTCATCATTAAATAAGACAGTATAATTCCAGCAAGCACACACAAGAATTCAGATTAAGGGTGCTCAATGAGTAAAATTTCAGTAAGCTGCCTAATTTTTTAAGATTTTATTTATTTATTTGATACAGAGAGAGAGAGAGAGAACACAAACAGGGGGAGGAGCAGAGGGAAAGGGAGAAGCAGGTTTCTTTCAGAGCGGGGAGCCCAATGTGGGGCTTCATCCCAGGACCGGGAGATCATGACCTGAACCAAAGGCAGACGCTCAACAACTGAGCTGCCCAGGTGCCCCAATAGAGTTGCATAATTAATCTAAATCTGCATCAGTATCCTCTAGGGCCAGGCAGAGAAAGTGCTAACAGATCCATTCTGTACTTGCATTTCCCTCCTACAGCCTTCCTCTTACTGTTTTCTCCTTTCAAATGAAACCTGAAGCACATTTGTATATGAAGAGAACAACAGAAAACAATTTTAATCAATGCCATGAAATAACCACACGTAAAGATCAATGTAGCTCAGGGATCTCAGAAGTAGTACAGTCCCAAAGCAACTAGGAGAAAAGCATGGAAGTCATTATTAAGCTCCTAGGTGCATCCCAAAGCCACCAACACAGGCTGGTTGGTAGTGAATGGAAAACCAGCACAGTAACAATTACAAAGCACCAAGGTCTCTGAGAAGAGCCTTTTCAATCAGATGATTTACATGCCTCACTGATGGGCCCCATTCCAAAGCAAAGGGGCAAGGACTGTAAGAAGGGCTGAGCTGTTCCCCTAAAACCAGGAGGACCAGAGCCAAAGTCTAGATGAGAGGCACTGCCACTTGCTTCTCACCTAAAAAGCTCATTTAATCTTTATCCTTTGGAAAAGACAACCCCACTCCTTACAGTCTTGCATTTACCATCTTGGATCTCAGAAAGAGGGCTGAGCAAAACTTTCCTTTCCATTCATTTCATGCACACTGGTGGAGAAAAAAAGACCTCTCAATGTTCATGTGGAACGAGGCTGGAACAGTTAAGCGTCCCATTTGGGGAAGGAGAAAGGGAAAAGAAACTCGGAGATTCAACCCACTAGTGAGTGATTTCAGTTATCAGTAAGCTTACTTGTAGGTCTACCACAGTTTAGCACATCTCTGTTCATATCTCAGATTGTTAAGAACTGCAAATAACAGGATCGAGTTTAGTTGACATTAGACAAAATGCTTAACTGCTGGAGCTACACTTCAATCTCCACTAAAAGAGCTGAGCTTTGACATCCTGGTCTTCTCATATCTTTCTGGAACTAGCTATTCCAACAAATGGGACTGAAATTTTTAATTGAACCAACTGGCGCCAGGCACAAAAGAATTCTTTTCCTCTTGGTAACCCATACTTACAGAACAGAAATTAGCAATGTCCTATAGCTTCTGAAGACTTAATTTGTGTCCATCATAACAATGTTTAATAAGACAAATCCATAACTAAGAGAGTCAAGAGCTCATTTATGTCTCACCGTTCTTCAATCAACTCTCAGCAGCTGTTTCCTTCATATAGCAAAAGAGCACAGTGCCTTTATATTTCAAAGAGGTAGCAAACATTCTTCTTCTCTATTTGGATTGAAAACTCAGCCAACAGCTGGGCCCCAGGAGGTCCCTGCCACATGTATTTTAATCCTATACTAAAATAAGGCAATCGGCATTTTCCTGCTTCTTTTTGAGCAAACAAAGGTTTCTGGAAGAGGAAGGCACAGCCCAAACTCTGCAAACCTAGCAGGACTGAAATGACAAGTTTCACACACACTGTATTCTCAATGCCTATTAGTTAATTAGAAACTAAGCTTGGAAAGGAAGGGAGTCAATTTGAGGAGCTATGTTTAGAACTCAGATATAATGGAATGAAAAAATAGCCATCAGTAATACACTAAAACATTTTAAGCATCCTACTAAACTTTTGTTTATTGTCTATTTTTATTTAAGACACCTACATGTTGGTCTGGGTGGGGGTGGGGAGACCCAACAAGTTCAATGGGCTTTTTAGAAAAAATTAAGAATTTAAGCAAATACCAGTGCTCAAGTAGTCATTTCCCTTTTATCAAGGTTCTCCACCCAAACAGCACATTTTCTTTTCAGAACATTTAGACCACTGGAATGCTCAATACAAAAGTTATAGTTCAAAGTACAGTATGAATATTCTGCTAAGAAATAACATTAAGAACATTTTCTAATTGCTAAATCTCTTCAAATTTTCTGAAATGGGTTTGATTACTCCACGAACAACTATTCTAAGACATCTATTTCCAGTTAGTATCTAATAGTCTCTACTCAAAGACAAGTCAAACATTCACAATAACACACAGCAAACAAGCAGTTCTTCAGCATCCTGAACGCTTCCCTACTGTAGTATAACCCTCTCTAGCGCAAGGTCTTCCAGCTGTTTCATGTTTCCCATGATGGCTGGGAGTCACTCAAGAAACATTCACTGTATTCTAAGGTTTGCACATTCAAACGTTAAACTCTCTTTTGTTTCCCACTTGTTTCCAGGGAAAGGTCCTGAGGCATTTATCCCATGCTTAAAGAGACTATGTTGTCATGTGTCTCATGTCTACAAGCCAGGACATATTTGATAAGGCCTGTAATTACAAAACTATGGAACAAGCAAGGCAGATTATCCAGTTTGGGCCTGCTGGCTACTGCAGGAGCACTACTAGCATGGGTGTGAAATGATCTATTTGCAGCCTAAACCTAAACACTAAAAGCATGATGCTGGGGACTCTAACAGATTTCTACATCAATCTGAAAAGGATATTCTCTATTAGTCAAGGCTTGTGTGATTGGGGACGCCTGGGTGGCTCAGTGGTTGAGCATCTGCCTTTGGCTCATGTGATCCCAGGGTTCTGGGATCAAGTCCCATATCAGGCTCCCTGCAGGGAGCCTGGTTCTCCCTCTGTCAGTGTCTCTGCCTCTCTCTGTGTGTCTCTCATGAATAAATAAATAAGATCTTAAAAAAAAAAAAAAGCTTGCGTGATTGGTCATGCACATAGCCACCAAAAAACTAGGAAAACTGGCTTCATTTTACTTCCCTTGTCTTTTGGTCCCAGACTCTTAAACAGGAAAGAAGCTGTACTGCTACATCTTTGTTACACTTAATTTCACAGAATTCAATAGATTTTAACTATGAACCAAGTGTTGTGAAAGATGTATGTATGTCTAAGACTCAGAAACCCACTTGTCCCCCAGAAGGCTACCACTTGCGGAGGAGACAACTTCATTACCCTATCACTTTGTAGTTTAAAATAAATTTTGACACGTGTTTCCTTGATTAAATTTCCTAGTGCCATTAAGATAATTTGTTATACACATTTTACAGATGAGAAACCTGTGGGTTAAAAGAGCCAAGAAGAGGCACCTGGCTGGCTCAGTCAGTAGTGTATGTGATTCATGATCATGAGTTTGGGCCCTACATTTGGGTGTAGAGATTACTTTAAAAAAAAATAATTTAAATAAAAATAAAAAAGAAGAGCCGAGGAACTGCTTCTCAAGGTTTGTTTTGTTTTTTAAGATTTTATTCATTCATTTGACAGAGAGAGAGAGAGAACACGAGTAGGAGGATTGGAAGGCAGAGAGGGAGTAGAAGCAGGCTCCCCACTGAGCAGGGGAGTCTGATGTACAGCTCGATCCCAGGACCCTGGGATCATGACCAGAGCCGAAGGGAGATGCTTAACTGACTGAGCCACCCAGGCGCCCAGCTTCTCAAGTTTAAAGTCCTTTGGTATGCAGCCTCTCTAACACAGACAATTATGGTGACAGACAGATGGTGACAAACAGTAAGAGGAAGGCAAGAAGAGTGTTTTAGGGGTGTACAAGCAGATGAAGAAAAGAGCTTAATCTTCATGGCAGGGAATGTGAGAGAAGTTTGTGAAGAATGTGGCTTCTGGCTCGCTCTCTGAGATGCGTTTTAGAGGATAGAATATTTTCAGTTTATTAACAAGGGGCAAACAAGGACATGGACAAAAAAGGAATGAGAGAAAGAGAGAAGGCAATCAGGGCATCCAAGCAAGGCTGTGAAGTAAGGGAGTTTGAGACCTAATGAGGAGTCTCATGTGGGTGGAGCCTGGCTCTGAGGAGGTGGTAGAGATTCAGGCTGAAAGAGTAAGGTGGGGCCTTGAAAGTCAGAGGGAGTGGAAGCTTCTCCGTGCGCATGCATGGAAAGGCTGAAGTTTTTTGGCAGACGAGTGACAAGACTGGTTTGAAATTTAGGACTTGCAATGATTCCCAATGGGGCTCCTATCATTTTAGGCAGATCCATTCTCCCACTCACTGCAGGATAGTGAGCGTTCCTGGTCTTTGCCTACTAAATGCATGCAGTGCTTTCCAGTCAAGCAAATGAACAATGAATGACCTTACACATTTCCAAGTGCCCTAGGAAGTGGCACTGTCCCCAGTTTCAGAGATGGGTGCCAACAATGTCTACTGCAGATTCAGATGAAGAGAGAGAAAAAGCAAGAAGACCATTTAGAAAAGATTTAGGAAAGATGGAACACTTAGCTCATAGATGTGAGTAATGGGAAAACTAAGGAAAGATACTAGAGAGAGAGAGAGAGAGAGAGAGAGAGAGAGAGAGAGAGAGATTGCAGAGATGGCTGGAATCAACAAGATCTGACTTTTGTTGTTGAAGGGAAGAAAGGAACTGATGATAAATCCAAGGATTCAAGCATGTGTAACTGACAGAATGATAATACCATTAACTAAATAATGAAGAGGAGAACATTGGGGGAAACTACTGCATGCCACCTGCAGCTGATGAGATAGGGAACATCTGTGTACCTCTGTGACAATATGAGCAAAGTGTTGGAAAAACAGATTTCAAGCTCAACACAAGTCAGGAATAAGAAAAATTGAGTTCTGAGGAGAAATACGCAGTAGAAAGAGGAAGGAGCTAATGAAAGACACTGAAGGAATTCCTTATTTTCATCCTATTCTGAAAAATGCCCATTTCCATGTAACAATGCTCTTCAGGCTGCCAGTTAGCACAGAGAGAAAGGGAACAATGAGAGATGGGCTGAGAGGAAATGAGACACAGATTCCCCCCCCCTTTTTTTTTACAGATCCCCTTTTTAAAAAATCTATGGCACCTTTTCTTGGCTTACAGGTGAAGATATGAAAAAAATTTTAAGACAAAAACATGTATCAAAACACACCAACCTCTGAATTTCTGTGAGCTTACTCATTGTATTGCTCCTCTCCATTTCTCCTTCAAATAATGTCTCTATTTTGTGGTGACAACTCTGTCCAAAGCTAGTTAATGGAAAAATATTTTTTCTTCTCTCATTAAGAAGCTGAACTGTTGCTATGATAATTATTCACCCCTAAATACTTCCCAGCTTGGTTTCTACTTTACCCAGGTTCATTCCATTTCCCCCATTAGGGCTCTAAAATTACTTGTCTAAAAAAAAGTCTTTGGGGATCCCTGGGTAGCGCAGCAGTTTGGCGCCTGCCTTTGGCCCAGGGCGTGATCCTGGAGACCCGGGATCAAATCCCACATCGGGCTCCCGGTGCATGGAGCCTGCTTCTCCCTCTGCCTGTGTCTCTGCCTCTCTCTCTCTCTCTCTATCATAAATAAACAAACAAACAAACAAATAAATAAATAAATACCAAATTAAAAAAAAAAAGTCTTTGGAAACTCTGTCTCCACTTGTTATTCCAAATATCTGTGGATAACTAAAGTTAACCTCCCTCAACAATAAATACTGGACCTAACATGGATTTTCCTGTAATTTCGTTAAATATTCTTGGCCAGGATTCATTTACAGTCTATACTTCTGAAAACATTCAAGATTCTTTCAAAACTATGTCTGAGGTAATAATATTGAGAGGAGGAGGAGGAGGAGGTGGTGGTAGTAGTAGTGGTGGTAATAGTAGTACTTGTAGTTATCTGGGTTTGGGTTTTTTTCAGTAGTTGCTGTTAATGGCTCTTTTCACTATGTTGACATTTGCACTGATAGTGCAAAAGCAATGCTGGGTAAAACTGCTGCATCCTATGCAAACTCAAGGCAGGGGTATTAAATAAAACTAGTTCTGACTTCACAGACCCTTGAAAGGGTCTCACAGATGCCCTCCTCCCCAGAAGTCCAGGAATCACACTGCCTTAGGCGGTTTACAACAGTACAAGTAAAAATAGCTCCACAAGAGAACTGAAAACACAGGAAGAGATTGGCCTGTTACTTTGATCTATTTAGATCCAGTTCAAAGATAATGATAACTTATAATTATGGACTGAACTCTCCTCTGGATATGAGAGTACAACATATGGTCTGGGGCAGCCAGCCCTTAATATGGCCTCTGATGGTCCTCATTTCCTAGTATTTACACTGCTGGTCATTCTCTGTGTGACCAATAGAATTGAGCAGAAAAATTGGTAGTCACTTCAGAGATTAGGTTGGAAAAGACACCATGGCTTCTGTCTTGGTGTCTGTATCTCTCTGTATCTCAGATCATTCATTCTGTGGGAAGCCAGCTGACAAGTCATAAGCAGCTCTATGCTGAGGTCCAAGTCCTAAAGAACGGAAGCCTCCTGTCAACAGTTACTTGAGTGAGCCTGGCAGCAGAGCCCCTGGGCCCCAGTCAAACTTTCAGGGGACTGCAGCCAGAGCTGACAGACTGACCCTAACCACAACCTCATCAGAGTCCCTGGGCCAGAACCTCCCAGTTGAAGCACTCCCAAATTCCTAACCCTCAGGAATTCTGTAAGATAAGAAATGTTGTTTTAAGATGCTAGGTTTCATGGTAATTTTTATGTAACACGAATAAGCAATATATTCCCCTTCCCCTCAAGAGTTCAAAATATATACACTTATCATGACGGTATTCTAGAACTACACTGGACATCTGAAACTAATATTATTTTACTGTATATTAATTATACTGGAATTAAAATTTAAAAAGCTTAATAAAAAAGTTCAAAATTAATATTAGTATCAAAAAGTATCAAAATTAGTATTCCAGACAACATCATTGGCTGAGAACAGGACAAACTTTTTTTTTTTAAGATTCATTCATTTATTCATGAAAGACAGAGAGAGAGGCAGAGACACAGGCAGAGGGAGAAGCAGGCTCCCCGCGGGGAGCCCAACGCAGGACTTGATCCTGGATCCTGTGAGCTGAAGGCAGACACTCAACCCCTAAGCCACCCAGGTGTCCCGGGACAAACTTTTCTATGAGCTAGAGATTGAGAGGTTTCATGAAGGAGCTAGAACTCCCAGTTGGGTCTTCGAAGAAAGGCAGGCTTCAGCTAAGTGGATGGGAATATGCAACAAGGAAGAAAGCAGTATGGCAAAGTGACAGCCTGAAAGATGAGAGCTCCTGGGAAAATCTGGGAGATGAAGTGGTAAATCTGGACATGGGTCAAATTAAAGAGGGCTCTGAATGTAAGACTAAGTTTAGCTTTTAACTTGTTAGCAATGAATAAGCACTGAAGGTTTCTGAACAGGGAAGTAATATAATTAAAGCTGTAATTATGAGAAACTTTCTAAGAGCCCCCTCAACAAACTTTCTTTATGTAGAACCAATAATAATACACCTTTACCGGCCTAAGACATACCACATCTCATTTTGATGAAGATATGAATCACAAAAAAATAAATGGTGTCTACAGAAGTCAACTAAAATGGAGAGTTAATTCTAGAATAACTTTAAAAACTATATCTAAATTGCCAGAGCATTTATAATTTTACTATTTAAATTTGTATTTTATAATTAATACCCTTCATGTTTAAAGTTTTTGTGTGATCGCAGTCAAATTCAGTGTTTGCTAAACATATAATATGTTAAAATAAAGAATTATTATAAGACTTAGTGCTAAACTCTGGCTACTCCCCAAGTAGGATCTCAGAAATACCTTTGGGCACTCATTTCCTGTTTTCCTCTGACTTGATGTCAAATGTCAAGTTGAAGATAACACCTTGACCTCTTTGGAGTACAGATACTAGAAAAATCCAAATATGAAATTATACCAAGGTGCCTACATTGTACCTAGACTTACACTCTTCTCTGATTCTAATTATAAAATTAATATAAATCCTCATTTTGCATTATCTTCATTAAAAAAGTCAAAATACATGCCTCCAAAGTAATATTTGGAAATATGACCACAGGCAGGATGGCCTCTGCTCTCATAGTGAATACTTACTGTGTGAGAACCGCTGAGTGATTGGGGTTCCAGGGTAAGGGTACGTCCGACTCTCCCACTGAATGTGTCCTTCCTGGACAGCCTTTATGAAACCATGATAACACTGGTGGGCTACACCTAAAGACAAAAATAACAAAGGCCTCAGCCTGAATACTTCATTTTTCAATCAAATTATTAAAATTCCATCTATTAACTGTCTTATTACTCTTGTAAGACTTAAATTTCTTAAAGGAACTCCAAATTTCTCTGATTTTTCATTCAAAGAAAGATTTTTTTTAAGATTTTATTTATTTATTTATTTATTTATTTATTTATTTATTTATTTTATTTATTTATGGGGGGGGGGGGCAGAGACACAGGCAAAGGGAGAAGCAGGCTCCATGCAGGGAACCTGACACGGGACTCAATCCCGGGTCCCCAGGATCACATCCTGGGCTGAAGGCAGTCCTAAACTGCTGAGCCACCCGGCTGCCCAAAGAGAATTCCAAAACTAGAAGACCAAATCCTTTCACTTCACCATGGTTCAAGGAGGTTAAGGGTTACAAAGCTCAAGATTACAAAATTAGCTCACACTGTAACTCTGTTCCTCTTTAAGTCATATTGTGAGGCAACACATTAAAATAATTGGTAGAGGCACTTTGCTCAGTCATTAGAGCACAGGACTCTTGATCTCAGGGTCATGAATTTGAGCCCCACAAGGATGGGCAGACTTTACTTAAAAAAATAGTAATAAAAATAAAATAATTGGTATTATTTATTCCAAAGCAAAGGGACTAGGGGATAATTTAGCTTTGTGAGAAAGAGCGTGGTAAAAACAGTGCCTGGGGGATCCCTGGGTGGCTCAGCGGTTTAGCACCTGCCTTTGGCCCAGGGTGTGATCCTGGAGTCCCAGGATCAAGTCCCACGTCAGGCTCCCGGCATGGAGCCTGCTTCTCCCTCCTCCTGTGTCTCTGCCTCTCTCTCTATATCATAAATATTTTTTTCTTAAAAAACAAAAACAAAAACAAAAACAACAAAACAGTGCCTGGAATATAAATAACAGGTGTTCATAAATATCTATGGTTAAATCATGGCAACCAAAGATAGTCCATCTTAAAGAGATAATAGCTTACACGGAATTATGAAAAGATGAATTTGTAACTAAGGAAAGATGCTTTAAAAAGTGAGAACTTTTACTATAATGGTGGATACATGCATGTCATTATATATTTGTTCAAACCCACAGAATGTGCACTCTAATATAAACTATGGATTTTGGGTGGTGATGATATGTCCATGAGGTTCATCAACTGTAACAAATGTACCACTCTGGTGGGGGATGTTGACAGTAGGGGAGGCTGTGGATTGAGGAAGGATAGGGGATTCATAGGAAATCTCTGAACTTTCTGTTCAATTTTGCTATGAATGTAAAACCACTTTAAAAAACATGGTCTATTTTTTTAAGTGAGAGCTTCATATTTCTGGAACAATCTAAACTTTTTTTTTAAGATTTTATTTATTTATTTGACAGAGAGAGAGAAAAAAAGTACACAAGCAGCAGGAGAGGCAGAAGGAGAGGTAGAAGCAGGCTCCTCAAAGAGCAGGGAGCCCAATGTGGGGCTTGATCCCAGAACCCTGGGATCATGATCTGAGCCTAAGGCAGACACTTAACTTACTGAGCCACCCAGCTGCCCCTGAAACCGACTATCTTTTCAATACATGAAATGACTATCTTTTGTTTGTTTGTTTGTTTATGATAGTCACACAGAGAGAGAGAGAGAGGCAGAGACATAGGCAGAGGGAGAAGCAGGCTCCATGCACCGGGAGCCCGACGTGGGACTCGATCCCGGGTCTCCAGGATCACGCCCTGGGCCAAAGGCAGGCGCTAAACCACTGCGCCACCCAGGGATCCCTTGAAATGACTATGTTATTTCACAGAGCAACATTCTGAATGAAGAGTACAACAAATTGTTATACTTTTTTTTTTTTTAAGATTTTGTTTATTTATTCATCAAAGGCACAGAGAGAGAGAGCGAGGCAGAGACACAGGTAGAGAGAAGCAGGCTCCATCCAGGGAGCCTGATGTGGGACTCAATCCCGGGACTCCAGGATCATGCCCTAAGCCAAAGGCAGACGCTCAACTGCTGAGCCACCCAGGCATCCCAAATTATGTTATTACTTTGAAAGAACATTATCATTTTTTAAGTCATGTCACCTTAGTGGATCCTTAAGTAGAATCATAGTACTTATACATGTTTTCCAGTGAAGATTATTATCCCTTGGCTGAACTCACAGTTAAGAATTAAACACTAAGGGATGCCTAGGTGGCTCAGTCGGTTGTGTCTGCCTTCAGCGCAGGTTATAATCTCTGGGGTCCTGGGATCGAGTTCCAGAGTCAGGTTCCCTGCTCTGTGGAGAGTCTGGTTCTCCCTCTTTCTATGCCCCTCCCCCTCATCTGTTCATGCTCTTTTCCCTTCTCTCAAACAAAGAAATAAAAAAAATATATATATATATATATAAAAGAAATTAAACATTAAAAAGACACAGCTACTTTTTTTTTTTTTTAAGATTTTATTCATTTATTCATGAGAGGCACAGAGAGCGAGCAAGGCAGAGAAACAGGTAGAGAGAAGCAGGCTTCATGCAGGGAGCCTGATATGGGCCTTGATCCCAGGACTCCAGGATCATGCCCTGGGCCGAAGGCAGGCGCTAAACCTCTGAACTACCCAGGGATCCTCAACACATCCACTCTTAATGTGTGACAGCACTGCCACTATACATTGATGAAGAAAGTAACACAGATTTGTAAAAGCTGAATTGAGGTAAGATAGCAAGGAATAAAAGACAGGTACTTAATGGTAGAACAGGGAGGAAATAAATGATAGAACAAGTCATTGTCTAGGCAATGACTTTCTTCCCCCAGAAGACTTAAGTCTGTGAGTACCAGGTTAGGTAAGGGTCCTCTCCCTTTAAAAAAAAAAAAAAAAGGAAAAAGGAAAAAAAATACACACACACCAAAATAAGAATGCCAAATAAAACCAAGAATAAATTCATATATTTGATTAGATCACAGCCCCTCATCTGTGATTTTTCTACCTCTATTTTAGAGACAGAATCATCTACTTCCACTGTGTAGGCAGCCAATCTCTCCTGAAGAGTTCAGTAAGTCTGCAAATAGAAGCAGGCTGTGCATACCAGTATTACCATTTATGAGCAAATGAGCACAGGGCCCAGCAAGCAGTTTCAACATAGCTAGCTGATCCTCAGTCTTCAGGTTGCACTCTGAACAACTGACAACAACCCTATGCCCCAAGAGAACTACCTTGATGAAAGCAAAAGATTTTAAGACTCGCTCCGATCTTAAGGTTTTTCTCTGTCATATCTCTGACTGCCTGTTCCTACTAGGAAAGAACAAATTGATACAACCCTTGCTTTGATCAAAGATTATTCAACTGGTCTGATCATCTTCATTTAAAAAAACAGCCCCCCGGCCCCCCCCCCCCCCAAAAAACCAAAAAACCAGGCCCTTGGGCAGCCCCAGTGGCTCAGTGGTTTAGCGCCACCTTCAGCCCAGGGTGTGATCCTGGGGACCCGGGATGAAGTCCCACATCAGGCTCCCTGCATGGAGCCTGCTTCTCCCTCTCCCTCTGCCTGTGTCTCTCATGAATAAATAAATAAGATCTTTAAAAAAAAATAAAAAATAAAAAATTTAAATTAAAAACAGGCCCTTTCCACCTAAAATGTAAAGAAGCCAAGGGGCACCTGAGTGGCACAGTCAGTTGAGTGTCCAACTCTTGGTTTCCGCTCAGGTCATGATTTTGGTGTCGTGGGATGGAGCCTTGTATCAGGTTCACGCTCAGCAGGGAGTCTGCTTAGGACTCTCTCTGACCCTCCCTTCGCTCTTATTCTCTCTCTCTCAAATAAATAAATAAATCTTAAAGTAATGAAGCCAATTAACTGATATCTATTAATTAAAAATACAGCACATCTAGTAATTTCAACAGTTAGCCAAACTTGAAATCTTGATTAGAAAATGGGAGGAAAAATAGGAGAAAATAATTTTTAAAAGTAAAAGATATGGATAGGGCCCGTATCACTCAGAGATAAAATTGAGCAGTAAATGTTTGCACAATCCCACATTTGCCACAATTAGCTACTTTAAGAAACAAAATGATATCCTCATAAAGAACATGGACTCTAAAGCCAGACTGCCTGAATGTGAATCTTTGATCCCCATTTACTACCTATGTCACCTTAGGTAAATTACTTAACTATGCCTCACACTCCGTTTCTTTACCAATCCAGAGTCTCTGTGAGGACAGGAAAGCGGTCACAATACTGCCTGACAACAGTAAGAGGTATATTCATGTTAGCTATACCATTACCCCATATCCATCCCTACTTCACCTGTTCAAGAACAATACAATCTACCCGATCAACTCTAAGAATATAGAGAAAAAGAACACTCGCTTTAAAACTGCAAGTTGGATGAGATATCATAAGATTCAAGCTGTTCCTAAAACTAACCAGGATTAAGAGAAAAAGGAAATGCAGAGTTCATTTCTCAGACTAAATTTTAGAATCGTAACACATTGAAGGGAGAGAGGGGAAAATGAAATTGGGACCTCAAAAATAAATCATTAAAACATATTTAAAATAAATAAATAAATAAACCTTTCTACTGTCCACAGTACCTTTGATAAGTCGATACCACTGTTTGCAGACAAGAGCTGCAGTTTTGTGTTCCTGGTATGGTGAAAGAAACGACAGGATATACTCCAAAACCTCTTCTGGCAGCTCAGACATAGACCTGTTGTGTCTCATCTCCTCAGCCTCCAGTGCTGGGTGGGGGTCCTCATCCTGCTCCATTGTCCCTTCCAGCACAGCCTCTTCTTGGTCCACAGCCATGAAACTGTCATCTTCACTGTCCGAGGAGCTGGCCATGACATTCCACTCAAACAGCTACAGTGGGAAATGAACAAACATCAGTAAACTCTGTCAGAAGCTCTGAAACAACTCAGGCACACTCTTCCAAGTGGTACATGATTTTCTTTTTAGACCCTCAACATGTAATCTGTTCCTCAGCACTTTCCCACTCTGGCTGTGAGCCACCTTCATTTGTCAGGTAGAGCTCAAAAATTAAGCCCATCCCAAATCTAACAAATCACTAAAGGCTTCTGATTATATTTTTTTCTCTCCATTGTAAACCAGAATGACAGCCGAGTTCTGGTATAACCATAAAATGGGGAAGATGGTTCTAAGGCAAGCATCTGACTGGCAGACAGCAGAGAGTATAGCAACTAGGCTCCCTTGGCATGACTCAAGACCTCAAACTTCAAAGGAAAAACAAACTGTGGATCCTACAAAGAGTAATAAGAATATTCTGAGGATGTGGATTAAGAAAAGCTTTTCTAGTTTTTATACCAAGACAATTCACTTAAGAGGAAAACAAATGTTCCAAGAATAGGCTTAACTAGCTAAAATACCATATATAAGGCACTATTTATATTGGAAAGCATCAAAACAGATCTAGGGAGTAAAACAACAGAAACAATATATATGCCTATCAATAACATAATAGGTAAGTTGTGGTACATTCACACAATGAAATCCACACAATGGAATACAGCAAGAAACTACAGATACCCACACAGATAAATCTCTCAAACATAATACTGAGCAAAAGACAGACGAGTACATACCACATGGCCTGCTTATATCAACTTTAAAACTAGGCAAAATTAATTCATACTATTGCAAGTGAGTGCCATAGAGGTGCTGGTAAAGTTGTTTCCTGATTTGTTATACGGATGTGTTCAGTCTGTGAAAAATCCACCAAGATAAGTACTTAATGTTTAATGCACTTCTTTCTCTAAAGTTTACCAAACTAAACCATTATCAACAGTTACCTCTCATGAAGTAATTAATTTAAAAAAAATCACTATGGATGATTTTTAACTTCTTTTTCCATATTCCCTAAATTTTCTAGAAAGAGCACAAAATATGTTAAAATACACACACAGGGGCAAGCAACTCAATTATACCACCCTTCTGATGTTTCATGCAAACCTTGAGATAATAACAGTAAAATGAAGGGAATAGGGTGATTTATGTAAGAAGTGTGTCACAAGTCAGATTCTCTGGGAATTAAATGCTAAAAAAACAAAATTAGGAATGAAAAAGGTTTAATGGGGCGAACTCTTGTGAGAAAAAAAACAAAAAGAAGGGGGATCCCTGGGTGGCTCAGCGATTTGGCGCCCGCCTTTGGCCCAGGGCGTGATCCTGGAGTCCTGGGATCGACTCCCACGTCGGGCTCCCGGCATGGAGCCTGCTTCTCCCTCCTCCTGTGTCTCTGCCCCTCTCTCTCTCTCTCTCTCTCTCTGATAAATAAATAAATAAATAAATAAATAAATAAATAAATAAATAAATAAATAAATCTTAAAAAAAAAAAGAAAAGGAAAGGAAAGAAAAGAAAAGAAAATAAAAAAGAAAAGAAAAAGAGGAAGCAGGAATGGGCAGGAGGAACAGAGCTCAATGCACACCTGACAAAGTCTGTCCAACAGAGTTTAGGAACAAGTATGGCCAAATAGGGAGTTCCACTATGGGGTTCATCTATCACTCAGCCACTGGCTGGGGGGTACTCCAAAGCTGAGGCCTACCCTGAAGGGACTAACAACTTTCTTTATTTATACTCCTTACAGATGGGCAGCAAGTCCTTTCTTGGACATCTGAGTTCATTTTCTTATCTTCTAATATATCTATCCCCTTGACCATACACACCTACTGAGACCATTCACCTTACAAATTTCCAGCATTCCCTCTAGCCCTGTTGCAAAGAATTATTAAATAATGGAACGAGAAGAGTGATCTTGAAATACACTTGGGGCTTTGAGAAAGATCTGAAACATTACAGGGGTGCCTGGCTGACTCAGTCAGTAGGGCATGTGACTCTTGATATCATAAGTTTGAGCCCCACACTGGGTGTACAAATTAAATATATGTAATATATTTAATGTTAATGTTAAATATATTATATTTAATATATTTACAAAAATATATTTTAAATATATATATTCTTAAATCAGGGACCCCTGAGAGACTCAGTTGGTTAAGTAACTGCCTTCAGCTCAGGTCACAATCCCAGGGTCCTAGGAACAAACCAGCATTGGGCTCCCTGCTCAGCAGGGGAGTCTGTTTCTCCCTGCCCCTGATCCTGCTTGTGCTTTCTCTCTTGCTCACACTATCTCATAAATGAATGAATGAATGAATGAATGACTTTAAAAAAATCTGAAATGTTCCAAAATATGAGGGGGGTGGGAAAAGCAAAGAACAGCAATTTCTCCCCTCATCTCTACCACTCCTGTAACATATATACAAATTATGTACAACATCTTAAAAACTGGAAGAATGAGAGATGCCTGAGTGGCTCAGTGGCTGAGCATCTGCCTTTGGTCAGGGTGTGATCCTGGAGTCCTGGGATAAGTTCCGCATTGGGTTCCCTGCATGGAGCCTGCTTATCCTCCCTCTGCCTGTCTCTGTCTCTCTGTGTCTCTTGTGAATAAATAAACAAAATCTTAAAAAAAAAAAAAAACCGGAAGAATGACCAGATTAAGGAAAGTGAAAACATCAATCAGCTAATGAAATAGCTTCCAAGAAACTCATCTATCAAATTAGCTCATGATACTGCAATGTATCCTAGAAAAGTGGCTGCTGGAATCTTGATGATGGTGAACAATTGGTGGCTAACCAGAAGCAGCAGAGTAGCCTAAGCCCTCCTAGTTGGGGAAGGAGGGATAGTGGCAGACAGAAGGTAGTGGCAATCCCCCTCCATTCCCCAAAAGTAGAGGAGTGTTTACTGTAGGTTTAGTGTAATTGTATTAAATTATCCTAGATAGTTACTCCCATCTTGGGTGAGCTGTTTTTCCACATGCTTAAACTCACTAGAGGAAGGCCTTTCCATTTCCAGCCCTAACTCCTAACCTAAAGAGTAGAGTCATGTAAAATATAAAACAAAAAAATTTTTCTGGCAAAACAAGGGTACTTTTTACTCCTGGGAAAAGATTACTTTCCATATTCCTTCTTATTCTTTCCCCTACAAGTTATCATTTCTCACTTCCCACTGGCTATCTTCCCTAATTTATTGACTTTCTCATATTTTTAACTCCCACTCGGCTCTCAAATTTACTAGGGAAAAGAGTCCAAAGAAACAGATTCCTTGAGTTTGGCTCCATTTTTCACATTTGATTTAAACATAGCATCTCAAATACAGTTGTTCCTTCACTCAACAGCTTGACAGATTGTGAGGCTAGGGTCTGCGTCAGAACAAACTGAATCAGTGAAGGCTGCAAGAGCTTATTTATAGAATACTATTTTTTTCCCAAGCGAAATAAAAATTTGTTTGGCCCAATAAACAACTTCTTACTCACTTTCCAAATCTTCTCAAAGTACAATTAGCAAGCCGACATAAGGGGACTTGCACTTTTGTAATACCTAGTTTTAAGTAATTCTCCCATTCAATCATTTCCCTGTCCACAAAAGCATCAAACGCGATGCTCCTGAAGGCATGTTTGTGAACTTGGCCCTGAGCACAAATGCCAATGGGAACACATAGAGATGGGCTCAGATGCGATTCCTCTGTAATTACACACCTAGCACCAATTTGCACAGCTCCTCATTTTCACTTCCATGATTAGGTAATGAAATCATCACTCCTATTCCCACAGGATATGGAGGCATTCTGAAACAGTTTTTGTTTTCTTCATGCCAAAAGAAGCCATACAAAACAATTCACATGTAGTTACTGTTAATTCACTGAACGTGGTTTTCATGAAGTCTTTTTTTAACTTAAGATTTTTAAAAATAGGGATCCCTGGGTGGCGCAGCGGTTTGGCGCCTGCCTTTGGCCCAGGGCGCGATCCTGGAGACCCGGGATCAAATCCCACGTTGGGCTCCCGGTGCATGGAGCCTGCTTCTCCCTCTGCCTGTGTCTCTGCCTCTCTCTCTCTCTCTCTGTGACTATCATAAATAAATAAAAATTTTAAAAAAAGATTTTTAAAAATATTTATTTATTTATTTATTTATTTATTTATTTATTTATTCATTCATTCATTCATGAGACACACACACACACACACACACACAGGCAGAGACATAAGCAGAGGGAGAAGCAGGCTCCTCACAGGGAGCCCAATGTGGGACTTGATCCTGGATCCTGGGATCACGCCCTGAGCCTAAGGGAGATGCTCAATCGCTGTCCCACCCAGGCGTCCCATCCCAAGATTTTATTTAAGTAATCTCTATACCCAATGTGGGGCTTGAACCCACAACCCCAAGATCAAGAGTCACACCCTCTATAGATTGAGCCAGTGAGGTGCCCCCATGAGGTCTTTATTTATTTATTTTTATTTTTTTTAAAGTAATCTCTATACCCAATGTGGGGCTCAATCCCACCTCCCTGAGATCAAGAGTTGTGTGCTCCACTGACTGAGCCAGCCAGGTGCCCCATCATGAAGTCTTTAAAAGAAATCTTCCTCTGGTCAGCCCCGGTGGCTCAGCGGTTTAGTGCCACTGTCAGCTTGGGGTGTGATCCTGGAGACCTGGGATTGAGTCCTGTGTTGGGTTCCCAGCATGGAGCCTGCTTCTCCCTCTGCCTGTGTCTCTGCTCTCTCTCTCTGTCATGAATAAATAAATAATATCTTTTAAAAAAAAAATCTTCCTCTGACCCCTCACTTTGTGTGAGGCCTTCCCCAAGTTTTGGGGACAAACCACAAACTGCAGTCTGAGTTCCTTGAGGGCAGAGACCATGCCTAGCCATCTTGTCTTGCTAGCATAGACATGCAAATGAGTACAAGATTTATTGAAATTTCTACTCATACTGCCCTACCCTTGTGCTGACTTTGCATTATTTTATAATAGGAAATTACATCATCAGTACATCCAGGAATAGCAGATCCTACCCTTATATGTCACTGGATGCTGCCAAGATATTTTATTGGCCAGAATTAACATATCTCTCTGGTTCCTTGAATTTTGACCTTTTAAGGTGTACACTTGCCTGAGAGTCTGCCAGACTCCTGAGCCATTCCCAACGACCCTTTGCTGGGTCAAGATGGGTGGTACTAAAGAAACAATTTATTTGGCCCAGTAGTATCACTACTATACTATACTATATATAGCATACTATGAGACTACATCCAACTAAATACGAATCACTTTTAAAAATCCAAATACCTTGGTGTGCCTAGCTGGCTCAGTCGGCAGAGCATGTGACTTGATCTCAGAGAGCTCAAGCTCCACATTGGGCACAGAGCTTATTTAAAAAAAAAAAAAATTCCATATACCTTGCCTTTTTTTTTTTTTTTTTTTACCTTGCCTATTTGAAGTATAAATTGAGGTTAAGATTTTGAGACTGGGAGGGATGCCTGAATGGCTAAACAGTTGAGCATCTGCCTTTGGCTCCAGGCGTGATCCTGGGGTCTGGGATCAAGTGCCGCTTCAGACTCCCTGTGAGGAGCCTGCTTCTCCCTCTGCCTATGTCTCTGTCTCTCTTTGTGTCTCTCATGAATGAATAAAAAAAAAAAAAATCTTAAAAAAAAAAAAAAGATTTTGAGACCAGGAGATCTGGCTACTATTTCTACCTGTAACACTGTGTGACCTAAGCTAGGGCACACAGGACAACATGGGAAAACCCCCTTACCCCTAAGTAATGAAAATTCCCTACCTACTTTATAAAGATTCTGTAAGGGTAGCAGATACCAAAAATTACTCTGAACTCCCTGAAGGAAACTGATTAACTAGTGAAGAGTTAAAATCAATTCACAGAAACTCAGGATGGGAATTAAACTACTTTGTTATCCACGTACAAGTTTTTACCAGATCCTACTACAATATTTGATTAACCATGTCTTTGATTTCTGACAACTAGACATCTAACAATCCTCTTGAAGTAAACATGTCTTTATGAAAATCAAAATATGCTTCACTTACTAAAAAGAAGCTGAAGATTTAAAATGCAATCAAGATTATTCTTCATAATTTCAAAAGACTAAAAAAAATGCAATAAGGGTAACCTCTTAGTGACAGTAAAATAAAGCACTGAAACTTAACTGAAGAACATGTGGCTGGATTGAATGGATAAGCACCCACAGTCATCCCTCCACATGAGGGCTTCTGAGGCTTCAGGAGCAATGCAGCAACCTCGCACAGATGTCAATGAGGGGTTACCCACCTGGGCAGCACTAATGTCAGCTAAAAGGTATTAAACGCTACTCTTGGGGAGATCCCTGGGTGGCTCAGCGGTTAGGCGCCTGCCTTCTACTCAGGGCGTGATCTTGGAGTCCCGGGATAGAGTCCTGCATCGGGTTCCCTGCATGGAGCCTGCTTCTGTCTCTGCCTCTCTTTCTCTGTCTCTCTCATGAATAAATAAATAATATATATATATATATACAAGTACAAAAGTACAAAATACTGTTATATGCATATTTACAGAAGACCACAATATGATTCAATCTAAGATGATAACAAGCCTTATTAATATATTACATTATCATTATTCTAAGTCAAATAAAAAAGTTATAGAAAATGGTAAAATATAAATTTCTACCTTACTTCATGCATTCAACAAATATCAATGAGACATTTACTGTACGTGAAAATACTGTGCTTACATCTTACAGGAATTAAAAAGGAAAAGACATGCCAGGGCACCTGGGTGGTTCAGTTGGATAAGCGCCTGACTCTCAGTTTCAGCTCAGGTCATGATCTCATGGGTTGCAGGATCGAGCTCTACATGGGGCTCCACACTCAGTGGGGAGTCTGCTTGAAGATTCTCTCCCTCTGCCCCTGCCCCCACTTGCATGTTTTCTCTCTCAAGTAAATAAATCTTTAAAAAAAAAAAAAAAGGGATGCCTGGGTGGCTCAGCGGTTGAGCTTCTGCCTTCAGCCCAGGGTGTGATCCCAGAGTCCCGGGATCAAGTCCCACGTAGAGCTTCCTGCATGGAGCCTGCTTCTCCTTCTGCCTGTGTCTCTGCCTCTCCCTCTCTGTGTATGTCTCTCATGAATAAATAAAATCTTAAAAAAAAAAAAAAGAGGATATGCCACTATTTCCTCTCAAGGACATTAACCTGGTAAGAGCCAAAGACACATAAATAAAGAATACCAACACAGGACAGACCTATGGTACAAACACAGAAGGAGATGGCATCCAACTAGTCTGAGCAGGAAATTACACAAAGGCAAGCATTTCAACTTTAAAGAATATGTAGGATTTCAAAGAATGAAATGAGGGAAGGTGAAGGGAATAAAGATCTTCAAATTACTATCTCTTGAAATGATATTCTTTGCTACTTCCAGAATTACCTTTTGAACAAAGGTAAAAACTATTTGTTACTCTATGGGTGTTATGCCATTTGCATACACTACTTAGTATTTCATCTACATTAACATAAGCTCATAATCTGGAGACTCCTTAGTTCCTGACAGTCAATGTTTTGACAAATGGTAGAAATAGAATAATTTGGCGTAACTACTGCTGCTATTAGCAAACTGTGAGCTATTTTGACAAGCAAATTCAGAGAGCTATTTCTATACAGGATTCCAAACCTAATAAGAGATATCAGCCACAATAAGCTTTATAAGTGGTTAACTCATCAATGTGTTATCTAATTAAGACTCCCTTTAAGGAAATCAAAAAGTATTTTGCCAAACTACCCACTTAGTATACTTTTATTCTTTACAACAATGGATATTTTTTTTAATTTTTATTTATTTATGATAGTCACACAGAGAGAGAGAGAGGCAGAGACACAGGCAGAGGGAGAAGCAGGCTCCATGCACCGGGAGCCCGACATGGGATTCGATCCCGGGTCTCCAGGATCGCGCCCCGGGCCAAAGGCAGGCGCCAAACCACTGCGCTACCCAGGGATCCCTACAACAACGGATATTAAATGAAAGCACTTTATGACTCTTTTAGAGTAGCAGCAGAAATGGACCAGTCCTCAGAGCATTCTCCATATTCATATGTAATAGTCAAAGGTTGTTATTACTAAGTATATGATCAAGAAAAGTGTGGTTTTGGGATCCCTGGGTGGCGCAGCGATTTGGCGCCTGCCTTTGGCCCAGAGTGCGATCCTGGAGTCCCGGGATCGAGTCCCACGTCAGGCTCCCGGCATGGAGCCTGCTTCTCCCTCTGCCTGTGTCTCTGCCTCTCTCTCTCTCTCTATCATGAATAAATAAAAATAAATCTTTAAAAAAAAATCTATTGATTTAGCAATACCCTTTTTTATTTGTTCCTTTGTCCTCCCAGAAATGTCACTAATAAATTGACTCATTCTGGGATAACAAACAGGTATGGGAAGGGAGGAAATAAATGAAATAAAAAGGTCTCTGCCCTTTAGACACCTTCAGTAAAATCTACCACATATACCGAGAACTTTGTCTATGCTTAAAAATGTATCGTGGTCGGGATCCCTGGGTGGCGCAGCGGTTTGGCGCCTGTCTTTGGCCCAGGGCACGATTCTGGAGACCCCGGATCGAATCCCACGTCGGGCTCCCGGTGCATGGAGCCTGCTTCTCCCTCTGCCTATGTCTCTGCCTCTTTCTCTCTCTCTCTGACTATCATAAAATAAATAAAGTATCGTGGTGCACCTGGCTAGCTCAGCTGATGAAGCATTTGACCCTTGGTCTCCAGGTTAGGGGTTCAAGCTCCATGCTGGGTAGAGATTACTTAAAAATAAAATCTTTTAAAAAAATGGTATTGTACTTAAATGTTAACATTTTCAAATTTCTCCAACATAGTAAGAAAGCAGATTACTATTACTATTGAATGAAGGAAGATCAAATATATATTTTTCTACACAAAAAAAAGAACATTTATGGAATAGATGAAAAGACTTAATGAATTAAACTTCGGCATGTCACCTGGACAGAAAGTAAATCAAGTTATCCTCTTGGATCCTAGAAAATATCTTTTTTTTTTCTAGAAAATATATCTTATTTGGTTTAATTCTTCCTATCAACAATATGAATTTTTTTATAAAATTACCAGGCAATAGCTACCAAAGCATGTCAGGGATTTAAGAATAAGATTAGAGGGATCCCTTGGTGGCGCAGCGGTTTGGCGCTTGCCTTTGGCCCAGGGCGCGATCCTGGAGACCCGGGATCGAATCCCACATTGGGCTCCCGGTGCATGGAGCCTGCTTCTCCCTCTGCCTGTGTCTCTGCCTCTCTCACTGTGTGACTATCATAAATAAATTAAAAAAAAAATTAAAAAAAAAAAAAAAAGAATAAGATTAGGGCAGCCCAGGTAGCTCAGTGGTTTTGCGCAGCCTTCGGCCCAGGGCATGATCCTGGAGTTCAGGGATCAAGTCCCACATCGGGCTCCCTGCATGGAACCTGCTTCTCCCTCTGCTTGTGTCTCTGCCTCTCTGTCTCTCTCTCTGTCTCTCATGAATAAATAAATAAAATCTTTAAAACAAACAAAAAAGAATAAGATTAATGTTTCTTTCTCACAAATTTTAATACAGTCATTTTGAGCTACCTGTTCCTGTAATAGACTCAGCTCTTTTCCCATCTCTGGTCTTTGCTCTTGCTGGCTACCCTGCCTTCCAAAAATACCCTTCTACTTGCCAGCTTGGCAAATTCCTACTTGTTATTTAAGAGTTGTCTCTTTTGTGAGATCCTCTCATCCCCTCCAGCTCATTAAATATTCCTTCTGGCCTTCTATTCATTTTGTACAGTATCCTCATTATCTTAGAACTGTATAAATATTTGTTCAGTTAGGTGGCCTACAAGACCTATGCCAACATTAGATAAATAACACAGATAGTTCCCACTTTTCATCACTTCATAAGTTAAAATTCTACTCATTAATAACTTGCTTAATTAAAGCCCATATTTCACTTCTTATTGCTATGGTTTCCAATAAGTCCAGACAAAGGCAACAGCACAAAAGGCAATCAAGATTCAACATACACAGCCAGAATTCTGCTTTTAGGCAGACAATACGCATTAAGATAATGCGTCTAGGAAAATGTGAAATGACAAAGGCCAACTACCCTTTTGTATGTGCTGTATCATAGTGTACTTCAGATGGGTAGTGTGATGGCTGAAAATCTTTAACACCCTAATTTAAATTTAAGAGTCCACATTTATAAGGATGGAGTCAGGGGCACCTGGGTGGCTCAGGCGGTTTAAGCGTCTGCATTTGGCTCTGGTCATTATCCTGGAGTCCTGGGATTGAGCCCCACATCAGGCTCCCTGCTCAGTGGGGAGCCTGCTTCTCCCTCTCCCTCTGCCTGCTGTTCCCTCTCCTTGTGCTCTTCCACCCTCTGCAAAAAAAAAAAATTCACCCAAAATTTCAAAATGGGGCATTCTGTATTATTTCTATAAAAATAAATGAAGATTGTGCAGAATATAAATGTACTCAAAGAAAGCATATTAAGGGCAGCCCCAGTGGCGCAGCAGTTTGGCGCTGCCTGCAGCCTGGGGTGTGATCCTGGAGACCCGGGATCGGATCGAGTCCCACATCGATCGTGTGGAGCCTGCTTCTCCCTCTGCCTGTGTCTCTGCCTCTCTCTGTCTATGAATAAATAAATTCTTTAAAAAAAAAAAAAAGAAAGCATATTAATATTGAATTCAGCTACCAGATGGAAATATGTGAAGGCAAAATTTGTACTTCAAATTGATTCTACAAACGAAATAAATGCTGTCAGGCAACACCTTACTGATGTTTGGAGCCAAAGGTCAATTGTATGGTCTGTTCTAAACAGCTGACTTTAATATTTTTAAAAGATGGGGCGCCTGGGTGGCTCAGCGGTTGAGGGTCTGTCTTTGGCTCAGGTCGTGATCCCAGGGTTCTGGGATGAAGTCCTACGTCAGGCTCCCTACAGGGACCTGCTTCTCCCTCTGCCTACATCTCTGCTTCTCTCTGTGCCTCTCGTGAATAAATAAATAAAATCTTAAGAAAAATAAAAGAAACCCACAAGTAAGAACATAATATGAAACAAAATATTCCTTTTTTTTTTTGAAACAAAATATTCCTAATTTCACTGCTTCACCTGTACTATTCTGGATCAGTTTAGAAACTCTAAAATCAAACTGACATGCATTTACAGAATTCGCACTCACACAATAACATTGTCATACAAAAGAAAGATAAGAATTATCTTATTAACAGTTATCTATTTCTCTGTTACTTCTTTTAAGCTGCAAATCATAAATCCAAACTTCAGGAGAGATATTAAGTAGAGAGTGTATGAAGATGAACTATACAGGCAAGCAGGTATAATGAAACATTCATATTCTCTTATTCTTATACATTAAAGTTGTTAGGATGAAAGCAAAGCAAACCTCCACTAAATCGGAGTTTTAGAAAGTAACAGTAATCTTGATGTATTATCAAGAAGAAAAGAAAAATTTTAAAGAACTAAATTACCTAATTTTATATCCAGTTGGTGGCATAACACTACAGAGAGAGGAGTTAGTTCAAGTAGCTTTAAAATACAGTATTTTTTACTATATATTTTCTGTGAGTTATATTTTAAGTACAAAAGCATAGGGCAGTTGACTGGCTCAGTTAGTAGAGCATGTGCTTCCTAGCCTCAGGGTCTTAAGTTCGATGGCATGTTGGGCATAGAGTTTACTTAAAAAAAAAATAAGTACGAAAAACCCATGAAAAAAATTATACAGCTCTATTCAGTAGTCTTATTTGTAGTAATAGTACTGTCATTACTATTTTTAAACTAACATAGGTGCAGTGTAGGATAAAGCTAACAAATAATTATGTTAACAATATTAAAAACCAAAAGAATTCAGCATAATGAAGAGCTATAAGTATAAAATTAAAGAGATTAAATAAAAACCCTATAACTGGGGGAACCTTGGTGGCTCAGTCACGTGGATGTCTGACTCTTGGTTTCGGCTCAGGTTGGGATCTCAGAATCATGGGATCAAGCCCTATGTCCGTTGAAGAGTGCTTGGTGCAGGGCCTGCTTGAGATTCTTTCCTCCCACCTCCACTTCTGCTCCTCCCCCTGTTCATGCTCTCTCTCAAATACATAAATAAATTTAAAAAAATAAAAACAAAAACCCTGTAACTGTACATCTGAATCAGAATATCAGCAGGAACTCATTTTTTAAATCTCCTGGGGTGGTAGAGCATCTGATTTTTTAAAAAATATTTTATTTATTTATTAGAGAGAGAGAACACAAGCTGGAGCTGGGAAGCACAGAGGGAGAAGCAGACTCCCCACTGAGCAGAGCTCCACACTTGGGACAGGTGGCTCCACAAAGGGCGGGGGGGGGGGGGGGGGGGGGGGGACCACGGATGACAGGATCATGACCTGAGGCAAAGGCAGATGCTTAACCAACTAAGCCACCCAGGTGCCCCTAGAGCATTGGACTCTTAATCAACTATAGATCTCAGGGTCATGAGCTCAGGCCCCACGTTGAGTGTAGAGATTACATAAACGAAAGAAAGACTTTTCTAACCCTGTCCACAGAAAAAGATTCAAAAGCAATGAGTAGCAAAGAATATCTCAGAACCCAGATTGTGGTCTTTATATCCTATTTTCCACTAAAGAGACAGTCCCCTTAGAGAAATGGCTATTTCTAAAATTGGGGCAGGAAATGTACAAGGTGAGCCTGGAACATGCTGTTGTTCCCAAAGCAAGGAAATTATTAAAGACTAATGTAGTCTTGTCAAAAGGTCGCAGGACCCAAATAAAAGGCACTCCCACAGGCCTAAAAGTAAACAATTTGAGCATAAAAAACTACAAAAAACAAAGCTATTATTTTATGTCTATGAAATATATAAAAATTTGTATGTTCATAATGCTACTAAAGAAAATTCACAGTCATCAGGGAAGGCTGCTAAAGGGACTAATTCATGATTCCTCTAAAATTACTTGAGGGCAGCCCAGGTGGCTCAGCGGCTTAGTGCTGCGTTCAGCCCAGGTGTGATCCTGGAGACCAGGGATCGAGTCCCACGTCGGGTTCCAGCATGGAATGGAGCCTGCTTCTCCCTCTGCCTGTGTCTCTGCCTCTCTCTCTACCTCTCATGAATAAATAAAACCTTAAAAAAAAAATAAAATTACTTGAAAAATAAGGGAAAGAATCAAATCCCTTTCCTGCCTTTCCTATACTAATCAACAGAGTAACCAATCAGTTAATGTGGTAAAGTTCTAACGAATTTCATCTATATGAAGGAAGAACAGATTAAGAAAAGTATCATGTTGCAAACCCTAATAATTTATAATCACAAAAGGTACTAAAACCACTACATGAAAGGTTGATGGAAAATATTCTAATAGAAAGATCAGGCTACTATCATCTGAATCCAGAGCTCGATCTGAAAACGGTTAAAAGTGAGATGTCTAGAAATTACACATCACGAGCCAAGTAATGGGAAGTAAGCACACTGCCTGTGAAACACTCTTGCTTTAGATTTTTAATTTCATTATTTAGCCTTTAGCTAAAGGATACCACAAGAAGGCAACTGGACAAATGTAGACTATGGGACATTCTGTTATTCAAAAGACTGACTGACTGCCCAGGCTGTCTGCCTGAAGGCAATTTTTGGACCTCAATAAAGTAAAGGAGGGAATCAAAAGAGTCCATTAACCTCTTCTGAGTTGAAAAGATACCAGGGTTCAGGGAGGCTGAAGAGGCTAGAACTCTGGCAAAATTCCAGAAAGGTAGGAAGAGAAAAAGAACTACAAAAATCTGCATAGTATCCCCTTCAATCTTTGCTAAGTATTGGGCAACACTCCCACGGCCAGTCAGTGTATTGTATGGATAGGGAGGTTGCTGGGATCTGTCCTGCATAACCAACCACCTCGAACTGCACGTAGGCAGGCAGGCTAAAGAATGCTGTTTGTGAGACTTGGCCACATAAGTGACCTTGGGAGCCTGATTAGTTGACATTAGCTGGCCTCAAGGTCAGAAATGGCCCTTCTTGCTGGACAAGAAGAGCTATAAATTTTGCCCTGCATCCCCTCTGGCTCCAGGCTGGACTGGCCCCCCAGAATGGAATCTGGGAGAGGAGGCAAACACACTTCGCCTCTTTGAATATGTAAAGCCATGATAACACAGAAATGCAGCTCACCACAAACTGCACGTAGGCAAACAAATGTTTAACTTCAGATTCCATCATTTGCCCTATAAAATATGGGCTTTCTGGGGATGGTCAATTGGAAGTCTCGCCAGAGGGAAGGATGCTTGCCCAGGCCTCTCAATAGGGACTCCAGCCTGGCTGGCTCCACAGGGCTTCCCCAGCTAAAGGGGTTGGGTGTTGTAAGTACCCAATTTGATGTAACTGTCTTATTCTCCTTAACTGCTTACTATTACCCTGATCTATACACGGATTTACCTGTTCTTTCCATTTCTATGAGATTTTTATAATATCAATAGTGTTTTTTTTCCCCCCTTCAAAACTGAGAATATGGCTGCCATGAATCTTTTCTTCAGAACAGTAAGTAAGGCAAAGAATAACAGGGAAGTTGTAAGCTGGTCAGTTCTCACAGCTCACAAGCACAGAAACATTCAAGCTCCAGCAAGTCAGGGTAAAAAGTCCTTGGTGATCACCTGAGATATTCAGTAGAGACTCTAGAGGATTCATCCCTTAGTATAGGGCTCAAATGTCCCTGTAATGAAAACTACTCTAGATCTACCCTAGGAAAACCTAAACAAAGAGCTCAAAACCATGAACAGGCAACCTGTCTGCCAAAATACTTGTTAAAGAAAGGCAGCAAAAGACAGACACTCATCCGACGCCCAACCAAAAATTACATGTGCCAAACGACAAAATAAAAACAAAACCATACTAAGAGAAAAGTTAGTCAACAAAGGAGCAAACTTGGAAATGGCACATAAGGACAAGAACATTAGAGATGCCTGGGTGGCTCAGTGGCTGAGTGTCTGTCTGCCTTTGGCTTGGGTAGTGATCAAGTTCTGCATCAGGCTCCCCACAGGGAGCCTACTTCTCCCTCTGCCTCTCTCTGTCTCCCATGAATATATAAATAAAATCTTTAAAAAAAATTAAAAAGCGGGATCCCTTTTGGGTGGCTCGGTGGTTTAGCGCCTGCCTTCGGCCTGGAGCATGATCCTGGGGACCTGGGATCGAGTCCCACGTTGGGCTCCCAGCACGAGGCCTGCGTCTTCCTCTGCCTGTGTCTCTGCCTCTCTCTCTCTCTCTAATAAATCTTTAAAAAAATTCAAAAAGGACAATAACATTAAAACTTTAAGAATATTATATTCAATGACTTAGAAAAAAGTAACTGTAACAGAGAAAGAAATGGAAAATAGTCAAAAGAAAAGAAGAAACTTCTAGGAATAAAAAATACAATATATGAAGTGAAAATACCATTGTATGTAATCAATGGCATGCAGAAGATTCAGTTAAGATACAGCAACACAAACTATCCAAAATGAAACACAAAGGGGGGAAAAAACACTGAAAAATATTAACAAAGCCTCAGTAACCTCTGGGAAATATCAGAAGGTCTAGCACACGTGGAATTGTAGTCCTGATGTAAAGAGAGATGGGACCAGATAACCAGATAAAAATCTTAAGAAATAATGATGAAAAATGTTCCCAGTCTCATGAAAAGTATAAACCCAAAGATCCAAAAATGTGAACAAACCAAGCAGGATAAAACACATATGTAGAGACAAAACCACACCAAGGTATATCATTTTCATAATCAAATTTGCTGAAAACCAGTGATAATGACTAACGGAAACTATGAATGTCAGAAGACAAAGTATTGGCATCTTTAAAATGCTGAAAGAAAAAAAAAATCAGGGGCGCCTGGGTAGCTCAGTTGGTTAAGCGTCTGCCTTCAGCTTGGGTCCTGATCTCAGGGTCCTGGGATGGAATCCAGTTTCTGGCTCCCAGATCAGCAGGGGGCCTGCTTCTCCCTCTTCTGACTCTCCTCTCTGCTTGTGCAAACACTCACACACTATCTAATGAATAAATAAAATCTTATTAAAAAAAAAAAAGAAAAGAAAAAAATCAACTTGGAATTCTATATGCATGAAAACATCCTTTTGAAAAAAGGGGGGAGGGGGCAGCCTCGGTGGCGCAGCGGTTTAGCGCTGCCTGCAGCCCAGGGCCTGATCCTGGAGACCCGGGATCGAGTCCCACGTCAGGCTCCCTGCATGGAGCCTGCTTCTCCCACTGCCTGTGTCTCTGCCTCTCTCTCTCTCTGTGTGTGTGTCTCTATGAATAAATAAATAAAATCTTAAAAAAATAATAAATTAAAATAAAAAAAGGGAGAGGGGACCTGGGTAGCTCAGTTCATTAAGTTTCTGCCTTCAATTCAAGCCGTGATCCTGGGGTCCTGGGATTGAGCCCCACTTCAAGGTTCCTTGCTTGGTGGGGAGTCTGCTTCTTCCTCTGCCACTCCTCCTGTTTGTTCTCTCTCTCTCTCTCTCTCTCTCTCTCTCTAGGTCAAAGAAATATATTTTTTTTTTAAAAGAAAAGGTTTCATTTATTTATTCATGAGAGACACAGAGAGAGAGAGAGAGGCAGAAACTGGCAGAGGGAGCCACCCGGGTGCCTGCATGAAAATATCTTTAGAGATAAAAGTGCAGAGGGTGCCTGGCTGGTTCAGTTGAAGAGCATAAGACTCTTTATCTCAGGGTCTTAAGTTTGAGCCCCACATGGGGTGTAGATTACTTAAATAAAACTTTAAAAAACAAAAGAAAAAACTGAAATAAAAATATTTTCAGACAGGCAAGGTGGAAAGAATGTAACACCAAAACACCTGCATGACAAGAAATGTTAAAGGTAGTACTTCAGGTGGAAGGATGGCATCAGCTAAAAATTTGGATATACACTAAGAAATGAAGAGCACAGAAAATCATATATGATTAAATACAAGAGACTTCTGTTTTATCACTTTTTAAATTTCCTTAGGGGCACCTGGGTGGCTCAGTGGTTGGGCATCTGCCTTAGGCTCAGGTGGTGATCCCGGGGTCCTAGGATCAACTCCCACACTGGGCACTCTGCGGAGAGCCTGCTTCTCCCTCTGCTTATGTCTCTGCCTCTTTCTTGTGTGTCTCTCATGAATAAATAAATATTTTTAAAAATAAAAAAAAATAAAATTTCCTTAAAAGGTAACAATTTTAGGGGTGCCTGGATGGCACAGTTGGTTTAGAGTCCAACTCTTAGTTTTGGCTCAGGTTGTGATTTCATGGTGAGACTGGCCCCCTGCATCAAGCTTCAGAGTGTGCTTGAGATTCTCTCTCCCTCTCCCCCCCCTTCTGCTCATCTGCACATGCACACTCTTATCTCTCTCTAATAAATAAATAAATCTCTTCTTTTAAAAAGTCACTGTCTAGGGATGCCTGGATGGCTCAGCAGTTGAGCATCTGCCTTCAGTTCAAAGCATGATCCCAGGTCCAGGGATCGAGTCCCACACAAGGCTTCTTGAGAGCAGTCCGCTTCTGCCTCTATGTCTCAGCCTCTCTGTGTGTGTCTCTCATGAATAAATAAAATCTTTTAAATAAATAAATAAATAAATAAATAAATAAATAAATAAATAAAATAAAAAATCACTGTCTAAAGCAAAAATAATGTATTTCACAGTTTACAACATGTATAGAAATAAAGCATACATTGTAGAGTTGCCTGGGTGGATCAGTCAGTTGAATGGCTAACTCTTGATTTTGGCTTGGGATAGGATCTCAAGGATGTAAGACTGAAACCACATCAGGCTGCACACTCAGCATGGAGTCTACTTATCCTTCTCCCTCTGCCACCCCTTGCACACAAGTACACTCTCTAACAAATAAAATCTTTTTTAAAAAATGTATTATTGTAGGTACCTGGGTGACTCAGTGGGTTAGGCATCTGCCTTCAACTGCTTCTCAGTCTTTTGGCTAAGATCAAGCATCTGCCTTCGACTCAGGTCATGATCCCAGAGTCCTGGGATGGAGCCCCACATGAGGCTCTCTGCTCAGCGGGGAGCCTGCTTCTCCCTCTCTCCCTCTGCCTGCAGCTCCCCTTGCTTGTGCATGTTCTCTCCCTCTCTCTGTCAAATAAAACAAAATCTTTTTTAAAAATTCAAAAAATATAAAGGGGCAAAGAGGCTAAATGTCACAGGAGGAGACAGAAGAGAAACAGCAAGCATTAGAAGGCTACAGTGTCTATATTAATACCAGACATCGTAGGCTTCAAAACAATACTAACACGAAAAAAAAAGAGGGACATTTCACAATATTTCACAGTGATAGGTCAATTCACCAAGAAGAAACAATCCTAAAAAAAAAAAAAATTATGTATATACCATCAATAAGAGCTGCAAAATACACGAAGGGGAAAAAAGAAAAAACAAAACAAAACACAAATCCAAGACCCAAAAATCAGTGGAAGATGAGTACATATTTATTTGTGAAATGAGAAGATATCTAGAATTTGCTTCAAAATACTCCATCACAGCCCTGCCCAAAAATACAGATAGATGAAATAAGACAGGTAACGTGTCGGTAATTTTTTGAGCCTAAGTGAGGAGTAACAGAGATTCTCTATAGTAGCCTATTTATAAATATACTTGAAATTTTTCTTTACATAAAGTTAAAGAAAGAAAGAAAAAGTGCACCAAACTCTTGTGCACTAATTAACAACATACTACTGATTAGGGGTTGCTGAGAATAGTGGCAAAACAGTGGCAAGAATCCTTAAAACAAAGGTGCCAGAGTAGTTCCGAAAATGTACAGAAACACTTTTGTACACACATGAATAAAATTAAAATGACAAGGAAAGTATATCTTGGAATCACAATTGCCTGAAAAAGCTCTATTTAAATTTCTGAGTTCTATTTAAAGGTTTCTTTTAAAAGCCTTCATTCTCGGGCAGCCCCGGTGGCGCAGTGGTTTGGCGCCGTCTGCAGCTCGGGGTTTGATCCCGGATTGAGTCCCACGTCAGGCTCCCTGTGTGGAGCCTGCTTCTCCCTCTTGCCTGTGCCTCTGCTCCTCTCTCTCTCTGTGTCTCTATGAATGGATAAATAAAATCTTTAAAAAATAAATAAATAAATAAAAATAAAAGCCTTCATTCTCTTAGCTAGAAAATGTGGGTAATACCTATCTCATAAAGCCACCGTGAGGACTAAATGCTTTAATACATGCAAATTCTTCAAAAAGTATAAAGAATATAGTACTCAAGTGTTTTTTGTACTTTTACATTTCTATTTGCAGAAGTATAGTTAAAGTACAACATTTTAAACAAGCCTGTAGTGTAAGTAAATTTGTTTTACCATATATATCAATTCTTTTACCAGAACATGTATTTCCTTTGAGGAAAGCAGTCTATATTCTACAACAACAAATTAGATGATGTTTTTAATAAATACAAAAATGTAAACATATTCAATTGTATTTCAAACTGATTTGGAAAACAGTGTGCCCCATATTGTTACACAGGAAGGCAAAGTTATTCAAAGAAAAAGTTGCATCTTACAATCACATACACCAAGAGCTCTAAGTCTAGTAAAGAAATAACCATTGAAAGCATACCACATATTACAAGTCCAAAAGGACATAAAACAGTTTGCCAGGATGAGTTGGTTTCACTTATTTTGGTTTCCAATGAGCATAATGCTATCTACAGTTAGAGCTCCTCTGGAGATGTCTTTGTACACACAAAGGATATACAGAGAAATAATAATACGTATCTGCATACATTCTATAATGTCAAGTAATATCCCACAAAAAAACTTCAAACTGTTATCTTTAAAATTTCCTAAAGGGACGCCTGGATGGCTCAGTCAGTTAAGCATCTGCCTTTGGCTCAGGTCACAATCCCAGAGTCCTGGGATGGAGCCCCACATCTGGATCCCTGTTCTTGAGGAGTCTGCTTCTCCCTCTACTTCACCCCCCTGCTCCTACGTGCACGCACTCTCTCTTGCCCTCTCTCAAATAATTAAAATCTTAAAAAAATAAAAATTTCCTGAAACTTTTTCATCAGGTAACACTATTCCTTGATTTCCAAATGATTTTAGAATCTCTAGTTTCACTTTGATACAAGCATTTGTTACTGTCACTCTGTACAAATAATTTTCCTATTTCTGCCGAGAATATTTTGTATATAAATAAAAAATACTTTATTTTAAATTTATAATAGCAAACAATTTTCTAATTATAGTCCTTTACAAACAGTATGGAAACTCTATTTACTGATACAGTAAATCTAGGCAATTTATTTTTACTAATGCTCATTTGCTTGTATTACACACTAGGAAAGAAAATATAGTCTCACTTATTTCCCTCCAAAATGATCTATAGTTGACTTCTTGACTGAAGTATTCCAATTCAGGAAGCCTAATCCAACGAAAACTTTAAGATCAGCTTAGCCACAAGTTCTGTTTATAAAATGCAGCAGTACTTGAAGGAAGCCTGGAGTCACAGTTCTAAGTGTTTAATTTTATAAAGAAAAGTCTACTTAACTAAAATAGATTAGCATAATTATCTTCATTATTACTCCCTATTTGCATAATGCTTTGGCCAGAACCAGGATCTATTTGCAAACTTAAAAGAATTGAAGGAAAAAAATTATTCCTCAGAATTTTTTTTTTAATTTTTATTTATTTATGATAGTCAGAGAGAGAGAGAGAGGCAGAGACACAGGCAGAGGGAGAAGCAGGCTCCATGCACCGGGAGCCCGACGTGGGATCCGATCCCGGGTCTCCAGGATCGCGCCCTGGGCCAAAGACAGGCGCCAAACCGCTGCGCCACCCAGGGATCCCAGAATTTTTTTTTTTAAGATCTTATTTATTCATGAGAGACACAGAGAGAGGCAGAGACATAGGCAGAGACAGAAGCAGGCTCCACGCAGGGAGCCTAATGTGGGACTCAATCCTAGGACTCCGGAAATCACACCCTGAGCCAAAGGCAGATGCTCAACTGCTGAGCCACCCAGGTGTCCCTATTCTTCAGACTTTTTTTTTTTTAATTCATGAGAGACACAGAGAGAGACAGAGAGACAGAGAGACAGAGACATAGGGAGAAGCAGGCTCCATGCAGGGAGCCTGACATGGGACTTGATCCCGGGTCTCCAGGATCACAACCGGGGCTGAAGGTGGCGCTAAACCGCTGAACCACCCAGGCTGCCCCATTCTTCAGACTTTAAACAACACAGTTACACCAATATCTACAAATGTTCTGCTGTCTACCAGAACCTAATTTAGAAAGAAATGCAAAATAACATACATGCATACATCCATTCATACATATATAGATACACACATATTCATCGGGAGTGGCGAAATAAGATTTAGAGGTTAAAAATAACTTAATTATTAATAACATTCACAGGGGTACTGATTTCACATTTGTAATTATCAAGATGTCAGTCATTTACATTGCAAAGATGCAAAGAGTCCCTCGGACTCTTCTAATTATCTTTTATCTTAAATTTTCAAGTTTTCTAGTCAGAATGGACACTGGCAGTTTTTTACATTGCTGAGCCCCCACGGTGGTTTAGCAGGAGTAGCTGTCCAAAAATTAGTTACAGCACTAATGAATACTTTCATTAAATTAATGAAATAATTGATATTTCATTATATATGTTTCATAGAATGTATGTTTTCAGTTTAATGCAGCTTGCATTAACTTTAGACATAAAAAGGGAGATTAGTTAAAAAAAAAGTTACATCAGTAAAGAAAGACATACTTCACCAACTCATCTTTTTAAAGTTTATTTTTAAGTAATCTCTATGCCCAATGAGGGGCTTTAATTCATGACCCCGAGATCAATAGTTGCACACTCTACCAACTGAGCCAGCCAGGCGTTCCTTCACCAACTCATTTTTTACATCACAAAAACAATTTCATAAAACAGAATCTAATTTGTACAATATTGTCCATTTAAAAATAAAAATTGTCATTTTTTTAAACTGTCAGTTATATTAATACCTACACAATACTATCACTATATAACGTTATAAATACATGCATATATACTAAAATATGCAAACATGCATGAGAATGATGAACAAAATTCATTATGGCTATTTTAGAGAGAGATCAAGGCACTGGGAAAGGGAACACAGCATTTCAACTGCTGTGTCTTTTATTTTCCTTTTTAAAAAAATCTGAAGCAAATATGGTGAAAGGACAAACCTGATCAAGCTAGTTGAAACATCATAGTTTATTGCCCTTAAAAATATTTTTCTGGGGGCTGCCCCGGTGGCTCAGGAGTTTAGCGCCGCCTTCAGCCCAGGGCGTGACACTGGAGATGCGAGATCAAGTCCCACGTCGGGCTCCCTGCATGGAGCCTGCTTCTCCCTCTGCCTGTGTCTCTGCCTCTCTCTGTGTCTCTCATGAATAAATAAATAAAATCTTTAAAAAAATGAAAAAAAAATTAAACTTCAAGAAGAATCAATTTTATGTAGGAAAGACAAAAAATTGCTAGGAAAGAGGTTTTTATTTTTTTAAGATTTTATTTATTTATTTATTCATGAGAAACAGAGACAGAGAGGCAGAGACACAGGCAGAGGGAGAAGCAGGCTCTCCACACAGGGAGCCCCATGTGGGACTTGATCCCAGGACCCCGGGATCACGCCCTGGGCCGAAGGCAGCGCTAAACCAACGAGCCACTCAGGCTGCCCAAGAACAGAGAATTCTTACTGGTTACTGGTTACATAAACATGTGAAAGGGGATCCCTGGGCAGCTCAGAGGTTTGGTGCCTGCCTTCGGCCCATGGCCTGATCCTGGAGTTCTGGGATCGAGTCCCACATAGGACTCCCTGCATAGAGCCTGGTCTCCCTCTGCCTGTGTCTCTGCCTCTCTCTCTCTCTCTCTGTCTCTCATGAATAAATAAAATCTTTTTTTTTATGTGAATATACTTAATGCCACTAAAACTATATACTTAAAAATAGCTAAAATGGCTAATTTTATGTTATGTATGTTCACCACAATAAAATAAAAAAGTATTATGAGTCAGGCCAGTTTAAATTGAAGGAAGACAATATTTTTACAGGTAAAAACTAAGGACAAAAGCTCTAAATGGAAATTTCTGCTAAATAACAGAAATCCAAAACTGAAAGCACAGCTGACTGGCACACTAATGTAATTCAATTTCAGTCATGGATCAAAAAATATGAAAAATGGCACAAGAGAAAAAAATTTTTAAGATTACACTGCCATCATGCCTATGGACAAACAGAAGTGAAATAGCAAAGCTTGAATTTATTTTGAAGAACAAATTTCAGAGGTTTTCCAACTTCATATTACTATTTTGATTCCTTAAATTCAGTTTAATCCTTGATGACTATATATTCCGTTTGGTCTCTACTACCTCTCTGATCCCTCATTCTGAGGTTTCTTTCTCCTTTCATACTCTAAATGTGGAGGTGGCTCTTAGAATTCCATTTTGCCTTCTCTTTCCTTGCTACGTTTTCTCCTTAGGCAATCACACGGTTTCAAATATAAATGCTAAGAGAATGACTCACTAGATCATTCGATCTTTGAGGATACAGATTGCCGTATTCATCGAATGTGTGCAGCAAAGGCAGATTCAATTAAACATTTGTTCAGATGGACAGACAGGCAAATCACTCCACAGCTTATCTGTAGGCCTGATTCTCCTGAACTACATTTCCCCATCTTCATACTGGACATTCTCCCAGCTACCTGTTTATCTTCCCCATTTACGTGACCTAAAACCTAGCAGTCATCTTTTACTTTTACTTTTCTCTTTGTTCCCACATCTAATTAGTTGTCAAACATCTCCTGAATTCAGGGCGTCTGGGTTGCTCAGTTGGTTAAGAGCTCAATTCTTGATTTTGGCTCATATGGTGATCTCAGAACAGAGTCGGCTTGAGATTCTCTCTCCTCTCACTCTGCCCCTCTCCCCCCACTCTCTAAAAAAAAAAAATAAATCTTTTAAAAAACAAAATAAACATCCCCCACATTCACTCTTGTTCTAACTTTTCTCCACTGCTGCCCTAGAGGCCCAAATCATCTTTCTTTTTTTTTAAGGTTTATTTATTTGACACAGAGAGAGAGAACACAAAGGGGGGAGAGGCAGAGGGAGGGGAAAGTAGACTCCCTGCTCCAAACCTGACAAGGGGCTCAATTTCAGGACCCTGAGATCATGACCCAAGGCAAAGGCAGATGCTTAACTGACTGAGCCACCCAGGAACCCCAGGCCCAAATCATTTCCTAGTTAATCTACTATAATAAAGAAGAGCTGATTTTTCCACTGCTAACTCCTTCCTTGGCCGATTTCTTCTTCTTCTTTTTAAAGTAATCTACACCCAATGTGGGGCTCAAACTCATGACCTTGAGGTCAAGAGTCGCACACTCTACTAAGCCACTCATGCATCCCTCCAATTTGTTCTTTATTTCAGGATTAAATTTTATGGTGCAAATCTGGATCAAAAGCTTTCATCAAGTGGGGGATGGGCTGAAATAAAGGGATTAAAAGATACAAACTTCCAAAATACAAAAATAACTCAGGGCACCTACCTTTGGTTAGTCATCTGCCTTCAGCTCAGGTCATGATCCCAGAGTCCTGGGACTGAGTCCCGCATCAGGCTCTCTGCTCAGTGGGGAGCCTGCCTCTCCCTCTCCTAGTGCCCCTCCTCCTCATTTTCTCTCTACCTCTCAAATAAAATCTTTAAATAAGTAAATAAGTCACAGAGATGAAAAGTACAGCATAAGGAATATAGCCAGTAATTTGTAGTAGTTTTGTACAGGGACAGATGGTGGTGACTACACTTATTGTGGATAAGCACTGAGTAATGTACAGAATCAAATCAACATTGCACACCTGAAACTAGTATGACATTGTATGTTAATTACACTTCAGTAAAAAAACTGATTACTAAATGTTTTTTAATATTCAAGCTCTTTAGTATTCCATTTATCTTAAGTTTTAAGATACACATAACATAAAATAGGACATTTTAATCATTTTAAGTATATATTTCAATGGCAAAAATGCATTCACATTGTACAAACATCACTACTATTCATCTCCAAACGTCATCATCCCAAACAGAATTCCATATCCATTAAGCACAAACTCCACATTTCTCCCCTCCTCTCATCCCCCAGTAACCCCCGCCCAACTTTGTCTCTATGAATTGGACTGCTCATATAGTTAGAATGACACCGTATTTTTCCTTCTGTGTCTGGCTTATTTCCATTAGTGTAACATCTTCAATCTTCATCCATGTGGTAGTATCTGTCAGAATTTCGTTCCTTTCTAAGGCTGAATAATATTCCATTATACAGAATACTGTAATATTGTATTTTAAAATTCATCCCTCAATGGACATTTGGGTTCTTTTCTCCTCTAGGCTACTGTGAATATGCTATTATGGATGCTGGTGCACAAATATCTGTCTGAATTCCTGCTTCAATGTTTATGGATATATATCTAGGTGTGGAATCGCTAAATCAAATGGTAATTCTATATTTTATTTTTTGAGGAATTGGTTTCCACAGCTAGCATAATTCTTCAAAGTCATCACAATCTGGGTCAAATCTCACTTTTTGTGTGCCTCTCCCACTGTAGCCTAGTCCTCTTTCACTCCGACAAACTGTATTTCCATAGAGCCTCTTCCTCCTATCTCTGTGATCCCTTGTCCTTGATGCTATTTGGGATACAATTTCATATGTGTATGTGCAAACCTGCCTATCCTCAAGGCTGGCTCAAGCACCACCTGCTCTAGAAAACCTTCCCCGACTTCTCCAAATACAAGGAATCATTTTTTTCTAAATTCCCTTTAAATTTCCTTTTCACTTTCCACCATATGTAATAAGGTGACCCACCAAGTATGGGTCATATGTGTAATGTCTACTACCTTCAGTAACTAACAGGTAGTAGATAATGAATAAGTGAACAGAATGGATTAATGACAAAGAATAAAGATAAAATACAACTCAAAATTTCCAATTAAGTTGAAAACCGTGAAGGAAAACTAAACCATACATGTTAAAATCTTATTTTTTTTTTATTTATGATAGTCACACACACACAGAGAGAGAGAGAGAGAGAGAGAGAGAGAGAGAGAGAGAGGCAGAGACACAGGCAGAGGGAGAAGCAGGCTCCATGCCCGGAGCCCGACGTGGGACTCGATCCCGGGACTCCAGGATCACGCCCTGGGCCAAAGGCAGGCGCCAAACCGCTGCGCCACCCAGGGATCCCCAAAATCTTTTTTTTTTTTTTAAGATTTTATTTATTTATTCATGAGAGACAGAGAGACAGACAGAAACATAGGCAGAGGGAGAAGCAAGTTCCCTGCAGGGAGCCTGATGCAGGACTCGATCCCAGGACCCAGGGATCATGACCTGAGCCGAAGGCAGACACTCAACCACTGAACCATCCAGGGATCCCTGTTAAAATATTTATTTATTTATTTATTTATTTATTTATTTATTTATTTATTTATTTTTAAGATTTTATTTTTATTTATTCATAGACACACGCAGAGAGAGAGAGAGGGAGGGAGAGAGAGAGAGGGAGGGAGAGAGAGACGCAGAGACACAGGCAGAGAGAGAAGCAGGCACCATGCAGGGAACCTGAGGTGGGACTCAATCCCGGGTCTCCAGGATCACACCCTGGGCTGCAGGCAGCGCTAAACCACTGCGCCACCTGGGCTGCCCTAAAATACTTTTTTAAAGGTTATCTGTCAACATTTTAAATGCACATGCCAGATGACCCAGACATTCTACTAGAAATATGTCTGAAATAAACTTTGGCACAGTTGTGAAAAGGATGTTCAATGCAGTACTGTTTTAACAGAAGAAAAAGGAAAAAAAGAAAACAAGCTCAATGTCCATTCACAGGAGAGTAGATAAATTATGATACAATCATAATCCTAAGCAGCTGTTAAAAATGAGGTGGAACTATATGTACTAATTTATACTCTACAACATATTGTGAAATTCAAAAAGCCGTATCTGTCTAAAAACGTGAAGATGAATTTTTTTGTACCCACAGAAGAAGTTTCATTTCAAACTGTTAAAAGTAGTTATCTATGGCAGTTTGTAAAAAGGATTTGCTTTTGTGAACTGGTTACAGCAAGCATCTGTTCTTTAATTTTTAAAAATGTCTTCCAAATTTTCAGTAAATTCATCTTGGTTCCAATTTTTAAATGTAAAAATGCATATTTAAAAGAATGTTCTATAGTCTAATTAAGAAAAAAAGATACTCGGGATATTTTATAATATTCCTACCAAAAATAAATATAAGAAAATTAGCAATTTTGTAATATTCAGAATCAAAGTGCTGAGTGGTTTACATATTACAACTGTGTAGCTTTATTTATTTTTTAAGATTTTATTTATTTATTCATGAGAGACACAGAGAGAGAGGCTGAGACACAGGCAGAGGGAGAAGCAGGCTCCACACGGGGAGCCCGATGTGGGACTCGATCCCGGGACTCCAGGATCATGCCCTGAGCTGAAGGCAGGTGCTCAACCACTGAGCCACCCAGGGATCCCTGGCTCAGCGGTTTAGTGCCTGCATTTGGTCCGGGGCCTGATCCTGGAGTCCCGGGATCGAGTTCCGCATCAGGCTCCCTGCACGGAGCCTGCTTCTCTCTCTGCCTATGGCTCTGCCTCTCTCCCTCTCTCTTTCTCTCTCTCTGTCTCTCTCTGAGTCTCTGTGTCTCTCATGAATAAATAAATAAAATCTTAAAAAAAAAAAAAAACGCTGAGCCACCCAGGGATCCCACAACTGTGTAGCTTTTTTTTTTTCTGTGTAGCTTTAAATAGGGGGAAAACAAACTGCATTAATGGATGTTCTTGATAGACAACTAAATATCAGGGTTGAACACTATAGCTAAAATTGTTCGAAACTTGTCAGACTTTTTTGGGCTTAATTACTTAAAACTGAGCAAAAGACAACAACAAAAGAACACATAAAGTATGGCTCCATTTATGTAAAGTTGACAAACAGGGAAAACTAAACCACTGCTTAAAGATATACATGCAGGTGATAACACTATCCAGAAAAGCAAAGAAATTATCACAAAAGACAGAACAGTGGTTACTTCCAAGAGACAAATGGATGTCACAAAAGAAGAGTACACTGAAAGTGCCTCTGAGGCACTAGTAATATTTTTTTTCTTGATTTGGTTGGTGTTTACACAGGTGTTGCTTATAATTATTTTAAAATGCATATGTTTTGGGATCCCTGAGTGGTGCAGTGGTTTAGCGCCTGCCTTTGGCCCAGGGCACGATCCTGGAGACCCGGGATCGAATCCCACATCGGGCTCCCGGTGCATGGAGCCTGCTTCTCCCTCTGCCTATGTCTCTGTCTCTCTCTCTCTACCTGTGTGACTATCATAAATAAATAAAAGCTTAAAAAAGAATTCTCAAAAAATAAAATACATATGTTTTATGCATTTTTCTGAATGTCTCACAATAGTTAAAAACCTAGCAGAATTCAACCTCTAACACTATTTAATGACATGTAAAGACTTCTGCAGTTGAACTTTTACTCTAAACACCTGCTCAGGGATCCCTGGGTGGCTCAGTGGTTTAGCGCCTGCCTTCGGCCCGGGGCATGATCCTGGAGTCCCGGGATCGAGTCCTGCATCGGGCTTACAGCATGGAGCCTGCTTCTCTCTCTGTGTCCCTGCCCTACCAACCCCCCCCCCACCGTCTCTCATGTATAAATAAAATCTTTAAAAAAATAAAAAAATAAACACCTGCTCGTATATTTTACCTAAAATAGTTTCAGGGACACCTAGCTGGCTCACTCAGTGGAGCTTGTGACTCTTGATCTCAAGTTTGTGAGTTCAGGCCCAAGTTTTTACTTAAAAATAAAATCTTGGGGGGATCCCTAGGTGGCTCAGTGATTTAGCGCCTGCCTTTGGCCCAGGGCGTGATACTGGAGTCCTGGGATCGAGTCCCACATCAGGCTCCCTGCATGGGGCCCGCTCTTCCCTCTGCCTGTGTCTCTGCCTCTCTCTCTCTCTCTCATGAATAAATAAATTTAAAAAAATAAATAAAATAAAATAAAATAAAATAAAATAAAATAAAATAAAATAAAATAAAATAAAATAAAATCTTGGGGTGCCTGGGTGGCTCAGTTGGTTAAGTGCTGACTCTTGATTTTGGCTTAGGTCATGATCTTGGGGTCCTGTGGGAGGGCACCCGTTGGGCTCTGAGCTCAGTAGGGAGTCTGCTTGAGGATTCTCTCTCCCTCTGCCTCAGTCTCTCCCCCCACTCATGTGTACACTGATAATTTTTTTAATAAAATCTTTAAAAATAAATACAATAGTTTCAGCTAATAGTGCACAGCAAAAATCAACCTGCCAAAAGGTAAAAAGAGACACCCAATTATTAGGAACTCAGACAAAAAAGAGGAAATCTCTCACTGGCAATTTCTTAAGATTCCAATGCTTCTCAAGTTTTAATGTGGATCTCATTAAACTACAGATTTGGATTCAGTAGGCCTAGAGTGAGACCTGACATTCTGCATTCTAACCCTGGTGATGCCAATGCTATTGCCTGTCTATGGACTCAGAATATAAAGTTCTTAAGTAACTATTAAAATGTGGCTGGTGTCAGAATGATTAAAGAAAAGGGAATCAAAGAGGAACACAAACCATAGAAAACTATAGGAAACAACTGAGGGTTGCTGCTGGGGCAGTAGGTGGGGGATGGGGTAACTGAGTGATAGCCATAAGGAGGGCACTTGATGTGATGAGCGCTAGGTGTTATATGCAACTGATCAATCACTAGACTCTACCCTTGAAACTAATAAAACACTATATATTAATTAACTGAATTTAAATTTTAAAAAAAGGGAATCTGGGCAGCCTGGGTGGCTTACTGGTTTGGCGTTGCCTTCGGCCCAGGGCATGATCCTGAAGACACGGGATTGAGTTCCATGTCGGGCTCCTTGCATGGAGCCTGCTTCTCCTTCTGCCTGTGTCTCTGCCTCTCTCTCTCCCTGTGTCTCTCATGAATAAATAAATAAAATCTTAAAAAAAAAGGGAAAAAAAGAGAATCAACAGATATTGAGAGTATGTGCCAGCTGCCTTATTTCATTTAATCCTTACCTCAACTCTATGAGGGGCATATTATCAGTCCATGTTTGGAGGATAACAGGGTTCAGATAAATTAATTTGCCCAGGATTACATAGCTTTGTAAAAAGAGGAACCAGAATTTGAATCGAATTCTATGATTCCATTTTTTAAAAAAGAGTATAAATCAGGCTTCGAAATTAATTTAAAATAATTCTCAAAAAATAACTCTAACATGTTCCACTTCACAGTATCTTGCATACAGACTTTTATCTTCTCCCATTAGTTCATTCTTCATATCAGCCTTCCCTTTATTGTTATTCCCTCTGTTATGATGCTGGTCATTGTTATTTAAACTACTATAGTTAACATGTATCTAACATCTAACTTCCCTGATTTTATTCTCTGGCCCCATCAATCTATTTGGAAGTCTCTACAAAGTAGTGCTTTTAAAACTTGACCTGACATTCTCATTTACATGCTTCTATGTCTTGCATGCTTCACTGAGCACCAGCTTTAAAATATGTCTAACAGGGACGCCTGGGTGGCTCAGGACGCGATCCTGGAGTTCCGGAATCGAGTACCACATTGGGCTCCTGCAGGGAGCCTGCTTCTCCTCCTTCTGCCTATGTCTCTGCCTCTATGTCTCTCCTGAATAAATAAATTAAATCTTTTTAAAAATAAAAAATAAAATAATAAAATATGGCTAATAAAATTTCTAGAAAAATATATTATAGTAGGAGATCTTAGAGATTACAGAACAATTGAACCCTTTAAACGATAAGGAGAAACTGAAGTCAGAAAACATGCAACTTCCTAAGGTTGTGTAGGTAATTGTTGGCAAAACAGAACCTGTGTCTTTTGTTTTTCAGCTCAGTGCTCCTTCTAACACATCATACCAAAATCCACTTTCAAAAGAGTGGCAGTAAAGCATTACTTATTGATATTTATCAAAGACTAGCTAGATGAACAAATCCAGCACATCCACGCAACAAAACTGCGAAAAAGATGAAGGATTACCTCTGTTCCAGTATGGCATGATTTCCAAGATACAGCAAGAGAGAAAGGTGCTGAACAGTGTACATACTATGACAACCTTTCGTGTAAAAAAGAAGAAAAACGAATATATGCAGATATTTGCTTATTCTTTTTTTTTTTTTTAAGATTTTATTTATTCATGATAGACACCGAGAGAGAAAGAGAGGCAGAGACACAGGCAGAGGGAGAAGCAGGCTCCCAGCATGGAGCCCGACACAGGACTTGATCCCAGGACTCCAGGATCGCGCCCTGGGCCAAAGGAGGGCGCTAAACCACTGAGCCACCCAGGGATCCCGATAATTGCTTTTTCTTGCAAAAAGAAACACTGAAAGGATAAACCAAAAACTAACAGAAATTAGGAGAGTTCAAGTACCAACCATGTAGCACATCATGGCAACCACTCCTCGTGGTCCCAGCTGTGAAAGTGGCAGCAGGACTTCATCCTTCCTCCATATTCTTTAAAAGTTCTGGTAAAGGAATGCCTGGGTGGCTCAGCAGTTGGGCATCTGCCTTTGGCTCAGGGCGTGATCCTGGAGTCCTGGGATCAAGTCCCACATTGGGCTCCCTACATGGAGCCTGCTTTTCCCTCTGCCTCTCTCTCTCTGTGTGTCTCTCATGAATAAATAAAATCTTAAATATAAAAAAAAATAAAAATAAAAGTTCTGGTAATACCATCTATCCCTTAGGTTCCTCCAACTCTTGAGATGACAGTTTCACCCTACAGTTATGAATCTCCATTTGAATATCTAGTACATTTTCCTTTTTTTTTTTTTTTTTTTTTTTATTTTTACGATAGTCATACAGAGAGAGAGAGAGGCAGAGACACAGGCAGAGGGAGAAGCAGGCTCCATGCACAGGTAGCCTGACGTGGGATTCGATCCCGGGTCTCCAGGATCGCGCCCTGGGCCAAAGGCAGGCGCCAAACCGCTGCGCCACCCAGGGATCCCCCATTTTCCTTTTTTTAAAGATTTTATTTATTTATTCATAGAGATGCAAAGAGAGAGGCAGAGACACAGGCAGAGGGAGAAGCAGGCTCCATGCAGAGAGCCCGACGCGGGACCCGATCCAGGGTCTCCAGATCATGCCGTGGGCTGCAGGCAGCGCTAAACCGCTGCGCCACCGGGGCTGCCCTCTAGTACATTTTTCCATCCTCTTGACTGGATCCTGACAGAATGAATGTTAAGGATAAAAAGAATCACAAAGGAATCTTAAATTTGCCTCAGTAATTTTGTTAGTAATATGGATATATATAAATATATATTTATATATTTTAAGATTTTATTTATTCTTGAGAGACACACACACACACACACAGAGAGAGAGAGAGAGAGAGAGAGAGAGAGGCAGAGACACAGGCAGACGGAGAAGCAGGCTCCATGCAGAGAGCCCGACAACGTGGGACTAGATCATGGGTCTCCAGGATCACACCCTGGGGCAAAGGCGGTGCTAAACTGCTGAGCCACCAGGGCTGCCCCATGGATACTATATTTTTAAAATTTCTTACATCTATTGTAAGATAAAGCAAGTAAGTGTGAATGGTACTTAAAAAACAAGATTTCCAGCTAAAAAGAGACAAATATAAAATCTAAAGAAAAAACCTTCCAATACGTTCAAATTAAACTGTAAACAGCAATATGAAGTTTTTATCTAAAAAACATTTTCCAATTCTGCCCATTGAAAGGATCTAGAAATAATGAAGACCCAGTAGCAATAAGCATTCCTAGCTCTCAGATCTTGGGTTTCAAATGACATTCTTCATAAAAGAAACTAGATTTTCCTAGAAAAAATGACTGATTTCAGTCAAGAACAGGGAAAGTACAAGGTGACTGTGGAATATCTTGTGACAGAAAACAATCCAAAGATCAATGGGGGCATGTCAAGGGACACCCAGAGCTTAAAGAGTCATATATTAGGGACACCTGAGTGGCTCAGTGGTTGAGCATCCTTCTTTGGCTCAGGGCGTGATCCCGGATTCCAGGGTTCAAGTCCCACATCGGGCTTCCTGCATGGAGCCTGATTCTCCCTCTGCCTGTGTCTCTGCCTCTTTCTGTGTGTCTCTAATGAATAAATAAATAAAATCTTAAAAAAAAAGGGGGGGGGGAGACATATATTAGACAACGTTCAGTGTCAAAAAGATTAATGGCTGCAACTACACATAAAATAAATAATAAATAACAATCATGCACCTACAGTGATACAGAAACAGCAAAGAAACTTATTTGCCACCACTGAGGTGACCAATTCTTTACTAAGAAAATTTACAATGAAAGGCAAAGAATTAAACCCTCTACCTTATTAGGAGGGATTTTTAGTAGCTCATTCTCAGTTGATGGTATCTTGCCAGCTACTAAGTGTAGAAGGAAGAGTAACAATAATCATCCTTCTGCAACTTCCAGTGAAATAACTGATTCTGACAAAGATCATCAATGGATGCTAAACAAAAGACAGTTGAGAAATAGCATAATTACGTTATGTTAAATTGCCACCCCACAGATTATTGATCACTGTCAAGGGTAAGTAAGCTTTACAAAAGAAAGACGAAGATTTTCACATTAACCGGGTCGTCAAATTTAACATCATTATAATGCAAAAATACAGCACCAAGGGTGATACAAGTATACAATATTACAAAAGATTGCAAATATAAATATAATCGAGCCTTTACGGTCCTCTTAAAAGAGGATAAAGGGGTTAAATGACAGAAGTGAAACATTGAGACAATCATGAATGTGGAGGAGTCTACCAGAGAACCAGACTGGTACCTTCAAAAAGCCAATGCCAATTAAGGAAAGAAAAAAGCGGGGTTTGGGGGGAGAGGGCTGTTTTAGATTAAGAAGCAAAAGCTAATTAAAGCCAAACGCAGGCAGCCCCGGTGGCGCAGCGGTTTAGCGCCGCCTGCAGCCCGGGGTGTGAACCTGGAGACCTGGGATCGAGTCCCGCATCGGGCTTCCTGCATGGAGCCTGCTTCTCCCTCTGCCTGTGTCTCTGCCTCTCTCTTCGCTCTCTCTGAATGAATAAATAAATAAATCTTTAAAAAAATATAAAATAAAATAAATAAAGCCAAACGCAATTTAGGAATCCTGACTGGATCCTGGCTCTTATTTTAGTCCTCTGCACTTGTTCTCTCTGTTCCAAGCTTAACATTGAACATTCTTCCTTGTGTCTTTCTGAATATGACCTTCTCACAGAGGCCTTCTCTAAACCATCCTATCTCAGCCTTCCCCTTCTGCTCCATGTCATTATCACATCACCCTGCTTTATTTTCTTTGTAGTACTTACTACTATAAGAAATTTCATTCATTAATTGCTTTCTCCAACCTCAAATATAAGATGCAGGAAACTACAGACCTTGCCTATTTTATCTACTGCATCCTTAATATCTTGAACTATTCCTAGCACATAATAGTATTCAACAAATATTTGCTAAATGGACCAATGAACAAAAAGGCAACAAAAATTTAATAGACACTTAGGATTATACAATGTCTCAGTTCATGAGAAACAACAATCTGCAAGAATTGAAAGTATATACTAAATGAATATCTGAGTGCCTAATACGTAAGCACTAAATGTGCCTACAAAACACTAAAAATATTACATATGAATTACACTGCATGATACATTCCTTTTAAGCTATTTGGCAGAAACTAATTAGCACAATAATTTTCTTTGGGGGGCAGCCTGGGTTGCTCATGGGTTTAGCGCGCCTGCCTTTGGCCTGGGGCCTGATCCTGGAGACCCGGCATCTAGTCCCCGGTAGGGCTCCCTGCATGGAGCCTGCTTCTCCCTCTGCCTTGTGTCTTTGCCTCTCTCTCTCTGTGTGTGTGTTTCTCTCATGAATAAATAAATAAAATCTTGAAAAAATAAGTTTTCTTTTGGATATTAACTTTTTTTTTAGATTTTATTTATTTTATTTATACAGAGCTGCAGAGAGAGGAAAGGAAAGAGAGAGAAAAAAAAGAAAAAAGAAGGATGGAAGGAAGGAAGGAAGGAAGGGAGGGAGGGAAAGAAAAGAAAGAAAGGGCCCAGGGTGCCTGGGTGGCTCAGTTGGTTGAGGCTTTGGCTCAGGACATGATCCCAGGGTCTTGGCTTTGGGCTCCCTGCTCAGCAGGGAGTTTGCTTCTCCCTCTGCCTCCCTAGCCGCCCATGCTCTCCCTCACATTTGTGTGTGCTAATAAAAATCAATCTTTAGAAGAAAAAAAGAAAGGCCCTCTACCTAGGAAGATAAATGTTCCAACTGTACACCCAAGCATAAGATACACAAGAGGCAAGGCAAGGTACAATGAAGGTCATACGGAAAGTTTAAAAGTTAAGCAGGGGAAGTAGACACTTACAAATTACGATGGGTTCTTGATCAGAGGAAAAACATTAAACAATATCCCTTAAGACTGGTCTGTCAAAATACTGTCACCTCAATCTCAACCATTTCCAAAGATTACTGAGAAAAATATCTCAAATAACAGCAGCTTCTGTTTGTTGAGTGTTTACCATGTGTTAGGCATTTAGTTAAATATTTTACACATATGTCATGAGATAGGAATTGTAATTGCCATTTGAAGATGAGGGAGACTGAGAGCATAAAACTAGCAAATGGCAGGGCCCTGGCAACAAAAGCAGCTAAAAACTATGACACTAATTCAGTCTGCTTTCAGCTCATGAAAGCCTGGTCTAGAGTGATGGTAAAGACAGGCAAATCTAAGGGATACTGAGAAAAAGAATACAGAACTACATGGCAGGATACAGTAGATGAAAGGTTTTTTTTAAAAAAAATCTTCCCATGGGATCCCTGGGTGGCGCAGCGGTTTGGCGCCTGCCTTTGGCCCAGGGCGCGATCCTGGAGACCCGGGATCGAATCCCACGTCGGGCTCCCGGTGCATGGAGCCTGCTTCTCCCTCTGCCTGTGTCTCTGCCTCTCTCTCTCTCTCTCTCTCTCTCTCTCTCTCTCTCTGTGACTATCATAAATAAATAAAAATTTAAAAAAAATCTTCCCAGTTTTACAGTCTATCAGATCAGAATAAAATTATTCTACCTATGGATATGGGAATATTGAGAAGGGAACTTGTTTAGTGAAGGTTTTTACCCTAACAGAAGAGAGAGATGAGATAATAGACTCTGTTGTAAACACTTGGACAGCTGAGTTAGAGGATATGCTCTATGACGTCCCTAGAGAACCAAGAAGCAGAAAAAGAAAGATCACACCTAGATGGATTTAAGAGACATCAGAGCAGGGGTGTTAAATAAAGCCATGAATAAACCCAGGTCTCTAATCAAGGGTGGAAAGAGAAGCCCAGGAGAGAAACAAAACAAAACAAAACAAAACAAAACAAAACAAAACAAAACACATGCATTCCTGCAACAGGACAGGTATGCCACTGGGACTATACCATAAAGAAGTTAGGAGACTATGCTTCCCTTGTCCTTGTCCCAGTTTTACTCTTTTTATTTATTTATCTATTTATCTTTATAACTTCTACACCCAACACAGGGCTCAAACTCATGAACCCACAATCAAGAGCCTCCACGATTGAGCCCCACGGGGATCAATCCACTGATTGAGCCAGTCAGGCTACCCTTGTCTCGTTTTAAGGTTCCATAAAGACAATAAAATAATATCTAACATTTGTATGTTTATATGTGCTATGCATGTGCTAAGAAGTTCACATACATTCCCATATTTAATTTTCCCACAACACAGGCATCATTATCCTCATTTTTTCATATGAAAAACTGAGACTTAAAGAAGCTACGATTCATACTTAAAAAACTAGGGTAGGGGCAGCCTGGGCAGCAGTTTAGTGCCGTCTTCAGCCCAGGGCGTGATCCTGGAGACCCAGGATCAAGTCCCACGTCGGGCTCTCTGCATGGAGCCTGCTTCTCCTTCTGCCTGTGTCTCTGCCTCTCTGCCTCTCTCTCTCTCTCTCATGAATAAATAAAAGCTTTTTAAAAATAAACAAACAGGTAAATAAATAAACAAATAAATAAACAAACTAGGGTATAAGCCTGAGTCTACCTGGGGCCAAGGCCTAGGAATTAATTACTATGGTAAAATAAATGGTTATCAAGCCATCCCACAGAGCATATATAAACCATTAAAATTGTGTTAATAAATCCATAACATAAAATTTGCCATTTTAACCATTTTTAAGTGTGCACTTTGGTGGTCTTATGTACATTCACTGTTGTACAACTATCCCCACCATCTATCTCCATAACTTGTAATCATCCTAAACTGAGACTCCATAACATTAAACAATAATCTCCACAATCCTCAACTCAGCCCCTGACAACTACCATTCTACTTTGTTTCTATGAATTTGAATGCTTTAGGTACATCATATAGGTGCAATCATATAGTACTTGTTCTTTTTTGTCAAGCTTATTTCACCTATAATCCCATCAAGGTTTGTTACTTTAAAAGTAACATTAAGTTACTTTTAAATTAAATAAAATGTGAAATTTTAATCCACTGGTCATTATGCATCTCTACAGAGAATCACATTCCCAAACTCCATGATGTATGAAACAGACTTTTGGAGGAGAAAACTGCAATTAGTGAGAAAGGGGGAGAGGTGAAAACGGGCAACAAATCAAAATTTGAAGGACACACAGGAAAGTAAACCTTTAGATTCAGTCATAAGGAAGAGAGCAGGTTGCTTGATCTTGACTAGACCAAAGGATCTATTTGGGAAGATGTTATTAAGTATCAAATCAAAAGTTAGGGATCCCTGGGTGGCGCAGCAGTTTGGCGCCTGCCTTTGGCCCAGGGCGCGATCCTGGAGACCCAGGATCGAATCCCGCGTCAGGCTCCCGGTGCATGGAGCCTGCTTCTCCCTCTGCCTATGTCTCTGCCTCTCTCTCTCTCTCTCTATCATAAATAAATAAAAATTAAAAAAAAAAGGTGTCAATCAAAAGTTAGGAAAACAACCCTGAACAACACAATGCAAACAAAACACTGTTGATCCCAAGACAAGATACTGTTCCTTTCTGGCAAAAGATATCAAGACTACTAATAAAAAAGCTTTAGTAGCACAGGGCTGGCTCAGTTGGTGGGGCATGTGACTCTTTACCTCAGGGTTCTAAGTTCAAGCCCCATGTTGGGTACAGAGGTTGCTTAAAAACAAAACCTTAAAAAAAATAAGCTTAAAAAATATTGAAATAGAAGGATAAATTCCATTTCCCCTGACTTCTACTTAAAAAGCCAGGAGAGGGCAGCCGGGTGGCTCAGCGGTTTAGTGCCGCCTTCAGCCCAGGGCGTGATCCTGGAGACCCAGGATTGAGTCCCACATCGGGCTCCCTCCAATGAAGCCTGTTTCTCCCTCTGCCTGTGTCTCTGCCTCTCTCTCTCTCTCTCTCCCTCTCTCTCTCATAAATAAATAAAAATAAAATATTTTTTAAAATAATAAAAATTAAAAAATAAAAAGCCAGGAGATGGGAGAGGCAGCATTTTAATAAAAGTGTATTGATGAATTTATAATTAAGATCAATCTTTCTCCAAACCATGCACCAAGAAGTTCAATCTGGAAAAAATTACCTGTTCTCTATTAGCAACATGAACCAAGCATTTAAAATGAGAATAACAGGGGCACCTGGGTGGTATAGTAGGTTAAGCATCTGACTCTTGGTTTTGGCTCAGGTTGTGATCTCATGGTTGTGAGACGAGCCCCGTGTAGGGCTCTGCAGACAGGGCAGCGTCTGCTTGAGATTCTCTCCCTCTCCCAGCCAGGAGTTTGCTTCTCCCTCTGCCCTTTCCTCTGCTCATGCATGCACATACACTCACTCCTTCTCTCTCTCTCTCAAATAAATAGAATATTTTTAAAAGAAAAAAAGAAAAAAAAAAGAAAAAAAAGGAGAAACTTTTTATCAGAAATAATCAAAATTTAAAGCAAATTTGCTTTCCAATACACCCATGAGTAAAGTAAGGAAGAGCAAAATTAAGCTACAGGAATATCACTAAGTTGTAATTTTACAAGACATTGAGAAGGTCACAAAAAAACAATTTAGTTATTTTTGTCTTTTTTCCAACACTTTTTTTGTTGTTGTTGTTTAAAATAAGCTAAGACAAGGCACCTGGGTGGCTCAGTCAGTTAAGCACTGAACTCATGACTTCAGTTCAGGTCATGATCTCATGGGTTGTGGAACTGAGCCCCACATCAGGCTGTGCACTCAGCAGGGAGTCTGACTGATTATTTCTCTCCCTCTGCCTCTGCCCTTCTCCTTGCACACATGCTCTCAAATCAATCAATCAATCAATCTTAAAGTAAGTTATATGGCCAACATGGGGGCTTAAACCCACAATCCAGAGATGAAGAGCAGTATGCTCTATCAACTGAGCCAGCCAGCACCCATAGGTCACAAAAAACAACTTAGAAAACAAGCTAACAGGTGGGATGGCTCAGTCAGGTGAGTATTCAACCCTTGGTTTTGCCTCAGGTCATGATCTCAGGGTCCTGAGATTAAGCCCCACACGGGGCTCCACACTCAGCATGGAATCTGCTTGAGATCCTCTCTCCCTCTGCCCCAGCAACCCCACAATCGTATGTGCACTCTCTCTAATACATAAATCTTTTTTAAAAAAGAAAAAAAGAACAGAAGCTGAATTATGAGCACAACACCACAATACCAGGCAATTTTATTTTTTTCAAGTTTATTTACTTAAGTAATCCCTACACCCAACATGAGGCTTCAACTCACAACCCTGAGATCAAGAGTCACATGCTCTTCCAACTGAGATAGCCAGGCACCCCAAGACTGAGCAATTTTAAAATGACTTGTCTATACATATCCTTCTGTATATGTAACAAACTAACAATACAGAAAAATAAAGACACATCACCTTCACTTTTTGTCAACCACAACCTTAAAGCCCTCATTTTCAGTATTGCGTGTTTACATGGTAACATGTAAACATGAATGTTACCAAATTGTAAATGTTCAGCTACCACATAAAGATTCTACACATCCAAAAACTCATAAAATTTTTGCAATATAGGCAACAGCATGCTAAGTTAATTATATAAAACTACTAAGCACTAAGATGAGGAACTTGTATTGAGATATAGAAGTTCAATATCAGAGATGCAAGCAACCTCAATTCACATGAATGGATTCTCTAAAATAGTTCAGTAGGGCGCCTGGGTTAAGTGTCTGCCTTTGGCTCAGGGTGTGATCCTAGGGTCCCGGGATCAAGTCCCACATTGGGCTCCTGAACAGAGCCTGCTTCTCCCTCTGTGTTTCTGACTCACTCTCTGTGTGTGTGTGTGTGTGTGTGTGTGTGTCTCTGTGTGTCTCTCATGAATAAATAAATAAAATCTTTAAAAATAATAATAAAATAGTTTAGTATAGTCCTGGTTTAAGTTGTCAGCTTCACCCAAAAAGGAAAAGAACCTTCACACTTATTTTGGGAAGGAAGAAGACAGTACTAGAAACCACTTACAATCAACATTCTAAGGGATTGACAACTAAACATTAACTAAACATGATCAAATTAAAATCATACATTGCTTCTTATGCCAGTTTACAAAACAAAAACATCATCACTCTAAAGTTGTCACCATTTAGTAATCTGAGATATTTTCATTGCAGCTGCAATGTTTGTGTTTGTTGCCTGGCATATGACTCACTCTCAGGTTCTCCCAAGACTCTGCTGGATTTTTGAGAATGCAGCAATCATAACTGGGGCATACTGTGTGGGAAGTGTCATGACAGTGAATGAATAAAAGGGGGAAAGAACTCATGATACAAAATTTTTTGTGTTTTTATAAAAAGCAAGTCACTCACAAAAGGCAGATTTTTCTGCAAAATAGGAAAGGAGCCATTCTGGCCCCGAGAAGCCTTCCTTGACTCCCTTGGTTGCATTCTCTGCACTTCTTACACTACAATATACTTAACTAGTTTCCTTGTCTGGCTCCCCAACCAGACCGTAGGCAACCTGAGACCAAAAGGTGTCCCATCTTAGTATCATTAGTACCTATTTCCCCAAATGCCCAGTGTATATAGAGGGTCCTCAGTAGGGGCTTTCATAAAATTGATCATTGAATAATCTTACATTTACCTGTTATTTTGCAAAGGACCCTCAGAAAAATTACCTCTTTTGACCCTCATAACAATCTTGAAGTGGAAAAGGCATTAGTCAACCAAACGGCTTCTGGTTTTATAAACAGCTGTTAATCACCTAAAACAACCTTAAAATCACAAAAGATAATGACTTATTTTTTCATCTCTGAGAGAACTTCTCCTTTGGGACCTCAATATTCTTGTAAAACCCAGAAGTTTTACTAGCATTTTCTATGCTTGCTCTTCATAATAGGTAGGAATCACACACAGTTCTCAATCTTACAGAAGAGTCTAACTACATAAAGTAGTGTTACATGAAGACTCCTTTAGGTATCAGACAGCAAGCAGCATCCTAAGCTATTTTTCCTGATGCTGTTCTTTTTGTGACTCTGAGAAGGAATTGCAAAGGGCAAAATGCTGGAAAGTGAATGATGTCATGGATGTCATGAAGTTGCATCAATACCTGATGATGATTTAGCACAACAATGCAACACATTATGCGAAGAAGCATAATGTCAAACCATCAGGATGTTTTACTGCATTAATTTCATGACTCGTCGCAAACTGAAATTTAAGGTGGCTCTCCAATTTTCTGCGATGAAGTTACTTGTTCAGGTTTATGTCCTTATGACAGGCACTAAGAAAATCTACAAATCTCTGTGGGAAAACCTTTTAAAAAAAGCTCCAAAAAATAGCTAATATTAAACCCAGCAGTCATTTTAACAACTTACCCACTTTTCGAAGTAGACAAAAACATCTGTGGGTCAGTGTAGATTGAGTAACAGATTTACACTGGGTTTGTCCAAAGCAAATAGTTACCGGGTGTAAAATGACAACACACAATAGAAAGGACGTCCAATCAGATGATACACATGAATATGCTCAAAGTTAGTAATTTGACACAGAGAGTCACTACTCACTGTCAAAGCTACAGACTGAATTCTAAACGTTCAATTCTAATACACGGCATTTCCCCTCTAATTTCCTTCTCCCCTTAAACCCATGATGTCATCATTTTAAACACAAGCAAGACAAATTTAAGTCACAAAGACATTCGGTGTGTGCCCAAGCCAAAGCCACTGCCTCAACATTTTCCCCATAGCACAGCTCCAACTGATCCCATCTGGTCTTCGGGGAGGAAGAGATCACAAGGCTTCAAACCGGTTTCCCAACGTGAGAAACTCCATCAAAACCTCCCAATTAGCAGCCGAACCACAACCAAAAAAAAAAAAAAAAACTTACTCTCAAAAAGGCATAACAAGCATCGTGCAACGTCCTTGCCAGCAAGTGAGAACCGGTAGGTGTCTGAACCTTCACCCGGAGCAATCAGAATCCCACCACCGAAAAAAGTCCCAAAGACTCTGGCGGTCAAGGAAAAGCAGCTTTTTTTTTTTTTTTTTTTTTTTTTTTCCCTAATGAATGAAATTCGGGACACGGTTAACAGACAAAAAGCAATGAGCTATTCCGAACCTCAACGACACAAGGGTTTTCAGGCGGACGGAGGCCTCGCTGGCACCAGGCTTACTCCGCAGGGACCGTATCACCATCTCCCCGGTCGCTTTCTCTCCGTCCACAAATTCGCTCCCACCCGCCCACCGCTCCCCTTTGCACAAACAATTCTCGCAGCCACAACGTGCAGGGCTGTCTCCGCCGAGGGGACCCCCGCAGCTGCCACTTCGCTGGCGAGACCTTGCTCCGAGAGCCAAGCGGTAGGACAGACAGGCTGCCTGGGGTTTTTATTTTTAAATGAGACAATTGCAAGATCGTCCCCTTTGCAGCTTCAGCTTCAGCTTCCCCCTCCCCGCCCCCCCTCGCCGCAGCCCCAGGTGGAGGAGGGCTTTGGAAAGCCCTGGACTCCGGGTCCCCAGCGCGAGCCGTTAAAGATCCGGGGGCTGCGGGGGGGGGGCGGGGGCGGGGAGCGTCTGACACCCTCGCAGCCACCGTCGCCCTGGTCGTACACCCTCCCGTGGACCCGGGCACGGCAGCGGCTGGAATCCCCGCCTAACCCGGGGGGCGGGGGATGACGACAGCGAGGCCCCCGGGCCAGCAGGCACCCACCCCGGCGCGAGATGCGCGGCCGCCCCCCGCCCCCCGCGGGCCCGGGGCGTAAAGGGCAAGAAGGCGCCGGCGCCCCGCCGCGGCCCCAGGAGGGGGAGAAGCCGCCTCACCTGGCCCAGCCCGCGCCACGCTCTCAGGTTCGCTCCGCTGGCGACGGCGAAGAGGGAGCCGGGGGCAGGGCCAGAGCAGAGGGGCTCCGCCTCAGGCCGCGCTGGCCGCACCGGGGCTCCTCACAGCCGGCGGGACCCCGCGCCGCCCGGAGCCGCCATCTTCCTCCACTCAAACGCCGCCGCCGCCGCCGCCGCCGCCGCCGCCGCCGCCGCTGCTCTGGCCCGGAGAAGACAGCACACAGTGCGCATGCGTCGGGGTCCGGCGCGGAGGACGCGCGCGCATCGACGTCAGCGCGGCGGCCCCGCGCGACGCGGCCCGAGGGCGACGCCATGTTGGGAAGGGAAGAGGTCCCCGGCGGCCGTTCTGCAGAGGTTGGAACGCCGCCCCTCGCCACCGCGAGGAGTGCACCGGCCACGGGGACACCTCGAACCTCTGCGCCCGCCTCCCTTGAGTCCCTACAACCGACCCCTCCCTGCACAGCTGCACCCACCCCTCCCTGGCACTTAGGCCTGGGGAGGCAACTGGGCGGGTTTCCCAACGGCGTGAGACCGGGCAGACCTCGAGGTCTCTAACTCGTTGGGATGCCCGAGGGCCTGAGGAGCACGAGGGAGGGATGGGGTGGGTGCAGGTGCTTGCTCTTGGACGTCCGCCGAAGAAGCGACGCTCCGTGCCTTGATGGTGCAATCGAGGCCTCCCTTAACGGAGGCGACCACCGTGTTTTCAGATGAGGGAAACTGAGGCACAGAGGAGTGTCAGTGCATTCTCCCAAGGTCACGCATCGGAGGGGCAAGGGGGGGTGGGACTTAGGCGTAAGTGACTCCCGAGCACCATCACCATCACCAGGCGGGGGAGGGGGGGGTCCCGCAAAATACCCCTTGCAGGGGAGCTGCCTGGGGTGCAGGTGAGACCCCGTGGGCTCAGGCGCACAGCGGGCGGACTGCGGCGAAGCCAGACACACAGCGCCCAAGGGCTTCAGTCTAAACCGCTGGCCCCTGAAACTGAGGCAGGGCAGCCCGGCGGCTCAGCGGTCTAGCGCCCCCTGCTGTCCGGGGCGTGATACTGGAGACGCGGGATCGAGTCCCACGTGGCTCCCTGCGTGGAGCCTGCTTCTCCCTCTGCCTGTGTCTCTGCCTCTCTCTGTGTGTATCTCTATGAATAAATAAATAAAATCTTAAAAAAAAATGAAACTGCTACCAGCCCACCGTCCTGGGACAAAGTGGACCTTTTGGGCAGCGCTTGGGGCATAGGTCTGGGTCGGAACCCAAGTCCCCTCTCGAGTTGGGAGGGCAAGGGGCTGTTGAGGACTCGTGGGTCAGCCTCACTCCAGAAAGCACTGGGTCCGTGGTCCTCAAACTTGAATAATGCAGAGACCCCAGGGGTTATACACTCGTGGAATCCCTGTACGAGAAGCTCTGGTGTAAGCACGCCAAGTCTTGGGCAGCCCTGGTGGCTCGGCGGTCTAGCGCCCCCTCCTGTCCGGGGCGTGATACTGGAGACGCGGGATCGAGTCCCACGTGGCTCCCTGCGTGGAGCCTGCTTCTCCCTCTGCCTGTGTCTCTGCCTCTGTGTGTATGCGTCTCTCATGAATAAATAAATAAAATCTATAAAAGGGGGGGAAAAAAGCCAAGCCTTTCGGTTAGGAAACGTCACTGAGAGAGAAACTTGGCAATTTTAACTGGTTAAAGAGATATTAAAATCCTGTCGTTACAGGGGGGCATCTGGGTGGCGCAGTCTGATAAGCATCTGCCTGTGGCTCAGGTCGTGATCCTAGGATCCTGGGGTCCAGTGGCCTCGGGCTCCCTGCTCAGCGGGGAGCCTGCTTCTCCCCCGACCTCTGTCCCTCCACCTGCTTGTGCTCTCTTGCTCTTTCTCTCTCTCCCAAAGTCTTTAAAATCCTGTCATTAGGGGGTCCCCGGGTGGCTCAGCCGTTTGGCGCCTGCCTTTGGCCTAGGGCGTGATCCTGGAGTCCTGGGATCGAGTCCCACCTTGGGCTCCCTGCATGGAGCCTGCTTCTCCCTCTGCCTGTGTCTCTGCCTCTCTCTCTCTCTGTGTGTCTCTCATGAATAAATAAATAAAATCTTTTAAAAAAGAAATCCTGTCATTAGAAACGCCAAGCACAAAACTCGCCACAGAGCTTGTGACCAATCCCACCATCCATCAAAACACTCTATAGAGCTCAGTGTTAGAAACACTGGACCAGCTAGTAAGTGCTTCCTTTTAAAAATGCAGGTTGCAGGGCTGACCTTAGACCCCACCTCAGACTTTTTCTAAAACTTTCTAGGTCTTCTGATGCCCAGGTTGGCTTGGAACTGCTGGATTATGTTAAAACAAGTTCAAAAATAGAACCACTCCACTGCGGGCGCACACAATCTACTAACTGGAAGACACCAGATACTGCTCTTTAGTTCACTGCTTTATCATCTAATATAGAGACCAGCACACAGCAGAGACTTATTAAATGCGTGTTGAATAAGTGAATGCATTGGGAATTTGACAACTAAGAAGGCATCCAGTCGACAGATATTTGCTGAGCACCTACTATGTGCCAAACCATGTAATATGTATAGTAACGTGTTTTTAAATAAAACTAAGAAGGCCTCTTGTCTTCGTGGAGATCCCCTACAGGTACTGGGAGAGACAGACAATAAACAAGTAAATAAGGCAATATAAAATTATAAATTGTGATAAGCATGAAAGTATTATTAAAGCAAAATCTTTAATAATAATCACAGCTGGGATGCCTGGGTGGCTCAGCAGTGATGTGTCTGCCTTTGGCTCAGGGCTTGATTCTGGAGTCCCAGGATCAAGTCCTGCATCAGGCTCCCTGCATGGAGCCTGCTTCTCTCTCTGCCTGTGTCTCTGCCTCTCTCTCTGTGTCTCTCATGAAAAAATAAAATCTTTAAATAATAATAATAATCACAGCTAATGTTTATTGTGTGCTCTTATTATGTGTCAAACTGCTAAGTAGGTGCCCTTATTGTGCTTTTTTTGCAGATGATGAAACTGAGGAGGGGCACCTGGCTGGCTCAGTTGGTGCAGCATGTGACTTTTGATCTCAGGGTTGTGAGTTTGAACCCCACCTTGGGTGGAGAGATCACTTTATTTATTGATTGATTTTTTAAGAGTTCAGTTATTTATTTGAGAGTGACAGCACGAGCAGGGAGGAGAGGGAGAAAGAGATTCCCCACTGAGCAGGGAGCCCGATGCAGGGCTCAATCCCAGGACACCAGGATCATGACTTGAGCTGAAGGTAGACACTTAACCAACTGAGCCACCTACGCACCCCCAAAATAAAATCTTAAAAAAAAAAAGACAAAAGAAACTGAAGAACACAGGAATTAAGTAGCTCAACCCAGAATCACAGGCAAAGGTTTGAACCCAGGTGGTTTTGCTTCAAAGCCTTTGTTATTATTATTAATTTTGTTCATTATTTTTTCCAACTTTTTTTATTGTGGTAAAATACACATAAAATACAAACAACATTTACTATCTCATCCTTTTTAATTGTAGCACTCACTGTTATTAAGTACATTCATAATGTGGTGCAACCATCACCACCTTCCATCTCCAGAACTTTTTTTTTTAATGAACTGTGGTTAGACATACAATATCATATTAATTTCAGGTGTAGGATATAATGATTCAACATTTATATAGATTTCAAAGAGATCACCCAGACAGACCTACCAAGTGTTACCACACAAAGCTGCTACATATTATTAACTATATTCCCTGTGTCATATATCTCTGTGTCCTGTTTATTTTAGAACTGGAAGTCTGTACTCTTCATCTCCTTCCTCTATTTTGCCCATTCTCCCACTGGCCTCCCTCTAGCAACCACCACATTGTCTACTGTATCTATCATCCAGTGTCTGTTCTGTTTCTTCAGTTGTTTCGTTTCTTTATTTTTTTTAAGTTTATTCTCCACACCCAATGTGGGGCTTGAAGTCCCAACCCGATATCAAGAGGCACATGCTCTACTGACTGAGCCAGCCAAGCATCCCTGGTTTGTTTTTTAGATGCCACATATAAGTTAAATCATACAGCATTTGTCTTTCTCTGTCTGACTTATTTCATTGAGCATAATACCCTGTGGGTGCATCATGTCACAGAGGGCAAGATTTAATTCTTTTCTATGGTTGAGTAATATTCCAGCGTATAAATATATCACATCTTCTTTAGCCATTCATCTATCAGTGGATGTTTACGTTGCTTCCATATCTTAGCTGATGTAAATAATGCTGCAATAAATACAGATATGCATATATCTTTTGAAATTAGTGTTTTTGTTTTCTTCGGATAAATACCCAGAAGTGGAATTGCTGGATGTTATGATAGTACTGTTCTCGATTTCCTGAGGAACATCCATGCTGTTTTCCACAGTGGCTACACCAATTTACAGCCCCACCGATAGTGCGCAAGGGTTCCCTTTACTCCACTTCCTTGCCAGCACTTGTTTTTTCTTGTATTTTTGGTAATAGCCACATATCCCTTTGTGGTTTTGATTCGGGTTTCTCTGATGATGAGCGATGGGCAAGCACCAAAACCTATGCTATTGAACTCTATGTAATGTTGCTTCTGACAAACAGGAGGAGATAAGTTGAGGCCAGTTTATAAATGATCTGAAATGTCAGAAGGAATAGTGGATATTACCTTCTATGTCATGGAGATTTGGGGGCAGGGAGGATATGTGATGAAAATAGTAATTTAGAATAATCTCTCTGCAGTGTGAAGGCTGATTGGGATATGATTGGACGTCATAGGAACAAGTGATGAGGCTGGGATAAGAGGGGCAGCCGTCACTTCTCTGTAGGTGTAAAAGAAAAGTTAGTTTTCCACCAGAGTGTATTCCAATCACCAACTACTGAAGTTCACTTCTTTTTTTTTAATTTTTATTTATTTATTTATGATAGTCACAGAGAGAGAGAGAGAGAGGCAGAGACACAGGCAGAGGGAGAAGCAGGCTCCATGCACCGGGAGCCCGATGTGGGATTCGATCCTGAGTCTCCAGGATCGCGCCCTGGGCCAAAGGCAGGCGCCAAACCGCTGCGCCACCCAGGGATCCCTGAAGTTCACTTCTTATGTATATACTTATGTAGAATAAGTAAACTATAAACATAGAACATCATTCAAAAGGTACAAAAGGACACATAAAATTTAAGTCCATCCTACCGGTACCCCAGCAACCTCTCTCCTCCATCAAAGTGACTACCGTTAACGTTCCTTAGATCGGGACTCCTGGGTGGCTCAGCAGTTGGGTGTCGGCTTTCAGCTCAGGCCATGATCCTGGTCCTGGGACGCAGTCCTACATCAGGCTCCCTGCAAGGAGCCTACTTCTCCCTCTGCCTGTGTCTCTACCTCTCTCTGTGTGTCTCTCATGAATAAATAAATAAAATCTTAAAAAACAACAACAACAACAACAACAACCAACAACCTGTTTCTTAGATCTTCCCAGAGAGGTATACACAAACACACACATACACATACAGAGGTGCCTGCCTGGCTCAGTCGGAAGATGATGCAACTCTTGATCTCTGGGTCATGAGTTTGAGCCCCACATTGGGGGTAGAGATTACTTAAATAAAAAAACCTAAACAACACACAAAAAAACAAACCCCACATATACATATAAATAAATAAACCTACAGATAGCAACAAACTACATACGTTCCTCTTTACCTCGTTGCTTTTTTTTTTTTAATTTTTTTATTTATTTATGATAGTCACAGAGAGAGAGAGAGGGGCAGAGACACAGGCAGAGGGAGAAGCAGGCTCCATGCACTGGGAGCCCGATGTGGGATTCGATCCCGGGTCTCCAGGATCGCGCCCTGGGCCAAAGGCAGGCGCCAAACCGCTGCGCCACCCAGGGATCCCACCTCGTTGCTTTTTTAAAAAATTTATTTAACTATACTTCTCTGGGGTAATTCAATATCAGCATATTTAGGACCATCAAAATTTTGTTAACAAATTGCATTCTATTCCTTTGTATGAGTGTACTATGTATCTTTTAAACAAATACTCTAGAGATGGACATTTGTCTCTACTGTTTTGTTATTATAAACAAAGTAGCGGGATCCCCGGGTGGCGCAGCAGTTTGGCGCCTGCCTTTGGCCCAGGGCACGATCCTGGAGACCCAGGATCAAATCCCACGTCGGGCTCCCGGTGCATGGAGCCTGCTTCTCCCTCTGCCTGTGTCTCTGCCTCTCTCTCTCTCTGTGATTATCATAAATAAATAAAAATTAAAAAAATTAAAAAATAAATAAATAAACAAAGTAGCAAAGAATATCTTTGTACTTTTGTTATTTGCATATGGGCAAATGTATCTATAGGGAAATTTCCTAGAAATGCAATTGCTAGGTCAAAAGGTAGGTACCCTTTAAATATTAAATTTGCTCTCTCTTTCTGTCGTTGCATTTATTTCTTTTTTAAAGAGATTTTATTTATTTACTCATGAGACACACACACACACACACACACACACACACACACACAGAGAGAGGCAGAGATACAGGCAGAGGGAGAAGCAGGCTCCATGCAGGGAGCCCAACATGGGACTCGATCCTGCGTCTCCAGGATCATGCCCTGGACTGAAGGTGGTGTTAAACCACTGGGCTGCCCATTCCTTGCATTTATTTCTTAACACAACTACCTACACAACCTCAGCTTGTGCATTAGATGTAAAGTTTTCTCACTGTGGGCTTTGCTCTTTGGAGAGGGGGTGGGACAGAGGGAGGGGGAGAAAGAGAATCCTAAGTAGGCTCCACACTCATCAGCACAGAGCCAGGTGTAGGGTTCAATCTCAGGACCCTGAGATCATGACCTGAGTTGAAATCAAGAGTCAGACGCTTAACTGATTGAGCCACCCAGGTGTCGCGGGGCTTTGCTCTTAATTCCTATCACATATCAGTGTTTTATGTGGTGTATCAAAAGTGCCTGTAGTTCTGAGTGCAAGTCTCAAATTTGAGTGGTATATGAAACATATTTCACAGGAAAGAGAAACTCATGTTTCGGATATCTGTTAATATACATATATGCCCCTAGTTCAACTATTGGGGCTTTCCCCCCAGTAGAAGAAAACCACTTCCTCAATTTTACAGTTTATTTGGTCCCATCTCTTCATTTTACAGATGAGGAAGGGACTTGCCCAAGGTCAAAAGGGGCCTATATGATGAACAAGAGCTGGTCTCCTGGTAGCTCATCTGGTGAACAAAAGCTATTTCCTTTGCAGCATCCTCCAATGTCTCCAAGATCTCTATTTTTCTTTTCTCCTAGAAAATTCAGTCCCAGGAATGCTCCAATTATTTCCTTTGTTAAGGCGTGGTGCCAAACATAACAAAATTTTGAGGAATTGTCTCCCTCTGCTGGTAACATGCTTAAACTACAAAGCCTTAAAAAAATGCTGCCTTGAAAATCTAATCACACCCCAAGTGAAGCCTGATAAGACAATCTCATCCTCCTTGCTGTGCCTAAGGCTTAGTCAGGATAATTCATTTAAGAGAACGGACTCACAGAAGAATGTATTCAAAGTAAATATAGGTCCAGAGAGTGAATAAGACAAAATCCTTTTTCTTCAAAGTTGGTCAGGTTGTTCATAATATTTGTTGTTTTTAGACCTGAAGAATTTCAGCTGCTAATGGAATTTCTAAGTGGAGATGCCAAGAAGAAGCCTACCTATATGAATCCGAAACACCAGGTGAGGTCAGGACTGGAAATCAACTTTGGGAATCTTTAGTGTTTAGTAGGTGGTTCACGCCATGAGCATCTAGATAAAAATGACAGACTGAGGACACGCCCAGAGATGATGCATATTTCAAAGACAGGAAATCATGAAACCAGAGAATTACTAAGCATGTCATTTTATCTTCTAAAGACTAGTAACAGGGACGCCTGGGTGGCTCAGTTGGTTGAGTGTATGCCTTTGACTCAAGTCATGATCCTGGGGTCCTGGGGTCAAGCCCCATGTGGGGCTCCTGCTCAGCAGGAATCTGCTTCTCCCCCCCTCTGCTCCTCTCCCTTGCTCATGCTTTCTCTCAAATTCAAATAAATAAATAAAAATCTTTTAAAAAATCTTTAAAAAAACCTTTTTTTTTTTTTTAAAGATTTTTATCTACTTATTCATGAGAGACACAGGGAGAGAGGCAGAGACATAGGCAGAGAGTGAAACAGGCTCCATTGAGGGAACCCAATGTGGAAGTTGATCCTGGGACTCCAGGATCACATCCTGAGCCGAAGGCAAACACTCAACCACTGAGCCACCCAGGCGCCCCTAAAGGCTGGCAACATTTAATACATGATTGCAGATTGTAATAATGATTAGAAATACAACTGCAAAAATCATCAACAGGAAGCTGTTACTTTAGAAAGATTAACGGCATGCTAAAAACAGGAGACGAAACACATGCCAGGTTAGATCATTGGATTACAACAGCTAAATCCAATACTACCAAAAGGCAGTCTTAATACTGAGAGGCCTATAGGAACACATCAGTGAGAATAAAAATAGATGGTGTTTACTTTTCCCTTGGTTTTGAGTTTTGGGAAAGAACGAATGAGAGAATTTCAAGTGTTCTTTGGTGCAAGACACCCCCTGTGATGATAATAGCTGACCTCTGTAAGTCTTACTGTGGGTCAAGCACAGTCCTATGCTTTTCTGCATAGTAGCCAGTTTAATTCTGACAACCAACCTTTGAAGCAGCTGCTACTATTACCATCTCCTTTTTTGTACACTTGGGGAAACCGAGGCACAGACATCTTAAGTAACTTGCATAAGATCACATGAGCTTGTTCAGGTTGGAAGCGTCCGAAGTCACACTTTTTAAAGTTCAAGATCTCTACCTTGGCACTGGAGAAAAAATAAAAGAGAAATACTGTTTAGGAAGACGCCTAAGTAAATTTTTAAGGAAATGCTGATGAATGCATCTCTCATTTAATGACCCAGGAGAACTCTAGTCGTGCTGGTTGCCCAGCTCAGGTGCCAGAATTATGAACTAACCACGTTTTTACCGTGGAGGGTTAACAGATGCTTGGAATATTTGCTCCACGTGCAGGAAAACCTGTAAACATTTTCACACTATTACGCAGAAATAATGTGTCATGCATCAGCAGATATTTTTCATCCTCCGGTGGGATATAAAATATTTTCAGAGCTTTGGGGAAAAAAAAAAATGTGACCTGCGGTTTATGAAGATTACGACTGGCTTAAAGAAGAAAAAAAAAGTTTTCAGTGATTGCCTGCCCTTAGAAAAGATGGTTGCAAAGAACACACCTTCCGTACTCAAGGCGATGACTTCACACGGGCTCTCCCGTCCACTACGAGACTTAACACGCTGCCCTTAAGAAAAATGGCAGCTTCCTGGTTCCCCTGCCCTTCTCCAAGATGGCTTCCGCGGTGCCCGTCGGGGAGGGGGCGCGGCCTCTGGGGCCACTTCCGGGCTGGGCAAGGGGCGGGGTCCATTGAGGAAAGCCTTGCGTGCCGGCGCCCGCGACGGAGGCGCGCTTCAGGGCGCAGGCGCGGGGAGCGGGTGGGGGAGGAGGGAAAGCGGCGAGTAAGATGGAAGATGAGGAGGTCGCTGAGAGCTGGGAGGAGGCGGCAGACAGCGGGGTAAGGAGGAGTCGCCGCCGCGGGGCAGGGCCGGGCGGGACCTGGCGGGAGGGAAGCCTCCGGGGAGCGGGCCTGGGGATGGTTCTCCCCGAGGAAGGGCCCCACACGCCGGGCCGGGGGTGGACGAGGGGCCCCCGGTCCCTGAGCGCCGTGAAGGCCTCTTAAAGGGGCCGCGTTCCATTTCTCCCTCCACCTCTGCCGGGTGCGCCTCCCTGCATCCCCGCGACGTGCGCGTCTCCCGGGGCGCCCCACCCGCCCCCCGGGGCCTCCTTTCCTGGTTCCCGCGTCCGCTCGCTCGTCCCGGGGACTCCCTGAGCCTTCCTCTCCAGGGTGTCGCCGCCAGACACCCCCACCCGCGCCCGAGTCACCATTTTAAAGTTCCTGTGCCCTGATGCTGAGCCGCACACCATGTGGGCCCGGGCGGCGCGCGGGGGCAGGAGGGGAAATCGAGCCGGCTCTGGGCCCCTCCACTCTGTGCGGAAAAATCCCCCTTTGCTTTGCGCCTTCCGCCGCGGTGGGCGAGTCTGGGCTTTTTTTTTTTTTTTCTTTTCTTTTCTTTTTCACTTTTGCTCTGAGAGCCCGCGGCTGGCGGGTCTCCCGGGGACCCCTTGTGCAACAACCGAAAGCCCGGCGGGCAGCCCCTCTCCCCGGGGAACCACCCAACGACCCGAGCGCCCCCCCCCCAGCTCCTCCCCCCCCCCCCCCCGCCCCGGCCCCGGCCCCGGGGGCGAAGGTCTCCGGGCGAGCTCGCGATCTGTAAAGTAGCCGCATTCCTGGGAGGGGAGGGGGGGAAGGGGGTGGGGGGGGGGGGAGCGGACCGTTCGATTCTGCTTTTTTGGAGTTTTTTTTGGTTGGGACTCTGAAGCTGTGTAGGAGGAGAGTTTATCCCGAGCTGGAACAGCCGCAGCCGAGGGTCTGTTAGGTTGGTTGGCTTGGCGATCGGCTTTTTGGGGGTGTTTCAGAGTGTGCGGTTGTGCGGCGGCGCCTGCTGAGGATGCGGAGAGGGCCCCCCGGCCTCCTCGTGTTCGTGTCCGCTCCGTGTTGGCTCGAGTGCCCCCCCCACCCACCTTCAAGGTTTATGTGTTGGGAGTGGGGCGTGGAACAGGAGCTGGGGTCCACCCGCACCCCCCCACCCCCACCCTTGCCCCCCCCCGCCCCCTCCCCCCCAGCGCCTCGGAGGGTGCTCATCAGAGCTGGAAGAGGCCGACACATCCACCCCTCTTGCAGCAGTGGGAGTATCTCTGCGGGAATGTTGAAACTTGGCTTCGCTTGGAGGGTTTTTTTTCTTTTTCTTTTTTTTTTTTTTTCTTTTTCCGGTGGTTCAGCATTTCTTTCACGGTGTTTTATGTTTTTCCACTCGGCATCATTAAGGATTTGAAGAATTAATTCGCTCAGAAGGTGTTTGGTACAGTCACGTGCTGGCCCTGTCTCTTGGATTTTTGACTTGAGTCAGGCGAGCAATGGAAAGGTTTTGTAGGGAGCAGCAGCAACAGGTGTCATCTGGGTAATTTATTCGACAAACTTTTTCTTTTTTTTTTTTTGTTTGTTTTGTTTTGTTTTGTTTTGTTTCTCTGTGCTAGGTAGGGCAGTGTGCCTTTAGAAGTGACTTCGTGCCAGAGAATGCAAAGTTTCCGGGTACAGGCGTTTATTGCCTACCACTAACAGGAGGGCATCATTCAGACACCCTTCACGTGCACCCTCCCTCAAAGAAGCATGGCCTACAATTTGAGTGTGACTCAAATGATAAGTTGCTCGAGCATCTTGGCCTCTCTTTGGTTTTTCTCACCTGTTTACAAGGGACATGAGTATTTCACGGTTAAAGAAGAAAAATGAAAACAAGAATGAATGCAGGATTCAGAAATGGGGCGGGGTTACTTTTGTTTTTCGGAACGTGTGATTCACTTAGGGATCAGCTAGCCCAGTCCCACGTTTTACAGCTGAATGAATCCCAGGGGTATAAGATTTAACCTAGATCTTTCTGATGCTTCCGGTGTTCTTTCTACTATACTTCACTAAAACCGTTTAAAAGTGCCAGGTACAGAGATGGAACCCAAACCTTGCCTTCCTTGGTGATAACAATGTGCAGTAACTGCCCAAATGCAAGTTTTTTTTTTTTATATTTCTTTTAATTGAACTATTGAAATGAGCTGTAGAGGTATTCTCCTTTTATAAATAAGAAAACTGAGGTTTAGGGAGTAACCTATCTTGCTCAAAGTCGCACAGATAGTAAGTAGGGAGCTGGGATTTGACACCAAGCCTATCTTGACTCTAAAGAAGGGTTCAATCTGTAGCAATTTGCTGTCTCTTTGCCTGAGATCTGGAAGAAAACTTGGGAGTTGGGCATTGTCTTTCTTTTTCTTTCTCTCGTTTTTAAATTTTATTCATTTATTCATGAGAGACAGACAGAGAGAGAGAGAGAGAGAGAGAGAGAGAGGGAGGGGCAAGGACACAGGCAGAGGGAGAAGCAGGCTCCATGCAAGGAGCTTGACATGGGACTCAATCCCTGGACTCCAGGATCCTGTCGTGGCTCAAAGGCAGGCGCTAAACCGCTGAGCCACCCAGGCATCCCCACCTTTCTTTTTTAAGATGTTTGCTTTGGGTTTATATTTAAAAGCTCTCTTAAATTTGATTCCCTTTTTGAATTTCACAAAGGGTTTTGTAAATGTACACTTCTGCAGGAGAGGAGCCAGGGAAGGAATGTTCACACCACTGGCAAACCAACTGACTGTACATGTCTTTCAGATGTAGCCAGTTGTGTATGTAAAAATCTTACCTTCTGTTTATCCTGTCTTCCAACTGATACATGGTAATGAGTGTCAAGTACCCACCTTTCCAAAAAAACATCCTGGGTGGTGAGAAAACTAGCAAATGGACATCAGCTAATTAATTTATAAAGCAATCACTCTAACTTTATATGATCTAGAGGTCTAATCCTTGAAAGTAGAGGCTTTTGGGGATCCCTGGGTGGCGCAGTGGTTTGGCGCCTGCCTTTGGTCCAGGGCGCGATCCTGGGGACCCGGGATCGAATCCCATGCCGGGCTCCCAGTGCATGGAGCCTGCTTCTTCCTCTGCCTATGTCTCTGCCTCTCTCTCTCACTGTGTGCCTATCATAAATAAAAAATAAAAAAAAATAAAAAAAAGAAAGTAGAGGCTTTTGGTGTCTCTGCTCTAAGCACCACAAAAAATTTTGACATCATGCTGGAATGTCTTATGTGTCCATAATTATGAGGTCATTTTTTCTTGCATATCTTCAAAATACTCAATATTGAGTCCTATTGTGTCATTCTAAGGAAGGCTTTGAGAAATACTTCAGGTGGTCTGTAAATAGGCTGCTTTTTTGCTTTTAGTGTGAACACTGACCTAATGTAGAATTGTTCCTTTGCCTGTTTCCTCCCAAGGAGTTACATCCCCAATAAAAGGACAATTCAAGGAATATAGCTTATATTCCACTAAGGAAATGCTTCTTTAAAAATATACTGCCTTGAGAACACCTGGGTGGCTCAGCGGTTGAGTATCTGCCTTTGGCTCAGGGTGTGTTTCTGGAGACCCAGGATGAGTCCCACATTGGGCTCCCTGCAGGGAGCCTGCTTCTCCCTCTGCCTGTGTCTCTGCCTTTGTCTCTCATGAATAAATAAAAATCTTTAAAAAAAATTAAAAAATAAAAATATACTGCCTTTGGGAGAAATGAAAATGTAAATTGAATTAATGTTCATTCAAACTTTAAATTCTACCCTTTGTCTTAAGCACATTTCAGGGGAGCATTTTATAATGAGAAGACATCTTTGTGCTCCGGGAAAAGAAAAAAAATCAAATCAAGTGCCTGGGTGGCTTAGTCAGTTAAGCATTTGCCTTTTGTTCTGTCATGATCCCAGGGTCTTGGGATTGAGCCCCACATTGGGCTCCCTTCCCTGTGGAGAGCCTGCTTCTCTTCCCTCTGCCTCCTCTCTCCTCCTGTATTCACTCACACTATCTCAAATAAATAAATAAAATCTTTTTAAAAAATCAAATCAACAGTTTGCTCAATTTCTGACAGTTTGAAGCTTTATATATTCACTTGTTTAGACCAGGAAAAAAAAAAAAGACATAAGCTAGTCCATCTTGTAGGTTATGAGCTAACCCAATCCTAGGGGAAGATAGATGGTACACAAATGGAATTAGACTGGTAGTTATTATAATGTGTTGGCAGCCTGTCTGATTTCTTTGCATATCAAAAGTTGCTTTTTGTTTTTGGCAAGGGCAAGTCATATAGCTAATTGGAAGAAAATGTATCTTAAAAAGGATGACTGGCCTTCTAGACTAAACTCAAATTTATGTTCACTTTCTATCCTCTTTAGGCCTCTAAACATTATCCCATCAGTGATACTGGGTGGCATACAAGTCTACTATAGGAAGGTCTCAGCACTGCATACTGACTGTGTACCAGGCACTGGGCACAGTCCAGTAGAGGAGTCGGATGGGTAAGGCAGCACTTTCTTTGGAAGAGGCATAGATGGGGTACCATGGCTAAGATCAGAGACAGTTCTGTAGAGAAGGTGATCATTCAAAGGACCCTTAATTAAGTTGTAGTAAGTCTGGGAGGGGTCGGTAGATATAGGCCCAATGCGCATGTAGACAGCAAGAGAAAAATGTGCCGCATTGCATTGGAAGAGCTACAAATACTCAAATACTTCTTTCTGGCTGTAGGGTAGGGGGTTGGCAGGGCTGAATGGAAAGAGATGAGGCCAGAGAGGTATGCAGGGGCCAGATCAGGAAGGGCCTCCTTGTACTTGGTTCTGGGAACTTGGACTTTGTCCTGAACGCACAAGAGAGCTTTGGAGGCCTTTTTTTTTTTTTTAAAGCAGAATAATGACAGATTTTAATTTAAGAGGTAAGAACTTTGATTAACGTTTTATTCTTTAGAGAAGACGCCATTCTCCCTGAAGCATGCATGGCTTCTACCTCACTTTTGAGGTCCTCAGCACTCCCTGTAACTGCTGTCATTACGGAATATTTACAGTGGATATGGATAGAGAAGAAATAACAGTTATTTGGGGGCTACGTGGTGCTGATTTGTCTTTATAGTAAAGAATACACATAAGACTTGGGGTATCAGAAAGCACAAATCCAGGTGTACTGTGCCTGAAGGAGCCATTTCTAAGTTATTCCAGTCCTTCTGGGAGATTGGGTCCTAGGGACTGTGATGATGCCCAGCTCCGGCTTTCTATAAAGCAGTTGGCCAGTTTAGACATGATCATGCTGAGCAGTCTTTCCCAGCGACTCTGGAAAAAGATCTGTTTCACTGTGGTTTCAAAGAAAGTAGGATAATGAGCTTTTCACTATAACTTCTCTGCTCTTTTCATTGAGGCTGCATGGGGGGCCTGTTCCCGGCATGCTTTGGGTGTTTGAGAGAGCTGTCATGGTTGCTGTGGGCTGGAAATTCAGACAGTCACAGGCCTTCTTGCTTTTCTTTACACAACAGGAGAGAGAACTTAGTATATCTCTCTGAAGCTTTCAGTAAATTCCTGCAAGGACTATTGTCCTGATGTGATGACTCAAACGTATTCTTGGGGCCAGCCCTTTCTTTCTGGTTTCCACCTTTATACGCAGTGGCTTCCCCACAGTTAATGTCGCTTTCTGGCTGTGTCAGCTAGAAGCCTTCACAAGGTATGGGGTGTTCTTTCCTGCACACTTGCCCCACAGGAATGGAATTTTTTTTCTGTTGGGACAGTTACAGACTTGTTGGTTTCCTAGGAGAAGACTGGGTTTAGCTACTTATAGCTGTGGCCAAAATACAGAATGAAATGGGTGTGTTTTTTTTTTTTTTTAAATAGTAACCAGAGAGATTTCTCCTGCTGAAGTGTTTTTAACTGCTAGTTTCTGCCAAGCATCCTTCTCTTTAACATTCAGCTCTATGCAGGATGTTTGATGGGAAGATAGAGGTTAAGACCCACCGCCGCAGAAATTAGCAACAAATCCTGACTTCAGTCTTTACGTAGATAAAGATTCTCATCCCTGAGGGTATGATATTTCAAAATGTTCCTCCCACTAACTCATCCCCTCCCCACACCCAAAACTCTTTCCCTTATAAAATGAACACAGGAAATAACAGTCATTCCTTTCTAAAAGGAATAATATGTATGGTTGAAATTGCATTCTTCAGGGTTGTGATCCTTAGATGAGATCGTACAGGATAGTTAGGACTCAAGTCTGGAGAGGTCAGGATTGTCACCTCTCTTCCTAGACCTTGAGAGCCAAATTCCTAGCCGTCATGCTCTGGGCTTTCTTGGCTTACAAAGGCTTTTGTGACCCTTCAGCTGTCAGTTTTTGCTACCTGGTTACATATCTCACTGGTGAGCAATTCTGACCATAAGCCCCCAAATTCGCAATCCCACAGGCCCCTTTTGGAAGGGCTTCTTGGATAGCATCCTAAGGGCTCACTACAGGCTAGGCAGAGTGCATTTGTACGTTCATTGTCGCAGTCAATCAACATGACCTAGTGACATGGAGGTGTTTTTATTCCCAGTGTCCGGGAGAGGAAATCACTTGGAGAGGAAATCACTTGGTCGATCACAGGTCAGCTATTGGCATCCTGAGCCCTCACTTAGGGACCTTTTTGGACTGTTGTTTACTTTTGCTTTTCAGAAGATAATTAACCAGTTAAATGCTTTAGGATGTTTAGTTGCTAGTTCATTTGAGGTACTGTGACTTGTTTCACCTGGATTGATCTTTTGCCTCTGCAGCCTGATAATGAACTAATACATTTTCTGTCTCTGAGAAACTCCAATCTGGTTCTCAAGAGCCAAGAGGACAGCGCTACTGTCAGTGTATCACTGAGGGCAAGTGACGTACTGGTTGAAAGCTTGATCATAAGTGGGAAATAACTTTTTAATATCTGGCCAAGTGAAAAGGAATAATAGACGTAAGTTTTGCTCAGATCTCTTGAGAAGATTTAATACCTCTGCCCGATATTTTAAGGATCCCTGTAGCTGTAGTTGCAAACTGGCGGCTTTGGGGGATTCAGCCTATATACTCTATTGGGGTACACACAGTTATATATTGAATTCGAATGCCTTTACCTGGGTCTTGGTTGCTCTCCTGTCCTCTGGAGTCCCCACTTTATTTATTGTGGGACCTGTTGTGTTCTGTCCTGCTTGCTTTATTGGCTTGGCCCTGAAGGCATTGTGTTTGCTGCTCCTGTTTAGTGCCATGATTCTAACTAGCGTTTGATGACAGTGCCCTTGGGTGTTTGGATAAAACCTCCTGGTGGTGTAGCTGTTGGTGTAGAGGGGAGGTAAGAATGACTTTGTTCCATTCCCCAGAGTCCGAGTGCACATTTCCTTTGGGAGAGGAGACTTGTAGTCTTTATAAACGAAAGAAAGAGTAGGTCACTTCTGCCAGTTACTGACCTACTTCCTCGTCCGCGGCAATAACGAAAGTCTGAAGGCAAGGCTAGAGGTTTAGGTGCCAGATCTGATTGTTGGCCAGATCACTCACTGCCTACCTTTGTCTCAGCTTCGTTTTCTTCTTTTGCAAAATCAGGTTAATAAAATCTGCCTTGCCTGATGGTGAGAGTTGAAGGAAGCACTTAGTAAGAGATCTTGCAAGACGGCAGATGTTAGAGCAGAGAATGCCATTGCCATGAGCATGAGGGCATCGTACCCCAGGTCTCCAGCTTCCCCAGTATGGCCTCTGTCTGGGTAGAGTAGGAAGTTCCTAAGACTGGCTGAGGGCTCTCTCTTATTGCTGCGCCTGAGGGCTAATACACTGTTCTCTGTACAATATGCAAGGGAAAAGCAATAGTAAATGCAGAGAAAGGGGAGCCCAATAGACTCTACCCACTGTTTTATTCTAAGGACAGGGCTCACCACCATTACTCACACTGCTGCCTCTTCTGCACCTTTAAGGGAAAGAGTTGCATGGATTCCCTCCCCGCCCTGGAAGCGGAAGGAAACTGTCTCAACATGGCAACTCACAGTGTCTGAGCCCTCCAGCTTGGGATCCATTTAAATTGTGAGACTTGTTCTCTACTTAAGAATTATTTCCTTTTGGGATGCCAGGGTGGCTCAGAGGTTAAGCGTCTGCCTTTGGTCCAGGGCCTGATCCTGGAGTCCCGGGATCGAGTCCCACGTCGGGCTCCCTGCATGGCGCCTGCTTCTCTCTCTGCCTGTGTCTCTGCCTCTCTCTGTGTGTCTCTCATGAATAAATAAATAAAATCTTTAAAAAAAAAAAAAGAATTATTTCCTTTTGGGTACTTTACAGATTTGAGATCTGGACTTTGTTGTGGTCTGCTACTGCTGTAGCCCTTCCTTGGGAACCCTGAGCTTGCACTCACCTGGCCTGGGGTGCAGAGAAGGCAAGTTGGTGTACCCTGCCAGCCTTCATCCTGTCTTAGTGGTTCCTGTGGCCACCCACTAGCCACACTCCTGAAACTTTTTGCTTCCTCCTCTTGAGATTTAGGCTTCAGTTTTGTCATTTACTAGTTGAGTGGCCTTAGGCAAGTCATTTAACCTCAGAGCGTGTAGCAAGGCTACTGTACATCCCTTGGATTGTGGTGAGGATGAGAGGTGATGAAGGGAGTGCACAGTGCCTTCCTTTCAGGAACCTGTGGCAGGTGCTTGGAGAATGCTGCTGCCACCACTGCTGCTGAGAAATGCCTGTGGCAGCCTTAGCTCTATTTTGTCTTTTTGTTTTTTAAATATTTGAGAGTGTGTGCACTAGAGCACACACATGCAAGTTGGGGGAAAGGGGCAGAGGGAGAGAGAGAGTCCCAAGCAGACTCCATGCTGATTACAGAGCCAGACGCTGGGCTTGATCTCACAATCCTGAAATTCTGACCTCAGCCAAAACCAAGCGTTGGATGCCCAAACCAACTGTGCCACCCAGGCACCCCCTTAGCTCTTTTTTAGGACATGGATAGTGTTGCTGCCTTTGGACCCAGATAGACCCATTTCAAATTCTGGCTCTGCTCCATACTAGTTGTGGAACCATGGCCGAGTTATATAGCCTCTCAGGATTGATTTCTAAATCATTTGTGAAATGGGAATATATCTCTAAAATCCTATTTCATAGGAGGCTCATTAATTCATGTGTTGGGTACTATTTTAGGCACTATGGACAACTGTAGTGAATGAAGTTTCTTCTCATAAAGCTTGCTTTGTAGTGTAGAAAGATGGACAGTAAACAATAATGTATACACATACATGGTGAAAAAGAAAAGAGATGAGGAGCATAGAAAGTGACTGGCAGAGGTGTCGTTCTGGGCGGAGGGTTCAGAGAAGGCCTCTCCATAAAGATAGGCAGAGAGAAAGTAAGAAAGCAAGTGTGCAGATGCTGGTGAAAGTGCATTCCAGGAGGAGGGAACAGCAAGTGCAGAGGTCCTGAGGCTGAAGCATGCTTGTTTTATTTGAGGAATAGGTGGGGGATAATTGTAGCACAAAGTGGTAGAAGAGGTCAGAGATAGCAGGGAGCCAGATCCTATAGACTAGTAGGCCATGATGGATATTACCTTGAAATAGGAAGCCAAAAAAAAAAAAAGAAAGAAATAGGAAGCCATGTGAGGGTGTTGAGCAGAGGCTGACTTGGTTTTTTAAAGGATCATTCTGGCTGCTGTGTGTAAAATAAATTCTAGGGGCAAGAGTGAAAACAAACTGATGAGGATGCTATTTCAGCTGTTCATTCAAGGGCTATGGTCATAGCAGCAGAAGTGTTGAGGAAATTTAGGATATGTTTTGGAAGTAGAACCAAGTAAGAAAGAGGCATCACAGAGGACTCCAGAGCTTTTGGTCTGAGTTGCCAGAACACTGGAATTTCTGAGATGGCCTAAGTGGAGGGAATGTGGGAGAAGCAGGCTTGGGTGAGTGAGTGAAATCAAGAGGTTGGTTTTGGAGCTGATGAGGTTAGGTCCCTGTGAAATCAAACTGGGTGTGTTTAGTCAGCAGTGTATATCAATGTCTATAAAGCTGTGCATAGAGGGGTGTGGATGGCTCGGTTAAGTGTCTGCGTTCAGCTCTGGTCATGATTCCAGAGTCCTTGGATTGAGCCCTGTGTGGGGCTCCCTGCTCAGCAGGGAGTCTGCTTCTCCCTTTCCCTCTGCTTCCCCCCACCCTACTCATGCTCACTCACTCTCTCTCAAATAAACAGAATCTTTAAAAAAAAAAAAAAAAAGGCTGTGGAACTAGATGAGATTATCAAATAAGCCAGTAGAGCTGCAGCAGAGGAAAGGTGCAAACTCTCCAACCTCAAGGGGTCTAGAGAGGAAGAGGAGCCTATCTTGTTACAAAAGAAATCAAATATGAGTTGTGAGAGGAGCTAGCCAGGGAGGTAGGAGGAGACTGGGAAGGTGGGATTTGGGAGGCTGGTATAAAAGATGCTTTAAGAGGAGCACCTGGGTGGCTCAGTCAATTGAATGTCCAATTCTTTTTTTTTTTAATTTTTATTTATTTATGATAGTCACAGAGAGAGAGAGAGAGGCAGAGACACAGGCAGAGGGAGAAGCAGGCTCCATGCACCGGAAGCCCGACATGGGACTTGATCCCGGGTCTCCAGGATCGCGCCCCGGGCCAAAGGCAGGCGCTAAACTGCTGCACCACCCAGGGACCCCCCCCCCCTTTTTTTAAATTTTGATTTATTTATGAGAGTGTCCAATTCTTGATTTTGGCTCAAGTCATCATCTCAGGATTGTGGGATTGAGCCCCATGTCGGGCTCCATGCTTGCCATGGAGCCTCCTTGGTATTCTCTCTCTCCATCTCCTCCCTTTCTCCCTTCCTAAAAAAAAAAAAAAAAAGAATATGCTTTAAGGAAGGAGTTTTGAGCAGTGTGGGATGATGCTGAGAAGTTGAGTGAAGACGTAGAATTAACCATTGAATCTGGCAACAGTGGAGGTCATTGGGGACTCCTGACAACAGTTTCAGAGCTAGTTTGGCGCAGGATGGTGAGTGTTACTTGGACCAGGGCCTGGGCCAAATATGGGGCATGGGGTAAGTGCTAGCTGTCAGGCCAAAATGACAGGACCCACCAGAGTAGGTTTTGCACATCTGTAAACCTGCCCCTTGGGTCCTTAGAGAGCTGAGTCACTAGTTGCTAGAAGATTAAATGTATAACAGAGATAGATACATTTTTTTCCAAGGTTTGATCTCAACCAGTGTTGTCCAAGAGAAGTACCACTCAAGCCACACATGTAATTTAAAACTTCCTAGAAGCCACATTTAAAAAGTAAAAAGAAACAGGTGGGATTGGGACACCTGGGTGACTCAGATGGTTAAATGTCTGCCTTTGGCTCAGGTCATGGTCTCAGGGTCCTGGGATTGAACCCTGTATTGGGCTTCCTGCTTAGTGGGAAGTCTGTTTCTCCCTCTGCCTCTCCCTTCTGCTCCCGCGCTCTCACTCTCTCTCTCAAATGAAAAAATAAAATCTTAAAGAAACAGGATTAATTTTAATATTTTTTAAAGTTTTATTTAAATAATCTCTACACCCAGCTGTGGGGGTGGGGGACTCAAACTCATGACCCTGAGATCAAGAGATGAGGAGTCACATGTTCCACCTGCTGAGTCAGCCAGGTGCTCCTAATTTTAGTATTTTAAATGTAATGCAGTATATCCCAAATAGTATCATGTCAGCATGTAATCAATATTGAAAATAGGTTAATGAGCTATTTTACACTATTTTTGGACTAAGTCTGGGAAATGTACTGTGCATTTGGTGCTTAAAATACAGCTCAGTTGGGACTGGCCACATGTGGAGTGCTCTCCAGCCACGTGTGGTGGTGGCTACTGGACTGGAGATGTAGCTGGAGAGCGTGCCCAAAGGACTTCCTCTTCCTAGGCAGTTGCGGGGAGGTCCTGAAAGCCACATGAACTTGGGAAGGAAGGCAGGAAGCAGCTTTCCCTTCCAAGTAAGTAAGAATTGTTTCGTCTTTACAGCGTATGCTGCCAGAGCCCCTCAGAGTTTTCTGGTTCTCCTGGTTTCTTCAAAGTCTTAATCTTGCTGGCCCTGGGAAGTATGGCTGATTTTCTCCAGCAACTTTTTGAATAGTATTCATACAGCTAACGAAACCCATTGCTTGGGCAGCCTGGGTGGCTCAGCGGTTTAGCGCCGCCTTCAGCCCAGGCCGTGATCCTGGAGACCTGGGATTGAGTCCCACGTCAGGCTCCCTGCATGGAGCCTGCTTCTCCCTCTGCCTGTGTCTCTGCCTCTCCCTCTCTCTCTCTCTTTCTTTCTGCCTCTCTTTCTGTTGTATCTCATGAATAAATGAATAAAATCTTTAAAAACAAACAAAAAACATTGCCTACTGCAGCTCAAGTAATCTCAGATGGTTTTCAGCTTAGGAAATTTCTTATTTGAGGTCCCTTTCCTTTTTTCCTTTCCTTCTATTCATGTTTTCATCCTCTTTTGCCCTGATTTTTTATGCTCCTCTCTTTTCCTTGATACTCTTTCTTTAGGTCTCAGCAGTTGTCTCAGGCTCCTCATCGCAGAGTTGCTCGCTCTCCACTTCTCTTTTCAAAACACTGTTCATACCCCTAATATAGCAACTGTGGTTTGCTTATCTGTCTCCTCCCTCCTGGCTGGGCTCTCTTCTTCAACAAGGATTGCCTTACCTCTGAGGGTCCAGCATTGGCGGGTCTCCTGCCTTATAGTAGTTTTTCCACAAGTGCTTGTCTCTGGCTTTTTGTCACAGTGAAGCAAAAGGGCACTTTTGAGATACATTACCAAAGCATAGACTTCTTTTTTCTTTTTTTTTTAAGATTTATTTATTTATTCATGAGAGACACAGAGAGCCAGAGGCAGAGACATAGGCAGAGGGGGAAGCAGGCACCCTGGGAGCCTGATGTGGGACTTGATCCCGGATCCTGGGACCATGCCCTGAGCCAAAGGCAGACACTCAACTGCTGAGGCACCCAGGTGTCCCGCAAAGCATAGACTTCTTTAGGGAGGGAATTTTTTTTTTTAAGATTTTATTTATTTACTTATTAATGAGAGACAGAGAGAGAGAGAGAGAGAGAGGCAGAGACACAGGCAGAGGGAGAAGCAGGCTCCATGCAGGGAGCCTGACGTGGGACTCAATCCCAGGTCTCCAGGATCACGGCCTGGGCTCTAGGCGGCACTGAACCGCTGAGCCACCCAGGCCGCCCTAGGGAGGGAATTGTAAAACTGTATCCTGGGCCCCCACAGTGACCCACTCAAAGTGGAATCTCTTTCCTTGCTGTGGGAATAACAATGGAGGAGTGTTTTGTAGGAAATGGAACCTTCCAACAGATTGATATGTCTGTATTAAAAAGGCAACCAGTGAATTCATGGCCTAGATGGTCTTGTGTTTCAACTTCTAAACACTGCCTTTTAATTAAAAAAAAAAAAAACTTTTTAAAAAAGATTTATTTATTTGAGGGAGGGAGGGAGGAAACAAGTGTGGGGGCAGGGACAGAGGGAGAGGGAAAAAGCAGACTCCCCGCTGAGCAGAGAGCCCAATGTGAGGCTAGATCCTAGAACCCTGGGATCATGACCCAAGCAGAAGTCAGACGCTTAACCAACTGAGCCACCCAGGTGCCCCTAAAGATTTTATTTTTATTTTTATTTTTTATTTTTTTTTAAGATTTTATTTATTTATTCATAGAGACAGAGAGAGGGAGAGGCAGAGACACAGGCAGAGGAAGAAGCAGGCATCATACAGAGAGCCTGACCTGGGACTCGATCCAGGGTCTCCAGGATCACGCCCTGGTCTGCAGGCGGCTCTAAACCGCTGTGCCACTGGGGCTGCCCTAATGATTTTATTTTTAAATAATCTCTACACCTAATATATATATATATTTTTTTGATTTATTTATGAGAGACACAGAGAAGCAGAGACCTAGGCAGAGGGAGAAGCGGGCTCCATGCAGGGAGCCCGATGCGGAACTCGATCCTGAGACCCCAGGATCATGCCCTGCGCCAACGGCAGATAGATGCTCAGCTGCTGAGCCACCCAGGCGTCCCCACCCCAAGATCAAGAGTCTCATGCCCTGCTGACTGAATCAACCAGGTGTCCCACCTTTTCCTTTTTTTTTTTTAACTTAACCAATCATGTTTGCCCAGAAGTTGAATTAATGTTTTGAACCTGATGGTGATCCTGAATGAAGCATTGCTTCAGAATCAGACCCAGAGTGGTTTGACTTTGGGGGCTTCCCTCCCTGGAGTTAGCCAGTGGGGCTAGAATAAGCACTGTCGACTATCACTGTGACACCACTGACATAGAGAAATAAGGCTGGGCTAAAACAGGGTTAACAGAGTTGGTATGAAGGTGGTTTGGAGAAGTCTCGGGATTGCACGTCTGGACTTGAAATGGCCAGTGGTGTGGCTCTAAAAGTACAGAGACCTTTTTATCTGATAGTTTTGGACCAGATTTTTCTGGCTTTAGCTGTGGATTCTTAAGTGAATTTGAGGCCCCTGCAGAAATAGAATCTCATCCAGGTGGAATGGGAGGCATAAGTGCCTTGCTGGGGACACTGGAGGCCCTGTAGCCAGGGGAGTGGATACTGAGGTCCTGCTCAAGACTTCTAGAGTTCCAGGCCAGGTGTGTTGGAATAAAGGTCTGCCTTCTCCTCCTTCCCAGCATCTCCTCTGCTTTTTTCTGAAATGGTGGCATTGTGCTCAAAAGAACCTGTCAGGCTTCAGTTCTGAGAACACTTCTGTACTCAGGGTATGGGTCTCTTTTTAGATTCCAGTGTCAGTCCGCAGACATGCACTCCCCAGTTTGAGGTAGCTGCACAAGGCCAGATGAACCTGTGGGATGTAGTGGGTCATGAAGAGCCCAAGACCAGTCGTTTTTCCTTGAATTCAAGAGGAAAATCAGAAAATGTCATCTTCTGAAATGGAAACTGATAAAGAGAAGCAAATTATCTGAGAAAAGTCACTTAGTCACTTTTGCTGATAAAAAGAGGTTATTTCCTAACTCAGAGCCAAGAACCTCCATTTGGTACAAGATTTCTTGAAATCTTAGAGGAGTTGTGTGGATTGCCTTGGTGACCAGGGATTCTAGTTATGAGAGGAGGGATGCAGTGGTGGAGCATGATAGTCCATTCCTTTGGCACTGAGTTGGGTAAGGGGGGGAGATGCTGGGCGTGGATAGCAGAAGGTCAGGTACCAGAAAAGGTGGGGAACACCCCCCACCCCCATAGTGTAGTGGAGGAAGACTTGGGTTTGTTCAGTGTGTCTCTTGTGAGTTTGGCTAGTTTGAATCAGCGCCCCCAAGGCTTCATCAGCCCTAGGTGAACCAATGGAGTCTGTTTCTTGAATATTCAGATCTGAGGCTACAGCTGTGCTGACACCATACTTGCTGTACTTTGGACCAAGATCTGGAATAGCCTAGTTACCGTCCTCCTTTCCCTTTCTTCCTTTTCTCTCTGCTTCCCACTTTTCTTTTTTCCTTTCTCATGCACCTCTTAACTGCTACAGAGGTGGATCTGTGATGGCAATCTGCCCGCCCACAGATTCATCCCTATCCTCTGTCTCCTTTGATCCTTTTGAAGATGGTGGCTAGGGAACAAAATAGTCTGGGGTGTCCCCTTCCCTGCTCTTCTTCTCATGTGCCACCACACCCCCTCCAGCTTTCTGTGAGAGCTTACAAGCACAGTCATTGCAAGGTTGAGGGCATCAGCATTCAGGAAGCTGTGCTTCTCTCAGGTGAGTAGAATTTGAGGTTGTTGCATCCTTGCATCTGACTTCATTTGCCTTGTGGCTGAGGCCTCTTCTTTACCTCCCATAAGGGACCACCCTGTCCAGAACTGTCTTGCTCCCCACTCTGGTTTTTCATGACCTCCTGCCTCTACTCCTTCCTTCTGGTTTTGCTTGTTCTCTCAGACCAAGAGGAGTGCACCTCATTTTTGTAGAGATGTAGCCCCACAGGGCAAGTGATATCTGTGTCTCTAAGGAGCAAGAGAGCTTTTGCTTAGGTTTTTGACACAAAGAGGAGACCACACCGCTTAGCAGAGCACAGGGAATCATCTTCTAGAGGCTGCTCAGTGCTATTTGGCCAAAAAATAGCTAGCTTTTCCAGAAAAAGTCATGGGAAATCAAACATTTCTTATCACCCCACTTCTGATACGTTTATGTCCTAACACTTGCTTCTGTCCTGGTGACCCCTCGTGGCTCAGAGAAGTCATAGAGTGATGAGCTTATGTATGGGTTTCTTTCACTACCTGTGAAGCTTGAGCCTCTTAACACAGAAGTCTTCACCTTTGACCAAGGTTCTGTTCATCCTGTTCATTCTTATGAGAAGAGAAGATGCCCTTTGGTATCTTAAGGTAAGATAAGGTTTCTTGTTGGGCCTACATCTAGATGCTTCCTCATGCAGCACTCTGAGGCCTGTTTAATTCCACTGGGCTATTGCATCTCTGAAGGCGACAAGCACTCTCCTTGTAGTGCACCCTGTAGGAAAGTTTTGGCTTGGTGCAGCTCTTAGAGCACGAGACTGAGAGGAGATCGATTGCAGGGGCTTGTCCAAAAGGAGAATGGACTGACTCATGATACCTGGACAGACTCCAGAAGGAGCTGCAGTGCTCTCTCCGTTTGCTGGCAGGGCACTCCCTCTTCGCGGGGCCAGCTCTGGGCACACTTGTGTCCAGCTGGCCATCTGGATACGGTCAGGATCAGCTTTCTCCCAAAGCTGTTGGATTTATATCCCATTCTCTAATCTGCTGGAGGAATTCCTGCTCAGTTCTGATAAGCTATCCTGCTTAGTGTGATGGAGTTTGATGGAACTCTTAGTTATTGGAGTGCCAGGGGGCAGTGGGCATTTGGGGATGACAAGGAAGAGATCAGTGTATCTAATGGCTTTCCCATCTCCAGGGCATGTGAGCAATTGTGGGGCTGCGCCAGCATCGGGGAGGGCCTCAAAAGGCCTTAGTTCTTAGTCCTTAGTTCTTGGGCTGCCTCTGTGGTTGACTTTGTGACGTTGGGTTTGTTTCTTAACCTCCTTCCTTCATCTGACAGAAAAGGATAAAAGCTCTTTTGTCTATCAAATAGGTAGGTAGTGTGAACAGAAAATGAGTGTCTGGGGGAAGTGTATTGACAGCCATAAAGCATTATGATGATGTAAGGCATTATTTTTCAAGCTACTAGTTTATATTATGTGCCAGGTATGCTGGTTACATTCTAGTTTGGGGTCAGAGACCCATTTGGGCCATACTCAGGCATGGTCCATAATGACCTCCTGAAGGGCTCTTTCCTACCCAGGCTCATTTGATGAGCCTGGGCAAATTCTCTTATCTTCCCTAAGGCCGTACAGAAAGAAGGAAACAGTTTGCTCTTTTGAGAGAAACCTAAATGGGGCTTCTCACATTCAGTTAAAGTAATGTGTATTTTACCACAATTTAAAAAAAAAAAAAAAAAAAACCTCCTGTATTAGGCCCATTTGTCTGTATGCCTTATTTGGCCCTCGTAGCGATATGAAAGTGAGAGTTCATGTAATGAAGTTTAAAAATGTAGAGCTTTCCCGTAAAAATATTGAGTCTGTTTTTTTCCTCAAATAGCAGCTCTGACCCTGTGAGCCAGGGCTCTGCTGCCCATCTGTAGGCAGGGTCAGTGCCCTTTGGTGCCTCTTAGCCGCTTCAGCTCCCCACTGGGCTCCTGCAGAAGGAGTTTTGCTTACTTGCCTGGCTGGTGGAGGCATTTGGTTCTGACCCTGTGTGAAGGCTTCTAAATCCCACAGATGTTAAACCTTGCATTTAGGATGGAGAAACTTGAGTAGGAGGTGTCCTTTTCAGATGGGAGCAAAATGATTCAGTGTAGAGCTTGAAACTGTAAGTTATTTGTGGAAAGCCTTGGAAAGCCCTTACATGGTAACAGGGCTTTAGACTAATGTGGGAAATACTATCTACTCAGGCCATAACACTGGTATTAAAAAGAATTAAGTGCTGTGGGCTTAGATTCTCTCCATGCACACCCAGGTGGTCGTAGTGGTCACAGTGCACCTTTTCCAGTCATTATTAAACAGCAGCTGAGTGCTAGCTTGTGTTCTAAGCTTGAGTGAGGGGTCTTCCATCTAGTGGCTTCCTAGCCCCTCCAGGGAGTGGATGGGACCCTCCGAATTCAGTGTGTTGTGCTTGCCCCAAACATACTTTGCATACGTCATAAAAACAAAAAATGTTAAACACAACTCAGCACCAGTCAGAATGAATGTCCATGTCAGACTGGATTGAAATCTGGCTTCATAGCGTGAGCCGAGCTTCATATTGTTTACAGGAGACAAAAATAAGAGAAGGAAAAGAGAAACATATTCTGGGGACTACTCACCAAAAGAAAACTGAAATAGCTTTATTCATATTAAATAATAGATTTTAAGGCAAAGAAGATCATTTCATAATGATAAACGGTAATTTACCAGAAAATAATCTTTGATTCTTTGCATAGTCTGTAAACCTAACAAATGAGCAAGAATGTAAAGATTTTGAACATTATAATTAACCAGCTTGAATTGTACTCATTGACTGTAGAATATGGTCCTTTTCTGGACATTTGGAACATTCCTGAAAACTGGCTACACACTTGGCCCTGAGGTGGATCTCAGCAAATTTCAAAGATTTTACTGGCAGTTAAGGCAGTGATTCTTGACATTTTGCAAGTTATAGACTCTTGAAAATCCCATATGTCCTATAAGTCAAGATTGTCACCTTCAGCACTACTGACATTTGGGGCTATGTAAGTCTTTGCCAAGGGGGTAGTTCTGTGCATTGTAGGATTCTAGCAGCATGGCATCCCTGGACTCTACCCACTAGTTGCCAGTAGCACCTTTGCTCTGGCAGTGGCATCTAAAAATGTCTCCAGACATTGCCAAATATCCCCTGGTGGGCAAAACCACTCCCAGTTGAGAACCACCATTACAGATCTTTTCTTCAGAGAAATAATACCATTTTTCATACAATTTTTTTCCTAAATGGTCTTGTCCTCACAGAGGACAGTTGTGGGATGTTTTGTATGAAAAAGCAGTGGAATAGCCAAGAAGCCTGAAGGTTTGATATTTGCTCTGTGCACAGCCTCCTCCTGTCCAGTGCATGGGGTCTTGTGCATAAGAGTGTGGGAGCATCACAGAATTCCTGGTGCTGAGGGCCTGAGGGCTCCCTGCCCACCTGTTTCACGGATATTAGGCTTCTGTTTTGTTCCAGGCCTTGTCTAAGTGCTAATCACAGAGTTCAAGTCCATAACAGTGGGGGGGGGGGGAGGCTGTAAAATATGTGATAACATGTGATCGTGAAGGAATGTAAAAGGGAGAGCTTCTTGTCTGAGAAGGAGGTGATTAACTGTGTATGGGGCCAGAGAAGACTCCACCATGGAGAGGCAGACATCAGCGTGGGTTTTGCAGGATAAGTGGAAGTTTGCAAAGGGGAGGATATTGCAGGCAGGTGAGTCAGCATGCTGGGTTCTGGGGGTTGGTAACAGCTCAGCTTCACAGTGATATAAAACAGGAACCAAAGATAAAGGTATGAACGAGGCGTTCTTAGGAGCTTGGACTTGATCTGACAGGCAGTTGAAGGGGTTTTAGTGGGGAAGTGATACAACTAGACTTTTGTGTAGAAAGTTGATTTGAATGGTGCTGTGAAGGACAGATTGGAGGCCAGGAGACTATTTGGAAGCTACACAAGGAACCCAGCTGCATGTTGAGATCTAGAGGTATCACCATGGCCACGGGGTTGGAGGGAGATCAACCCTCAGGGAGTCAGGTTCCCAGACCCGAGGCTAGTAAAGGGAGGTCTGCATCCATTACCTCAAAGGACACAGTAATGTCCCTGGTCAGAGGACACCATCCTTAGCTTTGAAAATAAAGACATAAGTTTTTATCTAAGAGAGATTTTTTTTCCACTTTTTATATACATTTTTTTCCTCTAGGAAATAGACAGACGGTTGGAAAAAAAACTGAAGATCACACAAAAGGAGAGGTAAGGCTGCTGTCTGGTCTGAGGGCTCATGCTCTCTGTTGTTCGAGAGCTGGGCAGTCAGTGGTATTCTCCAGGTGGCCATTAGGGTTAGCAGGGTAGGCACCCGAGCATGTCCCTCAAAGATGTGGTGGCTTGAGGCTTTGAAGAGTGAGTCTGGAGTGTCGCATATGCCTTCTAACTCAGTGGGTACCTCGTGTGAGGTGGTCTGGTGGAAAGTGGGGAGGTGACAAATCAGAAAACTTGGGTCTTAGGCTTGGCTCTGTTCCAGTTTCTCCAAGGTTTGGGACAAGTTGTTTCGGAAAAATCAGTTTCTTTCTCTGTGATATAAAGCGATTGGACAGATGATTTATCTGGGCCCTCAGTGGCATGGTGGCTGAGGGCATTATGGGGGTATTCTGGAAGAAAAGATCTCAGAAAGTCTCAAAGACCTTTTTAAGGGTATTTTCCCACAGCCACACAGAGAAAGTGGGTTTCAGAGCAGGTGAAAGTTGACCTCAGCAGTCTGTCTTTGGGCTTAGTTAGGTAAGCTGTGGGCCTGCCGCAGAGAGAGAGGAGGGAGGAGGGAGGAGGAGGAGAGGACCTTTCTGGACTTGATGGACTTGATAGTCGTTCCCCAGGGGATGCCAGGAGGGCCCTGCCCACCTACTAGTTTCCTGGTTCCCTGACTCTTTGATCGGATTGCTGGCTCCTTGTCTGTCTGCTCATCTCAGCAACTGCACTGATGTCTGGTTCTAGTCCCCTTGCCATGCCATTCCTGTCCTGCCCAGGACTTGTTCCAGTTCCTCCTAGCGGCAGCAGACTTCCTCCAGCCCCTTCCCCACCTGACAGCTGTGGTTTTGAAAACAGGCCCCTGTAGGCTGTTTGGTTCTGAAGAGAAGCTCATTTAGGCCGCTTTTGGGAGGGTCTTTCTGGCTGGTGAAGAGCGATCATTCCTGCCTGGATCCCCTTTTCCCCTGTGGCTTTTGTTTCTCTCCCTTCCTGTGTGGTTCTCTACCTCTCCTTGTGGACACATTGCCCAGTGTGCACATCCACCAGCCTTGGACAGTGCTTCTCCTCTGAGCACTGCCCAGCACTGTTTCTGAGATTGTCCTTTACCCCAGCCCCGCCGCGTCCAGCATACCAGAGAGCCATGGTGAGGGAGGTGTCTCTGCTCAGAAAGTCTTCTGAAGAGGTGATCCCATTGTCTGGTGTAGCTTGTCTCTGGGAGGCACAGGTCACTTACCAGAGGGCTGAGGCAGTTTGGTAAATCCTGTCTTCATGCCAGGCAGGGATGGTGGAGTGGGCTCCTTTGTAGTGTTTGACTGGTTTAAGCACATGTGGTAGAAGGCCATGGCTGGAGTGAACGCTCTGCTGACCCCTAAGCTGGGGGGCTCCCATTACACCAGCCTGTTACACTCTGCTCTGTGTAGGGAAGTTGGGATTTTAACTGACACCATTGGATTCTGGGCACGAAATGTCTTGCCATAGGGGCCAAACGGTGGTTGATGTTGACTGTGAACCTGGGGATAGAAGTCCCAGAATGAGATGCTGTTCCAGCCCCTTTTGCCTGGGGTTAGGTTTGAGGAGCAGACCTGAGGACGACGTGAACTTATGGCGAGATTGCTCTTTTGAGAAACCCCTCTTGAGGAGTAAGAGTGTTGGTGTCTGGTCAGAGGCCAGAGAATAATGAGTAGACTTAGGAGGGGAAAGTGATGGGGGGTGGGTGAGGTACATGGATGGGGCCTCTGTGGTCAAGGATAGGATTTGTGAAGCTGTGTTTGCTCTTTGTCAGCAGGAAATCCAAATCTCCTCCCAAAGTGCCCATTGTGATTCAGGACGATAGCCTTCCCACGGGGCCCCCTCCACAGATCCGCATCCTCAAGAGACCCACCAGCAACGGTGTGGTCAGCAGCCCCAACTCCACCAGCAGGCCAGCCCTTCCTGTCAAGTCCCTAGCTCAGCGGGAGGCGGAGTACGCCGAGGCCCGGAAGCGGATCCTGGGCAGCGCCAGCCCTGAGGAGGAGCAAGAGAAACCCATCCTCGACCGGTGAGTGTGGCTGGCAGGGCTGACCGCGGACCGCTATGCCAGGCGACTTTGAGGTAGAGGAGGGGGAGTGGCCTGGGGTCAAGCAGAGTAGTGAGACGCAGGCAGGCGGCATCTCCAGCTGCTAAGCCGAGCCCGGGGGCAAGGTCAGGGTCTGCCGTCTGGCTTACTGGTGTGCCCCCTTTGCGTGTTGCAGACTGAGTCAGAAATCTGCCATTTCCTTCCACTTGGGGCTGCCTAGCCTCTCCGTACCCTCATAGCCTCATCTGGGGGGGGAAATGGGGTAACGATAGTACCTCTCCTGTCAACTCATTGTGCAAATGAATAAGTATAGTGTCCTGAGAACCCTGCCTGGCACAGTGGAAGTGCTTAGATGTTATCTTCGGGGTCTCATAATAGCTCTCTGTGATGTTTGGTGAATTTTCTAAATCCTTTTTCATTCCCGGCACTTTTTTCTCTGCAGTCCTACAGGTTGCATTATGTAAATTTGTCACCTTCTGCCAAAGCAGTATTTGTAAAAGTAGCCTCTTTCTGACTTTGAGAGGCCTCCTCGGGCTTGCTATTCTGGGACTTGATCTATGTACCTTCTTCCTGTCCCTTCGTTAATCTGATAGACTTCCGTTCTCCAAGCCTTCACTTGGCAGACTAGAAAAATCTGTTTCCTGTTAGTCTTCCATATTAGTATGAGTCATGATTTGGAGAGAAGCAGGGCACAGCAGTGGCCGGTACTGGGTCCCTCTGCTGAGCCCTAGGTTTGGGGTCTTACCTCTGCTTAACAGCCTGGAGCCGTGCCACACAGTGCCGTGGAGGTGGAGCTGGCCGGGGTCACTGCCTCGGGATGGGGTGGGCCCTTGAGCACTCCCCCTACCTCTAGATTGGGGGAAGAGGTGAGCCTAGACTCCCGGCCCCCCCGCCCGTGAGCTTCCCAGCTAGTCAGAGAGGGAGCCAGAGTTGGCTGATAGCTACTTTGGCTTCTGCCCCAGCTGCAGTTTTAAGATTTGGCTTTAAGATTTGGGGACCTTGGGCAGCCCCGGTGGCGCAGTGGTTTAGCACCGCCTGCAGCCCAGGGCGTGATCCTGGAGACCCCGGATCGAGTCCTGCGTCAGGCTTCCTGCATGGAGCCTGCTTCTCCCTCTGCTTGTGTCTCTGCCTCTCTCTCTCTGAATGAATAAAAAATAAATCTTTAAAAAAAAAAGTTAAAAAAAAAGATCTGGGGACCTCTTGTATGTCCTTTTTCAGGCCTCCCTCTGATCTTCTTCCCTCCAGGCCAACCAGGATCTCCCAACCTGAGGACAGCAGGCAGCCCAATAATGTGATCAGACAGCCTTTGGGTCCAGATGGGTCACAGGGCTTCAAACAGCGCAGATAAATGCGTGCGGGAAAGGATGCCGCCACCGCTGCCGCCATCACCGCCTCTTGGGTCGTCCGCCACGGGTCGCACTGCCGTGGCAGACAGCTGGACTTGAGCAGAGGGAACGACCTGACTTACTTGCACTGTGACCCCCTTTGCTCCGCCCACTGTGACCTTGAACCCCATGCACTGTGACCTCCCTCCTTCCCCCCCTTCCCACTGTGATTGGCACGTCTACAAGGGCTGTCCCAAGTCAATGGAAAGGGAAAGGGTGGGGGTCAGGGGAGGGTTGGGGGGACCCAAGAAGGACTCAGAGTAGAGAGTCAGACAGTGTCACTCGGCCACTTGGGGTAAAGCCAGTGCCAGCAATAACAGTTTATCATGCTCATTAATTTGGGATTTCAAAATACAGATGAGAACTCCCGTCCACCCACCCGCAAGTGCATGTCTTCATCACTTAAAAGCAAGTTCCATTTGAAAATGTCCTTTCTTTTTTTTTTTTTCTCCTTCCTACTTTTGTTTGTTTATACAAATAATCTGATTTGCAAGAAAAAGTGCATGGGAGGGGTTTTAGCAGTTTAATGAATTTTTAATTGAGAAAGGGTAGTTTGGTAGTCTACTTAAAAATGTTTCTGGGAAATTCACCAGAAACATTAACCAATAGGACTTTGGTGAGCTTAGCTTCTGTATTCCTACTGCCGCCCAGAAAAGGGGCAGGGCTCTGCAGCCCCCAGGACAGATGAGCACCCCATGCCTATACCTCCCTCCCCCAGCTAAGTCCCAGGGCATCTTCGCCCTACCTGGAGACTGAGCTAGCTCTATAGGCTCAGAGAGCCTGGGGAGGATGCCAACCCCACCTCTAGTATTTTGGGAGATAGGGAAAGTGAACAGACTTCCCCTTCCCATACCCCTCAGGGTGGTTCCCTGCCAGCCAGGCTTGCTCCTTCTAGAAGAGAGCAGGGAGTGATATGCACTCCGGGCTCGGAAGTAAGGAATGTGAGACTTGCTCAGTGTTTTGCTGTTAGCCCGAGGAGAACCAGGAGAAAGTGGTTCCAGGACTCTGAACCTCCTGCCCAGTGTGCTTGGAAGGTGGATAGATCTTCCCACTCCAGCAAGGCTTGAACTCTCAAGGGTCTGTGGAGCACCATCTCTGTTGATGGCACCATGCCTAGTATATTTCCTTTGTGAAATCACTACCTTGGGAGCAGACCATTCTGAATACATGTGGGAAAAGGCAAGCTGTGCATTGCAAAGATTGGTGGTGACAGACCATAGACCCAGGCCACCCCTCACCCATTTTTCCAGAGCAAGGCTCTGGAATGAAGGCAGTTTCCCCTCTGTCCCTAGAGCCTAGAGATTTGCTTTGGCTCTTTAAGGTGGGAGAGGCTAAGAGGGCAGCTGCCTAAAGCAGCTCTGTGTGTGTTTGTATAACTGGGTCCTCTCAGGCTTTCTGGTCTCTTCCATTGCACTGCGCCTTATCCCTCAGCCAGCCAGGTAGCCTCCCCACTCAGCGGATGAATTTTGGAGTGGGTGATAGGACATTTTGTGATTAGGGCAGCTTGCGGTGGCCAAGGTGGCAAGCTAGGTTTTGCAGGCTCACTCCACCTTTGGTTTACCTGGCTCTCAGCCTTGCCCTGTGGGAATGTAGGTCAGGCCCAGTAAGCCATGTCCCACTGCATCTCCTGCTGAGGAGGAAGGGCCAGCTGCCCGTTGAATCAGCAGCTAGTCCACAGCATAGCCTTATAACCATGAGCAGCCAGGAAATGGTGCGTGAGCAGAGCTGGAACAGAGCTTCAGTCACAAAGAGGCCACAGGCTGTTGGGTTGTACCCACAGGCTGTTGTAAGAGGAATGGAGGGATGATCCCCCAGAAGTGGCCAAGGAAGAAGATTGGCTGCTGTCTTTATAGTTCCACTGCCCTGACCAAGTTTCCTCCTTCTAGATGTACAGTGTCTAGCCTTCATGTAATAGTAGTTTCTGGCCCAAGATGAGACTGTCCTTTCAGTTGGAGAAGGGTACAGAGGTAAGCCAGGTGGGATGGCCAGGAATACTGATTGCTCAGCCATCGGGACCACCTGCTCTTGCCCCCCTCTCCCCTAGTGGGAGCTGAAGGGAAGGCTGGCTGATGGGTGTCTGTGGATTGAGGATGTAGTAGGGACTGGTGTTCCCACCTCCCTCTGGCCAAAGATGGGGCTTTGCCCACTGTGCCTGCCACCACCCATCAACAGTTGTACTCTTGGCTTCCCAGATGGAGAGGTGGCAGGCAAAATTTTAAAGAGAAAGAAATGAAAACAAGGAAATGTGTTGGGGGGAGGTGGGAGGGTTGATGGGAGAATGGTTTGGATTTTGTGTGTGGGGGGGGTTGTTTTTTGTTTTGTTTTCTTTTTTTTTTCTTTTTTCTTTTTTCTTTTTTTTTTTTTTATTGTCTGTAACTTTCCTTAAGTGCTTCTTCTTCTTCTTCTTTTTTTTTTTTTTTGTTTTTTTCTTTTAAGTAAGCTGCAGGCTTTGGCTTGGAAAACCCCAGGGGGGGTGGGGGTGGGGCAGAAACCTGAGGCTGCTGCCTGTTTATCTGCCTTCATGGTACTGTCCCCCTTTCCCCCAGTTCCTCCCTGACCCCATGAGCCAGGCCTCAGACCTTCCAGCTAACCGCTTCCCATGAGCCACTACTCTGATGTCAGCCTATAACCAAAGGAGCTGGGGGTCCAGGCCTGGTGACCAACCCTTCTCAGCCCACTCAATCAGGGTGCTCCCCACCTGCAGGCAGGAGGCAACACCCTATCTGCTACCATCAGCCCCTTCCAGAGCCCACTGCCCCGCCCTGCCCTGTCCAGCCCAGCCATACCCTGCTCTGCCCCATGTGGGGATGCTCTGCTCAGGGATGGGCGGGCAGGGCTGCCCCAGCCTCCCTGGTAAGCAGAGGCTCTGGAAACGTCCGGGGTCCTGTTTTCTGCTCGTGTGATCCCAGGGGTGCATGTGGGCCCCTTGGGTGTCTGAACAGAAGGGCATGGGAGGGAGGGCCGCACCCCTGCAGTCCTGCTCTGCTGGTCTAGCGGGCAGCTGCCTACCCCACCCCACCCCGCACCGCGGGCTCCTGAGTCGGCAGATTAAGCATTTTATAAATTGTATTTTAAATACATGTTTTAAACTTGTCAGAACCTTGTCCTCATTTCAGTCCCTGGCCTCCTAACCTCTTGCTATGCCTGCTTGATTAATCACTGGGGGAGCTACCTCTGCTCAGTCCCAGGGAGGGGCTCTCTCTGTTAGAGAAATAGGCCTGGGGTGGTGTGTGGGTTGGGGGGCAAAGACCCACATACCCTTAGGTTCCATGAGAAAGGCCCCCAAGCGCCCGGGGCCCTCTCAGAGCATGGCTGAGACCCCTCCTGCCCTTCTGCAAAGTCAGTCTGCTGCTTTTAGGGTCCAGAATCTTTACCTTCGAGCAAGTGGGAAGAGATGCTTTCGCCTTTGTGAGGCTCCTAGTCCAAAGGAGCACTCATCTGAAGAGTCCCAACTCTGAGCTTTGAGAGTGCATAGAAGGTCAAGACTTTGCACCCAGGGTCCCTTTAGCAGGAGTCCCAACCCTGGCAGGGTTTCAAGATGTTTCTTGCTTCAGGGTTTCCTAAGCCTGAGGGAAGCTGGGGCCCTGTACTCTGAGAGCCAAGTGGAAAACCTGAGGGCCTTCTTTGACCCACACACAGAAGCTGAGGTTCTTGGTGTTTATTGGCTTACCAGGCCACAAAAGCAAAATCCAGCAGCGGTACCTGCCTGATGACCTGAACAGCTGCCCGGAGTCAGGACTCCATAGGTCAGTGCGTTCTAGCCAGGACAGAGCTGAGCCACTTTCGGCACTCAGAGCCGTGTTCCCTAGGGGGAGAGATGAGGAGAAAGGTGGGAGGAAATGAGCCATTCCCATGTGCCCCAGGGGAGAGGAGGCTTTCCTGGGAAGCAATGGAGCCTAGTAGTTGGGCTCAGGGGCCTGATTGCAAGTCCTGATTCCTTTTGTTCCCAAAGTGCCTGAAAGGGGATTGGCAGGGGAAGCTTCCCTCCATCCAGCAGTCAAGCCTGTTTCATACTGCTCCTAACATGGAGTCATACTCAGGCAAAAGACTTGCGAGCTGACCTCGTGCATGAGAAAGGCAGATGGTACCAGCCTAGGAGAAAGACGGTATGTACCACTGTGTCGACACAGGAAGGAAGAAGTGCCCTGACTTAAGCACTGCCAGTGTGGTACATGGGCTCTCAGCGTATGTTAGTTTCTCACTGCTTCCATCCTTTCCCCCTTTTCCTCCCTGGAGCAGCAGTATCCTGGGCATCATCTCTTGGAAGGATGGATTCCCCTCAGGTTAGGCCAGGGCCTTGTGAAAAAGGAGGTGAATGGGCCTGCGCCAGAGCTCCTGCCTCTTGGGCACCCACCTGCTTCCTTGAGATCCTGACTGGAAGAGGAGGCTATGGATGTCGGGGCCCAGGCTGGTGGGGGTGCATGGGTCCAGCACATACTGGCTGCCCTGCTTCCGACGAACCATCTTCTTGTCCAACCTCGGACAGAGTGGGATGCAGGGCACCTGGGCATAGGGGCTTTGCAGGTTGGCAGCTGGCAAGGGAGGAGGAGGCAGGAGAGGGGAATGCTTCAGAGCAAGCCCAGCCTTGGGAGGCAGGCAGACCCAGCTGAAATCTCAGCTTTGCCACATAACAAGCTGGGTAGGTTTGGGCAGATCCGTTAACCTGAGCCTCTGTGTAAGCTGGAGGCGAGTACCCACCCCACACAGCTGACGATGAGGATTAAAGGGCTAATACACGCACAGCGTGCAGCTAAACACTGAGCACTGTGTAAGGGCTAACAGCTTACACAGGAGCATATGTCTTGGTGATGGGTCCTGCATTCTGGCTGGCACACTAGAGAGACTCTGGAAAGCTCCTAGCCCATCACTTGGCACCTGCACTTAAGGGGAGACAGTCTTGCCCAGTGAAAAGAGCATAGGTTTTGGAGTCAGACCTGGGTATAAACTGCCCTTTCTGACACACGTTAGCTGTGGGACCTTGGGCATAGACTTCCTCAGTTTCACTGTTCTCATCTGTAAAATGGGGTAAACACGTGATGGTGAGGATTAAATTCTAGCACATTTACAAAGAGCTTAGCATGGGGAGTGACCACAGTGGGTGTTCAGTTAGTGGTGATCTACGATTGCTAATCACCCACCCTGCTCAGTGGAGGCTCTTGGGACCAACGTGTGCTCAGCGCTAAGCCCAGGGCAAGAGTGCAGAAGGCCCTTGTCAGAGGGCTAGCGATAGTGATTTTCAGATCATTGACTAATGCACACAGTTAATCCTGAAGTGGGAAACCATGTCTCTCAGCTCCTAGGTCTGGCTGTCGGGGCCCAGGGAAAGAGGCCAGGTGGGCAGGAAAGCAGAGTGCTCACCATGCCCAAGGCCCTCACCATAGTTCTGCTGCTTCAGCCGGCTCAGGATCCTGAGGACCCTTCGTTCTGGGACTTCCAAGTCTGCCTCCTGGGGGTTGTAGGGAAGCTTCTTCCGGGACCGCAGCCGGCCTATGGCCAACTCCATCTCTCGGGCCTTGCAGGTGCCTTCCTTCAGCTTCTTCTGGTAATAGCTGGGGAGGCAGTGCCCACCCAGCTCAGCCTGGCTGTATTTAGTTCATCCTCCTCCCCCCTCACTGTTTAGGAGCCCCTGTTCTGCCTAGCCAGCTCTGGGACAGGGACACAAGCCCAGGAGTTAGGAGACATGGGTTTCAGTCCCATCTCTGCCATTAACTCCCCCCTCACTGCCTTGCTTTGGCCTCCAGTCACCCTTATGTCAAATGGTTATCTACCCTATCACTGCAAGTCACAGGACTTCTCTGGGCTTCAGGTTTCCTGGGTAAAATGGATCAGTCTTTGTGTTATAGGATAAAATAACAAGGCCCATCAAGCACTCAGCAACGTGGCCCACGGAAAGAGCCTGGCAAATGTCACCTGTGATTTCTGTCGCTGATATTCTTACTTAGATGTACAAGTGCTCTGTAAGACAGCTGTGCAATTAACCTGCTCATCTTGCAGATTCGAGTTTTATTTTCTTGACTCCCTGCTATTTGCCTTCCCACTAGACTGCAGCTCCGCACATTCATTCAGGAGAATGAATGCTTGGGGAAAGCAGTGCAGGAGAAAGGTTTCTGCCTCCTACTGTCTCAGCCCCTCTCTCACTCCAGCCACTGCTGCGATGACCACTTCCACACGGACTTCGAGCAGCTTTGCATAGGGGCAGTCTGAGGTGGCCTCACCTCAGAAGTCTCCTGCCCGGAGCTTCTCTGACACCCAGAGTGCAATCCAGAAGTTCAGGGGAATTAAACCACCGTGGGGGTCACCCTTGACTAAAGGAGCTAGCAGCTAAGGTATACAAGTTTCTCTTTCTTCTAACAGAATTCTGAGTCACCATTCATAGTCTCCTCAGAAGATCCTGGTGGTGGTTGACTCAATAACATATGCTTATATTGGTTCCTCCCTCCTCTGTTCACATTCTTTCTCTTGCTCCTCCTTGGAATCCCTTCTTAAATCAACCACCTAGGCACACACCTAGTGGGAGAGTCAGATCATGAAAAATAGATACAAGACCATGTCAGTAGTAATGGGTGTAATGAGAGCAAGTAAAAGCTGGTGAGTGGGTAGTGATGAGAGGCTAGTTTGCTCACAGTGCTCAGCAAAAGTCTCAGAGGTGGTGATATTTGAGCAGAACGAGGGGAGGGAGCAAGTCAAATGGATATCTCTGGAGGAATAGTCTTGGACAGAGGGAATGGCATGTGGAAAGGGCAGGAGGTAGGAAAGAGCTCAGTGAGCTCTAGGAATGGCAAGGAGGCCAGAAGGAGCTAGAGCCTGGTAAATGAGGAAGAGTGGGAGATGTGGGCAGCAGGATGGCAGCCAGACCACCCAGGGCTTTGAGGCAGTGGTGAGGGGTGGGCATGCTACTTGGTGTTGGGAAACGTTTAAGGCTTAAGTTGCTAGTGCTGCTAGGGTCTATGCCTATCTCTGGGGCCTGAAATTTGGGGGTTTGATGAGTTTCACATAGAACACAAAAAATGACCAGAGCCCTCACATGAGAGTTGGATCTAGACCTCTGTGTAAAACTAGGACCTGAAAAGGCACATGCTGAGTAAAGAGATGATCTAGAAAATAACTTCACCCCACAGGGGCCAAAAGGACATGAGCAAAGTGTGTGCAACTTTCTCGGTCACAATTTTAAAGGAAATTGCTTGCTCTGCACTTCCTCTCTCCCCTTCCTGAGGGCTTGAATTCAAATGTGTTGCTGGTAAATTGGCTTAGGATTGACCTAGGAAATGGTGGAACAATAAGTTAGAAAGAAACAGTAAGTTGTATGCTGGGCAGCCTTGTCTTCCTGCCTGCTCCTTCTGGACTGTTAATATAAGAGAAAAATAAACTATCTTGTGTGAACTATAGTGCATTGGGGTCTATTCCTGAACTAATATAACCAATATAGAATTCTCTACCCAGCTAAACTACTCAGTAAGTGTGAATATAAAATAAACTCTTTTGCAAACACATATAATCTTAAAAATTTTGCATCCCATGCATTCTTTCTCAAAAAGCTACTGGAGGACATGTTCTTCTAAAATGAGGGCATTAACCAAAACAGAAAAGGAAGATAACACAGAAAACAGGAGATCCGATACAGGAGAGGCAAAGGTAAAGGAAGATAGTGAAAGGAGCTCCCATGTTGGACAAGTTTAGATTAGATCACTATAACTGAAAAGACAGAATAGGGCCATTTCAAGGGCTGGCCAGTTGTTGAATCACTGCCTTTGTAACTCAAAAAAAGCTACTAGGGAAACATGCTCCCATTATTTTTTAATTAAACCAAACAAACCAAGAAAGATCAAGCAAACCAAGGAAAAGTAAGGCATGTAACCTAACAAACAGAGAATCTGAATCAGAGGAAAGGAATGAGTTAAAAAAAAAAAATCAAGGCAATTGTCAACTTCAGGAACTAGAAAGACAAGGAAATGAAATCATAGTATAATAAGATACTCAGCTATTAAAAATTACATAGCCAGAATAATAGAAACTTCCCCAAATCATTTAGTCAAAAACAATATTTTAGGATAGGTAGAGGGGAGCTTAGGTGATAGTTGTATCAGATAGCTAAATCCATACTATAATAGGAAGTCAATAAAGGATAAAGTTATATCCGTTGAATGCTAACCCAAGGAAGTTGGTATAGCCATATTTATATTTTAAAAATTAGGCCTTGAGATAAAAAGCATTACTAGAGAGACAAATGATTCCCATATAATGATAACATGTCCCATTCATTAGGGAATATGAAATTCTTTTTTTTCTTTTTCTTTTTTTTAAAGATTTTATTTATTTATTCATGAGAGAGAGAGAGGCAGAGACACAGACAGAGGGAGAAGCAGGCTCCATACAGGGAGCCCGAGCCGGGACTTGATCCCGGGACTCCAGGATCATGCCCTGCCCCGAAGGCAGGCGCTAAACCACTGAGCCACCCAGGGATCCCTGGGAATATGAAATTCTAAACATGAAATATAAAGCAAAATCTGATATAACTACAAGGAGAAGTAGACAACTTCATTATCACAGAAGTGATAATAGATACTCAGCTTTGCCAGTAATAGATAACTGGCAAAGCTGAGTAGAAGGAACCCATACACTATGTGAATGGATGAATGTGACTGTGTTCTGATAAAAGTTTAAGTGTAAAAACAGTGAGCTGAATGTGGCCTGCAGCCCGTAATTTGTTGACCTCTGCCTACTACAGACCTTACTTAAAACTAAAATCCACGGGAGAAACAGAGTTTGGAAGTTGAGTCTACCAAGTTAGAGGGTTTATGTAGCCCCTGGGTCTTTCACAAATATGCCCCAACAAAGTAAAAAACCAAGATTACTTAAAGAGATCAGTCAGTAATCTGAACTGCCTACAAGAACAAAAAATTAACACTCATCAAAGGAAGAGTTTGATGTCCAAACAAAACAGAATCCAATCTCTAAATCATCATCTAAAATGTTCAGGACACAATAAACTATCAGACATGCATGGGGTGCCTGGGTGGCTCTGTCAGTTAAGTGTCTGACTTGGTTTTGGCTCAGGTCATGATTGCAGACTCCTGATACCGAGCCCCAAGTTGGGCTCTACACTCAGTGAGAATCTGCTTGAGTTTCTCTCAATCTCCATCTGCCCCTCTTCCCTCTTCCCTGCTCACTTGCTCACTTTTCTCTCTAAAATAAATAAAATCTTTTTTAAAAATTAGACATGCAAAATGTGGCCCATAGTAAGACCTATAAAAATAAACTCATGGAAAGCAACCTTGAGGAAGTCCAGACATTGGACTTAGTAGACAACGGCTTTAAAGGAGCTATTAAAGGGAGACTTGGGTGGCTTAGACAGTTAAGCATCTGCCTTCAGCTCAGGTCATGATCTTGGGATCCTGGGATTGAGCCCCACGTCAGGCTCCCTGCACAGCAGGGATCTGCTTCTCTTGCTCTCTGCCCCTCCCCCCACTCATGGTCTTTCACTCTCAAATAAATAAATAAAATATTTTTTAAAGGAACTATTAAAAATATATTCAAATAATTGAAGGAAAATGTGATCTCAATGAATAGAGAAATAGAAACAATAAACATGAAACAAATGGAAGTTCTAGAACCAAAAGGTACAATAACTGAAGTGAAAACGTAACTGAATAAACTTCACAGCAGATTGGAGATAGCAAGAAAAGGAATTAGTAAACTTGAAGACAGATCAATAGAAATCATCCAATCTGAAGAACAGAAAAAAAATTGAAGACAAATGAATAGAATTCCATTTCTGGCCATAATGAAGGAACTGGTGCTGAAATTATCCTCTTGCTGTAAATAACTATACATGGACAAAATATATGAAACCTGTCAGATATTGAACAACAGGCAACACAAGACTATAATCCCTGAGAGAAAATAAACCAATGAGGTGAGCTTAATGGTCTCTACAAAAATTTGCCTGGAGGTACCTTCTGGACTCCGATGCGGTGTTCTGCATCCAGGCAGAACAGTAGACTCACTGAGGTAAGGGGACAGACATTGTAATTGGTGAAGATGGAGGCCACTGGGATTAGTATATCAGGATATCAAAGAGATGGGAGCCATGCAAAGAAAGAGTTGCAGAAACATGCAGTACATACATAGCGCATAGTTGCATACTAAGCAGTACATACATAGTGTAAAATTTTATGAAGCCAGACAAAGAACAAAAACCAAGTAATTACCAGAGTTTACCTAGGACTGAGAGACACATGAGTTTCAAACAGGCAGAGCAGAAAGATGTTCTTGAACACCTGTGGAATTAGTAGAGCTCTTAGATGAGTTCTTTTTCAGTAGTTGGGAGTAAATCAGCCCTATGTAGAGACTATACCAGACCCTCCCTGACAAAGCTTTAAAACCTTGAACAAGGGATACCTGCCTGGCTCAGTTGGTACAGCATGTGGCTCTTGATCTCAGGGTCATGAATATGAGCCCCATGTTGGGGGTAGAGTTTACTTAAAATAAAATAAAATAAAATAAAATAAAATAAAATAAAATAAACCTTGAAAAAAAGAAGACAATCCTCAGTAACTTAACCACCTGCTCTCGGGTTCAATTCTTTTTTTTTTTATGATTTATTTATTTATTCATGAGAGGTACAGAGAGATAGAGGCAGAGAGACACAGGCAGAGGGAGAAGCAGGCTCCTCACAGGATCCTGGATCCCAGGATCACACCCTGAGCCTAAGGCAGATGCTCAACCGCTGAGCCATCCAAGCGTCCCTCGAGTTCAATTCTTTAAAGAACAAAATACACTCAATAAAGGAAGTGCCATAATATCTAGCATCCAATAAAAAATTAGCAGACATAAGAAGCAGGAAAGTGATCAATAAAAAAAGAAAAATAAGTTTATATAATCAGATACAGAAATGGCAAAGATGATGGAATTAGCAGAAGACCACCTTAAATGAGCTATTATAATTATGCTCAAGGATTTAAAGGAAATATGAACATGAGGAGAAAATTAAAACTATGAAATAGAACCAAATGAGGGGCACTTGGATAGCTCAGTGGTTGAGTGCCTGCCTTTTTTTTTTTTTTTTTTTTTTTTATTCATGAGAGACACACAGAGAGAGAGGCAGAGACACAGGCAGAGGGAAAAGCAGGCTCCACGCAGGGAGCCCGACGTGGGACTCGATCCTGGGTCTCCAGGATCACGCCCTGGGCCAAGGGCGGCGCTAAACCGCTGAGCCACCCAGGTTGCCCGAGTGCCTGCCTTTGGCTCAGGTTGTGGTCCTGGACCAAGTGTGTCTCTCATGAATAAATAAATTTTAAAAATTTCTAAATATATATATTTTGAAATAGAACCAAATGAAATATTTAAATATTAAAAAATGCAATAGCTGAAATGAAAAATTCATTGGATGAGTTTAAAGGAGGTTAGAAAAAAAATAGAAAAAATAGAAAAAAAATAAAGGAGCTTAGATACTGCAAAGAAAAGATCAGCAAACTTGAATACTTAGCAATAGAAATCCAGAGAGAAAATTCGAGATACAATGATCACAGCCTGCTCAATGACTGATGAAACAATTTTAAATGCTATGAAATTGGAGTCCTAGAAGGAGAGGAGGGGGGCATATAAAAATATTACTTACAGAAAAATGTACCCAAAAAAGAGAATTATGATAAAAGCTATGAATTATAAATAAACCCAAGAAGTTCAATGACCCCAAAGTAGGATGAATACAAACTGAATTGACCTAGTCTTGGGACTAAGACTGAGTCAGTGAACTATGGGACATCATGCTACATTTGTTCTTTTTTTTTTTTTTCTTAAGGATTTATTTATGCAAGAGAGAGTGTGTGTGTGAGAGAGAATGAGCAGGGGGGCATGGCAGAGGCAGAGGGAGAAGCAAAGTCCCAGCTGAGAAGGGAGCCCGATGTGGGGGCTCAATCCCAGGACCCCAGGATCATGACCTGAGCCAAAGGCAGATCCTTAACTGACAGCCACTCAGGCACCCAGATTTGTTTTTTCTACTTGTTACACTTGTTTTACCCCCTTCTAGAGCTATCTTATTTCACAAATTCTAACTTGAATTTCTCCCCATAGTCGCTAGCTAAGCTTTTTTTTTTTTTAATGATTTTATTTATTTATTCATGAGAGACACAGAGAGGCAGAGACACAGGCAGAGGGAGAAGCAGGCTCCCTGCAGGGAGCCCAACGTGGGACTCAATCCCAGGACCCTGGGATCATGCCCTGAGCCAAAATCAGATGCTCAACCACTGAGCCATCCAGGTGCTTCTAGCTAAGCTTTTAATATATCACATTCATAGGAAAGTTTCAGGTAGTGGGGAAATGAAGGAGTTCAGGGCATTCCACTGCAAAACAGGACACTTGGACATGTGGTTATTTTAGTTAAAAGCACTTGAGGGGCACCTGGCTGACTTAGTTGGTTAAATGACTGAGTGATAGCCCATCCCTTCAAGAACAACTGATAGCATTTGTTGATAAAATTAAAGTTTTCAAGAAAAAGTTAGAATTCTGGGAAACTTAAATCCATTAACATGGTCGTGTACATGTCAGACAAAATAGCATTTGGCAGTGAAAATGAATGAACTATAGCCACACACAATAATTCTAATACTTAGACTTTTCTGATATTAGTGGTGATATTAATTAAAATATAATATCACAGTGTATATATATATATATACTAGCAAATATATATTTATTAATTAAAATGAAACATGTCAACATTTAGAAGATACGCAATACTTTCCAAATGCCCAGTGCATGTTATAAAAACTCAAAGAAGAGCCATTCAAACTACAAGACAGACGAGTGGATTCTTTCATTTAAGTACAGGGACTTCCAGCTGGCAGTCCATAGAGCATGCCGCTCTTGATCTCAGGATCAAGAGTTTGAGCCCCATGTTGGGTGTAGAGAGTGCTTTAAAAAAAAAAAAAAGATTTCATTTATTTATTCGTGAGAGACACAGAGAGAGGCAGAGACACAGGCAGAGGGAGAAACAGGCTCCATGCAGGAAGCCTGATGTTGGGACTCGATCCCAGGACCCCGAGATCATGCCCTGAGCCAAAGGCAGATGCTCAACCACTGAGCCACCTAGGTGGCCCCTTGAGAGTGATTAAATAAATAGACTTTAAAAATATGAAAGAGTATAGGGGCACTTGGCTGGCTCAGTCTGTTGAGCACCTGACTTGGTTTCGGCTCAGGTCATGATCTCAGAGTCGTGATATCAAGCCGCGCATCGGGCTCCTTGCTCAGCATGGAGTCCGCTTGGGATTCTTTGCTCCTTCCCCTCCCTCCCCCTCTGCTCCTCTCCATGCCCTCCTTCTCTAAAAATAAATAAAGAAAATCTTTTAAAAAAATAAATAAAAATGTACCAAAAGTTCATTGATTTGGTTTCTGATTCTACATCTTAACCATATAAGGCTCTACCACTTATCAAGTCTGGTGCAATATCAAAGAAAAAAATCCACACGATATGTAGGTATAAATGAAAAGGCTAGTAAAATACTCCCTCATCCTGTGATTTATTTGTGCGGCCAGAGTTCTGTATACACTTCAAGCACAGCAACGTATTGCAACAGACTGAATGCAAAGCAAATATGAGACGGAAAACCGTCTTCTTTTCCGCCAGACTCTGAAGAGATCTGCAATATTGTGTGACAATGCCATTTGTCTGGGTGGCTCAGTGGTTGAATGTCGGCCTTCGGCTCAGGCTGTGATCCGGTGGTCCTGGGATCGAGCCCCGCCCGTGTCGTCAGGTTCCCCTCCCCTGCTCCGTGGGGAGCCTGCTTCTCCCTCTCGTTCTGTCCCTCCCCCTGCTCATGCACACATGAGTCCTCTATCTCTCTCCAATAAATAAAATCTTTTTTTTAAAGGGGGTGTTGGCCATAAAGTTTAAAAACTACAGCTCTAGGGATCCCTGGGTGGCGCAGCGGTTTGGCGCCTGCCTTTGGCCCAGGGCGCGATCCTGGAGACCCGGGATCGAATCCCACGTCGGGCTCCCGGTGCATGGAGCCTGCTTCTCCCTCTGCCTGTGTCTCTGCCTCTCTCTCTCTCTCTCTCTCTCTCTCTCTCTCTCTGTGACTATCATAAATAAATAAAAATTAAAAAAAAAAAACTACAGCTCTGGAGAAACTCTTGCCCCTGTGTCCCAGGAGACATATATGAGAATATTCACACTGTCTCTACCACAGCTGGCAACTGAACGCAGCCCTAACGCCTATCAGCAGAATGAATAAGCATATTGTGGGGATCCCTGGGTGGCTCAGCGGTTTGGCGCCTGCCTTTGGCTCAGGCCGTGATCCTGGAGACCAGGGATCGAGTCCCACATCGCGCTCCCAGCATGGAGCCTGCTTCTCCGTCTGCCTCTCTCTCTGTGTCTTTCATATGAATAAATAAATAAAATCTTTAAAAAAAAAAGAATAAGCATATTGTGATACAGTCGCACGTAATAGTACGGAGCAGTGAGAAGGACAAATGACCGATAATTACCCACAAGAACGTGAAGAGATCACAAATGCATAACGTGGAGGAGAACCAACAGGTAACAAAAGACTACAGTAGGAGTCCGCTCGTATAAAGTTTATGAAAAGCTGAACAAGTGTTCAGGAGTACAAACAAGTGGGAGTCAAGAGCAGAAAGCGCCACTCCATGTCTCATAGTAATGGTGGGATCGTAAAATGGTACAACCACTGGGGGAAAAAATTCTGGCGAGTTCTCCGAAGTAAAATGCACCTGCCTGCAATTCCCTTCTGCATATTCAGCCAAGAGAAACAAACGGATGTGTCCACCCAAGGACTTGTACAAAAAATGTTAGTGGCAGTTTTATTCATTATAAGCCCCCACTGGGGACCGCTGAGAAACCCATCAGTAAAGGGATGGATGAATCAACCGAGGGAGGTCGGTGGGTGGAACGCCACTTGGCAACAGAAAGGGGTGGACAGGGGATCCCCGGGTGGCTCAGCGGTTTAGCGCCTGCTTTGAGCCTCGGGCGTGATCCTGGAGACCCGGGATCGAGTCCCACGTCGGGCTCCCTGCATGGAGCCTGCTTCTCCCTCGGCCTGTGTCTCTGCCTCTCTCTTTTTTCTGTGTCTCTTGTGAATAAATAAATAAAATCTTAAAAAAAAAAAAAGAAAGAAAGAAAGAAAGAAAGAAAGAAAGAAAGAAAGAAAGAAAGAGGTGAACACTGACATCCACAACGACACGGACAAGTGGAGAAGCTGACACTGGGCACCTCCATCGGTGTGAGGTTGCCAAAAGGGAAAACCAATCCGTGATGGAAAACAAACGAGGAGAGTGATTGCCTCCACAGGGGTGGGTTCGGAGACCGACTGGCAAGGATCCTGAGGGGCACTTTCAGGAGTGATGGTAAAGTTCTACATAACTTGAGAGGGGGGTGCAGGTTGCTCGGGTGTGAGCATTTGCTGAGAGTCACACGCTAGTGATGTGTGTGTTTCACCTGTATGTAAATTATACCTCAAATAATGAAAAAAGAAAGCCCTAAATAAGCAACGATCTTTAGTTATTGATACGTATGCTCAAGTATTTAGAGAATACTGAAGATCATTTATCTTGAAGTGAATAAAAAATTACCCAAATGGATTGATGAATAGAGGGATGGGTAGATAAAACAAGCATGGGAGAAAGGCAACGGTGGAATCTAGGTGGTGCGTATATAAACGTTCACTGTGAAATTCTCTTCATTTTGCTGTGTATTTGAAATTTTCGGTAAACAAAGGGAAAAAAACAAGCAGTGAAAATTTAAAACAGAAAGCAAGAGAGTAATGGTTAGTTCTTATTTGGGGAGAGAGTGCTTTGTGATTGGGGGAGGGCACACAGGGCTTCGATGTTATTGGAAATGATCCATTTTTAAAGAGTTTTTTTTTTTTTTAATTTCAGAGAGAGAGAGCGCGTGCAAGCATGAGCAGGGGGAGGGCCGGACTGAGGGAGAAGCAGATTCCCCACCGAGCAGGGACCCCGATGAGGGACTCGATCCCAGGACTCTGGGATCCTGACCTGAGCCGAAGGCAGATGCTTAACTGACTGAGCCACCCAGGAGTCCCAGAAATGATCTATTTGTCAACTGGGGAAATGGACACATGGGGAATTTGTTTTGTTGTTTTTAAAATTATACATTTATGTTCTTCAGAATCATATATATTTAGAGTGATTTATAGATGCTGGGAGGAAAAAAGGCCTTTTGTCTTGGGATTGCCAAGGTGATGTTGCTGAAATAGCCTGCTCTCTTTCCTCCTCCTCTGGCCCCATGCGGACGAGGCCTGGTCTCAGTGGCAGGGACAAGCCTCTATGTGACACACAGAGAGACCAGCTGGGCCATTTTGCCAGCACGCTTTGCTTTTAGCCCTGGAGTGTTGATGTTCCTTTTGTATGTAGCTATACCTTCCTTAGCTGAACCACTACCACCACCCCAGCCCACTCTGGAGACATGCGGAGGCTTCCATCCCCAGCGCTCTCTGGCCCCGGGCAGTCTCCAGCACATTCCTGTTCTGGGATGCTGTGTGGGGTACCACAAGAAAGAATTCCTCTTATTGCTGAATCTGTTCGACTAGAGGGGTAGGAGCATGGGGCTGACGGCTGGCATTCTTCCCACTGTGAGAAGAGCCTAGCTGAGCTTGAATCCAGGGTACAGAGATGAGCAGGAGAGATAGCCTTCCTGGTATCATCTGATCTCCTGGATCCAGCCATTCTTGCAGCCATGATCGGTTATGTGAGCCAATACAGTCTCTTTTTGCTTAAACCAGTTTTATGTGGATGTTTTTCACTTGCAACTAAGAGTCCTAACTCTCAAAGTTCCTCAGCTGCCCAAAATACTAGGAGCCATTTCTGTGTCTGCAACCCTCCACCCCCAACCACCACCCCACTCACTTGGTGATCTCCTCTAAGGCTGTCTCAGGTAAGGCCAGCATCTCCACCAGCAGGGACAGGATCTCAAAGAATAGGGTGTGGGGGTTGGGGGGAGCCATGTCCGCCAGGGAGTTCTGTTCTGGGGACATGGGATGATGTCTGCAATTACCATTTGGTAGTTCCGGAGGCCCACTGTCCACCAGCCACCAAGCTCCTCACCAAGCTCCCCTTCCTCTGGGCTTGTCCCTACTCACCCACGGAGCAGAAGAAGCGCCTGGTGTCTGTCAGCACAGCCAGGAAGTCCTTGAAGCCTACACGACCATCTCCTGCAGAGGCCAGAGGTAGAACAGTGGGCAGGGGCCTTCCAGCGTGGGCCCAGGCATTGCAGCCTGGGCACGGTTATTATCATTTACTCAATGGGTTTGGTTATAAAACACACAGGAGACACGTATGCACCACGTATATAGCACACATTCAATGCAGCAAGTGCAGTGCACACTGAAAAGTAGAAGGTGAAAATTAAAATCTCCAGTGTTGGAGGCTCCCAGATCCTAGAGGCAGCAGCATGGGCTCACATCCCTGGTCCTTCACTTACTATCCATGAGACCTTGGCAAAGCCCCAAACCCCCCTAGGCCTTAACTTTCTCATCTATAGGGGAGGATAACCATTACCTATCTCATGGGAGATCAAACGAAGCAGAGTGCTTAGAACAGGGCTGTGTGTATTATACAAGTTCACTAAATGTCATTAACTGTTATTATTACCAAGTGCTAGTCACTGCATGAGAATTCTATACCCACAAGATTCCCACCTCGGCCTTCCAGGCCCTTCAGGACCTGCTCCATTACCTGTCTCCAGTCTCACCTGGGGCCAAGCGCCCCCAGCATGGATCTCTTCTTCCACTGGGGCCATGTTCCCTGCTCTGGGCCTTTGCACATGCTGCTTCTTCCTAGAATCCTCTCCACTGCCCTCCAACCCCTTAGTCAACATCCTATGCATGCTTCTGCTTGACCGTCCCTGCCCCAGAGACGTCAGATCTGACCGGGTCAGCTGCCCAATACACACTCATAAAACCCTGTATTTCAACCACAACTCATAAGGTCTGGAATTTAATGGAGGTGCCGGAAGGCAGGGACTGGGTCTGTTTGGTTCTGCACTATGGTCCTCAGGGCTTAAGACGGGAAGATCTTGGGGGCGCCTGGCTGGTTCGATTGGTGGAACACGCGACTCTTGATCTCAGGGTTGTGATTTTAAGCCCCACGTTGGGGGTAGAGATGACTTAAATAAATAAAACTTTTTATTTATTTGTTTGTTTATTTATTTATTTAATTTTATTTTTTAAAATAAAACTTTTAATACAAGACGGGTAAGTCAGGGCTCCTGGGTGGCTCAGTGGTTGAGCATCTGTCTTTGGGTCAGGTCATGACCCCAGGGTCCTGAGATCAAGTCCCCCATCAGGCTCCCCGCAGGGAGCCTGCTTCTCCCTCTGCCTCTCTCTGTGTCTCTCATGAATAAATAAATAAAATCTTAAAAAAAAAAAAAGACAAGTAAGTCTCAGCAGATGTTTTCTGAACTACTAGACAGATGAATGGTCTCTAATCACCCTCTGGAGGTGCCTCTTATCCCCATGTCACAGATGGAGCCTAAGGCACAGAGAAAAGCAAGCTGTTGCCGAGAGTCACATAGGGGCAGAGCTGGGCTCAATTTCGGGCTTGTGTGTGTGGATTCGCCCCCCGTGCAGTGATGGAGTGTGCCCAGGCCTCAGGCCCCTACAGCCCCACTGCTCCCCATGTCCTGTGTCCAGCCAACCAAACCACATGGGGTTCCTCTCACGCTGCATTCTCTTCCCTTTGCGTATTTTATTTCTAGCAAGAGGAATGCCCTTCTTCCTTCAGTCCCTGCCTAATCAATATTTAAGCTTTCACAATTTGGCTCAAGCATCACCTCCTCCAGGAAGCCTTCCTTCCTGATCCCTTCCTCCAAGCCACCGTAAGCGCTGCTTCTTTTGGTGACTCTCACTCCTGTGTCGCTGTGTGAGCATCTCAAATGCAGGTCTCCTGGGTCTTACATATCTCTTCATTCTCAGTGCCCAGCACAGAAATGTGCAAACAGTGGGCATTTAATAAATATTTACTGGATGAATAATACTAGCAGCTCAGTGTCTCCTGGACACATTCTGTGCACCAGGCATTGAGCTCAAAGCTCTGCCTGGATTATCTCTTTTGCTTTGCAGCAGCCTGGTGAGATGGATACTGCTCTCAGCCCCTTTGTACAGAAACTGAGGCTTGGTGGACTTCAGTGACTTGTCCCATGTCACACAGCTCATCAAATGAGTGACCAATTCATGGGAGAATGTCCTGTGGAGCACACACGCAGGCCTAGAAGGGAGGGATCTCAGAGATCACCTACATCCTGGGGTCAAGAGGTAGGTCATGGTCATCTCTGAGTCCCCAGCACCTGGCACTGAGTAGGTGCTCAGAGAGCATTAACTCTGGGGGCCAGGACCAACTACATCGTTTGCAGGTGCCGGTGCAAAATGGACACGCAGGATGGGGCCCCTCACTCAAAAATTTATGAAAAATCTCCAGACCGCAACAGCAGAGCATCAAACCACACGCAGCCAGCAAAGGCCTCACCTTGCTGGCCCTGCCCGGGACTCCGGAGGACACCTCCCCCCACTCACCATCGACATCAGCACTCATCAGGGCATCCTCTACTTGAGCCGGCGTCAGGGAGATGCCCACCAGCAGCAGGATGTTCCCCAGGCTCTGTGCATCCACCTCGCCGTGGCCATTGAAGATCTCAAAGTAACTGCGGAAGGCTGGGGCGGACAGCGGGGTCACGTGAGGCGAGGACACGCCTGGTTCCCACCTCGTCCATCTCGCCCCTTCCAACCACCCTCCTGTCCTGCATCCTGTACCCCCATGGCTGGGCAGAGGGGCACAGGCAACTACGAGAGTGGCAGTGGAAGGCGCAGTCACACTCGCTCACTCCGCTCTGTTCCAGGGTCAGGCCAAGGGTCCAGCGGGTGTGCAAAAGCTAAGCTCGTTAGTGACCTTCACTTTGTGCCAGGAGCACACCCACGTTAGGGCACCCCTACCACGTGCCAGGCACTGTGCTAGGCTCTCTAGAGCCACGTGTTCCTTTAATTCTTCCAACAGCCTCGTGGGAGTGGAATGCTTGTTCCTTTGGCCATGGTAGGGAAACTGAGGCTTACAGCATGCCACCGAAATTCTTCTGTTGAAGCCCTAACCGCCAGTACCTTAGCGTGTGACTGTGTTTAGTGACAGGCCTTTAAAGAGGTGGTTAAGTTAAAATGAGACAGTAACGTGGGCCCTAACCCAATCTGACTGGGGTCCTTATAAGAAAAGGACATGTGGAAACACAAGAGACACCCGGGATGTGTGTGCGCAGAGGAATGTCCACGTGAGGACACAGGAGAAGGCGGCCACTTGCAGGCCGAGGGGAGAGGCCTCAGGAGAAACCAAATCTGCTGACACCCTGATCTGAGACCTGTGACCTCCTGATCTATGTGATGCTCCACTACGGCAGCACAAGCCGACCATTCACAACTGCCACGGGCACGTCACCGTACATCTCTGAGCCTCGATTTTCTTATCTGTGAGAGGGACAGAGCAGTCCATCCTCCGAGAGCAGTTGTGTCAATTCAGTGCCTGGCACGTGATAGCTCCCTGACACACAGAACTGAAATGGGGAGGGGAAGGGGGACTAGGGTCTAGGGTTGGGGGCAGTGGGGACCCACCAAGGGCAGGCACACTAAAAAAGGGAAAGAACAGAATGGTTCTTAAAATCAGATGTGACCGTAGTGCTTGGTGGTTTGGGCCATCAGAGCGGGGCAGCCGGAGGGGGCTGACGGTCGGTCTTGGTGGGAACCCCGCGTCTCTGAGCCACAGAAGCACGTTGCCCGTGAACTCTGCTCTAGGGTGTGGGGCAGAAGGGCCTCTCCGAAAATGGCTAGAGAGTTGGAATGCTAAAGGAGCGAGGAGGGGGTCATGGGGAGCCAGAGAGCGCATTCAGGAAGTCAGAAGAAGGGGCCAGTGGAGAGGCCACAGATCTGGGGGAGGAGTGAAGGGCGGAGGGAGGACAGACGCGGGATCTGCGGGGCCTGGGCTGGGGCTCAGAGCTCCCTCCTCCTCCTCCTCCTCCTGGGGGCAAGTGGGGTCCTGTGGCCCAGCGCCAAGAACGATGGAGACGAAGGGCACAGAGTCTCCCCCAGGCGGTTGTTCAGAACTTTAGCATTTTTTGGAGGGGGTGGGGAGGTTGCGGTGGGAAATGGGACTTGTCCAGGGTCCCCTTGTCTTGTTACACCGTAAGGGATGGTCTGGGGCAGCCGGGGAGCCCCAGAGCCCTGCCTCCCCACCGCAAGCCACCTCCAGAGGCCACGGGGGTGATGGGCTTGGGTTGCAGGAGCCTGAAATGCCTCCGAAACATATAGAAGTTTGCAGGACCCGCTCCACTTACTCGGAGAGGTGGCTCTGGACCTGGAAGAGGATTGGACCCCAGGGAGAGGGCCCAGGGTTGGCTCTGGCTGCCCCCCCCGCCCCCGGCCGTGGCCCAGGGCTGTGGTGGGCATCGGGCTTCCCGGGCAGGCCTGCGCCCTCACCTTCCTCCTGCCTCACGGTGAGCTGCTCCTCGAGCCTCTTGTCCCAGGTCTGGTAGAGCGTGAAGAGGCCGCGCTCCTCCAGCTCCTGCCTGCTGAGGACAGGCCGGGCACAGGGCGCACATCCAGCCACCCCGCCCCGGCCCGGCGGCCCCCAAGCGTGAGGAGAGGGCCAGGGGAAGGGGGGCAGGGGAGGACCCCGGGGGGCGGCTCCGGGAGGTCAGGGGGCCTCGGAGTGACCCTGGGGAGGACAAGGCAGGGGTCAGGGGACGTGAAGGGGAGGGACACGCCGTCAGGGAATTGGAAAGAGAAAAGCTGGCAGGGATGGGGAAAAGGAGCTACGTGGGGGGGGGGGACCCCGAGAGGGAACAGGTGCGGTGGCAGGGGCAAGAGTCTAGACGGGAGCCACCAAGGACGGCGCGCCCTTTCGGGGTGGCCCCTACCGCGCCTTGGTGCCGGTCAGGCTCCTGTCCCCGCTCCAGGGCTCTGCTCTTCTCCAGCCCGTGTCCAGGCCTGCGACGGGCCCCGAGGCCAGGCTGGGGGACCCCCGGGGGGCAGGCGCCCGGGCCCAGGAGGGACCCATGGCAGGGGCCGAGGCCGGGCTCTGAGGCAGGGCTGGGGGCAGGCTCTGGGGGGCCGAGGCGGGCGCGGGGGTCAGGGTCCGCGGGGACCTCCAGGCCTTGGCCGCCCTCCGGCGGGTGGCCTCCTCCTCCTCCACTTGGAGCAAGCACTTCATGAAGCCCTGCCGGAGGTTCCCGAGGGTCTGGGCCCCTGCGGCCACCCTGGGCTCCGGAGGCCGCTTCTGCACTGGGTCCCTCACCTCCTGGGGACAGGACAGGGGGGCGGATCCGGGAGGCCTCCAGCCACCAGACTGTCCCACAAAGCTTCCCCTGCCACTCGCTCTCCACCGCAGCCTCGCACTGCCCGTCCTGTCTGGGCCCCTGGAGGATCCCCTGCAACCTCCCGTGCACCCGCCTGGGCTCTGCTGTCCCCCAGTGCCACAAGCCGGGGCCTCGAGTGGGTCAACGCCGCCCCATCACTCGTTTCCTTCGCTGGGATCAGCACAGCCTCCGTGGCCGTGTCCATACCGGCCGCTTGCCGCCTGACCAGAGGGTAAGCTTCACGGGGGCAGGACTCGTCTGCCTCTTTTATCCACGACTGTCCAGTGACAACACGCGGGAGGCCCTTAATAAATGCCCACTGATTCACCTGACAAATCTAGCCACCTCCTGCGTCTGTCCCCCTATTACAGGGGCAGATCATCTCCACCCCACCTCCAGCCACCAAGCCAGGCCATGTAGACTCCTGTCCAGCCCTTCCTCCCAAATCAGATGCAGCTCTTGCCTGTCGCGCTGTCCCTAAAGCACCCAGTTCTATCTTGTCCATCAGCATAAACACGCTATATTACCTTCCTTCTAAAAAAAAAATCTCCTCTGACAAACCCAGCTACCAGCCCAGGGTTCTGCTCCTCTTTCCAAGCTCCAGGGTATAAAGGGATCCTTTGCTCCTGACCCAAGATGCACACACGTGTGTACATGCATGCACACGTGCAAGCACACACATGTGCACACTCACACAAGCACACAGGTGAATCCACATTCACACCTTCCCCAGCTGGACCCAAATACCACCCCCATCCCACATCTGCCTCCCTCCTCACCCTGGTTCCAGACTGGCACCCTCCCCATCCCTACTCGGGCTCCACTTACCAGTGGAGGAACAGGCCTTGGTGCTGGCTCGGTCTCCACAGTCTTGACTCTAAAAAAGGGAGAGACCCCAGGCTAGCAGAGGGTCAGCTCGAGGGTCGTCCTTTGCACCGACCTTCCCCCAGCACCCAGGACACTCAGGTCCACTATCCTAGCTTCATTCCTCCGGTCTTCTAATCTCAGAGGGGGCCCTCATTCCCTCACATCCCCATGGTTAAAGTACAGGTTTGCAGAACAAAGAATTCTGGTGTTAGAGCTATCATACAGATGGGGAAACTGAGGCCCAGAAAGGCATGAGTGGTCCGTGGTCCTACATCAGGTCAGGAGCAATCAGGACTAGAATTCATCTCATCTATAACTTAATTGTTGGGTCAGGGAGTTGGGTAAGGGACAGTACCCCAGAGGATGACTTACCTTCCTTTGAGTGGCTCAGGTCCTGGTGTGGATGGCGAGGAGTTGGCCGTGTTTTCTTCCGGAGCTGCCCTGTCCTTTAGGGGCATTGCCTCCTGGGGACTCTCCTTCTGTCCCCCCAGGCCAGGCTCTAGTAGAGCCTCCTGTGGCCTGATGTGTAGGGTGTCCACCCTCTTGGGGAGCTTGTCTCCAGGCCACTGCCCACAGCTGTCCAAGATGCAAGAGGTCTCCACTGGCTGCACTATGTCTGGCCCATTCGCTGCCTGCTGACCTGGGCTGGGCTGACATGCTGGGCCCTGCTGAGGACAGGACACCAAAATGAGGAGCCTGGATCCTGGCTCCCAGGTGAGCCTCAACACTCACCGGGAGACCAGTTATCCCAGGCTTACTGTGAGCCAGGCACTGCAAGCATCCTCTTACTGAGTGCTCTCAGCATCCCTAGAAGGCAGCACAGACCCTCGTTTTCAGGGACAAGGATGCTGAGGCCCACGGGAGTCACAGCCTATCCAAAGTCATAGTCCACGCTGCTCTGCAGACAAAGAAGGGGAGCTTGGAGGAATTGAGGTGGTTCCCTTTAAGTGGATTTCCTAACGGACAAAGAATCCTTCATGGTTCTCCCTAAAAAGGGGGTTACGTTACCTGATTTCAAGACTTATTTTATTTTTTTTAAGATTTTATTTATTTATTCATGAAAGAATATGAGACAGAGAGAGAGAGAGAGAGAGAGAGAGAGAGGCAGAGACACAGGCAGAGGGAGAAGCAGGTTCCACGCAGGGAGCCCAACATGGGACATGATCCCGGGTCCACCAGGATCAAGCCCTGAGCTGAAGGCAGTGCCAAACCGCTGAGCCACCTGGGCTGCCCTCAAGACTTATTTTAAAGTGACTTATCATCAAGACAGTGTGGTCCTGGGGATCCCTGGGTGGCGCAGCGGTTTGGCACCTGCCTTTGGCCCAGAGTGCGATCCTGGAGACCCGGGATCAAGTCCCACATCGGGCTCCCGGTGCATGGAGCCTGCTTCTCCCTCTGCCTGTGTCTCTGCCTCTCTCTCGCTCTCTCTGTGTGACTATCATAAATAAATAAAAAAAAATTAAAAAAAAAAAAGACAGTGTGGTCCTGGAATAAAGTTAAATAGATGCATGCAGAAATCAGCTCACACATACATGCTCGACTGATTTGCAACAAAGGTGTAAATTCAGTAGGAAGTAGTCTTCAGCAAATAGTGCTAGAATGGTTGGATGGCCATGAGCCAAAACCTGAACCACAATCCAACATGCCGTGCACAAAAATTAACTCTAGACGGATCATAAATTTATCTATTTAGTTATTCTATTTTATTTTTATAAGATGTTTATCTACATATTTGACAGAGAGAGAGTGTGCACAAGCAAGGGGAGCAGCAGAGGGAAAGGGAGAAGCAGACTCCCCACTGAGCAGAGCTCAACCCCAGGACCCTGGGATCATGACCTGAGCCAAAGGCAGATGTTTAATCGACTAAGCCACCCGGGCACCCCAAGATGGATTTAAAGATTAAGCCTAAAATTATAAAACTTCTTGAAGAAAACATAGAAGAATGTCCGATGTGACCCTGGGTTCAGCAAAGACGTGCAAGAAATAACACCAAAAACTCGACCCCAGGGATGCCTGGGTGGTTCAGCAGTTGGGCGTCTGCCTTTGGCCCAGGGCATGATCCTGGATTCCCAGGATCGAGTCCCAAGTCGGGCTCCTTGCATGGAGACTGCTTCTCCCTCTGCCTGTGTCCCTGCCTCTCTTTCTGTGTCTCTCATTAATAAATAAATACAAAACCTTTAAAAAACCAAAAACAAAAACTCCAGCCCTAAAGAAAAGATTCATAAGTTAGGCTTTAGTAAAATTCAGAATTCGTGTTCTTTGAAAATCACTATTAAGAGAAAGGAAAAGACAAGTCACGGGATCCCTGGGTGGCGCAGCGGTTTGGCGCCTGCCTTTGGCCCAGGGCGCGATCCTGGAGACCCGGGATCGAGTCCCACATCGGGCTCCCGGTGCATGGAGCCTGCTTCTCCCTCTGCCTGTGTCTCTGCCTCTCTCTCTTTCTCTCTCTGTGACTATAATAAATAAATAAAAATTAAAAAAAAAAAAGGAAAAGACAAGTCGCAGGCTGGAGGAGAACATTCACCAGTCACATATCTGATAAAGGACTTGTATTTAGGATATGTAAGAACCCCAACTCAACACTAAGAAGACAAAAAACTTGATTAAAAAAAAAAAGGCAGAGAGTGAAAAGATGATCCATAAAATGGAAGCAAAAATGTGTGACTCATGTATTTCATTAGAGACTAGTACCTAGAATGTATAAAGAACTCTTAGAAAAGGACCAATCCAATTTAAACAATGAGCAAAGTATTTGAATAGACATTTCTCCAAAGAAGATATATAGATGGCCTATAAGTGCATTAAAAAATGTTCAGCATTGGGGCACCTGGGTGGCTCAGTAGGTTGGGCATCTGACTTCAGCTCGGGTCATGATCCTGGGGTCCTGCTCGAGCCCCACATTGGGCTCCCTGCATGGAACCTGCTTCTCCCTCTGCCTGGTCTCTGCCTCTCTCTCTGTGTCTCTCATGAATAAATAAATAAAATCTTTTAAAAAATAAATAAATAATCTTAAAAAGAAAATGAGTAAAAAGGCATTTGTAGTCAAATAAGTTTTAAAAAGGCACCAAGCTCCAACCATCTCCTGCAAGGTCCCACAGAGCTCAGCAGCTAAGAAAGAGCTTCTAGGATATCCTAGTGTAAAGAAAACCCGTTGAGCTTTGTTAAATCCAGCAGGACCCTATGTTTATTGTAACCAGAAGCCCTCAACTCCTCCCCGCCCCCAGCACCCATTGACATAGTTGCAAAGTCTTGCAATCAAGAACATCCAGAATGTCCCAGTGACCCACAGACACCCGACACTTGACGTCTCCAGGGCGCGGAGAGAAATAGATGCAAGTGTACCGAAACGGGGGCTCTCAGTGTCCCCCGTGGGGCGGTCCTTCTGTGCCCTCCTGCCCACGTCTCCGTGGACATTACCTGGTGGCTCTGGAGGACCTGGCCCTTCACCGTCCCTGGGTTCTGCTGTCTCCCCTGCTGAGCCGCGGTTTGCTTCCTTTCAGGTGCTGCAGGGACCCTGGAAGGCAGCGCCCCCAGCTCACTTCTTGGCTTGGCCTGCTCCCAGACTGCTTGCAGCTCCCCGGGCCCTTCCTGGGGGGCTGACTGCTTCTTCCTGGGGAGGACAACAGAGTGACACCTCAGCTCCTCGATTGGGCCACGGTTTTATATTCTTAGACTCCTAAGTGGTTCCCCAGAGCGCCTCTGCAGGACTAGACATGCCACAGGGGCAGACTTAAGGCCAGAGAGGATGAGTGAAGGACTGACACGAATTCCCCAAATCCCACACACTGTGATGTCAATGTTTAGGGGAGTTAGGATTTTATTATTACTATTGTTGTTGTTGTTTAGAAAAAAAGAAAAATCGGGGGCACCTGGCTGGCTTGATCGGTAGAAAATGTGACTCTTGATCTCAGGGTTGTGGTTTGAGCTCCATGTTGGGAATAGAGACTACTTCAAAATAAATCTTGGGGCACCTGTCGGGGGGCTCAGTTGGTTAAGCATCTGACTTGGTTTCAGCTCAGGTCATGATCTCAGGGTCATGGGATCAAGCCCTGCATCAGGCTCCGCACTCAACAGAGAATCTGCTTGAAATTCTCACTCTTCCCCTCCCCCCACTGCATGCGCGTTCTCTCTCTCTCTCTCTCAAATAAAGAAATAAATTAAAAAAAGAAAAAAGAAAGTGGGCAGCCCGGGTGGCTCAGTGGTTTAGCGCCACCTTTGGCCCAGTGCATGATCCTGGAGACCCGGGATCGAGTCCCACATCGGGCTCCCTGCATGGAGCCTGCTTCTCCCTCTGCCTGTGTCTCTACCTCTCTCTCTCTCTCTCTGTTTCTCATGAATAAATAAATAAAATCTTTAAAAAAAAAAAAAGAAAGAAAAATCACAGAGAACTGGGTTACACAGAAGTTGAGAGACTTGAAGACAAGACTTGAGCTTAGGGTCACAGGCTACAGGTGACAGCGCAGGATTTGAATCTGCCACTCAGATCTCACTTTCATGTTCTGGGTTCTGGAGTACCTCCCCCAGGCTTCTTCCTATGGATGTGCATATATATTTGTCGTGGGGACTTATTTCATTACCATCTTGAAATAATTGCTTAATTTTACATAGTTACAATTATATTGCATACATAGTTTTGCAATCTTTCTTAAATGATCGTTACAACGTAAATGTTTTCCCTGCCAAAAAGTCTTTCATAAACATGCTTTTTAAGTGAAAGTATAAAATTCCATATTTTATTTTATTTACTTATTTTTTGTTTAAGTAATCGCTATATCCAACCTGGTGCTTGAACTCACAACCCTGAGATCAAGAGTCGTACACCTCACTGACTGAGCTGGCCAGGGGCCCCCCAAATTCTATATTTTATAGATAAGCATACTTGACTTTACCATTCCTCAATTGCGGGTATTTAAGGCATACTGGCATTTCCAAGTTTTTAGTATTGAAAATGACACGACAGTGAAAAAGCTTGCATAAAACTTTGCCTGAATCTCCAATTATTTCCTTTGGGTATATTTCTAGAAATAGATAAAAGTAAAGGCATTTTTAAAAAATATTCTAGGGGATCCCTGGGTGGCGCAGCGGTTTGGCGCCTGCCTTTGGCCCAGGGCGCGATCCTGGAGACCCAGGATCGAATCCCACGTCAGGCTCCCGGTGCATGGAGCCTGCCTCTCCCTCTGCCTGTGTCTCTGCCTCTCTCTCATGAATAAATAGAATATATTTTTTTTATTTATCTACGATAGTCACACAGAGAGAGAGAGAGAGGCAGAGACACAGGCAGAGGGAGAAGCAGGCTCCATGCAGGGAGCCTGATGTGGGACTTGATCCTGGGTCTCCAGGATCACGTCCTGGGCCAAAGGCAGCACTAAACTGTGGATCCACCTGGGCTGCCTAGTAAAGGCATTTTTAAAAGAGATTTTATTTATTTATTCATGAGAGAGAGAGAGAGAGGCAGAGACACAGGCAGAGGGAGAAGCAGGCTCCCTGTGAGGAGCCCGATGGGGGACTCCATCCTAGGACCCCGGGGTCACACCCTGAGCCGAAGGCAGACGCTCAACCACTGAGCCACCCCGGTGGCCCTTAAAACTAAAATCTTAAAAAAAATTTAAAAAGATTTACATTCTCACTATAGACAAGTCAAAAACATACACAGCATTTAGAAAACAGTAACAATAATGCCACGTAAATGTGTTTCTGCCTCTCTTTTGCACATTCTTCCATTGATTCAGTGAACACATATTTACTGAGCATCTGCTGTGTGCCAGGCCCGGTCCCAGGCAGGAAGGATTGGGGCTGAGCAGGACACAAAAAAGAAGCCTTGGGACAGTGGGGGAGGGGGAAGGTTCCAGGAGTAATTATGAAGCGTGGTTTGTGCTGCACGACAGAGAAGCAAGGGCGCTCTGGCAAGGACTCTTGCCTCGTCCCTGTCCCCCACGTGACTCGCAGAGATCTCTCCCGGACCTTCTCCAAGAAGTCCCCAGCTCACCCTGGTCCTGCCGGACACATCTGCTCCTGGGGCCTGAGCTCCAGAGGCCCGTCCTCCGAGGATTCCCTGGGGCTGGGCCCCTTCTCTGGCCCTCCTGGGGCTGATGAGGGCTGCTTCCCACTGTCCACCCCTGCAACATCTGCAAACGCAACCTGCAACAGAGATGTTCAGGGCGCTGGGCCCAGGGCTGGCCACACGCACCCACTCGGGAGGGCTCCTCCCTCCCCCTGGGCATCGTCCTGGCCTTGGGGCCAGAGAGATCCTGTGCTTGTGCCATTGACTGGACAATGGTGGCGAGGAGGAGACGAGGCGCCCCCGGAGGGAGCGGTCGGGCCCAGATGCTGTCACTTGGCACTAACATCTCCAGCAGAGGCCTGAGGTCTGGAGTAGCCCCCGGGCCAAGGGGGCTCCCTGAGTCAGCCTGGTCAAGCCCCCCGAAGGACGGCAAGACCCTGAGAGGACCCAAGAGAGGCGTCCACAATTTCCACCACTTCAGAGCCCAGGCCCTGGATCTGGGTTTTGATGCCCATCCTGGCCGGTCGGTTTCGAGTCGAAACCCAAGGACTGGGAGCTACCTCCCAGCCTCACCGAGTCAGCGACTCTGGATGACCTGGCTCCATCGACCAATGATGACGGCTGGCACACCAGATTGTGCCGAAAGCCAACACTAAGGTCACCTGTGCTCATGCCTGCAGGGACCGAACCCAGTTGGTCCTCGCCAGGACACATCCAAGACAATGGGGTTCCAAGGGGTGCAGTGGCCAGTGCCCAAGGTCATATGGATGGTGGCACAACGGGACTGAGACCCATCCCATGATTTTGCTCGTTGAACCAATAATCAGGGGTAGAGGTGAAGGGAGCCTCCCCAGCCTCCTTCGGAGACCCCCGCACCACCTTCAGATGCTCTCCCTGCCCCCAGGGGAAGCCATGACTTGTAACAGAAGCTACAGGAGGAGGGCAATACTTTGGAACATTGACCTCTTTGTATGGTGACATTTTTGGCTCTGGGGAAACTAGATGGGAAGGAGGGCCTGGTCTGTGCTCTTCAGCTCATGCCACTTGGCACTTAGAAGGATGGATGGAAGGAGGCTGAGGGGTGTGACAACAGCTTTGGATGCAGGCTGGGGCTGGGGGGGGGCATGGATGGAAGCCTGGGGCTGCTGCTGGGAGAATACGGGTTATAAAGGGGCGGGAGGCCACGGGAGGCACATAGTAGAGGAAGTAGGAATTCTTGCTTTTGTTCACGCAGCATCTATCCTCGTAAAAGCAGTCAGCATTTTATATGCGTGTGTGGTGGTGGGGTGCAGGAGGTTCAGTGAAGCCAACTGAGTGCCACCTCTGGCTCCGTTATACCAAGAGATCCAGGCCACTCTGCCGTGCCAGGGTGACTAATTCAGGGATGAACATGTGACCACGATCTGGGCCAATGACAGTGGTTCCAGAGACTTTTTTCCACTATTGCAAAGGCGCTTCCTTCCTGTTGGGGATGCTATTCCAGAGGATGTAAGATGAGAAGATTTAAGCCTGGAGTGGCCAGGGAAATCCTTGCCATTTTTCAGGGAGAGCCCGCCGGGGAATGGCACATTGGAAGGCAGAGCCAAGAGGCACTCATTTAGCACCTTGATCCAGCCATACCTGAAGTCTACCGGTAGATTTGTCAGTGACCCAAGCTGAGATATTCTCATGCTCGGCTAGTCCAGTTTCGATTGGATTTCATGTCACTTATAACTGAGTCTTAATTAAAGCAGTTGGGGAGGAAGTCTGGGTAGGGGCGGGGAAAGGGGCCTGCTGGGAATAGCAGGGTCAGAACATGAGGTGCGGGGCCCTTACCTGGCTGACTCCTGATATGGTGGGCTCAGCACCAGGCCTCTTGCTGGCGGTGTTCATCCCAGGACTTGGCTGGGCCCCAGGAGCCTTGATCCTTCCCTCCATGTACATCTGGGCTTTTCTGTTGTCCGCTGTGCCGCAGCCAATGAGGGTACAGAGGGAGGGGCGTCAGTTGCTGTGGTCCCGCAGGAGAAATCCGATCAAAGTTCCACCCAGCCCATTACCTACCTAAGTCCCTCGTCAGCAGCCCACGTGGAACCTGCGATACAGGGAGAGCCCGACTCAAGGGGAGAGTCAAGGCACCGGAGGGAATGCAGCATGACCAAAGAGCTGGCCACATGCCATTTACCCACAAATTCTCCTTCCTAATTCTTACAATGACTCCGAGGACAAGGAGGCGCTTGGGAAGCAAAGTGACTCACCCAGGGTCCAACACCAGCCGGGGCCACGGAGCAGGAATTCAACTGTGGCCTGTTGGATTCCAAAACACACGACCTTTGTCCTACCACAGCATTTCCTAATGGGTGCTCTTTGGTCCTAGTATCGGTCCCCCAGGGTAAACCACAGAAGAGCGTTCTCAGACCAAATGTGTTTGGAAAGAGCAAAGTTAAAATGAAACTGGCTCGGGGCACCTGGGTGGTTCAGTGGTTGAGTGTCTGCCTTCAGCTCAGGGCGTGATCCCGGGGTCCTGGGATCCAGTCCTGCACCAAGCTCCCCGCAGGGAGCCTACTTCTCCTCCCTCTGTCTGTGTCTCTGCCTCTCTGTGTCTCTCATGAATAAACAAATAAAATCTTTAGAAAAATAAAATGAAACAGGCTCTCTGCTGCAGGACTTCTCAGAGCCTTTATTTTTTTAAAAGATTTTAATTTTATGTATTTATTTATGAGAGAGAGAGAGAGAGAGAGAGAGGCAGAGACACAGACAGAGGGAGAAGCAGGCTCCCTGGTGGGAGCCCGACGCGGGACTCAATCCTGGGACTCCAGGATCATGCCCTGAGCCGAAGGCGGGCGCCAAACCGCTGAGCCACCCAGGGATCCCCCTCAGAGCCTTTAATATGCATTTTAACCCCCAAGTTCTTCTTGGGGTTAAGGAACAGGAGTTGGGAACATCGGTTTTGGGAACCCCACTGGCCTTGGTAGTTCACCAAAGCACCCCAATCCGCCCCTCCAGCCTGGACACATCCCTTCTAAGGCCTTTCTTGGTGTCTCCTGCCTCTCCCAGCCAACCTCATATTAGCCTACCCAAACATGCTGTGTTGGCCTGGGCAGCCTCCTGCAGTCCTAACCCCACAGACCCCAGCCTCTGTGCCTCGTCCCACTCCTCTGTCTCTCCATCCACCCCTCCTCATTCTCCAGCCTCCCGCCTCTTCTCCAAGCTTCCAGCGCCCTCAGCTCTCCCTCCAGCCTCTGAGTTCCTTTGAGGCGACACTAATGCTATTTCTATGGGAGCATCACCGACCCCATTTTACTGTTGACAAGTTTCTAGGGGGTAAATCGACCCCTCAGTGAGACCCTGGGACCTTGGAGATCTTGATGGGGCTTCCCCCCTAAATCATGGCCAGCCATCCCCCGGGCCCACAGGAACCTCCTATTTGCTGGGCATGTTTGCGAGCGGTTTTCTACCCCCCAACCACCCCCACCCCCGGAGGTCAGTGGGCTTAGCCTGGAGGCTCAGAGAGGCCCAGCGTCTCGTCTGGCACCACATAGAGGATCTGGATCGGGACCCGGGCCTATGGCTCTCGGGACTGCTGGTCTCGCTCTATTCTCTCGCCTCCAGGGAAGCCCAAGCCGACAGCCGGCCCCGCACCAGGCCCTGAGGGTGCACGGGTTCGCAAGGCTCTCCCCGTCTACCAGGGACGCGGAGCAGGTGCCCCAACAGCCACCAACCCGAACCCCCACGCCCTCCTCCTTTCCTTCCATCCTGGCCTCCCCCCGGTCCTCCCGGCAGCTGGCCCGCGCCCCCACGATGCAAACAAGACCCCAACCCCCGTTGATGCTCACCCCAGGCACGGTGCCTGCCTCCCAAAGGGTCTAGTCCCTCGCTCGGCACAGAGGAGTCAGCGCTGTGACCCAGTCCCTCTCTCTCCCTTGGGTGTTCCTCTCTCCTGCCGTCTCTCTCCCATGAGGGCTCCCTGCGCGTTCCTCTGTCCTCTGGGCCTTCCTGCCTCCTCATCTGGAGGCACCCCCTCCAAGACCCCTCGAACACGCCCCCCATTGTCCACTGTCTCCACCTCAGAACCTCGGGCCCCAGGATTCCGCAAGCTGACGTTTTATGGGGGCAGAGGCTCCAGAAGCGATCCAGCCCCCTTCTGTCCCCATCTGGAGCTTAGAAACTGTGGGAATCTGAACAAGGGACGCCCCCCCCCCCCCACTGTCGTAGAAGGGCTTGGAACCTGAGGACAGAGTGGAGGGGGCTGGCTGGCCCACAGAGGCCCCGTCCTTCTTTCAGGCACTCGTTGCCTCGGCCTTTGGTTCACAGCTTTGTTTGAGCATCACCTCAAATATCAGAACGTTTTCATTACCCTAAAAAGAAGCTTCAGGCCCGTAGCCATCACCTCCATCCTCCCCGCCGCACCCCCGGCCCTCAGCAACCACTGATCTAGTCTCTTCTAAGTTGGCCTATTCTGGACGCTTCATATACTTGGAGTCACACGATACGTGGTGCTTGGTGACTGGCTCCTCTCACTTAGCAAAATGTTGTCGGGATTCACCCACGTTGTGTCCTGTATTCATCATTTCCTTTTAAGGCCAACAGGCTACATTTATATACCCATTCGTCAGTTAATAGACATTTGTGCGTTTCTACTTTTTTGGCTATTATGAAAAACGCTGCTGTACACATTCAGGTATAGATTTTTGTGTAAATATATGTTCTCATTTCTCCTGAATATGTAGCTAGGAGAGTAATTGCTGGGACATAGGCTAAACATAGAGTTAGGGGACCGTTAGGGGCATAAAATGGATCCTAGACCTAAGTGTAAGAGCTTCCCACCTCTTTGGTTACCCAAGAGTAATGCCAGATTGTTTTCCGAGGGAGCTGCATCATTTCTTTTTTTTTTTTTTTTTTAATTTATGATAGTCACAGAGAGAGAAAGAAAGAGAGGCAGAGACACAGGCAGAGGGAGAAGCAGGCTCCATGCACCGGGAGCCCGACATGGGATTCCATCCCGGGTCTCCAGGATCGCGCCCTGAGCCAAAGGCAGGCGCCAAACCGCTGCGCCACCCAGGGATCCCTGAGCTGCATCATTTCACTCACGTTCCCAACTGCAGTGTACGAGGGTTCCAACTCCCCCACATCCTGACCGACACTGGTTATTACCTGCCTCTCTTAATTCTAGCCGTCCTAGTGGGTGTGGGTACGAAGTGGTATCTCATCGAGGTTTTGATTGGCATCTCCCTCATGGCTGATGAAATGGATCATTTTTCTTTATTGTTTTTTAAAAGATTTTATGTTGCGGGGGGTGGGTCCTGGGTGGTGCAGTTGGTTGAGCATCCAACTCTTGGTTTCAGCTCAGGTCATGATCCCAGGGTCATGAGATTAAGCCCTGCGTTGGGCTCCATGCTCAGTGTGGAGTCAGTTTAAGATTTTTTTCTGCTTCAGGGCACCTGGGTGCCTTGGGCTCGGGTCATAGATGCTCAACCACTGAGCCACCCAGGTGCCCCTCTTTATATATTCTAGATGTAAGTCCCTCATCAGGTATATAATTTGCAAAATTTTTCTCACATGATTTGCACTGTATTTTTACTTTTTTGTCGTTTGAAGCACAAAAGTTTTAAATTTTATTGAAGTCTTATCTATTTTGTCTTTTGTTGCTTGGGCTTTTAGTGTCATTTCTAGGAACCCATTAGATTCTTTTTTATTGGAACATAAACCCAAGGTCATGAAGATTTAGGTCTGTGTTTTCTTTTAAAATTGTGTAGTTTTGGGCAGCCCCAGTGACGCAGCAGTTTGGCGCTGCCTGCAGCCCAGAGTGTGATCCTGGAGACACTGGATCGAGTCCCACGTCGGCCTCCCTGCATGGAGCCTGCTTCTCCCTCTGCCTGTGTCTCTGCCTCTCTCTCTCTCTCTGTGTGTCTCTATGAATAAATAAAAAATTAAAAAAAAACAAATGGATTTAAAAAAATTGTGTAGTTTTAGCTCTTACACTTAGGTCTGGGATCCATTTTTAATTCATTCTGTATATGGTGTGTGGGATCCAACTTCATTCTTCTGCATGTGGATATCTCCCCACCATATGCCAAAGAGATTATTGTTTCTCTACCAAATTGTTTTTGGCACACTTCTGGAAAGTCAACTGACTGTAAATGTAAGGGTTTATTTCTGGATTCTGAATTCTCTTCCATTGCTCTATTCATCCAGCCTTATTTCGGTGCTATAGTGTCTTCATTACTGTAGCTTTGTAGTAAGCATTGAAACCAGGAAGTGTGAGTTCTTCCCTTTTATTCTTTTTCAAGATTGTTTTGTTATTGAGTGCCCTTTTATAAGCGGTTTCCCCATCTGAGAAATGGGGGAGTTTCTCTTAGACATGTCTATGATGGGGGCAGCCTCAGTGGCTCAGTGGTTTAGCACTGCCTTTGGCCCAGGGCCTGATCCTGGAGACCCGGAATCGAGTCCCATGTCAGGCTCCCTGCGTGGAGCCTGCTTCTCCCTCTGCCTGTGTCTCTGCCTCTGTGTGTGTGTGTGTCTCTCTCATGAATAAATACAAAAAATTAAAATATATATAAAAAAAGAGAAATGTCTATGATGGAAGAAAAATACAGCAGACAAAGATGATAGGTGACAAAGATGATTTATATATATATAAAGGAGGCCACCAAGGACAGCTGTCCACATCAAAACCTCAACCTGGCCCTGGCCCTACCAGAGAACAACTGGGTGAATCAGCAAAATTTGGCCTCCCTGCTCACCTCCTCATGCTTGGAAGGGGCCTCGTGCTCTGTCTTAGCCTATACTCTGTGCCTGTTGGGTCGCATTGAATTTGCTTGGTAAAGAATGTAATTAACCCAGGAGTAGGCGATAGGTCCAACTATTCTCACAGCAGAGGTCTAGGGGTGCATTTCAGGAATGTCCCGCTATGAGGTGTGTGTTTGAGAATAAGGCCAGGGACTCTCTGACCTCCCCAACTCGAGGAGAGTGCGGTTTCCCTGGAGCTTGTCACAGTGTCAGTGGCCTCCACTACACAATGGAGATATTATCTTCGCCCTGCCTACCTCACGGAGATTATTATGTCACTGTAACCTCTTCTGGAGAGCCTTCCCTGACTTCCCCAGGCTAAGCTGGATCTCTCTCCTCTCTTGGCACCCACAGAATTCCTCCATCATAGCACTTCCCGCTGTGCGTTGGAAACAACTCTTTTCCTCTCTGTGTCCTCTGGGCTGTGAACTTGATGGGAGCTGGAGCTGGGCCGGCTTCACCTCTATGGCCCCAGCATCCCACACCCAGCATATATGAGACTGAATGGAATTGCAGGTGCTCTGTAAGGCCTGGCTGCCCCGGGCACGGAGTGAGGATTCCCTTTGAGGTTCGTGAGAGGAAGCCTTCCTACCTGTGGGAGCCACATGATGGGGCCAAGTCACCATGTGCTGTCTTCACGCTGCTTGGCCTCCAGAATGGAAATGATGGAGCTTGGTGCTGATTGTGGACACCATGCCCAAAGTTCAGCTCTCGAGAGCTGGTCCTAGATGCTCTTCCAGCTGGAAGTTCTCTAAATCTAAATGAGTCCAGGTGCTTCACTCCTTGGATACCCGCTCTTCCTCTGCATGGTTCAGCATGTATTGATGCAAGGAGTCAGAGCGTGAAAGAGAAAATGCGGTGTCCCATCCCCAAATTGCTCCTTGGTTTTGGGATGTAGCCAATTGAACACACACACATTTACTCATTCACTCACTGAGCATTTACACTGTGCCAAAACCTGTGTTGCTGAATACAGGGTCCACAGATGACAGGGACGGGGTCCCACATTCAAGAGGATCACAGTCTGGTGGGAGAGCAGTCCTATAAACCGAATGGTGGGAATGTGCGGCAGCGGGGGGTAGGGTGTCTTTGCCACTCCAGGACTTTAGGAAGATGAGAGGCAACATCAAAGAAAAAAGCAGAAGAAATCTCATTTTCTGGGGCATATCTCAATTTCTTCTTTGAGAGAATCAGGGTAATAAGGAAAGTTGAAATTAGAGGTTAAATCAATTCACATGAAGAGAAGTTAACGTCACACCCACCAGGACGGCTGTGGTCAAAGAAAATAAGCATTGGTGAAGTGTGAAAAAATCGCAACCCTTGTTCATAGCCGTGGGGACGTAGAATGGGGCAGCCACTATGGAAAAGTTTGGTAGTTCCTCAAAAGGCTAAACATAAAATTACCACATGGCCGAGCAAATCCACTTCTAGATAGACCCTGGGGAGAATCGAAAATGGGGACTCAATCATAGCAGCATTATTATTCCCAGTAGCCAAAAGGTGGAAAGAACCCAAATGTCCATCAACAGATGAGTGGATAAACACCACGTGAAATATCCACACGACTGGAAGATCACTGAGCCGTCGGATGGAATGAAAAACTCTGATCGATGCTATGACAGGGAGGAGCCTTGAAAACGTAATAGTGAGACAAGCCAGACACTGTGGTTCACTTATAGGAGGTAGCTGGAATAGGTAATTTCACAGAGACAAAAGCAGAATAGAGGTCGGGGGAGGCTTGGGGGAAGGGGGCGTTATCACTTCATGGGTACAGAGTTCCTGTTGGGGACGATGAAAAAGGTTCTGGATGAATGAGAGAATGGTACAGGAGAAGAAGAGATTTGGGGAATTTGCCTGTGGTTGAACAGAATGCCTCCCCCGTGACATCCTGTGACAAATCCAAGTTAGGACTGGGATTCTTTTTTCATGATTTATATTGGTAGACTTTGCTCTTCGTTGAGTCGAGGCCACACTGGGCCCTGGACACATGGTCTCGTGGAAGCTTCTAGAGTCAGAAGAAGGCTGGGGATCCCTGGGTGGCCCAGGGTGTGATCCTGGAGATCCAGGATCGAGTCCCACGTCGGGCTCCCTGCATGGAGCCTGCTTCTCCCTCTGCCTGTGTCTCTGCCCTCCCCCCCCCTCCCTCTATGTATCTGTCATGAATAAATAAATAAAATCATTTAAAAAGAAAAGGAAATAAAAAAAGGGAAAAAAGAAAGAAAATAGAGTCGGGAGAAGGAAGGACGTTCAGGTGGAGCCCAGGGTAGCAAAGGCTGGAGGAGACAGTGGCTTCCGGGCGAGCGCTGCAGGTGGATGCAGCTGGGCCCCGGGCGCAGGCGTGCAGGGGACCCCAGGCCTCCGGGGTCCGGTCCGGCCGCCGCGCGTCTTGCGCCGGAGCCGCCAGCAGGGGGCGCGCGGGAGTCCGGCCAGCCGAGGCCCGCTCGCCGCCGCTCTAGCCCGACGGGTCATAGAGTGGCGGCGCTTCCGGCCCGCGGGGGGAAGGGGCCGGAAGTCCGGCGGCCCCGGCGTCGAGATGGAGGAGGCCGAGTACGAGTCGGTGCTCTGCGTCAAGCCGGAGGTGCACGTCTACCGCATCCCGCCGCGGGCCACCAACCGTGGCTACAGGTGACCGTGGGAGGACGGCGGCGCCCGGCCCGACGCCAGAGCGGGGAGGGAGACCCAGACCCGCCGGCCTCGGGGGGACCGGCCGCAGGGGCGGCGAGCGGAGGGCCCGAGCCGGGAGGCGCCGCTGCCCGGGGCCGTTGACCCGCGAGGCCGGCGCAGGTGCCGCGAGGAGCCGCGGAGGAGCCGGCGGAGGAGCCGGCGGAGGCGGGGCGGGAGCGCCCTGGGGACGGAAGGCCGCGGCCTCGCCCCGCGCGCTGCCTGCTGTCCTGCCTGCCCTCTTACCAGGCGTTGGGACAGAGAGAGAGAAAGAGGTGCACCTGTTACCGGCGCGTGGTCTGTGGCTATTCTGTGCCCCTGGTCGGAGTGGAGATGGGGATGGGGATGGAGGGTGGGGATGGGGGTGGAGGGGTGGGGATGGAGAGGTGGGTGGGGTTGGGGATGGAGGGGGATGGGGATGGAGGGGGGATGGGGGTGGGGATGGAGAGGTGGGTGGGGATGGGGATGGGGGGGGATGGGGATGGAGGGGGGATGAGGGTGGGGATGGAGGGTGGGGATGGAGAGGTGGGTGGGGTGGGGATGGAGGGGGATGGGGATGGAGGGGGGATGAGGGTGGGGATGGAGAGGTGGGGGGTGGGGATGGGGATGGAGGTGGGGTGGGGGGGGATGGAGGTGGGGTGGGGTGGGGATGGAGGGGTGGGTGGGGATGGGATGGAGGGGGGATGGGGGTGGGGATGGAGATGGAGGGAGTATGGAGGGGGGATGGGGGTGGCTGGGATGATGGGGATGGGGGTGGAGGGTGGGGATGGAGAGGGGATGGGGTGGAGGGGTGGGGATGGGGGTGGAGGGGGGATGGGGGTGGCTGGGGATGATGGGGATGGGGTGGAGGGTGGGGATGGAGGGGGGATGGAGGGGGTGGGGATGGGGACAGGGATGGGGATGGGGATGGAGGGATGAGGTGGTGGGGATGGAGGGGGGGTGGGGATGGGGATGGAGGGGGGGGGTCACTCTCCAAAGCCCCATTAGTCTCAGCCATTTGGAAATACAGGATTGGCCCACACCGCAGGAAGGTGCAGCATCCGCCCATCTGGCCTCTTGTTACTTTCCAGGCCCGTTAACACAGACCCATAGCTGATTTTCTAGACAGACTGTTTCCGTGAACACCTGTTACGCCCGTGGTGTGACTTAAGAGTAGTGTGGAAGCGACAAGAGAAACAGTTAACAAGGTGGAGCTGGGACACCAGACCGGGGATGGTCAGTCTACTGCGATGACCCCTGCCAGTGGGCTGGGTTTGGTGCCTCCTGGCCCCGCTCAGGGTGAGGTTCCCAAGTGTCCAGGCCAGCTGGTTTCCCACAGAGGAAGCACTTGACCCCCAGAGCTCCTCTTAGCTTGGATCTAAGGCTTGTGTTGCCCCAGTAAGAGGAACTGAAACCGAGTCTGCTGACTTGTGACTTGAGCGTCTGCCTTCGTGTGGCCTTGAAAAGAGCCTGCGTCCACAGCCAGTGGTATCGCTCGCCGTCCTGACTTAGGCTTAGGGACTTCCAAGGAAAGCCTCTTGAAAACACCCAAGGTTCTTGCCAGTTGGGGGTTTTGCCAAACTGCTTCTTAGAAGTAAAATGTGAAGTTACTGCTTTAAAAGCCCCGAAAGAGGCTATTGTGCTAAGTCCGTGGTTTCCTGGGGTTCTTTTGGCCTGGGGCACCTTTGAGGTTATATTTCTCGGACACCCATTCGTTTTTCTGACACATACGGTTGCTGTCCTTTCCTCTTTTCTGCTAATGATTGCGCCCTCTCCACTTTTCCTCGAAGATCGTCTCTCTGGTCAAATGGTCGCTCTGGCCGCTGCAGCCTGGCAGCGTCTTAAGCAGCCGGCCCAGGAGCTGCTGCTTTTACTGGGAGAAAACTGGAAGTCCTACTTTTGAGAAAAAGTATCTGTAGTCTAGAACTGGGGTCGGCAAACGGTGACCCACCCTCTTTTTGTGTGCCTCCCAAGCTAAGAATGGTTTTTATGTTTTAGTTGGGGAGCATTTAAAAAAAAGGACATTTCTTAATGTGAAAGTTATTTGAAATTCAGGTTTTTAGGGTCCAGCAAGTTGCACTGAAACAGTCACACTCAGTAGAAAACAGTCAAAATATGTGAAGCACCAGCACGTGCAGGTACTGTCAATGGCTGCCCTTACTCTACGACAACCAAGTGCGCAGTTGTGACCGAGGTTGGATGGCCCTTTTCAGAGAAAGTTTGCCAGTCTCTGGTCACGAGCAAGCAGCCCACTTGCCCTTCTCATTCCCATCCCCAGCGCTAGAGCGTTGGAGCAGGAGCCTCTAGCAGAGGCTCAATGATTTTTGTCCCCTTAGGGCCGCGGAGTGGCAGCTGGACCAGCCATCATGGAGTGGCCGGCTGCGGATCACTGCAAAAGGGCAGGTGGCCTACATCAAGCTGGAGGACAGGACCTCAGGTAAAGGCAAGGGAGGCCCCTGTGGGGCTGAGATGCCAAACTCCTACTTTGTGAAGGGAGCGGCAGCAGCCCCGGCCAGTCCATTTGGGTCATGGGAACTGATCCTGGAAATGAAAGGCCTGACTGTACCTCTAAGCTGCCTCCATTCCCCCCACCTTTAATTGTAGAAAGCACTGTCTTCAGGTGTAAAAGGGAGTATTTCCTATCAAGCACCTGTCTTTGGTGGGGGGCGAGGGGGACGTCCTTAAGAAAATAGTAGTTTTGGAATCCAGGGAGAGGAGACCTGCAGATTGGTCCCAGATACGAAGCCCCAGAGTTGCCTTGAAGATCAGCTGGGAGTGGGGGAGGGAGACGCACAACCCTCCGCTCTTGAGCTCTGCCTCTTAACGAGAATTCTGTTTATCAACTAAATGTAATTCCCCAGACTGACCACACCCATTAACTGAAGCTGCTGGAAGCTGCCCTGCTCAGCTCTTTCTTTGGTGAGAGGACAAGCCAAGCTGGGCTGTGTTGGGGTCAGCTGGCAGATGTCACCTTAGGGGAAATCTGTGTGGAAGTCATGTGCCACCAGGGCCTCTGGGTGAGCTGTGGAGAGCAGTGCGGCCTGAAAGAGCCCCCGCCCCCAGAGCAGGGATTGGACACAGCTCCTGCTGAGCTGGACATTATGCCATTCGGTCATTTATTTTTCTCTAGCATGTAGAGATTTTCTTGGTTGGAGCGCATCATAGGCAAAACCGGCTGCCTCTTAGAACTGCATCTCTTGTGTCCAAGCTGTGAGACCTGGGGCGAGCCACATGACCTCTAGTGCCTCGGCCTCCTTTTGTAGTGGGGATCATATGAGTTCATACTTCACAAGATTGTTGGAAATACGAAGTGAGCCCATATTTATCCAGTTGCTTTGTGAACTGCAAGGTGACCCAAAGCATCGATCTGTTCTGCACCGTGGGGCTGGCTGGGTATTGGCTGCTATGATGAGGCCAGAGAACCATGGCTGTGAGGTTTGCTGGGGTGTCCCAGGGGATCTCACATGGGATGGCAACACCTGTTTTCTGGGGGCCTTGGAAGTGCACTTTAAGGGGATCACCTAGTTAGAACCGCAGCTGCTGTGCAGGAGCCACCCGGGGATGCTTTCCACGCGGGGTCATCCCTGCTCGGTGTTGTTTGTCTCTCTGCACTCCTTGGCCAGGGCTTCTCAGCTTTAGTGCCAGTGGCATTTGGGCCAGGGGAATATTGTGGGCTGTCAAGTCAGATTTCAGATATGTAGCAACATTCCTGGCTCTATCTACCAGATGCCAGTAGCAGCCCCCCAAGTTGCAAAAACCAAAAACGTCTCCACACATTGGCACATGTCCCTTGGGGGGAGAGGGAGCAAAATCACCCCAGGTTGAGAATCACTGCTCTAGGCCAAAGGCATTCAGGTGAGTCCCAGAATCTCAGGGACCAAACAAGGGGGTGGGGCAGAAAAATTATCAAGAAGCGTTAGACTTGGGACACCTGGGTGGCTCAGGGGTTGAGCATCTTCCTTTGGCTCAGGGCGTGATCACAGAGTTCTGGGTTTGAGTCCCACATCAGGCTCCCTGCAAGGAGCCTGCTTCTCCCTCTGTGTCTCTCATGAATAAATAAATAAAATCTTTATTTTATTTTTATTTATTTTTTAAATAAAATCTTAAAAAAAAAAAAAGAGGCTATAGACTGTAGGGCCACTGATTCGGATTCAGTTCAGCCTCGATTGCACAATCACTTGTGAACCACAGCATTGAGTAGAGAAGCCTTGATCGAGTACTAAAGCGTGAAGAGAGGTCAGCACCTGCTGAAGTGATGCGAGTCTAGAACGCCCCCAAGGGTGTGTGCTGTCCTGGGGATAGAGAGCTGGAGTGGCAAGGGGTGTGTTTGCCAGGGGCTCCTTTTAAAACCACTGGCCCTCTTGCCCTGTCTCAGCTGCTTCAGATTCTTCCGTGGGTGCCACTTGGTTCCCCTACAGTCCTGTCTCAGGTACCTGGACCAGGGCCTGCCTGCTCCGGGGCTCTCGGGTGTAGGCAGGTAGGCGCTACCCCAGTGCTTCCGGGGGAATGGAGTTCCAGCATTGCTAGAGCTTTGGATTGTAAGAGAAGCCAGAAATCTGGATTATTTTTCGTGTAATTTGATTTTGAAAAGTTTGGCAATTAGGTTAAGAATATTAAAAGTGGACTGTATCTGACTTCTAGGCCACCCCCTGACTTCAACCTTTCTTAGGTTATAGGTCTGTCCATCAGAATGGATTTGATTTGAACCCCAGAGTAAGGTTTGCCTGTCTGCCTTTCAGGGAAAAGGCCCCAGTGGTATGATAGAAAATTCAGCTGGAACGGGGCTCAAGGCTCACCCTAACTTGTGCTTCCAGGGGAGCTCTTTGCTCAGGCCCCGGTGGACCAGTTTCCTGGCACAGCTGTGGAGAGCGTGACCGATTCCAGCAGATACTTTGTTATCCGCATCGAAGATGGAAATGGTGCGTGCGGGGCGTGGTGGTTCCCCCCGGTGAGAAGGGTTTCCTCTGGCAAGTGGGATTAATCATGTGTTGTCCCCCAGGACGCCGGGCATTTATTGGAATTGGCTTCGGGGACCGAGGCGATGCCTTTGACTTCAATGTTGCGTTGCAGGACCATTTCAAGTGAGTGGTTCTAGGACACATGTTCAGGCCTCCTCCCTTCTTTCCAGGGACAGAATGGTTTCCCAGCCTAGGATACCCAGGTGGCTGCTTGGGATTCGTCTGCTAGCAGCCTCAGGGAAACTCACTGCTCCTTTGGGACCGGCTGCCTTCTCTACCTTCAAGTCCTCTCTGCCCCGGACCCATCTCTCACTGGTCAGCTGGCCCAACCTCTGAGGTGCCATACCTCTTCCCTTACCAGGCACTGGAGGAGCCAGAGTCCGTGGGAGGCATATGTGGCCTTCCTGAACCTGTTCCTCTGTGATGCAATAAGTGGTGCTGCTCCTGCCATCCAGATGTCCTGGGAGTCCTTTCTAAAGCTGAGGGGCAGGGCAGGAGAGACTGCCCCCTTGCCACCTGTAGGCCTCCCTTTCTGGCTGCTGGCAAGTTGGAGAGTGTGCAGCCTCTCACATGGACACCTCTGGCTCTTTCCTGGCCTGGTATCCCTGCCCAGATGGCTCTTGGATGGATATTGTTTGGAGGGTGGGGGCAACCTTTGTGTTGCCCTCTACTTTCTGGACATCTGTCTTGTCTCACCATCTACTTTATGAGTTCTTGGGTGGGGGATGTGGATACATTGTCTTGGTCCTCATGCCGGGTGCTGGGGAGGAGAGGGCCAGGTTCTCATATTTCCTGAAGACCAGTGTCAGGACCTTCTTTTACATAAATGAGCTCACTGAATTTTCATAGCGGTCTTTAAGACATACAAAATTGCCATCCCATTTTGTTGATGAGGAAACTGATGTGCGTGCAGCTAGTTAGTGTCAGAGTCAGGATTTGTTTTTGTTTTTTAAGAGTTTATTAATGAGAGAGACAGAGAGAGAGAGAGAGAGAGAGGCAGAGACACAGGCAGAGGGAGAAGCAGGCTCCATACAGGGAGCCTGATGTGGGACTCGATCCCGGGACTCTAGGATCACGCCCTGGGCCAAAGACAGGCGCTAAACCACTGAGCCACCCAGGTATCCCCACAAAGTCAGGATTTGAATTCAGGCCCACTACTCAAGCCCCTTGCGTGGGCTCTTTCTGCCACGTAAATGCTTTGTCCTGGACCGATGGCAGGTAGGGGTGGAGTGAGGGAGGTGAATGCAGGGCACCTGGCCTCATCCTCACCTTTTTCTTCCTGTCCTCTCAGGTGGGTGAAACAGCAGTGTGAATTTGCAAAACAAGCCCAGAACCCAGACCAGGGCCCCAAGTTGGACCTAGGCTTCAAAGAGGGCCAGACTATCAAGCTCAACATCGCGGTGAGTCCCACACTCATTTGTCTTTGTCAGCCAGTACCCAAGCCTGGCCCAGAGCTCACCCCTCTTTCCCACAGTTCAGTTCCATCAGTTGAACATATGTTTGTGGAGCAGCTGCCTTGTGCCAGGTCCCGTGCTGGCGGTGAATGAGAGAGCTCTACTCTCTTGGAGCTCAGAGTTAAACAGAGATGGATGAGACAAGATGTGACCACAACTTGGCAGGGGAGGGGATGCGCTCGGTACTGGGAGCTCCTAGAGGAGGGGCATGCAGCCCGCAGGGGAAGCAAGGAAGGGTTCCTGGAAGAAGTGACCTGTAAGGAAGTTGAAAAGGGGGTGGTCAAGCAGAGGGAACAGCATGTGCAAAACCTCTCTGAGTTGAAAAGGAGCATTATTCGCTTGTTGCCGGAGCTGGCGTTTTTGACCAGGCTGTTAGAATGGGGATCAGCTGCGCCATGGCTTGGCATCTCGAGGAAGGAAGATTTGGGAGAGCTCTGGGCCAGAAGGTATTGAGATGGGTGCTGGGAGTCATGGGCAGCTTTTGCTGCTGGTGGTGGTGTCCTGACACCCCGTGTCTTCATCCTGAGTTGCCCTGCATCTGGGTTTCCCATTTTTAGTTCCTGTTGAGAATGGGAAAAGGTAGGGCTGGGCCGGTGGCCAGAACTTGGTCCTCACCTGGCTACAGGGAATGGGGTTGGAGGTGATTTTGGGGAACCAAGACCAAATGGAAATGTTTTTGGAAGAAACTGTGTAACCTTAAAATAATGCTCTTCTTCTTTACTTACTCTTTATTTACTATCTCTTTCTCCTCTTTTCTGCTTCACGCTGGTGATTTGGGACCCTTGACGTTGGCCAACTGGCCCTTAAGAGAAAATACAGGTCATGTCCACTGGACTGGTTGGGATGTGATTCCTCTCTTGCTGGGAGGAAACTAACATTTAATGAGCATCAGCTGTGTGCCAGGTAGTGTGTTTTTAGGCACTTCTATAAATTCTATGAATTTTTAGGCACTTCTATGAACATTCTCCCACTTTATAGGAAATTGAGCTTTGGAGAGTTTAAGGGACTTGCCCAGGTTGTAGAGCTGGAAATAACCAGCACAACTGGACTCACTGAGGGTTTTGAGATTTCTGACTTGAGGACTCTGGCTTTAACATTGGATTAAGCTACTGCTCCTTACAAGGTGGAAACTGTGTCTTCATCTTTATAACTTGCACTGGTTTCCCATTGGGGCTTGGGTTTTTTGGTTGTTTTTTTTTTAATGTTTTATGGAAGTACAATATGGATACAGAAAAGTACACACAGTATAAATGTAGAAATCTGTGGATTTTTGAAAACTGTACCCATGCAAAGGTACCCATGCAAACTAGCCCCCAGATCAAGAGGCATTGATTATCACCATTCTGGTCCTGTCCACAGGACAGAGTAACCACGGCCTGAGGTTGAATGCCCTAGATTTGGTTTTTCAATTTTTATGAATGGATCCTGCCAGTTTGTACTCTACTGTGTGTGGCTGCTTTACCCGGTGTAGCATTTGTGAGAGCCCCTGATTTGTTGCATCTAGTTTGTCCATTGTCACTGCGGTGGCATATTTCATTATGAGAATGTGTCCCAGTGTTAGTTTTTTTTCTTTTAAGATTTATTTGAGGGCAGGGGAGGGGTAGAGGCAGAGGGAGAATCCTTAAGGAGACTCCATACTGAGCTTGGAGCCCGTCTCAGGGCTCGAGCCCACAACCTGAACTGAATCCAAGAGTCAAACGCTTAACCAGCTGAGCCACCCAGGCTTGTCGTCATCCCCCGTGTTACTGTTTAAGCAACGATGGACATTGGGGTAATTGCCAGGTTGGAGCTATAACAAATGGTGCGGCTGTGAATCTCCCAAGTGCATGTCTTTTCATGCACGTGTTCAGCTCTAGATTGTTCCAGAGAGTTTTTCCAAGTAGTTTTCCCTGTTTACACTCCCACCAGCAGTGCATGAGTGAGTGTGCTGGTTGTTCTACTTCCTTGTCAGTACTTGATGACCTAGCTTGTAGCCATTCTAGTGGGTGTGTAATGGTATAGCACTAGTTTTCATTTGTGGTTCAATTTGTATCTCCCTGATGATTAATGAACCCAGTGCTGAGTTTTCAAATTAGATATATTTGGGGTAGCTCTAGAATTGTGAAGTATTGAACACAGCTCACCACAGAGAGGGTGTTGGATAGCTCTTAACCAGATGGTTATATAGATATTTGGGGCTTGAGGGCCACCTTGGCCCTCTTTGTGGGGCTTTCCGATAAGCATGGGGACCCCAGCAGAACTGACTGGTTTGCATTCCTTTTCTTTTTTCAGAACATGAAGAAGAAGGAAGGAGGAGCTGGGACTCCCCGAGCACGGCCTGCAAGCACAGGAGGATTGAGCCTGCTTCCCCCGCCCCCAGGGGGGAAAACCTCCACCCTGATCCCTCCCCCTGGGGAGCAGTTGTCTGGGGGTGCCCCTGTCGTCCAGACAGCAGTTGCTCCCAGTTCAGGTCAGTGCTCAGAAGTGACTATACTTGCTGCTAACCCCACAGTGGTGGCTTCTTCTCCCTGCTGGCAGCTGGTGCCCCATGGTGGTCCCTCCTTCATTCACACTATCTATCATATCATTTGTTACCTGTATGTGATTCTGCCCAGACTGGGTCAGGGGTTTCTCTGTGTCCTGATACCTGCCACTTACCCCTTCAGTGCCTCTGTCTACTCCTGATGGGCAGGGGCTGTGGCTTTTTTGTTGTGACAATGATTTGCTGCGAAATCAGCACATGAGTTTTTGGTTCTCAGAGGCTGCTCAGTGTTGATTGAGAGGGTGGGTGATAGAGACACGGTCTGCTCAGATCCTGGGCACAAAGACCAAATGTATGGGTCCATATACTTCCAGCCAATATGTTGTGGGGAGGCTCCATGGAAAAGGTGGCATTGAGGTGGGTCTAGAAGGAAGGAGACTGGGGCAGGAGATGTTTGGTGTTCCAGACAGAAGATTTCGAATAAGGCTCAGATTTTTAAATACCTGGTGTGTGTAGAGAAATGGATGTAGCATAAGTATGCCAAGTTAGGTAGTGGGAAATAAAATGGGGAATTTAGGTTGGAGCAAGTTCCCTAGCGAGGTGTTGGGGAGCTGAGAGGCCACTCCCCCAGCACACTATGCTGGGTGCTTGTTCTGAGGTGTAAGAAACGGCTTTTGGAGACCCTGGGATTCCAGAAGCTCAGTGCCCAGTACCAGCTACTGATAGTGCTGGGGAGCTAGCCCATTCCCTTGGCTTCCCTAGGCTGGGGGCTTGTTGCCACCCCAGTTTCCCCACACCGGTCTCACCAGTTTCTGGGGGTGTGTGTCAGGATCTAGGCAGGAAGCCTGCTTTCTTTCTCTTTTATGGGTGTGGACATTGGCTTCCCCATCTGGAGGTCAGGCTTCCAACCTCAGCCCTGTGGGGAATTCCCGCTCAGGAGTGGGCAGGAGTAGGAGTCAGCAAGCCCGCACCCCGGCACCAGGAACTTCTCTTTGAGCATTGCTTCTCAGAGTGAGGTAACAGGCCCACCTACCTTGGCATCACCAGGGACATGGACAGGAATCTGCGTTCTTAATGTTATTTGTAAGCTCACCAAGGTCTGAGAGCCACTATTTCAGGCCGTCCCTCAGTTGCTGGTGCATGTTTAACAGCTAATACAGAGTATCTGTTATGTGCCAGGCAGTGTTTTAGGCCCTGGGAAAGCTGCAAGTACAGCACAAGTTCTCTCAAGGGCTTGTGCTCTTTTTTTTTTTTTTAAGATTTCATTTCTTTGAGAGATCAGGCATGGGCAGGGGCAGTGGGAGACTCTCAAAGAGACTCCACCTGGAGGGGAGAGCCTGATGTGGGGCTGGATCTCAGAACCCTGAGAACCCTGAGATCTTGACCTGAGCCTATGGACGGACACCTGACTGAGCCCCCCAGGCTCCACTGAAGGGCTTACATTTTAATGTACAAAACAAGCAATTAGTGTTTCGGGGTCAAATAAGAAGCCACAAAGAGCACCATTCATTGAGCGCTTCCCATATGCTTTCAAACCGGACTGGGCGAGTTCTGGTTGTAGCTTATCGGTTGTGTGGTAGGCAGAAGAGGGCCTGCTTCGCTGTGGCTCAGTGTTCTCATCTGTAGGATGGGGGCAGTCATGGTACCTACAGTGTGGATTTCTGGTGAGGATCAAATGAGCTCATCCGTGAATAACACTTAAGGAACGGTACCTAAAGCACTAAGTGTTTGTCAGGTGTCGTAACACTGATGTGGCCATTCCCACCGGCACGTGCATTCCACTGTTAACTCCTATAGCATAAACCAGTTCTGTGAAGTCACTGTCATCCTCCCTTTTTGGGAGATAAGGAAACAGACTTGAGGGAAGCACATGAAGTCATGTGGTTGGTCCTGGCCTGTCCTCCCCCAGGGACTGTGAGCGGGTCTGAATGAGACAGTGATAAGCACTTGGTAACTGTAAAACTAAATCTTTGAGGGCCTTGATGTTATCTGGTCTCCCAGCCCAGAGCAGATTAGAAGTAGCAAATTGGTGGAAGGGCGGAGGGCACAGGGCCTTTCCCAGGGATGCGGCACTGGGGGAGGTGCCAGAGGAGCACAGAAGCAGGCACTGTAGTCCCACTGTGCCCCACCTCCACCCTATGAAGAGATTCTCCCCAAACCCTTACCAGCTTGGGTCCTATCACCTGGCACATGTCTGGAGCATAACTTTTTCATTCAGTTGATCCAGACACTGGATTGAGTGAGGGCTTTATGTGAAGATGACCTTGAATCGTTGGTGGGCATTCTCCATTCAAGGAGCCAGGGGAGGAGATAGTAGATTTTAAGCAGACTGCCAACGTGAGCATTGACTACAAGGCCAGCTTCGGGTATGAGTGACAAATGATGTGGGACTCATCCTCACTGGCACCCTCCCCTCCCCTTTTCTCCAGGAGCCCTCAAGGGCTCGTGAGCAGATGGCAGAAATGTGGCCGCTCACTGGGGTTTTTTGTCCCAGAGCTGGTCTCTGTTTCTCTCAGCCACCTGGAATCATGAGACTGATTTCAGAGATCACCAGAAAGAGAGATCTCTGACTCCCGTGTCTCCTTTTCTTCTCTCTCTGACCGTCGGATTTGGGGACATCAGTAGGAGGTGCCACCACGTCCTGGCCACAACCCAAGCCTGCCACTACTGCCACCACCGACATCTGGGGAGACTTTACCAAATCTGCAGGGTGAGGAGGGTCACATTTTTGTGGTGGGACTGGGGCCAGGGCGGTTTCCCTAGAAACCTGGGATTGCTCCAGATGCTTTTATCCTGGTGTCTGGAGCCACAGCTCTGACTTGGATATTTTCAGGCCAGCCAGCGACAGAGCCCCACAGTGCCTGCTTGGGGTGCCATACTTCTCTCTGGGAAGGCTTTTTGCGATCTCTACTGCTAGGTGACCTGGGGTACACTGTCAGTCTTCCTGGTCTTCCAGCCACCTTTGGCTTGTCCCCAGTAGCAGCTCCCCCTTCTTCTCTACCCCACACTCCCTTACTCCTGCCCCAGCTATCTCAGAACACCTGGCTGAGAGCTAATCTTGGTTCTAGCGTTAGTCCAGCCTCATGGTCTCTTGCCTTCTCTCCCTCAATAAAATTTCAAGCCTTTCCTTGGAATTGAGGTGAAGAGATGCTAGAAACTTACTGCACCATTGTTTACAGGGATAGACTGTAGGACAGGACTCAGCACGTGTTTTCTGTAGAGGACCAGCTAGCAAATCATTTAGACTCTAAAGACCTTATGGTCTCTACTGTGTTTTTGTAGCTCAAAAGCAGCCTCAGGTGGTATGTAAGTGGATGGGCATGGATATGTGCCAAAAAAAGTTAATTTACAGAAACAGAGGACTAGGTTTGGTTCCTGGGCTGTAGTTTGCTGACCCCTGCTCTAGAACATTCAGAGACTGACTTCTTGGAACTCTTACTGCCCAGAGATAAGCCACGTTTTATCGACTTAGTATTTTCAAGCATCTGAACTCTCCCTCCTCTCCCTTTTTTTCCTTTTGTAGGTCGACTTCCAGTCAGACTCAACCAGGCACAGGCTGGGTCCAGTTCTGATCTGAGCGTACCCTTCTTTTTCCTCATAACAATTTCTGGAAAGGAGCCGCCTCACCTGGGCCAAAGGAAGGAGGACGAAGCACTCCCTGGCCAGCTTCTGTTTGGAGCATGACTGTCTCTCCTCACCTGACTTTCTTGAAAGATTGACATGTTAGGCAGTAAATTGGCACCATGTCAGTGTTTCTTGGGATTCAAGTGTGCAGCCAGAACACAGGAGGAGAAAAGCTCCAGTATCCCTATCCCTGTCTCTCTTGACATGAGAGACTCTGAGACTGCTGCTTCCATCACTGCGATCCATATTAAACAGAAGCTCCCCAAAGCCAAAGAAGGGGTTGAGTGTGCTGCCTGGCCTCAGCTGGGCCCTTCTCAGTGGTTACAGGTGTCCCATGATCACTGTCCAGAAGGAAGCCTTTCTGCACTCTCACTGGCTGTAGCCGCTTCCTTCAAGGTGCCTTCAGCGGGGGGATTCCTTCCTGATTTCTGTCAGGTTTATAGGCTGCAGCTCGAACAGATAATCAGGAGGGAAATCAAGAGTATTAACTAGCTTTTTAAAAAATTTTAATATTTGCTTTGCTAACGTGCTGATCTGCACTAACTCGCCTTTGTAAAAGGGCCTGCTCCTGCAAGATGCCCAGCAGGGGCCTCTGAAAGCATTCCGCACTGACTGCCGCAGGAACTGCTCTGAGCTTCAGAAAGCGGCGTCCAAGTGGCCTGGTTGCCGGGTCTTGTGGGCCAGGTGGGCAATGCAGGGCTGAGGCAGGCTCTGGGAGCCAGGTGGAAGAGTGTTTGAGCAGGAAAGTCGGAGGAACTGTTCTCATGGAGGTGGGGGGTTCGGCTTTTCTGTCTGTTGACAACTGTCTGGGCTCAGGGGCTGTCAGCACAGTTCCCAGGGGACTCGGGTTTTCTCCGTGGTGGTTTCTGAAGTGCCTTGTCTGCAGACAACCTCTTACTTTCTTTTCTCCTTCAGAGACTGTACATGACAGAAGGAGTTCTGAGTGAACTGGAAGCCTAGGGTTGCCTGTATTACTGGTTTATGAGAAATAATTTTATCTGAGCACACCTCTAAATTTGCTTTTATCAACATACCTTACCTCTGAATTGAAAGATCTATTTTTCGAAGGGTCAAGACAATGAACTGAAAAAAGTGTTGGCCTTTGTTGTGGGACCAGATTCCGAAGATGATAAAATAAATGTTTTTACTTCTGTCAATGTATGTCAGAGATGAACATGTTTTTGGCAGCATGGGCACTAAACCATCCAGGGTGCCACGGCTAGACACTCAGCCACGTCTTACACTGATCGTGTGTCCAGATTTAAAGTCTGGTACCAGGGTGTCAGATTAGCCAAAATAAGAGAATTGGGTCTTACTGCCCTAAGGCAACCAGTAACTTCTCTGCTGTGCATCTAGAAGAGCACAGTCTTTTTGTCATTTTTTGGGACATTCTGGCTTGTAATGTGGGAGAGGGCCCCTACCCCTCCCCACAAGACCTCACTGTGGAAGCATTCCCCTAAATAGTAAGGGTGTACAGGCACACAGAAGCCGAAAACCAAAGGCCACAGCTCTTCTGTGCCCTGCATGGAGCCTGCTTCTCCCTCTGCCTGTGTCTCTGCCTCTTTTTTTTTTTTTTTTTTTTTCCCAGAGGGACTGGTTCTTTATTTCAAAAAGACACTTGTCAGTTTTCAGTATCAAAACAGTTTGCACTATTGGTTTCTTTCTCCCAATCGGCCCCCAAAGAGAGGCCACCAAAGGAAGAGTGCATTTTAAGCCAATAAGCTGCAGGATGCACACCTAACAGACCTCACGGAAACCTTACCTAAAAGGGGAGTTGGGGAGGGAAAGAAACTTTTAAAAGATCAGCACACTGTCAGCCCACAGACTGTAGAGAGTTCTCAGCCAGACGGGGTGGTCAATGTGCCCCAACCCTAAAGAAGCAAAGTTTCAAAATAATATAAAATTTAAAAACAGTGGTTTTTAAATCTGTGGTTGTTAGTTATGGAAATGGCCACTCTGCTAATAAACCGAATAAGGGGGGGAACGTAGAAAATTAGAATGGAGAGTTCTCTGCTCTTTGAATAAGAGTAAGGAATTTGCATCAAAGAAGTGTCAGGAGTATTAGACTTTTTGTTGCCCGTTACCTCCCTTTTTTTTATTATTATTATTTATGATAGAGAGAGAGGCAGAGACACAGGCAGAGGGAGAAGCAGGCTCCATGCACTGGGAGCCCGACATGGGATTCGATATCAGGTCTCCAGGATCGCGCCCTGGGCCAAAGGCAGGCGCCAAACCGCTGCGCCACCCAGGGATCCCTGCCCATTACCTCCCATCTTTTTTCCTAAATGCTTGCAGGCTAGAGCAGAGGAAACTTACCTTGAAGGAACCCTTGAATAGAAGTACCTCCCCTTGGAGGTGGGCTCTTGGGTTCTGGAGATGGACCTGGGCTTTGGATCTAGGCTCTCTCCTGGTTAGGTGTGTGACCACCGGCTCCTTCCTTAACCCAAGTGTCACTCACAGGGGGCATAGATGTGCTAGCAGGTGCCCATCCCATAGTTTGGCCTTAATTACCTCTAGAATCAGGTAACTTAACTGGAACCATTACTCATAATGGGGATGGTGAGGCAGCCATCAAGGATCTAACCTGAAAAACACCTTGGCAGATCTGTAAGGGGTGGGAGTGGGGTAAGACAGTTTGATCCTTTTCATCACCAACTGGAAATCCTGGCTGAAAAAAAACCTGCTACGGGATCAGGGTCCCCCAGAAAATCCCCAATACCAAATCAGTCTTCTCAATTAGACACCTGATGGAGCTTCCAAATTGCTGGGGTGCAGTTGGGAAAGTGTGAGGCTCGGCCTGAGCTCTGCAGAACGGGGAGTCGAAGATGAAGGTGGCCTCCCACAACTGCCACCACTGGGTGTGCACATCTGCCATCTCCTTCCAATGTCGGTTAGACTGGTGACTTCTAAGCAACGCAAGAAGGCAAAGGTGACCTGACGAAGTTGCTTCCGTGATTATGTTACAGAACATCACTTCTGTCCCTCTGAGATCCTCTCACTGGCTTTAGTGAAGCAAGCTGCCGTGTGTGTGCTGCCCTGGTCGGAGGGTCAAAGAGCCAAGGAGCGGAGGGCAGCTGCAGGCTGATGGTCAACGGGGGACCAAAGCTCCTAGTCCCGGCAGTCAGCCAGGAAGGGAGCACTGCCCAAACCACGTGAGCTTGGAAGCTGGTCGGTCATTCAGATGAGCCCCAGCCCTGGCCAAGCCTTGACTGCAGCTGTGCAGAGGCCCAGACTCCCAACTCGGCAACAGCCAGGGAAGGTCTTCAGCTGCAGGTCTGTGGTAATACTGTTACACAGTAATAGATCACTAAGGCAAGAGGTGAGCAAAGTGTGTCTGAAGTCGGAGTCTCGGAGAAAAGCATCTGGACAGATGTGTGGTTTTGGTGTGTGTGGGGGGGTCACTTCACATGCTCTTTTTGTCCCTTCCTTCCCCTTCATGTTGACGGCAGCTGTCGCTCAGTGATGCTTACTCTGCGCTGGGCGCTGTTCCATGCGCTTGGCATCAAGCTCCATTCACCAGCACGGCAGCCCCGCAAGGTAGGTGCTCATCCGTTTTACAAATCATGAGACCAAAGCAGTGAGATTAGGTTAGTTTGCCCAGGGATCCCTGGGTGGCGCATCGGTTTGGCGCCTGCCTTTGGCCCAGGGCGTGATCCTGGAGACCCTGGATCAAATCCCATGTCGGGCTCCTGGTGCATGGAGCCTGCTTCTCCCTCTGCCTAGGTCTCTGCCTCTCTCTCCCTATGTGACTATCATAAATAAAAATTAAAAAAAAAAAAAAAGTTTAGGTTAGTTTGCCCAGAGTCACATGGCTGCTAAGTGGCAGAGCTGGGACTGGAACCCAGGCATCTGGCTCCCACATCCATGCTTTTAATCAGGTCGATCTGCTCAATCAGCGCTGCCTCCAGGACTGGCACCGAGGACCTGGTTAATCCATGGAAGTTCCTGTTCTCCTAGTAGATCAAGGAAGCTGCAGTATGGCAGGTATCGAGTGACAGGTCAGGGGTGAGGCTTTGCCTCCTAGGAGATTAGAAGCCACTGCCGGCATCACGGCACATAGTAGGCCCTCTAGTAGGCTCCCAATAGCTGTTGATTTCTCTGAGCAGAGTGACAGGATGCCATGCCCTGTGGATGGAATGGACTGGAGTTGGGGAAAGGCCAGTTTTTCCCTACTGCAGCTTGAAAGTAGACAGATACTTAGAGATTGTAATCAATCTTCTGGATTACAAATGTAATGCAGGTACGAAAACAAAACCACAAGGTATTCACGATCATCCCAAGCACTGCTTGATTTGTAGGAACATGACCTCATCTCTGCCTCTGTCTTCACGTGGGCTTGTGCCTGTGTGTGTTCCCTCCCCTTATAAGGACACCCTGCACTGAATTAGGGCCCACCCCTGGACTTAGGTGGGCCTTCAACCCAGGACATTTTTATCTCAAAATCCTTAATTACATCTTCAAAGGCCCTATTTCCAAATAAGTTCACATTCACAGGTATTGGGGGTTGGTACTTGAACATATCTTTTGGGGGGACACAATTCAACTCACCACAGTCTACCCACTACACGATCCATCAGTAAGGGATGGGTTTTATGAATTTAGATACGTTCATATAGCAGAATACTAGATTTTTTGGGAAAAACAATGGAAAAGCTATTTCTATAGCGGTAAGGAGCTATCATTGCGCTTTATCAAGGGCAGGCAGCCAGGTACAAAATAAGGTGTAGATAGAATATGCTTTTTTAGGTAAATGGGAAGGGAAAGATATTTTATGTGCATAAAGTATCTCTAGAAAGATATACAGGAAATAGCACCCCACAGGTCCCGGGAGCCCGGAATCATGACCGGAGCCAAAGGCAGATGCTCAACCACTGAGCCACCCAGGCGCCCCAATGTACTATCTTGTCAAAGAAAGAAAATCTAGGGTAGCCCTGGTGGCGCAGCGGTTTGGCGCCTGCCTTTGGCCCAGGGCGCGATCCTGGAGTCCTGGGATCGAGTCCCACGTCAGGCTCCCTGCATGGAGCCTGCTTCTCCCTCTGCCTGTGTCTCTGCCTCTCTCTCGCTCTCCCTGAATGAATAAATAAATAAATCTTAAAAAAAAAAGAAACTACATTTAAAAGGTCATCTCTCCGGACACCTGAGTGGCTCAGCAGCTGAGCATTTCTTCAGCTTGGGGTGACCCTGGGGTCCTGGGATCGAGTCCCGCATCGGGCTCCCCACAGTGAGCCTGTTTCTCCCTCTGCCTGTGTTTCTGCCTCTCTCTGTGTCTCTCGTGAATAAATAAATAAATAAATGTCATCTGTCATATCCATACCCAAAGATACAGAACAGAGTGAGCGTTTTAGTGTCTTCATCTTGTTACATATAAACAGTAAATAAATTTTACTTAAAGAATATGGGCTTATATTCTGCCCAATGTTCTGGAACGTTTCACTTAATAACTTCTAACTATTTCTCCAGGCATTGAATGTTGTATAACATTTGGAATGACTTCATAGTTTTTCATTAAATGAATAACCCTTTCTAATTTTTTTGCTATTCAAGCGGACATTACAGAAAGACTTCGCAAAAAAAAATAATAAATAAATAATAAATAAAATAAAATAAAGACTTTGCATGTTACCTTAAGATATCCAGTGAACCCGGCTAATCAGAACGCCCATTCTCTAAGCCTCCTGGTAATGTGGTTTTGTGGATGGTGGCCAGAGTCCAACCCAGCCTAGCACCTGGATTTGGCAGGGATTTGGCCCTAGCAACCCTGGGGTGGTAATTCCAGTCACTTGTTTTCCTGTGACCTGAGCTGCAGATTTAGAACCCTCTGCAGGGAGCAGGTGAGCCCCTGGCACAACTCCCTTCTGGTGGCTGGTCCTAGGGTCTCCAGGCTGAGCACCATCTGGTTATGTGGCAGGGTGACCAGTGGGCAGCAGTTCTGGGATTCAAATGACCACTGGCCAGGCTGAGCTGAGCAGAGCCACAGATTCAGCACAGCAGGGCACCCAGCCTCTTCACAGAGGGGAGCCCGAGGCCTCCTGAGGAGGCCTGGGGTAAGTATGTGACCCCCCTCCCCAGAAGGGTCATGTGGGCTCTGGAGTAAGAGGGTCAGGAGAGAGTCACTGGGTTTGCTGTCCTTCCCAAAGTCTCACATGAGGTAGCGTGGTGTACAGGAAAGGAGGGATTGAAAGCCACTGAACTCCCTGCCGTGTATCCTTGGGTGAGTGACTGTACCTCTCTGAGTCTCAGTTTCCTCATCTGTAAAATAGAAATAATCCTAGAACCTGTTTCGCAGCCTAGATCCTGTTTCACAGAGCGTTTAAAAGGGGCTGAAGATAGAATGAGAAAACGTAAGAGGAAGCAGCCAGGAACAGTGTGGTGCGCAGCCAGTGTGGGCTGCCTTGGGGTGCAGGAACTGTAAAGGGATACGTGGTGGAGGCCACAGGCAGGTCTGCTGGAGGGAGAGACAGGGATGGGGGCTGTACTCCCAGTTGTACTCCCAACTCTGGTGTTGGGAGGAGCTTTCTGGAGTGAGTGCTCTATAGGGACCTGCAGGGTCAGCTGCGGACTGGTGAGGCCATGAGCCTGTCAGGGCCTGGCTGGGGACCCAGCAAGTCTGGGGACCCCGGGAACGGTGACACAGACCTGGGCCATGTGGGGGTACCTGGGGGCCAGGTGCGGTTACTGGCCAATGTCAGACAGCCCTCCCTTGGGAAGTTGTGCCTTCTCCTCCCTACCTCACAGCCCTGCCTCTCTGTCCCCAAACCCCAGGGACTGACCCAAACCTTTCTTGACCAATACTCTGAGCCCTGGCCCAGGCTACAGCCTTGCCTGCGCCATCCCAGGGTGTCAGGACTTGAATGTAAAACCCAGGCTCTCCTTTGAGAAAGAGGAAACTCCCACCCCCCTTTCTACCCATCTATTGACTGTTTTCCAAATATAAACTCATAAAATTAGGGCCGCCTGGGTGGCTCCGTGGTTGAGCGTCTGCTTTGGGCTCAGGTCATGATCTGGGGGCCCTGGGATAGAGCTGGAGTCGGCTTCTCCTGCCTCCGCCTCCCCCCCCCCCCCCGTTTGTGTGCGCTCTCTCTGTGTCAAATAATTCAATCTTTTTTAAAAACCATAAAATTAAACATGTGTTTTCAGACCAAGCACACCCCTCTTTCTGCCCTAGAGATTCAGACCTGCCTCCCCCTTTGAAAACGGATGATTTGATTCAATGCTTAGGAGAACAGAGGGAGATTGAGGCCCCGTGGGTGGGTACAATCTAATTTACTGATACAACACGAACGACAGATCACTATTTGCTTCCGAAAGCATGGTTTCTCGGAGCGCCTGGCTGGCTCAGCCCGTGGAGCTTGAGACCCTTGACCCCACCTCCGGGTTGTGAGTTCGAGCCCCTCGTTGGGTGCAGGGATTACTTTATTTTTTTTTTTTAATGTTTTTTTTTAATTTTTATTTATTTATGATAGTCACACAGGGAGAGAGAGAGAGAGGCAGAGACATAGGCAGAGGGAGAAGCAGGCTCCATGCACCGGGAGCCTGACGTGGGATTCGATCCCAGGTCTCCAGGATCACGCCCTGGGCCAAAGGCAGGCGCCAAACCGCTGCGCCACCCAGGGATCCCGCAGGGATTACTTTAAAAGAAAAGAAAAAGCCTGGCTTCCTCCAGGATCTAATCCTTATCCCATTTGGGGAGAAGGCACATGAGTTTGTGGGAGAGTGGGGCATGGGCGGCCGATGGGGTTCGGGCGCTTCACAGATGAACAAACTGAGGCCAGAGTGCTCCGGCAGGTTGCAGGGCAATCGGGAAGACGTTCTCCGGGCCGCAGTCACCGAAGCCTCAGCGCGTGGGCTCCGGAGGTGCGGGCGGGGAACGACCCTCCGGCCGGCCGGGTCAGGGAGCACGGACGACAGCCCGGGACTGCAGCTGGGCGTGGGCTCCGATTCTACTCCGCCTCCTTGCAGCTGGGCGACCTTGGGACTTGCTTCATCTTCGGTTGCCCCTTATGCACGAGGAGCGGATGGCCCCTGATTGCTGGGCGGTCCAGAGCGGCCAAAGGAGGCGTGTTGGAAAAAGCCTCCCCGGGGGCCCGCCCCTCGCGAGCGCGCGACAGCTTGGGGCCGCCCCCGGGTCCCGCGCCCTTCTCCCGGGACTACGCGGGAATGCAGGCCCCGCCCCCGAAGCGGCCTCCGGGACACGCCCCGCCCCAGAACACGCTCCGCCCACCGTGGCCACGCCCCCGGATAGCCCCGCCCCGAAAAGCCCCGCCCCGTCGTGGCCCCGCCCCCGAGCACGCCCCGCCCCGCCCGGCCCGTGCGGCGGCCCTGGCGGCGGCCCTGGCGGCGGCGCGCGAAGGTAGGAGGCCGCGGGCGCGCGCTCGGGCGGGCGGAGGCCGCGGGGCGAGGCGGAGGCGCGCGCGGGCGGGAAGGCGGGCGCGCGCCAGGGGGCGGGCCGGAGCGGCAGTCCCCGCGCCCCAGGGCACCCCGCGCCCTCGCCGCGCCCCCGCAGCCCCGCACCCCCGCTCGGCGGGCGTCCTGCCTGCACCCCCACCCCTGCCCCCACCCCCACCCCCACCCCCACCCCTGCTCCCGACGCTGCTCCCGACGCTGCTCCCGACGCTGCTCCCGACGCTCGCGGGCGGGGGCCGGCGCGGCGGGGGCCTGCGGGGCTGGGCGGCCTGAGCCCGCGGCGGGAGGCCCTTCCCCGCCGTCCCCACTAACGGCAGCTCCGCGCTGCGGCTTCCTGCGCCCCCGCCCCGGTCCCCGCCGCCCTCGCCCGCTGGGTGCTGCCGAGTTGCCGCAGGGGCGCCCCCGGTGCGGGATCCGGGCCCCCTGGGGCTGCTCGTCCTGGGGCCGGGGGCTGGGCTGGGGGCTGGGCTGGGCTGGGCTCCGTCGTGATTTCCCTGCAAACCCCCGAGGACTGTGCCCTGGGCCGAGGTCTGCCCCCGCGGTGGCCCGTCTCCCCAGCGCCCCCTGGGCCTGGGCCTTGCGGGGGGGACTGGGGGGCGTCCATGACGGTACCTTCTGCCCGCGCTTTCCCCAAGCTGGGCTCACAGCAGGTGCTTAACAAATAGACAAGCCGTGTCCCGCGCTGAAGCCAGCCTCGTCTCCTTAGGCAGCAGCTGGGCTCAGAAAAGACCCGAAGCAGCCGATGGATCTGGAGGCTTTGCCTGACTTGGCTCCTCCTCTCCCCAGGCTCTGTGTCAAGCCCTGGGGGTGAGGGCCCGCCTGGACTCCAGGCACCCTTCCCACTCAGGGGTCCCCTGATAATGTCAGGTCCCCCCTTCCCCAGCTCCTGGGATGCAGCACAGCAGGTGCTGCCATATGTTCCCTGGGGGTCCTTCTGGGATCCCGGTCTGTGGGTGACGTCATCTAAGGCCAGGACTTGCCCCATGTGACCTGAACCAAAGCTCAGGGGAATTGTTCCTTTTTTCTTTTCAATTTGTTTCATTTAGCTCCCTATATTCTTCCTTGTCTCTTTGCATTCATTCATTCACTCACTCATCCTACAGCAGTTCGTGGAGCTTTGGCTGTGCAGACAGCATTGAACAAGGCCAACTTGGTCCCTGTCCTTGGAGGAGATAGACAACATACATGTTAGAGAAAACCATGTGCCTACGGTCAGGGACCACTTTAGCTGGGGGTCAGGGTTCGCTCTCTCAGTAGGTGATATTTTTTTGAGTCAAGATCTGGTTGACAGGCAGGAAGCAGCCATGCAAAAGAGGGAACAGCACTGCAGGCAGAGAAAGCAGCAAGTGCAAAGGTCCTGGGGTGGGAGCATGCCTGATGTGTTTTGATGAGAATCAAGGCCAGCGTGGCTGGAGTGGCATGAGCACGGGGGGATAGAGAAGGGGATGATGAGGTGGGAGAAGTTGACTGGGGTCCAGGGGGGCAAAACTCATGTGCCTGAATTTTGTTATTTTATTTTGATTGTGACAGGAGGCAGTGTGTATGTGTGTGGGTGGGTGGGGGGCACTGAGCAGAAGCGGGAGGTGATCTCCATTGTGTGAGAATAGACTAGAACTGAGGGACCATCTCAGCAGTGTAAGCAAAAGATAGCAGTGGCTTATATAATACGCATGCGAGGGTGGTGCACACAGTACATGCTATGTAATGGCAGCTGTTGCTATGATTGCTCAAAACTTTGGAACCAGGCGTGTCTGGGTCTCACATGTGGCTTCAGCTCTTCAGGCTGGGGAGCTTTGAGCAAGTTATTTAACTTCACGGAGCCTTAGTGTCGTCACCTGTAAAGTGGGTAGAACAGGGCTGCCATCACAGGGCTGTCAAGAAGGTTAAAAGAGATGAGTTACAGATGCAGAGTGATGGGCAGAGGCCAGGCTTGTGGTCGGTTCAATGTTTTTGTTATAATTCCTAGTCAGGAGGAGGAGAATAAAGAAGGGCATAAGTGTGGGCAGCCCGGGTGGCTCCGCGGTTTAGCTCCGTCTTCAGCGCAGGGCGTGATCCTAGAGACCTGGGATCAAGTCCTGCATCGGGCTCCCTGCATGGAGCCTGCTTCTCCCTCTGCCTGTGTCTCTGCCTCTGTGTGTGTGTGTGTGTGTGTGTCTCATGAATAAATAAATTAAAAATCTTAAAAAAAAAGGCATAAGTGGGCAAGGACACGGGTGTGTTTGAAACTCACGAGTCATCTCTGAGGGGCTTTTTGGCTGGTTCCTGGCGCTAAATCTGGCAAACAGCAGGCTTGGATGGTGGGCAAGGCCAAGCAGGCTGGGAGGGTGGGCCAGAGAACAAGTGCAAAGAGTGGGAGAGAACGAGTGCAGTGTCTCCTCTGTATTTATTCTCCAAACAATGGCTGAAGTGTGCCCCTGTGTGCCAGGCTCAGGGTTCTAGCAAGGGTACTGTGAAGAGCTGGTAACACTGTCGATAGTAATAATAGCGCTAGGAGGAGCCAACACTTAGGCCTTATTTAACGGTGCGTAATCATTAGGGTAGTACTAGCTGGTGTGACAGTGAAACCCTGAAATCTCAGAGGCCTAACAGAAGTTTATTTCTCATTCATGGCAAGTCCTGTTGGGTCTTTGACAGGTGGCTTTCTACATGGCGACCCACGGACCCAGACCCCTCCAGCTTGTGGCTCTCGCATCCCCTAGGACTTCAGCGTTCTTTCCTTCCAGCTGGAGAACAGGGGAGGAGGTCAACAGTTCCTCATGGGAGGCTTTTATGGGCCAGGTCTGAAGTGGCACACGTTCTTTCTGTCTTAATTCTACTGGCCGGAACGTGATCACATGGCCATCTCTGACTGCAAGGGAGTCCCAGTTCCTAAGAAGAATCGGAAATATGTTTTGGTGAACACATAGCAGTTTCTTTTTTATTTTTATTTTTTAAGATTTTATTTACTCACGAGAGACACACATAGAGAGAGAGGCAGAGACACAGGCAGAGGGAGAAGCAGGCTCCATGCGGGGAGCCCTATGTGGGACTCGATCCCAGGACTCCAGGATCACGCCCTGGGCTGAAGGCAGGTGCAAAACCGCTGAGCCACCCAGGGATCCCCCTACACATAGCAGTTTGTGCCACACCACATCCAAGCACACAGCTAAGCATGGATCGCCTTACTGGATCCTCATGATAGAAACAATCATTATCATCCCATTTTACAGACAGGGAAACTGAGGCTCAGAGGGGCGAAGTCAGTGGCCCAGGTCACACAGCTGGTGGGGAGGCATAGCCAAGATTGGAGTCTGATGCTGAAGCTCTCACATCCAGTCTTTTCCTCTGAAGAATTCCATTATTTTGAGATTTGGCTGCAGATGTTGGAGAACCACATGGACACACAGAGTTTAGATGTGATTTCTTGGGATCTAGAGAACATGGTCAGACTCGAGGGGGAGAACTTTGGGCAGAGCCAAGGGTTCTGGCATCCTGTTCCCTTCCCCTGATCCCTTAGGGCACTGCTGGGGGAAGGCACAGAATAATTCAGTTCACCAAGCACGTGTGGGGCCGCCTCTGTGCCAAGCTGGGCAAGCGGGGGTGCAGACCCTGGCCGAGGGGTGTTTGTGACCTACCCTCTGCTCTGGTTATGGGTACGCAGCTTGTAGAGGGGACTTCTGGAGGTGGGAAAATGAGAGTCCCAGAGTTTTGTACTGACAGCTCTCTGCCCCTGGCTGAGTTCACTTTTGCCTAGATTTGGCCTTGGTTGCCATGGCATCTTGATGGCACTTACCTTTTTGACCTGGAGTGCCCTGTTTCCTGGTTTTCCATCTGCAGAACAGATTTCCTAGTTGAGTGTGAGGGGTCCAGCCTGACTGAGGTGCATTTGTGCAGCACCTGCTGCATTCCTCGGTGTGACTTAGATACGTGGTAGTCTTTTTATTTTTATTTATTTTTATATTTTTTATGTTTTTATTTTTTTAAAGACAGAGAGAGAGAGGCAGAGACACAGGCAGAGGGAGAAGCAGGCTCCATGCAGAAAGCCTGATGGGGAACTCGATCCTGGGCCTCCAGGATCATGCCCTGGGCCAAAGGCAGGAGTCCAACCACTGAGCCACCCAGGGATCCCCATGTGGTACAACCTTAAAGGGAAAATACCTGGCCCCGCCTGGGAGCACTTACTGGGGGGCTGCCTGGCCCCCAAAAAATGAGCTTTGGGCTTACCACTCCCCTGCGGCGTGTCGCTTTGAATAGGGGAGAGCTCTAACCTCTCTAAGCCTTGGTTTTCTCATCTGGAATGAGTTGAGGTGGGGATCTAATGAGATGAGCCAATATGCCTCCTATGGGACCCGGCGCTCAGAGGGGCCCCGGAAGCAGGAGGGACGCTAATGAAAACAGAACAGCTCCTCATTGCTCACCCCAAGCCCGCTGGGTTCCAACCCCCTCTACCTTTCAGTTCACTGGATCCTCAGAGATGCGGTGTCGTAGTTGTTCTCGATCCCATTTCAGAGATGAGGGTACCGAGGCTCAGAGAGGTACCTTGTCCGAGGTCATACTGCCAAGGAGCGGGAGAGCTGGGCTCCCATGTGACCGCAGATGTGCGGCTCAGTCCAGAGTTTGGGGCCTCACAGCGGGCGGCGGGGCGGGAACAGTGGGAGGTGGGGGTGGGCCTCTGGCCCTGGGGTACAGGGACTGTCCATTTTGGATTCTCAAATGAGTGAAATCGGTATTTCACACGATCGTTGTGCCCACACGGTTTTTGGGTTGATCCCCCAGACTACCCCATGAGTGGGTGCCGATATTATCCGCCTCTTACAAGCGGACAAGGAGACCCAGAGGGGCAGAGCTGCTTCTTCAGAAGCACACGGCCTGTGTGGGGCTGGAAGTGGGGGCGAGGGGATGAGGGGGTCCAGATCGCTTGGGGTGGGCCATTCCACACCTTCGGTGGTTGCCCTGAACCTGATGTGGGAAAGCGTCACCCCAGCACCCTGTGAACAGTCTTAGCAAACCACGTGACCCCTGCCTGGGTCAGCAAAGAAGGTCAGCGACTGGCTGCCCCCACCCCCTGGGCTTGGCGGCTCTAGGACCCAGCAGCTGGGGAGGGAGGACAGTTTGGGGGGGTGTTGTGGAGGGTCCCCGGCTCAGGGCCCTCTTGCTCCCTCTCTCTATCCTCTCCCTTTCTCCCCACTCCTCCCCTCCCCCTCCTTCCCCCTCCATTCCCCCCTCCCCCTCCCCTTCCCTCTCTGCCCTCCCCTCCTCTCCCCTCCCGGCCCCTCCCCCTCCCTCAGCCCGGCCCACCCCGTGGTCACATGCGGGCCCCCCCCCCCCCCCCCCCCCGCCGGATTTAAGCCTAATCTGCACAGTGCTCAGCACAGCGGACTGGATGGCTGTGGGGTGGGCGAGCTGAGCCGATCTCTGGGGCCCTGGAGGGGGGTGCCCCCAGCCTCCCCCCATGAGCTTGGGGCTGGAGGAGTCGTCGGAGGCCCAGCCGACACTGGAGACTGTTATCCAGGTGGGTCCTGAGGCCTGGGCCCACCCTGTCCAGGGCAGGGGAGTGTGGGTCTAGCAAGAATGGATGAGTAGTAGGTGAATCTCGGGGTCATGGCGTGGGAGAGGTGGGTGGTGGGGTGCACAGGGTCCCCGCTTACAGCTCCCAGCCGGATGAGGGGTAGAGCGGATGCTCTGGGCTCAACTGCTACGGCTCCCTTATCCTAGTGCCCCATGGGAAAAGGGGTTCCCTGCTCCCAGGTTTAAGGGTTGAGGTGACCTCAGCTAGCACAGTGGAATCCTCACCACGTGGGGTGGGAGCTGGCCTGGGCCCCCGATGCTGCACTGCCCGGATGGGGTTTGTGAGCAGGCCATGCCGTTGGGTTCACTTCTCTGGTCCTCGGTGGGGCCTCCTTCCCCGGGCAGGGGGCACACAGAGTGTCTTCCCATGGGGCTCTTTGCCATACTAACTCCCAGGCTTCCCTCCATTTGGGGGATTTCCTGAGGGTCTCCTGGGCACCCACATCTTGGGCGGCAGGACTTTGTTCCTCACCTACGCGGGCCAGGGAGCCCAGGGTCCCAGGTCCCCTTCAGAGGCTCTCTCTCCCCATCACCGCCCTACCAGACACTGGAGAGCAGCGTCCTGAGAGCTGGCCAGGAGGAGGGCCTGAGCGCGCAGGACCCAGCCCAGGACGCCCCCAGGACCGCCGGCCTGCCCGCCCGCATCAGGGAGATTGTCACCCGCAACCTCTCCCAGCCTGACAGCCAAGGTGCTACTCTTCTTTCACCTTCCACAGACCCTGCCTGCACCTCGCCCCTCCTCACATCCCCCTTTTCCATGGTCAGTGACAGTAGTGACTCACCGTGAGGCAGGCACAACCCTGTGGTGGAGGGACCCATTTTACAGATGAGGAAATGGAGGCTCAGAGGTACTTTTGCCCAGAGTTGTTCCCCGTGTGGTGCCGCTCCACAGGGGCTGAGCACCCCGTCCAGCAGCCTGCAGCCGAGACTTAGACCCAAACACCACATTCTCCCCCAGGGAAGGTGGGAGCTGCCTGAACCCGAGGTTACAGGGGGAGGGCAGCTCAGCTTAGCTCAGGGCGCTGCAGAAGCCCAGGGGTGGTACTGACCATTCCCCGCCCGGGCAGAGAGGCTGATGGGCCCCTGTTCCTCCTTGGGGGGGAGGGGGGCACCCACAGCCTCACATGTGGCTTGAGAGTCTGGGAAGGGCACAGTCCGTCATAGCTGGCGTATTTGCAGCTTTCCTTCATGGTGTTTCTGGCGCCCTGGCCTCAGTTGTCCAACCTCAGCCTCCTTGGGAGGCCCAGGGATGTGGGGCCCCTAGGAGCCCCAGGCGAGGAGAGACGTAGAGAACCCTCACCTCAGGCTGGGAGAGCCTAGAGGCCTGGGGGGTGTGTCCAGTCTCCTGGGATGGAAGGGGAGCCCACAGGACAGGGGACACTTCTCCCTTTGGCCTTCTCCCCCCTCCTCCTCTGCCTCCTTCTCCTCCCAACATGACCTGTGCTGTCTTAAGCTCTGGCTTCAGAAGTGACACGAAGCCCTTCCCTTAAGGAGGCCTCCCTGCCCTCCGGGTCGGGCCTGGCTGCCCTTCCGCTCATTTACAGAGCAGCAAAACTGAGACCCAGGGAGGAGTCATAGTTGGAGAAGGAAGGAGCTAGAACTCAGGTCTAGTCCCTGCCTCCAGGACTGAGCCTCCCGCCCGCACGTTCTGGGCCTGCTGGGGCCACCCTTCAGCTGTGGTTGTGTCCACTCCGAGTCTAGCTCTAGGCCCATCTCTTTGCCTACCCCCCGTCCTGCTGTGTGTTTGCGTGGCCCGTGCTACATCCACACTCAGGGGCCCGGTCCCTCTTCCTGCCTCTAGTGATGTGTCTAGAGCACCGGTGGGGGGAGGATGTCCCCCTGGACTTGGGGGGAAGCCAACCTCGTGCCTGCTGTCCCTTTCCAGCCCCGCTGCCAGCCACAGAGATGGCCTCCGTGCTGTCACTGCAGGAGGAGAACCAGCTGCTGCAGCAGGAGCTGTCCCGCGTGGAGGACCTGCTGGCCCAGAGCCGCGCGGAGCGTGATGAGCTGGCCATCAAGTACAACGCGGTCAGCGAGAGGGTGGGTGCTGCCTGAGGGCCAAGAGCTGGGCCAGGGTGCTCCCCTGATGCGAGGGCAGGAGACAGCCAGGCTGGACCTGGGCCCTGGGCTGAAGGTGGGCCCGGAGTTGGGCTGGCCTGGGTGTCGATTGTGGCCCTGCCAACATGCGTGGCATGTTTGCCTTCAGCAAATCACTGTGCCCTCCATGTCTGTTTTCTTTTCTTTTCTTTTTTTTATTTATTTACGATAGTCATACAGAGAGAGAGAGAGAGGCAGAGACACAGGCAGAGGGAGAAGCAGGCTCCATGCACCGGGAGCCCGATGTGGGATTCGATCCCGGGTCTCCAGGATCGCGCCCTGGGCCAAAGGCAGGCGCCAAACCGCTGCGCCACCCAGGGATCCCCCACGTCTGTTTTCTATCGTGGGGATGCTAGTGTGACGTGGGCTGGTGAGGAGTCAGTGAGGTGGTGGGATCAAGTGCCAGTCCCAGAGTATTTCATTCCTGTCTGTCTCCTGCTTGGGGTGGGGAACACAGAGAGTAGGACCCCTAGAGGCCCCTGCTGCCCCGAGTGTCTGGACATCTCTGTGCTCCCACGTCCATGGGTCTTGGGGTCCGGCCAGCGGCGGCTGAGACTGAGGCAGGCAGGCTGGAGTAGGCATGGGCAGCATTCCGCGGGACCTTCCAGGGCAGCCCTGTGGCCACTCTCCATGGGCGTGAGGCCTCGCCGAGGAAGGAGGGAGCAGCCAGGCCGGCCTCCGAGTCCAGACAGGATTCACGCTGCCCCGGGACCTGTGCTGCAGGCTCGTGGGGCTCCCAGGGCCTGGGCCCCGAGTGCACGTGGTCTCTGGTGCACTGTCTCCTTTGGGCCTCCAGGCACGTGAGAGGCGACGCTAGGGAGTTGAGGGGGGCTGGAAGTCAGTGGGAGTGGCAGGAGGGAGGGAGGGTCTGGTTGGGAGGTGCGCGGTGGTAATAGCAGTCGTCACAGTAACTACTGTTTATTGAGTGCTTACTGGGTGCCTGGCACTTGGCAGGGTGCTTCACATCGGAGGCACCAAGGTTGAGGGACCGTTATGATACTCATTTAATAGAGGGGATAGCAGGCTCCGAGAGGGACAGCACCAGGCTTGGGGTCACACAGCCAGTGAAGGCTGGGCTCTCGACCCCCGGCCCAGGGCTGTGCATTGCCGTTTTGTTTTCTGGGTGTAGGAAGAGACAACTGTGTCAGGAGTTCCGGGGGAGAGGGGGCAGTTGGAAAGCTGGAAGGACCTCAGACATGACCCTCTCGTGGTAACAAATGGGAGACTGAAGCCCAGAGCCGGAAGCCGGCCCAGAGCCCCCCGTGTGCTAGGCAGAGCCAGGTTAGCCGAGGATCCCTGGGCTCGGCCTGTCCACGCAGGGGCTGCATGGTCATGTTGGGAAGAGGGATATGCGTTTATGTGTGTGGTTGTGGGGTATGCCAGTGTCCTGGTATTGGCTCGCCTGGACAGGCCCCCAACTTGTTGAGACTTGCAGAGGAGCAGGGCGTTGTGGGGGGGCATAGTCACCCCTAGTGCTGGGGACAGTGCAGAGCTAGTTTTCCAGGGTTTGCAGGGGGTGTGGAGGGTGGGCTGGCCCGAGTGCTCCATTGTTGGGGGTGACGAGGCCTTGAGCCAGCTTTCTTCCCAGTTTAGCACCCTCTCATCTTTTAGCCACTGGCACAGTGCCAGGCCCCTAGGGGCTGCCTCTTAAATGCCAGCTTCTGACTGATAATGAAGCCGGTGTGGCCCCCCTCGCTGGCAGGGGAAGGAGAGGAGACGTGGGAGGTGGCAGGTTTTTTTTCTACCAAGACACAGCTGCTGAGGCTGGAGGCCCAAGGCGGTGGCGTGGGGGGCTGCATTAGTCTAGAAGATTCAAGGGTGGCTGGGGAGGCCCTTGAATAGCGTGTAGAGGGAGCTGGGTGTTTCACTTTTCTCTGTGTCAGGTGGTGTGAGTGAAGCCCCCCACCTGCAGGCAGGGTTTGGAGGAGAATGGCCTCCAGGCTGGTCCTGGGGTTTGGGCTCCCAGAGAACATCAGAGTCTGGAGATTGCCTTATCACAGATGGGGAAGCAGGCCCAGATCAGGGGCTTGGCCGAGGTCATTGGTGGAGCTGGGTTAAGAGCCCTGGTCCAGGGGTGCTTAGGTGGCTCAGTGGGTTAAGCATCTGCTTCCAGCTCTGGTCTTGACCCCGGGGTCCTGGGGGTCCTGGGATCGAGCCCCATGTCAGACTCTGCTCAGCAGGGAGTCTGCTTCTCCCTCTCCCTCTGCCCTTCCCCCCTGCTTGTGCTCTCTCTTGTGCTCGCTCTCAAATAAATAAAATCTTTTTTTTTAAGATTTTATTTATTTATGAGAGACACAGAGAGAGAGAGAGAGGCAGAGACACAGGCAGAGGGAGAAGCAGGCTCCGTGCACCGGGAGCCCGACGTGGGACTCGATCCCAGGTCTCCAGGATCACACCCTGGGCCAAAGGTGGCGCTAAACCACTGAGCCACCTGGGCTGCCCAAATAAATAAAATCTTTTTTTTTTTTTTTCAAATAAATAAAATCTTAAGGAAAAAGAAAGACCCCTGGTCCAGGGCTCTGCAATCAGTTCTGTGGGATTTTGTCCCTGCTGCCCACGTGTTCCCACAGTACAGGTGGCCAGGCCTGCCCCTCTGGTCATACATGTGGGCTCTTTTGGAGGCCAGTGAGGTTGTTCTGATCCTTTAAACCCCACGGCATCCCTGGGAAAAAGAAGTGGAAGCAAGATCAGGATCTGTATTCTGTTGACTGCATGTAGGGAAACTGAGGCAGGGGCTCCCTGTGGCTACCTCCCAGGTCAGAAGGAGGACCTCATGGTCCCTTTGGAGGCCCCCCCCCATCTTCCTGTCCCTGACTAGCAGGTGTTGGGCGAGGCAGCTGGGAATGGGAAGGCATGGCCACGCCCCCTGGGCTCCACAGGACTGACCCCCTGGGCTCCCCCAGTTCCATGGCAACCTGGACTGAATGAATGGTGGGTAGTAGGGCAGTGGTTGCTAGGGGAGACAGTAAACTTCTTTCATCCTCAGCTTGGTGACCCGCCTCTTTTCCTTTTGAATTACAAGTTAAACTGAAAGGCTGTTTTGTGAGGGGTGAAGTTTACAGAAGGGGGCGAGGTGTGGCTGGGAGTGGCCCGGGCTGGCTGGGAGCACTGGGGAAGTCGGTGGAGCACCCGCCAACTGCCTGAACCCTTCTAAATCACAGCAGCAAATAGCACCTGGTTCACACAGATGTGCAAAACATGCAGAGCAGGAGCCCTGATCAGACCCCATGGAGACACACACAGATGCACAAGACGAGTCACGCGGAAACACAGTCCCCTTAGTGATACACTCCGATTCATGGACTGGACACAGCGTATGTCACACCCACAGCCAGGTATCACACAGTCCCCCCGGTTCATAGCACGTACCACCTAGAAACACAACTGTACACTGAGATACCCCATCCTGCAGACAACACAATACGTGGTCTCACGTCTCGTGGACCGACACAGCCAAAGTTGTGCTGCATCCCTGCACTTTGCATAGAGTTGCTGATATGCATGCCACAGACACACGTGGAGCTCAGACACGCTCCCCAGCCCCACCCACTTGCAGGCCTGCATGTAGACATAAAAACACGTGAACACATGGGCACCCACAGACGTCCCCAATGCTTGCACCGCAGCGTAGACCTGTGGCCACAGATGCCACCTCACTGAGGTCCCTGCGAATGCCGAGACACAAAGAGGGTCCCCTATGGGGACAAATGACAAAAAGCCCAGCCACAGCCAGTGAGGTACACCCACATCGATGCACAACACACATGGTATCTCAGTGCCACCACGCTCAGATGGAGACATTTGTCTGTCACCTGACTTAGGTCGACTCAACGCAGACACTGGTCATGGGCCTGCAGCCTGCCTTCCAGGCAGAAGCCCCCAAGCAGTCCCCGCTGACCCTTCTTTATGGGTGGCACCCCGGTGGCCACTGTCACCCTGCCCCAGCACTGACCCTAGCCCATGGGGAGGGGAGGGTCAGAGAGAGTAGGGAGCAGGTGTTGTCGGTGGTTCCTTGTGTGGCTCCCGGGCTTGCTGGGAGAATGTAGGCCCAGAGGGCTGGCCTGGCCTGGTCCCATTATGTAGCCAGGGTGAGAGCAGTTGCCCTTGTTGTTGGCTTCCCTGGCAGCTGGTGTGCAGGGCATGGGAATGCCATGCCTGGGCTAGCGGGCCAGGCACTGGGGAGGTAGATGGCCAGTGTGGGCCTGGGTCAGGCTCAGCCAGGCGGGGCTGTCTTCCCCTTGGTTCTCCCTGGGCCCTGTCACTCCTCTGTCATTCCTGTTCCCTCCTCCCTTCCTTGGCAGCTTGAGGAAGCTGAAGGGCCTCTGGGACCAGCAGGTGCCTAAAGGGTTAGGAGGCTCAGCCAGAGCAACCATGGTGATGACAACACAGGCATCCTGCCTGAGCTCACAGGGACTGACAATGAAGGGACTGCCAGCTGCCTGGGGGTGGAGCAGGGTGCCCACAGAAGCTTCCCGTAAGGTGGGAGGGGGACAACCCAGGGCTCGGCAGGGATGGGAGGGTATTAATAAGCAGGCCCGATGTTAGAGACTTGGTGCCTCTTTCAGAGCGCGGTGTATGTGAGGCGTGGGGGTGGGCCGGGAGTTCCTCTGCGTCCCGCTGGGGATGTTTGAGATTCCCAGTGTGCCTTACGTGTGCGCATGTCTCTCAGCCCAGATATGCGCGTGTGTATTTTGCCTCTGTTTGAATGGATTCACAGGCGCTCATGCGATTAATTCACGATCTCAGCCAATTTGCTGCTCCCACTCTTCTGGGGCTAAGAGGCAGTGGAGAGCAAAAATCTAGGTTTCCTGAGCTCACCTTGGGTGGGGACGGGGAGACATGGGCATGTTGCTAATAATCAACCACAGCTGCGCTGGGTGTTTGGAGGAGAGGCACATGGTGTACCCATGCGAGCACACAAAGGGCCTGTAAGATTTACCCCCAACCCCTCGTGCAGCTTTGTGCCTTGCATGCACGTGTTTGTGGGCCCACCTGCATGTGTCCACCCATGCCTTGTCTGTGTGTCATGCATGCTCAGTCTGTGTCTGTGCACAGCTGCATTACCCTCTGCACCCATGCACTGCATCCTGGGCTTGCCCGTGTATGCCTGCAAGGCATTGTGGGTTCAGGCCCAGCCTGGCACCCTCTGCAGAGTTCTGTGCTGCCTTCCCGGGAGGCCCGGGCCTCTCACCCAGGGACCTTCCCTGCAGCTGGAGCAGGCTGTGCGGCTGGAGTCTGGGGAGCTGGAAACGCCAGAGCCCAGGGGGCTGGTGCGGCAGAGCGTGGAGCTGCGGAGGCAGCTGCAGGAGGAGCAGGCCTCCTACCGGCGCAAGCTGCAGGCCTACCAGGAAGGCCAGCAGCGGCAGGCCCAGCTGGTGCAGCGGCTGCAGGCCAAGGTCAGGGCCACCCACTCCTCCCCTTCCCCCCTGTACTCGCTTTGCCCCACCCCCCCACCTAGGGCTAATCTTCCACTCCCCACCCATCCACAGACTCTCCAGTACAAGAAGAAGTGCTCGGAGCTGGAGCAGCAGCTGGTAGAGAGATCCACAGAGCTGGAGCGACAGCGGCTGCGGGTGGGTGCCAGGGTGGGGCAGGGCAGGCCCTTCCCTCTGCCTGTCCAGGCTGATGCCCCACTTCTCCCGTCCAGGACACAGAGCACAGCCATGACCTGGAGAGCGCCCTTGTCCGCCTGGAGGAGGAGCAGCAGAGGTGGGGGTGCGGCAGGGAGGGTGCAGGGCTGGCAGGGCTGTCCTCTCCTGCCATGTGCACACCGGTCCCTTTCGCACCCCCAGGAGTGCCAGCTTGGCCCAGGTGAACTCCATGCTCCGAGAGCAGCTGGACCAGGCGAGCTCGGCTAACCAGGCTCTGAGTGAGGACATCCGCAAGGTGACTACCGACTGGACACGCTGCCATAAGGAGCTGGAGCAGCGGGAGGCAGCGTGGAGGCGTGAGGAGGAGGTGGGCACAGGGGTGCTGCGAGGCCAGTGGGGTCTCAGGGGCCCAGCCTGACCCGAGGGGCAGGACGAAGGGGTCAGGAGGAGAGGGAGGCCGTGCTGGCCTGTGAGTCCCTTAGGAGAGGTAAATAGTTGCTCAGCCCGGACCCTGTTCCTCATAATAACTGTGTGGTAGGTGCTGTCATGCGCATTTTAAAGAGAAGTTAAGTAACCTGCCCACACAGGTGATGCAGCTGGCAGCTGGGATGCAAACCTGGGCCTCCAGCCAGTTCCCTGCGGGAGGGAGGCTGGAGATTCTGAGCGGGACACCTCCCTCCAGCCCTGGACACAGGCTGGGCGCTGGCCCAGGGGAGGACCCACTTCCTGGGCGACCCCACCTCGCAGGACCCTCGGAGTTGGGGGGCGGGGGCGGGGCTGGGGAGGGGGCGGGCTGGCCCTCACTCACCCGCCTTGTCCAGTCCTTCAACAGCTACATCACCAATGAGCACAGCCGCCTGCTCCTCCTCTGGAGGCAGGTTGTGGGAGTGCGTCGGCTGGTCAGCGAGGTGAAGATGTCCACTGAGAGGTGAGGGAGGCCCGGCTGCCGGAGGGGCGGCCTGCGGAGATGCTGCTGCATCTGCTGGACAGCCTCTTTTTTTTTTTCAAATATTTTATTTTTGAGAGAAAGAGAGAGAGGAGCAGGGGAAGGGCAGAGGGAGAGGGAGAAGCAGAGGACTCCGCAGGGAGTGGATGCAGGTGGATCCCAGAACCCGCTAAAGGCAGACGCTTAACCTACTCAGCCGCCCAGGTGCTCTAGCCCCTCTTTTTTTTTTTTTTTAAGATTTTATTTATTTATTCATGAGAGACAGAGAGAGAGAGAGAGAGAGGGAGAGAGAGAGAGAGGGAGGCAGAGACGCAGGCAGAGGGAGAAGCAGGCCCCATGCAGGGAGCCAGATGTAGGACTCGATCCCTGGTCTCCAGGATCACACACTGGGCGGAAGGCAGGCGCTAAACCACTGAGCCACCCAGGGATCTCCTAGCCCCTCTTTTTAAGTTGAATTCAGCTCAACTCAGTTGAACGTCAGTCCAGCCCGGCACACCTACTGTGTGTAGGCTCTGTGGAGAGGCAGAAACAGCTTCTGGCACCATCAGGGCAGTCAGCATTTACCAGGTGTTACTCTGAGCTAGGCTCTTTGGCCATTTTATTTCTTCTTTTTTTAAAAAAATATTATTTATTTATTCATGAGAGACAGAGAGAGAGAGAGAGAGAGAGAGAGAGAGAGAGAGAGAGAGAGAGGCAGAGGGAGAAGCAGGCTCCATGCAGGTAGCCTGACGTGGGACTCGATCCCAGGTCTCCAGGATCATGTCCTGGGCTGAAGGTGGCGCTAAACCGCTGGGCTTAGCGGGGCTGCCCCATTTTATTTCTTCTGGTATCTACAACGTCCCTATGAGGTGGGAATTATAATTCCCATTTTACAGGTGAGGGGACTGAGGCTCAGAGAGGTAGAGTGACCTTCCCAAGGTCACACAGAAGAAAGTAAGTGGCTGAGACAGGATTTAAGCTCCTGCATTTAATCCGTTAGAATGTTCAGCTTCTGCTACAGGACCTTGCAGGCTCTAGTGATGAAAAGATATGGACCCCCAAAATTCTAGACTGAGGAAGTGAGTGGTGAGTGGCATGGAAATAGAGAGAATACCACAGATTCTCAGAGGATGGGAGGGTTGGGGAAGTTAGAGAAACACTTCATAGGAGAGGTGGAATTTGCACCGACCTCAAGGGCTGGGTAGGATTTTAACCAGCAGAGCCAGGGGCACTCCAGGCAGAGGGAAGAGTGTGAGCGAAGGCTCGGAGGTAGGAGGACATGGCAGTCAGTGGGGTTGAAGCCAAAGGCAGGAAGGGGGGTCAGGCTGTGAGAACCCCTAAGGCCCATGTGAGCAGGGGAGCATGGTCCTGCTTGATCTTTGAGCAGGTGAGGCTTTGGGGAGAGCTGAGGCAGGCAGGCCAGTTCCTTTCCTTTTTTGCATTAAAACTTTGTTTATAATGATCGTTTGTTAAAGGCATCAGGTATTCAGTAGCCAGATTTCCAGTTGACTCATCAGTGTCACAGAGGAGTCACTTATCTTGTTAAAAAAATCCCAAGACTTTTTCATAAGTGCTGTGTGCCTGGATGTCTCTTTTTGTACACTGGCAGCTCTTTTTTTTTTTTTTAAGTATTTTATTTATTTATTCATGAGAGACACAGAGAGAGAGGCAAAGACACAGGCAGAGGGAGAAGCAGGCTCCATGCAGGGAGCCCGATGCGGGACTCCATCCGGAGACCGCAGGATCACGGCCTGGGCCGAAGGCAGACTCTCAATCACTGAGCCACCCGGGGATCCCCTACACTGGCAGCTCTTGATGCCCAGTGCCAAGACCCAGACACTCATTAGAGGTCACCAAATTGTGATTATTCCTTTCTGTTACTTCTTCATGTATTTATTAACTGGAAATCTTCTATGAGGGACTTCTTCTTCTTACTATTACTTACTATTACTATTTCCTTTGGAGAAGAAAAGGATTTAACCTCTTTGATATATTTTTAAATATGTTTTATTTTTATTTCCTTATTTATTTTAAAGTTTTTTTTATTATCTATTTAAAGTCTCTACATCCAACATGGGGCTTGAACTTACAACCCTGAGATCGAGAGGTGCATGCTATGACAATTGAGCCAGCCAGGTACCCCTAAATATGTTTTATTTATTTATTTAAAAGATTTATTTATTTATTTGAGAGAGAGAGATGGGGAGAGGGAGAAACAGAATCCCAAGTGGATTCTGTGCCAAGCGCAGAGCGCCTGCAGAACCAGGATCTGGAGAAGAGTATTCCACTGAATGGATATACCAGATTTATTTAATGGTAGCCCTCTTTTGATGCAAATTTAGATTGTTGCCAGTATTTTTTACATGAGCAATGCTGCAGTGGATCACATAGACAAGTCACTTTCCTTGCATTGGGCCAATCTATAGGATAAACTCTTAGGGGTATAGTCAGTAGGTCAAAGAACCTATCCATTTGGGCAACCCCGGGTGGCTCAGCGGTTTAGCGCCACCTTCAGCCCAGGACGTGATCCTGGAGACCGGGGATCGAGTCCCATGTCAGGTTCCCTGCATGGAGCCTGCTTCTCCCTCTGCCTGTGTCTCTGCCTCTCTCTCTCTCTCTCTGTGTCTCTCATGAATGAATAAATAAAAATCTTAAAAAAAAAAAGAACCGATCCATTTATAATTTTCAGAGCTCTAATTGCCCTGTGTCATGGTTACACCTACTTACGTCATGCCAGCAGTGTAGCAGAGGGCCTGTTTCTCCATAGCCTTGCCTACATTGTGTTTTATGTGACGTTGTGTTTTGTTTTGTTTTGTTGCCAATCTGACAGTGACATCGCTGTCACTATATACCTATAAAACTATACCATCCTGGGATAGTTTTAATTTATACTTGGGACCCTGCCCCTGTTCTGTCTCTATCCTCTGTTCTCTCCACCAGAGATCTGCTGCATTTGGGAGGAGAGCTGGCCCGGGCCTCAAGAGCCATCCAGGAGGCAGACCTGGGGCTGAGTGCAGGCCTGCGGCTGGCTGAGAGCCGGGCTGAGGCAGCCCTGGAGAAGCAGGCACTGCTGCAGACCCAGCTGGAGGAGCAGCTGCGGGATAAGGTGCTCCAGGAGAAGGACCTCGCCCAGCTGAAGGTGCAGAGCAACCTGGACAAGGCCAATCTCAGTGCCAGGTGGGTACCTGGTAGGCAGCACAGGAGGCAGGCTTCCCTGTAGAGTGTGCATCTGGGGATTCAGGGAGGAACGAGTGTCTGTTCACTGAGGATGGGCCCTCCCCCCGTGTGAGCTCAGCTAGTCTTCATAGACACTGTGTGACAGAGGGGGGGTACTGAGGTTCAGGGGGCTCTTGTTCAGGGCACGTTATGAACGATTTAACCACTGATGCTAGAACTTCCACTCCGAGCTCCTATGACCTGGATGAGTCCTAGAGTGTCTTCCCATGAGGGAAAGCAAATGGCAGCCTCACTCTCCTCTTACAGATGAGTAGTCTGAAGTCCAGAGAGAAGTGACTTGCTGAAGGTCACACAGCTAGGGAGGTGGATGCTAGAGTCCCTTCCTGAGGTCTGGGAAAGCATGAAAGTCACAGAGCTGGTGGTCTGAGGTGGGTGGGTCTCCCATTCATGTTTGTTACTGCCCTTCTGCCAGAGTGACAGAGCTGGCCCTGACCGTGGAGCGCCTTCAGAACCAGAATCTGGAGAAGGATCAGGTCAACAAGGTCCTTACGGAGAAGCTTGAGGCCCTGGTGAGATGCAGTTGCCCCTGAGACATGGGGGGGATTGGGAGACAGATCTGTGGATGAGGGCTGTGCTTGCTTGGGCCACCCTTAGCATTCCATTTATTGCTTGCTTGCTCTTTTTATTATTTATTTATTTATTTATTTATTTATTTATTTATTTATTTATTCATGAGCCTGTGTGTATGCACACACAGGGGGAGGGGCAGAGGGAGAAGCAGACTCCCCACTGAGTAGTGAGCCTGACTTGGGGCCTGATCCCAGGACCCCAAGATCATGACTTGAGCCAAAAGCAGATGCTTGACCAACTGAGCCACCCAGGTACCCCTAGCATCCTATTTATTTATAAAAGATTTTATAAACGATTTTAATTTATTTATTCATGAGAGACAGAGAGAGGCAGAGACACAGGCAGAGGGAGAAGCAGGCTCCATGCAGGGAGCCTGATGGGGGACTCGATCCTGGGACTCCAGGATCACGCCCTGGGCCAAAGGCAGGTGCTAAACTGCTGAGCCACCCAGGGATCCCTCTAGCATCCCATTTAGACTCAGTTTTACCCCTCATTCATTGAGCACCTAATGTGTGCCCGGCCTAGTGTGAGTACCTAGTGTGTGCCCGGCTTAGTGGTAAGTACGTGCACCTACTTTATCGTATTTCATCCTTTCAGCAGCCCTGTATGTAGCATGAGTCCCATTACACGGATGAGGAAACAGGCCCAAACTGAGATGCCTGTGCCCTGCTAGCCCAGAGCTCCTTCTCCTGGGGCTCAGCTGCCTCCCTCCAAGAGGGACACCCTTCAAGGGTACTGCCTGGGTTGGTCATCCTTCTGTGTGGGGCCTGGCCTGGGTTCTATGTCCAGCCCTCCTCCAACAGACCGTGTGACCTGTATAGTGACACTGTGCTTCTCTGGGCCTGGTCGGTCAGTGAGGGCAGTGGGGCTGCTCTGCGGTCTACCAAGCGTTTGGCCTGTGGGCATGGCTTTAGCGGCCACCTGGTGGGCAGGGCCCCGGGAGGGAGATGAAGGTGGAGTTTCAGGCTAGGGTAGAAACCCTGACCACTCTTTGTCTCCCCAACATCATGCCAGGAATCCCTGCGGCTCCAGGAGCAGGCGGCCCTGGAGACAGAGGACGGAGAGGGGCTGCAGCAGACCCTGAGAGACCTGGCACAGGTGTGAGGTGGGCGGGAGCCCTGTGCGGGCGGGGCCAGGTGGCCTGGAGCTGGGCCGCTAGTGGCTGGCGCGCGGGGACCCCAGGCTGCTGCTGGAGGCCCCTGCTAGCTGAGCCTGGCCTCTGCCCCAGGCGAGCCCCCGCCTGAGGGGAGGCGCTGCACGTTCCAGGCCCACCTGTGGGAAATGCCCGATTTGTCTTGGCAGCATAGGGGAGACCTCACCGGCCGCCGAGGGCTGGGCCAGGGCGGGTGGAATCGGGGAGGCCTGTGGGAAGCGAGCTAGGAATGTGCGCCCAGTGTGGGGGGAAGGCCGAGCGTGGCCCCTGGGCTTCCTGGCCCAGCCAACCCGCGGCCCCCCCCGCCCCCCCCCAGGCCGTCCTGTCGGACGTGGAGAGCGGCGTCCAGCTAAGCGGCTCCGAGCGCACGGCCGACGCTTCGGACGGCAGCCTGCGGGGGCTCTCGGGCCCCCGGACGCCCTCCCCGCCGCGCCGCGCCTCGCCCGGCCGCGGCCGCTCCCCGCGCCGAGGCCCATCCCCGGCCTGCTCCGACTCCTCCACGCTCGCCCTCATCCACTCGGCCCTGCACAAGCGCCAGCTGCAGATCCAGGTGGGAGGCCCCAGCGGCCTCCGGGGCGGCCTCCAGGGCGGCCTCCAGGGCGGCGCCCCAGGCCCCCGGGGTCGTGCTTGGGCCACTCGGGGCGGGGCCAGCGCCGTGGGGCGGGGCCAGCATCGCGGGGCGGAGCCAGCGCCGTGGGCGGAGCCAGCGCTGTAGGGGGCGGGGGCAGCATCGCGGGGCGGAGCCAGCGCTGTAGGGGGCGGGGGCAGCATCGCGGGGCGGGGCCAGCGCTGTAGGGGGCGGGGGCAGCATCGCGGGGCGGGGCCAGCGTTGCGGGGCGGGACCAGCGCCAGGGGCGGAGCCAGCGCTGTGGGGGCGGGGCCGGGGTTCCGCGGGAGGAGCCCGGGCCTGAGAGAGTGGCTGGGTCCTGGAGGGGATCCAGAGCCCTGAGAAAGAGCCACTGAGTGGGGACCCACGGAGGCGGCTGAGAGCGCTGGGGCAGGTCTGAGCCCAGAGTGCGAGGTGCTTGGGCAGCTGGGGGCGGAGCCTGGGGCCAGAGGAGCCGGGGCAGAGCTAGAGTCCTGGTGTAGAAGGAGAAGAGGAGAGGGCCCTACCGCGGGAGCCAGGAGCCTGGGAAAGGCTGGGAGGAGAGGGGGTGTTGGAATCAGTCTAGGATGAGAGGAACTGGGGATCTAGGGGCATCGAAGAGTCTGGGGGAGAGTCACCCTGGGTGCAAAGGGGAGGAGCCCTGGTAGTCAGAATCCAGGAGAGGAACGAGTGTGCTTGGTGGTTTGTCTGGGCCTTAGTTAGGTCCGAGCGGCCAAGGAAATGGAGGCTCAGAGCCCTAGCAGAGTGCTCAGACAGGTGGTCGGGACAGTGAACAGGAGTGGAAACCTCGCCTGGGGGGCTAGCTCCTCTCTCCTGCTCCAGGCCTCGCCGCAGAGTAGGCTGGTGTACATCTCAGGAAGGAGCAGAGAGTAGGGGGCGCTCTGGGAGCTTCCTAGGGCTCCCCCAGACTCAGTGGTTCCCATGCCACAGGACATGCGTGGGCGCTATGAGGCCAGCCAGGACCTCCTGGGCACCCTGCGGAAGCAGCTCAGTGACAGCGAGGGTGAGCGCCGCAGCCTGGAGGAACAGCTGCAGCGTCTGCGGGACAAGACTGACGGGGCCACCCAGGCTCATGAGGACGCCCAGCGCGAGGCCCAGCGTCTGCGGAGCACCATCGGCCTCCTGAGCAGGTGCCTGAGAGGTTGGGGTGGGGGCCTGGGTCTAATGCCAGCCCGAGCCCATAAGCATGTGGATTGCACTGACGCGCTCATCACTGGCCTAGAATGTCTGTTAAAATTTAAATTAATTAAGCATTTTCAGGGTGCCTGGGTGGCTTGGTTGGTTAAGCATCTACCTTCTGCCCAGATCATGATCCTGGGGTCCTGGGATTGAGCCCCCTGCTTGGCAGGGAGTCTGCTTCTCCCTCTGCCTTTGCCCCTGTTCACGTGCTCTCTCTCTGTCAAATAAATAAAATCTTTAAATTAATTAAGCATTTAAAAAAGTATAAATTCTGTCTTTCTGTTATCCTCACCACATTTTACGTGCTTGGTAGCCACAGATGGCCAGAGAACATTTCTATCATCTCAGAGAGTTCTGTTGACAGTGCTATTCTAGACTGTTTCTTGGAGATCTTGGAGACAAGAAATTATCTACTCTTAGATGCCTGGTTATTTTTGTTGTTGTTGTTTGCTGTCTTTTTTTTTTTTTTTCGTAAATGTAACAGCAGAATAAACAGTTGGAAAATTGAAGGTGGAAATAAAAGGGCGGGACCTTGTCACAGCCTAACCACAGTTAACTCGCTGGTTCTGCTTCCCATGGTGCTTCCTGGCGGTGAGGCTGAAGAAGCTTCTTGTACACCTGCCGTATGCCAGGCTCAGTTAGTCTTCCCATCACGCTCAGGCAGTTCAGAGCTGTGACAGTCCTGAGCTTGAGAGACTTGTCTGAGCGGACACAACAGTGTGGCCATGGGTAGGAATTGGAATTCAGGTCCATCTGACAGCAAGACCAGTGCTTCCCATGCCTTGGAAGGAGGGGTTTTAGGTCTCTGTGTACACAGTGAACACCTCACTTTGCATCGTGCTGTTTTTACTTCCTGTCGTGCTGTATGGTTTTTCCCACCCACTGCCAGCCTTAGCGTCTAGTGTACATCTGGGTTGCCACTTCGAGTGAAGAGGTAGGGCTGCGGAGGCGATGGCAGCGATCAACCCTTAGCTTCAGCCAAAAACCCTAGCTGGCTTGGAAGGAGGGGTGACAGACACACATGCCCCCCTCCTTTGCTGTGACTGCTGAAAGTGGGGGGGAAGGCAGCACACTGAAAATCTCCAGAGTTCCCAGTTGCCCCCTCCCTCCCCCTCTGGCTCCCAGGTGCTGCCGGCCTGTGCAGCAGGAAGCTGCCATCTGGGCACACCCAGCTCTATCTTCCAGAATTGAGGGGCTCGGGGTGCTGAGGGGCATTTCCTGGTCATATGGACTAGCAGAGCTGACAGCAGAGGAGCCTAGCCTGGCCTCTTCAACCTGGTGACCTGGTGGAGTGGTTGGAAATAATGCCAGTGTCTCCATCCATCTCACGGGGCCTCCAGGTCGGTGGGTGGGAGGGTTGGGGGAGAAGGAAAGCTGGGTGTCCTCTGCTGGGGGAGGGGTCAGCTCCAGGGAGATGTGGATGAAGTGAGTCACCCATGGGGGGAGGCAGGAAGGCTTCCTGGAGGCAAGTGCCTTAGAGGTCGGAGGATGTGGCTCCTGCTAGGACAGCAGCACGGTCCTCTTCTCTGGGGAGAGCAGCCCCAGCATCGCCTTCAGCCTCCCCTCCCCTCCTCCTGCAGGGAGAAGGACAGCCTGGCCTGCAGCCTGCAGGCGGCCCAGCAGCAGGCCGAGGAGCTACAGCAGGAGCGGGAGAAGCTGCAGGCGGCTCAGGAGGAGCTGCGGCGCCAGCGGGACCAGCTGGAGGAGGAGCGGGAGGCCACGGCCCAGGACAGTGCACGGACTCGCAGGGAGCTCGAGCGCAGGTGAGTGGCTTCTGGCCTCTCTGCCAGGGCCACTGAAATGTACTCTGGGGCTCCGCACAGCATCCTGGGGGACCGGGGAGGACCCACGGTGTCCCAGGCCTCCTGCCATCTCGAGGAATCTTCACAGCACTCCTCTGATGTAAGATCTTCCTACCTGGCCCTTTCAGGAAACAGGCTCAGAAAAGTATTGTCACTTCCCAGGGGTCAGAGGAGTGCCATGAGGTAGGGGTATGGCTGGTGACAAGAAGAATTAAAACAACAGTAGTAATATTAATATTATTATTATTATTTTTAAAAATGTTATTCACTTATTTATGAGAGACACGGAGAGAGAGAGAGAGAGGCAGAGACACAGGCAGAGGGAGAAGCAGGCTCCATGCAGGGAGCCCGACATGGGACTTAATCCCGGGCCCCCAGGATCAGGCCCTGGGCTGAAGGTGATGCCAAACCGCTGAGCCACCTGGGCTGCCCCTGATATTATTTTTTAAATGGAAAATTAACAGTAATAATTTTAATTGTAATGTGACCAAGTGCCGAACACCATCGCAAGCACTGAGTTTCTCTTGTTCGGCCCTCAAGGTATGACTCTGGTGTGGGACCTGTCACTGTCCCCATCTTGTGGATGGTGAGACAGGCACAGAAGGGTCATGCGATTTGACCAAGGTCACGCAGCTCATTATTAGAAGAGCCAGGATTTGAACCCAAGCGTTCTGCCTTCAGAGTTAGCCTCTTAACTGCTGCACCCCTTTCTCCTCTGAGGCATAAGTCATGGTGGTGTTTAGTATGTCGGTAGTGGGTATTCTTGTTTCTGCAGACTGTTGGGGAGATCGGTCACGCACTGTTTTAAGCACTTCGTGTTCAGTAGGTCATGTGTCCTTAGAACAGCCTCATGAGGCAGCTGTTACCCCATTTTGCAGATGTGAAAACTGAGGCCCAGCGTCACAGAGCCAAAAGTGGAGGGCTTGGCTGTCCTTGTGAGGGAGGCCCTGGCCTCCAGGGCTCCTCTCTCAGGCCTGGCCCCTGGCCCACGCCAACGTTGTCTGGCTGCGGGAGACTCTGGGCAGGGAAGTGATGCAGGGCGCCCACGCACCCACCCTCTGTCCACAGCCACAGACAACTAGAGCAGCTGGAAGTGAGGCGCTCAGGGCTGGCGAAGGAGCTGGTGGAGGTGAGGGAGGCGCTGAGCTGTGCCACGCTGCAGCGGGACGTGCTGGAGGCTGAGAAGGCCGAGGTGGCTGAGGCGCTGAGCAAGGTGGGACCCCGTGTGCTGCACAGCCACAAACCTGCCTGTGCCCTAGGCCCCAGGCCCTCTTGCTCTGGCCACGGACTGACCCCGGTGTCGGGGTGGCCTCTGACCCCTTCCACCCAGACCGCAGGCTGACCTCTGACCCCAGCCATAGGTGAACTGACCTCTATTAGTGGTCACGTCCTTGCTTTTCCAGATGCTCCTGGGGCAGTGCCTGTCATTCAGGTTATTCCATCCCATCTCTGGACACAGGTCCTGTGGGGTCTGTGAGAGGTGCCTGCCCCAGCCCTGAGGTCTGGGTCCGAGCGGTGCCCTCCCACACCACTCTGGAGGCCCTGTGAGCCTGGCCCTGCCCTGCGAGAGCTGGGTTCTCCTGCTCCTGCCCAGCCCTGCCCTGGGCGGCTTCGGAGTAGCTTCATAGGCAGCAGGCCTCTGCACTGGTGGTTTTCTGCCTCACGTGTGTCTTCTCCACCCGCCCCCCATCTCTGAGGGGCTCATCTCTCTGCCTCTTGTTTCTCCTCGCCCCCTGCCTCCATCTCTCTGCCTTCTCCCATCTCCGTGTCTCCGCACATCTTTTCCTGCCTCTCCCTGGCTCTCCCCTCTCTGTCTCTCCATCTGACCGTCTCTGGCCACCCTGGCCCCACAGGCAGAGGCTGGCCGCGTGGAGCTCGAGCTCTCAATGACCAAGCTGAGGGTGGAGGAGGCCTCTCTGCGGGACTCCTTGTCCAAGCTGAGCGCCCTCAATGAGAGCCTCGCCCAGGACAAGCTGGGTCTGAACCGCCTTGTCGCCCAGGTATGCCGGGTGCCAGTGGGCCCACCTGCCCCAGGCCCTGCCCTCCCCACTCAGAAGCCGCACTGGCCGAGGTACCCCGGGGCCAGCCCCAGCCCCCACCCCTGCCTCGGTGCATGGCTCCCTGTACACCTCTGGCCCTGGCCCTGTCTTGGCCGCTGCCTCTCTTTCTGTCTCTGTTCTGTCCTGACTCAGCGTGAGAGGAAGCAGCTCCCTGAGCCCTCCTCTGTACTGCCCCCTCCTCAGTGTCCACACGCCCAAGGGACGGCCCCTTACCCCAGGGAGCCTCGCCCGGGCTAGCTGGGATGGGTGGGCGGGGGGAGGGGAGGGGGCATCCTTGGTCCTGGGTGGGACCCCCTCCCGCAGGTGGAGGGGCTGAGCCGATGCTCATTGGCTTCCCCCTGGCTGCCTCAGCTAGAAGAGGAAAAGGCAGCCCTGCTGGGCCGGCAGCGGCAGGTGGAACAGGAGGCCTCCTTGGCACGGGAGGAGCAGGAGCGGCTGGAGCAGCTGCGGCTGGAGCAAGAGGTGGAGCAGCAGGGCCTGGAGGGCTCCCTGCGGGTGGCAGAGCAGGCCCGGGAGGCCCTGGAGGACCAGCTTCCCACGCTGCGCCAGGAGCGCTGCAGGCTCCAGGAGCAGCTGGCGCAGGTGGGTGTACGGGGTTGGGGGGCGATGGGAGCAGGTGGGAAGGAGCTTCAGGCTCCAGCCTCCCGCATCCTGTCCTGGCGTAACTCCCGGGCCTGGGAGCCTGATTCGGGGTTTAAATCCAGTCCTCCCTTTGCTAGCTGGGAGCCTTAGGCGGGCTACCCAACCTCCCGATGCCTCAGTTGTCCTGTCTGTAATGCGAGGCTAGTTGTTCTTATCGCAAAAGATTGTTCTGAAGAGTACACCCGTGTAAGCACTTGGTAGATGAATGGGCGCTCAGTAAAAATTCATATGATACCAGATAAATTTTGTATTAGAATCTCAGACTTTTTAGGGCATAGCTGGAAGGTACCTTAGGGTTTTAGGGATCCAGGAACCTTTATACAGTGTCTGTCCTAGAGGGCCTGGGCTCCTGGGAAGGGGCTCCAGGGGATGGGCCATGAGGCATAGGGAGGCATAGGGAGCTCCAGGTCTTCACTCTGAGTCTGTTTTGTATGTTCAGCTCCTCTGAAAGTCTTAGGGTGCAGAAAGCTACTCCCTAAACTGTGGGAGGACGCTTATTTTTGTATGCGTGTACAGTGCAGGTCCAGAGGAGCCTGTGATTTGTCCCAAGTACACATAGAACATCGGGGCAGAGTCTGAGCTTGAACCCAGGTCTCCCACCTGCCCAGCCAGGCCTGGGTTGGGCTCAGGGTTGGGGTGCTGCTTGGTGAGCAGCCGGGAGATTTGGGGAGTGGTGCTCACAATGCCTGGGTGGGGGCCAGCTCTCCCGGCAGCTAAGCGGGCGGGAACAAGAGCTGGAGCAGGCACGGAGGGAGACGCAACGGCAGGTGGAGGCGTTGGAGCGGGCATCCCGGGAGAAGGAGGCGCTGGCCAGGGAGCGGGCCGGCCTGGCGGTGCAGCTGGCGGCAGCTGAGCGCGAGGGCCGGACCCTGTCGGAGGAGGCCACGCGCTTACGGTAAGGCCTCAGGCTCTGCCCAGCCCACCCTGGGGTGGGGGGTGGGGTCTGCTTGGGGCCACACGGTGACCAGCCACACCCTGGCATTGGTCCACTGGGACAGTTACTTAGGAGCCAGGCTTGCTGGCACGTCCTAGCGAGGGCCCAGGCTTCCCCAGGGAGCGCGGGCCGGCTGAACAGGTAGGCTGGCGCCTGGCCCACGGCTGGCCCCGCCCTGGGAGTCACAGTTTCCTGGGGCCCTGGAGGCTGAGTCCCAAGGCCTCAGGGATCGTGTGTGCTGCAGCCTCGAGAAGGAAGCCCTGGAGGGTAGCCTGTTTGAGGTGCGGCGGCAGCTGGCGCAGCTCGAAGCCCGCCGGGAGCAGCTGGAAGCCGATGGGCAGGCCCTGCTGCTGACCAAGGAGGCCCTGACTGGTATGGGGGGCCTGGGTTGGGGGTAGGGAACTCCAGCCCAGGCTGTAACCTGTCGCTTTCTGGGGTCTCCGGATATTGGGAGCACTGGCTTTGGAGTCTGGCTGACCTGAGTCCCAGCGCTGCTACTGCCACTTAGATCCGAGCTTTCTCGAGCAAGCCCCTTCCCGCTCTGGACCACAGGTTTCTCATCCGACAGTTAGAGGTGATGATGCTCACCTTCTAAGGCTGTTGCCAGGATGAGGCGAGAAGGGCACGTGAGGACCTTGGCCCACTGCCTGGTTCAGCCAGCGGTGGCTGTTTCTCGTCACCAGGGCACTGAGCGTGGTCTGAGTTCTCTGCAGAGCCGTGGACTCTCTCAGCCCCACGCTCCCAGCCCCGCTTCCCTCCACGTTCCCCGCCCAGTGTCTGAACTTAGGGGGGGTCCCTCTTGCTCAACAAGCATTGACTAGGCGTCTACTTGGGCCATGGAAATGAACTTTCCCGTCCACGTCTACCTGAGCCAGACAGAACCAGGAGGGGAAATGCTGACGGTCTCTGGTGGGCTTCTGACCCAGGAGATGGCTTTTGGATTGTCCACAGTGGGGTGTAGCTTCCCCGTCGTCATGTCCTGTAGTGCTGACAGCCCAGCAAGCGTGTTTATGACAATCAGTCATTAGAGGAAATGCCTTTTGGAAAACTGTGCAGCTTTGGGAAATTACCTGTCTCCTCTGAGCCTCCATTTCCTCCTCTGTGGGTACGAGATAAGCTACCTGTGTGTTATAGTGAGGCTGCAGTGGGAGTAGATCTCTCGCGTGCTCAGCCAGGAGTTGGACCCCTACTAAGCACTCAGTCCGTAATGTGGGTTGTTCTCTTTGGCTAACCTCCCCATCTGGGGGGTCTTCCTCATGTCATTTCATTCCTTTGAACGCCATTCCAGGTAGATAGGGAAGGGGACAGGGCCAGTGGGATCATGTGGCATATGGGGGAATAGGCCCAGGGAGGGCAAGAAGCTTCTCCAAGAGAATGCAGCCTAGATCCCCCGTTCTTTCTCCTCTCTGGGATCGTACCCACGTGGCTCGTCTGGTTTGAGGATGCTGCCCCGTGGGGATGTCCTGGCCCAAGCCTGTCCCCTCCTCCTATCCCTCCTGTGCAGGGGAGCTGGCGGGCCTACGGCAACAGGTGACAACCACGGAGGAGAAGGCAGCTCTGGACAAGGAGCTGATGGCTCAGAAGCTGGTGCAGGCTGAGCGGGAGGCCCAGGCCTCTCTGCGGGAGCAGCGGGTGGCCCACGAGGAGGACTTGCAGCGACTCCAGCAAGAGAAGGTTCGGGTAGCTGGTTGGGGCAGGCAGGGCTCTGAACCAGTGTCTCCAATGTGACCTCAGAGAACTCATCCTTCTCACTCGGCATCAGTCTCCAAATCTGTGAAATGGAACTTCATCTCTGTTCCAGAGACCCTAAGGGCAGCTGAGATCCACTGGGGATGCTTTATCAAACATGTGGATTCCCAGGCCCCAAATCTGGTTCAGTCCTAGTGATTTTGATTACGAGGTCCAGACATTTGGGAAATGCTGGCCTAATTTAATGTATAGTAGGGAAGCGTTTTCATTTGCTAAGATGTACTGTTTGCATATGAAAGACCCCTCTGGGACCTGAGCACATGAAAGGCATAGAGCCAGGTTACTAGAAGCCAAAACAGAGCTATCTAAGAACACTTGTTCTAGAATTTCATTGCCTGGGTTTGGACCTGATCTTGGCCACGTCCACGTCCTGGTTAGGTTACCTAAAGTGCCTTCATTTCCCTGTCTGTGATAACGGGGAGAGGATGAGGCGAGATGATCTGTATAAAGGGTTTAGCATAATGACTGGCACTTCCTAAGTGCTCCACTCTTGCTATGGCACTGAGTTACTGTCCAGAGCAGGCCTCAGGGCAAGGGACCCGAGGCACCCATGTGGGACAGGGCTGCCTCTGACAGAGGTCCGGGCTGTCGCTCTGTGACCAGTGGGGCACCACATCCCCGCCTAGTCGTCTTGGCTTTGGGGCGATACGGTCTCACTTCTCCAGCAGGTGGCAGCAAAGCATTTGAAGAAGGAGCACTTGTGCCTCCTCCCAAAGTTGCTAGGCCTGGCGCTGGGGCCCGGTCCCTGTGGGACCCCGAGGGACCCTGAAGGCGCCGTTCTTGTCCTGTGGGTCTGTCTAACCGCCCACCCCCCAGTCCCCAGGGATTCAAACTCCCGGGTCCTCTCTGACTCCTCCTGCACCTTCTGACTTGGCCTCTTTGTCACCAAATCTGTGGTCTTCCGTCCATCTGCTCTGCCTCCCCCGCCCCCCTTGGTCCCTCACAGCCCGCCCAGCCCCTCTCTACCCGAGCCCCAATCCCGGTCCTTCTAACATAGCTTTGAACAACTCCTGAGTCCCAAATTCAGATTACTGCTTGTCGCCCTGACTTGAGGCTCTCTGTTGCCCTGACTGTTCTCAGAATCGGCCCGGCCCTCCCTGCAGCCCATAGGGCCTGGCCCGGCTAAGGCGTGGGACTCTGGTTCCTTTGCTCACCATGTCCCCCTCGTCATCCAAGCTCCAGGGACCTTAAATGGCGTGCCGGGTTTTCTCTATCCTCCAGGCCATCTCTGGGGCTGGACTCTGGGCCCGGGCTTCTGTTGCTTTTCTGTCTTGACCTGGCTAACTGCTGCCCACCACTCCCTTGGGAAATGTTCTCTGACCCCCAGGCCAGGCTGCCGCCACTCCCTGGGGCCTGCACAGCCCCGGCGTGTCCCCGTCACAGTCCTTATCACTCACCCCACCTCGTAGTTACCTCGTCACCTGCCCTGCCCCTCAGAGTCTGGGCTGCGAGTGGCTCTTGTGGCCCTGAAGTTGCTGTCTGGGCCCAGCCTCGTGGGTCACACGTGCCTGGGCCTGGCCTGCAGGAGGCTGCCTGGCGGGAGCTGGAGGCCGAGCGGGCCCAGCTGCAGAGTCAGCTGCAGCGGGAGCGGGAGGAGCTGCTGGCACGACTGGAGGCCGAGAAGGAAGAGCTGAGTGAAGAGATCGCCGCCCTGCAGCAGGAGCGCGATGAGGGCCTCCTCCTGGCCGAGAGCGAGAAGCAGCAGGTACGTGAGCCCTGGTGTAGCCTCTGCTGCTGCCTGAGCGGCCCCTGTTCTAGCCTGGTCCTTGGTCAGCCACCCAGCAGCTAGGAGCTAGGAGCTACGAGGCCCTCTCTGGAGCACACCGTCATCCCCTGCAGGATGGGGGGGTCCAAAGGTCATATGTGAAGCATTGCTGAGACCCATGTTCAGCAAGCCATGCCTCTACGTGGTGGGAGTTCCCTGAGCAGCAGCCACATTCACGATACAGGAGCACCGGGAAAGCTGGCCGTGGGTCCGTCATCAGTTCTGCCCCCAGGGGCTGGCCGTGGAGCCCCCAGGACTGCCTTCTGAGCCATCCCTGTGACCCCCTCAAAAGAGCTAACTCCTGACTTGCCTGTAATGTAATGGAGTCAGGCTGGACTGCGTCCGTCTCCTCGCCAGCTGTCACCCTGAGCAAGTTACTTTACCTCTTGAGTCTGTTTCCTCATCTATAAAAGGAGAATAAGGAAGGGCAAGGATTGTTGTGACACATTAGCAAGATTTCGAGGTTGCGTCCCTGTCCAGACTTACTGTTAGGGCTGCCGTGGCCTTTCCTGGGGCTACAGAGGGGGTGAATCTGCACCGCGGCCCTCTGGCCCGCTGCGGTGACCCAGACAAGGTCCCGAGCCCCCAGTGGGCACCTTCCCCAGGGCGGGGGGTAGGAAGCCCGAGCATGCCCCTGTGACCCACCGAGCCCCCAAGCCCCTTGGCTCCCTGCCTCCGCCCAGGCCCTGTCCTTGAAGGAGTCCGAGAAGACAGCACTGTCGGAGAAGCTGATGGGCACACAGCACAGCCTGGCCGCCATCTCCCTGGAGATGGAGCGACAGAAGAGAGACGCTCAGAGCCGGCAGGAGCAGGACCGGGTAGGGCAGCTCCGCGTGAGCGGGAGGCTCAGCCCCCGTCTGCGGGGAAGGGGCATGGCTCTGCCCTGGGGAAGGCTCCTGGCCGTGAGGGAGCTTCAGACCTTTCTTGGGAGTCCCCATCAGAGGGAGGCAGCATAGCCGAGGGAGGGAGCGGTGCGGGGACCGCACTCACTGGGCATCGGGATCAGCGGGTGGCCTGGCCAGGCAGCAGGAGGGGCTGAAGCGGGACAGCTAGCAGGCCCCACTGACGAGCCAGGTGTGGGGTTCAGTGGGCCCACATCTGAGGAGTCCGCCTGTCCTAGAGCACCGTGAATGCTCTGACGTCCGAGCTGCGGGACCTACGGGCCCAGCTGGAGGAGGCTGCAGACACACATGCCCAGGAGGTGAAGAGGCTACAAGAACAGGCCCGAAACCTGGAGAGGCAGCGGGAATCCTCCGTGCGTGAGGTGAGCTGTCCGCCCCCCTCCTCTGGGCAGCACACTAAATGCCACTGGGGGCCTGGCCTGCTAGGGGCCCAGAAAGAAGAGTGTCAGATCTGTCCCTGCATGTGAGAACAAATGGACAGCCAACGCAGAAAGGAAGCAGTAAGCATTTATTGAGTCCTTGTTGTGTACATCTGGGACTCAGGGCACTGGGGGGTCGCTGCCCTCTTGACGTCCCTCTGTAGAAAGATCTCGGTGGATGATTATTTCAGGCCCTAATACCACCAACTCCGGCATGCCGTGCCCCAAATCAGAACTCCCACGTGTGGTCTGAGTTGCTGAGAGCGAGGGGGCAGGTGCCTGTGGCTGGGGACTCGGATGTGGGCTGGTTTCTGCCAAGTCCCAGCTGGAGTGGGGCCTGTCCTGTGTCCCGTGATGACCTGCCACCCTCCCAGGCAGAAGAGCTTCGGACGCAGCTGCGCCTGCTGGAGGATGCCCGGGACGGGCTGCGGCGGGAGCTGCTGGAGGCCCAGCGCCAGGTACGGGAGTGTCAGGATGGCCGCGAGGCCCAGCGCCAGGAGGCCGGCGAGCTGCGGCGCAGCCTGAGCGAGGGTGTCCAGGAGCGCGAGGCCCTGCGGCGGACCAACGAGGAGCTGCGGGCAGCCGTGAAGAAGGCTGAGAGTGAACGGATCAGGTGAGGTGACGCGAGGGGACCAGCCCTGAGTCCTTCACCAAGCGCGTTCTTCACACTGGATCTCGTCCCTGGAAGCTGACTTCACCCCCAAGATTCTGGAGAAATCACACAGATAGGGAGAGTCTTTGCTCTTGAACCACAGCTGGGCGCTTGGGGTGGTTTTAGGTGATTTTTCTACCTGAAAAAAGGGGAAAGGTATGGCAGGCAAGGGTGGGCTCAGACTCTGACCCCACCTGCTGGGTGTCACCCTGGAAACTAGTCCTAACCTTGGAGTCTGCGTCTTGTGGCCTCGGGCCTGGCCCCCAGCCCTACAGGGCTTAGCTCAGGAGGGGCCACGTGGTCACTTAGCATGTGGGGCACCTCTAGGCCAAGAGCTGGCCGGACCCACTGGAGGGATTAGAGGAGCAGGCCTCTTTGTAGAGCCCCACAGCGTACTCAGGACCTGTGGCTGCCTCTGACCTCTGTCTCCTCCCCACTCCAGCCTGAAGCTTGCCAACGAGGACAAGGAGCAGAAGCTGGCGCTCCTCACGGAGGCACGGGTGGCTGTGGGCAAGGAGGCCGAGGAGCTGCGGGCTGGGCTGCAGGAGGTGGAGCGCTCCCGGCTGGAGGCCCGTAGGGAGCTGCAGGAACTTCGGCGGCAGGTACCCTCCCTGGTGCTACACCTCGCTGGGCACTTGCTGCTGGACCAGTAGCACCCCCTTTTATGGAGTGTGGTTCCCTCCATGGTCCCCTGCATGGCCCCCAAGGCTTTGAACTATGTAGCAAGTCTTTTCAATTTAAGAACCCCTGAAACTCTGCACGTGTGTGTGTGTGTGTGTGTGTGTGTGTACTTGTACGCAGTTATGTACGTAGTCATTCGCATTTCTCCAAGAAGAGGGTCTGGAGCTCTTGTCCAAATCTCAGAGGAGTCTGTGAACAAGAAGAGGTGCAGCCCCCATGAGATGGATCACGAGCTGGCAAACATTTTCTATAAAGAGCCCAACAGTAAATATTTGTAGCTTTGCAGGCCATACAGTCTGTCGCAACTCCCCAACTCTCATTATAGCGAGAAAGCAGCCCCACATGGTACATAAATGCGTGGGCATGTGTTCCATTAAAACTTTGTTTATGGACACTGAAATTTGAGTTTTATATCATTTTTCACATGTAAGAAATGTTGCTCTTCTTGGATCTTCTTCCAGCCATTTAAAAAGAAACCATTTCCAACTGTTTAAAAATATAAAAACCATCGTTGGCTCCGGCTTTCCCAGAAGACTCGCAGAACAGACGACAGCCCCATTGGGTTCTGAGGCTTTGCCTTGCCCAGATATATCACAGCCTGAATACCTAATCCTCTTTATCTCCCACCAGTAGCCCCGTTTACAAACACTTCAAGCCCCTTCCTGTTGGGTTGAAGTCCTGGGAAACCACAGGAGTCCCTGAAAGGAGTCACATTTCTGTGCCAGGCTCTTGCTGGGCGCTTTTCGTGCAACAGCATGATGATCTGTGTTCCCCCCTCACTCCAGCGCTGTGGGGTAGTTGGCCTTACCCCCCACCTCCTCCCCTGGGGAACTAGGGGCTTAGGACGCACCTTTGCATTCCGCATGTCTGAGATTGACTTCCAGTCTGCGGCTTGTGTGCCGTGTGACTTTGGACAAGTCACTTCTCTGAGCTTCAGTTTTCTCATCTGTTAAACAAGGGTGATGTTAGTACCTGCCCTGTAGACTTGTGTAAAGATGAATGAGCTCATACAATTGAAGTGCTTAGAACAGGGATGGACACCTGCTAAGTACCCCATAAAAGTCAGGCATACCAAAAAAAAAAAAGGCATACCCAGAGAGAAAGGTGGCTGGGAAGCTGTGGTTCCTGCCCTATAGTTCCTCTTCCTCTTCTGATGGGGGTTCACCACTCCCCATGATGAGTGGTTCCGATGAGGTGGCCAGTGGGGGTCCTGGTGCCCAGGGCCTGGCACGGCTGGAGCTCAAACAGGTTCCCCGTGGGTTTTAGGTGGTGGTTAACCCCAGGATCACATTCAATCGTGTCCCTAGATTAGTGGGTCCTGAGTGCACGTGTGCCCGGGCCGGGCAAGGTATGGGGCAGAACTGAACAGGCTAGAAGGGGCTGTGGATGCTGAGAAGGGTCTGAGGTCCTACCTGTGTCCGCTGTCTCCCCCAGATGAAGATGCTGGACAGTGAGAACGCCAGGCTGGGCCGGGAGCTAGTGGAGTTGCAAGGCCGCCTGACGCTGGGCGAGCGGGCAGAGAAGGAGGGCCGGCGGGAGGCCCTGGGCCTCCGACAGAAGCTGCTGAAGGGCGAGGCCAGCATGGAGGCTGTGCGGCAGGAGGTAACCCGGGTGGGTGGGCTGTGTGGATGGGGAGGGTCTCAGGAGACAGCTGGGGGTGCCCTGTGCTTCCTCCCACCAGCAAAAAGCAGGTGGGGACTCCAGTGCTGGAGTCATTCTGAGAGATCACTCCCTAGGACTCGTCCCTGTCCCCCACTCTGTGAGACTCTTCCCCTGGTGTGATAGTAATAACAACTGCAAGAACTGTGTAGCGGAGGTGGGGGTGGGGGTGGGGGGTGAGGGGAAGCTCTGTAGGCATAACCGTGTTTGATTCTACCGGGAGCCTCATGAGGTAGGTACACTTAACCCCCTTTTACACAGAGAATCAGACACTTAGGCTCAGAGAGGTCAAGGGGTCTATCAAGGTGACACAGCCGCTCAGATCTGACTCCAGAGCCTGTTCTCTTTCCATTCTGCTTTTCTGGCTGTTTCACTGTAGTGAATCTACTGTGACTTGACTAAGTCACTTGACCTCTCCTTGCATCGGAGCATTCATGGGATGGGGGCCCTGCCATAGGTCTTGGCTCCCAGGTCCTCCATAGATGGTGGTTTCTAGTGAAACTGGTGACCACGAGGGGGTGACTTATTCTCTAGACCAGAGGGGTATGTGTGTGACCATGCACTCCATCAGAACGTAATTTTTTATTGATAAATTATGTGCACTGAGAGGCAGTACTACTACTCAGTAGTTAAAAGAACAGTCTCAGGAGCCAGGGGGCCTGGGTTTGAATCCTGGCTCTCAACTTAGTAGCTATGTGGCTTTGAGTAAGTCATGCCATTGCTGTGTGCCTCAGTTTCCTCATCTGTAAAATGGAGATGATTCATAGCGGTAGAGTTGAGTTTTTTTAAAAGTACTTAGTACCTGGCCCTGATAAGTCCTATCCAAGTAGGTGTTGGTTGTTAGTTTATTGCTAATACTACAGGGCGTTATACACGGGAGAGAGAAAGCAGATTCTAGTAGTTGACTCCCACACTCCCGTGGCTGTTCCTGCACATCTTGCCTGGGTGTGGGGACCGCTAAAATTCGGGTCTTGTGCAAGCTGCTTTTGGGGAGGGGCCCCAGGCGGGGTCTGGGAGGTGGGGTGTCGGGTTGGGGGCGGCCTTGCTGACCCCCACCTCCCCGCCTGGCCCGCCCCAGCTCCAGGGGGCCCAGAGGAAGCTGCAGGAGCAAGAGGGCGAGTTCCGGGCCCGTGAGCGAGGCCTGCTGGGCTCCCTGGAGGAGGCGCGTGGAGCGGAGAAGCAGCAGCTGGACCACGCCCGCAGCCTGGAGCTGAAGCTGGAGGCGGCACGGGCCGAGGCCGCGGAGCTGGGGTTGAGGCTGAGCGCGGCCGAGGGCCGGGGGCAAGGGCTGGAGGCCGAGCTGGCCCGGGTGGAGGCGCAGTGGCGTGCAGCCGAGGTCCAGCTGGGCGGCCTGCGCTCAGCCCTGCGCCGGGGCCTGGGCCTCGGGCGCTCCCCCAGCCCGGCCCCGCTGCCCTCGCCCGGCTCCCCTACCCGGAGCGCACCGGCTGGAGGTGAGCAGAGCAGAGTCCCCATCCCTGGCCAGGCCCCTGCCTAGGTCTGCTCCAGGGGGTTACATCTCTCCTTTGACGAGGAGTTGAGACCCGACCCCATGTCACTGCCCTTCCCTCTGGGGAGCCCGCCGAGGCTCCTCCCCTCTGCTGATCCGTGCTCCCTTGGTTGCTTCATCTTCAAGGGGGTGATGGTGCTGCTTCTTAATGCCCCTGACTTCGCCCAGGCTTTGAGGCTCCATCTGCTATAGTCGGTGCTCACCACTCCTCTCCATCAGCACCCCATCCATCTCAGTCTCCCACTCCTAGCTTGATACCCCTCCATACTAGGCTTGTGACCCCAATGTCACGGCCAGACAGATACACACCCAGCCTAAGACCCCTTCCAGCTGCTCCTAAGGCCCGGTGGATGACCCCAGGGAAGTCAGCCCTGTGCTTCAGGGGGTGTGAGCACACCTGTCTAGAGCATCCACCTTGACTCACCCTGATATCTTGATTCCTAGGGCCTAGACTAGAACCCGTGGAATCTTAGCACAAGCTGGCAATTCAGTATGGGATATTGAGGCGTTGGTTGCCTCTTCAAATCTGCAGATTTAACCCCAGGATCACATTCACTCAGTTATTCAATGTTTATTAAGCACCTACTATGTGCTGGATGCAGTTGGTTGGAGCAGTAAACAAAACTGACTAGCATTTCTGCTCTTACGGAGTTTATAGTGTAGGGATAGGAGTAGCAGACAGTGAAAGTGGTATATAAATGAAATAGAGAACATAAGGGCTGGAAAATAGGTAAGGAAAAAAAACGCATCCAGGGGCATTGCTAGTGAGAATATAAAACAGCACCCCTGCTGTAGAAAATACTTGGAAGCTCCTCAAAAAACTTAGAATTAGGGATCCCTGGGTGGTGCAGCGGTTTGGCGCCTGCCTTTGGCCTAGGGCGCGATCCTGGAGACTCGGGATCGAATCCCACGTCAGGCTCCCGGTGCATGGAGCCTGCTTCTCCCTCTGCCTGTGTCTCTGCCTCTATCTCTCTCTCTGTGACTATCATAAGTAAATAAAAATTAAAAAAAAAAAAAACTTAGAATTACCATATGCCCCAGCAGTTCCACTTCTAGGTATATAACCAAAAGAACTGAAAAAGGGGACTGGAACAGATATGTGTATACTAGTGTCCATAGCAGCATTATTCACGGTAGCCAAAGGGCAGAATCAACCTCTCCACCGACAGATAAATAGATAAGTAAAATATGGTGTATCCATACAGAGCAATGTTACTCAGCTTTAAAAAGCAGTGACATTCTGGGGCACCTGGGTGGCTCAGTCGGTTAAGCTTCAGACTCTTGACTTCAGCTCAGGTCATGATCTCAGGGTCATGAGATCGAGCCCTGTGTCAGGGCCTGCACTGAGCACAGAGTCTGCCTGGGGTTCTCTCTCTCTCCCTCTCTCAGTAGCCCCCAACTCACACTCTCAAAAAAAAAAAAAAAGACACCGACATTCTGACACATGTTACAACATGGATGAGTCTTTTTTTTTATTATTTATTTATGATAGTCACTAGTCACAGAGAGAGAGAGAGAGAGAGGCAGAGACACAGGCAGAGGGAGAAGCAGGCTCCATGCACCGGGAGCCCGACGTGGGATTCGATCCCGGGTCTCCAGGATCGCGCCCTGGGCCAAAGGCAGGCGCCAAACCGCTGCGCCACCCAGGGATCCCTAGTCTTGATAATGTTATGCTAAGTGAAAGAAGCCGGTCATAAAAGGACAAGTATAGTATGAGCTAACTTTATATGAAATGCCTACAGATTAGGGGTTCCCAGGGGTTTGGGGGAGGGAAAATGGGGAGCTATTCTTTAGTGGGCGCAGAGTTTCTTTTTGAGGTTGTACATCGTAATTTGCTCGGGGCTGCCAGCGCAAAGTACTGTAAACTGAGTGTTTAAGCAACAGAAATTTGTGTCTCACCGTTCTGGAGGCCAGAAGTCTGAGATCAAGGTGTTGGCAGGGCCATGCTCCCTCTGAAGTCGCTAGGGAAGGATCTGTCCCAGGCCTCTCCTGGCTGCTTGTAGTTCCAAGGCTTGTGGCAGCAGAGCTCTAGCCTTCACATGGCCTGATGTGACACATGTGGAAATGTGTCCACATTTTCTCCTTTTTTTTTTTAAGATTATTTATTTGAGAGAGAGAGAAGGAGCAGGGGGAGGGGCAGAGGGAGAAGCAGACTCCCCGCTGAGCGTGAGCCCAACTTAGGGCTCATTCCCAGGACCTCAAGGTCATGACCTGAGCTGAAATTGAGACTTGGACACTCAACAGACTGAGCCGCCCAGGCGCCCTGCAATAAAGGCACCTTATAAAGATGCAGCAAGGGCAGAGGCGGGGGCAGGGGTCTTTGTATGGGAGATGGGGAGCCCCGCTGGGGAGGTGGTAGGTAGGATGGGTAGGAGAAGAGACCGTGGACAAGTGGAAGGTCCTGAGTGGCAGGTCCGCTGTCTGGTGGGCAGCAAAGGACAGAGCAGCAGGAGGGCAGGGAGCAAGGTGTGGAGAACGGGAGGAGACGTGGCGACAAAGGATTTGCTTGGGTAATCCTTGCAGGCCCCCGTGAAGATGCTAGCTTCACCCTGTGGAGGTGGGAGCTCCTAGGGGCTGTGGGTAGATGTCCCGCTCGGGGTCCCATGGGTGCTGATGGGAGCTGATGGGAGCTGGGGGCAGCTTGGGGGTCACTTGGCCCAGGCTGACCCCCCGCCCTGCAGTTCCGATGCTGACCTCCAGGCTCTGCGCTGTCTCTGCGCACCGCCCCTCCCACCTCTTCAAGCAAAGTTCATTTTTCTGCTGGGAAATAGGGCTACCTGGTTCCACGTCTCAGCTCGGGATCTTCCCAGCTTTGAGGCCAACCAAGTCCCCTAATTGCTTTGAGCCCGTCCAGGCTGTGAAGTTGGGACATGGGTCTTTACTTCTCAGACAATCATTATGAAAGTGGAATAGGATGTCAGGAAGCCCAGTGCCTGGCCCATAGGAAGCACTCAGTGCAGGGAGATGTGGAGGTGGTGGTGTCCACCTTTGGCCTGGGCCCTGGGGTTGCTGCCCTCATGGTGCTCCTGGTCTAGGGATGAGCTCACCCCACCCCAGCCTGGGAGCAGGACACCTCTGTGGAACAGGCCTAAAGGAACGGGCCAGGCAAAGAGAACCCATGGAAAGAGAAGGGAACAGCATGCATGAGGGCCCTGGTGCTGAAAGAGGGAATGTTCTAGAATTTGGGACCTGAGTGTGATGTGGAATGGATAGCTTGTAAAAGGTGAGAGGGCTGTTCTAGGGTGAGCAAAGGAGGCTCTGTGTGATGGCAAGGACATTGGGTTCCATTCTGAGGGTCGTGGGGGCTGGGGAAGGGTTCCGCAAGAGGGTGAGGGCCCCAGCATGCTGCGGGAAGCTCATGCAAGCCGCTGGGTGTGGCAGGGTGGGTGGAGTGGTACATGAGGAGCCTGCAGGCCCCATTCAGGCAGGGGAGGCTGGGGCTCCTGCACCCCTAAGCAGGCCTCCTCCCTTAGGAAGCGGCGAAGGGCTCAGGAGCCCCAGCCCCTTGGAACGCAGCCCTGGCTGTGAGCCGCCATCCTCAGGACCCACCACCTCCCCGGCCTCTCCAGACCTGGACCCGGAGGCAGTGCGGGGGGCCCTCCGGGAGTTCCTGCAGGAGCTGCGGAGCACCCAGAGACAGCGGGTGAGGCTGGGTATGAATGGCTGGAGAGGGAACCGGGTGGCCCAGGGGGGTGCCGCGGGTTGTCAAAGCAGAGGTCTTCCTTTCCCCGGACGTTGGGGCCTCAGGATGAGCTTCGGGCCCAGATGAGCGCCCTGAGTCGCCAGCTGGCTGAGTTGGAGGCTGAGCGGGACAATGCAACGTCACGGGTGAGGCAGCTGCAGAAGGCCGTGGCCGAGAGTGAAGAAGGTGAGTGTGACCCCCCCGGGTCCTTGCTCTGCTCTCTGTGCTTCTAGCAGCGGCAGTGGGACCTGTGGGATTGGCCCGAATGGCTCCTGTGTCCCTGCCCTGGCCACCGTGACCTGAGTTGGGGGCTATCTCCTCTGGGGGACCCTCCCTAATTACCCCCACTCCATGTGTCCAGACCAACAGACCCTCAAGGGCCCTGTGGTGGGTGGAGGGCAGGCCGGGCACCCTGGTTCGGGTCTTGAGGCTGCGCCTGGCCAGGCCTGACGGGGCTGGGGTGCTGCAGCCCGGCGTGGTGTGGATGCGCGGCTGAGCGGGGCCCAGGCCCAGCTGGCGCTGCAGGAGGAGAGCGTACGGCGTAGCGAGCGGGAGCGCCGGGCCGCCCTGGACCAGGTGGCCACCCTGGAGAGGAGCCTGCAGGCCACGGAGAGTGAGCTGCGGGCCAGCCAGGTAGGCGGGAGCCGCGGGCCACGGCGAGGGCAGGGGCTGTCCGCGTGTGCCCCAGCGGCTGCTGTGAGTCCTACTGTGTGCATCTCTGTTGCCGTCTGCCTGGGTGCCGCACCCACCAAAGCGACCGCCAGCGTGTGACTGTCCAGAAGCACATTCAGAATCCACCCTCTTGTCCCTCCCTGAGGTCACCAGGCTGTAGAAGGAAAAGCCTGGGCTTGTGAGCCTGATGGGAAAGAGCCCAGGTGCAGTCCTGGGCCTGCTGCTCGTTTTCCTCCTCTGTATGAGGGGAGCACCGCGATGGTCCCCCAGAGACGATGCACGGATGGTCTTAACATGTGTTCAGGGGACCTCAGTTTCCTCAGTTTCCTTGGTCTCTGCACGAGCAGCGCTCTGGGGGTTCTCTGTGTGTTTGGGGGACATCTGTGCGTGTGTGTGTATCTGGGACAGGACACCTTGGCCCTGGTGGTGACAGTCCACCTGGGGGACTGACAGCCTTTCTCACGGCCTCAGATCCCCCGCTCCCTCCCCCCTTCCTCCCTGGCCCTCCAGCATCGCCCCCATAGCCCACCCCCTGCCTCTGGCTCCAGGTCAAGTTTGAGCTGGATTGTTATGTCTGTGGTTCCAGCTCTGGCCTCGGGCCCAGCCGCAGGGGCCGCGGGAGGAGGCCAGGAACAAAGCTGGGCAGGGGCCAGAGTGGGGCTGCCAGACCCAGACATGGCAGTGTTGGGGCTGAGCACGGCGGCAGAGGGGCCAGACCTGGGGAAGGGTTGTCCTCAATGTAAGAGGACGGTGGCGGGAGTGGAGGGGCCCCAGTCTGTCTTCCTGTCCTCTCCCCACTCCTCAAGCTTCCTTTGCTGTCTGACCCCCTGTGAGGGAGGAAGAACATCAGCCCCCAAAACCAGGTAGAGCCCAGGCTCCCATGCAGCTCAGCTCAGGTCACACAACCAGCTTCTGGACCCGCCTCTGGAGAGAGACGCGACAGAAGGGGAGCCCTGGAATCTGCATTCTGGCCCTCCCCCCACCCCCAGGGCTCTGTGAACACCTAGTACCCCTGGGCCAGGGCAGTCTCCCACTATACCGATGTGAAACTGGGCCCCAGAGCAGGAGGAGAGGATCCTGGGTCCCAAAGCCTGTTAGACCCAGCCAAAACCAGAACGTGCTCTGGGATTCTCGGGTCAGCCCATCCTCCGAACACAGCGGGAGTCTGAGGCCTCAAGAGGGTCACAGGCTGGGCACCGGGCACCCAGGGAGTGGTTGGACCGGCCACCTCAAGGCTGAGGGTCCTAAGGGGGAGTAGGGGGTGGAGGGTGGCCGGGCAGCAGGGGCTGATCCCTCCACAACCACAGGAGAAGATCAGCAAGATGAAGGCCAACGAGGGAAGGCTGGAGAACGACAAGCGCCGCCTGAAGGAGGTGCTGGACGCCTCCGAGGGCCGCACCATCAAGCTTGAGCTGCAGCGACGCTCGCTCGAGGGGGAGCTGCAGCGCAGCCGCCTGGGCCTGAGTGACCGCGAGGCCCAGGCCCAAGCCCTCCAGGACCGGGTGGCCTCCCTGCAGAGGCAGGTGGGTCCCCAGTACCATCTGCGGGCTTCTCATCTGGAGCCCAGTGCTAAGTGCTTTATGGGGACTACGTCATACTCCCAACAACCCTGCGGGGCAAGCACCCTCCTCCTTTCATGGACGACAGAGGCTCAGAGGTGACGCCATCACCCAAGATCACATACCTAATAAGAGACACAGACAAAATTAGAGTTCAGGACTCTAACAGAACCTGTGCTCACAGGAAGCCTGTGGGACAAGTTAGAAATGTAGATTTCACTCATGCCCCTTTTTGCCTTGGCTGCCAGGAAGCTCAGCTTTATTTACTTATTTTTTTAGAGATTTTATTTATTCATGAGAGACACAGAGAGACAGAGACACAGGCAGAGGGAGAAGCAGGCTCCATGCAGGGAGCCTGATGTGGGACTCGATCCCAGGTCTCCGGGATCACGCCCCGGGCCAAAGGCAGGCACTAAACCGCTGAGTCACCCAGGGATCCCCGGAAGCTCAGCTTTAACTAGAATGTTCAGTGGCTCTGCTAGCCCTGCATGGTCAGCCACCAAGGGCAAAAGCAGAACATTTCCAGGTTGTGTGGTTACTCTCTCCTCCATAGCAGGGAGGAGAGGGGAATGAGGACAGGGAGAAGGCCGTGGGGTCTGAGGCAACCAGGTGGGTGGCACTCCCCGTGAGGGTAGTTAACTAGCAGTGGGACAGGGCCCAGGATGCAGTGGGCTGAGTCAGTGGGAGCACATGGGAACAGTGAGCATCAGGGATGAGGTGGGAGGAGCTGGGCTTGGGCTCGACCTCCCTGCTGGAGGCCGTGGCGGGAGCAGAGCCACTTTACCATCCTGCGTGTCTCCCTGCCAGGTGGCGGACAGTGAGGTGAAGGCAGGGACCCTGCAGCTGACAGTGGAACGGCTGAGCGGGGCCCTGGTCAAGGTGGAGGAGAGCGAGGGGCTCCTGCGGGACAAGGTGCAGGGCCTTACAGAAGCCCTGGCCCAGAATAGCGCCAGCCTTACCAGCAGCCAGGACAAGAACCTGCACCTGCAGAAGGCCCTCACCGCCTGTGAACATGACCGCCAAGTGCTCCAGGTATGGGGGTTCTGGGGCCTGGCTGGGAGTGGGCCCTGAGAGTCAGCCCCCGAGGGCAGGCCTGGAGGGGCCCTGATAGGGAGCCAGGCAGCGGGGCCATCGGGCACCCTAGGGAGCCCGGTAGGGAGGCTTTGAGGGGGGTGGGCCCAATAAAAGCATCTGCCAATAGGAGACTTGTGGGGGGGGCAGTAAGAATCAGCCTACTCGTAGAGGCTTAGAGGGACCCAGAGGCAGGGTTGTGGGCAGAGTTGGTGTCTGGGAGGGGGTCCCCACATGTTGAAGGTCAGTGGGCCAGGCCCACCGTCTTCCTTGCCCTCCAGATAAGGTCTTTGAGCTGTTTTGTGGGCTGTGACCCTGACCTGGAGGTACAGAGTAGAGGGGAGCCTTCGCTCCCTCCTGACCCCATCAGCCCCTGTCCCCCAGGAACGGCTGGAGGCCGCCCGGCAGGCATTGTCTGAGGCTCGGAAGCAGAGCAGCTCCCTGGGTGAGCAGGTGCAGACGATGCGGGGCGAGCTGGCGGACCTGGAGCTGCAGCGGGCGGAGGCAGAGGGCCAGCTGCAACAGCTCCAGGAGGTGAGGGCCGGGGGGGCCCCTCTGTCCCCAGGACGCTGAGGCCCTCAGGTGGAGTGGGACCTTCCTTACCCAACCTTATCCCAACCCCAGGCCCAGCCTCCTGTGGGGAAGCATTATCCGTTCATCCCACAGCCCAGTTACAGGGATGGAGAAGCTGAGGCCCGGAGAGGTGGCCTCGGGTGATGTTGTCTGGCGTGGGCCTCACAGCCGCCCTGCCGAGCCGAGGCCGGCATCACCGTGGCCACGCTTCAAGGGCGCACTCCGAGGCCCGGCGGCGGCGTTAGGGGCTCCCTGGCTTCTGCAGGTGCTGCGGCAGCGCCAGGAGGGTGAGGCTGCGGCCCTGCACACGGTCCAGAAGCTGCGGGACGAGCGGCGGCTGCTGCAGGAGCGCCTGGACAGCCTGCAGGGCGCCCTCGCCCAGCGGGAGGCCGAGAAGCGGGAGGTGGAGCGGTCAGCGCTGCGGCTGGAGAAGGACCGGGTGGCCCTCAAGAGGATGCTGGACAAGGTGGGCTGCGCCTCGGGGCCCTCCCCTCCCTTCCTCTGGGTCCTAGCCCTGCTCTCGGCCCTGTGTCTGCAGGGTCTGGGGGCCTCGGGTGCCCCCGGTCCCTGGTCTTGCCGTCTCAAAGCTGCCACCCCTCTCTGAGCCCTCTCTGAGCCCTCTCTGAGCCCCCCCTCTCTTCGGGCACCCTGATGCCCTCCTGCTGTCCCCGCCCAGGTGGAGCGGGAGAAGCTTCGCAGCCACGAGGACACGGTGCGGCTGAATGCGGAGAGGGGCCGCCTGGACCGCACACTCACAGGGGCCGAGCTGGAGCTGGCTGAGGCCCAGAGGCAGATCCAGCTGCTGGAGGTCCAGCCCCTGGCCACCCTCTCTCTCCCTAGCCCCGGACCCCACCCCCTGCCCCCGCCCTCGGCCTGAGTGCTCAGCAGCCCAGGGTCCTCAGCCTTCATAACCCACAAGTCGGACCCTTGGAGGGGGCAGCCCAGAGCCAGGTCCCAGAGGGAGGGGTCCTCCCCAGCGTGGAGCGAAGATGCCCCTTAGCATGTGAGCCTGTGTGGGTGTGTGTGTGGACATGTAGAGGCGTGAGTGTGCCGGGGAGTATTCTTGTGCATGTAGCATGAACCTTGTACACGGATGTGGCAAACCTAAGTATTAGGAATATGTTTTATGTGTGTGTCTCTCTGTACAGATGTCTTCATATATGTAGGTGTGTGTAGTGTTGGGCTTTTGCACATACGCATGTATCCGTGTGAACACGGTAAGTATTGACATGCTTGCTTTTGTGCCTGTGTGTGTGTGGGGGCCGGTCTCTGTTGGACTGTATCCCTGTGCGTGTGTGTGCATGTGTGTGCATGCGTGTGCATGCCTGTCAGTGGGGCTCACTAGGTCCCCCGACCCAGGATCCACAGACCAGGTGGGCCAGGAACAGGGGAGACAGACAAGGATCTCTGCTGCATCTCCTGCCTGCACGGACTTTGTCTTGAGGGGCCTTGAGGCTCCTGGGAGGTGCCTGACATCCCCTTGCACACACGTGCCTGCGCACACACGTAGGGCCGACCCCCGACAAGCCGCCCCTCCTGCAGGCCCAGGTGGTGGCACTGGAGCAGGACCAGAGCCCAGGCCGGCTGGAGGCGGACGAGCAGCGGCAGCTGGAGCTGCAGCAGGAGGTGGAGCGCCTGCGCAGTGCCCAGGTGCGGACGGAGCGCACCCTGGAGGCGCGGGAGCGGGCCCACCGGCAGCGGGTGCGCGGGCTGGAGGAGCAGGTACTCGGCCGGGCTGTGCTCGGGCCCCTCCCCAGGACGCAGCAGAAGCAGCAGGACGTTCCCTCAGGAAGCCAGGCTGGGGTGGAAGTGTGTGGGGTCCGGGGGGCGGGTGCAGAGGGCCAGGCTCGAGCCCTGGTAGGAGCCCTCAGCGGCACCCATGACCCAAGGGGCCTGGTGCACCCATGCTCGTGTCGGTTGTGGCCTAATGCTGGGGCTCCGGTGTTGTCACTGGGACTCAGTCCCCTTGGCGTGGCTCTGCTGTCCTCGTGGCTGTCCCCTGAGCACTGCAGGTGGCCTGAGCGGGCCCCAGCCTGGGTTATCTAGAGGAAAGGGGGCCTTTTTCCTGGGAGCAACAGCACAGGGGCTGGGGAGGACCCGTACTGGCCAGTGTGGATCCCACTCCCCTTCCCACCCGTCCCTGACCTGACCTGTGCACGGGTAGGCCAGCCCTGGGTCACGGGTCCCCCGTCGGACTAGCAGCAGGCCTAACGATGAGTGTGGGGACCGGGGGCCCCCTGAAGAGATGGGAGGAATGGCCAGAAGACAGCCAGCTGCCCCGTGGGACGCACGGGAGGGGAAGGAAGCACCCTGGTGCTTCATGAAGTCCGTTTTTTCCTGGGACAGGCAGGATGGGGTCCCTTGTGGGGCCCCAGCGGCAGCCATCCCCCTTCTCCGACACCAGGCTGGGGGCCTGGGCCGCGGCCCCACCTTCTCTCTCTCCTCCAGGTGTCCACACTGAAGGGGCAGTTGCACCAGGAGCTCCGGAGGACCTCAGTGTCCTTCCCCCCCGCGTCCGGCCCCGCGGGGCAGTGAGCCCCTTCCTCGCTGGCATCCTGGAGACGGCTGCGGCCAGGGCAGGACGGCAGCCCCCTCTCGCTCGGCCCACCCAGGCCCTGGCCTGTCCCGGCCACCGGAGCTCGGACACCGGAGCTCGGCCGGGGGTGGGGAGGGGCCGGGTGGCAGGGCCGAGGGCCAGGGACTCCAGCAGCAGCTTCTCACGTCATCCGTGGGCCCCGCTTTGGTCTGGTCCCTCCCGGGGATGAGCCTCCCGAGTGGCTGAGCCGAAGCCGGGGGTCTCCTGGACCCCCCTGCCTCTGGTTGGCCTGGAGCATGGGCTCCCGGGAAGGCGGGGGAGCCTGGGAGGCAGAGACCCAGGCCCGCCCCTGGCTTTCCAGAGCTCTCTCCGCCTTAGTTCAGCGTGTTTGTCAGGAAATTCCTCAGAGTCCAGAGTCCTTGTATTTTTATACCTTTTTACAGTGTTAACTGTTCAGAACGGTTGTGTTTTTTGTAGCAAGGAGACCTCATTTTCTAAAAACGGTTTGTACAGACGTGTCCTGCTACTTGGGTCCCTCCTGTACTCCTGTGCCTGAGAGATGCGGCAGCAGGGAGACAGTGGGGCCTGGGCCAGGAGGGACGGGACCGGGTGGGAGGCCGGGGGCGCGCAGGGGGAGGGGGCGGCTCATGGAGGGCCCTGGCATTCCCCGCCTCCCGGGATGTTGGCACAGGGAGGTCCCTGGGTAACAGATGGGACTGTGACCCGAACTGCTCAGGATCGGGACCGCAGAGGCAAGACCACAGGTCACCTGAGTGGTCCCTTCTCCCCAGGGGGCCAGGCAGCCTCTGGGTGAGGACAGGTGGTAGTGGGAGGCTGCTGGCCACCGCTCTGGCTCCTGCCCGAAAAATGACCGAATCTTTTGTAAAAACCATTTTAATTTTGTATAAAACAAGGGTGGTCTATGCCCGGGAGCTGTACGAAGTCCTAGCGGACCAACTGGGGTGTGAGGGGCACAGCCTACCTGGAGGGGCTGGGGGCAGGGGGACGGAGAAGGCACATCAGAGGCCCGGATGCCCCTCATCGGGGGGTGAGGAGCCCTGGGCAGTGGGGAGCCCCCCTTGGGCCCCGGGGTGGCCGCAGGCTGGGAGAGGGGCCCGAGACCAACCCCGCAGGGCCATAGTCCACTAACTTCTTACAGAATAAAAGGAATGTCAGGCCGGGGAGAAAAGCACCAGGTCAGGCAGGGCCTGAGGGCCCCGGGTCCGAGAAAGGCCCAGGGCTTGGGGTGCCAGCTCCGCCCTAGCAGCCCCCGCAGCTTCTGGCACAGGAGGCCGCCACAGACTGGCACAGGCCGCTGCTGGCCATCACGCCACATTTGGAGAACTTGTCCCGACACAGGTCAGCTGTGGTGGGGGCAAGGAGTGGGGTCAGGGTGGGGGAGGTGATGGAGAATCAGCCCCCTTCTTAGCCCTGGGACTGGGAATGTTCTGAGGCTAAGGGGCCAGGAGGGAGTGCAGGACCAGGTGGGCAGGGGAAGGGATGCTGAGGGGGTGGGGAGCGGGGAGGGGTCTCGGGGTGCAGGCCCTCCTACCTCGGAGGAGCTCCTCGTGAGCACAGACTGTGCGGACACAGATCTCCTTGTTTACCACGTACACGCGGCGGAGGCTGGGGGTGCAGAGGGAATGGTGGTGTCACCCCAACCTCACCCAGCCCCACAGGGGGAGCCCACACATCCCGCCCCCTACATCTGGGCTCGACCAGGGTGGGGTTCCATTTCAGGATTCCCGCGTCCCTAAAGCCCACCTGGGCTGGCCGCCGCCCTGCACCCCGTCCCCCACCCCACCCCTGCTCACCTGTAGAAGCAGACCTCATTGAGACACTGCTTGCAGGGCTTGTGGATGGAGTAGAGGCGGGTGCAGGGGTACTGCTCCTCGCGGCAGTCTGCGTGACAGGCGGGATCAGATGCGGGGCTGGTGGGTGGCACCCAGGTCACCCACCGACTTGTTGGTCCTCCCGAGCTGCCCGCTTTTACACGGTATATACGTGCACGGACTCGCAACTGCACTCGGAAGCACATATTGGTAACTGATGACAACCCACTGCCACCCCTGCCACGTGGGCATGTGCAGGGCTGGGCACGCTCACCAGAGCACCCCCGAGCACTGAGCTCGCGGTGAGAGCAGCCCTCAGTCTGGCTCTCGGGCTCCTGGGGCAGCTCAGCTAGCCTGGGCTGCTGGTTCCCTTTGTGTCACCTGCCGTGGGCACCACCCAGTCCTGCTGGCTGGCAGGCAGGAAGCCCAGCATCTCCTTTCCCCTTCCCAGTGTCTGGGGGTAAAGGGCCCTTCCTGAGCCCACAGCCAAGCCCAGGAGGAAGGGGTCCCCCAGAGCTGCCTGGGGGGCCATGGGGTTGCTGGCCTAAAGCAGGGGCAGGTCTGCAAGCCCCTGACCCTACAGCCACCCAGCAAAAACAAAAGGCCCGGCTGTCTCTGTCCCAAGAGCGCTGCACCCACGCGACCCCGATTTCTGGGCCCGTGCCCCCGTTTTCTCCAGCTGTCGGGGGAGCTCTTACCCAGAGGCCCAGGCTCCGTGGGCTCTGTCTCCACGCTTCCAGGCGCTGGTGTTGGGAGAGGGGCAGGCAGAGATCACTGAGAGGGGTCCGTTCCGGGCACCTGTCCCGCCCTGGCGGGGCCCCGCTCCCGGGGTGGACAGGAGCCGGCTGCCTACCTACGGTGGGGGCCGGGATGACTTCCTGTGGGACTTGCTGCTGGGACTGGAACTGGAACTGCTCCGCGGGGGGCCGAGGAGTCACCTCTGAGACGGGACGATAGGGGGTCCACTCCATCCTCTCCACCCCAGCCCCCAGCTGCCCACCTCCCGCCCCAGCCCTTTACCTTGATAATCATAGTAGTCCGGGTTGTCTGCGAACAAAGACGGATACGGAGCCGTCGGGGGGCAGGCGAGCTCTCAGTCCCAAGGGGCCAAGGAGGTCGGGGCGAAGCCCAAGACCACCCCGACTCCCACCGCCCTAACCCCCGGGCCCCGGCTGGTCATGTAAACGGGGGGGGGGCAGGCCTTGACGCGGCGGGGCGTGGGGAGACCCGCGCAGGGCGAGGCCCTTACCTATCTGGTCACTGTAGTGGGTGTACTGGACGTGGTCCGGGAACGGAGGCAGTGGGTCGAGGTCGTATTGGCCCTGAGCTAGCAGGCCAGCTGTGAGGAGGCAAAGCATGATGGGGTGCCCTGCGGGGGCCCCGGGGCACTTCTGGGGAGGAGACGCAGAGGTCCCAAGGGCCACCCACGAGACCCGGAGATTCTACAACCAGATTCTCAAATCCAAGGGACCTGAACTCCTTCCTCGACGGTAAAGGCCCTCACATTCCCTGCATCTGTGTCACCCCGCTGACCTTTGCTGGCCTGTCACCCCCATGCTAGCGTCCTGGCTATTCCTGGAACTCAGCACACTCCTGTCTGCCCCAGGGCCTTTGCCCTCAACTTTCCCTAGGCCCGTAATGTTCGTTAACTTCTCTTCCTTCACGTCTCAACTAAAAAGTCAGTCCCGCCAAGAGGCCCTCCCTGGCCCAACCACCCTCTCCACCCCCTCCCTAGTTTCTTTCCATCCTAGCACGACACGCTGACATTTATCACATGCACCTGATGTAGCAGCCCGAGAGCAGGGATGCATCTCCCCGGGGGCTGGCCCAGGGCCTGGCACATAGTAGGAACCCGGCAAGGAGCTGTCACATGACACATTAGACCCAGCCGGCCCTTCACCCCCACGGGCAACTCCTCATTTGACGGAGAGGGATCAGTCCCCGGTCAAGGTTGTGTAGGGTGGCTGGTTCCCAACCGGGTCTAGGACCCAGACCTACAGACTCCCTGCCCTGTGCCTCTCCCTCCTACACTTGGGCTCCCGGCAGGGAGGAAGAGCAGGGGCTCCCAGTGCCCGGGTGTGCACCCACTCTCCAGAGCCCCGCCCTGGCTGCTGCTGCTGCTGCTGCTGCTGCTGCTGCTGCTGCTGCGGAGGCCTGGGGTCAGGGGCTGGGAGGGCTTGGCCAGTCCAGTCTGTGGCCCAGGAACCCGGGGAGCTGAGCTCTGGCCCCAGGGCACAATAAAGGTTGGGCCCAGCTGCCCTCCAGCCACACCCGGGAGCCCCCCAGGCAGGAACAGGAGCCACTCACCAGGCAGGAACAGCAGGAAGAGGTAGGCAGCTCTCATGGCTCCGGGGTGAGGCCGTCTGGGCTGGTGTCAGGACAGCTGGAGGAAGAGGAGGGGCAAGCTGCGGCTCCGGTGGGGACGCCGAGCCCACCTCTGCTCCCCCGCATCCAGCCCGGAGAAGGAGGCCCCAGAATAGAAGCCAGGGGGCCGGCGGGGCGCAGCAGGGGCTACTTCGGAGGGACATCTGCTGTCCCCTGTGGCCCAGCGGGCGTTCAGGTCCTGCGGAACAAGGCCTCCAGCCTTGCAAACGGACAGAACTCAGCCTGCCCTGCTCACCAAGGGGGTGTTTCTGGCTCCCCACTAGCCTTGACTCTGCTCCCCTCGCCCACAGCCAGGCCCTCCTGAAGCAGCGCCTCCTGGGGTGTCATGCACTGACTGCATGGACCCCTGACCCAGGCCCATCCTCAGGACCCCGCTCTGCCACCATCACGGCGGCCTCGCGGCTGCCAAACCCACCACCTGTTCCCAATTAGCCCCCGGGCCCTGAGTGTCTTGCTCTGCAGGAAACCGCATGCATGCATGGGCCCCGGGGCCCGAAGGGCAGCCAGGCCTGGGCAGGGCTCCCACCCCCAGAAGATTCCTCTCCTGCCAGGCCTCCGGGCTCCTAAGACCTGGCTGCCTCCATCACAGACTCACGAGACTAAGGTCTATTTGTCTGGAGCAGCAGGAAACACTTAGGGTGGAGTCTGAGGAGAGCTGCTCTGGATCCTAGAAGGGCAGCGCTGGAGGGACTGTGATGTCACCCGGCCCGGGGCTCCTGAGCCCCCCAACTCTGCCTGACAAGCGCTGAGCGGGTCATTCTGCGGGGAGGGCCCAGTGGTCCGCAGCCTTCACCAGGCCCCTGAAGTCCAAGAACTGCCGTCTTTGGCCGCGCAGTGGGCTTGGCAGGCTCTGCGGGTCCCCGTGCGCTGTCCCAGCCCAGTGGGAGGCAGTCTCAAGACTGTCATCCTTTGCCGGGAGTCCGGGCGAGCGTCCAGGGCTCAGCCGTCCAGGAGGGCCCCTCCCACCGCGGCGAAGGGAGCTCTGCGCCCAACTAGGCAGCGAACCCAGACCCAACCGCCCAACTGGCCGCTGCTGCCGGCGTCTAGGGGGAAGGCGAAGGGACGTGGGCCTGTGGGCATCCGTCCCTCTCCCTCCTCCCTCCCAGTCCACAGCCTTTGGGGACCCCGGCCTGGCTCCTCCACTCACCTCCTCCCTTCCTTACTGAGGTGGGTGGGGTGGGGTGGAGATGAGCCCCACGACTCAAGCTGCCCCAGAGGCAGGGGACATCTGGTTCCCCACATTCTGAAAACCCTTGGCCTTCTCCTGGCAGGAGGGACGGAAGGACCCGGAGCTCTTTCCTTGCAACTCCCCACAAAGCCTCCGTATCCCGTCCTCGTCCCCCGGGGCTGGTGGCAGCCAGGCCAGCTGGACCTGTCATCACTCGGGAGCAGGCCCTGAGTTGGGGCCTAAGGGGCCTTAAGAAGTGGGGCGGGGGCCGTGTGCCCCCCAAACCCCTCCTAGGCCTCCCGGCCCCCTGCATGGCGTTTTCCCCAGGAGGTCTGGCACCCGGACCCAGGCCCACCGGGAGAGGGGCCCCCAGGGGCAGGAGTGCGGGAGTCATGACCGGAGCCGCGGGGGGCGTCGGGTCACATCTCCAAGGCCGTCTAGACGTGGGATTTGGCGGCGCCTCCCCGGCCTACCCCCTCCGGCGGGCCGGGATCCCACCGCAGGCGATGCAGGGATGGGGGCGGGGGGGGGGGTGCCTAGGAGCCCAGGCTGCCCGCGGAGGCCGGGGGGGGGGTGGGGGGGGGGGGGGGGGACCAGATGTGGCCGCGCAGCTGGGAGGCATCAGCCGGCTCGCTCGGCTCCCCGCGCCCTCCCGCGCCCTCCCGGTCCCGGGGTCCCTTTGTCTCCGCTCCGGCCGCCGCCCCGCCGCCCCCTCCTCTGGCTCCCCCAAACTCGGGCCCCCTCCAACGACCCCCGGCCCCCCAGGTGCCCCCCAGCATCTGCTCGGACGGCCCGGGGCCAGGAGGGTCCCCGCCCGGGCCGCGGAGCCCGCACCCCGCACCCGGGCCCCCCCCACCCCGCACCCGGGCCCCCCTGCACCCCGGGCCCCCGCCGCCCGCCCCCGCACCGCCCCCGCACCCCGCCCCCGCACCCGCCGCCCGGCCCGCGCCTACCTGGTCGGGTCCCTGCGCCGCCCGCCGAGTGCGCCCGGAGCCGCCCCTCCGCCCGCGCCGAGCCCCCCTCCGGGCCCCCGACGGGCCGGCGCCCGCCCTCCAGCCCCGGAGCCGCTGGGTCCTAACGCGCGCCCCGCCCGCCGCCGCCGCCGCCGCCGCCGCCGCCGCCGGGGGAGGCCCTGGGAGAGGCCCTGGGGGAGGCGCCCCGGCCCCGCCCCCCGCGCGGACCGCGGGCCCCACAACGCCCGGCCGCCCCCCGCCGCGTCTGGGCTGCGGTCTGCGGGGAGGTGGGTTGTGCAGGACGGGCCACCCCATTGCGCGGAGGAGAAGCCCGAGGCTCCTAAGGGGCCCGCTCGGCTCTGTCCCCTCTGGCCCCGGGACAGCCTCCCTCCCCGGCCAGCTCCAGGGGGGGCCTGGCTTCCAGAACCAGCACTGCCCTCAGCCCCTGGACCACAGGCCCCCAAGTATGTCCCAAGGGCAGCAAGGCCTCGAGCAGGACACGTGTCCAGGAGGCCGCCCTGGGCAAGGGCAGCGCCGTCCATGGCTCAGGTCACCTCCCTCGCTCGCCCTGCGTCCAGCCCAGCACCCAGCCGCCGATCCTGCTTCCAGATGTTTCTGGAGCCCGTGCACAGCCCCCTCTGCAGTGTAAGCCACGTGAGCTCCCGCGGGGCCTGTGTAATAGCCCCTCACGGGGCCCTGCCCTCTGGGGCCCACCTCGGCCACTGGCCCCTTCCTCCATAAGGCCTTTTGCTGGGTTCCCAGGGGAAGGAAGCTAAGGCTGCCCGTGCCCCCCCACCCTGCCCCCCAGGACCCTGCCCTTCATCTGGGTCTGGCTTGGGGCTCCCCACAGCCCAAGGGCCTTTGGGCACTCTCACTGAACCCCTTCCTCCCCTCAGCGCCTGGCTGCTCCTTCCTGCTGGCCCCCTTGGGGCGCCGGCCCCCTCCTTGGGGTTAAAGACCAAGCCTCCCTCCTTCCCTTTCTCCCGGCGCCCCAGGCCCTTCTGCTCCGCTGCTCACAGCTGTCCTGTTGGCCTGCGTGTGCGACCAACCGACCGTTTGAATCCGGCTCCTCTCCCACGTGAGCCCGCGAGCTTGCGGTCTGAGTGGAGACAGCAAACGAGTCTGTTTTTGCTCATCCCCCGTTTAGGCTCATTAGGCCCAGTGCCAGGCTCGGAGCAGCCGTTCAGTAAACGTCAATGGAACGATGAACGTGCGCTCAGTTCTCCCGGGAGAGGCTGGCTGGCTGGGGTGTGGGCTCCTGCCTGGGCCGGGGAGCCCGGGGATCTCCCTTCCCCCAGTCACGCACCCCACAACTGCCTGTCCCTTGAACTCCGATTCCTATTAGGCCGAAACTCCGTAAGTCCCATGCATCATCTGTTCCCTGGTGCTGGTGTGTCAAAGGGATGAACGAATGAAGGAAGGAATGGATACCAGCCGGGCCTCCCCGGGGTCTGCCGCCCAAGAGCAGAGTCTGGCTACCTGGCGCCCTCCCTGCGCTTTCTAGGTTCTTACTCCACTAGGGGAGGAGGGTGCACCTGGCAGTCACGCTGTCCCCTGCACTCCACAGAGGGGGCAACGGAGCCCCACAGCTTCCCACTCCTGGGGCCAGGCCCCCAGATCCTCTCTGGGGCTTTGAGCCCCTCCCCTGACCCTGAGGACCTGAGCAGGGGGCGGCAGCTCTTTGGGGAGGGTGTAGTGGGTGCAGACACTCTTCTCCCCGCGACCCTGGAGATTTGCTCCTTCCCTGCTGGCCGCTCACACACGGCAGAGGCCATCCCATCTGTTGTCTGTCGCGCTAGCACCTGTGCCCAAAACCCGAGTGACTGAATCGGCTAAGGGGACAGGAGGGCCTCGAAGCCAGGCCTCCGGGGAACTCCAGCCTCCCCCCGACCAGCCCCAACCACCCCGAACTGGGCTGCCCGGTGCCTCTGTGCCCAGTGCGGGTCTACGGCTGCGCCCCTTATCGGAAGCTGCTTTTTCACACCCAACACCCCACCTTCTCAGTTTGACTCCACATTTACGGAGCTCCCTCCCACCAGGGGAGCCAGGTGGGGCACCCAGGCTTTCTGTAATGAGGTCGGCGGGGGCTCCCCGGGGACAGGAGGCGGTCCTGCTTTCCTGCTCACTCCTGCACAGCGCAGACGGGCCGGATGACCGAGTGGCCTCTCCAGGGCAGGGCTTGGCCAGTGTCCCGCTGGTGGGATGGTCAGAAGCACCCACCCTCCCCGGGGGGACAGTGCACATGTCTCGGGCTGGGACAGACGTGGGCTCGGAGCCTGGACTTTCATCCGAGAGGGGAACTGGACCACAAACTCATCATGGGGTGCAGGGGTGGGGGCCGAAGGGAAGTGGCCTCGTTCAATGCCTCGGAGCCGCTGGCTCTTGGGGGACGCAAGTCTGTTCTCCTGCTGCCCCCACAGGAAGGCAGGAGTAAGAGTGGATGCTGGAGTCCGAGCCAGCTGGCCCCACCTCGGACTATGCACGTGGCCTCTTAAGCCTCAGTTTCTCTATCTGGAGAACGAGGACGAGACTCCACAGCGGCAAGGACTGAACGACGACACACGTGAAGTGCTAAAGGGAACACGAGGCATGGGCTCAACCCGCAAATATCGTTCCTGTCAGATGAACAAACGGAGGCCCAGAGAGGGGAGTCGCCCAATGTGATCTGAAAAATCAGGGGTGCCAGGGGCAGACCCATGCCAGGGGCTACCAGCTGGACACCCATTCGTGGTGCCACATAGGAGACAGGCTGCGCCAGGAAAATATCATGACTTTATTTGCTACATTGACAGCGGCTCCGGGGGGGAGGGTGGGGGGCTGTCGTCTACACGGGATGTCTGAACTTGGGGGACAATATTATTTCCCCAGCTGAGGGCAGGGGGGCCGGGGCGGGCAGATGCGGGACAGGAGCAGGACATCTGCCAACCTCCGGGCGGTGGCTGTCTCTAGAGGTGGGTCCCAGTCGGTGGCTCAGAGGCAGGGAGATCAGGCGTCCGGGGTGGCCAGGCCGCGCTACCTCACGGGCCCGGTGGGCGGTGGCCAGGGCTGCTCGGCCAACTCCCGCTCCAGCTGCTTGAAGCGCTTCTTTGAGGCCTTTTTGGGCCGGAGCCGCCGCAGGCAGGCCGGGAGGCACTGGTCCAGCACGCTCTGCGGAGGACGGGGAGGGCGCAGAGGGGCAGCTGTGACTGAGGCCACCCCCCAGAGCCCCTCTGTCCCCCAACCCAGGGCGAGCCCCACCTCCAGCACGAAGGCCGCCACAAAGTTGAAGGCCACCAGGCCCAGCAGCACCAGCTTGAAGCAGGTGTCGGCGATGTTCCTCAGCGCCAGTGGGCCCTGCAGGAGGCCAGGGACCAGGAGGAGGCCCGCCAGGATGGAGCCCAGGAGCGCCAGGGCCAGGAGGAAGGGCACTGGGGGCGAGGGTGGCATCAGGACAGGGGGGCCCCCATGGGCGCCAGACCCCCCAGCCCGTCCCTCCACCCGCATCCGGCCTGCCGGGCAGCAGCGGTACCGTTGGTGTAGAGAGGCCGGCGGAAGGGCGCCCCCTTGGACACGGCTGCGGCCAGGATGAGGTACTGGAAGCCAGACAGGGAGAAGACCACGGTGTTCTCATAGTTGGGCAGGTTGTCGGGCGCGGGCACGGTCTTGTTCAGAGGCACGAACCTGGCGGCACGAAGACCCGGGGTCGCGAACAGGCCTGCGGAGGGCAGGGGCGGGCTCCGCGGGCGGCCCCCGACTCACCAGGGTTGGGCCACGGTCAGGAAGTAGCCTCCCAGCTGCACGCCGGCCACCAGCACCACGTGCAGCAGGAGGCTGCTCAGCACAGGGACGCTGAGCAGGGCCCCTGGGGGTCGTGCCCGCCCCAGCGCCAGCGCCGGCCCCGTGCGGCTCATGAGCACCGCCACCGTGGTGGTGATGACCAGGTCAATGGCCAGGAACTGCACGTCACCCAGGTTGGTGTTGATCTGCCAGCAGGGGAGGGAGGGCAGAGGGCGGATGGAAGGGGGCACTGGGCGGGCCCTCAGGAGGCGGCGGGAGGGGGGTGAGGTATGGCTCTTGCCCTGCGGCCTGAGGGCGGGGGCAGCAGCCTCCTGGCTCTGGGTTACTCCCAGTCTGATGGGGAAGCCGCTGCCCTGCCTTCAGGGTGTCCCTCCTCCAGTCTGAGGGAGGAGGCCTGAATCTGATGGGGTGGCTTCCTCCTGCCCACAGGAAGCTCCCAGGCTGGGGGGCGCTTAGGCTCTGCCTGCCGAACCCCTCGGTCGCCAGAAGACACCACGGTTCTCGGTGGATGCAGGGACAGATACTAGCACAAGATCAGCGCTGCCCCACTGTGTCGCCTGGCTTCCCGGGGGGGGCGGGGGGAGAAGGCACATGTGCTCAGAGCGGAGCTGGGGAGGTGCCCTCTGAGCTGCTGTGACACGGCCAAGGTCTGAGCCAGGCGAGCAGGGCAATAGGTGCATCCTGCCTCTGGCCCTGCGTGGGCTCTGCCTCAGTCTCCCCTGCAGACGGGAGCTCCCGGAGGACAGGGACATGTTAGCACAGGACGGCTGCCCCGCTTCTGAGGACCTACTGTGTGCATGAGGCACTGTGCTTGGCGCCTCGCCACCCGAGGTTCAGGAGTCGCCCAAGCCACCCGGCTAGAAAGCGGCAGGGTGGGGTCTGAGGTCACACCATCCATCCCAGAACCCACTGGGCTGAGGCCACGCTGCTGAGCGTCTCGGCTCTGGGCCTGCTCCTGGCAGCGGGCTCTGGCCGACTCACCGTGTAGAGGATCAGGACGGAGATGAACTGGGTCAGGCTGTACAGAGCCATGTACTTGAAGACACTGAATGAGGTGTCGAGGGAACACCGGCCTTCCCTGGGAGCAGGGTAGGGGCGTTACGGGGGCCCAGGCTGGCTGGCGGGCCCTGAGGGGCACCCCTCCGGCCCCTGCCCGCCTCACCTGATGACCATGGGCACACACTCGATGCTGGCCATGCTGGAGGTGAAGGGCGAGACCACCGAGGCCTCAGCCTGGGAGAGCGAGATGCCCACGTCGGCTGCCTTCAGGGCCCCGCAGTCATTGGCGCCGTCCCCGCACATGCCCACGCAGTACCTGCACAGAGGGGGCCTGGCTGGAGCCCGTGAGGCGCCTCCCGTCTGTGCAGCCACCCCTCTGCCCGCATGTGGGAAGGGCTGGGGCCCTGCTGGCCCTTGTGCCTGGGACATCCCGGGTGCTCGGTAAACTGAGGCAATGACTACTTCTGGTGTGAGGGACCCAGAAGAGCCTGTCCGGGTTCTCCCAGAGGGTGATGATGACTCCTAACGCCTGTGGTGGGGTGGGGGGGCTCATGCATCATGATGCCACCCACCGTAGCCACCGCCAGGAATCGGCTTGCCCCCCGCAGGTCCTTCGCCTGCTACTCACTGGAGCTTCTGGAGCTCACAAACCAGCTCTGTCTTCTGCTCGGGAGCCATGCGGGCAAAGACAGTGCCCTGGACCAGGATCTGAGAGCACAGGGAGACAGGGGAGACTGAGTCAGCGGCAGGGTCGGGGCAGGGTCGGGGCGGGAGAGCCACGAGGAGGGAGCGGGGCGCGGGGGCGGCTTCGAGCCACCAGAGGGGCTCAGGGGCAGCCCTACCTTGGGCAGCAGCTTGGGGAAGTGCTTCATAAGGACACCAAAGGTGGACCCGCTGAGGGCCAGGTGGCTGGATCGGGGGTCTGGCTCCATGGTGTAGCTTGCGGCCTGGTCGGGATCCTGGGGGCCCGGGAAGCTCAGCTCAGCTTCCCCTGCCCACCCCCGAGAGAGCTGGGGCCTGGGTCAGGTGACACAGGGCGGGGTCATTGGTGGGGTTCATGGCTGGAGCCCTGGCTCAGCCTCACCTTAGCCCCGTTCACGGCTGTGGGGGATTCCAACGGCAGGAGCTCGAGGGAGGCAGGCTGGCCCCGCTCAGGGGGGGTGGCGTGGATGATGACCAGACGCTCCCGGGGGCCCACCATGCCGCAGCCCTGGGCCACGGTGACTGCCGTCTGCAGGTTGTCCCCTAGGAACGTGGGGGCAAGGTGAGAGCCCAGCGGCGGCCCGGGGGGCCACCCTCACTTACAGATGAGACACTGAGGCCAGACACGGTCTGTGTGCCGCGCCTGGTGGGGTGAGCTCAGGCAGGTTCATCAAGGTCTCTGAGCCCCGCCTTCCTCACCTATGAAACCTATGAAGGTCTTAGGGGACAGTGGGGACCTGGGCCAATGTCCCACACATACCACTTAGTGGTATGGCCTTCGCTGGGAAGGGTGTGTGCGTGTGTGCGTCTGTGCACGCAGGGACGGGGAGGACGAGGAGGACACAGACCTACTGGGCCCCTCCGTGTTGCCCTGGCTAGAATCTTCTCTTGCTCCATGAAACTATCACCACTTTCCAGGGTGACATAATCCCCCATCTCCTCTAGGGGGAGCTGAAATGCGGAGAAGTGGCCCAGCGGGCACAGGGCCGGAACCCAGGCAGGTCAGCACCACCCGTGGGGCCTCTGCAGGTCGTTCTACTCCTCCGGGCCTCACCTTCCACCCTGGGCAAGTGGAAGGATGATTTCCACTTAGGAGGGACACTGTGAAGACCGAGAAACGTGTGAAAGGGGCCTGGCCTGAAGCAGGGGCCCGAAAAGACGGGGTGCTGCATGCCCTTCCCTCTGCCCTCCTGACCCCGGCCCCGTGGCCAGGAGCACCTGTCACCATGACGGTGCGGATGCGGGTCCTCCGCAGAGCCTGGATGACCGGTGTGGTCTGGGGCTTCAGCAGGTTCCTCATGACCAGCAGCCCCAGGAGGCTCAGCTCCTGCTCCACGGCGTCCCTGGAGGGTGGGCAGACCGGGTCAGAGGGCATGCAGCGGCCAAGGCCCCCCCCCCCCAGCCACGGGGCAAGGACATCTTCCCGGGGCTCTGCCTGCAGAGGGCCCGAGGCACAGTCCCAGGGGGTGGGGCAGGGCCGGCCCACCTGCTCAGCTGCTGAGCGGCCTCCAGGCTGGGCACGATGGGCAGCGGCTTGCTGGCAAGGGCCACGACGCGGTAGCCGGCGGCCGTGTAGCTCTGCAGCATCTGGGCGAAGTCTGCGGGCACTGCCAGGGAGAGGCAGGGGTCGCTGGGACGAGGGGGTGGGAGGCTGGGGGCCCCCCCCAGCTGGGCCGCGGCCCCCCCCATCCACCTGTCTCTGGGTTGCAGAGGCCTGCCACCAGCTCCGGGGAGCCCTTGACGTAGGCCTCCGGCTGAGCAGCTCCCGGCCACGCCACCACCACGTTCATGCGCTGCAGGGCTGACGAGAAGGGGAAGCGGTTGAGGATGCTCACGGGTACTGGGGGCTCCTCCTGCAGGGAGACGGAGGGGCAGCTGAAGGGCCGGCCTGTGGAGTGCCCCCTCCCCAGCCACTGCTCCCCGTCCCCCGCCACTCACCCTGCCCTGCAGCTGGGCCTCCTGAAGCGGGGGTCTCATCACCGCCAAGACCTGGGTCCCGAACGCGGAGTCTGCAGCCGGCCCCTCCTCCAGGACCTGGGAGGCAGGCAGGGAAGGTTGGCCTCCGTCGGGCCGGGCACTGGCTTGGCCCCGGGCAGCCCATCCTCGGCCCCCGGAGGGAGGCGGCGGCAGAGTCAAGTTAGACTCGTGGCAGACTTCCTTCACGGGAGACCAGATGGAAGTCAAGACATGGGCTTTGGAGTCGGGTGGACCCAAGTCCAAACCCTGGCTTTGCCACTTACAAGCTGCAGGGTGACCTTGGGCAAGTTATTCCAAATCTCCCTCGGCCTGGGCTTCCTCCCTGCGAGGCAGGTTTGGAAGCTTCCTTCCTGGACTACAGGAGGAGCACGAGCCAAGGCCCGGGCCGAGGGGTGCTGGCACAAAGTGGGTGCTCGCACGTGGCCTTGGCCATTATTAATGATGGCGGCACAATGGATGCCACCCGAAGTCCTGGAATGAAGACCAGGCGGGGTTGGTTAGAGCCCAGCTGCCCAGAGGCAGGGGCTGACCTGCTCGGCCTCCTCACCCAGCCAGTAGATTCCACCATCTTGAGGTCCATGGGGTCGCCCACGGGGGTGTCCTGGAGCCGGCTGAGGGCATGGCAGGTGGCCAGCGCTCGGAGCAGGGGCCCCACGGGCAGGCGGCGGGGCTCTGGGACCAGAGGCAGGAACGCCTGCCCTTTTAGGGGCACCACACCCATCACATCCAAGCCGTCCTCCGTGAGGGTGCCCGTCTGCAGGGGGCAAGGGGCGGGCCAGTGATGAGTCCCGGGAGGAGCTGTGTGCGGCTGCGCTGGGCGCCCACACCCCGGGCCAGCGGGGGCCCCTGGGAATCCCGGGAGCCAGAGCAGGAGCCAGAGGAGGTCCCTCTGCCAGGGCCGCTCCCCCCAACCCCCGATTCCTCTGTCAGGCACTGCTGCCTCCAGGAAGTCTTCCTTCACCCTACGGCAGGTCAGGTGGTCCCTGCCTCGGGCTCCCACCACGACCACTTTGCGACCCTATCACTGGTTTGTCGCGGGGCCAGGAAGAGGGCCTGGCCACACCCGGAGCCCGGTGTGCGCGCTGAACGGCCGAGCGAGTGAGCGCACGCGTTCCCCACGCTCGGATCCAGCTGCCCAGGTACACGTCCGGCTCCTTCGCCAGCCTGGGGGCTCTGAGAACCCGATCAGGCCCCACTACTCAGTTTCAAGACTCGCTGGGGCCCCCAGGGCCCTCAGAATAATTAACGTCCAACCTTGCCAATGGGGCTGCCCAGCCCCCCCCGTCCCGCCCGAGTCCCCACTGTTCCCAGTGCCCAGGCACCCCGTCTGTTCCTCTGAGGAGCTGACTGCTCCCCAGCCCCCGCCTGCCCTGCAGTGGTGGTTCCCCCCTGTCTTCGGGTGGTTCCCCCCTCATTGAGGTCAAAGAGGAGCCTTCCCTGAGGGAGTGACCCCACGTCCCACCTATAACGTTACCCAGTTCAAGTCCTCCCCCAAAGCCATCACCACCTGTGGCTCTCTGTGGGCCCTGATCCACTTATTCTTGGGGGATGGGGGGGGGTCTCTGCTGGGTCTCAGGGCCAAAAGCAGCACCAGGGAACGACTAAGTGACCTCAGACGGTCTTGCCTGCCAGACTGGGAGCCGGGCATGTGTGGGAGCTGGCCGGGGGGTGCGGGGTCTCTGGGCATTTCCGGCCCCAGGACAGGACCTGGCACCAGGCAGCAGCCTGCGTTGCTGACTGAGGAATGCAGGCGTGGAGGCCTGGCTGGGGCGCCCGTGGCCCCCGCCCCGCGGCCCCCACCTTGTCAAAACACACGAGCTGGAGCTTGCCCCCCAGATTGATGCGCAGCGGGTGGATGCAGAAGATGCCCTGGCTCCGCAGCCGGCTCTGGGCGTAGAGTGTGCACACGGTCATGGCAGCGGGCAGCGCGGGTGGCACCACCACCGTCACCAGGTCCAGAGCCCGGATCACGATCTCATTCAGAGGCACCTGGCGGGAGGCACCGTGACTCCAGGGGCCAGGCTGGCCCCGGGTCCCCACCGGCCGCCCCTGCCTGGTCCCCGAGGCTCACCCGGTTGCGGTGGAGGATAAAGATGCTGTAGACGGTGCCGAGGAGAGCTGGGGAGACAGCAAGGGCTCAGCGGGATTTGGGATAGGGCTTGGGGGAGGGGGGCGCCAGCAGAAGGCAGTGCAGGGGGTCACTCACCCAGGACAGAGAGAGCAGCCACAAACTTCATGCTGTGTTTGTAGAACTTGAAGTCGATGGGCCGGGGATGCAAGATGGAGCTCACCAGGCCCCCTTTTGCTGTGCAGAACCCTGGGAGCAGCCGGGGGGTGGGGGTGGCGAGGGTCAGGACAGGCCCTCCCGGCCCCTGCCCTCCCGCACCACACTGGGGGCTGTGGGACCTGCTGCTCCTGGGAGGAGGCATCACCCAGTGTGGGGTGACTCGTGACGGCCCACGGGTCTTGCCCGGCCCTCATGGGGCTTAGCGAAAATGGAACGAGTGGACGGTATCTATGAAGTGGGCAGTTTCACTTTTTAAAAATCCAGATATGTGGCTCTTGCTGAAAAACTCAAGTCTGGTGACACTAGGGCCCGTTCCCATGTGACAAGAGCCTGCCGGCGTCGTACAGGCCTGTTCCCTTCCTAAGGGGTGGGCTCCTGCTTGCTGGCCACAGCCCCGCGCACGTCAGCCGACCGCACGCATGTTGGAGGTGTGGGGGACTTGCCCAGGGTCCCCCAGTAGGACAGCGGCAGAGATGACCCCTGCCCGACCCGGTGGCATGAGCCCAGCATCCCCTCCTGCCTCCCTGCTTCCCACCTGTCTGAGTCACCACTGCCAGGACGTGGGGTCCGACGAACGCCCGGGCCTGCAGGACGAGGGTCCCACAGAAGAGTGTGTGGCGCCGGTGGGTCTCTGGGCAGTAGGACACGGGCCCCTCCGGCAGGGCCGTCTTTAGAACCGGAACGCTCTCCCCTGGGAGGGATGGGGCAGGAGGCCTGTGAGGGGTCTCCATGCCACTCCTTCCCACCACCAACCCAAGAATCAATCGTTTCATAAGCCCTCAGGTCCCACTTAATTCTTATAACCATACGTGCAGGCATCACTGCCCCCATTTCACAGAGAGGGACACTGAGGCTCAAGACAAAGGCCATAAAGAGGCAGCCAGACAATCCCGGAAGGATGGGTGCCAGCCAGGGACCAGGAACGTGTGCACATGGATACACACAGCGGGGCGGGGAGACGTTTGGACTCTTGGAACTATTCTGTATCGAGCTGTATCACTTTTGTGACTCAAACCAACACACCGTAGGGGGGTGGGGGCGCTTCCGCCCTAGGACGCTGCCTGGAGGAGTGGCCGCGGGGTGCAGGGTTAGCAACCCAGGATTGTCACTCAGAGCAGAAGGGAAATAGAAACACCAGGGGCAGAGGGCCCAGTGGGCAGGGAGGCCAGGGGCTAGGGGGCTGGGGGTAGGGAGGCCGGGGGCAGGGAGACCGGGGGCAGGGAGGCCAGGGGCTGGGAGGCCAGGTGCTGAGAGGCTGGGAGGCTGGGGGCTGGGAGGCCAGGGGGCTGGGAGGCTGGGAGGCTGGGGGCTGGGAGGCTGGCGGCTGGGAGACCAGGAGCAGTGGGCCGGGAGCAGGGAGGCCTGGGGCAAAGGGCCAGGAGTAGGGAGGCCAGGAGTAGGGAGGCCAGGGGCTGGGAGGCCAGGGGCTAGGAGGCCAGGGGCTGGGAGGCCAGGGGCAGGGAGGCTGGGGGCTGGGAGACCAGGGCTGGGAGACCGGGGGCTGGGAGGCTGGGGGCAGGGAGGCCTAGGGCAGGGAGGCCGGGGGCTGGGAGGCTGGTGGCAGGGAGGCCGGGGGCAGAGGCCGGGGGCTGGGGCTGACCTGTCAGGGAGCTCTCGTTGACCACGCACTCGCCAGCCACCAGGGCCGCGTCGCAGGGCACCAGCCCGCCTTCCCGGGGCAGCACCAGGCAGTCTCCGGGCACCAGCTCGCTGGAGTCCACCCATTCCTCCTCTGCAGGCAAGCGGGGGCCTCAGCGTGGCCCGGGCCCAACCCCCGCCCCAGAGCCTCCCTCCCGACCCGAGCTCTCACCTCCCCCGGGCCGGCACACGCACACCCTCGCGGACAGCTGCACCATGTCCCTCAGAGTCTGGCTTTGCTGTGGGCAGGGGGCACGTGGGGAGTGGGTGGGAGCGGCCCCCCGTGGGGACCTGCCCGGCCCGGCCATCCCCCTCACGCGCCCACCTTTCTGGTCTTGTAGAGCGACAGGCAGATGGAGGCGGTAGAGATGAGGAAGATGCACAGGGCGTACGAGTAGTAGCGGTCGGCCAGCCACAGCCCGATGCTGAAGGCCTGGAACCCATAGTAGGGGTTCAGTGCCTGGGGAGGGGCGGGGAGGCAGCATCAGGGCTCGTGTCCCCGGGGGGCCGGCCCTTGGCCCCGCTTGGCGCCCCCAGAGGTCCCGGGGCCCCTAGCTTCTCTGCTCTGAAGAGGACACAGGCACTGAGATGCCAGCCAGGCCCCTGCTAAGCCCATCATCTAAGTGTCATCCAGTGGTGGTGACAATTCCACACTCCATTTGCAGATGAGGGAACCGAGGCACAGAAGGGTCAGGTCACTGGCCCCGAACCATGCGGCCCCCACGTGGCTGCCCGGGGTTTACACGAGCCCGACTCCAGGAGCCAGTGTGACTTTCGTGGGCGTCCACCGCTGGCTCAGAAGGCCGGGAGGTTCTATGTCCTCCGGGGCGTCCGGCTCATGGCTCCCCAATGTCCCCTAGGCCACGTCACCTCTCTGAAGCTTGGGTCCTTGGTGTGTGAACCGTGTCCCTACTCATGCAGCTGCTAGAGGGGAAGGTGGCTTAGGTGCAGCAAGGCCAGGAAAGGCCGGGGCTGTGTGGCCTCGTCTCCCAGCCTCTACTCCCAGCCCCAGCCAGGACCACAGCCTACAATTCCTCGCCCTGAGCTGATGGGACTGGCTCTGAGGTGACTCTCCCCTACGGAGGAGGGGACAGCTGCTCCGGCCTGCCACTGGCAAGTGGCCCTAAAAGGGCAAGCCCCCAGCCAGGGCCACACCACCAATCCAAGCCAGAGCCAGGGTGCAGCTCAGGGACAGTCCTACCTCGTCCACCAGCAGCTGGGGATAGGACTTGACCGGCACGCTGATGACATTGGGGCCGTAGATGGTCTTCCTGTAAGAGAAGTGGCCGGGCCAAAAGATGGAGGGGGCAGTGGCGGCCGGACCCTCCAAGGGCGACAGAGCTCATCTTACAGCCAGGGAAACCAAGGCCCAGAGAAGGCAGGTGACCAGAAGGCTATGCTCAGGGGGGCAAGACAGGGGTCCCCAGGGCGCAGGGCACCCCTGGTCCAGGGCAGCACACCCACCTCACGGCTTGGTCCTGGAGGCTGAGGCCGGAGCAGGAGCGGTGGACGTCCTCGCAGGTGCGGCCGTTGTCCAGCAGGCTGGGGGGGGGCGGGGAACACATGTGGGCGATGGGGCCTGGGCACCGCCTCCCCTACCTATGGGACTCGGGGCTCCAGGCCCTTCCTGGCCCCCTGAGATCCTGGGAGGAGGCAGCTCTCTAACTCTGGGCCTAACTTCCTCCAGTTCCCCTGGTCGGGCCCCAAACCAGGAAGAACAGTGAGGGATGATGATTAACAGTTGAGCGACAAGAATCCCTATTATTTAGCGATGGGCGTGTTCTTCACGACGATGCCTTCCATAAGTGACTTAACCTCTCTGTGCCTGTCTTCTCATTGGCGGGACGGGGATGGTGACAGCACCTGCCACACAGGGCCACGGCGGATAAACGAGAAGCCATGTAACGCGCGTGGCTAGTGCCTGGCACCTACCACGTGATAGACGCGTCAGCGACTCGTGCTGTGCTTCTCTACGCGGCAGAGGCTGGTGCCACCTCCACGTCCCCTGGGCACTCACCTCTGCAGACGCAGCTCACAGTTACTGAGCACTTAGTAGGTGGCAGGGGGCGGGGGGACGAGACCCCGATCGGATGATCCGAGTCCAGAGCCTAAGGTCTGATTCAGTGTTGCCACCTTGGCCTGAGGCTGAGCCAACCTTCACACGAAGCTTATGTACTTGCCCCTCAAAATAACCCTGGGAGGCCTCTGCTAGGGATTCTCTTTCTGCTCGGGGTACAGACAGGGACTCCGAGGCCGGGGAGGCTCAGCAACTTGCTCACGTCGCCGGGGTCTGAGGTGCGCAGCCCAGGGTGGAGCCCACGCGGGGCCACGTCATGCCACCTCTCAGCCCAACCAAGCAGGAGTGCGCGGTGCTGGCCTGAACCCTACCTGGCTTGGCAGAAGGCCTGCTGGCTCTCGATCCAGACGTAGCGCTGGCCCCGGAAGAGGTAGTATCGCAGCGTCCGCTGCTGGGTGGGAGAGAAGAGGCTGGAGACAGCTTGGCGGGGGGTGGGGGGGGGAGTGCAGGGGCAGAGGCCAGTGTCGCGGGAAAGAGGCAGGGAGGCCTGGAGGTGCCGAGGTGCTCGGCCCAGCAGCCTGGACATTGGGGCAAGGGAACCAGAGGTGCGTGGGGAACGGGGACTCCAACCCTCCCGTTGTGCAGAGCGTGGCACTGAGGCCCAGGGAGGGTTAAGGGCTCGTGGGGAAGCCAGCTGTGCACTCACGGCCTCTTCGTTCTTGCAGAACTGGGCGGTGTCCTTCCACGCACCCTCTGGGACGGCGCCCACGGCCGCCTGGCTCCGGCCGTCCTCCGCCTGGCCCCGGGCCGGCAGCTCCAGGCTGGGAGCAGGCAGGGGTTACCGTGGAGCCCTGGGAGATGGGCCAGCACCTCCCCATCCCACGCAGCCACAGTCCCTCCCTGGCAGGGAGCCGGGGCTTCTGGGCAGGGTGACGGGGCCACCTCACCTGCCCTCACCGATGGCCTCAGTCTGCACCTGCACGGTGTAGAGCTGCCAGGAATTATCCTGGAACACAGAGGTGGGGGCTTGGTTCCAGGAGACACTGGTCCCCTCCCAGGTCCACCCTGCCACCCGGCGGCCTCCGCTGGACAAGGCAGGGACCAAGGACATACGTGATGCCCTGGGGAGCCACCCAACTGCTCCTCCCGCCCATTGCTCAGATGGGAAAGCGGAGGCCGAGAGAGGACAACTGTGCGCGGTCCCACAGGAGGTGAGCGGCCAGATGGGGCTGAGACCCCCTCCCCTGCGCCCCCCTCACCAGCTGCCTCACCTCTTTGTCTCTTATTTCGATGACGAGTGTTTCTGCGCGGGCCAGGTTGCAGGGCCGGAGCCGCAGCCGCACCCCCCACACCGGCTTCCAGCGGAAGAGCAGCAAAGGGATCCCTGCCATCATCCAGACCACGATGTGATAGCCGATGACCCTCCATGGACTGCCACAGTAGCCGCTGAGCCTCTGCGGACGGACGGATGGACAGGCCGGGTGGGCGCGGGGCGGGGGCGTGCCTGGAACCTCCCCTGCCCACCCCGCCACCTACCACGGATGAAACTGAGGAGCTGAGGGGATCTACAGATGTCTCTATCGTCAGGGTCCCATAGCCGGCGGGCGTGCTGCCCACGAGAGGGCTGCTGTCTGCGGGTTCAAGGGAGACAGGTCATGGGGGGCTCCTCCCTCTCTTATACCTTAAAATAAAATTAGCATCGTCATTTGGTGGCCCCACGTGGGAGCTGCTGTAGTCAGAAAGGAGCCGGAGGGGCAGTTCTCCTGGACGGCCGCCGTCCTGGCTGCTCCAACCCATCTGTCACACCTCGGGGATACACGGTCCCCACCGCACCTGCCATTCCTCAGGTACAGAGCCCTTTGTTAAAACTGATGTATGGGGCACCTGGGGGGCTCAGCGGGTTGAGCGTCTGACTCTTGAATTCCGCTCGGGTCATGATCTCAGAGTGGGGTCGAGCCGTGTCGGACTCCACGCTAGGAGTGGAACCTGCTTGGGACTTGCTCTCTCCCTCTGCGCCCCCCTCCCACTCACCCCCTGCATCCTCTCTCTTTTTAAGCCTTTTATTTATTTATTCATGAGACACAGAGAGGGAGGCAAAGACACAGGCAGAGGGAGAAGCAGGCTCCCTGCGGGAAGCCTGATGCGGGACTTGATCCCAGGACCCTGGGATCATGCCCTGGGCCAAAGGCAGGTGCTCCACCGCTGAGCCACCCAGGCGCCCCTCTTTCTCTCTTAAATAAACAAAAAACCCTGAAACGTTTCCAGAGGTTGGCAGAAATGTTCCATTGATGGGGTTTCACATAGTTACTAGAATAAAGCTTTTGGGAACCAGCTTGCTGAGACCAAGGACCAGCACGGAGGGGTGGATGGGAGTGGGTTGGACACACGTCCTGGAAAAATGCAGCAGCAGGTGGCACAGATCCTTGTGGTGCTTTGGGTCCTTGGCCTGAAAAGCGGAAGGTGTCAGAACCAGGACCAAAGGCAGTCAAACCTTTAGACGCTGAGCAGCACAGGAAAGGGACGATAAGGTTATTCAAGACAACTGCATTTGCAGCTGCGTGAGACGAAGGTTCTAGCATGAACCGAAGTGGCACCTGCTGGTGAGTGAGGCCCCTGGGGTCGTGGCCGTGATGGGGCCCAGCCGCCTCGGGAGCCGGGTGCCCTCAAGAGTCCTGGCAGTGCCTGATCCTGGAGACGCTGAAGAGGCCAGCCTGCTGCTGGAGCTGCGCGTCGGGGGTCTGGGGCCAGGAACGTGGCGCTCAGGTGTGATTACGGGCTTACAGTGGGAGACAAACACTACGGGGATGAGGCAAGCGGGAAGATAACGGGTTATTTTAGGTGCAAAAGCACAACCTTTGTATTTCTGCAAATGCTGGCACCTGGCAGGGCCAATGAAAGACTTGAAGTTAAAAGAAAACAAAGCATCGCTATTTTATGAACTGGTTCGACAGACCCAATGGCTCAAGTCTTCGCGGGCCCGTTATGTGACTGTCCTGCTGGCTCTCATTCCAGTCTGGTTTCCTCGTGCGTCTGGTTATCCCTGGCTGGGTGCGGGCCCAGGATCGGGGCCCAGGGCCTGGTGAGCGCCCCAAGCTTCCGCAGCCCTGTGGAATAGCCCCAAGCTACTCGCTCCCTGGGAACCATGTGTCCCCCTTTTGTATCTGGTCCCCACCCGGAGGGCAGAGGTCAGGGCTGCTTATCCCTGTTCAACTCCCGAGCCCAGCAGAGTCCTGGCGGCGAGGGGATGCTGAGAGGTCGGGTCTGGACTTTATGGCAGGCAGGAAAGGGGCCCTCACTCTGAAGGTGGGAATGGGGGAGCGAGCAGAGAGGAGGGGTGAGGGAGGACAGAAGCTGCTGCATCCCAGCTGAGCACTCACCAGCTTACTCAACCCTCTGCGGGGAAGGGCTGACTATCACTCCCGTTTTACAGATGAGAAAACTGAGGTCAGTCCCAGCTGAGCACTCACCAGCTTACTCAACCCTCTGCGGGGAAGGGCTGACTATCACTCCCGTTTTACAGATGAGAAAACTGAGGTCAGTCCCAGCTGAGCACTCACCAGCTTACTCAACCCTCTGCGGGGAAGGGCTGACTATCACTCCCGTTTTACAGATGAGAAAACTGAGGTCAGAGACCAGCACTAGGTGGCTCTACTGCAGAAATCCTGTTCTTCCTGTCTCCCCTCCTGCAGAGCTGGGGTCCTGGTGGGACAGGCGGCTGGCGGGTGTCCCAGGGCTGCAGAGGGCCTGGGCTCGCCGCCGCCACCGCTGGGCCGCCTGTGGGGCTGAGACACGCAGGGGCCCCTCTGGCAGCAGCGCTGGGCACCCACGGGGTTCGCTCAGAGGGATGGCACACAGCCGGCCAGGTGGGGGCGGCCTGCGGATTTTCTGAGCTCCTGCCCCTTCCCCACCGCAGCCAGTTTCCACCCACAAGCCCGGAGGGTCCCAGGCCACTGTCACAACATCCCCAGGCCCTCAGATGCTCCGTCCCCAGACACCTGGGCTTCTGGCTTTCAGAGCAGCCAACGCTTCCAAGAGCCCACTGTGTGCGACATCTGCTCCTGGCCCGTTTTACCACCGTTAACACAAGAACCCTGCTGCGGGAGCTCAATTGTTATCCCCTTCTTAGGGGAGAAAATGAGGCTCAGAGAGGTTAAGTAACTCGGCCAAGATCACGCAGCAAGTACCCGGCAGCGTCAGGGTGCGAGTCCGGGCAGGCTGACTCCGGGGTGGGTGGTCTCCGTGGGCTGCACCACGCACGAGGCCCCGCCAGACCAGGCAGCCCGTGCTCTCCTACCCCAGCCCCACGGCCCTACGTATGGACCGTCGTGACAGTTACTATGGCCATGCCGGTAAGAGCAGCCAACAGCCCCGAAGCACTTCCCAGGGGACGAGACCCACTCTATGCCTCCACGCAAATCCAGCCACACGAGGAGGTGGACTCCTTTTTCTCATTCTACCAACGAGGCTCAGAGGGACAAAGACCCCCCGCCACACACATACACCGGTAAACGGTGGAACCAGGAAACTGGGGCTGGATCCTCAGCTTTCAGGGCCCAAGTGGGCACTTTCGGAGGCCAGGGCTTCCGGCCAGGCCTCCCCCGCCTCTCTGAACTTCATGATTCAACAACCCAAGCCCCACCTCCAGCCAGGCCCTCCCTGCCCACTCGGCTGACTCAGAAAACAAACAGAGCCACCAGCTCCAGGAAGAGCCGGGCCTCGGGGGATGGACACGCACACGCACACGCACACACAGTCTGCAGCCCTCAACGTGGGGGTCTCCAGCCAGCAGCAGAGGCTCAGAGATGGGGGGGCAGGAGGCCAGGTCAGCCTTCTCTGGGGCTCAGAGACCCCGCCCCAGCTTTCCTGGGGCGGTCCGGTCCCTTTTACTCTGGGGGGGGGGGGGCCAGCCCCGTCCGGCTTGAGTGAGGCTTATCAGGAGAGCATTTCTTCCCCTTCCTGGCAGTGGCCTGCAGATGACACACAGCGGGGGGCCCTCTGCTCGCTGCTGGAGCCTGGAAAGGGGTGACTCGCTCTAGCCCCCTGCCTGGGGGGCAGAGGAGCAGGCCTCTGGGACAAGTGACACAGCCTGGCAAGCTGGCTTCTCAGGTCCCTGGCCACCAAAAAGCCACAGACCTCTCTTGCCCCACTTCAAAAGGCGGAGGTCCCAGGGGCCACTGGAGTCCCAGCTGTCTTTCTGCCCGAGTCCTTCACCTGCCGCAGAGGCCGGCTCCCTGAGTGGGGCACGGTGGGTCACGCTTCAGGCCTTAGGGCTGGTCTTGAGTGTTTCCGTGGCACAAGGGAAAGAGCACCTCGGGGTTATGAGGGGTTGACATGAACTTCACGTACATTAACTCACGGCTTCCTCACCACCATTCCACGAAGGGGTACTACTTTTATCCCTATTTTACAGTTTAGGAAATGAGGCCGGAGGAGGTGTAGCAGGTTGCCCAGGGGCCACAGAGCCAGTGGGTGGTGGGATCTGATCCAGGCGGTCTGGCTCCAGCGTCCACGCTCTTAACCACCGCACTCCCAACCTCAGGGCTTCTCCCTGAGCCCCGGGCTCTCCTAGAGGCAGGCTGCGTTTTGGGAGGCAAGTGCCTTAACCTTTCTGGGTCTTCATTTTCCCTCTCGAGGAGCGTAACTCTGAGCAGCTGGCACATGAAAAAGTGTGAGCAGCAGCCGCCCCAGGGTGTCTGAAGTTCCTGAAGCGTGGGCATGTGTACACGGGCAGCTGCTGGCTTCCCTGCCAAGGAGGTGTGGCTCGTCTCTGACCCATTTCTCAGGCTCTCCTCCCACTTTCCCATCACCCTGTCTGAAGCCACAGCTGTGCCCCTGCTCCCCTGTGCACACTCAACGGCTTCTCCCCGGCTCCCTGGGGGGCTAGGGATGGGGAAGAAGCCTGCATGGCATGCTGGGCCACCCGGAGCGGGTCACTCCGCTGGTGCTAATCTGATTTCATCCTACAACAGTCCTGCAATTTATCCCATTTTATAGGTGACAAGACTGGGTTTTGCAGAGGCAGCTGGCCCCCTAAGGTGTCTAGCAGCTAGACAGGGTCTGTGTTGCTCCAAAGTCCTCTCTGCCTGCCTCCGCCATGCCCACTGGCAGCCATCCTGCCATCAGGCTTGAACAGGGTATCCCCATCCTGCTCACAGAGCCCGGCATGGGGCTGGGATGCAGGAACCATTAACTGAATGAGCGAACCAGTACCCGTGTGGACATCTCGCTTCCATAACACAGCATGGAAGCAATGGCTCGGAGTCACTGACCCTGCCTCTGGGGCAGTCAGAGGCCAGGTTAGAGGGGCGAGTTCCTTTGTCAAGGGCCCCTGCCAGAGATCACCGTGTGACCCTGGTCTGCTTACTCCCCTCCTCCCACCACCTGGGGATCACAACAATGTTCCCTCTGGGAGGTTTGTCCTGGTGCCTAGCACACACCCCTCATTTCAGGAGCAGCAGCGTGCTCTCCCAAGTCAAGGAAGAAAAAGAGAGAGGCTTGATGGAGGAAGTCCCTTCTGCGGAAAACTCTAGTCCCCAGGCAAGGTCAAAGCCCAGGGCACTCTCCAGCGGGACACCTGTGAAAATACTCGGAAGTGCTTGTTTGTCTCTAGTTATGGTTCAGCCTCCCCAGGGATGGCCCAGGAAGGCCAGGGCAGTGTCTGATCTCTTCCAGTAACACCAGCTCGGGGTGGCCCCGAGCAGGCTGTGTGGGATGAGAATACTTTCCACGATGATTATATTGCTCTTCTGAATACCAGAGACTGATCTTCATGCATCGCCCTCGGAGGGTCTATTATCACCTCATTTTACAGAAGAGGAAACTGCGGAATGATGCTTCAGAGCACCTGGCCCAGAGTCATACAGCTGCAAAAGGGAGAAGCTGCAAAGGAGTGGGTCTGAATGAACACATTCATCTTGACTCGTCCTCACGGGCACCCCAGGAAAAGTATGGATTTGGATCCCATTTAGCATGAGGCACAGAGAGGTTATTATGTCCACAGTCACACAGCTATGGGTGGTCAAGGCTAGACATGAACCTACCCTGACTCCACAGCCCCGGGGCAATGCCACCAGCACCGGGGAGTGGAGGGGCTGGAGTCAAAGCCATCTGAGAACCTCTTGTTTCCTGCGGAAGCCCTGGCTTCCTGCTGATGACCTGGCAGGGGCCCAGGCAACAGGGCTGCCTCCTCCCTTGCCTTGCTTCCCTCCCCCCCTGCAGCCAGAAGCTCCTCTCCTCTGCCAAGCGAGAGGGGATGTGTGTGTGTGTGTGAGAAACAACCTGCTAGGAGTGCCCTGATCTTCAGCTCTGGAGTTCAGAGGGCGTCTTTCCTCAGCTTTCCCCCTCCTTCCCCGGGTGGGGGGAGTGGGGGGGGGTGCACTCTGAGCTTCCAGTGGGGTGGGACTAGAGGTGGGAGACGACGGGGAGGGAGAGACCAGAACTGAGGGTGTGTGCAGCTGTCGAGGATGCTCAATCTTTGGTGGACCCTTTGCTGCGGTCTGGGGTCTGAGTGACTGACACGGAGATGGGACCCTTCTGGAGAAGAGAGGTCTCCTGGCTCCCGTCACAGCAGGGGGGATTTAGACTCCAAAAAGGGTGGGCTCGGGACGCATGGTCTGGGATGGGTAACATGCAGGGTGTGGTCCTTGGACCTGGGTGTTGACGGGCTTCCTCGGGGGAGGGCCTGAGGTAGGGGATCAAGAGTGGCATTGGTGTCTGGGACACTGTGACCCTGAGATTCGAGAGCTCTGGCTTCTCCAACCTCATTCATTCATTCATTCATTCATTCATTCATTCATTCATTCATTATCAGTCCATGCATCCAAGAGGAACAACCACCCGGAGGCCCCGGATGCAGCGGGTCTTCCCCTCCCTGGACATCTGTCGTTGCAGAGGGGGTGCAGTGGGGGTGGGGGCCCCAGTCGGCCTCGGGCACAGCGCCCAGGGCTGCAGGAGGGCGGGGAGGGCGGGGAGGGCGGGGAGGGCTCGGCTCCGTGCGTCGCCACCGCCGGGCTCCGGGCCTGTCTGGGAAGGGCCAGGCGCCCACTCCCCGCGACGGGGGCGGGGGGCAGGGGGCGTGCCCGGGGGTCGCCCCGCTGAACCACGAGCCCGCGTGGGGGTGTCGCGCGGCGGCGCGTCGACGGGCGGCCCCGGCCCCCGCCCGGTTCCGAGAGGCCCGAGCTGCGCACTCACCTGCGCTCATGCCGGCTCCGCGAGCTCATCGCCGGCCCCGACGCTGCGGCCCGTGGCCCCGGGCCCGGGCGTCGCGATGCCCCGCGGCGGGGGCGCGGGCGGGAGGCTGGGGGCGCGGGCGGCGGGCGCGGGCGCGGGCGCGGGCGCGGGGCACCTGCAGCAGCTGGCGGCCGGCGCGGCTGGAAGGTGCCGCAGTCGGGTGTGCGCGCAGCCCGCCCGGCCCCGCCCACTGCGGCCCCACGTCCGCCCCGCGCGCGGGCTGCCGGGACTTGTAGTCCGAGCCGCTGCGCCGCCGCAGAGGGGACCCTCCGCCCGCCCGCGACGGGCCGCCCGGGGTGCGGGGCGCCCGGGGACGGAGCCAGGCCTCAGACGCGAGAACGCGCACGCGCACGCGCACGCGCAGAGCCAGGGCTCTGCTTCAAGGGAACAGCGCAGCTGTGGCTCGCCAGCCTCAGATACACACAGGTGACGCGTAGGGACAGCGCACGCACCCAAACAGGGGGGTGACCCTCGGAAACACAGACACGACCACTGACTGCCCCTTCCCTCCTCCGTGCGCGGCACACAAGGGGTCAGCCCCAGCTGCCCGGCGTGCGGTGTCCCTCCGGGCTCTGCAGCCTGCACCCAGCTGACGTCCGTCTTTGCCAGGCTGTGTGACCTCGGGCAGGTCACCTCCCTCTCTGGGCCTCCTTTCAGCGATGCCCGCCTCAGAGAGTAGTTGTGAGGCTCACAGGAGGGAAAGCTTAAAACACTTGAGACTGGCGTGGCTTGGCCGATGTCAAAGAAGGAAGACAGACAGGCCTGCCCAGACACGCGGGGACTCAGACACGTGCGTGGACATGGGGAGACTCTGCAGCGATGCAGGGAGGCCTCTGAAATCCCGGAGAATAGCGGAGGTAGGGCCCAGACCCCAGGAGCCTCACATCATGACTGCAGATACACCTGCGCAGGTGGGACGCATGGAGGCCCTGACGGGCACCGGACACCTCATACCCGTGTGCAGCATTTAGCACGCTTCCCCATCGCAACAGGTGAACACACGGTGTCCCCTGGCTCCGGGGTCGGTGGCCTCTGGACTAAGGACCTCCAAAGGCCGATGGTGAATCAGAGACCCCAGGGTCTGGGGTAAATCCAGGAAGAATCCTATTAGGATCCTATTAGGGCACGATGGGACTGGCCCGATCCATGGTCCACCCAGTGTGATCTCCGGCATGCCAGGCTCTGTTCTGGAAGCTGAGAACATGACGGTGAATGGGACAGACCCGGGGAGCAGCCAAAGGCAGGCAGAGGAAAACCCTGACAATACTTGTCATGGAGGAATGCCTGGGGGGCTCCGCGGTTGAGCATCTGCCTTCGACCCAGGTCGGGGGATCGAGCCCCACATCGGGCTTCCCGCAGGAAGCCTGCTTCTCCCTCTGCCTGTGTCTCTGCCTCCCTCTCTGGGTCTCCCATGAATAAATAAATAAAATCTTAAAAAAAAAAAAAAAGACTTTTCATGGAAAGGGCAGGAAGGAGCCCGAGCTTCGATGTGGGGGTGCAGGGTAGACTCGAGGAAAGCAGGGAGGCCTCGACAGCATCCGATACCTGACAAGAGCTCGATACACACATTGGCTAAGGGCGCAGGAGGGCCGTGCAGGTGCAGGCTCTGCTCTGCGCAGGTGCGGGAGTGGAACCAGGGACGCTGAGCGGTGGCAGGTGCGGTGGGGCGGACAGTAGCGCCACTTGCGGAGCGCGCGGGCAGGCTGCTGGCAGGGCAGCTTGACCACCTGGGGGACGCGGCTGGCTTCACTCAGTTCAGCTGACAAGTCCCGTGTCATCTGCTGATGACATTTCCGGGGCAGGCAGGCTACTTCTCAGAGTCCCCACGTCCTCCCCCAGGGCTTAGCCCAGCTCCCCTTGCCCGAGAGACCCAGACCCCCACAACGGCTGGGTGCGGAGAGGTAGCCTGCTAGGGTGGCCTTGCCCGGAGGCGGTGTGGGACCGGCGCCCTCCGGGGCTGGGCTTTGCGACGTGCATCTGGCACTTTCTAGCTGTGTGACCTTAAGAGTCCCTTTCCCTCTCTGAGCCCCCGTCCTGGGCTGGAAATCGGCAGCTGTTCAGAGGGTGGAACGAGATAGCCGGTGCCTGGGAGAAGCCGGTTGCTTTCCTCAGCTTCTGGCGCTCGGCTGGAAGTTTCATAAAATCGTGGGGCTCAGGGACCACCCTGCCAGATGGGTCCCCTCAGGCACGCTGCTCATACTGCTGGGCTTTGAAGCGGCCCCACTCTCTGAGCCCTCCGCGAAGGAGATGCACCTGCTGCTCCGCCCAACGCCTGGCCAGGCAGGAGGCCAGAGGACGCTTCCTCCCAAACCACAGAGGATGTGGAAGGCGCTCCCGTCTGCTGGGGCTACCTTTGGGGGAAGTGGCTGTCACTGTGGTTCTCTGAGTGGTCTGTGGGTTGGGCTCCAGTCACCTGTGGGTCAGGACCCATCAAGGAACTTTCCTTAGAGGGTGGCTTCTTCTTTGCCTCCCCTCCCCCCCCACCCCGGGAGAAGGACATAAACTATGCCTGGTCCAAGAGGCAAAAGGATTGACAAGTCACTAGTGTGAACCAGTTTATTCTAGAGCATTAATTGCCTTACTTCTCAATTTCTCCAGTTTCACTAGTTTTGCAACGAAAGCGGATTTTCTCACCTAGTGACAAACCCCATGACGAGGCGATGGCTGTCTAGACACATAAAGTGGGGTTTCAGCAATTTGCCTTGTAGTCTCCTGGGCAAGGAGGGGGAAAGGTCGGAAAGAATTAGGGTGTTGGGCTCGGCCGGGGGTGCTCTGTCCCTGCACCGAGGGGTCAGTGTGACACGAGCAATGAGCGCTGGTGGTCCTGCCCAGGGAAACCACCCAATGAATGGCTCTGGTCAGGTCGATGAGAAACATCCCAGGTCGTCACTGAGGTGGTCCCTGTGGCATTGAGGGGACTTCCATGCAGTGGGGATTTGAGACAAAGCTCCTGGATTGCGTTTCTGGAGCATTTGCCCTACCGTAGGATAGATGCTTTCTCGTTTGTCTTTATTTTTTGAAAGTTAATATGTTAAGTATTTATTTTAAAATTTTTTCAGTTTTGGGACCCCTGGGTGGCTCAGCGGTTGAGCATCTGCCTTCAGCCCAGGGCGTGACCCCGGGGTCCTGGGATCGAGTCCTGCGTTGGGTTCCCTGCAGGGCACCTGTTTCTCCCTCTGCCTGTGTCTCTGCCTCTCTCTGTGTCTCTCATGAAAAAATAAAATCTTTAAACCAAAATTAACAACAATTTTTTTTTTTTTAAGTATAAAGGATTCTCTTCCCTGAGTTCACACGTCTGTCACCTCACATATTTACTTTTTCTGGGGGGTAAGAACTCACATATTTCTCGTTTGGACTCGAGCCACAATTCTGAGAGGTGAATGCCGTTAATTCCCATTTTATAAATCGGGAAACAGAGGCACAGAGATTCAAGTTGCCCAAAGACCAGGGAAGAAGGGATGGCTGGGTCCTGTCTTAGGGAAACTCGAGGAATTCCAGTTACGACCTTTGTGGATGAAGAAGGCGCGTTGTCTGCACACGATCTGGGCACAGAAGTGGCATCAAGGACAAAATACCGTCTTTCTCTGCTCAGGTCTGAAGTTTTTATTTGGAAAGCCTTTGGGACTGTTGAAATGGGACATTTGCCGGCAGCTCAGGGAAAGATGACGTAGGCAGTAAATGCGACTACGGGTGGATCACGTGTTCCCATGTGGCCCCGGTTTGAGACGGGGAGAGTGGCTGGCGGACACAGATCTGACAGGTGCACAGGCAGATTTCGGGGGCAGCTCCCGGGACCCGGCCTCCTCCCCGAGCAGGGGGTGCAGAGCTGGTCTCCCCGAGCCATTGCCTTATTCGTGAGAAATCCTGTCTCTACAGATCTAGGCAGGAGAGGCAAAGTCCAGTTATCCGTGAAGCCAAGGACCGTGCCCTTCCCGGGGCTGACGGACGCGGATCGGGTGCGAGCGGCCGTGGAAGCGGCGGCCTGCGCTCTCGGTTCTCACTCCCCAACTTGGGCTCCGCCACCTGAGGGCGGGCCGGGGTACCCTGTGGTCTTACAGCTGGTGGGGGGTGGAGAATTTGGGGTGGCGACACCGCAGGGTGAAGATCCTGTTCTAATTTCTAATAATTCATTGTTCTTTTTCACAAGTTTTTTAAAAGATTTATTTATTCATGAGAGACACAGAGAGAGAGGCAGAGACACAGACAGAGGGAGAGGCAGGCTCCCTGCGGGGAGCTTGGTGCAGGACTCGATCCCAGGACTCCGGGATCACGCCCTGGGCTGGAGGCAGACGCTCCACCGCTGAGCCACCCAGGCGTCCCTGTTCCTTTTTAATTTGGTGACTTGGCTCCCGGGTGGGAGGGAACAAATCTTGCTCATCTTTACCCCCAGCGGCCTCCCCTCTCATAATGGTGGAGACGAGCGCTTTTGAGGTGTCCCTTTACAAAGCCAGGAATGCTCATTAGGGTTCATCCTGGGTGAGTCAGGCATTTTTCTCAGCCACTTGCCTCATGATGCAAGAAGCCCTTGTTTTCTGGGTGATCTCACCGCAGCGGGTGGAAGAGCAGCCTGGGAGCGTTCCCGGGTGAAAGGAGGGTCCGCCCGGATGGGCAGAGCAGCAGGGCAGTCGCCGTGCACCTGAACCACGGGGCCCTTACCCAGTGGTCAGAGGCGGAATATAAACCACACACACAGGTAGATCTTTATTAGCATCAAAGAAGCCCTTATAGGGACGTCCGGGTGGCTCAGTGGTTGAGCATCTGCCTTCGGCTCAGGGTGTGATCCCTGGGGTCCTGGGATCGAGTCCTGCATCGGGCTCCCTGCATGGAGTCTGCTTCTCCCTCTGCCTGTGCCTGTGCCCCTGTCTCTCATGAATAAATAAATAAAATCTTAAGAAAAAGAGAGACCCTTATATATTGGGTAAAAATAGAAAGCTGCTCTTAGTCACAATAGTAAAAAATATGGAAGGCACCCAAGTGTCTACCCACAATGGAGCATTCTTCAGCCTTAAAAAGAAGGTTCTGGGGCGCCTGGCTGGCTCAGTTGGTAGGACACGCGACTCTTGATCTCGGGGTTGTGGGTATGAGCCCCATGTTGGGTGTAATTACTTTAAAAAAATCTTTATTTTAGAAAGTGAGAGAGCAAGAGAGAGCGAGAGCGAGCCCGTCTTGCGGTGGGGGTGGAGTGGGTGGGTGGGCGGACACAGGAGGGGCAGAGGGAGAGGGAGCCAGAATCTTCAGTAAACTCCCGGCTCAGGGCAGAGCCTGACAGGGGGCTTGATCCCATGGCCCTGAGATCGTGACCTGAGCTGAAATCAAGTCAGATGCTTAACTGACTGAGCCACCCAGGTGCCCTGTATCACACCCCGTTTTTGTTTTTTAAAATATTTTATTTATGGGCAGCCCCGGGTGGCTCAGCGGTTTAGCACCATCTTCAGCTCGGAGTGTGATCCTGGAGACCTGGGATTGAGTCCCACGTCAGGCTCCCTGCATGGAGCCTGCTTCTCCCTCTGCCTGTGTCTCTACCCTTCTCTCATGAATACGTAAATAAAATTTAAAATATATATATTTATGTATTCATGAGAGACACAGGCAGAGGGAGAAGCAGGCTCCATGCAGGGAGCCCGACGCAGGACTTGATCCCAGGAGCCCGGTACCTGAGCTGAAGGCAGAGGCTCCACCGCTGAGTCTCCCAGGGGCCCCTCACACCGTGTTTCTGAAGGGAAAGCTTTCTGTATGCCCATGTGTCATGACATCAAGGTCTGGAAGGAAACAGAACAGTTAATGTGGGGGTGGTGGGAGGAGGGCGTGTGCGACATGGGGTCTGCAGGGCCTCCCACATCTGATCTGATGTTCTTTTGTAGTCTGGCTTTTCGGTGAGCGCTGCTGCCTTGGTGGTAAAGCCCGGGCTGCGGCGCCGGGAGTCTGTGCTTGCCTCCCTTGCCGGGAGGGGCCCCTCGAGGTCTGCCGTGGAACTCGAGGTCACAGGGGACCTGGTCCTTGCTGTGCTGGGGGCGCCTAACCTCGCCTCAAAGAGATACAGTGACTTAGCAAGACGGGGCTTCACGTCATGCTAATCCTGAAGCTGGAGGAACCGGGAGGCTGCCTGATGACAAGAGCTAACACTCAGTGAGCTTGCAGGGGAAGGCCGGGTGCTCCCCCGGCCATGAGTGAGAGGGGGCACAGTCACACCCCCCCGACAGACAGAGAGGCTAGGGGGGAGAAGGAACCCACTCAAGGGCTCGGTTCGGGAGCCCTGGCGGACTCTTCCTGCTGGCACCTGTACATTTCTCTTCAGCAAGTAAAAGGGACGGGCTTGCTTTTTTGTTAATAAAGTAGAATAGCACTTATTTATTTCTTAAAATGTTTATTATACATGCTGTGCTCATCGAAAATCAAGGCCTCTGAAGGGACTCAAGTTGGATGTAAAGTGCGTCCAGCCGAGCCGGCTACTTCACGCTCAGCGTCACACTGACGCTTTCTTCCCCTTATAGGTGGCCATCATTTTCTTGATTTCAGCAATAGCTTTGCCTGGATTCAGCCCCTTGGGTAAAGAAGAGAATAGAAACCACTGGTAAGTGAACTGAACAAAGAACCCAGGGCCTTGGGCGAACCCTGCAGCGGGAATAGGGTCAAAGTGAGGTGGAGGCAAACGACGTCCTCGGAAAGTCAGGTGCCCGGGCTTAGGGCTCCCCGCGTCCGCCTGCAGTGCCCCCCACCCGCCTCCGCCCCAGGGCCATGTGTGCAAGATGCACACACCCCCAGGAGCGGGCAGCTCTCCATGGGCCACGGCTGGGGGCCCAACCAGCCAGTGGCCTGCAGACCCTTGCACGTTCCCATGGGCACCCAGGGGCACCCAGGAGCCCTCTCGGGTCCCGGGAGCAACCTTCCCCAGGGGGCCCTCCCAAGTGCCATTAGCAGTCTGTAGGGTCTGCAGGAGGCGCCCTAATTGAACCCCGGGAGTGCCAACCTCTTACGAGCAGGGAAACAAGTGAAGACCTGGCAAAGTGAGACAAGGACTCGTCCGAGGTTGGAAGAGAGTCCCCCGTGTTAGCTGGACGACTTCGACCCTGGCACTGAAGTGTGTGGGAAAGAGGCCGGAGGATAGGTGGTGAAGACCGTGTGCAGGAAAGGGAGGACTGGGCAAGGGTAAGCAGCCCTACCCTTCAAGGGTCCTGAGTTTGTGTGCAAACCTCCTGTCAGCAGGCGTGCAGAGACTAAGTAAACAGGGGCTGGCATTTTCTGCAACTGTCTCACTGGTGCCAAGCGCCTGGCTCTGCTCGAGATCAGGCCGGCTCAGCCATCTGGCCCTGCACCCCCTGCCCACACCCGACTCCCCAGGGCCTGTGCTCTGTGGTCGGCCCTGCCTCCCGTCCTGGGCCATGTGCTGTGCTGTGTGCCCTGCAGTCCCCACGGGAGGGCCGCCATGGCCTCCTGCCCGCCACCGCGTACTCCAGGGAACTAGCCTGCCTTTCCAGGCCAAGGTATTGTCCTGGGAAGCCTCAAAACAGGAGACCCACAGCCACTGTGGAACACCGTGACCTTGATGCTCAGGTCACGTGGGTTTCCTCTACGCCATCCACTTTCCCTCACTCCAGGTGCCGTCTAGACTTGTGGCTGCCTCGTCCCATCCAGCTGAGAAAGTTTTGTCCATTCAACCCTACTGCCAAAAAAGGCACTTCCACAGTGGAAAAAAAACAGGTGCGGGAAGAAAGAAAGAAAGAAAAAAAAATTTTCAGAAAGATAGAAAAGGAGAGAGGACCCTCTTCAAAGACTGATCTGGGGCAGCCCGGGTGGCTTGGTGGTTTAGCGCCTGCCTTCGGCCCAGGGCGTGATCCTGGGCTCCTGGGATCGAGTCCCACGTTGGGCTCCCTGCATGGAGCCTGCTTGTGTCTCTGCCTGTGTCTCTGCCTGTCTCTCTGTGTCTCTCATGAATAAATAAATAGAATCTTTAAAAAAAGAAAAAGACTAATCTGGAATAGTCTCCAAAATAAATTAAGGGGAAAAGGCAGCGGGAGACAGAACAGGACGCGTGTGCATCAATGTGCAGCGTGAAGCCTCTGGAAGAGCACCCAAGAGGCCAGGGATACCAGCTGCATGGGAGGCGGCAGGAGACGGGGTCGGGCCGCTGCGGCGCCCTCTCTCTGACGCTGCACCCGCACCCCTGCCTGTGCCCCGTTTACCGCAGAACTTAGCGGGTCTGCGCCCACCGGCACAGCTCATCGGGGGCAGCGGGGGCCCTGTCCCATCCAGACAGTAACCTCAGCAAGTCACTGCCCCCAGCCCCTTCCCACACAGGGCTCAGCTCCAGTCCCCCCCCCTGCCCCACAGCGGGGCCTCACCACTCCCACAGATCCCTGAGCACCCCCGAAGCCCATGCGGAGTTTCCGATAAACACAGGGGCCCAGCCGCCCCCGGAGCTGCCAGCCCACAGCCCCACAGCCCCACAGGCTCGGCCACCTGGGCTTATTCACTCCCTGTGCTGTGGTGAGCACATCGGTGCCTAACCTGCCCACAAGATAGAGGCCCGGGGGCCCCCGCCAGGCCCCACTGCCGACACCAGGAGAAGCGCCGCGGTAGAGATGGGGCCCCTGGGAACACGGGCATCCAGGCCGAAGAGCAGGGAGTTAGCAATCTGGGTTTCCTGTGTAAGGTCGGCTGTGTCCCCCCCACCCCCCTTCTTCAGACTGCCAGCTGGTCACCCTCGTTGTCCACCTCCTGCCTGCTCGCTCGCCGCACCTCACAGAGAAGCCCTTTGCCTACAGTCTCTGCTCAGGTGGCAGCAGGTCCCGAGCCGCGGGCTGAACGCGGGTGGCACCGAGCAGGGGGCAGCCAGTCCCAGCAGGTCGTCCACCCGGGATGCAGGCTGCCACAGACGTGTTGAGAGAAGACAGGCAGCTGGCTGCAGAGAGGTCAGGGTGAGCCCGGGAAGCGGGAGAGGGCATGGAAGCGGGGTGAGCAGGAGCCCCGAGACGAGGGAAAACACGGAGAGGGACCCGGGCTGTGCCACCTTTCCTCCTGTAGTTCCTACTGAGTCACGGTGAGCTCGGGTTCCTGCTCAGGGACTCCCTTGGGCCCGTGTGCGCCCTACAAGTAAACCTTCCTCCGGGGTCTGAGCATGTCTGTTCCTCACATTAGGTGCCAGCCGGAGCCCAGGGTCGTGCCAAGGGGACAGGTACTCTGGTGCCTCTCCACCTCTGACACGTGAGCTTGGGGGCAGGGAGGCAGGGCTGGGGGCCACCAGCGCCGCGTACCTTGGGGCAGGTCCTTGTGCAGTTCATGATGGTGTGGCAGCGGTACAGAGAGAACGGGTCCTGCAGCTTGGCCAGGCGCTCCTCAGTGAAGTCGTCTCTGGAGTCGATCATCCAGCGGTAGGCCTGCAGAACCGGGGCGGGGAGTGCTGATGAGCCGCAATGGCAACTCAACGGTCAGCTCAAAGCCCTGGGGGAGCAGAAGGGAGCCCCTCAGCTTAGGGGCCTTGTCTCTGCTCTTTAGTTCTTGCCATTTTCCAAGGAAAGGTCCCTCCTTTGTAATTCCTCTCCATCAACGCCCCCCACCCCAAAGCGAACCACACCTGGTACCCTGGTGCTTAATGACGGGTGACTAGGCATCGCCTCATTATTTCAAGGTGCTCACTGGCTTCCTGCCCAGATTCTGAGTAGGGAAGGGAGGGCCCGTAAGACATGACTCTATCTTCACAGATGACTTAAGAGATCTGTCCAGAGATAGTATTTGTTCCACTGATGGACTCATAATTGGTCAGTCCACCCCAAAGGCAGCTGCCTGCCCGTGGGCAGCTCCATTCACCAACTCAGCGTGGGTACAGGTGCCAACTGTGAAGGGGTGTCATTACCAATCCTTTATGTAGATGGGAATCAATATTGCTAAGTGGTCACACAGCATATAACTTCCCTTTTTTGGGAAGATGAGAAATGAGAACTTGTTTTTTTTGGAGTTGAGAATCTTGTGAAAAGCACTGACCAGAAACTTAAAAAGCACAGCTTTCTGGGAACAAAGGCAGTTTCTTTGCAGGGAACTACACATGTGGTGATGTGCCTGAGAGGCAGTGCTGCCTTCTCGCCAAATAACCCCTAAAACCGGGACTCCAGGTTTTCATTAGCCTGGAAACAAGTTCCAGCCTGAGCTGGGAAGCTGCCCTTCAATGAAATTTCTATTCCCTGCTTGCACTTCAAAAATCCCCACGTGAGGGAGATGGGCGCCACCTGACAGCTGTGGTCTGGGGAAAGTGGCAAGAGCCAGCAGCATAGGGGATAGGTTTAAACACCTGCAAGGCCAGTTTTGCCAAAATGCGTGCCACCACCCCTTGGGGTGACCCTCACCACACAGAAGTGACGTACTTTGCAGATGAAGATTTGCTGAAAGCCAAGCGAGGACAATGTAGCCACCTGCCCTGTGACAGGCGCCTGCTGGGACCCTGGCTCCAACAATACGCTGTCCTCTTAGACTTCTGGATGTCTCAGTTTTGTTTTAAAGATTTATTTATTTACTTGAGAAGGAGAGAAAGAGAGAGAGAGGGAAAACAAGGAGTGGAGGGAGAGGAGAGAAGCAGACTCCACGTTGAGCAGGGGCCTGACATAGGCCTCGATCTCACAACTCGGAGATCATGACTTGAGTCGAAACTAAATTGGATGCTCAACGGACTAAGCCAAGCAGGCGTCCCTGGATGCCTGTTTTAAGTTCTCTTAGAGCAGCAAAGGAGCACCTTACCTGCATGAGAACCGCAGGCCCCAGGTATTTGTCTCCATTCCACCAGTAGCTAGGGCAGCTGGTGCTGCAGCAAGCACAGAGGATACACTCGTACAGCCCGTCCTGTGTGGAGGGGAAGGGCAGTCAGAAGCACGTGATGGAAGAGACTGGCATGTGTTCAGCTGGCTGAACGTGAGGTCCAGGATCTGTGCGTGAACAGAGCGCCTACTTGCGTGTGAGTTTTCTTGGCAAAATCTTAGGGGTGGCTTGCAAAGATTTATCAGACTATAAAAAAGATCTTGGTGTTGAAATGTACGTGTTTGTTGGGTTAGAACCCAGAGTTCTTAAGTCCAAGCACAAAGTACTTATCTGCTAATAAACAATAACCTCTCAGTTATCTAAAAACAAAACCAAAAACCCATTAAAAACCCAACCAACCCACCCAAACACTTCACCGCTTAGAATGTACTCTAGGAAAATGAGAAAGGACTTGTGTGCTGGGGCATCCAGGAGTCTACAAAAGCCACTGCCCTCCCATGTGGAATTTAAGAAAATGACAGATGAACAAATGGTGGGGAGAGGAAAGTAAACCGTAAGAGATTCTTAACAATAGAGAACAAACTGAGGGTCGATGGAGAGAGGTGGGTGGAAGATGGGCTAGATGGGTGATGGGTTATCAAGGAGAGTACTTGTGATGAGCACTGGGTGTTGTAAGTGATGCATCATGAACTCTACTCCAGAAGCCAATATTGTACTGTAGATCAACTACCTAGAATTTAGATAAAAATTTGGAAAAAAAAAAAAAAAAAAAGCCTCTGCCCTGGTGCTGAGGAAAGACCAGGCCGGCAATGGGTATACCATCCTCAATGAGCCCTGTGCGCTCAACTCACTTCCCATCATTTGATCACAACAATCCTGTGGCATGAGGACTACTAGAGTCTAGAGAGGTTTAGGTCACTGATCCAGGGTCGCACAGGCAAGCACCCAGGGCTGGGACAGGACCCCAGGCAGTCTGACTCTGGAATGCCTGCTCTTTAAACCTGGCACGCTGACTCAATCTGTCCACCCAGTTCTAACAAACTGGACCTCCTAATTTTGCAAAAAACAGAAACTGATTAAAAGCAGCAAGACAGAAGGGCACATTGACATCTGAAGTGACAGCTTATTGTTAACAGATGACACACAGTTGATGGTCATGATTGTAACTGTGAGTCTTCAACAAAATCCATGTTCTGTTCAGAGAGCAGGCGGGAATGCAAACTGCCCCACTGATCTAGAAAGCATAGGGGACAGGCTCAAGAGCCTCCGTGATGGTCACATTCTTTAGCTCACTTATAGAAAAACCTGTAATAAGAAAAGAAACTCCAAATTTTGGCTAGAACTTGAAAGATCAAGATGTTTATCTAGCCTTCTTTGTAACAGGGAGTGACACTGTCCAACAGTAGTGGAATGGTTAAATAATATACAGTGCATTCAACTGAAGTAGCAGAGAACAAAGTCTAAGTGAATGCTTACGAAGAATTCTTAAGAACACAGGAAAATGCTCACAATAACCTAAGTGAAGAAGGCAGGACACAAAAGCATATTTGCATTCTGATCCCAGCTACATAAAAATGTAGCAGATAAAAGAAAAGCAAAAGTAGCTGACAACAGACATTATCCTTGGGTGCTGCAATATCACAGATTACTTGAAAAGAGTTATCTGGATTTTCCAATTACCCACAGTGAGCATTAAGGCTTTTAAAATTGTGAGAAAACATTATGTTCAGCATATTAACTTAAGGAAGTGAAAAATGCTTAACAAATTTTTGGTATTTGAGTAATCCTTGAACTTCCAGAATACACACTCAGGGTAATCAGTCATGCTCTAGGAGTAGGGCATCCAGGAGGCTTGCCTATGGAGGAATGCGGGAGGGCCAGTTGGCCCGGAGAGACCAGTTTCAACCCAGCCCGGTGGCCCTGGGCAGTCAGATTCCCTGCGAGTGAGGAATGCAGGGCGAGCCTTGTGCCAGAACAACAAACTCCTCCTGACACGGGAGAAAGCTGTCTGCACTGCCTTTACACTGCTCTACGATGAGCACTGGGCACTCACGTGAAGACTCTCCTCTTACATCTCTGCCTCTCTCTGTGTGTCTCTCATGAATAAATAAAATCTTAAAAAAAAAAAAAGTTTTACAGGGAAGAGGAGGGGGCCTAAATATTCCCCAAGACTTCTAAAAGGTAAAGTGTGTTTACTCATCCACATGCCTAACACGTACTGATAAATAACCCGTGCTGTGGCCTCGGGGTCCAGAAAGGACTAAGATCTTGTCACTGCCGCCGCCCCTGAGGGGCGCCCGGCCTGCTAGCATGGTGGCGGGTCAGTGATGCTCCTTGGACAAGTGCTGTACTGGAGGAACGCGTGATGCGCTGACCGTGACATGGCACATGTCCTTGCCCCTGTGCAGATGTGTTGTTGGGACCCATCTCTATTGGGTCCCCTTCCCACCTCTTCCTCTCCACAAGGACACAGAGTGTGCGGGGAGTACGAGTGCAGATCAGAGGCTTCTTGGAGGGAACAGCGCCAGAGCAGGAGACTGAGAACTTGAGAACGACTCCTTCACCGGAAGACTTCAGAGCCAGGACACTGGGATGCCAAGAGGGTGACAGGGCCGTCACCGTCCTACCCGGCAACCCTTGGGACACTGGGTGTTAGGAAAGAACAGCAAGGTTCTAGTCCTGGTTTTGCCATGAACTGTTTTGCTATGAAACAGGGAGATGGAAGCTCCAGCGCCCATGGCCAGCATGTCTTTGATGTGCCCACTGTTGAAGAGCCACTCTAATGGAGCTGCCAACTTGGCAAGACCTGATCTTTTGCAAACAAGTTTCTCTTAAAACAAACAAACATCCTGCAACATGGTAATCATGTGCCCTTCTAGGCAGGGCAGACATGCTCTGGATCCTTGACCCCTTGAGGGCCCCTTATGGGTTCACACTACCCCCTGGTCCTGAGAGGACGACTGTTCAGCCCTTGGATAGATGCTCTTGCAGTTCCTTTCCAGCATACACTCCATTAATGGTCTGCATTGTCCCATGCAGCTACTCCCCCACCCCATCCTCCCCCAAGCCACACTTCTCCCAAGCATCTTTGCACAGAATTCCTCAAAGCAAGACAGTAAAAGGGGACTAATGACCAGTTTCTCACGATCTTCTATGGACTGCAGATACTGCTGCTTGCCCTCCTGGGATTCATCCTTCTTCTTCAAATAAGGTTCAATGGATTTGTACTGAGCATAGAAGTTGCTCAAGTCCTGAGTAAGGGGATGAAGAAGAAAAGAAGGATCAGATTCTACTATCACTCCCTAGCATTCTCAGTCACCCCATTTCTTGGATGCTGCCCACTTCCCCATCGCACAGCAGCAGAAGTTGGACTCTCTTCCTTTGGCGTGGATCCGTGCAAAGGTGACAGAAGGAGAAATGGTCAGTGTTCATCGTGGCTGGGAAATCTCTCCTCTACCCACTCCCGAGGCCTGGTTCATGAAGGCGCTCACGAGTGGGGAGGCAGACACTGTGGAAGTACAGTGTGGAAGTACACTAATAACTGTTGCCTTCCCCACTGCTATTTTCCACATGAATTCTTTGTAGTTATGGCCAAATTTTTGATTCTGGGACTGTTCCAACTCTAAAGTCCCTGTTAGTCCCAAACAATCCTCTCCAATGAGGGGCTGGAGAATCTTCCAGGTGTGTTTATCTTCCACCATTCAAATTCCTCAATTAAACTCAGGAAAAAAAGCCTGCCCTAAAGAATGATAACATATCTCTCCCTCACACACACCTCTTCCCTTCTCCCTGAAAATAAAAAAAGGTGGGGTGGGGAAGAGTCGGGAGAAAGAGAGAGAGGGGATGGGAGAGAGAGGGGGTGGGGGAGGGATGGGAGGGGAGGCAGAAACTCACAGGAACCAGATCCTTTATCACATACATATGCGGCAGAGGGTAGATTTTGGAGACTTTGCTGAGGTTGGTGTCGATCCGGCGGGTGCAAGCCAGAGTGTTGCCTCCGTTGATGTTCATGGCACAGGAGCCACAGATGCCTGAGACAGAGAAGGCATTCAACGCTTCTGTACCCAGGCTCGGGAAGTCCAGCTTCAGACTCATTTTCTGGAATGTCATTCCCTCATTCCCCTACCATCATGAGCAGCACTGACATGGAGTACACCCATGGCAGAGGTGCCCCACTGCTGTCTTCCTGCCTGGGATGGAGATCTAATGACCAGTTCCAAAAAGCCATGAGGCAACCCTGAGGCTGGAATCTGCACACTACAGATGGCATTGGAAGACAGAAAGGGCCTGGGGCATTGTTGGCATCACAGAGTTGCCACGCCAATCCCTAGCTCCATGCTTCATGCATTTTCAGAAAAAGAAAAAGAAAAAAAAAAAAAAAGGCAGCCCTGCCTGTTATTTGAACTCAAACTACTCAAACTCGGACAGACAGAACTCAAAAAGCAAATCAACAGTCTTGGCCATCTTCTGGCTGAGGCCTGGATATGGATTATCCACATAGGACTCTTACTCTATTATCTTCATCAAAACTAGCAGCACAGTGGGGGCCATGAAACCCACATAAACTGCTCGAGCACTGTCTTTCTAGGGAGAAGAATGAACTAATGTGAAAGCAAAGCAAAGGTAACCAAGCAAAAGTTAGGTGCTGACCAAGGACCCTGAAGATGACACTTTTCTTTGCCCGGGCTCATTTGCTGTGTATGGAAATTTCCTAGATATTTTAGAGTTTAAAGAGGAATATGCAATCTGAACCCATTTCTCTGAAGCTGTTTTCTTGAAGATCATCAGGCCAGAGAAATGTGATTAGCTGTGAAACCTGTACTGGGTTATTACTTTGGTAAGACCGCATTCTCTTCTCCTGCTAATCTTAGTAAGCGTGTAAGACAACACAGAGACCTGTTTTAAGCAAATACCGCGAAGTTCCCCAGGAGACTGAATGTTATCAATATATTTGTGTGTGCCTGGCATCCAACCTTAAGTATGCTTTTATAAGAAATGGTAGGCAATTTAAAAAATAAATCCAATGAATCTTCTCTGAAAAAGATTCCCCAGGAAATTCTCTTAACAAACAATAAGGGAAGAGAAAGGAGTGGCAATTAGTATCACTCTGCCTCGTACTTTTTAGTCCAGATGGGCCACATCATATGTTCTTGGCTCTGACAAAGTCTTACGGGGAAAGGTTACTGAAAAGCATCTATATTTCCTAGGTTGCCAGGATTTACGTGGGGAAGGCTGGTATTTAATTACCACAGAGCGTTCCCTGAACAGCAGGGCTCAGCCAAACTACCATAATATCTGTCAGCATTTGGTACACTAAATCCCATCCTGTATGATTAGCTGAATCAAAGCAGATGTCTTAGAAGGACGGCTGGAATACTTGACATGTACCGAACAAAGACAAAAAGCAAAGGGCCAATATCCATAGTGACTTTTCCTTTTATGGAAGGTCATTTTAGGAAGAAGCTTCGATCACTGGTTGTGGTCCAACCTACTCTGTTTTGATTTTATCCCAGGTTTTCTGAGCCTGGCCAGCAGAGCATACTGCCTGAGTGCGGTTCTGGAATCTGACAACCCTGGCTGATGCCTGGCTACCCAACTACCTATGTGTTTTTTTTTGGAAGTCCCTTAACCTCCCTGGGCCTAGGGCCACTGACTGTGCTCTACGGCCGTCAGGACCAGTCAGCCTTTGTGATGATCCTCTGTGATTTTTTCCCCGTGTCTGAGGACTGCTAAATGATTATTTATGAGTTTTCTTTTTTTTTTTTTTAAAGATTTTATTTATTTATTCACGAGAAACACACACACACAGAGAGAGAGAGGCAGAGACATAGGCAGAGGGAGAAGCAGGCTCCAGGCAGGGAGCCGGACGCAGGACTCGATCCCAGGTCTCCAGGATCACGTCTTGGGCTGAAGGCAGCGCTAAACCACTGCACCACCGGGGCTGCCCTATTTATGAGTTTTCTTAGTATCAACTCACTTTATTTAAATTTATATTAAAAAACTGTATCACTGTTAGACTTTCATTAGTAATTATATTTTTCTGGCATAACAGCTGTTACTGTGGGAGACTGTTCCTGCCCAGAACGTTCCTACTGAGCAGATACTTTATATACATGTACACTCGTAATGCTGGGAGCTGGCAGCAGCACACCTGTGCCCCCTTGCTGGACAAGGGTTAATGTGCATAAGCAGTGACTAGAAACTCCACTGCCGTCCCCAGTGAATGAGCTCAGCAGTGGTGCAGAGATGGGCTGCGTCCTGCTAGCAGATGGGAGTTAATGTCTGAGGGGTGGGCACCTCACGCCAGATGCAGGAACCAGGCGACATATGATTCCCGATGGGAAGAAAACTCAGAAATGTACAGAACCTGTACTACACTTGGGAGTTTTAGGCACATTTACCCAAGGAAAGGAAGTGCAACACCTGGTCTCCTGGCAGACCACCAGCTCAGCTGTGGCAGGCAGGCCGCGGAACCAGAGCCTAAGTGTCTAAAGCCTAACAAGGAAGGAAATGCTTACCTTCTCTGCATGATCTTCGGAAGGTCAAGGTAGAGTCAATTTCATTCTTAATCTTGATTAAAGCATCCAACACCATAGGACCACATCTGACCAAAAACAACAAAACACTCCGGTCACATTGACGGGATGTCCAATCTTCCTGCCCTTTGTTGTAATAGGACCTGAGACATCTGCATATGTCAGCTGCTCTTCTAACCCATTTGGCTTTCTCAGGGCACACTCAGAATTTTTTTCTGTACTTCTATTTTTATGTTATCCTTACTCTAAGCACTGCGGAGTCACGCTGCGTATACATTTCTAGGAGAAGGAAAGCTACAGGGGTAGAGACAGTCCCCCACTCCTAAGCGCTGTGAGTGTCCATGTGCGTGGGTGCAGCAGGTGGGAGGAAGGGCAGTAGTCCTGGCTTGGAAGCTGGAGTGCAGGCCTGGTGGCAGGGAGCCTGGTCTGAGTCCTGGCTTGGACGCTTCCCAGGTTCTCGGCAAACCCCGGCTTCAGCTCCTCACCGACAAAGCAGAGAGCAGTACCTACATCTCATGGGACTACTGCAGGTGAATTAACACACGGGAAGATGAAAGGGGGAGTGTCTGCCACATATTTAGTTTAACCATGATCATCATCATGCAGAGAGTGCAGCTCTATGGACTCGTTTGCTCTCTGAGCCTCTTTCTTGACCTGTAAAATGGAACTAATATTTATGTCACAGGATTATTACAAAGATGAAACAAAACTGCGATTTTCATGGCATCTGGTACACAGACAAGCACTCAACAAACCTATTTCCTGGCTGCTGCTCTGTGCCTCTCAGTACTTTGCTATGCATGGCATTTAAAAACATATCCCCCTCCCCAAATATCCTTTAGCATTATCTAGGTTTTTTTTTCTAGCTTTACTGAGATATAATTGACAATGTGCAAATTTAAGGTGTACAGCACGAAAGTGTGGCACAGAATCTGGAGTGTTTATGTTGTGAAATGATCATCATGAGATTAGTTAACACACCGCGTTATCTGTACTTCTATCAGCAAAGTACAAATACCTCCCAGCCCTATCTCTGCTAACACTGGGAGCCGAGACCTTTAAAAACCTCTCCTAGTTTGAGAAGGGAGAACTACTACCATTGTCAGTGTTTTATCTGAGACCTCTGAAAATCGCAGTGGCTGAATATTTGTCATCAAGTCAGTGATTTTTCTTCACTCACGGTTTATTCAAAATCTATTCTGTGCCAGGTCCCATTCTGGGTGCTGGAGGCGCACCGGAGAGCAGATGAACATCCACACCTGCGTGGCCTGTTCCTTCTAGTTGACTACTGCTGGAGACAGTCCATCCATGGTCTTTGCCTCTTTGTTTGAGATCTTGGGAATGTTTTTTAAAGCGCATTTTTTAAAAGCTGTGAACCTTTCACCTTCTCGCTCTCAATATTCCTGGTCACCAAATGTGTAGTTTCAACACCAGCTAGGTGTCCTACATTGTAACCTAATCTGACACCATGGACCCAGAGACAGCACCACATGCCACAGGTCCCACTGAACTGCCGCACCCTCCTCAGACTGCAAGTTTGGGTTGTCACCTGTGCTCTTAGATGACTGGCTATAAATCACATTCTCATAATCCCCTTCTTAGGTTTGGTAATTGCTAGAGTGGCTCACAGAATTCAGAGAAATAGTTAACTTACTAGACTGTGATTTAGTAGAACAGGCAAATGGAAGAGATGCACAGGGCAAGGGAAGGGGGAACAGGGCCATGTCCTCTCCCTGCACCTCCACGGGTTCACCCACCCAAGCTCTCTGAACCCCACATTCCAGGGATTTTATGGAGTCTTCAGTGTGTAGGCACAACTGATTACAAACTGGCTGTTGGCTTAAGTGATTCGACCTCTAACCTCTCTTGCCTCCTAGGTCAAGGGGCAGGGCTTTGCGTTCTAACTCTCTAAACACAGGGTTGGTTCCTCCCAGTTATCTAGATTTCTAAAAATCATGTCATTAACATAAACTGACGGCTGAAAGGGGCTTGTTATGAATAACAAAAGATAACAATAACAAAAGGTAACTTGCTTTTACCTTTATTATATATCTGGAGCTATTTCAGGAATTGGGAGCAAAACCAAAGTCTTAAAACATGACCCTATAGCTCTGAACACTTAGGATTACATGGGTTTTAGGAGCTGGAAACCCTGGACAAGACCAAAATATATACCACAAATTTTTTATATCTGATGCTAACCCTGCCCCTCCCTCACTGGCAGCTTTAAGCAACTGGCTATCTAACTTCTAATTTGGGTAATGGAATTTTTAAAACGCACAGATTTAAATGCTTAAATGTGCTTTAAAGGTGTCAAACTGATCACCTTTGCCTCTTACGATATTATCACTGTTAAATCTAAAAAGACCACACTCCTTCCTGAGGTTTCATGAATACTTAGAAATTTCTAAGTTTTTACACCTTTAAAAAATTTTTATTACATATTATATATCATTTTTTAAAATTTTTTTATTTATTTATGATAGTCACAGAGAGAGGAGGAGAGAGAGAGGCAGAGACACAGGCAGAGGGAGAAGCAGGCTCCATGCACTGGGAGACCGACGTGGGATTCGATCCCGGGTCTCCAGGATCGCGCCCTGGGCCAAAGGCAGGCGCCAAACCGCTGCGCCACCCAGGGATCCCTATATCATTTTTTTTAAAAGGAGGGGGCAGAGGGAGAGGGAGAGAGAACGCCAGGCTCCATGCCCAGTGTAGAGCCCAACTCCGGACTCCATTCCAGGACCCTGAGATCATGACCTGAGCTGAAACCCAAGTCAGATGCTCAACCAACTGAGCCACCCTGGCGCCCCTACTTTTTGTTTTTAAATTATTCCCGCTCAAATTGTAAAAACTGTTAATTGCCCCAAATCACTGACTAAACCTACTTTTGCTTCTGATTTGTGATACTTATTTCCGGTATTCCATGTTAGAATTTCATTAAAGTGTAGTCTATTTTGGAACTTTTAAACATTCTAATGATCTGTCTATTCTTGTCCTGGCATATTTTAAATGACAACAATCTTCTTTGTTAATCAAAGGACTGTCACTGCCTACCGTTTTCCTATGGAAGGACAGTTGGTGCTTAAATTCTCTATTACACACAAGGCTGCAAATGTTTTCTGTACACAGAAATCAAGTTGTTTTGGCTGTGTCCCTTGCATTATTGTCATATGAATTTTAGGATCTGCTTCTCAATTTCTATAAAAATGACTGCTGTGTTTTTGACAGTGATTGTGTTGAATTTGTAAGTCAGTTTGGGGGCATATTGCCACCTTAAAAATATTGCCTTCCAGGGGTGCCTGACTGGCTCAGTCAGTAGACTTAGTCTCAGGGTTGTGAGCTGGAACCCCATGCTGAGTGTAGAGATTACTCAAAAAAAAAAAAAAAAAAAAAAAAAAAAAAAAAAGTCAACGCACAAATATGGGATGTCTTTCCATTTATTTAGGTCTTTAATTTCATTTCAACAAAGTTTTATAGTTCTCAGTGTACTGTTTTTGTAATGGCTCCTAAGTATTTTATTCTTTTTGATGTTATTGTAAGTGGAAACAGTTTCTTACTGGGTTGTTCACTGTTAGTACACAGAAATATAGCTGAGTTTTCTATACTGGTCTTGTATCCTATGTCCTCACTAAACTAATTTTAGTTCTAGTTTCCTGGTGTGGGTTTGTTAAGATTTTCTATATATAGTGCCATATAGATCCTCTTCATAGAGGATCTTTAGTTTCCTATTTTTCCTCTTGCTTAATGTCTTTGGTTAGAGCCTGCAGTAAAATTCTGGTTAATGCTAGTTAAAAAAAAAAAAAGCCTTTTTGCATATTGACCTTCTATTGTGCAACCTTGCTAAATTTACTTATGATCTTGCAGTTCTGTAGATGCTTGGGAATTTTCTAAGTAAGTGATAGTATTATTCGTGACTAGGTACAGTTTTATTTCCTCCTTTCCAAACTTCATGCTTTCTTTTTTTTTTTTTTAATGATAGTCACACCGAGAGAGAGAGAGAGAGAGAGAGAGAGAGAGAGAGAGAGAGAGGCAGAGACATAGGCAGATGGAGAAGCAGGCTCCATGCACCGGGAGCCTGATGTGGGATTCGATCCCGGGCCTCCAGGATCGTGCCCCGGGCCAAAGGCAGGCGCTAAACCACTGCGCCACCCAGGGATCCCAACATGCTTTCTTTTATACTTGCCTTTAAGATACTTGTTAGAATGTCTAGCAGCAGCATCCTGAACAAAAGGCCAGGAGTGGACGTCCTTGCTTTGTTCCTTACGGGCAAAGCAGCCATCTATTTCACAATTAAGTGTGCTGTGAACTCATAGGTTTTTCCAGAAATTCTCTTTATCTGGTTGAGGAAGTTCCCCTCTTCTTCTATTTTGCAAGTTACAGTTTTTCTCCTTTATCCTGTTATGGTGAATTACACAGATTCACCAATGTTAAACCAACTTTACATCTCTGGGACAAACTCAAACTTGGTTAGGAAGGCATCAGCCTTTTTACAGTTATATTTGATCTGCTGAAATTTTCTTGAGAATTTTTGTGTCTGTGTTCAAAAAGATACCAATCTGTAACTTTCCTTTTTGTAATGTGTTTGTTATATTTTGGAATCAGGTTTTGATGGCCTCCTAAAATGAACTGGGAAGTGATTATTCCTTGTTTATTTTCTGAAAGGATCTTATACTGGTGTTCCATTTTTCTTAATTGCTTGATATGATTAATCAGTGAAGCCACCTGGGCCTGGAGCTTTCTTTGTGAAAAGGTTTCTGATAACACATCTACCTATAGCCAAATAGCACTATTCATCTTTTCTATTTCATCTTTATGTCAGTCTGGTAGTTTTATTTTTCAAGGAATTTGTCCACTTCATCAAAATTATTGAATTCACTCCCATAAAATTATTTATAATACACTTTTAGTATCATTTTTAAAAAAGTTTTCTTTATTTAAGTAAACTCTATGCCCAATGCGGGGCTTGAACTCATGATTCTGAGAACAAGAGTTGCATGCCCTTCCTACTGAGCCAGCCAGATGCCCCCACTTTTAGTATCATTTTAATATCTACAGGATCCATACTGATATCCATTCTTTCTGTTTTGCTACTAGGATTTTGTTTTTCTTCTAATTTTTGACCAGTCTGGCTAGAAGATGATCAAATTTAAAAAAAAAATATTTTCAGGGGATCCCTGGGTGGCTCAGCGGTTTAGCGCCTGCCTTTGGCCCAGGGTGCGATCCTGGAGTCCTGGGATCGAGTCCCAGGTCGGGCTCCCAGCATGGAGCCTGCTTCTCCCTCCTCCTGTGTCTCTGCCTCTCTATGTCTATCATAAATAAATAAATAAACAAATAAACAAACAAATAAATAAATAAATCTATCTTTAAAATAAAATAAAAAAATAAAAAATATTTTCAGAGAAACAACTGGTTTTGTTTTCTCTATTTATCTCTTCCTCATGACCCACTGTTGTGCTTATTATTTTTCCTTCTACTTACTTTGAGTTTATTTTGCTCTTTTCTACATTTTTAAGGTGGCTTAGATAGCTGATTTAAAACCTTTCTTTTTTTTTTTTAAAGTACAAGCCTCTGAAGCTACAAATTTTCCTCTAAGCACTGCTTTAGATGCATCTTGTATATTTTAAATGCTCTATTTTCATTATCATTTAGTTCAATATACATTTTCGTTTCCCTCATGGTTTCTGCTTTGATGCCTGGGTTATCTGTTACTGCTTTCTAGTTGAATCCCATTGTGGTCAGAGAATACACTCTAGAAGATTCCAAATTTTTGGAATATATTGAGATACATGTGTTTTGCAACCATTTGGTGTGGTATTTCAAAAATATTAATTAGATCAAGATGATTGATAATGTTCAGATTATGTCTTTACTTTTTAGTTGTTCTATCCACTGTTGAAAGAGCTACAGATGTTTATGTGTTCCTTAACTCTTGAAATCCTCCAATTCTGCCAACTTTGAAGCTTGGCTATTAAGTGGACACAATTGTGAGACATTCCTGATAAAATGATCCTTTATCATTCTGAAATGTCCTCTTATTTCTGGCATAATCTTTGCCTTTAAGTCATCTGATTTTACCATAGCCACTCTACCTTTTTTGTTTTATAAGATTTATTTATTTATTCATGAGAGACACAGAGGGAGAGGCAGAGACACAGGCAGAGGAAGAAGCAGGCTCCTTGTAGGGAGCCCAACTGGGACTCAATCCTGGGACCCCGGGATCAAGGATCTGCCTGAACTGAAGGCAGACGCTCAACCGCTGAGCCATCCAGGCGTCCCACCCACTCTACCTTTTTTTTTTTTTTTTAAAGATTTTATTTATTCATGAGAGACACACAGAGACAAGCAAGACATAGGCAGAGGGAGAAGCAGGCTCCCTGTGAGCCTGATGTGGGAATTGATCCCAGGATCCTGCCCTGAGCTGAAGGCAGACGCTCAACTGCGGAGCCAGCCAGGCATCCTGCCACTTTTTTTTTTTCTTTTAAAGATTTTATTTATTTATTCATGAGAGACACAGAGAGAGGCGCAGAAACACAGCAGAGGGAGAAGCAGGCTCCATGCCGGGAGTCCGACGTAGGACTCAATCCCGGGACCCCAGGATCACGCCCTAGGCTGAAGGTGGCACTAAACCGCTGAGCCACCTGGGCTGCCCGTCCCACCACTTTCTTATGCTTAGTACAGTTTGCATGGATCCTTCCATCCTTCCTTCCTTCCTTCTTCCTTCCTTCCTTCTTCCTCCTCCTCCCTCCTCCCTCCCTCTTAAAAATTTTATTTACTTATTCATGCTCACAGAGAGAGGCAGAGACACAGGCAGAGGGAGAAGCAGGCTCCTTGTGGGGAGCCCGATGCGGAACTTGACCCCAGGACCTTGGGATCATGACCTGAGCCAAAGGCAGACACTCAACCACTGAGCCACCCAGGTGCCCCAATATCTTTTATTTTCAACCTGTCTTTATATTGTTAAAAACAAAACAACAGGCCCCAAATGGAGTCACTTATGCCAATCTCATGTCATCAAACTGAGACAACTTAACTGCAGATTTGGTTCTTCCAGAAATGGAATTTAAAACCAGTTAATCAGAAATCATCTAGTTGAGTATCTGCCTAATTGACTCTGCAATCCCATAAAGGAAAGTGATCTTGCCATAACCAATCTGCTTTTTTGTTCTTCCCACTCCTGTCTGCCTGTAAGTCTTTCATTTTGTACAGTTCCTTTTGTTTCTTTTCCTTTTTTTAGAAGATTTGATTTATTTATTCATGAGAGACACACTGAGACAGGCAGAGGGAGAAGCAGGCTCCCTCCAAGGAACCCAATGCGGAACTCGATCCAGGACCCCTAGGATCACGCCTTGAGCCAGCCTTGAGCCAAAGGCAGATGCTCAACATTGAGCCACCCACGTGTCCCTCTTTTCTTTCTTTTAAGTAGGCTCCATACCCAGTGTGGAGCCCACCATGGCGCTTGAACTCACAACCCTTAGATTAAGACCTGAGCTGAGATCAAGAGTTGGATTGTTAACTGACTGAGCTCCTATCTGCTAGGATGGATGTTTCCTGATTTCTGAATGGTTAAATAAAACTAATTAGGATCTTCAAAATTTACTTAGTTGAATTTTGTTTTTAATAATAATTAAAGTGCGTTTCTTTTAAGTAGCATCAAACTGGGTTTTGCTTTTTATCTATTCTGACAATCTTTGCTGTTTAATTGGGAGTGTTCAGTGCCTTTACATAATTAAAGGTATAATTAAAGGTATAATTATTAAAGGTATAATTATTGATGTGATTGGATTTGGGTCTCCCATCTATTTGTCCCAAAATTTTATTTTCTGTTCTTTTCTGCTTTAAGTAATATTTTTCTTTATTTTTTTAAAAAGATTTATTTTATCAAGAGAAAGTGAGTGTGTGAGGGGAGGGGCAGAGGGAGAGAAATCCTCAAGCAGACCCCACACCCCTCCCCATATGGAGCCCAACATGAGACTCAATCTCAGGACCCTGAGATCACGACCTGAGCCAAAACCAAGAGTCAGAAGCTCAAACTACTGAGCCATCCTGGTGCCCCTAAGAAATATTTTTAGGTTGAATAAATATTTTTGGAATTCCATATAATCTATATGTTGGCTTTTCAGCTCTCTCTGGTTACTTTAGAATCATAATGTACATCCTTAACTTTATGATCTATTTAGAGCTCATATTGTACCATTTCACATAAGACCTTCCAACCTTATAGGTCAACCTATTCCCAGCCTTTATGCTAGTTCTCATAGGCATTACATCTGTATAAATTGTGTGTTACACAATATAGTATTATAATTTTGCTTTCAACAGTCATATATATACTTTAATGAAATTAAGAAGAAAAATGTTTAAATTTACCATAATTAGTGCTTTTCACTCCTTTTGCAAGAGCCAAGTTTCTTTAGCCTAAATAACTTCTTGCATTTCATGTAGCACAGGTCTTCTGGCTATGAATTATTTTTTGTTATCTGAAAATGTCTTCATGTCATCATTATTTTGCTGAATGCAGAATTCTGGTTGATAGTGTTTTCTTTTAGTAAGTTAGAGATGTCATTTCATTGTCTTTTGGCATCTATAATTTCTGAGGAGTAGTAAACAATCATTTGTATTGTTTCCCGGGATGTTACATGTTTTCCCCTTTCAGGATTTTCTCTTTGCTTTTGATTTTCAGCAAATTTGACTATGATGTTCCAGGGTGTAGTTTTCCTTGTATTTAACCTGCGTGGGATTCACCAAACTTTTTGGATATGTCAATTAGGTCTTTCAACAGCTTGCGGTGAATTCTCGGCCATTAGTTCTTCAAAAAATTTTTGCCTGTTTTCTTTCTTCACTCTTTCTAGGACTCCAATTACGTATATTAGACCTTTTTATATTGTTCTATAGATCAATGAGGTTCTTTTTAAAAAACCTTTTTGTTAAGAATAGATAATTTTCTATTAATGTATTTTCAGGATCACAGGGTCTTCAGACTGTCATTCCCAACCTACTGTTAGCCTATTCAGTGAATTTTCTATTTCAGATATTGCTGTTTTTCACTTCCAGATTTTCCATGTGGTTATTTTAAGTTTCTATTTCCCTGCTGAGATCTCCTATCTCAGGAGCATCTTTTCCTTTATCTGTGAATACAGGTGTAACTACTTAAAATCCACATATGCTAATTCCAACAACTGGAATGCTTCAAGGCTGGCTGACCTCCACTGATTATCTTTCCACTTGAGTTTGGGTCATATCTTGGAGTTCTTTGTATGATTAGTGATTCTGGACTGTACACTGGACCTCATGAATAACATAATATAGAAACTCTGGATTTTATTCTCTGGAAAGCACAGTTCTCTAAAATACTTTTAAAATCTAAGTAGGCTCCATGCCCAACATGGGGCGTGAACTCACAACCCTGAGATCAAGAGTTGCATGCTCTACTGACTGAGCCAGCCAGATGCCCCTGATTTTTTTTTTTAAGACTTTATTTATTTATAGTGAACCACCCATGAGCAGGGAGATGGACAGAGGGAGAGAGACTCTCAAGCACTCTATGCAGACTGTGGAGCCTGATGCAGGGCTCAAACCCACAACCCTGAGATCATGACCTGAACCGAAATCAAGACTTGGCTGCTTAACCAAGAGAGCCACCCAGGCACCTCTGATTTTTTTTTTAAAGCAACAATTAAAAAAAAAAAAAAAAGCAACAATTAACATGAGCTGAACTTTCACCTTGGGCAGTTTAAAATAGAATTTGGCCCCCTCCCCCCTTTGTGTTTATTTTTTAGGAGCTTCCTCCATTTTCTGGTTGTTGTGGTGGCCATACAATGTATCTATGTATCTTCTAGCTGTTCACACTAGTAAGTCTGGTTTTATGGAGTTTTTGTCCCTGTACCACCCATCGACTGGGGCTTGCCCTCAAGTAAAAGCATGCAAAACCCAGTTCATTCACCCGGTAACATTCTGTTCTTCCAAGTGCCTCCTGTGATGGCTATTCTATGCTCGCAGGTCATTACTTCTGTTTTTGTCCAGAGTTTATAGCTGCTATTTGTGGGAGGGACAGTCTGATGAAAGCTATGCTATGACTGGAAGTGCATGTAATTCCTCTTTAAATCTTTTATCATTAAAAACTACTTATGAATTTAACTCTTCCAGTTTTAGTATCATTCTGTAAGTTCCGATTTGCAGTGCTTTTATTTTCTAAGTAGTTAATGATATTCTATACTACTCCTTAATGAAGTAGTTACTTAAAAGAGTGCTTTTTAATTTCCAAGTAGTTTTTTGTTTTTAATGTGAATATTTATGGTCAGAAAATGTGGCTTGTACAATTTCTTTTTCTTTGGGTTTTACTAATGATTTTTGGTTGCGGAGTATTTGGTAACTGTCTGCTTGACAAGAAGGTCATAGACCAACTAACTCCACTGCTTAGAATTTACGTGTTGATACAGAGTTAAAGAATACATTGAGAGTAGTAGTTTTTAAACCTCTTTTTGGCACCACAGAAGCCTTTGTTTAAAAGAAAAAACACTGACAAATATTCACTGACAAATAAAATAGAACAGTTCTGGTTATGGTGGAGAGGGGAGGAGTGGGGAGGCAAGAGCCCAGCTCACTAGGTTCTTCTCTCCCTTTGGCTCCTGCAGACATCCTTCAGGGTGGAAACCGGGGAGAGAAGAGTGGCTCAGAGAGAGGTGGGGGACTCAACCTGCTGTTGCTGCCTTTGAAGGTGGGAACTATGAGCTACAGAGCACAGTGGCCTCTAAAAGCTGGGACTTGCTCTCAGCTTATAGCCAACAATAAAATAGGGATCTTAGTCTTGCAACTGTCAGGAAGTGAATCCTGCCAACAGCTTGAAGGAATAGAAAATGGATTTCCCTGTAGTGTCCACAAAGGCACATGGCCTGCTGAGACTTCGATTTTAGTCTCATGAAACGTTTACCAGACTTCTAACCTGCAGAACTGGGAGGTAATAAATTGATGTCGTTTGTGGTACTTTATTAGGACAGAAATAGCAAAAATAATACAGAAGTCCACATTTTTGTTATTATTTTAACTACATCCTTATCTTGTCCTATCACCATTCTAGCTGAATTTCTGGAGTCTCTCCAGCTTTACCAGTACTCCTATAAATCTGTCATCCTCTCATTTGGGGAAAGGAAAGGTATTTTACAAAAGTTATTCCTCTTGGTATTAGCTATCTTTTTTTTTTAAAGTAGGCTCCATGCTCAGTGTGTATTTCAACGTGGGGATTAAACTCAAAACTCTGAGATTAAGACCTGAGCTGAAACCAAGAGTTGGATGCTTAACTGACTGAGCCACCCAGACACCCCTGGTTATCTTTTTGAATCAGGTACCTACTTCATTCTCCTTTGAAAAAGAGACGATAAATTCCAGAGCCACTGAGTGGTCTATTTTTAAACCTTCCAAGGATGTGAAAATCATATCCCTGAATCAGATCGAGAGTTCCCTTTTACTTATCAAATACCTAGCTCTCACAGAGATACTCACTTATTCAAATCAATTTCATAAGTCTGCATATGAGGTTTATCTCCAGTCTTGTCTGGGTCCCATCGGTAGATGGCAAATTTCTTGATTCGGGGAGCTGTGGCTGCCGCTGTTTGTGCCCCCCGGCAGGCCTGAAATTGAAAAAGTTCACAAGAAAGAAAAAAAACTATTAAAAATGCAAGATAAATCCTTCTGTTTAGCTGGCACCACACACTACCACACTGGATACAAACCCACACAATACTGACAGCCTTTTTTTTTTTTTAAGATTCATATATTTTAGAGTAAGAGTGCGTGCGTGCAGGCAGCAGGGAGGAGCAGAGGGAAAGAGAGAATCCTTAAGCAGACTCCACACTAAATACCTGAGATGGGGTTCCCTCACCACCCAGAGACCACAACCTGATCTGAAACCAAGAGTCAGACGCCTAACCAACTGAGCCACCAAGGTACCTCTGACACACAGTCTTCCTGAGAAAGGCAGCCATTCAATATCCAACAAATACTAAGCACTTAGCACATACTAGACATGGTGCTGGGGGTGAGTGAAACAGCACTTAATGAAATGAACTTTTTGCCCTCACAGAATCTACTTTGTACAAGCAAGAGAGAAATTAAATATTCATAATAAAGTACAAAGAGGGAAGAATACAGCAGAGACTTACACTAGTACAAGAGATCAGGGAAGGACCCATAAATGATACTCAAGCTGTGGCTTGACAAGTAGGGATTAGGGGAAGGAGTAGGGGTGTATAAACTGAGGGAAAAGGTACAGAGGCCTGGATGGGGAACAGCAGAGCACACCTGGGAGAACCAAGAGAAGTCCAGTAGGAGTGAGGGAGGCTTGATGGAAGTGCCAAATGTGAGGGCAAGATTTTGATTTTATCCTAAGAGCAATTTGATAGCACAAATTATCAGGTGGGTGACAAATTATCATCTTTATTTATTTTCTTTCAAAGATTTTATTTATTTATTCCTGAGAGAGAGAGAGAGAGAGAGAGAGAGAGAGAGAGAGAGGCAGAGACACAGGCAAAGGGAGAAGCAGGCTCCATGCAGGGAGCCCAACGTGGGACTCAATCCTGGGTCTCCAGGATCACACTCCGAGCTGAAGGCAGGTGCTAAACCGCTGAGCCACCGGGCTGCCCATCATCTTTATTTTTGAGAAGAATATCACTGTTTTGAAGGAGGCACTGTCAGATAACATATGGAAAAAACAGTAAAGCTCCTGCAGTTGTCAAAATGAGATGCTGGGGCTTTTAGGGGTCTTAGTCAGTCTGGGCTACTGTAATAAGACACCAAAGACTGGGTGGCTTATACAACACTTGTTTTTCATAGTTCGGGGTCTGGGAAGTCCAAGATCAAGAGTCAGGCAGACTTGGTGTCTGGTGAGGACTCTCTTCTTGGTTCACAAATGGCTGCTTTCTCGCTGTGTCCTCACGGGGCAGAAAAAGAGATATATATATATATATATCTTGAGCCTTTTCCTCTTTTTGTAAGGGTGCCAATCCCATCCTAAGGGCCCCACCCTCATGACCTAATTAAAAAAATATTTTTTATTTATTTGAGAGAGCGAGAGCGAGCAAGTGCGAGCGTAAGCATGAGTGGGGAGGAGGGGCTGAAGGAGAGGAGAAGCAGATTCTGTGATAAATAGGGAGCCCCACGTGGGGCTGGATCCCAGGACCCTGAGGTCATAACCTAAAGGGAGATGCTTAACCGACTGAGCCACACAGGCACCCCTGAATCTTCATTTTAAAGATGAGAAACAGGAGGCTCAGATATCAAGTGATGGGCCATGATAACAACTGATGAGAGGAGCCACAACTGGAACCCAAGTCTGCTTGTCTGACTCCTAAACACTGTTTATTTGTGAATATTTGCAGATCTTTTTTTGGTCCTATCTTCTTTTTATGTGTTAAAGTCCTTGAGGGCATGTGTATTAGAGTTCTCCAGAGAAACAGAATCAATAGTGTATATATTCACACATACATATAGTGCATATGTACACAGGAAAAAATATACACATACGTATTTACAAAAAGATTTATTATAAGGAATTGGGTCATGATTATGGAGGACCGGAAGTCCCAAGAGCTGCAGCTGGCAAGCTGGAGACCCAGAAGAGTGAATGATGTAAATCCAAGTCCAAGCTCGAAGGCCCATGAACCAGGAGAGCCGAGGATGTGGTTCTAGTCCAAAGGCCAGCAGGCTTAAGACTCAAGAAGAGTTGATGTTTCAGTTCAAAAGCAGTCAGGGAGGAGGAATTCCTTCTTATTTGGAGGAAGATGTGTTCTACTTATGCCTTTGATTGGATAAAGCCCACCCGTATTAGGGAGATCAATCTGTCTTACTTGGTCTATTGAGTTAAACGTTAAACTCACCCCAAAACACCCTCACACAAACACCCAGAATGTTGGACCAACTATCTGGGAACTCTGTGGGCCAGCTGACACATAAAATTAACCACTCACAGCATAGAACAGGTTACATTTTACACCTCCCACTGTACCAGTCCAGGCCTTTGCATACAGGAGTTCAATTCATGGTTAGGAAAAATTGAAGAAAAGTAAAAAATTACACTGGAATTTAAAATACAATAAAATTATATTTAAAAAAGGAAAAAAGAAAAAATAGCCAACCTTAACCATTAGACTAATACATACATGCTGTCCTCATCCCACAGCCCTTGAAGCTCTTTCCATCCAGGTGGACGACACCAGGTGGAGGCCATACCAAGTCCCCTGGACCCCACCCTGAGGGGGAAGAGCAGGAGTCCTATCAGTCCAAACAGCAACTAGCAGCTGAATCCTCAGTTTGTATGCAGACTACCTCCCAGCTCAGCTAGCTCTCTTACAAACTGGTAAAAAAAAAAGTGAAACTTAGGTTAACTGTTTAACTACAAAAAATGTGATGGTCTTATTCGCTGGCAAAAAGTGTCCTGAATTAGGGGCGCCTGGCAGTTAGTTGTGTGCCTTCAGCTCAGGTCATGATCTCAGGGTCTTGGATCGAGCCCCACATCAGGGTCCCTGCTCAGTGGGGAGCTTGCTTCTCCTTCTCCCTGCTCATGCTCTTCCTTGCTATCTCTGTCTCTATCAAATAAATAAAATCCAGAAAAAGTCTCCTAAGTGAGGCTGAAAATATAAACACATCAGCTCTCAGTATGAAAAAAGGAAATACAGGGATCCCTGGGTGGCTCACCGGTTTGGCACCTGCCTTTGGCCCAGGGCGTGATCCTGGAATCCTGGGATCAAGTCCCACATTGGGCTCCCTGCGTGGAGCCTGCTTCTCTCTCTGCCTGTGTCTCTGCCTCTCACTCTGTCTTTCATGAATAAATAAATAAAGACTAAAAAAAAAAAAAAAAAAAAAAAAGGAAATACAGAGAGATGAGAATGACAGTGAAGATAAAAGTAGTATTTTTCTTTATCACCAAATTGGCTCAGAATAGGCACAAAAAAAGTCATTTCTACAAATGAACATCTTCCACTAGGGAATCCAACTTTTTTTTTTTCTTTAAAGAATTAAAGGCAAGATTCTATTCTATTCCATTCTATTTATTTTTAAGTAAGCTCTATGTGGGGCTTGAACTCACAATCCCTGAGATCAAGAGTCACTCTCTCTACCGACTGAGGAGCCAGGTGCCCCAATAACTCCATTTTGTAAAAAGAAAGGAACATTTGCTTGACGCCACCTTGTGGCATTTAAGACGAAGTGGAGGAAGTTAAAAGATCACTGAAGATACTCCAGCAGCCTTTTGCTAGCTTACTGCTCCAACCTTGTTTTGGTTAGATTTAATGAGATATTATTCATTACAGTAAAATTCACTAATTTATAAACAAATTTTATAGTTTGATGAGTTTTTAGTTTGATGAGTTTTAATAAAGTGGTATAGCTCTTACCATAATTATGACAGAACATTTCCATCTAGAAAGTTCTCTAAGTGTTTCTTTACAATCAGAGCCCTCTGCCTACGCCTTGCAACTTATGTGCCTTCTATCATTACAGATTTGCCTTTTACAGAATTTCACATAAATGCAATCAGACAGGGAATCTTGGGTCTAGCTTCTTTCCCTCAACATAATGCTTCTGGGATTCACTCATGGTGTTGCATATATCCAGAGTTTGTTGCTTTTTTAAAAAATTAAACTTCTCATTTTGAGATCTAGAATAACATGCATTTATAAGAAATGAGACCCCTCATATCCTTTACTGTTTCCTCCTGTGAAAACACCGTCCAAAACTATAGCACAATCTCACAACCAGAACATCAACACTGATACAGTCAAGACACAGAACATTCCCATCCCCACAAGACCCCCAGAATTGCTCTATCAAAGCCACACCCACATCCCTTAAACCTCTCGCCCTACTCCTTAATCTCTAGCCATCACTAATCTGTATCCATTCTTGTCATTTCAAGAATGTTACATAAATGAAATCATCTAGTATGCGACCTTTTGGGATTAGCTTTCCTTTATTCAGCATAATTCTCTGGAGATTCATCAGAGTCGTGTGCACCCCGATAGTTGTTTCCTTTTCTTACGGACTAGTGTTTCAGGGGGTGGGGAGATGGATCCCAGTCTGTGTAGCCATTCTTCTGCTGAAGGTCATCTGAGTTGTTGCCAGTTTTTAGCTATAATGAATGAAGTAACAACATTTGTGAACATGTTTCCATTTCTCTGGGTTAAGTGCCCAGGAAGGTAACTGCTGGGTTGTATGACAGTTGCTTTTAGTTTTTTACAAAATTACCTATTTCCCAGAGTGGGTAGCTGCCTTGCCTGTAGTAGGTGGTAGTGAGAGAGGGACAAAATACTTTTAAACCATCTAACTCCTTCAAACTTTCTTCTTGCCAAAACATTAGTGAAGCCTGAACTCTCAAAAGAAGGTGGGACTTTGCAGTTGTCACTACAGTTCCATGGCAGTGAAGCCTGCTTTAATAGTCTGACAGAGGGCAACAGGCATCCGGCCCTATGAAGCTTGGCCTACTCCCACAAAGGCCTATTGAAGGTGAACGTGGTTACCTGCCACAGATAACCTCACCTTAATACCTGTTTTTAAAACTTAATATCTGCTTCATATCCACTCTACAAAAATGAAAAGGTCTAGACTTGATCATGCAGATCTTCCCAAAAGTGATTAGGTTTTTAATGAATCATTTAAATCATTAAATACTTATCATATGATTTGAGACAAAACCAATGCAAGGGTGCACCACAACAGTAGAGTACTATAAGGCAATAAGCCCTAACATAAGTTTTGGGGTACCCCAAAGTGTCACAAACTTTTTTTTTAAACAACTAATTTAAATTCATTATGTATATTTTATACAACACTTGGTGGGATAAAGGGGAAGGGCTTATTAGCTTACGGGAATGAGGAGAGAAGATGTGGAAATCAAAATCATCAGAGGAGGTTAAGGTTCTAAAGGGAAGGAGTTGGTTCATCTTGAGGGCTGTACTAAAAGTTAATCCAGAGGAATATGGCAGCTGTGATAAGAACAAATAAATTCATCTGACAGAGAAATCTAAAAATGTGTTATGTAGGTGACCTAGCAGAAGTTTAAAAAAAAAAAAAAAGAAAAGAAGGCTTTCATTCATCATTCATTGAGTCCTTACCATGTGTGGAATTTTGTACTAAATTGTCTCTAATTTTTACATCTTTACAATGGGAAGTTTTACTATTCTCAGTTAAAAAATGAAAGTAAAGGGATCCCTGGGTGGCTCAGCGGTTTGGTGCCTGCCTTCAGCCTAGGGCGTGATCCTGGAGACCCGGGATTGAGTCCCACATCAATCAGGCTCCCTGCGTGGAGCCTGCTTTTCCCTCTGCCTGTGTCTCTGCCTCTCTCTCTCTGTCTCTCATGAATAAATAAATAAAATCTTAAAAAAAAAAAAAAAAAGAAAAGAAAGTAAAAACCACACAACAAAGAGCCAGAATTCAAACACAGGTCCAAAGTTCGGCCCTTTACCCGGAGAAAACGCAAATCCAAAATAGAACAGCACAAAGAGATAATTCCTTTTCACAAACAAATCCAAGGAACACTCAACTCATACAATTAGCAAGGTCTTAGGTAGTAGCTGGCCCAGACCCATTCATTTGTTTATTTGTTCAATAAATATTTATAGAGTGGCTTCTATGTTCCAGGGACTGTTCTAGGCCCTGGGGATCAAGGACAAGACACATGTATATTCTGGTCCTCAGGGAGCTTACAGTGGCTGGAGGCACACATAACTAGCATTTACAGTGTGTGAGCTGGTGATAAGTGCAATGGGGCAGGGGTAACAATAAAAAGGAGGGGGTGGGGGTCCTGGCTACAACTCAACAATTCTAATTGGGTGGCCAGTGAAGACTTCACTGAAAAGGTGACAGCTGAATGAAAATCTGAAGGAGACAGGTAAGCAAGCTATGCCTGTACCAGGGGAAGAGTGAATCAGGCAGAGGGGGACGCTGAGCACAAATCTTGAGGTGGAAACGTGTTTAAGGAGCAACAAGATGGTAAGTGTAGTTGAGAATGGAGTGAGTGAGAGGGAATGGGAAAGGAAATTAGGACGTTACCAGGAGAACCAGATCATGTAGGACCTTGCAAGATTTTTTTTTAAAGTAATTTCTATGCCCAATGTGGGGCTCAAACTCAAGACTCTGAGATTGAGTCACATGCTTTCCTGACTGAGCCAGCCAGGTGCCCCCAGCAAATTTCTTTAAATGTACTTGATGGAGATTGTATATTTGAGATTCAAACTCTAGAGAATATATATATATATATTTTTTTTAAGATTTTTTTTTATTTTTAAGATTTATTTTAGAGAAAGAGAGAGAATATATGGAAGAAGAAGGGGCAAAGAGGGAGGGAAAGGATGAGAACATCAAGTAGTACTCTCATGACCCCAAGAGCACGTCCTGAGCTAAAACCAAGAGTCCAGTGTTCAACCAAATGAATCACCAGACACCCCCACCCCTACTTTTAAAAATTGAGTGCTGAGGCCAAATGTGGGCCTTAAACTCATGACCCTGAGATCAAGAGTTCCATACTCTGCCAACTGAGGCAGCCAGCCGCCCCTGCCTTGTAAGGGTTTTTGCTTTTACCCTGAATAAGATCAGGAAATTACTGAAGGTTTTGAGCAGAGGAGTGATAAAGTTAGACTGAAGTTTTGAAAGGATAATTTTGGCTTCTGTTTGAGAATCATTCAAAGATGAAAGCAAGAAAACCAGGTAAGAAATACAGTTTCAGCTAAGAGATGATGATGGCTTGAAACGGGCTGGTAGTTGTGGATGGTAGGAAGTGGTAAGTTTTTGAATATATTTTAAGAAAGAATTGAAGATTTCCTTAGACACTGGATGTGCAAGTGGGGTAAAGAACAAAGATGACTCCAGTTTTTGGCTCAAGGAACAGGGTATAAGAAGGATAAGTAGGGAAATGAAGTAGTAGATGGATATGGGTTTTTTTGTTGTTGTTGTTTTGTTTTGTTTTTTACAATAGGAGAGATTACAGCATGCTTGCATGCTGCTGATCTGATGGAGAAGGGAACACTGCCCATGGAGGGCAGAGCAGACTTACTGGAGAACCACCTTTGAATAAGCGATGGGATACAGCACGAGTGAAGGGTTAGCCATAGGATTCCTGCTCATCTTTCCCACAGTAACAGGAAGAAAGGGGGAATATCTGGGCAGAAACAGGGAGGTGGGCAGCAACTTGAGGTTTTTTTTTTTTCCTGTTATGGCCTCTCCAGCAGTTTGTTTGTTTGTTTATTTATTTCTCTCCAGCAGTTTAAACTATAAGCTCCAATGGAAGAGGATCCTTCAAAGGCATTTCAAGGCATTTCTTCCTGATCCATAAAACTAATGAGTACTCAAGGCTGAGTGTACCTTTCTAGAAAATCTTGGATGAGATTATCTTCATAGTTCATAATTAATTTAAGGAAGGAAGCAAGACAATTAACGACTGGACTGAACCAAAGTGAGGAGGATGAGAAGGGTGAATTCTGGATCAAGCTGAAGGCTCCCTGTTATTTCTTTAGGAAAGCTTCCTTAAGGAACAGGCTTGGAGCTCGATAGAGCAGACACAGATTTGGAGGTAGAAGTGAAAAGATGTAAAAGTGGAGAGGAAGAAGGCAAAGAAGTCTGTATAAACCTGAGTAAAACAGAAGGCACAGGCTTGTTTCTGAAATGTGTGAGTGGCACTGGTTCAAATCCAAGCTCTACCCTCTACCACTTAGTAGCTGTGTGTTCTTTGGCAAATTACTTAACCTCTCTGATTCTACCTCCTCTTTTGTATGGGAATGGGGAATATTAATGTCTACCGAATAAGATTAAACTCGAGGGTCAAGCTGCTAGCATAGCCCAGAAAATAATTTCTGATTTTCAATACAGGCAATATCATCAGTTTCTATATTATTCTAATTGGCAGATCAGTATCCTAAGACCTGCCAGTGCTAAGAGCTATGTGATCCACAAATGAGAGGGGGCAGTACTTGCCCTAACGTTGTTCACAGTCTAGGGGAAGAAATAAGGCAACACAATCACAGTTAAAACATTAGAGCCAAACACTTAAAGGCAGAGCTATGGCCCACCGGTGCAGACTAATGCATAAAAGGGATTCAGACGAGAAATCCTACTGTGTTGTAGGAACCTGAATATCACCCACAGATAATACACCAAACTCATTACTGCATTCTTCGGAGGAGGCTTTTTCCGGGAACAGACACACGTTCCTAGGAGGTGGAGGGACTCTTCCATTTCTCTGCCCTCAGGAAGTTCTGCAACTGCCTCACCTGGAATCACGAAACTGACCTATGAAACTAGCCTTCTCCTCAAGCCCTCCATGGAAGAGGGACTTGACTGAGCTTTACAACTCACTCTCATTGGTGGCGCTCTCAGAGCTTAACTGCTTGCTCAGCAACTATAAAAGAACTGGTAAACAAGGTCATTATTGGTCATCAATTTAGTGCTCAGAGGACACCGACCTGGGGCTCTGGTAGGCAGCCCTCCTTCCCTATCAACCCCTTTCCTGAAAGACTATGTAACAGGATCTGCCCGACTTCACCTACAGCAGGTCAGAATGAGCTAGTATTAGAAGGCAGGCCACCCGTCCTGTGTCGTAGGTAGGGCCGGAGCAGCATCTAAAATGAGACAGAGTCTCACGTTAAGTGCAAACCCCCCCCCCAAAAAAAACCCAAAAAACCCAAAAAACAAACAAAAAACAAAAAAAGAGAGAGAGAGAAGCACTGATCATTCTTGGTTCACCTGGGCCCACATCTGTGCTAGGAGTTTCCCCCCATTATTATGTTCCAACATAATAGGATTTAGGTCCTGGATCTACCAGTTTTTGGCTGCGATATTTTGAGCAAGGAAATTTTTCTTTATTTTTTTTTTTGGGGGGGGGCGGGGGAGGGCCCACCAGGGCACGGCGTGATCCGCCTCGTCCCCCGATTGGGGCCCAAACGTCCGGATTCGAATTCTGCTTCCAACAGCGTCACTCGCTTGTCATGTGACCTTGGGCAACACTCGAGACCCCCACCCCGTGCTTCCCCCCCTCCCCCCCGTATGTTTAAAAAAAAAAAAGTCGTCTCCGCCCTGGTAACCTCCCAGGTCGCGGCGAGGCGCGCAAGGATAACGGCCAGGGATGCTCCGGGCCTAGCCCCTTGCACTGCGCACTGGCAGCGGGTCCTCCCCTTCCCGGACGCCTTCCGCTGTGCCCCCTCGGCCTCCCCCCGGCCCCCGAGGCGCCGGGCCGCCTCCGCAAGTCCCCTGCCTGCCCGCTCCCCACCCCCGGCCCCGCACCTCACCTGCAGGCAGGCTCCGCCGAGGGCTGCAGCCGGGAACCGGCGTTTCAAGGAGACTCCGACCACCGCCGCCATCTTGGCTCCTGACGTCACGCCCCGCCCTTTAACCCCTCCGAGGTCGCACTCCGCCGTCGTCCCGTCGAGCACCGCGGCGCCGAGCCCCGCCTCCACCCGGGACCCGCTAGCCGCGTAGGAGCCGCCGAGTGGGAGGCGGTTCCGGTTTCCCGGGTGGGAGGAGGGAAGGCGGAGAAAGCCAGCGCGAGCGTGCGCAGTTGCGGGGTGCGCGGCGCATGCCCAGTTGGCCTCCCGCCTCCCTAAGGTGACCTTTAGCAGAAGGGGGCGGGGTCTGAGGGGGAGGGCGGGGGGAGGAGCCGGCCGGTCCGAGTCGAGTCCAGTCTCTTCTTCAGCCCCTTTTCTTTTCTTTTTTTTTTTTTTAATTTTTATTTATTTATGATAGTCACACACAGAGAGAGAGAGAGGCAGAGACACAGGCAGAGGGAGAAGCAGGCTCCATGCACCGGGAGCCCGATATGGGATTCGATCCCGAGTCTCCAGGATTGTGCCCTGGGCCAAAGGCAGGCGCCAAACTGCAGCGCCACCCAGGGATCCCTTCAGCCCCTTTTCTTCCTGAAAATTTGTCAGTAGTATCCCTCACCTCTTGGTGACGAGCTTAGTGGCTTTGCTCAGACATTTGTCAGACACACTGCGGTTTGTCCGAGACTGTAGGTGTCCTCACCGAGCCCTGGAACTCCGCAATCCCAGGCACGCCGGGAGGGGTGCTGAAGGAGCCCAGATGTCGGAAGATGATGGGTCATCCATCCATCCGTTCGTCCGTCCGTCCATCCATCCTCTCACCCATCAACCCACTCATTCATCCATCCATCCATCCAGCTATCTATCCATTCACCCAGCCATCTCCTATCCACCCACTCACCCATCTACCCATTCAGCCATCCACCCACTCATCCATCCATCTACCTATCCCCCCATCCACCCACTCACTCATCTACTCACTCATCCATCCATCCATCCACTCATCTATCTATCCACCCACCCAGGCATCTCCTATCCACCCACTCACCCATCCACCCACTTACCCATCCACCCACTCATCCATCCATCTACCTATCCCCCCATCCACCCACTCACCCATCTACCCACTCATCCATCCATCCATTATCTATCCATCCACCCAGCCATCCCCCATCCACCCACTCACCCATCTACCCACTCATCCATCCATCCATCCACTCATCTATCTATCCATCCACCCAGGCATCCCCCATCCACCCACTCACCCAACTACCCACTCATCTATCTATCCATCCACCCAGGCATCCTCCATCCATCCACTTACCCATCTACCCATTCACACATCCACCCACCCACTCATCCATCCATCTAGCCATCCCCCATCCACCCACTCACCCACCCACCCATTCATCCACCCATCTACCCATCCCCCATCCCCCAGCCATCCCTCAGCCATCCACTCACCCACCCACCCACTCATCCATTCATCTACCCATCCCCTCACCCCCCAGCCATCCCCTATCCACCCACTCACCCATCTACCCACTCACACATCCACCCTCCCACTCATCCATCCATCTACCCATCCCTCCATCCCCCTAACCATCGTTTATCCACCTACTCACCCATCCATTCTTCCATCTATTCATCCATCCCCCATCCACCCACTCACCTATCCACGCACCCACCCATCCACCCCTCCATCTATCCATCATCCATCTGAAGATACACCAGCAGCACTGCTCTGCACTGGGTGCTGGGAAGCTGTAGTGAGTGAGCAAGCTGGGCGCAGTTCCTACCCTCACCCGGCTTACTGTCAGATAGGCACACGACTCGGCACTCACACCTCACACCTCGGTGAGCTCCGCTCTGTAAAATAGTGGGGAGAGGGGAGCTGGCCCTTGGTGGCTTACTTAGCCATTTAGCACCAGAAACCATGGCTTGAACACCCGCAGTCTGCCTCGCCCTAGGCTCCATCGTCTCACTTAAGCCCTGCAACAGTCTTATATGAGAGTTCTGTGTGCGTCTGTCTCCAGTTTAGTCCTCTCAGCTGCCTTCCCGACCTCTCCGTGGCTTATCTCAGGGCCTGCCTCCCTCTGGGGGCTTGATTACCTCAGTCCTCCAAGTCGCTTGGTCTCTTGGGTCACCTCTGGCAGAGTTTATGTAGGCAGTTGGCTTTGCAGGTGCCCGTGTTTGTCAGGAATGGTGTTTTCCCTTCTCTGCCAGTTAGTTTCTGACACATGAAGGCCACCTTTTAAAAGTCTTTGGTTTTCTCACAGCTCATTTAGATGCGGCTGGGGAAATTAAGATGGCCAGACAAATTGGTTTGTTGGGACTGAGTTACTGGAGTCCTGGGCTAGAACCTGGTTACACTGCTCAGTGGCCTTGTTTAAAGGAGGTGTGTAGTGAGGCTGCAAGAAACAGCCTGGACCTCTGGGTCTAACCTCAAATCTTCTCAAGGCTGTGTGACCTTGAGCAAATCCCTCCCCGTCTCTGGCCTGTAGTTTCCTTGCCGGTATCATCAGGGTTTGGGGCCAGCTGATGTAGGGCGGCTGTCTGGAGGAGGGGGTGTCTTGAAGGTAACTATTGACAGGGCTGAGGTCACCCTGACTTTTCACTGGGGCTGACCCAGCACAGGAATAGGGCTTCTCGGAGTCTGCCTCAAGGCCTTTTGGGCCACTCAACCTGCATGAAATCATGGGAAGATTGTCACTCTCCCTCTAACTCCTCCTGGCTGAATTTGCCTTCTGAGATGAAGGGATGGAGGAGCATCCTCTCCCTCCAGGGAATAGGTTTCTAGAGATTTGGTCTAGTTGGCATTTTTCACAATTCTTTCATCTGGATGGCAGATACCATTCCTAGAGAAGCGACTACCCTCTTACTTTGCCCAGGTCACCTTGGAAAAAGCAATGAGGCCAGCAGAAGTGAGATCTTGATTTATGGAGGGGCTCTTGATGCCAAGGGGCCCACATGCCCTGCAGTCACATCATTCCTGGGCTTCATGGGGATTTGGGGAGCTCAGAGTTATAGAGGAATAAATTCCTGGACGGCCGCACCTCCGCCCTGAACTTTGGGATTCCAGAAAGGCACAGCTGCAGGGCTTAGTTTTCATGGCCTGCTCCTGACAGATCTTCCCAAGGTGTCCTCGTGGTGAGACCCGGGGGCCTTTTTTGTTGGTCTGTTTCTATTTGTCGAGGGAGTGAAGTATTGCTTTTCAACAGTTGGCTACATGCCTTAAGTTTATGATGAGCCTCATCGCTTACAAATGTGTTCACATAAATAGTCTTCCCTAGTCCTCATAACAACCCTTCTTGGTTGGAATAACTGCCCCCATGTTATAGACTTTCTTAGTCCTTGGATAATGGAAAAGCTGAGAAATCTTGGGTGGGAATCTTGTTTCAGGCGCTCTGCCTTTCTTCAGGGCTGGAAATCCAGTCCTGAATAAAAAATTTAAAACCAAAAAACATTGCAGTGTATCAACTATCGTTCGCACAATCAACTATATTTCTAGTGTCTTGTGATTTAGGGCAACCCAGCCAGATTTCCTCCCTCCAGCCAGAGGGCCTAGGATTTAGGGGAGATTTATCAGATAAGATCTAGGGGAGAAATACTAGATAATTTTATAGCCTGGGAGAGTTATGTGTCTCTGAGAAAAACCAGCCTCACCCCAGTTAGTCTCTGTGGTGGGACTCTGGGGCCTTTTCAAAATTCAGGATTTAATTTGCCTTTGGCCAGTGGGTTCTCTCTTCCATTTCTGGCTGACCCCACGTCCCTTTGTCCGGCTATCTTCTGAGCATCTCTATCTGGGTGTCCCAATGGTCTCTGAAACTCAACCTGTCCCCAGCCGTACATCTCACTGGAGGCGTTCACAGCTCGTCTCTTCTCGGCACCACCAAGTCAAAAACCTGGTGTGCACCCTCTTTCCCCCTGCCGCATCCGCTCAACTGCCAACCCCCAGCATGGCCTCCAAGTCCTCCAGGTCGGCTGCCCCGTCTGGAAGAGTCACTGGTCCTGTGTATCAGGCCCTCTACACAACACTTTGAGTACATTTTCTCTAATTGTTACAGCAACTCTGTGAGATAGGGATTTCTGACTTTCATTTAAAGTTGAGGCTGCTAAAAAAAAAAAAGTTGAGGCAGCTGAGCCTTATGACAACTCACATGAGTCATACAGCTAGGAGGTCAGTGTCCTCCATTTGGGAGATGGCTGGGCTCTAGGCAGGCCCCCCAAGGCTCCTGGGAACGTGGTGGTTGCAGCTGCCCTGGTCCACCTGCAGAGGGTGCCCCTGCCTCATGGAACTGCCCACGGCTCCCTAATAGCCCTTTTCAACCTGCACTTAGAAAGGGCTTATCTAACCCTTCTTCCCTCTAAACCCCACCATATAATTAGACTTCTCAAAATATTCTCTCTGAGTGGGATGGGGACAATCATATGCTACAGACTTCTCCAATTTCATGAGCAGCCTCTATGGAACTCCCAGAGCAGAAGTCACGGGTCACCCCCCACTCCAGATGGGGCTGCGTTTCACACAGCTGAAGTCAGCTCAGCTGCTGGGACTTAGCAAGTGGCCCAAGGCCTGCTGGGGACTGTCACGTTGCTGGGCCCTATAGCATCACATCACACCACACACACACACACACAATTAGAGCTCACCCACCCTGCTAACCTCTGTCTCACTCCCGTCCACCTGCCACATCACCAGCATACTCTCAAATTAGCAGTTAATTTGATCCTCTGGATGTGTGTGGGTGTGTGCTTTGTAAACACAGCACATAATAAAATTGCCTGTCCAGCTAAATCTGAGTTTTGAGCACCCCTTTCTATCAGAGACAAAGCAGGGTAAATAAAATGCCAAAAAGGAGTAGTGGTAAATACTCATTGGTCATGACTAAGGCATTGGCTTCCTGGAAACAGAACAAGTCAGAGGGGTGCAAAAAGTTAAAAGCAATTTCGACCTTCTAGAGAGCAGGGAGGTGGAGTGGCTATGTGTGCAGGCCTTTGGGGGGTTCAAAAGCTGCTTTATTGGTCATTTGCTGTGTGACCTTGGGCCAGTTACTTATTGTCTCTGTGCCTTACTTTTCTATTGTGGAAAAATGGGGGAAAAGGATCATAGTCACCTCCCAGGCAGGAGCAAATGAATTAGTCTCTGTAAGGAGCTGGTCAGTCTTAAACTGTGATGGGAAGCCCAGCTGGGGGAATAAGAGAAGAATAAAAGAGATTATGCTAATCACGGATGGGAAGACTTCAGCATAAATAAGATGCCACGGGTTTCAGGCAGCTTAAAAAAAGTATTTAAAAATACGTATGTAATTAAATTCTCCTGATGTAAAAATTTCAAGTAACACAGATAAAGTTTAAATCCCCTCCGTCACACTTCCTTCCCCAGAGGTGATTACTATTGTCAGTCTCACGGGATTGCTTCCATATCTTTTTCTTTGCGTGTGTATACATATGTATGTTTCTATACAAATCCATGGCTTTGCTTGACGTTCCTTTTTTTTTTTCCTTTTTAAAAAAAACAACATCAAGTGCTGGGTCTTGGAGCTCTTTGCATGTCAGCGCTCATAGATCTATTTCATCGATGTGCTACCAAATGTAGGCAGGTACCGTGGTTTGATCATCCTTTGCGTAGTTTCTTAAAAATGATTTTTCTGTTAGCTTAAGAGCAGTAAAAAAACCCAAAAAACTGTCATCTTTCTTTTTTTTAAAATTTTATTTATTTATGATAGTCACAGAGAGAGAGAGAGAGAGAGAGGCAGAGACACAGGCAGAGGGAGAAGCAGGCTCCATGCACCGGGAGACAGACGTGGGATTCGATCCCGTGTCTCCAGGATCGTGCCCTGGGCCAAAGGCAGGCGCCAAACCGCTGTGCCACCCAGGGATCCCAAAACTGTCATCTTTCTAAAATGCAGTATTGACCATGTGGCTTCAGCTACCCGAAACTTTCAGGGGGTCCCCATTGCGAAACTCTTGTGTTTCTGGTAGCGCTTTAGCCTATATCTTAGCCAGCCACTACAATCACCATTTCTTACCCTTTTTAAAAATTATTTATTTATTTATGTATTTATTTATTTATTTGAGACACACAGAAAGGCAGAGACACAAGCAGAGAGAGAAGCAGGCTCCACGCAGGGAGCCAGATGTGGGACGCGATCCCAGGACCCCAGGATCACACCCGGAGCTGAAGGCAGATGCTCAACCACTGAACCACCCAGGCGTCCCTATAATCACCATTTCTTAAACGTGGTACCCATTTACACTCCCTTGTATCTCTACTCAGCTTGCCAGCACCTGCCTTCTCTGACCGTTCCTACATTCATTCAATGCTCATTGTAGCCTAAATGAACACCAGGGCCACCCTTGGTCACTCTCCCAGCTGGAAATAAGTGTGTGTGTGTGTGTGTGCGTGCGTCCACAGCCTTTTGTACCTTTTTCACTCCTTCATTCAGCAAATATTCATCAAGTGTCTGCTCTATCGGTTTGCCTCTTTTCTTTCCTGTCTCCCTGACTTGGCTGCCAGTTCCCAGGGGGGTGAGATCATGTCTCATGCACAGGGGTTTCAGGGGAGAACAGATATCCTGGTTTGCCCTGTGTGGTTCCAGTTTCACCTGTTATCCAGGCGGAAATACTGGTAGTGCCTCCTTTCACTCCGGTTTAGATGAAAAAAAATCATGTGATCCACTTTAGTTTTATGCACGATAGATGCTTACAGTAACTGTTAATTGGAAAAAAGAAGGGATGGCAGATGAATGAATGTAATTTGCTTCTCACATTTGGAGATGCCATTTAACCCTGAGCTGCAGACTGGAGAGAACACGCTACATTGTGGAGAGGTCGTTTCACCCTGGGGTCTGTTGCCTGGGAGGGGTTTATAGGAATCCTGTAATTCCCAGATATCATGCTTGCAGGTAGTGGGGCATTCTTGTAAGATTCTAATGGGCCAAGCTAAGAAATGATGGGCACAAAGGAAACATCTATGAGTAAAAGAGCTGGTGACCCGCTGAACCTGGGGTAGGAAGCTGCTTCTCAGATGGGGTAGTCCAGAGCAGAGGTTTGGCAGGTGGGCTCTGGAGTCAGATCACTAGGGTGGGAATCCCGGTTCTGCTACTTCTTGCTGTGGAAACTTGAGCCAAGTCACTTCCTCCCGGAGCCTCGGTTTTCTCATCCACAAAGTGGGGTTGTCACCCCACAGCTCTGTGGGGGGACTCAGAGGAGATGAGGAAATGTAAAATACCATATGAAATCATCTCTATTTGAACACTTTAACCTTCAAAATGGCTTTTCACATAGTTCAAGCTGGCAGATGCCTGGAGCCTAGTAAGTGTGTAAGACATGGTGGCTGTTCGCATCTCACACCTGATTGGGCTGATCTTTCTGCTTCCGTGGCCTAGCTGAACAGACATTCCTGTCTTGCGTTGAAAATGTATTTGGGGCCCCTGGGTGGCTCAGTCTGTTAGGTATCTGACTCCTCATACCGGTTCAGGTCATGATCTCAGAGTCATGGGATTGGGCCCCATGTCGGGCCCTGTGCTCAGCAGAGTCTGTTTGTCCCTGTCCCTCTGTTCCTCCCCCTGTGGGTGTGCTCTCTCTGTCTCTCTCAAATAAAAATAAGCAAATAAATAAATAAATAAACAAATTAATTTAAAAAATCTTAAACCCAACCAACCAGCCCATATTTGTGGAGCACTATGTGCCAAGAATTTTAGGAGCAAAGTAGAACAATCCTTACAACATTTTCAGTAGCAGGGTAGCATGCATGGAGGGCTCCAGAATGCACATCAGAGACTGGTCTGTAAGCGTCATCTGGCGGCATCACCCCGACGGACAAAGTGGACCTTAGCTTACAGAGCATGAGGGGCCAGGGCATGAGCAGCCTGAACCAGGCACTCGCCTTCGGGACTAGCTAGGGAAGCCCAGACCTTTGCTTTCTCAGAGGTCAGGGCTCAAAGGGAGCCTGGGCCGTGCAGAGGTGAAGCACAAGCGAAAAGGCAGATTTCTCACGTCGGCCAGCCTGGAGACAAGGCTGCAGAGCTGAGCTTTCTGCCTGGGCATGTCCTTTTTCTGGTTGTCCAGCTGAAGAAGAGATTCCACATGCTGTCATTTGATGTCACTTCCTATATTTAGTTACCAAACACATCGCCTTCGGTCCCCTGATGCTGATGCCGCTTGGGTGAGGATCCTGGGAAGTAAGTCCCACTCGGCAGGCTTCAGAATCCATTCCTGGCTGCTCTTTTGTTTTGGGGGAGGGATCCCACTTGCACAAACTTTTGACTATGCTGAGGTATGGATCAGGTCTCGTCTGGAATGAAGGGGCTGAGATAATGGGGAGCCCAGTTCCACTCACCCGGGACCTGCAGACAATATCCCGCAGTGACGTGCAGAATCAGGTTGTATCCCAGGCAACAGGAGGGGAGGAGGCAAGAAGTCAGAGTTCTGTTTTCCATGGGGCTGGTGGGGGTTCTCGTATTGACAGTGTGCAGAGGTGACCTGGCCAAAGGTACTCCCCTTCATGAGGGAGAGGCCAGTTCTGATAACGTGGCAGCAGCCACACTTCAGGCTAGAGGACCTTCTGGAGGGGCAAGGCTCTGTACACCAAGGCCAGGGAGGGCTGATGTCTATTTTAAGCTTCTCTTTTCAGTATTACAATAATAAAATTTTGTTAGCCATTGCAGTCAGACTAGCTGGACTCTAGGGATTTAAGGAATGTGCCTACTCATAATAGGGTTCACCTGGCAGAGAAGATTCTAGAACTATGCTTTCAAACATGGTAGCTACTTGTGGCTAGTCTGAATGAAGATGTCATATAAGTATAAAATATGTATCAGCGTTCAAAGACTTACTGCAAAAAAAGAGAATGTGAACTATTTCATGGATATTTAAAATTTTTTATTGCATATTGAAATTATAATAATTTGGATATGTTAGGTTAAAGAAAACATGTTATAAAAATGAGTTTCATCTGGTTTTTTAATTTTTTAAAATGTGGCTACTGGAAAATTTAAAATTACATGTGTGGCTTGCATTTTATTTCTGTTGGAAAGTGCTGTTCTAGGAGTCTCAGGGTGACTTCCAGAAATCCTGAGTGGCCAAGATATGAAAGCACCACCAGACTGATTTGACACATCAGCATCCCTTGGGGAGTCTAGAAATTGGTGGATGAGGAAACTCCAATGAAGATTGCTCTTGCTGTGGCTTGGGCCACCTTAGTTGGGTATAAAAGGGAAGTGTGACCTCAGAGAGCTGGGCCTATGGGTTTAGCCTCAGAGTATGAGAACTAGTGACTTTTACTTTGCAGTGGCTTCTAAAATGGTTTCACCAAGACATCAATCCAGAAGTCCAGGATGGGGCCGAGGAGCAAGAAGCCCCCAGGTAGATCCCAAAAAGCTTAGGAGTGGCTTTCAGGCTCAGCAAGCAACTAGGTGGCTTTACTTCAGGACATTAGAGAGTTTGTTCACAAAGACGCTGCTAGACCATGGCTATGTAGAATGGGTTTTTATACCATGGGTCAAATCACAAATGCCCACGTGTAAAATTCCACATTATAAGAACATGATATGATCCAGAGCAGTAGACACTGTTGGTGCCTTGATCGATCATTTTCGGTTTGTGAACGCATTCCCCAGCCTCTGTGATTTTGCTGGTAATGGCAACTGTGATCCTCTTTGGATGATTGCTCATGGGTTACTGGTGCCCTCTCGCCCATTCAGAGAGCCAAAGTTCCCATAGCCAACGACTGACTCATGCAGGTGTGCAAAACTCTGCCTCCAGGAGGGACAACTCTGAGCTGCAGTTATGCATCAGAGCTCTCCAGTAATCAGGTTGAGGTTACACCTCAAGTCACATTCTTTTTTTTTTTTTTGTCTCCCCCCTCCCGCCTCAAGTGACATTCTTGTTTGGCTTCTTCGCTTTCCTTGTCCCACTCCCTCCACTCCCTTCCTGATTGTTCTTGGAGGCACTTCATAAACAACAAATCACTTATTCTGAAATGCTCATTTCTGGGGAACACCACCAGAAAACATAGCCAGACTTTATTGTGGGTATTGGTCTTGACCTTGGGTGGTGGCCATGTAATACACATCCATTGAAAGTGTGGGGGATTCCAAACTCTTGAGACACCCTTGCTGAGCCCTGACCTTGTACCCAGAAAATCAGGGGCTGCAAGACCAGAATGGGGCTGCAAGACCAGAATGGGGTCCATGTCTGCCCTGCTTCACCCCAGCCGTGTCCATGAAGCAGCAATGAACATCACACCAACACATGGCTTCCCCTCTGATGGTTTATTTTATTGCTATTTAATTAGGCTCTTCCCCAAACATCTTTCGATCTTCATCATGGCCTCTCATCCAGAAAGTTGAAATTGTGCCCTGCTTCTTGCCATCTTCATGGCACCCCCTTCCCTCTTAGATAAAATATTTCAACATAAAGATCGAAACAGGAACTTAGCTGAGTTTTGCAACACAGAAATGTATCCCAGGCCTACATTTATAGAAACTGGGGGGTGGGGAAGAGCAAGGAGTCCACAGGAATGGGGGAGGTATGCACGCGGAGGGTAGTCACACGGGGCGGGAGGCAAGCAAAATGGGAATAGATATCTGAGTCCTGGAGGCTCCAGAATCATCAGAAATTACCAACTTATCTATGGGGAGAGTTTTAGAAAAATCTATAAACACACACTGTCTCCACATGGGAGGTACTCACTTCCCTTTAAGGTAGACTAGAAAAAAAATGAGAGAAAACCCGAAACCCCACATTAACTAAACACACACACACACACACACACACGACAAACTCTAAGTCTCAGGATAAACACCTTCAAATAGGCACTTGGTGTTTTCAGCTCTGGGGTTGCAGAGATCGGGGGCTTGGCCCCCCAAAGGCAGGGGCACAACAGCTTCTGAAGGCTCTGGGGTCTGATCTGTCAGATGGTACTGGCCCAGCTGGATGGGAAAGGAGGGCTGGTTGAAAAAGAACCCTTTGCCTTCATCCAAAATAGTGACTTGCAGGAATTTCTGTGCCCTGTGCATTTCCTGAATCTAGTGGGTTGGCACTTCTAAAGAGCACATCACTGAAAGGACAAGTGCTGGCCATTCAGATGTGGGCACTGCATGTTGAGAACTGGCTGGCTCCATGAGGCAGAGACCAGGACCAGGGTGCTGCTAACCACCACATCCTCACAGCACAGCACCGAGCCTGGCACTTAGTAGGCACACGACAAATGTTTTCTGAATGAAAAAATGAAATAACCCAAGAAGAAAATCCTGTTCTCCCGAGAACACACATTTATAACCTCATTGGCTATGAATTGGTTCTTTTTAATCCTCAAAGTAGAATTATAATTCACTTATTCTCCCAACAACAGTTGGGCCTAAAGTAACTTTTTTTTTAGTTGAAACCGAGTCTTTTGGGTTGGAGCCAGGGACTTAAACTAGTTATGTCCAAATGAGAGGATGTTCAGCAAATGTGCTGGTGAACTTCCATGGGATAGCCCAGCTGCTGGCCCAGAACTGGTGGTTGGGCTGGGGGTCAGGCCAGGTCCTTATATGTTGAGTCTAAGGTCTAGGGAGAACAGGTGGGTCTTTAATTATACCATAGGGGCAGGTCTGAGCCTGGCTGGTGGTGAAAAAGTCCCCGTGTAGCTGCCTGGAGGGATCGCATGAGGAGTAGGAAGTGGAGGCATGCGAGGAGGGAGACCAAGGACTGCCCAGAGAACGGGGAACCAGGCAGGAGAAGGATACGGCTGAGCCTGGGCATCTTCACCCACGGCCCTCTCAGGTACAAGGATGCTGGTCTGGGGGGAACCCCTCAAGCATTTGGAGAGCCTGTGTCCATCAAAAAGATGAGGTATACGGAGCGTCTTGAAAATGGAGAGGTCTGTTCTGATAAAATTCACTTCGGGGGAAGGTTCTAAACTCAATTATTTGGACCCTCAGGGAATGGGGAAGCTAGTCAGTGCTGTCTACACTGCAGAGAGAAAGCCAAGGGGATCTGAGAGAGGCTGGGAAGGAATGAATAATTGGAAGCAGCCAGCTGGACACCCCAAGGGAGCTGAATTTGGAATGACAGCAGCTCAAGGTACATCTGGGGCCCCGGGGTCCCTTTCCACAGGATCTACCTTGGCCCTCAGGGCATGGTTGCCAGAACCGGTGATCCCAGAACCTTCAGAACCTCCTTCCTTTCTCTCCTCCTTCAGTTTTGGACAAGAGACTAAGGACTCTTTGGGGAATGGTTTGGGTATAGAGGTTTTTTGTTGTTGTTTTTCATATCAGGGCTATATAGACACTGGCCCAATGCACAGCTATTTTCAGAAAGGAAGGGTTGAGGTTCACTGGGGGTGACTTTGGTGGATGCTGGGGCCCTTCTGAGAGATGGCAAGGTACTGATGTCCCCAATACGTGCCCCCTCCCTGGAGGCCTCCCAGTGGGGCAGTCCAGTCCTTGTCAAGTCCTTGCCAGGCAGGGGGGAGCTCTGGGGGGTGTCTGTGCCAGGGGTCTGGAGAAGGAAGGGGGGAGGGAGGTGCCAAGGCCCCCTGTCATGGGAGCTCTGACAGTTGGGTTTTCTCTTTCTGGTTATACAAGTGCCTGACTTGGGCTTGGACTGCTGAGATGCCCACATCAAAGAAAGCTATCTGCGATAAGCACGCTGCCAGCCACAGGACTAGATAAAACGCCAGGCTTCCTCCTTCCCCAGGCTCCTCTGTTTTAGAAATCTTAGCTGCTTTCTAAAGCTGACTATTTCGGGCCCCTTGATTTTCCTTGTCCTGTGCTTTGAATTCCTGCTCTTATGTTTCAGATTCACGGACAAAGAAGAGCCTACAAAACCCTAGGTCCTCACCCCCCCCGCCCCCCAAAAAAGCAGACCCCAGGCCTGTGCCGCCTCTCTCTCTCCCTGCGACTTGGCTGTGTGGCCCCAGGTGTGCCGTGCAATGTCCAGGTCCTGGAAGTAATCATCCTTTTCTTCCCCACCCCCAAAGTTTCCTGACCGTTGTTGCTGATGGGCGTCTTGCAATCAATCCCAAGAACCACGAGGGCCAGTCCAGCCACAATATCAGCTATGGATGGGCTGAGACCTGCACCCCACAGCCCCCCGCGGGCTCAGGGCACCATGTGCCACCACTTGAAAGAGAAGGGCTTCCGGCGCACGTTGGTGCCGCAGTGCACCTCCCCCAGGAACTTGTGGTAGGCCGAGATGTCGTCCACGAAGGTGCAGCAGAGGCCCAGCGGCTCCAGCAGGGAGCGCACGTGCGTCTCCAGGCAGCACACGTCCTCCACCTGGGGCCCAAAGGGCTTGGGGATGCCCAGGTCCTTGTCCAGCACGATCATGTTCACCTGTGACCGGGGTGCGGCATCAGCGCCTGCTCAGTGAGCGCCAGCTACCCACCGGGCCCGGTTCTAAGCTCGTGGGATGTTCCCCTTCCCCTCCCACGTAGGCGTGGCCATCATCTCCTCTTTACAGAGTAGGAAACCGAGGCACAGAGGGGGCTAGGCGGCTCACATGTGGCAGAGCTCAAGTGGAAAACCTGGCGACCCACCTCTGCATGTGTGTGCGGGTACGAGCACCTGCACGTGGTTACACATGTCCGAATCGGCATGTGTGTGTGCGTGCGTGTGTGTGTCCTAACCTCCTCCGGCTCCTAGAAGCCTCTCTTCTATGACAACTTGCATCCCTCCTGTCCATAAAGGCCTCTTTAACTTAGCACGTTCCTATCTGTCAGGGTAAAGGATTTCCCAGGATCCCAGGAGGGGCTAGGATGAGCCTGTCACCCCCGGGAGGGAATGCAGCCCAGAGAGGGCAAGGGCCTGGGCTGGGTGGGCGAGGCCGCAGAGCCGCTCAGCCGGGACGGGGACCTGGATCTCCCGACCCAACGGCCTCCGCCGCCCAGGGGTCCCTCCTGGGTCCGGCTGCCCTAATGGGCCTAGACGAGCTGGGGGCCCAGAGTGCCTCACCATGTTTGGGAAGAAGGCCCTGGCCTGGCGGTGCTCATCCATTTTGAACAGAGCGGGGAGATCGATGATGTCCTGCTCCGTGAGCCCCAACTCCTTCTTGAGGATGTCACGGTTCCAGTCCAGGCAACGCTGGGTGACGGGGAGGGTAGGGCAGGCCAGTGAGGGAGGACACTCCTGCCACTTCGTCTACCTTGCTCCTGTCTAAGCAGAAGACCCTGGGCCCCTGCACTCCAGGGAGACTTCCAGGCTCACCCAGCCCCCTCCACCTCTCCAGTGCCCCTCCCACCACGGCCCGGTGACAGTAGCAATAGAGCGAGACAGAAGAAGATCACAGAAATCACGCTTTTAGGCAGAAATGAGACAGGGACTCAGGAGGTGGGATCCACCCATGGCAAATTTGCTTCAGGGAGCTCTGATCCCCTAAAACAAATAAAAATCCAGGGCGTATATTGACACATTTTTCTAGAGGGCAGGTCCGTAGCTTGCGTATTTTTTATTTTATTTTTATTTATTTTTAAAGTAGGCTTCATGCTGGATGTGGAGCCCAATGTGGGGCTCAACCTCACAACCCTGAAATCAAGACTTGAGCTAAAATCAAGAGTCAGCTTACCTGACTGAGCCACCCAGGCGCCCCTGCATCATTTGTTGAAGGGGTGTCTCTACCTCAAATGTCAAGAGCTCTGGACTTACAGAGCCTTCTGGTTTTTTTTTTTTTTTTTTTTTTTTTTTTTTTTTTTAGCACTGCTGATAGCTTTCCTTCCCTGGTCTCCTGTCTGCTCCTGGCCTCTGCTGACCTGCCCTTTCTGTCTTTGTCCCTCCATCTAGCTTCTGGCTTTAGCACAGGAGCAACGCAGGGAGGCTGGATCGAATGTTCCTGGAGGCCCTGAACCCCTGGTCTTTTCCTGTGGAAGCCCTGAGGATGTGAAAGGGGTCACAGGGCATGAACCCTCCATCCCTCCCAGGGCCCCCTGCTCCGCCCTCACCTGGAAGTACTGGTTCTCTTGCACGAGGCTCTCATTGGACAGAATCTTGTTGATGGTGATCCGCTTGCTGCTCATCCCGCCCAAGCCTGTGGAGATCAGAGGTCACAGGGGACAGTCTAGCCCTGGGGAACCCATCCTGGGTGCTCCCCTCTGTCAGCTGCCCAGCTTTTGGGCTAACTGCTGGGAGGAGGGAGATGGGGCTGGGACAGGCTGGGGCACAGGATGGCAGCCCCCCCGGGGAAAGCAGGCCCCCTCTGCCAGGGCAGAGCAGCAGACACTGCTTTCTCCAGAGTGGGCTGTGTTGCCTGGGCCAGGGAAGAGGTGGCAATGCCTTGCTCTCTCTCTGGCCACAGGGTGGGGTGGCACCAGTAGGTACCTGGGTCTCCCACCTGGAGCCTGCTTCTAAGGACAAGCAGCTGACCAGGGTGAGTGTGGCAAAAGCAGGGTGCCCAGAGGTCACCCTTCCTGTTTTCCAGAACTGCCGCACACTCCGCCCCTGCCTTGGTCTGTGCCTGCACCTGTCTCCTACTCCACACGTGGCTTTTGATCTGGTTAGTAATACCTAAACTCATCGAGCACCTACTACGTGACAGACACTGTTCTAGATGTTTTACGTGGATTAACCCAGGAATCTTTCCTACATTTTTATGAGGTGGCTGCTAGCATTAAAGATGGGGAAACAGGGATGCCTGGGTGGCTCAGTGGTTGAGCATCTCCCTTTGGCCCAGGGCTTGATCCTGGAGTCCTAGGATCCAGTCCCACATCGGGCTCCCTGCGTGGAGCCTGCTTCTCCCTCTGCCTGTGTCTCTGCCTCTCTCTCTCTCTCTCTCTCTGTGTGTGTCTCTCATGAATAAATAAAGTTTTTTAAAAATGGGAAAACAGAGGCACAGAGAAGTTAAATGACTTGTCCAAGGGCTAGTGGCAGAGGCTGCATGCAGACCGGGCAGTCTGATTCCAGAGCCTGAGCTTTAATAATAATTCTTCTTCTTTCTCCTCCCCTTACTCCTTCTTCTTTTCCTTCTCCTTCTTTTTGCCTAATCTAGGAAGAGGCTGCCAGTCCCTTGCACTCCCCAGTCTTGCAGCCCGTCAGTGCCAAAGAGCTTGGGGCTGTCGCACCGTGTACCTGCACCGTCTCCCCACCACCACTTGGACTCCTTTGTACAAAGATAACGGTTTCTTTATTCTATGGGTAACTTTAGGGTGTGTTTAATATAGAAAGAAGGCTCTGGAAAATCCAGACCTGTGCCCGCCAATCCAAGTAAAAAATTTCCTGAAGGCAGGGAATCAAAAAAGGACACAGGGCTTAGCTTGGCCCTGTTGTTCTGGACACCAGTCCGTCAGGAACGCTGCCTTGGGGTGTGGAGGGCAGTGATGTGTGTATAAGTATCAACCAGCCTCAGTAACCCGACTTTTGGGAGTAGGGAGATTGGAGACACCATCCTGAAAAGCAGCACAGAGTAATTTAAGAAAAACACAGAAGAAACCGTCACGGCCCCTCTAACCTGGCTCACCGTCTCCACTCGATCAGCTTTCCCCTCTTTCCATGATTAATTTAAGAGCACACCTAATCCCCGTCTACCTCTGTCCCAATTAAGTGAATGTCCCAATTAAGCAGATAATTTCTCACTCTGGGACTGACAGTGATGAGGTCTGACTGTAAATCATGTCTATCTATTCCCACTTTTCTTCCTGCCCCTAAACTGCGTTGTGTATATTTTTCTGTCACTTTTTATTTATTTACTTATTTTTTAAGATTTTATTTATTTATTCATGAGAGACACAGAGAGAGGCAGAGACGCGGGCAGAGGGAGAAGCAGGCTCCCCGCGGGGAGCCCGACGTGGGACTCGACCCCAGGACCTCAGGATCATGACCCAAGCCAAAGGCAGACTCTCACCACTGAGCCACCCGGGTGCCCCCTCTGTCTCCTTTTTAAGCTTCTCGAATACAGATCACATGTCACTTAACTCTCTTTTGGGTTTGGTGCCATTTGAAGTGTACACTAGGTCCTGAAGAAGCGTCTGGGGCTGCTGCTGATAAGGAGCAGGGGGCAGCTCATGGTCCGGCTGACCACAGCGAGGGTCACAAGAAGCCAGGGCTGCTTACGACCGCGCTGACCTCACAGGCCGGAGCAGCCCAGCCACCCAGGGAAGCGGAGCTGGATGCTCAGGGGCAATGTGCTCACCTGCCCTGTCCTCCTGCGCGTCTCCCTGGGCGCTCCGCTCCCCACTCCCTGCCAAGGTCCCCTGGGCACTCACCTTTGAACATGATGGCTTCCCCGTGGCCCTCCCTCTGCTTCTCTCGGAAGAGCTTGTAGCAGGCCGAGGTACTGGCCATGAGCATCCGGAATTTCTGCGAGAGGACGTCCAGAGGGACAGTGTCAGCCGAGGGGACATGGCCAAGTAGCACGGGGGAGTCCCAGGGGGCTCAGAGCCCCGATGCCCGTGGTCTCGGGCCTCCTCGTGCCGAGGGGCAAGGGCGGCCTGCCTGGCAGGGTTTTCTCTGTGTCAGAGCAGCGTCTTTCACCCTTCCTGCTCTAGAAACTCCTCCACCTCAGCAACGCCATCGAGTCAAAGCTCAGAGTCTAAGATGGCTTCTTCTTCAGGGTGGAAGAGCTTCTGCACGTGGCCAAGAGGACAGGCCATTTGCAAAACTTTTCCAGGGTGGGAACTTGCAGCCATCCCTTGCCCTTCGGAAAGTGAAACAGGCCCCGGCCCATACCCCATGGTTCCCTAGAGCCTTGCGGCCAGTACAGTAGCCACAGCCCTGTGGCCTTGGACTCGTGAGTTGTGGCTAATTGGAACTGAGATGTGCTGTGAGGAGTAAAATACGCACCAGAGTTTGAAGACTTGGCATGAATAAAAGAATGCAGCATCGCTCATTAATAATTTTTATATTGATTACACGGTGAAATGCTAATATTTTGCTCCCCGGGGTTAAAAATTTAACAGCCGCAGCGACAACAGGTGAACCAGCTTGAGCCTACTTCCTTCTCCCAGCGGTGCAGCCACCATCTCTAGGTCCTGCCCTCTGCTGACAAGAGCTGGTAGCTTGTGGGTTCCCCATCATCCCAGTCACTCCAGCCTCAGGGGCCAGCTCACCTTTGTGCCCGGGATGGGGACGAAGGTCATGAACTCGTCCACGTGGCCCACGGTCAGCCAGTCCGAGTAGAGCTCCACGGGCGCCTGCACCTGCTGGGCTTGCAGGAAGTCCCGCACCACCTTGGTCATCCTCCGACCACCGGACCTGGGGCAGGGGTGGGGAGGGGGCAGCTCTTCAGATGGTGTTGCGCTGCACCTGCCTCGCCAGAGGGCCTGCAGGAGTGTAGCCCCCAGAACCCAGCCTGGATCCAGGGTGGCGTCAGCAAAAGGCTCGGGGAGGAGCCTGAGCCACGGGGCTGAGAGACCCTGGTGCTGCCAGGGAGGCAGTTGCGCCCAAGGAGAAAGAAGGGGGCCTTAGCTGTCGCCATGTCCTGTATGAAGGACCTGGAGCCCAGCCTTCACCCCTTTCAGCTCCTGAGGGTGTCAGGGGGCATAAAGAGGCCAGCTTCTGGGCTCAGGGGTCCTGCAGGGACTGCTGGAGGGGGCTAGGGCACAGGCATGGTTCCAAAATCTACCCCAGGCCATGTGCCTCTTTGTTATATTATCTTCTACTTAACTTCAATCTTTAATCAGTTCAAGTGACACCTCCTCCAGGAAGCCCTTCTTCCTGATTTGTGACTCTCTGAGGTCTTTGATCTCCCCGGGACCCTTAAACTATCACTCAAGGCCCTCACAGGGGCAGCCCCAGTGGCGCAGCAGTTTAGTGCCGCCTGCAGCCCGGGGTGTGATCCTGGAAGCCCGGGATCGAGTCCCACGTCAGGCTCCCTGCATGGAGCCTGCTTCTCCTTCTCCCTCTGCCTCTCTCTCTCTCTCTCTTTCTGAATAAATAAATAAATCTTAAAAAAAAAAAAAAGGCCCTCACAGTACCTTGCCAGAGGAAGAAATTCCTCTCTGATTTGGCCTCTGCCTGGATCTGTTACCTCCTCTCCTTCCTTCCTCCTTGTTCTACTTCCTAAGGTTGCTGCCCCCTCAAGCCTTTCCCCTCCTGCTCCTTCTATTTGAAATGCTCTTTCCCTCTGATCTTCCCACGGCTGCCCCCTTCTCATTCAAGCCTTGATTCCCAAGTCACTGCCTTTTTAAAATTTTTTTATTTTTTATTTTTATTTATTTTTTATTTTTATTTTATTTATTTATGATAGGCACATAAATAAATATGTGCCTGAGAGAGAGAGGCAGAGACATAGGCAGAGGGAGAAGCAGGCTCCATGCACCGGGAGCCCGGCATGGGATTTGATCCCGGGTCTCTAGGATCGCACCCTGGGCCAAAGGCAGGCGCTAAACCACTGCACCACCCAGGGATCCCTATTTTTTTATTTTTAAAGATTTTATTTATTCATAGAGACACACACAGAGAGAGAGGCAGAGGCACAGGCAGAGGGAGAAGCAGGCTCCATGCACCGGGAGCCCGACGTGGGATTCGATCCCGGGTCTCCAGGATCGCGCCCTGGGCCAAAGGCAGGCGCCAAATTGCTGCACCACCCAGGGATCCCCCAAGTCACTGCCTTAAATCCACGAAAGCTAAAGCGCACCTGCCCCATCACTCTCTACTATATAAACCCTGTTTTACCTTCTTTATTGCAACTTGTTAGCATCCAGAAGGGGCTCATTTATTTGCTGGCTGCCATGTTCATTTTCTGTACTCCTCCCACCCTAATTGAAAATTTGCCAAGAGCCGGGGCTTTGTCTGCTTGGCTCACTGATGTATCCCTAGAGCCTAGCACAGTGCCTGGCAGAGAAGGCCCTCAATTAATATTTGTCTCTAAGGAGCCCTCCCTGGATTCCCCAAGGGGGTTAGAGACTCCTGTTTGGGTTCCCCTGGCTCCCTATCATTTTTTCTGTCACCATATATGGTCCTCCCTCGCACCTCTGCTGTTTCATGTCTGTGATCTCCACTGTCTCCTTGGAGACAGGGGCTGGGCTTCATGTTTAGAGCACCATGGATGGCACCAGGTTGGTCCATGGAAATATTTGCTGAATGGATGAATGACTACTGAGTGGAGGGAAGAGGGGAGGTGGACACACAGGCACTGCCTCTTCCAGAAGGTAGAGCATCCCATGTGGCTTGGAGGGACTTGGTACCCAAATCCTGGCTGATCCCATATATGCAGGTTCCTGGCAGCCCTTTTGTGAAATGAGGACCCACAGTTCTCACTCTTCCCAGACTGTCTTGATCAAGGAAGAATCTGCCTTTTCATTGGGAAGTGGGTCCCCTGGGGAGGGAGTGACAGTGTTGTGGACAGGTCAGGGAGCTAGGGACTCACACTTTGGGAAGGGCCATGTCTTCTCCACCCTCTTTTGTATATGGGCACCCCCAAGGACTTATTAGTACTCTCCTACTCAGCCTCTTTCGGTTACCTCCTATGGACTCTTTTGTTCCTTCCCTACCTGGTTTATAATCTCATTATACAACCTCCCATTTGGGGAAAAACTATTTATTTAGTTTTATATTAGATCCTAAGTCCTACTAAGATATAAAGGCTAACTTGGTTTTATTTTTAAGAGCGTCTGTATCTTTTTAGATTCTCCCAGCCAACCCCTCCATGTGTGAGCCACCCAGGCCACTCCTAAAGAGAAAGAGTAATTCCCCGGCCCTACCCGCTCCCGCAGTCCCAACCCTGGCTCCTCTTACAGAGGAAAGCTGCTCCCGATGAGGATCCGGCCCAGGGGGTAGGTCTTGCCGTTCACAGTCACTGGTGGACTGACCTCCAGGTTCCCAAAGGAATCAAGGCTGGTGACAGGCTCGAAGAGGGGCTCCCGGGTCACGTAGCCAAAATCTGGGCCCTGGGCAGGGGGCAAACACCCATCATTAGCCTTCTGTAGCCAGAGGTCCTTAGCCCCAGCTCAGCCACCCTCTGATGAGTACTCTTACACCACCTTGGGTCTGGCACTGTGGGCATTTGGTTTCTAGGGGGTCACCCACAGTCTTCTCATTCCCACTGAAGAGCAGGGGCAAGGTATGGGGAGGCTGAGTTTGTGGGTATGCTGGCCAGTGTGGGCATGCATGGAGGTATATAAGTGTGTATTAGTGTGTGTGTGTGTGTGTGTGTGTGTGTGTATGTGCATGGGGTCTCTGCATGTGCCTGTTTCTAGACACAGAGACATCACAGACTCATATTGGTGACTTCAGGGGTGGTTTGCATTTTGTGCTGTTGACATCCCTGCTCATCTCTTTCTTTATCTGACCCTCAGTTTCCCCATCTGTAGAAGAGGTATTGGTTTAGGTACTAGAGGGAGGGTGGTAGACGGTACTATCATTCCCAGAGACTTGCTACCCTCTTCCCAGTAAGAGGATTTTGTATCCTGAGTCCTTGTTAGTATGTGGTATCTCCCAGCAGAAGGAAGGGAATTCCCCACCCAGTGTTGGACCCGGTCATGTGACTTGCTTTGGCCAGTGAAATATGAGCAGAAATGACATGTGCCAGTTTGGAGCAGAAGCCATCAGCTCCGCTGTGTATGTTTGCCAAATCTTTCTCTTCTCCTCGTGCTAGGAGAATGGCATTTCTCAGGCTGGGGCTGCTCCTGCAGACAGGGCTCTAGAATGGGGAAGGCACAAGGAGGCCGGGCCGCGGACAACCAGCCCACAGTCAACACAGAATCACAAGTGAGAAATGGACCTTTGTTGTCGTCAGCCACGAAGATTTGGGAATTGTTTGTTACTGCAGGCTTACCTAGTAAAAGCTGACCGATACATGAGGAATGACAGATTTGCAACATACACACCATCCCGGCCCATTCCCAGCCAACTGTATCTGTTCCCTGAGCCCAAAGAGAGCCTCCGAATCCTGCTTAGAACAGAGCTCCAAAAAATTAGAGCTGGCACACAACGTAACCCCAGTGACCCTTGAATTTTAAGGTTCCTTTCAGGATTTTTCAGTGAAAAAGTAGGGGCCTCACTTGAGAACTTGCATTGGGGCTGGAACTAAGCTTGCCTGATAAAAGTTCTTGTAAAAAAATTGCATGGGGTAGGAAGATGTAGCTTATCCTGGCCCAGCTGAGAGGCTCAAGGGATAGCCGTGCCCAGTGACGTGGACAGCTGTAGCTTAGGGCTTTTTTTTGCTTGGGAGTCCCAGATGACAAGGTGTGACTTGCTGGAAGCTGGGCAGCTGGGCTTTAGGGCATCACGCAGGCGGGCAAGCACGTGGCACAAAGCCGGGCTTGGCCCGGATCACCAGGAACAGTGCAGCCTGGGACCTTGGAGCCAGGCCAGCCTGGAGCACTGAAGGCACATGGTGACATGGGAAGAGGGGTAGAGTCATACTGGCCTCCAGTAGCAGTTACCAAGGCCTCCCAGCAAACTGAGGCTTGTAGAGGTTAAGCTGCTTGTCCACGGTCAAGGGGTGGAAGGAGATACAAGGCCAGGCTCCTCCACCATCTTCCTGTGGTGAGGGCACTAGGTTAGGGAAGGTTCCCAAGATGTACATGTGAACCATGAATGTCTCCGGACTCAAGCAGAGGCTGCCCTGCCTGTGACCTCGGGAAAAACTCTTGATCTATCCCAGTCTCCACTTCGTGCTCTATCCAAACCGCCCGTCCTGTTCCAGGGGGAAGGTGAGATTTTGGTTTTGCCCTTACTCAACCAGTGGTTAAGGGCATAAATGGGAGTGGTAATGGCTTCTAGAACCAGGGGGTCAGATTGCTTAAAAAAAAAAAGCCCACACCAACCGAAAACCATACCTTCAATGAGCTTTGAGTTTAGAACCATGATTTTTGACATTTAAGTATAATTTTCCTCTTTGAAACTTATTTTTCTTGGGGTACCTGGATGGCTCAGTTGGTTGGGGATCTGCCTTTGGCGCAGGTCATGATCTCAGGATCCTGAGATTGAGCCCTGCATCTGGCTCTCTGCTCAGTGGGGAGCCTACTTCTCCCCCTCCCCCTCCCCATTGGCCATGCACACCCATGTGCACACACTCTCTCTGTCAAATAAATAAATAAAATATTAAAAAAAGAAAGAAACTCATCTTTCTGCAAGTTGGGGCTGGGGCTGGGGATGGACCCCCACCCCACCTCTTTCCTATAGCTCCCATTTTATTTATTTTAGATCTCATTCATTCATTCATTCATTCATTCATGATAGACATAGGGAAAGAGAGAGAGGCAGAAACACAGGCAGAAGGAGAAGCAGGCTCCATGCAGGGAGCCCGACGTGGGACTCGATCTGGGACTCCAGGATCGTGTCCTGGGCCAAAGGCCGGAGCTGAACTGCTGAGCCACCCAAGGATCCCCCTAGTTCCCATTTTCTACAAGAAAACTCTCCTCTGAGTAAATTTTTTAATCCAGGGGATCAAAAAATCTCATCCGGGTGGCTTTTTACTCCTGCCTTCCAAAATGCGTGAAACTGATAACAAATGGTACATTTATTGAGCACTTGTGGTGTGCCAGGCCCTGGGGAAGTGTCACACTTTCTTATGAGAAAACTTTTCAAGGAAAGGACCATGGAGGTCACTACCCCAACTGATTCATTCTGCACATGAGAAGATGGAAGCAGTGGGCAACAGACTAACTTGTCAAGGGGTGCCCAAGGTCTCCGGAGCTCTCTGTTCTTTAAGAGCCCCCAGGATTGTTTCCCTCATGCCCCACCCCAAGGTGGCCCTCAGCATCTCACCAGAAGCTGCTTCACTGGGAAGTCCTTCAGGTTTCCATCTCGGGGTGAGTCCAGTACCACAGGGAAGCCTTTGTGGGGGGCCTCTATGTAGCCAAATTCAACTTCATCCTGTGGGGACACCAAGGAGAGCCGTCAGACGAGCCAGTCTCTCTAGTTCTCCTCACTACCAAGCAATGGCAATGGTTCCTTACATATCCTTCTTCAAATAGTCTCTGCACACTCTAAGCATATTTGCATTCATATCAACCCCATTTCTTCAAACATAATGAATAACATCCTTACGTTCATTTTCCTGCAAGTAGCACCTTAATTTGAAGCGCATTCTGTATTTATAGGTTGGCTTCTTTTTAGCTGTTGTATACTACTCCACTGTACCCCCCCCCCCCGCCCCCGCGGGTTACCCAGTCCCTCGTGGATAGACATTTAGGTTGTTTTACAGTCTTTTGCTACTTCAAGAAGCAACGCTGCAGTGAATCACGTTATACAGTTATGTGTCTGTGCACATGTGTGTGTATGAGCCAACAGCAGAATTCCCATACATGGAGCTGCTGGCCAACTCTTCTTGCCTGAGCTGTGGGCCACATCTCTCCCAGCCCATGGTGCCTCACCTGGATCCAGCGGTCACCTCGGTTTACGTACTGGAAGCAGACCTTCAGTTCACAGTTGGTTTTCTCAACCAGGTTCTTCACCTCTTTCAGGAACAAGTAATTGTCCTTCATGCTGAGAGGTTCAGGGAAGAGAGGGAGGCCAGGAGGAAGGGTGAGGAGGGACAGGGCCAGTCTAACTGAGGTGGCAACAAGCAGCTGGCACCTCTGGGCTGTGCTGGGAAGATGAGGCCATCTCATTTGTTCACAGTCACCTTTGCAAAGGCTGCTGTGTGGTGTCTGCCAAGGCCACAAACACATAAAACAAGAAGGGGGGCTCTTGCCCGCTCCCCTGTCCAGATTTCTGAAGAAGAGCTGTGTCTACCCCAGGGCCTCAGGATCCCACTTGTCATGGCCAGCATCCACCTGCCGGGACTCCTCTCTCTCACTTCTCATCTTGCTGCAGCTGTCCAGCACATTATAGGTGCTCAAAAAAGAGTGTTGCATAAGATGAGCTGAACATCTACTGCATAGGAGGCTCCCAACCAGATGATGTGGGCCAAGAATGAGAAAAGGAATGATAGCTATTATTTTTGAAGCACAAGCTGTGCCAGGACCTTGGATTAATACTTTGCCTGCTTCGTTTAATGCCCACAGTGACTCTGTGATGTCAGCATTTCAGAGAAACAGAGGCACAGAGAGGTCAAGTGAGTTGCTCAAGGTCACAGAGATGATAAGTGACAGAGCCAGGATCCAAACTCAGGTCAGTCTGCCCCTGAAGCCCCAGCTATAGTGACTCTGCTGCGCTGCCTCCCGGCGCCATGGCCCATTGCTTACCAGCACACAAACACCGACACAGGAGGCAGGATGTTGGGGGTCATGATCCATGGAGCAATCCGGAATATCACCGTGTCCGTGAAGATGGGAGTCAGGGGAATCTCCTGGGCGTGGGAGAGGGGAGGGGATCACAGAGTCTTGTCTGGGTACCTCTCGTACCTGCCTTCTAGGGAGGGTGAAACTGATAACAATGCTACGTTTGCTGAGCACGGGCACTGTGCCAGGCCCTGGGGGAGTGCCACACGGGCCATTTTGCTTCTGCCTTACAGTAACCACAGGGCAGAGCTGCCATTATAACCCTTGTTTCACAGGTGGGGAAACTGAGTCACAGAACTCTAGTCACAGACCTGTTTCGCAGCTGTCCGAGGTCACGTGGTTAGCAAGGGGAGAGGCTGGATTTAAACCCAAGGGGTCAGGCTGCTGCAGCCATACTGGGAACCACTACCGGATCTTGCCCCATCAAAGGCTCCTTCCTGAAACTGGGCCAGCCCTGCCCCTGCTTCTGTTTCTGCTCTGGGCACCTTGTCCTTTTATACAGGTGAGCATTTTAATGTTGTTTGGAGGAATTTTGCAATGTTCAGACTGTTCTTTAAGGAAAGGTTCAGGAAGCTTGCCTGGAGCCTGGGGGAACATGAGTGGATTCCAGGGTTCCTCTGTATGGTTGGCTTCGAAGAGCTACAGGAAATGGGCACCTGCTGTTGGCGGAGGCCATGGGGGCAGGTGGGACTATGGGCCTCGCTGGCCCTTCCTGCCTGGGTCCGCCTCGTGAGTCTCTGCTGGTGCCCGCCGGAGGGATCAGTCTGAGGCCCTGATGGCCAGGCTGCTCCAAGCTCAGGTGGGAGCAAAAGCCCTCCCCCGTCCAGTCCTGTTAGGGCTGCCTTTTCTCCCTTTCCTCATCTGAGGGACTTGAGGGTGCTTTGTGAATGAGTTCTTACAAGCTTGGATGCTCACAACCACCCCAGGAAGCAGAAACATCTGCTGTTTGTCTTACAGATGGGAAGCGAAGGCACAGGGAGTAGATTCACCTGCCTAATGTCTCCTGGGCTGGAAACTAGGCAGTCTGACTCCAGAATCTGTTGTCAGAAATCTAAGCTATGGGACGCCTGGGTGGCTCATGGGACGCCCAGGTGGTTCAGTGGTTGAGTGTCTGCCATCGGCTCAGGACGTGATCCTGGGGTCCTGGGATCGAGTCCCATGTCATGCTCCCTGCGTGGAGCCTGCTTCTCCCTCTGCCTGTGTCTGTGCCTCTCTCTCTGTGCCTCTCATGAATAAATAAATAAAATCTTAAAAAAAATATCTAAGGGATCCCTGGGTGGCGCAGTGGTTTGGCGCCTGCCTTTGGCCCAGGGCGCGATCTTGGAGACCCGGGATCGAATCCCATATCGGGCTCCCGGTGCATGGAGTCTGCTTCTCCCTCTGCCTGTGTCTCTGCCTCTCTCTCTCTCTCTGTGACTATCATAAATTAAAAATAAAAAAAAATTAAAAAAAATATCTAAGCTAGATGCAGCCTCACCTTCTACAGAGCCCACTGTGTCCTGCCCCAAAGTAGTCTGGAAGTGACAGTGAGGAGGGGACCTTGAGTCTGGGAGGGCAGCCAGGGGTGGGAGCCTGGGGCTGTGTCTTTGGGATGAGAGGTCCTCATCAGTAGGACACACTCTAAGTGAGGGGAGTCTCTCCTCGAGAGGGGCAGGTGCTCTCCTTCTTGTCCAGTTTCCCAAAACCAAGAACAACAGTGAGTGAGGTGTGTGGCCATAGGGTGGGGGCATGACCTGCGGCTGGGATTTGGGGTTCAGCCTGTGGTCAGAGGTGGTATGACCCACAGGGAGGGTGAAGGGTCCGTCTGGGGAGGGAAAAGCAGGGCATATAAGTAGTCGATAAGCCTCATGTGTGTGGCCTGGTTTGCTCCCTGGAGTAACCCCTGGGGATCTGTGCCTCAGAACTAGGTCCACGCTACTGCAGGGAGGGGGAGGACCAGGGGACAAATGTGGGGGATGTCAGAAAACATCACCCACGGGGAACCCCGGGGAGTAGGTGAAGCAAGCACGAGGATCCCGGGGTGTAGCTCAGAGGACCCCAGCTGACATGTGTGGGTGGTCGTTGGGGAGCATCGAGGTCTCTAAGCTTGGCCCCAACCGGTGCTTTGCAGGGAGTGGGGCATAGTGAGGACCGCTGACAGTGGCCCTCTGGAAGGACCCCACCAGGTCCCCAGGGGCAGCCCTTTACGGTGGACGCCTGGAGCCCTCACCTCGGCCATGTACTCCAGCAGGCTGACGTGGATGGAGACCAGGCCTGGGAAGCCCTCGTCGGGAAAACGCAGGCCTTCCACGAAGAACAGCAGCTCCGCGGAGCCGCCCGTGTACTTGACCACGTGGTAGAGCTTCCGCCGGCCCAGGATGTGGATGTAACGCTGGCCGAAAAACGGGTCTGGAGGGAGGAGGGCCAAGGTCAGGCTCCTATCCCTGCCAGGGAGGGGTCACTGGGGCGGGGGGTGGGGGGGCAAGACGGGAGAGTAACTGGTCCTCTGGACACAGGGAGAAACGCACAAGCAGGAAGTGCCACCAGAAGGGCCACAGCCCGGTCATCATCCCAGCACGGCCGCGCTCCCCACGTGGCCCCAAACCAGGCCCCCTCTCTAGCCCCTGGCTTCCTCATCTATAAAACGAGCAGAATCCCAGGAGTGGCCCACGTGAAACGACAGCAGGTGATGACAGAGCAGCTAGTGGTGTGGAGGAAGGATATTACGCTCCTGCTTTACGGATGAGGAAACCGAGTCTCAGAAAGGAGAAATGGCTTGCTGAGGTCACATGGCCAGCACGCGGCCGAGCTGGGACTCCGATTCAGGTGCAATTCTGAACCCCCAGCTCCTGCTCCCCTTTGACAAATGAAACACCAATGTGCCCATCTGTACCCCAAAATCCAGAAGCCGCGTTGGCGTGGAGGCCCACGTGTGGTCTCTGGCTGTGGCGTCTCTTGCCTGGGAGGAGAGGCAGGTGCCCCCAGGGCTTCTGTCCCACTGGAACCCCCCAGCTCTTTACAGTACTCTTCCCTCCGGGCCTTGATTTGTGTCCCTTCTGGGAAGTACACCCAGATCCCCCGGAGACCAAGCCAGGGACCTGTGTGGGCCTTCTGCAGCCCTCGTCCTTGCCCATCACAGCCCTTCTGAGTGGGTGATCTCACTGTTTACCTGTCGACCCTGAGAGACTGTCACCTGGGGGGCAGAGACAGGCCCGGCCGGGCCCAGGGCCAATGTGGCATGGTCGTGTTTCATAAACGTCTACTGGATGCACCCGTGGCTCCCACGCCACTCCCTACAGGAGAATTTTTGGGCTAGAGCAGAATTACTCTGTTCCCAGCATGGCTGAGGACCTCTGGGGGGAGGCGGGCAGTGGAGAGAAATGTGAAGATGCTGTTTCTCTGTCTGCCCAGAGCAGTGCTTGGCCGGTGGTAAGATAAGGCGGATGTGGGAAGTGTCCTAACAGAGCTCGAGAGAGAGCAACCGGCAGGTTACTGGGGTAGGGAGGGTGGGGGCGGGAGGCAGGGTGGGGAGGGTGGAGGCGGGAGGCAGGGTGGGGCGCATGTGAGCAGAGGGAGGCTGACTTTGAGATGCCCTTGGGGTAGCAGAGGTGGGGTGCGGTGAGCAGGGGAGATACTTGCAGTGCCAGAGGCATGGAGGGAGGACCCTATGCAGTTCCAGAAGGAGTTTCTTTATGCCCTGTGGAGCTGGAAGGGCAGAGTCAGGCTCAGCTTGGTACTTATTGTCAACAACGACCGCGACAGTTCATGACCTGTCACCCACGGGTTAGGACACATAACCAGGACAGTCCTCGTACAAATAGGGTGCGTGATCAAAACTAGCAAATTAAATGGAGGAACCTCCGAAGCCCGAGCTCATAGGACGTAAGACAATGTGCCCAACTGGACCCTGGGTAGACGTCTTGCTGAGGGCAGGTTACCTTAGCGGTTATGACTTCCAGAGTCAGAGAGACCTGGGTTCAAATATCGTTCTGACTTTACAAGCAGCAAAAACTCAGGGAATTCACTTAACCTCCCCGAGCCTCAGTTTACCACTTGTTAAATAAGGATAATATCACACCTAGGCCACAGGTCATTGCAAGACAAAATGACACAGCATCCGGAGCGTAGTGAAAGCCGGTAACCATTGGGTACGCGTCGGTGCCGCAGCTGGGCCCCGAGGGTGTCAGTAGGAGGAGAGCCTGTGAATGAGCTAGCGCGACCCTTTCTGCCAAACTCACGGCCTTTGCGTTTGGATGCCTATGAGCGAAGGCAAAGAAATAACACCTCCCCTCCCCTTCCCTTGGGTGGGCCCCAGAAATGAGAAAGACTCGGACCCTGGATGTGCCAAGTTGCTCAGCACGGCCTGACACCGAAGCTGAACTTCTCACTCAGAAACAGTAGCGCCCTGGGTAGATCCTAATCGCCGACTAGATCCAGATGGATCCGCATAATCAAAGCAGTCTCTTCCAGGCATTCAGGCTGCACTCCGAGCTGAGGCTCTGGGGAGAGAGCTCAGGCCTAGAAGCTGACTTGCCTTTGCAAGAAGCTCCAAAGTGTCCCCAGGACTCGGGGCAGCTGGGAGGTCCGCCTGGGCCTGGGGAGGGAAGGGGTCTGGCCTGGAAGCTGTGTCAGGGGGAGGGACACGATCTTGCTCATCTGCATGTAGGTTTTCTACAGTCTCGTGGCCTGCGATTTACATGTGTCTCTCTTTCTGGTCTTGGGCCAGCACCAGGCGCATCGGTTCCGTGGTGGGAACAATCTCGCCACTGTCCCAGGGAGCCTCCTTCCCCCACCCCCAGCTTGGTGCAGGCGGCCTGAGCACGGCCGCCTCTCCCTGCGGGAACCAACAGTGCCCTTCTGTTGAGTGGCCCACATGCCTGGGCCTGGGCCTGCCAGCCACCCTGACCTCTCCTTGGCCCCAGGCATTGGCCCCACCAGCCGGCGCGTGGTGTGGTTTGGCATAACCCTTCTGGTCACCTTGGAGCCGTTCCACCTCCCAAGGTGCGACCAACCGTCCTGGTTTGCCTGGGACTCAGGGATTTCCCAGGATGGGCGATTTTCAGTGTTAAAACCAGGAAAGTTCCTGGGCAAACTGGGACAAGTTGGTCACTGGATTGTTATAGGAAGGGGTCAGGCCCCAACTTTGGGACCAAGGGAAAGAATCTGAGGCTGGAACTCAGTGCCTTCCTAACAGCACTGGGGACTTCTTCTATCTGTTGCAAGGATTATAATTAATAATCATGATAATAATCCCAGCAAAAGCAACAAGCGCCATCTACAGAGGGCATTCTGTGGTCCGGCTGCCGTGGGGAGTGCCTGACACATGCTCCTCATTTGGTCTCCAACCTGAGCAGGGGTAGGATGCCTCTCATCATCCCCAGGTCACGTCACAGCTGAGCCCCAGGCGTGGGCTGGTTAAGTGGACTTGCCCCCATGCAGGGCTTGAGCCTCCCAGGCTCCAGAGCTCCCTCTCAGGGTCCCTCGGCCTCCAGCTCCCTGCCCTTGGGGGACACAGGTGACATAAACCATTTGTGTAACATGACACATGCTCACCCATAGGTGTGCTCAGGCTTTGACAAAACCTGGAAATGTTTGCACGGAAGAGGGGGCAACTGTGCCACAGCGGGATTACTCCCCCGCTGTTCTTTCCAGGATTCCACATATTGTGGGAAAACTGTCGTGGAGTCATGGCTGCACCAGTACTGGGCCCCCCTTGCCCCACAGGACAGCAGCCCAGATGAGACAGGCTGGGGAATGGGGTCTCGAGGCGCTTGTCTGCTCAGAGCCCCTCTCGGATGGCAAGCGAGGGGCAGGGATGTCCTTATGGGGCCAGACTGCAATCCACCCCCATTAATGAACAGAACCCGCTAGATAACGTCCAGGTGTCACTATCAGGAACACAACGCGTGTCACTGTTCCACGCCACGGCGGAGAGGAGCAGGCCTGCGCCGCAGCAGCCCCATCCTCTGTGGCAACCTTGGACCGCACAGGGTAAACATCAACATCCCCGGCCCCCTGGGGCAGCAGAGCCGGCCTGACTCTGGGGACATTCCAACCTGCGTGAGGTCACTGCCAGGGCCCAGGGTGGATCAGGACGGCTGGCTTCGGGTGGCAGCTGTCCGTTGCTGTCCGGGCTAAATCACTCCCTGCGGTGAGGGTCCCGGGCCCTCATGCCCAGCTCCTCCGGCGTCTGCCCCGGCTCTAGTGGGCCTGCCCCGAGGGGGCCCCAGACTTAGGCCGGAGATCCCGGGCCCCCTGGACAGCTGGGCGCACGGGGAAGCCCCACCCTGCATCAGGGCAAAATGCAAAGCTAACTATTTTGCTGAGAGAGCTTTTTAATACATAAATCAGATCTTGACAGTCCCTTGCTTAAAACCTTCTAATGGCTTTCCACCGCACTCCGAATAAAACCCAAGCCCTCCCCCATGCCCTGGCCTCTGCCCAGCTCGCTGACCTTGGCTCCGACACATCCCCCACCTCTAGTCTCTCCCTTTTGCTCCTCCAATGCTCCAAGCCGGTCCACCGCTCTCTGCTTCGTGTGTACCTCTGCTCCCTCTGCCTGGAACACTCTTCCCTCAGCTTACGAACGGCTGGTTCCTTCTCACTGTTGATTTGGGTCCTTTCTGGCCCCACTGGGCCCAGCGATGCCTCACCTCTGCCCACAATATCCCCTAGTACTTGGCAGGTGTCATTTGCTCCGGTTGTGCTCCTTATCACGCCTCCCTCACCAGACCACCCCCTCCCGCTGGGGGGGGGGAGGTTGCAGAGTTCACTGCAGGGGACCCCGTACTGAGAACAGCATCAGGCACCGAGGACAGCACCTGGCTCAACACGTATTTATAGAAAGAATGAGACAAAGCGAGCGGCTATGAGGACTAGCTCTGTGCCCAAAGCATGTTCCCTACACAGCGGGGGCCCTGGATGCCCTGTCACCATCAGGAGGAGCCAGGGGTCCAGTCTGTGTGGGTGCCCACAGCCTCATCGGGGTCTCTTGAAACGTTGGAGGCAGTTCTCGGCTCCAGAAAGCCTGAGATGGGCAGAAAGCACCCGGGGGAGTGCTGCGTGGGTAACCCATCTTCGGTATCATGCGGGTGGCACGGCTCCAGAAAAGCTGGACCTCAAAAACCTGGTTCATGAGAAGAAGGGGCCCTTGGGTTGTACATAAACCTGCATCACTACCGACTCCTCTGAGGGAGGAGCGGCCTATCCCCGGGGCCTCTCAACTTCACGGGACAACAGTGTGCCCAGTGATGGTTACAAAGAGGCGGGTCCTGGCCCTCTTGGGTCCTCTGCACCTGCAGGAACCACCTCTACTGAGGGGTGGCTCTGGGGAGCGTGGAGGGCAGAGCTGGGCCCCGGGGAGGTCCGCTCGGTGGGCACCGGATGGATGGAACCTTCCGGGGCGGCTGCGCTGGGGTCACTCACTTTCCACATAGAACACGCCCACTTTGTCCGAGTCGGCCATGGAAATGTAGAGAATGATCTCGTATCCGGCGGGGAGGCGGTCCGGGCCTTTGGTCCGCAGGATCATCTGGGACATGTCCTTGAGGTCTGGGGTGGGAAGATGCAGAGGAGGTTAGAATTAAGACACACGCCGCTGGAATGTGGGCTCGTAAATAACTGTCACTTTCCAACTGGGACAGAAAGCCCCACACACGTGTATTGTGGGAACTGTAGGGCAGCATAGAGACTGGTTGTCTCCTCCGACACTATGACCTCCTGTAACTTTTTGGGAATTTCCTTCCAGGCCTTTCCCTATGTGTATCTGTATGTGTAACTGCTAAAAAGCATGGCTCCAACTGAACCACATTAATAGTTTTGTCTTCTGTTTTTTAGCAAGGGTGGATTTTTTTTTTTTTTTTGAGAAAGAGAGAGAGAGTGAGTGAGCGAGCAGAGCAGGGAGGTGCAGAGGGAGAGCATCTTCAGCAGGTTCCATGCCCAGTGAGGAGCCGGACACGGGGCTCAATCTCACGACCCTGAGATCATGATCTGACCCGAAATCAAGAGTTGGATGCTTAACTGACTGAGCTCCTGAGGCACACCAAGGGTGGATAGCTGAGTCCACCATCCCCAGGAGACCGAAGGTCACCCCTGCCTCTGCCTTGGGCCAGCCCAGGACTGAGCGTGTTTCCACTGCTCTTCCCTGCCCCCAACCCCGAGTGTGGGTCCCGCTGGCACCTTCCTTGCTGTAGACCTTCTCATCGTTCAGGTCCTCCTTGGGCAGCCAGGGTGTGTCTCGGTCACAGTTCACCAGCAGGATGGCCCCCTGGCCCTCGGGGCCCCAGGTCCAGGATGCCTGCGTCGCCAGGGAGAGGGGTCAGCGCCTTCTTGTCTACCTGCTGGCTGATTCCCAGCCCCACTGCAGATCCCCGCCCCAGGACACCAAAGAGACAGCCCCAGGATGAGAATGAAGAGCAGCCACCACGCATCGGGGCAGGGATGACTCGGCAGACGAGAATCCCACATCTGGTGGTGGTGGTGGTGGTGGGGGGTGGCGGTGGCAGAGGGAGACACAGGGCTCTGAAAATGGACCCTGCATTCGTGAACGTCCAGCCTGGTGAGGCTGTGCCTGGAGGGGGAGGAGGCAGGGAGACGGAGGGCGGCCAGGGAAATGGACAGGCCGACATTCTACGACAGGCTCTGAATTCCCGGGGGGATCAGGGGGAGAGGTCTGGACGGACGGACGCCCAGCTGTTTCCAGACATGCTGAGCGCTCCAAATGGGACCTGCAAGGCGATCCATTCTCTACGCTGCAGCCAGGGCCGTAAAAGAACAAGCTCCAACCAGATCATGTTATCACGTCCCTTTCCTGTGTTAAGCTCTGTCGGGGGCTCCCTGTTGACTTAGGATAAAGCCCCAATCCCTGACTGCGGGCTGCAAGGCTGGTAAGACGGGTGGCTCTCCGTCCATCCTCCCACCTGCCCAGGCTCGCTGGCCTCCCGGCTCTCAGGCCTGTGCCCTCCAGGTCCCTGCGCTTGCGGAGCTGGTCTGTCTCCCCTCACCCGGCCAACCCCAGTCCTCCTGTGGTCGTGGCCTCACCATCCCTTCTTCCCACCATCCCTTTCTGATTCTCTAGCCCTGAGCAGCTGCCCTGGGGTTACATTTAGGGCACCATACACGTGCTATTTGGGGGTGAACTTGGGACAATTGTGGAGAAAATATGAAACTTCACAGACCCAGACAGAGGGAGTCTGAGAAAGTTCAGGCCCACAGGGATTGCGTGACTTCACCAAGGCTGCAGAGCTCCTCAGGGGAGGTTGGGCTCCAGAGAGGCTTCCATGGTCAAGTCCATGTGGCATGGTCACGAACACAGACCCGGGGTCTCCTTGCAGCCGGCTGCCTCCAAAAGCTAGAGTCCCATGGAGGAACCGAGGAGAACGGACTCCCCAGCAGGTGCGAAATCCCCCATCCCTGGTACAGACAGTCTAGGGCTGGCTGCTAGGACCAGGCTTCCCTCTGGGCTGTATTCATTTAACTGTTTCAAGTATCCATCTACATGTAATTTAAAACAGGCTTTAGGTTGTTATTAGGAGAGTAGCATAGGCCCGTGGCAACAAGGTAAGGATACAGACGGGCAGAAAATGGAAAACAGAAACAGGATGTACGCAGAGCAAAACCAATGGAGCTTAAAAACTGGCTCGAGGTTGAAAGAACCCAGGAGAATGAGATGCAGAACACAATGCTATCCACACAAGTTAATCGTGCGCCAGCCACACGGTGTGTTTTGCAAGAATCATGACGACAGAAAGGAACACACGAAACCCATTAAAGTGGTCCTTTGTGGGGGAGCAAGATGGGACCGTGGAATGTAGGGTAAGAGAGAATAAATGAGTGAACACAGGAACAGATGAAGGAACGATGAATGAATGGATGGGCGGATCACACAAGAGAGGGGCTGTGTGTGCACCCTTAAAAATAACATCCCTGGAACTGAGAGCAACGCGAGCAAACTTCTGCTTCTCATTCAGTTTTACAGTTTTTAGAAAATGCAGAGTAATGAGAGCAAATGCTTTGACAGCACCTCCTCTGCGGCAGGACATTTATTATTTCCGACAGCTCTGTGAACTGCGTGTCCCATCCTGTGGATGGGGGAACAGAGTCCAGGAGGTGCTTTGCTGCCGTTGCTCTAAGGAGCTCAGCTCCTCTGTGGGCCCTGCCACCGGCATGCTGGGTGTGGGAGCCTGCACCGGGCCTCAGTCTCCCCATCTGTAAAAGGAGAGCTGTCTGTGCTTAATGGGAGGAAAAACAGCTGCGTGCAGCCTCCCTCCTGAGCCTCTCTGCCCCCCCCCCCAGGACTCCCCAGTCCAGGGCCATGTGCCCTGGTAGCTTGGTACCTTTTTGGGGTTGTTCTTCTCCACCACACCATCCCGGTCTGCATCCACATCCAGGGAGATCTCTGGGGAAAGACACACGGGTGAGTTGTTGAGCCTGCCAGACAAGGTGGGGCAGGGCCAGGGCCAGGGCCAGGGCCAGGGCCAAGAGGAACACCTGTGGGACTGGGTGCAGCTCCCACATTCCCTCGGTCCCTGGAAGGAGAGGGCCTTGTTGAGGGTCATCTTATCCAAACCCCTGACCCAATACCCCAGTGGCGGATGCAGAACGTAGGCAGATACTGTGCAGATGTCACAGCTGATAGACTTGAGAGGGGCTACCGGGTAGGCCGGGGGTCTCCCAACACTTCACTGTTCCGTGGGTGGTTCTGGGTGGTGGGTGGGATGAGCCTCACCAGACAGATCCAGGAGCCTTGGCTCAGAGAGGCCACGTCACGAGCCCCGTGGGAAGGGGGAGCAATAGTGGACCTGGGCCACGCTGGGCATTTGCCTGACCTGAAGCTCCTATTTTGAAAACTTTCGGAGGAATTCCTGACTCCTTTTCTCCGTCTGTCCAGGTGGTGTGCATGGGGGTGTGATCTCTTCCAGAACTCCCGCCTCCCACCAGTTCTGCTTCCAGAAGCTGGGTCTCCAACCCCTCTCCATCTAAGGGTGCCCGAGCAAGCCAGGGTGTCAGATGGAGGATCCAGGCTGGGGTCCCTGTTTATTCCTTCTCTTGGAGAAGAAGGGGTGTTTGGTATTCCCAGGCTTGTCCGGGAGGGGGGACGGGTTTCGTGGAAACTGCGGGACAGTGAAAGGAGCCCAAGATTTACTGTTACTGCTGGTTTTCTGCTTACAAGCTGTGGGACCTTGGGCAGGTTAGACAGCCTCTCTGAGCCCCAGCTGTCCACCTGCGCAATGGGGCCCTTCCTAGCTAGAGGAGGTGCACTCATTGCAACGGGAGGTGCGATTGACGTTCCAAGCTGGACCCTTTGTTGCGGCGGCTCTCCTGTGGTGTTTAACAGCATCCCTGGCCTCTACCTGCCAGATGCCAGTAACATCCCCCAATTGTGACAACCAAAATGTCTCCAGATGTTGCCAAATGTCCCCTGGGAGGCCAAATGGCCCCCAGAGTTAGAGACTAACAGGGCTGGGCAGGAGAGCTGGCCCGAGGTGGCGGGAGTGTCCCACAATGGGGTGAGCTGAGCCCAGGTCCTGGGACTGCCCCGTGGGCTCGGCCTCACGCTGAGCATGACTTGGACGGAGGCGGGAACTGGGTGGGAGTGAATGCATTCCTGGTCTGTCCCCTTGGCAGGCGTGCTCAGTCCCCGGATCGGGCGGGGAGGAGGGTCCTGGCACAGAAAGGGTACTGATGTCACCCTTCCTGAGGCGGCTCACCCTGGGGATAATGCTCAAGTCCTCCTTTTGCTCAACAGCCTGATTCCCTGAATGTGGCTTTTCTGGGTCTAGAAGGAGGCAGGACAGGGGAAGCTCTCAGGGCTCTCGGTCCTTGGGAGAAGCAGCGCCCCGGGTGTCCCGGCCTCTGCAGCCCTGCTGTCAGTTGGATGCGGTAGGGCCTGATTTCGATAAGCGCCTCCCATTGATCCCGTGTGCATCACACAGCAGATCATCCACAGTTGGATCCACAGTGCATCACACTGTTGAGCATCCACTGCGTTCCAGGCACCATAGGAGGCATGGGGACCCATGGAGACCCAAGGGGACCCAGGGGGACCCAGGGGATGGCATTCGGGGTACACTGCGTGCCCTGGGGTCCCCAGTCTTATGAGATAAATATTATTGTTGCCACTGTACAGGTGAGCGAACCCAGACTCAGAGACATCACCTGTCAGCAAATTGGCCTGATAACCCGAGGCTGGTGCAGGGTAAGGATTCTCGGGACAAAGCGGGGAAGGGGGTACCACCAGCTGCTGTTAAGAGACTGAAGCCTCAGAAGGAGGAACAGTATTGATTTTGGCTTCTACACCTTCACGAACTTTCCAGCTTGGACACTCCCCAGTGAATGCTGCCTTTCAGGGAGGTTGGCTTCCCGAAGCTCCTCCCTGGGAACCAGCCCCAGATCTGGGTTCCCTAAGAAACCTCTTTCTTTGCTTTTCAAGATAACAATCTCTCCCCCTCGTGTGCAGTTCCCTTTGCCAGAGGCAGAGCACTTCCCGTTCCTATTCTCCTCTCAATCATACCAGCCAGGGAGGAGTCACCACCCACCCAGCCACCCTCGCCATACAGATGAGGAGACAGAGGCACCCCGCAGGGAAGTGACCACGGGGTCCCCAGGGAGTGCGGAGCCAGGCATCCCACTTGGGCCTCTGACTCCAGACCCCTGACCTTGGCCTGTTTCCTCCACTGACCCAGGCTCATCCCCACCTTGGGCTGTTTCTAATAAAACCAAGTCTGCCTCCAAAGACCCAAGACCTACTCCCCTTACGGCCGTTCCCGGAGGAGCTGACCACATCCCCACCTGGCAGCCCTGGGGCTTTTGTCTCCAGGTCAAAGTGGCACCACACCATGGCCGTGGTGGGTCTGTGAAAACAGTGCATCACAGGAGAGAAATTATGAGCACTTGATTGTGCTTCACCTCATGATAAATCCCTTCAATTTAAAAATTTTATCGCTGGAATATTTGCATGTAATGCAAAAAAAAAAATCAAATAGCACCAAACAGCTTCTAAAGAAAAATGCAGTTTCCTGTCCATCCCAGCCCCTCACCTGCCTGAGGCAACCTCCATAATATTAAGTAATACACTTAGGGCTCTTCCTTGATTTATTGACTTCAAACAAGTGTCACTGACTTCCTGTTATGACATTTAGGCATTACGTAATTGGGCTCTCTCATCACCCACCGCCCAACCTCCAGGGCTTCTCCCCTTCAAAATTTCCTCCAATGTTCACAATTTAACTAGATTTCAGTGGGATGATCCTTGTAGGGACAGAGAACAGGGCCGTCATGACCCACCCAGACCTCTGCCCTCTTGAGATAGCTCTGTCTTCCCTGCGGGGCAGGAGACAGGACAGCTGTTTCAGGGCATCTGGGCCCCAGACGACATTTTCCAGAGGCTCTGAATCCTACCTCGGCTCCCCAGAATAGCCCCAAGGTGTCAGGTGGCACCTGGGGTGTGGGGCAGATTTATGGGAAATGTCACTGGGATTGAGTTCAAGGTAGCCTGAGAATCTAGACACCAAGTCTTCAGGCTTGACCCAGGGGCAGAAGCATTTTGGCAGGCCACCGGCCCCCATGGACAGTGGCAGGGTGCCTGGCCTTCTTACGTAACCGGGCAGCTTGGGGTGTGGTGGGGAGGAAGGACTTTCTCCCCCACGGCCAACTGGGGCAATGATCCTAGGCCCTGGGGAGGGGGCCCAAGGAATGAGGTCTCAGGGCTCATGTCCTGCCCCTGTTGCCAGGACCACAGCAAAGAGGGTGAGACCATTCTTCCCTCTTCCATTTGTCCTCTCCCGCAGTCCCCTTAATAGGGAGGGCTTTGCGAATCAGCCCTACCTGGAGTCCTGAAGGCCATGAGGGACCAACGGGCTCAAAGCCCTCATTCTACTACTGGGCGAAAGTGAGGTCCCGAGGGCTGGGCTGCTTGGTAAGTCACACAGCACGTCCTTGGCGGGACTGGGAGCCAAGCCCTGGGGCCTGGTCTGGCCAAGGGCACCATGAGTTTGTTCCCAAATTCCACAAGGAAGACTGAGGGACAATGGGGTTCTTCAACTTTGCCCAGGCAGAGGGACAATGTGGCTCCCCAAAAGCAGAAAGGAGAAAAGAGCAAGTATTGACGGAGCATCTACTCCATGCCATGCACGCACCCTCCCATCGGATCCCTGGGAGCCCGGTGCACAAGGCTGCCTTGAGTCCCTCTGCGCAGAGGAGGGACCAGGGGCTCACGGTGGTGACAGTCACAATGTGGCCCAAGGGGCAGAGCCAGAACTTAGACTTATTTCTGTCTACTTCCCAGCCTGGGCTCTTTCTGCTCAGTGGGGGCTCAGGACAGAGCTAGGGTTCCGTGGACTCAGACACGTCCCCGGGTGGGGGCAGCCCTACCGTCCTGGGGCCTCGGGGGTGTTCTTGCCTCTGAGGTGCCTTCCCTGTGATGGGGGGGGGGATGAGGACCCGGGACGTGTGGGCTCAAGGCCCCTGGGGTCGATGCCTGAGGGAAGATAAGACCTGGAGGCCCACACAGACCAGGGGGCCCTTAGGGGAACCAAATTCCACCTATGTCTGTGATGCAAACGACTGTCTTTTATTCTGAAATTATTCCTCTGCCCACTTTTAGGTGTGAAAATGTTAGAATGGTGGTGATAGTTGTTGGCAAATTGTTTTATTCATATTTTTCCTTTTTAGCCAAGCACCAAATTTTTCAGGCTTATTGGGGGGGTGTGTGATGCACATTTTACCTGTCCATGGAACCTGAATATCTGGAAGAGTAGTTAGTGTCTTCTGGGGTCTCAGTCCTGCTGCCCCCTCTGAGCACAAGCCCCACAGTCCTTGAGAGGAGAGGGGGAGTCCAGTCCCGGCCTCCTCACCGGGTGCTGTCTGGCCATCTATCCTGTCTGCCTGGCTTTGGTGGAAGGCTCGCTAATGGTGGAGTCAGCTCTCTGGGACCCCCTCACTGAACAGGTCTCTGGCCGCTGCCCTTCTTGTTTATGTCCTCAGGTGTCCCTGTCTCTGTGGGATTGGGTTTCCTCAGGGCCGGTCATCTGAGACGACCCGGGGGCCGCGTGTGCATGGGAGGTGTACACACGTGCCAGCCTTCCACTGCGACTCGGGAGGCTTTGGTGCTCATCTCCTGGGGCCCCCTGAGGGTGTCCTGAGGTGGGTGCTCCCTTGGTGCAGAAAGACGGTCAGGGTAGCCAGCAAACAAGCCAACTGGGGAGGCAGCTGAGGAGTGGAGGAGCATTGCCCTTGAGCCTACTTTGGTGGCTAAAGGCTCATATTGGGAATTAGTGGTTTTCTGGGGGGAAGTTCTGAGACCCCCCCCCCCCGACCAGTCTATCCTTGGGATGGCTGGAAGAGTAGATTGAGATGGGGACAGTAAAGTATTGGTGCCTGGCACATTGTAGGTGCTCCAGAAAAGTTAGGTGTTTCTCCTCCTCCTGTCCTCCTGGTTTAAACATTATATAATTAAAAATATATATATATATATATAAAAGTAATATCTCCATTGTAGAAGAGTCCACACGCCAAGTGCCCTGGCACCCAGGCAGGCAGGGGAGTGCTATGCGGATGGAAAGACCCTGGGCAGGGAGTAATCCCAAGCTCTGGACTCAACCTGCCAGAGAGTTGCTGTGCAACCCTGGACAAGTTCCCAAACCTCTCTGGGCCTCCCTGTCCTCAATGCCAAATGAAAAACTTGGACTATGTAAGTTGAGGAGCTAGGCTAGATCTCTGTGTTCCCAGGGCAGGGTCTAGGGAGGGCAAGGGGGTAGCTGGGACTGTCAGGGACAGAGCAGACTTTATAGACAGGCCATTTCCCTCACTATGAGAGGCAGGCGCTTCTCCAGGCTGCAGGGGAGAGGCAGGGGAGGAGCAGACTTTGCTCTCTCTTCTCAGTGGCCCCCAGTACCTGGGGCAGGGATGCTGACATTGGGGTGAGGTGCCGGAGACCGGGGCATGCCTCCTCCTGCAGGACGCCCCTCAACCCAGTGCACAAGGGCTGGGCATGTGTGGCATCACTTCTCAGTCCTGCATTATTCAGAGGAAGCTCCGAGTGCCAGGCCTGCAGCACTGAGAACAGGCCAAGTGCTGCTGAGAAGGGCAGCAGTGCCAGCCCCTGGGGAGCAAGGCACCCAGGTCGCAGCCACACCAACTTACCAACGGCCGTGAGGAAGAGCCCAGCCTGGTCAATGGGCATACTCCCTTCCTCGTCGTAGTAGTTGACAGTGACCTTGGCAGGGAGGGGCGCATTGGGAGGGAGAGAAGAGTAGAGATCACAGATCATGGGCAGGAAGATCTGCAGTGACCACCCTCCCTGACTCATGCCTCCCAGCCTGTCCAGTCAGTTCTCCCCAAACCTCCAAACCCTTTCCTCCAGGAAGCATTCCTGGGTTGATGGGCTGCTTCTCCCAAATTATCCAACACATGGGGGGCTCCCCTCCTCTAGGGCATGCAGGGTCCTGACTTCTTACCTATGGCCCCTGGTGCATTCTGTTGCCTGGGGGGGGGGTCCCCGCCCCCCTCTAGTATCTGCCAGGATATATGACTCATTCCTGCTGAGCAACCAGGGGGCAGGGCTGAGGTTGTTTTCTTTGAATAATGGCCAGTGCCATCCCTGCCAGGGGGCGCTGGGTGACATTCATAATTAGAGAACCCGGTGAAGAGATGTCTCAGCTTCACACTAGCCCTGCTGCATGGGCACTCAGCACCCCACTTAATACAGGATGAGGCCAAGGACATTTGGGGCTGTAACTTCTGGTGACTCTAATATATCACTCAGCAGCCCTCAGCTTTAACCTTCCACGACGCCGTCATTCCACGGTCTGGCCCTGAGCTTCCAGGACAGGCGCCACCAGCCGCAGGTGGGACCTGAGCACAGAAACGTGGCAAATCTGACTCGAGATGCGCCCTAAGTGTGATACAGACTTGGGATGAGAAAGAACGTACGCTAGCTCATTAATTTTTTTTTTTATGTTGGCATCACGTTCAAAGAATAATATGGTGACATATCGAGTTAAGGAAAATACACGACTAAGGCAAAGCCCACCCGTTTCTTCCTGTTCTTTCAGTGTGGCCACGAGGAGCCTGGCACTGACACGTGTGGCTCACGCTCTGTTTGTACCGGACGGCGCTGCTCTAGCCTGGGCCCCGGTTCCCGCGGCCCCCGGAGGACTGCCCCGGCCAGGGTACCTTGTCACTGCTGGCCTCCGTGCTGGCCTGGCTCATGGTGACCCGCAGCGTGGTGCTGGGCGACAGAAGCCAGCGCTGTTTGCCGTTGGTGGCCACCTCCTCGGCCTCCCCATCGCGCACCACCTCCACCCGCACCCGCTCCGAGTGCTTCAGGCTGAAGGTCTGGGCCTCAGCTGGGGCCGCGCTGTAGGGAGACAGAGAGAGCAGGTCATGGGGTGGGGGACCCAAGGGCAGGTGGGATAAGGGGCTCCCAAAAAAGAGTCCTGGGGGGGCAGGGCTGCAGGGACCTCCCGGGTTGTCAGGTCTGGGGGACCCCCAAGGACCCAGCTACACCACAATCACCTGGTAGGGGGGAGGGTCTTGGTAACCGTAGAGATTTCTTGGGCCAGTCTTGCCCACTGAGTCAATGTTTGAGGGCAGGGCCTGGGATCTGAATTTTTTTTTTTAAGATTTTAATTATTTATTCATGAGAGACAGACAGAGAGGGAGGCAGAGACACTGGCAGAGGGAGAAGCAGGCTGTCCGTGGGGAGCCCGATCTGGGACTCGGTCCCGGGACCCCAGGATCACGGCCTGAGCCGAAGGCAGACGCTAAACTGCTGAGCCACCCAGGGATCCCCAGGGATCTGAATTCTTAACAGGCTCCCTCATGCTTCTGATGCCAGCCATGAAGGGCCCTAAGCATGTGGATATTGAGACCCTGACCAAGAAATGAATCTGCTTCCAAGGCAGCGCCCACCCCCGATCCAGAGTCAGCCAAAGGGCAGGAGGCAGGCATCAAAGTGCTGGCTTTGCCCAGCAAAGGAGCCTGGAGCTTGGGTCCTCAGGGGGCGAGGGTGGGCTGGCTCTGTCACAGGATCCCTCCGTCCTGCCACACTTTCTATCTCAGCTCGGAGCTCCCCCTCTGAGAGTCATTCCTTGGGGTTCTGGAGTGGTTTTCTATCCATTGGTGACACCTTTGGAATTCTCGAGAAGCCATTAAGATTTCAGGGCGGGGAATGGGCTGCTCTGCATGTGTGTGACTCCCAAATCCACATGCTGAAGCCCTGACCCCAGACCCAATTGCTTGTGCAGATAAGCCTTTCAGAAGGTCGAGTTAAATGAAGTCACGATCACGAGGTCCGATCTGATAAGATTGGTCGCCTTCTAAGAAGGGGAAGAGAGATGTTTCTCCCTCGCCCTGGCGAAGGCCAAGCAAGTGCAGGTGGGAGAGCGACCGACCGCCTGCGGGTCAGGAAGAGCTCCCACCCCAACCCGACCACGCGGGCCCCTGACCTCAGACTTCCAGGCTCCAGGACTGTGAGAAATACATCTCTTTGTTTAAGCCACCCAGCCCACGGTGTTTGCCACTGCCCAGGACATTGGTATAGGGGAGGTGACAGGAAGGACAGGGAGACTGGGGGAGGACGGTGCCCAGGGAGGACAGTTTTGCTAAATCCAGCCCCCCGGTCTGAAGATTTCCAGAGACTAAAGAGGGCTCAGAGGGATTTAGGGGGGGATTCTCATGGGATTTGGGACTAAGACATAGGTACAAATGTCTCAAAGACACATCTGCTCTTCCGAGGGCCTGGTGCTCCTGGGTCCCAGAATAGTTCTCCACTATGATTAGGCATCAGAATCGTGAGGGGGTGCAGTCTAAATCTCCAGGGCTTTCTTTTTTAAGGCCGGAGATTTGTGGATTCTTTCCCTAGAGAGTCTGGCCGGCAGGGTGGAGGTTCGGCCAGGGCAGCTGAAGATGTGAGCAGTGGCCAAGGGTCAGGTGAGAGGTTTACACCAGTGGTTCTCAAAGCTCAGGAGCATTACCTGGAAGGCTCGTCTCCCCGCAGATTGCCTGGCCCCCTCCTCAGAGTTTCAGATTCAGTAGGTCTGGAGTGGGGCCTGAGAATTTGTGTTTCTGCCGTTTTTAGGAACTGTTGGTGATGCTGGCCCAGGCCTATGCTTAGGGAACCACTGGTCTAGACATTCAGCAGTGCGGTCTGCTGGTTAGAGCCTGGGGGCGGCCAAGGCCGTGGGTGGGAGTCAGGCAGGGTCTCTCTGGCCCAGGCCACAGGCTGCAGGGGCTGCTGGCAAAGCTCACTGGTCTGGGACACTGCAGAGAGAACGGGCAGGGGTCTGACAGTCCACACCCGGGGCTGGGAGAGGAGCTTGAAAAAGAAGCTCCAGGGCCACTCTGTTTCTCGTCCGTCTGTCCTCTTCTCAGTCCATCATGGGGCCACGGGGCTGGTCTGAGGCTGACACTTGTTGGCAGAGGTCGGCTGCCGTATGTCCATAACCATCTTTGGGAGAAGTGGGGCCTCAGCAAAACCTTAGATTGGGGATACTTTTCCATAAGATGTGGGTGTGAGCCCAATTTTGCCACCGAGCTGCTGAGGGAGACGGGAGTGTGCTCCTCGCACCTTCTCAGTGTCCCTCTGCCGACCTAGAAGACACCCACCCACCCACCTGCTGTCCTACAGGCTTCATCCCTCATCCCTCACGGGGCAAGGGCTGCATTTAGTCTTAGGGTGTTGCCATGGGGTACCTGCCCTCCTCTGGAGTGCAAGTCCCTAAGGCCAGGATCTGGCCCCTTCCATCTCTCCTCCTCCAGAGTCGAGCACGGGCTGGCCACATCACACCCCCCCCCAACAAAGAGGGCAGAGCTGAGCGGGATAGAGGTGAGCCTTTTAGAAGCGCCTGGCAGCAGTCCCCAGAGGGCACGCGCATAGAACGCTGTCAGGTGGCACGTAGATGCACAATCGAAAAGGAGATTTCTGTATTTATTAAATGCATTATCTTCTGTGGCAACTGGTAAAGAATCGCCACTTATGGTAATGATAAAAGATCTCCATTTATTTATTTTTGAAAGTAGGCTCCACACCCAACGTGGGGCTCGAACTCATGACCCTGAGATCAAGAGTCACATGGACTTCTGACTGAGCCAGCCAGACCCCCACCCCCATAAGATCTCCACTTAAAGTAATGAAATATGAGTCGATGTAAAGAAAGGTGTTAAGTTATTAGTGCTACAGGTGGAATACGACTTTCAGAAGAGTCACGAGTCTGAGCAATGGTGGGTGGGCTCGAGTCAGGGAAACAGGCCTCATTAGTGGAAGTCCCAGCGTTGACCATCAACTTGCTGGGTGGCCTCGGGCAAGCCACTTTCCCTCTGTTTCACCGAGTGTAAAATGGGGGCACAGCACCAGGTAGGGGTGGTGGCTGGTATCTGGGCAGCTCAGAGGGGGCAGGTCCCAGACACAGGGCTGAGGAGGGGGACATGGAGAAGCTGGGGATCTCTTGCCTGGGCCCCCCTCCACTTTCAGCAGCGCCTAACTGGGACTTCACCTGGTTTTACATATTGGGTTTCTGCATACAGTTCTAGTCAGAAAAAAATGCTCTAGAAGCTGGCAGGCAGGGCAGGATGAGTCTTAAGACTCGACTCTGACCGTAGCGGCTCTAAGTGATGCTTTCTGTCACCTGTGTTCCTCTCGGCAGCGAGAACCTGGAGGAGGCCCCAGAGGCTCCGGGGGTTAGTGTCTGGCCCACATGGGAGCTCCGGGGCCCCACACCCTCCTACTCCAGCTCCAGCCCTGCTCTGAGCCGAGCAAACAGCTCTCCTTGGGGCGGCTCTAGCAGAAGCAACAAAGGCACCATTGTCCCCTGTGGAGCCTGCCGGAGGCCTCCCTCCCCGGGAAGAACCTCTCAGGACTCATCCCCCAGAAACCAGAGAGCCAGGGGCGGGGGCACCTCGACTGTCCCTGGAGGCTGCAGGGAGGGGGTCCAGGATGGTATCGAGGGAGCCAGCGGGGACACAGGCAGGGGCCGTGACAGTGGCCATGGCTGCTGAAGATACTGTGCACAGGACAGGCTGCCGGTCCCTGGGACCACATGGTTCCCAGAGCCCAGGACAGGGCCACGTTCCATACAGACTTGGGGGAAATGAATGAATGATGGAACCCATCCTTCCTGGTTTCCCAAACCGTATTACTAGAAGGATCAAGAAAAATGAAACCCGATTGCTTGTCGGCTTGAAAACACTCAGTGGCTCCTGGTGCCAGCCGATACAGCTGGTGCCCGTCCGGTGACATTCAGCCACCAGGCCTCAGCTTCACCCTCCAGCCTCATCCCCCCCGACGCCGCTCCAGCTCACTGTACACTCTGCACAGGTGGTTCCCTCTGTCCTTTCCCCTGACTTCTCTGACGGGCAGCGACCAGCCCTCATAAAAGACCCAGCTCAATCTACTTGTCTCCATCCGTGTTTTTTTTCCCCTTGTGGCTGTTGGATCCCAGAAGGTGGGGGTTGCCTCTTTTTTCTCTTTCAGCCTCCGGCCCAGTCCAGGCCCAGGGCGAGTACAAGCATTGGCTGAAGAAGGAAGGGCGGGGAGAGCCGGGCTTGCTCATGTGGTCACTCACGCCCTCAACACCTATTGACGGAGCACTTACTATGTGCCAGGCCCAAGAGAACCGGCTCCCCGGGCCCACGGAGCACATGTTCTAGGGGAAGAGAGAGACGTTCAGGGGACTACACAGCGGATGATGATGCGGCTTTGGCTGTGAGAATGGCTCTACTATAGAAGCAGGGAGTGCCTTGACCTGGCCTGCAGGTCAAGGAGGGCTTCCTGGAGGAGGTGCCACTGGAGCTGAGGTCTAACCCTGGACTCTGAAGGACAGCAAGAATTAGCTATATCGGTGGATCTTAAATTTGGAGCGTGCATCAGCATTACCTTAAGGGCCTCGTAAAATACAGGTTGTGGGACCATCCTGTCTCTGACTCGCTGCTCTGGGGTGGAGCCTGAGAAACGTGGTTTACATTTCTTTTTCTCCCCTAGATTTGCAGAGGAACAATCGACAAATATAATTATTTATATTTAAAGTGTCCAGCATGATGACTTGCTATATATCCACATAAGGAATGAAACCGCGTTCCTTTCTTTTCTCGGTTTTGTGACTCATTTGATGGCAAATTAACAACGGTTACCTTCAAAAGTTATATGACCCCAAACGTGCTATCATTTCTCGAGGGTGATCAGATACCTGGAATCATAGACAACTTCCCACAGAAGAAGCTCGATAGAAGTCAGAGTTGGTGTATCACCAGCATTTATAAAACCCGGCCTAGGGAGGGAACGAGAACCGGCGATACACGCACGGTCTTAACATAGCGAACATTTAGCCTGTTAGAAACTGTGTTTCTAACAAGTTCCCAGGTGCTTCTGCTGCTGCTGCTGGTCCAGGGACCATAGTTTGAGAACCAGCGAATTGGACAAAGAGAGGAGGAAGAGGAGCAGAGACTTCCAGGCAGCAGGGACAGCCTGGGTGGGGGCCGAGGTGGACATCAGCCCGGGGCGTTGGAGGCAGCGGGGATCGGTGTGGCCGCAGTAGGTGAGCAAGGGGGAAGGAAGTGGCAGGAGGAGGGGACTCGGCTCGTGGCGAGGAGCTGGCCTTTCCACCTGAGGGCACTGAAGGCTTCTGGACTTTTTTTTGGGGGGGGGGGCATGGTTGTTTCTGCACTGCAGGCAGATCACCCAGGTGCAGGGTGGGGCACGCATTTCAGGAGAGCAACACTGGAAGTGGGGGACTGAGGGCGAAGGTGACCGCAGCGTCTGGGTGAGTCATGACAGTGGCATGGGACAGGGTGGTGGCCGTGGAAATGGACAGAAACGGCCAGTCGGTTGGTGTCAAACACAGGCGCTTTGAGCAAGACTGGAAAGCAGTGTCAGGGTAGAAGAGGATGTTTACTGAGTCCGGCCCAAGGGAACAGGCTCTGTGATCTAACATCTGCTCAGCCCCGCAAATGTCCCATGGCCTCTGGGGAGCCAGTCGGCCTCTCTGGTCTTCACTCACTCGGTGGCGAGGGTCACCAGCTTGGCCTCGCGGGGCTGGGGTGCCCACTCAGCCGCAGACTTGAGGGCATGACGTGTCTGCTCCTAGCTGGCGCCTGGCCCTCTCGGCTTATCCATCTGTCCCGGGCCTCGTTAACACCAGTCAGGGATCACCCCCCCTCCCCCAGTGAACCCAGCTCCTGGCAGCCTGGGTGTGACATCCTGCCCTCAGGTCTTTGCAGGAGTCTGAGGGGGGTTCGTGGGTGCCAACCTGGCATGCAGGCCCATGGCGAGCACCCTCAAGGGGAGGGATGAGGGGAGGAAGGCAAAGCCTCAACTTGGCAGGATGGGGGCTGGAGCCCTGAGGTGGGTAGCTGCCCTGGACGGGGGATGCGGCTATCTTCAGCCGGCCCCCCTTCTCTGCCTGGTGACCTCAGCCGCCTCGCACACCAGGCTTCCAGCTGCCCATCTCCTTACGGCAGAAACAATCTAATCTGCGGTCACTCCCTCCCCGGACACCTTCAGTAACCCCCCGCCGCCTGTGTAACAAAGTCTAACCCGCGAGCCTGGCAGTCGAAGCCCTGGTTTGAGCTCACTGACTCTCCAGCCCTACACTGTAGGCCACTGAGTCTGTGCCCTTTCTGCTCCCGTGTGTCCCAACTGTCCTGCCAGGTGCCTCTGCTCCCGCGTGGTATGACCTGGTCACACTGTGAACCCCTGTCCCTCCTTACAGCTCAATTGCCACCTCCTCCAGGAAGTCTTCCCTGATCCCAGCTGCCAGGACTCCTCCCTCCCTCCCCTTTGTTGGTGCTTTTAACGGCCCCTAAAACAAAGGTTCAACATTTCTCTCCCATGAGTGTTATGGATGCTTTGAAGCCAAAGCTCATTATTGTTTTAATAATGTTACAATAAGCCCAATACGAGGTCACGATAATGACTTTCTGAGGATTTAGCATGTGCCAGGGCCACCCGATCTCAGGCCATCCTTTTGAAACCCCATGAGGTCTGTATCAATATCATCCCCTTCTACAGAAGAGCATGTTGAGAGCTGCAGAGAGTGAGCACCTGGTCCACGTCTCAGAGACAGTAGGGGCAGCGCGTGAGGTAAACCCAAGCTCTCTGAGCTCCGTCCCAGTCTGGCTGCTGCCTTCCTGGGGGAGGATCCAGACCTTACAGTCTTCCCTAAAGGTCCTCTACAGGAGGGTGCGGGGATGTTGGGCCCGGCTCAGGAGCGGAGCAAATGAGAAGCCCTTAGGAGCCTCTAGAGCCCCCGACTTATTTTGGAGGTGGGGTCAGGGGCCCAGAGGAGGGACACCAAAGGCTTGGGTGAGTGACCTAGAGAGGCAGGCTTGGGCCCATCACAGCCTGGCCATGGAGCCTGGCACGGTGGGCAGGCAGCGCTGCCTCTGAAAACTGACCACCCCCACTGTCTCACAGGTGTCACCAGCTGTGGGGTGACACAGTGGTGAGCCTCTGCCACCGTGCTCCCCACCTGATGCAGGGCCCTCTGGGCAGGAACGGAAGGCTCTCGGGGACCCCAGCTCTGCAAGTGGTTAGGGGCTTACTCACAGGGTACCGGGTCCTCCTTAGGACCCTGCCACTCCCCAGGAACCAGCCCGAAACCAGAGCTGAGGAGCAGCTCCTGGCAAGACCTCCTTTTTAGGGTTGAGAGCGCTGGGTGCTGCCCTAATTTATGAGGCCACCTGACCTGGCCTGATTCCTCCCACCGTCATTCTCTCAGGAGCAAGCGCCGCTCTGGCCAAGCTCGGCCACATGCCCTTGACCTTCCACTGGCCAGTCCGACAGTGCTCATCCCTTGAGGCTGGGGGTGGAGAGCTCAGCCCAGTGAGAGGCCAATCTACATGCATCACTGGCCACCTCCATCCATTCATTCAATGAAGGAGCCCTTCATTGACTTGAGGGCTGGAGGTATATGGGAGCAGGGAGGGCAGCGGGCATGGAGGGGGACATGCCCCCAACATAAGTCCCAGAAGGCAGCCTGGCAGAGTGGTCAGGGGCCCGGGCCCAGCACTGTCACCATTCACCTGCTGTGTCAACTTGGACAAACATTCTTTATCTCAGTTTCCCCAAATAAGGGGGCATAAAATTGTTGTGAGGTCTAAACACATGTAAATTATTAAATGCACGTGAGATGAGCACGGAGGGCGTTAGGAAGGCAGTCTGGGACAGAATAACTGTTCACTAAACGCGAGGTAGAAATAGTAAGTAAATAAGATCTGCAAGGAGGAAAAATAGTACAGAGGTGGAGAGTGCCTGGGGCGTGAGGTAGGGCACCACGAAACGAGGGTAGTGATGAATGCTGCTCAGAGGAGCTGACGTCTGAGCTAAGCCTTGATGGATGAAAGGTCAGGCTTGCAGGAGTCTGAGGAATAGTACTCCGGGCAGAGGGATGAGCACATACAAAGGTCCTGTGGCACGAATGAGCTTGGTGTGGTCAAGTGCTAACAGCATCCACAATGTGGCCAGAATGGAGTGTGTGCAGGGTAGTCAGCAGGAGATGGGATCGGTGAGGCAGGGTCTGGCCCTCTCCAGGAAGGGGGACACCACGGCGCCCCACTTCTCTAATGCTTCTAACGGGATCACAGACCCCCCCCCCCCATCATCTTTCTCCTAAGGATGCTTTCTAAAATACTCACACCAACCAAGGGACAGGGAAGAAGTTTAAGAGGAGTCCAGGGAGTTAGATGGTGAATTTTGATTCTCCAGGCTCTTCCCCAAGGTGGGGTACGTATCTGTCCTCCTCCCCGTTTTCCCAGCATTTTCCTAAGCCCGCTCCTCCTGCCCTGATACCCTCTTCCCATCTGTTGCCAGAAAGTGATGGGCGAGACCCAGTCAGGAAAAATGGCTGGTCAGCCCCTGCCTCGGGGCATCCCCGGGGCGGGGGGGGGGGGGGGGATCACTCCCACCTCCCATCTCATCCTGAGGTCAAGTGTCACCAGGAGAATGCTGTGCAGAGGCAAGAGACAACCGTGAAGGTCATCTGTGCCCTGAAGCTCCTGCAGACTTTAAGAAAGAGATCCTGACCTTTCTCCACCAGACAGAAGGGGACACCTCTCACTCCCCCCTGGGCAGATGCACAAACCAAGGGAGGGACAGGAGAAGCTGTCTTCATGGCCCCGTTTGTGGGTCAGTGGGACAGTCAGGCACAGAGTGATCGCCCCCGTAACTTGACTCCAAGGCTGCCCTTCCTCTGGTCCCTCCCGGCCCCGGCCCCGGGGGTGTCTCCGCAGAGAAACCAAAGGGAAGAAAGAAGGGTGAAGCCAGCAGGGAGATGCCACTCGTGCTGCGCCCCCTCCAGCTTCAAGCCTAAATCAGATAGGGACCTGGGCCAGCCCCAGGGAGGAAGCAGCTGCCAGGTAAAGGGACCGTCGGGGAGATGGCATTGGGCAAGGCCTACATGTGCCAGATCTAAGATAAGATGCTTGGGGGAAGGAAACAGCAAGTACCTTTAACAACTGTCACAGAGTAAATCTCTAGAAAAAAAAAAAAATCCTGACTTCCTCTTTTCTGTGAATTTACTCATAGTTTACTGGAAACTAGCCCTCAGAATGTGCCCGGGTTGGGGCATCTCCCCCAAGGGGCCAGTGCGGCTCAGGAGACCCACCAGACGGTCTGCTGAGGAACGGGGCAGGCGAGGTCCCCCTTGGGCTGCAGGACGGGGAGCCATGTGTGCATCCCAGGAAAGGCGGCCCACGCCCTTGGGAAAGGGGGGGTGGGTGCTGACACCTGTTCATTCACTAGGGAGGTGAAGAGGCCAAATATACTCCCTTACTAACGGGGCATAGGGTCCACCAGGCCTTGTCGGAGACCCTGGGGGGGATCATGTGGGGTCTACAGTTGGAACCTGTGCCTGGGTCCAAAGGACTCCGTGGGAAGTGCGGGGCTGAAAGGGGGTGGGGGAAGCGAGTGTGGGCAATGGAGGGTGCAAGAGACGCAGGCCGGCCGAGGGGGTCACCCTGTTCAACTTGCTAATTTTAAAGTCACACAGTGGAGGCTAAGAGCGTGGGCTCTGGGGTGCCTGGGTGGCTCAGTGGTTGAGCCTGGGGCCTGATCCTGGAGACCTGGGATGGAGTCCCAGGTCGGGCTCCCTGCAGGGAACCTGTTTCTCCCTCTGCCCGTGTCTCTGCCTCTCTCTCTGCGTCTCTCATGAATAAATGAACAAAATCTTAAAAAAAAATTAAGAAAGCATGGGTTCTGAGTCAGATCTGGGCCCAAGTCCTGTGTGACATGGGGCACTGGTCTCACTTCTCTGAGCCTTGCTTCCTCATCTACAATATGGGATAATCTCAGCGTGACCCCCAAGGTCTGTGGTGAGGAAGATACAAGACAAGGCATCTGGTTTCTAAGTGCCCACTAATATCCCTGCTATTATTAATACTGACGCTAGCTCTTACTGCCACAGATGCCAGCGGCGACAGGAGCAGTCACAGTCCCGTCTCCTTCGTTCTGGAAGACGCTTCCTTCTAATAGACCAGTGGCTCTCAAAGGGTGGTGATTTTGTCCTCCTGCCAGGTGTCCGATGGCAGGGGGGCTGCTCCTGGCATCTAGGGGTGGGAAGCCAGGGCTGACGCTAAACACTGTACAAGGCACAGGACAGCCCCCCATGACAGAGGATTATCTGGCTCCAAATGCAGTAGCGCTGAGGGTCAGAACCCCTGCTCTAGGCCTGTCCTGTTCAGGACATGTGGATATCAAGCTAAAATTCAGCGAATCTGCCTGGAGATGTGCCGGAAGTATAAAATACATGTTGAATTTCAAAGGCTTAGTATGAAAAAGACAATGTGAACCATCTCATTAATCATCTTTATATTGATTATATTTCGGAACGCTAGTATTTTTGGATATACTGGTTTAAATAAAATATACTATGGAAATTAATTTCACATATTTTAATCCTAAAAAATGTGGCTGCTAGAAAATTAAAATTTACACAAGTGGCTCTGTTTGTGGCTGGCACTCTCTTTCTGCTGGACAGTGCTGGTCTACACTGCGCTCCTAATCTTGGGGGTGGTGGAGTCTTCAGTGAAGCGCAGCTGGGAGATGTGGGTCGTGGTGGCAGTGGCCGCTTTCTTGAGAAAGGACAAAAGGGATCATCACACCTCTGCCCCCTGCCAGAGGGAGGGTGAGTCCACACCTCCTCGCTCAGTGCCCCTGCTGGGGCTGGGCCTCTCTCTGCCAGGACAGGGGAGGGCAGGAGGCCCGAGCCCGGCCCCCTTCTTTTCTCCCCATCCCCCCACTGGAGGCACCATGCCAGCAGTTCGGGCTGCAGCAAAAATGCCCCAGTGAACAAACAGGCGGGTATAGGGACAGCTGAGGCTTACAGACCTGAGTGCACTGGCTCCCAGCCCACTCCCTGGCAGTGCCCAGTTTAGGACTGGGGGTGGGGAAGAGAGGTCTGGACCACACTCCCCTGCTGTGTTATGACCCTCAGAAACCACATTTGAGGTTTCCATGTGGACGACTGAGGCCAGGGGCAGATGAGCAGAGAGGGTCCCTGGTCTGTGTGGTGACAGGGCCCTTTGCCCTCACAGGAGGCTGGGGCCTAATGGTATCGGCATGGCCAGTGCCTGCTGAAAAGGTGGCAGGAGACTGGCTGGGCAGGGCTGCCAGGGCCACCGGAGGTGACAGAGAGGATGGGCTGGGGAGGGTGTGTGAGAAGACACGGGGATAGGATTTGGTGAGGGCCTGGGGGAGGCAGCTGTGCTCCAGATGACAGAATGACTTGGAAACAATAAGCCACGTTGGCACCTCCAGCTCAGCTCAAGGCACAGAGAGGTTAGGGGAGCTGCCCAAGGGTATCAGCATGGGATCCCACCTGAGAGTCCTGAGTGCTCCCCTCGTCAGCACTGACCCCTCCCCCTCTGGCAAGGGGGAGCATTTCACATGCTCTGATCGAATGCTCATGATCCTGCGGGGACTCTCTGCACCCCTTTACTCACACCAGACACACCTTCGCAAGGATGCCCCACAGAATATGGGTGGCGGACCACGGACTTGCCTGCTTCCTGGGGGCGGGGGGCAGTGGGGAGGGGCATGACCTCAATTCCCCCACCCTGTGTCCTGCCGCCGCCTCAGAAATCCTACACTCCACCAAAGTTTGGGCGCAAGAGAAGAGGGGAAGGAAACAGGGTCCAGAGTCAGGGGCGCCCTTCTGCCAAAGACCCTGCCTCTGCACCCTCCAGCCTGGCATATCAAAGTCCTCCCCAGCCCCAGGGTGAAGTCAGGGGAAGGCATTCGGGGACAAGCAGCTCACAGCCAGTGCCTGGGGACAGGCCACCAGCAGCAGCCCCCACTGGGCGAAATTGGAGCCTGAGTATCCCCCAGGGCCAGATCCCGCCCCAGGGCAGCTCCCCTCTGGCCTGGCCCCAGCCCGCATCCGGGCAAATCCTGGAGGAAGCTCATCTGAGGTGGGTGGTGAGTCAGAAGGGTCTGAGGGGAGGGGGAGGGTGGAGGGGAGAGGAAGGGGGAAGAGCAGGGGTCCCCTGGGGTGTCCTGGGAGAGGGCCTGGGGCGGGTCAGCCCACGGAAGACTGGGGTCCAGGGGAGGGGCTCTGGGAAAGGAGAGACGACGGAGCTGGGTCTGTGTCAGGGTCTCAGGATTTCGGGGAGGCTGCCAGTGTGGGGGCGGCCAGGTTTCTGGGTGTCTTAGGATTTCTGGGTGCAGGGGCCTCGGGATGAGGAGCAGCTGGCGCTGGAGGAAGGCGGTCGCGTCCCCAGCCCCGAGGAGGGCCTCGGGGTTTCTGGGGCCGAGAGGGGGGTGTCGGGCCGCGGCGGGCCCCCGCTCACCTGTACACATCCGTCCAGAGGTAGGTACCCAGCACGTACACCGCCTCGACGCGGCTCCCGTACTGCAGCCGCACGGTCCTCTCGCGCAGCATCTTCCCGCAGCGCAGAGCCGGGCCTCGCTGGTCGGGGTCGGGGTCGGGGTCGGGTCCCGCCGGGGCACCTGCCGGAGCACCTGCCGCACAGGTGCACCCACTCCCGCGGCGGCGGCCCCGCGCTCCGCCTTATCTAGGGCCGGGGGGCGGGGCGGGCGGGCGGCCTCCTCGCGCAGTGGGCCGCGGGCCCGTCCGTCAAGCGTGGCCACGCCCCCACGCTCCCCGCCCGCGCCCCCCGCCCCGCCCGCGACCCGGGTGAGGTCAGCGGTTGCCAATTTCCTCCCTCCCTCGGTTGCTTCGCTCCCTCCGCTCCCTTGCAGTGGGCTCCCGGCCACCGGGCCCAGGACGCAGGGCCACTGTCCCCTCCGGGCGCCCCCAGCTTTTCAGGGCAGATCGTGCAGCGGCGGTGGGGCGAGGACGGGAAGCGATGGGAGCCCAGGGGGGTGGGCGCCCAGCCTGGGGTCCCGACCTGAGCCTTCCCTAACGGGGCGTTTGCAAAGTAAGGGCACGGGAGCAGAGGGCGTGGCCAGGAAGCCAGATACAGGCTGAGGTCCCCTGCACCCCCAACCACCAGGGTTAGGGTGAGGACTGGGGAGGGAGGGGTTGGCAGGGGCACCCAGCAGCCTCCAGGGTCAGAATGCCCAGCCAGGGCCTCGCGGGGTGGGGCGCTTCTTCCACCAGGAGTGGTCAGGTGTGGGGGTGAGAAGGGCCATCCTGGCTGTGGAAGATGGAGGAGCCCCTGGGGCCGGGGGGCTGGAGGCCACTGGCGAGGAGGGCATTGATGGGAGCAGCGTTTGTGGACTGAATATGGATGTTCTGGGGACGGACAGTGAGGAATCCGGTTCTGGCCTGGGCCACTGGGTAAAGGAGGGTGCCACTGCAGGGGCCGGTTTGTGTTTTGGGGGGTACAAGGTGACATCCAGTGGGTTCGGTCCCCACCCCTGTCTCAGACCCTTCCAGCCCTGAAGCTAAGCCAGGGCCTAGTCAGATAATTCAACCAGGTGTGAGTAAGTGGTCCTCTGTAGAGGGGACAGGAGCCGGGAGGTGGACGGTGGACTGGGATGGGTAAGGGGACAGGTTACAAGAAGGACGGGGTGGGGGCAGCCTGGAGGGGGGTGCATGTTTCAGAAGGGGGTAAGCTTGCTGGGGGAATGGGAGCCCTGGGAGGCAGTGCAGGGTGGAGGCTCACAAGTTCCCCGGGGCTGAGACACACCTAGCCTCTGACCCCAGTGGCCTTTTTGAGGAGGCCCAAATTAGGAGGTGGTGATGAGCCCAGCTGCTGGTGGGTGCCAGGATCTTGGAGGAATGTGGGCAGACAAAGGGGAAGGTCTGAGTTGGGCTGGGGGCGGGGCACCCGCCCACAAAGGCTCACAGACCCAGGGAGACGCTGGTAAATTTTGAAGGGCTCCTGGCAGTGCCAAGTGAGTGCACCATCCATCAGGAGGCAGCTCGAGCATAGTTACCTGCCAAAGAGGCAAAAACGTGTGCACCCTGGAGCTGACTCTGAGGGTCCCCCCCAGGTGGGCTCTTGTCTGGGCATCCCTCTCCTGGAATTACATTTGAGTCCCTACTTCATGGCAGATACTTGGCAGATGCCAGGGTTCCCACCTTCCCGGGGATCACAGAGCATGACACCCTCATCTCACCCACGGGGCAACGAGGGCCCAGAGTGGGGGGGGTTGGGAAGGGACACAGAACCCCTACCGAGGCCCTGGCAGGTCACAACAGTGATAACGTCAAGCAAGCGGTGGTGATTGCCAGGAGAGAAGGAGTAACAGCGGGCCCTTAATGCGTTCTTTCTGTGTGCCAGGCACTGTTCCAGCGGCACTTTTCATGTATTAGAATTAGATCATTGTACCCTCCCGATAACCCCGCCGCTTTGCAGATGAAGAAGTGAGCTGCCCAAAGGTTAAGGAATTTGCCCTCAGACTCCCAGCTCCCAAGAGTGGCAGGGCCGGGGTAGGAGCTCGCATGGCCCTGGGGGCAAGGGGGCTGGGGCAGGGGCAGAGCAGGTAAGAGCAGAGAAGGAACGTGGTCTTTTTTTTTTTTTTTAAGATGTTATTCATTCATTCATGAGAGACACACAAGAGAGGCAGAGACACAGGTGGAGGGAGAAGCAGGCTCCCTGCGGGGAGCCCGATGCGGGACTCGATCCCGGGACCCTGGGATCACAACCTGAGCTGAAGGCAGATGCTTTTCAGGTGCCCTGGGAACGTTGTCTCTTAATTGGTAGGTGAAGAAACACAAATTCTAGTTCCTTGGTGGGGACTGCCTCTGTGGGGCCCTGGACAATTCGCCCTGCCACTTGGTGCCTCATTTTTGTCATCTGTGAACAACTGACCTCTCAGCATAGATGTGAGGATGGTGTTAAATGAGACCATGTGTGGAAAACACAGTGCCTGGCACAAGCAAGCACTCAAGAGATGAAAGTCCCTCTCCGTAAAAAAACCCAACTTGGACCCGGTGGACCCAGTTTCGGGGTTCCTGCCCCTGGCTCAGGGCCTGCGATGGGTGTTGGGCTGCAGTGGCTGGTTGGTGTGAGGGGAGCCTCCCGGTGCCCAAGGGTTTAAAATAGCTGAAGTGGTCACAGCTGTTGGTGGATTCAGGGCCGGAGGTCTCACGCATCACGGCTGCTCCCACCTCTCCCCCGGGGGCCCGGAAGAGCCGCGGGGCATCTCATTGTGCCTTTTGGGGAATGCCAACAAAGAGCAGGCTTAGCTTGGGTCAGTTGCTGGCACTGATCCGCACCCCACGCCCCCAACTCCGGCTCCTGTCAAGTGTGTGGCTGGAGAGCCTGGGCTGGGAGGGCTCCTGTGAGCTGTTCTGTGCTGTGATCCTTTCCCGGGGGTCTGTCTCCCTGTGCCAGGCCTCGGGGAGATGACTCGGACATCTTACGGGCCTGCTTTGAGGAGAGTGACAGCTCACTGAGGGCATCGTTCATGCAAGAATTTCAAAAGAAAGAAACATAAAATAATGCCTGCTTATTACAGAAAAAGAAAAAAGAATGTGATCACCCATGACCTCAGGACCAGAGACACCACTGTTCACTTTTTTTTTGAGTACGGTCTTGCAGGGCTGGCCTGACGCAGTCCAGTGCTACTGTGGGTGACGGTGCTTGCGGGCTGAGCCCTTAGGCTCTGCCAGGAGCCGCTCTGAGGGCTTTGCACCTCTTAGCTCATTTAATCCTCCAACAACCCTATGAGCTGGGAGCTATTATTATTCCCAATTTGCACAGAGGTACCAACTGGTCTGGCGGTGAAGAGCAGGCATGGCCTTTGGACTCGGCAAAGCAGGGGTCAAGTCCAGTTCTGCTCCTCACTAGCTACGGGACCTCTCTGGACCTTGGTTTCTTCTTCCTTATGGGAGACGCTGGCAGTGCCCAGCCGGCAGGGTTGTAAGGAATAACGAGGCGATACACATAGTAACGTGCTTAGCTCATCAGAGCCCAGTTCCAACTAAGTCCAGTAGATGATGGCTACTTTCTAGATGCACGTTTTGGACTGTACGTGCTACTCTATAACACACTTTTAAAAAGCCTCTGCAGTTTATCACAGCATGTATTCCTAAGGTCTATCATCATCCGCCTTTATATTGTCCAGAACTTCAGAGTTTGCAGATGAAACCGAGGTTCTGATTAGCCAAGGAGACTCAGACAGGGAAGGAGATTGGAGAGAGAGGTCACCCAGCCGGAGAGCAAATGGAAGAATGCAGAGCAAGGAGTGGATGATATTTAGTGAGCGCCACTGTGTGCCAGGCTGTACCAGGCATCGGGTGGTCTACGATGTAAAAACAGGTCGCTGTGGCCATTCTTGGGAAGGAGAGGGCAGGAGCAGAGGAGCGCCCTTGAGCACTGCTGGGGAGGAAGAACTTTTCTCTACCGTTCAAGATTCTTCTAGCTGGTCTAAATCAAACTGACATGAGACAGATTAATGAGAGAAAATCAAGCAAAGTTTAAGAGCATGTGTGTCTACCTTCTGTATACATGGGGGAGACTCTGGGAAACGGAATAACTCCCGAAGTGGCTGAAGTCATCACCTTAAGTGCCATGCCCAGCTAAACACAAAAGAAGGGGCTGGGGTAGGGGCAGTCAGTTATGGGAGGTGACCAGGAAAAGCACAGGCGACAAGGGTCAGATTGTTATGCAGGTTTAAGTCCATGCTTTCTCCACTTATAGAGTTTCTAGAGATTTAGAGTCACTCCCCTATTCCTGGTACAGGGAGGGAGACACTCTTACACATGGAGCTTCCCTTTTACACATTAAATTAAATGCCTCTTATGAAATGGTAACTTCTATCAGTTTTTAGAACTTCTCTTTTCTCTTGTGTTTGCAGTTTCTTAAAAAATAACCAGTTTAATGTAATCAATATGCCCCGAAGGCCTCCTATTACGGGGTGGCAAAATTTGCTCCCCTATATTACCACTAGGCCCCCGGAAGCCACTCAGGCAGATGCCTGAATCTAAGGCTCTTCTATACAGAAATTCTGGAGGGGCCGCTGAACCAGGACTTGGGGACCCAGAGGAGGAGTGCAGGGCTGCCTTGTAGATGAGGGGAGGGGGCCATGATCCTAGGTGAGACTTGAAGTGTGGGCTGCTGGGGAGGAGGAGTTGAGAAGCGTGTTCCGGACAAAGGCGAGTATACATCCAAGGGTCTAGTGAGTTCCATCTGGCCAATGTCTGGGTAGGGCAGGGGCTGGCCTGGCCAACACTAGGTCACACAGTGCCTTCTAAGTCATAGGAAGGACTGTTGGCTTTATCTTTTTTTTTTAAATTTTTATTTATTTATGATAGTCACAGAGAGAAAGAGAGAGAGAGAGAGAGAGAGAGAGAGAGAGAGAGAGAGGCGCAGAGACATAGGCAGAGGGAGAAGCAGGCTCCATGCACCGGGAGCCCGACGTGGGATTCAATCCTGGGTCTCCAGGATCGCGCCCTGGGCCAAAGGCAGGCGCCAAACTGCTGCGCCACCCAGGGATCCCTGTTGGCTTTATCTTAAGATTGTGGGAAAGCCTCGCAAGGGCCTTGAAACATGGCAAATGACTTGATGGGTGGTTTAGGAAAATCATTCTGGTTGCGGCGTAGAGCTGGATTTGACAGGAATTCTTCTTCTTCTTCTTCTTTTTTTAAGATTTTATTATTTATTTATTCATGAGAGACCACACAGAGAGGCAGAGACACAAACAGAAGGAGAAGCAGGCACCCTGCGAGGAGCTTGATGTGGGACCCCAGGATCATGCCCTGAGCCAAAGGCAGATGCTCAACCACCGAGCCACCCAGGCGTCCCTTGACAGGAGTTCTGATAGGAGGCCAGAGTGGGGAGGTGATGGGCCATCCGTCCTCAAGGCAGCTCCTCTGTGCCCAGGGACCTCCCCCCACTCTGCCCTCAAGAGCAGCTCCCGACGCCCTGGGTCTTTCCTTGCTCCCTCACATCCCCTTTCTGCAGCAAAGCCCACCCCATGATCCCACTCTCTCAGAAGGGGTCTCTGGCCAGCCAGTGAGGGAGGGGCTCTGGGATGGGCCAGTAAGTCCACTTCTGTCTCAGCTCTCAGGCCTGTTGCCATTCCACTCAGAGGAAGGGAAGGGCTGCTGTGATACATTTACACAGTGGCTTGAGCAATGCGGTCATTTCACCTTTAGTACCATAGCACTCAGGGACACCTGAGTGTGGGGGATGGGGAGAGGGAAAGAATGACTTAGTTTTAGAGGGTGGGGAGGGGCCAAGGGAGAGAGAGAATCTCAAGCTGACTCCCCACACTGAGTGCAGAGGCTGATATGGGGCCGATCCCACAACCCTGAGATGATGATCTAAGTCAGAATCAAGAGTCAGATGCTTAACCAACGGAGCCACCCAGGTGTCCCAAGAGATGCTTATTTTAAGGAATTGCTTCATGCTGTTATTGGGGCTGGCAATTCTGAAATTTGTAGAGTTGGACTGCAGGCTAGCTGGAAATTCAGAGCTGCTGTTCCTGTCTTGAGTCCGAAATCTGCAGGATGGAAACCCAGGCAGAGTCTCTGTGTCGCAATCTGGAAGCAGATTTGCTTCCACGAGAAACCTCTTTGGTCTTAAGGTCTCGGACAGATTGAAGGAGGCCCACCCGCATCGTGGAGGTGAGCTGCTTTTCTCAAAGTCTGCTGATTGAAATGTTAAATCGCGTCTAAAAAGAAGACCTCGGGGAGCCTGGGTGGCTCAGTCGGGTAAGTGGGTAAGTGTCTGCCTTCAGCTCGGGTCATGATCCCAGAGTCCTGGGATCGAGGCCCCCACATCCTGCTCCCTGCTCAGTGGGGAGCCTGCTTCTCCCTCTCCCTCTGCCTGCTGCTCCCCCTCCATGTGCTCGCACTTGCTCTCTGTCAAATAATTTTTTTTAAAAATAAAGAGAATACCCCCACAGCAACATTTAGTTTAGTGTTTGACTAAACAATTGGCATCAGAGTCCAGCCAAATGGACGCATAAAATTTACCATCACAGCGCCGAAAAGCAGGCTAAGGCTTTGGTTCACTAGGCCACCATCTATGGGGCACTGATTTCCTGCCAGTCATCCCTGCCACAACCTCAGAGGGAAGTACTTTCATTACCCTCATTTTACGTTTCCAAGGTACAATGACTTGCGCAGCATCCTGTCCCCAGTCCTTAAGATTCAAACGCAGGTCAGGGGGAGGACAGAGCTTGGATGCAACCCTCCACACCCCGAAAACAAAGCTGCAAAGGTAAATCCCAAGGGAGATGGATGTAATGGGCCAAATCTCTGAAAAGCTGCCGAGGGGCCAGAGAAAACTGACTCCGTCTATTTGTTGTGCTGCTCGGCGTGGCAGGCAGCCTCCGGCCCACTGAGCCACCGAGCGTTTGATATGTGGCCAGTCCGAATGGAGATGTACGGTGAGAGAAAGATACAGATTTTGGAGACTGTGCGTAATTAAAGTAAAAAAGGTAATTAAAAAAATTGACTACATGTGCGAGTGATAATATTTTGTATATATTGGATTGGATAAAACATATTATTAAAATGATTTGTACCTAGTTATTTTGATTTCCTTTTTTTTTAATTTTGATTTTCAAAACATAGCTGTTGGAAAGTTTTACTTGACGCGTGAGACGTGCAATCGGGGCTTGCACATTTCTGTTGGAAGTGCTGGTCTAGACTCTTCTAAACTGTTAGGCGGGGGCTGCGGCCGCCTTGCTCATGATGGTCGCTCCTGGGTTGAGCCTTTGTGCCTAGACGTAAACGTTGGGTGAGGAGAGAGGAATGCCCTGGGGTTCTCAGGGGGCAGCAGGCTCCAAGGCAAGAAGTTTCGAAAAGGAAAAGGTGGCAGAGGAGGAAGAAAGGATGACCACGAGGTGGCACCAGAGCCCCAGCTTAGGAGCAGAGGCACGGTACCAGGGGACATTATGCTGCCCCATGGAGGAAGCCACCTGTCTCTGTCTTAGAGCCTCCCTTTAGCTTTTGGGATCCTCCCCCGACTGGGTGGTTGGAGTCGGGCTTTAGGGACTCCATTCATGGGAGGTCAGTGGCAGGGACCCCCTCCCTGGACAGAGGGGCGGGGAGGGACAGCGACCTGCCCAAGGTCTCACAGTCTACCAGGTGCTCTGAGCCTCATCCTCTGGGTCCATCCTGTTGTCTTACCGCCTTGGTCCTGTGGGCCTGGTTGCTGATTCCTTCTAATAAGCACTTGATCAATAATCACTGAGCGTGCATCATCACTGGGCTGGGCCGGAGGACGGACGTGAGTCCCTCCTTACAAGCGACCTAGCAGGGCTGCCACAAGCACTCGCACGCGTGTGCACACACACACCCCTTTTTATAAGAACTTCTTGGGCATCCACAGCTACCTGGAGGCAGGCGCTGTGATCATTCCTGCCACATCCCACACGTGGTTAAACTCTCCATCTCCAGAATCAGTCCACCTGGATGAAATCCCAGCCCTGCCACCTGCTGGCTTCTGAGACCTTGGACAAGTTGTTTTACATGAGTCTTGGTTTTCTCAACTGTGAAATGAGGGTACCCGCGGCACCCACTTCCGAGGCTGTGGTGAGGTGGCGACGAGAGAAGACATAAAGGGGACCAGGCACGTAGCAAATGCTCGATTCATCTTGCTTGTGGTTTTAGGGGGCATCACGCGAGGCCTCTGCTGACCAGTGCTCCCGCAAAGGCATCAGCTAAGTACCAGGGAGGGAGGGCACAGGCCTGGGGTGGGTCCCCCTGGACGTGTATCCTGCTAGAGAAATTTAGTGCAAGTGGTTTACCTGAGAGGCCGTCCCAGGAAGCACCAGTAAGGGAGTGAGGAGTTGAGGTAGGAAAGATGAGGGAGTCAGTGGGCAGAGTGGTGTCCAATTTGCCACTGTAGGCCCCTGCCGTTTGGGGTGTTCTCTGGGACGCAGCGTGGAACATGAACTCAGAGCTGTCCCGGAGAGGGGAGATGGAGCTGGGGTGTCCATCCTCCAGCTGAATCACCGGGGGAGGGCCGCACCTGGGGGGAAGTGGGGTAATTCCTCAGCTCTCCCGGTCTGTGGCCTTCCATCAGGTGAAGAGCTACAGGTGCGGTCGGAAGGCCGGCTGGGACGCACAGCCTCTGCTCCACAGGGGAGGGAAACGTTAAGTCAAGCCAAGAAGGGAAGACTTTCTGGAAGAGGTGGCTCCAGAATTCACCTTTGGCAGGTGGGTAAGAGTTTGATGATGGCATTCCTGGCAGGAGGCAGAGCACGGCCAAGGAAGGTGAGGGTACACGGTGGGGAGATGTTTGGGGGGCAGGGCTGAGAAGAGTCTGGGGTCAGGCCATGGAGGCTTTGAGTGTCAGGCTGGGGAACCTGGTGGCTGGATTCTTTGGGCTCTAGGGAGCCATGGAAGGGAGGGTCACCCTGGCTGCTGGGGAGGGTGGGCAGGGGGGTCTCCCGAGGGCAGGTGGGAGGCTGTGCTAGAGGGGACACGGGATGACGGCTCGGCTGGGACAGTGGGGTCCAGCTTAGAGGGAAGCGAAGTGGAGTTAAGAACTTTCTGGGGGCAGGTCCTGGAAGTTGCGGAGGCTGGAGCCCTTTCTGTCCCTCCCGGGGACAGAACCCTCAGGTGAGCTCCTTTCTGGGGGCGATGCTCACCTTCCAGCAGGCGGCGCCACTGGCACAGAAACCTCAGCTTCTTAGCGCTCCTAGAAGGAAGAAGGGCCCCCTCCTCTTGGCGCTGAGCGAGGGAATCAGGTGGATTCCACTCCTTAGCGGAGGCGTTGAGACCTTGGAAGATAGAGCCAGCAGCCTGGGTTGGGCGGGCCTGCATTTAAATCCTAGCGCCACGTTTATCTGTGTGTCTTTAGCTTTCCATCCTCCCATCCGGGGAACACAGGTGATGAAAGTGTCTTCTCCAGATGATTGTTACAAGGATGAAATGAAATATAGCACATTAAAGCCCCTGGCACATAGTAGGTGCTCAGAAAACGGTGGGCAAGTCCTGGAAACGGCCGCCAGCCTTGAGGGCTGAGGCCCAAGGGACAGGAACAGCCCCGAGACCAGGGCTTGCCCGAGGTCGCCAGCCCATCTGCACGGATGGTGGACCCTGAAGTCACTGGGGAAGGGGAGCGGTGACCTGAGTTTCATCTCCACAGCTATTGCTACCTGGGTGTCACCGTGAGTTCCTGGGGTCCTTGCGGGTGGCCTTTCTGCCTAGAGATTATTTGGTCTCCTTTGGTTTTCCAAAATTAACATTCAATTTCTGAGAGTTATAAATCCCATAATCCCGCTTCAGCGTTTGAGGTCAGAGTAAAAATCTTTCACGAATCGAGCAACTTTTATTTTTATTTTTATTTTTTATTTTTTAAAAAAGATTTTATTTATTTATTCATGAGACACACACACACACAGAGAGAGAGAGAGAGAGAGAGGCAGAGACACAGGCAGAGGGAGAAGCAGGCTCCATGCAGGGAGCCCGATGCGGGACTCGATCCCAGGACCCCGGGATCACGGCCTGAGCCAAAGACAGGCGCTTAGCCGCTAAGCTACCTGGGCTGCCCAAATCAAGCAACTTTTAAAATAACTTTTTGAAATTACCTTTAAAAATGATGAGTGTTTGTTTATAATCTTGGTTAAAACATACGTAAACACTTTAACCGGAATATATAAGCTTAATATATTCAATTTCTGTTTAAAATACTTCACTTGCCTTAATGACAAACAAAACTTTCTCAAGCGCTTAAATAGTTCTTGGAAATCTAATAATTTATGTTAATAAATATGGTGAGTTTAAACTCTCAACACTACTCTGATGCTGTTGACAAACTCGGTTAGATTTCAATTTAAAAATCCTAAGTCTAAATCAATCTATGATTCATTTGCACATTTTCAATTAGAACCTTAAGGCTGATCTGTTATACCCATAGAGCATATTCTCTTAAATATTATAAATACTCAGAATTCTAAACATGCACCCATTATTTCTTAACGTCTCTATGCCACTGCTATATGTTTGATTCCCTTAAATATCTTTTTACTCGATTCTTATCAAGCTTAAGAAAAAAGTGGGCTCAGGAGACTATGATTTTGTCACTCCAACAAGTATTGGGGTTAACTTCCCAAGCCATTTTGGGGTTATCTCTTCTAGGTTCTTTCTTTTTCTTTCTCTTTTCTTTTCTTTCTTTTTCTTTCTTTCTCTTCCTTTTTCTTTTTCTTTTTCTCTTTCTTTCTTTTTCTTTCTCTCTCTCTCTCTCTCTCTCTCTCTCTCTTTCTTTCTTTCTAGATTTTATTCATTTATTCATGAGAGACACAGAGAGAGGCAGAGACACAGGCTGAGGGAGAAGCAGGCTCCCTGCGGGGAGCCCGATGTGGGACTCGATCCCAGGACCTGGGATCACGACCTGACCCAAAGGCAGATGCTCAACCACTGAGCTCCCCCAGGTGCCCTCTGCTCTAAGATTTCTTAATATCCACAGAAATCGCAGGCTTAGATGTAGATTTTTGCCCATGTCCTCGATGGGACTTGAGTCCTGTGTGTGTCACTTGAACAGGATTTCCCATGACCGAAGGGGAGTGGCTCTGTAGCCTGGTTCCTGTGGGTTCCATCTGCATATTCTCAAGTCATATTTGAGGTTAAGTGTTTGTGTTTGGGTTTTGGTTCAACTTGATTTACTGCCTAAATCTATTCTGAACCCCGTTCGAGGACTTCCTCTTAGGGCCACCCTGTTACAAATATTTAAATGACACTCAACTGAATCTTTCTGCTTTTGTTTGGCTCCTAGGGACAATTCTAAGGTGTTTTACAGTGACACTGAGTTGAGGTTTAAGAAACCTGCGTGCAACTGAGGGAACGGGGTGTGGGTGGGGGGCAGAGGTGGGGCCCGGGGCCCCCTTCCTCTTCATCCTGGCCTCAGCCTCTCTGACCTTTCTGGCTAAAGTAGACACCCCCCACCCCCATCACGGTCTAGGATGCCAATCACCCTAGCTTATCTTCTTAGATGATTTGTCGCCGGCTGAAAATTTCTTTTGTGAGCAAATGAAAACTCAAGAGTCAGTTAGATGTGGATTTCAGATAAACGACGGATAATGATCCCAGGTTCCAAATATTGCGAGGGGCATCGAAAACTATCCGAAAACTATTGTTTATTTGAAATTCACATTTAACTGGGGTCCTGAGGTTCACCCGACGAGCCCACCCTACTTTCGTGTTGATAATTGCCTGTTCTATACCCTCTCCCAAACTAACACTGTAAGCCTGTGAGCATTCAGTCGGTCGTTTTTTTTTTAGATTTTATTTATTTATTTGAGAGAAAGAGAGAGAGAGAGAACGAGTAGGGGGAGGGGCAGGGGAGAAGCAGACTCTCCATGGAGCAGGGAGCCCAATGTGGAACTTGATCCCAGGACCCTGGGATCACAACCCGAGCCGAAGGCAGACGCCTAACCAACTGAGCCACCCAGGGGCCCTCAGTCTGTCTGTCTTGTTCACTGCTGTATTCCTGGGACCCAGCATGGGGCACAACTTACGGTCTCCCCTTTTTGGGGAGGTTGCCCTTGGTGATTCCTTGAGAAATCAGAAATGAGCCTCCAGGCTGAGTTCAAACCCGGCTGTGTTCATCCTAGACCAATTTTTTGAGTGTGCTGTTTGGGTGTCTGTCCTGTGATGGAGTTCAGAGCTGCCGCTCCTCATGGCTGGGACCTGTCGGGGACCTGGGGCAGGTGCCTCTGAGCCCTGGTGATGTACCTGGTCCGCCGGTCTGAGGCCAGGGGGTGGCTGCCCACAGCAAAGCTGAGCGGAGGGGTGAGTCACTCACTGGTCCCACTTGTCACCTTCCCAGGGCCTGCTATGTGTGCCCGAGAGAGAATGCAGGGGTCCCACATGTGGCCTGCAGGAATGTGCTCTCCTGGGCCTGGTGGTGACCTTCCTGCCCTCATAGCCCTTGGGGGCTCCAAGGAGGGGCCCCGGGGTCCCCAGAACCTCTCTCACTCCAGCCGGGATGGGAGGGGTCAAAGCCTCAGCCTCTGTCCCCTTGAACCAGACTCCTGGTCTCAGCACGGATGTGCTGACCCTTGCTCTGGCCCAGACGAGCTCATGTGCACACAAACACGTGCACACCTGGGAGCTCATCCTGCTTCGATCTCACAGACCCCGCACGTGTCAGCTCCCCAGAAGCCTCCCTGGGACCCAGCCCCCTCTTGGGGGGCATGCCTCACCCTGAGTGGCAGTGAGGGGCTGGGAGGTCTGCCCTCGGGGTTCAGGGACCTCTAATTCATCTCGGTGTCTGGCGCCTGGCACAGGGCTTGGAAGTGCTCAGTAACCACTTATGGAAGGGCACGAGCACAGGCCTGGGCCCCACCTGGCAACAAAATAAAGCACTGAGACATGCTTCAAGCCAGGCACTGCTCTAAGCTCTTTAGCTTAGTGCTTAGAATTCTCTGAGCGCTCTCAGTGAGCTTACGAGGCGGGTACTACCCTGACCCTCACATTTCTGAAGGGGAAACTGAGGCACAGCAATTCAGTGAAGCCAGTGGTGAATTCATCTGAGCCTGTGAGCCCAACAACTGTGAAGGTTGAGACCCACACACACACCTCATAACTCCCCTTATCCACATGACTTAGCTAAGGCTCACAGATGTCCCCTGGTTCCCCTAGGACAAGGCCAGAGCAAACCCTCCAAACTCCCATCCTTCACCGGGTCAATGATTAGCCGAACTGCTCGTCCCCACCGAGCCATCGATCAGAACAAGGCGTGTACTGGCCACGCCGCTTTCGTTCCTGCGCTTCTGGCCCACGGTCAGCACGGGCCAGCTACAGGCCCCCTGAAAACAGTCTGGCTGTGGGGCACAACTGGTCTACCTTCCTGTCACCCACGGTTCCCCCCACTTGCCACCCCGATTCCTCTTGCCTCATTAAGCCCTTTTTGCCTGCCTCTTAGGATGCTTGTAGAACATTCCACAGAGCTCTACCTACTGCCAGCGGACCCCCGCCCATGAAATCGTCCCTTCCTGCCCCACAATAACCGGTATTGAAGGCCGCTCCCTGCAAAAGCTGGGCTTGTCAGATTTTATTTGGCAGTAACTTGCCCAAGCTCACATGGCTAGCAAGGGGCAGAGCCAGGGGCAGAGCCAGGCCTTCTGCTCTGGGAGCTGGGAGCTGGGCTCCAGATGCTCCACTCATTGGCCTGTGGTGGCTGCTGCGCCCTCCGTACCTCTGCAGCTACACGCACGCACACATGTGAAGCGCACCTCCATCACCCCCCTCCTGCACGCAGGCTCACACAAGCACCCACCCTCACCCAGGCATGTACACCCCCTACGTGCATGTGTGCACGCACCCATCCTCACACAGGTGTGTAAACCACCCCCCATGTGCATGGGTGCACGTGCTTATCTTCATACAGGCATGTACTCCCCGCATGTGCACATGTGCTCATCCTCACACAGGTGTGTATCCCCCCATGTGCATGTGTGCACGCACGCATCCTCACACAGGCATGTACACCCTCCTGTGTGCATGGGTGCATGTGCTCATCCTCACACAGGCGTGTACACCCCCCAAGTACATGTGCACATGCGCTCATCCTCACACAGGCATGTATCCCCCCATGTGCATGTAAGCACGCGTTCATCCTCACACAGGTGTGTACCCCACCCCCGTGCATGTGCGCACACGCTCAGCCTTACATAGGTGTACCTCCCCCACATGCACGCACACTCTCACTCTCCACATCTCCCCCGCACAGCACTGCGGTTCTTTGTGCCAGGAAAGGAAGGTGAGTCTGTGGAAAAGCTTGTCGCAGGCTTTGGCTGTGACCCCCCTCTCCCTGCATCCCTCCGCGGCCTGCTGGGATCTCCCGAACCGAACCCCGACCCCCATGCTCTCCCAAGGCACCCGCCAGGCTCATGGCATGTTACTCTCCACCTGCTGTGATTCAGGCACCTGCAGGGAGGGAGCTCGAGCGGGTGGAAGATCCAGTAGGTGGATAATGGAACTGGGGTAACGTGGGCCCCAGCACTCAGGAGCTGGCTGGCAGATGTCGAAGGAAGCCGGGAGCCGCACACATGGAGGCGTGCCTCCCTGCCCCTCCCTCTGAGAGGAGCCTCTGCTCCGGGTTTGCTTCTGGGTTTGAATCTTTGCTGCCTGCCAGCTGGATGGCCCTGGACAAGTTACTTAACCTCTCTGAGCTTCAATATTTTTATCTGTTACATGAGGGCAGAGAGGACAATCAAATGAGATGAGCTAACACTGTGTGCCAAACACTGGGCCAGGGAAGTTAGACGGGTTAATTTATATGATCTTCTCAGTAAACTGCCAGGTTAGACCTTAGGTCAAACCCTGTGAAATTGCCATTTTTATAGGTCAAAAATAGTCAAATGCTGACAGATGTATTTAGTATAGCCTTTTGTTATCATCCCTGTGTTACAGGTGAGGAAATGGAGACTCAGAGAGGGGACAGGACCTGCCCAGGATCACACGGCCTCAGAGCTGGGGTTTGGACACTGGTCCACCTGGTTATTTATTTTTTTTAAGATTTTATTTATTTATTCATGAGAGACACAGAGAGAGGCAGAGACACAGGCAGAGGGAGAAGCAGGCTCCCTGCAGTGGGGGCGGGGGCTGATGTGGGACTCGATTCCAGGACCTGGGACCACACCCTGAGCTGAAGGCAGACACTCAACCACTGAGCCACCCGGGTGTCCCCCACCTGGTTCTTCTGTTAAATGTTAATGCTGGGGGATCCCTGGGTGGCGCAGCGGTTTAGCGCCTGCCTTTGGCCCAGGGCGCGATCCTGGAGACCCGGGATCGAATCCCACGTCGGGCTCCCGGTGCATAGAGCCTGCTTCTCCCTCTGCCTGTGTCTCTGCCTCTCTCTCTCTCTCTCTCTCTGTGACTATCATAAAGAAATAAAAATTAAAAAAAAATAAATGTTAATGCTGGGCCTTGGTGAGGACCAAGCCAGCCCAGGTCAAGTGCTTGGCACGGCACCAGGCACGCAGTGAGTGCTCAGTAAATACACTGTTTCTTTCCTTGTTCCTGGGGTGACTTCTCAGCTAAAATCTGAACCCCTCATCAGGCTAGATGACTGACTCCCCCATTCCTACCCCAACCCCTCCCTCTGGCCTGCCACTCACTCCAGTGCTGGAGTGAAATCATGTGCTGGCCTCACCCACACTTGACCCTTGTCCTTCATCATCATCTAAATGCTTTCTGGCAAAAGCAACCCATCTTCTTTCAGGGAGTCTTCCTGGATGGGCACCTCCCTGCCAGGTGCACACTCCCCTTCTTCCTGGGCTCAGGTTCAACACCGCGTTCAACTGGTTCTGCATTTGCCTGTGGAGGCTGTGTGCCTGCGGTGCTCAGCAGGGCTCTGGAGCCGGAGGCCCCCCATCCCCACCCCTGAGATCACCTGATAATGTTATGTGTGGGGCGCTAGGCTAAGCGTTTTCTGTGTTCTCCAATTTTGTTCCCATAGCAACCCTTCAAGAGGGAATACTTTTTTATTCTTTCTATTTTGCAGTTGTTGAGACTGGGGCTTTCAGAAATAAAGTGACTTTCAGGCTTGAGGTGACTCTGAGGATGGAGGGGCTGTGACTTCTGCCCAGGGGAGCTGAGGGGAACGGAGGGGTACCTCCTGGTGGAGCTGACGTTTGGGAAGTCCCTTGACAAGGGGCTAGCCTGGCAACAGGCAGGCAGGGGTGGGGAGGTGAGAAGAGAGGAAAAGATGAGCCGGGAGGAGGAGACCATGTGAGCCAGGCTTGAAGACAGAGCAACCCTGGGTGTCTTCAGGGAGTCAGTCCTGGGGTGGGCGGGAAGCAGGGTGGGTTGCGGGGGCTCACAGCATGACCGGACGGTGAGACTCTGGGATTGAGGTCAGGCAGGAAGAGGAAGGCTGCTGGGGCTGGGAGGGGAGTCATGGCCCAGGTAAGAAGTGGGTCCTGACCATCTAGGAGGTCCCTCCACCCAGGACACTCTGATATTCTACTGTCCCAAACGTCTGCGGTTCTCATCTACCTCAGGCTGATGAGGCCACCTTTTTTGGTGTTTGTTACTTTTAACAAGAAGCGTCCTGAGAGTCCCTAATCTTGACATTTTAATTGTCTAAGGTCATGCGTTTCTTCCATCTAAGCTTCTACTAAAGCAAGAGCTTAAAAGCTTGGAGAGTCTATAATTCATACCTGCTGAGGAGCCCTTTGCATCTCAGATCCAGTGATTTGTAGATTCTATGATTAATTTCAGGAAGATGCTGAGCGTGTGGGTGGGGAAGGCAGGGACAGGCCTGGTGCATAAGCATCAACCCCCTCCTTGAGTGTCAAGTTCCCAAGGGCTGGGTACAGAAGAGGAATCAGGAAATATTTACAGAATGACTGTTTGGGTGAGAAAGGACAAGGCCAGCTCAGGGGTGGGGGCTTGGGTGGTTCTGGGCTGGGGACAGGGCTGGTGTTGGTGCAATTAGGAGGAAAGGGCCAAGTGCATTTGTGGGAAGTCCACACGAAGTTGCAGATAAGGGTTGAGCATTTGAGCTTGTGTTTGAGACGGGAACCGTGCCAACATTGGCACGTAGTGAAGTCAGATTTGCAGCGCGGCCCCATGGCTGCTGTGAAGCCACGATAAAGCCAAAATGGGGGTGGGCCAACCTTTTTCATAGGTGGCCAGCTAGTAAGTATTTTAGGTGCTTTGGACCAAGATATGGTATTGTTTTCTTTTAGCACAGATAGAGTGTCGTTGCAGAAGTACGCCTTGCCCCCAAATTCAATAGCGAAATAATACACACGCTCCCCTGTGCCTTAAAGTGTGACATCTGACCATCCGCAGTTGGAGGGGTCATCATGTTGTAGTAAACACACATGTTGGAATACTATTCAGCCTTAAAAAGGAAGGGAATTCCAGCATCTGCTGCAGCATGGATACCTCCAGGACATTCATCCAAGTGAAATAAGCCAGTCACAGAAGGACAAATGCCCTATGATTCCACTTATACGAGGTCCCTAGAGTAGCCAGATCCACAGAGACAAGAAATTGAATGGCGGTGGCGAGGGGCTGGGGTCGGGGGAGGAGGGCATGGGGAGTTCGTGTTTAGTGGATGCAGAGTTGCAGTTTTACAAAACAGAAAGTTCTAGAGGTGGATGGAGGTGGTTGCACAACAATGTAAGCGTATTTAGTGCCACTGAACCGTACACTCTGAAAATGGTTAAGACGGTTAAATTTACGTTGGGTGTATTTTATCACAATAAAAATATTTTGCAGCATTCAAAAAGTCTCCTTTTTTTCCATGTTTTGACATGATCGGAATGTACCAGTTAAAAAAAAAAAGAAGCAGTGTGCTGTGGCCATACGCACGCTGCCGCCTTCTCAGCTGTGTCACTGTGATCTGTCATGCTCTGAGCGGCCACCCACGGCGAAGAGAGCGGCAAGGCGGTGCCACGACTCAGCTCCCCGGTCGTGGGGCGCAAGCACCATGGACAGCGTGTAGTGAACAGGCTCGATTGTGTTTGGATGAAACCTTATTTATGGACTAAATTTCATTTAGTTTTCATGTGTCATGGAACATTCTTCTCTTGATTCCCACCCCCCCCCCCCCAAGATCAATGTTAAAAAGTATTAAAATCCTTCTTAGCTCCTGGGCTGTAGGAAAATCAACCGTGGGCTGGATTTGATTTGTGAGTTGTAGTCCGTCAGCCTCTGGTCTGAAACATTAGATTTCTTCATAATTTGGCCAGAGGCTTCCTTGGAGGATTGATAATATGGTGGATTGACTTGGTCTGTTTGCTCGGAGTCGCTTGTTTTGCTTCCACGGGCAGGGACGAGTTCGGGCCACTTGGGTGCCACTTTGCCTGACAGCTCACTCTTGGGGGAGAAAGACTCCTGGTGCCCTAAACATCTGGCTAGGATGCTGTGGTCCAGGTCAGCTCCCTGGGGGAGAAGCTCGGGGGATGAAGTGCAGGACAGGGTTTCAAGGCTGTGTCCCAGAGAGGAGCCCCGCTACCGTTATGCTCTTGGATGTTGGGCACCGAGGGCTCATTGGTGTCCTCCACCAATATGGTAGCTCTGGGACTTTCGCTTCCAATCCCAGTTACCTCCTCTGTGAAACGGGGTAAGAGGGGATGTCCGCTGTGGGTGGCACTGTCTTCATTGTTAAGCAGAGAGCCTCTTAGGTGGGGGTCAGGATGTACACTCAGTGACGAGCAGGTACCTCGTGGGGCTGAATGTGGCTAAGAGCTAGGGTGGAGATTGGAAGGGCCTGGAGCACCCACTGCCCAGGTAGCTCCCACCTACATCACTGACGACCATTGGCGACACCATCTCCCAAATGGTGGCATGTTTCCTAACTTTGCAATTTTTGCCGTGTCCGTGATTTATGACACGATTACTACTTGGATTACCGTTTACCCGAATAATTATTTACTTCATCTTTTGTCTTTGACTCACCTCTTCTTTTCTTTCTTTTTTTTTTTTTTAAAGATTTTATTTATTTATGAGAGATGGAGAGAGAGGCAGAGACACAGGCAGAGAGAGAAGCAAGCTTCATGCAGAGAGCCTGATGTGGGACTCGATCCCGGAACTTTGGGATCACACCCTGAGCCAAAGGCAGATGCTAAACCACTGAGCCACCCAGGCGTCCCTCTTTTTTTTTCATTTTTATTTTTTTAAGATTTTATTTATTTATTCATGAGAGACACAGAGAGAGAGAGAGGCAGAGACACAGGCAGAGGGAGGAACAGGCTTCGTGTAGGGAGCCCAACGTGGGACTCGATCCAGGGACTCCAGGATCACACCCCAGGCCGAAAGCAGGCGCTAAACCACTGGGCCACTGGGGCTGCCCTTTTTTTTTTTTTAACTCACTTTTTCAACATGAAGTTATTTAAGAAGGCCGGGTTATATCTCTGCCATAAGTGGGAAAGCAGCATGACTTGCCCTCAGTTGATTCCTATAAAATACATATAAAGGAAGTGAAATCATTTTTATTAAGGTCAAGCAGGAGACATTAGCTTGGCATAGGTTTGCGAGCCTGAGACCTGATCCCTTCTTGCCTGAGACAGAGGTTGGCAAGTGGTAAAGACTAGGTAGTGCCAACCCGAGACTCCCTCCTCCACATGACCAGAAGGAATGAAGAGAACTCTAGAAGGAATTCAGTGCTACTTCGTGCTGGGTTCATTTCCCTGCGCCTCCTGAAAAGCATCTGGGCGACCACCAGCGGCATTTTGATCACCTTGGGGAACGGGACAGTAAATCACGGGCCTGCCTTGAATGTGTTACCTCCAGGGCTAGGTAACTCCGGGAGCATTATCAGAACAGGATACTTGAGGGTAAATCATTCTGTTGGTTCCCTCCCCACGGCCGCTGGTAGGGTGAAGGGAGGAGGAGAGAGGGGTGGTAGCAGGAGCTGGTTGGGGGGGTCACTGGGGAGGAGGGCTGGAAAAAGGGCTCAAAGGAAGCACGTGTGTGCGGAGGGGAATGCATTGGTAGGGAAGCACTGAGTTTGGAGGATCTGCTGCTTCTACAGCAAGCAGAAGGAAGCCAGCTTCGTCCTAGGGGTGATCTCCCCTCATCCCCCCGGTTGCTTGCTGCAAACACGAGCCTGAGACATGGCCTGGGTAAGGAGCGGTCAGGACACTGCAGTTTTGGCAGAACCGGCACGAATGCACAGAGACGCTTCGGGCCCGTGGCCAAGGGCCTCTCCTGAGTGATACGGGTCCATGTAGATCTCCCCGGGAATTGGAAGAGGGAAGAGGCTTTTTCCACGACGGAATTTCATCTTGCTCTTGAGCTATAGGAGCATTTCAAGTCTGCTTTCCAGGATGACTTTCACTCCCCGGGCCTTTCTGGACACGGCTGATCATCCTTATCAAAACACGCTTGTTCCTTCGGTTGATGAAGGGCTTACTGAGTATCTGCAGTCTGCTGGGCACTGCACTGCCCCTGGAGGAGCACCTACCATGTGCTGGGTGCTGTGCCGGCCATCATGTGGACCCTGGGAAGGGTCTGAGATCTTACCCTCCCTTTGAGCTAATATGCCACCTGTCATAGTTGCATGGATGCTGGCCTTGGGGCTCCTTAAGGAGCTCAAAATGGGGGCACTAATACAGGTTTCAACCCAGTACCTACCAGAGCAGGATGTGCCAAGGAAGGAGCAGCAGGGGGAATTTGGGAAGGCTTCCCAGAGGAGGTGGTATTTGAACCGGGTCCTGAAGGTCATGCAGGAGTTTGCCAGGCAGAAGATACAGAAGGGTGTGTCTAGCAGGAGGATGTTGTATGCATCTGGAGATGTGAGCAGTCCAGAATGTTCCAAGGAATGGGTCTGGCACGTTGGCCCTGGATCTAGAATCCTGCTCATTTAGCCACTTGCTTATCCTGCTACAGCACCTGTGGGGCAGGAGAGAGACCAGCAGAGAAGGTTGGAAGCCCCTGACTTTGAGGATGCCGGAGCTCTGCCAAGCACAGCATTAAATTAACTATTTCCAGGGAGGGGCCGGATGAGGGACAACTGGTTAGGGAACATTGCCCAGAGGGAGTGAGTCACTTTATTTTAAGAACTATTTTAAAAATTATTATTGCATATAAAATGCATATTTGTTGTAAAAAAATCAAACAATTCTGAACTATATAAAATAAAAAAGTGAAACCTCACTCTCCCCCACAATCCTCCTCAGAGGTGACCACTTTTAGCCATTTGATGTGAATCTTTCTAGAGCAACATATATATAAAATGAATTTTTTTTCCAACAAAAATGGGATCATACTAATATATATCTTATTTTGCAACTTGCTTTTATGCACAATCATTATTCATTTGCTCAGTAAATATTTATTGAGCACCTACTATAGTCCAGGCAATGTAGGCTCTGGAATGAAAGCAAAGATCAGGTCAGGCAAGGTCATTGTTCAGGTTGAGCTAACTTTATACAAAGAGATGAATGATAAACAAGCAAATGTATACATAATTACAGGGTATTAGAAGTGCGTAAAGGAAATAAGCACAATGCTGTCACAGAGACAAGAGACCTATTTACATAGGGTAGCCAGGGAAGGCTTCTTGGAGGAGGTGACGTTTAAAGTGAGACTCACAGGAGGAGCAGGAGAAAGCAGCTGAAAAGCCAGGAAGTGAGATTTAGGCAGAGGGAAGAGAAGCACAAAAGCGTATGACATGCGTCCCCTGAGTCCAACCACGGGGAACTGGCATTACCTGAGTCTAATCACGAGGACGCATCAGATAAAACTGAGGGACAGCAAATGAAGAAACTTTAAGAATGTCAATGTTGGGGATCCCTGGGTGGCTCAGCGGTTTAGCACCTGCGTGATCCTGGAGGCCCGGGATTGAGTCCCACATCGGGCTCCCTGCATGGAGCCTGCTTCTCCCTCTGCCTGTGTCTCTGCCTGTGTCTCTGCCTCTCTCTCTCTCTCTGTTTGTCTCTCATGAGTAAATAAATAAAATCTTAAAAAAAAAAAAAAGGATGTCAATGTCATGAAATACAAAACAGGTCTGAGGAGCTGTTTCAGATGAAAGGGAACCGAAGAGACATGATGACCGGATGCAACATGTGATCTTGGATTTTCTTTTGCCGAAACAGACGTTATTTTGACAATTGCTGGAATCCCGGTAAGATCCGTGGATCGGGCAATAACATCGCATCAGTGTTAACTTCTTGACTTTGATAATTGTGCTGTGGTTATGTAAGGGAATTCTACACTTTTAGGAAACCCGTGAACAAATATGTACTTACAGTAAAAGGACATCATGCCTGTGGCTTACTACAAAGCAGATTGGGGAAAAATATATATAATATATAGAAAGTATGAATATATATAGAGAGGGAGAACACTAATGTAGTAAGATTTTTTTCTAAGATTTTCTTTATTTGCTCATGAGGGACAGAGAGAGAGAGAGAGAGAGAGAGGCAGAGACACAGGCAGAGGGAGAAGCGGGCTCCATGCAGGGAGCCAGCCGGATGTGGGACTCGATCCCAGGGCCCCAGGATCATGCCCTGAGCCGAAGGCAGACGCTCCACCGCTGAGCTCCCCCGGCGTCCCAACTAATGTAATAAGATGTTAATATTTCAGGTATGTAGCTGATCCAGATGGAGGGTATCTGGGAATTCTTTGTATGATTTTTACAATTTTTCCGTAAATCGGAAATCATGTCAATAAGAAAAGCTTAGAACAAAGTATAGGGTTGATCATTCTATTCCATTTTATCTTTATATTGATAGATATTGGGAAGACCATACCCTTTATCCTTCTCGCCTGTGGTGGAAGAAAGGGCTTGTCTCCCCTCTCCCCCAACCCATGCTAACACGGAACATCAATAATCTTTTAAATCTCTGACACTGTGATAGATTAAAATGTATCTCATGTGTTTCATTGGGCATCTCTTCTACCTGGGGCTGAGCACCTTTTTCTCTGCGAGCTGCTCATGTGCATGTTTTTTCTGTATAAGTAGGGAAGTGAAGGGGGCCTAGGACCAGAGCTCCGGCCCCTTTGAGGAGGAACAGGGAGGTTGACGGAAGCCAGGGAAACCAAGTAACTCAGGAAGCAGGGAGGCCAGCTATGTCCAAGGCTGCTGAGAGGGCCGGTAAGGTGGGGACAGAGGAGTGGCCCCTGGAGGCCGCAGTCTCGGTGGCATGTTGGGATGGAAGCCTAGTCACAGCAGGTGGAGGGGAGAATGAGAGGTGATGTTTTTGGAGAGACCGACCACCCCCACATTGCTAAGAAGGTGGGGCAGAGAGATGGAGCAGGAGCAGGAGGGGAGAGGTAAGGAGGGTGACACTCCTTGTGTTCGCTCATGGGGACATTCAGAAAAGGGGGAGGACTAGTGGCACAAGAATGGGCAGAGAGAGCAGGAGTAATGTCCATCAAAAAAGAGGGGATGTTACACCTCCTAGCCAGACACCAGTGACTCCCAGTGGCAGCCCCTCTCTTCACCCTAACTGCTTCCCTGAGCCCCAGGCATGGCCATACACCTGCCTGCTTGATAGCTGTCCATGGGTGGCCAGTGGGCATTCAAGTCCAACTGGGCCAGAAAAGAACTCATGACTTTGGGGTGTCTGGGTGGCACAGTCGGTTAAGTGTCCAATTCTTGATTTCAGCTCAGGGTCACGGGGTCGAGTCCCATGTCAGGCTCCCCACTCGGCGGGGAGTCAGCTTGAAAATTCTTTTTGTGACTCTCCCTCTGCCCCTCCCCCCAGTGTCTCTCTCAAATAAATAAATAAATAAATCTTAAAAAAAAAGGAACTCATGACTGGATATGTTTCTTAACTACTCTGGGCCACAGTTTCCTCATCTGTAAAATGGGGATGATAATAGAGCCAACCTCATGGGAATTTGTGGCAATTTTTTTTTCTATTTATTTTATTTTATTTAAATTCAATTAATTAACATACAGTGTATTATTGGTTTCACAGGTAGAGGTCAGTGATTCATCACTCTTACATAACACCCAGGGCTCATTATATCATGTATCCTCCTTAAGGCCCGCCACCCAGTTACCCCTCTCCCCTGCCTCACCCCTCCAGTGACCCTCACTTTGTTTACTATGATTAAGAGTCTCTTATGGTTTGTCTCTCTCTCTGATTTAGTCCTGTTTTATTTTTTTCCTCTCTTCCCCTATGATCTTCTGTTTTGTTTCTTAAATTCCCCATATGCGTGTGATCATATAATTGTCTTTCTCTGATTCACTTATTTCACCCTCTAGTTCCATCCATGTCATTGCAAATGGCAAGAGATCATTTTTTTGATGGCTGAGTAGTATTCTGTTGTGTGTGTATATATATAATTTTATATAATATATTAATATATCATATATCATAAAAATATATAATAAATATGTAATATATAATATATATTTTATTTATATAAAATATATTATATATTAAAATATTATATAATATTTATATTTTTATATATATGCATACCACATCTTCTTCTTCTTCTTCTTTTTTTTTTTCTTTTTTTTTTTTTTTTTACCACATCTTCTTTATCCATCATCTGTCAATGGACATCTGGTCTCTTTCCATAGTTTGACTACTGTGGACATTGCTGCTATAAACATTGGGGTGCAGGTGCTCTTTTGGATCACTACATTTGGATCTTTGGGGTAAATACCTAGTAATACAATTGCTGGGTCGTAGGGTGGCTCTATTTTTGACTTTTTGAGGAACCTCCATACTGTTTTCCAGAGTGGCTGCACCAGCTTGAGTTCCGACCAACAGTGTACAAGGGTTCTCTGGGGATTATTATGAGAGAATCCATGTAGAGCAGCATTAACTAGGAGTGACTCCCCCCCTCCCCCGGGGGTCATTCAGCAGTGTTTGGAGACAGTTTTGGTTGTCCACCTGTGTGTGCATGTGTGTCTGGCATCCAGCGGGTAGAGGCTGGGGATGTTGCTAAACATTCTATAATGTGCAAGATGGTACCATGACAAAGAATGATCGAGAGTACCAAGATTAGGAACCCCTGATGCGAAGCTTGCCAGGCACAAAGGAAAAGCTTGGTAAGTGTAAGATATTACTATTATTTAAAACTTCTGGGGTGCCTGGGTGGCTCAGTCAGTCAAGCGTTAGACTCCTGATTTTGGCTCAGGTCATGGTTTCAGGGTTGTGAGATCGAGCCCAGCATTGGGTGTGGACCCTGCTTGGGATTCTCTCTTTCTCTCTCCCTCTTCCTCTGCCCACCTCCCCACCCCCCCACCCCCACCTCACTCGCTCTTGCTCTATCTCTTTCTCTCTAAAAACCAAACCAAACCAAAAAACAAACAAAAACTTCTAAAGTACCCAGCTGGCTCAGTTGGTGGAGCGTGTGACTCTTGATCTTGAGGTGGCGTGTTCAGGCCCCATGTTGGGTGTAGAGGTTTACTTAAAAAAATAAAATCTTTAAAGAACCAAACTTCTGTTCAGGCCCCATGTTGGGTGTAGAGATTTACTTAAAAAAATAAAAGCTTAAAGAAACCAGCTTCTGTTCCCACCTTCTGCCATTTTCCCCTTCTAAGAAAAAGCACAACCATCAACCCAAGAGTGGGGGACCTTGTCTTGTTCACGATGTACCTCCGATGTCTACAACAGTGCCTGACATACAGTAGTTGCTCAATGAATAATTGGTGACTTTATTTTTAAATTATGTGGCTTGTCTTTTCATGACCTTTACCGTTTTTCTTCTGAGTTTTACTCATTTGTAAGAGCTATTTGTTTATGAAGGATATTAGCACTCTGTCTTTTGATTTCTTAAAAGGTGTTTGCTGGAAATGGTACAAATGGTACGGTAGCATGAACTCCAACTAGCTGGATTAACTGTTCCAGCCTTAGACTATACAGAGCAGAAAACCAAACAAAACAAAATCCCACTAATGGACACTTAAGAGTTTGCCAACTCATAGGCAGAATCAAAGGGAGGGACCAGTTCCCCTCCTCGGAATGCTGAGGAGCTTGGACTCCCAGATCCTTGCCCTGACTTAGCGAGTGGCATGAGCAGGTGACTTTTTGGCATGTTTCTTTGCCTGAGTTGAGTCACTCGCAAATTGGGGATAATGATGTTTGTTCCTGGCTCGTCAGCTTTGGGGTGTTTTAAGCTTTTCAGGTAGAAGGGTTTGGTGTTGGATCAGCAGGCCCACAATTATCGAGTGAGTTCCCTCTCTGCACCATGGCCCTGATTGAATAAGACATAGTTCTGCCTTTGAGGAGCTAAAAGTCCACACAGGGACAGAGACAAGTACGCCAATCACTATAGTGGCTATGGGAAATGGTGTGTGTGTGTGTGTGTGTGTGTGTGTGTGTGTAGAGCCCCAGACATCATACCCACAAAGTGGGTGGCTGCCTAGAGGGAGGGCAAGAAAGGCTTCCCAAAGGAAAGGGTATCTGAAAGGGCTGGAGGGGATAAACAGGGATTTGTCGGACAGGCAGGGGGCAGGGAGGTCAGAGAGAGGGAAGTGCAGAGGCTTGGAGGTACACAAGACAACGGAGATGGGGACACTGCACCTTGTGGGATTCCTCCTCTCTGGCTGACCCAACACTTCAATTACTTCTTTCCTTACTGAACTTTGGCCTGAGCCAAGTTGGTCTTGGCGGGCAGGAGGCTGACATGTGACGGCAGCAGTGCCCAGCCCCCCTGGGGAGTGGGAAGCAGTCCTGTTAGGAGGCTCTGCTTGGGGGAGCAGGCCTTTAGGGGGCTGGTCAAGTCTCCTTTCTCTGCACAACAAGGAAAGAGGCAGAAGGAGGCTCTGACCCATGGCTCTCTCATTTGGCCCAGGAGTCTCAGCTGTCCTAGGGGAGGATTGTTTTCAGAAGCAGAGAAACCACAGGGGTGGGGGCTCTGGGGGAACTAGAAGATATCGAGCTGAATGGCAGAGCTGGGGAGAGTCTGAGTTACCTTAGTCCGGGGAGGGCAGAGCATTTCACCTCCCTTGGTACCTCTGTCCTTGGTGCTTGGTGGCTGCTGGGAGTGATGTATTTGAGGCTGAGATGTGTTTCAGCAGGAAAGTGTGCTGGGATCCATTAGCAATGTCTGCTCTGGGTGCTGGAAGGCAGAGAAGGGGCCCATATGCTATGTTGCTTGCCGCCTCTGCCCTAGTCAGGTGCTCGTGTTTTACAGATGGGGAGACTGAGGAACAGAGAGTGGAAGTATCTTATTTGTTGTTGTATCTCCAGTCCCAGGACAATAACTGTCACAGAGTGTCAGGAAATGTCCATGGAGCTAGCTTTCACCGAGTCCTCGAGCCTCAATTTTGTGTTTTATTAAAACTGGACAAGTGGCTGTTTGGTGCATAGAATCTTGCATGTTCCCTGGAGGTTTTTCTGCAAAGGAACAGCCCCCCAGAGGAGGACCTGGAGTGGTATCTTCTCAGGGAAGCTGTGAGCTGACCTGGGCAGAAAGGCCGAGAGCAGGCTCAGGCAGCAGGCTGCAGGAGAACTGACTTGGCCCTTTTCAAAAAGATTAACTAAAAAATATTAAATAGAACGGAAGGGCCACAGAACCTCAAGTCTGAAAGCCTTCAACAGTTTAGCAGGAAAAAACCAACCAACCAACCAACCAACCAACCAACCAACCAACCAACCACAGACCTGTGTTCAAACATCAACTCTCTCTCTTTCTGGCTGTGTGACCTTGGGAAAATGACCTAACCTCTCTGATTCCATTCAGTTTCCTCATCTGTAAAAGACGAGTAATATCATCTCCAGCTCAAAGGTTTAAATGAAATATGCAAGCACATTGCCAGCCCAGTGCCTGACACTGAAAATAGGAGTCCCCATTTTACAAAGTGGAAGAAAAAAAAAAAAGAAAGAAAGAAAACCCAGCAACTTCAAGTTCCAAAGACACTAGTGTCCCTATTTCTAGCAAGTAGTCGTCTACAATAGGCACATTTTACTGGTCTTCCATGCCTTACAGAATATGCGGTGCCTTGGCTTCTCCCACAAAGTCACCAGTTGAGAGTGGAGTTCTGGAAGGACCCCAAAGGCCCCGGGGTTCACCCAGCACCTACTACCTGCAAAGGCCTGGCCTAAACGCTAGGGCCTGATTTTAGTGTAGATGGGAACAGCGGGTGACAGTAGGTGACCAGGGCTTCCACAGCGGTGTCCAGCTCTGCGGCTCGGGCCAAGTTCCTTCCTGCTGGGCCTGTTTCCCCATGTGTGCCTGGGGGATGGGATGTAGGCCTGGACCAGTGGGCCTGCATGGGGAGGGGAAGGAGGGGGTTGGCTGTTGCCGTCGGGGCTCTGGGGGTGGGAAAGGGCGAGCGAGGTGCGCCCACCTGGGCTCTGACCCGTGACTCCAGCCCCGGAGTGAGTACCCCCTCGAGGGTTAGGGAGGCATTAGCGCGGATTAGGGCGGGTGGCCCAGTGACTAAGAGGCGTTTGCAACCTGAGCTCCCGCCCTGGGCGCCCGAGGGGGGTGGCGGGCACCCTCTCCCTCCCTAGCCCTCCCTGGGACGGCCAGCATCAGCTGGGGACAGACGGTTGTCCCTCCACACAGGCCCCCGCCCCAGTCGCTCCCAGCCCTGCTCTTGGCTGAGATCTGCACTTCCCAAAGCCAAGTCTTGCCCCACAAGTAGAACCCCCTTCTTGGGGCGTCCCAGACTTCCTCCCGTTCCGCCCGCTGTGCTGGAGCCGCCGTGGGCCCTGAGTTCCAACCCCACCCTTGCAGGTATCCTGCTCCGTGACCTGGACAAGTTAAGGTCCCCGAGCTCCAGGTTCCCTACGGGACTGTGGTAAACTCATTGTTAGGAAAAACCGCAGCGAACACTTAGCAAGAGGCCATGCAGAGCGTGGAAGCTGCTCGCGTGGGCCGTGGACCAGCAGCAGCGGACCTCCAGCAAGCTTGGTAGAAATGCAGCAGCTGGATCTCAGGCAGATGCCCAACCTGCTGAGCCAGCCTGCATCCCCCCTGCCAAGATTTTATTTATTTATTCATGAGAGACATAGAGAGAGAAAGGCAGAGACACAGGCTGATGGAGAAGCAGGCTCCATGCAGGAGCCCGATGCGGGACTCGATGCCAGGACCCTGGATCACGGCCTGGACAGAAGGCAGACGCTCAACTGCTGAACCGCCCAGGCCCCCTAGCCTGCATTTAAAATAAAAGAGATTTATTTAATTAATCTATTTGAGAGAGAGAGTTGAGTGAGGAGCCCAAGGTAGACAGATCCAAGACCCCAGGACCTGAGCGGAAATCGAGAGTCAGAGGCTCAGGGACGCCTGGATTGAGCATCTGCCTTCAGCCCAGGGTGTGATCCTGGAGTCCTGGGATCGAGTCCCACATCGGGTTTCCTGCATGGAGCCTGCTTCTCCCTCTGCCTGTGTGTCTGCCTCTCTGTGTGTGTGTCTCTCATGAATAAATAAATCAGAAAAAAAAAAAAAAGGAATCAGAGGCTCAGTAGTCTGGGCACCCCAGGCGCCCCCGGCCCGCATTTTAACAAGATCCACAGGAGATTCCAGTGCGCTCCGGAGTCTGCCCAGCGAGCGGGGGCAGGGGCAGGACCTGCCTGCAGACCCTGTCTGCCTCCTACCACGCACTCACCTTGGGCACGTTACAGGGCGCACTTTCCTCCTCTGTAAACTTCGAGAATAAGAGTGACATAGTGTGCTTCTAGGGATTGTGAGCATCAAACAACTGAAGAATGAAAAAACACCCCTCCCCCCCCCCAATCACCCCACATGGCAGAGGGCCTGGTACAGAGAAGGACTCCCTCGAGGACAGTCCAGCGTAAGGGGCTCCCGCATCTGGCCTTTGCTGCCTCTCCAGCCTCCGCCACTGCCCGCTCCCCTGTCCCAGAAAGCAGCGCCCCACCCTGGTACCACCGTCCTTCCAGAGACCCCGTCTCCCTCTCTCCGTGTTCCCCCCGCAGGGAAAGGGCACGTGTCCGCCAGTGTCCACCACCCTTAGGGCTTTACACACAGGAGGTCACTAATGAGCACCTGTCCCGCCTGGGCTGACCCGCCTTGTTGCTCTGTGTGGGGGCAGGGGGGCTTAAAGGGAGTCTAATGACAGCCTGGATTAAGTACTTGCTGTTTCTAATCCTTGCTGCATACTTTACGTGGTTATTCATTTAGGGCTCACTAAACAGCTCTGAGCGAGGGACACTCTCTTATTATGCCCGTTTTTCTGATGAGGAAGTGAAGGCTCAGGGAGATGAACTCAGTGGTCCAGGTTCCCACCGCTGGCAGGTGGCTGACCTGGGATTTGGCTTTATCTTTCTGTCTTGCTCTGTGACACTGTCTCTTCTTTATTTTTAAAAATATTTTATTTATTTATTCATGAGAGACACAGAGAGAGAGAGAAAGAGGCAGAGACACAGACAGAGGGAGAAGCGGGCTCCCTGCATGAAGCCCAAAGGGGGACTCGATCCTGGGACTCCAGGATCAAGCCCTGGGCCGAAGGCAGGCGCTAAACCGCTGAGCCACCCAGGCATCCCCCATCTCTTCTTTATTAAGTCTTGGGGTTGGGGGAGGGCTGAGAGCAGTGAAAGGACTGGGGTGAAGGGAATCTAACCTGGGTCTGGACTGAAGTGGGGTCAGAGGTTCTCCTTTGCCTGCCCCCCCCCCCCCCGGGAGGGATTTAACCATGGTATGGGGTAGGAGGGAGGGAAGGGAGGAGTGGGAGAGAAAAGGAGGATGTGTATGAATGGGAGTTGGCTATTTCTAGAACTCTTCTAGCTATTTCTAGAGCTCTTCTTCCCTGTTTTCCAGATGGGGCGAGCGAGGCTAACTGCCTTTCTGGGAGTCCCACGGTCAGAAGCTGAGCCTCCCAGTGTGTTTCCCTCTCCCAAGACTTTGGCTGCACCCGGCATCTGGGCCAGGACCTAGCCCTGCCCCAGTCTCTTCCTGCCCCTCCCAAGACTCTCCCTTAATCCTTTCTGCTTTGGCCTGACCAGGGGAGGTGGCTCAAGATCAAAGGCCCAAAGGAAAGCTGGGGGCGGTGTTTGGCCAACATGCCTCACTCAGGTGGGGAGACAGGCTTCCCAGGCGGCCAGCAGAGGCTGAGCCCCTTGCCCTGCCTGCTCGAGGGGAGACCCCATGTGAGTCTGGATTCGAACCCTGGACTTTGTGATTTTAGGGATGGGCTCCCAACCTCTAGTTCTCCCAGGATTCCAGGGAGGTTGGTCCTGTCACCTATTCCCAATTGGGGAAACTGAGGCTGAGTGTCTGTATTTGTTTCCTGTGGCTGCTGTAACAAATTGCCACAAAGCTGGTGGTTGAGCAACACGCATTTATTATTTTATAGTCCTGGAGGTCAGCATCCTGACACGAGTCTCACGGGGCTAAAATCAAAGCGTCAACAGGGCTGCATTCCCTTCCGGAAGCTCTAGAGGAGGATCGTTTCCCCGCTCTTTCTAGTTTCTGGAGGCTGTTCACATTCGTTTGTTCCTGCCCTCTTCCCCCAGCTCCAAAGTCAGCAGCGTTGCACGTCTCTCTACGCCCGAGGAAAGCCTCTCCTCACCCAAGGTTGGCCCACCTGGAGAAAGCAGCGTTATCTCCTTATCTCAAAATCCTTAACTATAATCCCATCTGCGAAGTCCCTTCTGCCTTTTTTTATGAGTTCCAGGGATTAGGATGTGGACCTGTTGAGTGTGGGGGTGGGTGTTATTTTGCCTAGAACAGAGGGGTAAGTGATCTGTCCAAAGCCACACAGCCCAGGAGTGGCAGAGCTAGGACTTGAACCCAAACCCCAAGCCCCGAATCCTGGCGACCTCTCCTGCCACACTCCTCTGCTGCTGTAGTTCTAACCTTATGGATTGGGTGAAGGTTTCCTCCAAAGTGTCAGGAGGCTTCTAAATTAATAAATCACTTTATAAACGAAGATGTCTCAGTAGATAGGTGCTCAGTAGACACCATTAGTTGGAGGACAGAAATGCCAAAAGTACATGGAGGAGGAATTGTCCAGTCCCCCCCTCTGGTGTCACTGCTGCCCTCGAAGAGTCAGTCTTTCCTCCGAAGCTGGTGAGAAACAGGAGCTTGTTTGTGAGAGACGTGCTTCCTCTCAGATGACAATAGGAGGGCTGGCCTGGCTGCAACCAGAGTCTTCCACTGTGGGTGCTTTAGCTTTAGCTCGGCCTCCAGCCTCCGTGCTAATCCGGTTGCCTCTAGGACTTCCCCCTAGATTTGCATCTTGGGGTAGAACCATCAGGTTTTCTTTAGTAAAAACTGGGCAATAGGGATGGAGCTGGAGGAGGTGCCTTGCCGGAGATCTAATCATGGGCAAGGCAGATGCAGTCCCTAACCCAAAGGGCCTAGTTTTCCAAGTGTGCAAAGTTGTTGTTACCATTTTGTAAAGATGCTAGTTCAGAGGAGCCTCTGGGACTTTCCCAAGACCACACAGTGGTGGAGCTGGGACTTGAACGTGGAGCCTCCAGCTCTCTCCAGGATGACCCCGGGCCTCTCCCTCCCCACAGTAGCTACCTTCTGGTTAATGGGCCAGACTTCCTTCTGGTGCGCTCAGGAGCCACGTTTGATGTTGCTCTTCCTGGCTCCAGGAGCGACAGGCCCTCCTCAAATTACCGCTGGTAATTGGGGTGGAGAATTAATCACAGCTTTGAGGTTCCACTTTCCCCTCCGGCAGCCCTGCACTGCTGCCCAGAGAGGGAGGCGGAGCCCCAGCACCGGGTAATGATTTTGTGTTCTGGGATGAAGCCATCGGGAGGAGGGCAGGCCAGCTCTGCTCTGTGTGTACATATGTGTGTGGGCACATTTGGGCGTGCAGTGTGTGTGTGTGTGTGTGTGTGTGGTGGTGGGGGTCTATGAATGTTAGAAGTAACCCTGGGCAGGGTTGGGGATTCCCCACTGGAGACCTTGTTCCACCTGTCCCTAGCTGGGTCACCAGGGCCTCAGTTTCTTTAACTGTAAAACAGGAGTGATCCTTGCCTTGGTCCTTCATCTTCCTTAGGAGATGTTTGTGAGCAACGTGTAAGACCACAAGGACAAAACTGCCTGGGGGAAAGGGAAGGATGCCCTGTAGAGACAGAATGGCCTGTGGTTATGGTGCAGACTGCTTCTGTTCAAGTCCCAGATCCCCCGCCTGGGTGGCTCAGGTCATGATCCCAGGGTCCTGGGATCGAGTCCCGCATCAGGATCCCTGCGTGGAGCCCGCTTCTCCCTCTGCCTGTGTCCCTGCCTCTCTCTCTGTATCTCTCATGAATAAATAAATAATATCTTTTAAAAAGTCCCAGGTCCTCTCTTCACTAGCTGCATGCCCTTGACTTCACCTCTCTTGGCTCATTTCCTCATCTACAAAATGGGGAGAATGTTGGAAGCGACCAAAATTCATCAGATCTAACACTTCCGTAATTGTCCAACACCAGCATATTATGTCCCATAAATCAAGAAAAAAGGCGACCAGCTAGGACAGAGTGCTTCCTTACGCTGAGGTTAGATTTTATTTTTCCTGGAAGAGCTCTTTTAGACGACATTCTTTATCATAAGTCAGTCTTGTGGATTCATGACAAGGGATATTATATATACATGAAATCTAGGCAAGTTGGTTAAGATATTCCTCAAACATCTTCATATTCAGAGTCCAACTTTCTTGGATCACTTTTCAGCTCAGACTTGCCAGGGAACATGTTTTCCCATGACTTTGTCCTGTGCCAGCAGGAGTGTGTGCGGAGGTGTTGGCAGCATCTTTAAAAGAGAGCTTGTCCTACAGTGTAGTTCCTTTCAACCCCTTGACCCTCCTGCATCCCCGGGGGCCCTTTGCCATCAAACTGTGCCACCTTAAGAGGCGGAGAGATTCAGAAGAAAGGTGACAGGTTGCAGCCCTTCTGCCACCTTGACAGGGCACGGTGACTACAGAAGTTTGGGGATCCGAGAACAGACTGGACATGAGCTGGGAAACAGTAGTTCCCTAAGGAAGATGTGCAGTGGCACTGTGGGGTCATGACAAGGGGACCTTGGGCCAGGGCAGCCAAGACTTCACAGCTGGAAACCAGGCAGGGATGCAGGGTCCTCAGGATGGTGAGGAGCCACATGGCATGATGTTCACCTCTGATTCTGCCCAAGTGCTGATGGCCCCAGGTCTGGTCAGCAAAGTTCTAATGCTGTATTTATTTATTTTTAAATATTATTTATTTGATTGAGAGAGAGAGAGAGAGAGAGAGCGTGCACAAGAGAGATCATGAGCAGGGGGAGAGGCAGAGGTACAGGGTGAAGCAGACTCCTCCTTGAGCAGGGACCTGATGCGGTGGCTTGATCCCAGGATGTTGGGATCCTGACCTGAGCTGAAGGCAGACGCTCAACCAACTGAGCCACCCAGGCGCCCGTATAATGTTATATTTAAGTTATTAACTAGGATTTAAATACTACTAAGAAAGGAGGAAGGGGTGAGGAAAGGGGAGGAATGGAACTCACCCAGATTGATGGAACTCACCCTGATTTGCCCAAAGCAGACAAATCCTAAGTGGCTGAAATTAATCTGATAAGACTGAGGTTACCCGTTGGGTGGTTTAGGTTTCCACCAGCAGGAAACAAGGAGCTGGAGACACAAACTCCATCCAGTTGCAGAAAAACAAAATGTTTCTTACATATGTGAGTTTGTGTCCTGGGAAATCCACACTCATTGCATGTTCAAACGCACACGCCTACGCATGCAGACGGGTGTTCATGGCCATATTGATATATGCAGGAAAAAGAATCAAAGGAGAGACATCCAAAGGTAACGGGGTGTCCTCTGCATGGGGGCCACCTCGGTTTTTAATCCATCGGCACACGGGTTTTGTTGTTGTAACAAAGGCCAGAGAAACTGTAGTTCCCAGGAACGGGTGCAGGACATGCACAGTTCAGGACGGACGTGGGTGCTGGTTGACATTTAAGATCCCAGGCTCCTTCTGACTTGTTGCTCTGCCCTCCCCCATATTTGGCTTCCACCTTAGGATCTCACCTGGCTGCCCAGGTCCTTCCCTCACATCTGCATTACGCCTGGTGGGAAGGCAGACTGGGAAAAGGAGGACAGATTTTGTTCTTTCTTCTTTTTTTTAAGGGCACAATCCCAAAGTGGCACATGGCGCTACCTGTCACGGGACTCGGATGTAGCCTGGTCACATGGTCGTGATGGCTACAGGGGATGCTGGGAAATGGAGTCTTTTCTGGGCAGCCATGTGTCTACTCTTCAAAGGATCTGGATGAGGGACATCTAGCGGTCGGCCGCATGGATGGCCTTCTGTGTTCCTTTCTGTCTTCCACAGTTAGCGAAATCATCCCGCCCTGTACCACTGATGCCATTTTTACCTGGTTTTTCCTTCCTTGCCTGATGGGAGGCAGTGTGGGGTCTGATCTGGGTTTAAATTTGCCACCGTCTGGCTGGGAAACTTAGGACAGGTGACTTCAACTCCTTGTGGTGGACACTGTTGTGTGCTGCCCAGATGCTCCCCGCCCCTGCAAAACCAAACAAAATCCTGAAGCGCACATGCCCCAGCTGTGAGGAATATTTGGGTGACCGAGGGCTGTCCTGTGGGTCCCTCTCCAGGAATTGCCCTTAGCCAGAGGGAGCTACCTTGCCCCAGGCTATGCTGCTTTCCTGAGGCAGCCCCCATGCAGTGACATGCCAGTGTGGGGGTACAAGGCCCACCCGTCGCCTCAGTGGAGGACATCTCTGAAGGACATTCCAGCTGCAGAGCCTCCGGTGGGGTTGGCTGAGGTCTCTGTCGGGGATGCCATCCAGCCCAGCTTCTCCCTCCACCCAAGCCAGCTCTTTGGCCCCCCGCCACCCCACAGGTCCGGGCCTGCGACCACCCCTCAGTGAGCTCCCTTCGTGCAAATCTCCATCCCGGAGTCTGCTTCCCCCGGGAGTGACTCTTAAGTCGGTTCCCTGGATCTGTGGACTTGAAACATTATTACTATGAGGTTTTAAGTGAAGCTGCCCGGCACATGGTAGTTGCTCAGTAAAGTATAATACCAGCGAGCACTTCAGTGTCTAGAACGGACTCTGTCAGACTGTGTTCCACGTCGTACACGCCATGACGTCATTCACTCTTCCCGACGAGCCTGTGAGAGAGGTACCACGCTTACTCCCATTTTACAGATGTGCAAACAGCCTCAGAGAGGTCAAGTAACATGCTCCAGGCTCCCAGCTTGCGAATACTCAGATGCGGCACTGTCACTGGTCAAGTGGTGGGTCAGGATTTCAAGGCCAGGACCAGGAGGCCAGGCTCAGTGACCCCAGGCAAAGAGTGTCTGCTGTCACCTCAAGGCTCCCTCCCGTGCCACCGAGGTTGGAGGTCTCTGTGGGCAGGAGCGCGCTGGGCACCGCGGGGGCGGGGGGCTCATCTCCCCATGGCTCTTATTCCCACAATGACGGCGCCAGTGCGGCCTGTACTCACCATGTGCCGGGCCCGCATTGAGCCCTCGACAGGCGTCATGTCATGGACTTCTCACCCCCCCCCCACCTCCCGCAAGGCACCCCGGCTGTTCCTGTCTGTTTTATAAATGGGACAGTAGAGGCTCGGGGAGCTTAAGTAAATTGCCTCAGTCCCAGGGCTGGGAGGCGGCACCGTGGGTCCAGCCCAGGTCTGTGTGAGTCTGGACGGTTGTCGCTCCCCGTGAGGCCTTCGTTGGGGTGAGTCCCTGAAGTGACTGCCCTCAAACAGACCCAAATAGAGAGCATAAGTTTACCCGGGCTGGCCAGTGTCCCGGAGTGGGTGGGGGGTGGCGCCCAGGGGTTCCCAGCGCGGGGGGTGGGGGGAGGCTCAAGGCCACCCTGGAGGAAGCCCCCACTGTGACGGGCAGGCTCGGCTTCTCTCCGGGCAGGGCCGCTAGTCTGAGAGGGGAGGTCCAGGGGGAGCACCTGCCCTGGGGGGAGGCACAGGCCCTGCCTTAGGGAGGCCCAGTCTGATGAGGAAGGCTCAGGCCCAGCCCTTGGCGTCCGCGCTGGGGAGCTCAGGTGCCAGGGGCCCCCGGAGGGAGACGGTGCCAGGAAGGCGCCGAGGGGGGCTGGAGCAGGAAGCTGGCTGGAGACCAAGGCCCAGGCCAGTCTCCCCCAGGCGCAGGCCGCCGTGTGCCGGGGCCTCTGCAGGCCGGTGAGTAAGTGCCCAGCAGCTGGGCGCCGGTCACGAGGGCATGACGGGGCCTCCTGGAGAAGCCACCTGAGCTGGCGCGGCATCTGCTGACTCGACGTGCCCCGGGTCGGGGGTGCTTGCCCTGGGCCACTTCTTTCCTCCCTGGGCCTCAGTTTCTCTATCTGCCAACGGGTGGGGGGGGCTTCCCACCCCACCACCCCTCTGTGTGGGAGCGTGGTGCCCTGACCCCTGGGCCCTGGCTCCCGGCCCACTCCCCCGCTCCCGGCTTCTCAGCCCCCCGCCCTGCGCACAGCCGTCCTGAGGACATGCTCGCTGCGGAACACCTTGGCCTTCGGCCCCCGCCCCGGCCCGGGGTGTGGGGGTGATGTGTGGACGCCCCGCCGCGGCACTCAGCCATCTGCCGCGAGAGCAGTCCCGGGTGTGTGTCCAGCTGCGCCCCCTCCCTGCGGGGGTCCCTGCCCTGCGGGGTAGCTTCCTCGATGCTCACAGCAATTCCCCGTGCTCTGTCCAGATGTGCTGCTGGCCTTCCCTTCCGCACACTCACGGCTAGTGAGGCCTTCACATTCCCCCACCTGGGCGTTCGTGCCTGGTCCCCAAAGCCAGGCGCCCCTCAGATGGCGTGCGCCGTAGAGCTGGGATTGCGTGCATGTCTACCCCAGTTCTGGACTCCAGCCCTGGCATGTAGTGGGTGTTCAATACATGCTTCCCCCCCCCCCAAATACATATAGTGACTGGATGGGGAGGAAATGCATGAGAGTGTCCACATCTGTATGGTGGGACTGGCTTCTTTATGTATTTGCAAGGAGAAATGAGAAATGCCTGTGGGGGGCTCACCCAGGAAGTGCCCAGTGCGTGTTGACTGTGACCATTATTATCCGGCTATAATTTGGCAGGACCAAGTGATAGGAACTTGCACTTGCCGTCCTGCTAATCTCTTTTAGGCCTCCATTTAGATTCCTGCCCATGGTTCTTTTTTTTTTTTTTTTAAGATTTTGTTTATTTATTCATGAGAGACAGAGAGAGAGAGAGAGAGAGAGAGGCAGAGACACAGGAGGAGGGAGAAACAGGGAGCCCGACGTGGGACTCTAGGACCAGGCCCTGGGCCGAAGGTGGCGCTAAACCGCTGAGCCACCAGGGTTGCCCCTGTGGTTCTTTAGAGCAAGTCTAGGCCAGTGTCTGATAGAGCTCAGAACTGCTGAGTCTCAGCCTCCAACTCCTGGGGACTTGTGGGCCCCCCGGACCCCTGTGTTGTTGTCGGCCAGTGCCCGCAGCCATGACTGGAGGGCAGCCTGTGACCTGCAGGAGGACCCCATTTGAGAGAAGAGAGGCGAGCGAGGCAGGACCCCGCACAGAGGGTGATCCCTGAGGTTGGAGCAGCCTTTGGATCAGTGTCAGACTCTCCGCTGTGCACCTGCTGTGTGCCTCCACCTGGGAGGGTGTGATCTGAGTGAGATGTGGGAGGCAGCAGCTTATAGGGAGCCTGGAGTAATATACTTGGGGTCCAGTCCTAATGGGACCCCTAATGGGACCCTGACCTGTCTGAGACTTTGTCTGTAGGCTACAAGCTGGCCCTAAAGGCGAAATGAGCACAGAGCACAGCTTTGGACGGTTCTGCGGCCGGGCGTGGTCCGCACCCACCCACCTTGTACACCTAATTATAGCACGGGGTCTTGGCTCTTCAGGATCTTACAGTCCAGCTCAGGAGACAGGTGAGAAGCAGGCTGGGAGGTCCAGAATTTCAGCTATGATGTGCGTCCCAAGGGATAAGCATCAAAGGTGGAGACTCACCTGGGTTGGAGAGATCTGGTTGGGCTTTCTGGAGAAGGGGGTCCCTGAGCCAAGCCCCAGGGAGAAACAGGCTGTGGACTGGTGGAGGGGAGAATGGAGGAGTCTGGGCAGGGGAATAAGGTGCAGGGGTCATGGTGGTGGGTGGAACGGCGTCAGGGGTGGCAGTGGTGTGGCCTGAGGGCTGCCAAGGACACTTCGGGGTGTAACAAGAATGGGGTGGGAGGCGGGGCCCACAGTCTTCGGAGAGCAGGAGAGGTTGCTGAGTGGGCCTGTGTAAAGAAAGCTTTTCCCTTTCATCCGTCACAGGGTAAAGAGTTGGTTATAGCAGGTCGGGGAGAGACCAGGGGCTGCAGCCTCTCACATCTTCAGGATCAGGGCAAGCCTCTCAGCCTGGCCCCGCTCCCCCGGGGCCCTGGTGACCTGGCCTCTTCCCATGTCTCCGGCCTGAGCAGCCCCACCCAATCCTCTGGCCCTTCGGAAGCACGCCCTGTCCCTAAACCTCGCCCTGCTTCTGAGGCCTTTGCTCCACTGTCCTCAGCCTGAACTGCCCTTTCCCCCACACCCACTTGGCAAACCCCAGCTAATCCCTAAGACCTGGCTTCAAAGTCACCTCCTCTGTGAAGCCTTCCTTGAACTGCGCAGAAGGGACAGACTCCTTTCTCCTCTGTGCCCCACAGCACCCCCTGCCTTCGTTCATCACAGCAAATGCATTTTGTTCTGCCAATTAGTGGCCGTGTGACCCTGGGCAAGTTCTTAAATGTCTCAGTGCCTCACTCACTGTCCTCCCCAGTAAAATAGGGGCAGTAATAATAGTACCCACCTCGAATGGGTTAACACTTGTAAAGCGTCCAGAACAGTGCCTGGCATTTAGTCAGTAGTAAATGTTACCCATGATTAAAATAATTACTGTTGCCTCATCGGGCTGTTACGAGGATTAGTGAGTTAATGCATGTCAAGTGCTCAGCACGGTGCTGGGCACCCGGTGAGCCCTTAACAAATTGGACCTATCATCCCCATTGTCACTGCCATCCCCCCATCGCCGTCATCATCTGTAGGCCCATCTGCCTCCCCCACACGGAACCCCTGAGGCACTGCCATGACCTGGCCATCTTTGATCCCAGTGGCCAGTTCAGAACCAGTCACACGGTAGGTGTTCAGGAAGTGTGTTAAGTGGCAGCGAGGACAGGGTAGAGATACTCAGAGCTGGGTGGAGAGGGCTCTGGGGAGCCATGTTGCCCTCCTTGGAAATATATATATATATACTTTAAGATTTATTTAATTATTTTAGATTGAGAAAGAGAGCATGGGCGGGATGGGCAGAGGCAGAGGGACAAGTAGACTCTGTGCTGAGCACAGAGCCCGACGTGGGGCTCTATTCCATGACCCCGAGATCACCATCTGAGCTGAAACCAAGAGTCTGACACTTCACTGACAGTGCCCCCCAGGCACCCCCCCCTTGGAATATTTTGTTTTATGTTTATTTTATTTATTTAGTTGAGAGAGTATACAAGCAGGGGGAGGGGCAGAGGGAGAAGGAGAAGCAGGTTCCCCGCTGAGCAGGGAGCGGGGGCTTCACCCCAGGACCCGGAGATCACGACCTGAGCTGAAGGCAGACGCTTAACTGACTGAGCCACCTGGGTGCCCCTCCCTGGACTATTTTAAAGGTAGTCCCACTCGGGGCTTGGAAACTTCTAAGCTGTGACCTTGCTCCAGGAGGCTGTCCTGTAAGGCTTTAGACCCAGGCTACCGAACTCTGCAAACTAGCAGCCGAATGGCCTTGGCAAGTCCCGTACCCGCATAGGGCCTCAGGTGCCTTCTCTGCTTAATGGGGTTGGTGACAACCAGGACGGCGTTCCTTGAGGGGCAGCCCCTGCGCTAGTGCTTTACACATAGGGGTAACTGGATCCTCACGGCCACCCTGCGAGAGGGCTGCTAGTGAACAGAGGCGCAGAGGATTCTGCGTGGTAATGCTGCCCAAGTGTTGGCACCACGTCTGGCCCTGGGGAGCACTCTGCTCTAGGAGTTGCCAGTGAGGGGCCCCTGGCTGGCTCAGCAGGTAGAGCTAGAGCGTGTGACTCCTGTCCATGCAGGGCCTAGAGCTTATGTAAAAAAAAAAAAAAAAAAAAGATTAAATCTGCATAAAAAAGAAAGAGGGGGGCACCTGGGGGGCTCAGTTTTTGAAGGTCTGTCTTTGGCTCAGGTTGTGACCCTGGGGTCCTGGGATGGAGTCTCGCATCGGACTCCCCGTGGGGGGTCTGCTTCACCCTCTGTGTCTCTGCCTCTCTCTGTGTGTCTCTCATGAATATATAAATAAAATCTTTTAATCAAAGGAAGAAAAAGAAAGAAAAAGAGTTTCCAGTGAAATGGAGGGAAATCTATCCCCCTTGAGGAGAGAGCCCAGGCCCTAGGACCCTCTCTGGATGCCGACTACTAGGACCGAGTCAGGATGGGATGGTCCTCAGAGTTCTGGGCCTTGACACCCGCCTGTGCGAGGGGACGTCGGCACATGCCAGGACTCCCTCTGGAGCCTGGTCAGGCCACCTACCTCTCTCTCTTGCTGTTCCCCCCGGCGGTGGCATGAGTCATGCCGTGCCGCCTCCCTGGCTGTAAGCCTGGCCGGCTACCTACTGTGCATCACGTTTTGATGTCAGGTAATTACAGCCATTACTGTCATTATGAAAAAGTTACGTGATCGTGCAGGTCCAGGAAGCCCCAAAATGCCCCGGGGGAGCTCCTCTCCACGGCTGCTCGGGAGGAGGATCCTCCTTGCCAGCCAGTTCTGTCTTCCCCCGTTGGACGAGGAGCTCCTTGAGGATAAAGAGGGAATCTCCCTCATGGGGCCGGAGCTCTGGACACAAGATCTAAAAGAATGTTTTAAAATGCATGACTGAGCTGGCAAGAAAGGAAAAGGAGCACTCAAAAGCCAAAAATAGGTTAAAAAAATTAAAGATAAGGAAAAAGGCTGTGTACACACATCGAGAGGGGACAGTGAGCCCTGGACAGGTAAGTCCCCCTGAAGGATGCCTGTAAACCAGGGCTTTGTTAGTTCGTCAATGGCAGCCAAGTTTACAAAGCAGGACAACTTGCCTCTTTTAGCATCAAGGTCTTTGAATCGTGACAAATGCAAAGACAGTTGACCCTTGAACGGCATGAGGGTTAGCGATGCCAACCTCGCCTCGTCCTGTGCAGTCGAAAATCCCAATATAAATTTTGACTTCCCAAACCTAACTACTAAACAGCCTACTGTTGTCAAAAAGCCTTCCTGATAACAGTCAATTAACACACTTTTGTGTGTTCTGTGTACTGCCTACTGCATCCCCACAGTAGAGTCGGCTAGAGAAAAGAAAATGTTATGATCATTGTAAGGAAGAGAAAATACATTTGCAGTTCTGTTCTGTATTTATCAAAAAGAAATCCAAGTAAAAGTGGACCCACGCAGGGTCCTTCGAGGGTCAACGGTAGTTGTGTCCACATTACCACGGTCAAGATCTACAAGGGTCTTCTCCTCTCAAATCTCCGTGTCCCTCTGTAGTCAACCTGTTTTCTCCTCCCCGGCCCTTGGCAAACTCTGATCTGATTTCTGTCCCTATGGTTTTGCCTTTTTGCAGGATGTCATAGAAATGGAATCCTACAGTATGTCACCTTTTGTGGGTTGGCTTTTTTTTTTTTTTTAGCATAAAGCATTTAAGATTGATCATGCAGTTGTGCAACTGGTAGTTTATGTCATCGTATGATGTACCACATATTGCTTATCCGTTTGCTTGTTGAGGGACATCTGGGTGGTTTGGAGTTTCTAGTGGTTATAAATAAAGCTGTTACACACATTCATGAACAGGGAACGGTGTGAATGTAGGTTTTCATTTTACTCAGGTAAATAGTTAAGAGTGAGATCACGGGGTTGTATGGCATGTACATGCTAGACTTTATAAAGGACTGCCGAACTGTTTTCCTAAGTGGCTGTGCCACTTTGCATCCCCTCCATGACCAACACTGTGGAGCTTTATATATATATATAAAATTAGCAGCTTTATTTTACGTTCTATATCAAGTGTTTTTTTTTAAGATTTTTGATTTATTTATTCATGAGACACAGAAAGAGAGAGGCAGAGACACAGGCAGAGGGAGAAGCAGGCTCCATGCAGGGAGCCCGACGGGGATCTCGATCCCGGGTCTCCAGGATCACACCCCGGCCGAAGGCGACGCTAAACCACTGAGCCACCCGGGCTGCCTGCTTTATTTATATTTTAAAGATTTTGTTTATTTATTTATTTATTTGAGAGAGAGAGAGAGAGCAAGCATGTGGGAGTGGGGGGAGGAGCAGAGGGAGAGGGACAAGCAGATTCTGTGCTGAGCACAGAGCCCGACATGGGGCTTGATCCCACAACCCTGAGATCATGACCTGAGCTGAAATCAAGAGTCAGATGCTTAACTGACTGAGCCATCCAGGTGCCCCAGGAGCTTTGCTTTTAATAGATGCACATGGGACAGAAGACATAGCCCAAGACCTGACCAGGTAGGAAGGGGGGATCCGAGATCCCCCGTAAAGTCAGAACCTCTGCAGACAACCTCTTCACTGAAAGGGTAAACTTGAAAAGTATCTATCTTCCAGGACATGGAAAGAAAGACGTTAATCTTGGCTTTGACTCACGATGAATGGGAAAATAAACTCTTCTCTGAACCAGCCCTCAGGTAAGACCAGAGCCCAAGTTCCTACTTCTCACTTGGTCCAGACACTTCCAGCTGAGAATTTTTTAAAAATTTTATTTATTTATTCATGAGAGAGACACACAGAGAGAAGCAGAGATATAGACAGAGAGAGAATCGGGCTCCTTGCAGGGAGCCCGATGTAGGACTTGATCCCTGGACCCTGGGATCACGAGCTGAGCTGAAGGCAGACGCTCAACTGCTGAGCCACTCAGGCATCCCTACAGCTGAGAATTTAAAATAGTTCCTGGTGGATAATGCTCCCAGGTCTCTAGCAAAAACAAACTAAAATCCTTTCTGGAGGGAAACATGTCAATGAAAGCCTTATAAAATTCCCACAGATAGAGTCCTAATGATCATGAGCTCACAATGAAAAAAATTTAAGAACACACAAAAACCAAGGTTCCATGGACAAGTTTTAATAGCAACAAGAAGCAGCAGAATCAGATCTGCCAACACTTCAGGGATGGGATCTAGAGCATTCATTTTAGGAAAGAAAGGTGCTAAATAATTTAAACAAGTAGAAGAAAGTATTGAAAGTATAAACAAGGAACAAGAGACTATCATGAATGACCAGGCATGGTTTCTTATAAAATTAAACATATGCTTAGCCATATGATCCAGCAATTGTACACCTAGGTATTTGCCAAAGAGAAATGAAAACATGTGGGTGCCTGGGTGGTTCAGCTGGTTAAGCATTTGCCTTTGGCTCAGGTCATGATCCCAGGGTCCTGGGACGGAGCCCCACGAAGGGCTGCCTGCTCCCTGGGGAGCCTGCTTCTCTCTATGCCTGCCACTCCCCCTGCTTGTGCTTGTGCTCGCTCTCTCTGTCAAATAAATAAAATCTTTTTTAAAAAGGTGCATATATTCTTAAAAAAATTAAAAAAGAAATGAAAACATATGTCCCGGAAAAATTTGTGCATGGGATGCCTTGGTGGCTCAGTGGTCGAGCACCTGCTTTCAGCCCAGAGCGTGATCCTGGATTTCTGGGATCGAGTCCCACGTCAGGCTCCCTGCATGGAGCCTGCTTCTCTCTCTCTGCCTGTGTCTCTGCCTCTCTCTCTCTCTGTGTGTCTCATGAATAAATGAATAAAATCTTAAAAAAAATTTGTGCGTGAATGCTCATAACAGTTTCTAATGGCCCCAAACTAAACAACACAAATGTCCATCAACAGGCTGATGGAGAAACAAATTGTGGTATGTAGTGGAGTGCTACCTAGCAATAAAAAGGGATAAACTACAGATACTTTCAACTACCTGAATTCATCTCAAAAACACCATGTAGAGGGGATCCCTGGGTAGCTCAGCAGTGTAGCGCCTGCCTTTGGCCCAGGGCGCGATCCTGGAGTCCTGGGATCGAGTCCCACATCAGGCTCCCTGCATGGAGCCTGATTTTCCCTCTGCCTGTGTCTCCGCCTCTATCTCTATGTGTCTATCATAAATAAATAAATCTTAAAAAAAATAAATAAAAAATAAAATAAATAATAAAACGAGGTATATATATTTAAAAAAAACACCATGTAGAGAGACAGAAGCTAGAAACAATGACACACTGTATGATTTAATTTTTATGAACTTTTCAAAGAGGCAAAGGCTAATCTATAGTGACAGAAGGCTGATTAGCGGTTGCTGGGGGTAGAAAGTAAAGGAGCAAAAGGACACGACGGCCTTTTTTAAAAAAAATTTTTATAATGGAAAAATTCTGTATCCTGATTGTGGAGGTGGTTACATGAATGTCAAAACTCATCAAACTGTACACATCATATAGATGCTTTTATTGTGTGCAAATTATACAACATAACCGCACCTCGGTAAATTATGCTTCAGTAAAGTTATTTTAAATAAAGCAATAAATTGGGGCACCTGGGTGGCTCAGTTGGTGAAGCGTCCAACTTTTGATTTCAGCTCAAGTCATGACCTCAGGGTCGTGAGACTGAGCCTGGCCTTCCACTCTGTGCTGGGTGTGGAGCCTGCTTAAGATTCTCTCTCTTTGGGATCCCTGGGTGGCGCAGCGGTTTGGCGCCTGCCTTTGGCCCGGGGCGCGATCCTGGAGACCCGGGATCGAATCCCACATCGGGCTCCCAGTGCATGGAGCCTGCTTCTCCCTCTGCCTGTGTCTCTGCCTCTCTCTCTCTCTCTCTCTCTGTGTGACTATCATAAATAAATAAAAATAAAAAAAAAAAAAGATTCTCTCTCTTTCTCTCCCTCTACCCCTCCTTGTGGACATGCACGCTCTTGCTCTCAAAAGAAAAAGAATTAAAGCAATAGGCAGGCAGTGTGAAAAAGACTTAATCTGAGCTTCTAGAGATGAGATATACAAAACTGAAACAGAAAATACGACAGATAGGTTGCATAGCAGATTCAGCAGTGAAAAGAGCTGAGAGGAGAATCCATGAACCAGAAGGTTGGTAAATAAACACCCAGTGAGGAAGGACAATGAGGTGGAGACGATGAAGAGATGTGAAGGATGGGGTGAAAGCCTCTGAAACAAATGGGCTTGCTCAGTGTTCTAGAAGGGACAGCGGTGGAAATAAAGGAGCAGCATTTTTCAAAGGGATAAAGGCTGAGAATTTTCCAGATGAACCTTCATACTCAGAAACCCCAGCAGGAAAAATGAAAAGAAATACACATCTTGACGGTTAGATTGAAATTTCAGAATAGTAAGGATAAAGGAAAGACTCCAAGAGCGGTTAGAGCAGTTACATCGCCTACGAAGGGACAGGGACAAGGCTGATAGGACACCCTTGATCAGAGACAGAAGCCAGAGGCCACGCCCACAGGAGAGCTCAGAGGAAGAACAGATGCTTCGTGAAGCTTTCCTTGTGGAGCCAGAGGGAGTTGAAGGCAGTTTCAGATCCGGAAAAGCTGAGCGTGTGTACAGTTTCAGAGGAGACACATTTGGAGGAGCTCGCCAAGGATGTGCTTCAGAAGGAAAGAACATGATCTTAGAAGGAAGGCTGAGCCTCAGATGGAATTGTGAGTAATAAGCATGTCAGACCCATGGCTAAATCTAATTGAACACCAAATCTATAATTAGTGCTAATAATGTCTTTTTTGAGGGCTTAAAAAAATAAAGTGAAAATACCAGACAACAGTAGCACATTAAGTCACGAGGGGGTGACGGGATTTAAAGTTGTCTAAGGTTGCTGTCCTGTTTTGGAAGGAAAGTAACTGTAGGGATTTATGTACATAGGCTTTAGGACAGAGGCCTGCAAACTGTGGCCCTTTGGCCAGATCAGGCCCAGCGCCTGTTTTTATACATAAAGTTTTATTGGAACACACCATGTTCATTCCTTTAAGTATCATTTATTGCTGTTTCCAAGCTGCCTGTGGCAGCGGAGTGAGTGGTGGTGCCCAGAGAGTTCCGTGCGCAAAGCTCCTACTGGGCGCTTGTAGGATGCGTTGGCCCTCGCCTGCTTCAGGGTAGCTACCAAAAGAAGAGAAACAGAGGCTATGACATTTAAACAGTTGAGGGAAAACAGAATGAGGAGAAAACTCAATTCAAAAAAGAAAAGAAGAAACAAGAAAGACCTAAGATGGGGATCCCTGGGGGGCTCAGCGGTTTAGCGCTTGCCTTCAGCCTAGGGCGTGATCCTGAAGTCCCGGGATCGAGGCCCACGTCGGGCTCCTGCATGGGGCCTGCTTCTTCCTCTGCCTGTGTCTCTACCTCTGTGTCTCTCATGAATAAATAAATAACATCTAAAAAAAAAAAAAAGAAAGATCTGAGAAAATCAAGATAATAGAGAGTGTAAAGCAGGATGTCAGAGTTGGGAGGCCTGGCGGGGGTCAATCTTTTAGTCCTCTTCTTAGGCTCATCTGCAACATTTCATGCATCTGGTGCTGCCCCTTCTTGAGACACTCTCCCTTCCCGACACAGCCACTCACTCTTGGTTTTCCTCTCCCGCCCTGGCTGCTCCTTCTCGGGCTCCTCTGTTGTCCCCAAGCTCTGGAGGACTGCAGGACATGGTCCCCATGTCTCAGTTGTCTACACTCCCAGGAGCACTCATCCAGCGTCCCGGCTTCGAACCAGCCCTGCAACTCCTACAGTCCTACTTCCAGCCCAGCCTCGCCTCTAGACCCCAGTGGGGCAGCCCACCACGCCTCACCTCGTGGAGGCCTAACTGGCACCTCAGTCTCAACACCTGCAAACCAACCTCCTGATTTCCAGCCCCATGAGCCAGCCCCTCACCCAGGGTCCCCATTTTAGCCAGTAGCAGCCCCGGGCTTCCATGACCCACACTCAAATGTGGAATCACCTTTGGCTCCTCTCTTTCTCTCATACCCCGCATTTGATCCATCAGTGAACCCTGTTGTCGGATCTGCCTCCAAAACCAATTTCAATCTGACCACTTTTTACCTGCTCCACTGCTGGTTTCTCATCAGGGTTATCATCACCATCTCCGACTGGTCTCTCTGCTTCATGCTGGCCTCCCATGAGCTGTGGTCAGCAAAGCAGCCAGAGGGAATCTGTTAGAACCCGGGCCAAGTCATGTCTCCTCTGCTTAAACCCTTCCTGGGGATCCTCAAGATGTGTGAGACCCTTCCTTCTGTCTTGAAGGTCAACATGAATCTACCTTCCCCCTTTCTGACCTCATCTCCTAACACCCTGTCCCTTTCCCTGCACCATGCGGCCACAGTGGCTTCCCAGCAGGTCCTTGGATGTGTCTTGGGGGCTTTGCACATTCTGTTCCCCTTCCCAGCACTCAGATCCCCCAGATATCCCCCATTGCTTGTTCGCTTGCTTCCTTCCGGTCCCTACTCAAATGTCACTGTCAGAGAGGCTTCCTGGCACCTGTGCAAGACAATCGCCTTGGGGCGCCTAGGTGGCTCAGTCAGTTAAGCATCTGACTCTTGATTTCAGCTCAGGTCGTGATCCCAGGGTTGTGAGATTGAGCCCCACATTGGGCTCTGCGCTGGGCATGGAGCCTGCTTAAGACTCTCTCTCTCCCTCTGCACCTCCCCCTCCCCCTCCCCCAAAAAAGCCCAAACCAAAACCAAAACCAAAACCAAAAAAAACCAGTGGTCTTGCCCTGCTCTGTGGCGTTGAGCACCACGTCTTACCACTGCTGGCGTTAACCTTGATCACCTGGCTGAAGGTGTGTTGGTCAATTTTCTCCACTTGTTATGAGTTGAATTGTATCCCACCCCATTCCCTAAATACATGCACTGAAGTCCTAACCCCCTGGTATCTCAGAATGTGACCTTATCTGGAGATGGGCCTTTACAGAGGGAAGCAAGTCAAAAGAGGTTGTTAGGTGGGCCTGAATCCAGTATGCCTGGTGCCCTCATAATAAAGGGGGTGACTTGGAGACTGACATGTGGGGAGAACGTGGAGGTGGGCCATTTACAAGCCAAGAAAGTGGCCAGGAAAGGTCCTCACAGCTGTCAGAAGGACCACCGTGCAGTCACTCTTTCGTCCCCCTTTTTGTGCTCTGTGCATTGGAAGAAAGTCATTATGTGCAGCCCATGATTAAGCTCTACCTCCCTGAGGTGAGAGTATCTACAGAAGCTGCTTGGAATCCTCATCCATGGACATGGTATGTGTTAGTCGTGCATTTGGTGTCTGTGTCCCTAACCAGCCTCTAGCTCCTAGAGCTTGATACTGGCTCTTTGGTTCACTGCTGTAGCTCAGCCTATAGAACAGTGCCTGGCACACAGTAGGGACTTGAATATTCGAATGTCCAAAAGCAATGAGTCAACAATGACAATAATTAGAAATGGACTGTATTATCTACTTTAAAGGCATAGAGGGTCCACATACTAAAGAAACTCTCCATATATCAAATCACAGGAAGTTTGAAGAGTAGAATGGAAGAAAGACAGATGAAAAGAAATGCCAACCTAAAGGAAGCTGGTATGGCTTTAACAATCACAGATAAAATGTTAGTTATTAGAGGGGCGCCTGGGGGGCTCAGCGGGTTAAGCATCAGACTCTTGATCTCAGCTCAGGTCTTTTTTTGTTTTTTTTTCCAGCTCAGGTCTTGATCTCAGGGTTATGAGTTTTATTTATTTATGATTTATATTTATAGTGTTATAATAATGTTATTATTTATACCAGAGAATAATTATAAATAAATAAATAAATAAATGTATAATGAAGGAGGTTGTCCTGTAATATTAAAAGGTTTGATACTTTGGAAAGCTGGAACAATTCCGAACTTGTATGATCTGATGTGACGAGTTCAAAATATATAAAGCTGAGTTTTCTTTTTTCTTTTCTTTTCTTTTTTTCTTTTCTTTTCTTCTTTTCTTCTTTCTTTCTTTCTTTCTCTCTCTCTCTCTCTCCTCTCTCTCTTTTTTAAAGATTCTATTTATCTATTATTTGACAGAGAGAGAGAGAGAGCACAAGCAGGGGGAGCAGTGGAGGGAGAGGGAGAAGCAGACTCCCCGGTGAGTGGGGGAACCCTGTGTAGGGCTTGATCCCAGCATCATGGGATCATGACCTGAGCCAAAGGCAGATGCTTAACCAACTGAGCCACCCAGGCTCCTCTTTTTTTGCCTTTCTTTTGCATATCCCAGACTAGGTACCAGAGAAGGTAGCAACCCACAAACATCAACAGGCACAGACCAAAAAAAAAAAAAAAAAGCCCCGCAAAAGTCTGCTTTCTCCAGTCAAAGAACCAGAAAAGAGACAGCTGAGCAACATAGAACAATAAACTGCTCTGTTCCAGTCACACACCACAGAATGAACTGTCTCTGGTATCATCCCACCAGCAAAATTGAAAAGAATTGAAATCATACACAGTGTGCTTTCTGACCACAATGGAATTACAATGAAAATGAAGAACAGAACAGAAAAGTAACACAGAAATCCCCAAACTCCTGGAAACTAAAAAAATACACTTGTCAATGATCCATGGGTCAAAGAGGAAGTCTCAAGAGAAGTAAAAAAAAATATGTTGAACTGGATGAAAATTGGAATATATCATATCAAAATGTGTGGGATGCAGTGAAAGTGGTGCCGGGAGACAAATCTATACTAAATGCTCGTGTAGACAGTAATGTAGAAGTCTCAAATCAATACTCCAAGCTCCGGCCATAAGAAGCTAGAAGAGGGAAAGAAACCCAAAGCAAGCAGAGGGAAGAACCTAATAAAGTTAAGAGTAAAAAATCAATGCAGTTGAAAACAGAACAATAGGGAAAAATCAATGAAACAAAAAGCTAGTTCTTTGAGAAGATCAGTAAAACTGGCAAGTGTTCTAGTCAGACTGACAAAGACGAGAGAGAGAAGGCAGGAACTGTCAACATCAGCAATGGAGCCAGGGATATCCATACAGACCCTGCGGATATTAAGAGTTGAGAAGGGATTGCTACAAACAACTCTACACACCTCACTTTGACAACTGAGATGAAATGGACCACTCTCTTGGAAAACACAACCAAAATTCACCCAGTAAGAGATAGGTGATTTGGCCCTGTAGCTATAAAGAAACTGAATTCATAATTGAAAAACTAAAGAGCGTGCAGCTTTTGATCTTGGGGTTGTGGGTTTGAGCCCCACGTTGGGTGTAGAGATTACTTAAATAAATAAAACTTAAAATACATACATAAATACATGCTCCTAATAAAGAAATCTGGCCCAGGTGGTTTCCTTGGAGAATCCTCACTGAGAGAATTAATTCTGCACAATCTCTTCCACAAACAAATTCTGCACAATCTCTTCCAGAAAACAGAAGAGGAGCAGTCATTTTTCAATTCACTTTAGGAAGACTGAATCACACCTGAAAATAGAAAACAATAAAAAGATGACACCGTATCAAAATACAAAAAATAGGGATCCCTGGGTGGTGCAGCGGTTTAGCGCCTGCCTTTGGCCCAGGGCGCGATCCTGGAGACCCGGGATCGAATCCCACGTCGGGCTCCCAGTGCATGGAGCCTGCTTCTCCCTCTGCCTGTGTCTCTGCCTCTCTCTCTCTCTCTCTCTCTCTCTCTCTCTCTCTCTGTGACTATCATAAATAAATAAAAATTAAAAAATACAAAAAATACTAAAATCACAAAAAATATGTGAAAGTAAAATGGATTGAACTCTGAGCATTGGATGGGGGGGGTGGCAGATTTTAACACATCTCATTAATTGATGAGGTAGACAAGAGAGTCGGTAGCCAAGAGAAGGTTTGAGAAGCACAAATAATGGGCTCCATCCACTCAACAGACGTGTAGCACTGCGCATCGATCATGGACAGACACCCATTCTTCTCGAGTGCAGGGAACAGAAGTGACAACTGACCGTGTGAAGCCTGTGCAGAAAACCAGGCTCAACGAAACGGAAACAAATTGTATCATCCCGACCACATCCGACTCTAGTGCAATTAACTTAGAACTCAGTAAGGAGAGTAAGAAAAACACATTCGTTTGGAATTTAAAAAAATATATATATATTTATTTTACAGAGAGAGAGCGCACGCGACATGTCGGGGGGAAGGGGCAGAGGGAGAGAACCTTCAAGCAGACTCCTTGCTGAGCCCCGAGCATGGAGCCTGTCTTGCTGCAGCTGTGCTTGGAGGCTGATGCGGAGCTCGATCCCACGGCCCATGAGATCGTGCCTGAGCCGAAACCTAGATGACTGAGCCACCCAGGTGCCCCTTGTTTGGAAACTTTTAAAAACAGCCTTTTTTACTAACTTATCAGTCAAATGGAAATTATGAACTGAACACCAGTGAAAAGGCAACATCTGGAAACCAGTGGGCTCAGCGAAATAGAGCAAGATGCCGCATCTGAAATGTCGATGGCCGGAAATAAGGAAGGCAGGAAATTAATGAATTAGGCACCCCCGGATTGAGAGGTTAGGAAAACAACAAGATTAACCCAGAGAAAAGAACGAGGAGTAGAAATGTGGGGATGGGTGAAAAAATTAGGATTTAAAAAAATCTGAATTTGGTTCTCGGAAAAGATGAATTCAGTTGGCAAAGTTTGGGCAAGATTCATGAGGATAAAAAGGGAAAGGCATGAATAAAGGGACTTAGAGAGGCTGATGATGTGGAGTAGGCGACCCAAGGGAGCCACGTCAGTGCCTGGAGGGGACAGGCACCGTCTCAGATCTACTGGCTTTGGAAGGACCCCTAGAAGGGGGTCACCCACACCCTGCCATCTTTTGGAGGAGGCAAGCCCGTGCCTCTGGGAGCTTCACAGTCCCACTTGCAAACACGCAGGAGCTTGGGCCTTCAGGGAGGGGCCCGCTTCTTTTCTGACAGAAGCTCCCACGGCAGGAACCCCTTCCTTTGATGGTAGCCAAGGGTCAGATTACCACACAGCTGCCCACTGATTCCAAAGCAGCTACACCCCCTCCAGGTGTATGAGGGTTCCAGTTTCTCCACATCTTTGCCAACACTTGCTGTTATCTGTTTTTTGGACTGTAGCCATCCTAGTGGGTGTGAGGTGGTCTCTCATTGTGGTTTTGGTTTGCATTTCCCTACTGACCTCCGATGTTGAGCATCTTTCATGTGTCCGGTGGCCATCTGGAGGTCTTCTTTGGAGACATGTCTATTTAAATGCTCGGGGTGCCTGGCTGGTGCAGTTGGTTAAGCACCCCACTCTTGATTTTGGCTCAGGTCAAGGTTGCGGGGTCATGAGATGGAGCCCTGAGTGGGGCTCTGTCCTGGGTGTGGAGCATGCTTAAGATTCTCTCTCTCCCTCTCCCTCTGCTCCATGGGCTCTCTCTATCTCAAAAAAAAAAAAAACCCACAGAAAACCTTTGCCCATTTTGTAATTGGGTTGGCTTTTTGCTGTTGAGTCGTAAGAATTCTTGATATATTCTGAATATTAGATGCTCATCAGAGCACAGTTTGCAAATATTTCCCCCCTCCTCCCTCTTCTCTCCATTGTCACTTTTGGATATTCTCACTTTTTGGATATTGTCCTTTGAAGCACCAAAGTTTTAAATTTTTTAAAAAAAGATTTTATTTGTTTTATTCATGAGAGACACACAGAGAGAGGCAGAGACACAGGCAGAGGGAGAAGCAGGCTCTATGCAGGGAGCCTGATGCGATCCCGTCACGGCCTGAGCCAAAGGCAGGTGCTCCCCGCTGAGCCACCCGGGTGCCCCAAAAGTTTCAAATTTTGATGAAGCCCAATTTATCTTTCATTAGTTAACATTAAATTTATTTATTTTCTAAAAATATTTTATTTATTTATTTCTGAGAATACACAGAGAGGAGAGAGAGAAGCAGAGACACAGGCAGAGGAAGAAGCAGGCGCCATGCAGGGAGCCTGGCGTGGGACTCGATCCCGGGTCTCCAGGATCAGGCCCTGGGCCGAAGGCGGCGCTACACCACTTGAGCCACCCGGGCTGCCCTAAATGAAATGAAAAATATAAGCCCAATAAGTGTGAAAACTCAGATGTAATGGACAGATTTCTAGAAAAATATAACTTATCCATACACCCGGTGGTGGGCTGGTCAATGCTTCTCAACTGGCTTCCCAAACCGATAAAATACACAGGCGCACACAGAACCCCCTCTGGTGGTGTTACCAGTCTCCGTGCTGTGACTCTTCCCGCCGTGACCGGGGTCAAGCCAGGAGGGTGACGTGGCTGAGGGCAGAGGTGCGAAGAGATGCGCACGGTCCGGCCTCCAGCGCCCCGCTGAGCCGCGACACAGGAAAGAGACACCTGCTGTGCCTTCCTGCACGTGAGGCCCCCCAGCCCCCTGCACCCCAGAAGAGCCGCGGGGGCTGCAGCTAGCGAGGGGTGGCTAGCCCGGGAGCTCCCCGCTCTGCTGGCCCAGCTCCCGCTCTGACAGTGGCCAAGCCACAGTCCTGCCTGGGCCTTTGAACCTCACCAGGTGTTGTAGACTCCTGCATTGCAGAATGCCAGCGACCAGCTTCTGGAAACTGAGGCTCAGAGAGGCCCAGCAACAGGCCCAACGTCACGCAGCAGGACACGGCAGGGTTCATCTGGGACCTCAGCCTGCGAACTCCCATCCCGGCCTCGGGACTGTGCAAACTTGGGTGTGGCCCCTCGTGCTGCCTTTTGCCGGCCTGGGGGTCCCTATGGGGTCGAAGGGACCCCCAGGTCAGGTGCGGCTCTGGCTGCCCTGTTGCCTCGGGCGGGGAGCTCAGGGAGCCCTGGAGGCCGCAGGTCAAGGCTGCGGTGGGGGCGGGAGGCCAGCTGGGAGCCAGACAGGCCCTCTATCCTGCGACGGAGGCCGCAAGCTCTGAGCACTCCCCAGAGGAGGCGGGCAACCCCTGGGACCTTTCTGGAAGCTGCGGGTGCAGAGGAGGAATAAAGCGTGGGCTCCAGAGGCAGACAGCCCGGCTGGCGTTCCGGCTCCCCACACAGGTGCCGCGTGACCTGGGGTGAAGTGTCTCAACATCCTCGAACCTCCATCTCCTCTCGTCAGGGTGCCCAGGCCACCGTGACGAGCGTGTTCCTGTCCTTCCCCTAGTTTTCTCTTCCCTCCTCAGGGGATGCCGCTGGCTGGCCATGAGGGGCTGGAGGGAGGGGTCATGCGAGCCTCCATGCCCCCTGCCCCTCTCCCCGGGCCCGCTCCGCTCACCCCGGGTCCCCAGAGTCAGGGGTGGGGAAGGGGGCTTCAGCCCCAAGGCCGATGCTCAAATATCCCCAACACAGATCTTTCTGATACCGGCTTGTTCCCACGAGGGCAGATTGTGGTGCAGGGCCGCCCTACTTGGCCCCAGTGCCGGGAGAGTCCCAGGCTCTGGGACTGCGGAGGTGCTGTGTGACCTTGGGCTAGTCCTTGCTCTGCCTCTGGTCCTCACCGTCCCTTTCTGTACAAGGCAGGGGCGCGGGCCAGCTCAGCCCTGGGGTCCCTCTGGCTCTGACCGTTGGAGATTCCTGACATTGGTTCATACAGAAGCCGCGCCCCAGGCTCCCTGGGCCAGACCAATAAACCAGGCTCATAAATGTCTGGCGGGGCCGCAGGCCTCTCTCCAATAAAAACTGTTTCCCAAACAGGATTGAGAAAGGCTAGCCCTGGGCGACCCTGAGTCAGGCCATCACGGGGGCACTGGTCCCCGGCCAAGGGTACAGGAAGCCAGCTCCCTTAGTCATGTGCCGCTCTTTCCTGCCTCCTTCCTCCCCTCCTTCCCTTTGGAGATAAACTTGGGCTCTCATCCTGCCTCCCTGTGTGGTCTTGGCCCTGTCACTTTTCCTTCTGGGCCTCAGTTTCTTCATCTGTCAAACAGGGAGGCCAGTCCTCGGCTGGCCTTGCTTCTAGATGATGAGAAGGCCCAGGGAAGACAGTTCCTGAAAGCTTTTTGCCAGAAGGAAGCGAATGTGGGATGTAAGAGTGACCCTCACCCTCCTTCCACAGACAGGAACAGAGTTTCTTTAGGTTCTTCCCCGAAACCATAGATTGTTCCAGGACAGAACTGTGCCTCCCCCCTTAGATCAGAAGGTTTGATAAAGAGGGAGAGAGGGGCTTTGCCTAACCCTACGAGGCAAGAGCCGTGTTTCTCCCATCAGACTAGCTGATCCGTGTGGTCAGAGGCTGTGCCTCTCCATCAGATTGGAAGCTTCTCAGGGGAAGGGGCTGTGCCTCCCCCATCAGAGACACAGCTCCCGAGGGACAGGCAGTTTGTCTTGTCTCTGCACTAAGTCTGGGGCTCCCGCAGAGCGTGGTCGGTGCCTACCCCTTCCGACTGGGGGCTCCCCCATGGCCTCTGCTTTTCTCCTTGGGGCCAGCACCCAGGATGACCGTGTCATGGGCGGCTGCTGTGTGGGCGGCTGCTCCTGGGGACCTGGGCTGGAGGTCAGGGGAACGGAGGCCGCGGGTGGACTCAGGGGAAAGCGAGCAGGAAGTAGAGTCAAGCAGGGGCTCGGAACCTGCCAGGCCACGCTGGCACTGGGCTGCCCCAGGGCAGCCGACCAGGGCGGGCTGGGTCCGTCTGGCCCAGTTGGAGCTTCTGGGCTCTCAGACTCGGCCAAACCCTGGCCGGCCTCACTGTGCCTTATCTGGGGGCCCCGTGCGGTAGCACAGGGCTAGCAAGAGCTGCGTGCCTCACCTGCCCTCCAGCCGGTGCCAGCAGTGCTCTGAGGGGCAGCTGCCCAGTCCGCTCGTACAGATGGAAAGATTGAGGTCACGGAGTCGCTGCCCGAAGCGCCCCCCTGCCCTGGCCAGTCTGCACACAGCATGTTAGCACCAGATCCTGGGGCTCCTGACTCCTGGCCCAGTGCTCCTTCCACTCCGCCAGCCTGCTTCTTGCAGTTGAGCTCTTAGGGGGCCTCCCCTCCTCTCCCAGGATGAATAGAACCCCCCCCCCTGCACCCCCAGTGTTAGCACTGAGCCTGGATAACTCAGGGGAGAGCACACGGGCCGGTCTGGGAGGATTCGCTGCACCTCTTACCTCTGCTCCCGGCGTCATCCTTCTCTTTTCCCATCCCTGGCTCTGCAGCCAGGCCCCTCTTTACAGGAAGCTTTCCCAGATTGACCCTGAGTAAAGGCCCAGGTGGATGCCTCGGGGTGGTGGTGGGGGGCCGGGGTCCCAGATCCCGGGGAAGCCCGCGGTGAGCACAGACTCTCTTTGAAGACTCCTGCTTAACGTCGTGGCACGTGAACGTCGAGGCCCACTCGGCTTGCCACATGGGGCTGGTGGTTTCTCTTTTGCGTGTTGATTTATAGGCATGTTTCATACAGGCTGTGAGTCCTTTGTCAGATATGCAGGTTATGAGTATTGTCTCCTCTCGGTGGGAATTTAATTCATGTAGCCACTGGCCATCCCAGGAGCCCCCGTGATGACTGGCCAGGCCCTGCCGGTGCCGGGGCCTGGGACTCGCCCCTGCCCTCAGGAGAGCTCCCCTCTGGTGGAGGAGACAGACATGCAGAATGGGAGAAGAGGCAGTTATTGAGAAGCCGGTTCCTCTCGCCAAGCTGATGTGATTTTCTTTACAAATGTTTTACCAAGGAGAATGTCTTCCAAACTCAGGTGGGGTGAGAAGAAAGGTTTCCCTGTGTTTGTTTTCTGGGCTGGGTCTTTAAATCCTTTGCAGGGAGCACTGCTTCTAGAAGCTTCCTTGGCTCCACAAGTCCCAGTGGGTGACATGTGCTCACCTGGTGACCTCTCCGCTGGCTTCTGACCTGGTTTGGCTCCTTATGGCTGGACCGACTCATCAGGACATGGTGGGGGAGCCTGAGGACACGCTTAGCTGATGTCAGTGAAAGTTAAGGGTGTCTCTTGTCTGTTCCGCATGGGAGTCCGGGTTGGGAGGCAGGGAGGTGGGAGGTGGAGGTGCCCTGGTGAGGGCCTGGCCTCTAGGAGATAGGACAAGTTTTGGGGGGGGGGTTCCCAAGCTTCCCTTCCCAGAAAAGACAGCAAGAGGTAAGCAAGGATATGGCAGGGGGTGTTGACAGCTTTTAGGGTATTGGCTACAGGCCATCTGGTAAGACCTGGAACCTGTTTGCCAAACACTTAATGAGATTTACTTTGTTTTTTTTTTTCACAGCCAGGCAAAGTGGCAGAGGCCCTGGCTTTAAGCTTTGGCTCCGTGGCTGGCTGCTGTGTGACCCGGAGCCAGTCACTTCCCCTCTCTGGGCCTCAGTCTCCCTGTCCCTTGCCCTTCCTCCTGCACCCTGGCAGTGGGGAATCCAGTTTGCTTGGCTGAGTAATCTGATGGCTCCTAGCCTCAGTTTCTTCATCTGCACAGTGGGGATAAACACTACATGGACAGGTCAGCGGGGGGGGGGTGTCCCCAGCACCAGGGGCAGGTGCTGAAGGCGGGGGGTGGGTGGGCTTGGGGAAAGGGAGCCCCTGGGGGAAGCAGGAGGTTGAGAGGGGACTCTCTGGGCTCTGGGACTCAGGGGCTCCTGGGTTCTCATCTGCCTCGCCCCGGGCCTCTTTCCTGCTCTCCCATCGGTGTCTCTGTGTCTCTTATTCTCTCTTATTTTCTGTCCTTCCTTCTGTCTTTCGATTGTCTTTCTCTGTCCCTGCTGCTATGTAAATGCTCTTCCTCACTTTTGTCCCTTTGTTGTCTGTGTTGGACTCTCTGTCTCTGCTTCTTCCTGCCTGTGCCTTCCCCTGTCCCCTCTGCCCCCTACTTCTCTCTGGGGGCCCCTCTGGCTCCACTGGCCAGCGTGGGGAGGAAGCTGGAGCCCGGGTCTGACCACACTGCGCGCCCCGAGGCTGCCCGGCCCAGCCCCACGGTCAGGGTGATGGACCCAAGGGCTGTGTCAGGGGGCGGCTGGAAGGCCTCCCTGGGGACTGGGGCTGCTGGGCCGCTGTGAGTCTTGATTTTTTCATCCAAGCCAAGCTTCCTGATCTCCCAGGGCTGAAGGCCCGGCCACTCCCTGTTCCTGTCCCTCTGAAACAGGCAGTCTTGCCAGAGTGATGAGGGAAGTGGTTTTAAAACAAGTGGTTCCCCAGGGCCAGAGCCTGGGTGGGGCTAGGGGGGCTGCTTAGAGAACCAGAGGCAGGCATGTAGGACGGCTTCCTGGAGGAAGCAGACTGCGAGGGGCCTGGAGGGAGACTAATGTGCATGGAGTGCCCGCCAAGGGCCTGGCCCATGCTGCGTGCTTTGCAAACATGACCTTGGAGTCTTCATCTGCAGAGTGGGGCTGAGCACAGCCACCACCTGGGGTGGGGGGGGTGTCACGGGGAACATGCTGCAGAGCCCAGCACTGGGGTCGAATGTGCACATAATAATTGTGCAGATGAGGCCAAAGCAGTCCTAGAGGCATCAAGTGGCTGCCCGTGATCACCCAGCCGATGAGTGATGGGCTGGAGCTGGCCTGTCACCTGGACCCATGTTCTGTCCGCTGTCGGTACAGCCTGTCCAACTGCTGACCCCCCTACGCCCCAAATGCTCTTTCTCCCTTCCTTGGAGGGGGAAACAGAAGGGGCTGTGTGTCCTCGGACAACTTGCTGGCCCCCTCTGGGCCTATTAGTGATGATAAATTGAGCTGGTGGCTTTCTGAGAGGATCTGCAGAGCCCCAGGCTCCTGATCAAGGGCTGCAGGTACTGCTGGGTGGGAAGGGTGAGTGGGTGGGCTTCAGGCCTCTCCGGTGCGTGGTCCTGAGTGTCTACTCTTCTGTCTGTTTTCAGTGTAAACCCCTGAGCTTCCAGCTTGTCTCGAAAGCCTCCTCTTTCCCTGACTTCTTAGCAGTGTATGTGCCCCCCACCGCAGCGCAGCCATCAGAGCGCTCCCCAAGGTGGGAGTCTGCCCCTGGGCTTGCCCCCAGCCCCAGGGCTCAGGCCAGGCCAAGGCAAGCAGGGGCCAGATGGCTGGGGCCTGTGTCATGGAAGCTTCCAGGTTTGAAGGGGCCAGAAAGACAGAGTTGGGCAGCTGGAATCCATGGTCTTAATGGTGTGAGGCATTTGGGACTCTTGAGTCCTTTCGTCTGGCCTGTGCCAGACACGGGACAGCCTGGCATCCCCAGGGTGGAAGGTGGGGGTGTGTGTGATGTCACAGGAGGGGCGAGGCCCAGTGGCCCCTGAAGCCTGTAGGCACCACCACCAGCAGAATGTGGTGCACACGAGCTCCGAGTCCCACAATGGGGCCGTGGCTCTGTTTCCATCCCCACTAGCAGGAGACCTCAGACTACGTTTCCTGCCCCAAGAGGCAAGAGCAGAGTGCTGCCCAGGTCTGCTCCAAGAGTGCAAGATGGTGCCCCAGAAGTGCAAAGCACCCGGCCGGCACCCTGTAAGTGCTCAATGAACTCTGGCTCCCGTCATTACCATCCTTCTCTCCACGCATGCCTCCCTCCCGGGCCTCAGCACCTGTGCCTACTGGGGCTCTTGGAAATCTTCCTCGTAACAGCACTTTCACACGCCCATGCTCCCCGATAAGGCAGGCTGGGGCCCGGTCTTGTTCCGCTACTCACGCCCTGGGCCACGGTAGAGGTGCCCGAGAAATCTTTGTTGCATGAGTGAGCGAGTGACGTGGGGAAGGGTGCTGGGCCCTTCTGTTCAGTGGTTTCTCCACTGGGGGTCTGGGGAGGTGCTCTCTCGCAGAGGTGGTGACAGCTGGACAGGCAGGATCTAGATGGAGGGTCCCTACTGGACAGGGCTGCCCTATAGGAAAGAAGAGCTTTTCAAGAAACGCTATCAGGTGGCCTGAGAATCCAAGTTCCTAACTCTGAGCTTGATTCCTTGTCTTCTACTTCACTTGGCCTCCATGGGGCTGTGTATCTTGAGGCAAGTTGCTCTCCCTTGCTGGGCCTCTCTGTCTCCATGTGCTTGATAAGGCAGGTGGACCACGTTTTCTGGGGGTGCCTGCCGAGACCTGAAGCGTTAGGTGATGCCCAGCAGAGGTACTGTCCCTCACCCCCTTTCCAGGAATGATTCCCCAGCTCTGAGTGAGCCAGTAGAAGGTGCCAGGCCTCAACTGCAGCCAGGTTGGCCAACACTGGGAGATACTGGACCTCTACTCTAGCAGCTGGGAGGAAGTGCCATCATCAGGAAGGGAACCCCTAAATTCCCCGCTACTCCTCATTTAATCAAAGGCTTGAATAAAGTGAAGATTATTCGTTGAGGAGGGTCTGAAGGGTACCAAGCACATTTTTCATTAGCACCCAACCCCAAAATATGACTGTGGATCAAGCCAGACCCAACCATAAGGATACTGTGGATCATGTAGTTCAAAATCCACACTTGCCCCATTTGGTAAACTCCACTCAGGGATGGGAGGGGGATGTCCCTTAGTTTTTCAGGGCCCAAAAGAGTTGGGCTTCTCTTCTTCAGTTGGTTTAGTTGTATCTTGTGAGCACCATGATTCAAGAAATTGATTCTATTTCCCTCTTCTCGTGGGCCACCAGGGAACTCACAGCTAGATCTACCGACCGTACAGATGTCCACCCCTGTCTTTCATTTTCTTTCTCCACCCTTTGACCTAATTTTCTCATTTGAAAAGTAATTTTATCCAGGGTGTGTTTTGTAAGCTGTCTCAAACTCTTTCTACTAGGGTGTGGGGTAAAAATCCACAAAAGAAGTAAAAATGTCGAGTCTCTCCTGGAGTGAGCACTGGAGGCGGGGAGGTGGAAGTAGGGGAGGGCAGGCAGGAAGGCTGGAGATGGGCAGAGCTTTATGGAGGCCCCCCCACGGGTCAGGGAGCAAATCCCCAGCAGGGGCAGTGAGCAAGGGTTAAAGAAATATGATCAAAACAGGGGCCGGGCACCGAGTGAAGAAGCAGTTGTCAGGGGCCTGGTCTGGGGGGGGCCCTGAAATGCCAGGCGAGGTTTCTATTTCTTGAGGATCACCTTTCTCCCAGGCACTTTTCATACGTCATTTTAAACTTCTCCATTATTCCCGACTTTACGGATTAGGAGACTAAGTCTCAGAGAAGTTAAATCATTTGCCGAGGGCTCTGAAATCTGAGAACTGGCTGAGCCTAGACTGGAACTGCACAGTAGGGCCCCGGCGTCTAGACTTTTCCCATCCAGCCACCCTCCTTTATTGGGGGGGGGGGCACAGGCCGCTGGAGCAGGCTTGTCGGGGGAAGGGCAGATCAGGTGCATGCTTCAGACGGGTCACTACTGGCCGCGGGGCGGAGTGAGGTGAGCCCGGGACTGGGGGAGCTGGAGGCTGCTCAGGTCTTGGCTGGAACTCGGGTGGGGGTGATGGTGAAGGGCAAGAGATGGGGCCAGAAGGGTTTGGGAGGTAGAGCCGATGAGTCAGGTGGGGTGACTGGATGCTGGGGATGAGGGAGGGGAAACTGGAGAGGCACCTGGGAGGGAGGCCGCCCCATTTGCTGAGATAGGGGTGCGGGAGGAGGGGAGAGCCGGTGGGGGGCAGGGAAGGAGGTGCTGTGCCTGGGAGGCTGCTGAGTCGGCCACTTGTGGGGTGGGGCTGAGCGCACCTGACCGCAAGCCCCCTGGGCCCGTAGCGCCTGGCCCAGCCCCGCATGTGATGCCATGAACGCCACGGCCACGTGGAGCCTGGGACGTCCCGGAGCCGAGGAGGGAGTCAGTGATTCCTGAAGGTCCGGTCCGGGGTGCCCAGCAGAGACCTGGGCCTGGCCTTCAGGCTCTCAGGGGACGTGCAGATTGAGTTGGGTGACTCATGGCCCTCGCCACTTCCTGCGATTAGAGCCACCGGCCCCAGGCCCTCTGGCCCTGCGGGAATCAGTGGGTCCCCTGCCTTCTCGCAATAGTTGATTCAGAGCCCCTGAGGCCCGCAGGGGGTCCGGGATCCTGCCCTGGGTGCCTGGGGTGCGGGAAAGGATTGGGGCTCCCTGGGAGATCCCAGAGGGGTGAGTCAGTGAAGGAGCCGAGAGGCCTCTACGGGTGGTGAGCTCTGTGACACCCAGAGCGGCACCTGCATACCAAAGTGCTCAGGACACGTTGTCTCCAATCAATGAAAACCTTGAACCCAGACTTGGCTCCTGAGCCTCTCGTGTGCTGTCCTGTGTAAGTCATAGCTCTGCTCTGAGCCCTGGGTTTCCCGACTGGAAAATTAAGGGGTCCTAGAGGCCCTTCCAGTTTGCAATGGGTGCATCCTGGAAGGCAGCTGGGACTGACCTGAGGAAGGCCACAGGCCCCACCCCCATGGCCATCCTAGGTAAGCTCAGGCACAGGCGGTGTGGGGGTGCTGAAGAGGGGTCCCCCACGTAGAAGAGCCCACAGCTGGTGTTAGCAACCATGGGAACAGCCCAGAACCCATTCTGACTGCCTGGGAGGCCTTGCCACGATCCTGCCAAGCAAGGCTTACCCGGGCCCAGGTAGCTTCCCCTCCTGGGCATCAAATAACTTCCCCAGTAACTCATATTGGGATTATCCCTTCCCACCCCTTCCTTATCCACCAGTTTTTAAATTGTCCATGTTGGGCTCTCAACAATGGCCCAAGAGCCGGGTCCAACTTACACGGGAGGCCTGACCTATAGGGTTCTAGTTTTAAGAAATACTCATATTTCATGCATTAGGCAAAGCAGGTTTTGTCCCTTTGCCACAGTCCCAGCCCTCCCTTTTATGTTGCACCTGGCAGCTTCCCTCATTTGCGGTCTGCCCAACCCCGGAAGGCATCTGAGTCTGGAAGCTCTGCTCGAACTCCTCAACCCCATCTTGGGGATGGGGAGATGGGAGGTGGGGGCTCCCGGGTGAATGCAATCCTAGGTTCCTGAGGTCAGAAGAGCCCTGGAGGGCCCTGAAGTCTTCTCTTGGGATCTCTGCTCCAGCATCATTTCCCCAGCGAGGCCTTCTGTGATCAGCCTACTCGAACAGCACCCCGGGCCCTCTGCCCCTCTACCCTCTACCCTGCTTCACCGTATCCCATCACCTCCCGACACCCCAGGCTTGGTCCTACATGTAGTCCCTGCCTCCCTTGCTCCTCTGTACATCCCATGAGGGCAGGGCCTCGGATTTATTCACGACTCTACCAGCAGTGCCAAGAATAATGTCTGGTGCACGGTAGGTGCTCAGAATTGTTGCAGGATGGGGACGTGAGTTCCCAGACATGGTAGCCCGGGCGCTGGACATCCTCTCTGCTGTGGTGGCCCTGGGCCATTCCGGGGACATCCTGGAGTCATGCTAGGGTCCCACGGTCACTCAGCAGCTGACAGGCCCCTCCCCATGTGCAGCCGTGTTTGAGGCTAAGGCGGGCAGGCCCTCCCAGCTGAAGCTTCCACTTGCTGGAGGGGAGGGGGGGCAATGATGTCACTCAGCTCCCCCACCCCTGCTCCTCCCAAATTGGACCAATCAAGCCTGAAATTCCAAGTTCAAATAGACGACAGCAGGGGTGTACAGGATGTGCCTTTTGCGGGTTGTGGGCAGGGCAGGGGCCCAGGCAGGTCATGGTGCCTGTAGGGAAACGTTCTCGGAGCTGGAGGAAAGAGGGAGGGAGGCCTCGGCCAAAGAGCCGAGGGGGGGGGGGGGGCAGGGAAGCCAAGAGCAGCAAATGCTTCTTCATTTTTCTTACAGAGAAATTTCATTTTTTTCCAGGAGTAAAAATGTTTGCTTACCAAAATTTTCAAACAGTACACACAAGCATAAGGAAGAAGGTAAACAACAACAACAACAACAACAACAAGCAAACACAAAACCCTCTCATTCTATCTCCCTGGGACCTGGTCAAAAATTATGAGCCAATCCAGGGTCAGATGGCCTGGGCTCAAATCCTGGTTTGACCACTTTCCAGGGTCAGATCTTGAGAAGGCCCCTTAGCTTCTCGGTGCCTCAGTGTCTCCATTTATAAAATGGGGCTGCACAGATGTTCCTCTCAGTACCTCTGTCCATTCTTTGCTACCCCCCTCCCTCTTTCCTCTGGCTCGGAGAACTTTTCCCTACAGACACCATGACCTGCCCGGGCCCCTGCCCTGCCCACAACCCACAAAAGGCACATCCTGTACACCCACGCTGTGGTCTATTTGAACTTGAGATTCCCAGCTTAGTTGGTACCTGCCACCTGATACTGTGGCAGGGATTAGGTGGGTGAGGGCATGGAAAGGGCTGAGCACGGTGCCTGGCACACAGTGAGACCAGACAGGTGTCTGCTGGCATCTCGTCCCCTTTGTCACCATTATCACCGTCATTTTTGCAGATAGCTCTTCATGCACCAACCTTCTTCCCTTCCTCCCTTTTTCCCGTCCATCCATCCATCCATCCGTCCTTTCCTAATAGGAATATACCCATGCGCTCTTCGGGAGCTGCTTTTTATGCTCCACACTACATTACATATGAACAAAATGACCCAGGCTCTGGTTTGTAGGGACAGCAACCAGGGCTGTGCGCCCCTGGAGTGTTGTGTTGCTAGATTCCGCGTCCACCGGGTAAACCTAGACACCTTTGCGTCGGTGCCATTGAATGTAAAGAACTTTGCAGACTGAGGACACTTGCCCTCGGATGTGCTGGCAATAAGAAAGACGTTTCAGGAAGATCTTCAAAGTGAAAGAGTAACCAAGTAAATGCTTATACCATTTTTATATTTCCTGTCTTCTTCATCGGGCTGGGGGCCCGGGGGTTCCCGGAGCAGAGACTGGGTCCCCCTCCTGCCCCGTCAGACTGGCAGTTCCCCAGGCAAGGATGGTGCTCCTTTCTCCCTCTTTCTCTCTGCCATCCTCCCCCCACCAGACCTGTGGACGGTGGCAGTTCTGGTTGTGTGTCCTTACTCTGTCCTGTGCAATGGCTGCCTGGGGGCCGGAGGACCTTGAGGCCAAGGGGGTGTCCAGTGCTTCCCCAGGGAACTCCCCTCCTCCTCCTCCTTGATGCCCAGAATGAAGGGAGCATGGCACCTGTCAATGCTGCCTCCCTCGCAGGCCTAGTAGACGCTTCCTGTCTAACTGGGAGCCCCTGCCCACCCTGCACACCCCCAGCCTTCCCCGTCCCTCTGAGGCCAGCCCTCTTATTCCAGCTGCTACGGCCTGAAGCTCTCCCATCATCCCCAACTCCCCTCTTTCTCCCACACCCACATGCAACAACCCTTCCCAGGCCCGTCCTCAAGAGCATTGAGAATCCCGCCTTCTTCCCCATGTTCACGGTTGCCCCTGGGGCAGAGCCACCGTCGTCTCACCTCTTACGGTGGCTCCCAGACCAGAAATGCCTTTAGAGCAGGGACTGCGGTCTGTTCTGTTCTCAGCTGCGTCTCCATCGCCTGAAGGAGTGCCAACCCCTGAGTAGGTGCTCTGCAAACTCTTGTCAAGCAGGCCTGAGACCAGGCAGGGCTGCAAAGGAGGGATTTTGAGAAACGAATCAGGCCTCCCCAGCGCCTGGCTCTGAGGGGCCCTCCCCCCTGGTGCTGGCCCGAGGGTGGCCTTTGCCATCTCTGGAGTCGGGGTACGAGGGCAGGCCCTCACCTCCTGGGGGTGGTATAGCGGGCCAGGCGGACCTGGGGGCAGGCCACGGCTCTCCCACTTACTGACAGTGGGTCCTGCAGCCGTGAGTCTCTTCTCCAGAACGTGAGGATCCCGAGAAGAGTCCTTAGCGTTTCTTTTAGTGAATGCTTGCTGTCAGGCACTGCGCCCAGTTCCCGCAGCCCCACAGCAGTCACCGGGACGGGCACAGCTGCCACCGGACACCTGGGAAATGAAGCCACAGGGGGTAGGGTAACCGCCCAAGGTCATAGGTTGTAAGAGGCAGAGTCAGGATTCGAACCCCGGAGGTCTGACTGCTCTGTGCTTCTGGGCTACCTGATTTCTCAGCACCTGAGATCAGATGCGCACCTGGTGCTTCATCAGCCCCCAGAAAATGCTGACGTCATTACGTTGGCGCGTTCAGACAACCAGGAGTCTGAGGATAGAGGCAAAGCTAGGGGAAGGAGAGACAGGGCCGACGGGGAGATTCGGCTGGCAGCTGGGCCCTGCTCCCCGGGGACCCCTGCGGAAGCCCCCATTTCCCATCCCTCTGGGAGACCCGAGGTGCCTCCTCCCCTGGCCTCCTGGATTGACAGGCCTGAGTGAGAGGGCTGGGCGGGGAGCCAGGAGGTGGGGACTCCGGCTCAGGCAGCTAATCAGGTCACAGGGTGAAATTAAAAGGGAGGAGGAAAGCTCCGACCCATCAGAAGGCAAGCTCCTTCCTGGCGCGACTTGGTGCCCAGGAGAGGAGCCGGGGCCGTAGGAAGTGCAGAGGCCGGCGGCCAGGGGCACGGGATGGCCCCGCAGAGATCTGTGCGGCTGTCCCTGAAGAAGCCCACCTACGCCGTGTGTGTGGTGGGGGTCAAGACGTCTGTGGACGTTCACAGGTGAGAGCTGAGAGGTACCCACCTGGCTGCAGAGGGCTGGGCCACCGGGGAGGACCCCAAGGCCACAGGGTGGGCGCCTGGTGGACAAATCGAACATGCTAGTAGGAGATGGTTCTGACGGCAGGGCACGTGGAGTGGGATGGAGAACTGGGGCTAAGGTTTCAGGCCCATCTTGGGGTTCCATCTCCTGGGCACCGGGGTCAGGTCTTTGGCCTCGAGGCCCCTGGATAAAGGTTCTAGCTCTGAGCCTTGGGCTCTGCGTTCTGACGTCAGCATGAGACTTGGGTGCAACACCAGAACGAACTGGTGCTCGAGACAGGGAGCGGGACTGGGCCACCCTGAATTTCTCCCTCTGCCTCTTGCCAACGACCCATCTGACTGAGGTGGAGAGGTGTGGGGTGTGTGGCAGCTCGATCCTTGGAGGCCTGCCAGGGTGATTGGGATCAGGAGGGAGTGTCAGAGGGATGATTCAAGGAGTTAATAAAAGACAAGAACCTAGAATAAGACCCGGTCTCATGTTTGCCACCGTGATGACGATGGTGCTGGTGGCGATGGTAGCCCTGGTGACATCTTAAGGGCCCCAGAAGAATCAACTTCTCCCTTTGGCCTGAGTCCTCTCTGTCCTGGCTCTGCCCAGATGGGGGCCCAGGGAGCTGGACTTGGGGGGTCTTGGGCAGCCTTTCCAGCTCTGACACTGTCTATGGACTCCATCCCTGCTGTATCAGATGAGGCTGGAGCCCCTGCAGATAAGGGGCTCAGGGTGGAGCCCCCCCTCTCCAAGGAGGTAGGGGCTAGGGAGACTGAGCTCCCGCTGCACTCCTGGATCTCGGGTGCTGTGCTGTCCCAGTCTAGCTAGTGAATGCAGGGCCTGACTTCCCACTTGGGGAGCGAAGGGTGAGCCTGTGTCCCGGAAGCCCTCCTGACCCCTCTGACAGTGGCCTGCGGCCCCAGGGACAGGGCTGAGGAGGGGGAGCCAGGATGCATGGAGGTCGGACCTCAGCGCTGAGTCCGTCAGGAGCCCTGGTGTGGGGCTGCTTCTCTGGGACCAGCCGAGACCTCGTTTTCTCCTGTCCCTTCAACGTAGCGTTTCCCAGGCTTAGCAAATGGGAAACCAGGGCGCCCAGTTAAGTACGCTTTTGAGACAGATAACAAAGAATTTTTCCAGCATATTGTCTGGGTCATCCTTATGTTTTTAAAAACCGCTGCTTTGCTGAAATTCATATTTAGCTGGGCCTCCAGCTTTGTCTGGCCACCCTGCTTTCACATCAAGGGCAAGGAAGGGGTGGCTAGTGGGCGCCCATGGTCCGATTCCGGACCTTTGCTCTCATCCCCAGGGGACGGTCATCCAGGCCTCTGCTCTCATCCCCAGGGGAAGGTCATTTCAGAAACTTAGGCCTACATGGTGCGGCTGACTAAGGCCAGAAGCATTTTACTGGGAGCCCGGAGACACAGGTTCTGGTCCTGGCTCTACTGCTGACTTGCTGTCTGGCGTGGGCCAAGTCACTGGCCCTTCGCTGGGCCTCCTCCCTTATCTGAGTCCCAAGAGGGTGAGCTAAGTCCCATCCCTCTTGGGGAGGTCAAGCACCAGATTCTGAGCTGGACAGAGTTGGTTTGTCATCCTAGCTCCATTCGTGGCTGTATGCCCCGGGCAAGCCGCTGCCCTTCTCTGAGCCGTGGCTTCCTCAGCTGACAATAGCACGGACCTCCACGGGCCAGGGTGGGGAGTAAATGAGACCCTGGGTGTGTAGGGCCCCTGGAAGGCAGAGACGGTGCTCACAGCTCCGACAGCTCTGTGGGCTCCCTGTTCTCTGGTCCCTTTTCCTCCCATCACGTCTCAGAAGGTCAGAGGAACAGAGGACAGATCAGGCTGTGTGTGGTGGGAACAGAGGGCTGTGCTGTCTGGGAATCCCTTTGGGATCACCAAGCACCTCAGCATCCTCAGATTCGGGCCCTGGCCCAGCCATGGAGCATGAGGAAGCTGCCTGGGTCGGCCACAGCTGCTGTGCTCTGGTTGACCCTGGGAGGGGGCGCTACTTCAGTGCTATTTCTGAGTGAGCACTTTATTTTGTTCTATTCTATTTTTAAAAGATTTTATTTATTTATTTATGAGAGACACATACGCACACACACACACACACACAGAGAGAGAGAGAGAGAGAGAGAGAGAGAGAGAGAGAGAGAGGCAGAGGGAGAAGCAGGCTTCATGCAGGGAGCCTGACGTGGGACTTGATCCCAGGACTCCAGGATCAGGTCCTGGGCTGAAGGCAGCGCTAAACTGCTGAGCCACCTGGGCTGCCCTATTCTATTCTATTTTAAACCCGGGGCTTGAACCCATGACCATGAGATCAAGACCTGAGCCAACTGAGCCACCCAGGCGCCCCCTGAGTGAGCATTTTGAGAGATCCCCACCCAACAGCCCTTGAGGACCCTTCACGCTGGGCATTGGTCTTGACTAGGGATGTAGCCACGAGGGTCTCTAGAAAACAAAGCTTTAATCTGCAGCAGTTTGGTTTAAGAGTAGATGTAAGGAAGAACTTCCCAGGCATCTGGTCTGGGATGGGTAGAGAAAGAGGCATGAAATTATCAGCCTGGGAAGGTTTGAAGAGAGCCCAAATGTCACCCAGGGCCTGGGCTGATGAGGAGGAGGGGGCTGCACACGATGATCAGTGTGGGGCCTCTCCACCCCCATTGCCAGGAGTCTGGCTCCAGCTGAGACCAAGCAGGGGTCTCTACTTAGCCTTTGCTGGTAAAAGTGAGGGAGCCCCCTGCCCCTGCACCGAAGAGGTGGTTTGTGGGTTACCTGAGCTGCCGGGAGGCCAAGCCCTCCAGGAGGGACAGTGGGTGGGCATTCGGGGTGACATCACGGGGAGTGATGAACTCCCCTGGTGCTGTATGGACTGTGTGGAGCAATGTCTGTGTTTGGGGTAACTGTGTGCCTCAGCCCCGGGAAGCTTTGGAAATCGCCCGACTCTGGGTGTGCTAAGATTCTACACCATCCCCTCACTCCATGGCCTAACTCACCATCCTGACCCGTCACCCCAGCACGCTGGCTCTCCATCCTGACCCTCCCGGTCTGGTCAGACTGCTCTGGTTGTCCCTGCCCGTGCTTGGAGGTGGCCCCCAGAGGACGCACGCCAAAGAAGAGGGGGTGGGCAGTGTGGGGGGGAATCGATTCGTGGTGCAGTCTCACCCCCTTTGTCCGCCCAGAGGCCAGAATCAGAGCTCCAGGCCAGAGGCGGTAATGAATGTTTACTCCCTGGCCAGGACAAGAAGGCTGGCTGGGTGGGGGACACAGACATCCTCCCGGGTCCCAACCCAGCCTCCCCCAGTTCTGCAAAGCATCAGGGCAAAATAGTCTTCAGATCAGGCTGGCGGAGTTCGAGGTGCCCAGAGAGGAGGCCTCCGCAGGCCGCTGATGAGCCAGAGAGAGGCCCCAGGCTGCTGCTTTTCCCTGGGCTGCTGTGTCTTTCCAAAACCCCCAAAATGCCAAAACAGAGTTATAAAACCTGTGGTGTATATATTCCTAATGTTTACATTGAGTAAATTGATGCTTTTAACGTGCACAGAAGTACAATGAAGCATAATTGTGCTGCTCACGGGATAATGACAGGGTTGTGGAGACGCTAATTCGTATGACGGACAGGCCCCAAGAGCCAGGCTGGACCTGGGCTGAAGGGCCGGGTGAGGACCGTGTCTCGTCCCGGCTCCCTCCTGGGCCACACCGCATTCCTTCATCAGAAGTAATGTCACAGTTTAGACGTGAGGTGCTTGGAGACTTCGGGGCCTCCCTACGCCGCGCGGGTGGCGATCCATGTAGTGTGGACACGGGCCGGTGGAGTGTGTGCTCTCGGAACGGGAAGCGTTGGCATCGGGTGGTCCTCCGAGGTCAGCCGCTCCTCCATCCTACAGGCGTCCCTGCCTCCCTGGTCCGCCTGGCCACCCGCCATTTGAGCCCACGGGACCCTCCCCTCCCTGCCACTCCCATCATCTCTGGTCTTTGAACCCAGCCTCATTCTTCGCCTTCGGTTTTCCTTCCTGCCGCCCTCACTGCCAGCCCCCAGCTGCCCCTTCTCCGCCCAGTCCCTGCCCTTCCTCGCTCAGGGGCCGACCAGCCGGGGACCCTGAGAGAGCACTCGAGACGCCAGGAATGGGAGGGTGGCTCACATGTGACGTGGATTCCTCTCGACCCCAAAACGCTCTCCGTGTGACATGTCCTCAGCTTTGCGCCCTCCAGAGAGGCTTCTACTCCCTTCTTGGTGGCTGCTAAGCAGCTGTTTAGCTCTGCCAAGGGGTCCTGAGGCTCGCAGATGTTGTAGGCGGGATGTGGGGCTAGAAGGAACTGGCAAGGGGCCCCTGGGTGCCTCGGTTGGTTGGGCATCCGACTCTTGGTCTCGGCTCAGGTCGAGATCTCAACATTGTGGGGCCGAGCCTCATGTCGGGCGTGCCATCTACTTGGCATTCTCTCTCCCTCTCCCTCTGCCCTCTCTCTCTCTCCTTCCTTTTAAAATAAATAAATAAGTAAATATGTGAATCTTCTAAAATAGAGAAAGAAAGAAAGAGCTGGCAAATTCCTCCCCAGCTATGGGAGGAGCCCAGGAGGTGGGCCTCAGCTGTGGGCCTGGACGGGCGCCCTGCAGACAGCACGAGGGAGCTGGGACCATCTGGGAGCTCTTGGCTGGGGCCTGCCCTCTCTGGAGGTCGGGCGCTGTGTTCGGGCCTCCAAATGGCCCGGGGAGGCCAGTCACCCGCACTGGAGTCCACGGCCACGTGGGGCCCTGAAGGTGCTCCAGCCACGGCTGTGAGCCCGCCCGCCCCCGCCGGGGTCCCAGGCACTGCGCTGGGACGGGTGGGCTAAGGCAGGGCTGGAAACTCCAGGGTCGGACCCCGTGGCGGGTACAGCTGGTTCGTCTGCTGGGCCCAGGCGAGGACTGGGAAGGCAGGCCGGGCTCCATCCTCCCCGGGCACCGAGGGGGAGCTCTGTGGCGCTGGGACCATCTGGGAGTCAACGCAGCACCCGCTGCTGAGAACAGGGTGGCTGGTAGTCACGACCTCTGGGTGGGGCTCAGGCTTAGACTTGCAGGCTGTGTGACCTCCGGCCCGTGGCTTAGCCTCGCTGTGGCTGCTCCGCCCACGAGAGGTGGGGATAACATTGCTTGTTCTTCATACCTGTGGCTTTGGCCCCCATTTTACAGACGAGGAATTTCATAAGGCACGAAATGCATACGCACGGGCATGCATGGTGACCCCACGGGGAGAGGGAAGGAGTGACTCATGGGTGACTTCCCATCCACAGCTCTGGGCTCGCGCTCTCTCCGTCTCTGTCTCTCTCGCTCGTGCGCGCGGAGAGGTTCTGGTCCCCAGCCCCTGTGTGCCTCTGCTGGGGAGGCCTGGCACTGAGACTGGCACCCCCGGCCCAGCCCCCACTCCCAGGAAGGCAGGGGGTCCCAGGAAGGCCTGCCCCGGGCGCGCCCTCCTTCCTTCCAGGCCCTGGGCGTGCCCCTCCGTGAGCAATGACAGGGCACAGGTTACCCACGATTGTAATCTCTGGGAAGGAAGGGAAGAAAGAGGGAGAGAGCACAGCCCTGCCCTGCGCCCTTCTAGGTTGAGGCGAGAATGTGTGCCCGTGATGGGGAGTCTGCAAGGTGCCAGCCATTTGCCCTCCCCTGACCTCTGTCAGCCGCAGCCAGCACCCCGGGGAGGCCCAGGGAGAAAGCAGCACCGGGGTGGGGAAGCTGGGGGACCTTCTGCGGCCTTCGCCCCACGGTGGTCACTTAGCAGATGCCTCTGCACACCTGTCCTGTGTGCAGCTCCGTGCTGGGCTCGGCACTCGGCGGGGACACGGCACAGTCCTGCCCGTCACGAGCTCCCGTCGCAGTCTGGGAGCCAAAAGGACTTCAGGATGCGGATGTTCCCGACCCACATGTTAGTGAAGGGAGGTACGGGGCTCCTCTTATCCACCAGCCCTCGCTCCAGGACCTGCTCGCTCCCCAAACCCCTGGAGACCCGCAGGGACAGGGGGCGGCACCGTAGCAAGTGCTCACTGCCTTATCCCCATGAAATGTCACAACAAACCTGTGCGGTACAGACACCTCAGATGATCCCCAAATGGCAGATGAAGAAAGTGAGACGTAGAGAGGTCAAGGGACTTGTCCAAAGGCACGCAGCCACGAAAGGCTGGAGCTGGGATTTGAACCCAGGTTAACTTCGACCCCCAAAGGCCTCATTATCCGTTTTTTTTAAAAAAATTTTTTTTAAGGCCTCATTATCTGAGCATCTCCTCCGTTGCTGGGTCCGCTCGAGGGGTGGAGTGGGGTCAAGGCTGAGGTTGGGCTTTGGAGTCAGTCCCCGGTGGGGTCAAATCCCAGCTCTGTCACTCAGGTCCCCGTGTGTGGCCTCCCTTTGAATCTCAATCTGTAAAATAGGGAGAGGAATATTTAACTTCCCTGCTCCGCAGGCAGGGCCCAAGCGATGGAATTGGAGTGGGATAGAAGAGCGGCGCAGACCGTGGTGTGGATCCGTCGAGGGCAGGGCCGGGGCGATTCCTCTCTGCTTTCACCGGACACACAGCAGGTGCTCGGGGAATGTGCGCTGAGGCCGAGCGGCCAGCGGCACTAACCGGACGCTCCATGTGCCCCTGCGGGGTGATGCCCCTTAGGACGGGAGCCTGCAGGGGGCTGGTCGGCCTGCTGGGACTGTCGGCCACGGCGGGTCTGGGCCCCCAGCAGAAGCACCCCCAGGGCTGGCCGCTCCAGAGAGGACCTGCCGACTGGCATTCCTTGTGGCTTCAGTCCAGAAAACTCCAAGTCTAGGACATTGGAGGGTGGCACCTTGGGGGCATCCAGTGGGCAGGTATCGGTCAGGTGTGAGGGTGGCTATCAGCTTGGCCAGGCCAGGCAGCTCAAGGGCTGCCCACTGGCTCACTCCTCAGCTCTTCCATCTGATTCTACATTATTCTCTTCTCCTGCCTTTGCCTCTGCCCAGCACGGTGCCCTGGGCAGCCCTCCAGGGCACACGAGTCCTTTGCCACCCTGCCCCATCCCTACCCACCCAGCTGGAGGCCGAGTCAGCACCATTCTGCCCTCCCTGCCCAGACCCTAGGCTGGGAAGAGGGGCCCCAGACCCTCAGCTCTATCCCCAGGGGCTGGTATGATGGAGGGCATGGGAGGGACTTTTCCACGACTATTGTGTTTCTCTTCTCAGAGGCCAAGTGGTAAGTAAGGTGTGGCCTGCTGAACCCCCGTGGGAGGAGGCTTCCGGGAGCCAGGGTGCAGCTAAGCAAAGGAAAAGCTTTCCAATTACCTGAGCTGTCAAAACACAAAGGAGTGTGAGGTAGTGAGTTGTCTGTCACCGGAAGTATTCAAGCACAGCCCTTTTAAAAAATTTATTTATTTATTCATGAGAGACACAGAGAGAGGCAGAGACACAGGCAGAGGGAGAAGCAGGGTCCCTGCGGGGAGCCGGATGCGGGACTCGAGCCCAGGACCCCGGGGTCACGCACTGGGCTGAAGGCAGATGCTCCACCGCTGAGCCCCCCAGGTGCCCCTCAAGCACAGAGTCCTGCGGGGAGCAGCAGGCAGGCCAGGATGATCTCTGGGACCCTTCTCTGACCCGAGGCCTATGAACACCCTGCAGAGGACTCACCGTTTAGGGCAAGCAGGAGCCAGGAGGTCATGGGCGCTGGCTGCCCTCTTGCCCTGCACCGAACTCACCCCTGCAAAGTTCAGGTGCACGTGTGGCGAGGAAGGGACATGGCTTTCCTGACTCGGTGCCCCACACGCTGCCTTGGCCACCGCCTCCGTCCCCCACCCACTCCCAAGCAACCATGTTGAGGAGCTCGTGTTGCAAGGTTTCGACATTTTCCTTTTTCCTTCCTACATCTTCCCCAACTAACTCATCCTTCCGGTCCCCGCTGGGGGCACGCTCAGGGCACGCATGCTCCTTTTAACGTCAGCCAGGCCAGCACAAAATAGAAGACAAACCTGCTGCTCCCTCCTCCCTCTGCCAGCTGTGTGACCCTAGGAAAGTTACTTAACCTCTCTGGGATTTCTTCGTGGGTCAAATGAGGACAGCAACACATACCTGGGAGGGTGCGTGTAGATGAGATCATGGGTGTCAAAACCTGAGCACATGCCTGCAGCATACCCCTCCCCACTATTACCCCCGGGACACCCTGTGCTTACGCCTTATCAGGTGGGGGGGCACACACCTCGCCACAGCAGGTGGGCTGGGTTCCTGCTGACTTGAAATCCTCCATCCCACCCTCTGCGCCTCCTTCTAGGAGATCCTCTAAGCATTGACTGTTCTCCTTGCAGCCTCTTTATGAGCCTGGCACACAGGTCCAGGCTGGGCACGGGGCGCAGGGATGCGCAGGACGAGTCAGCCAGGACGCTGCTCTGGGTGACACAGACGGATGGTGAAGGGGCCCCCAAGGAAGGTCTGAACCAGTGCTGTGGGAACACAGGGGACGCGGAGAGCTGGCCCGAGTGGGCTGGGCTGCTGGGGGTCCCGGGGACAGTAACCGTAAGGGTGGCAGTGGCACTAATGCCGATGAAACTCCTGTGTGCCAAGGGCTTGAAAAGCATCATCTCATGGGATCCCCCCAACAGCCCTAGGAGGTAGCTCCCTGGGTTATGCCCATTTCACAGAGGGGGGAAGTAGAGGCTCAGAGCAGTTGAGTGACCGGGTTTGAGCCCACGCTCCGCACAGAACGCGCACTTCCCTCCGTGGAAGAGGTGGCAGTTGAAGTGGGTCTTCAAGAATGCAGAAGGTTCCACCGCCCCCATCTGCATCCTCACCCCGCGCCCCTGCAGAGGCAGGAGAAGGGCTCTGGGAAGCAGGGCAAGGTGAGGGCACCCACCAGTGGGCGTCAGCGTGGACGTGATGACAAGGACACGATGACTGCGTGCGTGGGAATGACGGAGACCCTCTCCTCTGAGGGGAGCTTTCACGTGCTTTGTGTCACCTGCCTGTGAGGTTGGGGTGGGGCTGGGGGCTGCACCCAAGGGCGGCAAGCGGGCAGGTGTCAACTGGAGGCTCCTAGCCCACAGCACCCCCCCCAGCAGCCCTTCTTCCACGGCCCCGCAGATCCGGGAGCCTGAGCCATGGGGAAGGCAGCGCGAGCCCCCCCTTCGAGGCCCGGGCGGGTCGGCGAGGCGTCAAGGGAAGAGAATCTGAGCTGCAAGTGCCTGCCCCGCATAACCCATAAGCCGCCAGGCATGCGCATCAGCCGGAAGCCGCAGCCCCCTCCCGAGGTCCTCTCCTCCCCCGCTCCTCTCCCCCCTCCCCTTCCCCCTCCTCTATCCCCTCCTCTCCCCTCCTCTCCCTCCCCTCCTCTCCCCCTTCCTCTCCCCCTCCCCCTTCCTCTCCCCCTTCCTCTGTCCCCTCCTCCCCCCTCCTCTACCCCCCTCCTCGCAGTCTGCAAAGCTCCCGCTGGAGTCCCCTCAGCTCTTTCACACCTTTTCCACCCTGAGCTGTGACCCAAGTGAAACCACCTGGGTGGCGGTGACAGACCAGGGAAGGCTGCGGGGGAGCTGGGAGGTGGGGTGGGGGTAGGCTAGAGGGCGGGAGACACCTGCAAGGGCGGAGGCAGGGCCCTGGGTGTCCCTCCTGCCTGTAGCCCCCCCTCCCCGAGGCCCGGCCTCGAGGGACTCACCTGGCACCTGCTGGCCCAGGACCACAGGGATGGCAACAGCTGAGCAGGGGCGTGGGCGGCAAAAAGTGGGCTGGGCTTGGAAGCCCCAGGGCATTTGTTCCCGCTCCTGGCCCCTCTTCCTTTACCGTCGTTGTTATTACTGTTACTGTTATTTCTTACCCTAAATAGGGAGTCGGGAGCCAGGGCTGTGACTTGGAAATGTCACCTTTTGCCTGAAGCTGGGGATTGGCTGCACGGAGCCCTGCCCCCTCGAAAGGGCAGTGCCTGGGGCTGGCAGGTCCTGGCTGGGTGTCTCCACCTCCGTGGAGCTGGAGCCCCTCTGCCGCCGGTGCCACCTGCCCTTGGGGTGCGCGGGCAGAGGCCCTGGGGCCAGGGGTTCGGATTCCGGTCCAGCGCAGCACCCCTGCTGCCCCCAGCCTGGCAGTCCCGGTTTCTGGCTTGCCCTGTCCTCATTCACAGCACGAGGGTTGCTTGTGCCCCTGGTGGGTGCTGGGCACCAAACGGGGCGCTCAGGTGCCAGTAGCGTTAGAGAGAGCAAAGTGGGGAATAAAATCCCTGCATTCCAGAGGGAGACACAGGAGGGAAAGGCAATAAGCAAATACGTCAAAATAAGGAGACTGTGTCAGGTGGAAGGAAGCTGGCTCACGGGAGGGAGCCTGGGCCTCATGGTGTCTTCCTCTCACACTGTCCTAAATTGGGCAGAGAAGACCTCTCTGAGAAGGAAATGAGGGCCGGGGACCCAATGGATATCTACCAGCCGAACATTCTGAGCGAGGGGAACGGCAGGTGCAAAGGGCCTGAGGTGGGCGTGAGCTGGGCGCGCTAGAGGCAGAGCAAGGAGCTGGGGAGGGCGGAGAGGGGAGCCAAGTGGGCAGGAAGCCAGTTTGGCTCTGTGGAAGGCTGATGAGTGGGAGGGACAGCATAGGACTTTTTTTTTTTTTAAAGAGGACCCTTCTACTGTTACATCCAGAACAGACTGAGGGCCTCAGGAGTGCAGGTGGGAGACCAGCCTGTTGTAAAAATCCACGTGGAAGCAGTTGGTGCTCCGCCCCGGGGTGGGTGCTCCACCCCGGGGTGTGAGCCATTGGGGAGGTGAGAGTGTCCGCTCTGGAGACGACGTGAAGGTGGAGTCCTTAGGCTTTGCTGGGGCGCTGGGTGTGAGTGCGAGGGAGGGAGGGGACCCCAGGCTGAAGCCGAGGATGGAGTGGTTTAGACCGCGCAGGGGTGGGGAAGTGGGAGTTTGGTTTGGGACACTTTAAATCAATCAATTAATCAATATTGCTTTTTAGAGTAGAACTTCTTTTACTTTTTTTAAAAAAGATTTTTATTTATTTAGTCATGACAGAGAGAGAGAGAGAGAGAGAGAGGCAGAGACACAGGCAGGGGGAGAAGCAGGCTCCATGCAGGGAGCCCGACGTGGGAATGGATCCCGGGTCTCCAGGATCAGGCCCTGGGCTGAAGGTGGCGCCAAACCGCTGAGCCACCTGGGCTGCCCTAGAACTTTTTTATTTTTATTTTTTTAAATTTATTTATTCATGATAGACAGAGAGAGAGAGAGAGAGAGAGAGAGAGAGAGGGAGAGGCAGAGACACAGGAGGAGGGAGAAGCAGGCTCCATGCTGGGAGCCCAACATGGGACCCAATCCCGGGACTCCAGGATCGCGCCTTAGGCCAAAGGCAGGTGCTAAACCGCTGAGCCACCCAGGGATCCCCCTAGAACTTTAAAAAAAAAATTATTCCAGTATCTGACATACGGTATTATACTAGTTTCAGGTGCACAATATAGTGATTTGGCAACTCAGCGCTCATCATTTTAAGTGTGCTCGTTAATTCCCATCCTGCCCCCGGCCTCCCACCCCAACCTCCCCTCTGTTAGCCGTCAGTTTGTTCTTTATAGTTAAGAATCTGGTTTTTGGTTTGTCTCTTTTTTTCTTGTTCATTCGTTTTGTTTCTTAAATTCTACATATAACGGTAATGACAGGATATTTGTGTTTCTCTAACTTATTTCACTCAGCATTATACCTTCTAGATCCATCCATGTTGTTGCAAATGGCAAGATTTATTCTTTTTTATGGCTGTATAATATTCCATTGCATATATAAAAAATATATTTATATACTATAAAATATTGCATGCATATAGTATACACATGTTTATACATGCATATTTATATATTTTTATGCATCTTTATACCACATCTTTTTTTATCCATTTATCTATCAACGGACACATGGGCTGCTTCCATAATTTGGCTATTGTCGATAAACTTAAGGGTGCGTATATCTTTTCAAATTGGTGTTTTCTTTTTTTTTTTTTAAGATTTTTTAAAATTTATTTATTCATGAGAGATGCAGAGAGGGAAGCAGAGACACAGGCAGAGGGAGAAGCAGGCTCCATGCACCGGGAGCCTGACGTGGGATTCGATCCTAGGTCTCCAGGATCGTGCCCTGGGCCAAAGGCAGGCGCCAAACTGCTGCGCCACCCAGGGATCCCGCAAATTAGTGTTTTCATGTGACTTGGGTAAACACTCAGTAGGGGAATTACTGGATCATAGGGTAGTTCTATTTTTAATTTTTTGAGGAACCTCCATACTATTTTCCACAATGGCTGCACCGGTTTGCATTCCCAACAGTGCATGAAAGTTCTCTTTTCTCTGCATCCTCACCAACACTGGTTGTTTTTTGTGTTTTTGAGTTTAGCCATTCTGATGGGTGTGAGGTGATTCCCCATTGTGATTTTGATTTGCATCTCCCCAATGATGAATGATGTTGAGCATCTTTTCATGTGTCTGTTGGCCATCTGGATGTCTTCTTTGGAGACATGTCTGTTCATGTCTTCTTGCCATTTTCAATTGAATTATTTGGGTTTTTTTGGGTGTTGGGTTGTATCAGTTCTTTATATATTTTGGATATTGACTCTTTATTGGATATATCATTTGCAAATATCTTCTCCCATGCAGTAGGCTGCCTTTTTGTCTTGTTGATTGTTTCCTTCACTGTGCAGAAACTTTCTATTTTGATGTCGTCCCAACAGTTTATCTTTGCATTTGTTTCCCTTGCCTCAGGAGACGTATCTAGAAAAATGTTGCTATGGCTGATATCAGAGAGATTACTGCCTATGTTCTCTTCTAGAGTTTTTATGGTTTCAGGTCTCACATTTAGGTCCTTAATTTATTCTGAGTTTATTTTTGTGTATGGTGTTAGAAAGTGATCCACTTTCATTCTTTTGCTGCCTAGTTTTCCCAATACCATTTTTTGAAGAGACTGTCTTTTTCCCAATAAATATTCTTGTCTCCTTTGTTTTTTTTTTTAAGGGTTTTTCTTTTTTTTGATTTTTATTTATTTATGTATGATAGTCACAGAGAGAGAGAGAGGCAGAGACACAGGCAGAGGGAGAAGCAGGCTCCATGCACCGGGAGCCCGACGTGGGATTCGATCCCGGGTCTCCAGGATCGCGCCCTGGGCCAAAGGCAGGCGCTAAACCGCTGCACCACCCAGGGATCCCCCTCTTGTCTCCTTTGTTGAAGATAATTGACCATATAATTGTAGGTTTATTTCTGGGTTTTCTATTCTGTTCCATTGAGCTACATGTCTATTTTTGTGCCAGTATCATACTGTTTTGATTACTGTAGCTTGGTAGTGTATCTTGATATCTGGAATTATGATATCTCTAGTTTTGTTCTTCTTTTTCAAGATTGCTTTGGATAATTTGGGGTCTTTTGTAGTTCCATACACATTTTAGGATTATTTTTTATAGTTCTGTGAAAAATGCTGTTGGTATTTTGATAGAGATTGCATTAAATCTGTAGATTGTTTTGAGTAGCAGGGACACTTCAACAATATTTGTTCTTTTAATCCGTGAGCATGGAATATCTTTCCATTTGTTTGTGTGGTTTTCAATTTCTTTCATGTCTTAGAGTTTTCAACATAAAGGTCTTTCACCTCCTTGAGTTTACTCCTAGGTATTTTATTATTTATAAAATAATTTTTATTTATAAATTTTATTTATAAATAAAAGGTATTTTTATTTATGGTGGAATTATAAATGAGATTATTTTCTTAATTTCTATTTCTGCTACTTGATGTTTAGTGTATAGAAATGTGACAGATTTCTGTATATTGGTTTTGTATCCCGCGGCCTTACTGAATTCTCTTCTCAGTTCTAGTAGTTTTTTGGTGTAGTCTTTAGGGCTTTCTATATAGAGTATCATGTCATCTGCAAATAGTGAGTTTATTTATTCCTTACCAGTTTGGATATCTTTTATTTCTTTTTCTTGTCTAATTGCTGTAGCAAGGACTTCCAATACTATGTTAAATAACAGTGGTGAGAATGGACATCCTGGTCTTGTTCCTGATCTTAGGGGAAAAGCTCTCAGTTTTTTACCATTGAGTATGATGTTAGCTGTGGACTTTTATTTAAGACTTAAAGGTATGTTCCCTCTAAACCTACTTTATTGAGAATTTTTAAAAAGTTATTTAAATTCAATTTGCCAACATATAGTATAACACCCAGTGCTCATCTTGTTGAGGATTTTTATCATGAAGGGATGTTGTGCTTTGTTGAATGCTTTTTCTCCATCTGCTGAAGTGATCATATGGTTTTTATCCTTCTTGTTATGTGATGTATCATGATGATTGATTTGCAAATATCGAACCACTCTTGTATCCCAGTAATAAATCCCACTTGATTGTGGTGAATAATTTTTAATGTATTTTTGCTAACATTTTGTTGAGGATTTTTGCTTCTGTGTTCATGAGAGATATTGGCCTATAGTTCTTTTTTTTGATAGTGTCTTTATCTGGTTTTGGTATCAGGGTCATGTCCTCCTAGAATGAATTTGGAAGCTTTCTACCTCTCTGTTTTTTGGAATAGTTTGAGAAGAACAGGTATTAACTTTTCTTTAAACATTTGGTAGAATTCACCTGTGAAGCCATCTGGTCCTGGATTTTCATTTGTTGGGAGTTGTTTGATTACTGATTCAATTTCATTGCTGGTAATCAGTCTGTTCAAATTTTCTATTTCTTTCTGATTCAGTTTTGGTAGGTTTGTATGTTTCATTTCTTCTAGGTTGTCCAATTTCTGACACGTCATTTTTCATAATATTGTCTTACAATCATTCGTATTTCTGTTGTGTCTGTTTATTTCTCCTCTTTTGTTTTTGATTTTGTTTATTTGAGTTCTCTCTCTCTCTTTCTCTTCGAGTCTGGCTAGAAGTTTATCAATTTTGTTTGATCTTTTTAAAGAACCAGCTCCTGGTTTCGTTGATCTGTTCTGTTGTTTTTTTAGTTTCTATTTCATTTATTTCTTCTCTGACTTTTAGAATTTCCTTCCTTCTACTGGTTTTTAATTTTGTTTGTTGTTCTTTTTCTAGCTCGTTTAGGTGTAAGATTAGGTTGTTTGAGCTTTGCTTCTTGAGCTAGGCCTGTATTGGTTATAAACTTCCTTCTTAAAACAGCTTTTGCTGCATCCCAAAGATTTTGGACCACTTTCATTTTCATTTGTCTCCAGGTACTTTTTTATTTCCTCTTTGATTGCTTGTTTCATTGATCGAAACATTCATTGTTTAGTAGCATGTTATTTAACCTCCATATGTATTTGTGGTCTTTCTATATTTTTTTTCTTGTGGTCGACTTCTAGTTTCATAGTGTTGTAGTCAGAAAAGATGCATGGTATGACTTTAATCATTTTGAATTTTTTGAGACTTGTTCTGTGGCCTAATATGTGATCTTGATTCTGGAGAAAGTTCTGTCTGCACTTGAAATGAATGTGTACTCTGCTGTTTTAGGATGGAATGTTCTGTATGTATCTGTTATATCCATCTGGTTCAACGTGTCACTCCAAGCCACTGTTTCCTTGTTAATTTTCTGTTTGGATGATCTATCCACTGATGTAAGTGAGATGTTAAAGTTTCCTACTATGATCGTATTACTGTCAGTTACTTCCTTTATGTTTGTTATTAGCTGCTTTATGTATTTGGGTGCTCCCAGGTTGGGTGCATAAATATTTACAATTGTTATATCTTCTTGTTGGATTGTTCCCTTTATCATTATATATGGACATGTTAAATTTAAAGTGCCCGTTAGACACTCAAGGGAGATGTTCAAAAAGCAGTTAACTATATGGGTCTGGAGATGGAAAGTAAGGGTTCTAAGCATATCAACATGGTGATCATCATGGGGATGGGTGTCACCAGACAAGAGAACTGAGCACCAGGTAGGCTCGAGCCAGCTGGGGCACACTTACAGGAGTGCATACTAGGTGACCGTGCCTGTTGCTTAGTGCTACTCCAATAATGCAGTCTGGAACTGGAGGGGAGAAAACCACAGAATGGAATCACAGGCCCACTGGACCCACTGGTAGCTGGATCTGAGCTAAACCCATTGGTCACCTGACCACTGCAAGCCTCTACTCTGACTGGCAGATGGCCATGAAATGTGAGTCTCCTGCAATTAGCCTCAGTTCACAGCTCATGTCCAATATAGCTGGAAAAGGCTGATTATTTCCTTTCCCCCAGTGCATAGTCACCTGGTAAAGATTGTGAATTCCTTTGGAGAAGGCTAGGGGCGAGGTGAACAGTACACATTTTTAGCAGTAGCTCAGGGTCCTTCCCTAACAGGACCCAATTCTCCATTTTTTTAGGAAGTTTATGAGCCTGTTGCCAAACACAGCCATGACAGTATTGACAGTATTTAAAATTAAACTCTATGTGCTTACAATTCAATAAATTATATTTAGAACAAAGGTAATAACTCAAAATGCACCACTTCCTTACTATTTTACTATACTCTACCATGATCTGTGCTCTGAGGTCATTCACCTTTCTATGGTAGAAATTGTTATTTAGGGGGTGCTATTGTGCATTTCTTTGCGACTCTGAGTTCAATGACATTGCATTGGTAACTTGAAATTGGTGGGGCAATTGGAGGGACAACTTCCATTGGTGGAAGTCTCTAGACCACAGAAATTGGCAAAGCCTACAAACCGGAACTCCATTTATTGTTTTATTGATGAAGGAAAGTAACCCAGATTAAATTTAAAAGTGTGTTACATTGTGATTAGCACAAAAAAGTGAGGTGTTTGTCCAGTATTACGCGGCTCAGCAAAGAAGTTGCTAGTATCACCAATAGAGTGAGGCCAGTCTCCGTGGCTTCGCTTTCATTTTATTCTTGAACACAAATGAAAATATCAATCCACATTTATGTCACGTATCACATTTCATGACAACTTATCTATTGGGGAAAGAATGAGCAGATTGGGATGCGACTCCGTTTGTGGAGCTGTGGTTGAATGGCCAGCATGGTTTGGCTGTGGTTGCGGGCGGCATTCTGTAAGAATTGGGGGGGGATTTATGGGATTTACAAGTAATTTTACAACGAAGAGTCACATACATTGTACTATTGTTAATATTCTGTGTGCTACACATCATTGGCATCAGTAATGCACTCGCCCCACAACTGGTAGTGGTTAATGGGGGGGCCAGCCTGCCCCTGCCTGGGCACTCTGCAGTTAAGAGGGCAGGGCAGCAAGGGAGAAGTCCAGGGGAGGAGAGGAGAGCCTGTGTCCCACAGGCCAAGTGAGAAGTGTTTCAAGGACGACAGCTGATCGTTTGGGTCCGAGGTCCCTGATGGATCTCAAGAGGAGGAAGACAAGGGACCTCTGGAACTGGCATGAGAGCGGTTTCATTGGCACAGAGAGGAGGAGACCCCGATTAGGGGCAGGTTACAGGGACAAGGGAGACAGGATTGGGCAGCAAGCACACACAACTCCCGAGGCATTTTCCTGTAAAGGAAAGGAGCCAAAGAGACAAAGGTGTGGTGTCCGAGCTGTCACCTCCCACCTCTCCACCTCGGGTTGGGTGGATCATAGGCGAGAAACAGAGGGAGAGACAGGGCGGCCCAGGCCTGTCCCCGTGTTGGGTACCAGTTCATTCTGATGCTGCACACAAGTTCCACCTGGATGTCGGAACGCACAGCCCAGACCCCAAAGCCTGGCCCCAGGACTTGGCTTATCTGCAACCTTGGGACCAAAGACCCCAATGCCCAGGAGATGGAGCCCCAAGATGGGCCTGAGACCCTACCCCTCCCCGCCAGGCTCTCCAGCCCCCAGAAATGTTGTGAGGCTGCCAGGCAGTGGTAAGAGTCACTTGGGGTTGGCGGTCACGAATCTGAGTGGGATGCAGTCAGCTGCGGGGGTGCAGGTGCAGAGTGGGGAGGGAGGGGGCCTTAGGGAGGGTGGGGGGGAAGGTGGGCGGAGGAGTCGAGTGGTGCCAAGGAGTGACCGTGAGGCGGGCTAGGGACTCTGAGCCTGTGAAGGGAGGAAACGACAGGAAGGGCCAGGGCTGCCCAGAGGGGATAGAGGTCTCCACCTTCCGTGGCTGCAGGGCCTGGTGGAGCTGGGGGCTGGATGGGGTTGGCGAGTTAGAGGAATGAGCTGGCAGGTTAGCAGGTGGTATCGGTGGGCTGCTGGTGGCAGGCGCAGTTCTTGGTAATGACAGAGTCCAGGGTCTGTCCTGGGCAAGGGTGGCCGAGGCTGGATGGGGGCCAGGGTTGCCTGAAGAGGAGGAGGTCAAGCACCGGGGTGCCAGGGTGCTGGCCCATCACCCCCACGGCTACTGAAATAGGAAGTGGGGGCAGCAGCGCTGGAGCTGGTGGCAGGAGCCCGTCCCCTCCAGGAATGCGGGCAGAGGGACAATGCCGTGGAAGTGACAGGGAGGAGCACACCGGGCTCCTGCTCATCTCGGGGCCCGGTGGTAGGGGCGGTGAGGGGGAAGTGGCCCCATTGGCAGGGCTGCAGGGGGGCCCCTGCCCACGGTGGGGTCAGGCTTCTGTTGTAGCGCAGAGGTCAGGGAAATACTCCGAGATGTGGTTGAGGCCATGGTGCAGGTGACAGCACGTGGGACTGTCCAGGAGTGGGGGCGGGTGGGAGATGGGGTCAGATGAGAGGGTGAGCATCTGGGGTACTTGGGTTCCTAGGGTGACTGATGAAACCAGGATGAAGGGCAGGCAAGATAGGAATTCCTGAAGGTACCGGGCCCACGGGGATGCGGGGCCACAGGTGTGGGGTGACGTGGGGGGGTCTTGCCAGCGGGCCCACAGGGCCCCAGCCCCTTCTTCACTCCGGCTGCATTTATAAAATGGGAATAATGATAACTGCCTTGCTGAGCTTCAGAGATCAGGTGCTGAGCAGGACTTGGGGTTGTTGTATCTCTGACCACTGTCACCATTGTCATCGGAGGCAGTCTGATGGGCACAGGTGACCGTGGTGGGGGTTACGGAGGGGTGTCTGGTTTCTCTAGAGGGTTTAATATCTCAGTGGGTCCTCAGGGGTCCAGGAAAGGATAGAGGCAGAGGGTACACCAGAGGACCCCTCTGGCCCAGCATCTTTGCAGTCAGGTGGATTTAGCAATTGGACATGACCTTAAGTGGTGGCCTTGAGGCTGATGGCTGTCTGGGGAGTGGCAGGGGAGAGCCATGACATATAGGGGAGAGAGAAGGACCGACATGTCAGTGCTGTTGTCCAACTGCCCCTCTAGGTATGGGCTCCCCATGGGGGACCTAGCTTGAGGAATAGGGAGGAGGGGGAGAAGGTGGGGGCAAGGCACAGCATTAAATGGGGTGCTGGAAGGTTTCACTGAGAAGCCTTGAAGAGGGTAAGAAATGAGCCTTGTGGATATCTGGAGGGAAGAGCTGGTGCAAAGGCCCTGAGGCAGGACAGACTGGGAACTGTGTGGAACAGCAGGGAGGTCAGTGTGGCTGGAGCAGAGTGGGCGGGGGGGGGGAGCTCTGTGGGGAGGAGAGGTCGGGAGGTGGCAGGGGCAGATCACAGGGGGCCCTGTAAGTCCCGTGAGGCCTTTGCCTTTTACTGAATGACGGAACCACTGCTTTTGAGGCAAGGAACAATACAATCGGCTTCAGCGGGCCGTGTGCAGGGTAGACTGGAGGGGGCACAGGTGGGTCTGGGGAGACCCCTGAGGAGCTGCCCAGCAATCGGGTGGCGGCGGTGGGGGTGGTGAGAGGTGGACAGCCGAGTGGGTTTCCTATCGGGTCGGGGAATTTGGAAGTCCAGAATGGGAAGGCTTGTGGTGGGGGTGGGGGTCCAGAGGTCTGCTGCCTCTGCTCCGGGAGCCTCGGGGACCGCTGACGGGGTGGGGGGTACATGCCTGGGTTGGCCCCACACCCTGCTCCCTTTGTCTGTCTCATGTCCTGGGTGCTGTGTGGGATCCAGCAAAAGGGCCCTGCGCCTAGGGCGAAGCCCCACGGCCAGTGCTCGGCTCCCACTCCTCGGGTTACAGATGGGGAGACTGAGGCCAGAAGACAGGACAGGTGCCCAGGGTGGGTCACATCGAGCAGGGAGGGAGCCCAGGCTGTCCGGTGCCCAGCTGGCCAATCTCCTGGCCGGCAGCAGGGCCCTCCCGCTCCCCGGCCCAGCCGTTGGGGGCGCCGCTGTGGGGTCTCCCTCGGGGCCCCCTGGAACCTTTCCTCTCTCCTTTGGCAGTGATGTGCCCAAGGGGGCCGAGACCTTCGGGGTCTCTGGGAGCTCTGGAGTGGAGGTGTTCGTGGTCTACGACCCAGCACGGGTGACAGTGCCCCCAGATGAGTCCCGCTGGCCACTGGCCGCCGATGTGGAGGTGACCCTGTCTGTGGACGCGGCCAGTAAGGACTTGAATGATCTCAAGGTAAGGCCACGTCTCTGCAGCCAGAGGCTGCGTCTCCCACCCCCGCCCAAGCACAACCCCATTCACCCATCACCCTCCTCGGCCAGACCCCACGAGGCTCTGACGCCGACACCCGCAGAGCACATCTTGGGGCCGCTCCGCAGACACCCCGGGACACGCAAGCCCACCCCGAGCCTGCCACGTCCCCCCGCCACGGGTAGACACTCCCATGAAAACAGCCTGCCGCCGACTCACCCGCTCAAGTTCGCAGGCGCCCTCGCGTTGATCCCTGTGTCCCGCCCACGCACAGACCCTAAAGCAAGCCCTACGTGTGGCAGGTGGGGCTCTGTAGCGACACCCCGTGCCCACGCACACACGCACTCACACGTGCCCGAAGACACGGGCGCCTATCCAGATGTCGTGTGTCCCCGTATCGAAGAAGAAAGGCTTCTCTTTCACGGACAAGCCCCTCGTCACCCGCCCCCAGGCACCCACCACACACACAGACACCCAGTGGTCCGTTGACACGGCCCTTCCTCCCCCGACGGGGAAAAGGCAGAGGCTGTGCAGCTGTTGAGAGCCGGGACCCTGGGGCCTGCCATGGGTTCAAATCCTGCCTCCCCTGCTTACGGGCTGCGTGCCGGCAGGGAGCACCGAGAGCCCTCCCTGTGAATGGGCCCGGTCTCCTGGGACCATCTTGGGTGCTCGCTGAGATGGCCTGGGTGGAGCGCTTGGCATGGGTTCTGGACGGTGGGAAAGACTCTGTGGCCATTGAGGTGGGGGTGGGGAGGGCATGTGGTCATTGTTCCCGTTTTACAGATGAAGAAACGGAGGCCCACCAGGCTGAGTGACTTGTCCGTGTCAAAGGCATCAGCTGTCCCTTCCCTCATTCCTCCTCCCTGACCTCTCCGTGGGCTCCCGAGGGTTGGGCTGTGTCCTGTGGGATCCACCCCGCCCTACTCAGCCCTCCTTGCTCCTCAGCCCAGCCCTGGGGCCAGGGAGGCATGCCCAGCCTCTCTAGCTGGGCGAGGCAGCTCTGAGTCCAAGCCAGGAGCCTAGAACCTTGGACCTTCTGCAGCAGGGAGCACCTAGAGATGCCCAGGCCGCCCCTGCCTCTAAGCAGGACTGTCGGGGTGTCTCCCCACGCCCCCTGCCACTACCATCTCTGAAGGGGTGGCCGTGCCGGCTTAGGGCTGACCGTGTCTGTCCCCACAGGTCAAGGTGTCCTACTTCGGGCAGCACGAGGGCAGTGCCCTGGGCCACAGCGTGCTCTACCTCACTGGCGTCGGTAAGCACCGCCTCCCTGGCTCCCCGTGAATCCCCTCACCCTCCACGTTGCCCGCTTGGGGGTCTCAGGGGGCTCCCTGGTGCCAGGCTCATGGCCATCTTCCTCCACCTTGAGGAGCTTCTTCAGAAGCCTTCAATTGACCCAGGGAAGGAGACCCAGCAGTGCTTAGGGCCACCAGAATCCAGAAACGGCACTGCCCACGGCCCAACAGCTACACCCACGTGGGCCTCCTCCATCCAAGTCCCACCTGCCACTCCCTGGACCCCAGGGGGCCGCGAGCCACCTTCAGCCAGAGCCCGGGCAGGCGGCTCTACGAACTGCAGAACCAGCACCTAGAACCTCAGGCCTCGTCCCCATTGGCCACAGCCAGGGCCACCAGGAGCCAGCAATCCAGCATCCATAGATACGCAAGAAATTCAAGGGCCAGAGACTCAGGCCCCCCAGCATCCAGGGCCCCAGGGGGTGGCCACACGGCCCCCCGGGCATCGGTGTGGTCCCCAGATAGGTCCTCCTGGGTCCTGTGGGCAGAGCTCGCCGGGGCCCCGGCCTCAAGGGCGTGAGGACAGAACTGGCTCCGGCTCGGCAGCTGCTCTCCCTCCCTTTTCAGACTTCTCCCTGGATGTCGACACGGCTCGCAGGGGCAAGGTGAAGAGGAGCCATGGCGACAAGGTGAAACTCTGCTGGCTCGCCCACGACGGCAGGGCTGGCAGGCGGGCCCGCCTGGGGGTGATGGGTCCGACCGTGTGGGGAGCCCATCTGCAGGCTGCCAGGTTGGGACAAGTGGGCATAACTTAGACTGTGTGACCGATGTGCCGGGCGACTCGTGCGCGAGCCTCCCTGAGTCCATCTGCTCCACTTAGGGCTTGGGGTTGGCTCTTTTGCTTGATGCCTCTTCTACTTCCTTTGCTGTATTTGCACCCCCCTCCCCCGACACGGTAAGTGCCCCATGGAAGGTTGTCAAGTGACTGGCTGAAGTTGAAGCCTGGGAGAAGACAAGGCCTCTGGCAGAAAGGCTCAGTGGACAGGAGGGTGGAGTGGGCTCGAGGCATGACCATATGGGGAGTATCTGAAGCCATCCGGGAAGGGGTAGAAGGTGTAGTTTGTAGGGAAAGAGCCACGAGGACAGGCTTTGAGGACGAGATGAGGCCGGGCAGCCTTGGGGGGTTGTGCGGGTGGCTCACTGCACAAGGTTGCTTGGCTAAGGTGGTGCGTGGGGCTGTGGCACAGGTCACGTCTTGCGCCCTGGCATAGGGCAGCATTTACTAAGAGAGGTGGACACGTGTGTCCCATGGGCTAGCAGTGGCCCTGTGAAGTCCCCCAGATGAGCGTGAATCCCAACCCTGGGACTGGGAGCTGATTTCCCAGAGCCTTCCTTTCTGTGACACGAGGCAAGCGGGCCCTGCCCTGTGGGGCGTGCGGGGGACTGAGCGGAGGTGTGTCAGGGAGAGCTGCAACCAGAGGCCGGGCTGCAGCATCCTTCTACCTCAGCTTAGGCCTCCTTGCAGGGCCTGTGGAACTGAGGGTGGGTGCCAGAGATGTCTGCGGGACACGGCCCGGGAGAGTGCTGAGAGGGGGGACGTTTCCCTGGGATCATCCAGCCAGTGAAGTTCAGGGCAAGGCGGCCTCTGTCCTCCAGGCAGGGCCAAAGCTCAATCGGCTGGCGAAGGTTTTTTCTGGAATAACCTCCCTCCTGAAGGCGTGACACCACCCTTCCTCCTCCAGGGTGATGGCCACTGTGTAAGGTTGCACAGGTTGTTCACTGCAGAAAAGTGGGGTGGATCTGGGTCAAGAGACCTGGAACTCCAGTCTCCAAACCTATGATCCCTCCTTAAATCTTGAAGCAAACCCCAAATACGCAAGTCTCTGTGTTAACAAAGCAGCCGGCCCTGGCCAACTCCAGAGCCCCTTCCCAGGCCCTCTGGGTCCCACTGACCCCCAAAGCCTCTTGCTTTTATTATAGAAAACCTGGCGCTGGGGCCCCGAGGGCTATGGGGCCGTCCTGCTGGTGAACTGTGACCGGGACAGTGTCACGTCCAGAGGGCCCGACCTCACTGACAGCCAGCTGACGTCACTGGATGGTGCGTGACAGAGGGTGTGTGGGGTTGGCCAGGGCAGTGGTGTGGGCAGCAGCGGCTGGGGGAGGCAGTGGGGGCGGCCTGTTGGAGGGGCGCAGGGAGGGTAGTCTCAAGGGCACCCGTCCTCCAGACCTGCAGGACATGTCCCCCATGGTGCTGAGCTGTGACGGCCCAGACAGGCTCTTCGACAGCCACAAGCTGGTCCTGAACGTGCCCTTCTCGGACTCCAAGCGAGTGGGGGTCTTCTGTGCTAGGGGTGAGTGGCCTGGTGGGGCTGCTTCCTCCCGGCTCCGCTCATCCTCCGCTCCCCAAAGCCTTTCTTCTCTTACCCCAGCCCCATCTTCCAGCATCTTCCGTAATTCAGCTCGCAGCATGCCACCTAAGAAGGAGGTTCCAAGACGAGTCCCAGGTTTATAGACGGGGTAACGGGCTCAGATGCACGAATCCGCTGTCTGGCGGAGCAGGGATCCGAACCCGGGTCTCCCAAGCACCAAGGCTCCTGCTTTTTCCACGGGGGCCCCATCCTCTACCCAGGGGGCCGGCTCGAGGGGGAGCGGGAACTCGGGAAGCGGAGGCCCCGGCCATCCCTGAGGACCCGGCTGTTCTGCTAAGAGATTTTATGAATCACAATCTGTGGCTTTAAAACAAAACAAAACAAAAACCAATCCTTAACCCTGACCTGCCTGTATTCATTTTTATAAATAGCAAGAGGCTTCTCCTGCCCTCATCTTTCTCCCCCCTCACCTCCCTCTGTGCAAACGGACCCAGAACTCATCGTTCTGGCCACATGAGCCTGGCAGGAGCCAGAACCTTCCTCCCAGGCCCAGTCCTGGGAGGTTAGGAGGAGGCGCTGCTTGGAGACACTTCCCGCGACACCAGAACATAAGCAGCGTCTCTGTGAGTGAAGGGATGACCTTTCCTGCTGAGAAGAAGAGCCTGCCAGGGGACATTTCCCGGGCATCCCTCGGGGGGACAGACGGGGGCACAAGTCCTACACGCCAGGCGCTTTTGCTTTTTTTTTTATTTTAATTTTAATTTCTTCAGACCAGGCTTGTTTGTTTGTTTATTTATTTATTTATTTATTTATTTATTTTTAAAGATTTATTTATTCATGAGAGACACACAGAGAGAGGCAGGGACACAGGCAGAGGGAGAAGCAGGCTCCATGCAGGGAGCCCGACGCAGGACTCGATCCCAGATCCCAGGATCACAGCCTGAGCTGGAGGCAGACACCCAACCACTGAGCCACTCAGGCGTCCCTTTCAATTTATTTTTAAAAGCGCCTGATCTGGGGACCCCTGGGTGGTTCAGCAGTTGGACACCTGCCTTTGGCTCAGGGCGTGACCCCGGGGCCTTGGGATCGAGTCTGGCATCGGGCTCCCTGCATGGGGCCTGCTTCTCCCTCTGCCTGTGTCTCTGCCTCTCCACACCCCCCTCATGAATAAATAAATAAAATCTTTTTTTTTAATAAATAAAATCTTTAAAAAGACCCTAACCTTCTAAATAAATATATAAAAATAAAAGTAAATTGAGGTGAAATGCACATAATTGCAAGCAGCCACTTGAACGCGGACAGCTCAGGGGCACTCAGTGCATCCTCACTGCTGCGCGACCTCACCCCCACATAAAGTCTCGGGGCCGTCAGCACTCAGTCCCCATCCCCTCTCACTCACCCCGCCCCCCGCCGCCCCCAATCCTAGGCAACCAGGACTCTGTCCCTGTGGACGTCCGTACCTGTGTTGGATATTCCCTGTAAATGGAATCACACGGTACGTGGCCTTTTGCGTCCGGCTTCTTTCACTGCGCATAATATTTAATATTTTCAGGGTTCCTCCCTATGGTAGCGCGTGTCAGTACCTCGTCCCTTTGCGTGGGTGAAAAACATCCCTTTCTGTGGACGGGCTATGTTTTGGTTATCCATTGTCCAGTTGATGGACATTTGGGTATTTTTCACCTTTTCTGCCAGCTGCTTTTATCTCTTTACCTGATTTTTAAAAAGATTTTATTTATTTATTCATGAGAGACACCGAGAGAGAGGCAGAGACACGGGCAGAGGGAGAAGCAGGCTCCTCGCAGGGAGCCCACTGGGGGATTCGATCCCGGGTCCCAGGATCACGCCCTGAGCTGAAGGCAGACGCTCCGCCGCTGAGCCCCCCAGGCGCCCTCTTTATCTGATTTAAGGCTTACTCTGACCTCGTGAGACACAGATGAGGAGGTGAGGCTCAGAGAGGCTGAGGCATTGAGCCAGGGTCACACAGCCTGCCCGTGCCAGGGCTCGAGGGGAGCGCAGGTGGCTCTGGCCGGCTCCCCGGCCTCTGGTCTCCTTCCTCCCGTCCGCAGTCCCAGCACGGACGGGCCCTGACTCTGGTTTCCCGTAGGCGGCAATTCCCTCAAGGACTACAAGCAGGTGCTCGGGCCTCAGCGCCTGTCCTATGACGTCGAGCGGCAGCGGGGGGAGCGGAAGATCAACTTCTTTGTGGAAGGACTCGCCTTCCCTGACGCCGATTTCTTGGGGCTGGTGTCCCTCAGCGTCAGCCTGGTGGACACGGGGGTACGTACCGCGTTGGGGGGCTGGGCTAGGGAGGCTGAAGGTTTAGGGGACCAGCCTGGAGCCTCTAGGGCCGGTGGCCGGAGGCCTGGGGGAGCTTGAGGCCTGATGGGGCTCTCTGCAGGGCCCACCTAGTCCTCATTTCACCCCCAGACCCTGCCTGAGGTGCCCCTCTTCACAGACACCGTGGCCTTCCGCGTGGCTCCCTGGATCATGACCCCCAACACCCAGCCTCCCCTGGAGCTGTATGTGTGCAGGTGAGGCCTCACCCCTCCTGCAGCAATCCCACCATCTCTGGCCTCGCAGAGACAGGAACAGAACGCTCCTGCCCGGACAGAGGCATCGAGGTCACCCGCGGGTGCAGGCTGGGGCAGGGGGAGCAGGAGGCTGGCTTGGGCCGGTCAGCCCCACCGTATCCTGTGCAGCGAAGGCCCGGCTGAGGTCACCAGCTCTGGCGCCGGGGTCCCAGCCTGTGCAGCCCTAGGATGGCTTGGACCTAGACTGGGTGGCGAGGCTGGGCTCTGCTGAGGCCGCGGGCAGGTGCAGGAGACCTGGGTGCACCCTGCTGTGGGTGTGCTGCTGGGCCTGCAGAGAATGCGGGAGCCCAGCCTCCACATCGGCTGCGGGCCCCCGCCCAGCCCCGGACCCTCGTGCTTCTGCTGTCTCCTGGGTCCCCTGTCAGGCTTGGGCGGGTGAGACTTGCTTGGCAAGGCCGCTCCGGGTCCCTGCGTCAGAAGTCAGACTGGTGGACAGGCCCGCAGCCGACCTGGAGCCTACGTCAGGAGGCAGGAAGGTGTGGAGACGTAGGCTTGCTCCGCAGGTGTTCGGAAGAGAAGTCTTTCTTTCCCTTTGCTCACTGACTGCACCCTGACCCCTGTGCGTAGGCCAAAGGAGCAGGGGTGGCCGGGCTCCTTGTCCCTGCCCTGCCATCTTAACCCTGTCTGCGGGCTACCTTCTCCCTGGCTGCCCTACTGGCCGTGTGCCCGGCCTTCGGGCTCCACACACCTGGGCTTGCCCCTCCTCTTGCACCCACCCCCTGATAGATCTGGGGACGCGATCTGCATCTGCCTTCCTAGGGTAGGGGCTGTGTTTGAAACCCTATACCCAGGGACCACATGGGGCCGAGCGTGGACGGGACCCAGGCCACCACGGTCAGAGGTCATTGTCACGTCCTCTCTCCCGGTTTCTTGCAGTGTGGTAGACTCTCATGGCCCAAATAAGAAATTTCTGGAAGACATGTCTGACCTAGCGTTGAAAGCCAACTGCAAGCTGGTCATCTGCCCTCAGGTTGAAAATCGAAATGACCGCTGGATCCAGGTGGGTGCTGGAGCAGTGGGGGTGGCCTGGGATGCCTGGGTCCCCAGCCTTCCCCCTGACTTTGGGAAATGGGGAATGCACAGGCTCCGAATCATCCTTGGTCTCCCGATAGAAGCCAGGCCTCGGTTGGGACGGGGTGGCGAGGCGCAGGCAGCTTAGGGTAATGCCTGCCCACTGCCCATGTCACCCCAGTCTCTCCTGTTTCCCCCAAATGCTTGGGTTCCAGACAGAGTCGTCTCCCAGTTGGCGTCCTAGGAGGCCTCATCTGCACCCCCGAGGCACATCCCCCAGGTTTTAGGGGGCAGCTGGGGCCCCATCGTAGTCCAGGTCTGAGGGGATCACCCCATTAGGCAAATCACACTCTGGGACACCGCCGTGATCTCTTCTTCTCCCCTCCCAGGACGAGATGGAGTTTGGCTACACGGAGGCCCCTCACAAAGCCTTCCCAGTGGTCTTTGACTCCCCCCGAAACCGAGGTCTGAAGCATTTCCCTTATAAGCGGATCCTGGTATGTGGCAAAGGGCAGAGTGGGGGTCCCTTGGGTGGCTCCCCCTATAGCACCCTGCAATCGGCCTTCCCTGGTCCTGGTCTTGGTCCTTAGGGGGCGAAAGGGACACAAGTGGAGGGCATGCAAATCACATGCAAATTACACGCAAATCCCCCCTGTTCAGGAGGGGCAGGCCAGTAAAGTCCTCCTGGGGAATGCTCCTCCCCCATGTGGGTGGGGGTCAGCAGGGGAGTTAGCTCTGGGGAGACCAAACTGCCTTTTGTGGGAGATGCACCGTTCGTGAGCTCTCACGACTGGCTTTCATGAGGCCGGGCCTCTTCCCAGGTAACAAGTGTTTTCTGAACACCTGCTGCTGCCAGGCCCCATGCTGCCTCTCACTCGCAGGATGGGGACAGAGCCGCTCCGGCCACTGAGCTAGCGTGCGTTCCTGGCCCCCGGCCCTAGCTCTATAGGTCACCCCCCCAATCCTGAGCCCTGTGGATAGCTGCTGTTTTTGATCCCCTCTTTCCCCGAGGCCCGGAGAGGTTAAGTAACTCAGCCTGGGCCACACAGCTCATGGCACCGAGATGCAAAACCAAGGGACTGTCTCCGCAGCCCTCCCACTAGGCGGCTCTGCCTGTTTACGGGCTCCCACACCCCCGGCACCAGCACGGTGCCCGTGTCCAAGTGGGGTCCGTGAGCGGGGAGTCCGGGAGCTCATGATGGGCACCCAGAGCGGGGCGCCGACCTCAGCCAGAGGGGCCGGGGCCGGGTCCCAGTGCAGGTGACAGCGAGCCCTGCGGGGTGACTCTGTATCAGCCAAGGGCCTGACCCCAAGCCCGGGCTCGCCCTGGCCTGGATGTCCCCTGCTCGTCTCTGCCCTCATCATTACTCCGTCCCCCCTCCCCTTGCTCTGCGTCTAACTTGCTGTTCTTTTCCTGCCTGGAAGCGGAGGCAGGATTTTCCAACCTCTCTCCTCCTAACACGGGTGCTCAGAGCTGCGGCCGTTTCCGAGCGTGCAGCCTGGCGAGCACCTGCAGGGGCCGGTGTGCTACGTGCTTGTCACCTCTCACTTCAAAGTAGTGTCTGGTTTCTGCTTGGACTTCTGCGTTGACCTATGAGTTCTCTAGAAGCAGCGTATTGCCTGGTTTCCCAACAGTCGGGGATTTTTCGAGTTACCGTCCTGTTTCAGGCTTGGACTTTAATTGCACCCCCACCCCAGCCCCTACCCAACAGCTGTCACTTCCTGTCCTAACTGACCCCTCCTTCTGGGGTGGGGGGGGCTTGCTGGTCCTCCCCTAGGGTCCCGACTTTGGATACGTAACCCGGGAGATCCTGTTCGCCGGCGCCTCCAGCCTTGACTCTTTCGGCAACCTGGACGTCAGCCCGCCGGTCACCGTGGGCGGCAAGGAGTACCCCCTGGGCCGCATCCTCATCGGCAGCAGCTTCCCCAAGTGAGAGGCCTGGCGGGAGGTGGGGGGTGCGTGGGGACCCCCACTACATACACCCTCCAGGTCTCCGGTCTGAGAAGCAATCTTAATTCCCGTGAGCGGTCCTGCAGTCAAAGACTGAGACCTAGAATCTTAGATTTGAAAGCTTCTGGAATCTTTGGAGAAAACTCACGAACTAGTGACTCCCGGTCTCGGGCCTGCCTAGTATTTCGTGAGCCTCATTAGTCACCCACTACGTATGTAGGGGGAGGCCTTATGTAAAAAAGCCCGATTTCCAGTTTCTTCTGAAACATCAGACTTGCCAGATGGTGCAGAGGCAGGAGATGCACCCGGTGACCTGTCCCAGGAGGAGGTCAAAATAGCTGCTGTTCTAGCAGCAGCTGAAAGGGCTCGCAGGTCACCATGTGGCTACAGGCGAACGGCATGACACCAGGGCGGTGGAGGTGACTTGTGGGTCCCTCCCTGGACAGCTGTCATCAGGCAGGACACAGGGGATTTAGAGGTTAGTGCTTAGACAGGTGACAGTACCTGCTAAATCCCGCCGAACGGGCCCCACCCTGCCTGCGGGCTGCCCGACAATGGGGTGCGCGGCGCCGGGATCCTGGGGGGGCCGTTTGTTTCCTGCCTGGGGCGTCAGTCCACGCCAGGCACCAGAGGCCGCCTTCTCCTTCGGGTGTGGGTGGGCGTGGAAACCAGGTGAAACGTGAAGCCCTGACTGACACCCAGGGCGGCCAGGCAGTGACAGGAAGGCCACTCAGCCTTGAGCGGTGGCCCTGGTGGCCTCAGGGCTGCGCCCAGGCGAGGCGGGGTCTCCTGGCACTGACACCAGGCACGTAGCTGGGTGGCCAAGCTGGGTAGAGCAAGAGGAATGCTCACCTTGCGGGTGACTCATTCTCAGACACCATCCGGGACCCGATCCGCTGCCCCAGAGGCGGAAGGACCTTGGTGCCTCTGCCGGGTGCTGGGTGGTCATCCCGCGCTCCAGAGGGGGACCCAGGAGGAAGGAGTGCAAGCTTCGGAGCATGCGTGGACTTGGATTTGAGTCCTGCCTCTGCCACATATGAGTCACCTGTTTTTGGGGTCTACCACCTAAGCAGGCCTGACGACAGTGCCTGGCATGCAGTGGGTGCTCAACAAACTCATTCGAAGCTATTACCCTCATGCCCAGGATGTGCCAGGCACGCTGGAAGACATGAGGGTATATTAGCGCACGACAGATATGAAATGAACACGTTATTTTATACCCCTGCCTCAGTTTCCCGTCTGTGAAATGGGTCTATTAAAAAAAATCTCTGTGCTAGCTGCATAATCAGCACGAGTGTGGACGAAGAATTCATGATAACCGTCTTCTGAACGTGCAGGTATTGTTTACCTGGGCCCCGGCCGGGGGTCAGCCACGCAGCAGGTTGGAACTCATTGGACCACAGGTTATTAATCACCTACTACTACGTACCGGGAACATAAGGATTTACCCGTCACCTCATTTAATTCTTGGAACAGCCCTATGAGGCTGGGACGATTGTTATTCCCATTTCACAGATGAGGAAGCTGAGGCTCGGAAAAGCGAAGGGAGTGCACTCATTCGTGCGTTTGTTCACTGATTGCGGAAATGTTTCCTGAGCTTTCCCACATGCCAGGTCTGCGGCCCTGGATAAAAGAAATGTTCTAGAAGCTACCGGGCTCAGAGCAGGGGCTGGGGATAGGGACGGGGTGGGGGACCTCCAGCGGCCCAGCCCACTGACCGTTGTGTCGACACCAGGAACGAGGTCCTCGGTAAACGGAGGGGGTGAGGCTCGGAGAGCGACAGCCACCGCCCAGGGTCCCACAGCGAGTTAGCGCTCTCGTCAGAATCCAGAGCTCCCTCGGCCCGGGCTCATGTAAAGGTAGCGCTCAGCCTGCCGCCCCGGGCGCCTGCCTCGACCTCTTCCTGATGTCAGCCGTGGGCAAACAGACACCCCACGTCCGTCCTCGCAGGGAGGAACAGACGGCGGGCGGGCCTAGTAGATGGGTCGGTGATGTCAGATAAGGGAGGCCCTGCCGAGAAGCTGGCGTGGAAACGGAGCCCCGAGAGAAGCGAGGGCCTTAAAGATGTGGGCATTTGGGACAGAGCAGCGCCAAGGAGCAGAGGTGGGCCGTGCAAAGGCCCTGAGGTAGGAGCGTGCAGCACATGAGAGGGGCCGCAAGGAGACCTGCGGGCTGAAGTGGCGTGAGCCAGCGCGGGGTGGGGGGTGGTCAGAGAGCTCGGCAGGGCCCGCTTCAGATCATGACCTGCGCCTGGTATTTGTAGGGATGTCGGGGCCTCAGGCCAGCACCCCCTCCACCCTCCGCTCCCGTATCTAAGATCATCTTTAAGCAGGTCTGCCCCCTGGTGGTGACTTGGAGGGCAGGTCAGCCTCTGCTGGCTGGGGCCCCTGCCTCAACCTCCCCGAGTTCCCTGCTCAGGAGCAGGTTCTGGAGCCTCACTCTTCACCCTCTCAGTGTGTTTAAGGCGTCTTTTTAACTCGCCGGCACTGTCTTCAAATAACAGGAATATAAGAGATGTGTTTGCCCACAATCCCGTCCCCCAGATCAAGTTAATGTTGTCATTTGTCACTGCCCAGCGTCGAGTCTATGACATGATTGGGTGACAGGGACCATGGACTGTCCCTGCCCCCCAGCCCCACGGGAGCTCACGTCCTGGTGTCTGACACCAGACAGCACACGAGGTGTCAAGCGTGCTAGCTAGCACCCCATACGGTAAAGAAACACAGAGCCGGGAAGGGGATTAAGGGATTGTAGCAATTTTCAAAGGTCTCCTGGAGAAAGAGGGTGACATTTGAGTTCAACCTTGAAGGTGGAAGTGACCATGGGGAGACGGGGCATGGGCAAGAATTCCTGGTACAGAGGACAGCATGTGCAAAGGCCCTGAGGCAGGGCTGTCCCCGGTATGGTCAAGGGGCAGCAGGAGAAGGTGCTGTCCCAGGGGAAGGTGGAGAGGGCCCAGAGTATACAAGACATCGTTCTGACTTTGGACAAGTCACCCCCTTGAACTTGCGGGGCCTTGGCTGCCCCATCTGTGAAATGGGGACATGGCCTTGCCCAAGGCAGTGTTGAAATCCCTGCGCATGTGCAGGCAGCTTTCGGTGATGTCTCCTCCCACAGCCCTGAGACCCCAGCTCCCGAGACCCCCTCCCTGTCCCCTCCCTTTGCTGGTCAAGGGCTCATTTCAGGAAGTGCCGAGGATCAGACAGGCGGTGTCGCGCACAGATGACGGGGCAGTGGTTCTCTTGCACGCAAATGAGCACGGGGGCTTTGTGGAGCGACAGAGCCCGAATCCTCAGACGTGCCACGTTCTCAAAGACTGGGATGTGCGGGAGGTCGGGCCCGGGAACCCGCCACCCGCGTCTGACCCCCAGGGGGTGCAGGGCCCAACTTTGGGAGACACTGGGCCGAGGGAGGGGCTGGGCGTCTTGGGCGCAGAGGCAGGCCCTCCGAGTCCCGCGACGTGGGGTGAGGGTCTGTTGTTCCCTTTAGCAAGCAGCGCTCGCTTGTTTGAATCTCTTTAGTGGGAGGAGCGGCCAGGGCCTTCTGGGCCTCGGGGAGGACGCTTTGCGGCAGGAGGGGGCGGACTGTCTGGGATGATGCTCAGGATGCATAGTGAGCTCCTGGGAGCACCGGGTGGGGGGGCAGGAAGGGGGGACGAACGAAGACCCGTTCGGAGGGATGTCACGAAGCTCGGACAGGGGTGGGGGGCTCAGGATGTGCACCTGCGGGGAGCCAGCAGCCCGTCGGCCTGAGCTGACCCTGCTCTCTCCCTCCTGCCCCAGGTTCGGTGGGAGGCGAATGACCAAGGTGGTGCGGGACTTCCTACAGGCCCAGCAGGTGCAGGCGCCCGTGGAGCTCTACTCCGACTGGCTGTCCGTGGGCCACGTGGACGAGTTCCTGAGCTTCGTGCCCACCTCTGACCAAAAGGTGCGTCCCCTCTCCTCCTGCCTGGGCCACCCCCGCCCCTACCCAGCCTGAGGGGATGGGAGAGGGCAAGGCCGCCTGGAACCAGCTCACCGCCTCTGTGCGTACTGGGCTCAGAGCCAGGGCACCCTGGGAACCAGATGGTGTTAACCAGGGGAGGGGGCTTCCTGGAGGAGGTCAGAGCTCCTCAGGAGGGCACTGATGGGCTCCACTGCGCATACACTCGCTCTCACGTTGCTGAGTATTTGCTCTGATCCAAACCTCTCAGCCTGGGCCTGGGAATGACAACGCTGATGATAATTGGTAACATGTAGGGAGCACCTATGATGTGCATGTCCTATTTTATTTTATTTTATTTATTTTATTTTATTTTTTATTTTATGTTCATTTGCTTTAGTTCATTTAATCCTCTAACAGTTCCATATGATCATGATCCCCATTTCGCAGATGGAAAAACTGAGGCTCAGAAAGGCAATTACGGGTAGGGTGAGATTCAAAACCCAAGACAGAGGGCTCGGGACCAACAGCTTCACCACTCAGCTCCACCCACTTGCAGAGTGGGGCCCAGGCCTCAGAGGGCAGGTGGCCCGGGAGGGGAGACCTCCCAGTGACCCCTGGCTGAGTTCCCTGGGAGACAAGGGCAGCCAGGCAAAAAGAATGGCTTGGACAAAGGCCTGGGCCATGAAGCAGCTTGGAGGATTAGGGGAATTGCGGAGAGGTCTTTGTGGCTGGTAGGTGGGACCCATGTGTGGTCTGGCCTCTGAACTCGGGCCCCTCCTGGGTTTGGGGTCTCCTGCATCCAGGGGGATCCCGTCCACTGAGCAGTCCTCCCTCCCTCTGTGCCAGGGCTTCCGGCTGCTCCTGGCGAGCCCCAGCGCTTGCCTCGAACTGTTCCAAGAGAAGAAAGACGAGGGGTACGGGGAGGCCGCCCAGTTTGATGGTGAGTGCCAACGACCCGGTCACCCGTGGGGACTCCGCCCTCTGGGGGCCAGCCCTGGGCACCGGGCTGCCTTTCGTGGCTAGGCCTGTTAGCAGGCCCTTTGCCTTGCTCGTCAGCTCAGAGCCGGACCTCGCTGTTCTCCCGACATCCTCACCTGGGAGCTAAGGATGAGGGCCGTCGGGCTGCCCTCTACTGGGCCCGGCAGGGAAGCCAGGAGGTCAGTGGACTGGCCCAGGCACACGCAGGGGGTGGCCTCCTCCGCAAGACTGGGCGGCTCCTGGCCACACCCCAGGGGGGGCGCCACCGGAAAGAGTGTGCACCCCGCTGATCTCGTACCCTCCCCCATCCCTTTCCCCGGAGGCTCCGAGAGAGGAGTGCTTGGCCCAGGACTTTCCCTGGGATGTGGGATGCGGGATGCGGATGCAGGATGTGGAATGTGGATGTGGGATGTGGATGAGGATGCAGGATGTGGATGTGGATGCGAGATGTGGGATGTGGGATGAGGATGTAGGATGTGGGACGCGGATGTGGGATATGGGATGCGGATGCGGGATGTGGATGTGGATGCAGGATGCGGGATGTGAGGTGCAGATGCAGGATGTGGGACGCGGATGTGGGATATGGGATGTGAAATGTGGGATGTAGATGCGGGATGTGGGATGCGAGATGTGGGATATGGGATGCGGATGTGGAATGCGGGATGCAGATGCAGGATGTGGAAGGCGGATGCAGGATGCAGATGCGGGATGCAGGATGCACAGGGCTCTGGGCTCAAGAGTGGGAGAGGCGAGAAGCCAGGTGGGTGGGCAGAGCCCCGCTGCGGACCTGCCTCTGGGAGCTGACAGACAGTCCAAGGGCCTGGCTGGCCCCCTTGTGCACCCCCGTCCCCCCATGGATCTCATCACTCTCACCTGGAAGGGATGTGGCAGTGCTTCAGGACCTGGGTTCAAGTCCTGGTCTTGCCGCTAGTGGCTGCGAGATCAAGATTGCATTCGAAACCACTCAGTGCCTCAGTTTCCTCTTCTCTGAATTGGGGGTGATAATGAACCCACCTAGCCTCGTTTTGAAGATTAATCATAACCTTAGTGGGGTGCCAGAGCGTGGTGGGAGGCCAGTGACGGTAGCTGTGCTGTAATCACATAGTACCGAGCCAGGACCCCCTGCCCGAGGAGCCCCTGCACTTGCAGCCAGAGCCCGGGGGCAGGGTCCCCAGGCTTTCTCCGTCCTAGCTTCAGCCCCCGGCCCTGAGGTGGGAGAACAATCCTGGCCCAAGTGCTGCGGCCCCAGGCCCGAGATGGCCCTGAGCAGTCCGCCCTGAGCCCCCGTCCTGAGCCCCCATCCTGCCTTCTTTCTCTCGCAGGGTTAAGGCACCAGGTGAACAGAAGCATTAATGAGATGCTGGCGGACCATCGCCTCAGGAGCGACAGTATCTATGTACAGGTGAGGCGGCCCGCCACTCGCTCTTGAGGGTCCCCACACCTCCCAGCAGAAGCTGCCCCAGAAACTGCTGGGGTGGGGGTCAGGGGCTCAGCCCCAGGGCCTCTGACTGTCCTGTGGGTAGGCTAGGCCTCTGCCGCAGGGAACCCCCAGTCTGATGGAGGAGACAGCAGGGGCCTCAGGGAGCGCCCAGTCTGATGAGGGAGATCTAGGTCTACTGGGGCGGGGGGGCGGGGAGTGATGATTTTCCGGGGAAGCAGAGTGAGATGGGAGAGATGTGGTGGAGAAATGGGGCCCCGTGGGGTGGGTGGTGGGGTGGATAGGAGTTAAGGGGACCTGGCCAGGGGACACCAGGCGGGAGGGGGTCTCTGGAAGGGGCAGGGCTGGAGCCGGCTGCATGCAAGGTGCAGGCCGGGTGCAGAGCTGGAGCTCCGGAAACGGAGGAGGCCCTTCGCTTCTCCTGAGTGGAGCCTGGCCCTCTCCCAAACTGCCGACATGGACAGGGGTACGCGCCGCGCTGTGGCCGGGGCCGTGTGGTGTAGCGGCAAGCGCCTTTTGGAACCAGAAACTGTCAGGATCCAAATCCCAGCTCTGCTGCCTCCTAGCTCTCTGCCCTCAGGCGGGTCACTTGTGACTCAGTTTCCCCATCTGGGAGTGGCACACAGCTATTGGGAGGACGGATGGAGAGTGCCGGGGTGCCGGGCGCTCTGTGTGGGGCCTGGCACGCAGTGGGCGTCCAGCCAGCGTTAGAGGCCCCCTGGCGCCCCGGGTGCGCCCCCTCTCTCCCCCTCCCCCAGAAATGCATCGACTGGAACCGGGAGGTGCTGAAGCGGGAGCTGGGCCTGAGCGAGCGGGACATCGTGGACATCCCCCAGCTCTTCTCCCTGAAGGGCTCCTATGCAGAAGCCTTCTTCCCTGACATGGTGAGAGCGCAGAAGGAGGTCGTGGCCTGTCCCTGGGGCCCGGCAGGGTCCGGAGGGCTGTCAGTAGGGGTTCCAGGGGACAAGCGCCTCCTGCCCCACGCAGACGGGCACAGAGGCTGGGGCGGGCCTGGTGGACCTCTCCCGCGTGTGTTGGTTTCTGTGCAGGTATAGAGCATCTCCCTCGGTGGCTCTCAACCGGGCGATTTTGCCCCCTCGAGGGCATCTTATTGCCACAGGGAGGGGCGCGCTGCTGGCATCTAGTGGGTGCCAGCCAGGGATGCTGCTAAACCTCCTTCGGTGCCAACAGCAGCCCCACAACTTAGGCCTCTTTTCCCTCCCAAGTGGAAAAAACAAGCGTGTTTTGGTTTTGGTGTTCTCAGGCTTTGGTGTTTCAGGTTTTGGTGGGCCTCAGCTGCGCGCTCTTCCCCGCACCCCGGCCCCCTGACGGCTGCTCCCCAGTGCGGCTCCCGGGGCGGGCAGGCCGGCGCAGGGTGGCGGCTTCCCTGGCTGTCATTAAGTCAGGCCGCTGACAAGCAGATGCACAGATGTGATCTCACTGGGGTGGCCTCTGGGAGGGGCCGGGCGATGCTATCTGCCCTGCACTAGCTAAACCATTAACACCTTGGGAAAGGATGTCAGGGCGGTGGCAGCTTGTGGAGTGGCTCCCCAGGATGGGAGACCTTCCCTCGTCAGCCTGGGCCCTTTCATCCCTGTCACTGGACAAGCCGAAGGGTGGGGGTGCGTCCTGAGGTCCTGACTGGAGGCACGTATCCCGGGTGGGGCTTCCCTGCCAGGATTTGCACTCACTCCTGACTCCTCACTGTGGGGTCCTGGTAGAGACCTCCAAGGCAGGGCTTCATCACCTTGGGTCTGCTGATGCTTGGGCCCGAATCCTTTGCTGAGGGGCTGTCCTGTGCATCATGGGATGGCTGAGTGTCCCTGTCCCCTGCCCACTACATGTCATTAGCACCTCCCTCATTGTGAACACCCAGATGTCCTAGGGACAAAATCACCCTGGCTGGGAGCCACTGCTCGAGGGCGGTGCTGTCTCTTAGAAGTGTCTCGGATGATGGAAACGTTCTGTGTCTGCACAATATGACACGGGAGCCCCCAAATTGCATGTGGCTACTGAGCACTTAAAATGTGGCTAGTGTGGCTAGGAATGAAATTTATACTTTTATTTCATTTAAATTTCAACTGCTGCATGTGGCCAGTGGCTGCCCTACTCGTCAGGGAAGGACTAAGGGGCATCCAGGCTCTGGTTCCTGGCTGAAGGTCAGGGGAGGGCCTGGGCCAGAGCCCATGACCTTGGCCAGCCCTCTCTGGGCTGTGGCCTTGCCCACACCAGCTGGGAGCCCCCACCCCAACACGCACCCCTCTGCGGGGATCTCTGAGCTTCGGTCCAGACCCTGCTAAAGGATCCCAGTACGTCCTCAGGGAAGAGCCCATGGGGGACACTCGCTTAACCCCCTCATTTGTTAGATGGGGAGACAGGCCCTCCGAGGAGGGTGGTTGCCTGGCCTGAGGTCACCCAGCACATGAGGAGCCTCCCATCTCCTGAGTTCTCATCTAGGAAGAAGCAGACCCGGGCTGGCTCCCCTCCTGGCCTTTTGTGCCTCTACATGTCCCACTTCACTCAGCACATCCCAGCCCATCAGGGGGCACGTGGGTAGCTCAGGGCCAAGGCCCCGGCACTGACCCCAGAGGATCCTCCAGCTTCGTGATGGCCCTGCAGGGCAGACCTGACGGTGACAGGGCCACGGCATGGAGAATGTGAGAGCGCAGAGTCTAGGGCAGCCCACCCCGTGCTGAGATGACCCAGCACTACGCTCCAGACAGCAGGTCCAGAGGGTCCCCTTTGAACTCCAAGCACAGCTCCTCTGGCTGTCAGTGTAGGGCCTCGGTCTTCTCTGAGACACTTCCATACCCTGCCCTGGGGAGACCTCCCCTCCGCAGGGTTAGGGCCCTCAGCCAGGGAAGCAGGAGATGCCCCCAAGGGTTCCTAGCCCCTCGCCCCAACCTCTCGGCTCCCCCAGGCAGCTGCAGTGCTATACGTTGGTGGAGTATAAAGAGTGTGAGTTTGGGCATGAGTTAGACCCAGGTCGAATTTTAATCTCTCCGTTCTCCGTTCTCTGATTGTGTGGCCTGGATTATGTTACTAACCTTCTCCAGCCACTGACTCAGAGGGAGGAGTGAGGTTTAGTGATGATGTATCTGGCACACAGGAGATGTTCAGTAAACCATAACACTTATCAGGGCTTCCCAGGAAAGGCGAGCAAGCTGTGCACTGCACAAGGGCTCCACACCTGTAAGGACGTGCACGCACGCCGTAGACCTCGTAGGTATTTGTTGTCTGAAGTTTGTGGCAGATGATGGTAAAATCTTGTTCTAACTAAATTGTTGGAAAATTGACCATTTTCTGATAGATGGAAGAAAGTATTGGAGGAATACTTTCATTCCTATAAAGCTGCCATGGGTGTTCCCGGCAGCCCCACCTGGTATGAATCCTCTCTTCCAACCACGAATCCGTTTCTTCTCTCCATAGACCCTAGTTTTGGAGCAAGTGCCCATCCTGGTGGCCCAGGGATGCTGATGAGGATGGGCCAGGCCTCGGGATGGGTCCCCCATGTGTAGAGCATCCCCAGCCAGCAGGGCTCCCCCCTCGCCTTCTCTTCTGCAGGTCAACATGGTGGTCTTGGGCAAGTACCTGGGCATTCCCAAGCCCTTCGGGCCCATCATCAACGGCCAGTGCTGCCTGGAGGAGAAGGTGCGGTCCCTGCTGGAGCCGCTGGGCCTCCACTGTATCTTCATTGACGACTATTTGTTCTACCACGAGCTGCTGGGGGAGATCCACTGTGGCACCAACGTGCGCCGGCAGCCTTTCTCCTTCAAGTGGTGGCACATGGTGCCCTGAGCCCACCTCCACCCGCCATCCTCTATGCCCACCTGCCAGGGAACCCCGCCAGGGTGAGGGCGAGGAGCCTCCACCCGGCCTCCATCCTCTCAGGGGAGCCTCGGGTGCATCTTCCCGGGTCCTGGACACGTGCTGGCCATTGCAGGCCCCGGAGTACGGCCACAGACACCACGCACCCTCGTTCCTGGAGTGGCCGCCCCAGCCCAAGGACTGTCCTCATTCTTCCCTCCCTCTTCCTGATCCGAGGTTCTGGAAAAGAGCAACTGCCTTAACATATTCAAGGACGGCTGTGCGTGGTCATGGTCGTGCTGGGTCCTTGCCCCTCTGTGCTGATATTCCTTTCGTGTCTGCACCAGGAATGGGGCCCAGAGGGCCTGAGCTCGGGGGCGGAGGCCTGGGTCCAGGGCACCTGTGGTTCTTGTCAGAGCAGGAGCAGAGAGGTGGGGCACCCCCTTTTCTCTCCCAGCTGTCACCGCCATGCAGGGGACCCTCAAGCTGTGACTTCCTGACACCCCTCAGCCGTATTTATAGAGGCCAATAAGCACAGGAAGGCCGAGCATCTGAGGGCCTGTCCTAAAAAGAAAAGGCAACAAAACCCCTTTAATGCCTGACTCCAGCCTCAGAAGGGTGCTTGTTACCTGTGTAGGAAGCCTTTAATTACGAGTGCTGGCAGCTTCCGGCCCCCAAACGCTGTGAGGCCAGAGAAAGGCCTCCGGGGGCCACCCAGAGGAAGGCTGGCAGGCGGGAGGCCAGGGTGGCGGACAAGCCTTGGGGCCTGGCCTCTGTGTCCCAGGTGTCCTCGCTTCGGGTTTTGCACCCTGAATGTGAAGGGGGGCTGGCGGTTCCAGATGTCACAGGGGGCAAGGGCCCAGAGGTTAGGAGAGGGTGGGGGGGCCATTAGGTTATCTCTGAAGGTGGGGTTTAATTTCCTTTAATTGTCTTTAATTATTCCCCTTGGTCCCGCTGGCAGTGGGAGGAACGGCTTGCCCAGTCCCTCTTGGCAGCCCCGAGACCCTGTGTGTCACCTGGGTTTCCCTATAGAGTGACCCCCCCTCCTCCGGCAGGCCTGTGTCCCCTCCCAGAGAGGGGAAGAGAGCTGCTACCAGGGTGCGGGGTGGCTAAGAGCCTGGCCCCGGGTGAGGTCACCAGGATGTGTACAGGCAGGTAGGCTTGGCCGGTGCCAGGCGAGAGGTATCCTTCTCCAACCCCAGGCATGGGCACAAAGGACCAGCCTGCCCCCTCCCACCATTGCCTCTGGGGCCATTCTGGTGGCTCTCGGCCTCTGGCCTCCACCACCGGGGCTTTCCAGGAGCCCCTGATAAGACTGGGGCCGGGCCAGCCAGCCCCTGTTAAACTCTGTGAGCCATGGACTACTTAGCAATCAGAAACTTCCATGGAAACCCAAGATCTGAAGCGGATAAGATCAGGACTGCTATGGTTTAAGGCAGTGGGGGTGCTGTACCTGGGTCCTCCCCTTCCAGAAGACTCTGGGGACCCCACTCACAAGCCCCTGGTCTAACTTTTGCACTTTCTGCTCATAACCATGACCCAGCCTAGACTGAGCCAAGGAGAGAAGGGAGCTCTTCGGGGGCCAAGGGCCTGCAGCCAGGGTTGAGGTTCTCCAGGGAAAGGCTGTGGGTGGAAGGGCAGGGGCATTGCAGAGTGATAGGGAGGGTGGGGAGCAGGCCTTCTAGAGCTGCCCTGGGCGTGGGAAGCTCTGGAATTGCTGCTAGAGTTGTCGGAGGGCCCTAAAGTCCCCTCTGAGAATGTTCCGGACGACTGATCACTTCCTACTTGATTAATAAAAATGTCAACATGCATTTCTTCAAGTGGCTGCCTCCTTAGTGTCTGTTTGTTGGGCTGTAGGGAGGAGGGGAGGAGCGAGGGGGGCCCTCCTTCCAGTTCTCCCCACCGTGCCCCAGCTCCTTGGCTCAACTTCCGCTGGCCACGGGCAGTTCCTACCTGGCTGGGAGAGCCCCAGGGCCAGTCAGTGCCAGGCAGGCAGGCAGGCAGGCTGATTCAGCAGGAAGGCTGGCACAGGCCCATCGCTCTGAGGCCAAGTGCCCGGCCGAGATGGATATCAGGGGAGGGGTGGGGCCTGCCTCTTCTTTCCCTAGGCTATCTCTTCCATCTCTCAGAGCAAAGGCAGGCTGGGCCCTACTGGCAGAGGCAGGAGATCCTCCAGTGGGACTGGTGCCCAGGGCCGAAGGCCACTAGGATTCCCTTTCATTCCTGCCTCTAAAGCTTGCAGGTTACCCAGCCTCAGTGGTCTGATTTCAGGGACCTGGAAATATCACCCCCTCTCATCCTACACACCGGCTGCTGCCTCAGATTCTATCCTCTGACACTCATTCACTTTATTTTACCTTTTGTTATGGACTAAAAGGCAAAAAGCTGCTGCCCATCAGTCATCGACACTTTAGTCTGAACGAACCACAGATGTGTTTCTAAAACCTGGTATTAACAGGGGCGAGGCGAAGGCTTGGGTCTATTTCCGAAGGGAGATACAGGGCTCTAAGGCGGAAGCTGGTCCTGCCCCCAGCACTGTGGGCCAGTCCCCAGGAGGAAGCCCCCACCTTCTGAGCAATTCCCCAGCTGTGCTCATAAGCGGGTAGGGAGACTGTTTGGGGCTTCCTCCTGAGTCCAGATCTGAGCCTGCCATCAAGCCATTTTCTAGCCAAAGAAGTAAAGCTGTCATTGAATTCAGCAGCCCAGCATCTCTCCTTGGGAACACCCTTCCCAGACTCTGGGATAGAAGAGCACCATTCTTAGAGTCCTGCTGAAGATCCTTGAGCTGCTGGGCGTGCACCCACTGGGGACACTGGGAAGCAGGTCCTCGTCCCTACCCTGCCTCAGACTGGCAGCATCGCCAGAGAGAAGGGAGGAAGCTTCTATTCAGCACCTTTGGAGCCTGGCTGGGTAGGGTGTGTCCCCGCCATTATCTCTGCCGGGCTGGTGATTAGCCACATTTTCTACAGATGAGGAAACCAAGGCTCAGAGAGAGGGAACCTACCACCCAAGGCCACATAACTGTTGCATGGTGCAGTTGGGGTCCCCAAGACCCCTCTCCTGAGAGCCCTTGCTCCTGCTGCTTCAGGTGGCCAAATGCCTTCTCTGGCCTCAGTTTCCCCCCCCTCACAAGTGAGCCTTCCTGCTCCAACATTCTAAGTTCTTCCTGGCCAGAGAGGGCCACCCACCCCTTCCACAGGCTTTTGCCATGTGGTCAGAGTGACAACGCCAGTAATAGAACGAGGCCGGGCTCCACACTACAGCTCTGCCCACGTGGGCCCACGTGAGCCCTGCAGAGGCGGCAGGTGAGGCACAGAGCAATGAAGCCACTTGTCCCCAGCCACGCAGCCAGCACCAGGCTGAGGCAGAGCTGCCTGCAGTCCTGCTTCCACACTCCATGCTCTTAAGAAAAAGGCAGGTGTTTCTCAAAGTTTCTCACGACGCTTTGGGGGTGCTTATGAAAAAAATCCCGATGCCAGGAGGCACCCCTTACCGGCTGTGTCAGGCTGGAGGTGGGGCCTGGGAGCCTGCACGTTCACCAGCTCCTCCAGCAGGGTGGAGAAGCTCCCCGCTAAACCGTATCAGCTCTGGAAATGCAGGAAAGGGGGGGTGAGGAGGAGGAGTGTGGAAAGTGAGGAGGGCGCCCAGGTCAGCGCCCCACATCTTCGCCTCCCCCCCTCACCTCCCAGGCCCTGGTGCCCCAGCCCCGGTCCCTGCGGGGACTCGCTCCCTTGGAGGGAGAAACAAAGGCCCTCCGAGCTGGGGGCGGAGCAACAGGCTCTTATGCAAATGATGGGTTGCCTCTGGCCAATCCTGAGCTCCCGGCTCTGGGAAGGGGCTGGGCTTCCATGACAGGAGCCAATGAGCTAGCAGCCCGGGCCGGGGAGGCGGGGCCAGGGCCTTTTAAACCGCACGACCTGGGATGTGCCCCGCAGCGCTGGGTTTAGCGGCCCGAGCCCCACCGAGGCCAGCATGTCCCTGCAGAGGATCGTGCGTGTGTCCCTGGAGCATCCCACCAGCGCCGTGTGTGTGGTTGGCGTGGAGACCCTCGTGGACATTTACGGGTAAGAGCCAGAGGCCCGGGGGTCTGCAGGCCTTGGTGCTGAGCCCCTTGGGCCCTTCCCTGGGCAGAGCTTCCTCGGGGCTCAGGCCTGGCCTGGCCGCCCTCTCCCAAGCCGGGGGACTTGCAGTGGTTGAGCTCTGGCCCAGGGCCTTGGAGGGTGCTGGTGTCATGGGGGCTTGGGCACTCCGGAAGACCCTGCAGGCTGGGGTCACAAGGATAGGAAGAGGTGTGTACCCCCAGCCCTGGTCCCCAGCCTATGAGCTCTGCAATGAGCATCAGTCGTTTCCTTAGAAATCATTTATGCATATGTAGCCCTTCCTATGTGCCAGGCGCTGTTCTAAGCTCGGCAAACTTCTTGAATTTAACCCTTGAATTTGAATGCTCCAGTTTAACGTTCACAACCACCTAGGAGCTAAGCTTGTTGTCAACTTCATCTCACTGATGGATGAGGAAACTGGGACAGAGAGGACAAGCCATTTGCTCAGGTCACACAGTAACTACACATCAATGCCAGGGTTAAAACCCATTTATGATCAAGTGTCTTAGGCTTCTCACTGCCCCTTGAAGAGGAAGGATCTGGTCTCCTCCAGCCACTCAGAGCCCACATGGAATTCCCTCACTGTGTGCCATGGCCATGTCCTTAAAGCCAGTGGCAGGAAGTAAGGCCCTGTTTTATCTCTCTCCCAGGAAGAAAGGGAGAGTTTGGGCAGGGTCTTAGGAAGTGGGCTGTGGGAACCACTTAGGGAGCTGACTCCTTAGGCTTTTGGGGAGTCTCTGGGGGTCCTAGCTCTAAGACTGAGCTGTTAGGGGAGGGGGAGGAGAGAAGGAGAGCCATGTCACCCTTCCCCTGTCACCGGTCTCCCACCCCGCCTCTGACCAGGTTTTGAAACCTCAGCACTACTGACCTGCTCATTCCCTGTGGTGGAGGCCGTCCTGTGCATTGTGAGATGTGGAGCAGTGCCCCTGGCTTCTATTCACCGACGCCAGTGGCACACCCCCACTTGTGACAGCCAAAAATGTCTCCAGACATCGCCAAATGTGCCCTGTGGTGGTGGTGGTGGGGGGGGGATCACTCCCAGTTGAGAACCAGTATCCCAGACTAAGACTTGAAAAATTGGAGTGAACTTAGTTGGAAGCAGAGCTGGGGTCGGTCCCAGAGCGTTAGGTAAGCAAGGGTGAGAGGCCGGTCTTGGGAGGGAACCAAGCGTGGAGCAGGCCCAGCTGGGCACCAGGAGCTGAAGCCTGGGTGACGGTGGGTGGGCAGTGAAAAGTAGGGAGGGCACTGGGAGGAGGGGCAGCACAGAGGCTGTGCCAGGAGGAGGGACGAGGGTGGAAAGGTGTCCCTGCTCCTGGCGCCACCTCCTCCTCCCGTGCTGCGTGCCCATGGGGGTGACTCACCTGCGTCAGCCGCCTCATGCCCGTCGGGCAGATGTGCCTCCAGTCTGACCTGGCCCGGGAAGCCCAGGGCCGGCCCCTCCCCTGCTGCAGCAGCGCTTCCTTAGAAGATGGAGCCAGCGGGGCAAAGGCAGCAGTGTCTTGGGGTTACATGAGTGCTCCCAAGGAGGCCAAGAGGGGACAGCCCGAGGGCGTGGGGCACAGCCTCAGGCACCCTCAAACGAAGGATTCTGGGGCCTCTGTGACCGGACCACCTTGCAGGAGGCGGAGGGCTGCTGGTCCATTCATTCATTCATACACCCATCAAGTATTTATTTGGGGTCTAGTGTGGGCCGGGCTTGGGGACACGATGGCAGTGGCGAGCAAGGAGGCACGATCCCTGCCGTCTGAGAATCCTGTCCCTTCAGAGTTCTATCAGAGGCTGGGTGGCCCCGTGCTCTGGGGAAGGATCCCGTCTCTTCCAGCTTGGAGATGTCGTGATTCAGCAATCCCAGCGCTCACACCGTGGGCCAGCCAGGGAGGGGGCAGCGGGTGTGCCGGCCAGCGCCGGGCCTGGGACTTAGCAGTCATCTGACTTCGGGAGAGTCACTTGGCATCTGTCCTTCATGTGTAGGGTGGACATGGTCCTCTCAGCCATGATCCTCAGAGACTGCTCCGTACCAGGCGCCGCCCTAAGCGCTTGATGTTTAGTAACTAACTCAATCCTGCGAGGTGGGGACTGTCATCATCCCCATTTTATAGATGAGGACACAGAGGCACAGAGCAGTTGAGGTACTGGCCCCGTGTCACACAGCCCATGAGGATGGCAGAGCCAGGCTGCAGCCTAAACACGTCGGCCTTCGCGTCAAAGGACTCGGGTGTTGTGTGTAGAGCCCGTAGGCCGTGCCTGGACGTGGTGGACATTCCATTGTGGCAACTGCCACCACCACCACCAGCCCTGCCACCACCACCCACCACCAGCACTGTCATCATTTTAAGGCTCTGTCCTGGCCCCTTGGACAGCCTCAAGGGCCCCCAAACCTGCCATCTACAAGGTGGCTGGGGGACAACCTCTGAACCCTACCCGGAGAAGGAGATGAGGAAAGAGGAATGAACATTAGGCGAGTAGTCGGGGCAGGTCTCCTGGAGGGAGGGCACCAACCGGGGCCTTGAAGGATGAGCACAAGCAAGACCGCTGGGGCGCTCCGTCTGTGGCAGTGGACTGCACCCTGTCTTCTTGCCTTCCGTAGAGTTGGAGATGGCCCAGACTTGGTCAGGGGGCCGCGCTTTCCTGAGCAGGGGCTCGCAGGGCGAAAGGGAAGGAAGGGAGATACAGGGGTGTGCTGAGCCACATCCTGGGGATGAATGTGCAGCCAGGGTTGAAACCACTGCCCTAGTTGGACAGGCCAGCAGCTCGGGTCACCTCTTGCTCAGCAGAGGCAGGTCAAGGGAGTGAAAGGACAGAGGGACCAGGGCGGGGCGCCCTGAGTTTTAGTTCTCGCTCTGTCGTCCTTTGCTCTCTCCTCTTGAGCCCTTTCTGCTCCTTTCTGGTCCTCAGTTTCCCCTTATGTGCCCTGAAGAGTTTGTCATAGAACAGCGGGTGGCCAGCTCTGCTCTTGGAGGCCACTGAGCCCCCTCCCTGGTTTGACAGAGCAGCTCTCCCTCTGGCTCGTGGTCCGTGAGAGCGCTCACCTGCGTGGGCAGAGCCGGGCCGCGAGGCTGATGCATCGCCAGCTCTCCTAACGAGCTGGGCTGTAGGGAAGCGGTTCAAGGGGCCACCATTTCTCAGGGGCGGGAAGAGGGTGGGACGAAGGAGGGACTGTGGTCTGCTGACCCTGGGGACGGTGGGGCCAGAGGACTTGGGGTCTGGGAGCCTCGCTGAACAGGGCGGGGGTGGGTGGGGGCAGCTGCCACCCAGAGCCTGCGCTGGCTGGGTCTTGCTCTCCTCTGCCCCCGTGGGCCACATCAGTGGGGACCGTGGTGATCACCTTGTCAACCTGTCTGGTTGCAGCCGCAAGGACCTCTCCCATCAGCGTTTTGGCTCTGAAATGTCTGGTTCTGTTTTCCCGGAGGCCCCGGCCCTGAGCCCATGAAAGGAGAGGATGGGTTTGGGTCTGCAGGGGAGCAGGGCCTGAGTCCCGGCTGTGAGTCTTGGCTCCGACACCGACCAGCTGTGTGACTCTGGGCAAGTCCCTGTCATCTCCGAACCTCTTCCCTCATCTGTAAAGTGGGGATAACAGGACTGATGGTGTGTGTGTGGCTGTGGGGGCTGCTTTGTCACCTTTGTCACCATCGTCACCGTCATCGTCCTCACCACTGAGAGGGTGACATGGAGCGTAAAGGAAGACCTGACTTGTCTGGGTTCCTAGGAGGGGCGGGCTCACATTGAGTCACTCCCACGCTGCTGGGGAGACAGCCCCCCTTAGCCACGGTTCTCAGATGTCACTGGGCTCAGTGCAGGGAGGGTGCACGGAGGGCCTTGGACTGTCCTGTGCATGGACAGGAGGGGAAGCCCGAAGCCCCCGGGGCGGGACTGGGGGTCCTGTCTGGAGCAGCAGGCTGGCAGCATGGGGTGGCCAGGCCGGAGGAAGAGCTTGGGCCGGGCAAGCCTCTGGCTGCTTCTCCGGCCTCCACAAGACGGGAAATTCAGACCCTCCTGTACCCGATGCAGGCTCTTGTCCCAGCAGCCATCCTTCTCATCCTCCCAACAGCTGCTTCCCCGATGGGGCGTGAGCACTGGACTGGGAGTCTGGAGCCCTACCTTCTGGTCCCTCCTCTGCTGGGTCTCAGTTTCCCTGGAACGAAGTGAGGCATGGGTTTGGGTGCCTCCAACTTTCACTCGTCTTGAGCGTTTACACACATCGGTTCCTATAGTCTTCTCCGCCTTATAGACGGAGACATTGAGGCAGAGGGAGGCCAAGCGTCTCCCTCAAGGTCACACACCTCGTGGGTGGTGGGCTGGGATTTGAACCAGCATCCACCTCAGTGCCCCTCCTGATCAAGAACCTTCGCTGGCTCCCCCTTACAGCCTGAGTTTACCCTTGGCCTCCTGAGGCTCCACCGTGGAACTGCCTTCCCCTGGGATGAGTCTCCCCCTCACCCTTGGCTCCCCCTGCCTCCCTCTGGGAAGCTGCCCCCCAGAACCCCTAGCCCAGCCTCTCAACCTGCCTCCGTTTGCCCTTTTCCTGCTTCTTAATCAACCTGAAGACCCCACCCCCACCCCCATGGGTGATTTTCCAAGCCTTTCCCATTATGGCATCTGAGCCTTGCCATGGCCCGTGAGGTTGACCAAGTGGGTGTCATTATTCCACTTTGTCGGGAGGCAAAGTGATTTATTCGGGGTCACCTGGCTTATGGGCGACCCGGCCCAGTCTAGAGCCTGGCTCTTGACTCTGATCCTGGCACCACTGAGCTCCTGGGTCCTTCCCCCTCAGGCCCGAAGGATCTTCATCAGGAAGCCCCCAGCATCTCATACAGGGAAGTGCAAGGGAGCTGGGCCAAGATACCCCAAACCCAGGGGCTGATGCTAGGGAGCTGGGTGCAGTACCATGCCTTCTGCTCCCTCAACCTCCAGGTCGTGGGCACCGGGGTCCAAGCAGCAGGTTGGGGTTGGGGGGAGTTTCATAAAAAGTTTATAAGCCTCCTAGGGAGCGGGAGGCCAGGTGACTCAGGGAGTTGGGCTGAGGGTTCTCCTTGGGGTGGAGGGAGCTCTCCACACCCGGTCTATCTCCATGTGTGTCTTTCTGGCTCTCCATCTCTCAGGGTTTTCTATATCTCTTTGTCTCTCTCTCTCTCTGTCCAGGCTCTTTATGTCCCAGGATGGGCTGGCCCGCACACCCAGGACACCCCAGGACCGAGGGCTCCACCAGCCCTGGAAATTACAGGCTTTGGGAATAGGGTTGCCAGATAAAATCCAGGATGCCTAGTTAAATTTGAAATCCAGATAAACAATTAGTATTTTTTTTTTTAGTGCAACCATGTCCCAAATACTGCACGGGACATCCTTATACTAAAACAATGATTTGCTGTTTATCTGAAATCTGAGTCCAGCTGGGTGTTCTCTAGTTTTATTTGCTAAATCTAGCAGCCCTGCTTGGGGGGAGAAGCAGGTGTGTCGGCCCCGCCCAGCTGCTGGGGACGCCCGGGAGGGCCACGCGCTCCACCAGGACCCGCCTGACAAGTGGAGCCTGGGCTGGGCTTACTTCTCTATTTATAAAAAAGCCACTTTGAGAAGTTTCAGAGTCCTGCTGGTGGAGGAGTGGAGAGGGCGTACTGAAGGAAGTCTGCGCTCCTCCAAGTGGAGCAGGGAAAGGAAGAGGGCCCGGAGTCGGATTGCCGGCTGTGCAACCGTGGGGAAGTCTCTTGCCCATCCTGAGCCTCTGTTGCCCCACATGTGAATGAGAGTCATAATCCCCTCCTCCCGGCCACGGTGAGGATGAATGAATGCTGTTTGGAAGGCCTGCCCTGGTAAGTGGGCAGGGGAGGGGGCCCTCGGGGGCTCGGGGGCTATGATTATCGTGACTCTCCTTTTTTTTTTTTTATCTTAAGATTTTATTTATTTATTCATGACACACAGAACACACAGAGAGAGGCAGAGACACAGGAGGAGGGAGAAGCAGGCTCCACGCGGGGAGCCCGATGCGGGACTCGATCCCAGAACCCCGGAATCACACCTTGAGCTGAAGGCAGACACTCAATCACTGAGCCACAGGCACCCCATCGTGATTACTCCTGGGGAGGTGGTGGGTGAGAATATGGACTCAGGAGCCAGGAGGCCTGGGGTGGGATCCCAGCTCTGCCACTTACTAGCTCCATGACCTTGGCAGTGTGCTTAACCTTAGTTCTCCCATCTGTAAAATGGGAAACGATGGTAGTAGGCACCTCCTAGTTTAATGGGAGGATTGCTTTACGTAACACACCTAAGAACCTTGCACAGGGCTGGCCTATAAACAAGAACTCAACAAATGTCAGCTACTGTTTATCTCCCGGGCACACGTGTGTGTGCTGCTTCCTCTAGGAAGCCTTCTGGTCTCTCTGGCTCACAGGGGCCTCTCCCTACATGGGATCCCACAGACCACTGACTTCGTGACTGTAAGCCCCACCTGGCTGCCCGGCAGTGCTGTTTTTAACTCCCTGATGGGGTGGAAGGCTCTGGGGCAGCGGGGAGAGTAGTGGGTGTACCTGCCTCTGGGCACAGTAGGCACCCCGGGCACCCCACAGACAATCAGAGGGTCGACAGACTGATTTCAAACAGGACTCCCAGACCAGCTGGAGTGGGGGGAACACAGCCCCAGGGCCAAGATGACTTTTGAAAGGTACTAATAATGCTTGGTTGCTTGACTGAATCTGGCCAAGTTTCCCAGGTGACGCTGCAGGGCCACGGAGAAGCACAGGCGCTGTGTCAGAGCCCCAAGTGCACACCTGGCAGCGCCATTCCATGCCGTGTGACCTCGGGCTTGGTACTTGACCTCTCTGAGCCTCAGTTCCTCACCTTTCTGATGGAGATGATATCACTCACTTTGCAGACTTGTGAGAATAAAAGGAGCTAGGAAATACAAGGTGCCTGGCACCCAGTGGACGCTCTACAAAATTTAGTACCCTTCCCTAGGGAAGACCCCAAGGGCATCTTCTTGCCCGCTAAAGAAGGGTGCAAATGGGGATCCCTGGGTGGCGCAGCGGTTTGGTGCTTGCCTTTGGCCCAGGGCGCGATCCTGGAGACCCGGGATCGAATCCCACGTCAGGCTCCCGGTGCATGGAACCTGCTTCTCCCTCTGCCTATGTCTCTGCCTCTCTCTCTCTCTATCTCTCTGTGACTATCATAAATAAATTTAAAAAAAATAAAAAAAAAGAAGGGTGCAAATGGGACCTGGAGGGGAGACTGCTCTTCTTAAAGCCATGGGCTCAGAACTGCAGGGGGTCCATTTGCAGGCTGGTGTCCACTGAGCTCTCTGCACCCAGCTCTGCACTAGGGGCTTATAAAGCACTCAACCGGGTCCTAACTTCCCAAGAGCTTGCAGTTTTGTTGGGAGTTAAAATAACTCACAAGGGAAGTGTTAATAAATACAGAGCCTTGGAAGGTGAGAATGGGTATGCATTTGTGTGGGGTCCAGGCTTCACTCCCAGGAGCTTGCCGTGGGGGGCTGAGAGGCCTGGGGTGGTCAGGGAAGGCTTCCTGGAGGAAGCAAGCGTTTGAGCCAAAGCTCAAGCATCTGAACAACTATCCACCCATTAGCACCTCCCATGGCTTCTTGTCCTTCCCAGGTCGGTACCTGAGGGCACGGAGATGTTCGAGGTGTATGGGACTCCCGGTGTGGACGTCTACATCTCTCCTAGTATGGAGAGGGGCCGGGAGCGTGCGGACACCAGGCGGTGGCACTTTGATACTGGGTTGGAGATCATCGTGGTCATGAACTCTCCCAGCAACGACCTCAATGACAGTCATGTGAGCAGGTCCCCTGGGTTGGGGTGGGTGGGGCAGCGATCTAGCACTGCAAGGGCCAGCACCCTCTCTTTACCCAGATGGCAGGGTAGCACGATGGGTAAGTACACGCCCCAGAACCAAGCAGCTCTGCAACTTCCAGACATAAGCCGTGTGTCTGTTGGCGCGTCATATCAGCCCTCTGGGCCTCGGTTTCCCCTTATGTCAACTGGGGATGATCACAGCACCTTCCCCCCGTTGTTGGTGTGGGGTGGAACATGAGCCAACATTTGCTGCTTTTCTTGTTTCTGAAGACCCCAGCGAAGGGAGGTATCCGCATCTTTCTGTGTCGGGCCTCAGTTTCCCCACCTGCAGGGTGAGGGTTGATTAGGTGATCTCTGGTACTCTGAATGATGGAGAGAAAGCAGAGGTGGGGGGATGCCACTGCCTGGGGAGACCCCTTTCTACGAGGCACCTCACCTTCTAATCCACCCCCTCCCTGACCGCATTCCCTTCTCAGAGGCACGTAATTTCTCTTCCTCCTCTCTGCTCACTCAACCAAGGGTGAGTTTAACAAGCCCCAGCCGTAGGCAGGGTTCTGGCCTCAGGGCAGGGATGGGACATAGGAGAAATGGGGTGGCCCTTGAGCTTGGCACAGGTGATGCCCCCTTAAAGGGGTGACGGAAAGCAGGCCCGGCGTGTGGGAGTGGCAGGTTCCTGCTCCATGTCAGGAGCAGCATTTCAGGAAACTGATCTTTTAGGGACCACTGAGCAGAGGCCACACCGGGGGCAGCCACGACTTCATGCAGCCCTGACAACAGCTCAGAGAGGCAGGGTCCGATCCCCATTTCGTAGGTGGGGCCACTAAGGTTCAGGGAAGCTGTGTCCGGGCCACAGAGCCAATCAGTAAGAGAGCTAGTATTCCACACAGACCTGCTGACACCTGGGGCAGGTTCCCTTCATCACCCCCATGTCTTTTCCCATCCATGTATCTGAGATGAGCCTCTCCACTGAGCTCAGTGACTCAGGTGGACAGGGAAATGAACTCATTTTACAGATAAGGAAACTGAGGACGAGAAGGGGCGTGGCTTACCTGAAATCACCCACCCAGTGAGTAGCAGAGTTGGTGAGGGGCAGGACAGAGGCCCCCGGGGCAGGGCAAAAGGACCAGCCAGCCGGTGAGGGGGCCCCTCCTGGGTGCCCTGCCGAGCTGGGGGCTGTGTGGGTGCCAAAGACCAAAAGGATTGAGGAAAGACCCTTCTCCTTTCCCCACCTTTGGCCTGGATCCATTCGTTGTATGCCCGAGGCCAGCATTGTTGCTCGGGCTTGACAGATGGGGGTGAGTGATTGTGGGATTTAGGGTGAAGGGTCTCTCTATAAGATCCTGAACCTTCTGGCAGAGCTGAGGGACCCACATCAGGAGGGAATGTGCAAGCAGAGGGTTGGGGGTGGAAGGGCCTTTGATACATGGTCCTTGGATTATGTTCTCATCACTCTTTGTCAGCCAGACCTTCAACAGCTATTGGGGCTTGCTGCAGCCGAGCACTGCACTGAGCATGTCACACACCTCCCTTTCTTTGATGGTCACAACCTACAATCAACCCTCTGCAGTAGGGACTATTATTATCTCTACTTTACAGCAGGGGACACTGAGGCCCCGAGAGGACAGGTGACTCTTCCCAGGGTAGTCACAAGTGGATCCGGGCTCCAGCTCACACAGTGCCACCTGCCCTCTGTTAACAATAGCTGGCATGTCTTGAGCCCTTCCTGCGGGGTCCAGTCTGGTAGATGTATTGTTTCTGAGCAGCACTACAATCCTCTGCAGTAGGGACCTGTGTGTTCAATGTTCTGCGGGTGAGGAAACCAGACAGCTCAACCAGAGGTGAAGGGCCTTGGCCAAGGTCACAGAACCCAGAGGTGCTGGGCTCAAGTCCAGGCCTGTCTGAATCCTACAGATAGGAGAGGGTCCCTAACCCCACCTGTCAGACCTCCTCATTTTACAAATGGCAACACAGAGATCCAAAGGGGAGCAGAGGCTTGCCCAAATCACACGGTAGTCATTGGCAGCACTGGGGCCCTCACAGGTAGTTCCCATATTACAGCAAGGCATGGAAAAATAAATGGCACAAAGACTAAAAGGAAGAGCTGGGTTGGTAAGCTCAACTTCAGTACATAGAGGTTCCTGAGACCCTGACTCTTTCTTGCCAGATCCCCCAAACCTGTCCTTTGGGGTGGGGGCTATTGGCTTCAGCTGGTTGACTCTGGGCCCTTTCTCCACAGGTTCAGATTTCCTACCACTCCAGCCATGAGCCCCTGCCCCTGGCCTATGCGGTGCTCTACCTCACCTGTGTTGGTAAGTTGGTAAGCTGGCCCTCATTAGGGCCTGGGCCAAGGGCAGGGGGTGGTGGTTGCGAATGACAATGAACGAGGGTCTTTTCACAAACATCAACTCATTTTTTAAAAATTAAAATAAGTGTACATTTAAAAAATTCAAGTGGTATAAAAGAATATATATTGCAAAGTAAACCTCCCTTCCTCCCAACCTAAGACTTCCAGTTCCAGAAACCCAGCATCCTTCTAGAGATCTGCTGTGCTCATGCAGGTGGACACGGCATACTTGTATACTCCCCCCCTTTGTAAGCAAAGGGAGGCACCCTATAGGCCTGGAACTGGACCTTGCTTTCTCCACCTTAAGTTTTTTGTGCCAGTTGTCCACAAATTGATATATAAACTCCATGCGAGATAACTCAGATTGGTTAAGACGTTAAAGGAAAAGGTGAATAACATGAATGAACAGATGGGGAATTTCTTTTTTTAAAAAAGATTATTTAATTATATATTCATGAGAGAAGAGAAAGAGAGGCAGAGACACAGGCAGAGGGAGAAGCAGGCTCCACGCAGGGAGCCCGATGTGGGACTGGATCCTGGGTCTCCAGGATCACGCCCGGGGCTGAAGGGAGATGCTCAACCACTGAGCCACCCGGGCTGCCCCAGAGGGAGAATTTCAACAGAGATGTGAAAACTATAAGAAGGTGTCAAGTGGAAATGCTAAGATTAAAAGTCATGGTAACATTAAAAAAAAATGCTCTTGCTGGGCTGTCTTGGTAGACTCGACACAGCTGAGGAGAGGATCAGTGACCTTGAAGATAAGGCCATGATAAGTTAGACTATATTACATTTTAAAACTTTCATACAAGGGAGGACAAGTAAAAAGTCAAAGTATGGGATTGCCTGGATGGCTCAGTCCACAGAGCACGTGAATCTTGACCTCAGGGTTGTGAATTCAAGCCCCACACTGGGCACAGAGCTCACTTTAAACAAAAAAGGAAGAAAAAGTCAAAATATGGACGGGGAGAAGAAATTTGCGATGTATATGGCTGATATGGAGAACTCTGATCAATAGGAAAAAAAAGACTAACTAATGGAAACAGGGAAAAAATATGAACAAGAAATTCACAGAGGAGAAAGCTCCAGTGATCAGAACCTGAAATGGAAAGATGCTCAACTCAGTGTTGCCAAGGATGTGGAACCAGGGAACTCCTTGACAGTGGGTGGGAGTTTGCGTGGGTACGAGCACCTGCAGAGCACTTAGCAAGAAAGTTGAAAATGCTCTGTCTGCAGGAGGCATTGTTAGAAGCAGAATGTGCATTGTCAGACCTGTGCTGGACTCCTGGGAACCCCACAGTGACTTACTGTCTCCCCTCTCCTTGTAGACATCGCTCTGGATTGTGACCTGAACTGCGAGGGCAGGCAGGACAGGAGCTATGTGGACAAGGTAGGCCATCTCGACCTGGGCCCAGAAAGGGGCTTGGAGTTTGGAGTTGCCTTGGCTGGGTTAGGAGGGGTGAGGCCATTACCGGTACCCCCTGCCTCCTAGGAGAGGGTGGGAGAGCCAAATGGGAACCAGGCGTGGCTGGGGATCTTTCACCAGGAGAAAAATCATTACCAAGGATTATCAAGCATATACATGCCCAGGCCTGGGCTAGGCCTTGCCTTGTGGGGAAAAGTCCTTCTGGAATTTTAGTCTAGGTCAGGGGTCAACGAACTTTTTCTATAAAAGTGAGATAGTAAACATTTTAGGCATTGCAAACCGTCCTTGTCGCAGCTCTTCGATTTTGCCACTGTAGTGCGAAAGGGCTAGAGCCAATACAGAGACACGTGGGTGTGATTATTCCAATAAAACTTTATTTACAAAATGAGGCAGCGGGCTGTATGCGGCCCCTGGCCCTGGTGTGCCAACCTCCTGATCGAGGTGAAAGGGGGATTATGCCAAGCATCAGACTGTTAAAGAACTTTGGGCTGAATTGTGGTGACACTTAGTGAGTCGGGAGTTCAGAGCAGGTCGGCGGGGGCCGCATGAGCAAGGAAGCCTTCCTGTGAAGTCCACTTGAGCTGGGCTCTAAGCATTGCAAGGGGGGGGCATTCTGGGTGGAGGGAGTAGGGGGGGCAAGGCCTGGGTGGATCCACGAATGGATCTGTAATCAGGAAGTTGCCCGTTGAGAAATAGGACGTTGGCTGGAGCCGGCTCGCAGTTGGGCCGTGAAACACAGCTGTGTGGTTCGGACTTGCTGGTGCGGGCAGTAGAGAGCCACTGCCATGCCTGGCACAGGAAGCGCTTCGGGGAGAGCGGGCCTATCCGCCCAGGGAGGGCAAGACGAGGTGAGGTTAGGAGGCTGGCCAGGAGGTTGCTGGGCGAGGGCACGGGACTGGTCCGCGCTCCATCACCGGCTGCGCTTTGCCATTGGCAGCGGCAGTGGGTCTGGGGCCCCAGAGGGTATGGAGCCGTCCTGCTGGTGAACTGTGACAGGGATGATGTAACCTGTTATGACCAGGACAACTGTGACCGGCACGTGAACTGCCTGCAAGGTAAGGGGGGGGCGCCCAGGGTCACGGCTCAGCTACCCCACAGGGGCAGCTCTGAAGGCTGAGCCTGGGGCCAGGGTCCCAGCTCCTGGACACACTTCGACGTTGCTCAAAACCTGCCTCAGGCTGGCAGCTAGCCCCTCCCAGTCCCCCCCAGCGCCAGCGAGCTCTCACATACTGGGGGGCTGGGGTGGGGGGAGCCCTAGAAATGGGCTGACCTGCCTTTCCCTCCAGGGGAGCAGGGGACGCTGACATTTATTTGAGTGCCTCTGTGTGCCAGGCCCTTTTGCAGATTCTTGTTTAATCATCCAAGTGGGAGGGCAGCATCACATCACCCCACGTAGGGATGAGGTGTTGAGGCCGGAGGTCAGGGGATCCCCGAAGTCAGTCAGCCTGTCTGTGGCAGGTCCAGAGCTTCCCGTCCGACCCTCGAATCTGGCCTCCCCACCAGGCACCTCTGGCCTGCGTTTCAGGGCACCCCATGTTCTAAGTCCCACACTTTCCCACAACAGCCCCATGAGGGAGGCCACAGACATATCTTGGGGAACCGGCCACGTGCTCCATGCACAGGCGGGCACGGCTTCTCCGAAAGTGGGCACAACCGTCCCTTATTTCAGACAGGGGAGCGCTGAGTCTCCGGGGGGCTGCCCGGTGTGAACAGAGGGATGCTAGTGCTGACACCAGACTGTCCCCGGTGCGCCGCCCAGGTGGCCTGCCTACCCCACCCTTGTCACCTGTCAAGGGCACTGAGCAGTCACTCTGCACTTCCCGTTGCTCTGGGGGGTGAGGAAGTGGAGGCCCGGAGTGGACGTGTGGGGCTCACGGGCACACGCTCAAGACGTCCTCATGGTTCGTTCTTGGTGGTTTCCAGTGCCGTCCAGTGTTTTCTGATGGTGGGCAGAGCTGGGGCTCAGAGACCCAGATCTGGGCACCCTCTGCCCTTGGAGGGGGGTGCAGTGGGCAGGAGGAGAAGACGCCAGTGCCGCAGGCCCCTGAGCTGCGCCCCTGTCTGGCCCCACAGACCTGGAAGACATGTCCGTCATGGTCCTGAGGACGCAAGGCCCTGCCGCCCTCTTCGACGACCACAAACTTATCCTCCACACTTCGAGCTATGACGCCAAGTGGGCACGGGTCTTCCACGCCTGTGGTGAGTTCATGCCCATCCCTCCCCGCCGCCCCGCGGCTGGAGGGGGCCTCAGTTTCCCCACCGTGAGCCAGAGGGCAGGCTCTGCTCTGGCTTCTAGCCTGCCCTGGGGGTCAGATGTGGGAGCCGTGAGGCGGGCGGGCTGCCGTCCCAGAAGAGCCGTGGCCCAGGGTAATTTGATTTGATGAATTAAAATAGAATTAGGGGCGCTGGGGTGGCTCATCAGCGGTGTCTGCCTGCAGCTCAGGGCATGACCTCAGGGTCCTGGGACTGAGCCCCGGGTCCGGGCTCCTTGACCAGCAGGGAGTCTGCCTCTACCTCTCCCTCTGCCCCTCCCCCTGCTCTGTGCTCGATCTCTCCCTCTCTCTCTCTCACACAAATAAATAAATAAAATCTTAAAAAAAAAAAAGACACAAAAATCTTTAAAAACATTCTTGAGGGGATGCCTGGCTGGCTCAGTGGTCGAGCATCTCCCTTCGGCTCAGGTTGTAGTGCCAGGGTCCTGGGATCGAGTCCCACATGCTTCTCCCTCTGCCGGTCTCTCTCTCTCTCTCTCTCTCTCTGTGTGTCTCTCATGATGAATGAATGAATGAATGAATAAATAAATAAATAAATAAATAAATAAATAAATAAATAAATAAAATATTTTTAAGAATTAAAAAAATCAAACAATATAGAGATACATAAGGTAGAAAATGAGGGTTCCTCATCCTCCCCCCTAAACCTGACTCTTAAAATGTGTTCACTGTTAACGAGTTGCAGTGTGTGCAACTCCCCGACTTTTCTGTGGATGCGCTAAGTGTGTGGCGTGTACATACTCTGCTTTCCAGGCACTTTCTCCCATCGAGTGATCTACCCGACGGTGCTTTCTGTACTCATGCAGCTCGGCCCCCAGCTTCCCGCTGCCACGTGTGTTCCGGGCATGGATGTGCTGTGACATGCCCGGGCCCCCGACCACATGGCTGTTGGCAGCGGGCAGGGTTCACCGCGGCGCAGGGGGCCGGAGGGCAGAGGCCTTGCTCACGGCCGTGTCCTCGAGCCTTGCCTCGCAGGTGCAGGGTGGGTGCTCAGCACATACCTGTTCCGCGAGTGGACAGCCAGCGAACACCCCGTACGTGTGTTTGTAGCCGAGACACCCAGAAGCGGAGAGGCTCGTTGGGAGTGGACATTACTCTGTGAGACGCTGCCCACTGTCCTGAACGGCAACATTAGAAAGGCAGGGCCGGGGCAGCCCGGGAGGCTCAGTGGTTTAGCGCCTGCCTTCAGCCCAGGGCGTGATCCCGGGGGTCCCCGGATCGAGTCCCATGTCGGGCTCCCTGCATGGGGCCTGCTTCTCCCTCTGCCTGTGTCTCTGCTTGTCTCTCTGTCTCTCTCATGAATAAATAAATCTTTAAAAAAAAAAAAAAAGAAAGACAGGGCCTTTCCCTGGCCTCGCCCACACTGGGCATCAAGCATCTTCCGTCCTTCGCGGGCCCGACGGCAGAGGGGGGCTGCAGTCCGGCCCGAGGGGCCTGGTGAGGCCCGCACGGCCAAGCTCTGCAGCCGTCGTGCTCTGCGGTCCCTCCCGGGGCTCACGGCCCTCCCTCCCGCCCCCCTCCCAGGTCCCGAAGACTCGTGTGAGGCCTACCGGCACGTGCTGGGCCAGGACAAGGTGTCGTACGAGGTGCCCCGCTTCCATGGGGACGAGGAGCGCTTCTTCGTGGAGGGCCTCTCGTTCCCCGATGCCCGCTTCACGGGGCTCGTGTCCTTCCACGTCACTCTGCTGGATGACTCCAACGAGGTAGGGGTGGGGGTGGCCCACGCACAGAGGGTGCGAAGGGGCTCCGTCCCCGGGACGGACGGGCACCACTGGCACCAAGGATCCCAGGCTTCTGGACCACCCCCCGGTGCCTCTCTAGAAACTAAGGGAAGTGGCGGTTTGCTCAGGGAACTGCACGAATGAGCCAGGCCTCTGGACTCCAAGGCCAGTGCTCTCGCCCTTCCTTCCGCTCGTCTTCCCCTGTAGGATTTCTCCGAGTCCCCGATCTTCACCGACACCGTGGTGTTCCGTGTGGCGCCCTGGATTATGACGCCCAGCACCCTGCCACCCCTGGAGGTGTATGTGTGCCAGTGAGTGTGTTGGGCGGGGGGGGGGGGGCGCGATGGGTGTCCTGCGGCCCCCGGCGGCCCGTCTGGTCTCCACACCTGGCTCCGCCCTGAGCCCCTCTCCCCGGGCTTGTGTGCAGGGTGCGGAACAACACGTGCTTTGTGGACGCGGTGGCGGAGCTGGCCAGGAAGGCCGGCTGTAAGCTGACCGTCTGCCCGCAGAAGGAGAACCGCAATGACCGCTGGATCCAGGTACCACGGCTGCCGGGCAGCACCGACCAGGTGGCATCGCGGAGGGGGAGGCTGGCCTCCCCCAACTGGGGCGCGGGGAGGAGGAGGCTGTGAATATCCAGAAGGACCTGGGGGCTCCGACTGTCCTCCCCAGGGCACTCCTTTTGTTCATTCTAGACCTAGAGCTCCCTCCCTCTCTCCAGAACTTTTTGGAGACCCAGTCACACGCCGACATTGGGTTGGACCCCATTCACCTCCCACAGGGTTGGTCCTGAAGGGAATGGCAGAAGGATGGGACATACTCCCTGCTCCCAGCGGCCTGGTCTGTGGTTCTCCACGGAAGGCCTCGGTCTCCCAAGGGACACTTGGCAGCATCTGGAGACATTTCTGGCTGTCACACTGGAGGATGGTGGTGCTACTGGCTTTGAGTGTGTAGAGCTTGGGGATGCGGCTATGCATCCTACAGTGAATGCACAGGATGGCCCCACAACAAGAATGATCTGGCCGCAGTGTCACGAGCGCCAAGGCCGCTGTGGTGACTTATTGCAACAAACAAACCGCTCTTGCAGTTGAAGGTGTAGCAGGGGTGCCAGCAGAGTGCCAGCAGGGTTTGGAGGAAGATGAATACAGACGTCCAGGAGGAAGGGCGTAGGGTGGGACCAGGTGGTGATGGTGGCTGCCATGAATGAGGCACTTAGGGTGGGCCATGCGTCACGGTGGGCCATGCATCATGCCATGTCGCCCTCTCAACATCCCCTGCTCTTACCCACCTGAGGAGCTCGCAGGGGCCTGTGCCCAGGGCCACAGAGCTGGTAAGGGCCGTGCTGGGGCTCAGTGGACGGCGGTCCTCACAGAGGATCAGCGTGGGCAAAGGCCCCAGAGAGGGGAGACGTGAGAAAGATGACCTCGTGCTCCTGGTGGCCGGGGCCAAGTTTCTGCGAAAGGCAGGAGCTGAAGTGGGAGACCGTGAAAGCCAAGCTGAGAAGCCTCCGTGGCTGGAGGTTCATCGGAGGAGACGGAAGTTCGGGGCGGGCCTCTGGAGCAAGATGGGCTGGTGTGATCCCGGCTGGGCCACTGACTAGCTGTGTGTCCTCGGACAAACAGACCTCTCTGTTTGTCACCTTCCTCCTCTGTAACGTGGGTAATCATCGTGCCTCTGCACGAGTGTGCGTGTGATGAGGATTCGTGGAGTTAATATTTATAAAGAGTTAGAGCGAGGCCAGGCGCGTAACAGGCCGGGCTTCTCATCGGCTATATGGTTCACCCGTGCTGGGCCGTCTTTGCCTCCAGGACCAGGGGGGTTGAGAGACCTGAGAAGGAGGCAGATGGATACGTCCTGAGGTCCCCTCCCAGCCCTGTCCAGCTGTCAACCCCTTGTGACTGCGGGTGGAGGCCAGAAGTGTCAGCTGATGTCCAGTCACTTGTTTGTCCAACTCAGGCCACCCTGAGCCCCTCTCTGGGCCCATCCTGAACCCCTCTCTGGGGCCACCCTGCCCTGATCTAGCACGGGTCCACCCCCAGGGTCACGTCCATGTTCTCGTTCATTCCCCGCCTGTCTTGCTGTGTGGCCCTAGGTAACAGCACCCTCTGTCCGAGCCTCCGGGCTCTCCTTCAGCCACAGGCATCATGAACCCCCACCCTCTTCACCCCAAAGGGCAAAGCAGGCCCGAGACAGAGAAATCCCAAGAACGTTCCTCCTCAAAGCGCTCAGTGCCAAACGAGTGTCGATTGTCGTTCACAGGACGAGATGGAGCTGGGCTATGTCCAGGCGCCACACAAGACTTTCCCGGTGGTCTTTGACTCCCCCAGGAACGGGGAACTGCAAGACTTCCCTTACAAAAGAATCCTGGTGAGTGGTCCGGGCCGCAGGCCGCAGCCTGGCTCTGAGGGCCGAGGGACACGACCCGAGAGCCACCCCAGGGTGTGGAGTCCAGGGGGGCAGCGCCGGGGACCGCGTCCTTAAGGGACAGGAGTGACCACCTGAAATACGGGAGACGCCTAGTTACGTTCGCGTGTGTTCCAAACCTCACACGGGACTTGGTTCTACTAAAAATGTGGTTTGTCTGAAATTCAAATTGAACTGGGCACCCTGGATTTTTATTTACTACATCTGGCAGCCTTCGGTAAGGGGTGGGGGCAGCGCTGCCGTTGAGAACACAGGCTCCGGAATCAGGACAACCCGGCTCTGTGGCTCAGGTGCTGTGTGACCTGGCCTGCGTCACTGCCCCTCCCGGAGCCTCAGCGTCTTCGTCGGCAAAAATGATATCGGTGCCCGGGCTTCTCTGTGCCCGAGCAGAGGGAGCACGCAGCCCCGTTAGCCGGGGCTATGACTGGTGATAAGGAGCACTGGGAGGATGGTGGTTGTGGACCGGGACCTCCTTGAAAAAAAGAGGGGAGGCTCCCTTAGGTGCTGTAGAGACCGGGAGGCCCTTGCAACCTCCTGCTGGATCCCAGAGGCGGTAGGAGGGGTAGGAGCTCTCTCCTGGCCCTCAGTGCTGGTTAAGTTCCTTCTAAGCGACGGCCCTGGGGAGCTCGCCCCTTTTCCAGAGTTGAAAGACTGAGGCTCCATCCCCAGTCCCTTGGTCCCCAGGAACAGCCAGGTACCTGCCCTTGGACTGCACTTGGCAGGGAGGCCGTTCAGAGGGTAAGAGGCAGCGGGGCATAGCCTCGGGCTTCGTGTCTACCGGGGCCCACGGGCAACCAGGGCCCTTCCTACTGTCTCCCTGGGACCACGGGGCATAACGTGCTCCAACACGGCAGTAGGGCCAGAGCGCCTGTGTATGTCCCAGCATTGGCCCCTACGCATGCGTGAAATATTGACTAGGTTAGATCCCTGTCTTTGACTCAGTATTTCCATCTGAAGAATGGGCAGCCGCTCCTGCGCCATCCTTAGGGAGCTCAGAGCCCAGCGAGTTGGTTCAAGCTCTTTCTGGTGACCCCCGTCCCTCGCCTGACTCCATTTCCCTTGCCAGGGCCCAGATTTCGGCTATGTGACTCGGGAACCGCAGGACAGCTCTGTGAGTGGCCTGGACTCCTTCGGGAATCTGGAGGTCAGCCCCCCAGTGGTGGCCGATGGGAAAGAGTACCCCCTGGGGAGGATCCTCATCGGCGGCAACCTGCCTGGGTGAGACAGGAGCAGGGAGACGTGTTCCGGGGGTGGAGGGTGGTGGTGGTGATGAGGGGCCACTCCATCCTGGGAGAGAACCAGAGGGGAGTCATCAGATCCTAGTTCTCGACGGGGGCCGGGGGACAGTGGGCTGATCACCGGACACCGTCCACACGTACCTTGGCGAGTTCGAGAAGCCCAAAGTGAGCAGAGGCCTAAGAGATCATTCAGTCCAGCCTTTTCATTTCACAAGGGAGCCCAGAGAGGGTGAGTGACCTGGTACAGGTCACACAGAAAGCAGCGCTGTGACTAGGCTTTGGTCTTATGATTCTAGAAAGAAATGATGTTGCCAATAACAGTCTATTAGTTAATAGCTCTAGAAGAAAAAGCTTTAAGTCTCGACAGTCCTGGAGAAATCACATTTCAAGAACCTGTTCATACTATGATGTAAATGACCGCCATCAGGTCTTTTCCTGAGAACAGGAGAAGGAAGGACTAGGACATGAAAAAGGAGACGTCGTAGCACGCAGGCACACACAGCGAGTAACAGATTGATTGTTGTTCACCATGTGACACGGAGAGACTGATGCAAAAGAAAAGGAATATCACGGTAATGGTTTTTCCCTGTGGAGTCGATCAAGACCCGGAGCCGACCAAATTCCGCAAAGCAGTTAGGACAGACTTGCAGTCAAATAACAGGTGAACCTAGAGGCTTTGGAGGGGACTAACTGCCCTCCACACGGGATCCCACGGGGCGAGGAAGTTTGAGGCGCCTCGGTGGCTCAGTCAGTTAAGTGCCTGACTCTTGATCTCAGCTCAGGTCTTGATCTCAGGGGCCTGAGTTTAAGCCCTGCATTGGGTTTCACGCTGGGTGTGGATCCTACTTTTTTTAGTAAAAAAAAGAAAGAAAGAAAAAGAGGACGTTTGGGCCATGGCATCAGATACGTATGCAGAAGGCCAAAGGAGGATGGGGTTTAAGTTCACGAGCACAAAATGCTGGGGCTGTGCGGCCCTTTGGGGGTGATCTTGTCCACCTCCGTCCCCACCGATGTACAGAAGGTGAAGCCCCAGCAAGACGGACAGAAGTTAAACTCCAAGAAGAGCCGCCTGGCCCCAGGGGACGGGATAGGGTGGTGAATCAGTCTTTCGGAGAATGTGAGGATGAGTCAGGGCGGCTCTGAGCATCTGCCTGGATGGCAAGACCCGGTGGGTCACCGCCCGGGTGGGATTGAGCTGTCCTGCATCTATCTGCTTAAGAGCTCAGCCTGAGCAGAGTTTAAAGGACGCAGTGCATAGGGCTTTCTTGGTTTGTTTGTTTTTTTTTTTTTTAATGAGATACTGCAGAAATCTTGAACTCTTGTCATTCCATTTCTTTTTTTCTTTTTTAAAAGATTTTATTTATTTATTCATCAGAAACACAGAGAGAGAGGAGGAGAAGTTGGCTCCCTGTGGGGAGCCCGATGCAGGACTCAATCCTGGGACCCTGGGATCACACCCTGAGCCAAAGGCAGATACTCAACCACTGAGCCCCCTAGTCTTCCTTTCTGCATAGACTTTTTAAAGTTAAGCAATTTTTTTAACCCCTTGGGCCCCAGGTCCAGCGGCCGCCGGGTCACCCAGGTGGTGCGGGACTTCCTCTATGCGCAGAGGGTACAGCCTCCAGTGGAGCTCTTTGTGGACTGGTTGGCCGTGGGCCACGTGGATGAGTTTCTGAGCTTCGTCCCTGCGCCAGACGGGAAGGTAAGGACGGGGGTGACATGCCTGTCCCCGGAGCCTGGGTCAGAGGATGAGCTCCAGGGAGCCGTGCTGAGGCCAGGGAGCTCAGGAGGTCTGCTCTGTCCACGCAGGGCTTCCGGATGCTCCTGGCCAGCCCCAGCGCCTGCTTCAAGCTCTTCCAGGAAAAGCAGAAGTGGGGCCACGGCAGGGCCCTCCTGTTCAAAGGGGTTGTTGGTGGGTACCTGTCTGCGTCCCTCACCCCAGCTTCCCACCCCCTCTCCTGATGCAAGACGCATCTGCCTTGAGAGAGGGGTGGCCGAGTCTATAGCAGGGCTGTCCCCCCACTCAAGAGCCTCACTGCCACTGCGCCCCTTGCCCCGCCAGCCCCCACTGCCCACGGCTGGGCCAGAGACATGGCCAGCTTCGTGGGCACATGACCAGTGTCGTCAGAAGGCTTAATGCTTTGCCACCACTGTCTTGAAATTCTTAGCAATTTGTGCTTTGTGAGTGGATCCTCCTGCTGCTTCCCAGGGATGAGACCCCCATGTAGCCCCCTCACTCCTTGGAGCCTCAGCCCACCAGGCCTCCCCATCCAGTGATTGCTGCAGCTGGAGCCTGGGTGTGGAGAGGCCTGGGTGCATGTGCCCCTCAGCATCTCAGGGGGGGCCTGGCATTAACTGTCCCTGCCCTGAGCCTCTACGCCCACCCCTGATCCAGGTACCTAGCACACCCCTGTGCAGAGGCTGCGGCACCCCTTGGAGATTGCCCATTTGCCAGGGCTCGGGATGGCAGGCATGTGGGAAGGGGAGCTGCCTGGCTCCGCGTGGGTCCTGAGGCTCGTGGGCTTGGGTGCCCGGCAGCCGGTGGGCTGTGCGCATGCATCAAGTTCTGGGGTGTGCCCAGCGCTTCTTAGGTGTGCGCTCACCACGCAGGTGTCCCATGGCCAAGGAAGTGTGACATCGAATAGTGTGTAAAAAACCAACATGACAGCGGGAGAGAGACCATGGAGAAAGGAAAAAGCTTCATGTTTTTAGTACCTTTAGTGATACTTTTTTTTCCCACTGTTATTTGAACAAAGTGCCCCACATTTTCATTTTGCTTGGAAGGAATTCTGAGAGCGATTGCTGGCTGGGGCTGGAGCAGGGGCACAAGCCTGCTAGAAGGGCTCCATCCCCGTCCCCACCTGGATGGCACGAATCCTAGTGAATTCTGAGTTCTGCGGAAGCTCTCAAGTAGAACTTTCCCGTCCCTTTCTCCCCACTCACCATCCTCACCCCCTTCCCGGCACCACCCTGGAGCCCCAGCCGTAAGGTGGAAGAAATAGTCTTCCCAACCCCCTCATTCCCATAAGGACCATGGCTAAGCGCCTTTGAGTCCAGGGCAAACCTTAAAAAGCCTCAGATCCAGATGTTATGTACCAGGTGGAGGGAAAGCCATTGTCCCCTTTCCCGGGAGCCCTCTCTTACCCCGTGGTCAAGGCTTGCAGCCCTTTGTGAGCCCCGGACTTGGCTTTGAATCACACGCCCCCTGTTTCGTAGCTGTAAGATCCTGGGCAAGTCGTTTGGTCTCTCTGAGCCTGAATCTGCCCACCTGTAAACAGGGTGATAGCGCACACCTTGTGGGGTTACAGTGAGCTTAAATGAAGTGTTGAATGTGGAGAACTGAACTCACAGCCTGCCCCTGGTGAGAGCTTGCTGGCAGCTCCTTAGATTGTGAATCTAACTGCCCCCCCCCTCCCCCCCCCCCCCGTGCAGCCCTGTCTCCAGCAGGCAGGCAGGAAGCTGGGCAGTCACCTCTTGGAGGGCAGGGACAGTGTCCCGTGTTCCCTCAGGGCTGGCGGATGATGGGTGGGTGGCCCAGCCTCCCTGCTGTTGGCCGGAAAGAAGAAGGACAGACCCAGTGCCCTGGAAGGGGCCTACGTTTCCAGTGAAAGGCATCACACTTGCAGGGACTCAGATGAAGGTCTGAAGTACGTGGTGCTCAGCCACCTGTCCCTGTCACCCGTCCCACCCCCAGGCTTGCGCAGGGCCCGGCCGTGCTCTGCTGAGTGGTGCCTACCCCACGTCCAGAAAGGCCAGAGAGCTACTGACTCCCAAGACCAGGAGCTGTGAACTTGGCCTCCGCCCGGCTGCCTCCCAGAGCCGGTGACCCTCTCTCTGGCGTCGCCCCTGCCCCTCCTCTAACGCTGCTCTCTCGCTCACAGGGGATAAGCCGGTCCACACCGTTTCCATCAACCAGGTCCTCTCCAACGTAAACCTCATCAGCTACAATAAGTTTGTGCAGGTACAGGCCACGGGCTGTGAGTAGAAGGTGGGCACAGCTGGGGACAGCGATGCGGACGGAGTCTGAGGCTCCGAGTCCGTGAAGGCCCAGGCTGGCATGGGCCCAGACAGAGGGGCTCCCAGCCCTCCTGGGACCCAGGAGAAATGAGGGGTAAGCCGTGTGCGTGTGAGGAGGACACGCATTCAGGCAGAGAGAACAGCACAAACGATGGCCCTGGGTAGGGGGAGGGGCATGAAATATTGAGGATGAGCCGAGGGGTTCTGGGGAGGTGAAGGGAGGCTGGGATTTGGGCAGAGGAGGGACCCAGGACGGCCCTGCCACCGTGCTGAGAATATGTCAATATTTCATAGCAGGGGGTGGGGGGCGTGACATGAGGTCCTGGCGAGAAACCCATGGCACCGCAAGCTGGATAACTCTAGAGTTTAATCATGGGAATATTACAAGGGCAGAGGCAGGATTTGAGGAAATTAGCAGGGGACTGTGCAGTGTCCCCAGGCTAGAGAGAGGGGGACATTCTAAGCTGTCACCACCCCTAGGCCTGACGGAATTAGGGAGAAGTCATGTTACTGAACGTGGAGAGGTCGCCATGGAAAGGGGGCTTTGGGGCAGGAGCCGTGACCTTCCTGGCCAGTGCGCAGAGGCTTGGCAGTGAGGAGCTGCGGGAACCCAATACCCTGCTGCCCTCGGCTACCACCCCCACCTCCTGTCAGGGCTCCACTGGCTGAGCCCCGCCAGAAGCCAGGGGACACAGGAGCCCCTGATCCCCAAGGACCAGGCTCCTAAGGCCCAGAACAGAGGAGGGGGTTATACGGAGGGTCCAGAAGGGCAAACACGACACCCAGCACGCCGTCATCTAAGATGCAAATGCCAAGATGGAGTTAAACATGCGGGGATCCTATTAGGGACAGTGCCTGTCCCCGAGAAAGAGGAGGGAGCTGGAGGGACAGCAGACCCTGGGTGGGCGAGAGGAAAGGCAGGCTGAGGGAAGCATTCTGCGCCTCCATTCCGTCTCAGCTTCAGCAAATCTTGGGGGGGGTCCTCAAGCCAATGGTGGCCATAGGAGGAGTCCCCTGGCTCCCAGAAACAGGTCTGCCTCAGTATCCTTGTCGCACTCAGCATTGCTGTTAGCAACTGGTGGGAAGTGTGGTCCCAGGCGCAGACACAGGAAGGATTTCAGAGCCAGAGTCGGGCCTCGAGGGTCAAGGCCGCCCCCACAGCTGGAGGCCTGCGAGGATATGGTGGTGCCTGCCACGGGCCTCAAAGGCAGGAGCAGCAAGGAGACTGGTTCGGAAGCCACGTTAACCAGGGGGATGGCTGTCCACCAGGTGAAAGCAGTAGAGGTGGTGGCAAGAGGCCAGACGGGGGAAATCTTTTAGAGGTGGAGCTGAAGAGGGGTGTGAGGCGAGGGGGAAGGAGGCAGCGGCCTTGGACGCGAGCGGCCGGCTGCACCTACGATGCCGAAGGACACCAGCGTGGTGGGGGGAGCGTGCAGATGTGAAGAGCTTGTTTGGGGGCCTGATGTGCCAATTGGCCATCCGGGTGAAGGTGCAGAGTGGCGGTTGTATGTGCCAAACTGAGATCGGGAAAGAGGGTGGGCTCTCTAGAGCAGCTGGGAAACAGAACTGTGGGAGTTGTCGGTGTGTAGACGGTGTCCGGAACCATGAGACAGAAGGAGATGCCCCCCTAAGGAGTGGAGGATCTGAAGAAGGGAAGAGGGCCAAAGATGGGACATTCTGGAACACTCACTAAAGCAGATCGCCGTGGAACACTCTGGATCTAGCCCAGGGAGAGGGGTGGGACTGTGAGAGGTGGGACCCAGAACAGGTGCACTCTGACGAAGGGACACATAGGTAAGGTTTGCGTGGAGAGTTGGTCCGTGGACACTTGGGCAGCCTGTCTCCTTAACCAGACGTGACCTCTTGGGTCCCCCCAACACCCCCTGGCAAGGTCTCTCCAACTCTACTCCCCACCAGAGCTGCATCGACTGGAACCGGGAGGTGCTGAAGCGGGAGCTGGGCCTGACGGAGCGGGACATCGTGGACATCCCCCAGCTCTTCAAGACGGAGAGGAAAAAGGCGGTGGCCTTCTTCCCTGACTTGGTGAGGCCATGTGCATGACTTAAATCCGTTTCACCAAATTAGGCTCCAGGCTCCTGCTCCGCAGAAGGGCAAGACGCTTTGTCGCTGTCATGTGTAGACTGGTGGTGGCTGGTGGGGGTGGCAGAGAGAATCAGGGGGCCCCATGACGGCCAGCGGAAGGACTGCCCTGGTCACAACGGAATGCTCACCGGCCAAGCCCCTTGCTCAAGGGCCAGGAGGGCAGGGGCCTTCCCTTCCTCTAGGGACCCTCTCGGTATTTGTGGAGTGAAGCAGTGATCGCATGAGGCCCCGTGCGCACAGCAGGCAGCGTCAGCCCGGAGCTCCCATGCGTGCTGTGCTCGCCCGCCCCCAGCTCCCCGCTGTCCACCCAGCCCCGGATACTTAGGGTGCACCGTCAGGGAAACCACCAAGGTTGCTCCCTGCCTTCGAGTTCCAGTCTCCTCTAGTGGAAGGGAAACTCTCTTTACCTCCCTCAGGGCGTGTTCTAGTCAAGATCTTTTTTGTATAATAAAGTCACGGGGCAGCTGAGAGGTAGGACAAAGCGCGTCCAGCAGGAGAGGTAGGACTGGAGATGCGAGAAGGCTTCCTGGAAGAAGCGGCCTTTGGTTGAGGAGGGAGGGCTTTGACTCTGGAACACCTGGAGCTGCCCCCCCCCATGGGTTCTGATTCAGCAGGTGGCGCTGAGGCTGCTCCCCGAGGACCACGCTTGGAGTCGCGCTTCTGTAGATGACCCAACTCTCCTCCTCCGCCTCCCTCCCCTCCTCCAGCCCCCCTTCACCTCCACCCGCCAGAGGAACTCAACTCACCCAGCATCAGAGCCTTGCAGGGGGCCTGTCCACACCGTCATTGCTTCATCCCCCCCCCCCCCCCCGTTTCTCTTCCCCTTTCTGGCTAACCTTCGGGCCTCCTCCCCATTTGCAAAACTCGGTTTCCCCTCCTATTATCCCCCTTCCTTCCTGCATGTTTAAGACAGATGTGCAATTACGGAAGTGCCTCCAGGGCCTGCAGACAAGGGCCACCCATGCCTGCCTGAGCCAGAGCAGGAGGTTTAAGGTGGCACAGCCACGCACAGATGCACACAGAGGCAGAGGCCCTGCTGCAAATAGAGCAGAGAGAGAGAGAGAGAGAGAGAGAGAGAGAGAATCTGATTGGTCCGGCTTGGGTCAAGTGTCTGGTCCAATCAGCTGCAACGAGGAAGTGGGCCTTGGGCGGCCCCCAAGATCCCCTGGGAAGGAGGGCAGCCCCGGGAAGTTAGCTGTCCCTGGGAGCTCTGCAGCTGCTCCCATGGGATCGCATAGACGCCAGAGTCTCAGCAGCCCAGGTGCCTCTCCCACTGCGCGCAGGATGAAGGGCGTGTTCAGGGCTGCCCGCGAGACAGGCACAGGCCCTGCCAGATGTGGTGCAGGTGTGCAGGTGGAGCTGCTGATGGAGTGCTGCCCTGAGCTGGGACCCCCCCCTCCCACTTCCTTGCAGGTGAACATGCTGGTGCTGGGGAAGCACCTGGGCATCCCCAAGCCCTTCGGGCCCATCATCAACGGCCAGTGCTGCCTGGAGGAGAAGGTGCGGTCCCTGCTGGAGCCGCTGGGCCTGCACTGCACCTTCATCGACGACTTCACCCCGTACCACATGCTGCACGGGGAGGTCCACTGTGGCACCAATGTGCGCCGACAGCCCTTCTCCTTCAAGTGGTGGAACATGGTGCCCTGAGCCCGCCTCACCCGCCCCCATTATGCTCTCCCCCGGGAGGACATCTGCCGGCCTTGAACAATAAGCATCAAGAGACCCCCAAGGTTCCAGATAGCATGCTGGTGGGGGGGTGGGGACTGTCTCTCTCAGAAGCCTTTTCCCTAGAAGTGTTCACACATCACTTGCAACCGATTTGGTTCTCGGACTTGATTCCTGTTGGCCCTCCCAAGAAGAAAGACCTCACTTCTTGTGGCCTCTCCTGAGGATCAACATGACTAATGGGGACTCCTCCAAACCTCCCCCTTCTCGTCCCCAAATCCTCCGTGTGGGATCTTATTTACTTTGGGATCTAAAAACATTCATGCATCTCATCCGCCATCTTGACCTGTGCGTCCTAAACGAGGAAGGACCTACAATTCTGCTTGGATCTGATTGCTTCTCACTCTTACAGGGGAACAGCATTAAAGTCAGATCCCTCCTCCCAGGAGAGAGTCTACTCATAGCTTTCCCCAGAGGGAAGGAGGTGGAGCCCATGTAGATCAAGGTTGGATCATCAGTCTACCTGCCAAGCTTCTGACCAGGTGTTGAACTCCCTACCCCACCCAGTGCCCAGCATGAGCTTTCACATAGTTGGTCCTTCCTAGATGTGTGTTGAAGGACTCTTGGCCCTTAATCTTATAAATGCCCCATCATCTGACATTCAGAAATCCGAATTTGTGCAACACCCCCCCCACACCGAATTCCCTGGAGATGAATATATGTGGGAAATTCTTGGATTTGGGGAAGTCTGTGGGTGCAAGGGTGAAAGAAGGTGTCCTTCATAATGTGTAGGATGCTTCCTTGGTCCCAGATTTCTCTCTGCAGGAGGGGTGACCTCTGGCAGCATCAGTCCTAGGCTTTCTGTTGCCCTCTGGTCAACATTTCTATGTCCTGCTGTGCCTCAGGAGAGGGGCCCCATAGGGGCAGATCCACTGAGACAGCTCATAATGGGCCAACTCTGGGACTGAACCACTCTGAGTGTAAGGGGAGGGGGCGAGGGGTGGGAGGTCTTCTCCAGATGTCTGCCAGTTACGTGTCTGTTCTGTATGGGTCCAGCAGGGTTTCTATCATTGGCTAATAAATCTACAGGACACGAATGGTTTGAGTCTAATTTGGGCCTTTCTTAGGGATTAGAACATGACAGTAAGGACAGAGGGGTTGTTTGCAGCTGAAGCATGTGCTCACCTGGCCCCTGAAGAATTTGGGGCTCAAAGGCCCAGATTTTGGTAAGGTAGTGAGGTTGCTCCATGTTGGCCACAGGATGAGTTAGGCCTGCCATGGACAGTTGTGATATAGCTACATACATGCAAGCCCAGGGTCAAGGGCCAGGCTGCCAGGGCCAAGTGAGTGGCAGGGCGAGGGTCTGGGCTGTGGCCGGAAGGTTGCATTGTGAGTGTGGCAATGGGGGAAGCTGAGGTGTATAGAGTGTGGGGCGCCTGTTGTGTACCCTTATCAGCATCCTCCTTCCTGCCCATGGGAGGCCATGCACCCCCATAAAAGGCCAGGTGGGCTTTCTCCAGAGCCTCAGGAAATCACTCCCTCTGCTTGGTATCCTTCTAATCCCCACCAAGGTGCAAAACAGAAACACACTCAGGCTGGCCCCAGAACTGGGCTGCTTCCGGGTGGTTAGAGGAGGTGCTACAGGCTCTCCCACAAGCCTCCTCTTCACCACGATTTACTTAGGTTCTCTGGAATGGACTCCCAATGACCCTACATGGCCAGATTTTATCAGAATAAGCTCACCTCCAAGGGAAGCTGGTACAAATGATGATGCTGAGAAAATCCTATTTTTTTGAAAGGGTGGGCAGTGGGGAATGTGACTTTCTAGAAGCCAGGGGCTTAAAATCAAGAGTACTAGGATGAGTTTGCCAGCAGGCTTTTCTCGACCGCCCCCTGCGCCTTCACCCCCACGCTTTCAGGCTGGACCCCACAGAAAGCTCTGGAAACTTCTCGCTTCTCCAGTTTGCCTCTTGTGCTTTAGGCTGGTGTGAGTGGCACCATTGAACAGCCCCAGGATCCTGACCCCAAGGCAGAGAGGAAGCAAAAGAAGCTCTCGTTGGGGCCACCAACCATGGCGCTCACCTGTCCCCACAGCGAGGGGTAGCGCTGGTACATTTGTTGCCCACTGCTGCTGTCCTGAGTTACCAGAAACGCTGTGGTTTCAAACAACACATTTATTATCTTACAATCTGGAGATCTGAGGTCTGAAATGGGTCTCACTAGGCTCATGTCAAGGTGTCAGAAGAGCAGGGTGTCTTCTGAAGGCTTTAGGACAGAATCTGTTCTCTTGCCTTTCCAGCTTCTAGAGGCCACCCTCAATTCTTGGCCAGTAACCTCTTCTTCCTCCATCTTCAGAGCCAGCAACGTAGCATCTCCAACTATTGCTCTGATTCTCTGCTTGCCTCTTCCACGTCTAAGGACCCTTGTCATTACATTGGGCCCACCTGGATAAGCCAGGCTAATTGGCCATCTCTGGGTCAGCTGGTTCATAACCTCAATTACAACCACAACCCTGATCCCCGTCTGCATGTGAGATAAAATATTCACAGGCTCTGGGGATTAGGACGGGGACATCTTTGGGGGAAGGGGGCCTTACTCTGCCTACTGTGGGTAGCCAGACTCTCTGACTGGGCTTTCTGGTCTTCATGAGCTGGACCATGTACGTCTCCTCTGAAATCCAGCTCGGCTCCTCAATGAGTATCACGGGGGCAGCAGGAGGAAGATGCCATTGGTGTATCCTCTATTGGGACTGGTGTTTAGTCCTGGACCCTTGTGAAACTAGGCTGACCCAGGATCCCATGAGTTCAGGCTGGTGGCTCTTAAGAGCACTGGGGCTTGTTCATCAAACCTGAGGACCAGGGCCTCCCCAGGCAGTCACCCATGCCGCATTGGATGCCTGGTTCTCAGCCCTGGGAACCCCCAGCGGGACCAGGATGAGAGCTAGGTTCTTGTAGGGGCATCCCACTTCCCCACAACACACCATGGTTTCTCTGACACAGAGGTCAGCCTTGACCCTGAAGGTTAGGATGGGTGTCCTAGGGGAGGCTGAAGGCTGCTGCTAGGTTGGGCCAGTTGATAATACCCCAACAGAAGCTTTCCCAGCACCCTTATGTAGCCTTCATTCATTCAAAATCTATTCAACGAGCATCTACTGCTTGCTGGGCAAAATCTCTAACCTCGGTTTATATCTCGGGAGGCAGCACGTAAAGAGATATAGATCACTAGAAATTTTTTTTTAAAGATCTTATTTATTTATTCATGAGAGACACACAGAGAGAGGCAGAGACACAGGCAGAGGGAGAAGCAGACTCCCTCCGATGTGGGAGCCTGATGTGGGACTGGATCCCAGAACCCCGGGATCAGGACCTGAGCCAATGACAGATACTCAACCACTGAGCCACCCAGGCGTCCCTAGATCACTAGGAATTGTGACAAGTGCCACGAAGCAGAGCACAAGGAGCGGGGAAGAGGGGTGGGGCCTGCTTTAGCAGGTGACGGACTCTACCCAGCAGTGGAGATATTTGGGCTGAGACTGAAGAATGTCACGGTTGGGCCAGCGAGGGAACAAGCTTCCAGGCACGGGGGCAGGAGGAAGCCCGGAGGTAGGGGAGGTAGGGGAGGTAGGGAGCATTTGTGGCATAGCGGGATGAAAAGAAGACCAGGACAGGGTGGGGGTCTGGAGTGGGGTGAGTGAGGAGGAGGCCCGTTTCCCCAGAGCCCTACCATGCCCACCTCGGAGCACACTGCCCCTCCCCGCTCCCCCTCCCCAGGGTCTGACTTGGGGGTGGGCAGGGTGGGGTAGAGAGTGTCCAGACGCTCTGCCCACACAGCACAGTTCCTGGGCAGAGCAGCAGAGCACAGTGGAAAGGCCGCGCGCCTCGGGGATGGACGGTCCAATGCTGAACTGGTGCTTCTCAGCACCGAACCTCTCTGAGTCCGTTTTCTCCTCTGCGAAATGGGCGTAATAATTGTGCTCACATGGTTTCAGTGAGATGCTCAGCACAGCATCTGACACATAGTAAGTGCTCAGTAAATGTTGCCTGTTGTGTAAGATCCTCGGGCTCTCCTCAAGCCACTGCTGTGTATTCGGCCCCTAATTCCCGCATTCTGCGGGGGGACAGAGACCCTTTGAGGCCCAGAGGTCAGATTTGGGAGGAGGGGAAGGGAAGGCCATCCTGGCAACACTCAGACAATACCCTGCTGCTCTCAGCTGCGTGAGACTGACCCAGGAGGAGGCTCCGGCCCAGACAGGAGGCGAGGGCCCGTCTTTCCTGTGCGGACGGACAACTCTGGGCGGCGCTGGGCCCTCCTGACTCCTGCTCATTCCAAGTGGGAATAAGTAACTGCAAGGCCCCGGCAGGAGGTTGCCCAACTCTCAGGTCTCCCGCAGCTTTGCCGGCACCCCGGAGGACGGAGCATCAGGCTGGGGCAGCTGGGCCTCCCGCTGGAGGACTGGACAGTCGGCAGGAACCACCGTTCCCTGCAAAATCGTCGTCCTGCCGTGTCTCCCACAGCCCGATGGCAGTGAGTGTGGGCCGTGTGCCAGCATGCGCCAGACATCTGCCACACGTCACCTGGTTTGCTCTCGACAACAGGCAAGCAGTTACTACTATTACCCTCACCTTATAGACAAGGAAACGGAGGCACAGAGAAGTGAAGGAACGTGCCCGGGTTCCAGAGCCATTAGGTGGGGAAGACAGTCTTGAGCCTAGACAGGTGACCCCCCAAACCCTGTCAGTGGTTCTCCGTCCACTTGCACGTGAGAGTCACCTGGGAGGCTGGAAACCAGCAGGACAAGGTCTCCATGCTTGGAGGGACACTGGGATGTTGCACAAAGCTGCCCAGGGCTTCTGACCTGCAGCCGGTGTAGAGCATCAGTGACCCAGGCCATATCGCCTCCCCAGCCTCTCTGTCCCTCCTCCTGCCTGGCACCCTTCTGCGGCTCCTAGAATCAGCAAGTTCAGGGGGCCCTGGGTCCCACACCACTCAGGCTGTGGTGGCACCTCCAACAAGCAGATGGTTCTTGCTACATTCACATTTTCTTGCAGAGCCAGTGCTTCTTAGAGAGTCATTAAAAATACAGATTTCTGGGCATCCCCCACCCCATCCGTTGGGCTGGCCCTCCTGAGCCACTCCCCTGGGTCTAGCCATCTGGATGTTTAAAGCTTCCCAGATGGGCCCGATGGTTCTCACGGCTCTGGGTTAAAAATGTTAACCGTTTTTTGTTCACCGTGGCAAAACATCTGGACACAGCATGAACGTTTATCAAGAGGGTGTCTTTGAATTCTGGTGTGGTCATCACCTCGGACTGTAATACTGTCATTTAGCAAGAATGAGTGGGAACGACCCCGACTGACTCGGAGGGATTTCCACAAGGCCCTGAGGGAGAAGCGCAAGACGTGGAACAGTGTGGACGGCAGGTTGTCAGCGGGGTCACGGTGAATCTCAGAGCCCCCACCCTCCGTGTGCACATGTGTGTGTGCACATCACTTTATGACTATATGACCACGGGGAAAGATATGGACTGATACACACGATGTTGTTAACATGGGCATGGGGGGGTGGAGCCAAGCAGATAAGTAAGGGATGAAAAATATACTAAGAGGTGGGGACGATTTCACCACATGTGTGATTTATTATAATTACATGTGGTATGTATACATATAAAAGCTATTATTTATTTATTTATTTATTTATTTATTTATTTATTTATTTATTTATTTTTATGAAAGCTTTCTTTAAAAAAAAAAAAAAAAAGACTGTGGCCATACTGGGAAGTCGAAGCATAAGTTGAAGTTTCAGGACAGCGTGCTGAGAAAAATGGTGCTCATGACAGCTGAGGCCCTAATAGAGGCTCCTCCTCCGTGGAGCTCACATTGTGGTGTCCGAAGCAGCCAATGCAGTAACACAGCACCAAATAATGCTCAGGTCATGAAACAGGGCACGTGGCTGGGAGCCCCGGGGGCCCTACCTTAGACAAGTGGTCAGGGGGCCTTCCAAGGAGGGAGACATCTCAGACTGGATTGGAAGATGGGAAGGAGCCACAGTGGAGAGAGCAGCTGGTGCCAAAGTCTTGGATGGGGGCTGGCTGTGTGTTCTAGAACCTGGCCCAAGGCCTCCAGGTGGGAATGGAGGGAGCATGCAACCATGGGAGGGTGCTGGGACAGAGGGCAGGGCCCCATCTCTGCTGCAGGGATGAGCTTGACTGTGGCTCTGAGACGAGCGAAGCCCTCCACGCAGGGTATGATGTGATTTGGTCTACATTCTTCGAGAGAATGCTCTAGATGGGGAACAGGTTTTGGGGTAAGAAACACAGGAGGAGTGGATCCCTGGGTGGCTCAGCGGTTCGTTGCCTGCCTTTGGCTCAGGGAGCAATCCTGGAGGCCTGGGATCGAGTCCCGCGTTGGGCTCCCTGCAAGGAGCCTGCTTCTCCCTCTGCCTGTGTCTCTGCCTCTCTCTCTCTCTCTCTCTATGTCTATCATAAATAAATAAATAAATCTTTAAAAAAAAAAAAGAAAAAAGAAATGCAGGAGGAGAGGGCAGAGACACGGGTCAGGAGGCCTGTGTACTGTCAGCCAGAGAGCAGCAACTGTGTTGGGTTCACCGTTTGGGTGGAAACCAGAAACAACAAGGCTGCTGCTGGGCAAGGCCGTGGGAAGGAGGAAAGGCAGGTCCTGAGTGACCGCCAGATTGCCAGGCCGATTGATTGATTGGTTTGCCAGGAAGTAGATCATCTACAACAAAGTCTTTAGAATGTTTCTGTAGGATTGAAAACATTAATCATGAAACGAAAACCCATGTGGCGGGCACTGTTTTCTAAAAAGAGAGCTTTCCAAGCCCGTCTGCAGGCTCGTGGGGTGACCCTTCCCTCCCGTCTCCCACACCCAGGGGTCCTCACCAACCTGAACGTTGGGTTTACCATCGCTCACCCCGTCTTTATCATTGTGCCACGAACAGCAGCATCTCTGGGTACCTACTGGTCAGCGCTGCCCGGTTTTGCAGTTTACAGGCTCGCGGCCACACTCACGGCCTCAATCTGTGATTCGCTCTTTTCCTCCAACACTGTGTTGGCGGGATTCGCGCAGGGTGCGTGTCCCCAGCACTCGTCCCTTTCCACGGCTCTGTAGGATTCCATTTTGTGGATGGAGTTTGTGTTTTTCTGTCAGTGGCCGTTGGGTCCTTTCCATGGTTTACTGTCCCAAACAGCGATGCTACCAGCACTCCTGCAGGCATCAGCACTCCTGCAGGTGGGCGCGTTCATGAGTCTCTCTAGGATACGTATCCAGGAGGTCTCTAGCCTCGTTGGCTTGGGGAATGGCGATCCCACGGAGGAGAAAGGGAAAGGACCATTTTGGGGGTGGGGGGGAGTATTCATTCAGGGAGGCTAATTGTTCCAGCGAATGGACTTGAACTTGTGTAGGGCTCAGACACAGCCTGTGTTTTCTTCTTACCTGAGCAGACAGTCTAAGGTGTGCAGGGGTGGGGTGTGTGGGATGCAGTGGGGAGTTCTGCTCCACACAGTCACTCAGGGGCCCAGGCTGATGGAGGCTCTGCTGTCTGCCACCCCTGCTTTCCAAGGTCACCCTGGGCATTGGCCTCGAGCCAGCAGAAGAGAGAAGAGCGAGGGAGGAGATACGACATCACGGTGGGGACGCGGTGCCTGCGTGTGGGTGCAAGGGGCTCTGGGAACACGGTCCTTGCTGGGGCAGCTGCCTGCCAAGTCGTGACCACATTACGGAAGAGGGCAAAGGACTCCTTGCTGCCCGCTAGCCTCTTCAGACCTAGAGGAGCAAGAGAGTAGGCCGAGAGAAAATCTCTAACTGAAGAGACGTCCCAGGTGCCAGCAGTTAGCTTCCAGCCCGTTCCTCCTCTGCCCCATCCCTGGGCCCAGCCGACGGGCAGCTCTGGATCTCGCCCGCAGGTGGGAGCACCGTAGGCAGCTTCCTGGACAGAGATGAACGAGTCAGGGGTTCCTTCAGTGGAAGCAGACGAGCGTCCTGCGTTGAGGACCTGCTGATGGATGAAGGTGGGTGCGGCAGTGCCTCTTTCTGTCTTTCCTGCTTCCTTCTTTGTGGTGATGAGGCAACTGGTGTGCCGACACGAACGTGGGCTGAGGTTTACCTGCCCGTTGCTCACAGGTGGGCACTCTGCAGGTGGGCACTTTCATTGAGCCTGGTAGGTGTTTACTGAGCACGTACTATGTACCCAGGTAATAAGGGGCAATGGTGGTAGCATAGTTAAGAGCACGGGCTAGGGAGCCGGGCTGCCAGGGTTGGCTTCCTGGCTTGGCTATTGCCAGCTCCGTGACCTCGGGCAGGTTACTTAACTTCTCTGAACTTGACTTTCCTCATTGGTAAGATGGGGAGAGTCATAGTACCTACCTCGGGCAGGGGGTGTGAGCAGTGTAAGAGATTGTCTAAAGTGCTTGGCCAAGTGCCCAGCACTCAGTAAACTGTAGCTCCGTGATGGGGGGCCGCAGCTCGAAGTAACTTAAAAGACAGATGTGGGGGCGGCCCAGGTGGCTCAGCGGTTTAGCGCCGCCTTCAGCCCAAGGGCCTGATCCTAGAGACCTGGGATCGAGTCCCACATCAGGCTCCCTGCATGGAGCCTGCTTCTCCCTCTGCCTGTATCTCTGCCTCTCTCTCTCTCTCCCTGTGTCTCTCATGAATAAATAAATAAAATCTTAAAAAAAAAAAGACAGATGTGGGGGTGCCTGTCGGTTAAGCATCTACACCTTTGGGTCAGGTCATGATCCCAGGGTCCAGGGATCGAGCCCCATGTTGGGCTCCCTGCTCAGCAGGGACCCTGCTTCTCCCTCTCTCTGTGCTGCTCCCCCTGCTTGTGCTCTCCGGCTTTCTCTCTCTCAAATGAATAAATAAAATCTTAAGATTTTGAAGAGACAAATGTGGTTTGGCTCTGAAGCCTTGATTTTTCTGTGTGGCCACTAAGGAATCTCTTACTTACCTTTTCCTAATAAGAGATTTTTTGTTTTGTTAAAGATTTTATTTATTTATTTATTCATGAGAGACAGAGAGAGAGAGACAGACAGAGAGAGGCAGAGACCCAGGCAGAGGGAGAAGCAGGCTCCATGTAGGGAGCCCGGTGTGGGACTTGATCCTGGGTCTCCAGGATTAGGCCTCAGGCCGAAGGTGGTGCTAAAGCGCTGAGCCATCCGGGCTTCTCTTGTTTTGTGTGTTTTTAAGGTTAAAAGTTGGACATTTAGGAAGTCTGGCTACAGCAAAGCTTTGATGAACACAGCAGATCTGAGCAGTCTTTGCCCACTGGGAGGTGGGCTGTGGTGTCTCCCATTCGCCCACCACAATGTGCCAGTGCCCCCCCCCCATGACTTAAGCTGAATAAGCAGTGGGCAAGTTTTCATGAGGTCAGGGTGGAGGGGGGCTGGCTCCCTGCTCCTCCAAGTGTGCCACCCCTGCCTGGGCACTGGACCAGGGCCTCCTGCTTCCCAGCATTTTCTTGTTATGTTGGTGGTGAGGATTTAAGGAGGTTTTTGATGGCATATCAGAGGGCAGGAGTCACCCTTGGAGTTCCTAGAAAGGAATGCACACTCGAAAACCTAGGGTGAGTGGTATTGATGTGAGTGCTCAATGGACATGTGTGTGTGTGTCATCACCCAGCAGATGAAAAGAAACCACCGTTAAGCCAACTCTCTGAAGCAAGGCCATCTTTGAAGAGTTTAAGACCAGCAATGAAGTTCATGCCATAGTTTCTTTTTTGAACCTTCTCTGGGTCTTTATATGTCTCAGCATCCTGAGAAACTGCATCTCAATGTTAATTATCTTAATCTGAAACATCTCAATCACAGAAATTACAGCCGCCCCAGGGACTTCCCAGGGCTCCAGCAAGCAGGGACCTGAGCAGGGCTGGGCAGGGCGTGATTCAGAAATGAGTTTTTATGTGAGTAACCACCCACAAGGGTACTGGACAGCTCACTCATTATAGGTACTTCTTTTCTTTCTCCCTCTCTCTTTATTTTTATTCCCTTGATGAGAATTATTCCTCAAGGGATTTGAGACCATTTATCATAAGGAGACACCTGGCAAACTGACAATTTAAAAATAGAGGCACCAGAGCAGGAAGGTTTTAAGAAATAAAGGCCACAGGAAAGGACAAACATATGACAGTGGGGACCAAGCTTGTGAGCATGGTTGAGCTCAGAATTAGGATCTGAGCTTCCCAGCAGCCCATGCAAGAAGCAGAACCTGCCATCTCCTCCTCATGATCAGCAGGAAGGCAGCGTGCCAACCGATTCCCAGCACACTCAGGCGTGGAGCGGTCAATGCCCGCAAACCCCTGCAGCAGCAAATGTGAGGAGAGAGCTCCTAAGTCTGAGCCTCCATTTCTCATCTGTAAAGTGCCAATGGTGCTTATCTTCCCAGATTGTTTGAGGGCTAGAGTCATGCCTGGCAGACCGTGAGCATCCAACAGATACTCATTGCTTTACTTTCCATTCTCCACCTCCTGTAGGATTCGTGCCTTATTCATCCTCCTGACAGCGGTTACTTAATCCTGGCTCCCGTTTTATATGGGCACAATCATCCCTGCTTGTGTATCCAGCTCAGTGGTATTCTGAATGAGTGGGTGTCGACCCTGACTTCACTCAGCCCGCAGATTAGTAGTGGAGCAAGGTGGACAGATGATTGCAACATGACACGACAAGTACAATGATCTGGGCCGAATAATAATGTCCGTATTTTAGCACTTAATCTGAGCTAGGTACTGTCCTTGATGAGAACAGCAGGAAAGAGGAAACTTGTGGACACAGTAATGAATTCATAAGTACAAAAATTATAAGCAGGGGCACCTGGATGGCTCAGTCGTTGAGTGTTGGCCTTCAGCTCAGGTCATGACCCCTGGAGTCCTGGGATCAAATCCCGCATCAGGCTCCCTGCATGGAGCCTGCGTCTCCCTCTGCCTGTGTCTCTGCCTCTTCTCTGTGTCTCTCATGAATAAATAAATAAAATCTAAAAAAAAAAATTATAAGCAAAACGTTAGCAAACTAAATTCAAAAAGGATATACCATCAGATCAGATTAAATGGATCCCAGGAATGCAGAATTTTGCCTTAGAAAATCAATTCAACGGATTAATAGATCAAGGACAATTTACACAATGATCTTGATAAATCAGGAAAAAACAGTTGATAAAATTTCCACTTGTGACTAAAATAAAACTTAAACTAACCTTAAAAAGGAGCTCCTTTAACCTTTATTTATTTTTATTTTTTTATTTTTTTTATTTTTATTTATTTATTTATTTTTTTCCTTTAACCTTTAAAGAAAGATTTATTACAGGGCTTCTCACAGCGAGGTCCCCAGACCAGCAGTGTTCAGCACTGCCAGGGAACTTGTCCAAAAAGAAGCCCTCAGGCCTCTCCCAGACCTACTGGATCTGAAACTCTGGGGTCAGGGTGTGGAGGTGGGGAGCAGCAGGTTGTGTTTTAATGAGCCCTCTGGGTAACCCTGGTACAGCTGGAGCTGGACTTCGAGAACCACTGGCCTACAAGAAACCCACATCAACAATTACACTTAATGAGTGATGTTGAAACTACCCTCATAGGATCAGAGAGGATCAAGGCGAGACAAGAGCCCTATTGTCATCACTTCTACTCTGCATTGAACCGAAAGTTCGTGCAGTACAGTCAGGCAAGAGAAAGAAGTGCAAGTTCTAAGGACTGGAAAGGAATGATTACATATAGAAAATCCAAAAGAATCTACAAGCTGTAAGAGCTAATAAGAGAGTTTAGCAAGGCTATTGCTATCAAACCAATACACAGAGATAAATTGTATTTCTTTTAAAAAATATTTTATTTATTTATTTGAGAGAGAGAATGAACAGGGAGAGTGGCAGAGGGAAAGGGAGACGCAGACTCCCCACTGAGCCTGGCCGAAGGCAGACGCTTAACCAATTGAGCCACCCAGGCGCCCTGATGAATTGTATTTCTATATACCAAACAGTAAGTAGAAAATTTTAAAGTTAAATATGCCAATCATAATAGCAATAAAAAAGTAAAAAAAATAAAACAAAAACCAGAAAATAAATCTAACCAAAGATGTGCAAGACCTCTATGGGGTACGCTACACAACAGAACTACAAACACTGGAGGAGGTCTGAATGAAGGGAGAGAGATGCCATGCTCATGGATGGAAAGCTCCATATTGAAAAGATGTTCCTCAGGGGCACCTGGGTGGCTCTGTTGGTTAAGCATCTGCCTTCGGCTCAGGTCATGGTCCCAGGGTCCCGGGATGGAGCCCTGCTCAGTGGGAAGCCTGCTTCTCCCTCTCCCTCTGCTCCTCCCCCTGCTGTGCTCTCTTACTCTCTCTCTCTCTCTCGCACTCTCTCTCTCTCTCAAATAAATAAATAAAATCTTTAAAAAAAGAAGGATGTTACTCCTCCCTGAGATCTACAAATTGATGCAAACCCGATCAGAACCATTGCAGGTTGTGTGTGTGTGTGTGTGTGTGTGTGTGTGTGTACAGAACTTAAAAACCGATTCTAAAATTTGCATACAGTGCAAAGAGCCAAGAAGAGCTAAGTGAGTCGTTAAGGTGGGAGGATGAGAGAATGTGCTCCACCAGGTTTAAGACTCATTGGAAAGCTCTAGTAATGAAGGCCACGTAGAATTCATGCAGAGAGAGACAAATAGTCCAACTACCCAGATCAGAGGGCCGGATATTTTATTATCATGTGGTAGGTAAGAGTGGCCCATATATCCTATGTGCTGGTCTGTCAGCATGTATGTTACATGTATTATAGATGCATTTTCTCCCAATTTGTGGTTTACTTTTTTATTTGCTTAATCTGTCTCTCAGTAAGTGGAAGTTCTTCGTTTTCATATAGTTAATCATTCCTTTCCTTTATCGTTCTGTTCTTTGCGGACCACTATCTAGAATATATAAGGAAGTCCTTGGCAGTTTGAATCCCGGTGCGACGACGGAGTAGGCGGTGGGATCTTGCTGGCTGTCTGACTAGTCCTTTCTCTGCCTTGCTTGTTTGAGCTTCAGCAGAATTCAAAATGGCTGGCGGTAAGGCTGGGAAGGACTCCGGAAAGGCCAAGACAAAGGCGGTTTTCCGCTCACAGAGAGCCGGCTTGCAGTTCCCAGTGGCCCATATTCATCGACACCTGAAATCTAGGATGACCAGTCATGGACGTGTGGGTGCGACTGCCGCTGTGAACAGCGCAGCCATCCTGGAGTACCTCACCGCAGAGGTACTTGAATTGGCAGGAAATGCACTGAAAGACTTGAAGGTAAAGCGTATTATCTCTCGTCACTTGCAACTTGCTATTCTTGGAGATGAAGAATTGGATTCCCTCATCAAGGCTACAAGTGCTGGTGGTGGTGTTATTCCACACTCCCACAAATCTCTGATTGGTAAGAAAGGACAACAGAAGACTGTTTAAAGGATGCCTGGATTCCTTATTATCTCAGGACTCTACATACTCTTTTTTTTTTTTTAATTTATGATAGTCACAGAGAGAGAGAGAAAGAGAGAGAGGCAGAGACATAGGCAGAGGGAGAAGCAGGCTCCATGCACCGGGAGCCCGACGTGGGATTCGATCCTGGGTTTCCAGGATCGTGCCCTGGGCCAAAGGCAGGCGCCAAACCGCTGCGCCATCCAGGGATCCCCATACTCTTAACAGCTGTCCAGTGTTGGTGATTCCAGTGGACTGTATCTCTGTGAAAAACACAATTTTGCCTTTTTGTAATTCTATTTGAGCAAGTTGTAAGTTTAATTAGCTTTCCAACACACCAAATTTCTGCATTTGAGTCGTAACCATATTTTAGTGTTACTGTGGCTTCAAAGAAGCTATTGATTCTGAAGTACTGGGTTTTGATTGAGTTGACTGTCTTTAAAAAACTGTTTGGATTTTAATTGTGATGCAGAAGTTATAGTAACAAACATTTGGTTTTGTACAGACATTATTTCCACTCCAGTGGATAAGCTCAATAAAAGTCATATCCAAAAAAAAAAAAAAAGTCCTACCATTCAATAAAGATTAGAAAAAGAGAAATAGAGAAATAATCCCATGGGGGGAAAAAAAGGATAAAAGTATAAGTAGGCCCTTTACAAAACAGAAAACACAGATTTCCAATAAGGAAAGGACGGAAGATGGAAGGATTTCAGCCTCGTTTGTAATCAGGGGAACTCAGATGCACACTGCGATGATACACTATCACACACCCACCAGGTAGACCAAAATAAGTAGATACCTGAAGGGCAATGGTTAGCGAGGATGCAGAACAACTGAAACATCATAAACTGCTAGTGGGGATGACAGGGGTGCAACTACTTGAAAAACAGTTTGTGGCTCCAGTGAATTAAAACTGCCACACCCTCTGCGAGAAATTCGGCTCCTAGGTACATGCCTGCGCCCCGAGAGACATGAATGTTCACAGCAGCAGTAGCCAAATGATCCCCAGACTGGAAACAATGCCCGTCGCCAGCGGGACGGATAGCTAAATTGTTGAACGTTCCCATGACGGAATATTGGAGAGCAATGACGAAACCATCTATAGTTCACATGGCCACATGGACGCATTTCACAACCACGACCCTGAGTGGAAGAAGCAAGTCACAAAAGAATGAAGCCTGCTTCCGTTTTCATCACATCCAACCAGATAGAAATAATCAAAAAAATGTAAAAGAAAAAAGTGAAGGAATAATGACTGAAAGATTAGCCTAATGGCTAGTTCAGGGCTGGGAGGGGGATGCAGTGAGGGAGGGGCCCCCAAGGGGCCCCTTCAGAGCTACTGAAGGCTTTCTATTTCTTAACCCAAGTGGGGTTTCCACGGTGTCCACGTTGTTATTATTCCTGGAAGTGGTTGTCTGTGCAGGCCCTCCTCCGTGGGCATGCTACGATCTACGATTTGAAGCACCGAACCACAGAATGCACGCACGAGTGGGTCGAGTTCATCAGCACAGCTCCCACTGGCCGGAAGAAGCGCAGATCCCCGCCTCCAGCAGGCAGATAGCAGAGGATTTGCCACCCCTTGAAAAGGTCCCTGGGGGCGGCTGCCAGCTGCTCTGAAGTCCCGAAGGTCAGAGAAGAGGGCACACTGGTGACCAGACCACAATGCCATCGCCGAGCCGCCTCCCCTCCGGAAGAGTCCCTGAGTGTATGTGGGTGGAGGGCAGCTGTGTCAGGAAAGCCTTGACTATCTCCTGGTGGGGGCAGGTGGGTGGGCTTGGGAGAAAGAGGAAGGACAAGTCACAGGAGGTAGAGGTCTTAAATCAGGGTCCCTGGGTGGGTTCCAGGGGGCCCATGAGCCCAGCAGGCTCTACGCAAAACGTTCTATGTGCATTTTTCAGGGAGAATGTGTCATGGCTGTCTCCTGCTCCTTGAAGGAGTGGGGATGCCCCAGGCTTCCTGTGGCAGATGCTGTCAGTGCCCCCCAAGCCCCTGCCATCCCCTTCCTCTTCAATTCACAGCGACCTGGCCTCAGAGTAGCAGCACTAGCACTCCACCTGAAGCCTTCTCTGGCCACCAGAGCAGCATCAGAGCAGGGTGACCAGAAACCAGGGGACTGGTGCCTGCAGGAGCGGCCCTCAAGCAGTAAGTGATGGGAATGGGTGTATAAATGCCCCGCCCCCTTGCCGCTGGGGTGGGCTAGCTTTGGGGCACCGGTCCACACTCTCCAGCACCCCCCAGTGGCTTAAACTCTACCACCCTCAAGTGGTGACCATGGCAACCAGCTTACTAACACACCTTCATTGGCTCCCCTTCCCTGTCTCACTTTCCCATCCATCCTAGTGTATCCTGTATCTCCCTGATAGACTACTTGCACTCAAATCCTTGCCCTAGAATATATCTGAGAAAGAGAGAGAGAGAGAGAGATCTTCTTGGTTCTGTTTCTTGGACTTCTGTCTCATGTTCCTTGAAGGCAAGGACCCTTCTACCTTCTGCATCCCTAACACCTGACACAACACCTGGCGCAGAGGGGCGTTCAGCAGGTGTCTATTGAAGAAATGTAAATCAGAAGACCAAAGAGTCTGGGAGCTTTTATTGTCCTCCACAATTGGCCAGTAAAGCCTTGTGGTTAAGACTTTGCAATCACCTCGATCTGGATTCAAACGCTGACTTCTCTTACCGCCAGTTTGTGTGATCTTGTTCTAGTCACTCAAGTTTTTCGAGCTCAATTTCCTGGCCTACAAATTCCCTTCCTTGTGCGGTTGCCCCGAGGATCACATGAGGAGGCGTAGGTCAGTGGCTTGGCCTGGAGTCTGCCCAGAACTCGGTCCCCTGTCATCTCTGTTAGTGGCTGGAGACCACAGACAGCAGGACTGTAACGTTCTTTGCACTGAGATGCTTAAGGAAGCTCTATGTTGGGATAGCCTACTGGAAATCAGAACATCCCAGAAAAATTCAGGCCTGGATTCCTTTAAGACCTGGGGAGAGGGTCTGGCACACAGTGAGTGCTCAGTAAATAGAACGGAGAGATGGTGCACAAATAGTATATTGCAGCCTCCTGAGGCCGAGATCCCCAGAAGGACCAGCCACCAACCAGTCAGGCCCTGCCAAGACCTCACCACAGAGACACCCAGCCCCGCCTTTTGGCTTCCTGGTTGGGTGTGAATCCACTGAGCAAACAAATTCCTCAGAAGATCATCACCCAAGCCTGGCTGAGAAGAATGTGAGGTGTCAGTGTTATTTTAAACCGGTGCTAGGTTCAAGTTTACACGGCAATGTTATTTTAATGTAGCTCCGGGTTCAACCTTCAAACTGCTGCTGGAGAAATGCAATCATGGTCTAATGAGAAAAAGCAAAGCAATGGTGAGGACACACATTGCCTGCAGCTCCCGGCCCTGGCTCATTTCTTCCCTAACGTCTCTCCTGATCAGAGCGGCTCAACAGCATCAGCAACTGGGTGGCAAACATCTGGAACATTTATCAACCTCATTACGAACTAACCGAACACAAAGTACTGCCATCAGAATAGCAGAAACAAAACCCCCTGAAAAGATTGTCAGGAAGGTGAGGGAGGTTGAGCGGTCTTGTAAGCTGCTTATACGGATATGATTTGATTGCACAGTTCTTGGGAAAGCAGTTTCAAGTATTAGGAATTATACCTCTAGGAAAATACACAAGAAGGGTATCCTACTCAAAGACAAATGCTTATTTGAGATTCATAATAGCAAAAAATGAGAATCGTGCTCAGTCAAAATGTGAAAAGCATTTGAGGCTGGGTAAGAAAATGTGATACCTCCATTTCGTGCCATGTAGGAAACCTCCAAGGATTTTATGGTCATGTGACAAATACCTCTCTTGTATTAAGTGAAAAAAATCTGGCTGCAAAAGGAAGTGATCTGTGAAATGGCAAAATGAATAAATGGGGGTAGTTGTAGTAATCGTTGCCTGTGGAAAGGGATTACATTGGGCACGATTTGCTTTGCAGACATCTTTTACTATTTAAATGTATGAATGAAAGAAGAAAAGAAAATGGATTTATACATACAAGATAGAAAGTTGTCTGACACCTATAAAGTGAAAAAAACTGCTTGACTGTGTTGGGTTTTCCTTGGTAATTCCGATACCGAGATCCAAGGGCAGAAGTGTTTGGACTTCTTTCTTGGAGGCTGGCATTGTAATGATCTTGCTGCCTTCCGTGTAGTGGGCATCCTCCCCCAGCATTGGTTATAGGTATCCGGTGTTCTGCTCGACCAAAGCCCATGTAATCCACCACGTAATAGGCTAAAGAGGAAAAATCTTACCCTCATATCAACGGATGCCAAAAGAGCATTTGAAAACATCCAATGGTCATTCATGATTAAAACTCTCTGTAAAGGGATCTCTGGGTGGCGCAGCGGTTTGGCGCCTGCCTTTGGCGCAGGGCGCAATCCTGGAGACCCGGGATCGAATCCCACGTCGTGCTCCCGGTGCATGGAGCCTGCTTCTCCCTCTGCCTGTGTCTCTGCCTCTCTCTCTCTCTCTCTCTGTGTGACTATCATAAATAAAAAAAAAACTCTCTGTAAATTAGAGATAGAAATGTACTTCCTCAAACAAAACAAAACTACAGTTAACAACATACATAACAGTGAAAGAGTGAATGCTTTCCTCGCAAGACTGAGAACAAGACAAGGATGACCATTCTCACCACTATTCTCCAACCCAGCACTGAAAGTTCTAGCCAGTGTGATAAAGCCAGGAAAGAAATAAAAGATATACAAACAAGGAGGGAGGAAATAAAACTGCCTGTAATTGTGGATACCGTAATTATCTATATAGGAAATTCCAAGGAATCTACAAAAAACAAAACAAAACAAAAAAACCCAAAAACCCAACAACAAGAACCCTAGAGCTAATAAATGAGTTCAACAAGGTCACAGAATACAAGACCAACACAAAAATCACTTGTATTTTATTTTATTTTATTTTATTTTATTTTATTTTTTCACTTGTATTTTAATATACTAGCAATGAACATGTCGATGCTGAAATTAAAAATACAAGACCAGGGGCACCTGGGTGGCTCAGTTGGTTAAGCACTCAACCCTTGGTTTCGTCTCAGGTCGTGATCTCAGGTTTCGAGATCAAGCCCGGAGTTGGGCTCCATACTCAGCGGGGGAATCTGCTTAAGATTCTCTCTCTCCCTCTTGCTCCAGCCCTCCCCACTATGTGTGTCCCCCCCTCTAAAATAAATAAATAAAACTTAAAAATAAAAAGAAATAAAAATACAAGAAGGACAAATATTATATGGTCTCGTTCATTTGGGGAATATAAATAATAGTGAAAGGGAATATAAGGGAAGGGAGAAGAAATGGGTAGGAAACATCAGAAAGGGAGACAGAACATGGAAGTCTCCTAACTCTGGGAAACCAACTAGGGGTGGTGGAAGGGGAGGAGGGCGGGGGGTGGGGGTGGCTGGCGGGCACTGAGGGGGGCACTTGACGGGATGAGCACTGGGTGTTATTCTGTATGTCGAATTGAACATAACACCAAATTGAACACCAATAAAAAATAAATTTATTATTAAAAAAAAGAACTGAGTAGTCAAAGCACATCATATAGATATGATTGTGTAATATTGGTCCTTTTGTGTCTGGCTTCTTTCAGTTAGCGTAAGGTTTGCAAGGTTCATTCATGTTGTACCACGTGCCAGAATTCTATTCTTCTTACGGGCTGAAAGATGTTCCATACTTTATTCATCTGTGATTTTTTGTTTTTGATGGACGTTGGGGTTGTGTCCACATTTTGGCGACTGTAAATAGAGCTTTATGACAATTGGTGTAAAAAAAAAGAAATAAAAATACAAGACCATTTATAGTCACTCCACTAAAATGAAATCCTTAGGTGGAAATCCAACAAAACACGTACAAGGTTTATGTGCTGGAAGCTCTAAATACCTGGGAGGCGCTGTGTTCGTGGATTGGAAAACTCAGCATAGTGCGGTGTCAACCCTCTGCAAACGGATATCCAGGTTTTGGTGCAGTCACTGTCAGAATCCCAGCAAGATTGTCTGCAGATACAGGCAAGATTATTCTAAAATCCTATGGAAGGACAAAGAAACTGTAATAGCTAAAATGCTTTTGAAAAAGAATAAAGTGGGAGCAGCGAGTCCACCCAATTTCAAGGTACAGCTATAGGAATCAAGACTGTGCTTGGTCGGGGAACAGACACACAGGTCAATAGAACAGAAGAGAGAACCCAGAAACAGCCCACACGGTACGGCAAACTGATTTTTTGACAAAGTTGCAAAGGCAGTTCAAGGGAGGAAGGAAAGTCTTTTTCAACAAATGGTTGATGAAGCAAAGGATGCATCTTAAAATAAACAGTTTTGTATTCAAGAAGATACGGTTTTTCTTGTGCACCTCCTCTGCACCAGACAGTAGTTTAAGCACCAGGGAACACAAAGGAAAGCCCCTGTTTTGGGGTGCTGGCATTCTCATGGTCATGGTCCCCAGGAGAATTCTGGGTGCTGGAGGAGGAGGGTGGGCACTGGGGCCACAGACAAGGTGGAAGCCAGCTCCAGAAAAGGAATGAGGACCCAGTGACTTCCATCTGGCGGGGTCGCCCTCCTTTGCTCAAAGATGGCATCGTGGAAGTTCGCAGGCTTTTGATGCCACCTCCCATCTCTGTCCCCGGCATAACGCTCACCCACCGATGACTAGCAGGTGTCCTCCCTTCATCAGGTTGCTGTGCGCTCCACCTCAACGGGCACAGTAAGCATGCTGCGGCGTGGGGCCTGGCTCGTGTCAGTCACCATGTCGCCCTGCGTGCCCGTGAGTGTTTGCAGAGCCTACAGGGGTTCTGTGAAGGAGAGCAGAGAGGTGCTGGGCCCGACAGAGCTGGGGAGCAGAGAGAGGGAGCAAGGACCCCCCCACCGGGGGGCAGGCACACTGTACTTAGACAAACACCTTTGTAGAAGGGGAAGATTTGCCAGTTTCTACCAATCTGAATGATCTAGACACACTCCCAATTTTCTGCTTGAGGTTATGGAGAAGTTGGGGGTTGTTTGTGCTGGAAGGGGTTTCAGAGCTCATCGGCCAAGGGACCTGACCGGGAGGCAGCTGCGTGGCAGGCAGGGTGGGACAAGGGGCAAAGTGAGACCCAAGTGTCACCACTTCCGATCTGCGTAACCTTGGGCAAGTTACCTACGCCCTTCCAAGACTCAATTTCTTCCTCTGGAAAGTGGGGAGAGCGTAATTCAGACATTAAGGTCGGTATGAGGATCGGAGAGGAGGCAGTGTCAGTGTCCTGTCTCGGGCGAGGACCCCAGTGGAGAGCAGAGCGTGCCAGGCAAAGGTGGATTTGGAACCTGCTCAGGGGCCAGGTGACCTTGAGCACGGGGCTTCACTCCTCTGTAGAAATTGGATCATAAGTCCTGCCCGCTGGGTTAGAGTGGAAATTGGAAATAATATAGCTGAGGACCTGGTGACAAATTTGGCTCCTAGCGGATATATAATAGACTCTGGTCTCTGTTATCACCCCGGGTCCTGGCAAATCTATTTTAAATAAAGCCTAACCTCGCCTCTGAAAGAGTGCCAGGCACTTGGGAGGCATTTGATAAATATTTGTTGAGTGAAGAGCTAAGTATATGGATCTGAACTCTAACTGTGAACGAGCAGCGCTGAAGGAATGGCCGAGTCATCCACTCCAAACACAAGTGGTGCTACCCCCAGTCTCGGGGTCTCAGGGAGAGACCAATACCAGTTCCTCTTCCCAATGACATCACCATCACGTGGAGGAAGGGCATATATCCAGGGCAGAGGCTGGGGCATCAGCTCAGGGGCAGGAGGGCATTGGGCAACCCCAACACGACCTTGCTTCCTCCACTGCGTAGCCCCGCCGGTGATTCCGCCTTTCTGCAGGGACAAGGGCCCCTTCCTGCAGCGTTTCTGGCCTGGGCTCTGAGCCAGCTGCCCTCATGTACCACTTTGCTCCCCAAACTTCCCGAAGTCAATGCCTACCGCAAGGTAACAGACAGGCCGGGCTCTGAGGGATCCTCGCAGGAAGCTGTCCTTCGCAGCCCCCACCCTGGGGTCCAGTATGGGGCTGGGCGCTGGAGAAGACCGCAGTCTTCAGCTGCGATGTTTAATGAGCACCTACTATGAGTCAGGAGCTGTTCTAGGCTCCGGGGTGCAGGTGAGACCTACAGAAGCTCTGCTCTCATGGTTGATTAGGGAACAGACATTGAAACACATACACATAATGAGAAGCTATGGCAAATTTCAGGAAAAAACCAAAATGCCCAGTAAGAGAATAAAGAGAAGCAAAGATCAACCCATGAAGTCCCTGCAAAACAGCCACAGACATGGATGCAATTTGTTGTTGTTGGTTTTTTTTTAATATTTTATTTATTTTTTTGAGAGAGAGAGAGAGACAGCAGGGGGAGTCCCAGAGTGGGAGGGAGAAAGAATCCCAAGCAGACCCTGTGCTGAGCATGGAGCCTGACTCAGCTCGATCCCACAGCCTTGAGAACGTGATCTGAGCTGAAACCAAGAGTCGAATGCTTAGCTGACCGAATCACCCACGCGCCCAGACATGGAGGCGGTTTGTGCATCACGGCGTGGTTTATATGCTGGAAATCTGCAAACAGCCTTTGGGTCCAACTGTGCTGCAGACTGAATCGTGGCTCCCCCCAAATTCCTAAGTTGAAGCCTTAACCCCCAGTGTGGTATTTGGACAGGGGCCGGTCCACGGTAGGTAATCCGTCGTGGGGGTGGGCTCCTCTGCCCGCCTCCCCGCCCCCACTCGCCCGCCATGCACGAGAGGACACCTGCAAGCCAGGAGGAGGGTCCCCGCCGAACTCCACCGCGCTGGCCCCGGGATCTCGGGCTCCCAGCCTCCAGAACTGCGAGAAGATACATTTCGGTAGTTTAGGGCCCCAGCCTGGGCTATTTAGCGATGCTGCCGAGCCAGGACAGGGAGCAGCGGTGCAACGATGCAGCCGGGGTGCTGGCACGGGCGGTGTCCGCGCTCCCCGACGGTCTGTGTACCCTCAGCCCTGCCCGGCCCACTTTCATCCCTGCTCTGCCAGCCGGAGCATGTGAGTCTGCAAAAAGGCTTTGCTTCTGAGGTACGGCTGCTTTCCGCGTGTGCGGGTGTGCAAGCATGTGTGTGTGTGTGTGTGAGAGAGAGAGAGAGAGAGAGAGACAAGGCTGGTTTCTCACAGCGACCCATCCGTGCTCATTTCCTAGGGAAGCTCTAGATGTTGATGTTCCCGCAGATTTATCCTTTTCAGCTTGGTCCTCTCCAACTCCAGAATCGCGTGCCCAACCAACGGCCTGCAGGGTGTCCCCACACAGACTCGAATAGACAGCCCACGCTCAGCGTCGCCAGGACCAAACTCCTGATCGCCACGCCGCCTGCAAGCCTGGCCCTCCCCAGCCCTCCCCGTCAGTAGGTGCCTGCTCCATCCCTCCGGGGGCTCAGGCCTCCCTGGATCTTGGAGAACCCCCTGATTCCTGATGGAACCCCTGAAGGCCCCCATCGGGTCCATGTCAGTCATACTGGCTGTAGGGTCAGCGTAGGTCTGAGCGCTTCTCACCTCCTCCTCTGCCAGCACCGCGGCCTGGCCGCATCATCTACCACCTGCCAGAGGGCAGTGGCCTCCTCGCTGGTCTCCTCATGGTTGATTATCCCACAGCAGCCAGACAGATCAGACCATGGGCCTCCTTGGCTCAAAACGTCCCTATGTCTCCCACATCTCTTGGGGGTAGATCCAAAGTCCTCGCAGTGCCTGCAAGGCCCTCTGTGATCTGTCCCCCAGCTCCTAGCACTGTCCCCCCTGTCCCTTCCTCCACTGCATTCCAGCCACACTGGTCTCCTGCTTTCTTGAACCCGCCCCCAGGCATGTCCCTGCCTCAGGGCCTTTGCACTGGTTGTGCTGGCCTCAAATATCCACATTGCCATCTCCCTCAGATGTCACCTCCTCTGACCACCCTAATTTGAAATCACAATTCACCCCTTGCCGTGCCCTATCGTTTCATTTTTCCGCAATGCTAACATACTGTGCAATTCACTTATTTATTGCCTATTGGCTGTCTCTTTCTATTAAAAAAAGAAAAGCTCCTATGAAGGCTGGATATTTGTCTGCTTTGTTCACTTCGCATCCTCAGCGCCCGGAACAGGCCTGGCAAACAGTAGGCAACCAAGAAATATTTGTTGAGTTGATAAAACTGCTTTGGGCTTGTTCTCTCTGTGGCTTATTCATAGCCAATGTGAACCCCCAAGATGCTGAAGAAAAACAGGGCAAAAAGGAAAAATAAAAAATCACTCCCGGAGGCCTAAGGCTTAGGATAGATCCCAGCCCTGCCGCTGATGTGCTGGGTGACAGTGGGCATGTCAGCCCTCTCGGTGCCTCGGGCCCCCGTCCACAGGGTGACCGGATCTGGTGGTGAGTCGGGTCTGGTGGTGACAGTCCCCTCTCCCGGCTTCCGTCCGGAGCTCAAACTAGTCCTAACCCCGTGACCAGCTGGAGAAAGTGGGTTTATTAGGCCCGGCTGTGTGCAAGGAGCCACGGGGCCGTGCCGCAGCGTCAGTGGCCGCCTCATCCGCCCACACAGAAGAGGGGCTCTGGGCCTGGAGAAGGTGGTCTGGGGCCCGGCGCACTCTCCAAGGGTTGGGGAGACTCGGGGGTATCACTTGGCTTCTCTGTGCCTCAGTTTCTTCTGCCCCGTGAGAACGATGGTGGTTCCGACCTCGGGGAGCTGCCGTGGGGACCCAGTGGGGAGAGGATGACAGCGTTTACCCCACGTGCCTCATGGGGTTAGTCGCCTGGTGCACAGAACACACCCGAGGCGGTGAGCTGTCACGTGGGGGCCCAGCCTGCGGGGACCTGTCCCAGGCCATGCGCGTCTTCGAATGTGTTGCCCGGGGAGGGGGTGGGGGGTGAGCTCCAGCTGCAACCTCCCGAGCGCCTCCTCCTGTCTGAGACTGTGTTTGGCACCGTGAGGCAAGGTTGGCCGCACTCAGGTGTTCACGGCCCGGCCCAGGCGCCCATGGGGCTGTCCCCGGAGGACGCACCCCTGCACTCGCCACTCCCCTGCCCCACCGGTGTCCTGAGCCCCGGGCCTTCCCGGGAGACTGACGGAGCCAGCCTGCCTGCCCTGGTTCTGGCACCGACGCTCACACGGCCCGGGTCTGAGGGGCAGCTCCGGGGCACGAAGGGTGGAGAGAACCCGCCCCGGGACCTGAGTGGGGAGGGGCTGGGCTGCCTGTAAACCGCAGGTGCTGACTCATGGCTCTGCTGGGCCGTATAAAGGAAGCAGTCGAGGGGCTTCGTGCAGCTGGAGGGACGGGCTGGCGGGACCATGGCCCAGGGCTCGGTGATCCACGTGGCCCCGGAGCAGTCCACCTATGCCGTGTGCGTGCTGGGCACCGAAACTCAGCTGGATGTCTACAGGTGAGCAGGGCCGTCCCGGGGGCGGGGCACAGGGCCACGGAGGCTGGGGAGCAGGTTCCAAAGGCACGGGGTGTGCAGTTGGCTCCGGCTTCAGGTTGTGGCCGGGGGAAAGCTGGAGGGTGGGAACTGAGTGGCCCAGGGATGTGCGTGGACTCAAGGCCTCACCACCAGTGAATTATCACAGGGCCCACAGGACCCTCTCCTTTCACCAATGAGGCACTGGAGCTCAGAGAGGGTCTATGACTTGCCTGAGGCCACACAGCAGGTGTGCCCTGGGAGGAAGGCCGGGCCCTGGCTTCATGACCCACACCTGGTTTATGATGCAGATTGTTACCCCCTACCTCGCAGCCAAGCCTCGCTCCACGGCTGTGTAATATCATACACGTGATGGGACAGGCTCGGGGTTGGAAGAGGCTGGGGCGGGAGGGCCGTCCCTGCTGTGGGCCAGCTGGTGGCTTTGGCCAACGGAGCCTCACGTTCCCCTTCTGTGAAATGGAGATAATACCCACTTCCTAGGGTGGTTAGAGGGATTAAATGTGAAAGACCATGGGAGTGTGTCCGTACTTAGCACGGAGCTGGACGTACTGCTGGTGGTTGTTCATCCATCCATCCATCCATCCATCCAACCTTCCATCCTATACCGACTGAACACCTACTATGTGCCAAGCCTGGGCCAGGCTCTGGTTAAACAAAATGGTCTAGGGATGCTCGACAAGTGTGCCCGGTTGGTGTCGTTGTAATGAGCAATAGTCGGGGCCTCCCCTGGCTTCCCCCCTCCAGGACATGTGTGGTCCTAGAACGGTGCCCACACGGGTGTCTGGGGGCATTTCCTTAAACGTGTCACTGGCTGCCTGCATCTGGGCCTTGGAAGAGCAGCAGCAAAGGTCTGGGGGTGCTTCCTGGAGCTGTGGAGGGGAGGCAGGAGATGGGAGGTTAAGGGCAAAGGGAAAGAGAGGCCGAGGTCGCCTGAGGCCCCATGACCCTTCCAAGAGTGGGCTCCTCCTTCAGTGACACATCCCACCCCCTGCATGTCTCAGGGACAACAGCTGGGGCTGCCACCCTGCTGCCTACGCAGAATGCATTCATCAGCCTAACGAGGCAGGCAGTGCTGTTGCTCCCATTTGGCAGAAGGGGAAGCCGAGGCTCTGAGAGGTTCAGTAACTCCCCTGAGGCCACACAGCTCATAGGTTCAAACACAGACAGCCTGGCTGAGACCCTTCACTCTCTCTTCCGACCTGCTCATGACAGCAGCCCCCGGCCAGCGCCTTCAGCCCGTCCCCTGAGCGGCCACCACCCTGACTGTGGCCTGGATTCTCTCCCTGCACAGACGGGCTGGCACTGCCTCCTCCCCAGTGCCGCTCCCCTGACCTGCTCCCGGCACCTGCACACCACCCCCCGCCGGAGCGTGACCTCTGTCACTGGGCTCAGAGCCCCCAGGGTTAGAAGCACAGGGCTGCAGAGGCAGGAGCAGACCCAAGAGTGTGGGCTCCTATCCAGAGCTGCCCTTAAAACGCTGCTTGTGATTTTTCACTCTGCACTTGGTAAGTACCTCTCCCGCAACGGGAAACACATTGATTATATTCCAGCAAAATCCCACTGACCTGAGATGAATACTGAAACCTGCGGAGGGCTTTCCGTGGTGCTTGTGGCTAGAGTCAGGGAGCTATCACGACCCCTGCTGCTAGGTGCCAGGTCCTTCTGTCCCTGATTTCTAATGAGCATCACACCCATTTTAGAGATGAGTAAACTGAGGTGTCAAGGTCATGCAAATTCAAGGTGAGGAAGCCAGGAAATTCAAACCCAGGACTATACAACCCCAAACTCATTCTGCTTCCCTAGCACATGTGGCCTCTGAGTGCTGTGGGGCTGGCCTCACTGGGCACTGCTGCCTGGTTGGTGGAGCTCAGGGAGCTTCCAGACAGCTTGGGAGGCCTAGAATGGGGTGGAGTGTGGTGCGGTCTGGAAGTTGTCAACCACGAAAGATGGTAGATGCTCTGGCACTGCAATTAGGAGGATTCTCCTTTTCCTCCCAGTGTCTCCTTCTCAGCAGATGGCCACTCAGGGTGACGGCAGAGAGCATGGACAAGTCTCTGAGCTTCAGTTTACCCATCTGTAAAATGGGACTATTTGCATCCATGCTGCCGGGCTGTGGTGGGGGTTAAACTGCACGAGGCATGCCTAGTGTCTGGCAGGTGCCCCGTCCCGTATGGATTGTGTGAACCACTGAATGCAAGAGTGGCAGACGCTAAGCGCGGTCTTCTCTGTAGATTACGATAAGGCTTTTTCACTTCATAGTGTCCTTTGATGAACAGAAGTTATTTATTCTCATCTAGTTGAACTTAAATCTTTTCTTTCTTTATCTTATTTTATTTTTAAAAGATTTTATTTATTTGACAGAGATCACAAGCAGGCAGAGCAGCAGATAGAGGCAGAGGGAGAGGGAGAAGCAGGCTCCCTGTGGAGCTGAAGGCAGATGCTTAACCCACTGAGCCTCCCAGGTGCCCCTTTCCTTTAATGTTTATTGCTTTTATATCTTGTTTAAGAAAGGGCATAAAGATGCCTGTGTCATCTTTTTTTTTATATATTTTATTTATTTATTTATTTATTTATTTATTTATTTATGATAGTCACACAGAGAGAGAGAGAGAGAGAGAGAGAGGCAGAGACACAGGCAGAGGGAGAAGCAGGCTCCATGCACCGGGAGCCCGACGTGGGACTTGATCCTGGGTCCCCAGGATCGCGCCCTGGGCCAAAGGCAGGCGCCAAACCGCTGCGCCACCCAGGGATCCCTCATCTTTTTTTTTTTTTAAATGCCAACACTTAAAAAAAAATAAAATAAAATGCCAACACTTACTTACGATAAAACTCTCAGTAAACTTAGATGGGAATTTCCTCAACCTGATAAAGAGTATCTACAAAAACCCGCAGCTAACATCAACCTAATGGTGAGAAACTTGAAGCTTTTCCACCAAAACCAGGAGCAAGGCAAAGAGTCCCCTCTCACCACTGCTTTTCAACATCATACTAAAATTCCTAGCAAGTGCAATGAGACTAGGAAGAGAAATATGAGAGATGCCAATCGGAAAGAAATAAACCTGTCTTTGTTTGCAGGTGATGTGATCATCTGTGTAGAAAATCCAAATGAATTAATAAAAAAAAAATCCTAAAACTAACAAGCTATTATGGCAAGACGACAAGATACAGAGTTAAAAAGTCCATCATTTCCCTACTTACCAGCAAAAAACAAGTGGAGTTTGAAATTTAAAAACACGATACTACTGACATTTGCATTCTCCCCAAAATGAAATACTTAGGTATAAACCTAATAAAATAAGTATAATATCTATATGAGGAAACTACAAAACTGCTGAAAGAAATCAGAGCAGTAAATAAATAGAGAGATATTCCATGTTCATGGATAGGAAGATTCATATTGTCAAGGTACCGGTTCTTCCCAGCTTGATCTATAGATTCAATGCAATCCCATTTTGTGGATATTGACAAACTGATTCTAAAGTTTAAATGGATAGGTAAAAAACTCAGAATATCTAACACAATATTGAAGAAGAAGAAAGTTGGAGAACTGACATTATATTATAAAGACTTATTATAAAGTTATAATCAAGACAGTGTGGTATTGGCAAACAAAAGAGAACTAAATAAATGGAACATAGTAGCCCAGAAATGGGTCCACATAAGTATAATCAACTGACCTCTGAGAAAAAGCAAAGGCAATACAATGGAAAAAGGAGGTTTTTTCCAAAAAATGGTACTGGAAGAACTGGACATCCACATCCAAAAAAGGAATCTAGACACAGACCTTACACCCTTCACAAAAATTAACTCAGGATAGGCCATAGACCTAAATGTAAAACGGAAAACTATAAAATTCTCAAGAGGTAACACAGGAGAAAATCTAGACGACCTTGGGTTTGGCAGTGACTTTTTAAATATGACACAAAAGGTGCCATCTAGAAAAGACAGAATTAATAAGCTGGACTTTATTAAAATTTCAAAGTTATGCTCTAAAAAAGACTGTAAAGTGAGTAAATAAGACAAAGCACAGATTGGGAGAAAATATTTACAAAAGGTACATCTGATAAAGGATTGTTACCCAAAACATACAAAACATTTTTTTTAAAGATTTTATTTATTTATTCATGAGAGACCCAGAGAGAGAGGCAGAGACACAGGCAGAGGGAGAAGCAGGCTCCCTGCAGGGAGCATGATGCGGGACTCGATCCCGGGACCCTGGGATCATGAGCTGAGCTGAAGGCAGACGCTCAACCGCTGAGCCACCCAGGTGCCCCTATACAAATAACTCTTAAAACAACAATGAACAACCTGGTTAAAAAATGGGCTAAAATCTTAACAGACCAAAGAAGGTATGCAAATGGCAGGGAGGCATGTGAAAGATGCTCCACCACGTGATATGCCATCAGGGAAATGCAAATTAAAACAACCATGAGATGCTGCTTCATACCTATTAGAATGGCCAAAATCCAGAACACTGAGAACACCAAATGCTGGACAGGATGCAGACGAATAGGATCTCTGGTTCCATTGCTGGTGATCATGCAAGATGGGATAGCCACTTTGGAAGACAGTTTGGTGATTTCCTATAAAATTAAACATACTTTTGTCATACAGTCCAGTAATTAGACTTCTCGGATATTTACCCAAAGGGGGTGAAAAGTTATGTCCATGTAGGGCACCTGGGTGGCTCAGCGGTTGAGTGTCTGCTTTCGGCTCAGGGTGTGATCCTGGGGTCCTGGGATCAAGTCCCGCATAGGGGTCCCTGCATGGAGCCTGCTTCTCCCTCTGCCTGTGTCTCTGCCTCTCTCTCTCTCTCTCTCTCTCTGTGTGTCTCTCATGAATAAAGAAATTTTAAAAATCTTTAAAAAAAAGAAAACTTATGTCCACATAAAATTTGCACATGGATGTTTAGAGCAGCTTTGTCCACAGTTGCCAAAACCTGGAAGCAACCAAGAAACCTTTCAGTAGGTGAATGGATGAACAAGCTGTGGCCCATCTAGGCCATGGAATATTATTCAGTGCTAAGAAGAAATGAGCTATCAAGCCATGAAAAAACACGGAGGAAACTTAAAATGCATATTACTAAGAAACAAGCCAATTTGAAAAGGTTGCTATGACCCTGGCTGTATGATATTCTGGAAAAGACAGAAGTATGGCAACAGTAAAAGATCAGTGGTTGCCAGGGGTTGGGGGAAGGAGGGCTAAGTAGGCAGAGCACAGAGGGTATTTGGGGCGATGACACTACTCTGTATGATACCATAATGGTGGCTGCAAGTCATTATATGTACATTTGTTTAAATTCATAGAATGCACAACACCGAGAGGGAAACATAATGTAAACTGTGGATTTAGGGCGTTTATGATGTGACAGCGTTGACCTACCAATTTTAGCAAATATTCCACTCCAGGGGATGATGCTAATAATGGGGCAGGCTGTGCATGGGAGCGGGGGGCAAGGGATACGCGGGAAATCTCTGTCCCTTCCTCTCAATTTTACTATAAACCTAAAACTTCTCTAAAAGAGAAGATCTATTTTTTTTTAAATATTCAAATGTTTGCCTTTCATTTTTAAGTCCTAAATCCACCTGGAGCTTGTTTTTGTATATGGTGTGAAGGTGGGATCAGTTTAATTATTTATCCTATTTAACTGTCTTCCACCTGGACAAGCCATTGTCCCAGCACCATTTGTGACGTCATTTTCCCTTTGCCCGGTTATCTGCAAGACCACCTCTGTCTCAGATCAAGGACAGTCTCTCTCAGCTATATCTATTGTTTGTCCCTGCCTGAGCCATCACAGCACCATCCATGGCTTTCTGGTAACTTACACCTGGTAGAGCAAGTCCCTCACCTTTTGCTATTTTTCCTTCAAGAGTACGTCGACTGTCTAAGCAGCTTGGTTTTGTCAATCTTGGAATCAACTTGTCAAAGTCCATGAAATGTCCTAGAATTCCATTGAATATATCCATTCATTTGGAGGGAATTCATACATTAATGATATTAAGCGTTTCTAACTATGTCGTATTTCTTTCTATTAATCTGTGTCTTCTCTAGTGCTTTGAATAGGTTTGTTTTTCTCCATAAAATCCTTACATATCATTTGTTAGATGTAGCCTAAGTACTTTACAGGGATTTTTCCTAATGTAAATTATATCTGCTTATAAAAATTATTTTTCTAACTATTGCTGATGTACAGAAATGCAGCTGATTTTTGCCTCTCCACCTTACTACCTACCTTATTAAATTCTTAGTGTATCTTTTATTTTTTTTATTTTTTTTAAAGATTTTATTTATTTATTCATGATAGTCACAGAGAGAGAGAGAGAGAGGCAGAGACACAGGCAGAGGGAGAAGCAGGCTCCATGCAGGGAGCCCGACGTGGGATTTGATCCCGGGTCTCCAGGATCGCGCCCTGAGCCAAAGGCAGGCGCCAAACCACTGCACCACCCAGGGATCCCCTTAGTGTATCTTTTAAATTCAAAGTTTAAAGTTTGGGGGAGAGGTTGCAGATAATCATGCTCTGGGATTTTTGTAACCTTTTATCAATTATCTACAAAATAATCTCCTTTTCCTATATGGATTTTTTTCCCATTTTTCTATTTTTTTTCCTTTGATCAGTCTTGCCAGAGTTTTACCAGTTGTATCAGTCTATTTTGGCTCTGTTGATTTATATTTCACAGATTTCTACCATCTTTATTTTCTTTTGGGGGAGTATATTACATTGTATTTTATTTTTCTGTTTTATCCTATATACTCATATTTTAGCTTTTCTCTTCTTTTTGAAGATCTAGGCATTTAAGGCACAAAGCAACACCTTTAGCTCCCCAAAAGTGTTGAAATGTAGCATTTTATGTATTGCTCAGTTCTAAGTATTATTATTTAATTTCCATTAATTGTCCTTTGCCTTGTTAAGTTATATAGGAGTCTGATTTTAAAATTGCCAAGTGTATGGGGTATTTAAAAATGGACTTTATGTTAGTGGTTCCTAGCTTAGTTACGTTCTGATCAAAGAATGTGCTACCTACACTGTATGTGACCTGTTCTTTAGCATTTGTTGCAACTTTGCTTTGATAGCCAACTATGTGATCAATGTTTTTTACTGATCCACGTGCACTTTGCTTGGGAAAATGTATATTCACTAGTTGTGGAGCAAAGAATTCTATATATGTGTACTAAATTGACCTTGTCAATTGTGTTACTAATTTTTTGTCTGCTTAATCTATTGTTGATTGAGAAAGAAGACTTGAAGTCTTCAACTATGATCATGGCTTTATTAAAAATTTATTAATTTTTTTATACAAAATTAATTTTGTCTGATATTAACATACCCACTCCAGCTCCCTTTTGATCAGTATTGGCTTAATGTATGTTTTTCCTTTCCTTTATATTTCATCTTTTCTGGATCCTTATATTTTAGATGTGCCTCTTATAAATATTATATAGATGAGTTTTGTTTCAGTCAAAACTCTCTTTTAACTAGTAACATTGATACATTGACAGTTATTTTGATTATTCATATATTTGGACTTGTTTTTACCCCTTTGGTATTTTTATCTGTACAATTTTTTTTCTTGGCGCACTTGGGTGGCTCAGTCAGTTAAGCATCTGCCTTTGGCTCAGGTCATGATCTGGGGATCCTGGGGTCAAGCCTCATGTTGGGCTCCCTGCTCAGCAGAAAGTCTGTTTCTGTCTTCCCCTCTACCCATCCCCACCACTCATTCTCTCTCTCTCTCTCTCCTTCTCCCTCTCACTCTCTTAAATAAAAAAAAATAAAATAAAATCTTTAAAAAATAGATAATTTAGTGGGGTACACAAATCTAAGTAACAGTTATTTTTTTCAAAAATATCCTGAAGATTCATGTTATTCAACTGTCTTCTGGATTTCATTGTTGCTATTAGGAAGCCTGCTTTTAATCTACTAGTAATTCCATTGTAGATGTTCTGACTCTCCTTTCTGGATACCTTCAATATCTCCTCTTTGTTTTTGGTGTTCCTCAGTTTAACCCCCATGGTGTGTATGTGTGTGTGTGCATGTGCATACAGAGAAGGGAGTCCTTGGAGATCCTCCCTTATGTCTCATGATCTCAACAGTGCCCTAAAAAGTATACTTTAATCAGGATCTAGTTGTTTTGTAAGAGGAAGGTCCTTCAGAGTACTGGTGTACCATATTCCAAAAGCAGAAGTCTGTGGTTGTTTACAAATACATGGTCCTCTGTGCGCACACTTGTGTGGTGTAAACTCTGGGTGTGCTGTCTGCTATACATATACAGTATATGCTGTGTGTGTGCATTTGGTAAGCACATAGCTCTGTAATTCTCCTAGTTCAAATATAAGTCCTTCAGGTCAGGAGATTTTTTGTTTGTTTGTTTCTTACTACCTCCCAACAACCTCACAGCACTTACCCCCACAGTTAGGGTCACCTGGCTGCCATGTGGTGTTTACACTTGTTGGTTGAAAAGCAAGAATGCGGGGCCAGGCCTCCCTCACTATGTCTCTCTGTCCTCCCCACTGTCTCTTCCACAGCTCTGCCCCCACGGGCTACACATCCTTCAGCATCAATGCTTCCCCAGGAGTGATTGTGGATGTTGGCCACAGTCGTCCAGCCAAAAAGAATTCCACAGGTTCCTCCAAGTGGTCCCTGGACCCCAGCCTGGAGGTGAGCCTGAGGATGAGAGCCGCCAGCAGTAGCACAGGTGATCAAAAGGTGAGTGTGGCAGCTGTGAGGTGGGATGTGTGAGAGGAGGTCAGCAGGTTGCAGCAGGTTGCAGCAGGTCAGCTACCCATGGTCTGTCTCCCATTGTCCCACAGCCCCAGCCCCTTGTAGAGCTTCCTCCTCTCTGGATACTATGGTGACTATTCCAGCTACAGCATCCTCACAGACAATACAGGGATGCCAGGGGTTCATAGAGGCCGGGTTTTTATTAAATTCATCCATTCAGCAGGTGTTTAGTATTCACCTCCTACATGCTGGGCACTACCAGGCTCTGGAGACACAGAAGGGAACAGATCAGGTGAGGTTGCAGCCTGCAGGGGGCTTACAACCAACACATGTAATGGCTTACAGGTAAGCCATTATAAGTGGTGGTGAGGCTATAAGGCCACAGCCTGGCAGGCTGGAAGCTCTGCTCCATGTCCATTCGTTTCCTGTGGCTCCTGGACAAATGACCACAAATTACTGGTTTATATCAACAGAGTTGTATCCTCTCTGGAGGACAGAAGCCCAAAATCAAGGTGTCTGCAGAGCGGCACTCCTGGAGGCTCTGGGGAAGAACCAGTTCTTTGCATCCTTCAGCTTCAGCTTCCTAAACTCGTGGCCGTGTCACTCTGATCTCTGCCTCTGTGGTCTCGGTCCCCCTCCTCAGGCTGTCAAATCTCCCTCTGCCTCACTTTTATGAGGACACTAGTCGTTGGATTTAAGTCCTCCCTGGGTAATTCATGACCATCTCATCTCAAGACCCTTAACTACATCTGCAATGACCTTTTTTCCAAATAAGGTCACATTCATAGGTTTCAGGGATTTGGCTGTGGACATAGCTTTTTCAGGACCACCACTCAACTCATTGCATCCCCCTGTGACTGCAGATGGGCTCAACAGGACCCTTTAGGGTTCCCACAGAGATCTGGGCCAATGAGCACTTGTTTCCAGCAGGGCAGGCCAAGCAGTCTTCACCTTGGGGCAGAGTTGTTGCCTGCTGTAGGAGCATAGAACTTGGGCATCAAAGTAGGTTGAGGGTGAGGATGAGGATGCAATCGGGAAAGTTCTTGGAAGAGATGGCAAGCTAAAGGATGCAAGGAATGACCCACCTCAGAGAGAGAAAGTGGAGTGAGAACTCTACGGGGCATGTGGCCTGTATGCACACTCTAGATGAAGAGATGACCAGGCATGTGTTGGGGAAACTGAGGAAGATCTATCTGGCAAGAAAAGATGGTGAAGAGGGAAGTGGGGAATGAGGGAGCAGTATTAGAGAGTTTGGCATCAGGGATGTCATTTTCTGAAGGCAACAGGAAGCCAGGGAAAACCTGTCATCCAGGGAGTAAGAAGTCTGCTTGTCTTAGAAAGACCCCGTGGGCTGCAGTGTCCTGAGTAGATTGGATCCAGGCAATCCACTAGAGGCTGGTGCCATGGCCTAGACATGAGGCGATGGTGGCCGTGACATCTCCCTGGATCCCCACTATCTATGGGACAGACCCAAACAGCCCTTCCATTCCTGGCTCCCACAGCACCCTCATTTAAGTGGCGTAGGCATTGGAGTACTTTGCTACCCCTCCATGCCCACCGGTTGGGATGCTTCTTATAGGCTGGCACCACTTCTTGCTCATCCTTGTCTCTTCCTCGGCCTCTCACCCTGAACTGGCACACAGCAGGGGTCCAGTTAGTTTGTTGAATGACTAAGAGAAGACCTCTGTGGTTTGCTCTGTCTTTTAGGTTCAGATTTCATACTATGGACCCAAGACCAACCCAGTCCAAGCCCTGCTCTATGTCACCGGTGTTGGTAAGTGATTGACCAGGATCTTGGGATGCCACTGCCTTTCCCTCCACACACACGCCATTGCTATGGGTCTCTCCAGGAGAAAATACACTCTGGAGCTTACCTTAGACTGAGCAGAGAAAAGGGACAATTTCTAGCTAGTCATATATGTGGTGGCTCATAAATATCCCCTCCCCAGCTTATGAGCCATAAATTCAACTGGGAAGAGAGGAGAGTGCATTTACAGGGAGTTCAGTTACATCTTAATGTTTTCTCAACTTAGGAAGTGGTGCATGGATTTCCACATATGAATCTCTACACCTTTTTGATACTTCAAACATCTATAAGAAATGTAGATGATGTCAATGTCATATACGATAATATATATACTGATATTCCCCAAATGCCATGACTTCCATCCCATCTTTACTGTTTTGCTGTATCAACGATCTGCACAGACTCATATTTATTTCACATTCTTCTTTAAATCATTTTCTTACTTGACCTCATCTTGAACAATAATATGGTAAGATGACTATTACCATTTAGATGGGCACTAAACGTCAGAGCAGCATGGGAAAACTTCAGGTTTCATTTCGTTGATGAATTTCATTTGGTAATACACATTTATTTCATGAGCACGCATTTAAATCATATGAATAACATAGCACTCATTCTATACCAGGCACTGCACTGAGACCCTACATTTTTTTTTAATTTTTATTTATTTATGATAGTCACAGAGAGAGAGAGAGGCAGAGACACAGGCAGAGGGAGAAGCAGGCTCCATGCACCGGAAGCCCGATGTGGGATTCGATCCCGGGAGACCCTACATTTAAACCCTACAACGATTCCGTGAAATCGGCACTATTATATTCCATTTTACAGATGAGTAAACTGAGGCACAAGGGGTAGACAGACTTGCCTAAGTTCATGCAGCTGGTTAGTGAAGGAGCCGGGAAATCCAGAGCCCTAGACTCTCTGTGGCTCTGGCCTGACACTAACACACGGTTATGGGTGTGTTTAAAAGGTCATCCAGGTCAGTGTCCTCCCGTGAGCCCCCCACGTCGCTACATACGATGTAGGTACATGGATCTATGTCACTGGAAAGACTGATCACGTGTTCTGATGAGGGTGGGAAGGATTTATTTATTTATTTTTTAATTTTTATTTATTTATGATAGTCACAGAGAGAGAGAGAGAGAGAGAGAGAGAGGCAGAGACATAGGCAGAGGGAGAAGCAGGCTCCATGCACCGGGAGCCGGACATGGGATTCGATCCCGGGTCTCCAGGATCGCGCCCTGGGCTAAAGTCAGGTGCTAAACCGCTGCACCACCCAGGGATCCCGGTGGGAGGGATTTAGAAACAGATGTGTGCTTTCTCGGTCTTGACATTTGGATAGAGTGGGGTGTGTATGATTTGGCCCCAGTGTAGCTATAATGCACACAAAGAAGAGCCAGGTGGGGTTGGATTAACCACTGTGTCCCCTGCCCCGAGGTCACTGGGGGCTGGAGTTGGAGCCAGAGGCCTGTGAGAGCCTGGCTAGGTGTCCTTGCAGGGGTTTTGCACCAAGAGTCCCATTGGGGTGGCTGGGAATTCTTTCTGGGCCCCTGAAGGTGGCCAGATGTGTTGGCCTCAGCTGTGGCAAAGGAGGATGGGTGTGGCCAGAAGCTCCAGCTCTGCTGTCCCAGTTGCAGTCAAACATCTTCCCTGGGGACATGGGGGTGTCCTTGAATTTGTGTCTCCTCTGAAGGGGAGGGAGAGAAGCCATGGGGCAGGTCATCCCCGGGGTGGGAGGGAGGATTATCCGGTGGGACCACCCTGAGTCCCTGCCCTCGTACCCTCACCAACCCTCTCCTCTCACTTGGTGGGATTGCAGAAATCTCCCTGAGCGCGGACATCGCCCGCACGGGCAAAGTGAAGCCTGCCGGAGCCAGGAAGGGCCAGGTACGCTGAGCCACCTGGCCTCCAGGTGCTCCCCCTTCCGCTGGGTTCTCCTCTGGTGCCCCCTGGTGGTGGCCACACGAATGGCCGCCTGTCCCTTGAAGAACAGCAGAAAGGAGAAACCCCAAATTGCCTTTGCCATTTTGCTCTATGTATTTCCCCATTTCTTTTGCAAAACTAGATTCTCACCAATTGTGAGTCCCGAGAATGTGTTGTCCCACAAATTCGAAACTACAGAGTCACCCGGTTAATGCACAGCCGAGAAAAAAATTTGTAGGCAGTTCTTCACTCGGGTGGGAGGGGGGGAATAAAACTCCCCCACCCCAGGGTTTCTGGGCTGGTGGGAGAGGGTCCCGCGGAGCTGCCCACGGGGAGTGAAGACTAGAGAAAGGGCGACCTGGCAGGGGGCAGAGGAGGGAAGGAGCCACGTGGGGGCAGGAGAGTCTGGAGCCTAAAGGCAGAGTAAGTGGGGTGTGCAGAAGCGGGGCGTGCAGGTGGCGTTAACTGGGTCTGCGGAAAAACCTCAGGGTGTCCCTGAAACCCCAAAGCCGCCTGCACGGTTTAATGCTGGTGTGCACTTTAGGAGGACATGGGCCATCAAGAGATGAGGATCCCTCTGTGGGGTCAGCCAAGAGGGGAGGGAGGAATTACAACCTCGGAGTGGAATCCGCGCTTACGTCCCACCCAGAACGCGGTCATTCCCCGGGGCCAATGCTGTCCTGCAAACCAAGACGTCATCACTAACACGTCCCTGCCGGGAGGGGCTGCTTAATTTGCTTTGATCTTTGGACACACAGCAACTGGCTGCTAAGAATAGCACCCACACTTTGGTGAATGAGTAATTAAGAGTTCACACAAGGCAACTATTGAGATTAGGATCTTGACATAAATATTTAGCACGGTCCGGTTTGCCAATCCGACAGTTTTTGTAAAGCTGCGAAAATCAGTTTTGCAAAACAGCAAAGCTTTTTTTTTTTTTTGAAGTGGATGAATTGCATTTTTGGTGAACTTGTTTAGGGTTTTTGGAGCAGGCAAACAAGACTCTCTTGGGGACCAAAGAATTAGCTGGTGTAGGATCGAGATGTGTAAATGGCACAAGACTATCGAGGTGCTGGGGAAAGGTGGCTGGGCTTCCCCACGAGTTGGAGGGACGCACACGGTTGCTCAACATGCCCCGTCTCTGCTGGGTGTCCACAGAGGACCTGGACCTGGGGCCCCCACGGGCAAGGCGCCATCCTGCTGGTGAACTGTGACAGAGACAAGCCCAAATCTTCCACCATGGACTGCAGGGATGATGAGGTGGTTGACAGCAAAGGTAAGGACCCCCACGCCCAGCCTCCCCCTGCCCAGAGAGTAAGGGAAATAGAGCTTTGCCTTTTTGTAAAACCCTCTTGTCTACGCAGCCTGAGCTTAGTATCAGGCCTCAGAAATGGGGGTTATAAGAAGCGTGTTCTTATTAGCTTGTTCATTGGGTTTTTCTTTTTAAGATTTTATTTATTTATTCATGAGAGACACAGAGAGAGGCAGAGACACAGGCAGAGGGAGAAGCAGGCTCCCTGCGGGGTGCCCGATGTGGGACTCGATCCTGGGACCCCGGGATTGTGACCTGAGCTGAAGGCACGACCCGCTGAGCCACCCGGTTGCCCCTAGCTTGTCCGTTGTATAAGAAGAGTAGACAAGGTCCTGAGAGGGTAGGTGACCCACCCAAGGTCACACAGCAGCCAGAGAAGAGCTGGGACCAGGCCCGAGTCTCCCAACGCCTCTGGGCCCCATGTTCCCATCTGCTGCCCGACCTACATTTCTGCTCTTGAGTCAAATCCTGGGACCTGGGGAATAAATCAAAATGAAAGCCTCACTACTGCCCCAAAGTCAAGTCTAGCCACCCTGCCCCCTGCTGGACACTGCTCTGACCACCTCAGAATCACTAACTCATCCGATCCTTGAGTACAAGGCTTGGAGGTACGTCCTGTCCTCATCCCCATTTTATAGCTGGGGAAACTGAGGCACAGGGAGGGGAAGCAATTTGCTTAAGGTCACACAGCTGGTAAGTCACAAGCTCTGGATCTGGGCCCGGGCACCGGGACCCCTGGCATCCCGACCCAGGTTTGGGGGCACAAGGAGGGTGGCGGGCACAGGGCCTCCACTGGCAACCCTCTGAGTGTGGCCGGGGTGGAAGACACACGGCCCACCCGCCCTGGAGGAGGTTGGCAGGGCCTGCTGCGGGGCCTTCCCGGGGACCTGCCAGGACAGCCCAGGAACAGGTGTGTTTTGAGGGTCCATGTGATCGTCTCCACCCCCTGCTGAGGGGCAGCGTCTCTGCGGTGCCCGCGCACGGAACAGTCGGAAGGGGCCCAGGGCGCCGGCTCCCTTCCCGCGTGTCACCTCCCTCCTCCCTCTGCGTGGGCCCTGCTCCGAGCTCTGTTGACCGACAAGGACGCAGAGGCTGGGGGAGCCAAAGGAGCTCCCAGGGTCATGCACATCCGGGGCTCCAACCTGTGCCTCCAAGTCCCCCAACCTGGTGCCTACTGCCCGGGGGTGACCGAGGTCCAGCTTTGCTCCGCCCTCACCTTTGTTGGCCGTTATTCGGGTTGGTTCACTTCCCACTCGGGCCCAGGGCAGAAACCCGGATGGTTCCACAACTCGTCATCAAGCAGCCTGCCACGCACTCATCACGGTTCTAGGTGCTTCCAAGCTCCAGGGGCCGGGGACGGAGCAATAAACAGGATGGTTGTGGCCCCCCCTTCCCCGAGCGCCTCGGAAGCTCATTCTAGCGCCAGAAGCCCCAAAACGTCATTAGCTTTGATGCCAAAATAAAATCGTCCTTTAAATCCCAGCAGGGGCACAAAGAAAATAAAACCAGGCCAGGGGCATCTGGGGGGCTCTGTCGGTGAAGCATCTGCCTTTGGCTCAGGTCATGATCCCGGGGTCCTGGGTTCGAGCCCCACATCCAGTTCCCCGCTCAGCGGAGAGCCTGCTTCTCCCTCTGCCTCCGCTGCTCCCCCTGCTTGTGCTCTCTCTCAAATAAATAAATTAATTTGATTTAATTAACTAATTAAAAAAGAAAAGAAACCCAGGTGACGGGGTCAAGGGGCATCTGAAGGGAGCAGTGAGAGAGGAGAGGGTCTTCTCGTTCCAGACCTGGAGGACATGTCCCTGGTGACCCTGAGCACCAACACCCCCAGAGACTTCTTCGCCAAGCACCAGCTGCTCCTCCACGTGGCCAAATCGGAGATGGACAAAGTCAGGGTGTTTCACGCCAGCCGTGAGTCATCGTTGGCCGTCCCCTCGGTGTCCCCTTCCCACCCCCGGCACAGCCCCTTTGCACCCCTTTCGGTGAATAACTCCCGAGCCCCTGTTATGTAGCTTGTCCTGAGGACCAAGGCCGTGGCAGCGAGCCAGACGGCCATCCCTCCGCTCCCTTCTAGAAAGGGAACACAGACGAGATGCAAACACACAGCAAGCCGATGTCCGGTGCTGGTGGCCACCGAGGAGGAAATACCGTCCCTGCCAAGGACGGCTGTAATTGCGTCTGTGTCTTCCTCTCTGCACACGCACGCACACGCACACACATGCACGCACGCACGCTCACAGGACGCCTGCTTCCGGGGCTTGTTGAATCCAAGCCGACTGCGTACATCCACATTCCGTAATAATTTGTCCTCCAGCATCCGCACCTGCTACTGCGTGCCGGCCCTGCTCGGGGGGCTCGGGGCTCGGGGCGTAGAGCAAAGAGCAGAACAAAGCCCCTGCCCTCGTGTCCCCTTCCTCTGGGTGGTTGAGGGAGACCGAGTGTAAAATAATTACATGAAACATCTAGTGTGTCCGAAGGCGTTAAATGCTGCACAGAAGCAAGAGGGAAGGGGAGTGTGGATGAGGGGGAGAGTCCAGGGCGGGGGTGGGAGGAGTTACGTGAGCGGAGGAGGTGCGGGAACAGCCGCGCAGGCACCAGGCGAAGGGCATTCCAGGCAGAGGGAACCGTGAGTGCAAAGGCCCTGGGGTGGGTGGCACCTGTGGGCCTGAGGGAGGGAGCAGGGAGGCCAGCGTGCTGGAGAGCAGCACCGGAGCAGGCGGGTGGGCGTTCGGATGGCAGATGACGGGGAGAAGAAGGGGGACAGGCCAGCTCCGGGAGGCCTGGACGGTTTTGGCTTCCAGTCTGAGGGCCGTGGGGGAGGCCATGCGAGATCCGAGTGACTAGCCTGCTACTGATTTAGTGACAGACCAAGTCTTGGCCTCCGCTGAGGCATCACCTCCTCCGGAAGCCTTCCCCGGCCCTCCGGGGTCCCCCCATCACAGCACTCACTAGCATCTCTGCTGCTCCTCGCTCACCCAGGAGCCTGTGCGCTCCCTGGGGACCAGGACAGTGACCATGTCCCTGGTCTCCCCAGCTGCCAGCTGAGAGCAGGTGCTCAGGAATGAATGAGTGAATGAATGAATGAACCCTGATGCATGTTGGACTTGTATGTATGTGGTCGGGACCGGCTCGGGCGCCCCCCCACCCGCATCACCCCATCCCTGGACCCCCAGCCGGAGCGCGACGTCCCAGCTGACGCTCTGGTTTCCTTCCCCTACGGGAGGCTCATTTTGCTGCGACATGTCGTCGTGACGGTGGTGGCCCTGGGAAGGCCTGGCGGCCCCGGGGAGACTAAGACTCGGGCTTCCCTTGTCTCTGCCAGGGGGCAAACAGGTCTCCAGGTACAGGGCGGTCCTAGGGCCAGAGCAGCCCTGCCACCCCCTGGAGCTCCCCGGAGGCCAGCACAGCACAGACTTCTACGTGGAGGGTCTTGCTTTCCCCGACGTCAACTTCCCGGGGCTCGTTTCCCTCACCGTCTCCCTGCTGGACACGGCCAACCCGGTAGGCCGAGGGCAGTCCCTGGGTACCCCGAGTCCCGCTAGAGGCAGGGGGTGCGGAGCCCAGCCGGGGAGGAGCGGGTGTCGGGCCCTGGCGGCCGTGGCAGCCCTGCCCTTGCCCTCCTTACAGGAGCTCCCCGAGTCCCTGCTTTTCCAAGATAGTGTGGTCTTCCGGGTGGCCCCCTGGATCATGACCCCCAACACTCAGCCCCCGGAGGAGGTGTACGTGTGCAGGTGAGCGCCTGGAGGCCAGGGGGCGGGGCACAGACACCCCCCCAGGGGCCCTGGGTTCAGCCACAGCCTCCCCCCACACCCTGAATATCTGCTGTGTAAATGGGGAGAGACGATCCCTGCTGCTCTCTCTGGCCAGTTTGGAATAAAAAGGTGGGAAAATTCCTGTTGCTACTGTTTCGTCCCCACTTTCCCGCCCTGATGCGGGCTGAGGGCGGCTTTCTCTCCTGAAGGCCCGTGGAGTTTGCTAGACCTGATGGATGAAAACCTTCAGCCCGTGAGCCAGCCTCAAGGCTCAGTGCGGGGCCTCTGCACCTTCTGCACCAGAAACCATTTCAAATGCCTGTTTCTGGCCAACCTCAGAGCTCTGGGGTCTGGGGGCTGGGGCTGGGGCTGGGGCCGGGGCCGGGGTCTGTCTGCCCTGTAACAAGCTGCTCTGGGAGCCTCGGCGTCCACCTTGCCCTCTGAGAGCACCTGTTGAGTATGCTGTGGCCTCGGGGAGGAGCTTCCCATCTACTCTTTCAGCGGCTTCTGGGCAGAAGAGGTGAGGGGCAACCTGGTGGTTACCTGGAGGTCAGGACGCAGCCTGGAAGCCAGCAAGGCCTGGGTTCGAATCCTGATGCTGCCCCCACCCCCCACCCCGATGGCATGACCTCGAGCACTGACCTCCTCATGGTGGCCTCCTCTGGATGGAAGGGGAACCTGCCGGTCCCCTCGTGGATCGCCGCAAGAGCTCAGTGAGCTGTTTGCTGAGAGCAGAGAGACGAGATGAGCCGGGCCTCTCCATCCAGGCACAGGCATCTCCTGAGCTGCCACCGTGCACCTTGCCCACTCCATCCAGGCCTGAGCTCCTGCTCCAGCCCTGGGGACCCTCTAGGAGTCCAGCTTGCCCCCTCGGAGCCTGGCCAAGGCCACTGCCCCCAGGATCCAGAGCACTAAGGAGCTTGTCTTCTGCTTCTAGGATGCTGGAAAATGTGGACTTCCTGAAATCAGTAACTGCTCTGGCCAAGGAAGCCAAGTGCAAGCTGACCATCCCCTCCAAGGAACAGAGCAACGATGATCGGTGGATGCAGGTACGTGGCCCTGTGGGGCAGGCAGGGGGCCTGAGACACACCAGGGGGCCTGCACTCCTGGGGCTGGGCCTGGCGGCTTGCTGGCCACCTCTCCTCAGATGGGCAGGAAGTGAGGAACCGCTGAGGGTCCTGGCACATGGGGCCTCAGGCAAGTGAACAAACCGGCTTTGGCTGCCAGCCACGGCATGCCTGCCATGGTCACCAAGATGAAAGCCACCTTCCTGCCTGAAAACTCTCAGATGACCCTCCAGAAATGATGCAAACCGGTCCCTCCAGTGGCCCTCCCTCCAAGCTCAGCCATCACACCAGGCCGCCCCCCTGCTCCAGCACTTTCCGTGGTTCCCATCTCCTCCTTCTCAGCCTGCCTCCAGGCCCCCCCCCCCATCCGGCTGCCCCTTGCCTTTTGCCAGCCTGCTGGCCGCATCCCTATTCTGCTTCCCCCATCATGCCACAAGCTCCCTAAGGACGGAGACTGAGTCTCACTCAGCTCAACACCCAGCACCGGCATGGGCAGTGGCTGCAGGCGCTGGCAGGCTGAACCCAACCTCCTCACCACTCCTTTGCCTTCTTTGCGCTTCCACCCTGCTCCCGCCCCCGTGCCTGGACCCACTGATGGTCCCTCTCTCCGCTCTCCATTCCCATCCCCCATAACCGATCCCGCTTGTACAATCCCAGCTCCAAAGCTTCCCCTCCGGAAGTCTCCCATCCCTCTCCTAAGCCCACAGATAGCACCCTCGCTGCCTTTCCCATCGTTCTGTCTGCGTGAAGTTGGGCTGACGAGCATAAGACTGCTGGCAGCACCATTTTTAAACTACAAAACTGGCAATTTCAGGGGGTTCAGCCTATTTGAGGTCACATCCGACATCACATCTGTCAGAAAACTGGGTGCATCTCTGAGCCCTCCCCGCTTCTGCCCCCTGGGCAAGGCTGGGTCTGACCTGCCCCCTCTTTGGGGGAGGGCTGCTCTTCCCCCGCCCCCAGGTCTCAGCGTGCCAGTTCCCATTCTCTGCCTGTCCCAAGCACATCAGGAACCCCTCCTCCTCCTCCTCACACTGGGTGCTACGTGCCCAGCTCCCTGCAGACAGGTCCTGACGCTCGCTCACCAGGTCCCCAGCACCTGCAGCACCCGGCCCCAACACTCACCAGGAGTGGGGGTGAGCCCCTTTGGGCACACACAGGATAATAAGCTCTGCTTCCTCAGAGCCCCTTCTCTGGGGTCACACACTGCACAGGGATTAGCCCTTGAGCACAGGGGAGGGTGACCGCGTGCAGGCCCCCATCCCCACGCCCCTCAGCCCTCTTTCCGCTCGCCCTGCACAGGACGAGATAGAAATCGGCTACATCCAAGCCCCGCACAAGACCCTGCCCGTGGTCTTTGACTCTCCGAGGAACAGGGGCCTGAAGGACTTCCCCATCAAGTGCTTGCTGGTACGTGCTGGGGGGCCGGCGGCTCCGGGACCCCCTGCCCCAGGCCTCCTTCCTCCCTGGGCTCGGCAGGTTACTTCCTGTATTTTTGTCACTGCCGAGATGAAAGCAGGCTCTCCCTTTCCCAAAGCTCCTTCCAGCCATGAGCTCAGCCTGTCCTCAGAATAACCCTGCCAAGGACGTCAGGTCACACTGGGTCGTCCTGGTCCCACTGAGGATGCTCTCGCTGCGGGAGGGGGGGGGGCAGAATTGGAACCTCCCCAACTCCCCGAGTGGGAAGGAGGGATCTGGCCCTTGTGATGGGTCCATCTGGGATAGGGAGCGGGTTTGGGGATCAGAGTGGTCATTTCCTAGATGTGAGTCTGCATGTGTGTGGGGGTGGAGTGGGGGGCATGTATCAGTGAGTCATGCCAGACCAGCCCGGCGGGTTCGTGTAGACTCAGCACAGAATTATCATGATAGGGGCAGCCGAGGTGGCTCAGTGGTTTAGCGCCACCTTCGGAGTCCCAGGATCGAGTCCCACGTCGGGCTCCCTGCATGGAGCCTGCTTCTCTCTCTGTCTGTGTCTCTGCCTCTCTCTCGCTCTCTCTCTCTCTGTGTCTCTCATGAATAAATAAATAAAGTCTTAAAAAAAAAGAATCATCATGATAGGAATAGTCACATTGACTGAGCACACACTCTGTCGGTCACGATGCCAGGTTCTCTACAAGCACGGACTCGTTTAATTCGTCCAGCAACCTTTAATCTAGATGCTATCACTAGGCCCATTTTATAGATTAGGAAACTGAGGCTCAGAGAGATACAGTCGCTTTCCCAAAGTCACACAAAAGAGGGGAGGAGCTGGCCCTCAAACCAGGCGGCTTGGCCCCGGGAGCGAGCTCCGTTCCCAGGATGCCACCAGGTGCGCGCTCCAGGTGCCAGGGCAGCGCAGGGGAAAGGAGTGGGGGGCACAGGGTGCAAGGTTTGCACCGAGGAATGGCTTTCCGGGGAGCACCCTGCGCCCCGGGGAAGGGGAGGCAGCCCTGCCCACACGGGAGGCTTTGAAAGCAAGTCTGAGCTCGACTCCGCACCTTGTCCGAGTCTCGCTCGCTCTCCCGCGCTGAGCGGTGCCACACAGATTTCGTGGGGTCCGGGTGTCTCTCTGGCTGGAATCAGGTTCCTCCTGTTTCAGGACCTCGGGGATCAAGGGGCAGCTGCTGCGGGGACTACAGTCCCTCCCGCTGCTTTCAGCCCTGCTCTGCTCAGCGGCCTATCGCCCGCTTCGCTGTGCTGAGGGTGACAGAGGCCAGAGTCTCTGACATCACAAGCCTAATCGCCAGCGTCACCTCAGCACAGGTGTCCCTACCTTTCCCACACCTGGCCTTGCGCGAGGGGCTGCGATGCTTGCTCAGGCAAGTGCAGCTGCGGTTTTCTGACTCGCATCACCCAGGAGGGGAATTGGGGTAAAAGTCAAACTTGTCACCAGACAACGTCGTCACCATCTGCTCTTCCAAACTCCTCATGGGCCGCTTTGCCTGTTCCTCACCCAGCTCCAACCCCACCTTCCAGGCCGCCTTCCTCTTCTCCAACGTGCCCAACTCCCCCGTACCGGAGCCTCCGCAGGGGCCGTTCCCTCTGCCCACCGTGCTCTTCCCACTTCACATAAATCTCTGACTTGTTATTTTGCTTTTGTTGTTTCCCTACAAGACTGTGAGCAGCATGGTGGGGGGGGGGGGAGCAGGGCCAAGGCCACGGCGCCCATCACGCGGACGCCACTTAGCACACCACATGCTCGCAGGGGCTGTTCTTCCCCTAAGAAAAAAATTCAGTAAATTTTTACACCAGCCGTGAGTGGAAAACCAGCAGCACTTACTGTGCGCAGAGGGCAACGGTGGAGGTAGACAGAGTGAAAATAACGCCACCGGAGCCAGCTCCACACGAGGGGGTGCGAGAGCTGAGCAGCGGAGGTTTGCTCCATGGATGTTAACATGGGTTTTGAGGATGGATTTGCACACTCTGGGTCCTCGATGAGCCCGAAACACTAGAGGAGAGCTCACAGGGCGACGCGTGTCAGTCTGTGCGGGAAGCTGCACAAGCAGGTGTGAGTGGCCCCTGCACCCGCTGCTGCTGGGGGGCCACTTCGCATGCGGGCCAAGGGTGCACCCCACTTGCTTTGGGAAATCCAAGCCCGTGGCCTGTGGAGCTGAGCCCCTCTCATGGAAAAGGCCAAGGCAGCGACTTCTGTGAATTTATCATTCGTTCATCAAATACTCTATGAGCCCGTGCTCCATGCCCAGCCTCGCTCTGGGCACTTGGGATACATCATGAGCAGCACCAAGGATCCCACCCTCATGGAGGTGACATTGTAGCCCAAGAAGACAGTGAACATTAAGTACTGTGAACAAATACATTATATCGTACATTGGAAAGTGGAATCTAATGCTACAGGGAAAAAAAAAAGGAACAGAATCAAGGGGCTCCCAGGTGCTGGAGTAGTGGGGGGATTATGCTGCAATTTTATTCTATTTTTTTTATTTAAGGATTTTATTTATTTATTTATTCGTGAGACAGAGAGAGAGAGAGGCAGAGACACAGGCAGAGGGAGAAGCAGGCTCCCTGCGGGGATCCCGATGCAGGGCTCGATCCCAGGATCTCAGGGTCATGATCTGAGCCGAAAGCAGATGTTCAAGCACTGAGCCACCCGGGTGCCCCTACATGGCAATTTTAAATAGGAAAAGGTCAAGGTAGGTCTCTTTGAGAAGCGGACACTGGAGCAAAAACTCCAAAGAGGTGAGAGAGTCGGCTGCGAGGATGCCTGGGTGAGGAGTGTCTGAGGCGGAAGAAAGCCAGTGCAAAGGCCCTGGGGCAGGAGCAAGCCCGGCAGAATCAGTGAAGAGCGAAGAGCGAGGAGGCCAGAAGGGGTGGAGCAGAGAGAGCAAGAGGAAGGGTGGGATCTCTTTGCCGCACCTGCTGGGAAGGGAGACCGTTCTCAATGATCAGACTGTCGACATTCCAGAAAACGCGGACGTCACTCTGACGGGATGCACTGTTACTGCGAAGGGCCCCAGGGGAACCCCGCGGAGGGACTTCAGTCACATGCACGAGGAAGCCAGTCTCGTTGGAAAGAAGAAGAGGCTCTAAGTGGTCCCATGGTGGGAACTGGAACAGAACTGGAGTCGTGGGCAGAGCAGGTCAAGGGCGTTGCGCCGGGCTTCCCTTACAAGACGAGGTCTGTGTGCGCTCACTTCCCCTTCAACGTCGTGGTGCAGGAGGATGCTTCTTGTGTTGAAATCTAACGTTTCTGGGGTGAAAAATACGTCCCCTGGGCTCGGATAAGGCCAGGTGTTGCGTGTTCAGTATCTTGAGATAAAAAATGAGTTAATTCTCGAAGGAAATGGCATTGAACTTGCATCAAACTCAGCAGCTTCGATTCGGCAAGCCACGGGAGTTCAAAGTAAGGATACCGGAAAATCTGGGGACGGTATCCACGTTTCTGAAAAAGGAACAGTTCACCAGGCTGATGGATAAGATCCGCAGCTACAGAAACAGCAAGATGTCGGATGGTTTTTCAGACTTACCTGTGATATCTGAAAGATGCAATAAAAGCTGTATTGGAGGGAAGAATGAAGGCAGGGCGGGAGGAGAGGCTGTCAGAGGTGATGGGGATGGAGTCGGGGGCAGGTCCTGTGGCCACTGCGGGGCTGTTTGTTTAAACCCTGAGAAACTGGGGGATTGTTGCAGAGTCTTAAACGGAGGATTTGACCTGATGGATGTTATAAAAGGGGAGCTCTGGTTTCTTGTTGAGAATGGATGGCAGGGGGCAGGGGGTCAGGTGGGCAGGGACATGAGGTGCAAGGAGGAGGCAGGAGCCAGGGGGACAGGGACAAGAGGTGCAGGGAGGAGGCAGGAGGCAGGGGGCAGGGACAGGAGGTGTAGGGAGGAGGCAGGGGGCAGGGGGCAGGGGTTGGCAGGGAAGTGCAGACGGGAGACAGATGTGTGGGGTGGTCAGCACGTGTTCCATGTTCCGGGAGACTGGGTGCCAGCACCAGGAGGAAGACAACTATAGAGAATAAAGGATGAGAGAAGAGGCTGGGGCAGGCTGCCCCGTGCACAGGAGCCTGAGACGCAGGACCCAACAGCGTGCAGTGTCCTGAAGGCCAAGCACAGAGAGTGTGCGAGGACATGAGTGTGACCAGCTGACTCCCCTGACGCCGGAGGGCACAGCTCTCAGGGCTCAGCTGTGTGGTCAGGAAGTTTCCAGGGCACAGCGGGCACGGGAGTCGGGCTGGCATGGGTGTCAGAGAGAAAGGGAGAAGTGGGATTGGGAATGATCACCCTTTTGGGGGACGCTGGGGCCAGTGCAGTAGGCAGAATGGTGGCCCTCAAACACAGGCTCGCGCTAATCCCCAGGACCCGAGGCTTTCCTGTGGCAAAAGGCCCTGGCGGGTGTGACTCAGTTCGGGACCCTGGGATGGGGAGGCGCCTTGAGTTATCTGGCGGGCTCTAACCATCCTGGTGCTCCTTGGAAGACGGAAGATGGAGGACGGAGTGGGAGAAGGGCCGTGTAGACACAGCAAGTACCTTGACCACGAGGGAAGAGGCCACCAGGCACGGTGACAGCCAGAAGCTGGAAGGGCAGGGAAACAGCCTGCCCTCGGGGCCTCCAGAGGCAACCAGCCTGCCTTGATGTTAGCCCTGGTTTCAGAGCCCAGAGAGAACAAATGTGTGTTGTTTTAAGCCACTAGCTGTGTCACAGCAGCCACAGGAAACTCATAGTGGGGGTGAGAGACGTGTCGCCTGCCTGTTCTTCCCATGAAGATCCACGCAGGACGTCACAGCCACTTGGGGAAGCCAGTTCCAGCCCAGTCGGGAGGGAGCACGGTGTGGTCCAGGAGGCTCGCTGTGTAGATGGTCAGTCCTCCCTCATCTGGCTGTGGGGCCTGAGGAAGCCACCCACCGCTCTGACCAGCCTTCTGTCTGCGGAATGAGGACAAAAATGCTACTTGGCAGATTCACTGTCACTCCCCAGTTAAGGTTTGGGACGCTGTGGGCTCATACCAGCCCCCACCGCCGCTCCCTCCGTGGCCGGCGAGTCCGCCCGGGTCTACACTGCACCAGCTCCGGCCACGGCGAGCCTTCCTGCGGCTGGGCAGCCCGTCCTCATGCGGGGACCCACTCTCCACGCCTGGCATGCGCTTCTCCCATCGCAGGGTCCAGATTTTGGCTACGTGACTCGAGGGCCCGAGACTGGAGAGGTTACTACCTTCGACTCCTTTGGAAACCTGGAAGTGAGCCCCCCGGTCACTGTCGGGAGGAAGAAGTACCCTCTGGGCAGGATCCTCATTGGGAGCGGCGGCTACCCCAGGTGAGGAGGGGAGGGGTGGAGAGGGCCAGACCCGCGGGTCCCAGGAGAGGAGGGGAGGGCTGGCTCAGCCGGCGCAGGGAAGGAAGGCAGCCGTGAGCAAGAGGGACAAGGCCTTGCTGCTGTTCTAGTGGGCGAGACACAATGTTAGACAAATAAGATCATTTCAAATAGTGAAGAAAGCAAAAAGAGAGGGGCAGAGGAAGAGTGGGAACTGTTAGGGTGACTAGGGAGGCGCTCACTGAGAGGGCAGCCCTGGAGCTAAGGCCCGATGACAACAAGGACAGGGCTGTGTGGGATCTGGGGTGGAGGATTCCTGGCGGATGAAAGAGCACGTGCAAAGGCCCTGCGGCAGGACTGGGTGTTCAAGAAGGCAGAGTGGCCGGAACAGATTGTATGATGGGGAGCAGAGGGCTGGACTGGGAAGGACCGTGGAGACAGGGCCAGGAGACTGAAGCCCGTGGAAGTGGAGGGATGGTCCCCAGTCTTCACCGCCAAGGAGGGATTTACCCACTCGGCTGGGGCCGGCTCTCCACATCCACCCGGGTAATACGGGCCAGCCTCAGGCTTACCCCCAACAGCAGCATCTGGGCCGAGTCAGTGAGCAGTGTGTTCTGAGGCTAAGCTCTGGTCTTACTGACTGTGCCGACTTGGTGCCTCAGTTTCCCCCCCTCCAACAAACTGGTAAATTCCTCCCGTTTGGAGGATGGTGTAAAGGAGTCCGGGCCTCTGATCCCTTTCCTCGCTGAAGGGGGGAGGCTTGATGCGCCTGCCAGGCCTCCATGTCCCTCAGAGGCGCCCCTGCTGCCCCCACCCCCGTGACACCCCCTCCGTCCTGTGCGGGCAGCAAGGAGAGCCAGGAGATGCACCAGGCCGTGCAGGACTTCCTCAGCGCCCAGCAGGTGCAGGCGCCCGTGAAGCTCTACTCCGACTGGCTGTTTGTGGGCCACGTGGACGAGTTCCTGAGCTTCGTGCCCGCGCCCAAGAAGGTGCAGTCCCGGGGGGCTCCCTGAAGGAAGCCCCATGCCTCCTCCCCAGGCCCCCAAGCCTCGCTCTGCCAACTGCCCCAGGAGGCCTGCCCGGCCGCGTACAGCCGCCTGGCCTTCCCTCCACCCCAGGAGGGGGCCCCCCTGGGTCAGAGCCCATGCTTTGGGGAGCCCCCGGGGACACGGCTGACCTCTGCCCCCGTGTTCCTGCCTCCAGGGCTTCCGGCTGCTGCTGGCCAGCCCCCGGGCCTGCTACGCACTGCTGGAGGAGCAGCTCAAGGGGGGCCACGGGGAGGCTGCGCTCTTTGAAGGCATCAAGAGTAAGCTGGCTCTGCCCCCCGCATCGGGCTCCGTTCTCCACCGTCGCGGGGTCCCCGTAGGAGATGGCGGCGAGCTGGCGGTGGTTGTCCCCTGAGCACCTGCTGTGCCCCAGGCTCCGCGTGACCCCGGGCCGAGTAGCTCCCCGCCCTCGCCGTTGGGGCTCAGGTCTCGGGGAAGTGACTCAAGTAAATGACAACAGCTCAGGGGGCCTTGCGGGAAGGGGGGTGGCGGGTCCCTGGGAGGAGTCCAAGGGAGGCTTCCTGGAGGAGGCAACAGACCAGGTGAGTGGGAGCATGAGTGAGTAGGAGGTCGCCCAACGGGGCGCTGGGACGAGAGGAGGAGGAGACACATCTCAGGCAGAGGGAACAGGGAATGCAAAGGCTCAGAGGCAGGAGAGAGCGAAATGAAGTGTCTGAGGACCCGAATGAAGTCCAGTCTGGCTCAAATGCTGAAAGAGTGAATGAATGAATGAATGAGTGAGCGAGTACATGAACCAGCGATTGAAAGTTCTGTCCGTCCGGAGCACAGAAGGAAATCTTGGCGTCCGCAGGCGTGCGCTGGCTCAGAGGTTGGTGAGTCTCCACCGCCGAGAGGTTTTACCAAGTATCTGCAGGGCGTCGTGTGATATCAGGAACCCGTTAGACCCCCGTCTGCCTCTCGGAGATGGGATCCCTTTGGAGGTAATTTAAGGGACTGAAACATTTTTTTATTTTTTAAAAAATTGTATTTATTTATTTGACAGAGAGAGGGAGAGAGAAAGAGCGAGCACAGGCAGGGGGAGCAGCAGAGGCAGAGGGAGAAGCAGGCCCCCCGCTGAGCAGGGAGCCCGACGCGGGACTGAGCCCAAGGCAGACGCTCAACCGCTGAGCCACCCGGGGCCCCAAGAAAAATGCTTTTAAGGAGAACTTATGCTCTTGAAATATTTCATTAAAGGCATTCGCCTCCTAGATGCTCGCAACGAACCTGTGCGTTAGGAATTACAACTGCCGCCTTTTTATAGCTGGGAAGGCCGAGGCCCCGCCGGGCCCACCAGGAGGGGGGACCTCGGCCTCTGAACTCATCGGCATTCTTTTTTCTTTTTCTCCATGACAGAAAAAAACCAGAAAATAAAGGACATCCTGTCAGACAAGAAACTGAGAGACCAGAACTCATACGTGGAGGTACCAGCCTGGGAGGCAGGGGACGCATAGCCTGGGCAGACGGGCGCGGGGCGGGTGCCTTCACCGGGGCGCCCGATGCAGAGCCTTCCCCTTCCGCCGGCTGCGTGTCGGCGGGGTGGTGAACGGATTTGGGATTTGGGTAGCCGTGCGTGGGACCGACAGACAGATGCTAGTCACCACCGTGGGAACACGCGCGAAGGATGCGTGGGAAAGGGGGGAAGGGAGGCTGGAAAAGCCGGAGCCCCGGGAAGACGGGTGCAAGTCTCAGAAGCAGAGGGACAGGCGGGAGAGAGGCCGAGTGCTAGAGGGACACGGGGTGGCCAGGAGCACGGGGACAGGTGGGCAGAAGCAAGAGGCGGGGGGCTGGAGCAGAGCAGAGCCAGGGAAGGAGGGAAGCGAAGGAGGTGCCATCGCTGCCTTGCCCTCGCTGTCCCTGGTGCCCTCCCCACCACAGTCCCCAACCCCCAGGGGCGCCCTGCTGCGCCCCATCACCCCCACCGGCCCTCCACCCCCTCATCGCCTGGCCCCTGCCCGAGTTGACCCCACCACACCCCCCCCTTCCCCCCCTCCAGAAATGCATCGACTGGAACCGGGAGGTGCTGAAGCGGGAGCTGGGCCTGAGTGAGCGGGACATCGTGGACATCCCCCAGCTCTTCAAGCTTCAGGAGGAGGACAGTGGGATCCTCAAGGCCGAAGCCTATTTTCCAAACATGGTGAGGAGGTGGGCTCCGGGGTGGGCCCAGGGCCTTAAGTCAGGGACCCGGGGTGCGGATCCAGGAGGCCTGGGCATCACACAGCTGCCCTGGGAGCCCCAGACTCTCATGGGTCTCCCTCATGGATGAGGCCCAGAGAGGTCGGGTCTCTGGCACAGGAACCCACAGCTGGTAAAATGGGATTTAGAACTGGAACCCGAAGCCAGGGTCTGGCTGCAGAGCCCACGCCGTCACCACCAGGGCTCTTCCCTGCACGGGCTGCGGTGGGGGTGCGGTGGGCAGAGCAAGCCGCTACCAGGGTGCTCTCGGGTCGCGTTTGGAAGGGATAAGAGTGGGCGCAGCACTGCAGACTGGGTGCTCCGGGGAGACCCCTCCGAGGGCAGGAAGCCAGCGCTGCTGGGCTGGGCAGATTCTCTCCTCTGAAGGGCGGACTTGAGGGGGCTCCCGCCCTTACCAAGGACCTTACACTGTGACCCCCTCCCACCAGCACCATCTCAAGGCCGCCTGTTGTATTTTTACTGTCCCTGTGCCCTTCCTCCGTCTCCACCAAGGATACTAGAGGGCCAGGCGACAACCTCACCCAGTTCTCCGGAGGCCCCTCGGCTCCCCTCTCCTGCCGGGCCTGGACGTCACAGGTCAGGGGCAGCCGGGAGCCCCTGGCACAATGGATGTCAAACTGGTCCCCCCCCCCCGGCTCACTGGGGTTCAAAGACGGTGCCTCAAAACCCAGTGGTTTGGATTTTCTCTATTTTAGGCATCAAAGTACTGCAGGAGATTTTGTTTAGAAGAGGGTCTGTGGTTAAAGCAAGGCAGGAGGGGGTCCCTTGAACAAAATTCCTTGCCCCAAGCATTCGGTTGCGTCGCGTGAGCCCAGCCAGGGTTCCCAGGCAGGAAAGGCTGACGCTGGCGGCCAGGGGATGGGGCATCGTGAATGAAGGCGTGGGTGCCACTCGGTGCCTTGACTGCGGGCTCTGCAGGGGCCCTGAGCCTGGCTCAGCCCCAGGGACCCCCGGCGGGAGGTGTGAGTCTGGATGTGGAACTGGCAGAAAGACTCAGGGAGTGAGACACTCGGCCAGCAGGGGCTGGCCTGAGTCGTGACAACGACTCCTGAGCCCGGGAGACTGACCCTGCACCTGCTCCATGAGCGTGACAGCTTGTTGTCCCAGCAACGTAACTGCATTTGGGCTCCTGTTGCTGGTGAGGCTCAGAGAGGCCAAGTGACTTGCCTAAGGTCACGCAGCTACTGAGTAGCCGGGCTGGGATTCAAACCCGGGTTGGCCTGCAGCCAAAATCCTCCTCCTTTCACCTCCCGGGATAAGGGAGGAAACAGCTATTTACATAAGTGTTAGGTAATACACGGGGAGCACTAACTGCCGGGGTTCGGGGACTCACGGGCGGCTTCACAGAGGGGGCGCCCCTGGAGCTGGGCCTTGAGTCACACAGAGTTTGCCAGAAGGTGGCAGATGGGGAAGGAGAGTGTAGCGTTCATAACACGGGCCCTGGAGTCTGATAGACTTAGGTGGCCTGAGTCCGCCCACTTTACCTGTCTGGGCCTCTGTTTCCCCATCTGTGAAGTGGGGCTGCTATTTCTGAAGATCAGAAGAAAAAGGGGACACACAGGTGGTGATGCAGGCTGCTGCCCTGAGCTGGGAACACCCCCCCCACCTCCTTGCAGGTGAACATGCTGGTGCTGGGGAAGCACCTGGGCATCCCCAAGCCCTTCGGGCCCATCATCAACGGCCAGTGCTGCCTGGAGGAGAAGGTGCGGTCCCTGCTGGAGCCACTGGGCCTGCACTGCACCTTCATCGACGACTTCTACGCCTACCACGTGCGGCACGGGGAGGTCCACTGCGGCACCAACGTGCGCCGGCAGCCCTTCTCCTTCAAGTGGTGGAACATGGTGCCCTGAGCCCGCCTCCACCCGCCAACCCGGAGTCCTTGCCCTCCCGAAGCTCCCGAAGCTCCCGGCCAGACGCTCTGGTCCCCTGCAGTGTGGCATTGCAAGAGCGCCTGGGCACAGGCTGGCTCCCTGGCTGTAGCCACCCTCCCGGCAGCGGCTTGCCCCCTTCCGCTGTGCCCTGGCCTCTGGGGCCCCCCCTTCTGAGGACCCCAAGATAGTCCTGGCCTTGCAAACTCGTTTCTGCTGTGTGACGCCCCAATAAAGTTTTATAATCTCTTTGTAAGTGAGGTCAAGCCAGCGTCGCCATCCTTCGTGCATTCGCTCATTGTCACCGTCAGACTGAATGTCACAGGCTCGAAGGTGCTGTGGGGCACGTGGAAGGCCAGCGTGACTACGCGTGGCTTTCTCTCCCAGGCCTATCCTTGGTCTGTGATGTCTTCTGTGACCAGAGCCCAACTGATTCTAAGCTCCCACAGAGCCCTTGATGGGGCAGGGGTGGGAGTGGGGGGTGAGGGGAGGGCTGAGCTCCCCCTCCAGCCCCGGGGACGCAGCACATCCCTCCTGCAAAGTGCATTGAAGTCCGTTTCCAAGCAGGCAGCTGCGTGAACATCCTGAGGCTTACGGGTGCCCGTTTGATGGTTCGCTGTCGTGTGGACGTGTCAAGGACGCACCTGTGCTGTGTGCTTCGTGATAAGGAGAATTATAGGAAGTACAGTGGGTTCCGAGCACATGGGCAGGAAGAGCGGCAGGGACAGTCCTGTGGGCCTCGGACTGGTCGGAGACCCCAAAGGGATGCGCATAAAGTTCCCAGGGCAAAGGTGGGGCCAGGGGTTGCACTCCTGTTCGCGCTGTCCTTTGAGACAAAGGCAACAGACGCCTGGAGCAAGAACCCGAGGGGAGCGTGAGGATCGTGAAATCCATCCAGGGAGCAGCGAATTCTCTGTGTCCCTCACACTTGTCGTTGCCATTCCAGCCCGGTGAAGGGCCCGGTGTGACGCTGTCCCCAGGCTTTGCGGAAGGAAGTCCCTCTCTCCCTCTGTGGCCTTTATGTTTCCTTTCATGGCCCTGACAAGGGGACTTAGGTTCCTCTGCAGAAAACAAAATCTGATGCATCTGGTGCCTGGAGATTTTAAAAAATCAAGGCCAGATCTTGGCTGCATAGAGCCTGAGATGCTCAGAAACACCCGGAGATACTGGTTTCGTGTGGTCATTGGAGAACGTACGATGGTGGAAAAGGTGGACATCCAACCCCTCCACCCTCGCACCACACAGAAAGGGATCCCAGAAAACCTGGCTCGAACTGTGCTTCTCTGAGGAGAGTCTGCTGCTTCGCCTCCCAAATTGCCAGGCAAAGGATACACGAGTGGGTTTTGGGGACAGCAAGGGGCCTGTGCCCAGGAGGTCATCCCCAGACCTGACCGACGGGCTCAGCAGACAAAAGCTAAAGGTTTGGCCAGGTCGCGGGGCTGCAGAAGGACCCAGGGACGGGCTGGTGACTGAAGCAGCCTTGGCACCACGACACACGCAGGTGAGCCTCTGCGGGCCGCTCGCCCGGCGTGGGAGCATCTGCCAAGGGCCAGGCCCAGGGGAGGGAAAGCACCAGCTGTGAGTCCTGCCAGCCCCTCGGAGCACCGAGCCATCCGAGGATAGCACCTGGGAAGCTAGAACTTTCCAGCTGCCTCCTGTCCCTTCGCCAGCGGCCACAGGCTACTTTCCCGAGGCTGCCGTATGTGACAGGTTACCGCCAACTGGGGTTCGTAACACAGGAGACATGGATCCGCTCAGTTCTGGAGGCCAGAAGCCCCAAATCAGTGTCCATGGGCTGAGATCAAGGGGGGGCCAGGGCTGTGGTCCCCCCGGGGGCTCCTGGAGGAGTCCGTTCCTCATCTCTTCCAGCTCCTGGTGGCCGCGGCACACTTCCAGAACCCTCCTGTGCTCACCTTGCCTTCCTCTGTGGCAAATCTCCCTCTGCTGCTTCACAAAGACGCTTGTCCCTGCTTTTAGGACCTACCCAGAAAAGCCAGGATAATCTGCCCATTTCAAGGACTCGTGGTCACATGTGCAAAGACTGCCTGTACGAGGTGGCACAGGTTCCAGGGATTAGGACCTGACATCTCATGGGGCCGGGGCTGTTAGTCCACATGCCACAGGTCAGGAGCCCCCTGGTCCAGCTGCAGCAGGCGGAAGGGGCAGAGAGAAGCTGAGCATCCCTTCTCCACAGCCTGAAGCGTTGCACCTGCATTAAGCTCTAATGATCAGGGCACCCGGGGGGCTCAGTGGTTGAGCGTCTGCCTTTGGCTCAGGTCGTGATCCCGGGGTCCTGGGATCAAGTCCTGCATTGGCAAGGAGCCCGCTCCTTCCTCTGCCTCTCTCTGTGTCCACCATAAATAAATACATAAAATCTTTAAAAAAATAATAAACCCTAATGGCAAAGGGACAAAACTCAACTTTTTAAAAATTAAGATATAGGGGTGCCTGGGTGTCACAGTCGGTTAAGCGTCAACTCTTGGTTTTGTTTCAGGTTGTGATCTCAGGGTCATGATATCAGGCCCCGCCTGGGGCTCTGCGCTGAGTGTGGAGTCAGCTTGGGATTGTCTCTCCCTCTCCCTCTGCCCTTCCCTCTGCTTTCTCTCTTGAAAATAAATAAATAAATAAATCGATAAGTCAATCAATCAAGACTGAGCTATAATGGACACGTAACACTGGACAAGGTTAAGAAGTACAGCGTTGATCTGATCCACTTACACACAATAGGATCACCACATGGTGGTGGCTAACACCTCTGCACGCCACATAATTATCCTGTCTTCTGTGTGTGTGTGTGGGGGTGTGCGGGGCAGATTTAACTTTATAAAACCAAGTGGGAGGTTTTCTTTTGTGTGCACTTTGATGTTTCAACCTCGGAGTTGAAATTATCTGGTCACTGTTTTGTGTCTGGTTCCCAGAAACTGATGCGGGGAGGGGGAGATGTGCCTGCAGGTGGGGGATGGGGGCGGGGAGGTCGGGGAGAAGCAGGAGACAATGTGCAGTGTGGTGGCTACAATGGTTCTGGGTGACCCGGGGGATGCCCTGGTGCTGGGATAAACCCTTGAAGTTGTCCTGAATTAAGATGAACAGCCTGCCCTTGTCCTCCCCTCCCCCCACTTTGGAGGAAGCTGCCCCCAGAGAGGGGGACGCGGCCTTGGGAACTGGCACGGTGGACAATTCCAGGAGGGGGCCCCTGCAGCAGCTGGGGGAATGAGTGATGCCTGCGTCCCGAAGGGGGTCAGGTGGCGCACCATAGCATCCCCCACAGTGACCTGAAGTGACCGTGGGACCCGGTGACCAGGGAGTGAGCTTCGTGGAGGAGCCGAGGGGGACTGTGTACACTGAGTAAGCATGCAGGGAGCTGTGGGAGTCTAAGCAAACTTGCCTCAGGGTCACAAAGCCCTTGGTTTGCTTGGAGAGCCCCATGGAAGCCCACTGGGTTATCTTTTTGAGGGGAATGGGGGTCATGTAGTCATTTGCACAAGAATTTATTGAGCATCTCCTACATCCAGGACCCTTTTGTGGGTGCTGGGGATTCAGTGATGAACAGGAAGCCCCCTGGAGGGGGAGCAAGACCCACTCTAGATCTCCCCAAGTCCTTCCCAGGCCCAAAGGGGTCTCCGTCCCCCAAGTTGAGAGTGCTCTGCACCCCCCCACACACACCCCGCTCAGAACCCTGGCACAAGGCAGGGTGGTCCAAGGTCAGGGGGACAGAGCTCCCAGACTGGCTCCAGAAGCCAGAGCCCAGCACTCAGCAACCCCCCCCCCCCGCCCCAGCCCGGCCATCCCCTCCCTCCAGCCCACCTCCTCCGGCTTGTGTGTGAGCAGCCAGGCAGGCAGGTGGGCGGCCGTGGGCGAGAGCACACTCGGGCTGAGCGCCTCCTCCCTGTTGAATCTTTGCCACTTTCAGCCCAACCAGAAGGGCCTTTAGGGTCTTCCTGGCCCACCCACTGTCTCCAAGACAAGCCCCTAAATAAAGCTGCCCCTGACAGTGAAATGTTGCGCGTTTAACGCTTCCAAGGAGGGATATTTCTACTTTTAGTCCCGAATTTAACAATCCTGGCTGACGGAGCGGACTTTACTCAGGACCCAACTCACGCCCCCTGTGCCGTTCGTTACACACCAGACACCCATCACAGCGCTGCCCGCCAGGGCCAAAGCCTGAAGACCAGCGTGTCTACCTGCAACGGTCCGGCTCTGCTGGGAGGACCCTGCAGCCATGAAGAGGGATGAGGATGCTCTTCACATGCTGCCAGGAAGGCCTCTCTCCGGGTCGCACCATGAAGTGCAGACAGCGAGACACGGACCCTGGGCAGCGTGCGCTGCCACGCACATAAAGATAAGGAGGAGGGGAGGACATGCACACGCGTTTGCTGGTCATGTGTGACATTTCTATGGACAGACACGGATGCCGCTGGCTGCCTCCATCAGGAACTGGGCAGGTGACAGCAGGGGGGATGCTGCTGCAAGCCCCCTTTGAACTTGGGACCATGTGAATGTGCTTATTTCAAAAACAACCATAAACCTTCACTTTTAAACCATAAAATGAACACTGCTTTAAAGTTCGCTGCTGAGGTGCCTGGGCCGGGGGGTGGGGGCGCTCAGTCTGTCAAGCATCTGCCTTCGGCTCAGGCCATGGTCCCAGGGTCCCAGGATCGAGTCCCACATTGGACTCCCTGCATGGAGCCTGCTTCTCCCTCTGCCTGTATCTCTGCCTCTCTGTCTCTCTCATGAATACATAAATAAATAATTCTTAAAAAAATAAAGTTAGCTGGTGAGTCCCTTGGGCGGGAGCAGTTCTCCTTTCTTTGCCCAGTGTGCTCAAGGAAGATGGGAGGCAGCTGGTGAGCCAACCAGGCTCTGCAGGGGCTCCCCTGCTCACTGGTTCTTCCAACACTTGCCATGCTCTGTCTGGGAGCGGAGGCCACCGCTGTGGACAAGGAGCGCCCCCTAATCACCTGAGGATGGACCCCAGGCCTGGCGGGCCCAGGAGTCCATGACGTTGGCGAGCACCCCGATCATTTCTGCAACCGCCCCGCGTTGAGAACCCCGGGCCCAGCCCTTCGCCCGGCTCACCTCCTCAGTTTCCAGGAAGCACACGCCCTAGAACTGAGGCCCCAGGGCCCCGAGATGCTGCAACATGCTGCCGTCCTGACCACTGCCCCACACCACCCCCCCCACCCCCCCCCGCAGATATGTGCTCCTGACACTTCCAGCTGAGCCAGTCCTGCAGCCCATGGCCAGGTCACTCTGTACCCCTGCCCTGCATGGGCTCCCCAGACCACCTCTTGCTCCCAGCTGAAGGCCAGAGACCTGAGCAGCCAGCCTCAGATGCCCTGGATCTGCAGGAACTAGCTAGCTAATGGATTAGCGCTGGCGGGGCTCCGACCCCACCTGCTCCTCTGCACCACCTCCCACCCCAGCAAGTCTCCTTGGGGAAAATCAGTCACACCTGGGCAGCTGCCGAAGTGTCCTTAACAAGGGGCGGGCTGGGGAGGCCCTGAGCCCGTAAGAGAGGAGGGGTCGGGGGAGAGTGGGGTTATTTGAGGCTGCTGTGCTGACCTCGGGTTGTCGTGTAGGTCTGGGGGTAGTCGGCTTGGAGAGCCGTGCCATGTCTTTCCAGAGCATCATCCACCTGTCCCTGGACAGCCCTGTCTGTGCCCTGTGTGTGCTGGGCATGGAAATCTGCTTGGATGTCCATGGGTGAGGAGCTGGGGGCTCTGCTGGGGTTGCCTGGGGGACAGGTGTGCACAGGGACGCTGGTGCCTGACTCCCATACTGGGGTTGCCCCTAAACTATGTGGGGGCCAGGGGTCACCTCCTTTCTCTGCAGCTTTGGCTCCTGCCTCACCTCGAGGAGTGTGGCTTGGGTGTCTAAGGACCTCCCAGTCCCAAAACTGCAAAATCCTGACCCAAGTCCCCTAAATCCTGCCTCTGCCCGATATGGGCTGTGGGACCTCAGAGAAACCAGTGCCTTGCCCGTTCTGTTCCCTTACTGGTGAAAGTGGCATGAGGCTGGCTCTCCAGGAGGCCATGAGGATTAAGGGGGGGGGGGGTGTTCTATAAGTTGGAGCCTTGGGGGAGGGGGGTGACTTGCTCCTGAGAGCTCCAGTCTTCCCCGGGGTCACAGCATGGAACTCCCGAGACCCGTGTCCCTATAGGGGTCCCATCTGGCTCAAACAGCTCCTCTCTTCATGGGCTTACAAATAAGATGTAGCCTTGGTGACTTCTGGAGCCTGGGTGGGAGGGTGAGGTCTGGGCTAGAGCTGGTGGGAGGGAGGCTACAGGCCCTTGGAGCGGGGGGAAGGTAGGAGGGGGTGAGGTCTGTGAGGACCACGAGGCTGCCCTGAGCAGCAGGCCTTTGGCTCAGCGCCCTAAGGAGAAAGAGGATAAGGAGCCGGCTGTGCTGTGGGCCGAGGAGGGGAGGCTCTTGTGCCCTAAAGTCTCCTCGTCTCGTCGGGCTGACCAGGTGCGCCCCGGAGAAGTGCGAGGCGTTTACCATCAGCGGCTCCCCGGGGGTCTCGGTTGACCTCCACGGCACGCTCCCAGGGCCAGGCCGGGAGGGGACGACTGTGACCCGGTGGCCTCTGTCAAATCCCACGGACGTGCTGGTGAAGATGACCTGCCCCAGCTCCGCCAACGACGGGGACCAGGTGCGCTGGGGCGGGGCCACCTCTGGGGGCAGCCTCCTGACACTGGGGTGTCCTGGGCCTGGAGTCCAGGAGAGGGGGTGCCCGGCCCCCTGCTGACCTGATGCAAGCTCAAGCACGCCTGTCTCCTCCCCGCCTCCTGACCGCACCGGGCTGGCTTCCCAACAAGCCGCTTCTAAAGTCTGGCTCCAAGGTTTTAGCAGCAAAACGCAGATGGGCTTTTTGACTAAGGCTGGTCCTTGGGGATGTGGAGATTTTATTTTTTTTTAAGATTTTATTTATTCATGAGAGAGAGGCAGAGACACAGGCAGAGGGCAAAGCAGGCTCTTCACGGGGAGCCCGATGCGGGACTCGATCCCAGGACCCCGGGATCACGCCCTGAGCCCAAGGCTGACACTCAGCCACTGAGCCCCCCCAGGTGCCCTTTATTATTTTTCTATTTTGGGGGGTGGAGATTTTAATGAGACTTAAGAGCTAACGTGTATCGAAGGCTGTGCGCTGGCTATCTGGAGGTCAAGAGGTCAGTCTTCCCTCCGTTTACACACAAGGAAACTGAGGCACAGAATGACCTCTCCCCAGCCTGAATGACGTGACTAGAGTGGGGCAGATCGAGGACTGGAGCCCAGGGCCGTGTTCTTTCTCCTGGGCAAGCCGTCTCCCAAAGGGCACCGTTGGTGGCAGGAGGCTGAGCTTGTGAGGCGGGCTCCGCTCGGTGGTGGCTCTGTGGCGGCGGCTGACCGCCCCTGCAGGGTGATTGGAACCACCGGGGACTTCGAAACACTCGCCACCCAGGCCACAGCCCCTGCCAATTAAGCCAGGCTCTGGGTGGGCCCCTGGCTTCTGTGGCTCATAGCCCCCACCAGGTGCCCCCAATGTGAAGTGGGGGCGAGGACTAGGGCAGCGGTCTGCAGAACTTGCTGGAATGGTCGGCTGGCGCTCTGTGCCCAGGGCAGGGCCTCCCTCGGCGTCAGGCAGTGCACTTAAGCCCTGCGTAGCTCACAGGATTCACGGCTGTGAGGTGTCCTGGCTGAGCCCCGAGGACCTGAGCAGTGTTCTCTGCCCGGGGCTCAGCCTCCAGCACCGTCAGGAGGCGTCTAGGGAGACCCTGGACTTTGGAGGACAGAAGCTTCCATTTGGAAGCAGGTGGTGGGTCACATGGCCCCACGTACTGGTGAGCTCTCTGGTCCGTGATGAGGGCTTGGTGGGCCAGGCCCGTGGCTGAAGCGCAGGTGTTTGTCTCAAGTACAAAGGCCCTTCTGGAAGCAGTTTGGTGCGGGACGCAGGAAAGACTTATTCAGGTTCCAGGCCCCACCCCAGGTGTCCTACCTTTGAGTAATCAGCTGAACACTCAGAAGCACCCCTGCTTCCCCGCTGCCCATCTCCAGGCAACAGGTGCGACCCCAGGAGGGCGGGGGTAGGGCGAGGAGGATGTCCAGCATGGCCTAAATCTCGACCTCCAGGGCCAGGCAGCCTGGATCTCCCATCTCGTGCCACCCCTTTCTGGTTGAATGACGTAGGGCAGGTGCCTTGGTGTCTCCCCTTGGGGTGGAGCCTCGGGTGGGCTCGCCCCTGGCGGACCCTGCCCCGCGCAGGCAGACCTCAGAAGCTCCGAGGCTGGAACGTGAGACCGACGTCCAATGGCCGGACGTGGGTACGAAGCCTCCGCCCCACCGGTTCTGGGCGCTATCTCCACAGGTTCTGGTCTCCTACTATCTGCCCGATGAGGACGCCCCCGTGGCCACGGCCGTGCTCCGCCTCACCGGGATTGGTGAGTGGGCTCCCACCCCGGGGGGCGAGGGGCAGGCATCGCGGCAGCAAGAGGGTCTGCGGGGCTCTTCCTGCAATAGGCTGCCTCCCGTGGGTCCCGGATGGACCTGGATGGACTGTCCCTTCCCGGCCGCCCTCCTCACCCTGACCTGGTCCCTGCGGGCAGCATGGGACCTTCCCTGTGACCCCGCCATCTACCCACCTACCCTCGGCCCCACCTGCACTCTGCTGTCTCTGTTACAACTGGGGTGAGTCTGGTGCAAGGTTACCCTTCTCCTGTCAGGTCCTTTCCCCTCTCAGAAACCTCCTTCGACAGCTTACTGGTGTGGGAAGTGGCTTCCCGTAGCCCTGACCCGGCTCCTTTTCTAGATTATTCCAGAACAAGCTGGAACCTCTATCTTAATAGAAGCAAGCTATGCTCCCTAAGTCTCTTAAGGAACAAGATACAATCTTTACTTTTTTTTTTTTTTTTTTTTGAATCTTTACTCTCTTAAACCTGATTCTGGATGGTCTTCAAGCCCTACTCCCTAGCTCGGGACCCGCCGTGTCTCCTGTGCTGTCTCTAGTCAGACCACCAGCAGCACTGCCCTTGAGGGGGACCCTAACGACCCCTCCTTCACTAAACCCGGTGGTCCTCGGTGCTCCCCTGCCTTGACCTGTCAGCAGTAATACAACTGCTTCCCCTTTCTTGACGCATTTTGCCTGAAACCTCCCGGGACCTTGCGCTCAGCTTTCCTCTACCCAGCTGGCTGTTCCTTCTCGGGTCCCTTTGCTGGATCCTTCAGCCCCCACCCAACCTCCCTCGCCTGGCAGAGGCACTTTAGGCTCAGGCATCAGGTCACGTGGCTCCGTAGACCGATGGAGCCACGATCCGTCCTTCCAGGCATCTCCCACACACTTGCGTACCCGCTGACCCAACATAACTTCCTCAGTGTCTAACCAACGTCTCAATATATCCCAAGTGGAACTGGCTCTACTTCTGGGGAAGACGGAGGAGTAGGAGGCCCCAAACTGGCCATCTTCTCCTCTAGACCTACCTTCTGATGATCTTCCCATTGAAGGACTGTGGCGCCCACCCTTCTAGCTGGCCAGGCCCACACCCTGGGTGTCCCTCTTTTCCTCTCCTTCCTCCATCTACATCAGTCCACACATCTTGTCATGGTTTCCTCAAAGTTAGCTGGATGCAAGCCACTTTGATGGATGTTCTTGGCTGGTCCGAGCCACCAGCCTCCCTTGCCTGGGTCACTGCATGGGTTCTCCCTGGGGATGGGTTCCCCCCAGGGTTCCCTGCTCTGTCCTTACTGTCCTACTGGTCTACTCCTGGCCTGGCTCCTAGAGCAGGGTGTCTGGAGAAGGACATCTGATGACGTCTCTTCGGATCAAAGGCTTCCAATGCTTCTGTAAAGCTGGCATCCCTTTTACCCACAAAACCTACATGAGCTAGTCTTCTACTTCTGATCCGTGGCCTGTTTCTCTTTTCTATGCTCGTTCTGCTCTGGGCCCAGTGGCCTCTGGACCCTTGACTTTGCCACCTTAAGCTGCTTGTTCTAATTGCTTTTACCCCAAATATTAACACTGATCATTTTTTCACCTCCTTCCGGCCTCTGTTGGTATTTTAACTCTTTAGAAGACGTCTCTGATCATCTAAAACTGAAACCACCCCCCACCTCGTTTCCCATGGCACTTTTACCATTGGACATAATGTGCATTTTACTTATTTCTTTACCCCTTGCCACTGCTGCGTGTGCTCACACACTCTTCCCTAAGATTGAAGGCCGGGCCGCCTGTCTCACGTGCTGCTGTATCCCTGGGACCTAGAACTGTTCCTGGTTTGTAGTCAGGATCCTGTCCCTGAGTATCCACACCAGGCACCAAATATATGCGGCCACTGTGGTCTGTTCTCATGGCCCAGGCATTCCAGTTGGGATATAGCACGTCAGGGGAGAAGCTCTATGAAGAAAAATAAAGCCACACGGTGGACAGTGTGCGGTGCGGAGGAGTGGAAGGGGGGATGTAGAGACTGTAGGAGGAGCCTCTGATGATACTTGGGCAGAACCTGGATCCCTCAGCTCCCAGAGGCTTGGAGTTGCCATGGATTGAGGCCTTCCTAAGTCTTAGAGTGCCAGGAGCTTCCCAGAGGGCTAAAGAGGTGGCTCCTCCAGGGAGGCATCACCTGGGTGGAGTCTGCGAGCACGAGATGGCATCAGGACCAGAGTGGACTTGTTCTGTGAATTCCCAGGGGGTTAGGGGAGACACTAGGATACTTGGTCCTCTCCGGGCTTGCTCACGAGAAGCAGTCTGCCTCTGAGGAGTTTTTTGTTGTTTCTTAACATTTTTAAAAAAATCTTCATTTGAGAATGAGAGAACATAAGCAGGGGGAGCAAAAGAGGCAGAGGGAGAAGCAGACTCCCCACCAAGCATGGAGCCCAACAGGGGCTCCATCCCAGGACCCCAGGATCCCACCCCGAGCTGAAGGCCGACGCCAAACGGCCTGAGCCACCCATGTGCCCCTCTGAGGAGCTTTCCTCTAAGCTGACCTCATGCCCCCAAGACTGGGCATCCCTGATCCAGCCTTGGGCAGCGCTGGACTTACCTGCCGCTGCGAGGCTCCATCCAGCAGGTCTGGGTGGCGGAGACTTTCCCTCTTGTTTCAGTGGTCTCCCTGGACGTGGACATCTACCGCAGTGGGCAGGTGGAGATAGCGAGTGACAAGCAGGCCAAGGTGAGGCGGCCCGGGGAAGGGCGCGGGTTCACACTGTCTGGATCCTGTAGTGTCTTTGATGTCAAATTGCTCCACTACGATCAGAATGGATGAAGTCCATGTCTAGCTCCTTAAAAACCCCTCTATCTGATGGTAGGTCCCCATTCTGGCCTGGTCGTACGTGGTCGACCAGAACAGGCCCCCTAGGTGGGACGGGTCTCTCCCTTGTACCTCTGTCCCTGCTTCCCCAGCACTGAAACCAGGCGGGGAGCTGCAACCTGCACCCAGCTTCTTCCCTCTCACTAGACCCATTCCCTGGGTGCCCCACTCCACTGGCATTGCCTTCTCCTATTAGGTGTCGAGTTGGCAAGGAGGTCCCTGTCACCCTGGAGAAAGCCTTGGCTCTGCTCCCGATGTGGGGTGGCCTCTGGAAAGCAGGATTTATCTGGCTGCTTCCTGAATCCACTCTCCTGTTGTCTTTGCAGAAAAACTGGGTCTGGGGTCCTAGCGGTTGGGGTGCCATCCTGCTTGTGAACTGCAGCCCTACTGACAAGGGCCAGATCATAGACCAGAAGACCACCAAGGTGTTCTTTCCAGAGGGTAAGAACTGGCCACTGTCCTGGGACTGTTGCCACCTTTTCTTGCTGGGGTCCGCCTCTCCCGGGGCTTTGCTGCCGCCTCACTCGGTGCACACGGATCCCAGGCGGAGGCCCACCCTCTGCGCCCACAGCCCCTCATCAGAGGCTTGGAGCTTGTAACCAGGAAGAAAGCGGCCCCATGGGAGCAGTGTGGGCCCTGAGGGCGGACAACAAACTACTTCCTGTCTCTGGACTTGAGCGTGTCCACTTACCGGGTCTTGCTTTGCCATCTGTACAATGGGGATGATCTAGCTGGCCTCACTAAGCAGTGGAGAAGACTAAGCACGAGGAGGATGCGTGAGCATCTTCCTAAAAACCCCCTCGTGACCTGGGCTGGGAACCCCCGACTGTCTTGGGGAGAGCAGTGTTGGATCTGGTCCTCATTTGTGGTTGGGACCCAGGTTCTGGGCCTTACAGCATGAGGGGCTGCCCTGGCTCACACCAAGGCTGGAGGGGGACCCTCCCTGAGCTGACCGTGCCAGGCCCCGTTCCCTGTGTTTGGGGGTGGGGGGCCGGGTGCTCTCCCAGGCCGTATGGGGCAAATGCTGACCTGACTCCAAGCAGACCCCAAAGATGGCAAGTTGCCTGTGGCCACGTGGGGCAGCGAGCCACAGACACCTGTTGCTGCAGACACCTGTTGCGGGGCTGGGCCAGGGCGGAGACGGGGTGGGGGGGGTCCCCAGTGCCCCCACATACAAGCCCCAGCCCTCGCCCTACAGCTCCTCCCTCCACTGCTGGAGGCGCCTAAACCTTCACCTTGTCTCTTGTCCAGAAATAAAGAGCCTGTCCCAGATGACCCTGAACGTTCAAGGGCCCGGCGCCACTTTAAAGAAATACCGGCTGGTTCTCCACACCTCCGAGGAAGAGGCGAGGAAGGCCCGAGTCTATCGGCCCCAAAGTGAGTGTTCTTGGCTTGACCCGCTTGACCTGCTCTCCCAATGCACCAGGGGCCGGCAGTGGCCACATCGCTCCTGGCGGCAGGGACCCCTTCAGAGGCCACCTGGGGCTGCAGGTCAGGGCCTGGTGTGGCCACACTTGCGTCCCTGGGACTCTCTGGCTGCCACCTCCACGGACTAAGCCGAGACCTGCGGGTGAGTGGCTGTGCCTCCAAGCCACTTTCCCCAACAGTGATGACCGTAGTAGTGGCGGCCCATCCTGCGGGATTCCCGTGGCTGGGGGAGAGGAAACCCACGCTGGCTGGAAGCTGTTGCCTCCTACGCATCAGCCAGGCTCTTCTGCCAGTTGCTCCTGCCGGAAGGGGCCATCTCGCTCCTGTACCAAGACCCCGCCGTATTGTTTCCAGAACTCGGAGGCCAAGGAGCGGAGTGGCAGCTTGGCGCTGGCATGTCCGTCTCCGGCATCGCACCACACCCTGCCCGTCCCAGCTGTAGCTCTGTCATCCTGAGAGACAGGTGGCGTGTTCACCTTCTACAGATAAAGCCGCAAAGGCTGTTGGTTTAGAAAGTGGAGGTCGGCGTGTCCAGCAAAACCTCCCTGAATGAACAAGGCTTTTTGTTTGGTTTCTGGCGTATCTAACCAGGTGTAGTATTCAGTGCCTTCTCTCAAAAGCCAAGTTCAGCTTCGGCTGGGCGACTGGGGAGCGCTCCGCTATGGCGTGCCCGTCTCGCCATCTCCTGCACTGGAGAGCGTGCCTCGGCGGCTTCCCCGCCTGTGCTCAGCCTGCTAGCTTGTCTTCTGCTCCGTCCCTTCTGCAGACCACGGCTGAACTTGGAAGTGAGGCAGCCCAGGCTGGTCGTATGTGGGCTGGGAGCGAGCCTTAGCCGAGGGGTCTAAGCCGGGTTCAGGCCCCGAGGAGGCTCTGGCCCAGTGTGACCCACGGTGTACAGATAAGAGGCCGTGACATGTGTAGCTTGCTAAAGATGTTGTGCTTCATCACCTGCACCAAGCTGTCAGGGGTTTTTTTTGTTTTTCTTTTTTTCTTTTTCTTTTTTTCTTTTTTCTTTTTTTAAACAAAAACTTAAGGGCATCTGGCTAGGTCGGTAGAACGTGTGACTTGATCTCGGAGTCATGAGTTTGAGCTCCATATTGGGTGTAGAGATTACTTCAAAATAAAAACAGCTTAGGAACACAGGGCAACACAGGGCACCCGGATGCCAGGCTGGTGCAGTCAGTGGAGCATGTGACTGCTGATTGCAGGGCTGTGGGTTCGAGTCCCACGTTGGGGTTAGAGTTTTAATTCTTAAAAATGTTTAACTTCTAAAACAGGGCAGGGATACACAGACATTGTTTTCACAAGCCCTCCAGGTGATTCTGAAGCAGCCTAAAGGTTGAGAATCCCTGCTCTATAAGCTACAGCAAAGACGTCTAAGGGGGGAGACTCCAGAGAACTAGAAAGCCGGAGCAGAAGTTCTGGTACAAAGGAAAAGGAAGCCTTTCAGGAGGGCCGTGACTGACTGTAGCCAATGCTGTTGCTAGAAGAGTCAAATCTATGGTAAAGTCTTGGTTTTTCGAAATGATGGTCATTTGTGAACTTGATGAGAGTAGTAGGGGTGGAAGCCACCGCGAAGCGAGAGGAGAGGACTCTGCCGTAGAGGGAACCGTGTGGAGGTGGAGGAGGGGTGATGTCTGAAGCAGGAAGAGCACAGCACCCCTGCAGGTGGCCCGGATCTGGCGGGGGTGAGGAAGCACATCTAGAGCAGGAGCTACAGGCGACCATCCCACCCGGGGGACACGGGAAGCGGGTGCGCTAGCGGACAGCACGACCGTGGTGTTCCCGAGCAGGGTTGAGGGTGGCTCTGAGGCTTGGTCCCCCCTAAAGTGGGGTCGTTCAGCATGGTGGTTCCTCTGGCTGCTCAGATACAAGAGAGCCCTGCAGATGTGGCTTAACTAGAGTGGAGGTCATGGTGTGGGAGCCGATGGTACGTGTGCCAGGGAGCAGGCGTAGCTGTGGCTCTTAGAATGTGCGTGCATGTGGGGTGGGGGGGGCGGTGAGATGGGTCGGCAGGGTGGGGGCTGGGGTTAAGCATCACAGGTGGAGTGTACATGAGCTGAAAAGATGAGATGCCGACAACCTGCTTGGAGGGGGTGTCGGGGCCGTGAGCACGGAGTTTCGTGGCTGAGGTGGCGCAGAGCTGTAGCTCGTTGCAATGAGCTCAAAGTAGAGAGCTCATGGGTGGTCTACGGTGTGACAAGCAGTGACCACAATCATGGTAGAGACGAGCCGGTGCTAGAACAGTCCATGGAGGACGGGGGCATTATCTGCTAGCATGTGCTTCCCAAGGGACTAGGATTCTCGAGGGATGAAGAAGTGGGCTAGAGGTATTGAGGATCAGACCCTGCGGTACACAGAAGGGAGGAGAAAAGCACAGCTCCGACCCGTGTTTACTCTGTTCTGGGGCTCCAGCTCCAAGGGTAGGTTCACTGGCTGCTCTGCAAGCCTGCTAGGGACAGACAGCCACAGACAGTTCGAAGGTAGCGGAGCTGAGAGCTGAGTGGGAACAGGCATGAGGGCAGAAGAGTGTGTCTGGGGCCCAAGGTACTTTGCTCCCTCCTCACCCCTGTAACGGGGATGGCAGTCACAGCCTCTGCCCCCAAGGTGGGGAGGAGGTGCATAGGAATCCACGGGCCTCCACCGCGGTTCCCGGCGCATAGTATGTGCACAACAAAACTTCAGCCGAGCTTAAACAGCAGCTAGAAGAGAAGCCCCCCCCTCCCCCAGTCAACGGCAGAAGAACTGAAGTGGCTGGGAAGCTGCCGGTAGGTCCCCAGGCAGACCTGGGACCCCCTTGCCTCCCACCACTCCATGCTGAGTCAGCTTTGGGTGGAGCCCTGGGCCCTGGTGCGGTGGAAGGTGCTAGGCCTATGGTAGCAGCTCTTGGGGTGTCGAGTGGTGGCCAGCACAGGCCTGTCTGGGTAGCTGGGAACTCCCACAGGGCTCCAAGTTACCTGCTGCAAACCTCCGCAGCCAGTTGAAAGAGCTGTGTCCCTGTGTTGGGCAGCTTTGGGGGCTCCGGTGGCAGATTCTATCTTGTCCGGCTTTTCTCCTTCAAGGCCTGGGTGCCTGAGGATTTCCTGCAGAGTGACTGGGAGCCAGCAGCTGTCTGGACCCACGAACCCACAGCCCCACGCGGGCCACCACAGTGCACTCACCCAGAGCGAGGGGCCAGTGAACTGGAGCCGAGCCTGTGCCCGGAGGTGGCGGTGGCTGCAGCAGCCATCTGCTGGCACCAGCTGTGAGAGGATGCAGTGCCCAGATGGTCCGGGGCCTGGGTGGACCGAGGTAGACCTGGGATTTCCTAGAGTTGGAGGCTGTCTAGAGGCTCTGAGTGGGAGCAGCTGCCATCAGGGTAGAGCAGCCACACCAGGAAGGAGTCAGAAGGCGGAAGGTGGTGGCAGGAAGGTCCAGTGGGGAAGCTCAGTGGCCTCGGGTCAGGACCTCCTCTGAACGGAGAACGAACCGATCTGGGACTGAATTAACTAGATCCGACCACAGGGTGGGGTCACTTCTCTCTTCTGTGCGTGGTTTTGTATCTCACACCCCAAGAAGCGCTGGGCTCCGCACAGCTGATGGGAACTTTCCTTGGCTTCTCAGGAAACGCTCCGAGGCCTGCCCTGTCCGACAGGCCATTCCCACGGACGCCTCCCTAGCGCTTCCTCGGGCAGGCTCGGACTTTTCAGATGAGGCTGCCAAGCCGCCCCTTGTAGCTTCTCCCCTCTAAGGCTTCTTAGGATCTCCTCCCCAAAGCTGGCCCAAGCGTAGATCCGCCTCCCTCGGGTCTTGCCCTGGCCTGAGGGCCGGGAAGGCGGGGGTCTTCATCTGAACCCCTGTCCTCAATGTGGGATGGGTCTGGGAGCCGCGTCGCTGAGCCGTGGCCCCTGTTTGGGAATGAGCAGTGGATTATCCACTAAGCCCTAAACACTGGAAACACAGGGACAGAAAGCCAGCTTGGCCCCTGTTCCCCGGGGGGGCTTCCAGCCTGGCTTCTCCCCGGAGCAGGGAGCTGGCACCCCGAGTATCTGGTGTGCAGGCGGGCGCCGGGCTGCGTCGGCAGCTGGCCCGTCCCTCTGTCCCCAGGAGACAGCTCAAGCACCTTTGAGGTGCTGCTGGGGCCCGGCCAGTGCACCTACACGTTCACCCCCCTGGAGAACAACCTGAAGGAAACCTTCTACGTGGAAGCCATCGAGTTCCCGTCTGCCGACTTCTCGGGCCTGATCTCCTACTCCGTCTCCCTGGTGGAAGAACCTCAGGACCCGGTAGGTCCCCAGGTAGACCAGCAGCCCGGGGCCCACGTGGGAGGGGGAGAGTGTGGGGACGAGGGGGACGGGGAGGCAGAAGCAGCTCGCTGATGGGGCCCTGGGGGCCGTTGCAGTCCATTCCAGAGACCCTGGTGTACAAAGACACGGTAGTGTTTCGGGTGGCCCCCTGCGTCTTTATTCCCAGCACCCAGATGCCTCTGGAGGTCTACCTGTGCAGGTAAGAAACCCTCGGGCTGCCCCTGGGGTGGCATCTTCATCTTCGTGATGGAGGCTGGGCCCAAGCACGTCCAGTCCCAGCCCCTGGGAAAGAAGAAGTGTCAAAGTCGGGCAAAGCTGTCACTTGTCACTGCTGAGGTCTGGAAGTTTCCTGAACTACTTCTCAAGTGCTCACGGCCTGCAGAGGGCCACATCTGAGGGCAGGAAAGCCAGGACTGGCGTCTTAGCTAGGTGGCCACATCCCTATGGAGAAGGGGACAAAGGGCCCTGGCTGGTAAGACCCGCAGGAAACCATCAAGGGCCTTGTCTGTACGATCGCTCCGACCATCTGGAAAACCAGGGCATAAGCAGAAGGCAGGAACCGGCTCGGCTGCTGCAACAGTGCGAGCCAGACACAGTAGTGGCTCAGGCCAGGCGGTGGGAGCACAGAGGTTAGATTCAGGGGTGCACTGAGGGTGGACCCTGCCTACCCCCTGACCCAGGTTTGCTGACACATGGGCTATAAGGAAACAAGACCGCCCCCTGGGCTTGGGGTCCACAGTAAGGTGGATGGTGATACCACTGCTGACATGGGTAGAGTCGGTGCTCTGGTCCTGGTGACTTAAAGCTGGGGGCATCCACTGGGTTTCTAAACTTCTGGAGCTCCGTGGACAGTTTGGAAGCTCCAGATGAGTCTGGGTGTCCCTGGCAGGTGGAGGACGTTCACAGCCACAGGCCTAGCCGTGCTCGCGAGGAGTACTGTACCCAGGAAAGGCAGCTGGGCCGTGAGCTCTGGGGTGACCTGACGCTAGTCTGGGTGAGAATCTGGCAAAGGCAACCAAGAAGGCAGAGGAGGTTCGGTTAGAAACCAGGAGAGGGGGAGATTCAGTGGCAAAGGTGAGGGGGCCAGCTGTGTGAAACCCCAAGAGAACGAGATGCCCACTGATTTTGGCAAGATAGGGGCCATGCACCATGCAGCAAGAAATCCTACGAGGTGGGTTTGGAAGCACTGAAGGACGAATGGAAAGGGAGTACTTTGCAAAACTCTGAAGAAATGGGAAGCAAGAAGGGGATATGAAGCCAAGGGAAGGCTGGTTTTTAAGGTAGAAAGCAAAGAACGATGCTAATGGAATGACCCAGCAGAGCAGGAAAAATCCGAGGGGAGGGGAGTGGCAGCTCCAGGAACCAGGCTGGTAGGACGTGTCTACAGGTCCTGTCCGTAGGTACAAGGACTACTCACTCGCAGCCCAGGAGGGAGAGCAGAGCAAAAGGACGAGGGATGTGCTAGGACGACAGCTGTCGGGGGCTAGGACCAGTTCCCGTTGTCACCAGCGGCTCTTCTCCAGCTAGTCTCAGTAACTCGAGTTCTAGGGAAGAAACGTGGAACTGGACTAACCAGGCCTGGGCTCTGCCAAGCGAGTCACCCCAAGCGCGTGGGCAAGCATAGAACAAGGATGACGATCCTAGGTTCCAAGCCAAGGGAAAGAGGAAGGCCAAGAAGCAGAAAGCTGGGGGGACAGCAGCTGAGGACCAGAGGTCCCAGTGAAGGGGGAACTGGGAGGGGGTGGAACCAGATGCCAGATGGAGAGCTTGGAGGAAGTGCAAGTGCCCCGAGCAGTGCCTCATGGCGAGGGGCGACGGTCCTTTTTCCAGGCCCGGTGGGGATGGAAGAAAGCTTAGCCCTTCCGTGGGAGAGGGCTTCCAGAAGGGACCCCGGAGGAAGGCCAGGCTAAAAAGTGAAAGAGCTCCAGGGATTTTGCTGATAAGATACCCAGACACCAGATCTTTCTACTTTGTCTTTTGTATCTGAAGATCAAAGCTCGCTCATAAGAGGCATCTGCTGAAAGCCTGGCCTTCTAAGACTCTCCCCTAGAGGGTGGCCTGCAGGCACAGCTTGACCCAGCGTGGCTGCCAGCCTGGGGCCACCCGCCCTTCCCCCAGCACATGTCCTCAGACTGTTCCAGACCTGGTCAGCCCGGTCAGCTACCGGCAGCCTTGTCTGTTGACCAGAGAGATCGGTTGGTTCTTTGGGGCCACAGAATAACGATGGAAGTCTTGGACGTGGAACCAGACTAGAATCTCCATTTTGGCGCTTCCCAACAGTGACCTCGCTGGCATTCAGCTTGTGAGGATCTGTTTAAGATTTTATTCATTTATTCATGAGAGACCCACACAGGCAGAGGGAGAAGCAGCCTCCCTGCAAGGAGCCTGATGCGGGACTTGATCCCGAGACTCCAGGATCACTCCCTGAGCCACCCAGGCGTCCCAAGGATCTGTTTATAAAATGAGCGGTCTTAATGTCTACCTCAAACATTACTGTTTATCCCCAGCAAGGAACAGCTGTGCGTCCTGGTCCCATGTGGCTGTGCACGACAGCACTACGATCCCAGCGTCCAAGACCTACCTCCCCATCAACCACACAAACGTGGCAACCTTGTTGGCCTCCCATGGCGGGGTTGCTTGGCTGCTTGGCTTCTTGGCTTCTTGGGAGAAAACTATAGCTCCTTCCGGGTAGAAGTCCGCCCTCTGGGTAGACTGAGGTGTGGGAGAGCTTGGGGCGGGGCTGGGAGGCACACAGGGGGAGGGACAGCAGGACAGGGACAAAGCAAGCTCTTGAGGATGGATACTGGTAACCCTTGACCTGACTGCATGAGCTGGGTGCCGCTGAGTGAGACCCAATCGAGGAACCAGCTTGTGCTCCAAGAGGTGGGGGGGGGGGGGGGATAGCAGCTCTGCTTACCTCGGGGCTAGGGGCATAATCTCTCTTGCCCAGAAGGTGGTGTCCCACCCCTGGGAGAGTGAGGCCATGACGGGGTGGAGGGAGCCTCGAGGGCCTCCCCACAGTTGGCGTCTCTCCTGTGGCAGAGAGCTGCAGGTCCAGGGTTTTGTGAACACGGTGATGGAGCTGAGCGAGAAGAGTAACAGCCAGGTGGCATCTGTCTATGAGGACCCCAACCGCCTGGGCAGGTGGCTCCAGGTAAACCCACCTGTTGGGGAGGGGCTGGGAGACTTGCATGTGGCACCTCAGACCAGCTTCATGTGACCACTCCACCTGCCCAGCAAAGCTCAGACTAACTAGAGGGGGTCTGTTCCTAGGACTTTAGCAAGGACTCACGGAATGATGTGCCCAAGTCCTAGCCACTAAGGGATAGCTTAGGGTCCAACTTCCTTCCATTCCACGATGTGTGTGTTCGAGACCACAGAATACCTAGGTGCTAACAGTCTGGTACCTTCACCCCCGGGCCGACTGCTGGAGCCCTGAGGTCTGGTGCTCCCCTCTCCCCCGGTGGCTGAGTGAGGACTGTACACTGGCCACCATTCTACGTCCTGGAGGTAGAGGACGATGGGACAGATCGTGCTCCTATACTAGCAAGGACACAGGGCTCTAAGCTCTGGGAAAGCAAGATGCCATAGTGAGTCTCTAGCCCAGACTAGGCAGTTTTGGGTGGTCAGGAAAACCTTCAACTTCAGGAAACCCAGCTGGCCACGCGAAGATTGGGGGTAGGTGCCACATGAGATATTAGAGCTCTTCGTGTAGGAGCGCGGCTGATGGGAAGACCCCGATGGGGTGAGGGGGTGGGAGTGTGCTCGGAGGAGCAGAAGAACGGAAGGGCTGTGTGGCCAGGTCAGAGCAGAAAGGCCAGAGGTAGGAAAGAGCCAGATCCTATACTAGAGACCTTTTTAAGTCAAGGTAAGGACTAGACACGAGTTCACAAGGTGGGATGACGTCGAAAGGTGAGAATTCAGAGTGAAATGTTCTGACTTCGGTTTTTAAAGGGCCCCCTCTGGCTGAGAACTAGAGAAGTGGTCTTAGGAAGGGGCAAGAGTCCGAGTGAACTGGTTGTAGGGGCCCCGCAGCATCTGGGGAAGGCCCGGGCTGGCTTCAGGGAGGAGTCCACCTGCCACCTGAAGACGCTGAGGCTTGTGTGTGGACGGGGTGCAGAGGCGAAGAGCGGGGAGGATCTAGGTGACCCAGGTTTTAAACGTGATGCAGAGAAGGGTCTGGAAGAGCCCCCAAAGAAAGGGGGATGTCCAGCTGAGGTTCAAGGCCCAAGCAGGAGTTGGCAGATGGGGGTTCCTTGTGCCCCCCGCCCCTTGGAGGCGGCCTGTGTGCAGGGAGTGTTGGGACTGGCAAGCCAGACCCGGGCAGGAAAGCAGCCGGTAGAGCAAGGGGACTCAACTCCTCCTCCTGTCTCCTCCAGGACGAGATGGCCTTCTGTTACACCCAGGCGCCCCACAAGACGCTCTCCTTGGTCCTGGACACCCCTCGGGTCCTCACGCTGGAAGACTTCCCCATGAAATACTCACTGGTGTGGGGCTCAGTGTGGCCGATCGATCAGACCCCATCCCACCTGCCCAGAAGGGATGGGGTGCCAAGCGGGGGAGGGCCCGAGGGGCCTCTGGGGGCAGGGGGTGTGGGACTCTGAGAGTCTGGATTAGCGATGAGCCTGGGGCTGAACGCCCATCCTTCCTAACCTACCCTACCCCCCCACCCCCACCCGCCACACTGCGTCGTCTTCCAGAGCCCCGGGGTTGGCTACGTGATCCAGTGCACCAAGGACCACAGGGTGGCCAGCATGGATTCCATTGGGAACCTGATGGTGTCCCCACCTGTCAAGGTGGAAGGGAAAGAGTACCCCCTAGGCAGGATCCTCATTGGCAGCTGCTTTTACCCCAGGTGAGGCAAGAGGCCAGGTGGTGGCCAGCTGCCCTAACACTAAAGGGACCTGGTAACTCCTCTGGCTCCACCTGACTTGCACATGACTCAGCAGGTCATCTGCTCTGGATCATTCTCTAAACTGCCAAGAGAGGATTTTTGAGTCTTTGTTGTGGGAGATTATAGATAGAAAAAGCAGACAAACGGCTCATCCTGTTGAGTGGCAATTCCAGGGTTTAGATCGGAGGGATGTTAAAGGTGAGTGGCCTAGTGGCCAGCAGGAGCTTATTTCTACGAGGTGTGTGGACTTCTGGGTGGTTGTTAATCCAAAGCCAAGAGCTCCTTGCATCCCAGGGCTCAGAACTGATCTAGCTAGAACCCCTTGGCTTGGCCAGGGGGAAGGGATTCTTAGCCACCCCCTCCTTTATGGACTGGGCACCTGGGCCCAAGGGTTAGAGCAGCCAGTTAGCTGAAGGGAGCCTGACCCCCGAGCAGGTGGCCGCCAACACACACCATGTCGGCTCGAGGGCTGTTTGTTCCGTCTTCCCCTTAGCAAGGAGGGCAGAGACATGAGCAAGGCCCTCCGGGACTTCCTCTACGCCCAGCGAGTCCAGGCCCCGGTGGAGCTCTTCTCGGACTGGCTGATGGTGGGCCACATGGATGAGTTCATGTGCTTCATCCCCACACAGGACAAGAGTGAGGGTGAAAAGGTCTGGAGGGGGTGGGGGGGGGGTGGGGGAGAGGGAGGGTGTCTTCCACCTTTTCAAACTCCTTAGAAGCTTCTGGAGAGGAAGCTTGCATCTGACCCGAGCTGCTCCCCAGGGCTTCCGGCTGCTACTGGCCAGCCCCAGCTCCTGCTACAGACTGTTCGAGGAGAAACAGAAGGAGGGCTATGGGGACATGGCTCTGTTTGAAGAGGTCCGGGAGGACCAGCTCCTTTCTAACGGTGAGGAAAGCCCCCGGCGCTGGAGCAGAGGCCAGCTCCTCCTTTCCAGGGTGTCCTTGCTAGAGGGCCGCTTCTCCTTTGTTCCTCCTGGTTCAAAGAATCCCAGGGAAGCATCAAAGCCTAACGTGTAGCACATGAGCACAGCTTGTTCTGGGTCGGGGCTATTCCAGCAGCGCTAGGGCCGCCCAGGCCAATCAGAAGTTCTAGGGTGGCAGAGAGGTGGCCGAGCGCATGAGGCGGCGGCTCCGTGGCGGGCGGGTGGGGGTGGGGTGGGGGGAGTTGCGACAAAACCAGGTGCTACCAACACTCACGTCTGTCTACTCAGGAAATGTGGAGTCAGGTGCCTGGGCTTTGGGACTTCAGGGGTCCCCAGGTCACCCACGTGGAAAACCTAGGTGGACAGGCAAAGACTGTACGGCTGGCTGGGGCACAGTCATTCTGTTTGAAACTCCGTGGGTCCCCAGAGAGGGGCTGCTGGGAAGTTCTCTAGACCCATGCTACACAAAGTGCAGCTTCAGCGTCTCTGGGAAGCTTGTTGGAAACACAATATTTCAGCCCCACGCCAGACCTGGTGAATCAACCTTTGGGGCGGGGCCCAGGAATCACATGGGTCCCAGAAGCACTTCCAGAAGGTGACATTTACTGAGCACGAACCAAGTATCACACCCCACATGCCAAAGACTGTGTGACGTCAGCTGGGGCGTGAGCTGGTCCCTGTCTCAAAGATGGAGCAACTGGAGGAATAAATAATCTAGTCAAGGTCCCCCGTAGAAGGTGGCTGGGTTGTTTGGGTCAAATGATGCACAGCGCTGCCCAGGAGACGTGAGTGCAGGTGGGAGGCACCTGCTGACTCGTTCCAGGCTGCTTCCCCTCCTACCAGGGCCAGAGAGGCGGGTGGCAGTGAAAGTCTTCCCTGGGGTCTAATAAGGGCCCTGATGTATGTCAGTCCCCAGATGTGACAGGTGACCTGAGTAGGTCACTGGAGACTGGCCAGGTCGCCCGTCAGACAGAGGAGCAGCAATACACCCAGTGGGCTGTGCCCTGGGGGGTCAGCCTGGGCCCGGGCGGCCCCACTCCCTGGCCTTACTGCCCTCCCACCCTCCTTCTCCCTACAGGGCGGGAGGCCAACACCATCAATCAGCTTCTGGCTGACGAAAACATGAGAAAGCAGAACAACTACGTAGAGGTAGGGGCCAAGGGTGTGAGGGACCTTCCGCAAAGGAGTGGGGGGAGGAGGTCCTAATTGGCAAGGGCTCTAGCCCAGGCATCATGACAGCTCCGTGATCCCCGAGCTCAGCCCCCGAAGCACAGGAGGATAGTGAGGCTTAGTGCCCAGGTGTGAGCCTAACTGTCCGTGGGGAGAACTGGGTGTGATCCCAAGCTGACCCCTAAAGACAGGCGCTGTGTCCCTCAAGTTGCCTGGCGTTGGACCAGAAAACAGAGGGCCCCACTCCCCCCAAGAAGCTCCAAGTGCGAGCATCGTCCAGATGCTTCCTGAAGTGGCCCACGAGCTGTGTTCGGGGCCAGCCAGCACCTCGGGCCTCACCCCATGAACCACTGGCTGGGAGCAGTTATTCCCAGAAGAGATCCTCCAACTTCCAGGGAAGAAGTGGAAGTCTGGAAAAGGGCAAGGACTTGTCCAAGGTCACGGGGTCAGCACAAACAACTTTGCTGATGGGGACCTTAGGGCTCCAAGCTGAGGGGGGTGTGCTGTGCCTCGGTGTCAGGGTGCTGACCTTTGCTGAACATGGATGGCCTCTGGGTACAGCAGGGTGGGTGCTGGCCAGGTATGGGGTCAATATAGCACCTCAGCCCCGGTGACTCCTGAGGGTGGAGGTCGTGAGCCCTTTGTCAAGACCCGGGAAATAGGTGGTCCGAGCAGGAGCGTGCCCCAAGGTGGGGCAACTGCTCACGTCCCTAAGGAAGGAAGCAGGGTGCCTCCTGAGGACTCTTCCCACCCTGCCCTCGCCCGGGTCCTCCACCCTGGCCAGGCTCAAGGGCAAAACAACGCCCACGCTGCAGTGGCATCAAACTGGCTGCTGCCCCGCACAGACCAGCGGTGAGGTCCCGGCCTCTCCTGAGCCCCGCTCCCCCTGGACAGACCCTGTGCGCTTTATCAGAGGGCGGGCTGCCCGTCTGCGGGGAGTGATGGAGGCGGTCGCCCCCCGTGCCCCGCCAACTCCCGTCTCCCCGCCCCGCAGAAGTGCATCAACCTGAACCGCGACATCCTGAAGAAGGAGCTGGGCCTGGTTGAGAGGGACATCATCGACATCCCGCAGCTCTTCTGCCTGGAGCAGCTGACCAACGTGCCCTCCAGCGAGCAGACCGGCAAGTTCTTCGCGAGGCCCTACTTCCCTGACCTGGTGAGGCGCGCAGGGGTGGCGCGGGGGGCTGCTGTGCCAACCCTGGCTGGTCTCCGGACCTCCGTGATGCTGGGCTCGAGGCTCGGGCATAGCAGGCAGGAGTGCCTGGGAGGAAGGGAGATGGAAGCTTCTCTCCCTCCCAGGGAGGGGAACACTGCTACAGGGCACAGGCCAGCAGGTGCCAGGCTGGGTGACTAGCCAGGCCCTGGGCTCATCCCAACCTAGAGGGAATGCTATGGGCCCACCTCATGGATGGGGGTGCTGCTTACCCTCTTCTGAGTCCCAGGCACACAGGCCCTACAGCATTGGTCACATATGGGTGGCTTTTAATTCTAGGAGGCCAGAGGGCCCTCTGGGCACGACACAGGCCCTGGGAGCCCGCGTGCGTAGCAATGGGGGAAACGTCTTTGAGGAACTAGAGGCTGGAATTGAGAAATGGATGGAGATCAACCGACAGCTGGGGAGGGGGGAGGGCATCCCAGTAGAGGCACCTGGGTTACAGTGTAAAAGAAACTTCCTGTCCAGAGCAAGAGAAGAGCAGTAGAACAAGGGACCCCGGAGGTCTGCAGAGCCAGACCTTGGCCCAACAGGATTTCGGTGTTGCTGAAACAGGTCCGAGCCAGGGGAAGGTTAAGCAAAAGTGAGCTGGATCTTGCTGCGGTTGACTGGCGGTGTCTGCAGGGACAGTCTAGAGAAACTGCTTGCGGCCAAGCCTGAACACAGGCAGCTGCGCTTCCCCTTGGGTCGGACCCAATGGCACCGACAGGAGGGACGGGGTGGGGTGAGGAGGCTGTCTTCCATGGCTCTGACCCCTACCTCGGCCTTGCCCATCCTGTGTGCCAGCTGCAGATGATTGTGATGGGCAAGAATCTGGGCATCCCCAAGCCTTTTGGGCCCCAGATCAAGGGTACCTGCTGCCTGGAAGAAAAAATCTGCCAGTTGCTCGAGCCCCTGGGCTTCAAGTGCACCTTCATCGATGACTTTGACTGCTACCTGACCGAAATCGGGGATTTCTGTGCCTGTGCCAACATCCGCCGGGTGCCCTTTGCCTTCAAATGGTGGAGGATGGTGCCCGAGCCCCAGGCCTAGTGCCGCCAGTCCTGGCCCGGCGCGAGCGGCCCACTGATCGCCACTCCGCAGCATTCGGGTTCCCTGCCTCACCCTGTGTACCTGTCCCTGTGTCCTGAGGGTGGCAAATGCTGCCCGTGGGAACCTCCTCAAACGGCCTTCAGCCAAGAAGGGGTTACCGAGTGTCCATTAAAGTTCGAGCTGTTCTGAATGCATTTTGGCAGCAGCTGCCTTGCTTGGAGGGTGGGGGTGGGGTGGGTACTAGCTAAACTCCAGCTGACTCCTGCAGTCAGGCTGCCCTCCCTCCCTCCCTCCCTCCCTCATCCCTGTCCCTGGTGGGACATGGCTGGCCTCGGAGAATTTCAGGTTTTCCCTAGTTCAAGCCCCTAGAACGAGCTGGGTCTGGGTCTACACCCTTGTGCTGAGGGTGATGGTGTCCAGGCTCGAGGGGAAGGAGGGCTCACTGTTGGCCTGCTGGGAGCTGTGGTGGGGGAAACCTTGTACCACGTGCGGGGAAAGGCTCTGGAAGCTCTGTGGTCTGAGGGACAAGACTCCGCAAGGGCAGGCCGGGCTGGGAGGGATGGGCTGGACTTTTGTGAAGGTCTCTCAAGTCTCCAGGAGAGAAACTGCCCCCCCTCCCTGCCTGGGACCCAAAGATGCCAGCTTCCACGTGCCTGCCAACCCAAGCTGATGGGACAGGGTGTTGCTGGAGTGCCTCTGAGGTTAACAAGACCTGCTCCCTGCTGCTCCCACCCTGCCCCTCCTGCTGCTGCTGGGGAGCTCCACTGAAGGGGGTGCTGGTCTGAAGACCTGGGACAGCCATCACCCCAGAGGTGCCACCATGATGGCTGCCAGATGCTAGGGAGGAGCAGCGGCCTGGGAGCAAAGGCAGTGGGTCAACCCTGACCGACCGGGCCTGGTGCCTGGGGCTTCTGAACACCCGGGACTGGCTCTGCAGTGGCCCCTGGTGGGCCCAGAGCACCTGTGACCAGGGCTTAAGTGACCCGAGGGCTTAGGCTCCCCTTGGAAGGGTTGGTGGGAAAAGATGGAGAATGAGGATACGGGCTTCTTGGGCACCCAAGACCTACCACCGTTCAGTGCTTTTCCATGCCTGACCGTCTACCCTTGAAGCCTCAGTGTCGCAAACCCAACCCCCTTTCGGAGTTGGGCCCGTGAAGGAGGAGCCCTCCCGCGGTCACAGGTTTCAGAGGGAGTTGGAGCTCCACTCACCTTCAACCCCAGACACTGATCTGGGCTCCCCTGAAGCCCGGTTTTCCCGGGGGAGCCTCGGCGTGGGCAGCAGGTGGGAGGTGCCTGCAGGGAGCTGGGAAAAATGGGAATTGCTGTTTTTATGTCTTATGCTGGTTCTACTGAAAAAGAAGCACAAAAGCCAAAACAGAGTAAACAATGATGTCGTTTATTTAAAATGTTTACTCCAAGAAATATATATATAAAAAAAGACAATTACAGCACTAAACCAGGCACCTTCAACCAAATCACAACCTCTTCTGTGTTCTCCCCTTTGCCCTGAACCCCTCTTCCAGAGCTGGAAGGGGAGTCCAGTGCCCGAAGGGTTGGCGCCAAGTACTTGCTCAGCCTGGGCCCGGGCCCCCTGTCTTCTCTTGGAGTGCGGGACCACCCCCCCAATTCCTTGTCCTGGAGGACCTTTCCCCTTTAGGAAGTTCATTTTAAAATTCTAAGCCAAAAGGAGTGATTGTGGCAGAGAAGAGGGCCGTCTTCACGTGGGAGCCCCGTGCCTATGCTGCTCTAGTCTCCGGGCGAGGGGCCCGCCCCGACCTAGGCTGGTGGCGGGTTTCAAGCTAGTCCCCTGGAGGGTCAGAGCTCCGCGCGACCAAGGGCAGCTCCAGGGGACGAGGGGCGCGTGCGCCGAAGCCCCGTTCCAGGAAAGAGGCTTGCGTCCAGGAGAACGGATGGGATCCCTGCACGGAAGTGAGAGCCCCAGAGGGTGGCTTTGGGGGTGATTTGGACAAATCAGGTTAGTTTAGCAGAAGCTCCTCCCCTGGACTAGACAAAGGACAGCAAAGACGAGTGTGGAGTCAGACTAAACCTTAGGAAGACGCGGGCCGCCCTCCTCGCGCGGCCTTGGGACCGGCCAGGACAGATCCTGTCACGTGCCTTGGAAGGCGTGACGGGGGAGGGGGGGGCGGGCAGGGAAAAAAGCAACAACAACTAGATCATTTTTGGCATTTTAACATCGAGACAATGACAAGTGGTAACAACAGCAAAGCAAAGAATAAAAAAGAGACCAATATTGAACTTTCCCATCCACCCAAGTATCACACGAAGTTCTAACCCCATCTCCCCCAGAAGCACCACGGAACTAAAAAATCTATTTTAAAGCACCCAAACCAGTCCAGACCCTCTCGAAACCAAGAGCCCCAGCCAGAGCTGTCGCCTCTCCTGGGTCCTAGTGAGCGGAGGGGTCCGGGAAAGGCACCTCGTAACTCACGCAGAGCAGCGCAACGCCGGTGACGAGCTCGGGCAGAGGGCAGGTGGCGGGCATCGGGTGGCAATCACAGATGTGCGCTGGCGCGGGGAAGGGGGGCTGCTTCAGCAATCCCAACTATTTGGTACCACAGCCAAGCGATGCGACCAGAGAGCTGGGTGAGCAGAGCCGGACCCCACGTCTCGGAACCAGGGCCCGTTCCAGCAGGATCCGGCGGGGGTACAGACAGAAGCACAGAGGTGATAAAGGCTGGTACGGAAAGGGCTGAGCCTTCCTTGCAAGGACTCCAGAATGCACTTTTTTTTTTTAAGCTGCTGGCTGATCAATCTCTAATGGCGAGTGCGGGCGGGGTGGCCCCTGCTCCTCAGAGGAGCCCCAGGGCTGCCCCTGACCCAGACACATTGTCCCCACGTCTGCCCGCCCCCCAAGTCCCCAACGGGTCCACAGTCACCTGATTTTCATTTGGACTTCGTTTACAGCTAAAGTAGATAAAAATGGCTAAACACAGACCCCAGAGCCCCCACCAGGGGGGACACGACAGATTCTAGTAATGTTGCAGCCAAAAGGCGGTGGGGCGTCTAAGCAGCCAGGGGGAGAAACAGAAGGCCAGCCTCAGCTGGGCCGCAAGAAGCGGGAAAGAAAGTGACCCAGATGCTCCCGAAGCAGGCGGGCGTGATTTTGGATGGAGATCCGCCACCACGACTGTCTCTGTCCGGCTGCTGCCGGTTCCCAGAAGGGACATAACCTTCTGAGTCCACGGGGACTCCTCTCCCAGGGAGCGCCCGCTCGGATCACAACGCTAGTCACGACTGGAAAGGGCTGTTCTGAGAAGTGTATTTAGGAGCAGGAAGAAAAAAGAAAAATGACTTGAAGGAAAAAAAAAAAACAAATACCTGGGTTGCTCAAAGTTTCTGCCTCTTTGTAGGAATGGTTAAGTCAACTATGAGCAAACACTTTAATTAAACGTTAGGAGGGAAAAAAAAAAACCACTTTGGAAAGCATACAGAAAAGGTAGTTGATGTTGAATCACTTATAAAACGGAACCTCAGGGAGTCTAACGAAAATGCACCTTCGGTCAACTTTTGTTTTCTTCAATTCCTTGTCCGACGTCCCGTCCCAGTGCGCGTGGAACTGACAGCTGCCGCGGGGGGTGTGGAGCCGCGGGGGGCTCCAGGGCCATCAGAGGGTCCGGGGGTTGTATTCTGGCAGTTTCTTGATCTTCTCCTTCTCGGTCTCGCTTTCGTCCCGGGCTATCACCAGAGAGTGTGCGTAGCCCATGGCCACCTGCGGGGGGGAACCAGCGCTGGAGGTGCCAGGAGTGGACAACAAGCCACCGGTCGGCCCAGGCAGGACCGGGCCGACCCTGGACCCCGCGCCCTATGAGCTGGAGTGTCCCAGGCTGCCACCAAGCAGGGATTCAACGCTGTCAGCAGAGAGCAGCCGGGCCGTGGAGATCCTGCTGCCTGGGCCTCCCCGGACCACCCCGCCTGGTGTGAGGGCCCAGGGCCCAGCGCCCAGCTGTGCGTCGGCAGACTGGGGCAGGCAGGGCGGGGCACCCAGTGGACAGAGAAGCAGGGGCCTCACCCCGCTTCCCCCCACCGCCCCACAGCCTAACAGTGTGTCGTCTCAGCTGAAGGTTCGGAGCAGATGTGAGTGAAGCCTTTGTCCCCATGACAAATCCTTGGGAGCTGGACGGTGGCCAGTGTCACCTGGGGTGAGAACGGCTACCGAGTCTGGCTGGCTTGCCCTGTGCTGCGCCTTCTGATGGCCGTCACCACCAACACCCCCAGTGAGACGCAGCAGGGGAGACCTGGGGAGACCAGCTTGCAGCGGGCTCACGAGCCCAGGAGCAGGGAAAGGCAGGCGCGGGCAGGCACCTCTTGGCTCTGCTGCTGGCCCAGGGCCCTGGCTCACCTGCTCTGTGAAAATGCCGTCCAGCGTCTTCACCTCTTGAGCCGCGGTGGAGGACTTGGGTTTGTGGTCCCCGTAGCCCTGGCAAAGTGAACAGAGACACGGACCCGGGGTCACAGTGGCACAGTCCAGAAAAGGGACCGCTGGTGACGTGCACAGGGAGCCCGCTGCCCGTGAGCCAGAGCCGACCCTGCTGGCTTGGTGACAGCCCCGGCACGCTGGACACGGGGGCCAGGCTGAGGGCGCAGCACCTACCCGCGGAAGCGCTGCTGACACGGGACTGAGTCTCAACTCGAGGACCCTGATGCCGAACAGTCACCTGTGGGAGTTTGTGTACTAACGGGCACCCTCTGGGGTCGTCACTGGGGACGTGACACCATAGCTAAGAACACCAGCCGCCCAACACTCGCCCTGTGGGCTGGGTCCTGAATGACTCCGGGACACCAGAGACCACGGAGTCTGCTCGAGGACTGCCCAGAGGGCGTCGCACCGAGGGGGTGGGCACGGGGGCTTTCAGGGCCGGCACACCCTCGGCGGAAACGCAGGGCCTCCCTTCCCAGTACCATCGGTCGCCAGAGGCCACCGTGCACATTCTCGTACGAGAAGTGCCTCCTCCCAGCGCCACGCCATCGCCTCGCCCCCCAGACGCTGCCCCAAAGGCCCCCTCGTTCCCCTCTGATTTCTAAACGGGAATTCGGAATCTCTGACGGGCCCTAGAAACACCTGCCCTTCTCCAAAAATAATCCATAAAAGCCGGGCCAGGTTCGGTGTCTTGATTTTAAGGCTGCACCCGGGGCTGCCGCTGAGGAGCCCTGTGGGGCCCCAAAGTGTGTGCAGAACACCGAGGACGAGGCCGCCAAGGCCCAGACATGGCTCCAGGGGCCAAGGAGCCCTTTCTTCCCTCCTCTGCATCACCCCTCAGCTCCCACCCACGAAGCGAGGCGGGAAGGGAAACAGACCGCCTTCCCCGCAGGAAATAACAAAGAGGCTGAGGATCAAATCGCAACTAGAACGGGCGCACCGCCAGCCGCGTCCGCAGCCAAGCTGTTCTCGACGAAGGAATTAAAAGTTAAAGCCTCATCAGGCACCGTGGGCACCAGCCCCCAAGAATCAGACGGCTGGGGAAGGCCAAGTATGTGCGAGAAATCGAGGGCCGTCGGTTCTCATCAGGCAGGCGGCGGCGGTTAGGGAAGCAGCAACACAGGCTTGGACTTACTGAGGAAAATGGGGGAGCAGCGTCCCCAGGTGACCCAGAGGCTGGCCCCGTGGGGCAACGCTCTGTGGGGCCGCAGGAGGAAACCAGGGGGACGGACGCCTGCGCACCTCCGGCCACGCGGTGCCAGCGACCCGCTGTCCCTCCTGACCTAAGCCCTCCTGGAGAGATCCGGAGAAAGCACCCCCTTCCGCCTCAGGGGCACACCGCCACCTCGGCTCACACCACCGCGGGAAATGGGATCTGAACCCTCCCTGGTTCCGTATTTACAATGTGATCAAAGGACGTTCACCACGGCCTGATGGGCACAGAATCCTCTGTGGGTCTTGCCTCCCCCTACACAGGCCCCCACCTACTGGCTCCCTGACCCCCCCCACACGGGCCCCCCACCTGCTCCCTGACCACCCCACCTGCTCCCTGACCTCCCCCTACTGGCTCCCTGACCCCCCCACGGCCCCCCCCCACCTGCTCCCTGACCCCGCACACACAGGTCCCCGCCTACCAGCTCCCCGAAGGTCGGCGACGGGCCCCAGCTGATGGTGCTCTCATCGGCGGCCACGATGATACTGCTCTTCCTGCAAACAGGGAGAGGCCGTCACAGGGCGGCCACCACGGGCACTTCCTGCAGGCGGCGTGTGACTTACTTACATTAAGATCCAGTCTGTCCCATTAAAAACTCTCCAAGGTGCTCATTTCCCACAACATGCACAGGGTGTCCTGGGCAGGCCCCGAGGCAGCGCCAGGAACCAGAGCCCCAGACCCTCCCGCCTCGCCCCGGCCTGGTTCTAGGGCTGGGGGTAAACACACCAGGGAAAGGCGTCATCAGATCAGGATGACGGAGGACTCATTCCAAAGGGGCTAGAACACGACACACAATAACCCAGACGGGCCTGGACATTCAGGCCGACTAAAGCTGAAGCACCCCAACCCCGAGACGTTGCCCCCACCCTCCCCGGCAATCGAACTCCTCACCAAGAAGTGCTAGAGAGCTCAACAGGTGTCCTCAAAATAAACTGAGGAGCACCTGCTTCCAGCAGGTCAGGGGAGCTAAACTCCTATCATCCAGCTAAAGTCATTTTAAGCTGCAAGACGGGCAGAGCCCACCGAGCCTTTGAAGAACAGAAACCTTCAGGAGGACTTTCTTCCTGCGAAGGTGAGAGGACAAGCCACCTGTTCTAGGTCCTAGAACTCCGGTGCATCTGATGCCCTGATGGGGGCTGCCGGCGCCTCACAAGGAAGAGGCCCCCGCCCCAGTGTGTCCGCCGGGCCCAGGAAGGGCCAGGAAGGGCCCAGGCATCCTGCCCACCAGGAGACGTTGCCACATACCCACAAGCCAGGCTCCGGATTCTCCAGCCACAGAGGTCCTGCACGGCCTTCGGGTACATGGTGGACTCACGGGACGTGTTGGTGGCCCCCCAGAAGAACAGGCCACCTGGGGAAAGATAAACACGTTCCCACTCTGACCACACATGCCAAGAACTGAATTCTCCTCTCCAGCACCATCAACAAGAAAGGCAAGATGCTGCACGCTGGTGACAAGAGGAACATTCTGTCCAAAAGAACACTGGGGTTCTGGTCGGGGAACGTGGAGGACTCTGCGGCTCCCTCGCCCACCAGAGTGCTCATCTGCACACCCCCCTCCGGAGGCCCAGATGGGGGGGTGGGGATCACTAACCCACTTCACTGACAGCAAAGGAGCAGGTGTAGCCGGCGTAGATCTGGGACGCCCCGCGCCCGGGGAAGTCGAACAGCTTCACCAGGCGAGGGACCATCTCGTCCTTCTGCTCGGCGTGGCCCAGGCGGCCATAGCCACCAAAGCCCCAGGAGAAGACGCGCTTCTGAGAGTCCAGGACCAGCTGTGGGAGGAGAAACAGTGTTGGGATGGGCTCCTGACGGGAGGGGACGAGAGGGTCACGCTGTGGTCCAGAGAACTGCTGCAGCAGCTGATGGTAAAAGGCAGAAACGCTGCAGATAGGCCGAACCTGCCCCCACCCCGAGGTGCAGGAGGCGACAGGGCATTTCCTCTTCCCTCTGCTGGGGACGCTACTTTCCATCCTGAATCAGGACTAAGTCACAAGTCTCTCCCTGGTTCCTCATCACAAGCAAGAGCGGGAGTCTCTAGAGGGCAGGTCAAGGCACTGGCTTCCCTCATCACAGTGTAGACGGAACAGCAGAAAGACCCGAGGGAAGGCCTGCCTGCCTGGGACTCTTAGGCGCCACCCCCACCACGCCCCATTCACGGGGGAACCTCCGTCTGGTCACGTGGACTGAACACAACCTAAAGTGGATCTTCAGGGCACCTGCGGGGGCTCAGGCAGGTAAGCGTCAGACTCTTGATCTCAGCTCAGGTCTGGATCTCAGGGTCCGGAGTTCAAGCCCCACAGTGGGTGTGGAGCCTGCTTGGCCGATAAGGCGTGGAAAACAACAACAACAACAACAACAAAAGCCCTTTTCCTTCAGGACGTCTTCCAACGTTCAGCATCTGAACTGTGTGAACATACGACTCATTAAAACGACGTGACTACGAGGCCTGCGCGGGATCCACCTCTGCTTCCCTGGGCTACCCCGGACAGAAGAGAACCACAGATTTTAGACTCCACGGGATGGAAATCTAGTTCTCGTCACTGAGCACTAAACAGGGAACATTCCAGGGAAGAAGTCACGCCTGACATTTCTCGCCAGTCAGCTGCACACCACACCAGCGCGGTGTCTGGACTCCCAGCCCAGTGCTCTTTCAACAGAAAAGCGAGCCAACCTTGACTCACGGGCATCCCTGGGCAAGGTAACTCCAAGAAGGCAACAAAGATAAAGACCCAGTACTGGTGTGCCTGCCGGGCTCAGTGGGTGCAGCACCCAACTCGACCTCAGGGTTGGGAGTCCAAGCCCCACACCGGGTATAGAGATTACTTTAAAATGGAAATCTTAATGGGGCACCTGGGGGGCTCAGTGGTTGAGCGTCTGCCTTTGGCTCAGGCCGTGACCCCGGGGTCCTGGGATCGAGTCCCACATTGGGTTCCCCTCAAGGAGCCTGCTTCTCCCTCTGCCTGTGTCTCTGTCTGTCTCTCTGTGTCTATCATGAATAAATAAACATTTTTAAGAAAAAAAATCTTTAAAAATCAAAACAACACACATACACAAAAACTGTACTGCCATCTAACCAAAGCCATCTCTAAGGAAACAGCCGTCACAGTTCACCATTCAGCACCCTGCCTGTATGGGACATTGCCTACGGACCTAGGACGAGGCCTGTGGTGCTCTGCTGGATGAAAGCCAAAGCCAGAAAGTCACCATAGGATTCCTACCCCACACGCCCGTCCTTTCGTTACGTCTACAGAAGTTACACAGACACTACGTTAAGGTAAACGGTAAGTAGGCCCCGCAGTGAACCGCCCGGTGCACGGCCGCGGGAGGACGGCGGGAGGTCCCGGGTCTCCAGGACCAGCCTGGCCAGAGCCAAGTGCTGGGACACCCGAGCAGACACACAGCCCTCCCCCCCGCCCCCCTGCAGGGGACAAGCCAGAAACCGTCAAGCCTCACCGTGTGGTTAGCGCCGCAGGCCACATCTCGTACGACCACGTTGGGGACCGGCAAAATCTGTCCGTCTTTCGTCTTCTCGATGAAGATGGCCACTCGCCGGGGGACCAGCTCACAGTCATACTCTATCCGCTGTGCCCTGGCGATGAACTTCCCGTCGGAGTTGTGTCCTGCGGGGACCAGAGCCAGCAGTCGGCAGCAGTCGAGAGCACGTGCCCCTGCCCCGACCCAGCCCCTCGGGGCCTCGAGCGGCACTTCTGTCCCAACACAATGCCTTCCCATCTGGGGCACACCCCAATCCAGGAGATCGATTTTGGGGGCTGAAACCAATTATTTTTTTAAAAAAATGAACGGGGCAGGATAGGAAACACCCAAGGGCATCATTGTCTGTAATGAGGCTGCTGTTTCTTAGAAATTCTTTGTACGGGCCTCGAACATCTGGATCCGGCCGTGACACACACGTTTCTCACTGTGAACTGTGGTCAGAGTCAAAGGAATGGCCTACAGGGTACAGTCTGTGCCCCACTCGGCCCCCGGGTGGGCCAAGAAAGGACAGAAAAAGTTCAACACACAATCCCAAGACTAGAGTTTTTAGGACTTACTAGTAACCTAAATATATCACTACGGGTGTTAAAATACAGTTAATGGCACATTCTCCTCTTTGCCTTGCCTGACCCAGTAAAATGCGTCATGAGAGAGAGACAGAGAGAGGGTGGGGGCGAGCGCGCGTGCCGGGAAACACTTCTCCAAGGTTACGCGTCTACATTCTAACAGGGATCTCCCTGGATTTGGACAATGAGGTTCACAGGGTTTCCAAGAGAGCAGAGGAGCATGACTGACCAGACACCCCTAAAGCCAGGATCCCAAACTACCTCTAAATCAAAGCGTACGCGGGGCCCCCCCCGGGGCCTGTACGAAGCCCCGAGTACCCGGCACAGTCACGGCTCAAGGACCGGCCTCCTCGTCACTGCCAAGGTCACGCAGTTCTCCCCGAAGGAAAATCCACCTGCTGGTCTGCAAATCCGGGGCGGCCACAGGCAGCAGGGGAGCCACACGTTTCCGGAAGTAGACTGGAAACACACTTCCGGTGTTTTGCCCGGGGTTGGGGATGGCACCAGGGCCTGTGGCCATGGAAACGGTTTCTCCAACAGTCTCCGGCAACTCCCTGGCAACCAACACCGCATGTGCGTAAGGGGCTGCTCGTTCTTATTCACTTCTGACTTGAGGTATATTTAGTTCCACAAAGTCACTGTTCCCTGAAGTCTAAGGCCAGCGCGATGCTCCTTGTTCTATTTATACCCTCTTCCATCTGCCGGCTCTTAATGACGTGGGGACCCGGCAACCCAGATCCCAGATCCGGAGGCCGCGGGGATCCGGAGTGGCTTGCGGCTGAGGCGCCAGCAGGGGGCGCCCACTCCTCACCTCCCACTCGCCAGGGGCTGGGCCGTGGGAAGGCGCCAGGAGGGGAGAAAAACACTTTGGTGTCAGATGGGAAAAGAAAATGGAGACCTCGTAAAATCAGGATCGAGAGCACTGCTCTCTGAGCTTTCCCTTCCTACTCGATGAGCCAGACGGGAATGTGCTTCTGGAGGAGTGCGTCCTGTTCGGGGCGGCACCGGGACGGGTCCCGGTCACGGGGAGTGGGGCTTAGGTGGGCACCGGAGGGGAGTCGCCCAGACCAGGGTTTGCACAACCACCTTTACCTCGAGTGACGTTCTCACTTCCAAGAAAGGCAAATCTTTAAATATGAAAACCGAATGAAGGGGGCTTGGTTATTTCCTTACAACTTCGAAATCCTTTTCTGCATAAGCGAATTCCCCTCTCAAGAAGAAAAGATTCCTTTGTCAGGCAGGAGGCCGACTTACTCATGAGGGCCAGGCCACTGTAACGCCCCACAGCCGTGGGTTAGGACGCGCCGTCCCGGTAAACGGGAGATCCACTTAATGGATCGAGGCTATTATCTGCGATCAATTACCCACATCTCCAGCACGTGTGTGCAGGCCCACACTGACTTCTGGTCCCAGATATGCAGTTAGATTACAGGGCTTTTAAAAAATGTTTCCATACCCAGCTGACCATATTCAGGGCACCCAAAGGAATAGAGGTTCCCTTTGCAGTCCATTATCATACTGAATTCAGCCCCACAGGCCATTTTGGTAATTGGCTGGCCGTTGTACATTATCTGAAAAGACAAGACAGCAGACTCTCAGACATTTTTTAAAAGACTGATAAAAAGCCTCCCCCGCCCCCCGCAGATCGGTGTGAAACAATTATTCGATTACAAAAGAAACTGAACGGACCCAGCATTCTGAAGGCCAAAGCCTAGAATATCCGTGAAGAAACAGCCTTGTGACCCCCTTCCCCACCTTCCCAGCAGAGTCAAACCCCAAGACGGGGCCCACGGTGCGCCCACCCCCACATCCCTCAAGATGCCCAACACCGTGTCCGGGTCAGTGCAAACCCCAGCTGGGACAGGGACAGAAACTTGCCCGCACGTAACCCCCAAACCTCACCCCGTCACTAGTATGTCGGCCTCAACTTGCAAAGAGCAGCTTTCCCCCTTTCTCCTTGCCCTCTGCAGATACCAGCCTAGCTAGTCTTCACCGAGGCGTGGGCAAGAAACAGAACGGTTCAAATTCAGGAAATAAGACCGCCAAGGCCCCGAGGGACTCAGCGTGGGCTCTGGAAGCACGTGTCAGCCGGGACTTAGAAACCGTGCCACGGCGCCCCTCAGTCTGGGAGAGCCCTTGCCATCTAGCCTGCGCCCTGGGCCATGCCTGTCGCTCCCGGCCTCCTCTGCAAACGGTCACTTCCTCCTTAGAGCAAATGGCAGATGCAATGGGGACATTTCAAAACTCTTTCAAACTACAGGTAAACTTGCCAACTGTCTCTTTTTCAGACCAAGAATGCGGAGTCCCTCCCCCTCCATCTTTAAACCACTGATCAGATACCTGCTGGCACATGGCTGCCCTGCGTTCATGGTCACTCTCGGCACGATCCCCACCTGCCTAACTCCTGTCTGTGCACTAAGCCCCTGGCAGGTGACGTCCCATAAGGTCCCAACTCAAAAGGTTTCTGCAGAGAAACACGGATCACATCTAACGTTTCTCCCTTTCTTTGGAACAGAGCAGGCTTATGGCAAGGCCCCTGGGAAAATTCTTTCAATGAGAGGACTGTTCTCAGGATATTTCTCGATGCCGGGCACCTAGTGAGCGTGCTTTAAAGACGACAGGACATGAATTCTGCTCTAAGAATCGAGACTGTTTCCACAAGGCATCAACTGAACTACAGGGAGCAGTGCTGGGTCTCGCTGCAGAAAATTGAGAGCAAAAGCAGAGAGAGACAAAGGCCTCGGAGCCAGGAGAGAGGAGTGGCACCTGAGCAGGGCTCGGGACAGCGTCTGTCTGGTTGCCGAGGCCGAGCTGCCCCATCTTGTTCTCTCCAAACGCAAGCACGGAGCCCGTTTCTGGAAGGAAAAGACAGGATCACAAAAGGGAAAAGAACACGGAGGGTGTGGAACTCGATCTGGATCAAAGGCTCCAAGATAATAAAAACAGCTCATGTGGCCAGGAAGAGCGCCAGTGAGACCGTACCGCAAGCAGAGGTGGGACGGGCAGCTCGGGGCACGGGCCCTTCAGAGCCGAGGCTGAGGACGCAGGGAGGGTCTAGGGGCCCGGCCTCTGCCTCCCGACCACCTTCTGATGCCAGCGGGTGGGGAGGCCAGCCGTGGCTCCAAGAAGCACCCACTGGGGTCTCCGGGCGCCCCTCTGATCCTGACTCAGAGCCCCAGAGACGACTCCACCCCAATGCCCAAGGTGGACCGTGCGGCCTCCTGCCCAACTCAGCAGAAGCCAGCCATTCCTTACCTGTCAACGCCAGGGTGTGGTTCCGTCCACACGCCGCAGACACAATCACTTCGTGGCTGAGACCCTCAATGAGTTTGGGGGCTTCCACCCTCTTGGTGTCACCGTGTCCCAGCTGCCCCTTCTCATTTCGACCTGCAGATCAAGAGCAAGATACAGTGGGAAGGGAGAGAGCAGCCAGGACAGCGTCCCGGGAAAGGCCAACGCGCTTGGGTCCCCCCAGAGGGTGCCCTCCACCCTTGACAGCCGAGAACCAGAGGCAAAAAGCCCTGGCTCCCGTCAGTGGCCAACCTCTCGAGGTCGGCCTGAGCGGGGCCGGGTGACCAGGGGAGGATATACAGTGCCATCCCCAGAGACGTGTCTGCGGGCCGTGGCCACCTGCCTCACCTCTGACCCGCTTTTCTGGGACAGCGGCTGGGACCCACCCGGGAGCCCTTTCTGTAGCTCTGCTACCGGGGAGACAGAGTGCTCGGTTCGCCCCGGGTGTCCCGCACAAGCAGATGAGCTCATGGAAACTCCTAGTTCTCACTCCACCTGCCAGACAACTCCCTCGCTCCCTTCTCTCCGAGATGGATTTTAAGAGGGGAACTATTTTGGACGCCTGCCTCACAGAGTTTAATTACCTCAGTGCCCTGGGCATCTTCCATGGACCATTTGGTTCATTTCTGCCCGTCGTTTCTTTCCTTTCACCTGCCCTGGAAACGCTGCCCGCAGAGCAGTGCCAAGCCCACCTCCTGGGGGCGGCCCTCCACAAGACCCTCCACAAGACCCTCAGCTACGGGACCCCCAGGGGTGGACCACAAGCCCCTCCTGCCAACGGGGCCGCGCAGGCTGTGAGCTGGGGAGGCAGGAAGGCCCGAGGAGGCCGGCCTCTGCCAGAACCCTCCACAAGGCACAGGCCCTCTGGCTGCACAGCAGACATGGGGATCCCGGTGGGCCGGGAGGAGCCCCCACACTTCCCCTGCTTTCCAACTCCAGCTACCACAGTTCCCAAACCAAACAGCTCTGTGGCCTCACAGGTCCCCCTGGCCAAGAGAAGAACCACATGGTGGTAACCAAACAAATCTGGGAGATTTCATGGGGCCAAAGAGTCAGGGCACCGAGGGGTCGGGGGTGAGCAGTTCACGCCCTCCCCTGACAACGAACTTCTGACCTTTCTTCATGAGAAACACGGAGGACAGAGCCACAAAGAGCAGGGCCAAGCATCCTGAGACCTGAGGAAGGAAGGGAACTGCCAGCTGCGAGAAGAACCGTCCTCCAGCCCGCACGGATTCCAGCCCTCTGGCAGGAGCGGCACATACCGGCTTCCGCCGGGAGCGAGCGGTCTGGGTTCACCGGCAAAGGCAGGCTGCACCGGGCGAGTGTTGGGCATGGTCTCTCGGCCCCTCGAGAGGCCCGAGTGGCTCTAACAGGTGCAGACCCCTCAAGAGTAACGTGCACCGAAGCTTCTAGACTCCAGACGACACCCCTTGCCATTTCACGCAGCTAACCGTGGAATGGTGATGTCCCCACGGGCATGTCCCCCCCACACCCCCCCCCCTGCCATAGCACCAAGTCCACTCACAGGGACACGAGTCCTCACTCTGGGGCCAGGCTGGGCGCATGGCCTCCAGCTCCCCTCTCTGCCCACAGTGTCGGCACAGGGCATGTTTTCAGAAGCACCACGTTAGGGAAATTCAGTAAAGAGATCAGAAGGAAGAGATGTCAAGTTCGGAGCTGTGACGCTGGCGTGTTCAGTGCTGGGACACTGCGGGGAGGGGCGCCCCGGGAGGAGCCCGGAACCCTGCACTGATGGGGGAAAACGACAGCCGTGGCAATGTCAGCGAGTCATCAAGAGACGACAAAGTTTAAATGTGGGCCAGACACACTTGTTAGCTCCTTTTTTTTTTTTCCAACAGAATTACAAAATTAGCAGAGTGCAGCAAAGACAACAGATGTTAATATATTTGGACTTTGGTACAGCAGCTCATGAAATTGCAAAAAACGGTTCAAACAGACTGAAATAAAAAAGCAGTCATATGGGCTAAAAGCTAGCCAAAGGACCAGAAACAAAGGGCGGGGACGACTGCCAACGTACCCAGCTGGAGGAAGAGTCCAGGAGCTACGAGAGGGCACGGGGCTAACCTGAGCCTCGGTCAGCACCTCGATCAACAATCTGGAAGAGGGAACGGGCAGCAGTGCGTGCAGCCCTGCGGAGGGGCCTCAGGCCAAGGCCACCACCGCCAGGGACCCGGGCGAGGGGCTCCAGTGGCAGGAAAGCAACTCAATTCAGAAAAAAGTAAACTCCGCCGTCGGGAAGTCTAATCATAGGCACTGAGCAACCGAACCTGCAGGCGGGCGGGATCCCCGGAAACAGAGGGACAGGAGCACGGAGACGCAGTGGCCGATGCCATGACGTGGCCGGCGGCATTTACAGTGGCAAGAACACAGGTCTCACGTCAATGCTGTGCCACAAAGCAAGGGGGGGTACTGTCTGCCCGGGGGACGGCGTGTCTAAAATAGAAATTTAATTCTAGGCACCTCAAGATCAGAAAGATCCAGATTCAGTCAGAACGTTCAGGGAAAGGTTGCTTAAAAGAGACCCTTCAGGGGCGCCTGGGTGGCTCAGTCACTTTGGCTCAGGTCATGATCCCGGGATCCTGGGATGGATCCCAGTGTGTGTGGGGGGGGGGGCTCCCGGGGAGGAGCCTGCTTCTCCCTCTGCCCCTCCCCCCGCTCATATGCATACATGTTCTCTAATAAATAAATAAAATCTTTCCAAAAGTGGAGAGAATTCAAAGACTCCGGTGTATGTATGAGCAAAGGGGAGGGGAAGAAAAGGATGCGCTTGTGGGGAACAGGCGAGACCAGCTGGAAATCAGGGAGAAGAATCGAGGCTGCAGAAGGGCCGCCCCTCCCGGAAGCCAGAGGAGGAAGTCAGCCCCGGGGGGCCACCTCCATGAGTCACCCGGTCCCGCCAGGCCCGGACTTACCCCAGCTCCACAGCTTCCCTTCCGTGGTGATGAGGAGGCTGTGGGCAGCACAGGATCCCGAGACCACTGTCCGCACCCGGACCCCCGACAGGCAGCCGTATCTATGGGGCCCCCACAAATTCTGACCGAGGTTGCGGTAGGCAGCTGCAGAGAGAAGAGTGCAAATCAAACACCCAGTGACTGAGGGGCCGGCCGCGAGGGGTCTGCTCTCCCAGGACACGGGAGCCCCGAGGAGCTGCAGCAGCCTGGCATCGGGAGGCTGCCCCAGGAGAAAGGAGCCCACCCAGCAACTGGGGTTGCATCACCTCTGCCTCTGGCCCCAGCCCTCCCTAGGGGACCTCAGACCCCTGGCTACTGAGCACACCCACATGCAAGTGGCCAAAGAGGCAGGGTGCTCTCCCTCTTGTTGGGAGCCCAACCCAGGAAAGCTGGCAGTGGACCCATTATCTCCCTCCCCATCCTCCTTGCTCCCTACACCCCTTCTCACATTCCCCTGCCTGCCCTCCACCCACCTTGGCCTCGCCCCTGCAGCCAGAGGATCCTGAGGAGTCTGAGTGTCTCCACCCTCCTCTGAACAACCTGCCCTCCTTGCACATCCACCAGGCCCTGGGGCGGGGGGTGGGGGTGGGGAGGCAGTTGACACCCCTCTCCTGCCACACCGCTTCCTTCTTAATCAGGGGCCCTGCTGTCATGGTCAGGTCACGGCCCCATGCCTTTGCCATGTATTCCCTCCCACAGAAGGCCCCTCCCTGTCACCTGCTTGTTCTTCAAAGCTCATGTCAAGCACCGCCGCCTCTGGGAAGCCCTCCATACCCACATCCCCCTTCAGCTCATTGTTCCCCTCACACCCTGAGGCCGACCACAGCACTCAGCCTCCTGAACTCAGGTGCCTTCCAGACCCTACCAACCCGAGGGCCTCGCCAGTGCCTGGCACCCAGGAAGCACTTCGAACACTGGAGGGCCTGTGGGTCCGAAGAACACAGCTGTGTCCTTCAAAACCCTCTCCCCTCCACTCAGGGACAGGGCATGGCCAATTTTTTTGCTTCGTATTTTCAACCTGGGGCTCTCAACAGAGACACAAGCCACGTTTCTAGGCCCGTGGGGATCACTGTGAAATGCTAGCCACTGCCACGTCCACCTCGTCCGGTCGATCTGGGTGCGGGAGCTGATTAAGAGGCTGCCGGTGACCCAGCTCCAGGGGTAAAGCAGGTGGAACTGCTGGAGGCCAGTCCTGCCTGCGCCCCCCCAGCAGAGGGCGCCAGGCGTGTCATCACTGGGCTGCGCGGCCGCCCTGGCACCAGCAGCCCGGAGCTGCTCCACTCGACACTGTACCCCAACGTTGAAGACGACCCAACAACTCCTTGCCAAAGAGGAGACCAAAACTGACGGCCTTTGCAGCTTCTGTCCAAGTCTTCATTGTGAAGGCGACACAATCGGTGGCATCACTGACGCTGGTCATCTCTGGGAACAGCACATGGTGCTGTGGCAAAGTGGACCTGACTCGGGTGGCCAGATGCCCCGGGCTCGCCAAAGCCTCTTCCCTAAGGCAGCGCCAGGAGGATCAATCAATGCCCAGGACACCAGGAGCCCGAGGTGCGGACCTGTCCCCGCCGGTGCCGCCACCACCGAGGAAGCCGGTCAAGTGATCCTCAAATTCAGTGGCTGGCAGCAGTTCCAACTCCCACCAGGCCGGTGGTCAGGGCACGGAGCACGAGACACTGGGTCAGGCTGTCCACCAAGCGGGCGTCATGCTGATTCCACGCGAGCCGTGGCAGTAGGACAAATCCCCCTCCTTTTCCTGTAGTCTCTTGGCAAGGTCACGGAGGGCCAAAGTCACTTTAAAAATCTTACAAAGGGGATCCCTGGGTGGCGCAGCGGTTTAGCGCCTGCCTTTGGCCCAGGGCGCGATCCTGGAGACCCAGGATCGAATCCCACGTCGGGCTCCCAGTGTATGGAGCCTGCTTCTCCCTCTGCCTATGTCTCTGCCTCTCTCTCTCTCACTGTGTGCCTATCATAAATAAAAAAAAAAAAAAAAAAATCTTACAAAGAACCTTTTTTAATTGCATAAAAAAAAAAACCTTCATTTGTGGGGAGACCAATCAGGGAAGCCAGGGTCGGAGAGGGAGAAGACAAAAAGGCCCTCTGAAAACGCGCCCAGAAGGCCTCCAACCAGGGCGTGTAAGTGGATCTTAAACCACAAGATGGTTTTCCTTCCTCCTGTTCCTTCACGGGTGGGGGGAGCCTGGCCCAGCCTGGCGGTGCCACCCACCCTCCGTCCGCAGGCGACAGCTCGAGCTCCGCCACTTGCTCTCCTCGGGAATGGACTCCCCGATGCTGGGCCCGAGCGTGCGTAACTGGGACGGGCCCACTGGACCAGCAGCTGGGGAATCGAGGCGGCAGGTGCACAGGGCTGCCAGGGAGCCCGCGGCCATCGCACACCGCCAGGAGGGGCTTCCAGGACACCAGCCCCGGGGGCCGAGCGCTCGGCCGGCTCCAGCTTGGCGGGACCCCAGGAGCTGCCGAACTCCTGCCACATTCGTGGGATAAGATGATCCTCATAGAATAAGATGATCCTCTGCCCGTCCTGAGGCACCAGGGAGTGTCAGTGTGCAAATATTTGTTCGCTGGGCAATGCTGGAAAGTACTTTGGGAATCTTTCCAAATGAAATCAAGAAGCCATAAAATGTGGCGACGTGCCAGCTTCTCTTCTCTTGGATGGGCTGGTATCCTCCTGAGGAAAGATACCGATTCTCTAAAAGCCACTGGAAACCAAAAGCAACTTCTCGGGACTTCTCTCCGCACCCCCCACTCCACTCGCTGTTACTTGCTCCCACCGACCAGTTCCTGCCACAGCCTGGCCGCTTGCAAAGAGCCGTGGACTCTTCTGTAACGTCTAACAAGTTGGACCTGTGACGTGTGACAAATATCTCGGACATTCGGACATCACGCAGGAGGAGCCTCTTCGTTTTCGTGAAAGTAACTGACGGGAGGAGGACGGTGGGAGGAAGGTGTCCGCGTTATCTGTGGTGACTGCTTACGCTTTTCCCACTTAATCCTAAATGGAACCTGGATTTTTCAAACACAGACCGGTGAAGCGAGAAACTGGCACAGGAACCAGGGTTCAAGTCCTGCCCCGTCACTATGGGGGCTGTGCAGCCTCGGGCAAGTTGCTTGGCCTCTCTGAACACTTCTGTCGAGGCAGAGGTTACCTACCTGGTGGGGGCTGGCCGGAAGCACACGGACACCTAGCACATAGGAAGCACGCGACAAACAGTAGCTGCGTAGTTTTAGAAACCGGGTCTCATACCTTGCTGTTTAGGCACTTCTTTTCGACCAATCAAGTCCCAGTTGGTTGCCCCAAAAATCAAAAGCTGCCCTTTGCACTTAGACCCTTCAAGTTTCTACAGAGACAGAAAGAAGAGAAAGGATTAGCTTGCAATGTTGCTTCCAGCTTTCGTGGTCTGTCCCATGACAGCCAGAAACAAAAGAAAAATCGTCATTCACACCCTCCCCGGCGGCTTGCACCGCGAGGCCAGAGGTGGGCACCCCCTCATCAGCATGCATGATCCCAAACCTGCCCAGAGCAGCTCGTTTGTTAGGCCCGGGCTCATTTTTATTCATGGATTTCTCTTGAAGATACCTTGGAGAACACTGACAATATCGGCCAGCCAGCGTTGCCCTCCACCCTGCACGCTGCCTACGGAGGGGTGTGCGAGCGGCCTGGCACGGCACATGAGGTGGCACACGGGGAGCATTACTACCGCTGACCTTGGGGCCAGTCTGCCTTGCCCACGGCCAACACAGTGCCGCACACGGCTCCAAGCCTCGGGAGCCCTGTGTCACCTGATTCTGGACCATCCCTCCGTGTGCTGCCCATGGGGACGTCACCTGAGCGCCGGTGACACGGTGGTGACACGGTGGAGCCCGGCTGCAGTGGGGCCGGGGCCTGGGAGGGAGAGGCTGTGTTCCCTGCCCCGGGGCCCCAGGACCCGAGAGTCCAGACCCTCAGCCTCCCAACGCACAGGCGCCCTCGTCAACGGGAGCATGCACCCCTCAGAACAGCCACCGTCCCATCAGGGTGGCATGCATTAGAATATTCTCAGCAGTTGGCTGTATTTCTGAAATGCCCAAACACACTTGTTAAGGTCAACCGTCAGGCAGAGACTCACTCCTGACCCAGGGACCCAGTTCCTGCGGGATGGGGGGGGGGGGAATGGACGAACGACTTCCCTCTCTGCCTTCATCCCGCCCCAGGACACAGAGAACGGCTTCCCGCTGTTCACAGGACTGTTCTTGGAAGGCCTGGTGAAAAACAGCCACCCGGCCCCAGTCATGCTAACCTCCAGGAGGTGCCTGCCCTGGCGGGATGCTCGACAACACGGGGCACGCGTTTTCAAGAGGAACACATCTTCACGGGGACGCTGCGTGACCCAAGCCCGAGGCCACGGGCACCCCACGGGACAGGCCCATCACGCTCGCCCATGTTTACGTGGCTGGAGCTGAAGACGGTCCATCTACAGGGCACGGCTGCAGGCAGCGTGCAGAGAGGGAGCGAACAGCCAGGGTGGAGGACTTCGCCATGCTTCAATTATTTAGAGAACGACTTTAATCGGAGGGCAGTCCCCCCCCACAGCACCCACAGACTCGGATTACTTGAATGGGAGCCTAGTTTCCCTCGGTTATCTCCCCTTCTTTGTTCAGCTGGCGAGCCTGGCTGGAACGTTCTACAGATCGACAACAGAGGAGGACCAGCGGCCAGCGGTTTCTGTCAGGCTCCCCAAGGAAGGAGCGGCCCTGGGTCTCTGCCCATGTCAGCAGCCGGCCCTCCGGGGGCGACGTGACCACTGAACCACAACCCCGAGGGGCACCTGCTAGAGCCGCGGCTCGCAGGTGGCCCCCGCAGGCCCACCACGGGCCCACCACTCCACTGCACCGTCAGAACCTCCACAACGGTCCCGGGCAGGAGCGGGTTTCTTCTGTGACCCAGAGGTGCCAGCGACAGCGCAAGGGAGCAAGGGCCTGTGGACACTGGCTCCTCAAGCCAGCTGAGCGCTTCTACACAGCTCCAACCTCAGTGCTACAAGGCTTGGGGAAAGCCTCCGCCAGTGGAGTCTACTCCAGTCACCGTGGTCAGATTCCTCCAAAGAGACTGTTCTTTTTCTCGGGTTTTCATGTCCTGGGCCTTACGTCCTCACACATCAGATGAAAGTAACTGGCTGGACTTCACTGCTGTTCTCTGCACCGTCGTTTGCCATAAGGCACCTACGTTATTTCTCCCTAATGTAATTCTTCCCTCTACCTTCTAGGAAATAAAAAATTCAAGTAAGGGACGGAACTCCTGATACCCTTTAAATCACAGCCCATGTCCCCCTTGGCCAGATCTGAGCTGGCCCGTCGGGTGCGAAAGACCCCAATGTCTGCTGGGCTCCCCCCAGAGGAACCCCAGGGATGGCTGTCAGGGCCGAGGGCCAGAAGCTGAGTGACCCTTGGAGGTATAATCCAGCCTTCCCTGATTGGGCCAAGAGATTGCTTTTTGTGAGTAAGGACCACGTGGCAGCGGAGCCGGTCCAATAGTCTCCCCAATAGGATGCGTGAACTTCATTACACCTGCTGCCTCCCGACAGCGCGGTCACAGAAGCGGGGCCGAGATGAATGGCCACTGCAGAAAAATGCATTGAGCTTCTTCAATCAACAAAATGGGGCTTCTGGTTCAAAGCGATTTTTGAATTATTGCCCAAGCGCAAGGAGCATGTTTATGAGGCGGAGAGTCCACCTTTTAACATATATCCTCTTAGAAAACCACTATCCTTGGCAGAGGGGAGGCCGTTCGGAGACCTGCCAGAAACGACAAACTCCCGAACGGGGCTATCAACTGGAACAGACGTCAAACTCGCTTTTCAGTGGTATTTGTTTGGCCCTTGCAGATGGGACACACTTGTCTCAGGGTCCACAAGACCTGAGCGCCCCAACACTGAAGAAACCATGAAGACCGGATGGCTGGCCACACTCCCGTTTCCCAGGACTCGGCCAAGGCGGCCTGCGTGACCTACTGGGTCCTGGAGCTCACGCGTCATCCACCCTAGACCATCATAAAATGCTCACCTGACAGCACTACACGTTAAGCCCGGGAGAGAGCACTTCCTGAGACCGAAATCCTCAGAATGTTTTCCAGAAACACACACCTTAACTCAGGGCAACCTTGCCCCTCAACCATCTCCGGGTTCCCTTTTCACAAGCCCGACTCCTGCGGCTTCGAGTTCCAGACAACCCCTGGCAGCTGCTATCTCACACACACACACACACACACACACCCCAGGGGAGGTCCCCAACCGTGGTGAGGTTTGCAAAATTCCCCCTCAAAAAGCTTCTCCGGAAACAAGCTGGGGACAGCTGGTGGTGGCCTAGGGCAGGACTGATGCTTCCCTAAGAAGGCAGGAACCTGGGCCAGGCAGGAGACCCACCCGAGACCCAGGCCTGTGGGAAGCAGAGGGGCAGCACAGGCCTGGCCTTGACCCTGAACCAAACTCCAAAGATGCTGCTAAGAACCTCAACTTGGGATGTGCACCTTCCATGAGGCATCTGAACGCCCCGTCTCCTGATGTACTGAGTCGTCCAAGGGAAAACCGCTCAACTGCTTCAGAGGCCTCCTTGTTTTTTAACGGGGTGGGGGAAGGTACGTATGGATTTGTCTACACGTAGCAAGGATGAAGGAGATACGTGATCCATTAACACAAAGCAAGCGTGAACTGCAAGGCTCGGCTGTGTCTGCTTCTGGGGGCAGGAATCTCTTGGTGAGACTAAGAAAACGCCCTTTCCATCAGACAGGCCGCCGGGGTCCCTCTGCACACTCTCTCTGGGACTACGTTCTGGGTGAACTTTCAGCGTGGGGGTAAGGAGCTCTCCTTTCACTTCGGGACAAGAAAATGCACGGCTCGATGGGCTGGCGAGGGCCCTGCATCTGACGGGGGCTCCCGCACACGCAACCCACCAGAGGCAGAGCCCCGCTGGCCGTTCTGGCCGCTTCCCTGCTAACACACGGGGACTGGAAGGCCAACCGGCTAGGGGCCCGCACAGAGACGTCCATCTGTCAAAGGGAAACCGTTCCTGTGCTCCAGTTTCTCAGACTGGCACGGACACGGTCCTGGTCCCAGACCCTAGGTCGAGGCACTTCAGTGACAGGGGCTCCTCTCCTCCCCAGTCTGACGTGCAGACTCCTCCGGACGGGAGGGCAGTTATAAAGCATTTTCACGTGAACACCCTGCACAGGGGTGAGGGACACCGGCAGAAAACACTCAGCCCATGTGGAAATCTACCGCGATGGGCTGTTGGGACAGGCCTTGAAACGCTGTGCCTCGGTTTCCTCATCTGTAAAGCAGACGAAGACATTCGCTCTTTTTAACCATTTAAACTGAGCACCTCTGGGGGCAAAGAGCCCCGGCACTGCCAGCTCTCACACCCCCTTTGCGGGGGGGGGTGGGGGGGGTGGGGGCACGGACAGAAACGTCTACACCCTGAGTGCAAGTTCTTCCTCTGCCGGGGCTGGCTGCAATCCGGTCCAAGCCCGGATCCTCTGCTCAGCAGAGGTGCAGAGGTGCAGAGGTGCAGAGGACCGCGGACCCCGGGCTGCGACCTCTGGCCCCGCAGGGCTCTGCAGGCCCCCGGAGTTGCCACGGTCCTGACCTCACGGAAGATGCGCAGGCCCAAGTCGAAGCAGCGACCTGAAGGGGGGGGCACCGGGGGATGCTTCTTCCCGGGGGTGCAGCCCGCGCGCGCGCCGAACAAAGCCCCAAGCCGGGTCTCAGCCCCGGGGCTTCCCGGCCCCGGCCGCGGCCGCGGCGGGGAGGGCCCCCTCGGAGCATGCGCCCTCGCACCCCGCCCGGCGCCCGCCGCCCCCGCCTCCCCGGCGGCGCGAGACGGCGCAGGGCCGCACGGGGCATGCGCGGCGGCCGCCAGGCCCCGCCCCCCCGGAGCGCCGGAGCCGAGGCGGCGGGAACCTCAAAGCCCCGGCGCGAACCGCCGCTCCCCGCAGCGCCCCGGCGGCCGCGTCCCGGCGGAGCGGCGGCCGCGGGGGCGGGAGGGCGGGAGGGCGGGGGCCGCGGGCTGGGGGGGGGGGCGGGGGCCGCCGGGGCGTCGCCGCCGCAGCCCGCACCCCGCGCGCGCGCGTCCCCTCCTCCGGCCCGAGACAACTTGCAAAAGTCTCCCTGCGCCGGGCGGGCGGGCGGGCGGGCGGGGGAGGGGAGGGGGGGAGGGAGGGAGGAGGCGGGGGGAGGCGGCTCGCGCGGCGCCGGGGGCGGGGCCTTGACCCCCTCGCGCGGGCGGGCTCCGGCCGCCCCTCCCCCGGCGGGGCCCGGGGCGCGCGCCCCAACGGCCCGCGGCCGCGCAGGCGGGTAGGCCTCGCCCCGCACCGCGCCCCGCACCGCGCGCCCCGCACCGCGCCCGCCCCCGGCCCGCGCCCTTTTGTTGTGCGGCGGCGGCGGCGGCGGCGGCGGCGGCGATGATGATGATTCAGCCCGCGGCCTGGTGGCGCCCGCCCCGCCGCCCCCGGCAGGACGCGCCGTGACGCGCCGCGGCCCCCCCGACCCCCCCGACCCCCGGGCGCCCCGGGCCCGCGCTCACCACGCGCTCCTTGGTGTGCTCGGGCTCCGTGATGACGACGGCCGCGCCGCCCGCCTTGGCCGCCGCCGGCCGCGCCGCGCGCTTGCCCCCGCCGGGGGCCCCGTCGAGCTCCAGGCCGTCCTCGTCGCCGCTGCTGCCGCCGCCGCTGCTGCTGCTGCAGCGCTCGGGCCGCTCGCGCTTCCTGCCGGCCGGGCCGCCGCGCTTCCTGGGCCCCGCGCGGGCCGTGCCGTTGCCCGAGCTCGGCTCCTCCCAGGCCGCCGCCGCCGCCGCCGCCGCCGCCGCCGCCTTCTTCCTGGGCATGGTCGCGCTGGAGGAGACACGGGGCCGCGGCGCACAATGGACGGGTTATAAACTGCGCGGGGGGAGGGGAGCGCAGCCGAGCCACCGGCCTCCACTTCCTCCCCTGCCCTCCCCGAAGTGGCGGCCGCGGGGTGGGCGGGGAGGGGGCGAGCCGGGAGGAAGCCGCGCCTCCCCCGGGGAATCCCGCACGGCAGCCCGGGTCCCCCCGACCGCAAGAGCAGAGGGGGGGGGGGGAGAAGAAAAAAAAAAAAGAAAAGAAAAGGAGACACCCCCCCCCCCGGCACCGGCACCGGCACCGGCACCACGTCTCCCCCGGCCCATCCTCAAGCTAGGTTTGCCTACGTCGCATCACCATTGCAGCCTGGTCCCTTCCCCCACCCCCACCCCCCCCCCCACAAAAAAAGTAAAGGGAAAGAAAAAGGAGCCTCCGAGGGCCCAGGTGCTAATTAGAGAAGAGGCTCCGGGACACTCCGGGGACCCCCCGCGCGCCCCCGCCCCGCCCCGCCCCCGGCCGCCCCACCTGCTGCTTTTGTCCGCGCGCCCCCTCCCCGCCGCCCCCCTCCCGTCCCCTCCCCGCCCCGCCCCGCCCCCGAGTCCGCGCCGGCCGCGGGGCTCCCACCTCGGGGTGGGCCGGCCCCCGGCCCCAGACACCTGCTCGCACACACGCGAAAAATAAGAACTTTAATGCTGCCCCAGTCCGCCGGCCCCGCCGCCCCCGGCCGCCAGGCGCCCCGCTCCGCCGCTACTTTGCCCGGGCTCCCCTGCGCTCTCGCCCTGCGTCGGCTCGCGTTTTTTTTTTTTTTTTTTATTGATTTTGAACAATGGGATCTCTGTCTGTCTCCGATTAAACCACGTGGATCCGCCTTCCTTCCCCCTTTTTTTTTTTTATTCATTCAATCCCCCAACTCCCCCCCCACCACCACCCCGTCTCCTCCTTCCCTCCTTCCTAAGGTTTTTTTTTTTTTTTACCTTTTCTCCTACCAAAAAAAAAAAAAAAGAAGACGGGTTTAAAAAAAAACAAAACAAAAAAAAGCAACTTTTTTTCTTCCCCCCCCCCCCCTCCGATCCCGCGAACTGCACATTGTCGGTTTTTTGATGTTTCGGTCCCTACCTGGCTGGAGGGATGAGAAACCGGGAGAGAGAACGGAAGAGGAGCAAGTAAGAGAGGAACCGGGGGCGCGCGCCCGCCGCCCCGCCCGCCGCCCCCCCGCCCCGGGCCGCGACCAGGGCTCCAGCCCACTCACCAGATACACTTAAAATGTAAATACGAGCTCCCAGGACAGACGCTACAACACAAAACAGAAACACATGTGCGGCCGGGCGGCAAGCTAGCGCGCGGCGGGGCGGGCGGCGCGGGGCCCGGGGAGCGCGCGCCCCCTGCCGGCCGGCGGACCCCGCGGCGGCCCCGCCCCGCCCGCGGCCACGCCCCTGGCCACGCCCCCGCCCGCGCCCCCGGGCCGGCCGGCCCACCCGAGCCCGCCCCGGGCGCCACGCGGCCACCCTCGGGCCCCGCGAGCCCCGCGCGCCACGGGGTTCTTTGGGGTTGAGGAGAACATTAGATTGCTTCCCCCCCCCTCCCCCGGGCATGTCTAGACAGGTCACCTGAGGACACTCGCTGGAAAATAGTTACTTTGCTCACGCATCCGCCGACCGGGGACGTGCCCTAATTGAGCGATTGGAATGAACGACGAATACAGTTTGAATGATTTTTTTTTTTTTTCCTCTCGTGCGGAGGGAAGCTGCTCTTTACATGCACCGACCGAGGATGTAGTGTCGGCCCCAGGGTGCAGCAAGGTGCTGCTGCTACCCCCCACCCCCACCCCACCCCCCACCCCCAACCGCCCTCCTCCACTGGTAGACTTGCAGGAAGAGATTGCCTGTGTTCCTGTGTTCCCAGGTTCGGGAGCTGGCTAGCGGTGAATACGCAGGCCAAGGATGCATTTAGAAGCTGGTTCTGGTGGAAAGTTCTCGTAAATAGTGCCTGGGCCACCCCCCACCCCCGTGCCTGCGAGACACACAGCGCTTAGGTGCTGGCGGTTCAAAGCCAGAGGGTGAGATTCCTGTCTTGGTGAAACACACTGTCTGACGGGAGACGGATCACTAAATAAGTAGTCACAGGTGCGACAGGTGATGGTGTTCAGGACGCACCACCTCAAAACACGGCACCTCGGTGTAGCAATATTGTAAGCTGAAGGCGTTTTGAGAAAGCCTGCAGAAGCTGGAAGGTCACTGATAACTCCCTTGCCCCCACCTACACCCCTTCGCTCCCATCCCTTCTTCCCCTAAAACAGGTCATAAAACCCTCAGGTAAGGGGCACCTGGGGGGCTCAGTGGTTGAGCATCTACTTCGGCTCAGGTCATGATCCCGAGGTCCTGGGATCAAGTTCCTCATCAGGCTCCCCAAGGGAGCCTGCTTCTCCCTCTGCCTATATCTCTGCCTCTCTCTTTCTCTCTCTCTCTCTCTCTGTGTCTCTCACGAGTAAGTAAATAAAATCTTAAAAAAAAAAAAACCCTCAGGTAAGAGATGCCCTCCTCATCCCAGGAGGAAGGGCACATCCTCTCCAAAAACAAGGGAACACCCAGAAGAATCCTAATACAGGACCCTTCCTAAGTGTCCCCAGTCTCCTACACCTACCTCTTACTCTTTGACCTTCACTTGTCCTCCAGCACCATCCACTCTCCCATCAAAAGTGACAGAAAAATGCCTGGGTCTGTTTATTTTGCTCTTCATCGCATTATGAGGGCTCCCATGCCACGTAAAACTTCTATTAAAATAAACTCGTATGCTTTTCTCCTGTTAATCTTTGTCAGCATGATTTTGCAGACCCAGCCAGGAACCCTAAAGAGGGTCGAGGAAAGCTTTCTCCTCTCCTACACAGGTGTAGCAAAGTCATCCCCGTGTCGGACCTTTGCGGCAAGGGAGCTCATCCTGTTCTGGGTTCAGGGAAAGCCTCCCCTCCTTTGGAAAGTTAAGCCGAGTGACTTTCAGGATGGATAAGACCCACGAGATGAACAGCGATAAGACTCTTCCAGGGCACATGGAGGAAGAGTAAACACAAAAGCCCGGGAACCTTGAGAGAGACATGCCATGTGGAGGAGAAGCATCCCATGGGGCGGGTGGAGAAGAGCAGTGCGGCTGGAGCCGGGATGTAGCAAGAGCTAGATCACGTAGCGCCTAGTGAACCATATAAAGGATTGATTTTTCTTAGAAGGTCTGTTTGCTCATCCTGGGAGGTGGATGACTTACCACCCACGTGGGGGGTGGGGGGTGGGTCTTCCCTCCCACGTTACGCCCGAATAGCCCGTGGTCTCCTTTTTTTTTTTTTTTTTAAAGATTTTATTCGTGAGAGACACACACAGAGAGAGAGGCAGAGACACAGGTAGAGGGAGAAGCAGGCTCCACGCAGGGAGCCTGACGTGGGATTCGATCCCGGGTCTCCAGGATCACACCCTGGGCCGAAGGCGGCACTAAATCGCTGAGCCCCCCGGGCTGCCCAGCCTGTGTTCCTACGGAAGATTTTTACCTGCTTCCCTTTGTCTTAGACTTACTGCCCCAAGGAAGTTCCTTCTTTAGACAAATTCCCAAAGATTAGGATAGAGTTCTAGGCTTTTTTTTTTTTTTTTTTTTTTTGCAATTCATTCATTCCTTAATCATTACAGCAAGAAGCAGGATTCAGGAGGCAACAAATGTCTAGAGGAAGACAGAGACACCAAGGGACCCAAATCTAAGGTATTTGATCAGTCCAAAGTCTGTGTGTCCAGGGAGCCAAGAGCACTTATGTAAGAGAACTTTAGAAACGAGAAATCAACTGGTACTTTCCAGAGATTTTTCAGATAGGTCAAGACAGGGAATAGAGACGCCCTTTGAAAGCCTCTTCTTAATAGGTTTGCATTTAAAAAAGAGATTTAGGAGATTAAACCTTGATGCTTGCATATAAAACACAAGTAGAACCAACCAGAAAAGAATTTTGCCTAAGTATGCCATCAAGTCCCCTTCAGGAAACGGCATGCTGGCGCTTGCCAGGCCTCCGGGGTTGGTTGGGTGTTTATCCTCCACAAACACCCTGTGTGGCCAATTAGGAGAAGTACTGATAGTACTTTTAGATTTCAGCCCGTGAGTATTTTTCCTTTTTTTTTTTTTCCCCTCTCTCCTTCCCCGTGATAAGGCTTTTTGCCAGCGCAGAAGACACATGCGTCAGGAACACTGATGCAAGGAGACGCTAATATCGGATTGCGTCATGTGATCCTAGGTGTGGTGCTCCTGAAACTGGTTTTTCTGGAGGTTGTGCTGCCGTAGAAAAGCACTCTGGAGATAACACCCAAGAACTGGCCCTACTCGTCAGATGGCAGGAGTAATTTTTGCATGTACATGCCTCGGTTCCACACCACTGTTCTCCTAGGGAAAGGCGGTGTGGCTTTCCGGGCTGAACCGGGCGTGCTGGGGACAGTCATCAGGTAGGCGTGTCGCGCTGCCGCTTATGTAATGGATGCGCTACCTAGGGAGGTGCACCCACCGGGCCGGCTGGAAATGACACTTCCTCCTCCAGAGCGCGCCCTGAATTGTATCTCACTTTAATCGAGCAGCGTCTCTGGGGACAGACTGGTTCGGTGCAAAACTGGGAGAGGAGAATTGAAGACGGTGGCTGAGATTTCTCGGGCACTTCCTAGGCGGCCGGTACTGGGTTACAAGCACTTCACACGAGGAACTCTGGAAATGTGGGTTCCAGCCGCCAGCCCGCTGCCACTGAACCCCACGACAGGCTGCTTGGCCTCTCCTGGTGTCCGGTGAAGTCCTATGTCAGGTTAGATCAGAGGCATTGAAGGGCCCTCCCAGAAGTGGAATGCCGTTCACCTTGACCACAGAAAGCTGTAACTCCAGAGTCTATTAAAGAACAATCGGGGAACCTGGGTGGTTCAGTGGTTGAGCGGCTCCCTTTGGCTCAGGGCGTGACCCTGGGGTCCTGGGATCGAGTCCCGCATCGGGCTCCATGCAGGGAGCCTGCTTCTCCCTCTGCTTCTCTTTCTCTCTGTGTGTGTGTCTCTCATGAATAAATAAATAAAATCTTAAAAAAAAAATCACTGGTCATGAGAAAGATGTTAATGACACATGGACAACCGATCCCGATGGTCAGTGTTTGTACGGCCGGGTTAGGGTAGGATGCTCTAACTTGGATCTCCACCTTCACCGTCCAGCATGCTAGCCACGGACTAGTGAGCACTGGAAATGTGGCTGATACAAATTATGACGTGCTGGAGGCAGAAGGACACCGAATTTCAAAATCTTAGTACGACAAAAAAGAATCTGAAATATCCCAATAATTTTATCATCCTGATTGCATGTTGAAATGGTCATATTTTTGGCATTAGGTTAAAGGAGTATTAAAATTAACATCACCTGTTTCTTTCTACTCTATCCAACGTGGCTACCACAAAATTTAAGATTACTTATTTAAAATTTTGTGGTTCACATTTTATTTCTATTGGACGACCTGCCTTCGAAAGCATAGCTGGAAAACCAGTAATCGGCTCTGGACCCAACACTCTCTGCCTCTGTTCTTGAGGCTTCTCGCCGGTTAAATGGCAAGATAGAGTTTGTACTAGATTTCTTTTTCTTTTGGGGTTACATCTAGAAGAAAAATCCCTGATTCGGAGAACCATAGTTGGTGGGGGAAGGATCATTACCATAGTGTCGGGAAACATGTTTTCTAGAAGAGGAAACTCTTATAATTCCATTTCTGCCAGTCAGCCATGAAGTTTTAGAGAACCCAAAGGATCCTTAAATACTATCATTGGACATTTAAGCAACCCAGGCTGCAAAGCCCTCCCAGGCTTGTGGTTTATTCATCTTTGTTTTCCCAGCAAGCACCCAGGGCAACCGGACATGAGTATGCTGTCAATTTATGTTTGTTGACCTATGTAATATCCAGATGAAGAATCGAAGCCCAGAGAGGTTCTGCGACCAATAAGGCCACACAGTGGCTGCCAGGTAAGCTCGTTCTAGGAACCCTTGGTGTGGTCCCTGGACCAGCAGCAGCTGCATCATTTGGATGTTCATTAAAAACACAGAGTCTCAGGCTGAGCCCCAGATCTATTGAATCTGCATCTGTGTTTTTATCAGGATCCCACAGGTTTGGGGCACCTGGATGGTTCAGTTGGTGAAGCGTCTGCCTTCGGCTCAGGTCATAGTCTCCGGGTCCTGGGATGGAGCCCTGTGTATGGCTCCCTGCTCAGAGGTGAGTCTGCTTGTCCCTCCACCTCTGCCCCTCACCCCTATTCACGCTCGCTCTATCTCAAATAAATAAATAAAATCTTAAATCCCATAGGTAATATTTATGTGTCCTAAAGAATGAAAAGTCATACACCTTTTCTCAAGGGAAGCCTCACCGTCCCCGTGAGAGTTATTCTGAGCCTAGTTCCAGGGAGAGAAGACATAGGATGCCGGACACCAAGCCTCACATGCTGGCTGATGAAGAACAAGATTTAAGGAAATTCAACAAATATTTACTAAACCTCTGTCCTGCCCGGCACCTGGAGCCGGTGCCCCTGCTTCTCTTCCTGAGGGTTTGCAGGGCTTACGCTTTGTAGCCCCGGTCACCTTGGGGAACAAGGGGCCCCTTCATGATTTTCCTCCTACTGGTCCCAGTGTTCCTACTTTTATACAAGAGTCCAGAAGAGGGATCCCTGGGTGGCGCAGCGGTTTGGCGCCTGCCTTTGGCCCAGGGCGCGATCCTGGAGACCCGGGATCGAATCCCACATTGGGCTTCCGGTGCATGGAGCCTGCTTCTCCCTTTGCCTGTGTCTCTGCCTCTCTCTCTCTCTCTGTGACTATCATAAATAAATAAAAATTAAAAAAAAAAAGAGTCCAGAAGAAATGTGAAATGAAAACAGACACGCCTTGGGAGTTTGACTTTTTGGACCCAGGACCAATGGGATCGAAATGGGTTTCATGGATGTCTGCATGTGAGTTTGTAACTACCAGACCCTCCGTCCTGTGCCAGGTGCTTGCACTCGCATTGTGTTTCCCACCTGGGATAGAACCACAGTATATAGAGTTGGACTCTCTAATCCATAGCTCTCCAGTCACTTTTTTCAGACTATCCCTCATCCACGCTTGCCAATAAAAGCCACACTCTGCAGAGATACCATTCCCCCTGGCAGTGGGCAGTATGGATGGAAGGTTGGGCAGAGAGAGAGATAGAGGACACATGAGTCGCAGGCCAGCGAGACGTTTGCCCAGCACCCACTGTGTAATGGAGCCAAGAAGCCAGGGAGTTTTCTGGTGAGGTCAAGACACAGGGTCTGAATAGACAAGAAAAACCCAGGCTTTGGGCTCCGGCACAGAATTGATCATGTGCCTGGGTGGCTAGTGATAAGGCAAGGAGGGCAGCCTGTTTCATGTGTCAGGTGGCCCTGGTGGCCGGGCACCACTGCATTTCAGGCCATGTCATGTCATGCAGAATGATAACAACCCTCGGCAAAGTGAACAAACCCAACTGGTGTGAGCCCCCGCAGTGCCAAACACCTGGACTGTCGGTCAAGGTCTCACAGGGGAACATGGTGAGGCCACGACTTCCCCTAAGTGCTGACTCCCAATCCATTCCTTCTTGTGTGTCAGACAGACCCAGCATGGGGCCGGGGCCTCAGGCCGGGCAACGTCTGTGAATCCCGGGCCCCAGTGGGGGGGCAGGCACAGCCACCTGGTGGAAGGAGCCGGAGTTCCACGAAGGACTGTGGCCCAGCAGGCAGCATGCTCGCTGGCGCATAGAGAGGGGGGGCAGTGGGGCTCATTTCATCCTCTCCAGGGTGTAGGCTCCTCATCTCTGGGTGAGGAGGGGGGCGGGGGGCAGCGCTTCCTGCCGGGCCTGCTCCCGGGGCCAGTGCATTGAAGCATTCCCTAAACTGTCAAGTGCTGTTCCCAAGACAGAGAGCCTTGGAAACAGGGTCGGTGTGGCTTTAGGTTCATGCCGCACGGTCTGCATCTCCTCCTCCTTGACCCTCTCTGGGGGGACTCCACAAGGTCCAAGCCTGGCGGAGCGCACCTGTTCGTGTCTCAGTTTCCCTGTCATGCAATCTTTGATACACCTTAACTCGTACAATGACTCGATGTCCTATGGTTCACTAGAGCTCAACATGAGATGTAACAACGTGAAGGTAAAATATAATAACGTGAGGAATGAGGATATAATATTTATATAAGTTTTGCTTATTTTCAGAGACCAAAATTAATTGTTGCTGACCTCAGGGGCCCCACCCAAGCCATTCCTGGACTTACTCCGTTGTCACCCACTAGCTCTCTTTCCTTGCTCTGCCCCCTGCCCTGTGCCCTCCTTCATTTTCTTAAATCCCCCTCTTCCTAGGACCCCTTCTTTTTTAAAAAAAAAAAAAAGATTTCATTTATTTATTCATGAGAGACACAGAGAAAGAGAGAGAGGCAGAGACACAGGCAGAGGGAGAAGCAGGCTCCATGCAGGGAGCCCGACGTGGGACTCGATCCCGGGTCTCCAGGATCACACCCTGGGCTGAAGGCGGTGGTGCTAAACCGCTGAGCCACCCAGGCTGCCCTAGGACCCTTCTTTTAATGCCTTCTCTTGCTTTCCCTATAGGAGTCTTGGTTCAGTTCCAAAGCTGGAAACAGCAGGTGGAAGGCAGCAATCGTGTGTGGGTTTCTTCGGGCTTTGAGTCTCAGGAAGAGGCACTGTCTTAAAAGACAATGTCCACTCTGGGCAACAGTGGTGCTGGGCATGGGTAGGGCCAGGGCCTGACTTCTATCCAGGTCCTGCGACTCTGGGAGCGGACCCTGTGAGCTGGCAAGTCTGCACTATGGGCTGAGCCCCGCTGTGTGCAGAACCCTCCCGCGGCCAGGCCTGTCACCCACCCATCACGGCCTTAGATTAGGCCCCTCGACAGCACCGACGTATGATACCCGCAAGCCGCAGCTTCCTCTCTTCATGCAGCAGATCAGGCAGTAGGATCAGCATGAGCAAAGACCCTGAGGTGAGAACACATTCTGTTCTCTTGGGCAAAGTGGAGAAGGAGGAAGAGGACGATTGTAGACCAAGTAGGTGCCAGCCCTATGAGCTGTGTGGTGTGTGGAGATAGCAGTTAATTTCGTAATGGACAGGGAGGCTCAGAGAGGTTCTGAGGGTCAAGGATGCTCAACTGGTACCTTCCAAGGTGATAATTGCGACTCCGTGATTTAGAACCCACACTCTTTATGCCACACGGCACTGCTCCTCAACTCTGAGACCCGGGCCCCCATCAACGAGATTGGGCTTAGGCTGTAAGCCTGGACCCCCAGGGATCCTCCCTGAAAAATGAAGAGGATGGGCCTGAGCTCCAAGGATGTGCCCCTTGGACATGCACCGTGGACACGCCCTTGAATATGGTCTGTGGATGAACACCACAGACAGGCACTGCAGGTGTGCACTGTAGATGCACACCGTTGGCACGCTCCATGGCTATGCTCCATGGATACACTCCATGGAGACACAAGCTCCACAGATGTGCTCTGTAGACACACATCATAGACATGCCCCATGGATGTGCTCCACGGACACCCATCATAGTCGGGTGCCACGGATGTGCACTGTGGACATGCACCATTGGCATGCCTCGACACGCTTCGTGGGCATGCATCGTTGGGTATGCACCGTGGCTATGCACCTGGTGGTGGTTTTGGCAAGTACACAGATGAACATTTTAAAAATTCCTATTGCTACAAATTTATTTCAGTGCATGTTAGAAATATGTGTGTGTGTATAATGAGCAATCAAATCCATGCTTTCAATAATGAATGTTATGGAGTTCTCTTTTAAACTGCTCAGCCACCCAGAGATCCGAAAATGGGTGTTTATTTAAAGCAAGATACTCTGGGACACCTGGGTAGCTTAGCGGTTGAGCGTCTACCTTCGGCTCAGGGCGTGATCCCGGGGTCTTGGAACTGAGTCCAGCATCGTGCTCCCTGCAGGGAGCCTGCTTCTCCCTCTGCCTGAATCTCTGCCTCTCTCTGTGTGTCTCTCATGAGTAAATAAATAAAATCTTTAAAAAATAATAAAGCAAGATACTCAATCAGGTGTTATGTAGATCTTGAGGCAAGTGGTTCCCCAACAGCTTTGTCTTAAGAGATCAGGATTCCCTGCTCTCCGACCCCTCTCCCACATCTGGGGTTCTTCGGTCTGTGATGAACCGTGGACTCTGATGATCTAGAAAAATTGGGTAGTGGCTGAGAAAGCAAGCCTATTTAAATGTACATACTGAATCACGCAGGTCTGGACCTGATCCACGGAAGACTTCTTGGCTTTGCATGTGTGACCAGGTGTGCAACCCATCATCAAACACCAGCCTGATTATGGGGCTTAGGAAGCAGGAAGCTGGCACCCAAGGAGGATGAGCCTTGCAGGTGGGAACCTGATCTCGGCGTGTCGTATCTAGTGTGTATGTGTGATATATAGTCATTTCTATGCCTATTAGGTTGCTCTGGAAAGTATTATTTTCTAGCTGGAAGCCAGTCCCCTCCTTTAAGGGATGAGAAAACGGAAAGCCAGACAAGGCGAGCTGTCACCCAGCCTGAGCCGAAAGAAGCAGGGCCATGTGTTGTCTCCCCACCACTCGGCCAGGAGCCACCTCGACAGCTAAACCACTCATTATATTTTATCTTCTGGATGGTTTAAATAACTATTATTATGCACACGTTTTTTTTTTTCAAAAGAGTGTGTTTATTACCAAACCTCATTAAATTGCCTGTGTCTCGAGCTGGTTCCCCATCCCAGCCTCGGAGGGAAGGAAGGAAGGAATTTGGCTGGACACAGAAGCATTCCCTTCCTACACGATTACCTAATGCTCTGTGTCCCAAACAGGGTGCTAGGGAATCTCTGGGCAACCAGTCTGACAGGGAGGGGGTTTCCAGATGACTCACGGGGCAGCGGCGAGCACAGGTGACCCCAGGAATGTAGGCAGGGCCCTTCTGGGGAGGCAGAAAAGGGTGGACCCCCGTGACAGAAAGGGGGAGATGGGAAGCACAGACTCTGGAACTGGCCTGCCCACGTTTGCATCCCAGCTCTGTCGCTTGCTGTATGATCTCGGACAAGTTAAAGAGCCTCGCCTCTCTGGGCTTCACTTTCCTCCTCTGAAAGTCAGAATTTGTTTTCTTTTCTTTTTTTTTTTTTTTTGGAAATTCAGAATTTTAACAATAAAAATCTACCTTAAAGGGGTGCCTGGGTGGCTCAGTGGTTGAGCATCTGCCTTCGGCTCAGGTCGTGATCCCAGGTTCCGGGATCAAGTCCTGCATCGGGCTCCCTGCACGAAGCCTGCTTCTCCCTCTACATATGTCCCTGCCTCTCTCTGTGTGTCTCATGAATAAACAAATGAAACCTTTTAACAGTAAAAATCTACCTTAGGGCCTCATTCTGTGGCCCAAGCGAGCTGGTCTTAGAATGGCGCGAGCATGTAGTGAGATGTGTTGCTAATATCTCAGATCTTAGATCCAAGACCCTGGTCAGGCCACAGCTGCAACTGTGCTCACGCCGGGACTTTGGGCCGCTCCTGCACTCCTCTGGACCTCGCGTTACCTCGTGTGAAATCAGGGTGATGACGGAGATTGCCTGGTGGGAGGTAGGAGCAGGCCAGGACACAATCCCACAGCCTGGCGCAGAGGGAGCCCTGGAGAAAGAGGAACTTGCATTAGCTGAGACTCCTGTCCACCTATCATTGGGGCCTTGTGACCTCACACGGGGAGCACTCGGATGGACCCACAGGAGTGGATGCCTGTGACCGCTTGGGTGGCGAGGGGGCAGCAGAGGAGCAGAGTGGAAAGGGCCCAGGGCGAGGAGCCAGGAACACTGGGTCTGAGTCTCCTAGTGCTGCGGGCAGCGGATGACCCAGGGCAGAGACCCCCTGCCCCCAGCCCCTGCCCACTTCCAGGGCCACGGCTGCAGCAAGCCTACAGAGAGGAGCAGAACCTCATTAGTGGTCTTCCAATGAGGCTTCCTTGGAGGTGCCACTGCCTAAACTCCCCCAACCCACTTCCATCAGATTTTTAAAATAATAACACATCTGTTGCACCCTTACCACCTACCAGGTACTTTATACGCACGCGTGCATTATCTCAGTTAACCCTTGCAAACCCCTCAGGTGGGCACATGCTGCAGAAGGGGACATGAAGCCCAGAGCGGTGACGCAGTCTGCCTAAGGCCACACAGCAAGCTCGCCGTGGAGCTGGGACTTGTACCCGATTCTGAGTGGCTCCCAAGCCTGGACATTTACTTATCTATTTATCCTTTAATTTTGGAAATCATTACAGATGCCCAGGCGATTGCGCCCGTAGTACGGTGTGGTTCGTACCACCCTCCACCCGGTTTCCCACAATCGTTACATGTTACACAACCACAGGCCAATACCAAGGGTACGATGTGTCTCGATGGGGCACGTCGTCCTCTTCCATTTTACGTGCTTGTGCAGAGCTGCGTGACCCCCGCCACCGTGAACACCCCCAGCCGCTCCCTCATTGCAAATATCTCCCTGGGGGCTGTCCCTCGTAGCGCCCCCCTCCTTCCCTCCCACCCGCCATCCCTGACTCTCGGCCACCACCAGTCTGTTCTCCATCTCTGTAATTTTGTCACCTCGAGAATTGTTTTGCAGATGGAATCGGACGCTTCTCAGGTCGACTTTCACGCTCACCTAATCCCCCGTGATCTGTGCGCCCTGCTGTGGGTTATCAGTGGTTTGCTCCTTCTCCTTATTGTGTCATGGTCCATGCTGTGACCGGTCACAGCCTCCTTCCCCATTCATCCAGTTAGGGGACCTTTCGGTGATTTCTAGGTTTGGGCTATTACAAGCAAACTTGCTGTGAATATTCGTGGATCGCTTTGTGTGTGGACCTAAGTTTTTGTTTCTCTGGGATAAATGCCCAAGTTTGTAATCGCTGGGTCAAAGGGGAAGTGTATACTTAGTTTTGTTAAAGAAACTGCCAAACTCTGTCCGATAGTGGCCGTGGCATTCCCAGCGGCCGTGTCCGAGGCATCCAGCTTCTCACCAGCACCTGGCACGGCCACTGTCCTAACAGTTACGCCGGGGTGGCTCGCTGGGGTCTTGATTCTCATTTCCCTAGTGACTGGTGTTGGTGACCCTCTTTTCATGGACCTATTTGGCATCTGTAGATCCTCCTCCCTGAAATATCTCATGCCTTTGGCCCATTTTCTAATTGCATTTTTTTTTTCTTTTTAACTGTTGGGGTTTGAGAGTGCTTTATATATTTTAGATACGAGTCCTGTGTCAGGCGTGTGGGTTAAAAATATTTTCTACCGTTTGTAGCTCATCTTTCCATCCTCTTGACAGGCTTTTTTTTCCATAGAGCAAAATTTCCTAATTTTGAGGAAGTCCAGTTTATCGATTTTTCTCTTTTGTGGATCGTGCTTTGGAATCGTGTCCCTAGCTTGGAGCTTCGGGGTGAATGAAAAAGCGGAGATTTGGAGAGATTGGGAGGTCTAAGAGAGGGCAGGGAAGCCCCGTGCATCTCTCCTTCCATCTGGCTGTTTCTGAGTTATATCCTTTTTTTTTCTTTTTTCTTTTTTTTTTTTGGAGGGGGAGGAGCAGAAGGAGAAGAAGGAGGAGGGGGAGAGGGAGGGAAGAAGACAATCCTAGCCCTAGGGCCCTAAGACAGTCTTCTACATTTTCTTCTAAATGTTTGATAGTTTTCTGTTTTACTTTTTTTTTTTAAAGATTATTTATTTATTTATTCATGAGAGACTCAGACAGAGGGAGAAGCAGGCTCCCTGCAGGGAGCCCAATGCAGGACTCGATCCCAGGACCCTGGTATCACGCCCTGAGCCAACGGCAGACGCTGAACCGCTGAGCCACCCAGGTGCCCCCCCATGGCTCTTATATAAGAAATTGCAAGGGTTTTAGGGTCTCTGCTTGAACCAGAGGAAAACCAAATACATTTCTTTTCTTTTCTTTTTTAATATTTACTTATTCAAGTAATCTCTACACCCAATACGAGGCTCGAACTCGGGGCATCCCTATGTTTTACTTTTTAAGTCTGTGATCCATTTGGAGTTGATTTTTGTAGGAGATAGGAGGTGAAGTCGAGTTCCTGCTTTGGCCTCCGGATATCCAATCACTCTGGCACCATTTGTTCAAAAAGCCATGCTTCCTCTTTCAAACGCGGACCTGTGATCAGGACCCTTGGCCACCCCGATGCTCTATGTATTCGAGATTCCTGCAGGATATTGTTTGAAGAAAAAATGTGGCAGCTGAAATAGTTTGAAAGCTGCTGAATGAGAAGATGCAGACGTTCTCCTGGCTCTAGTATCTTATCTAGTATCTTCTAAGCCCTGGGGTGATGCATGGAGCCCAGCAGCCGGCTTGAAAGCCGCCCCTCCACCCAGAAGGGACTCCTGGGTTTCAGCCTCAGCACCAGGCCCCTCCCGGGCCCTCTGTCACCATCTGGGCTCTCCCCCCCAGATGGGGCCTCTCACCGCAGAAGGAGTGGTCCGGGGCCTGCAGGCTCATTAGCGGGACCCGTGACATCCCTGGCCAGGGGGCATGAGCTTGCAGGGAGGCAGGCGGCCTGGAGCTGGCACGGAGGGCGAAGAAGGCACAAGGGGAGACCCACCTTGAGGACTTGGAAGGGTGGCTTTGCACGGCAGTTTTCAATCCTTGCCTCTCCTTGCAGCTCTGAGGCCAGAGGACTCCCCCAAACGTGGCAGAAGAAGCTGCAAAGGGCCGTGGGGGCAGGAACGCCCCAGACTCCTTGATCCACTGGCGTCTCTCAACTCGCTCTGCCATCCTACCGACTGCGATGAGACCTGAAGGCCACTTGTCAAAAATCTCTTATTTTAGACAAGAAAAGGCAGCTAAAAATAGTAGCATGCGGAAGGTCCCTTCTCTGATCAGTGTGGTGCTTTAAGTTAGCACAGCACGGTTGTCTTCTGTCTTGGGCCTCCCAACCGCCCGGTGAGGCCACGGGGGCCCAGATTATTATGCCCATTTTATAACTGGGAAGCCTGAGGCCTAGGAAAGGTCAAGTTCCCGGTTCACTTTTCTATCTCCTTCCACTAGGCTGAAAGCTTGGAGGGACAGCTGAGGTTTGGCTTGTTTACTGCTCCCTCCCCAGCCCTCAGCACGGCTTCCAGAATCTAGTAGTTGCTCAGTAAACACTCTGCAGGCAAGCACAGTAACAGGCAGCAGAGCTTAGGCACACAGTCCCCGCAATTCTCTTTTTGCAGCAAGATCTAGCAAATCACAACAAATGACAGGAAGGAGTGTCCGGTCCAAGACCTTCCGAAAAAGAGAGAGGCACCGAGAGGCCAGATCCAGCCTGCGAGTTAAGCAGAAATGTCATCCTCTCCCTGGAGGAGCTTCGTTCTGCGGCACAAGAAAATTCTCCTTGATTATAAATGTAGGGTTTGACAACAAATCAGGAAGCGTTTGTGAAAATTCATTTTACACCTTGTTATGTAAGTAGCCACATGGTACCTGCGAGCGTGCCTCTTGGCTCACAGAGCCCGAAATAGTGACTGTCTGGGCCTTTGCAGAGAACAGTTGCCGACCCCCCGCTCTGGAAGGAGAGAAGTGGGAGCTCACTGCAAGCGTTGAGGGTGATGGGAGGGCATCTGGATAAAGCAAGAAGTGAGATTCTCAGAAGTCACTCAGGTAGGCAACTCCGATCCCAGAGTTCTTTCTGCCCCGTGTCACAGCTTCTTCTGGGGACCCCGTGAAACCTCACTGGGAGAGCTCTCTAGTGTAATGTGGCCCCCTGGAGTCCCCCACCACCCACACGGTGGCTTCTGGGGTGACCACATGCTCGGCAGCCAATCGGCTCCCCTGGAGCTCCGCCTTCCACCTGCCCAGCTCAGCCCAGGACACCCTGGGTGCTGGCCCCTGAGAGTTGCGTGGGCCGTGTGGCTTTGAGAGTGAAAGGGAGGGGCCTTTGGAGAGGCACCAAGTTCACACCCGCTTTGCCTGGTGTGACCTCCGATGGGCGGCCCCGGCTTTCCGGCTGCCAGCCTGGCCTTGCCAGGGGCCAAAGGAGGATGCTTCAGACAAAACCCTCGCACGAGGGAGGCTCGCTCAGGTGGCTTGGGAAAGGCACCCACTGGAGGGTGGGGACCTGAGGGCTCTTCTTCCGCCAGCTGCTCTGCTCGGAGGAAGCTGAAAAATCTCTCTGTCCTAGCGTTCATCTTGAAACATGAGCCTCAACCTGAAACGCTGACTGACGTCCTGCCACCTGGCCACGGGTCCATCCTACACCTTGCCTGAGAGAATGGCTCCTTTCCAAACCATTTCATGCGCGTATCAAACGCGGTTTCTGAGTCAAGGTCTGAACACATCGAGGCACCGTTTGTAGCGAGGAGTGTTTTATTCAGGCTGCTTTCCCATAGCAGAGTCGCGGAGGCTGGGGACGCGCACACTGCACAGGACAAGAACGCGGGTGTCGGGGACCCTGTCGGGAGCATGTGTGCCACGGCCCCCTCACCTAGCTTGGGCAGATGTGTTTTCGATTCCTAACCCCACATGTGACTACACTCGGCACATCTTTATGGAACACGGAGAGGGGAGCTATGTGGCCTCAGGACGTGCCCTAGAAAGGTTTTGACGCTTTGCGTATTTTAACTTACTTAAGCCCCGCAATGATCCTACGAGGTGGGTACTGTTGTCCTCGCTTACAGATCAGGAAACTGAGGCACAGGGACTGAGAGTCTTGGTCAGGGGCGCGCATCCGGGGCACCCTGCCCCCCCACGTCCAACCATTTCTGCTGCTCCCCAGAGGCTGATCTCTGCTCAGCAGGACCTCTGTGCTTGGCAGTGGGTTCCAGCTGCTGGCTGGTGTTTGGGGAGCTGCCCCAGGGAGAAGGTGGCAGGTGGCAAAGGGCAGGGCTTGCCCGTGCGGGTCCCTCCCCTGGATCTGGGGACCACAGGCATGTGCTGCTGGTGGTTCGATGCCCGAAAACCAAGGCTTAGGGTATTTTGTTCGATATTATGGTTGCTTACGGTGGGGGCTCGTACGGTGGTACCAATTACTCCCCCACAGCCATGTCACCTTGTTGGCTGATTTTTTTTTTCACTAAAAGTTTTATTTTTATTTATTTATTTTTTCACTAAAAGTTTTAAATTGCAGTGAAATATACAGAACATAAACTATACCACTTAAGCCATTTTAATGCAATTTCATTAAATTAATTTATTTAGAGACAGAGAGTGCAAGTGTGGGGAGAGGCAGGGGCAGAGGGAGAGAGAGAATCATAAGCAGACTCCCTGCTGAGCATGGAGCCCGATGATGCAGGGCTCGATCTCCCCACCCTGAGATCATGATCTGAGCCGAAATCAAGAGTCGGATGCTTATCCACCTGAGCCATCCAGGCGCCCCAGCACTTAAACCATTTTTAGGTGTATCATGCAGTGACATTAAAGACATGGGCCTTGCTGTGCGGCCGTGGCCACCATCCGCCTCCAGAGCTCTGTCCCGCTCCCTAAGGGAGACTCAGAACCCACCAACATCGCCTCCCACTCCCCCCAACCCCCCTGTGGCCACCCTGCTCCCTCCCGTGAGTTTGAGGACTTTAAGCAGCTAGGGAAGTGGGCATGGGGATGTTTCCCCGATGTCTTTTTAAAACCTGAAAACACTACAGAGGGTCACTGAAAGAAAAGTAGAGAAGAAATACAGGAAAGGAGGGGAAAGACTATCCGACGACGTAGCCCTTTGTTAAAAACACTCCTGTCCCCATTTATAGCAGAACTTTCTGGGAGCCATCGAAGCCAAAGGCTGGGTTTGTTTCTCGGCCAGGGCCTCTAGCGAGATGAAGCTGATAAGCGATCGCAGGAACCTGGCTGCTAACGAGGGCCGGCCCGGGCCCTAACTAGACCTACTGAAGCCGTTTTCCTGGCCCGTGAACTTTGGGGCTCGTGTCCAAGTACAGACCTAGGGCCTCACGTGCCTCTCCAGGGCGCTGGTTTAAGGGTGCCATCAGCACAACCCCGAGCATCCCTTCCTGGCGTTGACACCCACCCCCAGTCTGCCCCCAGGGCCCCCTCGGAGTGTTCCTCTGCTGGCCGGTTAGACACTCAGCCAGGCAATGTTTTCTCCCCCCAGTGGCCTTTATTCATTTATTTTTAACACAACCAGTTACCATTTTGGAGGATTCAGCTTTGGTGGGGATCTTCTGGTATTACCGTGGCCCTGGGGCTGGGCCCTTGGCAAACAATTTAGTCCCTGCCCCCAAGGAATCTAAAAGCTAAATCCAGGCCATTTTTTTAGCCAGAAAGAAAGCTGGCATACAAAGACCAGTTTGGAGAAATCATCATAATTAGAGCTACCATTTCTTATGCTTTTTCTAGGGACAATCGGGTACTTAACATGCATTATTTTATTCCTCCTTGGGAGTGGGCATTGTTACCTCTCACCGGCTGGGGAAGCTCACAGAAGTGAATGGATTAGCCTGACCTCCCACAGCTGGTAAATGGTAAAGCCTTGATAACGCCAGTTTATTATTATTATTATTATTATTATTATTATTATTAACAAGAATTATAGCTGGCATGTATTGAGCACTTAGTGGGTGCTGGCGAAGATTTATGCGTTCTAAGAATGTATGATTTTATATAGTTTTCATAGCGTTAGGAGGTAGGGGCTACTTTCAAGATCATCCCCATTTTACAGATGAGGAAACTGAGGAACATTCTCTCTCCCAGCAGCCTAGCCAGTCCGTGGGGGAATCAGGACTTGAACCCAGGTCTTTCACACCACCTGTCGTTAACCCTCAGCTCACCTGACCCCTTCCCCAAACCGCCGACTGGCTTGCGGATTCACAGCTGCCTTGTACACGAATGACGCTGGCAATTTCATTATGTGCAGACTTGGGGGCTGGGGTTTGAAATGATGCCATCTCGTCTGGGGGGCGGGGGGCGGCTGGGACAGGGGACCAGACTGTGCCACCTCTTGTGAGAATGCACCCTTCCCCGCTCCTCCCCTCCCTCCCTCCCATCCCCCCCCCCCCCCCCCCCCCCCCCCCCCCCCGTCCCATCCCGTCCCCTCCCCTCCTAGGGACTCCTTATCTTTTGGCAGAGCCTGAGAGATTGTGTGTGCTTAGTTCACAGGCATTTGCAAGTTTGGCCACAATCTCTGTTCGGGACTGGTGAAAACACAGGCCCCCATATGTGAATTTTATGTCTGCTTTCTCATTAAGAGAAGTTTTAGCTCTTTTTGGAAACAGCTTTTTCTACCTTCCCGTTCCTTCAGGCTGCCTGTGAAGTTAACCCTTTGCTTTACCCATCCCTCTTCTTAAAAGGGAATCTTTCTTTTGTCCCCTGGCAACCCCGGCCCCTTGTTTTTTTCTTTTTCTTAAGACTCTTTTCTTTGAGGTGTGATTTGCATACAATGAAACTCACCGGATGCCTCTCGGATGCCTCTGGGCTGAGTCCTGCAGCTGGGTGCCTGGCCCTGGGGTGTGCGCCGTTTCTCCAGCACCCCACATGCCACCCACTGCAGAGGGACACCCCATCCCTTCACGGAATCAGCTGGCTTAGGCCAGAGCCCGTGAGAGGACAGGGGAACAGGTCATTTCCCTGGGTGAGGACCCAGAAATGAGAGATGGAGAGAGCCAGCAGAGGGCCTTCCCAGCTACGGGGGAGAGAGCCGGTGGAGGAGGACCCCAGCCCGGCTATTCGGGAGCGTGTGCGTCTGTGTTTGTAAATCCCAACCGTACGATGTGTGCTGTCGAGGACAAAAGGATGGTGCTGGACACTCGTTAAAAGCTGCAAGAAAGGTTGTTCAGGACGATTGTGGCTGGGGAGAGACTGTGGCACCAGTGGGGAGACCAGCAGCTGAGCTCCAAATACACCGCAGGCAGTTGGGGAGTCACAGCCAAGAAGCGGAGCGAGGGGGTGAAGGGAGGGGGTGAAGCGCCTTGCTTTATTGGTGCCTCTACGACGACGAGGGAGAGGCTCGCCTGATTTATTCCTGACGTTTATTTGCCTGAGGCCAGATCCAAGAGACAGACTTAGCACGTGTTTTACAAACGGGGGGAGGGGATGACCCCATTTGTAAATTAGATTTTTGGGGGGAAGCTGGGAGGCAAAGATAGAGGGAGGGGAAAGTAGAAGGGCAAAACCCAAAGGCTCTTATGCAGGGTGCAGGTGACTATTTCGGAATTAACTGGATCTTGCTTTCCTGCAGACACCCAGCCCAGCATTCCATTGTTCCAAAGAGCCACCTTTTGGAAGATTTTCCTTTTACAAATACGTACCGAGCGTTGACTGAACTGGGTACTTGTTCCTGGCACTGGGGATATAGCAGGGACCAATTCAGTCTAAGACCCTGCCCTTCTGGGGCTTCCGTCCTATTGGAGGAAGACACCCATTAAAGGAGGTGAATTGTGACATCTGTTAGGGAAGCGTGCCATTGCAGGGAGAGTGTGCCAGTTGGAAGGTTTGCCGTTGCAAATGGGGGTGGGGGTGGGCAGGAAAGGTTTCACTCAGGAGGAGGCATTCTGGCTAGGGAGCTAGCTGGGAGACAGGAGGATATGTGTGGGGAAGCACCGGCCGTGAGAAAAGCAGGTGCAAAGGCCCTGAGGGAGGTCAATGCTTCCTGTATTAAGGATCCACAGGCAAGGAGGCTGATGTGGCTGGAGTGGAGGAAGAGAGGTGAAGAAATGAGGTGGGACAGCTAAGGAGTGGGGCATAGGGGAGTTCACATAGGGCTTCAGCTGGAACCCTGAGGGCACTGAGAAGAAGAGGGACACGATTCTTCTTACTTAAAAAAAAAATGATCGCTTTGCCCACTTTGGAGAAAGGGCCAAGCCAGGCGGCCGGGAGATCGGTTGGGATTCCAATGTGACAGTCCAAGTGAGAAATGAGTGGGGCCAGGTGGCGAGAAATGGTTGTGTTCAGATACGTTTCGAAGGTGGGGCCACTGGATCCATTGATCGCCGGGTGGGGGAGAAAAACAAAAAGAGGGCTCTGTGATGTTCAGTCTAAGCAACTGGAAGCATGGAGTCACTGTCATCAGTGACGGGGGGCGGGGGGGGAGACGCCCTGGGTAGAGGCAGGTTGGGGCGGTGGGGGGCAGGGGAGAAGCGGGGAGGGCCACTGGGAGCTCAGGCTGGGACATGCTGACGCGCGATGCCATCGGACCCCCCCCCCCCCCACAGAGGCCTGGGGTCTGGGTTGGGAAGCCGTCTGGCCTGGAGAGACGCACGTGAGTCACGGAGGGTATTGGAGGGAACAGCGTCAGGCACTCGCGGCTCTGCCAATTCGGGGCTCACATCTCACGGGAGAGAAAGTGAGGTCCAGACAGGGGAGGGTCCTGGTCCCCGGTCGCCGCAGCCCGCTGATGGCAGCATTAGGAATGAGGCCTCGATTCCCTGGTCGCCAGGATCAGCATCTTTTCCTGCCTCCAGCTTCTCAGCACCCTTTTAGTGATGAATAGGGCTCCCCGGGCTCCAACGCTTTGTCCCCTGGCCACCACCTCACACTCATGGGGTCACCAGGGAGCAGGGGTGGCCTGCCGCCAGCCGCGTGGCTAGTGAAGGCACTAGGACTTCTGCTCTTTGCTCTTTTTGATCTGTGTTGCCTCCTCCAGGAAGCCGGTCTCTCATGCCTGGACCACCTGGACCTTTGTGTCTCCTCTGCCCCTCTCGCCGGACTCTGGGCCTTTGCCACTTGGTGTCCCACAGCCCAGGGGTCAGCCCCTGGTCATGACAAAGAGCCTCTCCCTGCCCAGACTCGACTCAGGCTCCTCTGAAGGCTCTGCTCCACCAGGCCCTGACCCCTGGGCCCTCCCGCGTTCATCTCTGTGCTGTCCTGCATTCTCTGCAGAATGAGCCCCACGGAGCTGGCTCAGCCACGTACCCTCATCCTCCATATATGATCACCCCCTGACATCCCCCGCCACCGCCCAGGTGATGGCCCTGACCCGGCCTGCCTCCGGTGAGACTCCTTGGCAGGTGTGATAGTGCAATATATACTATGAAATGTTGGGGTGCCCGGCTGGCTCAGTTGTAAGAGCGCGTGACTCTTGATCTCAGGGTTGTGAGTTCGAGCCCCGTGTTGGATGTAGAGATAACTTAAATAAGTAATTATTAAAAGAAAGAGAAATGTATTTGATTTTCCTCTGGTTCAAGCACAGAGACCCTAAAACCCTTGCAATTTCTTATATAAGAGCCATGGGGGCGGGGCACCTGGGTGGCTCAGCGGTTGAGCGTCTGCCTTTGGCTCAGGCTGTGATCCCAGGGTCCCGGGATCGAGTCCCACGTCAGGCTCCCTGCATGGATCCTGCTTCTCCCTCTGCCTGTGTCTCTGCCTCTCTGTGTGCTTCTCATGAATAAAGAAATAAAATCTTAAAAAAACAAAAAAGAGCCATAGAGGCATCTTGCTGTTGTGATATTTACTGTTGTCCTCGGTTCCAGGACAATACTGGTGAAACGGAGTCTGCTGTGTGTGTAACAAGTCCCTTCCAGCCACACCGGAGTTTACGTTAATGAGGTAATTTTTGGAAACCCCCTAAGATGGGTGCTGGTTGCCGGGGGAACCAACCAAGGTTGGAAAGTTCCAACTTTCTCACCACCTGCCCCACGCTCATGTCTCACCTGGATCGCACGTTGGAAACCTAACCGATCACCCTGCTGCCTCCCTCGGACTCTCACGACCTCGGGGCAGGAAGAAGTACTGGAGATGGGGTTTCACCCCCCCCCCCATGTAATGAAGCCTCCATAAAACCCCCAAAGGACACAGTTCAGGGCTAGGTGGTGGGGTGGGGTGGAGAGCTTTGGGGTTGGAGGGCTTGAAGGTGCTGGGAGGGTGGCCCTTGGGGAGAGAGACCCCTGCCCACCCACCCCGCCCTGTGCATCCCTCCCATCTGGCTCTTCTGAGATGCGTCCTAACACTCAGCGACCTTCTGAGATGCTCTAATAACACTCAGCGATCAAGGGGGTCCTGTCTTGCTTCTTGTAGGAGGGGTCTCTCTGTGACCATCTTCTAGAAGTAATCACCTCCTTGGGGGTGGGGACACATGTGCTTTGGCATTTCTGTCAAGGGTGCCAGGCCCAGTGCCGCAGCGGGGAATGTGCCGGTGACCCAGGAGGATTTGGAAGGTGATGGGTGGATGGCCCTGACCCGTCGGATCCCGTGCCCCACGTTCTTGTCTCAGACGTGATGCATCTTTAGTAAAGGAGGCGATGTCCACTGGTTTCCCTCAACCCCAAGGCCCAGGTGTGGGTGTGAGGGTGGGGATTTGAGCCTCTTATTGTGGACAAGCCTGGATGAGCTTGTCTTCATTCGAAACCATTCTCTTTGCTAAGGGTTTTCCCTCCCCACGTAGCTCCTGGGGGGTGCAAACAGCCTGGGATTTTGAGCAGTGCAGGGTTTTTGGGCCCTATGGACAGTGGCGGACAGAAGGGGGGCCCTGCGTTGTGGGGGCCATTCCGTGCACTCTAGGATCTAGCCTCTACCCGCTGGATGCCAGTAGCACCTCCTCTCCTACTCATGACAACCAAAATGTCTCCAGACGTTGCCAGATGTTCCCCGGGAGCTGAATCGCCTCCCCCCAGCTGAGAACCACTGAGTTACTGGACAGGATTGTTTTCATCTGTGGCAGCAGGAAGGGAGTGATGGAGAGGGGCCCCTATAGGGGAGGTGACCAGAACCAGATGTGTAGCTTTGATCACTACGCCGAAGCCTACTTTATGGCCACGTGTTTCATATCTAGAGGGGCCTCAGAAGCAGCTTTTTTTTTCACTGATATAAACTGTCCTGGGGTGGGGGAGGATCCGAAGGGAGTTCCCTGGCTCCCTCCAGACAGTGAAAAGTGATGACATGAAAATGATGTCTTGGTAGACGAAGAAAGATCCAAATCTACCGAGGGACGGGGAAGAGGGGCGCGTGCGAAATCTAGTCCTGGTCCCAGCAGAAGAAGATGCTGTGTGGCCTCAAGCTCACCACTTAACCTCTCTGGGCTGTGAGGCTCCCAGGGACGGGAGGGGCCCCGAAGACAAGGGCCTGCCCTTGGCCCGGCCCCATAAGGGCAAGCTCTCCCTGTTAACTCTGAATAACGATGCTGAGCACGACTGCGGGTCTGACAGCCTCGTGACGCTGGACTCTGGAAAGACAAAACCCAATGTAAAGATCACGCGCCCCGTGCACACGTGAGGGCAAACTCATGCCAGGCTGCCGTGCTGTGCAGGTCGCCCCGAGAAGCAGGGGGGCGCCCGTCTCTGGAAGGAAGACGAAGCACAGGGTTAGAATCCAGCGAGGGCCTCTGGAGCCTTCTTGCTTCGTGCTGGACGGGCTCCAGTGTTCTTAGAAAGTTGGATGTCGTCTCGCGAACGTCTGGGGAAGATTAAAGGAAGGCACATATGGGCGCTAACACGCGCACGAACGCACACACGGTAGCTTTTAGAGGAAGGAGCTTAAGTGCTGAACTGCACGTCCTTTGCTTGCGGCGCCAGCGCGTCGTACCCCCCGGGGCCCCCTGCAAATCCCTCACCAACCAGCCCGGCGGGTGGGGTGCGGGTGTCACACCCAGATTTGCAGGTGGCGCGGTGGCCGTAGGAAGAGAGCAAGTTGCTTTGAACAAGTACCAGACACAGAAAAAACTCGGACTCCACTTGACTAATGTTGATGGAGAGAAGTGAGCCGGACCCGCCGGGTCACCCGACGGAGGAGGCCTCTTCTCCTTGGGGTTCTGATAAATGGCTCAATGTTCTAGTTTGTTCTGAAAGATAATGGATTTGAACATCTGAAGAGCCAAATTTTTCCTCCTTCCCTTCCTTTCTTTCTTCCCCTTTCCTTCTTCCTCCCTCCCTTCCTCTCTCTCTCTCTCTCTCTCTCTCTCCCTCCTCCCCGCCCCCCCTCCTATCCATCCAACCAGGGGTAGCATCCGGGCAAAACACCTGCGAACTAGCCCAGTGTGACCGCGTTGCCCCCGCCCAACCTCTATGCAGACAGACCTTTAAACCGATTGCCCTCCCAGGACACAGTGTACATTCCGGGGTACACGTTACCTGTATCACGATCGAGGATCGAGTAGTCAGTTAGTTACCCTCGCGGCCGGAAAGGTGTAGGTGGGCAGCTAGTCAAGACTCCGACGGCCCCAGCCGTCTGTGATTTCTCCCTTCGCTCCCATAGTCCTACCTCTTCCCCTGACCTCTGCTCCCTCTGTTCCAGCCACACGGCCTCCTGTGGCCCCGTAAGCAGGCTAAGCTCCTGCCTCAGAGCTTGCTGTCCTGTCTGAACGTGCGGCTTCTGGGAGCTCCCGGGAGTCCCTCGGTCTCTGCTCTGATGTCACCTCCTCCGGGCAGCCCACTCGGCATAGCCACAGCCACCTGTTCCCTGGTCTGCTGTATTTTTCTGCAGCACTTGCCGTTAGCCCGCGCCCTCTGCGTCGCCTCGTGGAGGCCGGCCTCCCGCTCTGCACAGTTGTGGGCGGAAGGTTGGAGCGAGTGCTGGGTCCCGGGCAGTGGGACCACGCTGGGTTTTAGAACTGGAAGTGGCTTTCAGACCTACTTGGCACCCCGTCATTGTGAGGACAGGGAAACCGAGAGCAGGGGAGAGACGAGCTCGACCCCATCACGCAGGGGGTCCAGTTCGGGGCCCGGCAGCGGGAAGCAGTAGGGAGGCCTTGTTCTAGAACTTGCTGCTGGATCCGCTTCTTGCTCCGTGACTCTGGGCCAAGCGGCTCCGGCTCGGTGAGCCTCTGTGTCCTGGTCTGCGAGGCAGGTGCGCCGGGGCTGGTGCTTGGTGAAGGGACGGGGGTGAACGGCCCAGCACAGCCGCTGCAGCAAATGTTGGCCTGTTGCTGGGAACGGGCGAAACCGGGACCTGGGGCGTTTGGTTCTCAGAGCGCAGGCGGGCCCGCGTTCATTCATCCGTTCATCCATTCACCCGTTCGTCAACGCCAGATGCCGGGCTCGAACTCGCGATCCTGGGATCGAGAGTCGCATGCTCCACCCGCGGAGCAGCCGGGTGCCTGGCTTTGGACGGGGACCAGCAGGGAATGGGTTGTGCGAGTCGGATCAGAGCAGGGCTCTCGGGGTGGCTCGGAGCAGCGGCGCTCGAGCTGTAGGAGCACCCGGGTGCTTGGGTATCCGCGTTTCTAACGAGTCCCCGGGGGCCACATGCCAGCGCCACCCCCGCTCCGGGCCCAGCACCTACGCCTCGGTCTCCGCCTCTGCAGACGTCGTAGGCTACCTCCTCTCTCGACCTGCAAAGCCGCTCAGCCTCCTCCTCCACCCTCCCCAACCTGACCGGATTGCCTCTCTCGTCCTCACACGCCTGTGCGCACAGGGTGCTTCTCATCCTCTCTGGCCCCACCAGGGCCCTCTCGTTCTTCACCGGGCAGCGAGGACAACGACCTCGACTTCTCAGGGTGGCCCCCGCCAATTGTTCGGGCCTCTCAAGCCTAACCTGTTTTGGCCTCCTTGAATTGAACTCTTCCTGAATCAGGCTACCTACCCATCTCACAATGCAGAGCACCTCCTCCAGGAAGCCTTCCTGGACTGCCCAGGCGTGGTCAGGTTATTTCTCCTGAGCCTGTGCTTACCCCTCTCACTAATAGTCCATTTCCTTCCTATGCAGGGACTGTGAGCCCAAGGGGGGAAGGGGTGAGGTCTTAGCTGGTTGCTCAGCATCCTCAGTCCTCCCGGTGTCCTTTCCACTGAGGTCAGCAGATGGCGCCTCAGCTCCACGATTCAGCCTTTGAGGGTGCAGAGCCCCCACCTCCTGCCCTCAGGACGCCTCTGGACAAAGGCAGGGCTTCCCTGCCCCTTAGGAGCCCAGGACTTGGCCCAAACATTCCTAATTGCATGACCTGCGCTTGGTGATTTGCCCATCAGACCCTCAATTTTTCTCTTCTATAAATTGGCTGTAATAATGCCTCTCAGGAGTTTGCGTTTAATAAAGTGATCACGTGAAAGGCTTAGCCCAGGCTGGCCCAGGATTCGTGTGCCCACCCCGGACTAGCTGGGTGACCGTGAACCAGGGATCTCACCTCCCCGTGCCTCAGTTTCCTCCTCTGTGAAATGGGAGATAATTTTAACCACTTCCTCACAGGGCTGCTGTGAAAACTGAGTTGGTATGTACAGGACACCAGGAAGAGTGTCCCGCAGGGTCGCGCCCTATGATCGTTTCCCTTTATTGTGATTATTACTTGGCGATGATGATAATGATCAAGCTCCGGTTTTCACCTGTCACGTTCTGGCCGAGTGTGGGTCCACCCTGCATTCCCAAGCTCCCCCTGGCTCCCCCAGAGCCCAGGCTCCTGGTGGGGCTGGGATCTGTGCCCCAACTTTGTTTTGGGGAAAGGGTCAGTTTAGGCTTTTGGCCCGAGCTGGGGTGCCAGGTGGCATCTGGAAACTTGGCTGCCCCTGAGCCAGGCTGCAGCTTACTGCAGGAGTGGGGGTCTGCAGTGTCCCCAGGACGCCCCCACGCATTCCCCCCCAAAACCGAGGCTGCTCTGGATCCCTGAGCAAGCCCTACTCTCTGTGATGGGAGAGGAGGGCAACGGGGCGGCAGGGAGGCTGGTGGCCAGGTCAGCCTCATAAGCCAAACTGGGGAACGGCGGTGGGGCCGGACTACTGCTCTCTCTCCATCTACATAATGGGGACCAAAAAACCCCCCTATTTCGTTTTTCCCCCTCAGTGCAGGCTGGTTGAGCAACATCTCAGCCCCATCCATTACAGGCAGGGGAAAGGCCATGTTCTAGAGCCTGACGGTCTGGCTGTGAACCCTGACTTGACTTCCTACCAGCTGTGTGACATCGGGCGAGTGACTGAACCTCCCTGAACCTCAGTGATGCAGGGGGCATTGAAAACGTGATATACAAAAAAAAAAAAAAAAAAAAAAGAAAGAAAGAAAAAGAAAAAAAGAAAACGTGATATACATGCATGTTTTACTCTTGCTCTTGTTTTTGGTGTTGGAAACAAAATGCATTTCTGTGTCATCTTCAGTTAAGCAATACGAGGCCATGGCTGACCCTTGAGCCATGCAGGGGTTAGGGGTGCTGACTTCCCTCCCTGCACAGGGGAAAATCTGCCTATAACTTTTAACTCCCCCCAGACTTAACTACTAACCTCCTACAGTTAACCAGAAGCCTTACTGATAATATAAACAGTCGCCTAGCACATACTTCGTGTGTGCTATGTACTGTACACTGCGCTCTTACAGTGCACCAGAGAAGAGGGAAAGTGAAGGAAATCACAAGGAGGTGGAGGGGCCGAGGGCAGGCCGCCCCGGGACGGGCCACTTTGGCATGAAGCGTATTTTGAGCCGAAGGCAACTGAGTCTCAAGAGAAACTTTTGCCCCTCCCTTACTACATAGTAGAATCTAAATTGGGCGTCTTTCCAGAAGAAGGGCTGTTATCAGAGATCAATTTTATCCAAGTGACCCGTCTATACAGCGGGACAGACACCTACTTACCAAACACCTGCTCTTCTCATTGGCCTGTGAAATGCATTCCTTTCCTCTGAAATCCCAGACCCCGGCTCCCTTCTCCATAGTTCAGAACCCCATGGATACCTCATTTTGCCTGTCTTTGGAATTTCCATGTCCGTGTGGATTCCCTGTACATGCTCTATTAAATTCGGTTTTCTCCCGTTCATCTGTCTCATGTCAATTTGATTCTTCCCGTCCAACTGGAAGGACTCTTTCCTTTTTTTTTTTTTTTTAAGATTTTATTTATTTATTCATGAGAGACACAGAGAGACAGAGGCAGAGACACAGGCAGAGGGAGAAGCAGGCTCTGTGCAGGGAGCCGGATGCGGGACTCAATCCCAGGACCCCAGGGTCATGGCCTGAGCCAAAGGCAGACACTCAACCACTGAGCCACCCAGGTGCCCCTGGAAGGACTCTTGAAGAAGGACAGGGGTTCTTGCTCCTTGACGGAAGAAAAACACAGTTCTAGTGCCAGACTGTATTTATTGAAAAAAATATCCACCTGTAAGTAGATACATGCAGTTCAAAGCCTTGTTGTTCAAGAGTCAATCGCACGCTCTCCAGGCCAGCGCCGCGACACTAGCTGTGGACCTGACCCTGAGCTTCGTGTGTGACCTGACCCTGAGGCTGCTTGGATGACTAGTCCTTTACCTCTGTGGCTTCAGCAATGCCACATAGCAACAGGGAGAGATGGCTGCATCTTCCCAATTTAGAGGTAATAAAGCTGAGGCCCCAGGAGGTGGCAGGACTTGGTCAAGTCTACATCTGCAAGAACAGGTGGCTCAGAAGCTGCCCCTGGGATGGAGGAGGGGGCACAAGAATATGAGCGAAGTCTTGCCCTTGACAGTCCTGACACGCTGCTCAGTCAGTGCACGACGCCAGGGGGTGCTGTGTGCATCTCAGAACTCTCCTGTGGATCCCGGCCCCCCTCCCCCCAGCCCCCCAGGGCTGTCCTGAGCTGCTGCTGCATCTGACTACTGATTTCCGTGAAGACAGTTCCGTGAGGACAGCACTGTAGCTGGTAATGACCAATTATGCCCATCACTGGCCTCTTGGGAACTGGGCCCCCCCCACAAGCCTGTGGCTCCAGCACCACCCCCCCAGCTTGCTTCCTGTTTCTGCAATGTCTTAAGTGTGTCCCAGCTGTTTGTGCTATGAATTTAATCCCCAGGGTGGCCCTGAGCTTGGCAGAAGACAGGCATGTTAGGAATCTAATAAATGTGTGGCTGGCCCGGCAAATCGATGTAAGTAAGCTGTTTCTCGGAACCTCTCGGTGGGGCACCTCAACCTTAGAATCCTGTTGAAGGGTCTGAACATGAAGAGCCTCAAGTTCAATCCCAAACAAGTGTCAGTGATTCGAGCTGGGACAAGCGGTGAGGAGGACAGAATAGCGACGTGACAGGCCTGTGTTCAAATCCTGATCCAACCACTGTATAAGTGACAGGAACAGCTGTTGTGCTTCATTTCTCCCAGTGATGTGGAGTCTGGTTTTCTTTCTTTCTTTCTTTCTTTCTTTCTTTCTTTCTTTCTTTCTTTCTTTCTTTCTTTCTTTCTTCTTTCTTCTTTTTTTTAAGATTTTATTTATTCATTCATGAGAGGCATAGAGAGAGAGAGAGAGGCAGAGACACAGGCAGAGGGAGAAGCAGGCTCCATGCAGGGAGCCCGACATGGGATTTGATCCTGGGACCCCGGAGATCATGCCCTGAACCAAAGGCAGACGCTCAACCGCTGAGCCACCCAGGTGCCTGGAGTCTATTTTTCCACTGTTTTGCTTCGACTGATAGAACATGCTGGAAGGATGGACATGTGACTTCTACATCAGGGTGTCAGGAGGCCTTGCCCACTGGCAGGTTCTCTCCTGGAACTTTGTAGCCATCACATGCCATGAGCCTGTGCTAGAGCACTGGTGGCTGAGCACCACGTGGAGGACATTTTTTTGTCCCCATTTTTTTTATTCATGAGAGACACAGAGAGAGAGAGGCAGAGACACAGGCAGAGGGAGAAGCAGGGTCCCCAGGAAGCCCATCCTACTCCAGCAGACAGCAGCCTCGTGAACAAGCCAAGTCCAGTCGAGATTGACTTAGTGTGGTCCTGGCCAGAGGAGCCACACGACTGACCATGAGCTATAATTGAGGCATATTGCCTTAAGTCCCTAAGTTTGGGTTTGTTTATTATGCAGCAATAACTTGTTGATAGAGCCATATGTAGTTAGATGATCTCGGTCAGATTGCTTCTCCTCTGAGTCTCACTTTCTTTATCTGTGAAATGGGCATGATAACAGCCTTCGTCCCAGAGGACGGACATGGGGAGCGAATATACATCCAATACATCAAGGACCTGGCCCGATGCCTGACGTGGAGAGGTCGGCTGGAACAGAGGCTGTTCTGCTGCCATAGAAGCAACTCCCAAATCTTTTTTTTTTTTTTTAAAGTAGGCTCAGTCCAACACCAGAGTTGAACTCACAACCCTGAGATCAAGACCTGAGCTGAGATCAAGAGTCAGACTCTTAACTGACTGAGCCAGCCGGGTGCCCATCAACTCCCCAATCTTGATGAGGAGTGAAACAACAGAGGTCTGCTTCTGGCCCTTGCTACCTGTTGCTGGCAGCGGGGAGCGGGGGCGCCGCTCATCGAGGCTGGGTGGAGTCTCGGGCTGGTGAGGAGGTTCCCCACCCTGAGGGCTGTGCCGGTGCACCAGGGAGACCGGGCAGGGTCTTCTTCTGGCAACTGAACCCTCTGCCGAGAAGTGACACACGTGGCACTCGTGTTCACAGCTTGCTGCCTCCACCTGCCCGGGGCATCAGGACGCTCCATCCTTCATACCGGAGAGCGCCTGGGAACGGCAGGTGTACCTGTTACCTGTTCTGCTGCTCAAGCCCAGAGGCAGGAAAACCAAACCAATCACAAAAGCAGTGCGGATAGAAGGAATACAGCAGGTCCACTTACTGAGCACCTACTATGTGTCATTGAGCCCTTAGCTCCCTCCACCTGCCAGGGGATGGGGCTGAGAGCCCCAGGACCTGCCCAGCGTGACCAGGTTGGTGGCGGAGCCAGAGCCAGACTGGGCTTTCCATAAACAGGGCCCGCCAGTCAAGGCTGTGCCTGGACTCCTGTCAGCTGCGATCAGAAAAGCTGCCTGTCCTTGGCCTTTTAATCCCCTGTCCCCTCGGGTTTCATAACAGAACTTTCCCTTGAGGGATTCCAGGGTGGTGTGAGGTGAGCCGGGAGATTCGGGATCTCTTACCCCGGAGGACTGGACGTGGGCTCCTCCCCTTTGCACAGCCATTGGAGACCATCGCTGCCACTGACCGCACCCTCGCCGGAGCGGACGCACCCGTGGGCGCTAGGTGCTTCATGGGCAAGGCCTTGCGGAGTCCCATCCTAGGCCCTCTGCTGTCACCCGCATTTTACTCAAGTGAGAACAGATGCACAGAGAAGTTAAATGTCCCCTCCAAGGTTACGCAGCTGGTGAGGAACTGGGCCTGGACCCAGAGAGCGACACAGAGAGCTCGGCCCTGGGTCTGCACTTGTCATCTCTGTGCTATAAAGGGCTTTCACAGGGACGCCTGGGTGGCTCAGTGGTTGAGTGTCTGCCTTCGGCTCAGGGCGTGATCCCGGGGTCCTGGGATCGAGTCTTGCATCGGGCTCCCTGCGTGGAGCCTGCTTCTCCCTCTGCCTCTCTCTCCGTGTCTCTCATGAATAAATATATGGAATCTTAAAAAAATAAAATAAAATAAAGGGCTTGTCTGATCTTCCCCTAAACACCCACCTGTGTGCCTCCACACCCCCGCCTCCCCACCCCCCAACAAACGCAAGGGATGGGCAGGGCGGACTTACTACTCTAACTCTACAGGTGTGGAATTTGGGGTCTGGGGACAAGTTCCAACTCACAGGACTGGTCACCTGGTTTTAAGAGCAGTGCCCTTTCCACACCCCGGGGCTCAGGGGTGTGTGGTATGGGCAATCACCTCTTGCTGCCTCACCAACCACCCGGAAGCTTCTACTTTGGGAGGCTAACCGACTCTGGAATTGGACGAGGTGCAGCAGGGCTGCTCATCTCTGCTCCGTCATGTCTGGGGCCTCAGGGCTGGAAGACACAAAGCTGGAGGTGACTCAACGGCCCGGCCCGGGAATCCCTTGGAAGCATCTTTGCTTCCCAGCCTGGCCATTGACCAGAGCACCTGCACACGGCCCCTCCGCGTAGCCTGGGCTTCCTCACGTCCCGGTGGCCTGGGGGTCATCGGTGTTTAGACAGCGGCTCCCAGATGAGCATCCCAGCCGACAAGACAGGGTCACTGGGCCTGAGAGTGTGGGGCCCTAATGGGAACTGATGGAGGCTCCTGTTAGCACTGACCTCTGCCAGCCTCCCCACCCCTCCCCTTAGTAAAACTGGGTGTTGGGGATCTCAGAGCTTCCCGTCCTCATCTTGGAGGACGTGCTCCTGGTGGTCAGCAGGGGATGCCCAGTACCCCTTGGCGTCTGTGAGTGAGGAGGGGCCGAGGCAGGGGGACACCGGTGACCTCTGTGGACACAGTCACCCTCCACAGCCCAGCGAGGAGCCATCCAGGGGACCCCGGCTCTGTCCACACTGCTCGGTCCCGCCACCAGTCTCCCCAGCGGCCTGCTGCTGGCGTGCTGGCCTTTCACGGGCTGTGACAGCCCTACAGCACCCCCTGGGGGAGCGCGTGGGCCCAGCGGGACAGACTGCCAGTCTGGACAAACCCCGCTCTGCACTTGGGATCTCCCAGGCACGAGTCGGAGGGGGCTGGACCGCAGGAGCCCCGAGTTTCCAGAACTCCAACGAGCACCTGAATATCTCGAGAAGTGAGGCTCCTGAAGATACCCCTTGTCTGTACACAGTGCCCCGCTGGACTGGGGCCTGTGCCCCGGCTCCCCGTCGGCCGTGTGGGCGCCGTGTTGGTTGCAGCCCTAGGCGGCCCTCCGGCCTGGGCCTGGGCTCCTCCGGTGGCTCGGAGACCCAGGGGATAGGCCGCGACTTCTCACAGGAGCGGCCACCGCAACCCCTCCTGGGAGGGAACAGCGACTGTGGGCCAAGCTCCTCACTCTCCAGGCGGGGAGGGCACAGCTGTCTGGCAGCAAGAAGTTGAGTTTATCCACCTCTCCTGTTGCCTCTCTGCTCTTCACCACTTGGCCACACAGGAGCTGCCATCACTCCCGCCTTGTCCCTGCACTTCCCAGCCCGCTCCCCAGCGGGGACCCCACCAGGCCAGCCTTACTCACCCTCCTCTGGCTGGCTGACATTTGTCTAGATTGGGCAGGGGAGCAGGTAGGGTGTCATGGGGCCCCATCTAAAGAACTTTCTTGGCAATAGCAATCACTTAATCCTTTTTATTTATTTTTAAAGTTTGTATTTATTTATTTATTTATTTATTTATTTATTTATTTATTTATTTATTCATGAGAGACACACACAGACAGGGAGAGGCAGAGACACAGGCAGAGGGAGAAGCAGGCTCCATGCAGGGAGCCCAACATGGGACTCGATCCCGGGTCTCCAGGATCACGCTCTGGGCTGAAGGCAATGCTAAACCGCTGAGCCACCGGGGCTGCCCCACTTAATCCTTTTAAACATTCCTTCCTCTCAGGTTTGATCTGTGATCCTGGGCCCTGATTGTGTTTGAAGAAGGAACATTACCTCTGCCATCAGGACACATGGATTCAGAGGGCAGGGGTGAGGAGGGGAGGGGGACCTCTGGAAGGAATTAATTTTCAGTGAAACAGCATTTAAGTGGTCCAGGGCTCTGGGGAGTGTTGCCTTTGGTGCAGTCAGGGTGTCTGATGACAGGGAGGCCCCTACATTTGGGCTCCTGGGCCAGGCGCTGTGTGACACCAGGGACACTGTCGACAGGCTACACAAGGTGGGACCCCTCAGGATGTGCACTGTGCTCTGCTCCATGACCTCAGGCCGGCGGGTCTGACCCATGTGGGTCGGCAAGTCTCTGCTTCCCACCGACAGGGAGGAAAGACCCTCCGTGTCTCCCTTGCCCTAACGGTCCTATGTACCTGGGTACCTGCCTCAGTTTCTCTGGGCCAGGCCTAATACCCTGCTCATCTCTTACAGCAGAGAGGGACTGTATCCTCTTTCCTGGGCCCCCAGCAGCTAGAGAGATGGCCCCAAATCAGAGTGCCGCTGGCCTCCTAAGGCTGAGTCATGTGGCCACCTGGAGATCCCAGGTCTGGGATGGACCTCTAATGGGCTGATGTTTGCCCCAGTCAGGTCCAAGCTAGAACAGAACAGAAGCTTCAAATCCCAGCTCTGCCTCTTTCTCTCTGTGTGATCACAGGCATGCCTCTCAAATCCTTCTGACCCTCAATTTTCCATCTGCAAAATGGGCATAATGCTAATACACCTCTATTGAATCTGTGGGTGAATCCCGGGGGCTGTGCCATCGAACAGACAGATGGCAGTTGTCCAAATCTCTTGCCCTTGGAGCACTATCCTTCGAAGTAAGTTTTCCTCGCCTCTGAGCCAACCCAGACCTTAATGTCTCTCTCCCTCACCTCCGGACAGTCGGTGCAGACGGGGCCCCTGAAATCCTGAGCTCCAGGGGGATGGCTTAATCTCTGCTGTGCTTTTTATTTTTTATTTATGTTTTATTTTTTTCTGCTGTGCTTTTTAATTTTTTTTTAAAGATGTTACTTATTTGACAGAGAGAGAGAGAGGAAGAGAGAGCACAAGCAGAGGGAGTGACAGAGGGAGAGGGAGAAGCAGACTTCCCGCCCGGGGGACTCCATCCCAGGACCCTGGGATCATGACCTGAGCTGAAGACAGATGCTTAACCCACTGAGCCACCCAGGCGCCCCTCTGCTGTGCATTTTTTTTTAATTTTTAGTTAATTAATTTATTTTTTGCTGTGCATTTTTTAAGAATGGATTTGGCCTGGTAGAGGTTTTCAGTGGATGCATTTAAACGACAGATAAGATCACTTGACATCAGCCCGGCCATCATTTATGTAAATGGGGCTTTCATGGTGTTCGCTTTTGTTCTCTTAAATTTCTGACATTTATTTATTCATTCGGTACATGTCAGTTAAAAGCCTACTATGTGCTGGGTCCTGGGTTGGGTCCTGAAGATACTGGAGAATCAGGCAGGCAGGTTCCGCGTTGGTGCAGTTTATACACACTTGAGGGCACAGATAAGATCCAAGTAAATGCACCGACATGTTACATAAATTCAAATTGCATAAATGCTTTAGAGGAAACAAACTCATTCACTTATTCAAGCTTCACTGATACGAAGGTAAGTTTCCGCCTAAGCCCGTGGAATCTGAGGTTTTTCGAGGAGAATATGATGAACATGAAGCCACGGGACAGTCTCCCCAGGTCGCAGTGTCCTGCCGAGGCTACGTTTATAAACGAGCGCCTTGGAGAAATGAGCTCATTCACTCCTTTCAACAGTGCTCGTGGCTGAGTATCATTATCTCCATTTTACAGATGAGCACACAGAGGTCAAGGGGTCAAGCGAACTTGCCCGAGGTCACAGGGCTTGCTAAGGAAGCTGGATTTGAATTTGGGTTTGTTTGATCTGTGCAGCTGTAATTACAGACCCAGGCGGAGCAGCGTGGCTGGGCTCAGCTGCAGTGTTCCTCACGTTGGTAAGGCCGGGCAGGGAGTTCTTGAAGCTGGTGGCGGGAGGGCCCAGGGAGAGCTGGAGCAGAGAACCCCTGGGGACCAGGCCTCCCATCAGAGCCGGAAGAGGGGATGGGGGTCCTTGAGACCCGGAGCTGGAGGAGCTAAGGCCAATGCCCAGGGCAGAGGCCTGTCTCACAACAGATGGAGGCGAACGGGGTCCGTCTCCAGGATGCACTGTAGGCCGCCTTGGGAAAGGGCCTCTTGCCTCCACCTGCTTGCCTAAGCTGAATGCAGGTGATGCGGATGTGGATGGGGGCTCCCCTCTGTCTCCACAGAGCACCTGACGGCCAACCTGTCTCGTGGTCTTGACTGTCAGTACTTTCAGGGCTGTAGGCAGGTGGGTTAGGAGGTTGGGAGGAGCCCCGTGCCCGGGATCTGGACGCTGCTCCGGGACCACTTGCTACTGGCAGCCCCAGGCCTGTTCTCCCCGTGGGTATAAGCCTAGACTCTGGAAGTGAAAGGACCCAGATCCCAATTCCAGCTGTTCCACTCTCTAGCTGTGTGGCTTTGGACAAGTTATTTCTCCGATCCTCAGTTCCTCATCTTTCCAGTGGGTGTGATAAGATCCGCTTCTCAGATCTCGGGAGAGGAAATAAGATGATGTATTACAGGTGCACCTGGTTCCCAGGTGATCGTTCAGTGTCAGCTGACGAGCATAAAGCCAAATCCTCTTCTTCCCAGAACTTGGGGTGTCTCCATCTCCCCAGCTGATGGACAGAGTCTGCAAAACAAAGTATGACCCGCAAATGTGCTCTCTCTGGTTTTGGTCTAATGGCGTGGGTGCTTATCTGCGAGACTGTTGTCCCTTTGAAGTAGTCACCAGTCGGGAGGCTCTTCCTGGAACTTGGCTTTGCATGTGCTCAGTGGAAGTACTGCATCTTCTGAAGGTGGATCTGGCGTCTGGAATTAGCATGGAAACTTCTGGACCCGAGGCTGCTGACATGGGGTGGGGGTTTCCGCCGGGCAGTGCCGGCAAAGCAGAGAGGACGACAAGGCAACCGGGAGGGTGGGGAAAGGTTTTCTACTGTGGAGGGCTTCAGAGCAGTTTTCAAATCCATGTGTGGAGCACAGTGTTATTATGGGCCAGGAGGAGAAGCTCGGGGCACTGAGGAAGCAAGCCTCATTGGGCCCCCAGAAGCTGGAGAGATGGCCCCAAATGGCAGAGGGTGATACCCTCCCAGAAATAACTGTCCCCAGACATCCCATTTGAGATTATTTCCTTGGCAAGTGCGGGGCCCTGCTTGAGTTCATGTAGGCCAAACAGGGAATCTATTTGGAGGATTCAGGGGGATCTCAGAAACCCGGGGAGCGGCCCTGGCCTCAGGAGCGATCCCAGGAGCTGAGCATGGGATGGGGACCCAGGCATTGATTGCCTGCCCGTCTTTCCTATTCCCTATGGCCTGTCTCTATTTTTAATCGCCGTTACATAAAATCTATTACTGTAACCATTTTTAAGCTACAGTTCAGTGCCATTCGGGTGCATTTTATGTGTCTGTCCCCACCATCCGTCTCCGTTTTCATCACCCCAAACAAACTCTGCATGTGGATTATGCACATGCACCCCATGACCCCTGCTTCAGGTGGAGCCGACTCCGCTGGTAAAGTGTGGTGCATGGGGGCTCTTTGGGGCACAGGCTCAGCGAGTCAATGAACATGTGGCCTTGGGGGAGCCGCAGCCCCTGTTGGCAAACAGGTGCTTCCAAAATGCTTGGGGGAAGTGCTGCCCTGCAGCCTCACCCAGCAGAGCGATGTTGGGCCACCACATAGCATTGGGATGTGGGAAAAGTGGGAAAAGCGGGCGGCCCTGACCTCCCGGAGGGACCGATGGTTTGCGCGCAAGGAATGGAGGCCGATTTAGCGAGACTTTTCTGAACTTGTGGCTTCTTCTCAGCTAGTCTTTGCCTCCTGTGTCACCCGGGTTTGGGGGGGGGTGAGAAAAGGAGGGGCCAGAGAAGGGAAGACCCCAGAGAGCCAGAGAGGAAATTCCGGAGGGCTTTATATGCTGTAGAGGAGGGGAGTGGGTGGGTGCTGGTCTGGATTTCCAAAAGAAAACACCAAGGGTGACTCTGGCCCCTCCTGCCCTCATCTGACCTTGGGTGCAGCTTTCCTGGGGGTGGAAAGCCCAGGCCAGCCCTTCTGGGTGGGTGAGGTGGGCAAGGCCACGGCCAGCTGGGGTGGGGCTTTGGGAACGAGGCTGCGGCCTCCGCATTGTGGCAGCCTCTTCCCTGGTTGGGACGAAGGGAAGGTGCTGGAATGAAGGCGAGGGTGGCCTTAGTGGACAGCACTTCTTGCAAGGTCCCTGGAACCAGAACCCAGCCATCCTGGCCCGGCACCGGGCTCCCTAAAGGGAAGCGCTCTCCCCACTGCTACTTCTGCAGGTGGAGGTGCCGCTTCTCTGCCCTCCTGCCTCTCTGTTCTCACTTCACGTCCTAATAGTAAAGACAAGGAAGCTCTAGCTACGAGGAGGGCTTCCTGCCAGCGTCAGTGACGCTGTTCTAGGTGCTTTTCATCTCATCTGATTCTTCTGCACTCCTCCCGTCCCCCCTCCCTGCTGACTCTTGCTCAGCTGCCTCCCAGGTGGGAACCCAGTGAACCCAGGCCTATGTTTACTTTCTCCCGTGGTCCAGAACCTTTGGTCCTACCAGGGCTCGCTGAACCCTGCGTGCCTGGGGCCTGGGTGCTCCCTTGGGTAACCACTGGAACCAGAGGGGTTTGGTTTCCCTCAGCCCTTAACTCAAACTGGCCATCTTGTGCATGCTCAGTATGGCCTGGGCAAGTGTCTTATCTCTCTGAAAACTGTTTCCCTCTTTGCAAAACGGCGGTCACCTTGTTGTGAGGCTTCTGTGAAGTTATGCACAAAGAATTTTTAGATAAGGCCTGTAAGAGCCCAAACCCAGGATTATCACCACCGCCACCATCATCATCTTCATCATCCCAGGCAGGGCTCAGCCAACTGCCTCTGTAAGGCCAGAGAGCAAATATTTTTGGCTTTGCAACCCCCTAATGTGGACTGAATTCTGCTATTTTTCTCTCCAAAGCAGGCATGGACAATAAGCAAATGAGAGTGTTTGTGTTTCAATAAAACTTTATTTGCAAAAACAAGCGACGGGCCACATTTGGCCCGAGGACTGCCGGTTTGCTGACCCCTGGTCTAAGACCTTGCTTGTCTGCCAGTGTCCCCATAGCAGAATGTAGAGCAGGGCCCAGGCAAGGTTGGACGTGACATCCAAGTGTCCACGCGCAAACAACTGCCCGTGAGTGTTTTCAGGGCAGGGGCTCATCTACTCTTGAGACCGTGTCCTGGGTTTTCAGGGGCGCATGGTAAGGGCAGAGTGTTTGTGGGTACATCGCTTTTCCCGATGACCAGGCACTCACGCTCTTAATGAACTCAGCAGGTATGTGGCTAAAATCTAGGGGCGATTAACACGGGCAGTAAGAATCCAAATGGGGCCAGGCTTCTGAGTGTGCCATCCCGCTTCCCTGAACAGGTGTCCTTGTAATCAGAGCCACCCTTATCGTGTACCCCCCAGGAGCCAGGATGCCAGGGCCCTTTCCCTTTGTGCATTTAATTCCCACAAGAACCCCGAATTATGGGGACGATCGTTGTGACAGTAGGAACAAGGGGGATACCGAGGCTTGGAGACACGAGGTCATGTGGCTGGAGAGGGCAGGCATTCAAACCTGAAGCTTTCCAACTTCAAAGCATGTTCTTTTCCACCTTCCCTGGTGAAAAGAATCCCATCCCCTGGAAGAACCTGGAATCCTTCCTTTTACCATGCCCTGTGCTCCGTCCTGGGCCAGGCGGGCAGCTGTCTGTGGTTAACCCCTCTGCTGGCACCCCTGAGAGGCCCCCACCTTTGTTCACACTTCTCCTCCCTTCCCCACCCTGGCAACTTCCTGGTTCTCCGAGGCGGCTGACGGATTGCTTGGCCTGGCCTGGCCCGGCCCTGCCCAGCCTGCTGGGTCTGACTCAGGCTAGTCCTTCCTCGTGAGCTGCTGGGGCCGCCTCCTGTCCTCCTGCCTGCCCGCCTGGCAGGTCTGGCAGGTGAGTGACTCACAAGCCTGGGCCTTCTGCACGCCTGGCGCAGGGAGCTAGTGTACCCGACCCCTGGGCTCCTGCCTGCCCTGCCAGCTGCTGTGACCGACGGGACCTTTTCCTGGCAGCAGGGCCTGACCCTACCACCTGTGTGCGCCTTTCCCAAAGGGCCAGATTTGGACTGCACAGAATCCAGGTCAGATTTGGGGGGTTTTAAACATCTCTGTCCCTCCCAGAGGTGGAGGAGGATCCTTTAGAGGTCATAGGGTGTGTGTGGGGCTTCTGCTCCTGTTGACACCCTCAGGCCCCGGGCCCAGGGACACCTTGCTCCCTCCCTGTTGGTGGTAGGGCCCGGGGACACCTTGTGCCAGGCTCCGCAAGGGGAGCTCTGCTGGGAGCCTCGGTGGACCCGGCCCTGACCCTGGCGGCCACCTATGGGGCAGGTCAGAGCGATGTGGGGATGAGGAGCGCAGAGGGAGCCTGGCAGGGGTGTGGGTGCCGCGGAGGCTTTCCCTGCCTCCCTGCTCAGGGGTCACAGAGTTGACCCTTGCAGCCCGCTGTGGCCTTACAGGACTCCTAGTGCAATGGCATCATTTCAAAGCTGGGGAAGCTGAGGCTCTGGGTGCAGGGAGTAGTTCGAGGTCACACAGCAAATCGGTGGCAGAGCAGGGGCCTGGGAGCTGGACCCGGCTGCCTCCTCCCTGCCCTGGGTCCGTCCTCTCCCCCCAGTGCTTGCTCCCATGTTGCTGCCCCTGGGCCACCCGGTAGCCTTCTCCTGCCTCCTGCACAGGCAGGATGTTTACAGGCTTACAGGTGGCAGCGTTTTAAAGGTCACCCCGGCGGTCCTGGCCCGGAGTCCCCGACAGGTGGCTGTTTAGCCACAGCTTGGGTATCCAAGCTTGCTGCTCTCGGAGGCAGCCTCTTCCCTCTGCATGGCCAGTGTCCGGCCGCGATGACATGATGCTCACTTTGTGCCCTGCGCTCTGCTAACCGACGCACGTCACTTGTGTTAACTCGTTGGGTCCTCCCAACACCCCTGCGGGGTATTAGGATTATTATTATCAGTCTTGTTCACAGCTGAGGACGCAGGCACAGAGAGGTTAAGGAAGTTACGATTTCACAGCTTGGAAGAGGGGAGCTGAGATTTGCGGCCAGACAAGTCTGGCTCTGGAGCCGGCCTGAGCCCTTGGCCGCCTCGCTCTCTGCCGCCAGGGGCCCATGAGGCTTAGCAGGTGGGGGTCTGGGGGGCACGGCCGGGCCAGGCTTGGGAGGGGGCTGTGTGTCCCTTTGGTGGCCTCCCCGGCTCCTGGGGCTGCAAATGTCACTGCCCCAGCTTGTCTCCCCTCCCCTGCTTCAGCTCTGTGGGAGTCACTGCCCCGCGCGGTGTCCAGCACAAATGACTCTAGGGGCCCAGGGTGGGCTGTGCTGAGCCAAGAGCAGGGGTTGAAAGCAGCCGGTCCAGGACTTCAGCGCCAGACACCGCTGTCACGGGGTTGCCTGGAGCCGGGGCAACGGGAGGCAGGGGGCGCGGAGGGCCCCGGGTCAGCCTCCTTCTCTCCGCATCACCCCTGGGGCGGCCTCCGCTGGGCTCCCCCGGCTTTGTCTGTCTCCGGAGTGGCCTTCGGTGACTAACCAGGGCTGCGCCTCATCCTAAAGTGTTGGATGGTTTACAAATTGAGTCTGTGTCTGTTGTCCCCACGGGTCTCACGCCGGCCCGGGGTGCCGGGCGGGGCAGGAATGACGACCGAGACTGAGGGCAGAGGCTCAGAGAGCTGCTGCGACCGAGGCCACACAGCTGCGAGAGGGCAGAGCGGCCTGCTGTCCCCTGGGGGACGCTGGTGTGGCCCAGGCGGGAGCTTCCCAGGCAACGCTGCCCCCAGCTCTTGGCCCAGGGACCAGGGGCTCCTGAGGCCCGGGCTACTCCTCCTCTGCCCCTTTGAGGGCTGAGTTCCTCCAGGAGCGATGGCAGCCGTCCCTCCCCCGGGTCTGCTCCCTTCGTGGGACTTTGAGGTCTTCAGCGGGGGTGACTGGTCTGGCCTCATGCACATCCCTACCACCTGGAGGCAAGAAGAGTCCCTGACGCCTCCGTCCGGCTCGTCCCCTTTAGGACAGTCACGTGGGTGGCAGGTTCCCAGGCTGATGCCATTCCGTCCTCTTCTCCTCCTCCTAGTAATAAATCATCATCATCATCATAATAATAATAACAGCAACGTTGCCTATCAGTAGTGCCACCGTGACTATGCTTCCATTTATCGGGCCCAGCTCTGTGCCAGGTGTCCTGCACCCCGTAGCTCACTGCATCCTCCTGACAGCCCGCATTTCACCGATGAGAAAGCTGAGGCTCAGAGAGGTGGAGTAACTGGCGTGGGGTCACACAGCTGGCCAATGGCACGGAAGACACCACTCAGAAAGTAGAAAGCACCTGTCACCCAGAGTCACCACCCAAAGTCGTGTGCTAAGTTCCTGGTGCAGCCACCACCTGGGCCTGGCGTGGTTGCCTCTGGATTGTAAACTTCCCATCTGTGCCTCTGGCTGTGTGGGGACTTGAGACCCGTGGGGTCTGGTTGCTCTGCTTCTCCATGCTATGGGACTCTGCGCCCGCCACTCACCCTCTTGGGGCCTTGGTCACCCCATCTGGCTGCAGGGGCTAATTTCTTTCCTGTGGTCTATCCGAGGGCTGTGAATGATAGTCGTGGCCAGGAATGCCTGTAAAACGTCGCCACAGTACGCGTGCAGAGAATTAGCTCCAGGAGGGTAATTACCGAAGCAGCCTCTCCAAGTCCCCTCTGTGCCTGGGACAGCCTTGACCTTTAATCCCAGCAATTACCTTGGGATGAAGGAACTGGAGCTGAGCTCTGCAGCGGGAAGCTGAGACTTGAGACGCGACTCGGGGAAGCAAAGTCGCTGGCTCAAGGTCACAGGACTAGCAGGTGGGGAGGCAGGGATCTGAACTCGGTCTGTGTGTGCCCCAAAGTGAGCACCCCGACCCCTGAGGAGAGACAGCCTCCTGGGCATGGCCCGAGGGGGGATCTCAGGGTTTCAGAGCTAATTCAAGGTGGGGATGCTCCTGGGGGCAGCTCCCCAGGAGCTCAGCAGGTGGGCCCAGGCAGGTGGGGTGGTGATGCCGTGATGTGAGTTCCTCGCTGCCCTGGTCAAGCCTCCTCCCACTTTGCCCTTCAGCGGAATGAGGGAGGACCTCCTCCCCCAGCATTCCTTGTCTCAAAGACAGAGGTGGCTCTTGTACCAGGAGGACCTGGAAAATAGGGAGGTCTCCTGGCTGTGCTGGGACCTGCTCTGCAGGTAACCCTGACTCTCGTCTTGGACCAGCCAACTCCAGCTCAGCCACCAGACAGAGATGCCCCCGGCAGAGGGAGGGAGGCTACGGGCACCCCTGCCCCGCTCGCCCCTCCCCTCTCCCGTCTTATCCTATCCCCTGGATCTTCAGAGCATTGTCATAATTAAATCTGACAACCATTCATTCTATCTGATATAAGGGCTTCCAAAGTCATGGTTTGAGGCAGGCAGAGGGTGGGAAGGGGACCTTGGGCCACAGCCAGGAGGCTGCCTCTGCCCTTGTTCCATTTTTCACGCCCCGTATGACCTTGAGCAAATCCTTTGTCCTCCTGGGCCTCAGTTACCCCGCTGTGGATGGAGCGGATTGGCTTGGATCATTCCTAAGGGCCCTTTCAGCTCTGAAAGTCTCCGAATTGCTCAGGCGGAAGGCCCCAAGGTGCCCTCTGGGCTCTTTGCCAGCCATCCCTCCTCCCCAGTGGCCACAAGGCCCGGGAGCATAGGAATGCGGGGAGGCTCGAGTTCACTTCTGATGCGTGGCGGACTGGCAAGGACTGGACTGACCGCCATAAAAACCTGTTCCTATTGGGTCTGGCCAATCCCGGAATAAATCCGGGATGCCTGTTTGCCCAGCTGCAGAGAGAGCCCTCCCATGGTCCTTTCCACCTTGTTGGGGGCGGGGACTATGGACTTTGGAGTCAGATTGAGTTCAAGTCCCGGATCTGTCCCCTCTGATGTGTGAGCTTGGGTGATTCACTTGGTCTTGGTTTGTACATCTGAAATGGCAGGTAATAACACTGAGCTCACTGCGGTGTTGTGCAGGCCGTGTAGGCCGTGTGTCATCCCCGGCTGAGCACTTGGCCTGGAAGGGCATGTCGCTGACCTCAGTGCCATCCCAGTCCCTGATGTCCCACAAACAAATAAAGCTCCAGAATGGCAGGATGCCTCACCGAGCTGCCCAGAACCGTAATGCCATGTTCCACGCAGATGAGCAGATGTGTCCGGGCGTGCTTTATGATGGTGATGCAGTGCTTTATGGTCTTTTCTCTTTCTCTTTCTCAAAATTTCTCTGGAAACTACAAAACTGGGCCACATGTCTCAGTAGCTGCTCTCCTGAAACTTCTGGGTTCTTCATCTGTAAGCCTTGCTTTCCAAACCACAGGAAACTGGAAACCCTAGGCTCCGGCCAGGGCATAGGGGGCAGGAGAGCAGCCTGGTGCCCATGGATCTCTCCCTAGAATCCAGCTGAAGGGCTCTAGCCACGGAGCAGAACTCACAAGAGATGGGGGCTGGCGGGTCAGCCTGAGATCTCTTAAATTAACTGCAGAACATGAGCCCTAAAGCTCAGGGCTCCTGGTGGGTGCTCCACGATTCTGAGGTAGCACCCAGGGACTAGATTGGGGTTGACTGACCAGACCCCAGGTCTGGCACAGCTCTGTTCCTAGGCCCAGTCCTGGAGCCACAGGCCGGGGAGTTTGCTACACTGGGCACATTTTGCGGTTGCCCCTGATTCAGAGACATGTGGTTTGGGGATGGAGCAGATGAAATTCCCTGCAAAGTGGTGATTTCTGGGAAGGGAGAACATGCTTGATCAGACTACACACTCCTGATTTTATTAAACTGTCCAAAGCTCGTCAACTGGCACTTCTTTTTCCTTTTCCCTAAAAATCAGCATACCGTTCTCTGCTTTCCCTGGAGTCCTGGCCAGGGGATTTTCCAGTTAGCAGAGAAACTGTATCCGGCTTCCTCCTGCTTCACTGAGTGGGGGTGGTATTGTCCCCTAGCCCCTTTTTATCTTGTTTTTGTTTGTTTTAATATTTTATTTATTTACTCATGAGAGACACACAGAGAGATAGAGAGGCAGAGACACAGGCAGAGGGAGAAGCAGGCTCCATGCAGGGAGCCCGATGCGGGACTTGATCCCAGGTCCCCAGGGTCACGCCCTGGGCCGAAGGTGTGCTAAACCCGCTGAGCCACCCGGGCTGCCCTTATCTTGTTTTTAAATTATATTTGTCCATCCCTCCATCATTCATCCATCTATCCACCTCTCCATCATTCATCCATCCGTGTGTCCATCCATCCATCACCTATCCATCCATCTGTCCATCTATCATCCAATGGTCCATCGAACCATTTGTCCATTTATCTATTATCTATCCATCCATCTATCCAACCATTCATCTATCAAGCAATGGTCCACCCATCTCTCCATTATCCAATGAGCCACCCATCATTCATGCATTTATGTGTCCATCCACCCATCTATTCACGTGTCCATCCAACCATCATCCATCATTCAACAATCTATCCATCCATTTATCTGTCCATCCACTCTTCCAACCATATATCCATCCATTTACCTACAGACTGTGCATTGAGTATCTACTCTGTTCTTGGCACTGTATCCTAGGGATAACAACTTTGTGCAAAACAGACATGATCCTGCCCTCAGACAGGTTGTAGGATAGCAAGGGAGACAGACAATTTAAGAAGCAAAAGAATACTTTGTGCTCCAGCCTTATTGTCTCTGTTTATCAGTTTTCTTAGGTGCTGCATGGGATGATGGCAGTACCTGTTTCATGGGATTATTGTGAAGATTTGATGAGGTTATATGGGTAAAGTGTTGGCTCAGTGCCTGGCATGTAATAAGTGCTCAATAAATGTTAGCTATGATGATAATGTTGACCAGGGTCACAAAGAAGATGATGATGATTAAGGTCACCTAAGCAGTGCCTGGCACTAACCAAGCAACCACATGTATGCTTGAGCTGTTCTGGGCAGGCCGACATTCTTAGCAGCCACAGAAGGTAATAGGGGAAGGGTAATGAAGGACAGGCCCCATGCCAGCTTCTCAGGGTGGGGCATGGGTGCTGGCTGTGCCTTCTGGAGGCAGGAAATGTGGGTCTGAGGGCTCCCCGGGGAGTCTGAGCCAAAAATAGCTGCCTGGCTGGTTCACCCAGTTAGGAATTGGTAGTGAAGCTTCTCAGGGCAAAATAAGCCATGACACTAGGAACTGTAGTTTGCCTTTGCAGGGGCTGGGGTAGGCTGTCTGGAAGCTCCCAGAAGCGAAGGAAACCAGCAGAAGTAGGGATGCTCCCCTGCCCTGGAGTTCTAGGCGGGGGGTGGGTAGTCAAAAGTGGTCATGCCCCTGGGGCTGATGGGGGCCAGGGCACATCAGTCTTACTTGTCACTATGCCTCCAGCTCCTGCAATGGTGACAGGCACATCTCAGGCACTTATTTGGAGGCACATCTGGGAGTATTTGTCCAATGCACACCGGGACTCCATTGGGATCATCTGATTTAACAATCATGCTGGCTTACCTGGAAGAAGCAGTGATTCTGGTACCAGAGAGAAGTGGGTCATAGCCTGACACCCCCACTTACCAGCTCTGGGGGACCATTGATAAGACACTAACCCTGTCTGAGCCCAATTTCCCCATCTGCAAAATAGGAATTGCAATATTGGCATTGAGGGTTGTTGCGTAGGTGGGAGATGGTGAAGGGCTTGGAACGCCCCCAGTAAGAAGCACCTGCTGTGGTCATCATCCATGCATCTGGTGTGACACTCAGAGTTGTGAGCCAGGACTGGTGCAGCTTGAGTATCTGCTGAACCCCACATTTGAAGTTTTGGGAAGGGGTGGTGGGATAGAGTCGGATAGACCGGGGATCCATTGCTTACTTGTGTGACCTTAGGTAAGCTATTTACTTCCCAAGCTTCTGTTCCATCTGTCAGAAAGGGGATCTTTTTTTTTTTTTAAGTATTTAATTTACTTATTTGAAAGAGAAAGCCAGAGACAGAGCATGAGCAGAGGGGGAGAGGGAGAGGGAGAGGGAAAAGCAGACCCACTGCTGAGCATGGAGCCAGACACGATGCTGGGCTCAATCCCAGAACCCTGAGATCATGACCTGAGCCGAAGGCGGATGCTTAACTGACTGAGCCACCCGGACGCCCCAGAAAGGGGATCGTGAGAGCAGCCATTCTATAGAGTACCTGCAAGAGTAAATGGGATCGTGCATGAAGAAGAGCACAGGGAAAAAGAAGAAGAAGAAGAAGAAGAAGAAGAAGAAGAAGAAGAAGAAGAAGAAGAAGAAGAAGAAGAAGAAGAAGAAGGGGAGGAGGAGGAGGAGGAGCACAGGGCCTGGCGTGTTGTATGTGCTCAGGAAAGGGGGGCTGTGGTCACCAAGGGAAGGGGCTCTGGTCCCTCCCTGATAGGCTGGGGCTCCCTTCCAAAGTGGCCTACACCCACCGCAGCGTATCTCTGCTGACACATTGGGCAGGTCTCCGAAGGTGCTGATTTCCAGGAAAAAAACCTAAGGAAACCATTTGCCTTAACCTCTTGGGTTCCATGGGGGCAGGTCTCCAGTGATCATAACTGGGGGCAACGCGCTATGGGGGAAGGAACAGGGACGTTAGATTTAAATCCCAGCTTCTCCACTCTCCCACTGTGTGACCGTGGGCACGTCACCTCACTTCTCTGGGGTTTTTTTCTTTATTCATAAAATGACAAAGCTTGCAGGGTTTCCTGGAGGCCGAGCCCACAGCGGGCCTCTGTAATGGGGGTGATCTGTGCAGGCTCCTTGGAAGGCGAGGGAGTAGATGTTAATGAACGCTGGGGCTGGCCCAACAATCCAGTCTATAAACCTCCTGCCTGCAGCTTCTGGTGCGTTGCTAATGGGAGTTTATGTGAAGGACACAGTGGGATAAGGGCCCATTGTTCTGTGTGGGGACGGTTTTATGACTCTTAGAAAGCGTCTTTCATCTGGGAGACCGGGGAGCTTATGGAACCTCCCAGCCCTGGGCGGTGAAACTGGGGGACGCTGAAGGTTTCTGGGGCTGGTGCCAGGCTGCAGCCAGGGCCAGGCCCTCTTGCTGCAGCCGGGGCAGCTGGCGGGGGCTGAGGGCCCCCTTGGAGTGGCACTGCAGCGCCTCCCTGTCCCCAGGCCCGCAGGACCTTCCCTCCTGCAGATCTTCTTTCTGGCCTGGCCAGGTGTGCTTGGCGAGGCTGGAGGCTCCCTGTGTCCCCCGGGGGTTCCCTCCCTGCTCCCCCTCCTCACAGCCAATTTTTATCCTTATGGATGAAGATCCTTCCAGAATGGGCCTTGGGCCCTGTGTGCTGTCAGCTGACCAGCAACTCTCATGCCCAGATGCCTGGCCTGGCACCCTGAGCCTTGGGTAGGGGCAGTAACCTGATGCCAGGAAGCTAAGACCTTGTCTCCTTGTCCTCTCTGGCTCCTTGGCCAGGCCCCAAGCAGAGAAATCCAACCTCCCCTGGCTCAGCAGATGGCCCCAGGCCTTCTGTCTGTTTATCCCGGTGGAGGCGACAGATGCCCCGAGGTATGGGTGAGGCTGGCTTCCTCCTGTAGACCAGGCTTGTGCACCACGCCCCTGGGGTCTGGGCTGATGGGCAGGTATGGGGGTCACCCTTGCCTTGGATGCCTCAGGCTGGGACTCCCCTCCTCCCCTTTTCTACTTTGGGAGGTACAGGAAGGCTAAAGCAGGGCATTGGGGTATCTCGTGCCTGAAGTGGCCCCAGAATCCCCTTCACCCCGCTGCAAGGCCCTGCCTGAATAGCAAACCCTCACTGACTTCTCTGCTTTCAAGGGGGACAAAATCCTTCGGGCAAATACAAGTGAGGGGGCTTTGTCAGAACACAGGAGGCCACTCTGATGGACATTCAGGGCTTTGTGCCTCAGTTTCCTCATCTCAAAAATGAGGATAAAAGTAGCTGCCTTTTTTTTTTTAATTTTTAAAATTTATTTATGATAGTCACACACACACAGAGAGAGAGAGAGAGAGAGAGAGAGAGAGGCAGAGACACAGGCAGAGGGAGAAGCAGGCTCCATGCACCCGGAGCCCGACGTGGGATTCGATCCCGGGTCTCCAGGATCGCGCCCTGGGCCAAAGGCAGGCGCCAAACTGCTGCACCACCCAGGGATCCCTAGCTGCCTTTTTTTAATTTAACTTTTTGTTTATTTATTTATTCAGAGAAAATGAGCAGGGGGAGGGGGAGAGGGAGAGGGAGGAAGAGAATCTCCAGCAGACTCCGTGCTGAGCAGGGAGCCCGACGCAGGGGCTCCATCTCACCACCCTGAGATCGTGGCCTGAGCTGAAATCAAGAGTCGGATGCTCAACTGACTGAGCCACCCAGGCGCCCCTGAAAGTACTTACTTTATAAGGTTGCTGTGAGGATAAAATGAGTAAGGTGTAAGGTAACACACCGAGCCTGCTGTAGAAAGTGCTATGCAAGCGTTTGCTCTTATTTTTATTGTGAACACCGTCCAGGGCTGTATGGTCTCTGCCGCACTATCTTTTACTCTATACTCCTGATTTTTTTGTTTTTGCTTTTTGTTTTTTGGCTTTCCTATGACATTTCTGATCCCCCTCATTTCAACCCCCCCCTGGGTTTGAACACATGGCTGTCATTCCTTGCAGCATGAATGCTGGCTCTGGCCCTGCACGATTTTTCAGGGCTCAGCATCCATGCTCATTTGACTGACTCAGTCTCTCACCTCTCCCATTTCAAATTCCTGGGAGGAACGAGCTGAGTGGCCGGGCTTCAGTCAGATGTTCATCCTCTCACCCAATCAGCCGTGCTGGGCAGGAGAGCGCTGCCAGGACCCATGGGGGTGTAGGGAGGCACATCCTGGCATGTCTACCCCAGCCTCTTTGGAGGCTCTATCAGAGCAGCAGAAGAACTTTGGACAGTGGTTTTGGTTTTTTTCTCTTTTTTCTTTTTTTCCTGCCAACTCACAGGGGCGTTCCCGGGGGTGTTTCTAGGTGATCAGGACAAGCTTTCAGAACTCCTGCAGCTGGCACTTGGATCCTGTCTGGCTCACAAATTATCGGCCAATTTACAATTTGACATTGTCATCAGTATTAAAAATCAAGGGATAGGGATGACTGGGTGGCTCAGGGGTTGAGCATCTGCCTTTGGCCCAGGGCGTGATCCTGGAGTTCCGGGATCGAGTCCCACCTCGGGCTCCCCACGGGGAGCCTGCTTCTCCCTCTGCTGTGTCTCTGCCTCTCTCTCTCTCTCTCTGTGTCTCCCATGAATAAATAAAATCTTAAAAAATAAATAAATAAATAAAAATCAAGGGATTTGATATAGAAATCTGGACTTCTGGCTTCTCTTGGGGGAAAAAAAAAATAAAGAGAAAACTCTGGGGACACCGAGCATAGACACACAGCATCAATTAGAATTGCAATTGCCAGGGCAGCCCCGGTGGCGCAGTGGTTTAGCACCTCCTGCAGCCCAGGGCGTGATCCTGGAGACCCTGGATCGAGTCCCACGCCAGGCTCTCTGTATGATGCCTGCTTCTCCCTCTGCCTGTGTCTCTGCCTCTCTCTCTGTGTCTCTATGAATAAATAAATAAATAAAAAATCTTAAAAAAAATGAATTGGAATTGCCCCTTCCATTGGGGGCATGTGCTTTCCAGGCACTCGGGGTCCCCCCTTCACCCTGAGGTGTCTCCAGTCTTGAAGCTTAGTTGTTGGGGCACGTCCAGTCTGCTTCTCCCATTGCCGCATTGCCATTCCCTACCTGGCTCCCCCCCGGGGCGCTGGAATTTGCCACTTTACTCTATACTCCAGAAAGGAGAATTGCACAAAGAAAAAGAATTACCTAGCTCTCCGAAACTTGGGAACACAAGTATGAGCCCAGTTCTGTGCCAAACAGCCCACAAATAGGATCTCATTTATTCCACTCCACGACCATGAGGCAGGTATCAGTACTTTCACTCACTCCCACTCTACAGATGGTGAAACTGAGACCTTAAGAAGACACGATGTGCTAGAGATCGGCCCAGGCCATCTGGCTGTGGAAACAACTGTAAAGTGACAGACAGGCTGCGGGTACAGTGCATTTCATTTCCCTCGGAGGCATCTGAGAGGAAACTGCTAACTTGTCACTCCTTTGGGTATTTGGTGTGTATTTCCTACAGCCAAGGACATGCCCCTCCACCACCGTGCTACAACCGGCCACATCAGGAAATGCACACGACGCATTCCCACCATGTCATCCTCAGTCCCTGCTGAGTCTCACCAGCTGTCCCAGTAATGGCCTTTATGCTGAAACGCTCCAGTTCAGAACGACACATGACATTTAGTGGTCCCGTCTCTGATTTCCTTCAGTCTAGAAAAGTTCCTTGGTCTTTCCTTGACTTTTGTGACCTGCGCATTTTGGGAGACGTTTAGAGGAACGTCCCTCAATCTGGGTTTGTGTGATGTTCGCTCAGCATTGTGTCGCGTCCTTCTCCAACCACGGAAGGACGCTCACGGTGTCCAAAAATCCCCCTGCTGGTCATGTTCCCAGTTTGACCACTTGGGTGATGAAGGATCTGGGAAGCCACTCTTTTTCCATAAAAAAAAAAAAAAAAAAAAGTTGTGAAGAAGTATTTTGTGGGGAAGTGCTTTGAGACAGGGTAAATAGCCATTCCTAGCCTTCCGTGTGCTCATTTGCTTAGTTACTTGTCACATCAGTATGGACTCTTGGTTTCCCATTATATTCAATGGGAGGTAAATCCTAATCATCATTATTTTTTCTAATGGTCCAACTGCCCTCGGTTTGGTGAGTGGGAGCCTCTGTGAGCTGGTTTCTTTGTCATTCTGTTATGCTCCTGTCACTTCTTGAGCAATTTATCAGTTTCGGGCCCCCCCGCTATATTACTGGCTCAAATGTCCTTCCTCTGGGGATGAGCCATTTCTCCAAGAAGCTCTGGATCCCTTGAGTGGAGAATGGTATTTAGGAACCACGATCTGGCTGCTGAGTGTGCTCATTGCTCCCAGGCCTTCGTGGTGGACAGACCGAGGAGCTCACGCCAATGCTTCCCATTCCAGCCCAACACCACACAGGTCATTGGACTTTTCTTCCTTTCTATATATGTAATTTGCTTCTCGAACAAGGAGAATCCCAACAGTTGAAGCTCTTGACCACTGCTATATTAGGTTGCCTCTCATTAATAAGAGTTGGTATCAAATAGCTTATTTATCTAATTTTGTCAGTGGGAAGTTGAAAACTCTCTGCTAGGCTGTATTCATTTGATCCTTCAAAGTTCTGTGAAGATAGAAGAAGGCACTAGTAGGATTATTGTTCCTACTTTACGGGCAGTGGGACAGAGAGAAAGAGGTTGAGGACTGCTTTCCAGAGATCTTAGGGTGGGAGAGCTCTGTATCACATTTGTGTCCAGCCCCCTGGACATGAGCATCCATCCCCTTCCTGTGGGTGTTTTGGGAGAACTTTGAGAACACATCCCCAAGACAAGGAGCTGCCCAGACTGATCTGTCCCTGACACTCAAGCCCCATAAAGTGATAGCTCAGAGAAGTCAAGTTTCCTTCTTCACCTGGGTTCCCAGACCCCTTCTGCCTGTGGCTGTGCACCTTTGACCTCAGCTTGCTTCCCCACAAATGCAGGTCTTGGGTTGGGGAGGAACCTGGAAGGCTTGAAGAGGAGGTGGTTGCTCAGTGCATCCCAGCCCCTTTCAGGATGCCAGTCCTACCGAACAGGGGCAGGAGTCATGGGAAGGGAGTTTCATCTCGGTAAGGTAGATTGTATTGCCTTTTTTCATAATCAAAGTGTAACCCAGTCTCTCTTCGATAATAGCCTGGTCATGATTGGTTTGATGGTGTAGTACATAAGGACTGACCTCTTCCTGCACGCTCTCCATTCATACTTCCTGGGTGAGCGTGGTGTCTGGGCTTGGAAAGTCCGCTTTCCTATCTGCTCACTTCCTTTTTGACGTGCTATGGGGTTGGGCTGGTGGAAGAGGGGCCTGGGCTGGAAGGCAGAGGCAGGAACCCTGGGTTCCCACCCTGATTTTGCTACCGACTTGCTAGGCAACCTTGGGCATGTCACTTAGCCTCCCTGGCCAGTGGCAAACACCACCCCTGTCCTCCCTGCTTCCCTCTTCCCCAGGTCAACGGTGGAGACAAGGCCAAAGGGAGTCCTAGTCCCATCCAGATGTATCATTAATGGATATGCTTATACAATAAACCCTGCACCCACCAGAATGTTCAGCGAGTGGGAAATTCTGGTTAATTGAATATTCTGGGACATGGAAATGTTCCCAGAAATTCTTTTTGTTCCTTTTGTGGCCATTGAAAACCATTCACTGGTCTATTTAGCAAATATTTGTCTCGTGCCTGTGCTCTACCAGGCTCTGTCCCAGGTGGCGGGGAGGCACCGTGAATGAGACAGCAGAGTCCCAGCCTGCGAGGACTCACAGTCTGGGAGGAGACGTGCCCAAACTCAGTGGACCCTGGAACAGCACAGGGGTTAGGGACTCCGATCCCCTGTACGGTAGAAAATCTGCATACAACTTTTTAAAAGAGATTTTATTTATTTATTTGAGAGACAGTGAGTGAGAGAAAGCAGAGGGAGGGAGAGGAAGAAGCAGGCTCCCGCTGAGCAGGGAGCCGGATGCAGGGCTCCATCCCAGGACCCTGGGGTCACGACCCAAGCAGAAGGCAGAAGGCTCAATGACTGGGCCATCCGGGCATCCCCTGCATCTGACTTTCGACTCCCCCAAAACAACGGCCAACAGCCTACCATTGACCAGGGAACAGTCTTACTGATGACATGAACAGTCAACGTATTTGGTACCTTTTATGCATTATATACTGCCTTCTTAAAATTACGGAGGCTAGAGAAAAGAAATTTTTTTTTAAGATTTTATGTATTTATTCATGAGAGAGGCAGAGACAGGCAGAGGGAGAAGCAGGCTCCATGCAGGGAGCCGATGTGGGACTCGATCCCGGGTCTCCAGGATCACACCCTGGGCCGAAGGCAGGCACTAAACCACTGAGCCACCCAGGGATCCCCAAGAAAAGAAAATGTTAATGGAAAATCATAAAGAAAAGATATTTTTACTGAAAAAATTCATGTATAAGTAAACTTGCCCAATTCAAACCTGTGTTTCGCAAGAGTCGCAAGAGTCAACTGTACACCATGGACACGGTAGGATGGTTGCCCTGAGGGGACTGTAGGATGCTGTGGGAGGCCTGGAGTCCAGCCTGGGGCCCCTAGAGAAGAGATACTTGACCCAGAGAAGGTGTTATTGGTTGAGAGCCTCAGACAGCTTTAGCCAGTGTGTCCAGGTGGGGGTGGGGGGGGTGGGGGCGGGCGGTGGGAACACCATGGGCAAAGCTTAGAACACGAAGCTGGGGAGGAGAGAGAAGGGGCGTGTGTGTGTTGGGAAGCGAGATGGTGGAGAGAGCAGGGATGCAGGAAGGTGAGGCCTGCAGGCTCACGTAGGCTCCAGTACGTGTTTCTTGATGCAGTTCTCTCTCCTAAAAGTAGAATGCAGAGGAAAAACCATATAAAAACACTATTTCCAAAAAAAACAAAACAAAAACAAAAACAAAAAACCACTATTTCCCAGAGGAGGGGCCTCCAAGTTGGAGGGGGTACCCCAGGGCTGGGGGGGGGGGCGGGTAGCAAGCAGAGAAACACAGCTCTGTGTAAAGGGCCACGACTCCCTAGGGCTCGCGGGGTGTGGTCCTGGGGATGGGGGCCATCGAGGGCCTGGCATTATCAGATCTTCGGGTGTTTTGAGAAGCTAGCAATCTGTTTTTTTATGGGAAATCTCCCAGTTGTGAAATATCGGTGGCCAGCGACCAAAAACAAAACCACTGTGGGCAAAACACCACGCTTCTGCAGGCTCCGTTTGCTCTATGAGCTGGGGGGTTGCGACCCTGCGTCCAGAGGGGTCTATCTGATGAGGTTGAAGGTGTCCACTTAGAGTCTCTTAGGATCCTCTGATGTCGAGTGTGTCCCTCACTGGGGTGGGGGAGTATAATAGGGCCCTAAGGTATGACCCCGGCCCTCAGGCCATCAAGCTGAAGACAGCCCGAGTTAGAATATGTGTCCAGAGCTAACAAAACAACGGAAGCACCAACCAAAGCCCCAAGTGCCGTAGAGCTCAGAGGAGAGGCGGTCAGGGGACAGGGTCCACGTGGAGAGGTTTCCCCAGGGGATTCTGGGCCTTCTGATGGTTCCAGGAGGGAGGGCAAACCTTAGTGCAACCAGAGAGGGGGACGGCATTTCCAGGTTGGAGGATTTGGGGGTGGGGGCGGGGAGGGCTCAGGCCCAGGAAGCAAATAAGACAGAAGAGGGGAGAGGTTGGAGCAGATCCGAAAGGCTGCGAATGCGGGTCCAGGAACTTGTACTTGGCTCTGGCTGCGCCAGCAGGACCCAAAAGTCTCAAGTCTGGCCCAAGGCTTTTTTTTTTTTTTTTTTTTTTTAAGATTTTATTTATTTATTCATGAAAGACACACAGAGAGAAAGGCAGTGACTAGGCAGAGGGAGAAGCAGGCTCCAGGGAGGGAGCCTGATGTGGGACTCGATCCCGATCCCAAGACCCCGGATCACGCCCTGAGCCAGGGGCAGGTGCCCAACCGCTGAGCCACCTAGGCATCCCTGGCCCAAGGCTTTTTTTTTTTGCCCAAGGCTTTTAATGCTATGTCACTCACTGGACACCTGAAGATGTTCTAGCTGCTTCTCTGGTGTAGGGAAGGAAAAAAATCCTTGCGCTGTTCTTTGAGCTCTAACACCAGGACTAAGAATTAAATTCACGTGAGGCAGATTAACAGGAGAAAAAAACCCCAAAGTTCTTTAAATTAATGTTTAAAAAATATTATTTATTTATTTATTCATGAGAGGCAGAGACACAGGCAGAGGGAGAAGCAGGCTCCCTGTGGGGAGCCCCATGCAGGAACTCTGGGATCATGTCCTGAGCTGGAGGCAGATACTCAACCACTGAGCCACCCAGGCGTCCCTTTAATTTTATTTTTTATTTTATTTTTTAAAAAAGATTTATTTATTTATTCATGAGAGACACACACAGAGAGAAAGGCAGAGACACAGGCAGAGGGAGAAGCAGGCTCCACGAAGGAAGCCCGATGTAGGACTCGATCCCAAGACTCCAGGATCAGGCCCTGGGCTTAAAATCAGCAGCGCTAAACCGCTGAGCCACCTGGGGTGCCTTAATTTAATTTAATTTAATTTTATTATTTTTATTTTATTTATTTATTTATTTTATTTATATTTTATATTTTTATATTTTATTTTATTTTATTATTTAAAGAAATCTCTGCACCCAATGTGGGGTTTGAACTTATGCTCCTGACATCAACAGTCGGGGCCCTACCGACTGAGCCAGCCAGGCACCCCGAAACTAAAGTTTTATTACGTGCCTGTAGAGGCCCAGTCATGAAACTGAGACCTAAAGAAATGACCAATGCAGGCACTTTTTATACTTTTAGGTAAAGGGACAAAAAACAAAACAAAACAAACAAGCAAACAACCCCAACCAAACCCAACCACCCCAAAACAATAAAAACTGTGAAGAATTGACTGGACAAAGAAAACTTGATTTGGGAGGGCTTCCATTAGTAAGCAATTCTAAACAGAAATTGGGATGCGGTAATACAAATTGGTAAAAAAAAATAAGTTTGTAAAAAAATAAAATTAGTAACAAGGATTGTTTATACAACCTTCTTAGCTCTCCATTTTCCGTCTCTGGTGAGAGGGAAGTCTCTTTACCTCCCATATAGGGAGGGCACCTTTTCACACAGGAGATTTGTTTCCTGCTTTCAAGGGGGCCGAGAAGGGTCTGAGCGTCTTTCTTAAACAGGTTCTCCTTATAAGTAAATTATTTAAAATAATCAATATGGGGCACCTGGGTGGCTCCGTGGTTGAGCACCTGCCTTCAGCTCAGGGTGTGATCCCGGGGTCCTGGGATCGAGTCCCGCATCGGGCTCCCCGCAGGGAGCCTGCTTCTCCCTCTGCCTGTGTCTCTTCTGCCCCTTTCTCTCTGTGCCTCTCATGAACAAATAAATAAAATCTTGAAAAAAAAAATAATCAACATGCCTAAGTAGCACATTTTGGGTTGGCCTGCCCTGAGCGCCTACCGTGGCACTCCAGAAAACTTTCCCGTCTTGCTGTCACGGCCGCTATTTTTTTCACGCCTGGAGTGGGAGATCCAGCGGGGCGGAGGGCAGGCCCGTTTTGTTCACCGATGTCTCGGGAGTGCCTAGAATGGGACGTAGTAAGTGCTCAACCAAGAGTCACCAGCTGCTCACTATGAGCCTAGTGTTACCCCAGGCCCGGCGCCGCGGACACTCTATGAGCCACTCTTAGGACGGGCTCTATGGGGCTTATGTCCTTGTGTGGAGGAGACAGACAATTAACAAACACATCCACGAATAAGATGATTTCAGAGAGCGGGGGGCCTGAGTGTGGTTTGTGTCACTGCACTGTAGTGGCCTGTTTATTGCTGCGACCTCCTAGGCCGGGAGCCCCGAGGGGGGCAGGACTGGGGGCCGCCCCGCTCCTTGTCTCATTGCTAACCCCTAAGCTGGTGCCTGGCAGAGGAAGAGGGAGCAACGCGACACAATGTGTTTGCTGGCGCTGTTGCACGAGGCAAGGCTGACAAAGATCCCAGTGTACACACACCTGTGCCCTCTGGAGGCTGCAGGACTCCTAATTACCAGGCGGGGAGTCGGGAGCCGGGGAGCCGGCGCCGCCGATAAGCCCGCCCCGGTGTGTGCCTTTCTGGTGGCAAACAGAGAGGTTGCAGGGCACGGTTTAGTAACAACAGGGATAATCTTAATTAAGGACCTGATAACCACAATTAATCGCCTCGTATCCGGAGGCCCTCTGTGGGACTCTGGGAGGGGGTACCTCGTTTGCTTTGCGGGCTCTGGGAAGGGAGGCGGGTGGGTGGATGGGATGAGAGGGTGTGTGTGTGGGGGGGCGCTGGGATCTCCCGTGCTCCGCTTCCTTGCTGGGCGAGCTTCGGCCCCATCAGTCACTCCCAGCTGGGGGAGCCTCAGTGTTCTCATCAGGAAGGTGGGGCTACACGGCTGGGGGCGTGACCTCAAGGTCTCCCCGCCCCCAAGGGGGTCACTGGAGCCTCCGACAGGGGCCGGGGGGGCCCCCCTCTCCCCGCCCCGGGGAATGGCTCGGCCTCCCGCGGGCGCCCTGGCAGCCGAGCCCTGGAGGGGGCCTGGGGGGAGCAGCGAGGGCGGGGTGCGCGCGGGGGCGGGGGCGGGGGCGGGGGCGGGAGGGCGCGCGGCCCCGCCCCCGCGGGCCTCGGTTTCCCCTCCTGCGCCGCGCGCGCGGCCCGGCCGCCAGGGGTTAAGCGGTGACTTCAGCCGCGGGAGCGGGGAGCGGGGAGCGGGGAGCGGGGACCGGGCGGGCGGGGGCGGCGCCGCGAGGCGCTGAGCGCGGCGGCGGGACCAGGCCGCTCGGAGGCGGCGGCGGGCGCTCTCCCGGCGGGGCCGCGACCTCGCGGGGCGGCGGGGGCGCGGGGGCGCGGGGCCGGGGCCGGGGCCGGGGCTGGGGCTGGGGCCGCCCGGCCCTCCCTGGGCGCCCGGGCCGCCGGGGCAGCAGGGCGCGGAGCGGCCGCCGGCGCCGTGCGAGCGGCGCGGACAACAAAGGCGCGGCCGGAGCCGGTGAGTCGGGCCGCGGGCCGCGGGGCGCGGGAGGCCGGGGGGCGCACTGCGCAAGGCGGCTCGGAGGCGCTGGGGCCCCGCGGCGCGTCCCTGGCAGCGGGGCGGGTGTGTGTGTGTGTGTGTGTGTGTGTCCGGGCCCCTCCCCGCCGCCCCGGGTGCGGCTGCGGGTGGGCCAGGCGGGCCCTGGGGTGCGTGTGGGTCCCTTCGTCCCGGAGCCTGCGCGCCGTGGCCGGGACCTTGGAGTGTGAGAGGCCCCCAGCCTGGGCTGCCCTGCGCGTGCGAGTGTGACTCTGTCCCCCCCCCCCCCAGCAGGCTCCCTCCTCCCTCCCTCCTTCCCGGGGACTCCTGTGTCCTCTTTGTGCAGCAGCCTGAGAGGCAGAGACAGAGGGAGGGACAGGCCGAGGGACAGGCCGTTCCCCGGCCTTCAGGTCCTGCTGCTGCGGTGGGGCCACCTCTCCCTGCTGCACCCTGGGGGTCCCTGGGATTCCACGGAGTCTGGGGACACTCCCATCACCTCTCTTCTGGGCTGGGCTCTCCCGCCCTGGACCTCAGCCCAGAGGTGGAACAGGGTCACCCTCACAAAGGAGCGGGCGTGGGAGGAGAGGATGCCCCGGTCAGCCGGAAGGCCACGGCCAGCGGGACGAGGTCAGGCCTGCACACCCCTGAGGCAGGGTAGTGAGGCCGGGGTGGGCCTGGCTGAGGATGAAGGCGAGCCTCCTGGACCCCAGGGGTGGCCCCCGACAGGGAGCCCCCAGGCCTAAGGTAGAGTGTGGGGATGCTATCTCCTCTCTCTCCCGGGGCAGCGGTCGGGAATCTTCCTTCCTTTGGCTTCCTTAGCCTGAGGACCCGGTCTTGGGCCGCAGCAGGGGTGGCCGTACTTCCCACTGGCCCTGGAGCTGAGACGTCACCTCAGAGTCCTTGGCCTTCCCCGAGGGATTCAACTGGGGGAAGGCATGCCCTGCCTGCCTGGGGCCCCATCTGTTCCCCCGCGGATGCTGGGGCGAGAGGACAGGCTGTGTGGGCTCATTAAAATGTTCAGCCCTTGCCTGCAGGCTCTGCCCGGATGGCCATCAGCTGCGGCGTCCACCCACCCGTCCCTCCATCTGTCCGTCCAGCGTGACACCCCCACGGTGTCCGGGCCTCAGGCACACAGACTAGAAAGGGAGCTACAGCCTGGAGATCTCCAGGGGTGATCGTGGGGTGGGGCTAGCGCTCCCCTTCCTCAGGGTCTCAGGGTGATGCTCAGAGCCCTCCTGGTGCCTGTGACCCCCCCTTTGTGCCTGTGTCTCTCACTCTGCTCTGTCGTCACGCTTACCTTCCTGAGGTCCCCTGCCCTCCTTCTTCCCCCCCACCCCCCCACTTCCCTCCTTCCAGTAAGTTGGCCTCATCCTTCACCTCTTCATTCCTCATTCAGGAGCTTCTTCTGTGGTCAGCCAGGCTGGCTCAAGAATTCTGAATTCTGGTTCCTGGGGCGCCTGGCTGGCTCAGTCGGCAAAGCCTGTGACTCTTGATCTCAGGGTCATGAGTTCCAGCCCCACATTGGGCGTGGAGGCTACTTAAAAAAAAAAAAAAAAGGAATTATCATTCATGATGCTCTTAGAACCCTCATGTCAGTGGGGATGGTTTGTTTATACCCCCCCCCCCCCAGAGGGCTGATGCCTTCAGGAGCAGGGACCGTGCTTGTCCTTGATCGCCAGCCTAGTACAGTGGGTACCCAATAGATCACTGCCAGTTGAGTGGATATTGGTGTCTAATGGTTCCTAAATATTGCTGTTTCAGGTTTTCTGTTGGGAAGAGTCTAGGGAGGAGGGAAAGCTAGTGAGCTCCCTGGGGCCTGGGTACCAGGTTAGTGTAAGGGGGAGGCCTCCTGTTCATTAGACAAACTCTAAATTATTTGACAGATATTTTATATTTGGTAAATGCCAGATGCTGGGCCAGCTCCTTCACCACTGCACTCAGCGGAAAGAATATAATCTTCTTAGATCAAGTTTGAAAAGATAAAGGAGGTGAGAGTTATATACGTGTATAACATAAACACATGCCACATAAAAATATATACGTCCTACGTAAGCGTGATGACGGTATATTGTTCTTTCACATCCACTCTCTGTTTCTACGACAGCCCTGTTAATTATTGGGCAGGGAAGATGGGTTTGTACCCATTTCACAGATGGCACTTAAGTGACTGCCTCAGGTCAGTGAGTGGAGCACTCAAGCCTCCGTCTCCCTGAATGCCCAGTCCTTCTTTCTTCTGCAAGCTTGTCCTCAGTGCCCTTGTATTCTGGTCACTGGGCTTGACAGGGGCGAGTAAGCCCCTGTCCTTACCCTCAAAGGGTCCGAAGACCAGAAACGAGAATCAGAGTCATCCGTAGGGCGGCAGAGTGGGCCAGCGTTCTCTTTCCATCCCACTGTGCCTCCTGGGCCCCAGCCCCGCTTCTTTGCCTCGGGGGAGGGCCTCAGAGCCACCACCTTCCTTTGGGGTCCTGTTCCCCAGAGTGACCTATCCTTGCAGAGCCGGTGCAGGGCGCTGAGCACCGGTGTCAGCCAGCTTGTACTGAAGCACGAGAGCTGATGGCTAAAATTTAGGAATTTTGCGAGCCGCCCATTAAACGCAGCCGTTATAAAAATTGGTAATAAATAAATTTATAATTAAATTATACTAAAAACAAGGGTAATAAATAGTCAAGATATGGTACCTCCGTTGTTTTGCTTTTTGTTTCCTTCTCCAGTAAATGGTAGCGTTTTGCTCTTTTAAAAAAAAATATGGTACCTCCTAGTTATTTTACATATTTTGCCATCACCTGTGTGTTTGTGGCTGTGTCTTTTGTACGTTTGTATATCATATGCACATTACACACGAGTATGTGTCTACGTACGTACGTACCTGTATTTATGTATGCACCGTGCACACGGGTGTGCTCCTGCACATGCCTTCCCATCTGTGTTCACTGATGTCACCTTAGTAGCTTGAAACTGGCCACAGGGAGACTATTTATACCACAGGAATCGGCGTCCTGCAAGTCTGAGGTTTTTTCCTCTGCCAGAGAGCCAATTGTTAAACATTTTCCAGCAGGCCACGGGGATCTAGCAGTGAGCAGCGGGGGCACAGCCTTTCCCTGGGGCCTGCATTCTGGTGGGACACCTCCCTAGGGTGAGTTTAGGGTCCTCATGGTACAGGGTAAGAGGGGCAGCTGCTGGGCTGGGCCAGCCCTGGTCGTAGGGATCATAGGGATCGTAATTTGCCCTCCAGTGAGCTCTCCACTCCGGAAACTGAGTTGTTGTATTACAGTGCTTCGCGAGAGGGGAGACGGGATGAGGGTAGGATTCAGTTAATTGAGGGCCTGCTTTGCCATTGATTGAATAATTACACTTCAGGGTGACCCAGGCATTTGGGAGGCAAAGTGGCGGTGGTGCCCCGGGACCGTGGACAGGTCAAATGGCTCGGGGCTGATGAAGGTGTCATGTCCAGGGCACGGGTGGCTAGAACTGTCTGGGTCTGGTGTAGACACCAGTAGGCGTGACCCATCTGTATGGGTTCACTGACAGCGTGAGAGAGAGAGTCAGACTGTTGAAGGGACAGGCTGTGGCTCTTGTACGATCTCAGAGCTCTTACCTGCCGTGGAGGCGTGTGCGCGCCTAGCGGGAGAATGGGGTGGGGTGAGGGGAAGGGTCTGGATAGCAGGAACAGCACGTGCAAAGGCTCAGAGGTGCAGGCCGCTGGGAGGTGAGCCGGGCTCAGGCGTCAGGTGAACCCGAAGTGTGCAGGGTGGTGGCAGAGCACGGGAAGGGGGGGGAGCCCCGAGTCACAGAGCCCTGCGTCACCTGGGAACTGGCAAGGGCGCCCCGCCACACCTGCCAGGGGTGTCGTGCTCAGTGGACTGGAGCTGTGAGGTGTCTCGGTAGCTCCTCGCTATCCTCGGACCTTGCTGCTGCTCCAGCCTGGTATCTGTGGCTCGTGGAGCCTTCAGGAAGGTTTTCGTTTTGATACCAGGCGAAACAAAACGGGATGGAGAAGGTGAGTGTGCTGCTCATTCCCCACCCTCCATCATACCAGAAAAGCCAAAGATAAAAGTAACCGATCTTTCCAGAATCTCTGGTTGCCTCTGCTGCTTCTACCCTTTAGATAGAAGTTAATGGAGAGTTTATTTGTTTAAAGACCACTCGTGTTTATGCCTAAACGTGCCGGACATCCGTTCCTTTAATTCCCATACCGATGCTGCCGGTGGGTGCTTTTATCCCCCCTTACAGATGAGGAAACTGAGTCCTAGAGAGGTGGCTTGACTTTCTCAAGGCCACCGTGTCTTGAGTGACAGGATCGGAGCAGGTAGGCCGTGAGGTCAATGGATTTCCTCCTCTGTCCTGTTTTCTTCTTCCCTTTGAGGAGGGCGGGGAGGGAATGCACCGCAGGTCTGCAATCCCAACACACTTTACTGCTCTTTGTTTGAAGTTACTGCGTGTTTTTTAACCCCTGCAGTTGGGTTCGTCACCCTGTGGCTTCAGGGCAGGGCTTAGAACAGAATCGGGGCCTGGTGTCCGGAAGGAGCAAATAATAAAGGCTTGTATTTACGGAGGGAGCTGGTGCGGATGGCTCAGAGGGATGGAGAGCCAGGCCTGGGGCTCCGGGAGCTTGTGGCGCCCTCAGCCACGTCACAGGGGGCGGGGGGGGGGGGCTGTACCATCAACTCCGCTTGCTCCCAGCTCACAACCCCCCCGCCCCTTGTCCAGGCCCTGGCCTGGCCGTACCTTGAGGTCTCCGGGCAGCGGGGCCCACCTGCTGCGGGGAAATAGGGACGCGGAGCTGACCACCTGGCCCGAAGCATGGGTTGTGCCCACCTCTAGGGTAAGCCTGGCACTGAGCACCCCCCCCCCCCGGGATTTAGCTTCCCACGGACCTTTCTGTCGAGAGGGTGGTCTTGACCCAGGCCCACCTCCCACTTCTTTGCAGGTACAAGCCTGTTCCGGGCAGGGCAGGTGGTAGGGGTGGCTCCTCCCCAGGACGTTGTGTGGGACGCCGTGGGGCGGCAGGTCTGCGTCTGGCCTCCTCCTCCTCCTCCTGGAGAGCCCAGCCTCCCCCTCCCGTCGGTGTCCCCCTGGCAGTGGCTGCTGATTGGTATGCATCCCGCAACTCCAGCCATTAGCACACAAGGCGGGGACCTGCTCCCGATACTTCCCGCTCTTCATTGTTTGAAGTGGGCAGGCTTGGAAGCCGCTTTAAAAATGCGGGCTTTTTATTCAATTTCCCTAGAAAAACAATGGTTTAAATTAAGTAGAGGAGTAACAGTCTCTGGAAATTGAAGAAAAAGGATTCCTGAACCCGGACACTACCCAGAACCTTTGAATTTCTTTTGAAGCATGGGTTTATTTTACGTTAAGTGATGCATGCCTCGCATGACCAGCGAGGAGAACTTGGGAAACACAGAAGGGAATTAGGGTCACCCTTTGCTCCACCACCCAGAGACACCCTGTCTCTACACCGCGGCGCACACCGCTCATTTCTCCGGGGACTGGTTTGCTCATTCGGAAAGCCCTGGGTTTTCAGAGGTCAGGCCCGTGTTGGCCATGGGGTGTAGACAGCGTATAGACAGGACCCTGCTCCTGTCACGCCTCCTTCTGTGCCAGATGTCGGACAGCTCACCTGCCCCCTCTCTGTTCCAACCTCCTCATCTGTGAGATGGGCCAACCTGGCAGCTGTGGCCCAGGGTGGGAGGACCCAATGAGAGGGCGCTGGCAGGCCGCTGGGGACCTCAGCGGGGAGCTCAGCCTCTTTGGCTGTTGTTTCTATGGTGACCAGGCGGTAGCCTTGTCCTCTTCGGCCTTTCACAGTAGGGAGGAGACCCGTCCCCAACAGATCCAACAAATGAATGAAGTAACTGCACGTCCTGTTCTGTCGTTAAGTCCAAGGGAGCAAGCTCATGTGATGTGATGGGAATCACTGGGGGATCGCGTTGGTGGTGGAGGGGGTGTGTCTGGGGGGAAGTGGTGCAAGATTGTTGGGGGGGGGCAGTGGGCCTCTCTTAAGAGACACCTTTAAGCTGAGACTGAATGACAAAGAACAGAGGGAGCAGTATTGTAGGCAGGGACACAGCAGATGCAAAGGGCCTGAGGCCAGGATGATCCAGGCCTGTTTGAGCAGCACAGAGCCCAGAGCCTGCAGCGGGCACAGGGGCGAGGGCAGTGTTGGAAGGCAAGCAGGCAGGGCGGTTACTCTAGGTGCCACGGGAAGCCACTGGAAGTTTGTGTTCTTCGTTTCACACAGATCCCTTTATTAATAGGCTGCAAATCCAAGATTCCAGCTGTTAGTAACTCTGGTAGGAAATTTGCCTTTTTTCCAGATAATTTAGCAAAAAATGATGTACTCAGTGCCTATTATGTGGGAGCACTTGAGTAGGTGCTGTGAGCCGAGGGATAGTCACAAAGAGGAGCAAGATGAAGGAAGCCTGGCTTGCAGGTATCCTGTGGGGCCTGCATTCCATCTCCCTGAACCACCGCGATCAGGCTCTGATTTGGGCAGGGTGCTCTGGCTGGAGGGGGGAGCCGGACGCACGGGCCGGGCCGCCCACAGGCGCAGGTGCTGGCGGGTGGAATAAGAGGAGTGGAGTGTGTTCTAGAATCTTCTTCTTTTTTTTTTTAAGGACTTTATTTATTCATGAGACAGAGAGAGAGAGAGAGAGAGAGAGAGAGAGAGAGAGAGAGAGGTAGACACACAGGCAGAGGGAGAAGCAGGCTCCATGCAGGGAGCCCGATGTGGGACTTGATGATCCCGGGTCTCCAGGATCAGGCCCTGGGTGGAAGGTGGCCCAGAAGGCCCTGAGCCACCTGGGCTGTCCTGGCCTAGAATCTTCATTTGAGTATGTAGGTCGGTGCTGGTGGTCAAGAATAAGATGGTTAAGAGAGGGTGGGGAGCGCGGGGTTTTGAGGAAGCCAGAATCCAGTCGAGGACAGGTACAGGTGCTTTGCAGTCCGAGTGCCCGCCCCCCCCCCCCCCCAGAAGCGGTGGGGGTGCCATTAACACCTAGTGGAGGCAGGTGGGACCACCTGAGGGGAGGTGTGGAGGCACATCTGGTCCTGTGCATGGCAGGGAGCCAGGAGGGGAGCCGAGAAGGGGAGTCGGGAGGAGAAGGGACAGTGGGGTGTCTGGGAAGCCGGTGAGGGTGATGCTTTCAGAAAAGAGCCAGTGGTCAACGGGGCTGCGGGCCCCCGGGATCCACGTGGAACGAGACAGAGAGTGGCCACTGGGTTTGGCACCAGGGAGGCAGCGCAGGTCTTCTGTAAGCGCAGCTCCAGGGGACATGGGCTGATTCCCAAGTGACAGACAAGTTTGACAGCCTGTGTAGCATTTGGAGCGCTGGCGGGGTGAAGGGGAGTCAGGAAAGGCGTCTCGTTGCAGGGAAGGGCGGACCCGGGGCAATAGTTTGTGCTGCTGGCCAGGATGGCTCCCGGGGGTCAGAGGGGACGAGACACAGGGGCAGCTAGGGGCGCTGGCCCTGTGGGCTCACGAGAGGGTGGTACTGGTGTGATGGTGGGGGGCGGCGGGGGGCGCCAGCAGGAACGCTTCTCGGGAGATGGGAGACCATGGGGTAGGTGTGAGTCTGGGGACAGTCCCATCTGATGGCCTCATGCTTCTCAATGAAACCTGGACCTGGGGGGCTGGGGTGCACAAGACTGCCTGCCCCGGGGGTGTCATTGGGAGCCACGACAGGACAGGCTGAGGTTGCTGGGCCCCAGGAGGAGGGATGCAGGTGCTCTGCAGCTGGCCTTCGTGTAGAGGGGGAGATGGGACAGGAGCAGAGGGCTCGGGGTCTGAGGTGGCACAGCCGGGCCGAGTCCTCACTGCCCTGCTCTGGGGACCTCACACTCCCCAGGGCTCTGGGCTGCGGGGGCTGGGGCTGGTGCCGGTGGGAGGGGGGAGCATTGGAGCCATCAGAATGGGGAGTGTTGGAGCCGATCGGAGTGGGGAGCACCCGAGCTGGTGGGAGGGGGGAGCACCGGAGCTGGCCAGAGGGGAGAGCACTGGAGCACCTGGGAGGGGGGAGCAGTGGAGCTGGTAGAAGTGGGAAGCATCGGGCCAGCAGGAAGGGGGAGCATCGGAGCCAGTTGGTATGGGGAGCACTAGAGCACGTGGGAGTGGGGAGCATCTGGGCTGGTCGGGACTATGGTGCCGGGAGAACTCGGCCCCTGCAGCAGAAGCTCCCGAGGCAGGCCGTCTGTCCGTGGGCCCCTGCCCCAGTCATGCTCACCTCCCAGGTTCCCCCGGGGCACGGGCAAGGCAGCCCTCTCTACCTGTCAGGCCCAGAACTGAACACTCCGGAGGAGGAGCGCGCTGAGCCCTGGCCCCGAGTGCGGTGCAGGGGCTACCCTCACATCGCGGAGGGAGAGAGGCCCGAGAGGTGGGCAGGGTGCGGGGTGCGGTCCGAGCCCGGGCTGCCGGCCCCTCGGGCTACATTCCCATTTGGCAGAGGAGGCCTCCAGGGCGTGGAGGAGACCTCATGTTCTCACCCACCTGCCCTCGTGTTCCTCCTCACACATCTTTATGGAGCACCTCCCGGGCTACGTGAGTAAAACGTGGTCACCCTCCTCCTGGTGGGGGAGGCACAGGTAACAGGGAACGACGGCAGGTCTCGTGCCTAACCAGGTGTGGGGGCTCCGAGGGCTGTGCCGGGGGAGCGTCTGGGCCAAGCAGCCGGGGAGGGAAAGCTTCTAGGCGATGGAGGCTGGGGATGAGCATATAGGAGGGTCCCGTCCTGCCGGGAGGGAGCTCTGGAAGTTGCCTGGGCCGCTCTGTGTATCTCACTAGGCGGTTCCCTTTATCTTGAGCACCCAGGGAGCCAGTCAAGTGTTTCAGGCTTGGGAGGGACCCGACCAGAACTTTTTGTTCTGGGTGGAGACTGGGCTGGAAGGGACAGGAGACATCAGGGAGGCCTTAGGAGGCCGTCACAGGCCCTCTGATTCCTAGATCATTCTGTGAACCCTGCTGTTTCTTTTTTTTTTTTAAGATTTTATTTATTTATTAATGAGAGACACACACAGAGAGAGAGAGAGAGAGAGAGAGAGGCAGAGACACAGGCAGAGGGAGAAGCAGGCTCCATGCAGGGAGCCTGACGTGGGGCTCGATCCTGGGTCTCCAGGATCACGCCGTGGGCCGAAGGCAGCACCAAACCACTGAGCCACCCAGGCTGCCCTGTTTCTTTTTTTCAAAAAAAGATTTTCTTTTTAAGTAATCTCTGCCCCCACCATGGGACTTAAACTCAGGACCCCGAGATCGGGAGTCACACACTGCACTGACTGAGCCCGCCGGGCGCCCCAACCCTGCTGCTCCTTTAGTGCTCCCCAAACTTTGCTCATTTCTCTTTCCTGAGAAGGTTCCAGAGGCTCAGGGAGGTTGAGCAACTTGCCTGAGGTCACTGCATAACAGGGCATCCAGGCTGGGGGCCTGGTCCCTTGAGTGAAACAACCAGAGTCTGGGGGGGGGTGGGGGTGGAGGGGAAGCAGGCGGCGAGTAACATCCGGGAGGGGTTCTCTGGAGGCTCCTGCTCTGTGTCACCATCCACACATTCCCTTGTGCCTTCGGATCTTGCCCTTTTGCAGTCTCAGAGAATGGGCGGTGCCTCTGGGAGGGAGGAGCTGGCTTGTTGCTGGGAACTGGGAGTTGGCCTTCGGAGTCAGAGCCCCATGGGCCGTCTTAGCAGTTTCTGGGGACTGGCGTCTTCCCCAGCAAAAAAACTGGAAAACCCTCTGGGGCCGGGCCAGGTCATGCGCAGCCAGCCAGGGAGGTGGTCCCCGCGAGGGGGGGGGGGCAGCTGTGGCTTACAGCTGCAGGCAGAGGCCTCATCCTTGGGGGGGCCCCGGGAGAGATGGGGAGCCGTTAGCAGGGCCTGTCCCTTGTGGGCCCCAACCCTCTGGGCAAGTGTCTGTCCTCCCCGGAGTCTTGGTTAGGTCGGCGGTGAAGCCGGGGATGGTGTTAAATGTGATCGCCAAGGCCTGAGAAAATGCGCAGTGTTTGCTGAGGGCCCAGAGGATGCCACGCACCACGTGGTGGTCTTCTTTCGGTTCTTTGTGAGGTTCCTTGTGGGGTGTGCGTCGCTGTCATCGTCGTTTGACAGATGGAGCAGCTGAGGAACAGAGAGGGCAAGTAATCTGCCCCAAACCACATGGCTAATAAATGGCAAAACTTGAACCCCGACCCACCTGACTCTGGAGCCCTCCCCTGAGCCCCCTCCGGTCCCGTCAGACTCTGTTCAGCCGAGCCCTTCCTTGGTGCATCACCTGATAGAATCTTGTGGGGCTCCAGCATTCTTCCCACCCCCCCCCGGGGCACCCAGTCTGGTCCCTCCCCTTAAGTGTCATCACGGAGCCTTGGCCCCTTGCTCACCATCTCACCCCCACTGGTGGTGGACGTGGGATGGGAGCCCCAGCATCCCAGGCCACTTAGCCTGCTGCTCCTTCTACTACCCCAGGACCTGATGAAGAGCCCCCAGCCGGAAGCCGGGCACCCACCTCTTCCTCGAACCAGTCGGGACAGCTTGGGCTACGCCTCACCCTGTCCCTGACTTCACCCTGAGCCTTCATATTTCCCTCCTGCAAAACGGGCACGTTGAGAACCTGGAGTCTCTGCGGATTCTGATAACCCACGAGTCTAAGATTTCAGGTTTCTAGGAATCCACGAGTCAGACGTCGGCCCCTGTTCCTACTTCCTGTCCTCTGTCGCCTGGGGAACCAGGGGGAGATTGAAGGAAGAGACTGCGCAGCCCCAGTGAGAGCGGCTCCTGATGCAAGCACTGATTGAGCGCCAGTGTGTGCGCGGCAGGGAGGCAGGTGCCGTGCGGTAGATGTGAGGAGGGGGGTGCAGGGAGGCGGGCCCACCCTCCCGAGGGCCCAGTGACGGGGTTACCTGTGGGTGAGGCGGGGCTGAGGGTTTGGGCGTGGGATGCTTCCTCCTCCACGTGCCCTCTCGTGGGGCTCTCTGCAAAGCCGTCTCGCTGGGCTCCGGATGGAAGGATCCAGCCCGTCCATCCATGCTTGAGACACGGCCACGAGGGGCCCATCTGGAAAGGCAGGGTGGCTGTGGGGACCAGCGAAGGGACGGCGGCAGGGAGAGCGAAGACACTGCTTCGTCCACTGTTGGCCGCAGCTCGGGCCTGCCTGGCAGGTGGCCCGGAGAGTGGCCTCGGCTGTTTACAGAGAAAGGGACTTGGGAGCCCGGGGAGGTTGTGGTTGGCGGGCAGGGAAACAGGAGCTGAGGTAGGACGATGGAGTCAGAGACTCATTTAGGGCCGGAAGGGCCTTCTGGGATCATGTCTTCCAAGCTCCTGATTTTGTGCGTGGAGACGTCTTAGTCTGGAGACGGGCTGTGACTTGCCTCAGGTCTCACAGCCAATGGCAGCAGACCCGGGAACAGAAGAGGGAAGCTGGATCGTCAGCCTCTACTCCCGGCTGCTCTCATGGGCTTGACTTCCTGCAGGTCCTGCCCACCCCCCTCCCTCCCATCGGAACAAACACACCAACAACACTAGTCAGCGAAAGGAGCCATCTCGCCGAACACGAAGCACCTTGGGCTCTGGAACGGACTCATCCCCGAGTACGAGTTACCTTATCACGGTGGGCGGAGGCTTCTGTGATCGGAGCTACCCATGTCCTCCTTGGGCAGCAAGACCGGCTGGGAGGTCCTGGCCTGGCGGCCTGTGCCCCGCTGAAGGCTCTTCCCAGGGATCCTGGCTCACCTGGGGGCAGGTGCCGAGGATGCCAGGGAGGAGCAGGGCCCCCTGTGCCGACCCGGGCAGCCTGGGACCATGGAGGAGCCTGGGACCCGGCCACGTGGCCACTATCCTGGCCCCAGAACTCACTATTTCATGGCTTTGGGCAAGACACAGCCCTCTGTGGGCCTCGGTTTCCTCATCTGTGGGATGAGAGGCCGGCCTCAGTGATCTCTTGGTTCCTCTCAAGGCTGACATTCTGAGGGATGGGCATGTTCGGGACCTTAGCCGCCTCCTGCGGTTTGCTGGGGTTCTCGGTGTCATTGAAGATGTCCTATCAGGAACTTCCCTTCCTCCGAAGGCGAGGTGTGCGTGGAGGCGCGTATCAGGTGGCCTTAGCACCCTGGGGAGCCCATGAGCCAGTGATTCTCATACATTTGTGTACGTCAGGCTCGTCCAGACAGCCAGCTGAGAATGCAGATTCTTGGGCCCCACCCCCAAGAGTTCATAGATTGGGGTCGGACTTTAAAACCTACATTTTTTTTTTTTTAAAATAAAGATTTGTTTATTAGAGGGGGGAAGCATGGGCACGTGCACATGAGCATGGCCGGGGGGGGGGCAGGGGGTGGCGGGGAGAGGGAGAGGGGCTGGATCTCACGACCCTGAGATCACGACCTGACCCGAAACCAGGAGTCAGATGCTCCACCAACTGCACCACCCAGGTGCCCCCAAATCTACGTTTTTAAAAAGCCTCCCCACTCAAGTGGTTCTCAAGTTGTAGTTCAAGGGCCACACTTTGAAAAAGGCTGTTAGACTCTCTTTCAACCAAACAGGGTTTAGGACAATGGCTGCTTGGCCCTGTTCGGAGACATCCTCATCCGGGGCCACAGCCTTTAGTAGCTGGTGTTCCCTAAGCTAGTGTTCCCCAAACCTGGAATGCAGGAAGCTTTTGAACAAAATAGGAATTCTTGAGTCTCGCCCTTCCAGATTTTTGGAACCAGTTAGATCTCAACTGGGACCCAGAAATCCCTATGTTGAAAAACTCCCTGGGTCTTTGTGCATTTGTGTGTCATTCATTCATGTGTCGAGGCTTGCGATGGCCCGGCCCAGGGCAGGGCGTTGAGGACATAATTGTTAGGCCAGACGCAGTCTCGGACATTAGGTCACCTATGTTGCAGCCTGGTGAAGGAGATACACAGTGATTACATGGGGATGCCTGGCCAGATTGGGGAAATGTGTCTAGAAAATGGTTGGGCTGGACTAAATACCCGGGGCAAGGCGGCAAAGCTGGGATTCCTGGTAGCTGAGCTCCAGTAATTTCCAGATTGAAGTAGGGCCCTGAGCCCAGTGGCTTCTGGTCACTACTTATGGATTCCTGTCATTTTGTCACCACTTAGTCATTTGTTTATCCATCTATCCGTCCGTCCACCCATCCACCCATCTACACATCCACCCACCCATTCATCCATCATCATGCACCCACCTTTCCACCCATTTATCCATCTGACCATCCACCCACCCATTCATCCTTCATGCATCCATCCATCCATCTACCCATCTATCCATCTGTCTCTCCATCCGCCCACTCACCCATTCATCCACCTTCCATCCACCTACCCATTTTTCCATCATCTACCCGTCTGTCTGTCCACCCACCCACCCATCCATCCATCCACCCATCAATCCATTCATCATCTCTTGAATCTCTACCATGTGCTCTGTACTGTCCTGGGTACAGTTGGGACTGAAATGAAAGGCATTGTTTCTGTCCTCAAGGAAGTCACATTCCTCATTGGTCAATGGGGAGGCAAGGGTGGCCTTGTGCACCATGCTGAGTTGCTTGTGGCTGTGGGGTTCCGGACAGCATGCAGGCAGGGGGATGACACCCTCATGGGGGCTCCCTCTGCTGGGTGGGGGAGAATGGGGCTGGGGACTGAGGGGCCTCCCCAGCTCTCACCCTTCCTTGGCCTCCTCAGGCCAGGGCCATTGCACTTGGGAAACCGTGGTGAGCCCCTGACAGCTTTCCAGCAGTGGGTCTCCTGCAGCTCAGGGGCTCCGCCTCCATTTGGGATGGGGGGTGGGGGGTGGTGAGGGGACAGCATAATGGGGGGGTGAGTAGATGCAGGCACCGCTAAGAGCCTTGGCTCCTGGGGATCCCTGGGTGGCGCAGCGGTTTGGCGCCTGCCTTTGGCCCAGGGCACGATCCTGGAGACCCGGGATCGAATCCCACGTCGGGCTCCCGGTGCATGGAGCCTGCTTCTCCCTCTGCCTGTGTCTCTGCCTCTCTCTCTCTCTCTCTGTGACTATCATAAATAAATAAAAATTAAAAAAAATAAAAAAAAAGAGCCTTGGTTCCTGGGTTTGATTCCCACTTCTGCCTCTTATTCTCTGGGTGTCCTGTGTGTCCCTGGGTTCGGCTGCTTACCAGCCTCTCAAATGGGGATAGAGCAGCCTCTCCCTCGTCTGGTTCTTGGGCTGATCTGGAGAGTGGTCACACGTACAGCACTTAGAACAGTGCCTGGTGCACAGGAAGCATCCAACGAGCACTAGCTGAGATGTGGAGCCTTGGGGGCAGTCGCGCTGGGTGGCTTGAGTGGCTGGATATTTATTCTTCTTGCAGCTGGAAGACCTGGTTAGAAACCCATCTCCACCTCTGAGTAGCTGCGGGGATCTTGGCAAGCTGACTCAGGCTCTGAGCTCAGTCTTCTCATCTGTGAAATGGGGATGGACGCGCCACCGGGCTGCTGGCAGGAGCGCTCTATCTGACAGCCCCATCTCTGCATTGGGCTTATTGAAAATCAGAGAACCCAGGTCTAAACAGGTAGAGCGAAATCTCCATTTGATGAGGGTGGTGTGGACAGCCCACAGACTCGGGGGGCCTCTGTTGGGCTGCCTCTCAGCACTGGCCTTCCCCTTCACATGCCCTCTCCTTGGTTTCTGGGGTCGTCCTATGACTGGGGGTCTGGGTCTTCTGAGTAGGGTGCGACGGGGCAGAGGGTAGCACTTGGTCTGTGGGGGCGCTGGGTGCAGGGACTGTCCTCCCCCGGCCAGGCTGGATCTGGGTGCCCTGGAGAGACCAGGTTTTCTGATCCTTGCCAGGGGCTCAGCACCCTGCCCTCCCACCTCATGTTCCTGCTTCCTTCGAAATCTCAGGGCTGAGGGACTCCGTCCTGCTGAGGCCCCGGGAGATTTGGGTCTCAAGCAGGTAAATATTAACCTTACAAATCTAGGTCTGAATGTAAACCTCTCGGGCCTGGCTGCTTGGGGAGCTGCGGGGTCCTGAGTCCCCCACCCCCGCTGATGGCCAGGAGCAGTGGGCACCCTGCAGGGGGAGAGAGGGCACTGCTCTAAGCCAGGTGACTGCCTTCAATGGCCATTGCTGTCCAGTGGTCAGGAGCTGCCCTGTTTTACAGTGAGGAGGAAACGGAAGCACAGGGCAGGCAGGTGCTCAGGTTTCCACAGCTTAAAGGGATGGACCTGGGGTTGTCTGCCTGCAGAGCCCCTGCCCCACACCCTTGGTTTCTCCCCACCCCCAGTGGTCCCCTGGCTGCTGTTAGGACCACGCCAGCATGCTGGTGTGTCACAGGTGCGGAGATTTGCTCTCTGGCTCCCCTGAACTCGCACCTCAGATTCCCTGTTTGCGAAGCAGGGACATGGTTTGGGGTCCCCGGCGGGAGGGACCAAGCCCAGGACACCTGAGTGCAGCGATGCTGAAGGCACCCAAGGAGCTTTCTCTGCTCGCAGCCTGTGAGGCTCTCCTTGGGCCTGGGCTGGGGTTTCAGAGTAACCCTCCCCAGGCAACCAACCAAGCCTTCTCTTGAAGACCATGTATGATGCACTGCGGGGACACCCGGGGTCCAACCACAGTTTCTGTCCTCCTGGAGCTGTCACATGAGCAAGAAGGAGGATACGGATTTGGGTCTCCAGAACCTGAATTTGAATCCTGTGTCTTATTAGCTGTGGGATCTTGGGCAGGTGCCTTGGTCTGCCTGCATCTATGGCTCCCTGTGAGCCATAGGAATTCTAAGTCCTACTTCATAGGGCCATTGTGAGGATGATGCGAGATAGCATTTGCAAAGCCCCTAGCACAGTGAGCACGTAGTAGGTGCTCGGTAAGGCCCTTGCATGATTGTCTTCAGAGGCTGATGGTGACCAGCAGGTCTGCAGGGTGAGCGGAGGCTGCCTCCCCCGTGAGGCCAGCAGCCAGGAATAGCACGGGGTGGTTCTGCGGGCAGAAAGGGGCATCAGGTCCACAGTGTCGGGGGCTGGGATGTGGGGCTGAGCTTGGCTGGGGAGAGAGGGAGATGCTGGCTTGCATTCATTCTCCCCACCCTGCCCCCAGCCAGTAGGCGGAGGCCGCCCCAGGGGACTTTTCCTTGTTTGCCCACTGACGTGTCCCATACTCACCCCTCCAGAACCCTGGGAGGGGAGATGACTTGCTCCGTGTCAGTGGGACTTGGTGGAAGCACCAGGCTGACCCCAGCCCAAGGCCCACCCGATGCTGCGTCTTCAGCTGCCTGGGGCAGGTCCCTGGGGCTGTCAGGCTTCCTGGCCTCCCTGGCCTGCCCTGGAGTCTGCTCTGAACAGAATATTCTGTGTCACGTGATTCACTAGACTGGTCCTTCCTCTGCCAGGAGACTTTTCGTTTTCCTTTCTTTCACTTTTCCCTAATAAGGTCGCGTGTGGCTCTCTTATTTCTCCTTTCTGAGGGCCGGGAGGGCCTGTGACTTTGCTTTGGGAAGGCTGTCCCAGCTCCGTTAACAGCTGCCAGGCTGCAAGGGCCCAAATGTGGGAGAGTTCAAAGGGAGGCCGAGTGCAGGCCTCAGAGCTGCACAGACCTGGCTGGCCTGCTCTCCAGCTGTGTGACCTTGGGCGAGTCACTTTGCCTCTCTGAGCCTCAGTTTGCTTACTCAGTTCAATCCAACCCGGACTTACTAGGGCCTGTCAGATGCCAGGTGATGGCGCGAGCCACGTCAGGCAGAGCAATGAACAGACTCAGCCGCTGGCCTCTGGCTTGAGGCCTCAGGATCGAGTGGAGGATTTCCATGGGGACCTGGGTCTGCGTCTTGAAGTGTTGGAGACACGTGAATCACCACGCAGGGCTCCAGGTTTGAATGGAAGCTAAGAAATGGTGGTGAGTGAGAGTCGAGGCCGGGCTCTCGGGCGAATGACTGCCACGTGGATCTCGTGCTCGCCAGCAGGAGAGCGGGGAGGCTATTTCTAGAGACGCAGTGTTGATATTTTGTGTATGTTGCTCACACGAGCAGCGTCCCCGGTTGTCTGCTGGGGCTGCTGTGTTCCCGCGTGCGTGCCCTGAACTGTGCCAGGAGGAAATGCAGCCTGGGTGATGTCCCAGGGCAGCCCGCCCCCGGCACGCGGTGGGCGCCCAAGAGGTGTTGGTTGAGGTTAGCTCAGCGGTGGCACCTGGGGCACATCCTAGCGGGGGTGGGGGAGGGATGGCGCACGCAGGAGGGTGTCCTATGTGGGAGGGTGCCGGCCTTATTCTGAGCGACTCCAGGGGAAGAACGAGGGCAGGTTTTAGACCTTGTAATGTGGGACAAAGGAGGACCCAGGGATGAGCGTGTGATGTGGACAGTGACTCAGCTCAGCGTAGGGGCCCGAGCAGGTGGGGTACCCACTGTGTTCCAGGCCCAGTGCTGGGCTCGGCGAGCCCCGCCAGGGGCAGGGGGGCTTTTCCTTGCTTGTCCGCTGATGGATCCCAAACACTCGGAACAGCGCTTGGTTCACGGAGGCGCCTCATGAGCATGGGTTGAACGAATGAAGGAGCGTATTAGTTCACTGGGTCGCAGCAGTGGCGTTACGTCCAGTTTGCAGATGAGTAAACCGCCGTGTAGGGAGGTCAAGTCACACGTGGGTCAGGATTCCGAGTCCGGGCTGTCCGATTCCAAAGCCCGTGCTCTGAGTCACCCACTTGCCAGAGCCCTCAGGGAAAGGACTCCTGCGCCGGCTGGCGGGTTGCATTTCACCCTCGCAGAGACCCCTCTCTTGAGAGTGGCGGAGTGTGGGAGAACAGAACGCTTGATGCAGAGACAGTAGTGGGTTCGTGCTGCGGGTCCCCGTGGGTAACCCCAGCCATGAGTTTCTGCTTGGACCGGCGGGCGCTCTTTCAAGGAGCCAGGTCAGGAGGGGAATCGCTGCTGCCCATCCTCAGGTCCTTCCAGGCGTGGTCTGACGTCACGGTCATCCCGGGCCAGGGAGCAGGGTCGGAGGGCCTTGGCTCGGGCAGCAGCGGGCACACAGCCTTGCCTGCCCCGGTCTGCCCAGCGGGGCCTGCATCTGAGGCTGCCTGAGCCCCGGCGCCTTCTCCAGGGTGGTGGCTGGATTGGTCTGGATGAACCCAGGCATTCGTAGGAACACGTCCCTGCCCTCAGCTTCCGGGTGGATCCAGACGGGAATGCCCGGTGAGACTTAACGTGTTTGCATCCAGCTGCTCCGGGAACCCGGGTTTGGGACCTGGACAGAGGGGGCTGCTTGCTGGGGTCCTGCTGGGGGCAGAGCACTTAATCTGCTGGCCTCCAGGGTCTCCTCTTGATGTGCTGCCCCGCCGGCTCCCCAGGGTCCTTGGGGTCCCCTCTGCTCACCTGGCTGTTGCCCCAGGCAGCCCAGGGGCCCAGATGACTGGCTGGTGGCTGAGCAGTGAAGGAGCAGATGTTGTAGGGCTCCGAGGCACAGCCCCTGGGTTCGGACCCCAGCCCTCCCGCCTGCTGACCACGTGACCGTGAGCAATCTTCTTACCGCCTCTGTGCCTCTGGTTCCTGACCTGTACACGAGGATGCTCGTGGTTCGTCTCTCCAGGGGGTGGTTGTAAAGATTAAGTAATGATAGGAGCGAAGGGCTTGGGATAGGTCCGGGCACTTAGTGTGCGGTTAGTAGATGGGAGGTGTGGGGATGCTGATTTTGGCACTCCTTGGGGGCACGGGACAACCCGACGAGCAGTTGCCTTTTGTCTGCACCCAGTGCCTGCACCCTGACCCCCGCCCGTGCAGTGCTGCTGGTCGTGGGTGCATGAGCGCCTGGGCCTGGTCGCTGGGGAGAAGGAGCAATCCCTTGACCTCGCTGGAGGCTCCCTTCCTGCCTCCCTCCCTCCCTCCCTCCCTCCCTCCCTCCCTCCCTCCCTCCCTCTGTCCTGCTCAGGTGAGCCCACTGTCATGTGTCCCATGCTTCCATTCACTGTTTGAGGCGTGTTGACTGATGGATGACCCCCCTCCACCCCCCCGTCTACCTTCAGGCCTCTCTCAGGAGTTCCCAGAGCCCCCCACGGAAGCACTGCTGGTATCTATTGTAGGTACCCATTCCCTCCTCTTTCACCGGCCAGACTGAGCTCCACGGGGCAGGGACCCACGAATAAGTGTCAAGGGTTGAGCCATGTGCTAGACTAGGCTCGGGGACACCTCGGGATGGGGCACAGCCCCTGGCCTCAGAAAGCCCACAGTCTGGTTGCTAATTCATTAATGCAGAGACAGCTGCTCGGTGCCAACCACGGTGCCGGGTGCCCAGGGCAGGAGAGGCATCAGATGTGGTCCGTGCTCGCCGAGGTCAGGGTCCTGCCTCGCCCTCTGTCCCCACCTTCCATGTTGCAGAGGCTGGGCCGGGTGGCGGCGGCACACGGAGAAGCAGGTGTGTCTGCACCCCCTGGCCGGGTGGTGGGGGAGAGCCACAGAACCCAGTAAGCAACCCCAGCGAAGCGCAGTTTCTTTAGACTTGTAGCCTGGCGTTACCTGCCGTGGAAACCAGTGGCAGCAGCTTTGGTTTCCGTGTCCCCACGACTATTGACGGCTGCGTTAACAGGCCAGTATCCGCTCTAGATCCTCCAAGGACTTGACCAGACGCCCTAAGACCGGGGGCCTCCACCTGGGCACCATTGATGCAGAGCCAGGTAATTCGGGGTTGTGGGGTCGCCCTGTGCCCTGTAGGATGTTGGGCAGCATCCTGCCTCCACCCACCAGGCACCAGTAGCATCCTCCCTCCCCTGCTGAGTGTGACAACTGAAATGTCTCTAGCCAAAACTCCCTGGAGCGGGGGTGGGGGGGTGGGGGGGGGCAGGAGACAAATCACCCGCAGTTGAGAACCGTGGCCTTAAATGGATCAAACTAACTGCCCGATTCAAGGTGGGATGGAAATTTTGAAATCCAATACTGCCTCCCCCACAAAAAGAAGCAAAAGAGGAAAAAAGAGCCCACAACATCCTGTATTCCTTGGATGCACGGATGATCTGGTTTGGCTCAAAGAGCAAACATCCGCTGGAAGGTGGGAAGGCCCTCGGTGGCCGGAGCAGCTGTGCCTTGGCCCAGGCCACCTAGAGGCGGAGCCCCTGGCCGAAGTGACCTGGTCATTGCCAGGCCTTTGTGTGCCCTGCTCTGTGGTTATGACCGAGGGCAGGTCATCAAAGGAGCACGTGGAGTACACGGGACCAGCGTGGGTCCTGGGAGACGAGAGTCGGAATGGGCGACTGTCCCCTGGAGTTTCTGTCAAGCTCGCTGTCCCCTTACCTCATGGTGCATGACCTGGTTTGCGGTGATGTGCGTGTTCGCATAGTGTAGTGTATGCCCCCTTGCAGGACCGCGGCCTTCAGGAGGGCGGGAACCCAGCCTGTCTTGCTCATCAGCAAATCTCCAGAACTTTCCATGGCGCCTGGCATACAGAATGCTCAGTGAATATTTGTGGAATGATCAAGGGCTGTTTTTGGATGGCAGAGGGATCGAGAGATATGAAGACTGGCTTTTCTGGCCCCTGCCCCTCCCCCTAGAATGCCGTTGATCTGAAAGGCTCCCAGAGCGAGGGAGCGGGGCCTGGGGACCTCGGTTCTAACGCAGACGGGACATGTGTAGATGTGCAACCTCCGTCACTCACTTCCTGGTTTGCACCCTGATTTGGAAGGAGATGGTGTCCCTGTCCTCTGACCAGCCCCCAGGCCACTGGGACAGACCTTGGATGGACCTGGCAAAGGCTCAGTCTTGGCACGGAGTGGCCCGGTGTCCCGGCGTGCGTCTGCCCCCCGCCGGCCAGCCGTGAGCACCTGGTTGGTATTCCAGCCGCCAGCAGGAAACAGGGCCCCGGATCCCATTTTCCCAGGCCTGTTCCCTTTCCGTCGGTCACTTGAGGATACTCCTGATACGGTGTGAGTGACAGCCCCGGGCATGCTGGGCGTCACTGCAAGTTCCTGGCCTGGAGACGGACCGTGGTCCCTGAATTTAGCAGAATACATTTGAGGTCCAGCAAGCGAATGGAAGCATCCTGACGCTTGCAGCTCTCCCCGGATCTCCAGCCCGGGGGCTCTACAGAAACGGTACAGCTGTAGCCGGCCCGAGGCCCCGCCTCGGCTTGACCACACGAATTCGGGGAATTGGCACGCCTCCCTGGCACCACACGCTGAATTTCGGTTGTTTCCATGTTTCGCACCAACTAAGGGAACTTAGCATTGCTGTCTGGTTGGAATCCTTCCCCTTTTCTGACTTTCACCCCGTTTCCTGGAATCTTCACTTTCAAAGCAGCAGGAGGCGGTGGAGGCTTTGGGGAGCTTCCAGAGCTGAGTGTCAGCCTCAGGCTGGCTGCCCCAGAGCAAGTCACCGGTCATCCTTTGCCCCCCGTGAGGGCTCCGGGCCAGACACCGCGGGAGAGGCTGCGCCCCGGAGCCTTGCTTGCACCCCAGCTCTACGGCGGCACCACCCTTGTTGGCCAGGTCTGCTGTCCGGGCTGAAGGGAGTCGCTGTCCAATAATTCGCTCAACGGACGGTTCTCGAGCGCCTCCTCTGTTCCAGCCTCTCAGCGGGGCGCTTTGTGTGCACCACCACCTCACGTGATCCTTACAACAGCCCCATGCGGTGGGGATGCTTGGGGTGCTCCTGCGGGGACCCGGGGCCAGGCAGTGGAATCAATCTTACTGTCACGGCGAGGAAACGGAGAGTCGGGACCCAGGCAGGCTTGATCCCAGAGGTCCCTCTCCTCTAAACAATGCCTGGGGCATGATGGTGGCAAAAAGGGGCCCCCTGAGGACCCCCACCCACCACTGCAGGACCAGAGAGTGCTTTGGAGCAGGGGCTGCCCCCGAGTACCGCGGGGTCCCCCCATTTCCCACCGGGCAAGTGGCTGCCTCCCTGGGAGCGGGAAGGAGGTGGGGTGGGCTCGCAGCTCGGGGCGCCCTGCCTGGCTCCAATGTCAAGGGCGGGAGCAGTGGGAAGAGGGAGTTTGGGAATTCTCTGTGGGGCCAGGCTGGGGGCTGCATCGGAGTTACCCGTCCCTGCGTGGGTGAGCACCTGTCTGGGTCCTAATCACGCTGGTAACGGGTGCTTGGAACCAGCTCCCCTGTGGGTCAGCGTCCCGGCTCGGACTCCACCCCGGGACAGGGCCCGTTCACGGTTGACGCCTCCCCCAGTCTCTCTGCTCCCTTTCCACACCCCTTCTCCCTGGGGTGAGAGACCAGCCTGCTGGGGGTGGCAGCCAGCCTGTCTCTGGGGAGAAGGTCCGCACAGACCTCGGGTCTAATCGTGAAGCTTCTGGACCTCACACACATCTCTGTCTGTCTCTGAGCCTCAGTTTCCTCACCTGTAGGAGAGGCTGATCCCGCCCCCACCCCCAGGATGGGCCGCCCCTGGGGGCTGGCAGGAAGACTCGAATTTCTGCAGCCCCCTTGCAGGTTGGGGGGATGAGAGAGCAGCTGGGGGGCAGCTCGCTGTGGGGGTTGGATCCAAGTGCTGGCTGCTTTGAGAGCTCAGCCACCAGAGCTATCGTGGGCCGCGTGGCTGAGGCCTCCGGGTCCCCTGGGACGCCTGCAGGGCTCGTGTTTCAGGAGGGCTCCGACTGCCTGGCCTGCTCGCCCTGCCTTCGTTGGGTGGGCTGAGTATTTTTAACTCTGAGTCTGCAAAGGTTTTTTTTTTTTTTTTTTTTTTTCCCTGCCCGGACCTCTCTTGTGGGACGAAACAGACGGTGCCGTCCCTGACAGACAGAGCTTGGGCCTGAAGAAAGGGACCGGGGCCAGACTGGACCCCAGTGGCTCCGAAAGGGAGGCCTCCTGCGCTCTCCGTGCCTGCCCGCCTCTGCAGCAGCGCTGGGCCTTGCCCTCTGTGGCCACAGCTGGAAGGTGCCGGCCCCTTCCTTGGAAAGCTGAGTGTGTGCCAGGGCCTGTCACCTCCCTGCGTGGGGAAGGCCCGTGCGTGCACCTGCCCGCCAGAGCGGCTGAGGGGGGCGGCCCTTGCGGCCCTGGCGTCCTGTCCCCTCTCCTGGCCACATGCTTCTGACTCATCAGAACCAGAACGTGGATTTTTTTTGGGAGTGAGTTTTTAAAAATAGTCCAAGTCCTTCCTCCAGCCCTGCCCCACCCCTCTTCTGATCATACCCGGTGTTGGTCCCAGACCTCGTCCCACACTGGTTTTGGGGAACTGCCTCTTGCACAGCTTGGCAGTGGATCTGTTTGTGAAGCTCTCCTGGGAGGAACTGTCCTGGCCACAGGCTGATTTTGAAGAGGAGGCGGCACAGTGCTGGGAGTTGGGGCCCCACCGGCCGGCCGTGGCCACCTTCTCCCCGCCCCTGATGGTGGTGCTGGGACTGCCCCCAGGGCCGGCGTGGGACCAGGGATCCCTTCATTCATTCAGCAGGTGTGTGTGGAGGTGTGCTGTGTGCCAGGCACTGTTCCTGGGCTGTGGTTGGAGCAGTGAACAAAATGCTAAGGCTCCTGCCTTTGTCGAGTGCACATCCTGGTAGGAGGAAACTGGTAGAAACAACTCAAACAGCCAGGTGTCCAGAGGTGTCACATGCTGTGAAGATGGGGCAGCAGTGGGATGGGGATGTATGTGCGGTATTTCAGAGGATGGATGGGGAAAGCCTTTCTGAGCAGAGCCCTGAAGCGGGTGACAGAGCTGTCTATGGGTATGTCTGGGGGGTGAGCGTTCCAGGCAGAGGAACAGCAAGTGCAAAGGCCCTGAGGTAGGAGCATGTGCGGGCGTTTGAGGGGTCAAGTTGAGGCGGAGGCTTTAGCCCCAGCCCCTGGCAGGCTGGCGCTGCCCTCAGGTGAGCTGGGAGGCTGGGAGGAGTCGGGGAGCAGTCAGGACTCGGTGTGGATGCTGACTTCAGGATGCCCGGCAGACCACGGAGCGGACGTGCTGAGCAGGCCTGTGGGGAGAAGCCTGGATGGAGTTCAAGGGAAGGTCGGGCGGAGGTGTCACTGTAGAGAAGGAGTCCAGACAGGCGAGGACCTGGGAGGCAGCTGCAGTGGGCCAGAGTCACGAGGCCGGGAGTGGCCCAGTGGTTTGGCAGGGCAGGGGGAGGGAAGGGGGGAGTAGGAGCCTCCGGGAGGGCGGAGGGCAGACAGACGGCCGCGGGAAGGGAGATGGGGCCCAGGCACGTCCACGGGCTTTGGCATCTTGGAGCAGCGGGGGTGGACTCTCCCGGCCTTGATAGTTCGGCAGAGAATGGGGGGGTCCAGGACTGGGGTGCGGGCAGCGTTTGCCCAAGGGAAGCAGGGAATCTGGTGCTGGCTAGAGCTGATGTGGGGTTGGTGAGGTTTTTGGGGTTTTGATCTTTATATCGGCTGGGAATGATCCAGGAGCGGGGAGCTGACGTGTCCCTTGGCTGCCTCCAGAGAGACCCCCTCCTCACATCCTCCTCCTTCCCCAGCCCCCAGGTCCCTTGCATTCTGGCATCAGCTCCGAGTCCCAGGTCCTTTCTGTGGTCTAAGTGGGGCCCGTGTGTGTGTGTGTGTGTGTGTGTGTGTGTGTGTGTGTGTGTGTGTAGGGTGCAGGGGTTTCCCCATTTGAAGGCGCGTGGCCTGAAGAGATGTGGGTCCGTGAGCCCCTGGGTGGGACAGGCCAGGGGAGCCGCCGGCGTCACTCCCCACAGAAGGGTGGGAGGCACATGGCCTGTAGGGGGCCCCGCTGGAATCCAGGACCAGAAACCATCTCCCTGAACCGAACCCCGAAATCTTTGCTTGTGGAAGCCCATCCGCACAGCCTGGGGTGGGGTGGGGGCAGCATGCAGGGCCCGACAGAGGGGTGCTTGCCGGGTGCAGCTGGGAGCCTGGCACCTCCGTGGGAGGGTCAGGGCCGAGAGCCGGGCATGGCAGTGTGGAGGGGGTCGTGGCTGGAGGTCGCCTGCCCCTGTGACATCTGGGGAGCACAGTGCTTTGCTTCCTTGCAGCTGCCTGTTGTGTGGTGACGAGCTGCGCCTTCTGGTGAGTTCCTGCCCCTACCAGGCAGTGCTCATTGCCTTATTCATCCCTCATCCTAACCCGAGATACCTCCCTCCCTCCAGTGCAGACTCAGCGAAGCAAGTTCTAGCAAGTAGTGAGGCCAGGATTGGAATACGGTTTGACCCCAAAAACCCTGCCCTAGGCTCTGATCTGGAATGGAACGCGGGCCCAGAGTCCACTGGGCTCCTGTGGGGTCTCTGCCCGGTAGGCAAAGCACGTCCCTGCTCCCGCCGAGTCCCGTGGGCCACCCCTGCTGTGCGGGACTGGTGCGGACTCTCCGAGGACAGGAACGTGGGCCTCTCCCTTGTTCCTTTGTGCCCAGACCCGAGCTGGGGTCCTGCAGGGAGTCGGGGCGCGAACAAATGTTTCTCGAGTGGGGCAAGCACCGGCGGCACCATCACCGTGGAAGCTGCTGGAGGTGGGCCTGACTTGGGATCCCAGAGAAGCTGGGGGCCACTCAGGGACCTTGGGTGCTCCTGCGGCAGCAGCTTGATACCTGGGCATTTGGGGGTGAAGGGTCCTGCCCCGGCCCCCCCCCCTTGAGGCTTTAGGTCAGCTTGCTGAGTGGCCGGGAGCCACCCTGGCGATCTCGGCCCCTGCCCTTGGCTTCACTTGCGTGCTTGGGGTGGGTGGGTGGCTGGGACGTGCCCCCTGCCTGCGCCCCCACCCCCTTCCACCTGCAGGCTTCTCTGCCTTCCTGGGGAGGTGCCCGTGCCTGGGAGGCCTGGCTCTTCTGGCCCCTCTGCCTCCGCCTGGGCCCTTGCTGCAGCCTGGGCGATCCGTGCTCCCCCTCCTGCGTCAGCTCTGTCGAGGTGCAGGGAGCCACACACGCCTTCCTTTCCTGCTCCTGCCTTGGGCTTCCGGGGACTTGAGGCAAAAGCTTGGCCCGTCTGAGCCCCAGCTTCCTGAAAGGGAGGGAAGGAAGCCCGCCACTCAGGTTTGGTTCCAGCATGGAAATGCCCTGGTGCTAGAATGAGCGGATCGGAGCCTCGCTGACGCTAAGTTGCCTGAGACGGAGGCTTCAGGGGAAACTGAGGCTCGGGAGGGTGAAGGGGTGACACAAAGTTGATGCTGCCCCCTTCCGGCCTCCTGGCTGTGGGCCGCGGGGCCCCATCACGTGGACCACCCAGGACGTGGAGGAGGGTCCAGGACCCTCCAGGGGTGAGGGCAGGACAGTTCAGCCCAGAGTAGGAGGCTCTGCACCTGGCCCTTCAGCCTGGCGCCTCTTGCCTGGGCTGGGTCACTGCAGAGAGGACGGGTGGGACGGGGCCGGTCTGGGGCAGCCCTGTTGGTCCACATGGTTAGGCAGCTTCTCCAGGCTGGCGCTGGTCCACCCCCCCCCCGCCAGAGGGGTGCCGCACAGGTGGGCTCCTCTGGCCGGAGGCCTCCTCCTGGGGGCTGCTCCCCACCTGTCCTGCCTGGACGCCTAGGAAGTCAATGGGAGACGCGGGTTAGGGGGTGGGGACGCCTACTCTGGGCTGGGACAGAGCCTCCATTGTCTGAGGCTTCGGCCTTTGACCAAGCCTCACCCCTGCCTGTAGGCTGGAGGGTGCTCCTCTCAGCTCCCTCCTCCCCCTTCTTGCAGGAAGCCCATCGAGTGGCCCGGTGCCTAGTGGGTGAGAGAGCTGGCCTCCTTGTCCCTCTGGCATTTGGAGGCTGGGGCGGGGCAGGGGACAAGCTCCCCCACTCACCATGCGCTCACCCACCACTTGTTGCTCGCGGGGACCCTGGGCTGCGGATCCTGCCCTGGCTCTCCCGGCTCTCCCACCGCCCGGGACTCCCCGCTCAGCTCAGGGGCCGCGTGGGCACGTCCCTCAGTCTCCACCTCGTCGGTTAGGGGGACTAAATGAACAAAACTGAACTGCTCGGCATGCTCGGTGCACGGCTGCGGAGTGGCATCCGGAGGTGTCAGCTGTCATTTGAAGACGATCATTTCGTGACCTCAGGGGTGATGAGGGCCACGAAGGACAGGGCCGCTAAGTCTGGTGGGCGGTCTGCAGAAGGGGACGACTGTCTGTCCTCAAAGAGCAGCAGGACCTCTGGGCTGGAACTAGCAGGTGTCAGCAACCACCGGCGCTGTCAGATGTCATTTCACTTGCACCTGCGCTTGACAGTTGGGGCCAGAGGCGCAGAGGGTGAGCGGCGTCCTGCGGTGTGGCGGCCCGAGAGCTGGTCCAAAGCTTGCGTCCCCACCGCTCCCCCCGGGGTCTGGTCTCTGGGCAGAGCAGAGGATACCGAGGGGGCTGAGGTTTCCACCTGGGTCGCCCCCCTCTTTCCACCCAGCAGGAAGCCGAGCACCCACAGCTGCTCTAGGCCCTGCGACACGCCAGCCTTACTGGTTCCAGAGAGGGTAGGTCCCAGGCAGGTGAAGGTTCTCAGCCCCTGGGCTTAACTCAGCGGCTGTTGTCCTGTGTGTGGGCTGGTGCTCCGGACGCGGAGATGAAAAGAAGTCCCAGTCCACTGAGGGGGGCCGTTATAAGAGGGGCGGTACGTGTCCCAGAATCACTGTGCCCTTTGAAAATAGACTTTCCCTGGCTGCATCCCTGAACCATCAGAATTGTGGGCTTGGGACGTGTGTGTGTGTGTATATATATATATATATATTTTTTTTTTTTTCTTTTAAAGCTTCATGAGATGGGGCTGGGAAGGAGAGACTAGGTGTGGGTTTTGAAGGTTAAGTAGGAGTTTGCTTGCTGGTTGTGAGTGGGAGTTCTACTCAGAGGGAATAAACAGTCTGAGCAAAAGGCTCAGAAATATAAAAATATTTCTATTTTATAGAAATATAATACAGGTTGGCAAGGTCATGGGCCAGAAAACCCTTCCTGAGGGCTGGAGCCGAGTTTCCAACCAGACAGGGCCTGGGAGCTGCTGAGCCCCCAGAGAGGCCAGTGGAGGGGGAAGGCGCGAGTCATTGAGGCCCTTGCTTGGGTCCTAGACTTCGTCCTGAAGGCGACAAAGAGGCTGAGGGTGTGTGCTGTGGAATGGTCCCCGTGGCAGCAGGGGGCCAGGGGGCGGGTCAGCAGAGGGTACGCCTGACAAAAGGCCAAAAGCCACAGAAACCTCTTGGAGGGCCCGGAGGAGCCGTGGTCCTGACCAGCCCACTCACCCCGTCTTGCTCCGACGTCCCACACATTTCTCCCGGCTCCCAGGAGACACATACGGGTGCCTCCAGGCTTGAGGTGGGTGCACGGGCCAGAACCTACTTCTTGTTTGCCTCCAACCAAGGCTGGGCGGCCGTCACCTTTCCTGTAACAAGGCTGCCTGACTCCGTGATGCCAACATCTGCTGCTTCCCCAGCTTCTGGGACTGGGTTTCTTTTCTTTTTTTTCTTTTTTCTAAATTTATTTTTCATTGGTGTTCAATTTGCCAACATATAGAATAACACCCAGTGCTCATCCCATCAGTGCCCGTCACTGGGTTTCTGCCTCTCCGGACCCCTGCCCCCCCTCCCCTCCCCTCTCCCACGGGCCTCTCTCCCAGAGGCCAGCCCTTCCTGTCCTCCAGCTGCTGGCCCTGCTTCTACAGCCTCCCTGACTGTCAGGAGCCCTCCCGGGGACATTTCTGTAGGCCCCATCCAGGAAAGAGGGGTGGGGCCTCTCTCTTGATTGGGGTGGGGGTTGGCTCAGAGTCAGCTGAGCTAGTGAGGAGGGGCAGGGTTTCCTATTGGGCCTCTGGATGGACCTTGAACTCTAGAGGATGGAGGCACCGGGTAAGCTCTTTGATTAAATCAGAGCCACTGGGACACCTGTTTTAGTGACAGGGCTGCCGAGGGGGGAGGGAGGCGCTCACACTGGCTGCTCTGAGCAAGCTGGGTGGTCGGGTCCCTGAGCTTACCCTGCTGGGCCCACCTGCTGCCCTGGCGGGAGCCCCCCCCAACTCCTCTGTATCTCCCGCTGCCCCAGGGTGGCCCATGAAGGGCACAGCCTCCCGCCAGCCATTCTGCACACGGTGGCAGGAGAGAGCCCCGTTCAGGGGGCCTGCCCGCCCGCCCAGTCTTGGCTGTCGTTGTCAACGAGCTGGCCCCCAAGAGAACACAGTCCTCCAAGACCCTGCCGCCCAAGCTCAGGCCAGCGAATGTCCCAGCGATTGCGGCAGCCAGTGTTTCCCGGGAGCTCACTCTGGGGGCAATGCCTCATCTCCCTGGCTCAGGACCTCTGCGCGACAGGTGCTTGTGAGGTTATCAGCCGCCCTGCTCCGGGGAAGTGGCGGAGCCGGGATTGGAACTCAGATCTGGCAACACGTCCCACGCCCTTTACCCGCCTTTACCTCTGCAGCGCAGCAGTGCCGCGGGCCCTTCCCTCCGTGGCCCGGCTTCCACCCCTGAAAAGCCGGAGCGGTGCCCTGTTTAGGGTAGAGGCTTCCTGGTTCCGACCCGCTATGATGTTTTTGCCTCAATGTTCTTTTTTAGAAAGCGGGAATGGTTATTTTGTCGTCCCTTCTTATAATGCTCACCTGAGCCTAACAGCGTTACTGTCTACGTGGGTCTCCTCTCGGGCCTCTGCCTCTGTGCAGTTCTCAAGCACAATCCGAATCGCTTCTATACTCTGCTGGGCTGCTTTTGGTTTTTCCCCTGGCTCGCCTTCACCAGCCAGATGGCCTCTTTTGCCAGAGACTGTCATGGCAGGAAGGTTCTGGAGCCCTATTCAGAGAGAGGCTCACTTCAGGGACATCACAGCACCTTTCTTCCGGCTCAGGCTCCCACCTCAAGAGCTCCCAGACCATGTACAACTCAAGGAAGACTTAAAAAAAAAATTAAACAAGGGAAATAGTCAAATGACTCCACCTGTTTGCCTAAGCACGTTCACTCCCAATGACCTGGCTCCTTGCCTGTAGCAGCCTGGAAAATAGCCTGCACGGGAGCTTCATGCCCATTTTACAGAGGGGAAGCCTGAGGCTCTCAGAGGCTGAGGACAGGCCTGCGGTCACACGGAGAGGAGAGACAGAGCCCAGCCTGCAGGTGGCTCTGGCTGCCTCAGGCCACTTTCTCCAGATCCCCAGAGTGAGCCTCCCCCAGGGGCCCTACACTCCTGGGGTATGGAATCCAGACACAGGGTACGGTTTGCTGCCTCCCATCTTGGTGGCGACAGCTCCAAGTGTGAGCATCTTGGCACTGGGTGAGCCTGCTGCATTGTGTGCTTGGCCTCAGGTATGCTGCCGGGAGCCCCGAGGGGCAGGTAGTGGGACCCCCTTTGTACAGATGCGGACACTCACCAGGCTCACATCATCCCCTGGTGGAGATGCGACTCCAGCCCGAGTCCCCAGCTCCCAAGGCAGAGCTGTGCTCACTGCAGCCTGTGCTGTATTAATAAGAGCCACGTACCAGTGGGTCCCAGGGACCCTTCCACAAGCTTTACCCATATTTACTCCTAATTATCTTAATAACCTGGGGAGGTGCTACTTTTTAGCCCCCATTTTGCAGATGAGTACACCGAGGCTCTGAGATGGGGGCTAAGTAACTCATCCAAGGTGTCCTAGCTACCGAGTGGTGGGACCCCGGTGGTGTCAGATAGCCTGAACCTTTTCCTAACTGTGGCCCCATGAAGGTCTCTGGTGTCAGCAATGGGAGACACCCCTACTCCCTCACCTGCATCCTCCTGAGGCTAGGGGCACCTGTGTACAAATGGTGGCCACAGGGCTGTGGGCGTGCATGGGGCTTGTGGGTCCGTGTCCTTGCCTGGGGACCTCACTGCCCCAGATTAGTCTGTAGCAGATGCCCCCAGATTCCAGCCCCAAAGTCCAGAGAGCCATTGTGGTTGGAGGAGGGAGAGGAGGGTTTGGGGCTCAGCCCTAGTGTTGTCACCTGTCCCCTTGCCTCTGTGGCCTGGGCAGATCTCTCCTCCTCTCTGTGCCTTGGTTTCCTCATCTGTAAATGTACTAATGCAGATCAAGCTTTGGGCTTGGAGCGGAGCTCAGGGATCACCTCTGCTGGGTGAGGAGAAAGGGGAGGACAGCTTTCTGGCCTGGACGGAAAGGATCCTAGGTTTCTGCATCATCAAAAAATTGTATTTGAGCAGCAGTTTGCATAGGGCATGGGGCTAACTAAGCTCCTCTCCTTTCCCTCCTGTACACGGGGTGTCAGTGTTCCTGCTCTTTCCTGAGGGGTTCTGGGTGAACCCCAGGGAGGAGGCACCTGCCTCAGGGCTGTGGGGCTGTTGTTGGGTCTTTCCACTGGCAAGGGAATTTGCAAGCATTTTAGTTTGTTTCCCAAAGCCCTTTGCTGAAGTAACGTTTCTGTCTTGATGGCTTTGAGTGTGGGGCTCCCGGGCACAGCCACCGCCTAGGGGACACCGCCTAGGGGAGAGCAGTTTGCATTGAACCGAGTGAAAGTTGCCGTCCTCCTGGACGCAGCAGCTCCTAGAAGGCCTGGGCTTCTAGGCCCACGTACGGGCTCACGTACGCACTTGCTCGAGGCCCTCCACATGTCAGTTGCTGCTGCGTTCATAAGGCCAAAACCCCAGGAGCTCCTCAGTGTCCCCTGTAGAGAGTATATGTTCCACCCCTGCCCCCAACCCCCACACGACGCAGCCATTCAGAAAAGTGAGGCTGACCTCTGTGTCCTGGTGTGAAAGGTCACCAGGGTTCTTAAGCTTTAAAAAAAGGTGGTGCAGTGTGCTTCCCCCCCCCTCGCGTGAAACAGGACACGTGAACAGGCACAGGGATAAGCAGCACACCCGTGGGCCTTTTAGAAGGATCCCAAGGACCTAGTGAAGGCAGTTGCTTCGGGGTGGGACTGGGGGGACAGAGGTGGACGGGGGTGGGCTGGGGGGACGGAGGTGGGAGGGGGTGGGACTGGGGAGATGGGTGGATGGGGGTGGGCTGGGGGGATGGAGGTGGGTGGGGGTGGACTAGGGGGATGGAGGTGGGTGGCGGTGGGACTAGGGCAATGGGGGTGGATGAGGATGTTGGCGGTGGGAATGGGGAGACATGTGGATGGGGGTGGACTAGGGGGTTAGAGGTGGGTGGGGGTGGGACCCGGGGGATAGGGGTGGATGGGGGTGTTTGGGGGTGGGACTGGGGGGATGGAGACTTTGCTCTGCACCCTTACGTTGTCTGGGTTTTGAGAGGCAGTGGGGTGTGGTTACCTAATGGGCACGGCCTCCGGGGCCCACGGCCTGGCTTCAAACCCTGGCTCTGCCACTTAGTAGATGTGTGATCTCGGGCAACTTACTTACGCATTCTGGGCCTCGTTTTCTCATAGTTTGTCTGATTTCTAATAGTTGGATTAAATCTGTTAATATTTGTAGAGTGCTTAGAATAGCATCTGAGACATGGTAGGCACTATGGGAATGTTTGCTGTTATTAATTAATTGCCATTTACATGCGTTCTGTGCTTATTGGGGAAGCCGGTTAGTAAAAAGTAAAGGCTTTAGGATTGCAGAGGAAAGCAGGCACGCAGCCAGGGGGTGGCAGGGGCTGATTGGACTGTAGGGCTCGTGCTTCCCTCCAGGATCGATTCTCCCCTCCACAGAAAGGTCTAGAAGGACAGCACCCAGCTCAGAATCGGGGGTGCCAGTATGGAGTGGGGAGAGCCCTGTCCCTCACTGCCTGGACTTGTGGCAAGGTTGGCTGCAGGCCCTGGGAAGCCCAGGGAGCCCCCGCTTTGAGGCCAGGGAAAACTGCTCCGAGCTCTGAGCGTTTGGGATTCTCTCCCTATGTCTGGCCATCTGCCTCTCTGCATCCCTTTACTTCCCTCACGGCCATGTGCCAAGGCCAGTGGCCCCTCGCCAGCTGGCCAACTCCGTGGGGGCAGGACAGGGAGAGACAAAGAGTGAATGGCCTTCAGCGGGGCCGCAGGCGGGGCTGGTGCGAGGGGCCGGACTCCAGGGAGCTGCGGTCACTGGGCGGCCCGGAGGAGGAAGTGTCCGGCCACGTCCATGACAGTTCAGGCGTGATCCAGCTTCTGGAACACAGGAGCCCCAGCATGATCCTGGCCTCTGGGGCTGGGGTTCACCTGCAAGCCAGAAGGGATGAAGGGGGGTTGTCTAGCTGGACCTGCCGGGCTCCCCAGGGTCGCTGGGCACTGAGCAGAAGGAAGGTCTGTGGTGGCCTGGCTTTTCTGGGAAGATGGGGCGATAGCTCTGCAGCTGCTGCCTTTCTGGGTTAATGATTTATGGTGGGTGGGGGCTGGGCCCTTTCTGGCACCATCCTGTGCTCTGGGAGCTGCTGGGGAAGGAGAAGGCGAGCTGGCGGGCTGGAGTGCACAGGTGGTAAGCCAGTGACCCCTTTCTGCTTGATGAAACTTTGCCCTTGAACCCCATCTAATTAGATTTTTGGCCTTTTTTTCACAGGCGAGCGGCTGGGACGGTGCTGGTCTGAGCTGGACTTTGTCTGATGGCTTCCTCCAACCCTCCACCACAGGCTGCCATAGGTACCGTACCCCAGGCTTCCTGCTCGTCCCTCCTCGGAACGGGCCTCGGGGCTGGCGGAGGGATGCTAGCTTTGGAGCAGGCTGACCCTGGGTGAGAACCCTACTCTGCTGGGGGTTAGCAGTGTGCCCTGGGGCAAGTGACTGCACCCCTGTGCCTCAGTTTCCTGGTCTGCAACATGGAAGTCATAATCTGCTTCTCAACAGAGTAGGCTCCAGACGAGGGGTGATTCACCTAAGATCCCCTGGAGATTTTAGACTTTTTTTTTTTTTTTTAGATTTTAAACTTTTAGGACACTGTCCACCTGACACCAGGAGCGTGATGTGCTTGGGGGTGAAGCTCATGGATTGAGGGCGGTGACCCTGGAGGTGGAGGGGAAGGGCCTTGGGCCGTCCACCTACATCCGCCAACCTACGGGGGTCGGGTCATCTAGCAGTGGCAGGGTTGCCAGAGTTTCAGGGCGGGGGGTGGGTGTGGGGAGAAGAAGATGAGGAAAAATAGACACACGTGTGGAAACATTATTTGTTGTTAATCTGAAATTCAATTCACTGTCCAGCAGTTTACCTGGGAACCCTAGCAGTGGGGCCTCGGACACTGCAGGTGGAGTCCAGGCTCCCCCCCCCCCCGCCCACAGAGGAGCTGGACACCCTTCACCCACTGGGCCCAGCTGCCTGTCTTTGTACCTTCCTCTGAGAGAGGCCGGTGGCAGAGAGGTCCCATGTGAGGGCTTCTTCGCCAACCCTACCCTGCCACCGACACTGTGCGCTGAGTTGAGCCACTTGGTGTCTCTGTGGCTCCGCCTCATCACCGTACACGTGAGGACAGTAACGACACCTGCTCTGGTGCTGTTGCCAGGTTTAAATATACAGAGAGCCCTGGCTCGGGTGATCAGTTGCTCAATGAACGGAAACTATTATCCCCTTGCGAGGTGGACCACCAGGGACCAGGGAGGGGTCCCTTCCTCCCCGAGCCTTCGTGTTCTCCTCCGAAGGGTGGGAGACCAGCCCAGCGAGTCCACCTCGTGGCACACGGTGGCTGCTGGGGTCTCCTGCCTCCCGGGCTTGCTGGGGCTGGCTCTCCCAGGGCTGGGGTGTGTCCAGGAACGTCACGGGCAGCAGGGGCCGGCTCCGGTCATGCCACCTGCCCAGATGGGTGGGAAGGGCTCAGTTCCGGGAGGGGCCTCCTGATTCTTCCTTCTGATAAGGAGCCACGTCTGGCTGCCTGGGTCTCAGGAGCAGGGGAGCGGGGCTCCGGGGACGGGGCATCTCCTGAGGCCTGACGGTGCCTTGGGCCCCAGGATGCTCCCTGCTCTGGCTTCTGCTGCCAGGGGCATTTTGCACCTTCTCCTATTCACCAGAAAATATGAACAAAATGATTTTATGATTGAATCAATTCAGTTCCTTTCACCAAACGTTTGACAGACATTTACTATCCCAAGTATACCCCATATTGCCAGCCGGTGTCATATGGTTGAAACAGGCTCTTTGCTGTTTGCTGATTCTTTGAGAGCTTCCTGTTGTCTTTTTTTTTTTTTTTTAAAGATTTTATTTATTTATTCATGAGAGACACAGAGAGAGAGAGACAGAGAGAGAGAGAGAGAGAGAGGCAGAGACACAGGCAGAGGGAGAGGCAGGCTCCATGCAGGGAGCCCGACATGGGACTCGATCCCGGGACTCCAGGATCATGCCCTGGGCCAAAGGCAGGTGCTAAACCTCTGAGCCCCCCAGGGATCCCCAGCTTCCTGTTGTGTTAATTATAAAATTCAAATTCCCCCAAACACCTCTTCACGGTCCTCTAGTTCCGTCCCCCTTGCTCAGGTCTTGGGGGGTCCACTGGGTCTCATGCTGTTCGTTTCCACTCCTGCTACGGCTGCAGCCTGGGACACTAGCCCCACTCATCCTGCGAGGCTCTGTGCAGGGGTGGCCCGTGCCTGAAGCCACACCAGCGTCTGGCCAGCGTGAGCCCCTTGCTGTCCCTGGGCGCTGGCTCGGGCCCTGGGGTTCTGTGCTCACCTCTTGTGTGCAGTGAGCTCCTTGACACTGAGTGGGCGCGTCTTACTCCTCTTTGAACCTCCCAGGCCCGGGAGCTGCTGGGAACAGTCCCCTGCATGCAGGTGTGACCGTACTAATTGGTGTCCCTGCACAGGGCCTGTGGCCGGTTGTTCCACGGGCCTGGCCTGTGACTGGAAAGGCCTGCACATCTCCCCCAGGGCCTGGGGCTGGGCTCTGACTCAAGGCAATAATCATAATCATCATAATCATCATGGAGATAATGGTCATGATGCAATGGCCCTGATGATAAGCAGGACCAGTATCAGCAGTGAGCACGTGCCCTCACACCAGGCGGCTTCACACGGGCAGGTTCATTCCGCCCTCTCATCCAGTGTCCCGTCCTGCCCGATGGCCCGAAAGCTGCTCGCTGTTCTTGTCCTTGTCATAGGTCAGGGAGCTGCAGCCTGGGGGGTATAGTGACCCCCCCCCCATTCATACAGTCAACATCGAGGAGAGTTGTGGTTGGAGCCCGGGGGTCTGACTGTGACACCCTAGTCGTCACTCAGTACCAGCCATGCGCACAGTATCCCCACTGCCTCTCAGGTGGATTCAAGTGGGAGGGGCCACGGGCACTGAGTCCGGGGGTCAGGGTGGGGCTGTATCTGGTCGCCCTCAAATAGTTGGGGGGGGGCTTTGAAGTCATTTATCCCAGCATTTAAAACTTTTATTTTACTTTATTTATTTTTTTAAAGATTTATTTTTTTGAGGTGGGAGAGGGACAGAGGGAGTAGGAGAGAGAATCTCAAGCAGATGCCCTGCTGAACATGGAGCCCAACACAGGGGTTCGATCCCACAACTCCGAGATCGTGACCCGAGTCGAAACCAAGGGTTTCAGATGCTCAACTGACCGAGCCACCCAGGCACCCCAGTATTTTGAAACTTTTATTTTTTATTTATTTTTATTTTTTTTATTTTTTTATTTTTAAACTTTTAAAACCACAGCCCATAGACCTGAGTACAGGTGTGTGTGTGTGTGTGTGTGTGTGTTTAGAGGATACTTATTGTGTGCCTGCTGTGTGCTGTGCGCGGGGCACTACACCAGATGCCGGGGTGTAACAGTGAGCAAAACAGACTGGAATCCCTCATGAGCTTACGTTCTGGTTAGGACACAGTAAAATAAAAGCATCGGACATCACTGCTGATGAGGGCGATAGAGAAAAGTAAGGCAGGCAGGGTCATCAGGGAGTCCCAGGGTGTCTCTGTGGGCGGTTTTGGAGATGGCCTAGAGTAAGGACCTGAAGGAGGCGAGAGAGGGAGAAGATACCTGGGGAAGAACATTCTGGACCCCAGGATGGAAGGTGCCAAAGTCCCGAGGCAAGAGCACGTGGGGCACATTCATGGTGCAGCACAGAGCCCCGTGTGGCTGCAGTGGTGAGCGAGGGGAGAGCAGTAGAAGATTCTATACCACCTGTGTGTGTGTACACCTGTGTCAGCAAGCAAACAGAACTGTCAAACCATGGCAAAAGTCATACCGAATGTGACTTTATTAATATCATGATAAAATATTTAAAAATATCTCAAGCAGTTCATAAACAAAGCAAAATACTGCCTGGGGAATCCCCTAATTGATTTTGTGACCCACCAGCGGGTTGAGAACTGTCATTTGAAAACCATCGATCCAGCTTCCAACTCAGCCCCTGGACTTCCTTTGTTAATTCATCATGTCAAGTGTCCAACGGCCACTTCAGCGAACTTCCAGAAGGCAGCAGGGCTCAGTGGAGAATGTAGGAGGGGACTAAGATGGAACAGGTTCAGATCCGGCTCCCCGCCTCCCAGCCGCATGACGGGGGCTGCTTCGCTTTGCTGCTCGAACCTCTGTGGCCTCGTCGTGTCCAGTGGGGGTGGTCGAGAGGCTTTACACCAGGAGCGGCGCCAGCCAGGCTCTCAACCAGGAGAAGGAGCTTGTGCCATGGGCCACATCATAGCCCGGAGGAGTCCACCCCTGCCCATGTTGACCCAAGCTGTCCCCAAGGCTCCCAGGAGGAGAGGTGGGTCCCCACCTCTGGGGCCTCCGTTTGGTGGGGAGGGAGGCTGAGCTCTGGGCTTCAGCTGCACCCCAGCACCGGAGGAAGGGGCTCCGTGGATTTGGTACATTGGCACCTGGAATGTTCTGCTCTGCAAACTCCGAGGTCACTGTAGGGGAGGGACTGGATTTTTCTAGTCGTCAAGAGACTGCTGGAGTTGGATATGCTCGTCAGCCCCTGTGCTGCTCCATAGAGCCGTCTCTCTGCTCCATCCACCTTCCTGCCTGCCTACGCATCCTTCCACCTCTGAGCACCTGTTGGGGCTGAGTCCACAAACACGGGCTGGGCAATCCTGTCTTCAAGGATCTCAGGCTGGGAGGGGCCGTACTTATGACAGGTGCTGTTGTGTAATGTGTCTACACACTAGGCCAAGTATTACCCTGGCAGTTCCCAACTAGGGGTGATTTTGTCCCCCAGGGAACATTTAGCAATGTCTGGAGACCTTGTTGGTGTCGCAACTGGAGGGTGATATTCGTTTCTAACTGGTAGAGGCCAGGGATGCTGCTGCAGGTCCTGCAGTGGCCCCAGCATGAAGGCCCCGGGGAGCCAGCGCCAGTTGATAGTGGCAAGGCAGGGAAACCCTGACCTACTTCTTAGTTCACACTCACCTCGGCCTAATGGGGTGGGTGCTGTTTTTATTCTCCTGTTTACGGAGGGAGAAACCAAATTCCAAGAGGTGAAGAGACTTGCTCGGAACCACACAGCCGGTCTGGGTCCCAGGCAGGACCAGAGCTCGTGCTCTACCTTGTGTGGTGTGAGCTACAGCAGGACTGGAGGGGGAGTCCGCTTTGCAGACTTTTTCCCCCCAAGATTTTATTTATCTGAGAGAGAGACAGACAGCAAGCGAGCACGTGCGCACAAGCAGGGGGAGGAGCAGACTCCTGGCTGAGCAGGGAGCCGGATGCTGGCTTGATCCCCGGATCCAGGACCCCTGGATCGTGACCTGAGCAGAAGGCAGGTGCTTAACCGACTGAGCCACCAGACGCCCCAGCTTTGCAGACTTTTAAAACCAGACCACATTGCCCTTTGATTTTGGAGCAGGTTTGCGTGAAGTAGGGGGTTGGCGTAGCGAGCCTCCGGTGGTCCGTCCAGCCCCAGGTGCGAGGAAGGGAGTCCTCCCTGGAAGAAAACTGGGGACCTAAGCCTGGTGGGGCGGGTGGAAAGGTAGAGGGCCCGTTAAGCTCTTTAGGAGAGAGAACCCGTTCCTTTTCTTGTTTAACAGAAGTTGCTGAGCTTCTACCCTGGGCCAGGCCACCCTCTGTCCCCTTAAAGGGGACAGTTAAGAGGACTCTTAGGGATCTGAGATCGGCTGGGGAATACAAAGGAGCACAAAACACATCTCTGCAGGTTAAACGGGAGTGGATGGATGGAGAAAACACGGGCTAAGAGGGGGCATGTGGCGGTGGGGGGGGCTCTGCTTCAGTTGAGCTTTGCTGGATGGCAGGAGGACGTGGCCCCACGGGGGCCTGGGGGTGCAGGCTCCTCACCTTGGTCCCTGCACGCTGCTTCCCTTTGGGCTCCAGATACTTCCAGGCAGCTGCGTGCGGTGTGCAGGACAGGGGGGTGTGCTCACTTGCATGTGGTGAAAGCACACAGGCACACACGTACCGAACCACACATGAACCACATGCACGTGCATTTTAGAGGCCCCCTTGCAGGGCACCTGGGTGGCTCAGCAGTTGAGCGTCTGCCTTCAGCTCAGGCTGTGATCCCGGGGTCCTGGGATCGAGTTCCGCCTCGGGCTCCCTGCATGGAGCCTGCTTCTCCCTCTGCCTGTGTCTCTGCCTCTCTCTCTCTGTCTCTCATGAATAAATTAAGTATTTTAAAAAATAAACAAATAAAAAATAAAAAGCCCCCTTTCTTACAAAACGGGGAAATAGGAAACAAGAACATGAAAGGTGTAGGTCTGGGTGCAGATGCACGCCTGCTCGCCCTTTAGCCTTGCTCCCTCCCCTCTGTCCACTGCCTACCTGCTTGGAGCCCTCACCGATGACGGGTCACCTTGGGAGCCCAGGGGGGCCAGCTGGCCTGGGCAGGGGTTTACTGAGTCCCTGGGAACTGCCCTCCTGCCCTCACTCAGGCCCGCAGCAGCTCCCCCGTGGTAGCCGGTAGCCTTTTCCCTTGACCAAAACCCAGGCCCTGAGTCCGCTAACTCCTCCTCCCTTCCAGAAGATCAGCTGGTTCCCGGAGGCCCCGGCCCCTCCCCCGAGGCGGAGGACGACCCTGGAGAGGCTTTTGAGTTTGACGACAGTGATGATGACGAGGACACCAGCGCCGGCCTGGGTGTCCCAGGCCTTGCCCCAGAGAAGGACATCGAGGATGCCCCACTGATCCACTTGGACTCCGCCCCCACCACTGGTAAGGTGTTTTTGGGAGCCTTGGGTCCTCCCACTCCCCCGGCCTCTGGGGCTCTAGGCTCCCAGGGATGCCTCCCAGACCCTCCACTGTCCCCAGAAGCAGGAAGGGAAAAACCATTGAGAAGTTGCATTCCGTTGCTTCCCCTGGGAACTGGAGATTCCAAGCATTCCTGCAGCATCTGGTGCACTTTGACATGGGGTCATGGAAGTGGTTGGTTCCGGGTCCTGCTTGGATACAGTTGCTGCCCAGGGCTCGTGTCTCCGAAGCCCCTCTTCCCCAGCAGCTTCTCCCAGGGAGTCACACAGCCAGGGGAGCCACCTCCCGGAGCGGTGGGAGGGCCCTGATAAGGCCGTGTTAAATGGCAGCTTCTGGGCTCTTGTATTGTGTCATCTGGGAGAGACTGGGGACTGGACTAGCAGGAACTTCCTGCAGGCTTGGGGACTAGGGGCTCTCCTTGAGGAGCTGGGGGTGGGAGGCAGGCCCAGAGCTGGCAGGGCGGCTGTTCTGATCGGAGCTGGGATGTGGGCCATGGAGGTGGGAGCGGGCTGGTACAGGTAGGACAGGTAGGGAGCTTAATGACAGTGCGGTGGCTGGGGGAAGGGAGGCAGGAAGCCAGCAGGCACCCAGGTTGGCCAGGCTCCGTCTCTGGCACCCCGGGGAGGCTGGGAAAGGGGGCGGGGATGGACTGAGTCCGTAGGGACCAGCCTCAGGCCTGACAGGCTCTCCTCTGCTCTCTTCCCACAGACCCAGACCCAGCAGCCTCACCACCCCAGACAGAGTAAGTGCTTGAGTCTTGTTCCTTTGCTTTGGTGGTTGGAGAAAGAAGGGACGCTGGTCAGGAGGTGTCGGGAGGGTGGTGCTGGGCCCAGGACTGCTCAGACTTCGCCTAAGGATCCAGCAGCCGTTCCCTCCTGTGGCCTCCTAAGCCAGCTCGGGGGAGGGGGGGTGTGAGCGTCGGGGCGGGGGTTGGCTGCACAGCTGGGTTTGGGGGCTCTTAAAGCAGAGGCCTTTCAGGGTTTTGCTCACTGCTGCTTGCTGCCGGGCTTTGGGGACCTGGGTGCTTAGAGAGTCCTCCTCTAAGGGAATCCTTAGTGGTGGATCTAGGCCCTGGGGTCCTGGCTTTAAATCCTGGCCACCATGGCAGGAGGAGGGGCGTTTGAGTGTCCCTTTCTCTTCCTGGTGTGCAGACCCAGGGGGCCTGATTCTCAGGTGGGTGTCACCCAGCTGGAGAGCTCAGAGATGCAGCTTGCCGCCCTGGGCCCCTGGGGGGGCCATCCGGAATGGGTGGGCCCTGGAGGGTTTCTGCTGGGCCCGAGGTCGGGGGTCGGCCTCTCCTCCCTGCCCGGGGACCTGAAATGAATCAGCAGCCCTGCACCTGTGCGGGGGAGTTCTGATCCCCCAGGGGTTAGAGCCCTCCGGGGTGGGCCCGGAAGGAAGCTAGCCAGAAACTGGGCCTAGTGGGGGATGCAGATGCAGGAGAGTGGCCCAGAGAAGAATGCCAGGGTGCTGAGACACCACCGATGGGAAGAGGCCTGGGGGGAGAGCTCAGAGAGAGGGGAGGGGTGGGAAGGGGTGGGAGGAAGCTACTGGCAGGGGCAGGAGGGTGGGAAGGGGAGTGGGCCGTGAGCAAGCGCACCACTGCCCTCCAGGTCTGGTGCTCTTGTTTCTCTCAGGCCACCCTCCTGGAGAACCCCGTTGCCCACTCAGGGTCGGGATCTCGGCAGCCTGGCCCGTCCCTGCCCGCCTGCTCTCTGTGAGCCCTGGAAGCCGGGTTGGGTGTCTGGCTGGTGCCGGGGCAGTGCTGAGGTGGTGACCAGTGGCCCAGAGGGCTGGTGCCGCACCATGTCGTCTTCAGCAGCCCGCTGGTGGGGTAGCTCAGAGAGTGTTTCAGGGAGAGGGGCCTGCCTCTGCCCTGAACCCGCTGCCCACCGCTCCGCAGCTCCCTTACCTGTCCTAGGACTCACCCTGGAGCAGCCCCAGCCCCCTCAAACACCATCTCCTGGCGGCACCAGGGTGTGAGCTCTGGAGGTTTGAATCCCTACTCAGCCCGGCACTAGCTGGGTGGCTTTGGGCCGCCCGGCAACCTCTCTGAGCCTCAGTTTCTCTGTCTGTACAATGGGAGTAATACCCATGTAGGAGCATCGTGGGGACTAGGAGAGGCTGGTAGAAGGACACACCAAATATGCACCTGTGTTCGCTTCTCCGCCGCCTCCTGTCGGGGCTGGGTGTGTCCAGTGATGGGGCGGGAGGGACAGTGACTGTGCTGGGAGCCTCGGCCTCTCGGGCTGGACCAGGGCTGCCAGGTGAGTCTCGCCAACACCTGGCTTGAATAAATGTCACTTCTGAGTTCCCTTCTGGGCAAACAGTCATGGGACATGAGCTCCCTGCAGAGCACGGATCGTGGCAGGAGCCCTCAGGGACTTTACTGCTCTTGGTTTCACAGAAGCGGAGATTGGGAGCAGGACTTGTCCAGGGCTACGCTGTGAGACGCCGGCAGCCTCGGACTCGTTGTCCAGTGCTCTGTGCTCCCAGCTGCACCCTTCCTTGCAGATCTCTGTTTGCTTCAGTTCCAGCTCCTTCCCTGGGTGGTGATTTTCCACTCTGGAGTCCTCGGGGAGAAGAATCCATTCAGATCATTGTCCTTCTCTTTGTTATCCAAGAGAAAGGGGGGAAAAATGTTCTATCTTATTTATTTATTTATTTATTTATTTATTTATTTATTTATTTATTTATTTATTTATTTATTTATTTAGAGCCCTTCCTAAAGGTAGTCACTAAGCAAACACGGCTTTCAAAAAGCAAATCGCCAAGGGGAGGACACTTTACGGATCCTCACGGGGTTTCCTCCGTGGCCCCTGCCTGGAGGTTCAGAAATGGCCCCGGGCTTTGCCTGGCTGCCCACCTGGCCTCTAGAGGCTCCTGACGACAGGGGTAGTAACTGCCCAGATGCTGGGAGAGCTGCAGCCTCAGGGTTACCTCGCCCCCATCAGGGCCCTGGCCCACCGCTAGGGAGGGAAGCAGGGCCCATCCTCATCCCGCCTCCCCGCTGGTGAGCCGCCAGGTGGGAGCGTGTGGTGGTTAAGCAAGGGCTGGAGTGGGGTCCCGGGACACCTGGGAGCTTGGGCTCGGAGCCACATGGAGCTGGCTTCAAGTCTTTCTTGGCACTGGCTGTGCGTCTCTGTGCAAGCGGCTTCTTGTCTGGAGCCTCACTTCTGATCCGTAAGATGGGGAGGACTCTGGGGAGGACTCTGAGGCATCATAAGTTAACAGGTATCCTGTGCTCAGGCTGCTGGCATGTGCCCGCTGCTCCAAAGGTATTTGCTGTTGTTATTGGGGGTCCTGGTTTAGATGTGGTTTTGTTATTTTATTTTAAAAAAGATTTTATTTATTTATTTGAGAGAGAAAGAGAGAGAATGAGCAAGAGAGAGGGAGTACAAGTGGGAGGAGGAGCAGAGGGAGAGGGAGAAGCAGACCCCCCTCCCTCAGCAGGGAGCCCAATGTGGGGCTCGATCCCAGGACCCTGGGATCATGACATAAGCCCAAGGCAGATGCTTAACGAACTGTGTCCTCGGGGAGCCCTGAGGATGTGGTTTTGGAGGGAGGTGGTTGGGCTCTGTTCCCCAAGAGTCAGACAGACCTGGGTTTGACCCTCCTCCCTCGGGCCAGCCACCCCACCCCCCACCTGCCCCACCTCTCTGGGTCTGCCCAGGGGAGAGAATCATGCTTGCCAGGTGGGTGATGGTGGGGCTGACTGAAGCGGATTGGCCGTCCAGGTACCTTGGCAGGGGCATTGAGGCCCGTGGACTTCCTGGTCCCTCTACCTGCTTGGTCCCTCTGGGGGAGGCAGCCGGGCTGCTGTGCGTTGCTGGGTCGTCTGTGCCGAGGCCCCTGGGGTGGTTCGAGGGTCAGGCCACTCTGGTCAACAATCCAAGGCGTGAGAATGGCTGGGGGGTCTCGTCCATCCTCGCTGCTGGGCAAGAGCTACCTCCTCAGTGCTCAGCTTTGGTGCTACTTTCTCTTCTTGCAACGAGAGGCATCTGCTACCAGACAGCAACAACAACGGCAAAAATAAAAGTCACGCGAGTGGTTGTGTTTACTGGGTGCCACGCACGGGGCTAAAGGCCCAGTCCCATTGATGCCTCCCAGCCTCCCACCCCCCGGGAGTGGCTGTCCTTACCCATGACACAGGTGGGGAAGTGGAGGCTCGGGGAAGCCGCGTGGCCAGGGTTACATACAGGTAGTACGTGTTCATTCCGAATAGGGGCCGGAGCCTGGGCCTCTTCCCCCGGGGGCTGGGTGTTTGACCCCTGCACTGCCCTCCAGGGATGTGCTGGGGACTCCAGGTCCAGAACCTCAGACTGGTGGTGGCGCGGGGTGGGTGGCTGATGGAGGTGGTGGCGGCTGCATATGGACGATCAACTGTGTGTTTATTGGGGTGCGAATTGTGCCTCCTGAGAGATCTACCTTTGCCTCTGGGATCTTAGGAGAGTAGTTTGCAAGCGGTCGGTTCCATAGACTCCGCCCTGGGGAGCCCCACAGAGTGGCCTGGGCTCCTGCCTGTGTGTGATTGTGGGCAAGGCCCCTTCCGGGAACAAGCGGGAGCAGAGTCAGGGCAGCCCCTTCTGACTGGGGGAAGGGTGTGGAGGCATGTCTCCCCCTCCCCCCAGGGACCCACCCCCAGGCCAGCCCCCTAGGGCGTGGGTGTTTAAAGTGGGGACTGCCAGGCCTCAGGGGAGCCCTTAAGGCCTCCTATTGCATGAATGATGAGCACTGGACGACAGGACACGTTCAGTGTCTCCGTGAAGAAGAGGAGGAGGAAGAGTGTGGAAATGGGGTCTCTGAGCCTGGGCTCTAAGGGCCGGGAGGGAGGCCAGTGGGAGGCAGGCTCTGGGTGGCTGGGTGGCTGGTCCCTGGCAGTAATGACGAGCTAAGTGAGCCCCACATGTGATCTCTCCTGGATCCATAGCCCCAGGAGGTGGGGTGATTGGATTCACCCACTTTTTTTTTTTTTAAGATTATTTATTTATTCATGAGAGACACACAGAGAGAGGCAGAGACACAGGGAGAGGGAGAGGCAGGGTCCCCGCAGGGAGCCCAGTGTGGGACTCGAGCCAGGCATTCTGGGATCATGCCCTGAGCTGGAGGCAGACGCCCAGCTGAGCCCCCCAGGCGCCCCTGGGCTTGCCCACTTTTTAGGAGTTGAAGTGGCTTACCCGAGGACTTGGGGAGCTGCAGTGTGGCCGTCTGTTGGAGCCTATGGGGTTGGCCCTTCCTGGGAGACTTTGAAGCCCATGGGCTCAAGTACCCCGACCTCTCGCGGGGGGCGTCTGGCTGAAGAAGCAGCTCAGAGCACAGTGATTGCAGGAACAAGGGCGTGTGGGTCGCTGGCTTCCTGTGTTTTCCCTGGCCTCAGGCCCGCACCTCTTCCCTCCGAGGGCACTGGCCCCCTCTGGAGTTGTTTGCTTTTTCTGCCCAGCTTTGCTGCCATTCCCACAGGGCCCCCTGCAGCCTTAGTATTTCCTGCTGGGTCAGGCTTTTGGCTCCTGTCTGGGCCACAGGGATTCTTAGTGGCTCCCTGGAGGTACCTGTCCAGCCCCTTCCTGGGTATCCAGACAAGATGGACTGGGTCTCTCACCTGGGCCTGGCCTCTGGGGAAGCAGTTGGGCAGCTCGATTCCTGGAAGTGCCAAGGAGCCCCGTCCTCTCTGGGCACATCAGGTGCTGGGAGGGTCAGGCCAGGCACTGGAAGCAGCGTTCGAGCAGAATGGAAATGGTGCTCGAGGCCTGTGGCTTCTGAGGTCCATGGGCGTGGGGAGCGTGGGGGGGGGGGTCTTGGGAGGGTCAGCAGGACAGAACTGGAATGCCCCCAGCCCCAGAGGAACTTCTCCGTGGCAAAGTCCGTCACTGGGTTATCACTCAGGGCTTTCCAGATTGCTGAGCCCCAGCGTGGGGTTGTTTGCAATCCCACCCAGGCTTGCCCTTACTCTCACTGTTTCTCCAAATCCGGAGCATTGCCAGCCTCCTGTGTCCTATCCTGAGGGGTCCATGTGGGACCTGAGGCCTGGCGGAGATCAGCTCCCCACACTGGATTCCCTCGTGAGAGGGTTCTGGGGACCAGACCCCTTTACCATTAGAGTCCTCTCTGACTCCTTGCTAGTCCTGAAATGGGAAAAGCTGTATTTGTTTTTGTTTTTCTTTCCTCTCCACCTGTGGTTATGAGGGGGTTTCCGCATCTGAGCTGTGGCCTTTGGGTCGCAGTATAAAAATACCAGCACAAAAGCATCCAGGATAAAAGCCATACAGTCTCTCCTGGAAGAGGTACCTGTGTGCCCATTCGTTGCACCGAGTGCCCCGGTCAGCAACCTCGTGACGTCCGGCCCTGGCTCTCTGCAGCCATAGGATGCTGCTTTATCCGACTCTCATCCCTGATGGGGGGCACAAAGTAGGCCCAGTACTAATAGTTTACACGTGCACACGCGTTATAGTTCCTGTATATCTCACTATCTCACTGTGGTTCTCACGGCTGTGGTGGGGAGGATAATGCCACCCCCCCACCACCCCAAGAGCGCCAAGTCCTGATCCCCAGCACCTGTGAACACGTTACCCTTCTATGGCAAAGGGACCTGGCAAATGTAAGTTAAGGATCTGAGATGGGGAGAGTCTCCTGGATTCTCCGGGTGGGTCCAGTGCGATCACAAGGGTCCTTAGGAGAGAGGCAGGAGGGCCCAGGTCAGAGAGAGGTTACAGGGTGCCACGCTGTGGGCTTTGAAGATGGAGGAGGGACCGTAGGCCAGCGGATCCAGACTGCTTCCAGAGGCTAGAAAAAGCGAGGGGTACGATCCTCCCCAGCGCCCCTAAGGGAGGAGAGCCCTGCTCACACTTTGCTTATACCCCAGCGAATCCCATTTTAGACGCTTGACCCGTGCAACTGTAAGACAATACATCTGGGTTGTTTCAAGTTACTAAGTTGGTGGTAAATTGGCACAGCAGCAGCAAGAGGAGGCTAACACACCTGGAAAGAGGCAATGTTAGGGGTCCCACTGTGCAGACCCCGGCCCAGGGGTGGTGGTGCCTGAGCTCAAAGCCAGAGGGCGGGGCTCGGTTGGCGCTTCCCCCACTGGCCCAGGACGGTGCCAGGGTGACCTTGGCCAGTACCCCGCTGGCTGGCTGGCTGCCTGGGCGCCCCCTGCCCTTCCCCTCCACCCCCATCCTTCCATCCCACACACCATCACGGAGTGCCTCTGATGTGCAGTGACCCAGGCGCCGGTCCCTGCCCTTGGGGAGGGGGCGCTGACATTCTATGCCAGGCTGTATCATTTTCCTGTGCCAGACGCTGTTGCACGGGGCTACCTGCCTTATCTCGTTAATCCTGACGCCCTCGGAGGCGGCCGCGGTGAGAGTGCCCACTTTATGGATGTGGAAGCAGGGCAGAGGGGACACGGCATCAGCCTCACGTCGTCGCAGAGCTGAGATGACGCAGAGCCCGGGCTGATTCCCATTGGCTTCCAGAGCTGGTGTTTAGCCCGCCGAGGTCTGCCGCACGGATCCGGTTTGGGTCCTTCCCACCCTACACGTGGGCTCCATGACCTGGGACCCCCTTCTTCTTCCCTGTAAAGCGGGACGACGGACCAGCTGCTGGAGCCGTGGGGGGGGGGGGGGGAAGGAGACCCAGGGATCGAAGCTCAGTTGGAGAGCAGCTGCCCGCTGCTGTCCCCAAAGGGTGCTGGTCTGTCTGGGGCCGACCCAAGGGCACGCAGGGCCCACCCTGGCCAGCGCACAGCGTAAAGTATCCAGAAATACGTGTCCTTCCTCTTTTTCTTTCTTATAGTGGGCACACGTGTGTACTGTAGAAAAACAAGCATATAGAAGGGTGACAGGGCAGCCCGGGTGGCTCAGCGGTTTAGTGCCACCTTCGGCCCAGGGTGTAATCCTGGAGACCTGGGATCGAGTCCCGCGTTGGGCTCCCTGCATGGGGCCTGCTTCTCCCTCTGCCTGTGTCTCTGCCTCTCTCTCTCTCTCTCTCTCTTTCTCTCTCTCTGTCTCTGTCTTTCATGAATAAATAAGTGAAATCTTTTTTTTTTTTTAAAAGAGGGTGATAGACTAATGTGACCTTTAACCCCCCACCCCCCACCATGCGTCCCTGTCTGGCCTCTTCACTGCATAGATCTGCAAGTATATATATATATATTTTTTGAATTTTTTTATTTTTATAGAACTGTGGTTTTATTGCACCTGCTGCTTCTTGGCTCATTTTCTGCCCTAATTGCAGATCGTGAGCATTTTCCTGTGAGAACCTGTATTCTTTTGCCCCCCAGACTCTTGATAAGTTACTGCTGGGGGTGCAGTGCCTGCCCCCAGCTGCCCTGACCGCCGCACCCAGGGCCCTGCAGGTGTCAGGGAGGCGCGCGCACCCCGGAGCAGAAGGCCAGCGGCGGGGTCCCCGTGGGCATCCTCGGCTGTGTGTCGGGAGGGTGTCCCCGGGGGGCCTTGTCGCTCGCTCTGCAGGGAGGGCTGTGCTGTGGATACCCAGCTTCCCCTGGCGCCTCCCCTGGAAGTGGGTTTGTGACCATGCAGGAGGTGGCATGGGACAGACGGACTGGGTCCTGGCACCCTTCTGTAGGAGAGTGACGGCCAGGCTGTGGCTGCGAGGAGGCACATGAGTGCAGGTTGGGGGCGCTGGCCTGTGACCCACCGTCCGGGGTCCTGTAACTGGACCAGGGATGGAGGGGAGAGCTGGGGATGGGAGGCAGCACACCAGGAGCATTTATCAAGTGCCAGGCCTTCTGCTAAGTGTTTCGGGTTCTTTCTTTATTCCGTCCTTCCCAGCACCCCGAGAGGGAGGCATTGTTGCCCTGTTTCCCAGAGAAGTTATCTGGTTAATCCTCGCTGCGGGGAGCAGCGGCTGTTACTGCCCCCTCCGCGGTAGCTGTCCTGGCACGCCAAGCCAGGCGGCGGAGCTGTGGTTTGGTCCCCGGCCTGTCGCCTCCGGAGCAAAGGCTCCTTCACCCCTGAAGCCCGTGAGCCTGGTTCTCGACGCTGGCTGCACGCAGGAAGCAGCAGGGAGTTTAGGAACGCGGGTGCCCGGCCTCCTCCAGCCCAGCGGCTGGGTGTCCCCAGCAGGGGCGCCGGCCGGTACCTGCTGCGAGCTTCCCGGGAAGGCAGGGCAGCTGCTCCGAGTCATCTGACCAGACCATCTTTCACGCGTTACATAAACTGGAAAGTGGCCAGGGCCGAAAAGAAATCTGGCAGTGGGGTTAATCTGGGTTTAATATTTTGTCTTTCTTTTGTGGCTCTTGGACTTAGGGGCAGTGGCCATGGTGGTGGTAGATTTCTGGGGGTGGGGGTGGGGGGGTAACACTGTGACTAGGACCGTCCTGGGCAAGCCCTGCTGTCAGGGCCTCATAAGGCGGTTGTTATTCGGGTCCTTTCTCTTCCCCAAAGGTGGGATTCTTTCCTCCTTTGCATTTTCCATATGTTGTCCTGGAAAAGGCCCTGGAATGCCCCATGTGTGCACGTGGGTGCACGTGTGTGCGTGCGCAGGGGTGTGACCCACCCACCCCAGCCTGCCAGGAAATCCTCAGGCAGTTATGGTTCGGGTGGTTTCCCCCACCGTGTAGCCCCTGGGAAAGAGACCCTGTGGGATCTGCTGTCCCTAGAGATTCACTGAGAACCTCGGGGCTGGACCAGCAGCTGCAGGGGTGGGGGCACTGCCGTTCTCTGCAGTGGGGCTTTCGTCTAACACAGGCCGGGTGGGCATCGCTCATCACTGGGCGGGGCCCCCGGGCGCAGGGGCTAAGGGAGCAGGGCAGCCAGGACAGGGCGGGACCCTGCTGTCCCGGGGCACCCACTGCCTCGCCATCCCTGACTTTTCTCTGGAGATCGAGGAGGTGGGCATAGCAGGCGCTTGGAGCTGCGTGGTGGCCTTCTTGACCGCGGTCTGGCAGACGGTGGACACTGGCTTTGGGGGACCAGGAGGTGTAATTTCTTTTATCTCCCACCCGCTAGTTTTCAGCGAACTCCCTGTTCTCTGCTCCTCTCCGAGGACTTGGCTCCTTTCCCCTGCATTCGGTGGCAGTGGGTTCACCTTGTGAGACTTGTCACCTGTGTCGTCTTGGTGGTGGGCTTTTTTCTTAGGTGTGAGCTGAGAGGCATTGAAAGTGCAGGAAGCTCAGATAAGCCTGAGATAAACGGCCTCTTACTGCTTTTTATGGCTCTTTGATTATCTGGAAGCTTTGGGGAGGTCCCCGGAGGAGTGTGTGCTCTCGGGGGGTGGGGGTGGGGGGGAGTTCTGGCCAGGCAGCAGCTGGGAGAAGCTACCTCCTGTGGCTGCAGAATGGGGCGGTGGCCTCGCGCTTGGCAACTGGAGGGGACAAGGAGGAGGAGGCACCTGCCGCCCCATTGCCATGCGTCCTCCTTTTCCCTTGCCTGGGAGGTGCCTTTCCCCTCTCCTGTCTGCTGAGGACACCTGCTACATCTGGCGGGCAGCAGAGCGGGTGTGGAGAGCAGGGCTCGGCGGGCACATTGCAGCTCTGCCTCCTGCTGGCCAGGTGGCTTGGGGCGAGGCAGCCTCCTGGACCTCCATTTTCCCATCTATAAAATGGTCCTGATAATACACGTGCTTGTGCTCCAGGGGCCTTGCTCACGCATTCAACACGGCACAGGGCAGAGAGTAGGTCCCAGCCAAGTGCAGGCCAGGGGTGGGTGGTGGTCCCCAGCGGAGCCTAGGAAGACCTGTCCACGCACAGGCCCGGGCCTTTCCCCGCCCTCGGGGCTCCCAGTCTCTCTGCTTGCCTCAGCCGTGGAGGCAGTGGGGGTCGGCACGAGGGTGACTTCTCCACGCTGTAAGATTCCCCGCTCCCCGGCCCAGGAGGGCAGAGACTAGCTCCTCTCATCGTGTAGGTGGCTTGGATCTACACTGTCCTCTTACGGAGACCATTAGCTACAGGTGGCTGTTTAAAATTAAATTACTTAAATAAAATTAAAACATGAAGTTCACTGTGTTTTGGTGACGCTTAGCCCGGAGGCTCATGTTTCAGCCACTCCTGGCTTTTGGTGTGCCATAAATTATTTCCAGATCCTTTCTAAAGCTGCCTGACCTCACCCAAAAATACCCACTGCCCTTGACGTCACCTTCAGAGTTCACCCAGGGCCTTCTCGTGTGTTCTCTGGTGGAACTGCCCTGCAGCCTTGGAGCTGGCGCTGGCTGTGATTATTTCTCCTGGACAGAGACCTGAGCTTGCGTATGGCCGGTGCTATTTCTCTCCTTGCCTTTAAAAGAAGGATGTCTGAATAGTCAGGCGAGGTTCAGAGGCCTGATGACACAGCAAGTCTGGGATGTAGTAGAGTATCTAAGTGCCACTCCCCTCCCCCAAGTGGTCTGGTGTGAGAAGACGAGCTTTGTAGGCAGACAGCCCGGCCCGAGAGCCCAGCTCCTAATGCACCCAGCGAGCGACTTCGGGGAAGTATAACCGAGTCTCTGTGGAGTCTGTTTCTCCACCTGTGGAATGAGGGTAATGCAGCCCCTTCCCCGTCTGTGTTCCCGTGAAGTCTGAAAATACAACGCACGACAGGTGGCACGCAACAGGTGCTTCGTAATGGTCCCCGATCGTCATAGACGACAGGTCACGGCGAAGAGAGCCTGTGCTTGGGACCCTTTCAAGCCCAGCCGCCAAGCTCACGCTCACTTGGCCTGGAGTGAGCCAGGCTTTGGATCTGTCCTGGCTAGAGGACGTGGGGGCCCAGGGAAGCCGTTGTTAGGGGTGGGAGCTTAGGCGACTCCCTTCAGCCCAGCACACCCTCCCGGTCTCGCCCCGTCCTGTCCCTAGTTGGCTTGGGCACAGCGTAACTGGAACACGCTGTCGTCCTCACCCCGGGGTGACACTGCTGGCTTCCAGCAGGAAGACCGGAGCAGGGGATTTGCTCCTCAGTAGGGCAGGTCGCCTAGACCTGCGCTGTCCTGTACGGTGGCCACTACTAGCCAGAGGTGGCTCTTGAAAATTCAATGACTTAAGGTGACACAAAACTCAAAGTTAAATTCTTTAGTCATATCCTCTCCGGTAACTAACTTCCACAGGTCACATTCCTGGTGCGCAGGAGCCACAGGTGGCTCACAGGCTGGCTGATAGGACGTTCCCGTCGTCGTCATCGCCGCATCTGTGCTCTGCCACCTGAGCAGCAGTGCAGGAGGCCACTCAGGGGCCAGGCAGGCTGGCTCCGCGGTCTGGCTCTGCCACTCGGGCAGTGTGATCTGGGGCAGGATCCTCTGCCCAGGGCCCTCGAGGATGCAGGATCCACATCTCGGCCGCTCACGGGAGGTGCTCCCCGCCCCGTCCTCCCTCCAGGCCCCCCCCCCCCACGTCCTGGCGTGTGCCTCCCCTCCTCCTCCGGGACTCCAGGGTGCTCCAGCCGGCTCCTGGCAGCAGTGGTGGCTGGCTGTCTTGGGCTGTTCAAGTTGTCTCCCCTCCGATTGGCAGGTGTGGCCTTTGGTTTCTTGAGGCTGGACTTAAAAAAGTAAGCAACACCACGCTCATTCTGGAATAGTCTGAGATTTACAGAAAGGTCGTAAGGAGTTGCGTACACCCACCAGCCGGGTTTCCCCAAGGCTCACATCTTACACGACCACGGGACATTGCTCAAAACGGAGAGAGCAGGCTGGGCGCCGAAACTCCAGGCTTTATCCACATTCCACCAGTTTTTCTTCTTACCCCCTTTTCTGTTTTGGGATCGTTTAGTCTCCCCTCGCTTTTCATGGTGTTGGGAGTGTTGGGGAGTAACGGCCGGGTTTGCAGAGTGTCTGGGTCTGTCTGGTGCTCTCCCCATGATCAGACTGGGGATGTGGGTGTGGGGTTATAGCGCTGCCGAGGAGAGACGCCCTCTCATCACGTCCTGTCGGGCGCACGATGTCTGCACGACGCCGCTGGAGATGCTCAGTTGACCGCTTGGCCGGGCTGGTGTGTCGCCTCACTAGTTGTCCCTGTGTCTCTGCCGCTGGGCCTGTAGGTCCAGCCCATCCTCGCGTGTGGCGGGGACAAAGCTCTGCCTCCCTGTCTGGTCTAGTGAAGCTTTGCGTGACCTTGTTTCTCACAAGAGACAGGGGTCCCCCAATCCTCACCCCTATTTTGCATGGGGAGAATGGGAGATGGAGAGCCCACTGAGGCTGCCTGCCTGGGCAGAGGGACGGGCACCCTTGCTGGGAAGACCCCTGACTCTCATCACTGGTCTTCCGGTGCCTTCTCAGGATGGGGAAACTGAGAGGGGGAGAGCTGGCCTCCCCAGGTCTCCTGACTCGTGGCTTTGGGGGCAAGTGGCTCCTGGCCCTCCGCCCACCCTTGTGCCTCACGTTCCCTGTCACCCTGTGAGGGGCTGCCTGAGGCTTCACAGAGCCAGCTGGCCTGTCCCTCCCCGCTCAGCAGCACCATCCCGGTCCCTGCTGGCTCACTGACACCGTTTCTTGGCCCACACGCAGGGTGCCACCAGTGGTGAGCAACGGGGATGCTGCTTTCTCCGGGGTCCGGCGCTCCAGCTGGAAGCGGAAGAGCTCCCGCCGGAGTAAGTGCCCCCTGACCCCGTCTTAGCCCAGGAGGGTGGCACGGGGATAACCTCAGAGCCCCTTCTTCAGGCCCAGAGGGCCGACGTGGGCTCACACGTGCCACGGGGTCATCCTCACTGGATGGGCTGCTCTGGGCTCGGTGGCAGCTCTGGGGTGGACCGGCCACTGCCCATGTGGGGGAGCTGCCCCCATTTGTTGCCTGATGAGAGCCGTGGTCCAGGAGCTGATCATGTATTTGACCGTTTATCTGTTCCTCAAATACTCAGAAGCTCCTCCAGCAGCGCTGATGGGCTGGGGGTGGAGTGCCCTGGTGCCCAAGATGAGGTCCCTCTGGGAGCAGAACCAGCCACAGAGGCAGGCAGTTTCCTCGCAGAGGGCAAGGTGCGGGGTGAGGGGAGGGGGAGGGGGAGGTGGGAGTGAGGTGAGGAGAACCCATGAGTCCTGAAGCAGAGCGGAGGGAGCAGGGGTCAGGAAGAGAGCATCCAGGCAGGGGCCACCTGTGCAAGAGCCTGAGGCCCAGCCCCAGAGTGGAGAAGGGACACCTGGCACCTTGGGGAACAGCTGGTGGAGGGTAGCCCCTAAGGGGGGAACGGGGTGAGGGACGCTGCCTTGTTCCCAGCTCCCTCCGGGCCTCCCAGCCATGCTCTTCTGAAGGCAACGGGGAACCATGAGAGCCAGAGATGCTGTGGGGTGGGGGTGAAGCGGGGTGGGCTGCAGCCCAGTGAGGAGGCTGTCCAGGAGAGGAGGCTGATGGCCCGAACCAGGGACCCGGAGAGAGGGGAGCATGTGGGGGAGGGACGGGGCTGGGGGGAGGATTCACAGGGCTCGCAGTGGGGATTCCAGTGCTCATCGGCCTGTAGGGTGAAGACAGGCTCCCATCTGGGTGGGGACTGGTTTTCCAAACCCTAGCTCTGGGCAGGGTGTGCGGTGGCACATCCCTAAAGAGGGGCAGAGGTTGGGCACACGGTTTTGAGGGGTTGCACATCCTGGTAACCACTAACTGGGGGGCAGAGTGAGCACCCTGCCCTGCTCGTTGCCCACCCAGCAAAATGTTGGCTGAGGGATGTGTTCATTTGCTGAATTTTTCACCAGTCAGGACCCTGCTGGCTGAGTTTTGGGGAGCTTCTCCTTAACCCCACTTTCCAAATCTAACCCCCCCATTCTCTGTACTCTGTAGGGCTGCTGTGCCCGGTCCACCTCTGGGTGGGAGGTAGCTCCTTTGGGGGTAATCCTGAGGGTCTGGGCCGCTGAAGATGCTCCGGGGGCCAGGGCACAGGTGCTGGGTGGGCTCCATGCCCCCTGCAGGTGCCGGGAGCCTGTGCAGCATCAGCCAGCAGGGAGGCGGGTGGGGGTCTGCCATCCTCCCTGGGAGGATGCACTGGAGGGCGCCCTGGAGGGTGCGCTGGAGGGTGTCCTGGGAGGGTGCCCGGGAGGGTGCGCTGGAGGGTGCCCTGGAGGGTGCGCTGGAGGGTGTCCTGGAGGGTGTCTTGGGAGGGTGCGCTGGAGGGTGTCCTGGAGGGTGTCTTGGGAGGGTGCCCTGGAGGGTGCGCTGGAGGGTGTCCTGGGAGGGTGCCCGGGAGGGTGCGCTGGAGGGTGCCCTGGAGGGTGCGCCGGAGGGTGTCCTGGGAGGGTGCCCGGGAGGGTGCGCTGGAGGGTGCCCTGGAGGGTGCGCTGGAGGGTGTCCTGTAGGGTGTCTTGGGAGGGTGCCCTGGAGGGTGCGCTGGAGGGTGTCCTGGGAGGGTGCCCGGGAGGGTGTGCTGGAGGGTGCGCTGGAGGGTGCCCTGGAGGGTGTCCTGGGAGGGTGCCCTGGAGGGTGCGCTGGAGGGTGCCCTGGAGGGTGCGCTGGAGGGTGTCCTGGGAGGGTGCCCGGGAGGGTGCGCTGGAGGGTGCCCTGGAGGGTGCGCTGGAGGGTGTCCTGGAGGGTGTCTTGGGAGGGTGCGCTGGAGGGTGTCCTGGAGGGTGTCTTGGGAGGGTGCCCTGGAGGGTGCGCTGGAGGGTGTCCTGGGAGGGTGCCCGGGAGGGTGCGCTGGAGGGTGCCCTGGAGGGTGCGCCGGAGGGTGTCCTGGGAGGGTGCCCGGGAGGGTGCGCTGGAGGGTGCCCTGGAGGGTGCGCTGGAGGGTGCCCTGGGAGGGTGCCCTGGAGGGTGCGCGGAGGGCTGGGGGCGGGGAGGCGCCGCGGAGCCGCGTTCCGTTCCGGGAGAGCGGCCGCGGGCGGCGGGCGGGATGGCGGCTGGTGCGGCCCTGCGGTCCGCGGCCACCGCCGCCGCCTGAGCGCCCCGTCCCCTCCCTCGCTCGCAGTCGACCGGTTCACCTTCCCGGCCCTGGAAGAGGATGTGATTTACGACGACGTGCCCTGCGAGACCCTGGACGCCCATCAGCCCGGTAGGCGGATCCGCGCCGGGGCCTTGGGGGGGCGGGGGGCGGGGGGGGGGCCTGGGAGGGTCTGCTCCTCCGCCCCCCCCCGCCCCTCCCTGCCCCTGCCCCTTACCCCTGCTCCTCCCCCCTGCCCCTCCCTCCCTCCCCCTGCGCCCTCCCCCCTCCCCCTCCCCCGCCCCCTGCGCCCTCCCCCCTCCCCCCGCCCCCTGCGCCCTCGCCCCTCCCTCCCTCCCTCCTGCTTTCACCAACCGTTGCGGCGCCCTGGGCCGGTCCAGAGCCGGTGCGGGGGGAGGGGGGGGAGATTGTGGCTGCAGAGGAGGGGGTGGGGCAAACCTGCCTGCGCTGGGCGCACCCCCAGCCCCCATAGTCACCCAGCCCCAGAGCGCATCACCCGGCCCCAGGGGGGAGGCTAGGTCCGTGACTGTCCCCAGGGACAGCGGCCTTTGCCTGAACACATCAGGCCAGCGACGCTTCAGGTTTTGTTTGCTGGAATCTGCAGGTATCCTGGCCCCATTGTCCAGGAAAGGAGACTAGAGGCAGAGCTGGGATCTGAGCCTGGTTATTCAGACTCCCAAGTGTGCCGCTCTGTCCCCTGCCCCAGGAGGATTCGGGTGGCATCCTGTGACCCATGATGCCTATTTGCTCCCACTGTTCAGCCAACCCCTTGAGGTCTGCAGGGCAGGGCTGATGGCTCCGGGTGACAGTTGCATTGAGAAGTTAAGGCACCAGCTGCAGATCACACGGCCTGTTTTTGAGGAGCTTCTAGTCCGATAGGGGCGGCCGTCACCATCCTTGGGCTGTGCACAGTCCAGTGGGAGAGACGTGCAGACAACATCACAAGGCCCCAGGGCCCTCAGAGCCGCACGCCTGACTCCTGTTCCTGGAACAGGGACGGGTGGGCTGACGATAAGCACATCCCTTTAGCAAGCCCCAGAGGTTCCGGGAACATCCCTGCTTGTTGCTAGTTTGAATCCAGGCAGAGGAGGGGCAAGGGCACAGTGCCTTGGGGCAGTGGGGTCTGGTCGGAAGGTCCCAGATCTCAGAGATCTGAGTGGCTTGGATTTAGCTCCCTTAGGAGCTCCCCCCCTCGCCCCAAAATCAAGTCAAACAACTTATCCCTAGGCCCCAGGCTTCACTGGACACTGATATGTCATCCTGCAGTTGCTAAAGGAGGTGGCCGGGATGTCGGCTCTGAGCTTTCAAACTCAGGACGGTGACCCCCATCCCAGGGCCCCCGCCCTCAGGGCTGTGGGAGGGCTGGGAGCCTGAGGCTGCGGCTGGCCCTCAGTGGGTACACTGCACAAGCAAGACTGGTGCTATTTGTTCTAGACCTGCCAGGGCCCAACACCGACCTTCATGAACTGCTGTGGGCTCAGGGGGTGCTCGGAGAGGAGGCCATCAGGCAGGGAGCAGGGCCCCCCATACAGCCCTGGCTTCAAATCCCAGCTCTGCCATTGGTTAGGGCATAGGGCTTGGTTCCCTTGGGCCTTGGCTTCTTCATATAAATCAGAATATCATCCTGACCTTATGGAATATCATTCTGATGCTTTGGGGGGTGTCATACCAGAGAACTTCAGCCTCGTCTCTCTGGACCTCAGTCAGTTACATCTGTACAATCGGGGCAGTAGTGGGGACCTCCATGGCTTGGGAGGATGCCGTGAGATAACTGGCACAGAGCACTGAGCCGGTGGCCACGGTGTGCGCTTGGGGAAGGGGAGCCATTAGTGAAGCCTGAGGCCCCAGGAAGCAGAGGGTGGGAACCAGGACCCCTGTGAGGCCCCTGAAGGCTGAGGATTTGGCTCAGATTTGGAATCTGGTGACACTTTCTTTATTGGAGATAGTCTTTCATTCATTCATTCACTCATTCATTTAAGAGAAAGAGAGAGTTTACAGAAGCAAGGTGGGGAGGGACCAAGGGGGAGGGACAAGCAGACTTCACTCTGAGTGCAGAGCCTGACATGGGGCTCGATCTCAGGACCCTGAAATCATAACCTGAGCCAAAACCAAGAGTCAGTTGCTTAACCACCTGAGCCGCCCAGGCGCCCGGGGAGAGAGTATTTCTAAATGGGCCCAGGCGATGATCGGGCTGGGAGGCCTCAGCAGAAGGCGGTGTGGTGACTGGTTGGAGCCTGGCCTAGGAGTCTGCAGCCCCTTCTCCGTACTGTCTGACCTTGGGCCAGCCACCTGCCTTCTCCAGGCCCCTGTGTTCTTGTTTTTCTAATGAGGTGATTACTTGCACCCTATCGACCTTTCGGGCTGCAGGAAAATCCAGCAGGAGACGCGGCACCTGCAGATGTAGGCCGGGGTCATGGAAGTGTAGGGAGGTAGGCACTGGAGATGCTGCCTGGGTTCTTCCTCAGAAGGAGCCCCAGGAACTGGGCTCTGCTCCTCTGCTTATGGGTCAGACAGTCAGCCCAGGCTTGCAAAGGTCACAGCCTGGTCACCAGCTGTTCCAGTCCCTGGAGACATTCATTAGTCACTATTATTTTTGGCTTAAAAATAACCTTATGCTCCCTCCTCATCCTGAGACCTAAGTCCCCAGCTAAGCCTCATCGTGTCTGTTTGTTCATTGGGTGCCAACCTCCCAGACCCCCACTCCCTGGCTTTCATGTGGGGTGGACGTGGGGGCCCTGGGTCAGTGGGATGACACTTGGGCTCCCCCAGAGACCCCATGATCAAGGACCAGCTGCTCTTTGCTGAGTGCCTGCCATGTGCTAGGCTCTTTGCTACAGCTTTTGGTTCATATTTTATTTACTCGACCTTATGGCTTGCTATTATCACCATCTTGCAGAGAGGTCTCCGATAACCAAAGCTCCCTGTTCTGAGCAGATTTTTTTTTAACCCCTCATGCTATATTTCTTGTGCATGGACAAAAGCATCTTCATCTTTGCGTGCCTTTTGGGGTCTGGCCTCACTTTTGTGGGACCTGCAGTTCGGTTCTTCGGTGACAGGCCAGGAGGTGGAGCCCAGGGGGGTGAGAGTGAAGCCCGTCTCTGGATGGAGCTGGGGCTACCTGGACAGCGGCTTTTCTGCTTCTGCTTTAAAGCAGCCTCACTCCAGAGGTGACAGGGACCATGGGAGTGGCCTGACCCTGGGGGGGGGACCTGTCCCTCCTGGCCAGTGGACCTTTAGCTCTTGTCCCTACTTCCCCTGTGGGGCTTCGGAAGACAAGGGGACACTCCAGGATGCTGGGTCAGGCACGCCCCCTGCTGGACCATCCTGGACCCACATGGGAAACTTAGATTTGGGGTGAGGGGTCCTTCCTTCATCATTTAATGCTCCTGACAATTTCCATTTCGCCCCTGAGGATGCTGGGGCCAGAGCCCAGGGCCCGAGGCAGGACTTGGTTTTAGGTCTTCTCTTTCCTGCTAACACATTCTCAGAGGCCAGGATGAGCATTCAGATCCCAGAAGTGCAAGACTGAGGAGTAGCGGGAGGGAATTAAGGAGGTTTTTGTGTGCCCGACTCATTTCTTGTGCCTTTCCGCATTTTCTCGTGTCCTCCTCACTTACCGGGTGGATGTTGTGTGGTCATCACCTCTGTTTAATGGACAAGGAAGCAGAGACGGAGCCGCAGGGCCGAACCGCGACCACCCCCAACCTCCCACCCCCCACCCGCCTGCCTGGGGTAGAAATTGGGTCTGGTGGGCTTGTCACTGGAGCCTCGGCTCATGAGGTCTGTCCCTTGGCCCCGCAGGGGTGGAGAGGAACCTGCTCTATGAGGATGTGCACCGGGACGGAGGGCCCAGGGAGGCGGAGGACCTAGGCTGGAGCTCCAGTGAGTTCGAGAGCTACAGTGAGGACTCGGGGGAGGAGACCAAGCCAGAGGCAGAGCCTACCAAGCACCGAGTGTCCTTCCAGCCCAAGGTAAGGGGGTGGGCTTCTCTCACCCCATCAGGGCGCTGGGATGCCCTGGGGAGGGGATAAGGAGGGTGGTGAGGGCAGGCGCAGACTCCTACCCAATTAGTGACCCCCAGGAATGTGCAGTGATAGAGGACGCAGCCCAAGTTTCCTGAAAACGGGAAATGATCCCATCAGCATTGCTGTTTGACCTTGGAGAGCCCTACACCTGGAATGGGCGTGGCTACTACCTGGCACAGGTGCTCCCCCACCGGGTTCCCATGGCAAGGGACCATGATGCTCATGGGCTCAGGTCTGGCTGCAGAATCACAGGCTCAACACAGGCTTCAGGCAGCCCAGCCAACCGATGAGAGTTGGCTCTTAGATCAAGTCAGCTTGGTCTCCCTGCCCCGCGGGGTGCATTCTGAGAAAGGTCCTCGACCCGTACAGTCCTCCGCCCTGGGCAAGTGAGCAAGGGGGCAGGAGCTGCTGTGGTTAAGACACAGTTGCCCAGAAGGCCTCTTTCCGAGGTCTTTTAAAATGCCATCCGTGCATTGGTTTCTGCCTGGAACAAGGTTCATTCTGCTGGTTTGGATGATCCAAGGATGGATCGTCGGCTTCCTCCTGAGACAGGCTGCTCCTCCCATCTGTCCTGTAGAAGCCACCAGAAAGCAGATTCTGTTGAGGCTGAGAGTTGGGGTTTAATGAGAGCACTTACAGGCAGGCCCTGCCCAACCAGAGGTGACGGGGTCCCACCCAGCCTCCTTTTAAAAGAAACAGGCAGGCAGACACCCAAAGGAGGTACAGGGTTAGAAGGCAGGGGCCCCAGGACTAGGCTGGGGTTATGGGCACCTCCTGTCCGTTTCTGAGTTTGGGGATCCCCCCTGGAGGAGGATGCTGGCCAGAGCAGCACTCACACCTGAATCTTCAGGCAGACTTTCCTGAGCCCAGGGGGGCCTCCCAAGGCCTTGAGAAGCCTGGGAGTCGAGCACGTCTCTCTTGAACCAGTCTTAGGGCTGAGCCTCTGTGGACGGGGCCCTGGAAAACGGCTTTGGTGTCTTGCTGGGATGAAGTCAAGCATCCACGATACCTACTGTGTGCCCAGGCATTTCTTAGGGTGTGGGCGGGGGTGCATGGGAACCGGAAGACCCAGCCCAGGCCAGGCAAACCGGCATGGCCTAGGAAGAGATACCACATATGAAGCAGTTTGTCGAAAACAAAGCCCAAACCGCCTTTCTGTAAACGTGAGCCCAAGGATCTAGGGCCACATGCCTGACACGGGTGGGATCTAACAGTCCTGGTCAGAGCCGGGCTTCTCTGGCTCAGAAGCTGGAGGAGCTGGGAAAGCTGGCCCCAGCTGGAGTCATGGCCTGGGCGGAAGCCGAGGAAGGGCCCTGTTCCTTTCCTGTCCTGGGAAGAAGGGGCAGCCTGCACTGCTTTAGGGGGAAAGGGCTCTGGTTATGAAGCCAGCATGGCACTGGGTCACCCCTCAAGGTGAGGGCAGGACCCGCGCCTCTTGGCTTGGTTGGGGATAGTGGGCGCAGGAAGTGCTTGAGGCGGGGGCCATGCCTTATTCTCAGCCTCTTGGGTCCTCCTTAGTCCCTTCTTGGAGGCTTTCCCGGCCCCTGGCCTTCTTGCTGGGTCCCGGGAGGGAGCCATAGACGTCTCCCAGGGGGCAGGGGGCATGGAGATGCTGAATTTGGGCTCCCCAGTGCTGGTCCTCCGACTTGCACGGGCATCAGGATCACGAGGGTAGCCTTGTCTGCGGTGCTCTGCCCTCCTGAGCTGCTTGGGACCCACCTGCTTCCGTGCCTCGCACTGCAGCGGCTGCGTGTTTGGGGGCTACCTCCGCTTGGCTGTGCCTTGTGTGTGCTGTGGGGCCGCGGGCAGCAGAGATCTGGTGGTGTTTTACCCTGTCCTTGGGAGTCTGACGGGGGGCCTGGCCCCCCATCCAGCTGCAAGAGAGCTAGTGTAGTCCCTCCTTCAGGTGTCTTGGAGGCCAGGCCTCAGCAGGTGGATTTTTGCCAAAGGAGGTGCCTGAGGGGTCTGCAGAGGGACCTCCTGGGAAGCGCCTGACCTCCATGTAGGCAGGCGCCCGATCCTGTTATGTTAATAAATACCTGCTGGTTGCAACCCATGGTCAGTGGGATTTTTTTTTTTCCAGTTATGGAATGGACTGCATCGGACTTTTCCTTTTTCTGACTATGACCTCTTTGTAATTAAGGTTACTGTGATGCAGCTGGCCAGGGCTCTGGGCAGAAACACCAGCTCTGACCCCAGCCTTGCTCACTCCCCTGCTTGGATCTGGCCAGTCTGCAGCTGACCTCTGACCCTGGTTCTTCTAATCCTGAGCGAGGCAGAGGGGCAGTGCAAAGCCAGGGACTTTATGATTTTATTGTATCAATTTACAGATGGAACAAGACTCAGTTTGAACCCCAGACTCTCCAGTGTTGGGGCGCCTGAGTAACTCTCCGAAGGACCTCTGTCCTGCTGTTTCTTTGCATTAACAGTAGTGAGCATCTGCTTAGTGTGGCCAGTGTATAAAGCAGTTCATATGACTTTCCTAATACCCCAGAGTGGTTGGTTATTATTTGCGTTAAAAGTCATTTTACTCATCAGAGGTCAGAGAGGATAAACGATAAGGTTAGGGCCACATAACCAGTAAGCAGTAGAGCTAAGACTCAATGTCACATCTGATTTGAAAGAAGACACATTGTCCTTACATCCATGCATGCATGCATCTGTCCATCCACCCCCCCATCCATCTACTCACCCATCTATCCATCCATCCATTTGACCAACTATCCATTCACTCATTCATTTATTAAGATTCTGTGTATTTATTCACGAGAAACACACAGAGAGAGAGAGGCAGAGACACAGGCAGAGGGAGAAGCAGGCTCCATGTGGGGAGCCCGACGTGGGACTCGATCCCGGGTCTCCAGGATCACACCCTGGGCTGAAGGTGGCACTAAACCGCTGAGCCACCGGGGCTGCCCCAACTATCCACTTATTTGACAAATATTGAGCAGTTATAATTTGTAAGGTAGTGTAATAATAGCTTCCATTTTTTGGAGCACTTACTAAGTCCTGGACCCTACATGTATCGCCCATTTAACCTTCTCAGTAACTCTGTGAAGTAAGTTATCATCCTGGCAACTTTGCCGGTGAGGAAGGTGTCCCTCAGAGAGGTAAAGACATTTTTCCAGCTAGTGACTCGCGTGCGTGGGGCGATTTGAACGTAGGCCTGCCTGCCTCCAGAGTTCATGCTCTAGGGCCCTTTACTCGTCTGCTCTGGAAGTAGTACTGTCTTGGCTTTCTGTATGCTTTGCCAAATATCACTATTGCTCATGCTGCTGACGCATTTCAATGTCTATGTGTTTGTCTCTCCATCTATCCACCCATCCCTCCATCCACCCATCCATCCATCCACCCATCCACCCATCCATCCACCCACCCATTCATCCATTCATCCATCCATCCATCCACCCATCCATCCAGCCATCCATCCATCCATCCATCCACCCATCCATCCATCCATTCACCCGTCCATCCATCCACCCATCCATCCATCCATCCATCCATGCATCCATCCATCCACCCATTCACCCGTCCATCCATCCACCCATCCATCCATCCATCCATCCATCCATCCATCCATCCACCCACCCACCCATCCATCCATTCACCCATCCATCCACCCATCCATCCATCCATCCATCCATCCATCCATCCACCCACCCATCCATCCATTCACCCACCCATCCATCCACCCATCCTCCATCCACCCATCCATCCATCCATTCATCCATCCATCCATCCATCCATCCACCCACCCATCCATCCATCCATTCACCCATCCATCCATCTACCCATCCATCCATCCATCCATCCATCCATCCATCCATCCATTCACCCATCCATCCATCCATCCATCCATCCACCCATCCATCCATCCATCCATCCATCTTCCCAGATAGTATGTAAATTAGCCAGCCACCCATCCTTCCATCCAGTTGTCCACCTGCACTCCCCTATCCCCCCCACCCCGCCCCCATTTACTGGTTCCTTCCTCCAGTGGTGTGCCAGAGCCGGCTCTTCCCAGCTCCCAAGATCTAGGAACCAACTGTGTACTCTCTTTCCAACTCCACATTCCGTGATGTCACACTGGTAGTTTGAAGTTTGCCACGGCAGGAGTGTTCACACCATGGAAATACTACAAAGCAGGGCTCTTCCTCCCGGGGAAGCCCACGTCAAGTATTTACCAGCGCAGCCCCGCTTCCATCCGTCCGTCCACCAGTCCCAGTCATTCATCTGACTGTTCGTCTGCCCATCCGTTTACCCAGCTCTGCAGTCTTCCGACCAACTTTATCCATTTGCTCACCTATCCATTTATCTGTCCGTCTATCCGCCCATCCCTCTATTGTCCATCTGTCTGTCCAACCATCCCTCTGTACACCCAGCCACCTTCCTATGCATTTGCCCACCATCCCCCTGTCACCCATCCATCTCGTGACTCACCGAGGACCTCCTGTGTCACCAGCCCCACGCTGGCCCCTGGGATGGGGGGATGCCTGAGACATAGTCCTTGTCTCCAAGCACTCTTCTCTCTCCCTGAGCAGGGCCTGGTCAGTCCCTTCCCCCTGTCCTTCCAGCAGCTGGGACCCAGCCCCCCGCTGCCTACTGTGTGTTGGGGTGGGACGCTGCTGGAGCCGATCCCCGGCAGGGAGCCCTCTCCACACCCCACACCCCACACCCCACCTCACCTGGTCTCCTTTCTCCTCTGTTGCCCTGTTTGTCTTCTGCCGTCCCGCCTGCTCCTCGCACCCGCTCTCCCTCTGCCTGGCTGCTTGGGGGCTCCAGCTTTCTCCAGACCTGACTAGGCTAAAGGAGAGATGCGCCAGGACTAAGAAAGACATCTTGGCTTTAAGAGCTGGGGGGAGAGACATGCAGGCGCTGAAGCACAAGTACGATTGCAAGGTATTGTCTGTCCCCCCCACCCCCGTGTCCCGGCTGGGGCCCTGCAGGGGGGTTGCTGAGCCCCTGGCTGCATCGCACATCGGTGCTGGGGCCGGGGGTGCTGGGAGTCGGCACGTGTGCCCCTGCTCCCCCACTTCTTGTCTCTCTCTCTGGGCCAAACCTTAGCTGTCTTCTGGAGTTCCTGGGTGGGTCTGTGGACCCGAGGGCCTGCAGAATCACCAGGGTGCTCTGGAGCGTGCAGACTCCCGAGCTCCGTCCCCAGAGATGCTGGTTCTGGAGGTCCGGACTAAGGCCCAGGGATCTGCCAATTTGATAACCATGGCGGGGGCGTTAGGGTCACAGTCTGGAAACATTGGAGCAGTGAGCGATGCTGGACGTTCCTGCCCCTCTGAACCTTTCAGAGAGATCCAGGGTAAGGAAGTCTGTAGAGAAATCACAGCACCTTCTGCTCAGAGGGGCCTCAGACTTGTGGGTAATGATGACCTCGACAGCAGGAACTTCCCTTAATCGAGCACCTACTGTGTACTATGGGCTTTGGAGGCCTGCAGGCCTGGCTTTGAATCCCAGTCCCACCACTTCCTGTCTGTGTGATCCTGGGCAGGCCTCTTGACCTTTCTGAGCCTTGGTTTCCTCACCTGTGAAATGGGGGCATTGACAGTACCAGCCCCCCAGCTGGGTGGAAGAATTAGGTGAGCTCAGACCTGTAAGGTGCTCAGTGCTGCGCTTGGCACCACTGAAGAGCTCAGTGGCTGGTGGCCACTGTGGTCTGTGCATCTGACGGTTCTGTCCCTGGGTGTCCGGGAGGCAGCCGTCCTACTGCTGTCACTTGGCATCAGTGAGGCTGGTGAGTGAAGTACCTGGCTGGCGGTCGTGGCGCTGGGCAGCGGCAGAGCTGGGATTCAAACCCAGGTCCGTGCATGCCAAAGCCCAGTAGGCTCCATCCTGCACCACTGCCCGGTTTGTCAGAACCCACGCCCTCCCCAGAGGAGGGGCAGAGACACTTTCTAGTTTGCACGGCCTTTGTATGGACACACCACGGGGGCCCTGTGACCCGAGGCAGGCAGGCTTCACTTCTCAGAAGGCCAAGGCCCACAGAGGAGCAGGGAGCACGTGAAGCTCAGCGTCTCCCACCAGGGTTCTCGCCCTGGCCACCGCCCCTGGAATCAGACCCCGGCCCAGCCTCTGCGCTGTGAGGATAGGTGGAGGCTGCGGGCTGACTTGGGGGCCCCTTCCGGGGTGTTCAGTGGTTGCTCTTTCTTGCCCGGGGAAATGCCAAGGGAAGACCACTTGGGAGTTTGTAGGATAGCTTTCTGCCAGGAAAGGACTGGGGTCAGAGCAGAGGTTTCAAATCTGGGGGTTGTGGACCCCCCCCCCCCAGCTCCCCAGAGGAGGGCGAGCGTCTTTGTGCAGTCTCTGGGGTTGTCATCTGTCCTTCTCCCTAGGTTATCACGGGTGGTTATGACCCCCCCCCCTTCCCCACCCCAAGATGCGAAGAATCACTGCTGAAGAATTGTACCATTTAGATGCAGGGAGGCCCTGAGGACTTCCCCTTGCCCCTGCTGTTTCCAGAAGTCAGCATTGTTCCTGAAAAGCCACCACCCTGTGCCCTAGGCCTAATACCCAGTGGGTTTTTTTTTGCAAGCCAGAGGCCCAAGGGGTGCCAGGAGTGGGGCCCCGGGGCTTGTTTGGAGGACGGTGATAGCAAGGGCAGTGACCGGAGCCCCCCAGAGGAGTGCACCCACCTTCCTCAGGGAGCCTCAGGAAGGAGAAGAGTGTTCCAGAGAGCTGCAGGGGCCATTCCGACGGCCATGTGGCCATTTAAATTTAAGTCAATCACAATGAAATACAGTCAGGACTCTGGGTCCTCAGTTGTACCAGCTGCTTTTCAAGTGCCAGGGGTTCCTGTGGCTGGTGGACCCCAAGTGCACACAGACGGGAGGCATTTCCATCACTGTAGGAAGTTCCGACCCGTGGCACTGACCCTGTGTCGGGGAAGATCCGGAGGCTGGGGCTGGGGGCTGTGGGGTGCAGGAACCACCTAGGGGTCAGCGGCTCTGTTTGCAGGCCCTGGCTCCCCCCGGCGCTCGGGGGACCGGCCTCCCCGCGCCGGGCCCGCTGACCTCCCACGCCTCCCATGCTACTTTGCTTGCCGCTTGGTGTCTGTGGGTCCCTCCCCACATAGGGGCAGCTGTTCCCCACCCAGTGGCCGCTTCAGCCTCCTCTTCGCCTTCCCAGGCCTTGGCTCAGTAAGAAACTTGGCTGTTTGGGGGGCAAGGGAGGGAGGGTTCCTCACTTGGGTTTGGCAGATGGGATAGGGGTGTGTACTCACTTCCCCTAAAGTAACCACTGACATTTGCACCGGTCACTTTACTGCTCAGCATGCTTCCCTGGACCCTGTCCATTAGTCCTACAGACCCTGGCACAGCTCGGTAGGGAAACTGAGGCTCAGTGACGTTAAGTGACTTGTCCCGAGAGGTGTAGCTGGGATCTGAACCCAGGCCTCGAGTCTTTCCCCGAAAGGGAGATAGTCGGGTGAAGGCCCCTTCTTGCCGATAAAGAGGTTCCTCCAGGGTGATCCCTGGGGGCACAGATGCCCCTTCTCACCTTGTCCCGGGGTGTCTGAGCCTGGCTGTCCCTCTTGGCTTCTGCTGCCACCTCCTGGGAAGTGAAAGGGCCCTGGGGTCTTGATGTGGGCAGCTCCGGCTGGGAGGCCTGGGCGGGGCTGGTGGCCCTTGGTGGCAGATGTCCCGGGCCTCTCTCGGCTTCTCTGATGAGCCCCTCTGCCTTTGCTCAGATGACCCAGCTCATGAAGGCTGCCAAGAGCGGGACCAAGGATGGGCTGGAGAAGACGAGGATCGCCGTCATGCGCAAAGTATCCTTTCTGCACAGGAAAGACGTGCTCGGTGAGGCGCTGTGGGGCTGGCTGGCAGGAGGCTCGGGGCTCAGCTCTGTGACCCCAGGGACGGGTGGGCAAAGTCACTTGGGGTCTGAGATCCTCTGATGGTAGGGGTTGGGGACTGACCTCCCAAATATCACCGGCTGGTCCCAGCGCATTTCCCATCCTCTGGCAGGTATGACCCACCTCTTTTTGGGGGCGGTGGAGCGTCCCTGCCCCTGGTCTCTGTCCTGGCAATCTTGGCCTCCTGCCTCTCATGCTGCTCGGCTCACCCGGCCTCCTCTTTGAAGGCTCCCACTCTTCCCTTCCTTTATCCACTGTCCATCTGTCCACCGGCCAATATTTATTGAACACCCACTAAGGGCCGTACCCCGTGCTGGGTGCAGGGCCACCGAGATGAACGAAGCGGCTTTTCCTCTGGGACTTCCTGGCTCAGTGGGGGGCAGGCCTATAAACAGGAAGTGACCACAGTGGCTGACGAGCAGCGGTGAGGAACCATGGCAGGAGCATGGAGGAGCCCAGTGCACGTGAAGGGTCAGGGAAGGGCTGAGAGCAGGAGGACGAGGAGACGCAGGTCAGCCAGGTGGCAGGGAGGGGGGCAGGGACCGGGTGCCCCTGGCGGAGGAGCAAGCCTGTGCAAAGGCCCGGGAGCGGAGCAGTAGGAGACATTCGAGAGATGATCTTCGCATATGTCAACATTTATCGAGGATTCACCGTGTGCTGGGCGCTCTCTCGTGATCTTTACAGCTCCTTGCTTCATCCTTGTAAACACCAGACCGTGCATAGGACTGTCCCGATCCCATTGGGAGATGAGCCAGTAGACACAGGGAGGTTCAGTGTCACGCAGGCATGGAAAGGATGGCAGAGGCTCCAGGTGGCTGGAGTGAGGGGTGGGGGCGAGAGATCAGTGCCAGGCCAGCCCAGATATTCAAGCCAGGGAGAACTTTGAGACTCGGTGCCCTCCGTTTTCTCATCTGTACAATGGGGCTACTATGGCACCTCTCTCCGCGGCGGTGGTGCGAAGGCCCGAGGTAGTGCGTGGAAAGACCCTGGCGTGGCTCCTGGCTGCTGTGTGGCAGATGTCATCCTCCGTAGGCGGTCACTCAGTGGAGGTGTTTGGTGCTAGGACAGCCCCTTGCGGTGTGGGTTCAGACCCCGGCTCCAGGGCCCCCTGGCTACGTGACCTTGCTTAGTCCTTTCCTTCTCAGAGCGTCTGGTTCTTCATCTGTGAAACGGGTTTAACCCCACCCTTGCAGGCACTTGATGCAGCACTAAACCTCTGGGGGAGCCCTGGCCCCCGACGAGGGAGGGGACAGGCCGAGGAGCCCTTCCAGACTTGGTGGAGCGGCCCGGAGGCAGGACAGGGTGGCCAGGCTGGTTGGCTGGGAGCTGTTCCTGGTCACCGTCCCCACCCCCAGACGGGCCGGGCTGCCAGCAGGCTCTCCCTAAGCCCTCCCCACCCCGCCCGCCAGCCCGGAGCCTTGCCTAAAGTGACCCTCCCACCAGAGGCGTTATTAATAGCCACGGCAGGGCTCGGATCACTGGCCAAGAATGTTACCCAGTGGCGCATGGGCGAAGAGGAAGCCGCGGTGCCGGCGGCTGGGGTGGGTGCGGAGTGATGCCCGGGGTACCATGTGGGCCGGGCAGGAGGGCCTTCACCACCCCCACCCCCACACTGTCGTCCGCTGTCCCTCCTCCTCCTCCTCTTCTGTCTCCTGCTCAGGTAAGGGCCTGCCTGGGTGTCCCTGCCCCCGGGCCCTTGCTCAAGGGTCACCGTCACTTCTTTCTTCCTGGCTCCCCCTGCAGCACCCTGCTGGCCGCCACCACTGGGTTTCAGAGCACGAGCAGCTAGGGTCCCGTCTCCCTGCGCCTGCGTCTGTCTTGTGGGGACAGAGCCCTGCACTCACTCTCCCTGACCTCCGTCTTCCTGTCTGCCCCAGGCTCTGTCTCCTGCCCTCCGTCCCAGAGCTGCCCCCAGTCTTGTCTGCATTGTCTAGTTGAACTTTTTCCCTTTGGGTCGATCTACTTTTTTTTTTTTTTTTTTTTAGATAAAAACACACAGCCAAACACCCCGTTCTCTTGGGGCTTTCTTCCCCCTTTGGGCATCCAGAAGAACACTATTTTTAGTGCATAGTGATGGAGACACGGACGGCCTGGCTTTCTCTGGGCCAGAAGCGGGCGGGTCTGAGCAGGGACAGTGACTTTGGCAGAGTCCTTCCTGAGAGCTGGAGCGCCAAGGCATGCTGCTTTGTGCTCCCTTGCTCGCCCCCCTTTATTTTTTTAGTTTATTTTTTAGAAGATTTTATTTATTTATTCATGAGAGACACAGAGGGAGGCAGAGACACAGGCAGAGGGAGAAGGAGGCTCCCTGCGGGGAGCCTGATACAGGACTCGATCCCAGGACTCCGGGATCATGAGCTGAGCAGAAGGCAGATGCTCAACCGCTGAGCCCCCCAGGTGCCCCTTCCCTTTATTTATGGTCAGAGGAGCACAGCAGTGAGTGACCCTCTGTGGCCCCAGGACCCTGGCCCAGGGTGGTTCCCAGCTCCTGGGGTCTGAGCAGGGTATGTTATCCTTGCTTTTGTATGTGTCACCAGCCTGTCTGTCTTTCCAGGTGACTCGGAGGAGGAGGACATGGGGCTCCTGGAGGTCAGCGTCACGGACATCAAGCCCCCGGCCCCGGAGCTGGGCCCCATGCCAGACGGCCTGAGCCCTCAGCAGGTCTGTGGGCAGAGCCGGGGGTGGGGGTCTTTAGGGGAAGGGGTGGTTGGGGTCCCGCGAGTCCGGGCCTTGAAGGGGGAAGTGCCAAGCGGGGCCTCCACCAGCGTCTTCTCTCCTCACCAGCTGCACAGACTTCCAGATTAGACCCTGCAGGTCCCAAGCTCTTGTCCCCGGGGATGGTGGGCCTAGCACTTGGAGTGCTTGCTTCCCACCCCAGGGTGACCAGAGAACTCCCAGCTTAGCGTTTCACACGAAGGTGTCGTTTGCAGGAAGGGGCTGCAGTGACAGAAGGAGCACTGAGCTAACCCAGCTGGGGAGACTCGGGAGGGGCCGGCCCGCCCTCCGTCCACGAGCTTCTCCCGGGCGCTGGGGCCTGTGGGCGAGGCATGGGGACCCGGTGGCTGGGCTCTGGGCCCACGCAGAGGCATGTCGTCAGGTCGGCTGTGCCAGCCATGAAACGGGGTGGGGAAACCCCTGACTTGCCGCAGCTGCGGGGACGCTGAGCAAGTGGTGGCCGGGCAGCAAGCGCCAAGAAGGGATTTGCCCCTCCTGTGGTTGGCAGAAAATCCTGATGTTTGGCCTTTTTTGGAAAACCAGGGGGATGAGATGTGGCCACACCTCGTGGTCCCTCTGCCTGGCCACCCCTCCCCCGGCACTGAGGTGTGACCCCTGCCCCCGCGCCGCCAGCCCCTCGGAGCTGTTGGAGCCGGCGTGAGCTCCTCTTCCTGGCCTTGCCAGGTCCCTCTCCTCAGGAGCCTCTTGGTCTCCTGATCGGGCAATAGACACTGTAGGCCGGTGGCTCCCAGAGGGGAGTGTCCCCGCCGGGGTGTTCGCCGTGTCTGGTGAGGCTTGTGGCTGTCACAACTGGAGGCGGTCCTGGAGGCCTGTGGGCAGTGCACAGGACAGTGTCCTTCAGTGCACAGGACAGTCCCCACAACAGGGAGTTGCCCGGCCCGAGTGTCCGCGTGCTGGGGTCAGGAACTCTGCTCTGGGAGTAGCTTGGGCACCTGGGGACCGTTGACAACGCACCCGCCGGTGGGGGTGGCGGGAAGGCTGGTGGCCTGGCCCGTCCCAGAGCCACCGGGCTGTGTGGGCCGTGGGCAAGCCTGGGGGACAGTGGGGATTGCTGGGAAGGGCGTGCCGGGGGCAGGATGGAGGCGTCTGGGAGGAGCAGGGGGACGTAGTGGTGGGGACCTGGACCGATGCTCAGGGCGGCTGTCGGGGTGCAGCGGGGTCGGTCACCCTCCCAGCCACGGACCAAGTGGACAGGCTCCTGCCTCTGACACCTCTCCACGGCGCCGTTTGTGAGCTCTGTCCTGGCTCTGGGGGACAGCGGAATCACCTGGGATGCTCTAAAAACCCCGATCCCCAGGCAGTGCCCCAGACGGACTCAGTCAGGTTGTCTGGGGTGGCAGCTGGGTGACAGGAGTTTTAAAGATGCCCACATGCCCCCCCCGCCCCTGCCCCCTCGGCGCTGCCCACCTGTGCTGGTCAGGTGTGCTGGGTGGGCTGCACCTGAGGGTATGTGGGTTTGGGCAGAGGAGAGAAGGGGCCAGCGGGAGGGAGCGGGGAGGGGCGGGGTGTGTGGCTTGCGGCGGAGCCCCCTCGGTGGGTGGGAGGGCGCCCAGCCTGCCTGGGGCACAGGGGTTGGTGGAGGGGGGATCTACTCATCTACTCGCAGTGGGAGCTGAGATCTCTGTTCTACCTCAGAAAGGATTTTCTCCTCGAGTTGTCCAAGGGTGGGGGTGCCGCCTGGCCCCGTGGTTCCCTGTCCCTGGATGTACATGAGCAGAGGCCTGGTGGGGCACTCGAGCCCCGGCACCCCACAGCCCCCTCTGCGGCTGCCCGGGCTCTGGAGGGAAATAGGCACCTGTGGGTCCCAGGGGTCCCAGGGGCCGGCTCTGGGAGGGACGGGTCCCTTCTGTCGCTGTCAGCTCGCCTTCCCGCCGCACCCGGGCTCTGCACACATCGGGTGCGGGCACTGACCGTGCTTTCTGGCCCGAGCAGGTGGTCCGGAGGCACATCCTCGGCTCCATCGTGCAGAGCGAAGGCAGCTACGTGGAGTCTCTGAAGCGGGTGCTCCAGGTACCAGTCCAGGGGCCTCTGGGGGACAGTGGAGACGACCCCAGAGGGACACTTTATAAGGGGTGCTGGGGACTGCGAGCGGTTTTAAAGGGAAGGGGCCACAGGCCAGCACTTTTGTGAGGACAGCAGGAATTCCCGATGGGGGACATTTCAGAAGCAAAGCTGGGGGGCTGCCAAGTGAGGTGCACCCTGTAGAGCGGAGTGTGCCCCTCCGTTGTCCTCCCCTCTCCGGGAGCCCCGGGGCAGGTCATGTCTCCCGTCCTCCTGCGCCCCCACCCCAGGCCCTGAGGCTGGAGCTGAGGCTACCCCCCCGCCCCCCCGCCGGCTGCAGGATGCCCAGGCGTTGCCACGTCCATGCGTGCGTGACCCGGCTAACCGTGCCCACCTGGGCTGCGGTCTGCACTCCCGACGTGCTGAATCGTCTGGGATGCCGCGGCTCAGGGAGAGGCCCCCGCGGCCGTTGTTGGGGTGCTGGCGTGTGCGACACCCTCCTCTCCCCCTCCTGAGTTTGGGTCCACAGCAGGGGAACTCGGGGGGCAGGCAGGGAGAGATGGAAATGTCGCTGTGTTCCTGCTTGTGGCTCTGGGCCCGGGGGCCGAGGGAGCGGGCTGTGACCTCGCCGCCACCGCTCCGGTCTGCAGGCTGGCTCGGTCGGAGGCAGAGCTGGACGCAGCCAGCGGGGCCTCGGGGCCGCCTCCATGGGGCTCCTTGCAGGCGTCTTCCTCCCAACCCCGCTCAGCACCCACGTCATGGGGTGGGTTGTGGGTGGGCAAAGGCTGGGCCGGGAGTGGTATGTTCACGGAGATCCTTCCAGAAGGACAGGTGACCAGTGAGGGATAAGTGCCCCCCACAAAGGTCTACCCGTGGCCTGCCGAGTTCTGATGGGCCTTTCCAGGGTGCCATAGGGCAGGGGTGGGAGGGGCTGTGGCCTGCCTTTGGGGCGCTCACCCCGCTGGCCCCGCAGGATTACCGCAACCCCCTGATGGAGATGGAGCCCAAGGTGCTGAGCGCCCGCAAGTGCCAGGTGGTCTTCTTCCGCGTGAAGGAGATCCTGCACTGCCACTCCATGTTCCAGATAGCCCTGTCCTCCCGCGTGGCTGAGTGGGACTCCACCGAGAAGATTGGGGACCTCTTCGTGGCTTCAGTAGGTATCCCCACACTCTCCCTCCCCACTGCGCCCCCCCACAGGTGAAAACCACAGCTCTGACCTGGGTGTCCTTTGGGCCGCTTCCTGCCACCTCTTGGTCACCTGTCCAGGCCAGCGGGGTCGGGGGTAGCGGGGCCTGAGTGCCTGGCCGCAGCTGGGGTGGGCATCACACCCTCTAGTCGGTCCTTGGAGATGTCCCCGGGTGTGGTGCTGGTGAAGCCAACTGGCTGTCCTGGCCCTGCCTGGGGGGAGGGGGGCAGCACTGCACCCCCAGGAGGCCAGACACTGTGGGCAGTCCCAGCCGGTCTGCAGCCTCCCTGCTGAGCACTCGCACGGTGGCCACCATTGGAGCTGCTCACCCAGACCGAGGCCTTGGCCCCCAGGGGATGCTGCAGGGCATCGGGCAAGCGCACTGGATTGTGCTCCAGGAGGCCCGGCCGGGTCCCAGCTCACTTTTGTAACCTCGGGCAGCTCCAGGGCTCTCTCTGGGCTCAGGTCCCCATCCGAAGGGACTCTTGGGGTTTCCAAACTGATGTCTGTGAGCCCCAGAGAGACTCAGGGAGTGTGGGGGGTTATGTGAGTGGAACGCCACTTTGATCTGTTTTGGGTAGTTGGGTTCCCCTAAAAGAAAAAAATAATAGTGTTTGGAAAATCTCAGCCCTTGGCAGATCTGGGGCCCTGGTCAGTGTGCCCGGGGCCTGGGGGTGGAGGGCCAGGGCACTTTATTTCCTGGGGGTGGTGAGGAAGGGCATGTGGGACAGGGGGTCATGCCTGCCCCTGCCCCTTCTCCGTCCACTGTCCAGGGCTGCTCTGCTGCAGGAGGAGGGGGGTCCCCTGTCCCCTGGCTCCACCTCTTCTTCCCTGGGACCACGGGCGTCTCCCGCCTCTCGGAGCCCGGTTTCCTCCCCTCAGTGGGGTGATGGGTTTCCTCACCTCCGGGCCAGGCCGGCTGTGACCCTCTGGGGAGCCAGTAATCCCCTCCCCTTGCATTGAAGTGACCCTCCCTCCCTGCGCCCGCGTCCATTTCAGTTCTCCAAGTCCATGGTGCTAGATGTGTACAGCGACTACGTGAACAACTTCACCAACGCCATGTCCATCATCAAGAAGGCCTGTCTCACCAAGCCCGCCTTCCTCGAGTTCCTCAAGGTGGGCCAGCGGGGGTCCGGGGCCCCTCTCGGTGGCTTTTTCAGGGGACAGAGGGCACTGTGGCCCAGCCTTGGGTGTCAGTCACATCATTGCTTTGGCCTGGAAGCCTCCTCTCTTTTGTTTGGGGACATCCCCTGTCCCGTGGGAAAAGGATCCCTCTTACCCCCCAACCCCCAGGACGAGGGTAATAATGAGTCAGAGGGTCTGTGAGCAGCTTGGGAAGCTGGAGCTGTGCCAGGTGGAAGGGGGGGCTGGTGACCTCTTGGATGGGTGAGGTGACAGCAGGTGGGCCTTGCGGTGTTGGGGCTGTGTCCCTCTGTCAGCCTGGGCCTGGGTGGGTCTTCAGGTATGGCTCAGGTGGTCACCGGGCTGATCCCTCTTCCTCATCTGTGAAAGGGCGAGGGAAATCCCTCAGGGGGGTATCTTGGGGACTCTGTGGGAGAATGGAGGTAAAAGGACCAAGGTGTCAGGTAGCCATCAGGTGAGTTAGACTCAGACCTTGCTGTGCTCAAGAAGCGTGCTGCCTAGGGAGGGTGTGGGTGGGCGAGGTGCAGGGGGAGCCAGAGCCTCAGCCGAGGGACCCACTGCCCCAGGCCAAGAAGGTCAGGGGGCTTTCTCAGTGGAGTGTCCTCTAACATGGGTCCTGGTGGGGGTGGGGGGAGTGGAGGGGAGGGGACCATGGGGTTGTAACAGGTAGAGACCAAAAAGGGCGTTCCACGTCCAAGGGTCGGGGACAAAGGTTAGAGGCAGGAGGGTGGGGATGGGCAAGTCTGGTTGATCCTGGGAGCCCCGGGTGCCTATCAGGGAGTCCCAGGGGAGAAGGCCCAGACGCAGCTGAGTCAGTTTGGATGGTCCTGGGTTCTGAGGCCCCAGGGCTAGGCCCTTGTATTTCAGGTGGTGGGAGCCACTGAGGAGTGTGGGGCCTGGGCAGCTGGAAGTGGAGGCCGGGAGGGAAGCTGAGGCAGCAGCCTGGGTGGCAGGGCATGAGGGCTGGAATCAAGGTGGCAGGTGTGTGGCTGGGGCACTGGCCTGGGCTCCTTCCAGAGCTCCGGGCTCTTGGATAAACTGCTCAATCTCCCAGTTATGCTTTTGTCCAGAGGCCTTAGCATGACTGCTCCAGCCTCCCCAGGCCTAGGGGGCTGTGCGGGGGACCCTGGTGGTGGCAGAGAGCCCTGGCTGGGGAACCAGGGACGCTCGGGGGCTCTTCTCTCAGGCCTGAGGCTCAGCAGGGTCCTGGGTCCCGGGGAGAGCCCAGGACGGGCGGCGTCTGCCCTCTGGGCTGCTCAGCGCCCCGGCAGACGGGGGTGGGGGGGTCCGTGAATGATGCTGCTTCCCCTCCAACAGCGGCGGCAGGTGTGCAGCCCGGACCGCGTCACGCTCTACGGGCTCATGGTGAAGCCCATCCAGAGGTTCCCACAGTTCATCCTCCTGCTTCAGGTACCACACGGGATTCCAGCAGCCGCGGACCTGCAGGGTGTGGGCTGGGCTGGCGCAGGCCTCCTGGGGTGGGGGCTTCTCATCCGTCGTCCACAGCCGCCCATCTGCCGTGAACCGTGCGCAGGACCCACAGTCCCCTCTCCCTCTGCTCCTGGGGTGGAACGGGTCATGTTGGCTCCCCAGAGTGGACGGCTGGGTGACTGGTGATGGCAGGAGCCCAGCTTACAGGACGGGAGCCAGGGCCCATGGACACCCAGGCCCTTGGGGGTCCTGGCAGTGGGGAGATGCTCAGTAAGTGAGCTGACTTTGACCCCCTTCAGGCTTCCTGAAGGAAGCGTTAGTTAGAGGGAGCGTTAGTCCCGTCCCAGGTCCCCAAGAGCTTGGGACACCTCCCCTGATTGCCAAGGGCCCTCAGTGGGGGTGAGGCCCCCCTCCAAGCTGGGCAGGGGCCCTGCCAGGCCGGGGACCCCCGCCGCACTTCCCTCTGTCCTCAGAGCTGCCGGCTGCAGGAGGGGGCTCTCACCTCAGCACACTGCTGATCAGTGAATTAGAGCTGGATCCGCATATTTATTTTATTTTTTCGTTCTTTAGCTGTTTCTTGCGGCCTTGCTCTCTGCCAGGTACCATGTGTCCTGGCCCTTCAGCCCGGGTCTCTGCGGGAGGCGGGAGGGTGAGGCCTTGATTCCCAGGCCAGGGGAGGGCCTGCTGGGGTGGGGTTCTCAGCCCTGGCTGTCTCGGGTCCCGGCAGGACATGCTGAAGAACACGCCCAGGGGCCACCCCGACAGGCTCTCCCTGCAGCTCGCCCTCACCGAGCTGGAGACGCTGGCCGAGAAGCTCAATGAGCAGAAGCGGCTGGCCGACCAGGTGGCCGAGATCCAGCAGCTGACCAAGAGCGTCAGCGACCGCAGCAGCCTCAACAAGGTGAGTGCCGGGGGGTGGGGGCCCACCTGCCAGCCTTCACCTGCCCTGGCAGCCTGTGGCACCTGTCGCTCCGCCTCCTCCCACCTGGCGGTGCTCTCCGAGGGCGGGGACTCCTGGACTCTCAGGCCGCACACCTTGCCTTGACGGTTAGAGTCCCCACTGCGCCCCGGCGGTCATTACGATTCATGGTATTTTCGGATAAAAGCCAATTTTGTCCATCGGTGTCATTGCCAGGAAAGGCACCAGAAGTGACAGTCTAGCACTGTGCTTACACACGTAGGCTCTGGGCTCGGGATCTGGGTTTGAATCCGGATTTTGCCAGTGGTGCTCACTGTGTGGCCTCAGGGGAATCACCCAACCTCTCTGAACCTCACTTGTTCTCTCGGAAACGAGGAGAGCTCAGCGGTGCCCACCCCAGGGCTGCTCCGAGGCCAACGGGGGAGTCCTTGAGATAAGGGGACTGTCGTCGTCACCAGAAGAAAGAGGAAAACTTTCATGCCGTGTTTTGTCTGGGGTTGCAACTCAGAACATTCTAGTACAAAAAAAAAAAAAATCTTGCAACACTTTCAAACGAGTCCGTAGAGAACCTTGTTTTCAAAACACAAGGCCCGTGCCCAAAAACATCGTCACCTCGAGCCACCTGTTGGTCCCCGTGATGTGAGGCGCTTGAAGCCGTACCCAGACCTGGAAGGCCGTGTACCCTGGGTCCCTCCTGTTTTCACCTGCCGGAGGGCGGAGGTTGGTGGGGATGGCTCAGGATGAGGCACGGAGGCAGGGACAGTGGCTGTTCTCTGGGGCAGAGACATTGTACGGGGTCATCAGTGGCAGGTGTCCACATCTTTTGGGGGAAAACCGAGGGCCTCCTGGTTCTATGGGCCTCAAAAACAGAAGTAAGGCCAGTGACTAAGGCCAGTGAGATTTCAGCCACGTGGGCTGGAACTTTCTAAGAGTACAGGAAGCTCTGCCCAGAGGACAACAACCTTCCCAGGTGGACTGCACTTCACAGTGTTTAGTACTAATCTGTTCCGGGATCTTTGATCTTCACCACATGCCTGCCAAGTTGGATGGGCTCGTCTGCAGGGTCCCTTGCAGTTCTAAGCTTCAGGGGTCCTACAGCTTATTTGTTTTGTTTTAAGGTTTTATTTCTTAGAGAGAGAGAGTGAGTGTGTATGTGTGCATGAGTGGGGGGCGGAGGGAGAGAGGGAAGCAGACACCCTGCGGAGCAGGGAGCCTGATGGATGTGGGACTCGATCCCAGGACCCCAAGATCATGACCTGGGCCGGAGGCAGATGCATAACCGACTGAGCCACCCAGGTGCCCCCAAGAGTCCTACATCTTAAGACTGTCCCTCCTCAGGCCAAATTCAGGCTGTACACGTGCCTTTTGGCCCACACAGTATTTCTAAGAAGCTGCAATCAATTGCCATCCCTTAAAACTGGAAAGCTGTCCCATAAGATCCAGACCGGTAGGTCTTCTTAAAGGGTTGGGAGAGCTGGCACGCTGGTCCACCTTCCCGCAGGCCACTGGTCACCTGGGTAGCAGCTGCCCACGTCCCTTGGTCCCAGTCCCTCCTCGCCTCCAGGCAGACCTCCTAACCAGCCCCACACCAGCCCTCTATTGCATAATGTCTCTAGAAAAACAACCTTCGGGCCAATCTGGCACCTGCACGGATACCCCATGGTCTCTGCACTGGGGATGTGTCTCCTGTCCTGTCCTGTGGCCCCCTTCTCTGTAGCCGAGAGGGTTTCTCTTGCTTCAGCTCGCACACCTGTGCCGTGGCCAGGGGAAGAGCTGGCTCGGCAGGAGGAAATCCTTCTCCGCGGCCCCCGCTCCGGGCAGATCCACTGTTCTCTTCTGCTCTGTCCCCCACGGGCACCTGGGCAGTAAGGAGCCGTAGTCACTGGCTGGAGGTCAGGAAGCCCTGTTTGATGTTGGGCAAGGAACCAAAAGCTCTGAGCCTCAGTTTCTCCACCTGTCAGGTCGGTGTGCGGGGGGGCATTTCCTAGACATGTGGGGTGTGATGGTGGCAGCGAGGTGGCTGCACGCTGCACCCACTCCTGGCCACCCCCGTCCCTTGGGCAATCTCGGCCTCTTCTGAGACCAGTCCGGTGATTTTCCTCTTGCTGTCCGTCACCCAGGGGAAAGCGGAATTGAAACTGGGTGCGCCCCAAACGGAACCCTGCCGGCTGTTTCAAAATGTGCCTGCTCAGGACCCTCCAGGGAGGTGTTTGTGCAATATCCGTTTTTTTTTTTTTTCCCTTTTATCTGCCTATGGGGCAGGGACATGGTTGCCAGAAGCCCAGGGGACTTTCCTTCCAAGTTTTAGGTCATGGCACACTTGGCAATCTTCGACGGGGCCTGCTGTCCAGGGTTCCAGTCTTGTTTTCATGAGCTGGCGTCTGCTTGTTGGTGGAGGCGGTGGCGTGGGGCAGCCCGGCTTTAGCAGTCACGAGAGGCCTCCTGAGGGACCCTGAGTCATTTTTGTGTTGGGAGCAGTGGGGCCTCCCGACCCCTATCACACCCAGCTGGGTGCCCAGTGCTGGGACAGCGCGTGCGCCGCCGCTTGGCAAGCCACTCTGCCTCTGGAACCTTGGCTTCCTCCCCTGGGAATGGGGGTGACCTCCCATGGGGGCTGCAGAGCTGGTTAAATGGAAAGTGGGGTACCTAGTGCCAAGTGCAGTGCCCGACATGCCGTGGGCATTGGTGCCATTCAGGTTTCTGTATCAATCTGGGGAACATGGTTCTAGAAGAATGACAGGGCAGTGTCTCGGGGGAAGGGGAGGAGGCTTGGGGTGAGAAGGGAGGGGAGGATGCCTCTTGTCATTGGAGTCATGGGTTTTGGGAATGACTCTTGCTGAAAATTCTCTTCTCCTTTGTTTAAAAAAAAAATAAATCACTGTCAGTAAAAAGCTGTTTTCCCGGGAGGTCCCTGGGTGGGATGCTGGTCCCGGTGCTGGCAGGGGGGTTCTTGGTGTCCAGCCTGAGATCGGCAAACGCCTGCTCAGATGCCTGAGGCTTGAAGGTCTTCTGCGTCCTCAGAGGGTCACCTGGTTGAGTGGCGGCCGATCTGTGCGACCCCCCGTCGTGAGGCCAGGCTGCCCGGGGCTGTCCAGCTGAGGGTGCGGAGATGGGACGTCCTCCAGGCCCTCAGTGGCCCTGGGCAAGGCTGTCACAGGCAGCACAGCCACGGGCAGGGCCCGCTTGCTGGGCCTGTGAGCAGGGCCACCGCCCGGGGCTGGTGCTCAGGAGGGCCCCAGATGTGGCTGGATGTTCCGCTGTCACTGTCATGAAATCCTTAATGACATTTGAACGAGGGCTGCATTTTCGCCTTGCTCTGGGCTCGGAAAATGAACGTCGCCAGGCTCGGTCAGGCGTTACCTGGGTGATCTGAGCGGCGGATACCGCCCCACTTGACAGCTGAGGAAGCTGGGCTGTGGGCAAGTGCAGGGACCTGCCCGACGGCTTTGTCGCAGGCGAGAGAGGAGCCAGGGTGGGAGCCTGTGTCTGTGGCTCCGGAGCCTGCACCGCGGGGGGGAGGGTCGCCAGGCTGGCTCACCTGAGGGGGGTGCTGGCCGCGGGCGAGGGGCACGGTCAGAGAAGCCCCTGCGTGCGGCCCTCTGGCCTCCTCCCCGGGGCCCCTCATCATGCCGGGGGGGACCCCGTCCTCCGCCTCCCCCAGTCCTGGTCCCTTCTGCGCACAGCGAGAGGATGCGGGCTCTCGGGCACGGTGACGTCCGCGGAGCGGCCCGTGCGCGGGGCCGGCGTTGACTCGGCTCCGTCTCCCCCTCGCAGCTGTTGACCTCGGGTCAGCGGCAGCTGCTCCTGTGTGAGACGCTGACCGAGACCGTGTACGGTGACCGCGGGCAGCTGATCAAGTCCAAGGAGCGCAGGGTCTTCTTGCTCAACGACATGCTGGTCTGCGCCAACATCAATTTCAAGTAAGTGCGGTAGGGACCCCCCCGTTGCGCCGCGGCTCCTGGCCTGGCCTCTTGCCAGGGGGACCCACGTTTCAGACATTCCAGCTTCCACCTCCGTCCCTCTCGGCCTGCTCTGTCCCTAGTCCCCAGAGCTGGAGAGCACCCCGGGGGCTCGCGGGGAGCCAGCCCCGGCCTTTGGGCCAGCAGCTGCCCGTTGTGCAGGGTGATCTGTTCTGGAACGCCGCCGCCCTTGGTACCTGAACAGCTCCCGGGTTTCAGCCACACTGAGATTCAGGGGATTGGGCTCCCACGGCCCAGAGCATTGTGTCCCCCCCAGAGCCTGGCTTCCTGGTTCTGAGACCGAGACAGTAGAAATGCCCAGAGCTGGCCTTCCAGGCTGTGCATGAAAGCACTGGAGCCCGGACGGGTGAGGGTGATTGTGCTGTGTGGGTTTTGCACGAGGCCCCCAGAAATCTTTGATTTGGCCTCACCGGGAGTTCACGCAAACATGGAGGCGTGCGCGACTTCTCTGAAAAAGCGCAGGTCCAGCATTCTGGGCCCACGTTGCCCAGGGCTGCCGGGCCCGGAGCCGGGTCTCGTGGCCTCCTTCCGAGGGCTCGCGCTCTGCTGTTCCCCACGGTCCCCTCCGGGCCCCGCTCACTCACTTGTGTCCCCTGCTTGGGCCTGTGGCCAAGGGCTTGTGCCCAAACGAACTTCAGCTGTGACCCGTCCAGCTGTGACTCTTAGCCACTCGAGTGGAGGGGACCCTCTGCTCTCAACATTTGACGGCGCTTAAAAAATCGTGGCGGAAACACCAGTATGGCGACAATAACCGAGACCCAGAGGGATGTCACCTGCACCCCTTGGCGGGAGCATCTATGCGGTCGGGGATGCTTGCAGGGATTGATGTAAGCTCTGCACCCCACATTGGCTGGTGCGGGCACTGCCATGATCTGGGGACAGTCCCCACGGCTGTGGCTCAGGCTCCCCGTCCGGGGATGCGCATGCTCCCTCACCCCCCATCCACCCATCCATCCATCTATTAGTTCAGCAAATACTTCCTGGGCCCTTCCTGCCAGCTCACGGGTCTGGAGGGGACCCAGCACTGGCCGGGGACTTGGGCGAGGAAGCTTCTGCCCCAGATCAGTGTGGTGCTGTCTCCTTCCTCCGTCCCACCCTGATTCCAACACTGTGGTTTTTAAGGCACCATATCTGATGAGCACCTGCTCTGCCCTCCCCTGTTGCTCGGGGCCCAGCCCGGTGTGACGGGGATGCTAGTGGCCCACCTTGGGGGAAGCGGAAGATCAGCTTAGGTGATTTGGGGTGAGTCACGTGACGTGTCTGAGCATCGGCGTCTTTGTCTGGAAAATACAAGCTTCCTAGCAGGGCCGTTGTGGGAATCACAGGGGATTGGAGGCCAGCAGCCAGCTTGGGGAGACGGCCGTCCTGTGGTCCCCGATGCCCACGCCTGGCCCAGCCCAGGGGCTGGCCCCCACTGCCTCAGTCCCCTAGAAATCACTCAATAACAGGAATGACCTTCCCTTCTGTCTTGTCTTTTTCCTCAGGCCTGCCAACCACAGGTAGGGGTCTGGGGACTCGGGGCCTTGGGGCGTGTGATTCTGGATCTGGGCTGGGGCCTGGGCACGCCGGGGCTTCTGCCTCCTTGACGGCTCCCTGCTCTGCCGAGCTTGTTGTGCTTGCGTGGCGAGGTGCCTGGCTGAGCTGGTGTGCTGAGGAGCGTGCTCTGGGCTGGCCCTGGGCCTGGGGTGCGGCGGGCTCTCCAGGGCTTCCTCCTCTCTGTCCTGGCAGGGGCCAGCTGGAGATCAGCAGCCTGGTGCCCCTGGGGCCCAAGTACGTGGTGAAGTGGAACACGGCGCTGCCCCAGGTGCAGGTGGTGGAGGTGGGCCAGGACGGCGGCTCGTACGACAAGGACAACGTGCTCATCCAGCACGCTGGCGCCAAGAAGGCCTCTGCCGTGGGCCAGGCCCAGAGTGAGTACCCGACGGGCAGCCCCCCAGGCCTGTGGGCCCCATCAGGGAAGCCCAGCCCGACGCACCACGCGGCCAAGAGGCTCTTGCTGGTTTGCAGCCTCACACTACACGCAGATGCACACTCAGAACCCCACCTGCTCATGCGCATTCCAGAGTCCCACCTCCATCTCACACACCGGACACTGGCCCTGCCCACCCCACCCCTACCCCCTCCTGCATGTATGTGCCTACCTGAGCACGTGTGCACGATGCTTTTGAGTTTGCCTCTTTTTTTTTTTAATTTTTATTTAGTTATGATAGTCACAGAGAGATAGAGAGGCAGAGACACAGGCAGAGGGAGAAGCAGGCTCCATGCACCGGGAGCCCAACATGGGATTCGATCCCGGGTCTCCAGGATCGCGCCCTAGGCCAAAGGCAGGCGCCAAACCGCTGTGCCACCCAGGGATCCCATGCTTTTGAGTTTGAAAGCAGGACTTCCACCCCTGCCTGACAGTTGCCTGCCTCCACTCTGTGTCTCAGTTCGCCCTTCTGCACGGTGAGGGGCCCAGGTGACACCCCCTAGGCCCCTAAGCCCTCAGGGACCAGGCTCAGGGCTGTCTGGCTCCGACTTTATGGGCACGAGAGGAATGAGAACTCAGAGCGGCATCGGGCAGCCTCTCAGCCGTGCTCCTCTGTCCATCTCCATGTGGCCGCCACCATCACGCCCGGCGAGAGGGTGCTCTGCTCTGGCTCCCCTGCCTACCGGCCAAGCTCTGCCCAGGGCCTGACCTGGGAGGTTGCCTCACTGGGCTGCCAGCAATTCTGGGAACTGTGACGGAGGGATTGCGCCAGCCAGCTGTGCCCACTCCCAGATGTCCTGCCTCTTCCTCTGGGCTATTTTGAGGTTCCCAGGAGCTCCCCAGCAAAGGGCCCTGTTTGTCTTCCCCAGAGGCACTTCCAGGCCTAGCTTTGCCCCTACCACCCCAGTCCCTCCTTCACTGCCACGTATCCCAAACTAGAGGGCTATGTGGCCCTGATACCCTTCAAGGGCGAAAAATAAGAGATCTGGTTGAACCCTAGTTGGCCTTGAATGATTTTTTTTTTATCCTGTTGTTATTCACGTCTGTGCAGGTATAAGAAAGACGAGGTAGGATGAACTCCTCATGTTTACATCCCTTGAACCACTGTTAAACCAAAACAAAATCACGAGTGGGATGAAAATGAAGCTACAAAACAAAAAGTTAAAATTAACAGCGTTGATTTGATGTGATGGATGATGTTGTTTTGCTGGAACCAAATTGCTCACGATGTGGACGGGAGCGTCTGCTGGGGCAGGTTCTGAGGTCTCTGTACCCACACCATAGGGTGCCTTCCGGGGACCCGCGTTCCCCACTGGCTTACCCATGGGGGGGGCGCCCCAGGGTCTGTCTTTGCTCTTCTTTGGTGTGAGAGCATCACTTACCTGCCACGCCCACCTTGCTCCCTGCTCGTTACCTGGTGGCCATTCGGGCACTCCTGCTCATTACCTGCTCGTTACCAGGGTCCACAGAAGCCCTGACACCATGCAGCAAAACATGGCCTGAAAGTCCAGGTATCCAGGTGACTCAGGATGTACATCTGGCTTCCAGATGGTCATCACAGTGAAAACCCCAAATAAGCCCTCACTTGGGATTCCATAAGACCTCAGCCTGAGAGACCATGGCCTGAGAACACAGCAACAAACTCCCTAGCACGGCATTCGAGGACTCCTCCTTCCGGCCACTGCTCCTTCCTGCTCTGTCTCATGCCCCCAGTACTACATTTGTGACGTCACGAGAGATCTGGGCACCCTTACTGGCCCCTCGCCCTGATATCTTTCTCCCTGGCCTTTCATCAGTTGTGGTTGTTAACTGACTGCAGCCCCTATGCCCCCCCACTCAGGCCAGAAGCTCCATGAGAACAGGGATCCCGTCTGTCTTGTTTACAGCTGTCTCTCCAATGCCTGGCTTAGAACCTGGCGCATAGTAGGTCCTCAGTACATCCTCGAACACCTAGCTGCTTGTGGGCTTCAAGCCACAGTGCCTTTGCACATGCTGTTCTCCTTTATGGCAGTCCCCACCACGCTGCTGGCCCTGTGAAGGTTCCTCACTTCTTGCGGGCACAGTGGGCTCTTAGTCTTCTGGCCTCCTCTGACCCTTTGAGTGTGGCCCTGACCCCAGGCGCTAGACCACCTGTGATTGGCTCTGTCCCCCACTCCCGTAGACCGGGAACTCCACCAGGGCGAGAGCCTGGTAATGTTTCCTGCTGTGTCTGTGGTGCCATATCTCCAGGGCCACAGGTCTTTTTTGCAGTGACTGGATGCTCGGGTCCTTGTTAGCCCTTCCTCCACCCCTGAAGTTGAGTTGGGTCTCTTCTCTGCCCAGATAAGGTGTATTTCGGGCCCCCGCGCCTCTTCCAGGAGCTGCAGGACCTGCAGAAGGACCTGGCTGTGGTAGAGCAGATCACCTTCCTCATCAGCACGCTGCATGGCACCTACCAGGTACACAGCGCTGGCCTGGCTTTGTCGGGCTCCAGCTCCTCCCTCGGGCAGCGCCTGGACGCAGCGGGCAGAGCGGGAGAGGGCTCCTGTCCTAGCCCAGCCCCAGCCATGCTCCTGGCCTCTGAACCCCACAGGCAGAAGCAGCGGCTAACGTTCCCCATGGCTACCTAGAGCTCTGGTATGCAGCGTCTGGTTCGGGGTGAAGCTCCGGTTTGGGTTGAGCGGGGTCTGGCTGCATGGCGATTTGTCCTCTGCACAGTGACCTGTCTAGAAGCCCCTTCCTGGACCTCACCCCGAGGCTGGAGAGGAAGCTGGCTGGGAGGTTGTGTCCCTTGCAAATGAGGGATGCCACATGGGGTCTGAGTGAGGGCCTGCAGCCCAGGGAGCCGGCGCCTGCCGTGGCTGAGCACCTCCCCAGCTCCTCTCCCCTGGGGCGCCCCGAGTGCTCTGGGAGCCCGTGTGGCTCTGGGGGAGCCAGCAGGCTGGTGGTGATCTCGCCGGTCTCCTCACCCCTAGAACCTGAACATGACCGTGGCTCAGGACTGGTGCCTGGCCCTGCAGAGGCTAATGCGGGTGAAGGAGGAGGAGATCCACTCGGCCAACAAGTGTCGTCTCAGGCTCCTGCTTCCTGGAAAACCTGACAAGTGAGATGGGGGTGGCCACTGCTGAAGGAGGGGATGTGGAGAGGGAGCGCCTGGAGCCCACCTGTTCCTCAGTGTGGTCATGGGCGTGGGTGTGTACACACTGCGGGCCCTGCCCGGCACAGCACTTGGTGTGGAGTGAGTGCTCCTTGTCCAAGGAATGAGTGAATGAATGAATGAATGAATGACCAGTTCACACCCAGCTTCAGCCCATCCTGTTAGGAGACCCAGAACTCCTCTGATGCTCTGCTGTCAGTTGGTTCCTTTTGTTCCATGACCTTTTCCCTCCAGACCATGCGGAGCCCTGGGACCAGCCCAGGGCCCATCTCCTCATGGACCCAGGCTCCCCCCAGCATGTCCCCTGCTCCCAAATGCCCACCCTGGCGCTTGTGCTCCGTAGACGCTCAGCTCATGTTTGTGGAATTGATGACAGATTTCGCAGAGACGGGGAGAGCTGAGCCCCATTTTGCAGATGAGGATGGTGAGGCTCAAGGAGTAGTCGGATAGGCCCACGGCCACAGTTTGGGGGTGGAGCTGGGCTCTGACCTGAAGCCCAGGCTGGTGCAGCGCGGGGCTCACAGCCCAAGCCTGACCTCGAGGATGAGGGGACCCGGGGGACCAGGGTGTTACAGGCACATGGGCCGCAGGACCAGGAAGATTGGAGCGCCGTTGTTTGCAGCAGGGCCACGAGCCCAGGAGCCCCAGATACAAGGCTCCAGGCTCGAGTCTCAGAGGCAGAGACGCAGGGCTCTGAGCTGTCATCCCAAGCTGCCACTCCCCTGCTGAGTGGCCTCCCGTGGCCCCTTCCCACACCCGCACCCCCTTCTCCCGTGGGAGAGTTAGTGACACTAGCCCTGTCCCCCCCACCCCCTGCCCCATGGCCCCAGAGGACTCTGAGAGGCCTTGCTGCTCCTGGGTGAGAGGACAGTATTGTGACAACAGTGACCTCTGGCTGCCCAAGCCTGTCACAGCCTCAGCCACTCCCGGCGTCCTTCAGTCGTGTGTCTGTTCCGCAGACAGTTGCTGAGCACCTGCCCTGCTCCGGGTGCTGGGAGCAGGCCCGAGTGAGCCCGTTCCTCCCTGCGGAGGGCCCCGGTCGGATGTGGACGCGTGTCTGACAAGGCCCGTGGAAAGCTGGCCGGGGAGCCCTGGGCGGGGCCTCCCGAGTCGCTAGGCACCTGAGCCCAGGTGCCGGGGGTGGGCTGAGGAGCGTGGCCTGGTCAGTCTCGGGGGAGGCACCTTGGGCCACGGTGGGTGGAGGGACTCTTCCCCCAGGGGCCGAGGCTTCGGCGGGCCACCGGCCTCTCTGGCCCCGCTTTGCTGCCCTGAGCAGAGCTGGTGCTACAGCAGGTGCGTGCAGGTGGACGAGGGACCAGGCGCTTGCCCTCGGCGCTCAGCTCCTCGCCCTCTCGCCACAGGTCCGGCCGCCCCATCAGCTTCATGGTGGTCTTCATCACCCCCAACCCGCTGAGCAAGATCTCCTGGGTCAACAGGTTGCACTTGGCCAAGATCGGACTCCGTGAGTAAAGCGCTGGGGAGAGTGCCTCGGGACAGGGGTGCGGAGCTGGGAGGCTTGGGGTGTGCACATGTGGGTGCGTGGGGGCAGGGGGGGGCTTCTGATTGGGAGGGACAACCCCGGACAAGTCCCAGCCCCTGCCTGAGCCTCGGTGTCCCTGTCTGTAAGGTGGTGATATAAATATCAGGGCCCCCCCTCACTCCTGTAACCCGGCCTGGGGGAGGGTGGGAGCGCATGGCTGCTGGGGGGCTTTCTTTGCTGGGGGTGATGAAAATGTGCTAAAAGTAGATCGTGGTGGGGACGCCTGGGTGGCTCAGCGGCTGAGCATCTGCCTTTGGTTCAGGTCATGACCGTGGGGTCCCAGGATCGAGTCCTGCATCGGGCTCCCTGCGAGGAGCCTGCTTCTCCCTCTGCCTGGGTCTCTCTGCCTCTTTCTCTGTGTGTCTCTCATGAATAAATAAATAAAATCTAAAAAAAAAAAATAGGAAGTAACAGTAGATAGAGGTGAATATGCTAGAAACCTTGACATGAACATGACATTTAAAAGGGTGGGTTTTATGGGACCTGAACTCTGTCTCAATGAAGCTGTAACTAAAAGAAAAAACCAGCACAGTGCAGGGTAGGTTCAACTGGTTCACGGCCCGGGCCCCTTTGTTACTTCTTTGTCCCGTGTGCGCCGTCACCATCACGCAGATAAACAGGACACGCACGTAGGGCGCTTCCTACACGACAGACTTTTTAAAAGCATTTTTCACACGTCTCGTTCTTCCCACGTTGGCGATGACTCTGAGAGCCGGGTCTGTTGCGAACCCCCTTGTACAGTGAAGGGTCTGAGGCCCAGAGAGACGCGGAGCCTTGCCCGAGCTCACACGGCGGCAAGGGGCAGAGCTGGTGCTCAGACGCCGGGCAGTCGCCCCCAGAGCCCCCCGGATTGCTGTCCCTCTGCCTCCCACGCTGGCAGAGTGTCTGTCTGCAACCACGTTTGTTAGGTTGTGATTACTTTTTTTTTTTTTTTTTTTTACTTTTTTTTTTTTACTTTTTATTTATTTATGATAGTCACACACACACACACACACAGAGGCAGAGGCACAGGCAGAGGGAGAAGCAGGCTCCATGCACCGGGAGCCCGACGTGGGATTCGATCCCGGGTCTCCAGGATCGCGCCCCGGGCCAAAGGCAGGCGCCAAACCGCTGCGCCACCCAGGGATCCCACTTTTTTTTTTAAGACTTTTTAATTTATTCACCTTTGAGAGAGAGAGAGAGAGAGAGAGAGAGAGAGAGGCACCCTACCCACTTGGGGCTCGATCCCAGGACCCCAGGATCCTGACCCGAGCCAAAGGCAGGCATTTCACCGACTGAGCTAGCTAGGCGCCCACGTTGTAATCACTTTATTTGTACTTTTTTTGACTTGACCAAAGGCCGAAGTCCTTGTGCGTCAGGGCAATTTTCTGTGCTGTACTAGAATTCCCATTTGCTGCTTCCAGCCAATGGCAGGGACATTTTTTTGTGTTTGTTTCACCGTTGTTGTTTCTAGTGTGATCTTTTTATAGGTTTTGAGACATTTCTGGAAGGAAATCAGGACCTTTGTCACTGGCTTTCATCAATTAGAAAATGATTATTGAATGAGTTAAAAAATTTTTTTTTATTAAAGATTTTTATTTATTTATTCATGAGATACACACACACACACACACACACACACAGAGAGAGAGAGAGAGAGAGAGAGAGGCAGAGACACAGGCAGAGGGAGAAGCAGGCTTCATGCAGGGAGCCCGACGTGGGACTCGATCCTGGGTCTCCAGGATTACGCCCTGGGCTGAAGGTGACACTAAACATCTGAGCCACCCAGGATGCCCGAGTTAAAAAAAATTTAAAGATTTTTATTTATTAATGTGAAAGAGAGAGAACACACAAGCAGGGGGAGGGGCAGAGCAAGAGGGAGAAGCAGGTTCCCCGCTGAGCCGGAGCCGGAGCCCGACGTGGGGCTCGACCCCAGGACGGTGAGATCACGGCCTGAGCTGAAGGCAGACTCTTCACTGACTGAGCCCCCCAGGCGGCTGAGCGCATCACAGGTGCCCCTGAGCGAGTCTTCATTGCAATTTCAGATATTGGGAAAAGAGGACTGACAAAAGCTGGAAGATCCGTCCTCTCAAGGAAGCTATAACTTATGAGGGGCAGACAGACATAACACGAGGAGCAAATGAACAGGGAGAGAGGGGGACAGAGTTTAGGGGACAGAGTTGGGTGACGTGACTGTCACGGAGCTTGGGGGTCAGGACTGCTGTCAGGGAGGGCCTCTGGGAGGTGGCCTCTGAAGCCGACAGAGATCTATCTGGGCAAAGCAGTCTAGGCTTCAGAACAGCAAGTGCAAAGGTCCTGTGGTGGTCAGAGATGATGTATCCTGGGGAGAGACGTAGGCAGGTGGAAGGATGGGCAGCTTTTCCAGAAAGCCTAGGGGAGATATATGGGGCTTACCCTGAACACGGTGGGAAGCTGTTGTAGCAGCGAGAGCCGGGCAGCCCCCTGGTCTGGTTTCCGCTCGAGTGGGTCGCGCTGCCTGCCATGCGGAGAGGGCACGTGGAGGTGAGAGGAAACGGGGAGGAGGCTGTGGCTTTGAGGGAGCAGGGTCAGAGGCCCTCTTGATGCGGTGCTGACGTGGCACGAGCCTCGGCTGGATGTTTCTGGGCGGCCGAGTAGTGGCAGAGGGAGGAGGGAGGACTCCACGCAGAGGCCCCCAGGAAGGCTGACGGCTCCGCCCCCGGTGTGAGGCCCGGTGGGGTCGGCGTTGGGGGGCCAGCGGCTTGTGACACTCCGCCGCTTTGTCTCCACGCAGTTTCACTGCAGCAAAAGTTTTAATGGAGGGAGAGTCGTTTGAAATCTTATTGGAATGCCTGGGTTCCCCTGGGGCTTGAATAATTTGTTCCTTTTATTTTGCCAGTTTTTTTATTTTTTTTTTAATCCGCAGTGCCTGGTCGGGTGGGGTGGGGAATAACACGAGCCTATAGTAATAGAACATGTTAGAAACATTTATTCATAAAGAATGTGATTCCTTTTTTTTTTTTTTTTTTGTATTTCTCTTTTCCTATCATGTACGGAGATCATAATCCACTGAACGTTGAGGAAGGAGAGTGCTGGACTGGGGGTGCCCGGGGTCCAGGATGGGGGGGGTCAGTCCTGCCCCTTGGGAGGGAAGGGCAGGGCATCCTGGGGAATCTGGGGACCCACGTCACACCCCAGCGTGGCCCCCACTCTGCCGGGGGTCCGGGGAGAGGCGGGCTCCCTCCTGTAACTCAGCCTAGAGCCCCAGTGAGCCTCTCCGGTCTTACATCTGGGATCTTAGAGCCTCGTGAGATGGCCCTGGGCGGCCCAGGGTCAGTTCCTGGTCTGTCCCCTTACCAGCTCTGTGACCGCAGGTGAATCAGAAGGTGGGGATAAGGCCAGTGCCCCCCTCACGGGGAGACGGTGCGGGGAAGGCGCCTGGGCCGGCCAACACCTGGCACGTTGGAGAGCTCCTAGGACAGGGGTGTCTGCGTGCCACCGACGGCGGAGGGACCCCCTGAGGTCACACATGATTCAGAGCAAACAGGGCTAGGCCGGGCCACCCTCCCACTCTTCTTCCAATTAGTCTCCTATTCATAAAGGCTCCAGAAAGGGGCTGCAGATGGAAGGGCCCAGAGAAGGAAGAGGCGTGGTTGGGGGCTTCCCGCACTCCCTTCCTGTGTCCTCTCACCTGAAGCTCTTGGAGCGCGGCGTTCTGGCTCTTACACCCCACGGGGCCCTGGAGCCTCTCCCACCACAGCCCCCCTCACTCCCACGTTCCCAGAGCACCTGGGCCAGGTGGGCCATGGGTGGGTCCCAAGCTCACGGGGACACATCCTTGCAGGGTGCAGCGTGGGGCGCCCTCCCTCGCTGGCTGGGACTTGGCTAGTTCCCTGGTCCTCAGTCCTCACAGTGATCCCCATGCCCCCCCGATGACGATCCAGTGACGGGGTACAGCAAGGGCAGCGTGCCACATGGTACCGAGCATGTTCTAGCTGTCACACGTGGGTGCTGTGACCTCCAGGCCCTCAGGAGGCAGCAGGTGCCCTGCCCTCGGGAGCTGGGTGACCATTCGCCTGGCCTCTCTGGACACCAGGGTCTCTCTCTCTCTTTCTCTGCGAGGGGGGTGGTGCTCATGTCCTGCCAGCCCCCACCAGGCCAGGGGCACAGCTGGTGGAGGTGGGGTGGCCGCCCCCAGGCCTGCTGTCAGCCAGACTCCTCACCTCAAGGGCAGTGATCTCGCTATTTCTGGAGCACCTGGCATATACTAGGTGTTAAATCTTTTTTCCCCCAGTGCTCACAGTGACCCTGAATGGTTGGAATAATTCCCCCCATCTTCCAGATGAGGCAGCAGATGTAGAGAGGTCCAGGATCTGGCTGTGTGCCACGCAGGGAGCCCGGGGCCCTGCTGGCACAGTCACTCCTGCAGTGGGTGGGGCGCTCTGAGGGCACAGAGGTGGGGGCGGCCGAGGGGGACGTGGCCTCTGGCCCCGGAGCTTCTCCCCGCTGCCCCACAGGGTGCTCTCGTGTTCCACGGGGGCCGGGCGCTACATAAGCCCCCATTTAATGTCAATTGGAAATCACGGCTCTGCCGATGGTGCCAGTTCTTAATGTCACTTATCCCAAGCGGGCTTTCAATTTTCAACTGCAACAGCCTTCTAATTTGGTCTCAGCCGCCCTGGTTTTGTGACAGGAACAATGGCAGTGGCAGATGGGGAGCTACAACTCCATTTTACTTTAACGTTCCCGATCGCAGGCAGGGAAGGCACCATCTGGAAGGAGAAGGTCAGATCATTAAAAAATATATATCATAATAAATTGCCAGGACTTGATGGGCTGTGGGTGTGGGGGGAAGGAGAGGAGAGGCGCTCGGGCGGCGTGGCGACGGAGGGGGTTTATGTTCACAGGCTGAGCTCCGGGCTGGAGCTGGAGCCCCGGGGGTGGGGTGGGGTGGGGGTTGCGTTGCAGGAGTCTGTTGGGCCCTCGGGGGGTAGGGGCGAGGGTCTGTGTGATCGTAAGCTCCTTGAGAGCAGGGTAGGCTCAGATCCATCCCATCTTTATTTGCTGTCCAGTGTCCATCACGATGGCGGCCCCAGCCCGGGGGAAGGATGCTGCCCCGCAGGGCAGGCTGTCTGGGCTGTCACTCCATGCTGGGGCTGATCCTGGCCTCCTGGGCCTACCCTTTCACACCCCTCCCGGCCCCCCGGCCTCAGGTTCCCTGGGCAGGAGGGAGATGCAAGCTTCCACCTCTTCTGGTGGCCCCGAGGATGAAAGGAGGCCTCACGTGGGACACGGCTTTGTAAACCATGTAGTGTGGCGCACGTGGGCATTCTGTTATGATGGTGCCCGTCTTGTGCCAGCTGTCCTCTCCGTGATGGCCTCACCTCCTTGGTGACGGGAAGCAGGTTTCATGTGATGCTGCCTCCAGGACCCAGTGGGGTGGAGGGCACGATGCTGGGGCTGCCTCTGCGCCTGTTTAAGGAGTGAGCTCACCATGCAGCCGCCGGACTGATGGTGGAGTGGGTGCCCCCGTGAGCCAGCCGGTGCCGGGGGGGCTAGGGAGGGAGGTTGGTGGTGAGAGCACGGGCCAGAGCCTCTGCTGAAGCAGGTTGTTCACATCATAATGCCTGACATTTGTGGATGCCCTTTGCTTCTCAAAGAGTGTCCTCCCCTGCCACTGTGTCCCAGTGCCTCATGCCATGACCAGCACTGGGACGCCACCTTTCTCTGGTGACAGTGGCATTTTTAAAAGCCACTTTATTGGCGTATGATTGACATACCTCATACAGAACACAGGCAAGGTCAGGGAGCCGTGGGCACACACACACACACACACACACAAATATGTGCAACACTCATGCATACACACAAACACATGCACACACACAAATGGGCACACCTGCTCACGCAAACACTTGTGCACACTCATGTACAACGTGCATACACTCACGCACATATAAACATGCATACACACGCAAACATGCATACACAAATGTGCACACACGCACACTCATATATCCACACACTCATGTACACACAAACATGCATACACAAATGTGCTCATGTGCACACATATATGCACACTCATGCACACCCAAACACACACACCCCCACACACAAACTCATGCATGCACTCATGTACACACAAACACGCACACACACACTCATGTACACACACAGAGGAAAACACAGGCGGGCCAATGGAAGAGCCAGAAGCTGTGTTCAGAGCATGACAGACGGACAGGGGCTGAGACAAAGTGTTGGAGGGGAGGGGTGGGTGATGGTGGGTTGAGGCCGCTCCCGGAAGGGGCACAAGTAACCTAGACCTCGGGGAGGAGAGGAGTCAGCCCTGGGAGCGGGGAGGACGGCTCTCCGGGTGGAGGGGGCATCCCGGCTCGTTCGTATAAGCTGCAGAGGAAAGCCTAGCGCGGTGTAGCCCACGACAGGGGGATGGCGCTGGGAGGGAAGGAGCGTCCTTGCTGCTCTGGAAAAGTTCGGATTTGATTCCAAGTGGATGGGGCACGATGGACGTGGGAATGGAGAGGTCCAGCAGAAGTTGGCGGGATGGCCCTGGACGCTGGGGGGGACTGACCGTAGAGATCAGTGGTCCACGCGGGAAACCAGTCTGGAGGCCCCGTGTGGCTGGTGAGCCCTCTTGGGCCTGGGCTGACTCCTGCTTGGCAGGGCCAGGGTGGCCATGGAGTAGACACGTGGGGAGTGGGAAGGCGGCTGTCACGAGTGTTCTGTGGAAGACCTCTCCTCCCGTCCCTGAAGCTCCAGCCTGATGTCGTTGCGTTAGGTGGCCCCTCTCACCCAGGGTGCCCCGTCTGTGCCCCTGGCTCTCCCTCTCCAGGGCAGAGCCACCTCCTGGTGGTCCAGGGCCAGTCATGCCCATGGGCCCCAGTGGGGGGCAGGTTCTCAGGAGGTGGCATTGGAGTCCAGCAGACCTAGGTCCCCATCTGGACTCTGCCACCAGGCCGTACATGTGACCTGGTCAATCACTTCCTCCCTGAGTGTCGGTCTCATTGTCTATAAAGTGCAAATCACGGTTCTCACCGAGCTTTTTGTGAAAACGAGAACCCGGGAACCCTGTCCCTGTGCCCTGTCCCTCCTGTCGGGGTTCCTGGAAGGCGGGAGTGCTCAGAAGGGTGGGCTCCCGCACGGAGAACTCTCTGGGAGGGAAGGCAGTTTCCCCGCTCACTCGCGCCCCCCGTCATTCGTCCTTCCAACCCGTGCTTGCCGAGCGCTGCGTGCGGGCAGTGTGCTGGGAGCCAGGGAGCCCGTGGCACACGAGACAGGCTGGGCCCTGCTGCCCCGAGCTTCCACTCTAGAAGCATCAGGCAGACGGCAAACAAGGGAATAGACCGAGCCATTCTAGATTGTGGTGAAGGCCAGGCCAGGCGGGACATGAGATGTGGTCCTTAGACTGTTTTCCGAGAGAGGGCGCCATCGTAGCCAGGGTGGTCAGGAGGGACTTCTTGGAGGTGGTGGCGGGTGAGGGGGCCCTGACCCACATGAAGGAGACATTGCAGGTGTGGTTTAGCAGATGCTCGTGAGCACAGCGGTGTCCAGATGTGAGTCCGGGGTCTGGGCTCAGGTCTGAGCACCTGCACATCTCACAGGTCCCCTGGGGCCTCAGTGTCCAGCTGGCCTGAGAATCTGGAGGTAGATGACCACCCGGGCCTCAGAGTGGGTCTCAAAGGAAGCAGGAGAGAGTCACCCTCTTGAGCATCATCATCAGAGTCAGGCGTAGAGTGGCATGGCTGTGGCATCTCGTCTCTTGGCTCTAGAAGCACCTCTAGACCTCTAGGTCGAGGCAGCCAGACCTGGACCGTGCTCAGCATCACAAGGTGTCTTGACACCCTTTCTCATCTACTATTTCACTCTATCCTTACGGTGACCTCAGGACAAAGACATTTTTATGCCCCTGTCTCATAGGTGAAGAAATCGAGGCTTACAGTTGGGGGAATTTGCACAAGGCTGCTCAGCCAGTGCGTGTGCAAGCCAGGAGTCAAGTCTTAGGTTTCCTGACTCGCTGCCTGGGACCCATGGCCCTGACCATGGAGCGAGGCCGGGTTTCTTCTCGGCTGGGCAGGTGCGGGGCTGGGGGCGGCCCCCTGGGCTGGCAGGGCTGCTCACCCCCCTCTTGGTCCTTGTGCTCTGACCAGCCCCACCTGCCTCCTTTCTCCTGCTGTAGGGGAGGAGAACCAGCCGGGCTGGCTGTGTCCGGATGAGGACAAGAAGAGCAAAGCCCCGTTCTGGTGCCCCATCCTGGCCTGCTGCATCCCCGCCTTCTCCTCCCGAGGCCTCAGCCTGCAGGTGAGTGGAATGGATCTTGCTGAGCCCACCACGAAGGGGTTCCCAGGTTGTTCCCAGGTTGTGCCCGCAGGAGAAGAGGGCCAGGCTGCAGTCTCCACTTCTGCACCTCTTACCGATGGAGTTGGCCAGGACTTTTTGGCTCTCTAGGAGTCCACTTCCCCACCCAAATATGCAAACTACGGGGATAGATGCTCTTTGTCGGTCAAGTGAATGGAAAATTCTGTGATTTTTGAGCTAATGAATCACAGTGATCTCACCAGCTGATGGCATGACTCCAGCGCAGAAGAGAGGCTGGAATACGCCCGGGGTGGGGTGGGGGCTGCCAGACTGCAGCTCCGTGGCCGCCACGCCTCTGTCTGTCAGCCGCCCACTATGTCTTCCCACTGCTTTGCCTCCACCCTCTTGTTTTGATATTTAGAAGAACCCCATGAATAGATGTCTCTAGATCCTGTTTCCCAGGTTAGGAAACTAAGGCTCAGACAGGTGACGTGATTTTCTAAAAACACAGCCAATAGTGAGGGTCTGGGAGTTGGCACCGTGTGCCTCACCACTAGGACGCTCCCTCCACCGTCATCTGTCCCTGATGTCCTGGCCCAGCTCCCCCCTCCCTCTGGAGTAGTTACTGCGACTCCTTGTCCCTAGGAGAGGAGCTTGCGTGAGCTCTGGTGGGGGGCTGGGGGGGAGGAGGTGCAGGCTGGGGACCTAGATACGTAAGCCCTAAGGGACACGCTGATCGGGCTGCAGTGTAAAGTACGAACACTTGAGAAGTCAGTTCATTCATTGGTCTGTCTGTCCTGCCTACAATTTTTAAGCACCTACTACGCGCCAGGCCCTGTGCTGGACACTGGGTGTATGGTGGAGACCAAATCATACGAGGCCCCCCCACCTTCTATGGCTTTCACTCTGGAGAGAGACAGCAGTCGTCCCGCAAACAGAAGGAAAGTCAGAAGAGCGATGTGGGTCACATATAGAAAATAACGCAGCTGGGATACGCGGCTGGGGCTATGTGGTTAGGGGGCTGAGAGGGCCTCCTGGAGGAGGTGATAGACCTGAGGGGCTTGAAGGCTCCGATCCCCTGAGGGCCCAGGGGAAGAACATCCCACGCAGGCAGAGCAGCGCGGAGGCAGGAGCAGTCTGGGAGGCCGCAGCCCCGTGAGCTGGGAGGAGAGGCTGGGGGTCAGGTCCGAGGTGGGTGCGCTGGGCCATGCCCCAGGCTGGTCGCGGTTGGGTTTCCATCTCAGGGCAATGACACCCCAAGGATGGCTCCACACAGGGGACCAGCACCGTCTGGTGTGTAAGATCATCAGGTCCTTCCGGCTGTGTGCCGAGGCAGGACTTGGCGCAGGTGGAGGCAGGGCTGGGCGAGGGCGAGAGGGACACTCACCTAGTCCTAATGGTCAGGATGAGTGAAATTTTAATGCAATACTTACAAAACTTACAAAACCACAGCAAACCGTGGCTGTTTTTTTTGGGATAAGTAACGGGTTGGGATTAGGGGCAGAGCCGTGCGATGCAGGCTCATTTCTCTGTTTATTTAAAATCTTACTAATTATTCATCATGGATTTTTTTTTGCCTTAATTTTTATTGCCAAAAATTGTGTTACAATATTCCTTTTGCTGTTGGAGTGTTTTGGCACCACTGTGCTCCCTGTCATCCCGGTCCTAGAGGAGGGTACAGGGGCAGGGGACACAGGGGGACACATTTGGGGAGCGTGCCGGGGTAGGGCCGGCCACGGCCACATGGATGAGAGTTCAGGTGGGGGCTGGGGGGCGGGAAGGACACACCCAGGTCTTGGGCTTGTGCCCCTGGAAGTGGTGTCAGGGTGGTGGAATGTTCCCCGGGCCGCAGCCTGATTTAGGGGCGTGCTGAGGGAGACGGGTCAGGTTCCCAGCACTGCTCGGGGGACAGCGGCCGGGGTGGCAGCCTCACCAGTCAGTGGCAAGCCCTTTCAGGAGGTGTCCATGCCAGGCTCCGTTCTAGGCACTTTACCACCGTTAACCTTGGGCCTATGGTGCCCTCAGAGGCGGGGCTTGCCCATAGGGGTGGGAGGGTTTTCTTGACTCCGTGCCCATCCCCCTTTTTTCTGCCTCTCACTAGGGTGTCGGGTCCCCCATCAAATGTTTCTGGCAGGGAGGCCAGACGCTGTTCATTTCTGTAGGGCCCAGGGAAGGCAGCCTTTGTAGGCCTTCAGACCTTATTGGTGGGTTAATGGGGAGGCCTGCTGAGTCTTGCGAGCTCCGGCCCACATGAGGTCGGGGGTTCTCATGGGCATCAGGGCGGGCGGGGGGAGGCGGGGGCAGTGGAGTCCTTGGAGCGGGGATTTTTCTGGACTCAACCTGCCTGTGGCTCACCTGGCCCTAGGACATCCCATGGAGAAGGCTGACCCGGGGTGACCTCCGTCTCCCCCGACGGCCTTCGACTGCTCCAGAATATAGGCCCCAAGAAGTCACAGACAAGAGACTGCCTCCAGGGCCTCCCTGAAAGAAGCCGCCCAGCTGGGGAGCCGCCCTCCGTCTCACACCTGGGGGGCAGCACCTGAGCAGCTCCTCACGCGGAGCTCTCAAGGCCGGGGGATGTCTAGGCCCCTTGGGGGTCCCCCCGCCATCTCCTGAGCAGCCCCCTATGTGAGTGAAGAGAGCCCTGAGTCAGTGTCCTGGAGCAGTGAGCCTGTGGGGCTCCTGAGGGACGTACCAGGGCCTGCCTTTCCCACTTGCTGGGTCCCAAGACACCACTTCTGCTCCGCCTGCACCTGCCTCCCACCCCACACCCGGCAGATGTGCCCCCTCAACTCTGTGCGGGCGGCCAGATGAGTTAGGGCCCCGGAGCACCGGGGCCTGGTCCAGCCGCTGTAGGAACAGATGTGAGCGTGTTGGCCACTGTCCGGGCCTGCCTCCCGGCCCGCCACCTCTCCCCTGGCCCTGTCCCAGGGGCCCGGGACTTGGGCTCCGCAGCTGGCCTTAGGGAGCCCGTGACTAAGTCTGCCGTCCAGGAAAGGCTCACTGGCCCCAGCCGCTCCCAGTGTAGACAAGGTCAGTGCTGTCTACAGCCGGACGTGGGCGTGTGTTGGGTTCTCTCCCTCAAAGGAGCAGGGATGTGGGGGCTGAAGGGAGGAGCGTTTCTCTTCTCTGTGCTGATGGGTGGCTGGCGCCCAGGCTGGACCACACCACCACCTTCCTCGAGAGGACATCAGCAGGGTGCACCCATCCCTGGGCTTGCCGCTGTAGCTCGTGAAGTGATTCACACTAAGCACTGTGCACGCAGAGTGCAAGAGATGGAAGCAAAGCTCGGAGAACGTTTTGGCCCCCAGGAAGACAGGAGAGTCGGTTCCGGAGGATTCCTGAAGTCCCGACTGCCGCAGTGTCACCCCAGCAGCACCCCTGGCGGCACCCATCCAGGCTGGAGACCTGTCCCTGGAGGCGTGGCAGGAGGGCAAGGGGAGGGCTCAGTGCAAACCTGTCCCCCCGAGTCCAGCCTAGGGGCCTGCCCGGGGACCGGGGCTTGGAGAAAGTGGCGGGGTGCCACCTGCACCGAGGTGCTCTGCGGTGTAGCTCCTTGGGGGTCTGGGGGCTGCAGCCCAGATCTGCGGAGGGTCTGCTCCAGGCTCAGGCCTCAAAGTGCTGCCGAGTACCTCTGTCCTGGCTGTCTTTAGCCAGAACTGCTGACTATTTGTGGGATCCCCTGCCTCCTGGCTCGGCCACCACCTGCCCATCCTGGCATGGTGCTGCCGGTGGGATGAGGTAGACAGTAAAGGGGTAGCCACGGGAAGTCCTGGGTAAGACGTAGTGGCTGCCAGGTGCCCGGTCCTGTACCAAGGGCTTATGTCTGCCTCTCCAGTCCCCACGACCATCCTGACGAGGCGTCAGGATCTCCATGACCATGAGGAACTGGCTTGTGGGGTCACCGGCTGGTAGCAGCTGAGCTGGGACTAGAGCCCGGGCTGGCGGCACCCACAGCCACTGTCTCCCCCGAGCCACCGTCCTCTGCACTGCCCGGGGCCCTGGGATTGGGGAGAGTCGGCTTCCTGGCACAGACAGAGCTCCTGGGCCCGAGGAGCCACTTGAGTGTTTGCCGTCACTGTGGACTGGGCTGCCATCCGGGCCCCCCCGGAGCTGCCATGGAAATGTCTGAGCGGCTGCAGGTGCCCCCTCCCCGTCTGTGAGGACCGGAGCAGGAGCCTGGTGGAGGGGGCTGGGCAGCCTCGGCTGCATGTGGCCCTCCCTGGGGCAGCCTGAAGGGGGACCCGGGGGCCCAGGGCGAGGGCAACCTCCTGCTCTGCGCTCCAGCAGAGGTGGGGGCCGGGAGTACGGAGGCCGCAGGGCGGCCTGGCCCCTGGTACAATTTAACTGGAGTGGAAAGGGCACTGGGCTGGGACTTGGGCTCAGAATGCTAACCTGCTATGTGACCTTGAGCCAGTCGTGTCCCCCTCTCTATCCCCGTGCACCAAACTTCAAATTTGCCAACTCCTAAATGGAGGGACTGGATGAGGTGACCTCTCCGGCTTCCTCATCTTTAGCCATTGGACACTACTAGGACATCATCCCAGCAGGGCCGGGGCCAGCCAGGGCCTTCGGCACCAGCAGAGGGCAGCACCGGCCCAGCAAAGGTCCTGTGGTGGCTGCATTCCTCCGTGGGGCACCTGGAACTGTCCCCTCTTGGCCTCCTTCCCCGTCCTACTGGCCAGAGGTTCCAGCAGGGTCCCTGACGGGGCCTGGCCAGCTCCTCGCACTGCTGTCCTGGCCACAGAGGCAGACTGGCAGGGTCTAGCTCAGAGAACGGGCCCCAGAGAACCATCTGGAGTGGGCAGCAGGTGCAGGAAGAGCAAGCAGCCAGTGCTTCTTGATGACAGCGGGTTGCAGATGGAGCCTCTGGCCCCCGTGGGCAGCCTGTACAAGCCACTAAGCCCTCTGGTGCCAGCAGGCTTGTCTCCAGAGCGGTTCCGTTGTTGAGTGGGGTGGAGCTAGCTGTCTAGCACCCCTTCCTTCCTCCGCTGTGCTTCTCTGGAGGAATGCAGGGACATCTAGGAGGGAGGCTGGCCCAGGCCAGGCCCTGTTGTCCTCTTCCTGTGGCCTGGGGCAATCGTGTGCCCTCTGTGGACCTCATTTCCCCATCTGTAAAGTAAGTGGGCGAGGGGTGTTAGTGGTTTTCACCAAATCTTATCTGGATGTTGCGTAGTTTGAAGAATCGGTGCAGGCTGGCCCAGATTCAGGCACCTCCTAGGAGAAGGTTGTAGAAGGGCACTGGTCAATGTGATGCCTAGGAACTGCCTGGAGATCCCATGAAACCTGTCACTATCCTAGTCCCACCCTCAGGGATTCGCATTCGGGGCCTGCATGAGGCCCAGAAATCTGCAGGTTTAACACGCCCACAGGTAGTTCAGACAGAGGTCCTGCTGCCGGATATCGGCATCTTGGACACCTTGATGCTTAGCCCCGTGTGTGCCTTGTGTGTCTCCACAGCTTGGGGCCCTGGTCCACAGTCCTGTCAGCTGTCCCCTGCTGGGCTTCTCAGCGGTCAGCACGTCCCTCCCACAGGGCTACCTCTGGGTAAGTCTCTCCTGAACCCAGCCAGGGATCCCGGCACCAGGAAGGTGGTGCTGGAAAATGCTGCTTGCCTGCTGGTGCCCATTATGTGCACCTTCACCCAGGAAGGTCTTTATGGGAACCTCTGTGCCGGGCTCTGTGCTCAGAGTTGGCAGCCCAGCTTTGCCGGGGACAACAGCAAACCAGGGGATGGAGACGTGAGCATGACTCTCACAAATGGCCGTGTGCCATGAAGGAAATGAACGGAGCTGTACGGAGTACCTGGGTGGCAGGGTCTTCACCCTGGGAGCCAGGAAGCAGGGTTGGTTATTGCCCAGCTCTTGCAGAGCTCCCGGTCCACCTTTTTCTCCTGGGATTCCTGGCAAAGCCTCTCTTCATTCAAATAGGCACCCTTTGCTCTTTGTGGTGGAGACTGTGCTCTCCCGCAGACTCCTTGAGCTCCCACCTCCCCACCCCTCTGGCCACCTTCCAGCCACTGCTTATGCCTGCCTCCAGGTACTCAGGCAGGAAAACTGGCTCACCCTTCAGAGTCCAAACCAAATGTCCTCTCTGAGGGTTGAATTGTTCCTCACTGTTTCCCCAGTATCTAGCATGTGGTATATCTATCCATCGGTCAGTCCGTCAATCCATCCATCCATCCATCCATCCATCCATCCATCCACTTGTCCATAATAATCATCCATCCATCCATCTGTTCACCCATCCATCCATATAGTTATTCATCTACCAATCCACCCACTTATCCATATAATCATTCATCCACCCACCTACCCATCGTGCATCCACCCATCCACCCATTCATATCGTCATCTACCTATCCATCCATATACTTGTCCACAATAATCATCCATCCACCCATCCCTTATCCATATAATCATCCATCTACCCAGCTACTCAGCTACTCATCCATCCATCCATCCATCCATCCATCCATCCATCCATCCATATAGTCATCTACCCACCCATCTGTCCACTTGTCCATAATAATTGTCCATCCATCCATCCATCCATCCATCCATCCATCCATCCATCCCTATAAGCATCCATTCATCTGTTCATCTATCTACCCACTCTTCTATCTCTTCCATCCATCCATTTATCCATCTGTTCATCTATTCAGCAAGTATAAAGTGCCCACCACTGCCTAGACACAGAGGTAGAGTGATGAACAAAACAGAAGACATTGTAAAGAGGCAGATGTGTGTTCACTATTTGTTTGTTGAAATTTACTCTAAAGTTGGGGAGATAGAGAGCTGACGGGGTATCTGGTCTACCTTAGCTCCTCACTTGATTTCCTTTGGGCCCTGAATCTAACTCATTGCCATGGCAACTGGGAAAGAGTGACCTTCAGTGACAGCGGGATGCTTGGGGGCAGGAGAGGGGCTACTCCTCTGGATGTCTAACCTCAGAGTAGAATTTGGGACAGGTCACCAGGAGGGCAGGGGCTGAGCTCTGTCCCCACGCTGGTAGTGGTGCCTGATGGCCTCTCTGGGTCTCTGTGCAGGTCGGAGGTGGGCAGGAAGGTGCAGGGGGCCAGGTGGAGATCTTCTCCTTGAACCGGCCCTCACCCCGCACGGTCAAGTCCTTCCCATTGGCGGCCCCTGTGCTCTGCATGGAGTACATTCCCGAGCCGGAGGAGGGGGAGAGTGGAGACGAGAGCCACGTGGCCACTGAGCCCTCGGCCACAGTGCATCCGACCATCTGCCTCGGACTCCAGGATGGCAGGTGAGGGGCCTGGCGAGGAGGCACATCAGAGCTTTATTTCTTTTTATGGCCATGAGGCTGGCATCAGTTTTATGGGGGAAGCGGGGGTTAGTCAGCTGGAAGGCGGCCTGTCTGGGTTCCCACTTGGGTCTTTGTGGTCCTGAAAACCGTTGTCTTAGCATCTCTCCAAACCCCCACCCAGCTGTCCCTGGGCCAGGAGTGGGGAGGGCACCATCCTCCCTGGGAAAGCCCAAGGTCCCTAAGGGTGAACAGCAACCTGTTCATGTGGCCTGGGGGCCCGGCTAAGGGCATGTGCGGTAGGGGTAGGGGCTCAGGCAGTCACTCAGGTCTCTCCCCACAGCATCCTGGTTTATGGCAGTGTGGACACAGGTACCCAGTGCCTAGCGACCTGTAGAAGCCCGGGCCTGCAGCCTGTGCTCTGCCTGCGGCACAGCCCCTTTCACCTATTTGCCGGCCTACAGGATGGGACCCTTGCCGCCTACCCTCGGACCAGTGGTAAGGATGGCAGTGCTGGGGTTCAGGGAATCTGGGAGTACTTGGAGACCCCTGAACCCCACTGGGGTCCCTGCAGGAATGGGGTGCTCGCTACTATACAGACAGCTCACCCCATTGGCAGGAGACTCTATAAGAGCAGGGACCCTGGTGTCACATAGACTCTGGGGTCGGGGTCATGTCATGGCCCCTTTGACAGCTGTGTCCTGTGGTGAGCTTCTCGCACCTGGGTGTCCTCATCTACAGATGGGTGTAATTTCAGTATCCACCGCTCATGGACCCCAGTGGGTTAAACAACCCGATGAAGGCAAAGCCCAGGGCCTGGCACGGTGGGTGCTTACTGGTGTTAAGCATCTGAGCCTCTGTTATGTCATTGAGCCACGAGCCACGGATGGCACGGAGTCCGCTGCTGGAGGGCAGGTCCGGCAGCACTGGGCTGCTGTGCACAGAAACACTCGAGTGCTTGATGTGTGCACGTGCTCGGAATTCTCACCACGACCCGCGAGAATTGCCGCAGCTGAGACCACAGGAGGGGACGCGGCTCGTGCACAGCCACGCAGAGGCCCGATGTCCCTGTCCCCTTGTGGCTTTTTTCGCTTCCAGTTCCAAGATGTGTGCTGGGGGAAGGCAGCCCAGTGCACCCAGAGAGGGCTGGGGAGTCTGCAGCTCTGCAGCCCCTAGGCCCCTCCCTCCCCTCCCCTCCTTCCCCAATCCCTCCCTCCCCTCCCTCCAATGAACCTCTAATTGCTACGTCATCACTGCCTGTTGCAGGGTTATAAACGGATATTTGTACTGAGCTATTTTTTTTTTTTTGCCACTTGGCACTGTGTTGGTATTTTTAATTAGCTTTTGATAAGGCATTTATAGTTTTTAATTAAAGGGGGAAGAGGGAGGGAAAAAAAAACCCTCTCGCCGACAGACATGGCATGCGTGTAAATGTAAATATGGGCTCCGATCTTTGGAGATTTAGACGGGGGTTCCAAAGGGACTCCCACCCTCTGGCTCCCACGGGACCCTGAGAGCCCTGCCTTGCCCCGCTCCGGCCCCCTCCCGCCCCCTCCCGCCCCCCTACTCTGGGCTGCCCTGGACCCTTTGCTTCTTGGTTCCTGACTTGTCAGTTTGGTCACCGGGGCTGTGGGGAGGTGAGGGGGTGCGTCGGATGGCTGGGGCCACCGTAACATAGTGCCACTGAGTTTAAATAACATAAATGCATCTTCTCCTGTTCTGGAGGCCAGAAGTCCAGGGTCAAGGCGCTGGCAGGGTTGATTCCTTCTCAGGGCCGGAGGGAAGGATCTGTCCCGTGCCTCTCTCCCAGTTCTGGGGCTGCCTTGGCTTGTGGCAGCAGACCCCAGTCTTCACAGGCCGTCTCCGGGGTCCTGTTGGATTCGGGATCCACCCTACTCCAGGATGACCTCATCCTAACTAATTATATCCCCAACAACCTGACTTCCAAATAAAGTTGCATTCTGAGAGGTACCAGGGGTGAGGACTTGAACCTGTGAATTTTGAGGGAACATAATTAAACCCCTTTATAGGGGTTTTGGGGTCTAACATTGGCTTTCGGCCCAGGTACTTTGTCAGAACCAGAAGGGCCACTGGGGACCACTGAGGACTCCACACCCTCATATTCCAGGTGGGAAGGGACTCCCCAAAGTCCCATGAGTGAGTCGAGACCCGAACCTAGGTATCCTCTTTCCAGGGCTGGGACCCTTTCCAGACTTAGGGGATTTTGGCTTCTGTGGGCAGAGCTGGAGACCATCTGGCCAGGAAGACAAGGCTGAGGTACTCCACCAGCCTTCCTACAAACGTTTGTCCACTAGGTATTTACTGAGCACCTGCTATGTGCCGTGGAGGCGGTGCCCAGCGAAGCAGATGTGACCCTGGCCTCAGAGTTACAGTCGGTAGCGGGAGACCAAGTTAGTCAAGTGGACGAGCAGGGAGCTTATGATTACGCACGGTGCTGAGGGTCCTCAGTGGGGAACAGGATGGTCCATGAGAACCTGACACCCCGGGCATGGGGCAGGCTGGTCGGCAAGGGCTTCTCGAAGGCACAGGATCCTAAGGATCCTTCTCGAAGGCACAGATCCTTTGTCTGAAGAAGCAGAGGCCCCAGGCAAGGGAACAGTTAGGGGAATGGTGTTCTTGCAGAGGGAACAGCATGAGCAAGGCCTGGGGGCCGGGAGAGGGGCTGGTCTGGTGGGGAGCCCAGAGAGGAGGGCGTTGTGCTCGACAGCAGCCAGAGGGGGCGGCTGCAGGAGGCAAGGACCGAGCAGACGGCTGCATGGTGTGGGTTTGCCTTGGGTTTGTCTCAGTGGACAGGAAGTAGAGGGAAGCGTTGGACGTGGCCAAGGAGAAGAGGCAGGGAGGCTGGCTTGGAGGCTGTCCCAGCCAGCTGGGCACGGGAGTCTGGGGTCACTCTTTTTTTCTGGAACCTACCATCTGGGGCTTTGGTTTGGCCTTGGCCGGGGAGGCCTCTGGGAGAGGTCTTGCCTTGCTCACCTCCCCTTCCTTCTGCGGTTTCCTCTGTCGGTTGCCAGGGCAGGAAGGGGGCTCTCAGGACCTGCTGCACAGTGTGGGGTTGGGGGGCCTTCTCCCCATCACCTTTCACTTAGGCTGCATGTGGCTGGGTCTGGAACCAGCATCCTGGCGCGTGACAGCCTGGGGTCCACTCTGGACTCATTGAGGCCTCAGGTGCCACTCACATGCCTATGCCCCATGCCAGCCCCAGAGCTCCTGGGCCACCCTCCCCAGCCCTGTGCTAGTAGAACCCGCTCGGGTGCTCCTGGTGGCCTGGGGAGTCCGGGAATCGTGAATATTCCAGGTGAGAACACATGGGTTCGGGTCTCGGCTCACTCATGGGACTTTGGGGAGTCCCTTCCCATCTGGAATATGAGGGTATGGAGTACTCAGTGGTCCCCAGTGGCCCTTCTGGTTCTGACAAAGTACCTGGGCCGAAAGCCAATGTTAGACCCCAAAGCCCCTATAAAGGGGTTTAATTATGTCCCCTCAAAATTCACAGGTTCAAGTCCTCACCCCCGGTACCTCTCAGAATGTAACTTTATTTGGGAGTCGGGGTGTTGGGGATGTAGTGAGGTAAGAGGTGGTCGCGCCAGAGTAGGGTAGGGCCCTAGCCCAGGGATGTCTTTATAAAAAGGGGAAATTTGTACACAGACCCTTACGTGGGCACGGAGCCAGGATTGGATGAAGGACTCGCCAGTGTTTGTAGTCATAGGTTTACTGTCCTGCTGGCTGAGACCAAGACCCAGTAAAACTGGCATTCCTGGCCCACGCTTTGGCTCGTTGCAGAAGGAAAGGACCAGAAATATTAAGTAAGATGTGCAGAGCCACCCTGGGAACCTGCCCAAGTCCTGGAGAACTGCCGTGAAACCAGCAGCTGAGAGGTGACAGGACTCTGAGGCCACCAGGCCCCGCGGAGTCCCATCACATCAGAGCTGGAGGCGCCTCGGAGTCCAAGGCCTAGAGCAGTGCAGTCGTGGCGGCCAGCCTGCTGCCCCTAGGAGCCTCTGCTTACCCGCGTTCATTCGTTCATTCATTCATTCAACCGTTCACTAACTCCAATGTACCCAATGCCTAGGAGGCGCGAGCACTGAGCCGGGCCCTGGGACCCAGAGGTGAGCCAGGCGGCGGTCGTCCCTGTCCAGCCCTGTGCCTGAGCAGAGCTCCTGGTGCCCTCCATCGCCACATCTGTCAGCAGGCACAGGGGCATGACTGGGCCTGGGGGCGGGCAGGGGGCCGGGGGCCGGGTTCACCTCCTCGAGGAGGCAGATGATGGGATGCATTAGGGATGGACTGAGGAGCCAGGCTGCCTGGGATGGAGTCCCAGCTGTGAGCTCGGCCCGTGTCCTCACCTGTGAAGCAGGTGTGAGGTCAACCTCACCTCACAGCGTGGTTGTGAAGGCTGGATGTGAGGGGTCACACAGGTGCCCGGATGGAGCTGGGGGTGGGGGGTGGGGGGTGGAGACACTCGTCGTCATCATCGTCGTTGTCATTCCTTTTTATTTATTTATTTATTTATTTATTTATTTATTTATTTATTTATTTATGATAGTCACAGAGAGAGAGAGAGAGAGAGAGAGAGAGAGAGAGAGAGAGGCAGAGACACAGGCAGAGGGAGAAGCAGGCTCCATGCACCGGGAGCCCGATGTGGGATTCGATCCCGGGTCTCCAGGATCGTGCCCTAGGCCAAAGGCAGGCGCCAAACCGCTGCGCCACCCAGGGATCCCTCGTCGTTGTCATTCCTATTGTCATAAGGGGGCTCAGGCTGCCCTCTGGGCCTGTCTCAGCCTCGAGGGCTTTCAGTCTGTGCCCTTGCTCCTGGCTCGGGCTGGGGGTGCATCCCCGGGGGCAGGGAGCAGGGGAGCGGCTGGAGGGGAGGAGCTCCTGCCTCCTGAAGGTGCCTTTGCTGAGACAGGGTCTTCATCTCCCTCTGGCTGGTGTGAGAGCCGCTGCTGGGCCCAGACGGATGGGCTGTCACACGGGGCGAGTGTGTGTGTGTGAGTGTGCACCTGTGTGCTCGGACACGTGTGTGCTTACCCAGAGCCACCGCAGGGCAAGCCGGGCCGTGGGGTCAGCCCTGCCCAGAGCTCACAGTGGTGGGTGTTTAAAATCCTAGGGTAGTGGCTCATGAGGGCTGAGACGGGCCTTGAGCTCTGGCTCCTCGTGGTGCACTTGGGGAAACCGAGCCCTGTTAGACCCTCGTCCTCTCATCGGGGACACCTGTCCATTGTCTTTTTTGATATAAAAGTATCAATGTTATTAAATCTTACCAGTTTATGGTTCTGTTCCGGGGTCAGGACTTCTTGGGGGGGGGCGTCTGGAGACGCCAGCAGGTGGAGGAGCGGTCGGCGCACCTGTGACCCCCCCGGGGTATCAGTCCCGAGCCCCTGCCCCTGGCAGCCGTGACCATGCTGTGTGCCAGGAGAGCACAGGGAGGACGGTGCAGGGCTCCGGTGCTCAGTGCTGTGCCCACGGGGCAGGGCCCCCACCTCCCTGTTTCCGGGTGCCATCCCAGGGTCCCCAGCTGCGGCCTGGCCCGGAGAGGAGAGGTCACAGCACCACGGGAGCGGTGGTGGCTCCTGCTCCGCACACATGCGCTACTCGCTCGGGGCCACTGGGGGGCACCCACAGCCTTGCATCTAGTGGTTCTGGAGTCCTGGTGGGGGGTCAGCGTGCCCTGTGGGAGGCCAGGCCGCCTGGTGGTCACTGCCATCCTGGTCCCAGAGCCCTTCTGGGTCCCACTCCCCGAAGCTGAGAGGGCAGCAGGGCCGGGGGAGGAGCCGAGGGCCAGTCAGCCGGGTTCAAATCCCGCTGGGCCTGTCCCCTGGTTGGGTGGCGTTGTGCAGCCCAGCTCTCTGGGTCGGCGTCCTCACGTCAGTCAGGTGGAGTCAACACCTGCTCCGCAGACGCAGACGCTGTGTTGTGCAGAATGAGACCAAGCAGGAGGTAGCGCGCACTGGATACTTTCTATCCCTGTCACGGGGGCCCTTTATTTAAACTCTCGCTGTGTCTGGCTTCTCAGCGTAGAACAGGGGTAAGAATAGAATCTTCCACGGAGACTTGCCAGGAGTTAAGGAAATAATTCATGAAAAGAGTGCCTGGCGCGCCAGCGTACGGCGGCCCAGGGCGACAGCTGTCCGCGCTCGGGACCGTGAGCAGCCCCACGCCAGCCGTTCCGCACGCTTCGTCCGTCCGGTCCCCGCGGCCACGTGCAGGCGCTTGTGCGCCTTGTTGTGCCCATTGGACATGTGCCCAGTTGTGCCCATTGGACAGATGAGGCTCGGAGGGCTGAGGCCCCGGTCCAAGGTCTTGCAGACGTTTGGGGGCTGCCGTCAGGGCTTCCCACATGTTCATGTTCGCGGGCCGGGAGGACCCGGGTCCCCAGCCCCTAGCTGAGCGGGGAGTCTGCCCGTTTTGGGTAGAAGGGCCAGGGGAGACCCTGATCCAGAGCCAGGGAGGGCAGGGCAAGTGGGAAAGCGGGGGGGGGGGGGCGGCAGGCTATCTGGTCTGTCCTCCGACGGCGCCTCCCGAGGCACCCTAAGCAGTGGCTTCCACCGTGGGCCTGGTGGCCTCTCCAGCTCTGCAGACAGCCGGGCCCCCGCGCCCCCCCAGCGCTGGCTCCCACGGAGGGTCTGTGACACGGTTCCTGTGTGCCCCCCAGGAGCCTGCAGGGAGGACGTGAGGTGCCCAGGCACCGGCAAGCCAGCGGCAGGTGTGCCCCACCTTCCCTGCCAGCGCTCCCTCTCACCTGGCCCGCGGGCAGGACGGGGCGGCCGCCGGGGTTCTGGGTGGCGCTGGGTGCGACCTCAGGGAAATGCCCATCTCCGGGGCGCCGCTCACATGCCAGGGAACACCCCGGCACGTTCTTGGGCAGGCTGAGCCTCCGGGGGTGGGCGGGGGAGCCTCGTTCAGAGCCGGGCCAGGTCCCTCGGTGTGTCCTGTCTTCAGGGCTGGTAGCCTGGGGCCTGACTGCCTCTCAGACTTTCTCTTCTGCACCTGGAGGTGGTGGCGTCTCTGGATGGAGAAAGGTCATCAGCGGACTTGGTAAAGGGGACGGAGTGCCCTGGAGACGCCAAGGTCTCTGAGATGGCGAGGGTCAGCCAGAAAGCTGTAGTAAGGATCCTGAGGCAGTCTGGGTGGTCCCCCCATGTTACAGATGGGGACGCTGAGGCCCGGAGAGCAGGGAGGGATGTGCTCAGGGTCCTTGTTGGGTTTCTGGCAGAACCAGGGCCAGGTCAAGCCGCTCCCCGCCGTGTCACGCTGCCTCCTTGGCAGGGCCCTGTGGATGCTGCGTCTTCTGGGAAGGCCCCCCGGATTGCCCCTGTGCAAGAGTTTTCCATCTGTCTCAGTGCTTCTCAAGGCCTCCCGTGCACACCTGGTCGCCTGTGCTTGGTGTCGTGTGGGGACTGCTGATTAACCTTTGGGTTTCTCTGGCCAGTTGGAGGGCAGGGTCAGCGTTGGGTTTATTCCTGCCCTCCCAGTACCCAGCACATGGCCTGGCCTGGGGCTGGTGCTTACTAAGAGAGAAAGAGAGAGAGAGAGAGAGAGAGAGAGAGAGAGAGAGAGTGATGGGTGAACAGGAGAGAGGGAATCCAAGTGGGGAAGAGGAGGAGGGAAGGAGAGTGAATTGGGGGTTCAGCCCCCAGAGGGGGTGGGGCATGATGGAGGCATGGCCCTCCCCTACACCCCCTGACCTGTTTCTCTGCTCGCCCGCCAGGAGGTGTCCCCTGGGACCTGGAGAGCCCTCCCGTGTGCCTGACCGTGGGGCCGGGACCCATCCGCACCCTGCTGAGCCTGGAGGATGCCGTGTGGGCCAGCTGTGGGCCTCGGGTCACCGTGCTGGATGCCACCAGCTTACAGACTCAGGTATTGGCCCTGCTTCCTCGCTCACGCCCTCGCTGCCCCTTCTCGTGCCCTACCTGGCACCGTGTTGGGCCCCAGCTGTGCCTCAGGGGTCACTGAGAGTTTGTCGAGCAGCACAGCGGGCGGCGCATCGCTGCTGGACCCCGGCCTCTGCCCCAGCACGCGTCCCCGGGCTGCCTGGAGGGGAAGGGTCCCGACCACTGGGCCGAGCCATGATCTGGACCCTGGGCTGAGTCTCTTGCTGCCCGTGGAGCCGGAACCTGCCCCACACTGTACCCAGGAGCCGGCTGTGCTGAGGGGAGGCCGGTGTGGACGCCGCCACCCTGGGGGCTGGGCTCTCTCAAGAGCCTGGAGGTGGAAACCGCCAGGTCGTCCTTGCCCTGTTGTGAGCTGAGCACTGCCTTGGCCGCCGGGGTGTGGGCCTGGTCCTGGGCTCTGTCCTGACTCAGCCTGGGCGCATGCCCATCAGCGACCTACCGCATTGCCTGCCCTGCCTCCCCACACCCTCCCGGGGCCCATCCAGGGCCACAGGTGTAGACTTGGGCACGGCTCCGCAGTGGTACTTCAGTGAGTTTGCCATCATTCGGTTTGTTGGGATTATCATCTTGGAGGGAGGCCTTGGTAACCGGGCCCGGGGCAGAGGTCTGGGTGTGGGCTCGGGGCCGGAACAGACAGGTGCCCCAGGTGAGCTTCTGCGAGGGGGCGATTGCCATCTGCCCACTGGGTCATCTCTATAAATTGGCTGTGAATTGGCTACTTAATAGCCCAGCAAGAGCACCCAGGGGTTCCTGCCGTTGTGAGATCACAGGTGTTGAGGGCTGGATCAGGTGGGGAAACTGAGGCGCAGGGAGCTGTGGGCGAGCCCTGGGGCCCTGGCTTGAGTTTCAGGGACGTGGTGATCACTGTCCCAGTTTTGTTGGAACCTGAGGGGCAGTCTCTGCAGCTGCGCACGCCCGGTTCTGCATCCCAGCGCTGCCACCCACCTGCTGGTGCCGTTAGGGCCCCCCATACGTGACTCCTAGTTCCCATCGGTGAAAGGGGGTTCACGTCCCCTCCCCGGGGGCCTCTTGCTTGCTTGGGAGCCACAGTCCTGGTCAGCGCCAGCTTCAGTTTGATCAGAGGCTCTTCGGTGCTGGGAGGGTAGGAGGAGGGATGACGTCCCAGCCTGTCAGCCGGCAGGGGTGAGGCGGAGCTCTGGGCAGAACCATCAGGTTTAGGCTTTGAGGTCTCATCCTTCAGAGGAGAAGGATGTTGGGGGCTGAAGGTGACCCCTGGGCCCTGCTCTGGGGCTGTTTGGGCGGCAGCCTCCCCGAGTGCTGGGCATGCCCCATGAGGGCCTGTGGCTGGGCCAGGTGGAGGGGCCCCAGGGAGGGGCGGGGAGGCCTGGACGGGAGGGAGGCGGCTGCCTTTCTCCTGGGGGGCATCAGAGCTCAGGGTGGGGGAGCCTTGAGCGGCTGTAGCCACAGACCCCCTTCCCAGCCCCTGCTTTGTGTTGAGGGGCTTGCCTGCTACCTCCCACCTGCCCCAAGGGCCTCTCACATCCTTCACCTTCTGAGAGGAAGGACAGCTGCCTCCCCCGGGCCTTCCAGATCCCCAGAGCTCCTGGGTCTCAAGCCATTTGCAGGAGGAAGGACGAGGCCCATCTCTGACTCCTTGGCCTCACCCCTGTACGACCTCCCCCCCCCCCCGCCCCCGGTCCCTACATCGTCCTTAGGCCAGGCCCAGGTGCCCTCTTGGCCTCTTGCTGGCACCCTGTGCAGGCTCTGACCGGTGTGTGGAGGAGAGCCGTGGTGAGGGGCGCTCAGCCAGTGGTGGAGCCCTGGGGCCCAGTTGAGGGCAGCCTCCAGACTGATGGGGGAGACCCAGCCCTGCCCTTGGAGGGCCTCTGATCCAGTGGGGAGATACCACCTGCCCTTGGGAGGCCTTCAGTCAAATGGGGGAGACCCAGCCCTGCCCTTGGGGGCCTCCGTTCTGATGGGGGTGACACAACCTCTATTCTGGTGGGAAAAGTGAGCCCAGAGACATGAAGAAGGCAAGAGCAAGAGAGGATGAGATGGGAAGGAGCAGGCCCTCCGACTGTCCTGTTGGCCAAAGGACGCTCTCAGCACTCCACCAGGGGCAGTGGAGGGAGAGGGAGGAGGCGGCTGAGGACACTAGGAGGCAGGCTGTGAACCAAGACGTGTCTTCAAAGAAGAGGATCTTCTAAGGAAGGGCCCAGAGGACCCAGAAACCACGTGGGAGTCAGCGGCTGGTGGTTGCTGGGAGGGAGGTGTGGGCAGCAGGGCCTGGGCCCTGGTGAAAGCTGGGCCCCCTGTGCTCCCTCCACCTCCAGGGCCCTGAGACTTTCTGGAAGAGGGGATTGGGATGCATCACGGAGGGCAGAGGCCCCCGGTCTCTGTCCTGGCCACGCCCCCCGGGTTCCCTGGGCACCCCACTCTCTTGGAGGTGTGTGGTTGGCTGGCCGGCTGCTTCTGAGGCCCTGGCTCTGTCCTGCCAAGCCGTGCACCCTTGGACAAGGTGCTGAGCCCTCCTGGGAGAATGAGGTGATAACAGGACTTTGTAGAGGGTTGAATGAGAACACTTACTTAAGGGCTGTTCCACACAGGGCCTGGCACTTAGCAAGTGCTCAACGAACCTTAGTTGTCATTGTAATTATCTGCCTCACTCGAATCCTCCTCGTTACCTCGTGCATATGGTTTATCTGAGGGAGACTCCGGCTCCCTTTGAGTTGGGGCTGCTGGTTGGTGTGGGCCGTGCGTCCGCGTCGCAGGGCTGCCGTCCTCGCTGTGTGGGCAGGAAGGCTTCCTCTTGCCGACAGCCATCCTAGGAGCATGAGACAGATGGACGAAGGGAAGGACAGGGATGGGGCCGGGTCCTGGCCATCATTCACCCCATTTTGCCGCTCACCAGCCGCAGTGCAGTCCTGCCCGGGCCCCGAAGCTTAGCTCTGGCCCCACCGTCCCTGGGGCCGAGCAGCCACCAGGCTGCAGCTCGAGGCTGCGATGATTTAAGATTAGTTCTGGACCAGCTGCTCTCAAGAAGGGGATCAATATGGCCTTTTACCTGCTTGGCACGCCGCGGAGGGCGTCAGGAGGGCGATGGGTGCGGGGAGGCGGGACGGAGGAAGGGGTGGCGGGTCGGAGGGAGCACGCGCCCTGCCCTGTCTGCTGCGGGGAAATGGGAAAGTTTGCGTGCTGCACGGTGCGGGCAGCTCACCTTCAGTCACACGGCCCTTCGGCAGGGAACGAGGTGAGTGGCATGCATATCTAATAAAGCTGCACCACGCGCCGCTCGCTCGAAGAGAGGAAGCCTGCCCACCTCAGCGCGGGGCTCTGGAAGCAGCCTGGCCTGGCTGCTGCCCCTGCTGCCCGGCTCATGGTCATGGGCAGCCGGGCCTGGGGGTGCAGGCTGGAGACCCGGCTGCCGTCCTGGGGCTCAGCACCCGTCTCTGCAGAGCCCCTCGCTCCGGAGGGAGGGCATTGCTTATGCGCGGCGACGATGTGGTGCATCCTACCCCTGGCTGGAGAAAAGCCTCCGTGGGGATTTTTTTTTAAAAAAGATTTCTTATTTATTTATTCATGAGAGACACAGAGACAGAGAGAGAGAGACAGAGACACAGGCAGAGGGAGAAGCAGGCTCCATGCAGGGAGCCCGATGCGGGACTCGATCCTGGGTCTCCAGGATCATGCCCTGGGCTGAAGGCAGGCGCTAAACTGCTGAGCCACCCAGGGATCCCCCCTCCGTGGGGATTCGAGACACTTGGGTCTAACTGCTCAGCGCCCCAAGCCAGGTGGCCTAGGAGTGCGCTGGTGGCTGAACGCGGCCCGGCGGGGCTCTGGCCCAAATTGTGGAGCCATGGGGAGTTACTCTAGGGATTGCTGTAACTCTCAGGAGCCTCCCCTGATTTTTCCCACACCCAGGGAATAATAATAACCAACATCTATTGAATACTGCGTGGATCGGGTATGGATTTTAACTACTTTGCATAGGTGAACTTGCTCAATCCTCAGATCACCCTACGAGATAAGTATTATTTTTATTCCCACTTTATGAATGAGGAAACAGGTACAGAGAGGTTACGTGACCTGCCCAAGGTCACACAGCTAGATGTGAACACGGGCGTCTGGCTCCCGAGTCTGCTCTCAATCTGCGTCGGCTGCCTGGGTAGGCGGAAGGCTGTCTCCTTGGGGCTGCATTTGCTCCCCGCGGGTTCCGCCCTGAGATATGTCACTCCCGGGAACTCCCATTCGTTTACGTACCTGCTTTTTCCAGCAACACGTCTTCCAGGCCGAGGATGGCTGCTTGTTCATCCTCACTGCCCCGGGGTCGGGCTCACATGCAGTGCTGCGAGGCAGTAGTCATGGTGGGTGGGCAGATGGGCATCCCGATTCCCAGGCCCTCTGTGTGGGATGCTGGAGGGATGGACGTGAGCAAGACCTGGCCTCAGCTCCTGGGGAGCTCAGAGTCCAGTGTGGGGAGCAGACCTGGGGTGCTCAGTGTCAGCCCCGGGTGAGGAGACCAGGAGGGGGCAAGCCCAGGCCCAGCGGGAACACAGAGGGGGTACCAGGGGTGCCAGATCCAGCCAGAGAGGTTCCTAGAGGTCAGGACCCCTGAGCTGGTCTGGGCAGGTGCGTGGCTGTGGTGAGTGCAGGATGGGAGGGGGCAGGGAGGGTGCACGGTTTGGAGGCTCCCTGGGGACAGGCCTCTGACCCGCACCCCCGCCCCACCAGCTGTCCCCATTTAGGTCCACTTGGCCCCTGTCCGCTGCCCCCACCCTGCTGAGCCCGCCCCCTGTGGAGCCAGCACCCACAGTCCGTCTCCTGGTTTGACACTTGCCCCCGCCTGCTTGTTCAGCTCCTTGATCCCAGCGGAGCAGCCGCGAGACCTGTTAAATAATAACGCAGCTCGCCAGGGCCTGTGTCAACACGGCATCCTCGTGTTCATTATCTAGATCGGCACCTTCAAAGTCTAATCCAGTCGCATGGAGTTCATTTTCACCGATCGCTGGAGGGGAAGCCGGCTGTGGGATGATTGTTGCATCTTAATTAAAAAAAAAAAAAACAACTTATTGGGGACAGGTCGCCTGGAAAGCGCCGGAACAGAGGGCAGGTCGTGCCAGTGTTTGGGCACGGGGCCTGGCTCCTGTCCCGCAGGGCTGTTGCGAGGGTTAATGGGGGCAAGCTCTCCCTCTCATTAGACCCCAGCTCCCCTCCGACTACAGAGAAGTCGGTCTGGACCACCTCCCCTCCTCCACACGCACCGGGTCACAGCCCTGGGCCCCGCCGCCGCCGCAGCACCACGCTCCTTCACAGCGCTGGCCACAGCTGCGTGTTGACGTTTTGGGGACAATTACTGGATTAACCAGAGCGAGGCTGTGCAGGCAGGACCACGCCTGGTTGGCTCCCATCGCATCCCGGGTGCTGAGAGGCTGATGCGCAGCGGGTGCTCAGTGCAGGGCTGTGTCGGCCTGGGCCTTTCCCGCAGGGGAGTGGGCTCTGGCGGTGGCGGGCCCCCTGGGCGAGGAGCGGAGCCCTGGACGGTGTGTGCTGGTGACCGGCTTCAGGGCTCAGCGCCGGGCACGTGAAGGGCCGGGGATCCCACCCCCTGCTGTCGCCGCACCCTCAGCGCCTGGGCGCTGGCCTCTGAGACGGGCACTGAGGCTTGTTGTCACCGGGCGGTGCCCGGAAAGAAACTTCTCCAGATTCCTGAACACCGGCAGCCCCCGGATGTCCCCCTGCCCGCCCCCACATACAGCCGCCTTCCCCACCCTTAATTTTCACGTTTAGCGCCCAAACTTAGTTTGCATGTATTAGCTGTTGTAAATCTATCATAACACTGTGACGTGGCATGAATAATGCATCACTGGGCTGTATTAGTTTTCTGTCTTCTATCTTATTTATGACACGAAACGGGTGGGAATTTGCAAAAGCAAAATCTAGGCGCGGGGTTTCCTGGGTAATGGTATGCAAATTGGCGTGAAGGCGGAAAGATTCACCGGGTCCTCGGGGTGCCCGAGCCCCGGGGTGCGGGCCACCTGAGCAAGGAGGGCAGGGCTCGCATCCCTGCACGGAGTCATCTCTGCCCCACGGTTTTGTCTTCATGTTTTAAGTGTGTGTGTGTCATTGCTGTTGTCATCCTGGGTTTTTCTGTTTCTGTTTTTGTTTTTTTTTTTTTTTTTGTAAACCGAAAAGTTGGCAGGGGAAACTTGAGACGTAGATTTTCTAAAGGTTGTGGAGACTTCTCGGGAGGCTCAGACAGTGAGCGTTTTCCAGCAGCGGGAGGAATTGCGGTTAGACTTACAGAAGGACTTCCTTCCAGAAGGCTTGTGAAGGACGGGGTGGGGGTGGGGTGGGTTTGGGGATCCCACGCGGGGGGGGGGGTGGCCCTGGCCCTGTCTTGAGGGGCCAGGCGTGGCTCAGTGCCAGCTCTGCTCCAGGGGCCTGGGGGTGGTCGTGAGGCCGTATCTCTAGGGACGCGTGGCTAAGGGGCAAGGCTCCAGGCCCCTCCCTCCTCACCGGGAAGAGCTCACCTCTTTCCTGTATCCCATATTTCATCTCCCCCTGTCCTGGAAGATTTAGGTCGCTGGAGGGTTTCATGCTTTAAAAACAAGTGGTTTGAAGCCGTTGGCTCAGGGAGCAGGCCTGGGAGGCCGTGGAGGAGCAGGGAGGCGGTGGGGGGGCCGTGGAAAGGGGATACTGTGGAGACGGCAGGGGGGCCAGAGGGGAGGGAGCGTGGACGCCAGCGGGGTGGGGTGGTCCTCCGTCACTGCGTACCTGTCCCCCAGCGTCCGGTTGGCAGCCCTCCCCTCCCTGGGACTCCCACGTCCCCCCGCGCCTCTGCGGCTACCCTCCCTGCAGCCCTCCTGCGGGGGGGGGGGGGACCGAGCCTGGGGAGCAGCTGCCCAGCCCCCTGGAACCTGGCTGAGCCACGAGGAGCCACGGGCGGCCCCCCAGTGCCGGGCCCTTCACGCACTGGAGGCCGGGGCCTGGGCCCGGAACCGGACTCCGGTGTCGCTGCACGGGCCTGGCACGCTCGGACCCTTGCACGGAGGCCACGCCAAGCCCGGCGGCCGGGCCAGAAGCTCCAAGGGCTCAGTCCTGCTGCCGCATCTCACCACCTGCTCACGTGTCTGCTGGCGCCGTGGTCAGTGTGGGCTGGGAGCCGGGCGGTGGCTTCGGGCCCTGGCCCCGCCGACCCAGGGCCTCGGCTTCCCTGCCTGTGAAGTGGGGATGATTATGGAACCTACCGCAGGGCTAAGCAGCTTGACAGCTGTTTTCCAGTGCCAGCCCTTGGTCAGGGTAACGTGGGTCACCTGGTGGTAGAGCCAGGGTCTCCAGCTCCTTCTGACTCGAATGCCCGGTCCTGAGGCCCAGGGTCCTCTGTGTGGTGGATGTAGGTGCCGCATCCTCCCATAGGCCCGCGCTTTGTCAGCAGGGGGCCGTGTCTCCCTGCCTGTTTTCCTACAGTACAGGTACAGGTATGGGTACAGGTACGGGTACGGGTACAGGTGTTGGGACCACCTGTCTGTCTTCACCTTTCCTTCTCCCTCTCCCTGGGCCCCGCCACCCCCTCCCTCCCTGCTGCCCCAGCTCCTCTCCTCTGCCTGGGCTCCGAGCCTCCCAGGGCTCTTGGCTGCTCCAAGCCTGTCACCCATGGCCTTCACACGGCTTCCCTTGGGCCCTGGGCTCCGATGGCCAGAAGCAAAGGGCCGGGTGTCCGTCACCTCGCCCAGACACCTGGGAAGAGAGGGCAGTGAGGTGGGACGGTGGCCAGGGCAGTAGCTGTCCTGGATGCAGGGGCCTTACCCCGGCGCCCGTGCTCTGCTGTGGGGCAGACACCCCTTCCATCGAGCCGGGGAGCCCAGGAGAGGAGTGACAGCGTGGGGGGGCGGGAGCCAGGCTTCCTGGAGCGGAGTCGGTGAGGATGGGTGTGTGGGAAGAGGCTCCCGGGAGTGTGAGCAAACACATAGAGGTGAGGACAGCTTGCGTGTGCACGTGTGTGAGCACGTGTGCGCACGTGTGTGCACGCAGGTGAGGGGGGGATCGATGGATTACACTAACATCGTTTTGTCCTTGACTGTAGCTTGCTTGAATCCTGTTGACAGCATCCGTCGGGCTCTGGGGATCTGGGCCAAGCCTGGAATCGTTTCCCTATCCCCGCGGTTCCCGCGACCCCTGCCCAGCAGACTTGGGAGCAGATCTGTGCCCGGAGCTGAGCCGTGACCCTTCCTGGTGCGTCCCCACCCTCAGCAGGAGGGCGGCACAGCCTCCTCGGCCGCCTGCTCACCTCTGCTGCTGTGGCCGAGGGGCGTCCAGAACGGTGGGGGGTAGGGCTTATGTGCGTCGGGACAGGCAGGTTTAGTGTGGGGATTTTTAACTTTGGGGGGGCGCTAAGGGCGGTTGCAGACTCTTTTGAGGTGTCGGCAAAGGCGATTGACTGTCTTTCTAGAAAAATGTACCAAAGGTGGACATTTTTTCACAGTTAATTCCAAGACAGACTGTTAAAAGTTTGGGACAGGCTGTCGGTCTTGGAGCTGGCGGGGCCATCCATCTGTCCGTCCCTCCTGGGTTCCCCAGGTGGCTCCAAGCTGGAAGAGTCCAGCACCGGGTCAGGTCCTGAGAGCCAGGAAAACGAGCCCTCTGCTTCTGGCCGTCATCCCTTGGCCGCGACCAAGTCAGACCCCAAAGGCAGGCACGTGGGGACAGGAGGGAGCCCACACCGCGGTGTCTGTCTGTGGCTCGGAGACCGGGTGTGGGCTGTGGAGTCCCCCCAGGGTGACCTTTTGTCCCCGCTTGCCCGGGACAGGGCATCGGGCTCTGGTGCGACGCCTCCCCCGGGGTGGCTGGTCACCCTGAGCGGAATCCTGACGTTCCCCTCCCCGTTTCCTGCACTGTGACTTTGTGAGTGTCATTCAGCCTCTCTATTTGTTTCCTCGGCTGTGAAATGTTGATAAGAGTAAGACAGATAAAGAAAGGGAGCGGAGTTGTCGTGCCCACTGCCTTCCCGCCACAGGCTGTGCCTGCCCACCTGCCCAGGGAAGCCGCTCGGGGCGCGACCGCTGCGTCTCCGTCCCCAGCCCGTCCTCTGGCTGGCGGAGTGAGCCCGCGCCATGGCTCTCCCCAGGCCTCGGTGTCGTGCCCGCTCCACGAGGATGGCAGGCTGGTGCCCTCGTCCCAGGCGGCCAGGGCATGATGCGGAGGCAGGGGCAGCTGAGGGGCTGGCATGTGCCCTGTGGCTGAGCTCTGGAGCAGGCCGCCGGCCCGGTGCCCGAGCAGGGAGGGAAGGAGAGCCCTGCATGCTCACACCCTTCTGGGGTGCTTGGCAGGAGGTGCCCGGGGGGCGTCCCGGGCTTGGAGTCCAGGGGGCAGGCCCATGCCCAGCTCTGCCCCTGCCCCGTGGGGCCACCTGGGCTCGTACCCCCCCTTTCTAGGCTCGGACCATCTTCTCTCGTCAAGGTCTCTGCAAGGATGAAATACTGTGGCGTGGGGAGGGCCTGGCACACAGCAGGTGCCCAGCAAGCCGCAGCCAGGCCAACCTTCTGCCATTTCCTCGGCAGCCCCCAGCCAGCCCCAGACGCCCCAGCGCTCATTCCCGGCTCCTTGGCATCCTCTCAGCTCTAATGACTTTGAGTGCTGAGCTGCTCACCCTGGGAATTTATAGAAACTGAGCACAGAAGCGTCACCTGGAGACACATAAATATTGTACGATGGAGGCTGGGCTGTGTCAGCAGTATTTGGAGCGGTGTCACTCACCTGAAGCCTTCTGTGCACCTGCCCGCAGCGGGGCGAGGGGCACGGGCCGTGGTGGGCCCGTGTAGGACGCCTGGTCTGGTCCCAGCTCCCGAGAAGCTCCTAACTGCGGGTGGCGTGCACAGAGCCCTGGCAGTGGCCAGCCCTGCCGCGGAGCCAGGGCCCCACACGGAGCTGGAGCCCCACACGGCAGGTTCTCCTCCTGGCCCCGCTGACAGGTGAGAGAGGAGAGCCACTTACCTGGCCAGAGATGAGCCGGGGGCTGGGGTCACACCCAGGCCCTTTCCTCTGGCTGCCAGCTTTTTTTTTTTTTTTTAAATAATTTTGTTTCCCTCTCAACTGTTTATTTAAAGACAATTCAAACTACCTTAAAGTTGAAAGACTAGTACAACACACAGATATTCTTTAACCAACTGTCAGCATTCTGCTGTCATTCCCCCCCCCCCATGTTATACTTACACTCCTTTTTTTGGCTGTACCACTTAAAAGTGGGTTGCAGACATTTTTATTCTTCGCCCCTAAATAGAGAAGGGTGGCATGGCTGTCCTATACATAACTTCCACAGCATTATGATACCTGGGAATTCAACGTCAAATTGTGTCTGCAGGTGCCTTTTCCCCAGTCACCACCCCCCCCCCCCGAAATATAACTTTTATAGCTTCTCTCCTGACCCCACGCAGGATCCAGCTGGGACTGAACATTGCATTTGGTTTTCATGCCTCGTTAGTCTCCTTTTAATATAGAATAATCTCTCTGCCTTTATTTTATTTTATTTATTTTATTTTATTCATTTTAATTTTATTTATTTGATTTATTTTATTTGATTTATTTTAATTTGATTTATTTTATTTTATGTATTTTATTTTATGTATTTTATTTTATTTTATTTTTTATATTTTATTTTATTTTATTTTTTATTTTATTTATTTTATTTTTTATTTTATTTTATTTATTTTTATTTTATTTATTTTATTTATTTTATTTTATTTTATATTTTATTTATTTTATTTTATATTTTATTTTATTTTATTATTTTATTTTTTTGTCTCCATGATACTGACTTTTTTGAGAAATCCAAGCCAGAGTCTCTTGAAAACTTCACAACCAGGAGCTAGTCAGTGTTTTCCTGGACGGACTTTGAGCCTGTGGCTAGATTCTCTGTGGGGAAGCTGTACACTTCTCACCGGATCTCTTGGTTCAGGGGTCCCCGTCCCAAAGGCACTGGTTCCCCTTTGTAATCACTTGGTCACTGGCAGGTGATCCTTGCAGAACAGGTGTATATCCTGTTCCTCAGCAAACTTTCACCCCAAACTTTCATAAATTAAAGAGGAGTTCCCCTTACCCCAACCCACCCCGCTTCTAATACCACCTCTACACATTTATAGACTCTTTTTAAAAATCCAGTGGGCTATAATCCAGGGCCGTCATTACTCTTGATACTCAAATTGCCTCAAATTTGGCCAACAGGAGCCACTTGGTTTTGGCTCCTGGGTCCCTTGGACACTTACTTCCATATTATTTGTTGGGCACGTCCTCGCTCTTCTGCCTCGGGGGAAGCTCTGGGCTCCTCTGCCACTTGCCCTCTTGCCCTGCCCGGAGGGGCCATTTGTCTGGGGTGACCCAAGCCGGTTCCCTCTCGGGAATGGTGTCTTGTGTGCTCCCCGCCCCCGGCATCATTGCTTCCAGACCCTTTGAGTGCACAGGGCCAGGAACACAACTTAGGTTCACACGGACAGCTCCAACTCAGATCCGAGGCCCTGGACCTCCACCCTCACCTTCTCTCACTCCACCTTTGACTCTTCTCGCTGTGAGAACCCTGGCTCCCGAGAGTGACATCAGTGAGCTTCAGCCACACCGCAGGGTTTCCGAATCGCTGCGCCCGTCCCACCACCCACAGCAAGCCTACTACTTAGTAGTAGGACTTCTTTGCAGATCTTTTTGTCCCTAAGGACCCAGGGTGCATAGTCAGAATGCTGAGTCCCCAAGCTACCGGAATGGGTTCTTTCTACGTGGGCATGGCCGTGCTCCAATAACTCCTAACTTAACCAGAACAGGTGGCAGGCGGGTGTAGTGTGAGGGCCACTCTTTGCAGACCACTGGTCTAGAATATCATCCTAACGGGGCGGCTCCCAGGACAGCGTAAGCAGCCGGCGGAAGGCCCTGCAGAGGAGGGGCATGACTTTGCTGGTGGCAGCCGGGCAGGGGGCGCCTTCAGAGACAAGGTGGGTAGAGCCGTCTGGGAGGGAAGGAGGCCCCCCACTCCTGGGCTCCAAGAGTGGCCAGGGACTAGAGCAGGGATCCGGAGGTGAGAAATGGGAAGCCAGCACTGAGCCCAGTGGGCAGTGAGGGCTGGGCCTCGCTGCCGCCCGCCCCCAACCGGGGGTACTGGGACCCATGCTGCCGACATGCCACCTCCTCTGCACTGTGTCCCTGGCCCGGCCTCCGAGGACCTGGCTCCAGGGACAGGCTCCCAGCACGGGGAGGGGGCCCAGGAAGCTGGGAGATCATCAAGGAGGGAGGTGCTGGAGCTGCTGGCGTGCATCCTGCCCTTTCCCCCGCCCCAGTACCACTGGGCTTGGCAGGTTTGCACAGGCTCTGGTGTAAAGCCCCCCAGGCCCGGGGACAGGCTTGTTATGCCTCTGGAGAAATGAGCCCGGATTTCCACCGCTGACTTCTCTTGTAATTGGGTCCTGACAGCAGCTCACAGGGCCGAGCGGCTGCAGACTCGGGGCGGCCTTGCACAGCCCTAAGCCCCTTGGTCCCAGCGCGGCCTGGCTGTCTCGGAGGCAGGACACGTTCTGCACCCTTCCCCAGGAGCTGGGCGGCCGTCCTGCTGCACGGGGGTGAGCATGCGCACGCCTTCCCGCCGGCTGGTGTGTGTTCGTGCATTCCTGTGCAAATGCGTGCCTGCTGTCCTGGGGACAAGCTGGCGTGTTGGGTGCCCCCTTCCAGCCTGCCGCCCCCTCTGTGCATCCGTCTGCTGTGGATGGCGGGCCCTCTGGGACGTCAGGTCCAGCCTCAGTGGCTCGTCTGCAATGTGCTTGGTGGGGCCTCCGCTGGCCTGTTTGGACGTGGTGTTCTGTGTGGTGGGCCTGGGCTTCAGGAATGTTCTTGAGTGCAGGCTGGTTCAGGAAGATAAGCACCCCTGAACCCCCTCGGCCGGGTTTCCAGAAGGACTAAGGAGAACAGAAGGCCAGTGCGGCCAGAGGTGTGTGTGGGGGGGAAGGGCCGGAGGGCTGGAGGGCCTGTCCCGTTGTCCTGCATGGACTGGGCCCAGCTTGAGGCTGCGAGGGGCTTGGCTTCCCTCTGAATCCCAGAGGCTCACTGGCTGAGCCTCCAGTATCTGGGCCTCCACTGGGGTGCGGGGGGAGGGGGCGAGGAAGGACGAGCAGAGACCACTGCCCGCCGCCAGCCCCTTGTCTGAGCAGGGGGCTTCCCGTCCTCTGAGTGTGCCACACCTGACAGGAGGCCCCCTCGTGCCCCTGAGGGCCCCCACTTTGATGGGGACGACATGCCTCTGCCCTTGGTGAACTTCCTGTCTGAGAGGCAGCTGCGGCTCTGCTCTCGGGGTCCCCCCAGTGAGGGGGGTGCCCTGCCTCCCAGGAGCAGCCTGGCACGCAGTGGGGGGAGAGCATGTTGCTCGGGCTCTACCCCCCTTCCCCTAATCTGGGGCCCTGGAGGCTCCTGAGCCCAGCAGCCTGTTGGGCCACCCTGGGCCACATGCAGAGCTCAGCCACAGGGACTGGCTGGGAAGAGCAGTTTTGTTGGCCGTGTCACAGTCTCGCCCTCATTGGCTTGGCTCCTGTGCAGACCCCCACCCCCACCCCCACCCGCCAGCTTCCTTATCTCCCTGGGTAACCCCTTGGGGATCTGAGCCAGGGGACCGGGGGCCACTCCTCACTTGCTCAGCCCATACAAGGCCCACAGCCCCAGCCCCTGCCACACGGCTGGCCGTCGAAGCCAACGTCCTTCAGAGGCAAACCTGACCGTGTCACGCACCAGCCTAGCCGCTCTGGCACTTAACTGTCGCCAGCCTTCCCCATGGATGGCAGCGGCCTGGGGCGATCCGGCCCCTGCCCGCCTCCCCCTCCGTCTGACCACGGCCCCACCCTGACCCCTTTCTGATTCTCCCCACCCCAGCCCTGCTCCCCGGGACAGAACGCACCTGTTCTGTTTCTAATCTCCAGGACCTTCCCCCCCGCACCCCGATTCCAATGTGTCTACTCTGCTGTTTCTTTGCCCTTTTTTTTTTTTTTAAATCAAGCCCAGAGTCCAAGCGAGAGGCCTTCAACCTAATAAGTGCCTGACATCCCATGATTGTTTCGTTCCGTAAGTTTCAGGCGCACAGCTGTACAATTTGACATCTGTATATGTCACAAAGTCTAGTTACATCTGTCACCGTACAGCTGACCCCTCACCTGTTCCGCCCGCGCTCCCAAACCCCCTTCCCCTCTGGTAACCGCCAGTCTGTTCTCCGCATCTGTGAGGTTTTTTTTTTTTTTTTTTTTTTTTTTTTTGTGTGTGTGTGTGTATGAGTTTGTTTTTGTTTTATATCATTTGTTTTTGGTTTGGTTTTCTAGATTCCACGTAGGAGTGAAATACTGCAGTATTTGCCTTTCTCTGACTTATTTCACTCAGCATAATGCCTCCTAGGTCCATCCATGTCGCCGCAGATGGCATGCGTCATCCTTTTGGTGGCTGAGTAACATCCCATGGTATCAGCACACCATATCTTCTTTATCCACCCATCTGCCGACGGACACTGAGGTTATTACCGTATCTTGGCGATTGTAAACACGGACTTCAGTGAGCATAGGGGTGCACGCGTCTGTTCGAACACAACTGTAGTTGTGTTCTTTGAATAAATACCCAGAAGTGGGACAGCGGAGTCATAAGGTAGTCCTGCTCTTAATTTTTTGCACAACCCTCCATACTGGCTTCCACAGCGGCTGCACCAGTGCGCATCCCCACCAACGGTGCGTGAAGGTCCTCTTATCTCTGCGTCTTCAGCACCACTTGATGATAGCCGTTCTGATAGGTGTTGAGACGATAGGTTGCTGCTGTTTTGATTTGCATTTCCCTGACAACAACTGGTGATGTCGAGCATCTTCTCATGCGTCGGTTGGTCATCCGGATGTCTTTGGACACGCGTTTATTCAGATTCTCTACCCATTTTGAAATTGGGTTGTTTGGGGGTTTTGTGGTTGTTGTTGAGTTGTGTGAGTTCTTTATATATTTCGGACACTCACCCCCTCTCCCGTTCAGCAGGTTGCCTTTTTGTTTTGATGATGGGTTCCTCTGCTGTGCAGAAGCTTGTTAGTTCACCTTGTTTATTTTTACTTTTGTTTCCCTTGCCCCTGGGGTCGGATCCACAAAGATATCACTAAGACCCCGGCCAGGGAGCTTACCACCTCTGTTTTCTTCTGGGAATTTTATGGTTTCAGGTCTCACATTCAAATCTTGAATCCATTTTGAGTTCATCTTTGTGTCTGGTGCAAAATGGGCGTCCAGTTTCTTTCTTTTGCATATGGCTGTCTAGTTTTCCCAGCACCATTTATTGAAGAGATTGTCTTTCCTCCGTGGTGTGTTCTGGGCTCCTTTGGCAGAGGTTCATTGTCCAAATATGGGCAGGTTTATTTCTGGGCTCTCAGTTCTCTTCTGTTGACCTGCATGTCTCTTTTTGTACCAATGCCATACTGTCTTGATTACTGTAGCTTTGTGGTATAGTCTGAAATCAGGGAGCGTGATACCTCCAGCATTGTTTCTCTGTCTCAAGACTGCTTTGGCTATTTGGGATCTTTTGTGGTTCCATACACATTTTGGAATTATTGGTTATAGTCCTGCAAAGCGTGCATTGGAACTTTGATAGGAATTGCATTAAATCTGTAGATTGTTTTGGGTAGGATGGACATTTTTGCAATATTCTTACAATCCATGAGCCTGGAAGATCTTTCCATTTATTCATGTCTTCTTCAGTTCCTTTAATCAATATCTTATAGTATTCTGCGTATACGTCTTTCACTTCCTTGGTTAAATTTATTCCTAAGTATTTTATTCTTTCTGATACAATTGTAAATGGGATTGTTTTCTTATTCCCTCTCTCTGATGAATCATTATTAGGTCCCAGAAATGCCACAAATGTCTGTATATTGATTTTTGTATCTTGCAAGTGTGCTGAATTCATTTATTAGGTGTAGTGGGTTGTTATGGTGGTTGTTGGCTTTTTTTTTTGGTATGTTCTTTAAGGTTTTCTGTATATAATATCATGTCCCCTGGAAATAGTGACTGTTTTACTTCTTCCTTTCTGATTTGGATGCCTTTTATTTCTTTTGTTGCCTAATTGTTGTGACTAGGCCTTCTAGTACTATGTTGAATAAAAATGGTGAGAGTGGGCATCCTTGTCATGTTCCTGTTCTTACAGGAAAAGCTTTTAGCTTTTAACTGTTGAGGATGATGTTATCTGTAGGATTGTCATATATACAGCCTTTATTATGTTGAGGTACATTCCCTTTATACCCACTTTGTTTTGAGAGTTTTTCCAACATCACAAATGGATATTGAATTTTGTCAAATGCTTTCCCTGCATCTATTAAGATGATCATATGATTGTTGTCTTTCATTTTGTCAATGTGCTCTTATGCATTAATTGATTGGCAGATGTTGAACATCCTTGTATCCCCGGAATGATCCCACTAGGTCATGGGGTATGGCCCTTTTAATGTATTGTTGGGTTCAGTTTGCTGGTACCTTGTTGAGAACTTTTGCATCTATGTTCATCCAGGGTATTGAGTGGCCTGTAATTGGTATCGGGGGTGGTTTTGGTATCAGGGGTAATGCTGGCTTTGTAAAATATGTTTGGAAGCTTCCCCTCCCTTCAATTTTTGGGAAGACTTTGAGAAAGGTAGGTGTCAAATCCTCTTTGAATGTTAGTAGAATTCACAGGTGAAGCTACCTGGTCCTGGCCTTTTGTTTGCTGGCAGGTTTCGGATTGCTGTTAAAAATCTCTTTGCTCTAATAATCATTTTGCTCAGATTTTCTATTTCTTCATGGTTCAGTCTTGGAAGTTTCTGATTTTATTTATTTGAGTCCTCTCTCTCTCTCTCTCTCTCTCTCTCTCTCTCTTTTCTTGGTTAGTCTGGCCAAGGGTTTGTCAGTCTAGTTTATTTTTTCAAAGAACCATCTCTTTGTCACATTGATCTTATACATTGTCTTTTTTTTTTGGTTCCCATTTCACTTATTTTTGCTCTAATCTTTAGTATTTTCTTCTATCTACTAATTTTGAGGTTTGTTTGTTTCTTTTTTCTAATTCCTTTAGGTATAAAGTTATATAATTTATTTGAGATTTTTCTTGTTTCTTGGGGTCAGCCTGCATCACTTAGAACCGCCTCTACTGCTCCCCAAGATTTTTGATGTGTTGTGTTTCTGTTTTCATTTGTCTCTAGGTATTTTGGGGGGTTTCTTCTTTGCTTTCTTTTTCAACCCATTGGTTTTCCAGTAGCATGTTTTTTAACCTTCCTATTTTTGTGATTTTTCTCATTTTCTTCTTGTAATTAATTGGTGGTTTCATACCATTGCGGTTGGAAAAGATGCTTGATAAAATGTCGGTTTTCTTGAATTTATTGAGACTTCTTTTGTGCCCAACATGTGATCTATCCTGGAGAATGCTCCATGTGCCCTTGAGAAGAATGTGTTTCCTGCTGCTTTTGGGTGGAATGTTCTGTAAATATCTGTTGAGTCCATCTGGTCTAATGTGTCCTTTAAGGCGGATGTTTCCTTATTCATTGTTACTGTCTGGATAATCTATCCATTGATGACGGTGGGGCATTAAAGTCTCCTACAAGTATTGCATTGCTGTCAATTTCCCCCTTCAGGTCTGTTAAGATTTGTTTTATATATTTTGGGGCTCCCTGTTGGATGCATATGTATTAATGAAAGTTATATCTTCTGGATCGACCCCTTTATCATTGTGTCATGCTCCTGTTTGTCTTCTATTACAGTCTTTGCAAGTCTATTTTGTATGAGTATCGATACCCCAGCTTTCTTTTCATTTCTATTTGCACAGAATATCTTTTCCATCCCTTTCACTTTCAGCCTGTGTGTGTCCTTGCCTCAATTCGATGTCAGTCTTCTGTAGGCAGCCTATAGGTGGGTCTTGCTCTGTATCCATTCAGCCACTCTGTGGCTTTTGATTGGAGCATTTAGTCCACCTACATTTAAAGTAATTATCAATAACATGTATACGTATTACCATTTTGTTAATTGTGTTCAGGATGTTTTTGTAGTTGCTGTCTGTTCCTTTCTTCTCTTGCTCTCTTCCCTTGTGGTTTGATGGCTTTCTCCTGTTATGTTTAGATTCCTTTCTCATTTTCTTTTGTGCATTTATTATAAGTTTTTCCTTGTGGTTTACCTTGAGGTCCACATAAAATCTCCTATGACAACAGCAGTCTGTTTTAAGTTGATATCAATGTAATTTTAAACACATTCTCAAGCTTTGTCCTTTTTACTCCTCACCCCTGTTTTACATTTTTGATGACACGTTTTACATTTTTAATTTTGTGCTTCTCTTAACTAATTATTGTGATTTTAGTTAACTTTACCAGTTATATCATTTCATCTGTATGGTTGCTTTATAAGTGATAGGCTCACTATCTTTGCTATACATTTACCTTTTTTGGTAAGGTTTTTACTTTTGTATGTTTTCTTATTATTAATTTGTGCCATTTCTTTTAACCATAAAGGGGTCCCTTTGACATTTCTTGTAGGGCTTGTTTGGTGGATGAACTCCTTTAGCTTTTGCTTATCTGGAAAGCTCTTAATCTCTCCTTCAGTTCTGAATAATAACCTTGTTGGGTAGAGAGTCCTTAGTTGGAAGATTTTTCCTTTCAGCACTTTAAATGTGTGTCATGCCACTCCTTTTTGGCCTGGAAAGTTTCTACTGAGAATCTGCTGATAGCCCTGTGGGATTTCCCTTATCCATAACACATTTTTCTCTTGCTGCTTTTAGGGTTTTTTCTTTATTCTTAACTTGTATCATCTTAATTACCACATGTCTTGGTGTAGATCTCTTTGAGATCATCTCTCTTAGAACTCTCCAGGTTTCTCGGACCTGGGTATCTGATTCCTTCTCCAGATTAGGCATGTTTTCAACATGTTTCAACATGTTTTGTGTTTCATTATTTCTTCTTTTCTGGCCCTTTCTCTCTCTCCCCCTCCTTCTGGGATCCCTATAATGTGAATGTCACTCCACTCGATATTGTTCCAAAGGTCCCTTTGGATGTGTTCACTTTTCTTCATTCTTTTTTCATTTTGCTGCTCTGTGTGGGTGTTTTTCATTGCTTTGTTTTCACTGATTTGTTCGACTTCATCTGGGCTGCCACTGGATGCCCCCAGTGGTATAACTTCTGTTTGGTATTTTCTTTCTTTTTGTTGAAGTTCTCACTGTGTTCTTCCATAATTCTCCTGAATTTAGAGAGCACCTTTATGACCATCACTTTGAACTTTTTATCAGGTAGATTGCTTATCTCTGTTTCATTTAATTCTTTCTTTCAGGGTTTGTCTTTTTTGTTTGTTTGTTTGTTTTTGTTTTTGTTTTGTTTTTTGAACATATTCCTCTGTCTCTTCATTTTGCCTTACTCTGTGTCTGTTTCGATGTATTAGGTAAGTTGTCAATCTCTCTCAGTCTTTTTTTTTTAAGATTTTATTTATTTATTCATGAGAGACACACAGAGAGAGGCCCAATATGGGACTCGATCCCAGGACCCTGGGATCACAGCCTGAGCCTAAGATAGATGTTCAACCACTGAGCCACCCAAGTGCCTACTCCCAGTCTTACATGAGTAGCCTTATGTAGAGGATGACCTATGGGGCCCAGAAGTGCACCTTAGTTACCAGAGTCACGTTCTCAAGGGATATCTCCTTTGTGCGTGTACATGCCCTCCTGTTGTGGTGGGGCTGTGGTTGTAGCACTTTGGGGGTGGGGCTGACTCCTGGCCTGGCTGGGGGCATGTCCATGGCTGCCAGGGTACATTGGTGGACAAGACTCTCAGTGGAGTACACCCACGGCACTAGCAGGTCATAGAGAGAATCCCAAAATGGTACCCACCAGCACCAGTGTTAGTAAGGGAGGTGGAGATGCTCCTACCAATGTCTCGGTCCTTGCGGGTGCCCCTGTTGTTTTCTACCCCTCTAGCAATCCTTTAAGATGGTTAGTAAATGGATCTTCATTATCAATGGTATATGCTTTTTTCAAATTAGTATTTTCAACTAGTTTCCAGGTTAAATGAGCAGGTGTAAGCCCCTTAAGAATGAGTTTTCTGTTCCTTCCAGTTTTCTGGTTTTCCTGAACATAATGCCCATTGATTTTCAAAACCTGGTATTTCAGGGGCTCATCAGTCCTGTGGAGGATCTAAGGGTTGGGCCTGATGTGGAGCTTGAATTCCACATTCCTCAGGGAAGTTCTGTACCTTGTATGCCTCCAAATCGTGACGTGCCATGGCAGGGCTGTTCCCTGGTGAGTCTGTGTCTCTGCCTCTCATCTCGTCTCATTGCTGTCCTTTTATCTTTTGTTGTGGAGGTTCAGTTCACTCAATTTTCAGGTCCCTTTCAGAAGGAATTAGTCCAAGAGCAGTTGTAGATTGTTGTGTGTGAGGGAGGAGGTGTGTTCAAGATCTTGTTGCTCCACCATCCTGAATCCAACTCCCAAATGTTTCTTGGTTTATCAATTTTTGGACATTCCTGCTGTAAAAGATTAGAGTTTGACTCACACTGCCCGCCTCCCTTTCCTGATCCTTCTGTTTGTTGCATTTGTAAATCTAGATAATGTACATAAGCTGTCATCTCCTCTTGCATTGACTTTTGGCCCTGACTTTCCCTTGTGTCACAGGGGCATGCTAGAGCCTGGCCTGTCAACTCCTGAGAGCGGGGTGTGTACGTTATCTCTTTCCTAGCTCCTTGTTCAGTAGTGCCATGTGGGTAGCTTGCGATGGGCCGTGTTACAAGTATTTACACCCCGGGAATTGGCAGACATGACAAACCAGGATTCCCCACCAGTTGTTAAACATTTACCAGCCTGCCCCTGCTGGGCTCCTGAGGTTCCCTTCTAGCCCTGAGTCTGGTTCAGGCAGAGGCTGGATGAGCTTGGTCCCCCCGAGGCTCAGCCAGCAGGCCCAGCCCAGCATCAACACCCTTCTCTCTGTGCCACAGCAAAGCTTCGAGGCGCACCAGGATGAGGCGGTGAGTGTGACACACATGGTGAAGGCAGGCAGTGGTGTCTGGATGGCTTTCTCCTCTGGCTCCTCCATCCGCCTCTTCCACACCGAGACACTGGAGCATCTACAGGAGATCAACATTGCCACCAGGACCACCTTCCTCTTGCCAGGTGAGTCTGCTGCTGGCCATCGTGCCCTGCCATCCCGGGCCTGTGCTGGGGAGGAGCTGACCTCCGTGGAGCACGTTCCACACCTGGCAGGGGTGTGTCCTGGTCCGTCCATACCATTAAGCCTCATAGTGGTGTTTGGCCAGCTTTGAAAAGTGAGCCTCTAAATGGGGAGGTAGCAGGGCTGGATTTGAACTCAGGGCTGTCATTCCCAAGCCTCTCTTGCCATCATCACTCACCTCTTGCAGAAAGTGAGGCTCCAAGCTCAGCAGACTCTCCCAAGTTGGGCAGCTACTAAAAAGTCATGCTGGGTGGGAACCCAGGCCCGTCCACACCAGCCACTCCTCAGGCTAACCAGAAACCTGGTTCTGCCTCACATCATGTACAGAGTGTGAGGTGCGGGGAACGAGAGAAGGCTGACCAGGGGTCTCTTTCTTTAGAGGTGTTTCTAAGAAAGGCGACTGGCTTGGTTGGCTGGTTGGGGTGTGGAGGCAGGGGGAGAGCAGAGGGCTAGGACGTCATCCCCTTGGGGCCCCACTCCCTCCTGCTGGGCTGTTGGTGGTACTCAGTGGAGAGGAGTAAGACCGGAGCTCACCTAACTCTCTGCTTGCTCCTCCCTGCATCTGCCCGAGACCTCCGTGGAATCAGCTGCAGGCAACCTCCTTCCCATCTGCTGCCCAAGATGCTGCCCATACTCTGGTGGCTGTGCTGGAGGGAGCCAGGGCCGACACCTGCTCGGAGCCCACTCCTACCCCCAGCTGGCTTTAGAGCTTGGCCCAGCTTCCACCAGACAGACGACTGGTCTGGGACGATGTAGGGGCTCCATCCTGTCCAAGCTGGGCTGGGTTTGGCAGCTGGGAGAGCCGAGGGGCCCTGGGGCTGGGGACACAGGCCTGGCATGGCAGGTGGGGAGCTAATTGGTACAGGGACTCAGCAGATGGGCCATGTAGAGGCCAGAAGTGGCCGTGTGCTGAGCTGGGGGACTGATCGCTGGGCTGGGCTGAGGGCAGGCACCTTAGCCAGAACCTCAGGGGCCATGGGGGTCTCCGTCTTACCACAGAAGTCTGGTCCCTAACTCCACTAGGGGACCCAGACACCACCCTGGCTCCTGCTTCCTCCCAGCCAGTCAAATAGTGATCCCTGAGTCTGGACTGGTGGTGATGGTGGGCCGGTTACTAACCCCAAGATCAGCGGCGGTAGTGACAGTGAGTGACTGCTGCCTGCCACACACCTGCCCTGGCCCTGCAGGGAGCTGGGTTCCGAGGGTTTTATATACGGGGCCTCGCTTCACTGTAGCCCACAGAGTGGGGTCATCCCCGTCGTACACACACAGAAGCTGAGGTTTACTCAGCTCGTCTCTCGTCGTGTGGTGGGCCAGAGGCCGGGCCAGGAGTCACCTGAGACTCCCACCGTGTGGAACAGGGAAAAGGTGGTTTCAGAGGTGCCCGGAGTCCTGGCTCGGCCACTGTGGGGCTCGGGTGGGTCTCTCTGCCTCCTGGAGTCTGTGATCCCTGTGAAACCAGGCAGTTCTGGCTCCAGATAGATGCCTGCAGGCCTGGGGAGACGCCTGGGCCAGGCTTGGAGTGTGTGTGGGGGTGTGAGGACAGTAAATGCTTACGTAACACGCTTTCAGGCCTGTGCCATGTGGGCTCGGGGACCTGGGTCAGGGCTTTCCTCCTCCTCTTCTCTTTTCCCTTCCTCCCTCCGTCCCTCCCTCCCTCCCTTCCCTCATCCCTCCCTCCCTCCCTCTCTCCCCTTCCAGTTTTATTGTATTCCACAGTATTTAGCCGTGATACAGGGTAAAGGCATTTTAACTACGATAAGGATTTCTCTATATCACAGAAATGTTTCCACATTTATGCTGAGAGCTATATTATTTCAAGTTAGTGGAACAACAAAAAAAGTGGAGCTTTTAAATCTCCTGGGCCTCCTCTGCAGGGCAGGGGCAGGGGAGGGGAGAGAAGGGTCAGCTTGTTGCAGGGCCAGAGGTGGGACTGGCGGGCAGACCAGCCGCAGGGGACAGCCGTGGCCTCTCCGGCACAGCTGTGGCTTTACCGTGTCAGCTTAAGACGCACCTGCTCGTCCGCTGGCTTACTTGTCCTCCTCAGGTCTCCTTTAAGGAAGGAAGGACACTTGCTGTCCTTCTAAGATGTTAGAGCCAGGTAAACGGAGATGTAGGTGAAATGACCCAAGGCCAGAGCCAGGACCCTAATCATAGCCTCTCACAGGCTTCTCGTTCAGCGTCCCCGGCCTCAGTTTCCCCATCTGGACAGGGAGGGGCTGAGATCTGAGCGGGATCTGGCTGTGCGGTGCAGGCAAGAGCTGGAGTCGGCCTGGCTCTGCCCCCCTCCAGCCCCGTGACAGGGTCCCCGCCTCCCAGGGAGGTTGGGTCTCACCCAAGGCAGTGCACGGACAGCGGCCCACAGTCCCTGGCCGAGGGAGGCCCAGGCCACGGTGGCACCGCCCACCGGCATCATCCCTGTCCTCATGATGATCCCTGCCCCTCACCGCGCCAGCCCTGCAGGCCACACGTGCTCTGGGGGTCCTGCTGCTCGGCCCCAGTGTCCCAGCCACGTCCTTCTGGCTGCACCTGCTACATCCGGCAGACAGATGCCACCTCTGGCTGGCCACACCTCCCTGGGCTGGGCCCTGGCACATCTGGGGGGGGGTGAGGTTCCCGGGTACAGGGCCTCCCGAAGGTTCCCCAGGACTTCCTGCCCCGGGCCCCCTTCCCCAAGCCCCGCAGTTCCTGGTCAGCAACACCCTGGAGCCTGGAGCTCTGGCCGGCCAGGCCCCCCCACACCCGAGAGGAGGCGGTGAGAGCTGCCTTGGGGGAGGGGGGCGGCCTCAGACCACCTCACGTCGTGCCCTGGCCGGGGAACAACAGAGCGGGATCCTTCAGTTCTTTATTAGAGATATTTTTAAAAGGCTTTGAAGTATTTTTCTTCCCCCACACCACCAAATGAAATAATTGCATAATTAGTAATAAATTTGTTCCTCTTCCAAGTGTGGATTTTTTTAAGGGCGTGTTAAAAATTTATCACGCTTCCTTCCCCCGACCCCTCTTCCACGCATTCCACGCATGTACCCGCCTGGTATTAATGCATTTTTGAACCTAAGCTCCCCCCTCCTCTTAACTAGACAGGTCATTAATAAAATGTTCTCCGAGCGCCTGAGCTTTTTAAAGTTGTATATCTCCAGATAGATGGCCTGGGTGAGCTGCTCGCTGCTGCATTAAGTCTCTGTGATAAAATATTTATCCACCATTAGAATGTTTTTTTTTTTTTCCCCTTTCGGACTGTTTGTGAAGTATCTTGCTCTTTTCCTGGAGGCAGTCGGTGAGGAGGAGGGGCCCCAGAATGAGGTCCGCGGATGAAGTCGGTTCTCAGTTCTGGCACCTGCTTGGGGTTCCCGGCGCCCTCCTCTCGCCGGCTGCGGCTCGGTGTCCCGTGGGGGCCGGAGGGTGTGGGGGCCGCCGGGGAATGGTCTCTCCCTGACTCAGGCCCCAGGGGCCCCGGAAAAGGAGGTGACGCAGTGAGATGAAGAATTTGCCACCGTGCGCTCGCTGGGCTGAATTATTTCTGGGGGTTGGTGGGTCCGATGGAGCCGATCCCAAGCCACGGGTCCGGGTCCTTTTCCTGCTCACCGGTGTCACCCTAATGGCCTCCTGTATCCATCGTCCGCTCTGCGCTAAGGGCCGTGTCCCCCGGCCGCTGCGTCCTATACACGCGGAAAATTCTAATGATCAGAAGATGGAGCGAGGTAGGTGTGTGACACTCCCTGATAGGTGAGACGAGGAGGACACTTGTGACGCCACACGCCGAGGATGGGCATCACGCCCGTGTCCTTTTTTGCTTTTTGGGTTTTCATTCATGTGTCCTTGAACTCACACTGGGGCCCGGGGCACAGGCGCTCGGGAGCCGGGGAATCTGGGCCCAGACCAGCTGCAGCCCTGGCAAGGCTTATGTCGGGGAAGGCAGGTGGGGGACAGAGACCTTGACCTGGGCCAGGCGGGGGCCGGGTGGTGGTGGGGGGGATGGCAGCCGGTGCCACACGCAGCACTGCTGAGCTCGGGAGGCCGGGGACCCTGCGGGCCTGGGGTGGCACCGTCTGAACCGATGCAGGTGTAGGGAGAGTCCCCGCTCCATGAACCCAGACGTCGTGGGAAATGGCTTCGGGGTCAAGACATGGACCAGCCTGTCGTCCTGGGGTTTCATTCCTGCCCCGAATCCGAGCAAAGTGGGACCCTCAGGGTTGGCATCATGCGGTCTGGCTCTTCCAGCCCCATCCTGCTGACGGGTCCATGTGCATCTGGGGCTGCACAGCCACCAGAGGGGGGGACCTCAGGGACTTCCTCTGTGCTGGGTTATTGTCCTCTGTCCCCACCCACTCTCCTCTGTCCTGGGTTCCTGTCCTCTGTCCCCACCTGCTCTAGTCTCCTGGGTGTGTTGATGTGCATCAAGAGGATCCCGGATGGGCTGTCACTCCGCAGGCCAGCATGACATCTCGCCACCTGGGTCTCTGCCCTGCTGGTCTGCTCTCTCCCCTCCCTGTCGTTTACCTCACTGTGGCGAAAGCCCTCTTCCAATCTAGGTCATCCACCCTCTGCTCAGACCTTCCAGTAGCTTCTCACCTTGTTCCGAATAACAGTCTGGGCCTCATGCTGGCCCCCCTGCTCCCCTCTGTCCTGAGGTTGCCCTCATCTGGTGCTGGGCTGGCTGTAGTTGATCCTGCCCCCCACCCCTCCTGCCACAGGCCCTTTGTATATGCTGAACCCCCTTCCTGAGCCTGGGGCTCGCGTGGCTGCCTGTCCTGGGCCCCGGTGCTCGCATCCCCACATCTGCTTCCCCATTCTTCCAGAAAGGGCGAGGCAGGAAGCTGGGGAATCCTCACACCCACTCCCTGCACCTTCCCGCATCTGAATCCTCTGCCTGGTATTTAGTTTCCTTGTTCATGTTTTTGCTTTCTCTTTCCCCCTCCTGGCCACGCTAATAAGGGAGCCGCTATTTCAATGGAAACTGAGTGAAATGGCACATTCAGTGCCTCCGTGTCCCCCGCCCCATCCTGGGCTCTGCAGCCGCATGTGGCGAACGGCTACAGACCTGAGCGCCGTGATAGGTAGCATTTCCATCATCACGGAAGGTCCCAGAATGTCTGCTCCCCAAGGGCAGAACTTGGTGTGTGCAGCCCCCACCGTGCCCGTGCACAGCAGGTGCCCGAGCGTCCCAGGGCGCCGGCCGCGTGTGCCCGTGATGGTAGGGGCCACTGTGTGAGGCGGCGCTGCTCGGACCCCAACATGCTAACCCGGGGAGAAACCCGTTCTGCTCCGAGGAAGCCCGTTTCCCTGCCCGTGTGGAACTGCTGTGATTGCTCCAGAGCCGAGGCGGTGGCAGCGTGGACTGTCATCTGCAGGCCTGAGCTCGGCTCCCCGCCTCGCCCAGCAGCGGGGTGACCTCTGGGGACCTGGGTATCCCGCCCTGGAAATGGGACACGACATCTGCATGTTGCATCCCTCCCAGCGGCGGCCACGCTTCCGTCATGCAGGAGCAGGTTGGCGTGAGCTCTAGAAACTCCGGAGCAGCGTTTCCCCAGGCCGGTCCCTGGACCAGTGCATTGAGGTCACCCGGGTCCTGGCTAGAGATGCTGTGAGCCCTGCCGGGGGTGCCCGTGCACGCCCAGGTTGACCGCCACCGCCCCAAGCAGCATTTCACACGTCACGGGGTGTTGTCATCACCCTGATACGTGGCGTGAATTTGAATTTCCCCTCAGGGAAGAACTAGCCCCTGTCCGTGAGGCAGAAGGACTCCGGCGAGAAGCAAGCCGGCCCTTTAGGGACGGGGTCTGTGCGCAGGGCCTGCCTCCCGCCCCCTCCCGGTGGCCGGATCCTTGACACACAGCGACCGTCATAATGGCCCACAGCCCCTTCCTGTGGGTGCCGTGGGCCAGGCTCCGGGTTCCGCGATTCACGTCCACTTGTCAACCCATTTCATCCTCAGGATGAGGCTGTGGAATGTTGTCATCGTCCCCTTTGGCAGGGGAGGAAATGGCACGAGAGGTTTAGGGACAGGCCTGGGTCGCGCGGCTCCAAGTGCCGGAGCGTGGGTTCGAGCCCAGTGTGGGTCCTGGAGCCCTGCTCGGACCCCTGCCTGTGTGGCCTATGCGGTGCACCCTCCCCGCCACCCCCGGTGTCACCGACGCGGAGAGACAGCGCCAGGGGCAGCCACGCGAGGACTGATCTGGGCCGACAGCAGCCACACGCAGCCCCGAGCGCGGGGACCGCCTCGCTGGCCGGCCGGGGGCTGCCGGGAGCAGGGATGGCCCCCGCGGGCAGGACGGCAGGCCTGGCTGGACACTGAGGCCTGCAGCCGACCGCCGGCTCCCCTGCTGTCCAGATCCACGCCGGCCCCCGCCCTGCATGTCCCCTGGGCCCCAACATCTGCGTCACCCGCAAACTCGCACCGTCCACCGAGCTCCCCCCGCGTCCTCACGCAGCCCCACTGTATCCAGGTGGAAACTGAGGCTCGGGACCCAGGGGCTGGACCCTCCCAAACCCACGCCCTAACCACAGCCCCGTGCAGCTTCCCACTTGTCTCCCGGGGGGAGCTGGCCCCTGCCCCTTCCTCACCTTGAAGCCCCCACACCCCAATGCCGTCCCCCCGGGGGCTGTGCCGCTCATGCTGGCTTCCCTCTCTGCAGGCCAGAAGCACCTGTGCGTCACCAGCCTCCTGATCTGCCAGGGTCTGCTCTGGGTGGGCACCGACCAGGGCGTCATCGTCCTCCTGCCTGTACCTCGGCTGGAAGGCATCCCCAAGATCACAGGTGAGGCGCGGGAACTGGCCATGGCGGGTGGGGTGGGGGTGGGGTGGGGCGCTATGAGTCAGCTGCAGGTGGACAGGGCAGGAGGGTCGTTCTCCGGTGTCTTCTGCCATCACAGGTGGCACAGGGCATTATGTCATCCTGCCCCAAGGTCTCCCACCTGCTTTCTGAGTCTCAGTTTCCTAATCTGGCCGATGGGCACAATAGGTGGGTGTTGGTCAAGTGGCTTCAGGGTTGGTGGAGACCCATGACCCATGGCTGGGTTCCCCCCCCCCCATTGCTGCCTTCAAAATGTCCAGACTCTGGAGACCGACGTCATGTAGGGCTCCTGGGGATGGAGTCCGCTTGCAAACGTGTTCCTGTGGAGTAGCGGGAGGTCCGCCCGGATGGGTAGCACTGAGGCCAGGAGAGCAAGCGTGGGGTTGGTGGGGCCCCAGAACCCTGGGGTCCCCTCTGCCTCTCCCCTGAGAGTGACGATGAAGGGGTCTTCTCCTGCAGCTGCTGGAGGAGGGGTAGGGTGGGGTTGGGGGGGTGGGAGGCGGAAGCCCCGCGGGTAGACCAGCCCAGCCGGAATGGGTGCCCCTGCTAGAGAAGGCCGTCTTCCTAAATCCCAAGGTCGTGATGGTCCCCCCAGCGATGGTCCTTGGGTTACTGTAGGGATGCATCGGGCAGAGACCCTGCCCCCCACGCTGACAGTCAGGTGGAGGAGCTGAGGTCCAAGGTGGCAGGTGCTTCAGGACCGCGGGACACAGAGCAGGGGTGCTTGGCAGTCTGTGCGTGGAGGCGACAAGGACGTGCCCTGGAGGAGCCGGGACTGGGCTCCAGGGGATGGGGTGTGGCCTCGGGGGTGGGGGGGTTCTCTGGGCAGAGCCAACGGCTCAAGCAAAGGCACAGACACGTGTGGCTGGCCTGGGAGGGGGCTGCGGGCGCTCACACTGACCGGCTCCCACGTGCTTTACAAGGTCACCCCTGTCCCGCAGTGTGGGAGAGCCCTCCCCAGACCCAAGGCCTCCCGGGAAGGTTCCAGTACAGATCGCAGTCACCAAAGCAATGGCCACCACCCAGAAGGTTCTCCAAGAGAGACGCGTGGGTGCCTCCCCTGAAGCTCTGGGCCTCTGGGCCCCGACTCCCTCCCTTTTCTTGCAGGGAAAGGCATGGTGTCGCTCAACGGTCACTGCGGGCCTGTGGCCTTCCTGGCCGTGGCCACCAGCATCCTGGCCCCCGACATCCTGCGGAGCGACCAGGAGGAGGCCGAGGGGCCGCGGGCCGAGGAGGACAAGCCGGACGGGCAGGCCCACGAGCCAGCGCCCGCGCCCGCCAGCCACGTGGGCCGAGAGCTGACCCGCAAGAAGGGCATCCTCCTGCAGTACCGCCTGCGCTCCACCGCGCACCTCCCGGGCCCGCTGCTGTCCGTGCGGGAGCCGGCGCCCGCCGACGGCTCGGCCCTGGAGCACAGTGAGGAGGACGGCTCCATCTACGAGATGGCCGACGACCCCGACGTGTGGGTGCGCAGCCGGCCCTGCACCCGGGACGCGCACCGCAAGGAGATCTGCTCCGTGGCCATCATCTCCGGGGGGCAGGGCTACCGCAACTTTGGCAGCGCCCCGGGGGGCAGCGGGAGGCCGGCCCCGTGCGGGGAGACGGACAGCGCCCTCCTCATCTGGCAGGTGCCCTTGACGCTATAGCCCCCGCCCGGGCGCCCAGCCGCAGGCCTGGTGGCAGGGGTGCGCGGCTCTCGGCCCCGCTGTGGGCCCCTCCCGCCGGCCGGGGTGCCCCCTGGAGCGCTGGGGAGACTGGCCTTCCAGGGACCTCGACGATGGGCCTGGGTCTCCTGGAACTACCTTGGCAGCACAGAGGAGAACTTCTTCCTTTTTATTTAAAAAAAAAATATATATATATGTATATATATATATATATATATTTTTTTTTTTTTGCAGAGTGCTTGGGGGAGGAGTTTGGGTTTGGGGAGAGGATACCTCTGGAGGAAATGGCCTTCTTTTTAAAAGCAAAAAAACCCACAAACACAAAACCTCACGACTGCCTGGCAAGCCCACCCGAGCGGGGCTCCGAGGCGGCCACGCGCCTCTCCTGGAAGGGCGTGTGCGCGTGAGTGTCTGAGAGCGTGCGTGCGGGCTGGTGTGTGAATATGTATAAATACGTACATATGGTGTATATTATGTGTATAAATGAAGTCTGTACATATTGGAGCTCTGGGAGATGCTGGAATAAAAGGCAAGAATAACGTGAGTACCTGGGTTGACTTCTGTTTGCTGAGAGGTGACGGGGAAGAGAGAGCCGCTGTCACGAGATAGGGCTGTCCCGGAACCAGCAGCCGCGGCCCCGGGAGAGCCCGCCTCCCCGCACAGGCCCCGCAACGAGCTGTCTGGGGCACTCGCAGATCGTTGGCCACTTGCAGTTTCTACTTTTGTAATTAATTCACATGAAATAAAGTCACAAATTCAGTTCCCAAGTCCCCTAGCCACATTTCTAGTGTGTCTGGAAAAGCCCCACAGCAGCCTGTGTGTGCCGACCGTACTGCACAATACAGATCTATTTCCGTCATCCCAGAAAGTTCTCTTGTGCTTGGGAAGGGACCCTGGGGAGCTTCTTTTTGGAATAGGTTAGGTTTTTTTTTTTTTTTTTTTAATTCATGAGAGAGAGAGGCAGAGACACAGGCAGAGGGAGAAGCAGGCTCCCTGCGGGGAGCCTCATGTGGGACTCGATCCCAGGACTCTGGGGTCATGGCCTGAACTGAAGCCCCCCAGGTGCCCCTCGGAGTCACCTGTCCCTGCCAGCCTGGAGGGAAGACACAGGAAGGGCTTCACTGCGCCGAGGATGGGGGCCCGGGGGCTGTCGCTGCAGGCGGCAGGGCGAGGCGGGGAGGGGACGAGGTGGGGGGTGAGCTCCAGATGGTGGCAGCAGAGCCCAGGCTGTGGGTGGGCTGGGGGGTGGGGCTGCTGGGGGCCCTGGCATCATTCTTCTGGCTCAGAGTCTCCATCCTTAGATTTCTAGAGCTGCTCGCAGGGGGAAAAAACCAACCATAGCCAATACCCACCACCCAAAAGGGAAGTGTTTTCTCCGTCTTCCCACCCACCACTTTGCTGGCACCTGTCCCGTGTCTGTCCACCCACCACCCGCCCACCTGTGTGGCCTCCCTTTCACACTGACTGTGGCGCCAGGTGGCGGGAGGTGGGGAGGCAGAGATCAGCGGGGGTGGGAGGCAGGCCTGTCAAGGCGACCCAGCTGTGCAGCTCGATGGGCCTCCGCGGATGCTCTGGGGAGCTCGGGGTGGGGGGCACCGTGGAGGGGGAGGCCCCTTCAGCCAGGACCCGCCCCCCAGTGGGATCTCGCCCGCGGACGAGCCATTGGCTCATTCACTCTTTCACCCCCAGCCCCGGCCCCCGAGCTCCTTCTATCCTCAGGCACCGCGCTGGCTCCCGGGGCCGTGGAGGGGGGCAAGGCAGGGCCACCTGCGCCCCCAGGAAGTGCCGCGCAAGGGGAGGGCAGGTGTATAGGCCAGCGGCTGAGGGCTTGGGGGACGTCAGGGGTGCTGCCAACAAAGGGGCAGGGCCTCCAGGAGGGAACAGCCTGTGCCAAGGTGGGCTGCGCAGAGGTTGGTTTACTTCCTTTGGCAAGGGATGCAGCTCAGGTCCCCGCCCAGGAGGGGGAGCGGACAGCTGTGTCCCCACCTGGACTCCGACCCCAGAGGACACCGGACATTCTGTTCCAGATGAGCCCTTCCCTGAACCCCCGTTCCCCTTTCAGCATCGAGGGGAGACTCAGCACTGTCCTGCCCGCTGCTCGCAGGAGGGGAACCGAAGCACACGGCGCCCGAGCTCGCGATGGAAGGCCGCCGAGTGGGCTCCGTCCCCTGAATCAGATGCCCGGTTGAGACTTTTCCCAGGACAGTGACTGGGAAGTAGCAGCCCCTGGGGGCCCTGGGCAAGCCTGGGGACCAGGATCTCACAGGTCTGCATCCCAGTCCAGCTCTACGGAAGCCCTGCCACGGGGGGCCTCCCCGCGCGTCCCTTCACCGCCAGGCCTCGGTCTCCCCACGTCTAGGACGGGGACCATGACGCCTCCGTGAATCGCCGAGGACAAGCGGCCGTGCGACGGTGATCCCTCACATCACACTAGGGACAGACTGTAGTTAAGGAGGCCCCGGTGTGCAGGAGCAGGCGTCCGAGGACTCTGCGGGTCTGTAGGACCCACACCTACGGATGGCTCCGCTGGCGGGGACCCGGAGACCCGTCCCCGAGAAGCTGGCCGCCTTTGCGCTGCCGTGACATTACCCATCCGTCCCCGGTCCCCCTCCCGACTTGAGGGCCGGCCTGGGGCATAGGGAGCAGCTGTGGGACCTCGCAGAGGACGGGGAGGGGGGCGGTGTTAGGTGCTTCAGGGGAGCCGCGCTGGGGGCGCTTGCTCGTCCTCACTCCGCTGGCGAGGGGCTGCCGCTCGCTCGTTCTGCAGGTGGGAGAGAGGCTCGAAGTTAAGTGGCTCCTGGGGGAGCATCGGGGCCCAACGCTGCCCCCAGTTCGCCCCGCCTGACCAGGCTTCCCGGTCTGCCCGGCGGTGTCGGGCGAGACCTTAATGTCTGTGTCTCGGAGAGGACGACGGTCTAGGCCACGGGAGCCGAGCACTGATGGGAAGCCACCGCGTGCCTGGGCGGCTGCTCTGGAGAGGACAGGAGGGCGGGCACAGGCCGGGGCGGGGGTGCCAATATCAGGCATGTGTCGGGGTCGCACTGAGGAGGTGACATCTGAGCAAAGGCCTGAGGAGAAGCAGACATCGGGCCGCAGAACATTCTGGGCCAAGGGAACAGCACGTGCCAGGTGCCGAGGCTGGTGGTGGGGGCGGGAGGGGGGGGGCTGGTCACGAGTTACCAGGTTGGGTGGAGGAAGAACTGCCGTCCCCTCAGGGACATGGGAGGCCCCCCGAGGGCTTGGAGCAGAAGGCCGACCCGTCCGTCCTTTGTGTTTCCAACAGTCACTTTGGGCTGCGAAGTTGAGGCAGGTAGGATCCTGGAGCCGGAGGCCACCGAGGACGCTGTCACATGTCCTGGGGCAAGGTGGCCACGGGACACACTGGGTTCTGACACCGGAGCCCGGAGCCCGTAGGGTGTGCAGGGGGGCGGGCAGGGGAGAGAGAGGGGGCGTCAAGGACCCCAGGTGCCTGGCCTGAGCCACTAGAAGGACAGAGTTGCCTTTTCCTGGGGCAGGAGGTTGGGGAGGCGGGGAGGCCAGGGCACAGGGGAGGCCGGGGTTAGGAAGTGGGGAGGTCACCAGGCAGGACCAGGGAGCCAGGGGAGGCAGAAAACCAGGAACCCTCCACATCTGGAAGCTGCGTGGGGAGCGTGGGAAGCGTGGGAAGGAGGAGGGAGCCATCGCCTGTGTCCCGGCTGGTCAGCCGTGGACAGAAGCAACCTTAGGAGCAGCGGGGACCTGGGGGGTTGAGGCCCTGGTGCCCTGCCCTTGCCTGAGAGGGAGAAGGGCTCTGGCCTCCCCCGGGAAGCTGGCCCAAGCCGGGGCCGGTGGTCAGGAGGTAGGCGTGCGGGATCCTGCGCAGCCGAGGATGGGGGATCTCAGGCCCAGGGTGGGTTGCCGGCCCCCACCCCGGGCACCCGTGGGCACCCCAGCCGTCAGCCCCCCTGCCACCTTCCGCACCCGCATCCCCAGCACTCTCAGCAGCTGGGCCTCTCGCAGCCACAGGCCCAGACCCCCCTCTGCCCGGCTCTCCCGCCCCAGTGGCTGCGCGTGGGGACACAGCACTCGTCCCTTGGTGCTCTGGCCCCCCTCAGGCTCCCTGACTTTGTCCTGGACCATGAGGGCCACCGGGGTGGGGCGGGGGCCCCGTCCTGTGCAACCTTAGGCTCATCCCCTCCAGTCTGTCCTGTTGCCCACTTGCCACATAAACTGGGATTTCTCGTGGGGCCTGTGGGCATCTCTGTGCTCGGACACGGAGCTCTGTTCTCGCTTTGCGAAGGGAAGCAGCTTGGCCTGTGTTCCCCCAGAAGCAGGTCCTGAGACAAGGATTTTGATTCTGGAATCATCTAGTAGGGAGGGGAGGCCAGGGACCAGCAGGAGGGGGTGTTTGGGGGACAGGGAGGGGAAGGGAGCCGGGACAGGGCACGTCACTGAGCAGGCGACCTGCCATGGGGGGCTCTGGGGACAGCACACAGCATGCTTCCACATCACCCGGCCGCGGGGTGAGGACGCTGGGCCATTTGTCCCCCAGCTGCCATCGGGATGTCCCCGGCCGAGGCTTCAGCCACAAGCATTAGTTCCTGGTGCATCAGCCTGCCTCCTGGGTCAGCCCGAGAGCATCCCTGTGGCCCCCCGGGAATGGCACACGCTGCGGGGGGAGCATTTGGGAGAAGTGGCTTATATGACTTTAAAGTGTTTTCTTCTCCAGCGAAGCCAGGCTTTCAAGGGGGTGGTCTTTAATTTTTTTTTAAAGATTTTATTTATTTATTCACGCAAGACACACACAGAGAGGCAGAGACACAGGCAGAGGAAGAAGCAGGCTCCATGCTGGGAGCCCGATGAGGGACTTGATCCCGGGACCTCAGAATCACGCCCTGAGCTGAAGGCAGATGCTCAACCGCTGAGCCGCCCGAGTGTCCCTCAAGGGGAGGGTCTTGCTGTGGACACAAGACTGTTAATCTGGAACGCAAAGCTGGGTGCCTGGGCCAGTCAGCTGGGGACGCTGTAACAATCCCGCAGGCTGGGCGGCTGACACGTTCGTTTCTCCCAGTTCTGGGTGCTGGGGAGTCCCAGGTCAAGGTGCCTGGCCTGCAGACGTCTGCTGTCCTGCTTTGTCCTCTAGGACGGAGACGGGGAGCTCCGGTGTCTCCTCCCTGTGTTACAGGGGCGCTGATCCCATCCTGGGCCTCCACCCTCACGACTCATCACGTCCCGAAGGCCACACCTCCAAACACTCACCGCGGGGGGTCAGGACTTCAACACACGACTTTGGGGGGTGGGGGCATGAACATTCAGACCATGACATGTGCATATGCTCGTGCACACACGCACATGCACACACGTTATCCGGCTTTGGTTCAGTGGGGTGGGGACCGGGGAGACATCCCCCCATCAAGGCCTCTACGGGCTGAAAAGAAACCTCCGGTTTATATTGCAAACAGATCACCGCACTACATGCACCTCTGCTGGCTTGACACTGGGCTCGAGTCCCCGGAGAGGTAAGTCGGCCCTGTCCCCGTGGAACGTGCAGTCCGGTGAGCAGGATGCTGGGGCGGAGGAAGCCTCCCTGGAGGCAGTGACGTGGGGGGCACAGCAGATGCGGGCTTTGGAGCGATGCAGATTTGGGTTTGTATCTTGGCTCTGTCACATACTAACCGTGTGGCCTTAAGCCATTGACAACCTTCCGTGTCTCCGCGTCCTCAACAGGGCAGCTGTGGGCTCTCAGCACTTAGGTACCGGTCGCACCTGTGACCCTGCTACCTCTTCCAGTCCTGCCTTGGCTCCCAGAAGCACTATTGCAGCGGCTCCTCAAAATTAGCCAGAAAGGAAGGCAGATGAAGGAACGGAGGCTCAGAGTGTGGAGTCACCCGCCAGGGTGCACCCAGCTTGGGGAGGGGGATGAGGCTGGCAGGAGTGGCTGTGCCCCCAAGACCCCCCGGGAGGGGGAGGGGAGCTCTGGGTGTGGGGCTGGCCTGGCTGGTTTCCAAACCCTGGCCTCGAGGGGAGACCCCCCGCCCCGCCGTCCCTCCCTGGGGTCAGAGCGATGTCAGGCTCCTGGGGACACAGGCTTCTTGTCCTGTCCAAGAGGGACACCGACACGATTTGTGTGAGCCCCGTGTGGCCCCAGCCCTGAGAAAGCCGTGCACGCTCACAGGACAAGGAACGGTGCCCTCGTTCTGTGGGGTGACGGCCTCCGCAGCCTGCCTTCCGTGGGCCTGATACCTGCTTTCTCTGGATTGCAGAGCATGTGCACGTGCTTTTCCACTGGGGGGGGGCTCACCCGAGCGTCAGCTGCAGACCAGCGGCGGGTGGGGGGCGGATGAGGACGGCGCTGGCCCTGCTAGTCTGACGGGAGAGACGGACTCACTAACCCGGAACGTTCCAAGTCTGATGGGGGACAGGTCCTGGTTCTCAGAGAACCCCCAGTCCGCTGGAGGACTCAAGCCCCTATTGCCTAGATTGACAAGGAAGCTGCTAGTCTGACGGGGGAGACCCAGCCCTACTCTCAGGGACCTGTCAGCTGGACGGAAAAGACAGTGTTTCTGCTCAGAGGAGGCCCTCGCTGGGGGAGATGCGTGCCTGGCCACAGAGGGTTGTCTAATCTGATGGTGGAGACTCTGGGGCTGCGGTGGGAGATCCGGCCCTTGGCCTTGCCGAGCTCCCAGTCCAAGAGGGGAGACAGGCCCCTCACCGTGACGAGACCTAATAACGAGACACACAACGGGAACTTTTTTCTAACAATGCCTTCGTAATTACAGCCCTGCTGAACCACTCCAACTCCTCATTTACACATTCCTGGGGAAATGGCAAATAGCAAGAATGTGTAAATTGAGGAAAATTAATATAATTACCTGAGCTATTGCTTGTCATCTTTTCACATCAACAGAAACCACAAACCTTTCCCGGTGAGAAGCGTGGCCGTTCCAGGCTCTCTCCCGGCAGCAGACAGCTGGCTCCCCCTCCACAGGGAACAGGTGCTCACAGGTGCCCCGTGCACCTGTAAGCTGGTCCCGACAGATGCGCCAGGGTGCGTGCTGGAGAGGGCTCCGGGCCTCGAATCGGGAGGCGCGGTCCGAGCTGTGGCTCTGCCGCCGGTCTGTGTGGGACCCGCAGGTCCCTGCACCTCCCAGAGCTCAAGTCCTGCCTGAGACCAGTCCAAGCGTCCTCGTCCCTCTACGGGGTCCGGGCCCCGTGTCAACCGCGTTGTGCCCTTGATCACAGTGAATCATCCCAGCTACGCCGAGAGGGCTTCTTTATTACCTTCGCTTTACAGGCGGGGAAACCGAGGCTTGGGTAGGTGAAGTCACTTGCCGAGGGTCACACAGCATAGGAGAGGACCCCAGGGCTACAGCCCCAATGCCCACACCCTTAACCCTGCACTACCTGCCCCCCATCCTCGGGGGTGAATCGGGACTCATTTCCTGGCCCCACCCCACCCACTCCACCCCCTTGGGGATGCTGTGTGAGGACAGGTGCACAGGTGCTGATCCAAGCCACAGAATGGTTTGCAAACCTTAGCCTTGGTCTGCTCTTCTAGAACGTGGGGATTTTAACAGCCTTGTGCACATGGGCTGTTTTGAGGATGAAATGAGTTAATTCACGTCAAATATTCAGAGCAGCCCCTGGCCCACACTGAGCCCTCATTCGCTTGATTATGGTCACGGCACAAGGAGCCCGGCCAGGTGTCTGGGTCCCAGATGTTCCTCCTCAGAGTGGTAAATGCCCAGGCACGCCGGGAAGCCCTGACCACCTCCTTTAGAGATGCCCAGAGGCTTTGACCAGCTTGAGGAGCCCAGCAGTTTGTGCAGAAACTTCTATCAGTTCTGCTGGCTGAGGGAGCACAAACACCAGTGCTGCTCATCAAGCTTTTTTGGAAAATAATGGCAAGGGGCAGTAAACACCATACTAATAAATCGGCATCCCGCAGTGGGCCAATTAGTGGGTCCAGAAAATAGACCGCGTACGTTTGCAGGAAACGTGCTGTGGTTTGAGCAAGCGGTCCTGGAGCAAGCGTCTGAGGCTGCGTCCCGACCCCCCAGGGCGGCGTGGAGCGGGTGGGGTCTGAGGCCGGGGCCGCGGAAGAGCCGACCCGGTCCCTGCCTTCCTGGAGCTGAGACCCCAGCCTCAAGGGCAACAAAGGTTTGAAAAGATGAGGTTCCACGGGTCCCCCGGGGGGCTCAGTCGGTTAAGCATCTGACTCTTGATTTCAGCTCAGGTCATGATCTCGGGGTCCTGGGATGGAGCCCTGCATCGGGCTCTGTGCTCAGCGGGAATCTGCTTGAGATTCTCTCTCCCTCCCCCTCGGTCCCGCCCCCGCCACTGTTTGCATGCGCTCTTTTTCTCTAAAAGTAAATAAATCTTTTTTAAAAAAAGAGATGAGTTTCTTGGAGGTCCAATGTGTAGGGAAGAGATAACTGGTTTTGGGGTCTCAGAGGCCCCACTCACTGGCCTCTGTCTCTCCGGTTGTAATGCTGACAGTCCCCTATCCCAGGCGGCTGCCCTGAGGCAAGGCCAACGTGTGTCAAGTGTGTAAAGTGCTCAGCCCAGGGTCTGCTCACTCAGGGTGGGCTTTTTTTTTTTTTTTTTTTTTGAGAAAGAGAGAGAGCATGAATAGAGGGGAGGGCAGAGGTAGAGGGAGGGAGAGAGTCTGCAGCAGGCTCCATACTCAGTGCAGAGCCTGACATGGGGCTAGATCCCAGGACCCTGAGATCATGACCTGAGCTGAAATCTTGAGTCGGATGATTAACCGACGGAGCCACCCGAGCGCCCCCGGGGGAAACTCTTTTTAATTGTGATGCTATCGATGTTGGGCCTGAGCAGCAGTGGGCAGGGGGCTCTACGTGGGTAGGGGCGGCAGGGGAGCATCCTCTCCTAGGGCCCCATCTGGAGACAAGGGAGATTCAGGGGGCTCAGCTCCGGGGGTCCTGGGTGGTCTCACTCGAGACCTACGTGGAGCGCATCTCTCTGGAGCAGCTGGAGAGAGTCACCTTGCCGCAGGTACGGCTGGGCCCGCGCGATCCGGTTCTACTGTGGTGACGACTCTCCCCGGCCCGGTGGTGGTGACTCTCGACTTGGATCAGAGGTAGATGTAGAAGCGCCAAGAACTAAGATCTTCAAACCCTCTGCCCCAAGTCCTATTAGAACTTGTGACCTCTCCTCAGAAGGTAAGGTGATTAAAAAGGCCCAGCTTTAAAAACAAGAACAAAAACAAAAACACGGCTCCATCCACAGTGGCACCCACTGTGAAGCTAGACTCTGTTGTCAACCCCTGGCCTGGGGGCTCCTGGTTCCAGGGATTGGGGCGCCGGTGGTCCAGACACTCTGAGCTCTGCTCCAGAAGGCGCCCCGAGTTCCTTCTGGCCTGACCCTAACTCAGACATGATGGACAGGCACGATCTTCTTCCCCTGTTGTTTCTGCTAAATTAGGTGACCAGGCCCTTTTCTTTGGCAAATCTGGGGACATACATTTGCATGCTGTTTTGCATAAATCAGGGACTCATTTGCATCCATTTGCATGTTTCTCTGGATATAAGATGCAGGGAGCGCAAACTCAATGTGTGTGAAATGAAATAAGTATGTTGAGTCTGGCTCTTCGGCTCCTGTAAGCCGGTCTGCACCCCCCAGGCTGGGACGGAGGAGCTCAGAGGGCTGGCGGTCTCCTGGGATGGTCAGGCCAGGGAAGGGCTCAGGCTAGCTCTCTCCAGGGGTGTCCGGGACTGAGGGGGAAGGGGAACTTTGGGGACTTGGAGACGATGAAGCTAAAGAAGCTGAGATGACACCATGGGGCAAAGTGTCCTCAAAGGCCCAGAGCAGCCCCTCAAATAGGTGCACCCAGTGGGGAGTCACAAAAACCCTTCCACAGTGTCCTCATCATTCAGTTGATACTCGTGTCGGGCACTGCGCTAGACCTCTCCTGCAGGTCGGCCCATTTTCTCTTTGGGTGAGCCTGGGTGACCCATTCAAGGCCCCGTGACTGGTCTTGGGAGGTCCTGGACTCAAACACAGTCCCGTTTATTTCCAGAACTTTCCTACCCTGGTTAAGGAGAGCGAGAATCCCAGCCTGTGGCAGCTCCAAGAGCATCTCTCTCTCCCAAAGTCTCTCCCGTCTTCCCCGTCTTCCCCGTGTTTCACTGGATTTTCTCCTGAGGAGGGAGGTGGAGGGAGGGCACCTGGGCCTCCAGAAGGGCTTGGTTTCCATAGCAACAAAGATACACAGGTCAGGCCACAGGTTGCCCCAGGGAGGGGGTGGGGGGCATCTCCCTTTGAGGGAAGGAACCTCAGCCCCTGGCACAGACTTGGCCTCGAGCAGGGCCCCTGCGAGTGCTTCTTGAGTTCACCCACAGATGGATGGACCGTGGGGGTCACCCCTGCTGCCGCTCTTTACTCCACCCTTGGGGGGCGGTGGATAAAGATGGTGAAGATTCTTTGTCACTTCCCCATTGGGAACTAGAATTTGTTTAGCTTCTTCGAATCTGGGTTTGTCTTCATGCTTTAATGAGGGAATATGATGGCAGTGACACTGCCCGTCGGCCTGGTAGCAGCAGGGTTCATGCTTTGGGGGGCTCTGAGTTACCACGTGAGAAGTCCAGCCACCCCGATGGAGAGACCACGGGGACAGACCTGTGGAGACAGATGGGGTCTGAGAGAGCATCCCGGCCACAGGCACCACACACGCCCCTGAGCCACCTCGGACGTGCTCTCTTGTGTCCCCAGGTAGCTACAGATCCAGACCATGTCTGGTCCAGCAAAAGAAGTCCCTGCTCCCGGCAATCCCCAGCATCATGAGGGATCGTAGCTTTTCTTTTCTTTTTTTTTTTTTTTTTTTAAGATTTTACTTATTTATTCATTAGAGACACAGAGAAAGAGAGAGAGGCAGAGGCACAGGCAGAGGGGGAAGCAGGCCCCATGTAGGGATCCTGACATGGGATTTGATCCCGGGGCTCCAGGATCATGCCCTGGGCCGAGGGCAGGTGCCAAACCGCTGAGCCACCCGGGGATCCCTGGATCATAGCTTTCAGATGCTAAGTTTTGGGGAGGTTTGTTTCATGCAACCACACACCTGGACACTAACCCGGAAGGTGTCTGTGGTCCCATTCCCCAACCCGCCCCCATCCCCACGTCAGAAGGAGGTGAGGCAGGGAGGGACAGACGAGCGGGTGTCATGTCATCTTTGGGTTCTTGGTGTCTCTGGGCAAGCTCTCCCTCTGGACCTCCTGGTTGCATGAGCCAATAAATGTTCTCTTTCTTTTAAGGTGGTTTGAGTTGATTTCTGTCACTTGAACTGATGGGACACGCATCACCCTGACTCTATTTCCTTGCCTCATCAAACTTAGAGATAGCTCGGGCTGCTCGGTGCCTCAGCCCTGAGGTTCAGTTCTCCTGGGAAAAGTAAGGAAAAAAATGCACCTGCTCTGGCCGAGGCTGCGGCGCGAGGTGCAGGCCTCTCTTCTCCTACTGAACTCCAACCGCTGGCTCTGAGGGGGGTGGCTCCTGACCGTCTTGCAGGGTGGGGGCAGGCCAGAGGCCCAGCGATCCTCTTTCCGTGTGGCAAAGCGAGGCAGGCAGAGACCAGGTGGGGAGGAGTGGGGAGACAAGTCCCATTAATTTTCTGCAGTCCTAAATCAATTTAATGGGAGCCTCCGATGGCTCTGATTTGATTTTTCATTTTCGGTATTAAAATTATCAGCCAACAGTACCAGCAGCTCAGGCTTGCAATGGGCCAGCACAGTAGAGGCTATCAAGAAGGGAATAGTCCCAGATTACACCAATTACCTAATATTTTCCTAATTAGACACCCAATGCATCTCTCCGGTTTACAGCAAGGAGGAAAATAAAATCAGTGGGATTTTTCACACGATCATTGGGATTCTTTGCTGCTCAGTGGTTCTCACCGACCCCAGCTTGAGGGTTTTGCATCCTGAGGAGAACTTCTGTGTCCAGGATCCTGCATCCCCATGACGCCGCCTCGTGCAGAGCTGGGGAACCCTGCTGCCTACACTTGGTCCTCCTTGCTGCTCTCTGCGGGTTCGGGGTGCAAGTGGTTTTGTGCACCACAGCCGCCCCCAACCCCTGTGGGATGGCACTGTGCCAGGAGGCAGAGCACGTGGGGAGACTTTTCAGGCCGAGAGCAGGTGGTTCAGAGGAGGACCCATGGAATGAATGGGGCTGAAAAGGGGATCAGAGTTGGAAACCTTGCTTCCCCTTTACAGATGAGAAGGAGGCTCGGAGAGGGGCGCAGCTTGGCCACGGAGCCCCAGAGCAAGGGCAGTTCCTCAGGTCTCCTGACCCCCCATCCAACACCCCCAACGGCCGGTGCTGTTAGTCTCCTGTGTGGCTTCCTGGATAGGTAAGCGAAGCTGGCTTGGATGGAACCCAGAGCATCGGATGTGTGCAGGCAGGGGGCCAGCCCGTTGGTCCAAAAGGCTTGCTTGTGGGCACACACGCCCCTCCTTCACTTGGGGTTCACACCGTGCGCTCACCGCGTACCAGCTGGGTGACCTTGACCACATCCTTCAAATCTTTGAACCCCAAAGGGCACAGAAAGCCCGGAAGGAGAGGGGGCCTTGTGAAAATCAGGAGTTAATGATTTATCCAAAAGAACCATTTTCCAGAAGGAGACACATGAGGTCAGGGAGTGGGGGGGCTTCTGTTGTTTTGTTTTGGACACGTAAATAACTGCTATTATTTACTGAGGCTCCGCTGGGAGCTCCAGGCTCCACGCTCTACAAGGGTTACCTCCCTGAATCAGTCCCAGGAGGCAGGGCGGTCGTGCCCATTTTACAGGTGAAAAAGCTGAGGCTGGTTTGACGCCTGCGCCACGTGGCAAAGCCAGAATTGGAACCAGCTCGTTCCCAGAGACCTTTAGGACGAGAGGCTGAGAGGCCAAGGTGCGGGGCAGGGGAGGGACAAGGAGCCCTGGAGGCACTGCCCACCCACCCCGTGGCCCCTCCCCGGATCCCGATTCCTGGAGCTCAGGCCTCAGGGCAGCTGCTCTCAGAAACGTGGTCAGCTCTGCTCTGCTGAACTTCATTATCTTTATCAAATTAATTTACACAAGCCAGTGTGGCCACCTAATGAAGACGTTTCCCAGGGCCCTGTGCCGGCTGCTTAATGAGGCAGGAGCGGCTGGACTCAGGTTCAAGCGTCCTGGGTGAGGACGGGGAGGTGCCGGAGTGTGACCTGGTGGCTGTGGGGCTCCTGCTGGGCCGCAGCCCCGGCTGGGGGTGATTGCCTCCGGCTACTCCGTCCATGCCCCTGCCACCGTGCCCCGTCTGCACTCTGGCTCCCCTGGGAAGGAGGGGGCGCTGGGGCCCACAGGGCCCGGGTTCCCCGTGGTTCCTGTTGTAAGCAACTAAGATAAGACTTTCTCTGGTGCCCCATCATGGGTCAACCCTGCGGTGGAATGCCCTGGATTTGGTTAATGAACTTCTCTTCTTTCTGCAAATGAGATTTTTGAGAAGGGAGGGGAGGGTGAGCTGCTGAAGAGGCTGTGGCGGCTCCAGGGGACCGAGTGGCTGCTGCCGGGGGTCGGGTGGGGAGGGTGCTGGTTGGGGAGCTGGGATGCAAGACAGCGAGGGACGGCAGGCGTCCTCCTTTCTGGTTTGGGCAATGGGACGCAGTGGTCATTCCTTCATTTGCTCATTCATCCCCCCCCCACACACACACAGAGCTTGCTCACCTATATGCCAACCCCTGGCTGCCAGGCACTAGGGGGTAAAACCAGGAACTAAACAGACCAAACCTCTGTCCTCACAGACCTGACATTCTAGGACCGTGTGGTCTTCACCTCGTCAACATTTAGAATCTTAAAATAAATCTCGAGTGTTGGCTTCGCTGAATCTTAAAGCCAGAGACTCGTCACTGTCATTGTTATTAATGTCCATCAGGTGAGTGCTGACTTCATGCAACATCCCTCTCCGTTCTTGCCACGCCCCTGAGAGGAGGTGGGTTCTGGGGTTATTACCCCCATGTTACAGATGTCGCCAGTGAGGCCCCGGAGCCCCCGGCAGCTTTGTGAGGCTGCCCCTAAGGGGCTGAGGCCAGGATGGGCCCAGGCCTATCTGACCCCTCCCCCTCCTCTGTGGTTGTCTCCCTGTGGTCACTGCCAGCAGGCATCCCGCGTGCTGATCCGAGCCCCTCTGTGGCCGGTCTCGAATGAAACTGGGCAGCCTCACTAGGTTCCCCGTACATCCGTGCCCTGGCCCTTCATCCCTCAAGGTCCCTCCTCCCCTGCTCACCACCCCCTCCTCACCACCCCCCCTTCTCCGCCTCCCGTTGGTGGGCTGCATCTCATCCTGTCTCAGCCAGATTCCTGTAGCCGGTATCCCCGTAGCCCCCACCCTTGTCCCCTGCTCCCCCACCTCCTCCCCAACCCCTGGGTCCACCTATGTTGGCTGGAGAGCTGTCTTGGGTCATGGTGAGGAGGGGGCGGTAATGATAAACACAGCCAGGATCGCCAGCCCTTACTGTGGGCAGACCGCGTGCGTGCCCTGCCCACTACCGGTGACTTGGCCACGCGGGTACTGCCGTTATTTCCATTCTCAGGCCTAGAGTTGAGGTGTAGGGGCCTCGATTGACACCCAGAGCTCCAGAGCCCACACCCTTAGCTGGTGTTGTGCAGGGTCAGGAAGCTGGGGGAGGGATCCCAGCGGGTGAGGCTGGGCGACAGGACCCTGAGCTGTGAACACCCGCTTGGTCTGCAGGGCAGGGAGGCAGGGCAGGGAGGCAGGGGAGGAGGCAGGGGCGGCCTGCTGACCGGGCAGCCAGCCTGTGTCGGCCGCAGACTGTGGCCAATGCCACCTCCTCCTACAGAGGCTGTTGGGCTCTCACCCCACTGGGCTCCCCCAGACGAGTGTGGGCTTCCTTCCCACTGATTTTTTTTTAGGAATTTTTTTTTTTTTAAATTTTAGAGATAGAGAGGGAGAGAGAATCTCAAGCAGGCTCCATGCTGAGCGCAGAGCCCAACGTGGGACTCCATCCCACGACCCTGAGACCATGACTCTTGAGAAGTCCGATGCTTAACCCACCGAGCCATCCGGGTGCCCCAGGCTGTATTCTCTTTGTTTTATTTTATTTTATTTTTTATTTTTTTAAAGATTTTATTTATTAATGAGAGACACAGAGAGAGAGGCAGAAACACAGGCAGAGGGAGAAGCAGGCTCCATGCTGGGAGCCTGACATGGGACTCGATCTGAGGTCCCATGGGGTCCTGGGCCGAAGGCGGCACTAAACTGCTGAGCCACCAGGGCTGCCCCTGTATTCTCTTTGAAAGAGACAAAATATCCAACCCCCTTGACTGCAGAACCGTCTAGATGTGGGGTTGCTTCCATCGATCCTTTCAGAGCAAATGGTTACAAACAAAACAGAAGCAGCCTTCAGCTGGGGCCGGATCCCCCCTTCTTTCATCCCAGACGCCAGGCTGGCAGGATCCCCCTTCCACCTGCTGCGCAAAGCCCCGCCCCCGCTGCTATGTCAGGGCAGGTGCCCCTGCGAGCCCCACCTGAGCTGCCTTTAAATTTTACAACCTGTTTACACAGCTCAGGGCTTGTGGACCGAAGACCACATGCTTCACTGGACGTTTATGGCTGCAAATGGCTCTGGCGTGGGCAGGGCCCGGGGGGGGGGCACCCGGGAACGCCGTCCAGCAGTTGCCCGTGTGGACCGGCGGCCTGTGTCTGGGCACCGCGCTGAATGTGCGGGTGGAGGTAAGCATGACACCCGCCTGGGTGGCCGCAGAGATGGAGATCTGGGTGCAGGGCAGGGTGAGAGAGGACGGCGGGGTGGGGGATGTGGGGGGCACCAGGCTGGCGTGTGGTCTCAGGCAAAGCCCCGCAGCTCCGGGGGCTCTGGAGCATAAGTCACACCCAGAGTTGTGACCTGCCTCACTGGCGACCTGTCTGTCGCTGGCCAGGGACCAGCCTTGGGGCTGTAGACTCCCAGGCGGTTCAGCCCCCGTCCCCTTCTCTGCGGAGGGGCTGCAGGTGCAGACTCTGCGTTGCGGGGTGCGGGGGGGGTGCAGAGTTGGGGCGGCTCCCAGAAGCAGTAAGAGGTCCCCGGGGGGCTTCTGGGAAACACCGGGCGGGCTTCCCCACGGGTGTGGCTGAGTTCACGGGCAGGTGGCGAAAGGGAGGTAATGGAGACAGCATCTGGAGACTCTCGGGGCTGCAGATAGAAACCCCCCCGGGACGTCCCCAGTGCCCGGCCGTGCGCGGGCCCATCTCCTGATGCATCACAGACATCCTGCCCGGCGGCTGTCGTCACCCTCGTTGTACAGGTGGGGACATGGAAGCACACAGAGGTTGTCACTTGCCCAAAGGCAAACAGCTCGTCAGTGTAGAGCTACAGCCTGAGCCCTAGAGCCTATACTTTCTTCTGGACGTTTCCGGGCTTGAGGAAGCCCCTCTGAGGAGCCCTGAGCTCAGCCTGGGTGGAGGGTCATCTCTGGGAGAGGCGGTTCCAGGTCGCCCCTGGCTGGACCCTGGCTTCTCTGCGGGCCGGTCCGTCATTCACTGAGTCTCCCCTGAGGTCCCAGAACATGCCAGGGCCAGCTCGAGGGCCCGGGGGACAGCAGAGAAAGCCGCTTGGACACGAGCCCCGCGGGAAACGGACGTGCCTGCTGCTGGGTTCTGGGAAGGCGACGGGGCCTTAATTTAATTCCCCCTGGAGCCTCGCCTTGAGGCCGGGGAGGGTCACAGGCTTGGTGTGTGGAGGGGACCCTGAGCCTTCGGCTGCCTTTTTTTCCCCCTCGGTGCTAGGAGCCATCCTCAGAACAGTCCCGTGGGTGTTGCCCTCTGCAGTTCCAGATGAGGGACTGGGGCTCCGAGGAGAGGAGGAGGTGCCCCGGGGGCTCGGCAGGCCTCTGGGCGTCCTGCTGGGAGGGCCCCGGGGTGCATCGGGGCAGAGAAAGCCTGAGCCAGGAAGGAGCATAAAGTCAAACTGCTCTTAGAGGCGCTGGGTGTCTGCAGAGATGGTCCTGCGTCCCCAGGGCTTGTCGCCTCTGCCTCTGTCAGCCTCGGGGAAGGAGAGTCTGGCTTTACTCCCCGCCCCTCCCCTCGTGCTCCCAGGTCCAGGGAAGCTCTGGACCCTCCCTGCCTCGTCAGACCCTCAGGCCCTGCTGGGAGGTGCCTGTGGGCTCCCCTTCGTAGTGGGAGGTCAGAGTCTGGGTCACCCAGGAGGGACCAGGGGTAGGGACAGACTGGGTCCTAACATCTATGCTGCCTTCTGCCAGCGGGGTGGCCAGGACAGGCTGTGGTCCTCTCTGATCCTCAGTGTCCTCATCTGCTCAGCTGATATCTGGGGCCTCTCAGGCCCGCTCCAGCCTCGCTGGGGGAGCAGGATCTCCTGTCTTGGGCCTCGGAGACAAATGTGGGAACTACACACCGGCAGACTTGGTGCAGGTGCCCTGGGCAGGGCCTGTGAGGACAGGACCCTTACCCCCCCCCCCCCGCCACACACACGCATTCACACAGGTTCACGTGTGTGTAAGACTTAGGGTGAATGAATTGCCGGGAAGGGAGGCAGTGAGGCCCTGTCACAAGCCTCACCCTGCTGCCCAGCGTCCCAGGAGCCAGAGACGCAGAGCCCCCCACCAAGAGCCTTGACCCCTCACTCCCCGTTCTCCTCTGCCTGGCCCCGTCCGCACTAACACTCCTGGCCATTTGCTTTCCCCTTGCTTTATCATTTTTCTCAAGCTACAACAACCACCCAGCGTCCTAGACATAAACCGCCACCAGCCGCAGTGCTGAATGCTATGTTGATGATTGTCCCCAAACCATAGTCCAGTCTGCTCTGGGGCCTGCCTTTGCCACTTCACCCACTGGGTGTGGCTCAGGCTCACTGGTGCCTCTCACTGACACGAATGCCAACTCATGGGCCCCGGGGTCCTACAGATCTGAGTTCAAATGCTGGTTCTTCCACTGCCGCTGTGGCCTGGGAGCCTGCGACCTCCCCATCCCCGAGGCGGGCCCCAGCGTGTCATCCGTCCAAAGTGGAGAATGATCGTGACCTCCTCGGAGGTAATTGCAATTCTTAGACACGGCAGGTCTCATGATTCACTGATGCATTTGGGGCACGTGGCTTCCCCATGCGCCCTCTGCGGAGCACAGAGGGGGATCCCAGCCCCTGCTTGCGGGGGGGAGCTTGCCATCGGGTCCGAAGAGGCCAAGGGCAATGTGCAACCAACGAGTAAGTGATGACTTGGGTTGTTGCAATAGACACACAGGGCGACGCAAACTTGGCCCTACCCCCAAGTTGCTCACCGCCAAGCCTGGGAGACAGGTAGTAATAAACATAGCTGTTACAATAATACCGTTAATAAATAATAATCGCCTGTTGAGTATTTACTATGGGCTGGGAACTGGAAAGTGTTTTCACGGATTTTATTTTAATTCTCACAACAACCGGAGAAAGCAGATGTTATCACCCTCAGGGAGGTGAACTGCTTGGGTCACACAGCAGAGCTAAGAGGAGGTGAGGCTGCGATCGAAACCCCAAGGGATCTGTTCTATGCCCATTGTGCACGAGGCTGTGGTCTCCTGCACGCCCACGGTGTGCCAAACCAGGCACTGTCCCTGCAGTAGTGTGCATCTTCAATACAGTAATTTGCATTTTAAGTGAGCCTAAATAGTAAAAGGGATTGATTGGCTTATATAACTAAAAAAGAGACAGGGCCGGCTTCAGGTGAGGATTGATCCAGCCTCTACACCCTGATTGGTAGACATAGGATCAATGTGTTTTCCCTTGACCCATTTATTGGCTCCACGCCCTCAACATCTCATCATTCACAGATGTCCCTTGGCCCCTAGGATGGCTGCCAGCAACTTTCTCATTCACGTCTCTCAGTAAACAAGAGACGGTGTTACACAACAGCTCAAACCAAGTCCCAGAATGTGGCCTGTGGGCCTTTGGGTCATGTGCCCACTCCTGCACCAATCACCATGGCCAGGGAGATAGAAGACATTGATTGGTCTAAGCCGGTCAAACTCTCCCGTGACCAAACAATATTGCCAGGAAATTAGGCCAAAGGGGAGGAGAGGGAGGAGAAAAAGAGACAGCCAAGGAGGGAGACTACGAATAAACACTGACTGCTTCCTTCCTAATGAGACGGATGTCTTTGTCCCCACTTAATGGATTGGGAAACTGAGGATCTGAGCAGCCCAGCGACAGGAGGATGCTCTCTGACGGGGGACGGGGCATTCCCATATGTCAAAAATCCCAGGCAGAGGCATGTGCTTAACAAGAGGTCGTGTTAACCCCAACACTCTGGCTCTCACGAAGCACCCCTCAGTCTAGCAACCAAAGAATGCAGACGGAGACAGCGAGACTCTAGTTTTCGGCCCATCCAATTGGCAAAGATGGACAAAACGATGCTCCTTGAAGCTGCAGAGTGAGGAGGGAGGCAGGCTGTTTACTCCCAGCTGGTGGAGTAGCACCTGCTGCGAGCTTTCTGGAAGAGAGTGCTTCTACATGGCGCCAAGAGCCTCGAGTGGTTAGGACTTTTAAGTCGCGGTGATTTTACGTCCAGGGACCCATCCTCATGTGAAGGGAGACAGGCCTCTTCAATACTGATGGATGAGGTTGTCCACAGCCGCCTTCCTTGCAGCAGGGATCACCTGGCAGCACCGTGATCTCAAATCTTTACCTTTATTTGTCTTTGTTGATAGATTTCTGGTCTACCAATGGCGTCGTGCAAAATAAATAAATAAATAAATAAATAAATAAATAAATAAATAAATAAATAAATAAATAAATAAAACCTTCTTGGGACACCTGGGTGGCTCATCTGCCTTCTGCTCAGGTCATGATCTCAGGGTCCTAGGATCGAGTCCCGCATCGGGCTCCCTGCATGGAGCCTGCTTCTCCCTCTGCCTGTGTCTCAGCCTCTCTCTCTCTGTGTCTCTCATGAATAAATAAATAAAATCTTAAAAAAAAAATTCAGCCTTCTTTTTTCTAAGACTGAGCTTAAATTTCTATTTCAAGTTTCTATTCCAACCCAGGGCAGAAGCTTAATCTCTTTGACTCGGGCTTCCCGCGGCCCTCCCCCTCCCTCCACCCCTCCCCCCGCCCCTCGTTCCTTCCTTGGGAGGCTCTTGGGCTTGTGTGGTTGTTAGTTCAATGATCCATTTAGTCACTGCCTGTCCCCTCCTCGCCCACATTACTTTTTTTCTTTTTTTCATTTATTTTTTATTTCAAGAGTTGCACGCTCTGCCGGCTGAGCCAGCCAGGCGCTCCACCCCTCCCCTTGCTTTCCTGATCCTACTGGCTCCCCTGGTGGCCTTAGGTAGGCTTGGGTAGGAATCCTTGGTTAGAACCCCAAATAGCAGCTAATATGGGGGGTGGGCGCCTGGGTGGCTCAGTCAGTTGAGCATCCGACTCTTGATTTCGGCTCAGCTCATGGTCTCAGGGTCATGAGACTGAGCCCCGCGCTGGGCTCTGTGCTGGGCATGGAGACTGCTCAAGATTCTCTTTCTCTCCCTCTGCCCCTCCCTCTAAAAAAGAATAGCCAGGGTGTACTGAGTGCTTACTCTCCCGGACTCTATTCCCAGGGGTGCTAGCTCCCCCCACTTCTGGCCATGCCTCTGAGTCCTGCAGCAGCTCCACAGGAGGGGCACAGGAGGAGCTCAGCATCATCAGTGTGGTGAGGTGGCCCCTGCACGAAGCTGCTGGAGTGGCTGGAGAGGGGCTGGGGAGGGGAGGTCTGGGGGACCTGCAGAGACACTGAAGGAGTGCTCGGTACTGCCATCCCTGCCCCACCTCCACATCCCCTGTCCCCTCACCAGGCCCAGGGGTACTGAGGGGCCCCTGTTCTGCCAATGCTCTGGGGTCAGAGACCATAGCTGAGCTTCTGTTATTTCTCTTCATGTGCACCTGTTCTGTTCCAGCTCCTTGCTAATTTGGTTCTCACAATTCTATGGCTGTATGCAACCCCATTATTTACAGGGGAGGAAACAGGCTCAGAGAGGTGGAGGTTTGCCCCAGATCGCCGGCTGGGAAGAGGGGGGACCCGGTTGGTAGCCAGACCTCGTTCCTGCTGTACCCATCCACCGGCTGCCTCATGCTCCCTGCCCCTGCAGCTCAGCCTTCTGGGTCAGCACCCTCCCCCCTCTTCCCACCCCCATCCTCCCTGTTGCTGGGCCAGACCACCTGGGGGGGCAGGTAATGGATTTTTCAAAGGAAGAAGTCACAGGGGAGGCACTGGGGTGGAAGGAGGTGAAGTGGGTTGGTATGAGAAGCTGTGCCAGGTGGGGCCACATTCTCTCTGAATTCTTGCCCCCCTCCCCATCCTGCAGCCCTCCATCCCGCCTCCCTGTCCCCCAGCCTCACCCCCTTAGTCTCCTAGAAGGGGCTTCACGGCTCCTCTAGTCTAGGCTTTCTGCCGCTTCCTGGGAAGTGGTGAAACCCGTTGTTGAAATGACATCACACATGGAGCAGGTCAAAGTGTGCAGTCTGGATGCCGCTGGGGATCAGGGCCAGGATCCCCCTCGCTCCCTCCCCATCAGTGATGCCCCTGTAGCCCCTCCAGGGAACTTTGGGGGCCCAAGGAATGCACTTTGAAAACCCCTAGTCTGGGCCGTGCCCCCGTTGAGCAGATGGGGTGAAGGAGGCCTGGGGATGTCACCTGACTTGCTCAAGGTCGCTTGTGGAGGCAGAGGCGGAAGCGAGGCCTGGACCACGAGGCGTCCACGGCGTGTGTCCTCTGCGTCCTCTGCGCTGCCGGGGGCTCCACAGAGCCTCCCCCAGCCGCACTTTGTAAAATTCCCTATGCAAATGCCATGCGTGCCCCTGGCGCTGTGTTTGCTCAAGGCTGCGGGGGCTGGCGCTGGCAAATCCTTATCGCCCAAGCAGGGATCGGCTTTCTGGGCCTTCCCCCACCCCGCTCTCCAGGCTGAGATAAGGGGCATTATCTGTCTCGGAAAACGGAGCTCCAGGAGCAGCAGAGGTAATAAATGGTGTTTGCTGATCAGCACCGTGTTCGACTGAATCTCCTTGAAGAAAAGACACAGAAATAGCTGAGCGGGCCCCGATTGCCCCAAGACCTGACACTCCCTGGAGACGTGCGGCCATTGGAGACCCCAGGCTTCTCAGTGGGAGCCTGTAAGGAGGCCCCCGACGACTCCAGGAGGAGCTGGGTCACCAGCAGGCAGGGAAGTACCCCGTGCCCACTTGGCCTCCATCCGGTTGTGTCTTCTTAAGCCTCTGCACCCCCGTGAGCCTCAGTTTCCCCACCTGAACCATAAGCTTCTGGCTTGGTTCATCCCCAGTGCCTTAGTGGCTTAGGCAGTCTCTGTCTTCTAAACCCCAGGCTGCCTTGGGCTCCCCGGCACCCCGCATGCAGGAGAAGCCTGCGGCTCCCCAGCTGGGCCCTCGTCTGCATGCCCAGGGGCCTGTTCCCTGCCGCAGCCTCCCCTCCACCCCCGTGTCTCACACCTGTTCCTCTCCTCCTGGAGGACCGACTCTAAAGCCCGTCCTTTGTCAGCAGAGCTACCTCGCCTGGCAAAGGGGCTTTCATCTCTGTGAGCAGGCCTTCCTGCCGCATCAGCAGAAGCTTCTGGCTGGGGAAGAAACTGGCTCCTGCTCCGATGGGAAGCTCCGGGGATCCCGGGCTCTTGTCCTCTGGAATACCAGAGCTGGAGCCGGCTGCAGGAAGCTGGCGCGCTGGCGTGGCTCGTGGTTAAGGGCATGAGCCTCGGAGCAGAACAGACCTGGCCTTGAATTCTGGCTCTGCTGCTTCCTTGCCGTGCGACCTTGGGCTGGTGGCTTCATCGTCCTATGACTTAGCTTCCCTAACTGGATCGTGGGGATCCTAACTAAATTATAGGAATGGTTTGAGAAATAAATAACAAACAAAATATTCAGCACGTTGCCTGAAACGTGGCAAAGACTCTGTTGTGATAGATCATTAACAACTCCGATTTTTCCATCTTTCTTGTACTTCCGTCCTTTGTGGGGAGACCCTGCAGCTGCCCCAAAAGGCAGAGTCTCTAACTCCCTCCCTCCTTTCCCTTGTTCTCGGTCTGGCTTTGGGATCTGCTTTGGGCAAATGGGAGTGACCCTGCACCAGTTCCAAGTCTAGTTCTTGCATGTTGCTCCCGCGCTTCTGACCATGACCATGCCCTGGCTAGGCAGCTGGAGGATGGGAGACGCCCAGAGGGGGTACTGAGCTGCCCTGGTTGCTCCACTAACTGGCAGCCGACCCCAGACACGGGAGCCCAGCCCAGCCCACAGCCACTTGGCTGACCCACAGGCTCATGAGCTAAATAAATGCTTGTTGTTTTAAGCCGCTGGGTTTGAGGACGATTTGTTACACGGCATTAACGTGACACTAGCTATCGCGGATACAGGCGACTGTATGATTAAACATAGAATGTCAGGCAGCCCCGTGGACTCACTTGCTGTGTGGCTTTGGGGAAGTCCCAGCTTCCTGAACTGGGCATTCTTATTTGCTAGATGGTAGCAAAAGCACCCAGGGCGTTTGTGGTTGTGGTTGTGGCCTGGATGCTGGAGTTAGGCTGAGGTTTGAACCTTAGCTCTTCTCTCCTTTCCTCTCCTCTATTCTCCTCTCCCCTCCCCTCCCCTTCTCTTCCCTCCTTTTCCTTTCTTTCTTCCCTTCCCTTTTCTTTTCTTCTTCTTCTTCTTCTTTTTTTTTTTTAATCTTCACAGTGTTATTTGTCACAGGACTCTTCACTCCTCCACTTTCTTAGCCCCTGACCTTGAAACCTCACTTGACCTGTCTGAGCCTCAGGCTCTTTCCGTGTTGAGTGATAAAACCACCTCAAGGCACGGCCTGGCTGGCTGGGAATGAAGAGCGTGTGACTCCTGACCTCGGGGTCGTGAGTTCAAGCCCCAGGCTGGGCAGAGAGATGGTGGGGATAAATAAATAAACAAACTTAAAATAATAAACCATCTCAAAAAGACTGTCATGAAGATCAGAACTTGTATCAGAGCCTGAACTTACGTGGAGTGCTTGGCGCATACGAGGGACCTGCTTTGGTTATCTGTCGCTATGTCACAAAACACGCCCAACTCAGAGGTTAAAACAAATGTTTATTTACTGTTTCTCTTGACACCACGAGTTGATGGGTTGGTTTTTCTGCTCCATCTGTTTCTGGCAGAGTGACTGCAGCAGGGGCATGTTCCTGGGAGGGGGAGTCCTCTGGGCTGAAACCAGGAGGGTCCCAGGCAAACTGAGACGAGCCGGTCACTGCTGCTCTCTGGGTCACGCATGCAACTGCAGCCGGCGGTGGACTTGACCGGCTGGGACGTCCCGGATGGCTTCACGCACAACATGGCTGGCGGAGGCTGCTGGCTGGGGGCTGGGAGCTCAGCTGGGGTTCTCTGCTGGGGCTTCTAGGTTCTTCTCAATAGCTTGGGCTTCCTTTTAGGCTGGGGGTCTCCAGGTAGCCCTCCGGGAAGGGGTGTTCCAAGAGAAAAAGCCCCAAAGAGCAAGCTCCCGTAGAGCTTCTTCTTGCTCATTCTTGTTCCTGCCCCATTGGCCAAAGCGAGTGGCATTGGTCTAACCCAGAGTTGGGGGGTGGTGGGGGGGAGACAGGAATACGAGGCAGGAGCACAGGAGCCGGGGTCACTGGGGGCCGCCGACGTCCTGGTCTAAACACATTGGTTTGGGTGGTTGCTGCGATTCTCACAGATACAGTGTAAGGCCTGGATTGATGACCTCTGAGGTCCCTCCCACCAGCTCCCGCGTCTGTGACCCACGAGGATGAATGACTCGCCCAGGGCCACACAGGGGGGTGGGGGGCAGAAGCGGATAAATCATGGAACTCACGTGAGCGGCGCTATCGATAAAGCAATCAGAAACGACAGAAACATAAAACATCGTATGCATCGCAGCATTTGTTAAGGGGTTTAAACGGGGGCAGGGCCAGCACGGGGGCCAGCCACCCTGTACCCGCATCATTGCAGACAGTGAAGTGTTGGGAAAAGAGTCAGGGGGCCCGGGGCAAGGAGGGCGGTGATTGTTACACAGACAATAGCCCCCTTCCTGGAGGGGCTGTGTTTTCAAACTGAGACTCAGAGAGGTCAAGTCACTTGCCCAAGGCCACGTAGCTAGGACAGGACAGAGCAGGGATGCGAACCAGGACTGTCTGGTTGCAGAGCCCGGGGTGTACTTGGAGAGACTTTCTCCGGGAGGCTGGATGGGGCAGACGGTTGGCGCTCAGGTGGGCACCAGGCTTCTGCCTCTCGTCTCTGAAACGAGGCCGTACCCAGTGGGGGCTACAGGTCAGGAAATCCCAATTAATTGCATTTTTTTTTCTTTTTTTACCCCAAAGCCCTTCTGACCAGCAGCCTGGTGGGTGGTTAAGGTCACACATTGGATTGGGGTAAGTCCCTTACCAGCCGTGGGACTTTGGGCAAGCACCCTAAGGTCTCCGGGCCTCAGTTTCCCCAGACAGCTGGAAGGATGAAATGAGAGGCTGCGCAGTGAGCCCTGAGCCTGACCCAACTCCCGGATAACCCTCTGTAAATCTCGCTGCTATCCTGCATCGAACCTCCGAGATCCTACCTGGCAGCGGCGGAGGGGACAGGATGACGGACGACCCGGCCTCTTTCAGACAGAAATCTCCCCGCAAGGCCCAGCCAAGCGGGTGCAGACATGCCCGCCTCCCCCACCCCTGGAGCCCCCGGCAGCAGCAGACGATCAAAAAGGAAACGTGAGCAAAACCGAACGGTTGGCCGGCGGCGCCAGCTGTTGATTTATTCTTGGGAAGGGCCCCACGTCCCCCGGAACGGTGACCTCTATTAATGTTGACGTGTTCAAAAGCCGCGTATTGGGATGCAGCGCGCCTCTCCTGTCCCTTTAAAGAACCTGCCGTTCGGTTTCAAAGCCCCTGGCCGAGCGTGAGTAGTGTCTGGGAGTGCAATTCCTCGAGGAGGAACATTCCATCAAACGCCGCGTGATAAATGGGGGCCCGAGCCACTGTAGACACTCACTTTGGACGAGCGGCCCCGCGCCGGAGACTTCACTCGCAGGGATGAAAGGAGATTCATTGCAAACGGAATGGCTGAGCAAACAGCCGGTGCCCCTGTGCCCCCTCCTTCGCTGCACCCCACCCCGGCCCCCCGGAACAGAACCCACGACAGGGCCTCGGGGGGCCTCTGGGTGCCCGGGGCGAGCGGGGTGCTTCGCAGCCTCCGTCTCCTTGCAGGCTCACCACTTGCAGCCTGGGGGGAGTTGGCACCCACCTCCTGCAGGAGCTCACGAAGCCCAGAGGGGCTGGGACCTGCCTGAGGTCGCACAGCCCAGGAAGCCTCCTCAGGATGCCAGCCCTGGCCAGACTCTCGAGGGCAAGCAGTACCAGCCGCAGCACCTCACAGCGGGGAGACAGAGGCCCAGGTGGGCGGACGGGACTGCCCCAGGCTCCAGGGCCAATTTAGTAGAGAGAATTTTCTAGAATCAGAGAAAGGAAGCGGAGCCTCTGGGCCATGATGGGTGGCACTTTGTGGATTTCCATTTTGTGGAAGTCCGTTTTCTTTGCTCTCTCCTTCCTCCTTTCTGTAGCCAAGGGCAGAGGAGGGAGGGGGATTCACCTGATGAGAGCAGAGAAGTCGCCAGGGGAGAGAGCCTGTGGGTCACGCAGCCGCCCTGGGGAGGAGTCGGGTAATGCTGAGTCTCCCTTTCATGCACGTAAGTCCTGTGGCCAAAGGTCAGCCATGGGGACAGTGCCGGGGGGGGGGGGGGGGGCTGGGGGTCCAGAGTGGGGCTCGGCACTGTGGGTTCCCAGCAGAGGTCCTGTGGCTTCCCGAGGGCTAGGCCCCGGGGCCTCCAGAGAATGTGGGGTGATTGCACCAGCCCAGAGTCCATCTCACCCACTCTCCCCTCCGTGACTCATTCCAGTCAGAAGGTCTAGAACTGACTTAGGTGCCTTTGGCCCTTCCTCATTGCTCAGAGGAGAGCATGGTGGGGTGGGGTCTCCCTCTTGCCCCTGGAGGGCAGCTGCTGGTCCCTGCGCACACACCCTGCTCCTTCCCGCCCAGCTCTTTCTCCCATTGCTGCCTCTGTCTCGAGGGATGTCCAGATGCGAACCAGGGCTGTCTGGTTGCAAAGCCCGGGGTGTACTTGGTGAGCCAACCTGCCTCTGGGCTTCATGCTCTAGCAGCCTTTCTCGGGGAGGCTGGATCAGGCCAGATGACCGGAACATCTCTCTCCATCTCTGCCTAAGGCCTACCTCAGGGCTCAGCGTAAGGGTTACTTCCTCCCTGGCTCTTAGCCTGGGCCTGGCCCCTCTTCTGGGCTCCTGCAGCCCCGGGGCTGGCTTCTCTCACAGCACTCATCCCCCAGGTGGTGATGCCCTCCCTGTTCCCCGTCTCCTAGATGGGACTGTGAGCCCCTTGTGGGGGGGCCTGGCCCACAGCAGATGCTCCATAAACACTAGTGTAACTCCATGGAGTTGGGGAGCTGCGACCCCTCAGCCTGCAGCGGTGCATGGGATGTGGGCATGGCTGTGCGAGTGTGCAAGTGTGCAGGTGTGTGTGCATGCAGGGCCCTATCAACCCGGCCGCTTTTTTGGCAAAAGGTCCAGGAGTCATGGTTCAGGACCTGAGGGTCCTATAGGTTCCTCTCCCGAGCCTCCTGCAGGGAACAGTCCGTGGGGGCCCGGCCGGGGTCGAGGCCCGTCCCTTTGGCCTCCGTTCATCACACCCCCGAGCTCCCCATCAATCCTGCTCCTAATATGCCTGAGGATTGATATTCTCTTCCTGGCTGGCCAAGGACCGGGTCGATTCCTGTCTTAAAGGCACCAGCCTCCCTTCAGAGCCATCAACTGGGCATTTTGTGGAGGTGGTTATTTAAAAATATAGCACCTTTCATTTTGTTCTTGACTCAGAAATACCATGGGCCACCCCTTATTGGTCCTGGGCGCGGGTCGGCTCGGTGCTCGGGGCTTCCATGGATTATCTCATCTAATCTCTCCTCCACCACTTGAGATGGGTCATTATGATCCCCTTTTGGATGCAGGCATGGAAGCCCAGGCTGATGCGGAAGCTCGCCCAAGGGGCAGAGCTGGGACTGGAACCCCTGATAGCAGGTGCATAATAAGCATAGTGGGGACCCGGCCTAGCTTGGGTGAAACCCCAGCCTCCCCAGGCCCACGAGGGCTCAGCCCCAAAGCCCTCCATCCTCTGCCACCCACTTCATCAGTGCCACCTCAGGTGCTGTGGCTGTCTCACTGTCCCTCTGCTCCTCGCAGCCTCCCGCCTGCATAATTGCAATTACGGATAAGCACCACCGAATAGGGCTCAACTGGCAAATTAATAACCTTATCTCGCTCCAGCCAATTCTGGGGCCACGGCACCCCCGGCCTGGAGCGAGAGACGCCTTCTTTATCAGGCTGCAGGCAGCTCTCGGGTTTTCCCTCTTAGACCAAGCACACAATGGTCTCGCCTGCTGGCGGCTTCCCATCTCTGTCCTCAGATGCTGTTGCTAGGCCCTGACCGCGGCCCTGGATCTCCCCAAAGCCGCGCGCTTCTCTTCAGAAACGTCCTCTGAGTTGCTGGCCTGAAATCTCCGGGCTGGATTGGCTCCAGGGATCGCTGGGTGCATTTTTCTGTCCCCTCGCAGGGACTGACCGTATTGCCTTGGGAGGGATGTCTCTTTCCCCCGCCTTGTTTCCAGTGGTGGTTGTGAGTCCTTGCAAGAGCCCCTGCCTGTCTGTGGGTCCCACCTGCAGAGACGGGGGCCGTGTTGGACCCGGCCCAGGACATCATTAGTGCAGGGAAACCTGGAACGGCCCGGGCTCCTCTGTGGTGGCTGGTTCACTGTCCTTCCAGCTCTGGGGCCTCGGTGGCAGTTGGGGCAGGGGCGTGGAGACCCTTGTCATGGCGAAAGGCACCAGACTGGCCCTGGTGCCGAAGAGAGGAAGACGGCTGAACCCTGAGGCCCGGGCTCAAGCCCAGGGTGTTCTTTTAGGTGGCTCGAGGCAGTACGGAGCTCGGAGTCCAGAGTCGGCGGGACCTCGTCGAACCCTGGCTCTGCCACCGGGAGCCAGTGTCTGTCTGTGGACAAGGGGTTTGACTTCATGTAGCCCACGTCCTCCTCTGTGAACCGTGGCCTCTGGCAGGAGTAGGGACGTCATGAGTTAAGGGAGAGGAAATGAGTCCGACTGTGTAGGTGCCTACGATAGGCCCGGGCCAAAGTCGGTGGCGTGTGAGTGTTCGTGGTCGTTATTTCATTTGATCTTCATGTGAGAATCCTTTGAGAGGTCACCGGAAAACGGAGGCTCAGAGACGGGGAGTATCTGTCCAGGTCCCACAGGTGTCAAGGGAGAGCTCCGAACCCTGGCACCTTGTACGGCGCTGTCTCTCTGGAGGCCCGGGGCCAGGGCTCTGGCTCTCCCCTTGGTCTCTGACTCACCCCGTGACCTTGGACAAGTCACTTCACCTCTTGGGGTCTCAGTTGCTCCATCTTTAAGATGGTCATATTCCTTTTGTTGCAGGAGGGCCGTCGGCGGAATTGGACAGAATGGACTAGAGTGGAAGAAGCAATCCAGTCTCATTCTGTTCTTTGGGGTCAGTGAAGTCCAGAGAAGAGCAAGCATTTCTAGAATCACACAGCACTGGGGATGGAGCCAGAGACAGAGGAGTCCACCATCCAGGGCAGGAACCCAAGAGATGACACCAGGTGGCCCTCCATCCTGCTGAGAGCTCTGGGTGGGCCCCGGCTGGCAGGTGTGTCACCCCCGGACCAGCCCAGCTGCGGGTTTCCTGAGCTTGCCTCTCCAGCCCCCTTTTGCCTCTCCCTCAGGCCCAGCCAGTTAGAGACCATGCCTTTCTGCCCAGGGCTGGGGTTCTAGTGTCTTCACCTTCTCCTTCCCTGTCTCCACCCGAGTGGGAATGGACACCTCCCCCGCTCCCCCCCGGAAGCTAACGTTCTGATTGGATCATCATACACCAGGTAGACTTACCCTGAGGGAGACTTGCAGCTTCCCCAGGTGACCACCCACTCCTCCCCTGCTGCTTTGGGAGCCTGTCAACAACACCCGGGGGTGGGGGCGGGTGGGGGACAAAGGAGGAAGCGCTTTTGGAGCCTCACCCTCTCCCCAAGTCTCAGGGGCTCGAGGCTAGGCCTGTGGAACATTGGGCAAATGGGACGGGAAGTATGGAAAGGAATCCCACAGGAAGTAGAGACAAATATCCTGGAAATAAACGATGTCCCACCAGACCTGTACTGAGGGGGGAGGCTGGAATCCCATCCCAGGAGATGGATGTTCCAATCCCGCTGGTCTCCTGTGGATACTGGATTATTGATACCCCAGAAAGTTAGCAGCCTGGGAGTACTGATATTTAAGGATCGCTGGAACCCCGATCTCTGGGGACTGTGACTGTCGCCGTGTTAGTTGTCCAAGAATACCGCTATTCGGGAACCGCCGAGACTCCCATGCCAGAAAGCCTATGCTCCCAGCGTGCGAATTCGCTGTGCTGTTGATGCCTCAGGAATATTCCTTTCTCACGCCCAGGCTCGCAGCATCCTGACTTTCCCGGGAGCTCATTCCTGGGCTGCTGGCATCTCCGCCCTGGAGGGGTTTTGGAGAAATACTTCTAGAGCATGACCCTCTCCCCGGGCTGGATCACAATCGCCCCAGGTGCCCCTTAAAGCCCATGGCTGGGCCCACCTCCAGAATTTCAGGCTCAGTAGGTCTCAAGGCCCCAGAATCTACCTTCCTAACATGTTTCCAGGTGCCTCTGATGTTACTGGTCCAGGGATCTCAGTGTGAGCATCAGCGTTCCAGAGTTTAGATGCCAGGTCCTTGACTCCGGCTGCGTCTTAGAATCACCTACGGAGATTTCAACTGCTGTCAAGGTCCAGGGCCCTCACTCTGAGAAACTGGTTTAATTGATCTGGGATGGGACAGGTAATTATAAAAGGTCTCTAGGTGATTCTGGTGCATGGTCAGGAGCTGAGAACCACTGGTCTCAGCCAAGCTTGGGACAGAGTGAGTAAGTGGCAGCTGCAATCTGCTGCATGTTCTGGGATGAAGGAGACAAAGACACACCCTGGGGCTTTGGGGCAGATCCTTGGGCCTGGGTCCCACCAGAGGCCACCCCAGACCCAGAGCCCAGGCAGCCCCTGACCTTCCTCTTGGAGCTCCTGGGATGACTTCTCCTGGATCTGGCACAGCTTGGGGTCTGTTTGTTCATCCACCCATATTCAATAGACACGTTTAGGGCACCCACTAGGAGCATGGTTTAAACCCCTGGGGTGGATGAAACAGACCCAGATCCCTGCCTTCAGGAAGCTCGTGTCCCAGTTCACAGCACCGATGCTGCAAAGTGTGGTCCAGAAGTGCTCTGGCACCTGCGCATCTCCGTTCACACTCACCCCTGGCAGGGTGATGGGCCCTGAAGTTTGGACCGGGCAGTGGGGTCAGGGGTACGGGGCAGTGGGGGAGGCCCCCAGCACACTCTCTGGGTAGATTCTCCAAAACCTGGCCAAGCAGGGGGGCGGTCAAACTGTTTCCTGGGTTCTGACTCCTCCTGGCGGACCTCGGTTCAGCTTCTAGACTGTAGGCGCCTCAAGGCCGTCCAGACGGCAGCCGGTCTTCCCGGGGGCCTGTCCCTTGGTGGTGGGACTGGGAGCCCCTTCTGTCTCTTGTCTGCCCCATTCTGTTCCTTCTTTGGTTTCATTTCCATTTTTTCTCTACCCTCTGTCTCAGCCTCTTATTCCCGACCCCTTCTTTCTGCTGTTCTCTTTGCATTTCCTCTTTGTTTGCCTGTCTCGTCCCTCCAGGAGCGATGAGACCCCTGACCCCCTTAGGAGGTTGAGAAGCATCTCGCCTGATTGGACTCCTCTCTGGCTCCATCCCTTTCCTCGATGACCGTACTTGGAGCCCCAAACTCCAGGACCCCTGGGGCACCTTGGCTTGTCTCCGTCCTAATGCTGGGAGTTGCAGAATCACCTCTGTGGTCAGGGAGCGGAGAGCAGACTGCGGCACCCACCCCGCCTTTACCCCTCTGCTCAGGCCTGGAGGTGGTGCTGGTGGCGGGGGGGCGGGGGGCACCACACAGCGGTCAGAGTCCCCATGAGCAGGTTCCAGTCGTGGTTGGGTCAGGAGGCCCAGCCCTCCAGTCTGGTTAGGGCAGTGTTTCTGGCTCGTTCTCTGATCCATTAATTCAATGAACATTTATTGGCTGCTTATGACGTTTCAGGCGCTGAGACATGGAGATAAATACACCACAGTCCTTCCCCTAAGGACTCAAGTGAATAATGTTTAAAGTGCCATCCATCTTCCTTTCTGTTCTTTTGTCACTCATTCATTCACCTCTCCATTCACTCATTCGCTAACTACTGACCGCTCCCTGCGGGACAGATGTCAGGGGACAAAAGAAAGAACCTGAGACCTTCTTTGCCCTGCAGGTGCGCCCCCCCTCAGCCCACCCCTGCCTTGTGGGAAAGACAGATAAGCAAGGGGACAGTTAAGGGGCTCTGAGCAATCACTGGATTCCGGGTCTGGGCGGCCAGACCTCTTCTTGAGTGGGTGGTGGGCCCGGTGGCTGGGTGGGGACAAGAGGTGCTGTTCTGGCTCAGGGCCTGGGTGGGGCTGCCCTGACCCAGCTCGGGGCGTGGGAAACGGGGTCCGTGGTCTCGCCGTGCTGCTCCATCTCCCCGAGCTGGGAGAGGGCTAGGGGCTGCGCCCAGACCCGGCTCTGAAGTGTGCCCCCCCCCCAGTCCCTTGATGGTGTCGCGCATAAGAATGCACACCGCCTGCCATGGGGAAGGGGAGGAAATCCATTTCCCAGCTAGGAAATTATTGAATATTTAGGACCCGGAGCAGATCGTTTAGAGGGGGAAATGAATTTCTCTAGCTTCCGCTGGCTGAGATAAATCAGTCCCGGTGCTCTTGTGCTTTCATTTACCCCCGTGGAACGGGTCTGGGTGGGTGTTTATACAGCGTTAATGTGATCGTTCTTCTAGAAGTGCTAACAACTGCTTCCGAAGCCATCAGCTGCCTCTTAATGCTGGAGCGGTGGGCCCCGCTGGTCGGCCCCTGCGAGCGCGTGTCCCTGGGGCCTGGAGCCCAGGAAGGGAAGGGGCGGGCGAGGCTGGCCGGGCACAGGGCCACCGTCTTCCCAAGCGACGGGTTCGGGTCTTGCTGGCGTGCTGGCAAGATCCAAGACTCAGCCCATAACAATGGGAGACCCAACCAAGTGCCCTGCAGGGAGCCAAGGGTCTGAGCTGTGAGGCCGAGGATTAAGGGGTGCAAGATTTAGGTTAGATTTAAAGAAGGACTCATCTTGTCAGAGAGCGATCGTGGTACTCGCCCTCCCTAGGTGATCAGTCGGAGCGGAAGAGACTATCGATGGGGAAAAGAGGCGGAGGATGGGCTCAATGGCCTCTGAATCCTGAAAGACCCGCTTTTCTGTGATGCCCCGATTACCAGCCGGTAAACATGTTAGAGACTCCTGCCTTGGCACTGGACGCTAATTTTTCCTTCACAAAGTCATGTTTTTCTAGACCAGGGCAAACCGTTTTTGGAAGGGGCCAAATAGTAAATATTTTTGTTTCTGCAGGCCGCAGAATTTCTGTCACAACTGCTCAACTCCAGGGTTGTAGGGCTAACGCGACCACCGGCAACAGGCAAAGGAATGGGTGTCGTCGTGTCCCAATAAAACTTTATTTATAAAAACAGGCAGCGGGCCGGATTTGGCCCCCCTTGCCATAGTTTACTGACTTCTCTCTCTAGACTGTTCCGTCGTCAAACAGAGGAGTTTCTGGTGCTTGTCTGTTTTTTTTTTCTTTCTTTTTTTTCTTTTTTCTTTCTTTTTTTTTTTGAGACAGCTGTATCTCATTTTCCCGATGCAGAAGGAAATGTTTACTTACGGAGAAAATTTATATATAACATAATATATTAGAGGGTGAAAGTCCTCACTAACCCCCTTCCTTCCCAAAAACTGTTCCCAGTTTAGCGTCTGTATATATTTTTATCCTTCGCGCCGTATTCTTTCTAAAGGTCATCTTGCGCAGACCATATTTACGGAGTTTGTGATATTTTGAGTTCTAGGTTGACTCGTGTTGATGAGAAAACTGGAGATGGCCACTGGTTAGATGAGCCCAGGGAGATAGGAAATGGACCACCTGGACTTTTTTTTCCCCCTGGGAATGTCCCCTCCTGGGACCCACGTGGCGTCTTCGGGATGTCTGCTGTGTGCCAGGCTGATGGGGGTGGGCCGGTGGGGGAAGGGGATCCGGGGAGGGAGCCAGGCCAGCTCTGTCTGGCCAGTGGGAGGCCTGAAGTCTCCAGGGAGAACTCGCTGAACCCAGCAGAGCAGCAGGGCCCCTCACACACCCTTGACCTCAGTGTTCTTGGCAGTGGGAGGAGGAATCTCGAGCTCCTTACCCTCCCCCACCCTTTACCTTGAGCAAAAATGCATTCAAGAATGGAAAAAGAGAGAGAGGACAAAGAGGGGGTGGGAAGTGTGGTCTCCTAAAAGGGGCTTCCGTGGTCCCCCAAGGCTCCCGTGCTCCCTGGGGTGGGGGGGACAGGGAACCTGACTCCCCTTGGGGATCTTAATGCCATCCGCGCTCTGAAACGGCTGCCCACGTCCCCAAACACCGGCTTCCTTCAGCCTCAGTTCCACGTTTCCTCAGTTCCAGTTTCTCAGCAGGGGCAGGATGGAGAAGAAAGGAGAGAACAAAGTGCCACCGAGGAAGCTGCGTGCCCCCACTTGGCAGTCGGGGGGCTGCTGCCCCCGCCAAGGCCGGACTCGGGGTCACCGATCCCCGTGGCTGCCAACACACGCCCCGGCCCTCACTCGCTCATTCCCGGGCCCCAGCATTCTGGGTCACGCTCGGGTCTGACCCGGGGGCGGGGAAGGGCCCGGGGTACCACAGTCCTCTGTGCAAGGCAGAGCAGCCTGGTGGTGACCAGAACAGGCTCGGAGATCATTCAGGTCTGCGTTCAAGTCCCAGCCTTGTCACTTCCTCACCATGGGCAACTCTTATCCCTTTGAACCTCAGTTTTCTCATCTGCAAAATGGGTATAATATCAACACACTAAAGATCACGTGAGACGATCCTCAGACAGTGCCCGGCCCCTGGTGAAAGCTGTGGGTCTTGTCTTTTCTGTCCTTTGATAAAACGCAATCAGGGACACTGGCCCAGCCTTGCACTAAATCTCGGGCTGATAGGCCCAGAGAAAACCCCCGCTATAAACAGTCCATCCTTTTTTTTTTTTTTTCCCTCTTCTAGAATATTAAGATTCTCAGTGAGTAAGACAGATGGCCAATCCCCCCCGGACAAGAAGCCTGACCGGCTTGTTCTGGGCTGTGTCCCTAGTGCGCAGCCAGGGCCCAGCTCCCGGAGGTGCTCGGAGCGGCCACAGGAAAAAAGAAGCTGTTGCAGGTGCCCAGGGAGGGGCTTCTCCCTGGGGAGTGTGAGGGGTAGAAGCGCTGAGTGGGGGCCCTCACCCCCCCCCTGCCCCCCCCCCCCTTCATGCTGCTCCTTTCCTGAAGCCCGGAGCAGATGGCCGGGTTTTCTCTGCTCCAAGTGACGACACAGATGAATTTCAGGGTGGCTGGGTCCAATTTGGTCTCTAGTTAAAAAATAAAAAAATAAAAAGGAGGTGTAATTAAAACCCAATAATAACCATGGAGCGCAAGTTCACGTCACGGTTGAATTTCGTAGAAGCTGGTGATGGAGAAGCCAGTGCAGCCCCGCGTGGTTCTGGAGGCTGGGCCGGGGCCTACCCGCCCCCACCCCGATCCCGAGCCTGTGTGGTCCCGAGAGGACACTGAGGGTCCACACCACCCCGCTCCCCGACCCTTAGCACTCCGGCCTCTGGGACCAGCTCTTAACCCTTGTCCCTCTGTGTCCTGCGGGACAATCTCACCTCAGCTCCCTGCTGCCTTGTTCTGCACTCCTTTCTCTAGGACCACCAGGCACTGCCCCTCCCCTCCCGTCCCCACTCCTGCACCCCTCACCTCCCGTCCCCTCTCCTTCACCCCTCCCCTCCCGTCCCCTTTCCTGCACCCCTCACCTCCCGTCCCCTCTCCAGCACCCCTCCTCTCCCGTCCCCTCTCCTGCACCCCTCACCTCCTGTCCCCTCTCCAGCACCCCGCCCCTGGCAGCAAGGCTTCCCCCCTGACCGCCCCATCCCTTGGGGAGCACAAGGTAGGCAGTGGGAATGGGTGCCCGCCCCTGGTCCTGGCTGGTGGTCACAGTTGGCTCTTCTCCTGCCCCTGCTGTGTGCCCCCTTCGCCTCTTCCTCAGGACACTGGGAGGTAGGTGCTGTTACGCCCTCAGTTTTATAGATGGAGAATCTAAGGCCTGGAGATGTGAGGTGCCTTATCCAATGGTACAGCCGGGACAGGGTTACCTGGGGTGAGACTGTGAACCCTGCAGCTGGGTGGCAGGTAGGAACACAAACACAAGTGAGGCAAAGCCCCTGATTTCAGGGAGGCCACAGGCAGGCCTTGCACCAGGCTGACTGGCCAGCTGAGGGGATGGACGGATGGATGGATGGTTGGATGGATAGATGGACAGCCAGGCAAATGGATGGAAAGCCATACTCAAAAAAAAAAAAAAAAAGCCATACTCAGAGACATAGAGAAAAAGAACGAAGAAAAGCTGCTCAAGAGCCCCCTTTGTCCTCAATTTGACGGGTGACCAGTGAGCAGGCCTCGCTGGCCCTGTCATTAGCCTGCTGTGTGACCTCAGTGATCCATTTGACCTCTCTGAGCACAGCGGTGCCAGTTACGAAATGAGGGCTTGGAGGCTGCAGCCTCTGAATTCCCACAGGGCTCCCGTGTCCTCTGCTTGGCCACATCTCTTGACCCCGCCGCTGGACGAGCCACGCTCCCACCGGAGAGCAGAGGTAGTCGTGTGGCGGCGGCGGCAGTGGACAAAATTTTAATTCTGACTTGCTGAAATCCTCCGCGAGCAGCAATTACAGGCTGGCAGCTGAGAGTTAGACACTTTTGTTCATGCCCATAAATATTATTTTTTCCTTAATTAGCAGCCGGCATTTGGAAATCGGGCAATTTTTCAATTTCCCCGGGCTCGCCGGGAAGAGTCAAGCTCTGCACTGGGCCCGACAGGGGTTGAGATCCCAGAGCTGAGCTTTCTGAGCTGTGAGTCTTTGGGGAAAGTCCCTGAAACTCGGAACCGCAGTTTCCTTCCCTGTGACATGGGGATGACATAGTACCTACCTCATGGGCTCTTTGTGAAGATGACGTCAGCTAACACGTGTAGAGATTGAGAACCGCGCCGGGCCCACCGCGAGGGCTGCTAAGTGTCGGCTTTGGCTACGATTCGATTTTTCTCCGCGTATATTCGTGCGCTCAGGCGGCCGTAACAAAATACCGCTTGTTTCTCTCAGTTCTGGCGGCTGGACGTCCAAGGTCGAGGTGCCAGCAGGGTTGTTGCCTCCCGAGCTCTGTCTCCCGGGCTCGCGGAGGGCCACCTTCTCCCCGTGTAATCACGTGGACTCCACTCCTGGTGTCTCTTCCTCTTCTTAGGAGCACACCCGTCCTGAGGATCAGGGCCCATCCTTAGGACTGCATTTAACCTTGATTACCTGCTTAAAGTCCCTTCTCCCAGTGCAGCCCCATCAGGGTTCGGGCTTCAACATGTGATGGGGTGGGGGGCACCCTCCCGTCCACAATACCACGTGCCAGCCATCGGGCTGGGAGTGGCTACCCCGTGCCGTCTGCCCAGGACAGAGGCGGCCCCCGGGACACCGGATTCTCAGTTGTAGAATGAGGCAAACCAGCATGATCCGGGCGTCCAAGGCCCGATTACAGCCTCTGAGTTCCGACCTTGCCTTGGAGGGACACCTGGACCCAGGAAGGCCGCTAGGAGGTGGGCGACGACGGCACCAGCAGAGCTTCTTGGCCGAGGGAGGGAGAGAAGGTGGCCCTGGGGACTCTGGGAGAGCCCGGACCCTCCGGGGTTAAAACTACCTCGAGAAAGAGCATCCGCAAACACCAAGGGAGGGAACCAGCAAAGCATTATCATGATTAATGTTATTTCAAAGACTTAATTTTTCCCCCTCTTTCTGAACTGTTTGTGTGCTGTTGTGCCGAATGCTGTCTCTTGATTCTGAGTGTCCTTCCCCGGGAGTAATTTGGAACAAGGTCAGTGTTCACCAGACAGGCTTCCTCGCCTCTGATGTGCCCGCTGACAACCCTGCGAGGTGGGGGAGTGGGGTGGGGGGGGGACAAAGCTGTGAGCGTCAGGAGGTTAGACTGATGGAGGAGGCATGGACCAGGCCTGATGGAGGAGGCGAGGGACCAGGCTCTCAGGCTGTAACCTCCCCTCACCCAGGGGCCGGAGTGGTGAAGGGTCGGGGTGAGGATGGAGACCTCTGTTCAGGCCCAGTTCCCGTTGGCTGGAAGTTCTCCATTTCTTTACCTGCAAAGTGGGGGCAAGGATGATCCTTCCCCTTCCGGACGGCTGTGCTAGCTCTTGGTTCTGAGAAGTTTGCACGCTTCTGAGACTCAACTGTGCATGCCCATTCCTTGGGGTGGGGGCCAGACTCGGGATGTCTAGCTGGCGTGAACGTGGTGCCCATGCTGCTGGACGAGGGAAATGTAAGCTCTCAGCTCCGTAGGACGTGCTCCAGGGAAGTGTCTCCGCTCATCATCACTCCCACGACCACTGCCATCATTTTGTTCTCGTTGTCTTTCTCCCTGGCACCACCGCCCTCTTTATCATCCCCGTCCTCACCTGCTTCCTGCTTGGCACCATCATTAGGTCTTGCCTCCCCGCCCCCCTTCCTTCCATTCTCCAGAAGAGGCAACCGAGACCCGGACGTGGTCTGAGACTGGGCCGAAGGCCGCTGTGTTGACGTGGACGAGACCTGGCGGTTGGAAGTCAGGAGGCAGATTCAGGTGCCACTCTGTACCTTGCTAACGAAGGCTTTGAACTTTCCAAATGGATGAGCCCTTAAAGAGCATCCAGTCTGACTTCTCACCCCTCTAACATTTGGGGAAATGTTAATATGCCAGAGGGAGGAGAAGCCACAGAGCGAAGGATATGCATGTGGGCGCTGGGCCGTCCTGCCTCCAGACACCCACTTGTCACTCGCTAGCTGTGTGACGCCGGGCCAGTCACTTCATCTGAATCTGTTTCTCATCTGTAAGATGGGGTGTGAGAGCCGGTTTCCACGACGGCCCCCCATGGTCCCCACGGCCCGGTGTTTACAGCCTTTGTCGGCTGTACTGGGCTCAGACTGTGTGACCAACACAATACAGCAGAAGGGACGGTGTCCCCTGGCGAGGCTGGGAGACGAGGTTATATAGGATGCTGCAGTTCTGGTCTTGGGTCCTCTCTCTCTCTTGTCCTCTCTCTCCCTCCTTTTGATGGGCAGCTCTGGGGGAAGACGGCTGCTGTGTCCTGAGACCACTCAGGCTGCCCACGGAGAGACCGGGTGGTGGGGAATGGAGGCCTCCAACAGGTATGTGGACAAGCTTGCAAGTGGATGCTCCAGCCCCAGGCGGGCCTTACACAGCAGCCCTGGCCACTGCCTGCTGAGACCTCGTGGGAGACCCAGAGCTGCCCGGCTAAGCCACTCCCGGGTTCCTGACCCTCTTACGCTGCACAAGATGACAAGTGTTGTCATTTAGGGTCGCTAAGTTTTGGGGTAACTTGATACCCAGTAGTGGATAAATAACAACTGGGGATGACAATATCTGCCTGTGGGTTTGGTGTGAGGATGAATTCAGGGAAGCACTCCACATAGTATATGCTACATGTTGAAGGCCGCAAGAAATGTGACAAAGTGGTGACAGTATAAATAAGAATATCATTGACAGCCTCCAGGGTCACCTAGCAGGGGTGTGACCGGGTTAATCATCCCGTGGTTCCCAGCTGCCCGGTCGTAACCATCTGTGCCTCCTGAACCTTGCTGACCTTGGTGGGCACCGAAGGATTTGCCAGGAGGGAAACAGAGTCAGAGGGGGGAGGGGCAGAAAATGGGATAGTGGTGGTGACAGTGACTGGGCTTCCCGGGGAGGGTGCAGCCATGGCAGGCGTGGGGTGGTGAGGGGCTGAGGCACAGGACCAGTGTGTATGCACACGCATGTGCATGTGTGTGCGTATGTGTATGTATATCTATGTGTATGTGCGCATGCATGCGTCCATATGCACACATACACGTATATGTCTCTGCAAACATGTACACGTGATTCATGTACCATGGATGTGCAATACATGTGTGGGTGCACGTGTGGATGTGTGCTTGCAAGTGCACACACGTGTGCATACACGTTTGTGTGCACGTGTGTGTGTGTGTGTGTGTGTGTGTGTGTGTGTAGGTCACCTCTGGGTCCCCTTCAGCCCAAGACTCGTTGATTATCTGATTTGCTACTTGTTTCTGGGCTTGCTGTCTGAGGAAGGCTCAGAAAACCATGGCAACAAGGGACTAGTTAATGAGCAGGGCTGGGGGAAGCCAGGAACCCGGGCGCCTCTGAGGCCACAGAAGGACAAGTTCAGGGGGAAGGTCTACTGGGGTCTGCTTCCCTGGCCGTGGCCCCGTTGGGGCTTCTTTGGTGCAGAGCTGTCAGGAGGGTCTGGGTGGGAGGGAAGCCCCTGAACCGCACATGTCAGGAAGCACGGGGCTCTCGGGGCCCTGGACCGCTCCTCCAGGGGCACCTGCTCTGAAGGCCTGGACCCTGGTCGCTGCTACTCCACAGCTCCTGGGAGGCGGTCCCCAGAGCCCCCAGACTCCAGAGGGGGAGGGTCTCTGGCCTGAACCGTGGAGACGTTCCAGATACATCTGTTGCAGAGACAAGATGAATGGAGATACAGAGAGGTTAAGGGGCCGGCCTGGGGTCACAAGCAGGCTGTGACAGAGTCAGTGCAGGAATCGGGGGCTCCTCGCTGATCACTCTGTCCCAGGGTGGGGCCTGTGGGGGGTGACCTGGGACACGCTGGTCCAGAGGGGTCCTGTCCCTGTGGTTAGCCGATCTGCCGCCAGGAGAGCCGGCCCTCCCCGACCTGCGCATGGATCCGACGGGCAGCCCTTCACTCCCTGGGCTCCCCACTCTTGCCTTTATCACGGGGAGTAAGTGGGGCAGAAAATTCTGGGGGAGCACAGAATCCTCCAAATTTGAGCCTGGCACCAGCCAGGCACTCGGATGCCAAGTGGGATGGAAATAGAATTGGCAAAGGGGGGGCCTCTGGGCATGGGAGGGGGCGAACCGCTGGAGCAGCTTGGCAACGCCTGCCCTTGGCTCCTGCCAGCCCTTCTATCCCGCCAGATCCTACCCGCCATGCGCCAGGAACATCTGGAAGGAAGTTTTCTGGCAGATTCTGGAGTGCAGAAGGGGGTCGCGGGGGTCCCGGTCACGTGTTCACTCACAAGCACCTACTCAGGGGTGTCCTGAGCGCCCGGAAGCACAAGGCACCGAGCAGAGCCCCTGCACCCCCGTCGCTGCCCCTCCCCTGCTCCTGTGATTAGAGCCCCATTTCACAGGTAAGCACAGTGAGGCTGAGGAAGTAGCAGAGCGGAGGCTTGAGGCCAGGTCCGCCTGACTCCCAGGCGGGCCTTCTCCATCTCTGAGCATCTCTGAGCGCCCTCTCCACCTGCTGTGTCCAGGGAGCGGTCGGGATACGGAGATTCAGAGGTAACGGAGCTCGGGGCCTGTCCCCGAGGCACACAGTTTAGCGGATGGATTAGCTACCGCTACTACGTCCGATAGCACCCCCAAAACTCAGGGGCTCACAAGCACCGAGGCCCCTTGCTCACAGTGGTTGGGTCAGCAGTGGGGGGCTCTGCTCCAGGCTGCAGCTTGGGCTATACCTGTCCCCTGCTCCTCTCTCACCAGGGGGGTTGGCTGCCGTGGCCGGGCCGAAACCCGCCACGTGTCCCGAGGCTTCAGTTTGGAGCGGGTCCCTGTCCTGCTGCTTGCGTGGCCGGGCCCCACGCTGCCGGGAGCCTCTGCAGTCACGGGACAGGGGCAGGGCTGTCTAGCCGTCTGAGGGCAAGGCAGGAGGAACAGGGCACGTAACCGGACTGTCCGCAGAGGGAGGACGGGCAGCGAGGACCACCGGGGGGGCGTCTCATCAAATCCGAGAAACCGTCACATTCCGCTAATTTGCGCGCCGCGAAGAGAGACAAGCCGCTGCCAACGGAAGTACCACGGAAGGCTTTCTCCGTGCCTCATATCTTTATTTTATTCTCGCTGAAAGCCATTTGCTGCTAAGACACAGAGGTGACACCCCCATGAACGGTTTTGACCGGGTTTGCCCTCGCATGGGCGCTGATGTCCGGGTCGTGACCGGCACCGTCCGGGGAGACCATGGGATGTCATTGATAGATTCTGATTTCAGAGACGCTCAAATGTGAAAACTTGTCTTGTATGTATGTATGTATGTATGTATGTATGTATTTATTTATTTATTTATTTATTTATTTATTTTTTCGTGTCTTGGTTTTTAGAGTTGATGACATCCGTCCTTTACTCATGGCAAGCGCTCCCTCCGGGATGGACACACGGCGACACGTTCTCTGTGGGTAAACTCACTTGCGTCTCCCGGCAACAAGGGGCAACCATGGTTCTCCCTGTTTTAGAGATGAGTGGAGCAAGGCTCAGGGTGATGCGCTGTCTCGCCGGAGACCCACAGTCCGCAAGTGGCCGAGTCGGGATTTGGACCGAGCACTGTCCGACTCCAGAGACAAAGTGGTTAAGAGCGGTCTTTCTCTTCCTCTCAAAATACCCGGTTGTGCTGAACTCACCCTTCTTCTTCTTCTATTTTTTTTTTAAGATTTTATTTATTTATTCATGAGAGATACAGAGAGAGAGGCAGAGACACAGGCAGAGGGAGAAGCAGGCTCCATGCAGGGAGCCCGAAGCGGGACTCGATCCTGGGACCCTGGGGTCGCATCCTGAGCTGAAGGCAGATGCTCCACCGCTGAGCCAGCCCGGTGCTCCATGAACTCACCCTTCCTCTTTGGTGATGTGAGCTGAGAAAATGCCTGAGAGGAGGCGAGGTGCAGGACAGCGATACCGCAGTGTAGTGCTAGGCTCCTACTGACCCGACAGTATGTCAGAAGGAAGGTCACCTGCTTCCAGACCGGACCTGACCATGGGGAACTGGAACCACCCAAAGTGAGAATACAAATGGTGGGCAGAGGGACCACTGAGCTTAGTGAATTGGGGGTACCGTCAAGTTGTTTGACACGAGGAAAGCAGAGTGCGTGATTCACACCTGTATTTATTTACTCAAGCGTACTTGTGTATCTACTGTGCGGAGATTGTACGCAGTGATGACCTGAAACCGAAACTTTGGGGGCCAATTTTTAAGAATTGAGTTCTAATTGATCTGCCATGAGATGCACAGAGCTTAAATATTTTTTTAAAATTATTTATTTGTTCATGAGAGACACAGAGAGAGGCAGAGACACAGGCAGAGGGAGAAGCAAGCTCCCTGCGGGGGGGCCTGATGTAGGACTCGATCCCAGGACCCCAGGATCACGCCCTGAGCCGAAGGTAGACGCTCAACCGCTGAGCCCCCCGGGCGTCCCCAGACCTTAAATATTAAGACAAATGTCTACACCTGTGTTACCACTGGCCCACTCATGATGGAAGATATGTCCCTCACCCCAGAAAGTGCCCCTTTCCACAGAAACACCTGCCTCACCACTTTGTTTTAAAATTTCTGTCATTAAAAACCAGTTGGCCTGTTCTGAACTTCACATAAGTGGGAATTTACAGAATGTGCTGGTTTTGAGTCCGGCTTCTTTCATTCAACCTAATCATCTAGAAGATGAATCCACATATCAGTGGTTCCTTCCTTTTCATTGCTGAGCAGTATTTCTTTGGATGCTGCTTCTCCTCGATCGCCGTCACGCTCCAGACCACCCTTCCTGCCCGCTGCATGGAAATGGATCTGGGCCCTTTAAGCTTCCTCCCCCGCCAGCCTGCTGAGCTGGGTCAGTAGAGGGCGCCCCGGAGCCCATGCGGCAGCTCAGGGCCCTGCTTCCTGGCTGGGGTGCTCCCAGGCTCCTGCAGCTCCCCGGGGCCCGCAGCTCCCCTGGCACCGCTCTGGAGGCGGTTGTGTCGTGAGGTGTCTCACCAGAGGCGGCTTTTGTGGTATCGCCCTCCCGCCCCGTGCACGGGCAGATCTCTGGTAAGTGCCTCAGGGTGGGTTTCTAGCAAGTTCCGCAGGTGTGGCACGAGGCCAAGTGCTTGCCATGTGGTGGGCCGCAGCCAGGTCTTGTTCAGCAACGTCTGGGTGGCCGTCCTGGAGTGTGTGTACTTTGGGGGACCCTTCCTCAGCTCACGGGCTTTTCCTTGCGAAGTTTTCTTCAGCCTGAGGAGGTGACTCTGTTGGGGCCTATGTCAGCCCCGGTGGGAGTTTCTCCTTGAGGGGGAGGTAGCTCAGCCTCATGGTGGGGGGGGGGTCTCTTTTTGTGTGTGGAGGTCTCTATCGACCCTAAGGCTCTCTTCTTTGAGGCTCTATATCAGTCCTGGGTGAGGGGGGCTCTTCCTCAGCTCTGGGGGGGGGGAGCTCCTCTTTGAGGGGGAGTCTATCTCACTCCCCATAAAACCTTTTTGGGCGGTTTTATGCTCAATCTCAGCCCAGGGTAGGGGAATCCTCCTTGAGGACTCTATCTCAGCCTGATGTGGGGGAGGGTCTCTTCCTGAGAGACTCTTCTTTGCGGGGGGGTCTCTCTTGGCCCCTGAATAGGGGGAGATTTTTCTTGGGGGCTTTACCTCAGCCCTAGGGGACTCTTTCTTGATATTTCACCTCTGTTTGGGGGGACACTCATCTTTGAGGGTCTTACCACAGCCCCCAGGAGCTGTTCCTGGAGTGGAGGGTGGCATTCTTAGGGGCTCTATCCCAGCCCTGGGTGGGGCCTCTTCCTCAGGGGGCTCTACCTCAGCTCTGTGGGTTGTAGCTGCTCCCTTAGCTGCTATTCTTACATTAATTACAGTTCTCTTTATTCTTTATTAGCCAACGCCGCATTCATTCAATCCCCTGTTAGAAGCTAATTTTTCATGTGGAACTTTCCCTGTTGGAATTACTGTGTGGTTCCTTTTTCTTGATTAGACCCAAACTAGTGTAGAATTGGTGTCAGCAGTGGTACCAGGAGATTGGTCTGCAGAGATGAGATTTGTGGACTGGTTTTCCTGTGGGCTGGAACACGGTGCTGAGCGACTTGCTGATGGGAGGCAGGGTGCGCGTCCCCCAAGGTATGCAGTGGCCCTGTAATTAACCAGGCTATCACCCCCAGTTGATTGAGCTGGAGTGCCACCAAGGCACGTCCCTTGGGAGCCAGAGTGATGCTTCCCTTGGCTGCTAATGGCAGTGGTGATGACCATAAGGACTGCAGGGGTGAGATGGATCCTTTTGAGGGCTCTAGAGCTTGCAGAGAGGAGATGACAAGTGCAGGTCCATTGGCTCAGCTCATAGTCACAGTCCCAGGACTAGAGAGCTGTCATGACAGCCTTTACAGGTATTATTATTATTATTATTATTATTATTATTATTATTATTATTTTTACAGCTGCAGGGCTGGTATTTGCTGGAAATCAAACATAAAATTTAATTGTGTTGGTTGCTGAATTACAACCACAATGGAATTCACATCTTGACAGAACTCTCGTGTGAAAATTAGGGCATTGGTTGGGAAAGAAAGGGACCCTGAAACACAGAACGGGGACATCTGTTGGCCCCCGGTGAAACTGACCATCATAAACCCCACGTGGCTCCAAGCCAGGCCCCCCTTATTGGAGGTGGTGGCTTTTCCACCCATGTCTGAGGAAGCTGTTTCCCCTCTGTGTAAAAACCCTGTGATGACCTCAGCGGGGGCAGGTATCTTGAGAGGGGTTGCTCATTCTCCTCGAGACTTAACCAAAACTACCACTATTGTCACTAACCTCTGACAAGGGCCAAATCTCCGCATGGTGGCAGTGACACACTAGGACACGAGAGGAAGAATCCAAAGCACTGCAGGGCTTCGCTAATACAGGTCAACAGAATTCTGGGGGCCCCGTGTAGGAGTGGATTTTAAGGATTTTAGACCAAAGAGGGCAGGATAATAGCACTGTGTTGGGTAGAATTAATTGTCACGGATGCACTTCCTGGAGATTTTGGATTCGGTTATTAGCATGTGCCGCTGGCGGAGGCTCTAACAGCTTACTTGGTTGATTAACTGACATTTGGACCCAATAGTGGCCTAAGGTTAATGAAGCCGCGACGTCATGATGGGAAAGAGGGAGTCCAAAGGTGTGGGGAGACAGGATTGCTGGGCTGGATGTATTACGTGCGATCTGCACCCCCCTCCCCGCCCCCCTCCCCACTATGTTCCATAAAAAGCAGCAGAAGACGGCGGCATGGAGATGAGTGTGGGGAACATCCACGAAATGCTCCATGGCCTCTCTCTTTTGCAGGCGGGACATGACTTGAGAGGCTGCTTCCACTGAGATGGGCTCCCTGATTGCAGTGGGCATAAGGGCAGGCTGGAGTCGCAGAGACCAAGGGGCAGCACGTCACTGCCAAGGGCAAGGTGGGCACGTCTCCTGCAAGGCAGCAAGGATGGATGGGCCATCAGAACGCCTGGGCCCATAGGGATTTTGATAGTGGCTAGTAAGTCACAGTGTCACGGGAATGAAATGAATTGCAGCCCACTGCAGTGCTGCTTGATGTATATGACATAAAAAGGTCTGGGTCTGGTGGCCAACGCCTGACGTGCATCGCCAAGACGGTCTCTGCCTCTCCTGCAGTTTCCACGTCTAAGGCAGCTCACGACCTTAGAAGGCCCTTGGGAGGCCAGGTCCCCTTGAGGAAGAAGCCTTATCGTTGTTGCAAGTCCTTAGTTTAAATATCCCCTCCAAACCCCCCCAAAGGGACCTGGGGCCATTTATCCGAGTGACTGTGGACTGGGGCAAAGGAAATAGGCAGACGGGTCAGGGACCCACAGTGCCACTCTGGCCCAGGACTCAAATTGGGGCTTATGGGAGTCAGATAATAGAAGGTGGAGCCTGACACACAGGGGTCCAGTCGGCCCATGGACCCCCCTCCCAGGTCACCGCCCCCCCCCCCAGTTCCCGAACGAGTAATGACAACACCTAAATGTATTTAACGATGAACCGTTCTCTCCCCTTTCCATTTTTATTTTACACACAAGTTTTGGGAAGCGGATTTTATGATTTTGTCGTTAGGTGACAGAAAATCCCGTGGAACTGTGATGGGGTCCGAGGAGTAATAAATACAGTCAGCGGTGACTTCTGGGGCTGTTGGTTTCATTTAAGGGAAGCTATAAGGATGGGAGCTGTGTCTTCCTGGGGAGAACCACGGAGCTGTGGAGTGCGGGAGCTCCAGACCACCCTTCCTGCCCGCTGCATGGAAATGGATCTGGGCCCTTTAAGCTTCCTCCCCCGCCAGCCTGCTGAGCTGGGTCAGTAGAGGGCGCCCCGGAGCCCATGCGGCAGCTCAAGGCCCTGCTTCCTGGCTGGGGTGCTCCCAGGCTCCTGCAGCTCCCCGGGGCCCGCAGCTCCCCTGGCACCGCTCTGGAGGCGGTTGTGTCGTGAGGTGTCTCACCAGAGGCGGCTTTTGTGGTATCGCCCTCCCGCCCCGGTGCACGGGCGGATCTCTGGTAAGTGCCTCAGGGTGGGTTTCTAGCAAGTTCCGCAGGTGTGGCACGAGGCCAAGTGCTTGCCATGTGGTGGGCCGCAGCCAGGTCTTGTTCAGCAACGTCTGGGTGGCCGTCCCGCAGTGTGTGTGCGTGTGCATGTGCGTGTGTGTGCACTGCCTTGGGGGTTCTAGCTCTGCCTTGGGGGGCTCCTCTCAGCCTGGGGGAGGGGGATGCTTCCTTGGGGGGCTCTCTTCAGCCCAGGTTTGAGAGGGGGAGAGTGGCTCCCTAGTGGCTCCGTGTCAGGCCCAGAGGGATTCCTCCTTGATACTATTCTCTAGGCTTTTCTTTAATCCTTTTCCTAGCCAGTCCCTTGTTAATCGAGTCTTTGATTATAGCTATATTCTTTATACGGAAATTTTCCCGTTCAAATTTCCATGTGGGGCAGGCCCCGGTGGCCCAGCGGTTTAGCGCCACCTTCAGCCCAGGGTGTGATCCTGGAGTCCCGGGATCGAGTCCCACATCGGGCTCCCTGCATGGAGCCTGCTTCTCCCTCTGCCTGTGTCTCTGCCTCTCTCTCTCTGTGTCTTTCATAAATAAATAAAATCTATTAAAAAAAAGAATTAAAAAAAAACCCCAACAAATTACCATGTGGCTTCTCTTCCCGATTGGTTGCAAAGGGATTCACCTTGCGTGTGATAAATCATCGTTTGTTCATCCATTTTCACGATGGTATTTCCAGTTTGGGGCTGTTATGAATAATTTGCTCTGCATATTCTCCAGTGGACCAGCCTTTCAGTGTAATATGTTTATATTTCTTGCATAGATACTTGGAATGGGGTTTCTTTGTGAAGGCCAGGCCAAGGGGCTTTCATTTTGCCTGGCGGGTGCTGCGGGGTTACTGGGAGTTTTGTGGGCCTGATTTTTTATTTTTTAATTTTTATTTATTTATTATTTATTATTTATTTTTATTATAGCAGTGACAAAATTCTGTGTGGGTTCTAGAAGGATCTCTTGGCCTCGGGTGAGCAGGGGGAGGGGCAGCAACTCTCAACTCCCCACATGGAAGTGCCAGCTCAGCCTAGTGACTCTGGGCCTGTGACTTTGCTCCATCATCTGGGAATCTGTGAAATGGGAACGTTCTCATGCGTCCATAGGATTGTTGGCAGGACCGGGTGGGATAATGCATGTGGGCACTTGGCACAGGGCTGGCGTGGAGTTGGTGCACGGTGGGTGGCAGCCGACATGCATTATTGGGTGCTTAAGCCAGGATGTCCCAGTTTCTCCCTGGCTCCAACCATCATGTATCTAGAGCCCGAGGGCCTAGAGGGGTGGGGCCCAGCTGCCCAGTGCTGCCCGGTGCTGCCCAGCGCCTGGCACTTTCGGATGCCCTCCTCTGCCTTCCCTCTGAGGAGTGGACCCTCCAGGTGGCCCTGGGTTCGGGGCTCTCTGCCCAGCCCCCTGACAGTCACCTCGGTGGGCGCCCTACCAGATGGGGCCCTGAGCTACCGCACCTCAGCTAGTCAAACAGCCATGATTAGTCAAATAAAATTTCCATCTGTTGAGGAATTTTCGAGAGTTCTTACTGGCTATAAAAGTGATCGGAAGAGAAGGATGGATCTGAGGGGGTAAGTGCCTCTAATAATGTGGAGTGGTGACTTTTAAGTAAGATTGCAGATGTCCTGATCAGAGTGGGCCTGGTCCCCGTGGGGTCTGAAAGGGAGGGGGTCGGGCCCCTGGGGTTGGGCCCTTCTCTGCAGAGGGAGGAAGAGGAGGGACGTTGTATTTGCAGCGCGGGGATCATCGTGGCATTTAGGAAGATCCTGGAGGCAAAGGGCCTGGGACGGTGTCTGGCACACTGCAGGCGTTTAATGGATGCGTTTCTGCTTTCTCTGCTCCTCTCCTTTCCTCCCCTGGGGGCCAAACCAGGCTCCCGGACAGAGCAGCGGGTGCTCTGGGCCAGGTTCTTGCTGTCCCAGACTTGGGGGGACCAGTTCACGTAAGGTCTGAGCCTCCATTGCTTGTCTTTCACATGGGACAGTTCATTACCAGGGGTCCAGCCCAAAGGAACACTGGGCGGGAAGATTTCTGGAAATGTGGGCCTGGCATCCTTCTGCTACCAATATACAGCTTTCCTCTAGTGCTTGGCTTGTTTCAATCCCCTCAACATCTGGGGACAGAGGTGACCTTGTGGGCAGGAGGACTTGGGTGGCAGGGCTGAGGGGCTCATCTGAGGTCACCTGGATCCCAGGTACTCCTGCTTTCGTGGAAGGGACAGACTTAGAAGTCTACTCCCTTTTTCATCTTCTTTCTTTTTTTTAAAAAAAAAGATTTTTAAAAAAAAATTTATTTGGAGAGAGAGAGAGAGAGAGAGAGAGCGCGTGAGCACATGAGCAGGGGGGATGGGCAGAGAGAGAGGGAGAAGCAGACTCCCCTCTGACCAGGGAGCCCATGCAGGGCTCAATCCCAGGACCCCGGGATCATGACCTGAGCTGAAGGCAGATGCTCAACCAACTGAGCCACCCTGGCGTCCTTCTTCATCTTATTTCTGATGCTTAACACAAGACTGTACTTTGGGGGTGACTCCCGGGGCTCCGGGGGCTGCAGAGGGCCAGTGAGGTGGGCGGTCTTGCTGGAAGGGACTCAGACATAACTGAGTTCCCTGGACTGAGGGTGGAGGTGAACTATGCCTCTCCGGAGAGAGGGGTTCTCAGGGTCCAGACCCTCGATCGTGGGGCTCTGCGGCCTGAGTGCCTGGAGGCACCAATCTCCTAGCTGCTGGGTGGGGGGGGGGGTCCTCTCATTGCTGCTCTGTCCCTCCTCAGCTGCCCTGTCCACCTCCCCTGCAAACACAAACCAGTCCCCCCAACCCCTTGGACCCTTTAAAACCACAGCGCGTGCCTAGGCCCCCACAGCTGGCCACACGTTCATTCCCCAGAATGAACAGCCCACATGTATGGCCGGGGCCGTCTGAATTTCCTGGGATGGCTGTGCCCGGGGTAGGGAACGCTCCCAAGGCCCCTTCTCCCGGCCAGGAGGTCCGGGCATGACCGCCAGCGGTGGTTTGCCCTGGGGCCTGGAGGTCCCTGGTGTCTGACTCTGGAGCCACAGGCCTGGGGCTGAGGGGAGCGGGCAGGGGGCTGGCCGAGCCGGGGGGCTGGGTTTGCACGCGAGCTGAGCCCCCTGGCCCAGTGGCGCCCCTGGGGGAGGCCTCCTGGAATATCCCTGGCCTCTGGGTCCTCCCTGATGACCCGCTTACTCCATCAGCTGTGGAGGGGACCAGCGGGCTTCCGGCTGTGCTGCTGTGTGGCCTGGGCAGGACCCTGACCTCTGGGGACTCAGTTTCCCTCCCTGTGAGTGGGGTTGATAAGGCTGACTCGCAGGGTCCGGGCGACAATGGAACGAGCATGGGGCTGGCCCCTCGCTCGCCTCTTCGGGTCAGAAGAGAAGGGCTGGGAGGCGTGTGCCTTGCTTCAGGCTCCTGTGTCTGAAGACGGAGACCTCTGCGGAGGGGAGGCTTTTGGGGCTGGAGCGAGTTGAGGTCCTGGAAGCCTCCCCTGCCTCCGTGATGGGGTGGGTACCCGGGAAAGGTGCCTGTGGGCTCCAGGACAACAGTGGGATTTGGGCCGGTTTCGTTCCTGCCTGGGTAGCATGATGTCGGCGGCGGGCCGTGGGTGGTGGGGTCTGCATCGGGCAGCTCCTGCGGCGGGCCTGGGCATGGCCCCTGGTCACTGGTGCTCCCCGATCCTCCGTTCCCCCGGACCCTTCCCCAGGTCCCACCTCCTTGGGGGGCAGGATGCAGACATAGCCGTCAGCTGTCCTGATTTTACCCGTGATGAACCGGGTTTAGGAGTCTGGGCTGGTGCAGCAGGTCCAGCTGGTGTCGGGCCGCAGCGCTCACGCTTCCTGTCATTGTGCCGCAGTCAGCACTTCCTCATCGAACCGTGCCCTCTCCCGCCAGATGCCGTGCCAGGGGCAGGAGACCCGAGGACGGCCAGAAGCCAGCCCTCCTGGTGCCTCTGCTTGGGCGGGGAGACAGACGATCGGCAAGCAAACCCAGGCACAGAAAGATTTCTCAGTGCTCAGCGCCCTGAGGCTGTGCCGTAGAAGCACTAGGTGTTATGTGGGGCTGGGGAGGGGGTGCGGGGGTCTTCAGGAGGGCCCCCTGAGCAGATGACATCGCTGGTTCCCTCCCGGTCACATGTCTATGCCCCCATCCCATGCTTTTCCTATTTCAAACCCGGGGAGGCTTGGGTCCTGTGCACCCGGCCTCCCCCCGGCCCAGGCATGGGGAGCCCCGGGGAGCTCAGAGGGCCACCCCGCCAGTGCCCCATGCTGCCCTCCCTGCCCTAGTGCTGAACCCTGGATGAAGGACCTGGACCCCTCTCTGTGCCTTGCAGGGTCTCTTGCTTCCAACCTGCGAAGAAGAGCGTCTGGTGACTTCCCTCCCGGAAGGAGGGGGGAGCCGTGAATCCCTCCACTGCCTGGAGAGGTATCCTAAGGGGCTGGTTACATTTTCCTCTGCCCGCTTCATTAGCCAGAGGCCTTCTCCCCGGGAGGGTTCCTAAGACTTACGGGTTCGTGCGCATGCCCTGGGCACAAGAGGGTTTAGGCGAAATGATCCTTAATGTCCCCTCGTCCCCCAACCCCACCAAGAATGAGGGGCTGGGAGCCTTGGAGCTGACAACGTATAGTGTGTGCAGAGGTGGGTGTCTGCCCTGGGGGAACTTTGAGCCCGAGCTCCACGCCTCGCCGGCTGATGGTCAGTCTGAGACTCAGTTTCCCCATTGCTAAGTGCAGAGGGTAACCTCAGTGTGGCCACCAGGGTTAAATGAGACCAGGGGGTCCTCTGCACCTCCCATCGTGGCCGTCACCGTTTTTGATGACGTGTCCCAGACCCAGAGGGCAGAGGATGGAAACAGCCACGTGGGTGAGGCTGCATAAGGTGGGGGAGCCAAGGGCAGGGCTCGCGGAAGGACTGGGCCCTCGACGTGTGCTCAGGCCTCTGGCTGGTCCTCCCCTTGGTGGGCGGCTGTGGGGCAGGCCTTGGGGGAGACCCTGAGGTCCTCCTTCCTGAAGGTCCCTCTGGCTTTCCAGGGGCTCGGCCTCCTGACGGCCCCCTGTGCACCCAGCCCGAGGCCCCGGGCGGCCTCCCCTCCTTGTCTCACCCACGTGAGGCCCGCAGCCTCCTCTCCCTTCCTGGCTTTCGTCTTGGGCTCCTGAGGACAGCTGTGGCCGCTCTGCTCACGCTCTGTGGCCCCGTCCGCAGCCCAGGACGGCGCTGGATGGTGTGCAGATTGCACCGGGGAAGAGCCGCCCCGTGGAGACTTGGCATCGCTGTGAGCGGTGGGCTGGGGGCTGCTGAGTTCTGGTCTGTTCTAGGGCGTGGTCATTTATTTGTGGGGCCACCTGCAACCCCCCAGCACTGCCACCTCCGTGAGAGAAATGGAGGGACGCCCCCCACGGCCATTCTGAGGACAAACCCTCAGATTTGCCCCCAGCTTCCAAGGCCCCGTGACCTGCCTACGCCCTGCCTTCCACTCCCGTGGCCTCTGGTTGATGCACCTAAATGCCTCAAGCCCTTGACGTTTGCTGGCTCTGGGCAGGCCCCTGTGTGCGCCTAATTTTATTTAATCCTTAAGGTAACCTGACGGGACGTTCCTCCTGTGATGCCCCTTCAGTCAGATGATGCAAGGATCAGCCTTATTCTGTGGGGTCAAAGGGCAGGACTGGGTTCCCAAGTGAGAACTTTGCAGCAGTGAGTGGGCCAGCCCGTCTCATGGCGTGATGGGCTTTCTAGTGAGGTGGTGAGCATCCCGTTGCAGGGAGTATTCAAGCAGGGGCCGATGGCCATTGTTCGGGTGGACAGAGATGACCGTTGTCAGGTGGGAGGGGCTGGCCTGGGAGGCCTCTGAGGGGCTTCCACCTATCAGATCACGATGCCTTGAGCCTTGAATTCTCTGCTCCTTACAGGAGATGGAGTCAGAAGCAGGTATTTCAGTGCCTGGATCTCCGGTCCTCCCCCTTTCTTCCACTTAGCCCAGGTGGCCAGGTTCAGAGCAGGTCACCTCTGTGTCTTGCTCGGTGGCAGCACGGTGGCCCATGGGTGACTTGGGGATGGAGAAGGGCTTTGATCTAGTTAAATATTTCTCCACTCGCTCTGCTAAGCACTTACCTTCCTTTGAGCACCTACTGTGAAAAGCAGCAGGTAAAGGGCAGCGAGCCCGGGGCTGTGCAGAGGGTGTGACAGGTGGCAGCCGCCTGTCCTGGCCGGTCCTGGACATCCCCTTTAGTTCACGGCCGTCTCCCAGTGGCCAGGGCAGGGGCTGGCAGGAGGCAGGGCTCACGCGATGGACCTGCCCCTCTCCGTGGCCGGCTCCCCACCACCAGCCCTGGTTTCGCCCCTTCGGAGGCTCTGCCCTGAGCCCAGGGCCACCTCTACGCACCCCGTCGTCCCTGCTTACCTCACAGCACGTGTAAATGTCCTGTGTCCCCTGCCCTGCCGGGTGAGGTCTGGCTCGTGGTGGGTGCAGCTGCCCCCAATGTGATGCCTCTGTCCTCAGCCGTGAGGCTCTCCTCCTGCCCGCCCGGCTTGGCAGCAGTTGCGAGCTCTCGAAGTGACACAGGCGTCGCTCCCCGGGGCCCCGGGGTGAGGCAGAGGTCCCCCCGGGCTTGCTCCCGCAGCTCCCAGGGCGCTGGAGCTCACCCCAGGTTTGAGATCCGCCCGAGTTCGCGCAGCCAGCCCTCCTGCGGAGTAATTACTATAATTTCCCTGCACAACCCGCAGCTCTCGGATGATATTGTGACCGAAGTGTGAGCAGCGGGAACGCTCCCTGCCCTTGTAATTGAGGGTTCGGAGGCATCGCTGACATCTCCGAAGGGAGCTGGTGCTTCGCCGCGTGTGGCGTGTGTCGGCGGCGTCACCTTTGAACTCTGGCTTTTTGACTCCTGGGCTTGCTCCGCACACGCAGCGATGACTCACGAGCGGGACGCGTTGCTCACCGTCCTCCCCGGGGTTGTGTTCGCATCCCTGGTCCGGTCTGGAGCCTCGTGGCAGCCCCCTGGGACCCGGCCCGGTCGGGTGGAGAGGCTGCAGGTGCGGGGAGGCTGTGCCGCGTGGACCCCCGTGTTCTCTCGCCGTCCCCATCCCCCTGCTCAGCTGCCCTGCTGCAGGGGCCCTCCTGACGACCCTGCCACCTGGCTCAAGCCTGTCACGCAAGAGCAGTAATAAAAGTGAAAATCATGACCTCGGGCACTCACGGCCTACAGGTGCTGTGGTCTCGCCTTGTAAGTGGGGGCGCATTTTACCTCCTGGCCGCCCGCCACGGCCCCCAACTTACCGATGAGGGACCTGCAGCCCAGGGAGGGGGTGCTGCCCTGGGGGCAGGGAGCCGGGAGGTGATAGAGCCCAGCCTGGAGCCCAGGCGGTCTGCAGCGCCGAGCTCCTAACCAGCCAGCATCCTGGACGTGCGTTTCTTGCTCATTAGCCCATTGGTTCCCTCACTCATTCACTCATTCATTCCTCACTCATTCGCTCACTCAGCCTTATTTACGGGCCCCTGGTCGTTGCCAAGCGTTGTTCTGGGTGTCAGGGATTCAGTCCTGAACAGAACAAATTTCCCACCCCCATGGAGTTCCGGTTCCAGTTGAGGGAGACAAATCACAAGCAGACAAATGCTGCAGATTCAGATTGGGAGAGCTCGGGAGGAAAATGAACGGAAAGGGGATGCAGAGTGATAGTCAGTGGGGTCAGGGATGGGCTAAGCAGAGACGGGAGGGAAGCGTGAGAGCAACATGGGGAAGAGAGTCCAGGCACAGGGAGCGGCGTGTGCAAAGGCCCTGCGGTAGGTCTGTGTAAGGCACGCTTGAGGACCTGTGCGGAGGGTGGTAGGAGGTAAGGTCAGAAAGCTGGATGGAGAGATGCTGGTGGTGGTGGTGATGGTGGGGGGTGTGTTTGAGTGCATCCCGCTCCCTGCACCCCGCTCCCCGAGGGAATGACATGATCTGGCTCCCCCTGTTGAGGACAGGCTGTTGGGGTGAGGCAGAGGCAGAGGGACAGTGCAGAGGCCATCGAGGTGGTCTAGGGGAGAGATGATACTGGCTGCTTCGACCAGGGTGGTTGTGGGGAGCCTCTTCTTTGAAATCTCTCCTCTTGACCCTTCCTTGTCCGGCTGACTTCTGCGTGTCCTTCCCTGGCCGCTGGACCTTGCCTGCGCTTGTGCTGGCGTGGGCTCGGCTGCTTCTGTGCCCCGGCCCCGGGGCGCTGCCCTTGTGCACCAGCCCCGGGTGCTTCGGAGGCCCTCTGCCCTTTGCGTGTTGAATGGAGACCCGCGCACGCCGTGTTTACCCGACTCAGGTGCTCACTGTCTATTTCTGGCATCTGCAGAAATACCTGCTTTCTATGTGATCTGCTCGGTTCCATCTGTTACCTTTATTTTATTTTTTTTTCCAGACAAGAGTCACCCCTGCCCCGTGGGGCTTCTCAGGGGTAGGGTGGGGGCTCACTCGGATTCTGTGGGCCCACACCGGGAGGAGCTAAGCCCTGTTACTTAATCGGCTGGCAGCTTGGCCTTTTCCTGAAGGCGTGAGGGTCGTGGCGTGTCTGGCTGTGCCAAAGTCCCTCTAACAAGACCGGGTGTCTGTGGGGTCGGTTCTGGGAGCTGGGTGTGCATGTGGATGTGATGTGAGGCTTGGAGATTCAGGGAGGGCTCGTTTCTTTGGGGGGGGCGGTGGTGGGGGAGCAAACCGTGGGAATAGGGATGCAGAGAAGGCCGACATCAGCAGGGAAGGAAGTGATTAGGAGGCAGCTCGAAGAATCTGAGGCTTGGCTGGGGGACTGGCCCAGAAAGAGCAGGAACCAAAAGTCGTCTGAGACCCCATGGGGATGGGTGGCCCCAGCCGGCTTGGGGTGATTCTGCAGGTCTGGAAGTCCGGGTCCTGGGAGAGAAGGCATCTAATGGACGGGGTTTTGGCCACGTGACCAGCCCTGGTTTGGAGGTGTTTGGGGCCTCATGATCAAGAGTCCCGCCAAGAGTGCATTTTGGAGGGGAGGTCGGTCCTGCAAAGGCATTTGGGTATGCCAGTGTCCAAGGAGGAGGGGACGGGTGCTGGGCTGTCCCCAGCAAGGATCTCAAAGCTGTGTGAGCTGTCCTGACCTTCGAGGTGCCAAGGGCAGAGTCTACCCACCCAGAATGTTAGAGTCCTCCAAGTGATTGGTGGAGCGGAGTTCGGAGTGGACAGGGGCTTCCAGGCCCAGGGGAGGTTGCAGCGGCACTAGGTCCGGTCCGGCTGGGCCCCGAGGGCCGAGGGTCTTGAGGTGGGAGGGGAGGGCTACTCCGTGTGAGGGTCCCTGCTCGAGCAGAGTCACGGAGGGAGGCTGGGGCGGGCCTGCTGGCTTTCGTGGAGGTGGACAGCTGCTGGTGAGTCACTGGTAGGGAGTGGGGAGTGCTGCTGGAGCCACAGGCCGAGCATGGTGCTGAACCCGGGTCGGAGGGGTTCAGACTTAGGAGGGTGGCTGCGTCTGGCTGGGCTGGAAGCGGGGTGGGAGGAGTGCATGGGGGGAGCACCCACTGTGTACCTACGCTCCACTGAGTGTTTTGTTGGGGTCTTATCTGCACAGCAATCCTACTCGGTAGTACTGCTGCTCACCCCTCCTGCACAGAGAAAGAGACAGGGGTCCGAGAGGTTACGTGACTTGGTCAAGGTCACACAGCCAGCAAGTAGCCAAGAAGGAGCTGGGTCCCAGGCCCGGCTGCCATTCTCTACTCATCCGGGTTACAGGATCATCAGCTGTGAAGCCGGGCAGCCCGCTGACCTTCTCTGCGCTTTAGCCCACTTGGTTTTCTCCCCCCGTATTCTCAGGCACCATGGAGCATGGCTGTGGGCAGGCAGGCGTGGCCAGTACAGGGAGGGGAGGGGGCTGCAGCGGTCCGAGGAGACTTTCTCCTTTTTTTCCACCCTCCCTCCCTCCTGCAAAGTGCTAGAACAAAGCTGGCAAAACTAGAGTCAGCAGAAAAATCTAATTTTCACCTTAGACACGTTTGTAGCTGACAGATATTAACCCAACCTCTAGACTTTCCTTCCAGACAGGTCTGAGCTGAGTCCTGCCCTGGACGTTGGGAGGCCAGCCCTGTCATGAATTCACTGTTGCAGCTGAGTCAAGGTGTCTCTTTTCCGTAGGCCTCAGTGTTTCTATCAGTAAAATGGGAGTGGAGGTACTCGGGGTGGGGTGTCACGGATGCAGACGCCTACAGGGGCCTTCCACCCTCCGGGGAAGACAAAGGGGTGAATGGGTGAGGTGCGGGAGGGAAGAGGATGCTGGGAGTAGAGGGGACCGGGATGGGGGGGGCTGCCCTGCCTATGGGGGCAGTTCCTGCTTCAGGCTAAGTGGCTGTCACTACGTAGGGCTGCTATTGCCCAATTTTTGGATTATTTTAAGAAAAACCTGAAATCTGAGCTGCGCTCCAAAATCTTTCAAAGTGTAAAGGTTAGCGACTCATTGATATATTTTTGGGAAAAAAGTCGTGCGGACCCATGAAAGCAGCGTCCTGGGCCGAAACCGGCAATGGGTCACCTGCCGGCAACGCCAGGGGCTGACTGGCTCTTTTGGGTTTCTTCTGGCCGGGGTGAGACAGAGCTACGTTTCATATGCATATAAATAAAAATCAAATATTTGCTTTCTAGATGTATTGATTTGTATTTATTGATGAGCCCGAGGTTTATAATGTGCATCTGAGCTGAGGAATAAGAACGGAGTAGAAACCTCTTGGAGAAACTTTAATCACAGAATAGGAGTTGCTGCGCCCGACTTGTGTCTGTCTGTAATCCTTCCTGGTGCAGACACAGCCTAGCCTGGTTTCCATGGCAACGGGGCATGCTACCTTCTGCCCCCGTAGATTTGGAGAGAGAGGAAAGGAGGGCGGGTGGCCTTGAGATTTCTCTTGCCTGGGGTGCAGACCCGGGGACTTCTTTCTACCTTTGCAAGATCACGGGTGGGACTTTGAAGCCCGTGGGCAGCCCGAGAAAAAGCAAGATGTATCGGCTCTCAGGAATTTGTAGGGACCTCTGGTTAGAGCTGTTGACGTCGTCACATCTGCTCCTGGTTCCCGGTTTGGAGGGTGCTGGTGGATCAGTTCTGTAGTCTTCAGAGAGCAATGGGTCTACTGGCCCTCTTTAGGGCGTGCTTGGGAAAGACCTAGAAGAGCCAACAGGGTCGGAAGGGGCTATGGCGGTGATAGCCGAGCAGGTGCTCTGGTCATTCCCACCATGCACGGTGAAGCCAGAGGGCCCAGGGGAGAAGGGTGACTGCCCTGGTGCTGTCAGCCCCAGGCAGCGACAAGAATAGGGCAGTGGGTAAGGCGCAGACATTGGGGTCCAACTGCCTGAGTTCGAATCCTGATTCCACCCGGTGAGGCTGGGGGACACGGACAATTTACTTAACATCTCTGAGCTCCTGCGTCCTTGTCTGTGAAATGACTGTAGTACTAACTTCCTCATAGGCTAGTAAGATAGCGATGGTACGTGCAGAACGTGTAGACTGTAAGTCAGCAAACTTCTTCTGCAAAGGACCAGATAGGAAACATTTCAGGCTTTGTGGGCCGTATCGTTTGCCAAAGTCATCGAGTCTGCCGCAGTGACTTGAAAGCAGCCACAGACAATATGTAAATGATGGACGTGGCGGGGTGCCAATAAAACTTTATTTATAGGTCCTGCAATTTGAATTTCATATACTCTTCGTGTGCCACAAAAGAGTCGTCTTTTTCTGATTTTTCACTCCCCCCCCAACCCTTTAAAAGTGCAAAAGCCACTCTTGGCTCGTAGACCGTATAAAAGCCGGCAGTGAGCCAGATTTGGCCCTTGGGCCGCGGCTTGCTGAGTCCTGGTGGAGAATGATGCCGGTTACGTGTTCATTAAGTGTTAGTCACTGATACTACCTTTATCTTCGCCATGATTCTTTTCATCCTAAGAGGGTGGATTGGAGGCCGTAAAATATTTGGCCCAGAAAGAGATGACTTGGGCTGGGCCGGGGGAGGGAGCGTGCATAATAACCATGCTCAAGAAGGGAAGAGCTTATCCCAGCGGGGGTACCCTCCGGTATTTGTAGGCAGAATTGACAGGGAGAGGGATTTTTGTTTTTTTTAATTATTTTTTATTTTTTTATTTTTTTGGAGAGGGATTTTTGGCTCTGAGGCCTTGCAGCTCGTTGGAACAGACTGCCTCGGGCGGAGCGAGCTCCTGTCACTAGAAGGGCTCGAGCGGAGGCCAGATGCCCCGACGCACTGCTGGGGGACACCAGCTCGCTGGAGGAACAGACTGCTGGGGTCTGAGCTGGGTTCCTGCGCTGGTGGGGAGAGCGGGGGTGGGGTGGGCGGGCAGTTCCTATTTTCCCACAGTCCCTGTTCCTCATACTCAAAGCCCCTTGCCCTCTTCCTTCTCGAATAATCCAGTGATGTGCACGGGGCCAGCATTGCCCCCATTTACCCGGCGTGTGAGCTGGGGGGAGAGAGGATGAGCGGGACACCTGGATACACCTGCTGGCTAGGCGGGGAGGCGTGCTCGGTGGTCCTGCATCTGGTCCCCGTCCCAGCTCTGCTGCTTTCTTCTTTTGTGCTCCAGGGTTTAGAGGGTATTTACCCTCTCTGAGCCTCAGTTTCCCCATCTGTAAAGCAGAGGTATATAAAGTGGTACCTGGTGGAAGGTAGGCTTTCAAGCAGTGCTCATTGGTGTCCCCTGGGATCCCGGCCTCCCGTCCCGGGGCTGGTGTGTGGCCCAGGAGGGTCAGGAAGGAGACTGGCCTCTGCGATGTGGAATGGCCACCGGCAGTTTGCGGTAGGGGAGCCCTCTCCCGAACCGGGGAGGAAGAGTCTGGGCTGCCCATGGGCCGGGGACCTTCTCCACCGAGATAGACAGACATCCACGCTGGTCAGGGAGTAGGTGCCCTGGGAATGACGTCCAGAAGGCCCAGAAAGCAGAGTGAGCTCTCTTCCTGCACCTGTGGGGCTACTGTACTCTGGGGCCCAGGGCAGGGACAGTGCCAAGGACAGTAATTGGGAGAACAGGGCAGCCCAGGGTCACACCTCCCCCCTTGCCCCTGCTCCGTGTGCTGGGCCCTCTGTGCTAGTGACTTGCACGGGGCACCCCATGAATCCTCATGGCCACCCCAGGAGAGGGCATGCAACTGCTACCCCACTTTGTGGATGAGCAGCCTGAGGCTCAGAGCCCAGACCACCTGTCTGGGGCCCCAGAGGAGGAAGCTGGATCTGACTGCAAAAGCCTCATCCCCCAACCCAACATCCCCATCCCCAGTCCCCTTTCAGCCAGCACAGGAGTCCACGCTGTGTGGGGTAAGCCCCAATAAGGAGAGTAGCCAACATTTTGGGGGTGGTTACTCTGCCCCAGGCCCTGTTCCAGGTCGCAGTGTAAAACAGCAGGTGCCCTCTTAGGTTTTTAAATTTTGTAATCCTTACAACCTCTCTATGAGCTATTCCCCTTTCACAGGCAAGAAAATGAGGTGCAGAGAGGTTACGCAACCTGCTTGAGGTCACAGAGCTAAACTGTAGAGCTGGGATCTGAACTCGGGAACTTTTAACTCCGAAGCCTGTTCTCACTCTGTCCTCTTGCCTCGGACTTGACCACAAAGCGCTCTGCATAGTATCAGACACAGAACAGATGTGCAACAAACACGGAAATCCAAGGCCAGGGGCCAGCGTGACTTAGTGAGGGGATTGGTGAGTCTGGAATCACTCTGGACTTGACGTTCCCTTCTGTGCAATGGGGACGTGATCCTCCCAGCACCCTTGCCTTGTAGCGTGGTTCGCGTGTGTGAGGCTTTTGCGTGTGAGCAACAGCCCCTTCTATCACCCGACAGTACGCGTGCCTCAGAATCACTGCGCTGTGCGATATTGCTCAGTAAAATCCCCCAGGGCTGGTGGGAAGATGGGGTTAGGTACCGCAGTCACGCACTTTATCGGGGACACACACACTGAAGGGTGGCCGAGTTCTCTCTGTGTTTAAGGCTAAGAAATACACACCTACTGAAAAGACCTGAGGTGTGCACGTGGGAGTTACGCTCCCCCTACCTGCCGGCGGCCTGCCCGGTTCCCGCACCTGCTGCCTTGTGACCCAGAGGAAGAGAAGAGACATAAAGGGAGTAAAAACCTGGTGGGTGGAGAGAAAAAAAAATATATATATATAGAACAGGCTGGGGGTGGGGGTGGCGGAGGGGAATAGGGTGGGGGGTTAGGTTGCTGGTGCAGTGGCAGGAGGGAAAGAAAGTCCTGGGACGCAGGGTGGAGCGTTGTGACGGCAGGTGCAGGTGGGCGGGGCCGTCGTCCTGGGTGGCGGGTGTGCCTCGAGGGTCCCTCGGCTGTCCGGCCCTGCCCGGCCCTGCCTGGCTGCTGTGGTTTTCTGTGCGCCCGCCGTTTCTGGTCCTGCAGCGCTGACACTGTTCCCTGAGGAAGGGATCCCAGCAGAGTGTGTTTGCGATTTCAAAACCCGTGTGACAGCAGGATGGACTCCACTGGGGAAGGTCAGGGGTCAGGAGGGGCGGCGGGGTCCTTTCTAAACAGCGGCTCCTTCTAGTAGGGTTGGCCTCACCCTGGGAGATGGGCTTATGCCCTGCAGTGTGGTGGCTAGGGTGGCCTCTGGGGCCTAAGTGAAGCTGCACCTTCTCTGAGGTCTGTCCCCCTTGCTGAGCCCCCCAAGCTGGTCTTTTAGAATCTCAAGGCACCGCCCGGGGCGCTATTATGAGCCCCGCTCCCATGTGCTCCCATGCATCTGCAGCCGCCTGGGCTGTCTGCTGCTTGGCCTTGGCCTAGGGTCCCAAATGCTCCGCTGTGGGAGCCCAGGGGGTCTTTGTGCGGCCAGACCTGGGGGGGGGTCTGAGAATCCGCTTTCCTTTGCAGTCGCGCCCACGGCGGGGCCTCCTGGGAGTAATGAGGTCTTGTGTGGGGCTCCTCCTTGGAGTAAAGAGAGAGAGTGAGGGGAGCAAAAAAAAGATTGCCTGGAATTTATTAGTCTAATTACATTTTCCTAATGTGGTTGACCCCCGCTCACAGCAGGGCTCTTATCAAAGCCGCAATCATGCCAACATTATTGGAGTTTTAATAAGAGTCAATTGGTTATTGTCCTTGCTGCGTCGGACACTGTAGACGTAATCCCCGGAGCCCCTCGGGGAGGCAGGGAGTGCGCTTTCTTTGCCGCAATATTATTTACATTAATAACACGGATTAGGGACTTGTTTTATGTGTTTAGGAGACGCGGAGGCTTTCTTTGTTCGGGAGGCTCCGGGCCACCAGCCGAGCGCCCCTCGCGGGCTTGCAAGTCAGGGGAGCACTGGGCTGGGAGCCGGGGTCAGCGCCCACCCCACCTTGCTGCGTGCGCTCGGGCAAGCCGCCTCGCCTCTCCGGTCCCTCCTGTTGTGGTCACGTCGGAGGGGTGACAAGGCCCGGGAAGCGCTTGCTTCCTTGTGGAAGCGTCGCATAGGTTGTGTGGCTTTGGCGTCCTTCTTGGCCTCTCTGCACTCGAGTCCCCTGACCCCCCATCTGTAAAGTGGGGGTGGGGGTTAGCGAGAGGATTCACTGAGGGGATCCCTGCAAAGTGTGCAGGGCAGGGCCTGGCCCGTGCCGACAGACGCTGCTTACTGTGGGGTGGACAGGACGTCAGGGGGGCCCCCGCTTTCTATTTTATAAGGCGGGGGACGTGACGCCGCCTCCACAGGGTCCCTTAGAGGGCGCAGCGGGCTGCCCGGTCCACAGTTGCGTCCTCAGGGCCAGACGCAGCACCTGGCACATAGTAGGTGCTCCGTGAGTATCACACAGATGCCTCTGCCTGCGGGGGGCTTGTGGCACACAGATGGCACTACACAGGACGGGGGAAAATACAGCAAGGAACGGGGATAGGGAGACCGCAGAATAGTCAGGGAGGTTTGCAATTTCAACTCCCCAGGGGCCAAGGAAGGCCCACGGGAAAGTGCCGTCCGAGTAGAGACCCTAAGGCGGTGAAGGAGCAAGCTGGGCTGCTGTCTGGGGGACGGTGTTCCAGCAGCAGGAACAGCAAGTGCAAAGGCCCTGAGGTAGGCACATGACTGGAGTGTTTGAAGAACAGCAGGGAGCTCGAGATCCTGGGGTCCATGAGCAGGGGCAATAGAGGGTGAGGCCAGAGCCACCCTGTTCCGACATCCGCTGAGGGCACCAGGCTCTAGGCCAGATGGAGGCAGCCGGGGGGGAAGCTGAGGGAGACCGTCTTTGGGGTCTCGGTGCCACTGTCTATGTCCCCTCTCACTTATTTGGGTGCATCTACCTCCCCCTGGGACCTGGCCTGTAGGCCTCCTCAGGCCCTGTTCCTGGGCAGGGCACCTGGCCCAGGAGCTTGGACGTGAGGTGCGAGGCCTGGAGGTTCCTGGGAGGTGCTTCTCTCCGAAGTCTGGGGGGCGGCCCTGCTGGCTCCTCAGAGGTGACCTGTCAGGTCAGAGCGGAATTAAGTCTGACTCTCAAAATATGGGGGTCACACTGAGGCCAGAAGGGCAGGCAGCGGTCAAGGCCCCCCCCACCCCCAACTGGGGTAGAGACTGGGGACTGACATCAGGGAGGAGGTCTGGGGCCCAAGGGGTCCAGGTGGACAGGGCAGGAATGGGGGTCCTGGGAGAAGCCGACAGAGGCTGCCCCTGCCCACCCTGTGGGCCCCTGTCCACCCTGTGGGCCCCTGTCCACCCATGGATCCCTGCCCACCCATGGATCTCCTCCCACCCATGGACCCCCTCCCACCCATGGATCCCCGACCACCCTTTAGACCCCTGCCCACTCCATGTGGACCCCTGTCCACCCATGGATCCCCGCCCACCCATGGACCCCCATCCACCCTGTGGACCCCTGCCCACCCCATGTGGACCCCGGTCCACCCCATGGATTGGCTTCTGTGGCCTGACTTAGCTCTGCCTGGCAGTGGAGGAAAGAGTTGGCTCTGGGGATGAGAGTGACCGAGGGGGGGTCATTACAAGCCCTGGACTGGGGAGGCAGAAGGTTCTAGAGGGAAGTCGATAGACAGGTGCTAGAGGCCGGCAGGTGCCGCTGGCCAGGGCTGTGCCATCAGGTGGACGCAGAGGTGACATCCAAAGGGAAACCTCTGCAGGCCTGGACCGGGGGTATGTGCTGTTTGCTGCCGAGGTCACCTACCCCAGCGAGAGCTAAATCTGAGGGCCAGCTGGGCCCTCACCCTGATGCAACACCAAAGGTACACCCTCCATCTCCGGCTTGCCCCGGTTCCACGTCTCTGTTTATGCCTGGAGCTCCTTGAGGCTTCTCCCTTCCTCTCTCTTCCTCCTTCCTTCCTGACACTCACCCGTGCCTGGTGCCCTCAGTCTGGTGGGTGGACAGACCAGGGCTCATGCACCCAGCGTGGTGCGTGGAGGGGAGGTCTTAGAGCTAGGAGAGGAGATATCGGGGGGGCAGGGAGAATCAAGGAGGGCTTCCTGGAGGAGGCGTCACTCCATGAATGATTGGAAGAGGAGCATGGGAGTCTAAGGTGCCTGGAGTGGACGGCCGGGCTCATGTGCTGGCCCTGAGCTCTTCTTGCTCCTGTTCTGGACCCTTCCGCTTCCCTTGGTGCACGGGCAGCTCCCGGAGGTGGGAGGGAAGCTCCCTGCGAACCCCCACTCATGGGGGCTTGGGCAGCTGCATTCTCCCGAGCCGACTTGGCTTCCCTTCCACACTCCCCGCTCCACTTGTCCCCTTGTCCCTGTGCCCCTGTCCCTGCCGGCCTCATATTCCCTCCCAGGCACCCAGTGCCATCTGCAAGCTTGGCAGCCTCACCTACGTTCTTCCGCTCAGCTCCCTTGAAAGGATTTTAAAATAAGACTGGTTCTAGCACCAATCCCTGGGTGGCCTCACTCTTGAGGCTTTTCCTTCCAGAGGGACCTATCTGTCCTTTTCCTTTGCTTTCTGTTCCTAAGTCGGGAACTCACTGACTTAGAGCAAGCAAGCCCAGCTCCTTAAAAAGAAAAAAAAAAAAAAAAAAAGCAAATACGGTGCATGTTGTGCTGGGTCAGAACCTTCAGGAAATCTAAGCTACCGCGTCCTGGTTCTCCAGGAACCTCTTAGCCTCTCCAGAGCGCCGACCGGTTGTTTACATCCTGGCCCCCCAACCCCCCCAAGCGACTTCTGTGTGCCCAGCATCCCTTGCTCGGTAAAATGCCTCTTGAAATTCGTGATCCCCGGGCCCTCGGCATGCGGCATTCCTGCTCCTCAGTGTGTCCTGATTCTTTCACTGATGCCACCAGATAAACGCGTGCCCGGAGGTGGAAGGCGGCCCCGTGTCGAGATCCTTGGCCGGCGACAGCAGGTGCGGGGAGGTGCTCTCGCCCCGGGCACCAGCTCTGATAGGCGGCCGTGGGCAGCCGGAGTGGGGCGCACACAGATCCCGGGCTGCGCTTGGACTCGGTGGGAAGGAATCTGGTGATTGATTAGTGATGTCTGCTGCGACGGGGAGAGAGCAGAGCGGTGGGGTCTGTGCTAGAACATTCCATCTGAGGCCGCCAAGTTGCCTCTTGCCTTTCCCCCGCTCGCAGCGCCGTGTGCTCAGGAAGCTGGCGGAGTGGGTGGTGGTGCCCGCTGGTTGCCTGGAGGGCTGAGTGGGCGACAGGGTGGTCCCACCGGGTCCGGGGAACAGTTAGAACTGCTCCATCTGGAGGCATGTGCTTATCCAAGGTCACGTGCCTTGCCCACAGCAAGCCAGGACGTGCCCCCTATGCCAAGGTGGGCTGAGGCAGCTCTGGGAGGTTGGGGATGCACAGGGAGGGCTTATCTGGGCACCAACCTCGAGATTCTAGCTGTGGTGCAGAGGGCTCGCTCTTTCTTCATTGGAGTCTCACTGGGCTGAGGGGCTGCAAGGCTGGAGCATTTTGGGGCCATACCCTAGGAAGGAGGGGGATGGAGGGAAGGGACACAGGGCTGGGGTCTCACCAGAATGCATGAAAGGTACCAAGCACAGCTGTTCCCAGGGAGACCCTGAGCCCTTTCCCTTCCTTCCTGCAGGAAAAGTAGAAGGGACGTCTGGTTGGCTGGAGGTTTATGGTTGGGTGAGCCTGCCGATTCAGGGAAGGGCTGGTTTCCGGTGAGACAGAAATCCCAAGGGCCCTGGGATCTTCCGAAGCAGAGGAGTGGGAGAAAGAGCAGCACGCTTGAGGCCTGGTGTGCATTCTGGGCACAGAACTGTGCTGTGGGTTTGTTGTGGGGCTTTAGGCAAGTTGCTTCCCCATTCCGTGCCCATGTTCTCGGTACAAGGAAGGGGGATGACTGGAGACCTAAGGGCCTTTTCTTGTCTAACTGTGGAAATGGGTTGTCCTGGGAGCCACCATGTGTCTGAGGAGCCTTGGGCAGGGAGCATCTGAGGGTCGAAGGCACCCCGGGGCTGTGCATCTGGGGCCCCCCTCCCGGGTCCTGCTCGTGCATGCGGTGGCGCGTGGGCTGCCCTAGAAGAGGTGCTGGTGTACGATGATAGGGGGCCTGCTGACCGCTGCCTCCTCGGGGCCCGGAGAAGCTGGGCGTGTTTCCAGCCCTGGCTGTAGACCCACCTCTTCCCAGGGCTGGTTGTGCGAGGGGTGGGGTGGCCTCACAGGAGCACCTCCAGTCGCTCCCCATCCCCGGTGCTCTGTTCCCTGCCTCTCCAGCCCCAACATGCCCTGAGATGCAGCCACACCGAATGGTTCCGTGCAGGGCTTCCTGTGGGATTTCTCCTCTGGGCATCTGCACCTGCTGACCCCTCTCGTGGATCCGTTTCCTTCCTCTGCCCTCTCTCCTCCTTCAACGTCAGCCTGGGTGGATCTCTGCGGAAAGCGGTCTCTGCCCTGTGCCCTGCACCTGGCTGGTGTCAGAGGCAGGCCCAGACCACCCCTCCTGCCCTGCACCGCACCTGTCGTGTCCATTAAATTCTTTGCCAAGCCCTCTGAGCTTGACTGCTGAGTCCACTTGTGAGTTCAGGAACATCCCATGTACTTTCTGCCCTGATTCCTCATCGTCACATCCTTAAAAGGAAATTGTACTTGTGTTAGTCAGGCTAGGCCGGGCTGTGCTGCACTAACGAATATGTCTTGAAATCTCAGTGGCTTAAAACAGGCAAGTCTATCTCTTGCCCATGCAGAGTCTGAGATGAGGGGGGCGTCTCTCCAGGATGGCTCCCTTCTACATTGTGACTCCACCCCAGGGTGGATCTGTGGCTCCCCCACCTTTCTGTTACTGCTAGAGGGGCAGCCCATGGAGATGGACCCTATGCCTTTTATTTTTTATTGTTTTAAAATATTTTGTTTATTTATTTATTCATGAGAGACACATAGAATCAGACACACAGGCAGAGGGAGAAGCAGGCTCCATGCAAGGAACCCGATGTGGGACTCGATCCCAGGACCCCGAGATCACACCTTGAGCCAAAGGCAGATGCTCAACTGCTGAGCCACCCAGATGCCCCTTAAATTATTTTTTAAAGATTTTATTTATTTATTTATTTGAGAGGGGCAGAGGGAGAGAGAGAATCTCAAGCAGACTCCCCACTGAGCGCAGAGCCTAACATGGGACTCAATCTTATGACCCTAAGATCGTGACCTGAGCTGAAACCTTTTGAAAAAGGACTAGAACCTCTGGTTTCGAGACTGGCTGTATCCAAGAGGTGGCATCAGCCTGGACGGACCTTGGAATGCCTCCGGGGGTATTGCAGACAGCAGAACGGAGGTCGGGGAGTGCTGGGTCTCCCCAGAGATGGCTCCCAGTCTGCAGGGGGGTCGGAAGCAGACCCCACTTCTCCCACCATCCAGGCACTGTCCTTCCTTCCTTCTCTTTCTGATGCTGCAGCCCGGACTCCTGCTGTCGAATCCCGCTGTGCGATGCAGGCGGGGGTGGGGGTGGCATCGCCCGGGCTCTTGTGAAATTATTTTAAGACCTTGGAAAGAAAATTAGAATTTCAAGCCATCTAGCCCTCTCGAAAGCAGACCGGGGGTGTGTTAGAAGTAATTTAATTTTTACTTTGTTTTATTAATAGGACGTGGGAGGTGAGCGGAGGGTGTGAGATGTGGCGGAGGGTGCTGGCTGCCGAGCCTGGCTTGATGGAACTGGTCTCGAATCCGGAATTTTGGAGAAAAGTAGGGGTGGGGGTACCCTGAAGATGAAGGGTGAAGGATGTCCAGGGAGCACATGCACACTTGGGGACTATTGCTCATACCAAAGAGACTCTAAACGGGCGTCTCCAGTCTCTCTGGGGTTGGGGGCTGGGTCCATTTCCCAGGGTTGCCGGACAAATGACCACAAACTTGGTGGCTCCAACAACAGGAGGGTACCCTCTCACAGTTCCAGAGGCCAGAAGTATGTATCACTGTAGTGGAATCAGGTGCGGGCAGGGCCACGCTCCCGCCAAAGGCTCTGCAGGGGGGATGTAGGTACTGGCTCCCCCTGAGGCTCCATCCCTCCCCTCTCTGCCCCCATCATCCTTCCCATGTGGCTCTGCATCTTCTTTTAGGACACCAGGAACTTATAAGTCATAAGATTTAGGCCCTCTCCGAAACCCAGGATGAGTTCATCTCGGGATCCTTAATGAATTACGTCTACAAAGACCCTATGTCCCAATCAGGTCATATTCTGAGGTTCTGGCTGGATGTGACTTTTTAGGGGACCCTATTCAGGCTACTACAGAGGCCACCGCTGGGTGGGATTCAGGTAGGCACCCACCACCCAGGTCTGTAACAGGACTCACCTTGTGCATTTCCCCCCCACAAAGACACAGAGCTTGCTTTGATTTGTCAGAGACCCCGAGGTAAGGGACAGCACTCTTGCAGGACACATCGCTGGCAGGTGGGACTGTTCGGGCAGCAGATTGGTCATGGGGAGCCCAGATAGAAGGGGGGACAGGATCTGGAAAAAACGAGCACCAATGAAGGAGCTGGCTGGAACAAAGAGAAGTGGGCAGAGGGCTGTTCTGGAGGGCGCAGGACACCGGGTCGCACCTCTCAGGGGTCACAGCCATTTTTTTTTTTGAGTGGGGAGGGGTAGAGGGAGAGGGAGAAGCAAGTTCCCAACTGAGCGGGAGCCCGATGTGGGGCTCCATCCCAGGACCTGGGATCATGATCTGAGCCGAAGGCAGACGCTTAACCGACGGAGTCACCCAGGTGCCCTAGCCATCTTTAAGAATATAAAATCTGGGCAGCCCCGGTGGCTCAGCGGTTAAGCACCTGCCTTTGGCCCAATTGGGCATGATCCTGGAGATCTGGGATCGAGCCCCACATCGGGCTTCCCGCATGGAGCCTGCTTCTCCCTCTGCCTGTGTCTCTGCCGCTCTCTCTCTCTCTGTGTGTCTCATGAATAAATAAATAAAATCTTAAAAAAAAAGAATATAAAATCTTTCAGATTCTTCCCCAGAAAAATGTGCATTATGAACACACACACCTTTGGTGGACAACTCTGGGGGCATGTGCCTCCTGTGTCCCCAAAGCCCGCCTCTGGACCCCCAGAGGCTCCAGTTGGTACCCCCGCCAGAAGAGAAGGATTTCAGAAATACAAATGGGAAGAAATAGCTGGAAACGCCGTGGATGGCGCCGTGGATAGCGCCCAAGGTTTGGCTCAGATGCGGCACTTAGGCGGGGCCGGAGCTGCTGCATCTGCTTCTGGTATGAGGATTACAAGAGATCATGCGGGTGAAAGTGCACCCTGGTTGTAAAAGCTAAAGTACTTACTTCGTCTTTTTTATTATTATTATTATTAAACCGTACAAAGCAGTATCTGTTCGTGGGAGAGAAAATGAGGAATGCAGATAAGCAAAAGGCAAAAATCCCTTTAATCTCCTTACGCAGATGGCCACGGTGACCGCCTCGATCTATGACCTTCTGAACCTTCTCCTCCGTATTTTACTTGACACGAAAGGGATGATCATACCCGAAACAGTGAAGCTCACATTTTAACCTAAAGTGTTTAATACCTTCTCGTGCGCAGAAGCGCTCACGAAGCGTCTGTGCTGGCTGCACGGAGGCCGGTGGTGCGGAAGCTCCCTAACTTAACCAATCTTCTGTGTTTTGGACAAAGGGCCGTTTCCTTTCCTTCTTTGTAAACAATCCTTGCCGCTCCTGCTGTACACCTGCTGTCCTCCTTCCGTGGGGGGAGTGTGTCGTACAGCCTAAGGCGCAGAGCCTTCCGCTGATGCCAGGCTTGGGCCTCGGGTGCGGGGCGCCTGGAGCCGAGGGTGATGCACCTGCTTTCGTGCTTTCCTGTGATCCTGGCTGGGTCCCGGTGTCAGATGATGCCTGGGGCTCTCTGTGAAGGTGGAGCTCGTTAGTGAAGACTTTCACTACTTCATGCTGTGCCCTGGACTGAATTGGCTTGGAATTGAGGGGAAGGAATCCTGCTCCTCTGCCCATCGGCTCTCTGCAGCCCCTGCACCCCTGGCCCTCGGACGTGTCCTAGAGATGAGCTCTCTGTCTCTGGTGAGCTCCAGGGGACCCAGAATTGCACAGCCATGACCCGGAGGTGTCATCTCCTGGGGGCCTCGGCAGGCAAGTGTTCACCTCCGTTCTAAGAGGAGCCCTGTTTTCTGGGGGATGCATCTCTCAGGCCCCACTGGCCTGGAATTCTGGAATGACAAAGCTCTTGGCCTGGGCTGGTCCAAGGAGTTGATGTCCTGGCCCGTCGGCTGGAGCTTGGGGTGTCTGCGGCGGGCCTGGGTCCCCCTGTGGGTCTGAACAGGGGTCTGTCCTCCACCAATCAGCCTGCCTGCCTGTAACTGTGCAGGTGGGTCAAATGCTGAACGTGTCAGGACCTGTTGTCCTTGATACGGGGAGGTGGCCCCCTACTTACGTGTCTCATTAGGGACCCTAGAAAATTGGTTCTATTGACCCCTGTGGGTGAAGGAAAGGTACCATGTGTTTGGGAGAATGAGTTTAAAAACCTGTTTCCCCAGGAGTTGTTACTATTCAGAAATTAAACTTTTGTTCTTGTCTGAAGTTTTAAAAAGATTTATTTATTTATTTTAGGGGGGAGGAGGGGCAGAGAGAGAGAGACAGAGAGAGAATCTCGAGTAGACTCTTCCCTGAGCATGGAGCCCGATGAGGGGCTCGATCCCATCACCTTGAGATCACGACCTGAGCCAAAATCAAAAGTTGGATGCTCAACCGACTGAGCCACCCCAGCGCCCCTCTGTTTGCATTATTTTGACAAAGTATAGAACAATAGCAAAGAGAGTCGGCACGTCCCCTGTCCTGCCGGGCACACATTAGCTGATTTACTCCCTGGGAGACAGGCACCATGTTTCTTCCCATTTTATGGACGGGAAGGCTGAGGCCCAGAGAAGCCGTGTGGTGTGTTACAAGAGTGTGGGCTGTGGAGTTAGAGGAGACACAGCCCAGTGTGAGCAACCTGCTGGCTGTGTGACCTCTGAACCTGTTCTCTCATCTGCGAAGTGGAGGTAATTCTGCACTTGGGGTGTGTGTGTGTGTGGGGGGTCCTGTCCGTTCCATGGCAGCCCTGGCCCTGAGGGCTCGGTGTGTGCAGCAAACATGGGGCTGGGCAGGCTCACTGGAAAGGTCTCGTTGATTGTGGATGAGAGGATCTGCACGGGCCCCTTCCGTTCCAGAGGGGTGAAAGCACCCATCCCGCAGGTTGTGACGGGCGTAGTTGGGAGCTCGAACATCCCCGTCCTCACCTCCTTCCTGGTCCTTCGGGTTCTCAGATATCAGACCCCTCCTGGGCCTGGATGCCTGCAGGGTCCTTGGCCCTGACGCTCCAGGGCCCCAGACACTTTTTGCGGGTTCGGGTCTCCATTCCTTATCCCAACGGCCACGTCTTAGGGTTCTTGGTATGTTCTTCTCAACTCAACCTTTTCTTTCTTTTTTTTTTTTAAAGATTTTATTTATTTATTCATGAGAGACACAGAGAGGGAGGCAGAGACACAGGCAGAGGGAGAAGCAGGCTCCCCGCGGGGAGCCCGATGCAGGACTCGATCCCAGGACCCCGGGATCACGCCCTGAGCCAAAGGCAGATGCTCAACCATTGAGCCTCCCAGCTGCCCCTCAACCTTTTATTTCTTAATTTGACGAGCGTATTTGTTTTCTCTTGCTGCTTACCCCATTACGACAGACGTTGAAGCAGAAGCAGCACACGTTTACTATCTCACCATTTTTGCGGGCCTGGGGCCACACAGCTGGGCTGTGCCCTCTGCTCCAGGATCCAGGATCGGACAAGGCTGCGGTCAAAGTGTCGGCTGGGCTGTGTGCTCAGTGGGAAGCTCGATCAGGGAAGCATCTCCTCCAGGCTCACTCAGGCTGTTGACAGCATTCATTTCCCTGTGGCTGTGTGACCCAGGACACACGCTGTCTCCTGGCTGGTGGCCGGGACTGCGCCCGGGCCCTGTGGGCCACCATCCCGCTCCTAGCGGCTGCACACTGACCTCTGCCTCGTGGCTCTCTCCGGAGGCAGCTGGCGACACAGCGGATTACTTCTTCAAGGCCGGCAGCAGGGCCTGTCTTCAGCCTTCGAGGGCAGAGTCTCAGGGAGTGGAACAGGATTGCAGGGAGTCCCATCACCTTTGCAGTGTTTTGTTGGGTGGAAGCAAGCCACGGGCCCCACCCCCGTGCAAGGGTGGGGGGGATTATACAACGACGTAGATCGTCAGGGTCACCTTCAGGCTTGTCTGCCACAATGAGCTTAATAAGCTTATTTAAATTGTATAAAATAAGAGTAATTAGCTCAAAGCACTTCTCTCCTCGGAGTGAAGAATATATAATCCGTTTTGGCTATCAGATCTGTTTTGCTTTGTAGTCGTGGGCTGTGTTCTGGAGCATTACGGGTGCCAGCAAAATAAGGTGTTTAGCTTCTTATTTTGAAACGTTTTTTCTCTTTCTTTCTTCTTTCTTTCTTTCTTTCTTTCTTTCTTTCTTTCTTTCTTTCCTTCTTCTTTATGCAAGGCAAGAAGAATTATGCGAGGCAAGAAGAAGAGTGAAAGATTCAAAGTGTGCACGAGGTCAAGGGCGATAAAGGAGGGAGAGGAACATGTATGTGGGCTTCCTCTGCATATACTTGTCAGTGTCCTTTTTATTTTATTATTTTTATTTTATTTATTTACTTTCTAGAGAGGGAGCATGAGCGGGGTGAGGGGAAGGACAGAGAGAGAAGGAGAGAGAGAATTTTCAGCAGACTCCCCCCCCGAGTACGGAGCTTGACCTAGGGCAGGATCGCATGACCCTGAGATCACGACTTGAGCCAAAACCAAGGGTCGGATGCTTAACCCGTGGAGCCACCAGGTGCCCCTATGTCAACGCCTTTCTAGGCAGTTTTATAGAAATGCATGACTCTTATACATTTTAGCATACTTTTCCTGCAGTGTGTTTATCCCCTAACCCTCCTTCAGTGACATCATCCCCTCCCACCCCCACTCTGAGACCCTCTAGTATAGATCTTTTCATATTTTCCCCACATTCTTAGAGTCACATACAGACCTATGTTGATGTTTCCCCATTCCTGAGTCATCTCTCTCTCACCCGTGCCCTGTGGAAGCCCTGCCCCTACGGAAACAGCTAGAGCTGTAGTTCTAGCGCATTCTTTTTTTTTTTTTTTAATTTTTTGTTTATTTATGATAGTCACAGAGAGAGAGAGAGAGAGAGGCAGAGACACAACACAGGCAGAGGGAGAAGCAGGCTCCATGCACCGGAAGCCCGATGTGGGATTCGATCCCGGGTCTCTAGGATCGCGCCCTGGGCCAAAGGCAGGCGCCAAACCGCTGCGCCACCCAGGGATCCCTAGCGCATTCTTTTTAACGACCATATAGTATTCCAGAGTGCGGATGTACCGTCATTGACCGGCCATTCCCCGGTCGGATGTTGTTCCTCGTCCGTTTGTTACCGTCATCAGCAGCAAGAGGATAAACCTCTGCGCACACCTACATCCTTAGGCGAATCCTTAGATCTTATTTCTCCGGGGTATGATTCCAGGAGTCGAATCCTGCAATGGGCCGGAAGGTTTATGGGCTTTTCATTTTAATAGCTGTCGCCGGCTTGATTTCCCCGGAGGCCTAACAGGTCACATTTATAAACCCTAGAAATGTGAGACCTGTCCTTTCCCTGTACCCTGCCAGCAAGAGTCATTGCTGGTCCGGTTAGTTTTGACCACGTTGAGAGGTATCAAGTGAAATCGCATCCTTAACGTTGAACTTGCATCTCCCCGACCAGCCGCGGGTCCGAGCGGCTCTGTATCTGTTTGGCTCCTTGGACGCTGTCGCCTGTGAATGAGCTCTGAGAACCGTGCACCTGTTCATTTGTCCGGAGCATCATTCGTCCCCACCTCGTGGGCCTGTCAGCCTTCTGCACCGTGTAGATACGGAGCCTCTTCTGGCCTCTGCAGAGCGGTCCCCTTGCCCAAGATCCTCCGCCGTCTCTTACCTGTTCGTGGCTCTGAATTGTGATGTGGTTAGAAATTCCCACCTTTTCTTCCGTGGTTGCTGGGTCTCCGGAGTTAGAAGGCTTTCTCGCCCTTGCCTGTTCACGTTACCTTTGCCATAACTCAGTCTAACCGACGTTTGCCACGCTGTAGGACCTGTGCCAGGCCCTGGGCCAGACACCCGAGATGTGGGACCAATAAGAAGCGGTCCCACCCTCGGGGGGCTCAGAGGAGACAATTATAACCAGCGTGGCAGGGAGCAGGTGGCCGCGGTCAGGGGGCTAGTCAGGACACAGCCACGGGGGTGTCAAGGCCGAACCCCTGAGCACAGAAAAAAATGTGGCCTGGGAGGTTGCTGCCGGCCATGGGCATCCTCACCCACGTACCCCCTGCAAGTCGTGGGGCTGCCTGCATTGGGGGTGCCGGCTGATTTGGCCGGGTGAGGCTAGGGGGTCGGGTTGGGGGAGTTCCCGGAGGAAGACAGCCGCAGGGAGGGGCGGCAGGCTTGTCCTCCTGAGGAGTCCCCATCTGGGCCATAGGGAGAGATGAGGGGGCCGGGGGCAGGGGGCCCCCAGAGCTGATGCGCCCTGGCAGCGGTGCCCCTGTGGGGGGGAAGGGAGGCGAGCGGCGGGCCACCTCCGGGCTGCGGGCAGCTCTCGACCAGTGGCCACCAGAGTGGGCTCCGTGGGTCCCCAGGTGGGTGTGGAAAGCCGTGGAGCACCTGCGACAGCAGCAGAACCTCACGTCCTCCGCTAAGGTGTGTTTTGGTGTGTGTTCACCGAAGACCACGAAGTCAGGGAGGCAGCGCGCATTTATAATGATCAACAAATGCCTCCTGGGACGTGTGCACACCGAGGAGTCGGGAGACCATGGATCCCAGGGCACAAGCAATGCCAGCCACCCACCCCCCGGGAGGGCGGGCACCCATGTCAAGGGAGGCAGGGACGCTGGTGTGTGTGGCGCGGCCCAGGCAGGGTGGTCGCCGGGCGGGAGTGACCGCCCCCATGCTCCTAGAAGCGCCGGGACCTCCTCCCACGTCCCCCCGTGGAGCAGCCCCTTCCAGTCCCACTTACCTTTTATTTCAGCCTCTTTAATTCCCTTTAGAAAATACTTAATAATGTGTAGTTACTTCATCTGTTTAACCTACCACCTGTTTCGCCCTCGGACTGTAAGGCCCCCGGGGGCAGGGGCCGGGCGTCTCCGGCACTGGACTCTCCCCAGCACCCAGGACGGCGCCTGCACAGGGTCGGCGCTGCCACCTGGCCCCCGCGCGGTCGCTGCATGCGAGAGCACATCCTAGGTGTCTTCCAGGCCCCACGGCAGGAGACGTCGTTTTGTAGGTGAGAAACTTGGATTCAGAGAGGCTGAGTAATTTGCTCGAAGTCCCACAGCCAGTGGGGTACGGGCGCCAACATTTTCTGAGTGCCCGCCACGTGGATGTCTGGACTCCCTGTACCTCGATGCTCCCTATTGGCTGCGAAAAGTGAACCGAGGCTCAGGAGTGGCAAGGGACTTGCCATCTCAGCTAGGAGATGGAGGAGCTGGGATTTGAACCCAGGTCCACGTGGGTCCTGAGCACAGTTTCTTTCCAGCGCCTCAGTACCAGTCCCTTTATTCTGGGTTAACTCTGGGGCCCGGTGGTGGCTCCGTCCACAGGGGGCACGTGAGGCCGCTCGCCGCACGGTAGGCTCCCCGGCAGACACCCACGGGCAGGGGGGCAGCTGGCTCGGGCCGCCTGGTGGCGGGTGCTGGTGCACGGCCACCAGGCCCGGCTGATCCGCCTGCCTGACGAGGCGACTGATGTTTTATGCATGGCGCCTAATTTTGCCCTGGCGGTCCCTGGCTATATTTAACACCATTAATCATTATTGTTGGCTCCCAGGGGGATGGATCCCTGATTAGTGTCAGAAGCACATCACACGAGGGAGAGAAGGGGAAAAAATAAGAGCTCCCCCCTCCGCCCGGTTCTTCCTAACTGGAGCCGGGATGCGTGTTCGCCGCGCCCTCCTCTCTGCCATCTGGGGGGTGCGTGACTCCCACACCTCCAGCCCTGGGCCTCCCCCCCCCCCCCGCTGCAGGCCCCCTCCGCGACCCCTCCTCTTTGCATCAGGGACTGGGCGGCTCAGCCAAGCGAGGACCGCTGCTGCCTCAGTCTGAGTGCAAGGAAGGGCCCCCTGAGCACTTATTAGGCTCCTACTGTAGGCAGATGTCCCCGCCCAGTGCCTTAGAAGACGGGAGACACCAGGGAAGAGAAAGTGAGGACTGAGGACCCTGTCCTGCCATCACTAGTCACCTAGGTGGCGGCAGCCTAAAGGTCAAGGAGAGTCAAACAGAGGTCAGCAGGGGGCGGGGGGAGGGGAGACGCACCCAAGGGACAGGTGCCACCAGAGGACTCCGTGTCTTCTGCTGTAGGAATGTTCAAATCCAGCAGCTTCCCTGGAGAGGGGCTGGCCCTGAGGGGTCCCCAGTTGGGGGGAGGCTTGCAGTGGCCAACTGGGGCTCCCTCACCCTGGTGTGCGTGACGCATGTGACCACCTGCCGTGCGCACAGACCCTGTGCAAAGGTCTCTATCCGTAGAGTATTATTACTACGTGGGTAAAGACCGGAAACGGTTTTGATTTTTCCACTGGTTGCCTTTAACACGATTTCTTGGAATTCTCCTTTCTTGGACCTTAATGTCTTCAGGCAGTTTTCAGTATTTTCTGGCCCCTTCCAGTTATAGAACATGGTCCAATCTGTATTAGGACCTCAGCTCTTCTATCCCATCTAAAGCTCTCTACTCAACAACCACCCCCAAGCTTCCCCAGGTCCTCAGGAGGGGCAGAGGGCGGGGGGCTCACTCCTGAGTGGACTGGGCAGGTGGCAGAGGGTGGGGGGCTTCTACTCTGTGCATTCTGGGGGTCCTGCTGCTCTGATCGCACCTCCAGGTTCCTGCTCTTTGATAAAGCTCCCATCTCTGCGTGCATCACCTCTCCATGGCCAACACTCTGTTCTCTGTGAGGCCGACCTTCTGTGCACAATATGTGGGGGGAGAGTCGGTATTTAGGGCTGGTTCTGGTGCCTCCTGGTAAATCCTGGCAGGGGACAAAAGGGGGTAGTCTGACCCCAATTTGGGGCCATAACTTGTCAGTGCCCTATGGACTCTCAGAGTCCTTGACCCTCCTCATCTCTCATTTGGCCACAGGTGTAATCCCAGGGCAGCCGGAAAAGTCTCATCCACGTTGGTTACATGCATATTTCTCTTGTTGTCTTCTCGAAACCACCCCATTTGGTTTATGGGATTATTCCCATCTCAGGTAAGGAAACAGAAGCTCAGAGAGGTGCAGTCCCTCGTCCAAGGCTGCTCAGCAGTGGACAGCAGATGAAATTTGAATCCAGGTCTGGCTGGGGCACCTGGGTGGCTCAGCCTTGGTTTCAGCTCAGGTCATGAACTCAGGGTTGTGAGGTGGAGCCCCGCGTCGGGCTCCATGCTCAGCGTGGAGTGAGCTTGACAGTCTCTCTCTCCCTCTGCCTCTGCCCCTCCCCACCACATGCTCACTCGCTCTCTCTCTCTCTAATAAATAAATCTTTAAAAAATAAAAATGAGACCCTTGCCTGAGAGCCTGGATTACGGAGTCCAGCTCCCTGGACTGGGATCTCAGGTCTGCTGTTTCCTAGCTGTGTGGCCTTGGGCAGAGTGACTTACTTCCTTTGCCCTAGTTTCCTCATCGGTTAAACACAGTTGACAGAGAACAACACCCAGTGTTGTTGGGAGGGTTAGATACATTATACCCTAGACTCATTATTCCATTTGCCACCAGGACTGTTGCTGGCATTGTCCACTGACTGCACTGGCCTTTCTAGGTCCCACAGGAGAGGTGGCTTTCAGGCCTCAAAGCCCAGAAAATAGATAGGAAGCAACCAACATTCACCATAAGTTGTGTTTCCCTCTTTGCTTTGGCTGCTAGGAAGCTCAGTCAGACGGCTGCCAGTATGTAAGGCCTTCCTGGTCTCATCTTATTTTTTCTACTTTTCTTTTTTTCCTGTAATTTTTTTAAAAAACGTCATTGTGTCTTACTACCTACTGTATGAAGTTATAGGGCATTTTCTTGGTTGTCACAGACTGATATCGCCATCACAGGGGACGTTGAGGACAATGTAGAGATCCTAGAGAGTTGTTCTTGCAGATGGTGCCTAGTCAGGGAAAAGCATATTTGAAAACCAACCACTCTGGTGCGTGAGCAATACTAGAAATTCCCTTTAACCCTTCGAATGCTGAGACAGCAGGACAATGCGCTGATAAGGTCTGCAAAGGGAAGATTACCGCATAGGGCCCTGTATCAGCTTAAGGTTGTTGCAGAAAAGCCACAGTAGAGGCCTAAGCAAGAGAGAAGTTGATTCACTCCCTCCTTCAGGTAGTGTAGAGGTGGGGTCCGCCCTGGCCTGGCATTTGGCCCCGTCTTCTCTCCGTTGCTGCTGTGTGTAGCTTCCATTCTCCAAGTTGTTCATGCTCCCAGATGGTTCCTAGAGCTCGCCAGCAGGTCTGCATTTCAGCCAGCAGAGGAGGAAGGATGAAGAAGGGCACCCTTTCTCCCATGAAGGTCACTACCTAGAAGCTGCAGATAGAACCCCCGCCCCTCCCCTCCCCGCTCACCAGCTTTAGGGCCATGCCCAGCTTCTAGGGAGGGTTCATCCTTGCAAACCTGGCTTCCCCTGAGCTCCTTCCTTTGTTGCAAACACTCCAACCACCTCGCAGGGTTCTTAGGAGGATTAAGTAAGAATGTAGTAAAATATAACAGGTGCTCTGCAAATGTAAATTTCCTTCTATTTTTAGGTTTCTCTTCCCTCCTTTACTTGGGAGGAAGAGGGAAGCTTTAGCTACACCAGGAAAGATATAGGAGCAATAAAGAAAAAAAAAAAAAAGAGCACTCTTTGGGAGACGATGTTGCAACACACACACCAGAACTGCTGGGGGAACAGATTCCCGTTGGCTCCTTCCCGCGAGGCTATAAAGTGGAAACCAAAAAAGCACGGCCAAGGTCCCGGGTCGAGCACTAGAGGTTAGATAGGTGTAGACACAGGGTGTGGAGCCAGTGAGCTGGGAAGGGTGGTACGTGCCCTTTGGTTCCCGAATGCGGCCGTGATTGCCTTCCTGATGTGCACACTGCTTGTGCAGGGCGGGCTGGGTGTGCATGTGTGGTTCTATTCCTCCTTGAGATGAGCTTGGGCAATGCCAGGACTGCCCACCATGCAAACTGGCACGGGGTGCAGCACTGTGCAGCCTCTCATTCCCCTGACACCTGCTTCCTGCGGGGGCTGAGCCCCCAGGAGCCCCTCCGGGGCCTTTAGGAGCTGAGCTGGTGAGTGCGGGAGCCCAGCAGGCAGCTGGCTCTGCGCAGGGGAGGCTGCTGGGCGTGCAGGGGAGGCTGCTGGGCGTGCGGCTCTCCAGGAGTCTCTCACCAGGGTGGAGATGTTGAAGTCAGCAGTGGGGCAGCACATCCTGCAGACCCCAGCTGCCGCGGCTCCTGAGCATGCCCAGACCGACTCAGCAGCGGATGGTTTGGTTCCCTGGAGGGTGAAGGGGGGAAGAACCAGAAGTGGCCTGGGTGGGCTTTAACTTGATGGAGGGGTGGGGATGGCTGTGTGTGTGTGTGTGTGTGTGTGTGTGCAGATCCTGGCACAAGAGATGCTAGAACTTTCCAACCCCCAGGCGCACACAGCCACCATGTGGCTGGCCCAGGATTCAAATCCCAGATGCACTTGGCTTCACACACGGATGGTGTGCTTCTTGACCTTGTCTCCTAAATTCTTCCAGGTGGACCCTTCTGCAGCTGATAAGATGCTCTAGATTTAGCCTACTGGGCACGGAGGTTTAGGTGCCAGCTTTTTGGAGTGTTAACTCATGCTCCTAGAGTTCGCGCGCTAGTTTCCAAGGTCAAGGCCCTTCTCTGGTTTCACTTTTTGCAAATCTTTCATTCCCAACCTTGCTGACTTTCCAGAATGAGAGAACTGGCACGTCTCCAGCACTCCAGTGGGAGCCCACCAGCCCTGAGGACCGAGGTTGTTGGGGGGTGGGGGGAAAGCCCACTTTGGCCCCTGCCCAGGTGCCTCTCTGCATGGGCCTCTCCAGATTGCAGCCAAAGGCAGCCTTCCCCAGTAGCCATACTGCGGGCCCCACACACCCACCACCCAGGCTTAGAGCCCAGGTCGGGGGCACCTGTCTCGAAGAAGCGCTTGGTTTAGCAGAAAGAGCAAACTTCCGACCAGACTGCGTTGAGACCTGCATCTCTCCTGCCTCGCCAGTGGCCCAGGGCAAGTCCTGTTTCGGCACCTCTATGGGCAAGGATGGCTGTGGCCACCTGCCCTCACCCTGCTGGGATAGGTGCTTGGTACAGTAGCCGTTGGCGTAGTGCTGGGCCCCCTGTCTCTCCTGGGGACCGTGTGCTGGCAGCTGAGTGGGCCCATTCGCTGCCAAGCTGACCTAGTGCCACGCTGGCATTTCCCTGGGCCGTGTCCCAGGAAAGGAGGGGTCTGAAACCAACCTGTGCAGGAGATGCCGCACTGCACAGGCTGCCCCGGGGTCTTCCATATGCCAAAGAGCCTTGAGTCTCCAAGAGGGACAAGGTGAGGTAGGGAACAAACTTGTTGGAGAATAGGAGCTTCCTCTCATCCCTTCCATAGAACGCCATGTGGTGCATGGCCTGAGAGAACATTCTGGACACCTGGGGCCTGGGCAGGGGTCTAGCAGCGTTCCCTTCTTGCTGGTCGTCTGTGACCTCTCTGAACCTCAGCGTGCTTATACTTGTGAAGGTGAGAGAGGGACCCCCGCTCCTGGGTAGCTGCGATGGTAGGCAGAGCTGTTCGTACAAACACTCCGAGCATACAGTGGGTACCCAGCAAACAGGAACTATTATTACCAGCAGAAAGGGGGGTGGGAGGCAAGAAGCCGAGGATTTGGCCCCATGGGAGACAAGGTGGGACCTGGAATAATTAAGAGACCGAAATGCTATCAGATCTGAGCAAGGAGAGGACAGAAAGGGGGCAGTTCCTTCTCCAAAGATGCTTTTTGTGTAGCCAAACCCTGGAGTGGATTCACGGTCCAGCTCATCCCCCACCACGACTTTGCTTTAGGGGCACCTGAGTTCTCTCTGGATCTTAAAGAATTAGCTAATTAGGCAGGTTCTGCCTAGAAGGCAGGGGTCGTGTCGGTTTGTAATCCTGTGAAATGTGCAGTGGAGCTAAGCCGCCTTAATCAGCCCTGGCTCTGCCTGCCGCCTCGTCCTGAGCGGCACAGGCGTGGTGCTGCAGGATGGAGCCCAGGGCCCCGCGTCCCTCCACCCTCGTGCCACCTGCGGGGAAGGCGCGGTGCCCACAGGGCTCACTGACAGGTGGGGGAGCCGGGCTGCGAACGTGCGTGGTTAGGATAGGCAGCCCGGGGGGGTCTGCAGGGGCAAGGGGATGCTCTGATCCTGGGAGGCAGGACTGGACAGCCTCTTGGTGGGGGGTGTGGGCTCTCGGGGGAAGATTAACAGCTTACCTGGGAGGTACCGAGCACAGGAAAGGGCATTAAGCCAGCAAAAAGGGGCAGAGAGAGAGAGCGAGAAAGAGAGAGAGAGAGAGAGGAGGGGAGGGAGGGAGGGAGATGGAGATCTGAAAGGCCCATCGAGTTTTCTTGGAGCTCTAGTTTCAAGATTTGTTAGTCTGAGTCGTGCCCTAATTTCTACCAGGACGATTGAATCTCGCGTGATTGCCTTGCACTCATTCCTCACACGCTTTTCACGTGCCAAAACTAGGTTAGCTTTAAAAAAAAAAATAAAAATCTTCTATTTTTGTTCCCCAGGTAAAGCAAGTTCACATCATCCTACCATTTGTCTGGTCAAGGCCCTTCTCTGGTTTCACTTTTTGCAAATCTTTCATTCCCAACCTTGCGGCCGTCCCCTCCCCACGGGGACGCACGTGCCTGTTGCCTGTCCTGCGATACGTGTGCATCCATATAAAATATGTAGGCTTTTGTGTTAACTTATGCCACCGGTATCGTGCTACTGAGGAGCTCGGTTTATCTTCGTGAATCGTTTCAACCCAACGCTCTTGCAAAGTTATGTCTGTGGCCTGGATGTCCAGGGACAGGCCAGCTCTCCATAGATGTGTCCGGGGCTCCGTCTCCCCTTGAGTGGCACCCACATTGGTGGCATCTCCAGTTCTTGTTCCACAAACAAGGCTTCAGGGAATGTCCTCGTAAAGCCCCATCGGAGGCCTGGAGGGGGATGTTTCTCTGGGGGTGCAGACCAAGGAGTGGGGAAGCCCAGGCACCAGGTTGCAGCGGTGGTCCTGCTGGGCTCGCTCCCACAACTGGGGCCGAGAGCCACCCAACCCCTGCCTCCCCGTATCCTCCCCTGCCCCTGTCGGTAATTTTTATTGTCGCTAAGCTGGTGCATATAGAACACCTCCTTGCTCTACTACGTGTGGTGCGGACCCAGGTGTGGTGGACACCTCTGCATGCTTGCGGGCTGTTTGGATTACGGGCCCCTGAACTGGCCAGTCTTACACTTTGCCCATTCCTCCATTTGTTGGTCTTTTTTTCTCTTGTTGGTTTGTAGGATTTCCTTACTTGTCACTGTTAGACGTTGCTGGGTTCTTCTGGTGTAGTGATACGTATCTGTTAAATGCGTCTGTGCTTTCACGGAACAGGAATCGATCACTTTTATGTTGTTACATCTCGCTCCAGTTTTTTTATTTACTTATTTTTTATTTTTCTGCAGTTGGCCTTAGAAATTGTGTGTGCGTGTGTGTGTGCGTTTTAAAAGCCCATCCCGATGCCAAGGCCAAAAAGACTCTCCTATGACGTCTCCCTTAGCTTTATAGTGGCACTTTTTAAATTTAGGACTTTGATCCGTCGGGATCCTGTCCTGTGTTCTCCATCTGGCGAGCAGGCCAGTATAAATCAGTCCCACCCCCTGCCCCCAACCACCACATTTTATCCTTTTTCCTCCAGTTTAGGGACCACCTTTATCAGGCTTCACCTTGGCACACAAAGGAGGTTCCCATGTCTGATCTCTCTTAGCTGTCCTGCTGTTCATCTGTTTTTATATGAGCATTATAGCTGTTTTTATTGCCCTACGTCTGGGAGAGTCCTTCCTTTCTCGGAGGCTGGAGGCTTTGTTCTTCTTCTTCAGGACGGAGCGATTTTCTTTGTCCAGATTATTTTAGAATTGCTTGATCGAATTCCGGCTGTAATTTTTACTGACGTTGCATTAAAATTTCTGGATTAATTTGGGGAGTTAACATCTTTTAACAATATTCACATGACATTTAGGGTTCCTTTATTATTTTTTTTTCCTTTTTGGTCATTTGATAACTTAAAACTTTTCCTCATCCAATTCCTGGGCATTTGGGTTGATTCTAAAACAGGATATATCTTTTAATTGATGACACGAGTGGTGTCTCTCTTTGGTTATTGCCAGTATAGAAGGATGCTGTTCATTGTTCTGAACATGTTTCCACTCTGGTTGACATTTTTTCTGTCGATGCTGACATTATTATCTTAAATGTGAACAGTGTTAGTTTTTTCTCTCTTCTTCCGATTATTTTTTTTAATTTTTTAAAATCTATTTATGATAGTCACACAGAGAGAGAGAGAGAGGCAGAGACACAGGCAGAGGGAGAAGCAGGCTCCATGCACCGGGAGCCCGACGTGGGATTCGATCCCGGGTCTCCAGGATCACGCCCTGGGCCAAAGGCAGGCGCCAAACCGCTGCGCCACCCAGGGATCCCCTTCTTCCGATTATTTTATGTTTTATTTATTCTTGTCCGACTGCGTGGGCCAGCACTTTTAGTGCCATATTGAATAGTATAGTAGCCACGACGGCAGGCTCTTTGCCTTATTCCCAATATAAAGAGGAACAGGGCTAAGATTTTCACCTAAGGAAGGATTTGCTGTAGGTTTTATGATGTAGCATTGATCCAGTTGAGGGAATTCTCTTCAATTCCTTGTTGAGTTTTTAAAAATGGATGTTAAATTTGATCAAAGACGTTTTATCAGTCTATTGTTAAAATTCTTGCACTTCTGTGCTAGACACTACTGTCTAAAAGTGATTATAAAGTTTCTATGTACCAGACAGTGTTATAGGTGCCTTATAGGCATTAACTCAATCCTTGCAAAAGCTCTGAATGAGGCAGTATTTTTTTTTAATTTTTTATTTATTTATGATAGTCACACACACAGAGAGAGAGAGAGGCAGAGACATAGGCAGAGGGAGAAACAGGCTCCATGCACCGGGAGCCCGACATGGGATTCGATCCTGGGTCTCCAGGATCGCGCCCTGGGCCAAAGGCAGGCGCCAAACCGCTGCGCCACCCAGGGATCCCGAGGCAGTATTTTTTTATCCCTTCTTTAGATGAGACAAAGGAAGACGTAGAGAGGCTAATGAACTTGCCCAGAGTCACACAGCTAATCAGGCCCTATTGTAGCATTTGTAGGGCCAGGGAAAGAGTATAAAAGAATAGTCCTATATCAATTCTAAATATATAGACAATGGAATATTAGTAAACCATAAAAAAGAATGAAATATTGCCCCTTGCAGCAACATGGATGGATCCAGAGAGTATAATGCTAAGTGAAATAAGTCTGAGAAAGACAAATTATCATATGATTTCACTCAATGTGGAATTTAAGAAACAAAGCAAATGAACAAAGAAAAAAAAGAGCCAAACAGTCTTTTTTTTTAATTTTATAAATTAATTTTTATTGGTGTTCAATTTACCAACATACAGAATAACACCCAGTGCTCATCCCGTCAAGTGTACCCCCCAGTGCCCGTCACCCATTCACCCCCACCCCCCGCCCTCCTCCCCCTCCACCACCCCTAGTTCATTTCCCAGAGTTAGGAGTCTTTATGTTCTGTCTCCCTTTCTGATATTTCCCACACATTTCTTCTCCCTTCCCTTATATTCCCTTTCACTATTATTCATATTCCCCAAACAGATAGTCTTAACTATGGGGGACAAACTGGTGGTTACCAGAGGAGAGGTGGGTGGGAGGGATGTTAAATAGGTGATGAGGATTATGAGTACATTTATGATGAGGACTGAGTAACGTGTACAACTGTCAAGTTACTACATTTTACACCTGAAACTAAAATAACGCTGTATGTTAGCTGTACTTCAATAAAAAAAATTTAAAAACTCTTCTAAAACAAGCAAAAATCCCCTACCCATTCATTTATACCTTAAATTTCATTTCGATTTAAAAATAAAGTTATAAAACAAGTTAACAAACTGTTAAATAAAATATTCTATCCTCCTGTCTCAGAAATATACCTTGATAAAGATCAAATCTACAAGATACCAAGATCACCGAATTTAATTATTATTACCACACATTTCATTATTCTGTTAATAAGCCAGAAATATTTGGATGAGTGATGAAGTCATACATAATTCATAAATTGCATATTTATTCCACAAAACTGACTTATCTGGCCTCCGATTCAGTGAAATAACTAAATTTTGTTGTAATCAAGGCTTTCCCATAATTTGTGTTCTATTGATAGCAGTGAGATAAGAGATGAAAAAAATAAAACATAATTACGTACGAAGTATACAAAATTAAACTTTTATGAACTATAAATTAAATGTAAAAAAAATAAGAAGAATTTCTTAAGCTTTCCAAAGTCTTTCATCTAAAATTCAAAATGGTCTGTAAACATTACAAGGCAAAGTATGCATCAATAAAAATTTTAAATGCAAAATTATTTGAAGAATGAACGTGCCTGTCCTTTGAAGACATGATTCTAGCATCCACCGTCCATGTAGTTGCCAATGTAAATAATTGCCTGTAGACCCAGGTCCATATAAATGTTAAGGGTCATGTGAATTGTTCAATGTTCAGATGTCCCCGAGCTGCCACACGAGGCGGCTGGGAATGCGGTTCCAGTCCGGCTAATTCACGGGTGCCTCTACTCCCGCAAATGGGAGCCTGCGGGAAGCGAGGAAATGCTCCTTCCTTCTGCGAGAGTCTGTTGCAGGGGAGCTGGGAGGGAGGTTTGAGACAGTGGTTCCTCTTTCCTCTTTGCAAAGTACCTCTGCTGCCCCGTGCCTCCTGCAGCTCAACGCGGGGTCCTCTGAGTCCCCAGCCTTTGCTCTCCGGTGGCCTCTTGTGTCTGTGATGTTGAGTAGGAGCTTCCGCATGTGCTTCGTCTCTGGGGCCCGAATGGCCTTAGTCATGAGGTGGATGTTGGCTCCTGTGGCCGAATGGCCGAGGGTGTGTGTGTGTGTATGTGTGTGTGTGCGCGCGCGCGCCCATGTGTGTGGCACATAGTCATCGGGGGTGGAGTCCAGGGCCCCGGGCAGGGTTCAAGGGAGTTACGCAGCTAGTAGCAAGCAGTGGAGGGGTTGTCATTCGAAGGCAAGCTGTGCCACCTGACTGACCCGGGCTGCCGGCCTACCGGGTTTCTTTAACTCGACTCTTACCCTGGTTCGCTGATCCTTTATGTCGGGGCTTTATCACTTCTGTTCATAAGTGGATGCGCTTATGGGTTCCCTTGCTCACAGTATCCTTAGTCACTGTGGAATTCAGGTTATACTCAGTTCATAAAAAGAGATCGTGCTTTCCTTTTCTCCTCTGTTCTGTAACGGAGGGATAATCCACTTGGCAGAGCTCACCTCCGTGCTCTCCTCCGTGCTCTCCTCCGTACTCACCTCTGTGCTCTCCTCCGTGCTCACCTCCGTGCTCACTTCCGTGCTCTCCTCCGTGCTCACCTTCATGCTCACCTCCGTGCTCACCTAGGTGCTCTCCTCCGTGTTCACCTCGGTGCTCTCCTCCGTGCTCACTTCGATGCTCACCTCCGTGCTCACTTCTGTGCTCTCCTCCGTGCTCACTTCGATGCTCACCTCCGTGCTCACTTCTGTGCTCTCCTCCGTGCTCACCTCGGTGCTCTCCTCCGTGCTCACCTCCGTGCTCACTTCCGTGCTCTCCTCCGTGCTCACCTTCATGCTCACCTCCGTGCTCACCTAGGTGCTCTCCTCCGTGCTCACCTCGGTGCTCTCCTCCGTGTTCACCTCCGTGCTCACTTCTGTGCTCTCCTCCATGCTCTCCTCTGTGCTCACCTCTGTGCTTACGTGGGCTGATGGCCCTTTGAGGAAGTATCTTTGATTACCATTTTGATTTATTTAATAGATTGGTCTGCTCAAATTTTTTGTTTCTTCTTTTACCTATGTTGGGATTTTCTATTTTTCTGGGAGCTTCTGTTGGTTTTCAAATTTGCAACCTGCCCAGGGCAATGTGGAACACAAGTGTGGTCCCCTGGCCTCCCCTGTGAGCGGTGCTCCAGAGTTGCCCTGAGGGCTGTGGTTTCCCCAAGAGTCCTGGCCACTGCCAGCTCCTGGTGGCATCTCCTGGTTTTCGGCATTGATGTCAGTGTCCTTCTGTGGCCTCCTTAGGATGGGGCCGGGGAAAGGGTGGCTCTTATGGGCTTGGGAGCCATGGCTCAGCAGCCAGGGTTAGTTCTCGATCTTGTCAGGACTGTGTTCACTTATTATGCCACGTGGGACCTCCAGGTGGCTGGAAGCAGATGGAAAGAGTCCACACTGCATCGAGACCCTGCAGGAAAGCATCCTTAAGATGCTGAGCGATGCCCGTCAGCGATGACGTCTGCTGAGGGTGTGAGCAGGGGGCAGTGTATGCTGCCTCCGTGTTCCCAAATTAAGTCATTCGGCCCAGCTGAAGGTCCCTGTGGTTTTAGAGATAGACTAGAAGCTCAAGCCAAGGATTTTAAAGCCAACAAGACTTGTGTTCGAATTCCAGCAGTGTGCCGTTGGGCAATTTTTCTGGATGCCCATTTTCTTATCTACAAATTGGAAAGTTGGATATAATCCTTATGTCATAGGGTATGTGTAAGCCTTGGTGAAACGATTCCCACAGCACAAGAACTCTGTGTCAGTTAGGATTCTAACCTACCTGAAGCGGCTCAAACAAAACAAGGAGATGGATTGGCTCAAAGAACTGAAAACCCCAGCGGGGGTCTGGCTTCAGGAGCAGTTTGATACAAAAGTTCATTTCATTGACCCCCGGCCCCCCGGCCCCATTTCTCTGGGCCGTTCTTGGCTTTGCCTTCTCCATGGGCCCACTTTACCCTCAGGGGGTAGCTGTGTCACACTCAGGACCGTGGGAGTTTCAGATCTGACATACCCATGCTAACATGGGAGGAGGCCTCTGGGAGAAGAGGAAAAAAGGTTCTTTTCCAGAGGCCCTGAGTTGACGTCTCCTCATCATTGGCTCAGATGGAGTCGCATGTCCCTCCCTGAACCAGGGGTCAGGGGTTCGGGACACAGCCCTGAGCTGAGGGTTAAGTAGAGGGCAGCCCAAGGCCAGATGCAGGTGCTGTTGACCAAGTAGGGTGATGCGTACACAGCAGAGAGGCCACGGTGGCGCCCTGATGACGGCGGCCACCTCCCAACTGGCCTTTCTGCTTCTGCCCGTGTCTCCCACCCAACCTGAAGCCAACTGCCAGCATGGTTCTTCTTCTAACGTGCCAGAGGGATGACCCCTCTCATCCTGCTCAGAAGCCTTAGTGGCAACGTCTTCCTTTAGGATTTCCCAACAGGACCTTTGATGCTCTGCACCCCGTGCTCCCCACTAAAAAGCACCCCACACGTCTGGGTCACTCCTGTCCAGCCATGCTGTGTACACCTCGGGGTCTTTACACCCGGCTTTGCCAGACATCTGTAGGCCTTGTGCCCTCACCACCTGTTTGCATCTTGGTCACACGGCACCTCCTCAGAGGGGCCTTTTCTGATCAGCCTGTTGATAATAGGAATTTCTTCCCACATATCTACCCTTGTCCCTTGCTTTCTTTTTCATTATAGTGAGTGTTTTATAAAACGAGTGTTTCCTGCCTCCTCTAATGCATAGGCACCCTCCAGTGACAGCTCCGTGGTCTTCCAGTTCACTGCTCTGTCTGCAGAGCCCAGCACCATGCCTGGCACACAGTAGGTGCTCAATAAATTATCTGTCAAAGGTTGTAGCTCTAACCCTGCCACCTCCTCTTACCAGCCCATGAGCACGCCTCTCTCTCTCACTGGTCTTGTCCTAGTGCAGAGGGGAGGGAGGAGGCCCAGGGACCAGATGGCACGTGCCCTGGTGATCTGTGACATGCGGCCTGGACATCCATGTGTCCCCTCTGGTCCTTGGGGACACCTGGTTGAAGGCAATGCTCGCCCCCTCCCTTCCCTCTCACTCTAGGCTGCCAGGATCTTATTAGCCCTGTTTACACGGCCAGGATGTCGAGCGATTAATTTTTAATGGCTTGGTTTATTGCATGTTTGAATGGTTTATTGAGTAATTCCCACATTTAAGTGATTAATTCCCCAGAGTTCAGAACGACTGGTTAGTTTTACATTAATCAGGGTTTCTGAATGCCAAGAGACAATCAATCAATCCTCCCTGCCAGGGAGAGTAATGTTAAAATACCTCAAGGTACAATGGAGTTAAGAAAAGGAGTAATTAAAACCCTGTCTTCCCCTCATGCAAATTTGATGTCTCTCTCTGTCTCTGTCTCTCTCTCCTCCACCTCCCCACCCCCTCCCTCAGGGAAGGCGCTCCCTGAACCCAGCTGCTCTTCGGGAGGAGCAAGTCTACCCTGAGCTTAGACTTCCTATGATGAGGTTCAGCCCACCTGCCTCCAGAGGTGGGATCTACTCAGCTCCCTGCCCCCCAGGAAGGGGTCTCGGGAGCTGATGAGGCCTGTTGCAGGGCCCCTGGCTTGTGTTCCCCAGGGAAGCTGAGAGCCTCATGATAACACATCTGGTCTCACCTGGTAGCCCAGCAGGTGGGATCTCCCTCCAGGAGGCAAGGGGAGGATGTTTGGGATGGGATGCCCTGTGGCCTGGTCAGCCTCGAACGGAAAGAATGGGTTGCATCTGTATGGGTTCCCTATGGCTGCTGTGACCAATGACTGCAAATTTAGTGCTTAAAATGAGGCAGATTTAGTACCTTATGGTTCTGGAGGTCTGAAGCACAAAGGGAGTCTCATGGGCTCGAATCAGGGTGTTGGCAGGGCTACGCGCTGCGCTCCTCTCGGACGCCCTCCAGAAGGATCCACCTCCCTGCCATCCCAGCTTCTAGAGGCCACCTGCACTCCTGGGCTCGCGGCCCTGTCTCCTGCCCCGGAGCCAGCAGTGTCGCTACCTATTCAGATCATTCTCTGACTCTGGCCTTCTTCCTCTCTCCTCTGCATTTCGAGGATCCTTGTGATTCCCTTGGGCTCCCCTGGATAATCCCAGGTATGTTCCCTATCCCAAGATCAGATGTTCAGCAGCCTGAATTCCACCTGGAACCTTAATTCCCCTTTGCCACATAACCTAACCTGTTCGCAGGTTTGGGGATCGGGACACGGACATCTTTGTGCTGTGCCTATCACAGCATCGAGAGGCTGAGAACCATGTCACGGTCGGGTTAGACGCACGGACTCTGGAGCCAGAGACTTTGGGTTCATATCCTAGTTGAGTGCTCAACAGCTGTGGGGACTTGGTAAGTTTCCTACCTGTGCCTCAGTTTCCTTACCTAAACACCTGAGGCCAGTGATGGTGTGTAGCCCACAGGGTGGCTGTGCTCATGAGATGGGGAGTGAGATGCTCGTGTAGGGTGGGGATCATGGGACCTACACTCGGGAGGTGAGCAGAGGTCAAGTGCTGATATCCAAACACGGAGTGAGGTTCCCTATGTCACGAGGGCTCCTAGGGTCCAGCGAGAATGCAGATAAAGGTGCCGAGGTCCTTACAAAATGTTTGCAACCAAACATAAAGCATTTTGTAAGGGCCCCTGGGGGAGCCAGAGTGCCCGTGTGCACACTCGCCGTGCAGACCCCGGGGGAGCAAAGACCCCTGGTAGACAATTAGCAGTGAGAGGCTCCACCAACTAATGGGAGCTGAAGCAGCATCATTCCGCGCCACTTCCTTTGAGTGGTATTGCTCGTCCTTTCAGCATCCGTGAAAGGTAATTGTTCTCATTTGAGAATGAAGGGTTAGAGAACTGGTTAACCCAAGCCCCCTGGTTAGCCATGGCAGTAGTTGCCCTGGGCTCTGGAAGCCACGGGCCTGGATATGAATCCTGATCGCCCTGTGGACTGGGTGTCTTAAAGCCAATGCCCTCACCTCTATAGACCGTAATCCCTGCCTCCGTACACCGGAGATGGTCCTAGGCCCTTGTCATTGGCTTGTTGTGCCGTTTAAATGAGATGATACATGGAAAGTGCCTTACCTGGAGCCTGGCCTGGCCTGGGGTAAGCCGCAGCAGGTGTTCTGGGTCCTGCTCATCCCCTGGAGGAATGAGGTCCCACATGGAAGTTGTCTGATGCTAGAAGCTTTCTGGAGTAAAGGCTTGATTTGGATCTTCAAGGTCAGAGAAGTGTCGAGAAAGGGAATTTCGGGCTGAGAAGAGATGTGGAACGGACAGATTTCTCAAGAAGCAACTACTACACTGCGGCTCTCGCTTTAAGTGCATGGAGAGGGGAGGAGGGGGGAGGAGAGGGGAGGCCAGCCAGCGGCCAGAGCCTGCTGCCTTCCCAGGTCAAGCAGAGTTCACACTCCCTTTTGTTCACAGTGGAGCTGGTGCAGGGTTTGGGGCAGGAAGTCAGAGGCTGACAGAAAGAAACTAATGTTTTAGGCACATGGGAATGGAGTCCCTACGGAACCATCACGCTGCCAGCAAGCCCATGTGATTGATTGATCGATTGATTTGTAAACTTCCTTTATTCATGAGAGACACAGGCAGAGGGAGAAGCAGGCTCCCTGCGGGGAGCCCGATGCGGGACTCGATTCCAGGACCCCGGGGTCACGCCCTGAGCCAAAGGCAGACGCTCCACCACTGAGCCACCCGGGTGCCCCGAGCCCATGTGTTTTAAAAACCGTATCCATTCAACACAAATTGATTTAACAAAAACAGGCCAGTTATCTGGTGGGACCATGGATGTGAAAGATAAAAACTTGTCCTCCTTGGAGCCTAGATTTTGGTGACAGTCGGAAGACAGACAACAGGCTAGAAGACACGTGGCGTCCCCGTGTATTGGGATAAGTGCTATGGAACTAGTAGAGGTCGCCGCTCTGATAGTGGCTGGGAGCCGAGCGAGTGGCCAGGGAAGCCTTCTTCTGCGGCAACCCCTGAGCTCAGCCCGTCACGACGGGAAGCAGCCGTTTCCAGAAGAGTCGGGACAGGTGTTCCAGACAGGAGGCAAAGGGAATGCAAGGCTCCCGGGGAGGACGGCGTAGGCTGTGGCCCAGGGAAGGAAAGAACAGAACAAGGTCAGTGAGGCCGGAGGCCCATGCGCCGAGGGAGATGGTCCGATATGATGTTGCAAAATTTTCATAATACAGGATCTAGACTTAAATGTGGTTTGTTCTGATTCCATTCAACTTTTTCTCCACTGGATTATTCTCATCAGCACACAAAACCTTAGCATATTATTTCTCATCTCTTAAAAAAAAAAAAAAAGCCCAAGCCCCCTGGGGCCCCATATCTCTCCACATCTATTGTTGTATTTCTTTGCTTCTTTTCATAGCAGAACTCATCAGGATCGTCTATACGCACCGTCTCCAATTTCTGTCCTCCCATCCTTTCTTTTCCTGAAAGCTATTAATTTTAAGAACTGTTCATACTTAGAGAAGGTGCGAGAATGGTTCAATGCACTCTCAAAAGCGCGTCACCTCCCTACGGTAGCCGGTATCTTCTGACCACATCTGCTTTGAGGATTCTTCTATAGACACGTGCTGGGTTATTTCCCCGTCTGCTTGGAGGTAAATTGTATGACGTTTTACTTGAAATACCACTTCATGCATCCCTTTAGTATCCAGGCTATTCTCCTTTGAAAGCACAATTTAGTGATCGAGCGCAGGAAATTCGATGTTGAGGATACGACCCATATTCAAATATCACCGATAGTTCCCCGAATATTCTTTTTAAGAATTCACTCAAAAGATTTGCATGCAAATAAGATCACCCTTTGCTATATTTGATTCTACACGTGACCAAGATATAATCTGGTTCTGTTGTTCCCCCAAAATTCCTCTATGCCTCTACGTCATCAACCCTTCCTACCACCTCCAGCCTCTGGCGACCACCGGGCAGTTCTCTGTTGTTTATAGTTTTTGCCTTTTTCCAGAATGTCCTAGAAATGCAAACATACAGCCGTAGGCACTTCGCGGGCTGATTTCGGAAGTCACCATACTGTTGTACAAACTATGGACCCATAGTCTTGTGGCTTTTTACTACTGAGTGGTGCGCCGTTGGATGGACATACCACAGTTGATCCATTCCCCGGTTGGAGAATATTTAGGGTTGGTTCCAGTCGTGGGTGATTTACGTTGTGGGGTAAAGGCTTTCGTGTGAACATAACTTTTTATTTCTCTTAAGAGTCATGTTGCTGGGTTGACTGGCAGGTGCATGTTTAACTTTATAAGAAACCAAGCTGTTTTCCTGATTAAAACTTTTATGTTCCTATCAGTGGTATATGAGAGTTTCAGTTTTTTCACATCCTTGCCAGTGATTGGTATTCTTCTTTTTTAAAAAAATTTTTTTAGCCTTTCTAATATGTAGTAGTATGTCATTGTGGTTTTACTTGGCATTTTCTTAATGACTAATGATGGTTAGCATCTTCTCATGTACTTATTTGTCATCTATATGGCTTCTGTGGTGAAGCATCCAAATTTTTGTCCATTTTTTTAAATGCTCATTTTTTATTATTGATTTGTGATCGTCCTTTATATATTCTGGATATAAGTCCTACATCAGAAATGTGGTTTATAGGGATGCCTGGGTGGCTCAGTGGTTTAGCGTCTGCCTTCAGCTCAGGGCGTGATCCTGGAGTCCTGGGATCGAGTCCCACATCGGGCTCCCTGTATGGTGCCTGCTTCTCCCTCTGCCTGTGTCTTTGCCTCTCTCTCTCTCTCATTAATAAATAAATAAAATATTTTTTTAAAAAAAGAAATGTGATTTACAGATATTTTCTACCAGTCCTGTGGCTAATGTTTTTCATTCCCATCGTAGTGTCTTTTAAAGAGCAGAATTTTTAATCTTGACAAAATTCTTTTAAAATCTTTTAAAATAAATTCTTTTAGGGCAGCCCCGGTGGCTCAGTGGTTTAGCGCTGCCTTCAGCGGGGGGTGTGATCCTGAAGACCCGGGATCGAGTCCCACGTCAGGCTCCCTGCATGGAGCCTGTTTCTCCCTCTGGCTGTATCTTTCTCTGTCTCTAATAAATAAATAAATTTTTTTAAAAAAAGATTAAAAATAAATAACTTCTTTTAAAATCTTTTCTTTTATGGATTGGGGTGTTGTATCTAAGAACACCTAGATGTTCTTAGATGAGGTCACAAGACTTTCTCTTACAGTGTCTCCTATAATCCTTACAGTTTGGGGGGTTTTGTTCTCTTCTTTTTTGTTTTGTTTTGCTTTTTTATTTTTTATTTTTTTTTTAGATTTTATTTATTTATTCATGAGACACACACACACACACACACACACAGAGAGAGAGAGAGAGAGAGAGAGAGAGATGCAGAGACACAGGCAGAGGGAGAAGCAGGCCCCATGCAGGGACCCTGATGTGGGACTCGATCCTGGGATTCCAGGATCACGCCATGGGCCGCAGGCAGGCGCTAAACTGCTGTGGCGCCCAGAAATCCCGTTTTGCTTTTTTAAGTAGGCTCCATGCCCAGCATGGAACCCAACATGGGGCTTGATCTCACATCCCTGAGATCAAGACCTGAGTGGAGATCAAGAGTCAGATGCTTAACCACCTGCACCACCCAGGCACCCCCAGTTTGGGGTTTTATAATTACGATTTGTTGCATGATCTACTTTGAATTAATTCTTTGTGTAACAAGTGAGGAATGGGGCAAGGTTGTTTTGGTTTCCGCGGAGAGGTTTAATTTGATTCCAGCACTGTTCATTGAAAAGACGACTTTTCATTACTACAATGTCCTACGTGGCCCCTTTGTCAGAACCCTGGCCATACTTGTCAGAGACTGCTCCCTCACCCTGTTCTTTCCCACTCGTCTGTGTGGCCACCCATACACCAATATCATAGCATCTTGATGACTGTGGATTTATAGTGGGTCTTGAAATTAGATAGTGTGAGTCTTCCAACTTTGTTCTATTTCAAAATGTTTTTTTTTTCGGCCATTCTCATTCCTTTGTCTTCCTATATACCTTTGAGAGTCAGATTGTTGATACCTTAAAAAAAATTCTTCAGGGATTTTGATTGAGATTGAATCAATAAATCAGTTTGGGGAGAATTGACATCTTAATGATATCGCATCTCCTCATCCATGAACACGGCATCTCTCTATTTACTTAGATTTTCTTTGGTTTCTTGCATGGATGTTTGTAGTTTTCAGCATATTTTATGACACATTTTGTTAGATTTATGCCAAAGTCTTTTACGCTTTTTGCTGCTATTATGAATGGCACTGTTTTTAAAATTTTGACTTCTAACTATTTGTTGTTGTATGTAAAATAAAACTGATTTCTAAAATATGGAACTTGAATGATATAAGTTGGCCAAGCTCATTTATTAGTTGTAGGATTTTTTTTTGTAGGTTCTTTGAGATGTTCTATATAGCTAATTATGCCTTCTGTAAATAGGGGCAGTTATATTTCTTCTTTTGCAATTTGTATATGTCTTTTCTTTCTTGTTCTTGCCTCATTGAAGTGGGTAGGATGTTTGGTTCATTGTTGAATGGGAGTGGTGAGAGATGACATCCTTCCTCTTCCACTTACCCCCTTAGGGGGAAAGTGCCAGTCTTTCACCATTATCTGTAGGTTTTTTCCTAGATGTCCCTTATCAGGTTAAGGAAATACACTTGTAGTCCTAGCTATTGAAACTTTTTATTATGAATGGACACTGAACCTTATCCAATTTTTTTTTTTTTTTACATTGCGATAGTCATGGTTTTCTTCTTGGTCTGTTGGTAGGTTAAGTATATTGACACTAAAGTATTGAGCCAGGCTTACATCTCTGAAATATACTCCATTCAGTTGATGTGAATTATCCTTTTTATATATTGCTGGGCTTGCTAATATTTTATTGAGAATTTTTTTGTGTTTGTGTTCACGAGGGATTTTGGTTTGTAGTTTTGTTTGTTTTTTTTTTTTTAATTTTTGATTTGGGTATCAGGGTAATGCTGCCCTCGCAAAAAAATCTGGGATGCATTCCCTCTTCTTCTGTTTTCTGAAAGACATTGTGTGTAATGAGCTTTGCTTCTTCCTTCAGTGTTTGGTTAAATTTACCAGCAAAGCCATTTGGGACTGTCGTTTTCTTTGTTGGAAGGCTCTTGAACTGAAAATTCATCTCTTTCATGGTTCTAGGGCTATTCAGCTTATATATTTCTTTTTGAGTGAACCATGGTAGCTTCCGTCTTTGAAGGACTTTGTTCATTTCACCTACACTGTCAAATTGATAGGCAGGAAACTGTTCATGATATTCTCTTTTCATGTCTGTTGAGTTCCAAGTAATGTCACCTCATTCCTGATATCAACCCTTTGTGTCTTTCCTCTTTTTTTTTTTCTTGGTCTGACTGGTGGTTTATTAATTTATTGATCTTTTCAAAGGACTGACTTTTGGTTTTATTGAGTTTTCTCTATTGGTTTCCTGTTTTCAGTTTCAATGATTTTTGCTCCTTATCACTTCTACCCTCTGCTTGCTTTAGGTTTAATGCATGCTTCCTTTTCTGGCTTCCTGAGGTGGATGGTTAGATTATTGGCTTGACACCATTCTTCTTTTCCTAATATGAACATTTAATGCTATAAATTCCCTCTGAGCACTGCTTTAGCTGCACTCCACCCATTCCGATAAGCTGTATTCTTATTTCCATTCATTTCAAAATCTTTTCCAACTTTTTACTTTGATTCATGAGTTATCTAAACTCGCATTATTTAATTTCCAAAAGTTTGGAGATTTACGTGTTATCATTCTGCTTTTGACTTCTGGCCTAATTCCTTTGTGATGAGGGAACATTTTTTATATGATTTCAATTCTGTATTTGTTAAGGTTTGTTTTGTGGCTCATAAGGTGGCTTATCTTGGTGAGTGTCCCATGCGCTTTGGAAAAAGAATGTTCATTCTGCTCTTGTTTAATGGAATGCTTTATAAATGTCAGTTGGAAAATTAGCAAAGATATAGAATTCCTAAATAGCCAGCTTGGCTTATCTACTTTTTCTCTCAATTACTGGAGTCAAGGCCTACAGGTTGGAATGGTGGATTTTTCTCTTTATGCACCTTTTTAAGTTTTTGCTTAAAAAAAGAAAAGGTTTGAATACCTGTTCGATGCATATATATTTTAGGACTATTATGTCATTTTGGTGAACCGACCTTTTACCATTATGCAACACCTGTCTTTGTTCCTGGCAATATTCTTTGTTCAAAAGCCAACTTTGTCTGATATTAAGGTAACTACTCCTGCTTTTATTTGATTAATTCTTACTTGCTTTAGTTTTTTTCTATTCTTCTACTGTTCGGCTAATCTTTCTTACTGTATTTAAAGTGGATGTCTTGTAGACAGTCTACAGTTAGGTCTTTTTGTTGTTATTCCAAACTGACAATCTCTGTCTTTCAATTGGTGTGGCTTGAGACACGTTATTTTAGTATAATTGTTGATATGATATAGGGTTACTATTTGTGTCTCTCCTTCCCTGCTCTGTTCTTTTGTTTTTCTGTTCTTTCTTTCTTGCCATGTTTCAGATTATTTGAATTTTTTTGGTATTTAATACTACATTTTAATATTAAATTTTAGTATTAATATTTCATACAAAATACTATTTAATACTATTTAGTATTAGTTATTTAGTGGTATTGTTTTACTTTATCTATTGGATTTTTTGGGTTTGTCTCTTTGTACTTTTTTTTTATTATTATTATTGCTTGCTCTTGGGATTGCCATGGACATACCTAGCCTTTAACAATCTAGTTAGAGTTAATATTCATGCTTCACTTAGCATGTAAAACTTGCAACCACATAGGTCCCTTCCCCCACCACGTTTCTCATAGGACTTACATGCATTACATCTGCGTACCCTGGAAATGCCACCATATGTTGTTATAACATTTTGCTTCCACTGGCCATATCTATTTTTAAGAGGAAAAAAATCCTTTTATTATTACCGGGATATTTACTAAATCTGCTCTTGTTTCTTCACTCCTGGAGATCCAGATTCTGGTATAATTGTCCTTCAACCTGAAGACCTTACATTTGCATTTCTGAAAGCAGTGCTGCTGGGGGTGAATTTTTTTGATTTTCCTTCAACTAGGAATGTCCAACTTTGTCTTCATTCCTGAAGGATACTCTTGGAGGGTATAGAATTCTGGGTCAATATTTCTGTCTGATGTAAAGTCTGCAGTCAGCCTGATTTTTGTCCCTGCTCCTCAACCCCATCTTTATAATGCTTTCATTTTTCTCTGGAGGCTTTCAAAATTAAGTAAGAGAAAAAACTTCAGTATTCGATAGTTGACTACACTGTCTACACGCGTGTTTGTGTGTTTTGTTTCTTAAATGTATTCTCTTTGGGATGTGCAGAGCCTCCTTAATTGTCAGACTTAGGTCTTTCACCAAATCTGGGAAATTTTTAACCATTATTGCTTCAAATATCTTGTACTGTGCTTATACTTCCTTCTCTTCTTGTAAGACGTCAATGGCATGAATATTAGACATTTTAATATTGTCCCCCGGGTCTCTGAGGCTCTCTTTATCATTTCCTTCCTGTTTTTCAGATTGGATAATTTCTGTTACTATCTTAATTCATTTTATTCATTGCTCCACCACCTCCATTCAACTACTGAAAAGATTTTTTACAAAAACTTCAGATATTATGCATACCTCTTGGTTCTTTTTATAGTATCTACTTCTCGCTGAGAACACCTGTCTTTTCATTCACTTCCAGCGTGTCTACCTTTATGTCCGTTACAACAGCTGCTCAGACGTCTTCAGTAATTCCCGCATCTGGGTCATCTGAGGGTTGGCATGTTTATCTTTTTCCCTGAAGGATTAGTTAGGTTTCTCTGATTCTCTGTGTAATTCAGTAATTTTGGTTTCTATGCTGGATATCCTGAATATTCTGCAGCGAAATCCCTCTGGGGAACTCTTGTTTTCATTGGTTCTGTTTTAGCGTGCAGCAGCCCAGCTCACACTGTACTTGGTTTTCCTCCGTGGGTGGTGGTTCCAGTGTTCACTTTACTGCTTTGGGTCAGTCCCTCCCAGGCACAGGCGAGTCTGGGCCTTGAGCCGGTTCTTACACAGAATGAGGGGAGCCCCTTCTCTGCTTTCTTCTTTCCATGCTCTTTGACTTACAAGGGCCCCCTTTCCTGATGTTCTGTCCAGAAAAACAGGTCTTCCTTGCTCTTATTTTTCAGCTACCCACTCCCGAAGGTCTGCTGGGAACCTGCCTCAGGCCGACACTGCAAAAGAAAAAGGGAAATAGACGAGAACCTCATCCCTCTGTGGGTTGCTTCTCTAAGTTTTGATTCTTCTCCTTAATCTGCTTGTTCTGCTTTTTCTTTTGCTTTTTGCATTTTGTCTGACATTATTAGTTATATTCGGCGGGAGGCAGGGCTGCGGTACTCTCTGCTGACCAGCACCAGAAGAAGCCCACAATAACGTTTTTTTTGGTAATTTTATTTCTCTGATCCAGGATCAGAAAATGTACATCGTGTTGGTGACCCTGTCCGTGAATTTTGAACACTTAATGTTCCTTTTTGTTATGGACACTGCTGATGTTTTTGCAGAGTGGGGGCTAGTTTTGTAGAATCTCTGTCTCCCATCCCTCAGGCTTTTCTCCATTAGTAACACTCTGAGGAAACTCTTTTGCCAAAGCTACTGGTGATTTCCGTGTTGCTAAATTCCACGGATATTTCTCAGTCTTCATCTAATTTCTCTCTTCTTGACGAATTTTTCCGCTTGGGCTCTGAGATGCCCTCCTACCCCTTAGCCACTCCTTTTCATCCCCTTTACTGGTTCCTTCTCAATGCCCAGCCTCTAGACCTTAAATTACCCACAGCCGTCGGGCTTGATCTACCCCGAGTGTCTTCATGAGTTCCTCCATCCCCAAAACTTGTAATTTCATCCACTCAGTAAGTTCCAATTATATCTTCAGCTCAGACATCTGCAGACTCTGCCTCCAGATATCGTCATTCATGCGTACCTAATAGGCATTGCAAACTTTATCACGTCCAACATACAAGTCCCGATTTCTTCCCTGCCCCAAACCTGCTCATTCTCCAGTCTTCTCCATCTCAGTAAGAGGATGCTTCATTCTTCCAGCTTTTCAGGCTTCAGATCTGGGTGTTCCCCTTCATTCTTCTCCTGGTCTCACGCTCCACTGTAACCGTCTTTCCTAAATACATCTAGGGTTCGACCATGTCCCATCCTCTTTCCTCCTGCCACCATCACCTGTCCTTTCCATCCCCTGCCTCTACCTTGACCTCTTGCAGTCTGTTCTTCATATCAGCCCAAGTGGTATGTGTACGACTTGAGTCAGATCATGTCATTCCTCTGTTCAACCCCTGCAGTGGTTTCCCGTGTCTCTAAACAATATGAAGGCCTGCAAGGCCCACCCACAATCTTCAGCACCCTTTCCCACCCGCTCCATCCATCCCCAGTCTACTGGTTATTCCTAGAACACATGCACCAATTTCTTCCCCAGGGCCTTTGCACTTGCTCTTCTTTTGGCTTAGACACTTTCCCAGGTAATCACATGCTTTATTCTCTCACGCTTGTTCTCTGCTCAAATGTCACCTATAGAGAGGCCTCTCCTGACTGCCCCACCTAGAACACCAGCACACCTCTGTGCTCCTAATTCCCTGTCCCTCTCACCTGATTTTATTTTTCTTCACTGCACGGATTCTCCCTCTCCTTCCCTGGCATGAGACAGTCGATCTGGTGCTTACTGACAATCTTTCTCAGTCTAGAATCGTTCTTGGTACTCTGTCCAAATTCGTAGAACAGGTGACTCAGTAAAAATGCTTCTGAAGACATACGTTCTATCTCTGTCCTCAGAGCTGGGCTCCTGGGTGTCACCCAGACTTTCTTCCCACGTCATGACCCAGGAGAGGAATGGTACACTGCCTCCCCGCCTTCTGCTCCCAGGCCAGGTCATGCGGGCCACCGGCCTGGAGTTGCCCCTCAGTAGATGCACAACCACAGTGGAGGTCATCCTACCAGCCTGTCCTCTGACTCCGAATGCCAGGACCAGTGAAGCCTTCATCAGCTAGCCCGCTCTTGTGACACGGGGAGGTCAGTGCACCTGGTTCTGCATCACTGGGTGATTCGGTGTGAAGAATCTGTCACTCAGCCCGCCAGCGTGCCAGGGAGGCCAACACCCCAGCTCCATCTCTCCTCCTTTTTGCTTTCCCCCATCTGATGTCAGAGCTATTTCAAGGTGGTGGAGCCTCGTCACTGCCCCAAGGTTGGTGGTGGTGGGGAACCACTGGCCAGGGGCCAGGCAGTGGCCGTCCTGCTCCATAGAGATGTGCAGTACAGCTGCTGCCTAGGACTGAGGCAGAGTCTAGAGCCGGTGGGATGACAGCCCCAGAAATAACCTTCGGGCCAACCACCTTCCTGGATGTCTCTTACAGGAAACGCCCACGTGCCTTCTAGGCACCGAGTCTGCTGTCTGTGTGACAGTTCATATTCTGCAGGGTGACTTCATCAACTTTCATGTGTCCCCCCACCCACGGGGTTTTTTTCCCCTTAACATTTTTTACTTAGAGTAAAAGTCATTCTTCTTAGTGTATAGTCGCTCACACAGTCACATGCTCACTCACCCTCACAACCCAGACCTAGCCCAGAGCCGTCATCACCCCAAATCCCGCCATGACCCCTCATGGCCACCCCTACCCCCATCTCTCTGCTTCCAGCCGCTGGCACCCACGGATCTGTTTCCTGTCTTTATACATTTGCCTTTTCCAGAATTGTTATGGGAATCGAATCGTACAGTTGCTGCCTTCTCAGTCCGGCTTCCTTCCCTCGGTACATTTGAGATTTATTCATGTTATTACAGGTATCACTTGTTCGTTCCTGTTTGTGGCTATTACGCCATCGGATGGAGACTTGTGTATCCATTCTCCAGCCGGAGGATCTTCAGGTGGCTGCCAGGTTTTGACGATTATGAATAAAGCGACTATAAACGTGGGCATAAGGGTTTTGGGGGTGAACGTAAGTTTTCGTTTCCCTTGGGGAATCCCTAGGAGTGGCAATCCTAGGTCCGGTGGGTGGATATTTACCTTTATATAAGAAGCTGCCAAACTGTTTTCCAAAGTATGTTATTTTGCCTTCCCACCGGGAGCACGCGGGGACTTCAGGTGCACCTCCTCTTCGACAGCGTCGGGGCCGCCTCTGGCCTTGGGTGTTCTCGGAGCCGTGCGACACCGTCTCACTGTGGTTTTAATGTTCATTTTCCTAATGACTCATGAGTTCGGCATCTTTTCCTATGTTTACGTGCCATCCGTATATCTCCTTTTGTGACATGTTTGCATCTTTGCCCGCCGGAACGATTGGATCGTTTTTCTCATGCCGCACTTTGTGAGTGCGTTATAGTTTTCGGACGCAAGCTGCTTCTCAGGTATATGATTTGCAAATACTTTCCACGCAGTCCGTGGCTTGTCCTTTTGTTCCCATCACTGTGTCTTTCAAAGGGCAAATTTCTTAAATTTTGGCAAAGTCCAGCTTATCATTTTGTACTTTTGCGAACCAGGCTAATGATATTCTACGTACGGAAATTCTACTTTGTCTAAGGTCACAGTGAACTTCTCCTCTGTTTCTTTTCAGAGCTGTATCATACTTTTAGGTTTTATGTTTAGATCTATGATCCATTTTGAGTTTTTTGAGGTATGGGTTGAGGTTCTTTTTTTTTTTTTTTTTTTTTTTTGCATGTAGATACCAGTTGTTCCCTACCGTTTATCGTAAAGACGGTTCATCCTCCCTTTCTGTGTTCTTGCACCTTGTCAGACTTTGTGAGGGTCTCTGTCTGGACTCCTGGACTCTTCATTCTGTCCCGTGTCTCTGTGACTAATCTTTCACCAACGCCCCATTGTCTTGGCTACCATAGTTTTGTAAAAAGTCTGGAAACCGGGTAGGGACCACACCTACCTTCCCAGCATAACTTCCCAGTGGTTATGATTCTACCCACTTTATGGGGGTTGAAACGAACCGTGGTCATGCTCAGATGTCCCATGTACAGTCTCTCTTATGTAATAACCTAGCTGCCTACCACCTGCTCAAAACCCATTCCTCATGCTTAGCCTGATGCTCAGAGTCTTTGGAATCTACTTTGGGTATAATTGTCAGCCCTGCTTGTCAGTTGTGTGGCCCTGGGAAAGTAACTTCAAGCCACCGCCCCCCTATGCCTCAGTTTCTCCACCTGCAACATGGGGACAGCAGTGGGACCTGCCTTACAGGTTGTGGTAAAGATGAAACGATCACCAGCTCAAGCCATGTTAAACTGCTGTTGAATGAATTTTTTTTTGACCAGCACGAATGGCAGTGTTACATAGTTCAGCCTCCCGTGCAAGGTGTTCCTCCTAGCGCTAGACGGGGGGCGTGTGCCTCGGAAACGGTAGCTCCGCTGGTCCTCATTGTCATCGTCATTGTCACTGTGGTTGCCACTGCTCGTGCTGCTGTTGCTCCTATACTATTATCGTGGAGGGCGGTGGCTCCCGAGACTGATGTCCCCGAGTCCTTAGGTCGGGCAGCCAGAGCCATCAAGTGCTTCCTGTGTGAAGTCGGTGGGAAGGAGGGCTTGGCACGACTTCCAGAGGGCCTTGTAGGATGATGAGGAGTTAAGGATGGGGGGAACACTGCAGGCACAGCTTGCACAAAGGCTTGGGGAGGGGGCGATGGACACACTCTAGGGTAACATCAAACATAGGGGTTTGATTCTTGGGTGGAGAATGGGAAATAACCGGCCCTGTCTTCTCCCTCCACAGCCAAGTCCAGAAGCCCTCGCCCACCTCTGTCTTCGCCATGGCTGCAAGAACCATTATCATCGACCACGGGTCTGGCTTTCTGAAGGCTGGCTTTTCTGGGTGGAATGAGCCCCAGATGGTCTTCCCGAGCATCGTGAACTATATCCCGTGCAGAGAGAACCCTGGGCCCAGCTATGCCCAAAGGCGCGTGAGTCTGGGCATCGACATTTGCCATCCCGATACCTTTAGCTACCCCATCCAGCGCGGCCGCATCCTCAACTGGGAGGGCGTGGAGCACATCTGGTCGTTTGTCCTGGAGAGACACAGGCGGGAGCATGAGGACTTCCCAGTGATGGTCACAGAGTCCCCCATGAGAGAGCCCATAGACCGACAGAAGACACTGGAGGTAAGGCCACAGGACACAGCCCGGCACTTGGTGTTCAGACGTGACTGAGTGTTGGGGACTCTGCTTCCTAAATATTTTGCCCCCTGGAGGTTTGCTGAGTACCTAGTGTGTGCCTGGCACCTGTTCTCGGCAAGAATGGGGTTCCCGGGCTTTCCTCCAACAGACGAAGGGAGGACACAGGATACTTTGTTTGCAGGTTCCATAAATGTTCAGAGATCATATTCCACCTTAAAGAGCTCATGTTGTCGGGGAAGACTTGACCGGGAATAATTCCAGAGAGCGACCGGTTCTAGAAGCAAAATGGGGCAGTGGCTGGCTGGTGGGGAGCAATTAGGGAGGGCTGCTCTGAGGAGGTGGTTTCAGGGGCCAGGGAGGCTGGGAAGAGGGGGACCGGAAGGTGAAGTCTCGGGGGTTGGGTCTTGCAGGCCCCGGAGGCAGTGGGAGTGCTTAGACGTTACTCTAAATTAAGGTTTGGCAAACTACGGCCAGTGGGCCACATTGGCCCACCATCTGTTTTTATAAATAAAGTTTTATTGGAACATAGCCGTGTCCACCCATTTCCATATCGTTTTTGGCTACTTTCACACCACAGCAGCAGAGCTGGGTGGTTGCGGCAGGGACTGCGTATAGGCTGTGTAAGGGCTAAAAAACTTACTGTAGGTTTGCTAGACAGAACGCATGGTGCCCGGTTAGAGCTGAATTTCAGATAAGCAACAAATAATACTTTAGTATAAGCAGGTCCCGAGTATCTCATGGGACACACGTATATGAAAATGTTATTTGTTGTTTGTCAAAAAGTCAAATTTAATTGGGCAGCCTGTATTTTTATTTGCTAAATTTGGCCACCCCAACTGTCTAGCTTTTGTAGAAAATGCTTGCCAACCCCTGCTCTAAATAAATCGGAAGATCCTGGAGAGTTTTAAGTGGGATTCATATTTCATTTCCTATTTGAAAAAGAGGGCCTTGGCTTCTATTTGGGAAGTGGCTAGTGGTGGGACAATATTCTGCGTTGTGGGGGGATGGGGAGCTCCTTTCCCCACTCAGTGGGGAAGATGGGCCTTGTGGGGTCCGAAGAGGTGGCCCCCATGGAAGGGCGGACTAGTGCTGCCTTTCTGTGTCTATAGGGTCAGAGATATGGGGATGCAGTCAGAGCTGGGGAATTAGGAAGGTGGTGGGGTTGCTCAGTGAAGATCGGGGGGGGGGTGATGGGTGTGGGAGAAAAATCAGCCTAGGGACTTTGCCAAAACCTAAATGTCAGAATTCCAGTTTTGTCTTGATGTGTGGGGGGAAAAAAGGCTTCACTTACCAGGAGGTGAGAATATGTATCTCCCTCCTCCCTCTCTCCCTCCCTCCCAGGCTCCCTCCCTCCTTCCCTCCCTCCTCCCACCCCGACTTTTGGAGGCAGTGGTAGATATGATGCACTTGTTTCTTGTCTGATTTCTTTTTCCCTCTTTTAAAGAAATGGGTCAGGCTGCAGGTCTGTCCCTTGGCCATGGCCCCCACTGGTCCCCCACCGCCCGCACAACCAGGCATCTTGGGACCATCTCATACATGCAGCTGACAGCTCTTCCCACCTTGCCACCAAAACAATCTTCTGGACGGTGGTGGTCCTCAAACAAACTCCCGAGGGCAAATCCCAAATCCGACTGCTAATCCTCTAGAGCCTCCTTTGTTCCCACAGCATGAGCTCCAGGAGACCTGTGCCCCATCTCCTCGGGGCAGCTCCCCAGTCCCTTGGGGACACAGGTGTGCACCGACTGCAGTTCTGAGAGCTAAGCATGTAGCTGAGTCTCAGGGAAAACAGAAAACAGAAATGCATCGGGGCCAGGACACCTGGGTGGGTCAGGGGTTGAGCATCTGCCTTCAGCTCAGGTCGTGATCCCGGGGTCCTGGGATCGAGTCCCGCATCAGGCTGCCTGCAGGGAGCCTGCTTCTCCCTCTGCCTGTGTCTCTGCCTGTCTCTCTGTGTCTCTCAAGAATAAATAAATAAAATCTTTAAAAAATATATCAAGGCCTTTGGTTTGGGGCGAAATACCCTAGTGGCTCTTCTCCCTTCTTACAGATTATGTTTGAGCTGCTGGACGTGCCGTCCATACTCCTGGCCGACCAGCTGGAGATGTCCCTGTACGCCTCCGGCCTCCTGACGGGCGTGGTGGTTGATTCGGGTTACGGCTTGACCCGCGTGCAGCCCTTCCACCTGGGCCGCCCCTTACGGTCCAGCCGCAAGACGCTGGAGTTTGCGGGCCAGGATCTGTCGGCCTATCTCTTCAGGAGCCTCTTTAAGGAGGATTGCAATCGCCACAACCTGTTTCAGCTGGAAACGGTGGCCACCACCCAGATGAGCAAGTGCTACGTGCCGCAGAATTTGGGGGAGGCGCTAGACTTCCGCCAGAGTCTGCCCAGCGGCTCAGATGAGAACAACACCTACCAGCTCCCCGATGGCACCCCGGTGGAGCTGACCCCCATGCAGCGGCTGGCCCCCGAGATGTTCTTCAGCCCCCAGGTGTTTGACCTGCAGGGGCCCAGCATCTCTCAGGTCGCGGTGGATGCCATCCTGGGCTGCGAGGCCACCTTGCACCCGCTGCTCACCTCCCACGTGATGGCCTGCGGGGGCAACACCCTGTACCCCGGCTTCACCAAGCGCCTGTACAAGGAGCTGACCGCAGATCACTTCTCCTCCGCCAAGGCCACCATGTGGGTGGGTTCCAACAGAAACTTTAGCGTCTGGCTAGGAGCGTCTGTTGTGGCCCATCTGTCTTCCTACAAGTCCGAGTGGATGAGCAAAGAGGAGTATGAAGAGAGCCAGAGGCCGTGACCTGGTGGCGGCTCCTGGGACCCTGTCCCCATCCCAGGGGCTCAGGTGGATTAGTTTTCAGTGATGGGGCTGGGCAGGCAGAGGTAGGGTTAGCTGGCTTTGGAATTCTGAGGTCATGAGGGGTGTTTTAGGTTCTAGGGTTTTATCTTGTTTCAAGAGTAGGATCCAGCCCAGAGGAGGACAGGGTGTTATCCCCGGAAGTCCCTCGGGGACAGTTTCTCCAGGGGTGGCCTGTCATTTGGAGGGGAGCGGTCAGTTAACATCTCCGTTATAGCCCCTGACTTTTCATTGGCATCTTCCTTGGGGCCGCCCTGTCCTCAGTTTGGTAGGTTTTAACCTGGGGTGAGAGAGATGGGACCTTCTGCTGGGGTCCCAGTTATTTTTGACTAGTTGATGAGGTGGGATGGAGAGAGATGAAGTTTCTAGTTTTACACATTCACTCTGGTCAGGGAGGAATTGCCACCGGTGAGCCCGAGGACCCTCCCTTCTGTGGCCAGCGTCTTGTTTTACAGATGAAAATAAACAACTTCTTTGGAATCTGTGTTGGCTTCTGTTCCGGGACGGACAGTCTCTGGGGGAGACACAGGGAGTGTGTGCACACGAGGGCCGGGGTGGGGCCGGGGCAGCCTTCGGGGACCCCCTGAGTGGGATCGACAAGGGCCTGGAGCCTCCCGTTCTTCCTCCACCACATTACATTCTCTCTCTCCACCCCAGGTGTCCCAATATTCTGTTAAGGTTTGAGTTTCCACTAGCGCCATATTCTATTTGATAAGTATTGTAGGAAATCTGGGGTGAAAGATACCTGAGGTTCCTCATTTCAAGGAGGTCGCAGTCCACTGGGGAGGTACATAGGCAGTAAAGAAGGAAATCTATTTATGGTGACAAACAAATGGAATGAGGTCACGTGATCTGGGGGGTGGGGGCTGCCTACTTCTGATGAGGTCGCCTGAGAGGAGACCACTGGAGACCATGGATGACCACCCCCTTCTTCCCTGGCACACCATGAGGTTACACTTCCCAGCACACACCCCGTCCCTGAGAGTTAGGTAGGGGCGTGTGACCGTACCATAGGTTCTGGACAGTTGAGCAAATGCCTGACCCTTAAAATAGCCCGATCAGCTTGCAGGATGTAGAGGATCTAACGTGGGAGGGACAGAGCTGCATATGGAAGGAGGATGGGTGGCACGTGGACACCCCCACCCCACCCCACCCTACCCCACCCACTGCACTGCCCTGGGACATGAAGAAAAATCTGCCATGTTCAGCCACTGAGATTTGGGGGTTGTTTGTTACAGCAGCTGTTTTGCTTACCCTGACTAATACAGAGAGAATAATTTACTTAAGTTTTTTTTTTTCCTGGTAGGTGGCAAAAGTGGGGTTCAAATCCAGTGCGTGTTCAAAACCACTGTGTTATACGGCCGCTTCTGAACAGGGCTCTTGGTCTCCTCATGTTCGTGGAGGTACGAGTGCAGTGGGTGGAAGATTGGAGCCCAAGGAACCCTGAGGTTTCAGGGACAGGAGGGGGAATTTGGAGGCCAGAGTCCAGCCCACGTTGTCTTTGTCACATGAGCCACGCTGGCTCGGCCACAGCGATATCCCCCAACTTGAGGCATCGGTGGTCCCCAGGAGGAGAAGTGGGGCCTGTAGGAGAACAGTTCAGAGCCAGCCTGGCCTGGGCCCCAGGGACTCGGAGTCAGATTTGAGTTACAGGCTGGCCTCATCCTCAGCTAAGCTACCTTGGGCAGGTTGCTTAACCTCTGTTGAATCTGCTGGGCATAAAATAGGGAATAATACTTCTTCCTCTCAGGGATTTGGGGTTGAGGGTGAGCTGAGATGAAGAAAGAGAAGGCTCTTTGAAAACTAGAAAGTGCGATTCAGAGAGGAGGGGTGACTGTAAATTTTACAATTTGATATTGCTTTCCTGTCAGCCAGGAGTATAAATGACAAGGGAGCCATCGTGCTTTACGAATGGAGTCCCATTTAATCCTCGCACGCACACTATGAGTGATATTTGTCCCCATTTACACGTAGGAAATCCAAAGCTGAGGGATGTGAAGTTCTTGCTCACGCTCACACTCAAGCTCAGGTTCATAAAGGATTGTCACAGTTAGGAATGGATTCAGCATTTCTAGAAAGTTAGACCAGGGACACCTGGGTGGCTCAGTGGTTGAGCATCTGCCTTTGGCCCAGGGCTTGATCCCGAGGTCCTGGGATCGAGTCCTACATCGGGGTCCCCGCAGGGAGCCTGCTTCTCCCTCTGCCTGTGTCTCTGCCTCTCTCTGTGTCTCTCATGAATAAATAAATAAAATCTTAAAAAAAAAAAAAGAAAACTAGACCAAAAGTGGCTAAAACAAACGGGGATTTCTTTGTCCCAGGCAACAAGCCCACAGCCCTGTGGAACAGTGGCATGTCTACATCATCGAGGACCCTTTCTGTCTTTCAGTTTTTGCACTTTGAGCGTGGTGCTTGGGAGCACAAAATGACGGCAGCAGCTCCAGGCATCTCGTCTACATCCCCTGCTGGAAAAGGAAGGACGAAAGGAGCGTGCCGTCTATCTCTATAACAGGAAAGTCTTAACCAGCAGTCGTCGGTTTATGGCTTGGTGCATCTGTCCCTTGGCAGAGGAGGCATTTGAACCTGGGTGCATCCGTACTAAAGCCCATGTGGTTCCCTGCAGTGCCAGACGGCCATCCCAATTCTCCGGGCCTCGTTAGTCCTATTGGGCTGAGAGATGAAAATGTGAGATTTTTTCAGGCATTGAGTGAAAGCTGCTTTTGGGTGGCAATCAAGTGTTGACATGCTGAGTAGTGATCTTTGTGCTCCAAACTGGTTTATTTGTACGCTCCCGAGCTTTCAAAGGCAGAAGGGGGGATGCTCAGCAATGAGTACGAGGGAGAAGAAGAAGCTGGAGAAGAGACGGGCAAGGGGTATTTTTTTTTCCTCCTTATTTAGCTCTGGGCAACTGTCATCAGGACTTTTTCTCATTTTATTCTGAATGTAACATTTAACCTTTCTGTTCAAGCATCAAATCTGGCTGCCTGGTGTATAATTACGAACTTTTCTTCGCGTTCTCTCCCCCTTCCCCCACCCCGAAAGCTTTTAAAACTCTCTCGCTGGGTACCATCTTTCTCCTCCGACTCTCCAATTAAATTAAAAATAGCAGCTCCGTGGGGCTGTGCAGGGCCATCGACCTAACGTGGAACCGCTGGCGTGCCAGGCTTGGCGGGGCGGCAAGTGGTGCCCAGAAGATGCCTGCCGGCTCCGGCATGGCCTGGCAGCTGCTCGGAGCTGGGGGAAGCTTCTCCTCCAGGAGGGGTCTGGGGCTGCCTGCCAGGGGCAGCCAGGTGCAGGGGGGTGGGAGGCAGGGTCTTGGCAGCTGGGGAGAGTAGGGGGGTGCTGGGGGGGCTGGTGGAGGGGACAAAGAGAAGGGCCCCGAGGCGGGCTGTTCCCAGCTGTGAGGGTGCAGTCCTGCCAGTTTCTGCTGCTGAGGCTGGGGCTTGGCACCCTTGGGTTGGTGTGGATGCCCACGTTCCCTGAGATAACCCTGGTAGGGGCTTTAGGTTCTGCTGACGTGGAGAACAGAGTAAACACCAGGATCCTCCTGGCTCTCGGGGAGACCGTCCTTACCTCTTCTACCTTGAGGTCCCCTTTCGTTAGAGAAGCAGCTGGCGAGACGGACAAGGGCCCAGACTCTGAACCAGACTGTCTGGCTTGGCCTCCCTGCTCTGCTGCTCTCTGGCTCTGTTGCCTCCGGGCAGGGATACTTACCTGCTGTGCCTCATTTTCCCTCCTCTGTGAAATGGACCCAGTGACGATGCTTCCCTCGGGGTGGTTTTGATGATTATCATATGGGCGTGGTGAGTTCACATATATATGACACTTCGCAGGTGCCAGGCACAGAGGAATTAGCCGTTATTATCACACATTATTATTATAACTGTTATTCTTTCTATACACACCAGGCTCTATTAACCAAGTCCCCAGGCAAAAAAAAAAAAAAAAAAGACACCTGGCTCTTCTGTTTATTTTTGCTTGCTCACATGCAGGCAGGTGCTAGTGATACAAAATGGATAAAACCTCACAAAGTGCGAGCTCACCTTCTAGGGGGACATGTTTGCAGGGTAATTTCTTGCCTGGGTGTCGGAGCAGGATCACGTTCTGTACACAGAGGTATCACAGGGATGGTGAGTGACGGGCTCCAGGGAGAGGCGGTCAGCCAGAGGGGGTCTTCCTTAGGAAGGGATTCCTGTGATGACTCTTGCAGAGGAGCAGGACTTAGCACACGCTGTTCCCTTTGTTTGGAATGCTTGTCCCTGCTACCGGCCCCAGAGCTGCCTTTGACAACTTGGCGTCAGGGGTTAAATAGATGCGGGGCACTTAGAATGGCTGGACAATGAAGGGGTTGGGAGCGGGGACAGATGGAGGTGGAGGTCGGTGAAGCCAGCTCTTGAAGGACGTCGAGGGTCACACCAAGGAGTGAAGACTGCAGAACTGTAAGCAGAGTCATGACATCATGGGAGAGCTCTGGGTGGAGCCAGGAGAATGGCCTGGAGAGGGACCCGAGTGGAGCAATAACATACACCAGGAAAACACACATCCCGTTAGACTCGGGGTGAAACCGGTTCTGTGCCATCCAGACCCTGCTCCGCTCTGATGCGTCAGACTAGGGATTTAGTATTGGTGGCCCTTGGGGTGGCCGTGGGTTTGAGGGACCAGCAGACCTTCCCGTCCTATCATCTGGCACCTGTCTGGTCACTGTGTGTTTCAGAGCACCTCGACCTGGGTGGCAGGAGGGGTGGCCTGCGGTGCAGGACGTGGGGAGAGTAGTCTCCAAGGTGAGACGCCCAGATGAACTCCTGAGGAGGGCCAGGAGACTGCCCCGCCTCGCCTGGGAGTCGGGGCCTGGCTCCTGTGCTCTCTCCTCTCAGCAATGCAAATGCTGGACAGCTCCCGGCTTCTCACTTCCTCCCTCCCGCCTCACCCCTGCCCAGAAAGGAGGAAGCCAGGCCGGCCTGAGGGATCTCCCCTTTGGGAGTCAGGCAGGGGCCTGAATCTGTTTCCCTCTGCGTGCTGGGCTGCCTGGGGGGGCAAGGAACTGGCCCTCTCTGGTTCTATTGCCTCATCTGTAAAGAGATGATTATGACGCCCTGTCACTGGGCTTAAAGTCATTTTAACCCATTCAATGAATATTTACTAGGCACCTACCCTGTGCTGTGAGCTCTTTTCCAGGATCTGTTAAATTAAGGAATGTTTATCAAGTGGCTTCGCACAGTGCCTGGCACATAGTAGGTGCTCGGGAAGGGTTCAGTTTTTCCCTGAGTGGGCAACACCAAGGACTCCAGGAGCAATCAACCACACGCCGGCATCACAAAGCACGCCTGCCCGGAAGCTCTAGGCGTGCTGCTCGCCAAGATTCCTTTTCATCCTGTCCTTTTGATGAACTTTTCCACTAAGATGTTAGGATCTTGATATACGACCCCTGCCAGGCATCTTTGGCTTCTTAAAGAGGCCCTAAAATCAGAGTGTGAGAGGTGGGTCCAATTCTTTTTGTTAATTAAGACAGAGTGCGCCGGCTTTGCCCCGATTCAGGCCGCTTCTGCTGACCCTCGACGATTGCCTCCCTCCAGGGAGACGACGATGCTGAGCCCAGCAAGGGCAGACACTGCGAAGGTGGAGGACACAGAATCACTTCGGTGAGCCTTGCCGGACCGCGGCTGGGTGCTCGGGACTGCCCGGCATACCCCGATGCCTAGGCCCAGGGCACCGCAGGGGGTGGACAGCACCCCAGGGAGGTGAGAGCCACCTCCTACCCTCCTCCGTGACCCCGCGCTGAAGGCGGCCACCGTCCTCATCCAGCCCCTTGGGCCCACAAACCAGGCTCCGGGAGGGGGCGAGGGGGCCTGAGGAGGCCTGTTCCCGCCAGAGACATTCAGCTGGGGAGGGAGCGGGCCATAATCCGTGTTTAATTTCTCCAGGGCCTCCATTATAAATTCCATAACTCTACCAGTCAAAACATGGCTAATTCCTGGGACTGCAGCCCCCACCTGGGAGCCGAAAGCCCTGTGCTGTTTTTGCTGCCTTTTATCACCGCTAATAAAGGCTTGGCAGTCGGAATTTAGTTGCTGTGGGTGGTTTTCTTGCACATGTGGGCTCCCCCCTTGCTATAGAATAAGTGCTTGCTTGCTGGGCTGCTTTTCTACCAGCTTGGTAATATTCCCAGCCTGAAAAGCCGTGGGTTGGGGGGTGGGAGAGTGGGGGGCGCGCAGAGTTTGCAGGGAAGGGGCCACGGTATTCGGGGTTAATTGGACCTTTGATGATTCTGACAAGGGCAGGACTGCTGTGTGATTTATGGAGGAAACACTGGGTTCCTTGAAAGTAAATAGAGCCAAATTGCAGGTGTGATGTTTAACTTGCTGAGGGAAGACTCAGCCTCTTGCCCCCTATCCTGCCTGCCTAACGGTTGTTGGGAGAGGGCCACGGGGGCAGTGAACCTCTGCGTGACCCCTGCCTGCGTGCACCTCTGGGCAGGCTACTCAACCTTGCTGAGGCCGTTCCCCAGGGGAAGCTGGTTCTGACGGGCCACAGGCGCCGTCTCCTGCAGGGTTTTGAGGGTATGCACTCAGCAAAATGCTCGGCTGGCCCATCGGAGGTCGTCTGTCCAGTGTCAGGTGGCGGCGGCCAGGGAGGTGGGGTGGGGTGGGGTGAGGGGATCCCCTCTGGTCATGCTATTTTATTTAACACCGTAGTCATTACATCTTCCTTAAGAAGGATCCCCCGGAGGCCTTGCTAAGGTATTAGTTTGTTGTCTTTGCAATATGCAACCCACCTGGCTTTCGTCTCTCTAAAAATAGTGCCCATTTCCAACCACGCGGCCTTGGCGTTGAGGTGGTCTCACTGCAGGTAGGAAATAGTGGACTGTAGAGCCTTTGCCGTAGGGCATCTGGGAGCGGGGGTGCATATGGATGGAGGTGGTGGGTGTTGAGGCCCGGGAAGAGAAGCGGGGGGGACCGTCCAGGGCCAAGGGCCATCAGGTGATCAGAGGGTCTGGGTGGTGAGCCCTGGGAGGAGTTGCCCTGCAACTGCAGGCTGGTTGGCCAGGCATTGCATGAGAAGGCTGCAGGGGCAGCTCCAGAAGCCAGAGTTTTAACCCTGGCTCGGTCACATCCTAACTGCGACCTTAGGCTGATTACTTAGTGCCTCTGAGCCTCAAACTCTCATCTGTAAAGTGAAGGTAATAACAGTACCTACCCCCTGGTGTATAGAGGGCTAAGTGAGCTACTGTGAGCCAAGGGCTTAGCACAGTGCCTGGCACGTAGTCTAATGGGGGGTCATTGGCACCAACAGCCCCTGTTGCTCCCCTGAGGTTACTGGCCGTGTCGGAGGCTGCGGGTTGGCTGCCGTGTACCAGCATCTTGCCAGAGGTAGACGGACGCCTCCGGGAAGACCTGGGTCCCCCAGGACAGCACATCTTAGACCAGCACAGCAGGCCCGCTTCTCCTCCAGGCAAGCCCCTCTCCTGCTCCCACCTGCCTTGAGGTGCGTAACTGTTTTCAGGTGGAAAAGCCTCTTTCCTTCTAGTTTCTGGGGATTAGCATCGGAAGAGAGAATGTCGGTGTCAGCCGAGGACACCTGTATGCAAAGCTCTTGACCCGGTGGCCAGATTCACCTTGGATTGTAAATCAGAGCAGCATAAATGGCCTTCCTGTTGTCTCTGACTTCAAAATCATCCCTGAGCAGCCGCTTCTCACCCACTCCGCAGCGACCACCCCGGCCCACAGCTCTCACCCGGGTTTCTGCGAGTGACTCCCACCTGCTTTGCCCTGGCTTGGCCTCGGTGCGGTTTGTGCTCCGTGCTTCTGCGGGTCGATGGGAGCCTGCGACAGCCTGGCCGATCACACCCTGCTCAAAAGCCCCTCCACTGGTTCCCATGTGGCTCAGAGTAAAAGCCAGAGTCCCCACTGTGTCCCATGAGGCCCTGCCTAGTGTGGCTCCTGTGACACTCAGACCCCTGCCCCGTCCCTGCCCACTGGCCTCCATCGGGCCAGGGGTGCTCCCACCCAGGCTTCGGCCTTGCTGATTCCTCCACCTGGGGCACCATCCCCAGACATCTCCAGAGGTCACCGGCTCCTTCTCCGGCTGCTTCCCCTCTGCTCAAATACCACCTTCCTGCAGAGGACTTCCCTGACCCCCACCCGCCTTTTTCCTCTCCCTGCTTAATTTTTTATTTTATTTTATTTTATTTTATTTTATTTTATTTTATTTTATTTTATTTTATTTTATTTTATTTTATTTTATTTTATTTTATTTATTTATTTATTTATTTATTTATTTATTTATTTATTTATTTCCCTGCTTTATTTTTTAAAACACAAGCTTGTCTCTCCACTAAGCTGTAAGCTCCGTGAAGGCAGGACTTGGTGTTTTGTTCACTGCCATATATCCCCAGAGTCTGCGACAGGGCGAGCGCATGGTCCCTCCTCAGTAAGTGTTGGATGAACAGATGATTTGATCTTCTTTCCTTGAGAGTAGGTCTGTAATCAACACCCCGAATGGTCAGCTAGCTCTGCACTCCCTCCTGAGGACCAAGCAAAAGCATGTGGTTCCAATATCCAGCGGGATGTACTTGGATGAGCCGCTTGCAGAATTTTCTGGCATTGCCTTAACTCCTGGCATGGTCTTGTGAGTACCTTTATTGAACTGGCTCTCAAGGAGCTTTGAAAGCCTCTCACCTGCACGACGATGTGTTGAGGTAGCTGCCTGCTAGGGTTTTCTGTTGTGGGGAGATGGGCCTGATTAGAGAGAGAAGGAGGAAACCCAGAGAAGTGAGGCTATGCTCGAGGCTGCCCCTTGTTAGTCGCAGAACGAGGCCCAAATCAGCACCTTCTCTGCCACTCACGCCGGAGATTCCCAGGTGAAGGGTTCCTTTCTGTGCGGGGCTCACAGTCCAGACCCTCCACCTCACCGTCTGAGTTTTTCACCCCAAATTCTATTATTGAAGGCTCTGCAACCTTCCTCCCAAACGCTGGAATGTTCCAGGCACACCCTCCAGGTAAACGCCTCCTGCCTTGCCCCCACCTCTCTCCCTTTCTCTCCAGTCTGGCTCAAAACAGCATCACTTGCCAGCTCAATCTGGGCCCCTCCACCCCCCCTCCACTGGCCCTCCCATGCAACGAGTTGGGGGGCGTCGTCTTTGCTTCTTCGGTATTTTGGGGAGGCTGCACTATGCCTCCTGGAGTCCAGGGAACTTAGCCCAGAGGGCTGGGGCCATAGCCACACCGAGTAGAGAGACCTGGGGTGTGTCGTTAGGTGGGTGACCAGGTTCCAAGTCAGGGTTCACTGGGAGCTTTGGTGTTCTCACTTATAAATGAGGGGAGACCATAGGCCTCGTCTTTCTCAGGAAGACGTAATGAGCCATAGCACATGAGGAGCCCATTACAGCACCTGGTCCCGTAGGTGGTCAGTGCGAAGCTCGTACGGGCATGCTCTCTGGAGCCAGAGGGCCTGGGTTCAAATCTTGCCTCTGTTGCCCTTCAGCTCAGTGACCTTGGGTAAGTCACTTGCCCTTCTCTGCCAACTGGAGTTAATGCCTTCCTGAGGGGGCTTGGGGGCACTCTTCAAGTTCACCCATGGCGCAAGTGCCCCCTGGATTACAACTGTCGTCTCACCATTGTCACTGCTAGAGAGAAAGATTGGAACGTTGCAGAAGGAAACAGAAGAGGCAGCGTCTTCCTAATTTAACGGGGACACCGAGGCCCAGAGACTCCCAGGCCTGCCCTCGCTGCTCATGTCCTGTCTCCTCTGCCCCCAGGGCTTGAGTGGGGGCTCCGCGGCAGCGTCCCCACTTGCCCCAGATGACACCTCGCACGGTGGTGTCCATGGCACGGGGGCTCTTGATCCCCACTTAAGGGGCTCAGACTCTGGTTCCTTCAAGCCCGCTCTTCTCCCCCCCAATTGAGAAAAAATGTCTCGGCTACGCCTTGCGCCACAGCCAGTCCTAATCTGCAAACCCTGTAATTCTCCGAAAGAGAGAAGGAGGGGGGAAAAAAGCACCTACGCAGTCTGGCCGACTCCTGGGCCAAGATTTAGTGACGGGAGCTGTAGCGAGGTCTCGCATTACTGAGCCTTCATTACTTTTACAAAATATGTTCTGGTGGGTTCACCCGCAGCTATAAAGCGCCGTCGTAAATAATTAAACTCCACTTGTCAAGAAGGGGGTTGGCGAAGGCTCGCCAGCGCGTGGGGAGCGCTGGGCCGGAGACAGCCTGTTGGGGCGTCTGACCCCTGTGACCTTGGGCCTCGTGCCGCCTCCACCCCCCCCCCCGCGTGCAGGTGAGCCGGTCGGAGCAGGTGGTCTCCCCAGCTTCCATCAGCAACGACAGGCAACGATGCCCCCCGCTCCAGGGAGCCCTGCTTTCCTCCTTCTGTGTGTCCCTCTTGCACCCAAGGCCCCGGCATCTGCCCTTTAGACTCTCAGGTGCAGCAGTGGAAGCTGATCGTGACACTAGACCAGCCCAGGGCCCGGTGGAAGCACAGGGGAGGGCCCAGGGAGGCTTCCTGGAGGAGGTGCTGTTGGGCCCAGCCTGAGAGGAGGTGTTAGACGAGGGAGGGCACTCTGGGCCGAGGCACAGAGGACAGCCTGGCGGGGTCCGAAGGCTGGCGAGCAGTTCTGTCAATAGCCAAAGGGACCCAGGAGGGGGTGGGGGGTGGGTGGGGGCGGGCCTGGGGCCTTGAATGCCTCGCTGGGGAGTGTGGCCTTCCCTCCAAGGGGGCGGAGCTTCTGCGGCTCTGTCCCTGACCCCAGAACAGCAGGTGGCAAAGCTGCTAGGAGCTTAGGTGGCTCGGCAGCAGCAGCCCCCGGGGCCCCTTGGGTGTCCTTTCTGGGATTCGGTACAACTTGCTGGGGTATCGTAGTGCGCTCGGGCTGCACAGCCGGGGGGCGTCAACGACAGATGTTCCTGTCCCTCCTGGAGGCTGCAAGTCCAGGGGCAAGGTGTCGGCAGGTGGAAGGCCTCCCTCCCTGCCTTGCAGGTGACACCGTGTCCCTGCGACCTCATCGCCTCTGCAAGCTCTGCCCCCCATGTGTTCTGAGCTCCTCTTTTCACAACGACACCGGTCAGTCGGTCGGGTTGGGTTAGGGCCCGCCCCAGGGACCTCATTTTACCTTAGTCACCCCCACCTGCAGTGCCGTGGGCTGGCCCGTGGGCTTCCCGCCCGCCTTCCGCACCCTGTACCCACGGAGGTCTCCCCGCCCCTCCCTCTGTGGCCCACCTCCTGTCCCTGGGAGACACTTGGCCCTGACCTTCCCCCACGTTATCATCTTAACAGTTCCCAGGTGAGTCGTGTATCATTGTTGTGCATGCCCAGCCACCGAGCACCCAGGGGAGCCGTATCCACCCCTCCAAGTGGTCTTGCTGGAGAACCCCCACCCCCACCCCCCACCCTGAGCACCAGGGAAGGGCAGGTACTTCCTCCCTGGCAGGGGGGAAGCTCCCAGAACTCCCAACAGTTCCCGCTCCCAAACTCCCCTCTTCTCCAGCCCCTTTCTTGGCTTTTCCAGCCTCTTTTAAGCTGGAAGTAGGAAACTGGTGTAGGGTGGCAAGGCCCGTTCTTACTGCCTCTTTTGCAAATCATGCTTGGGTGGTCTCTACGCCTCAGCTGGAAATGTGGGTGTGATTGGTGTCTATTGTCTTGGAGCCCCATCCAAACTGAGGCCGAAATAGTTCCATCTTCACATCTACTTACCTTCAGACATCCCTTGAGCATTCCTACCTCAGGACCTTTGCATACACTGCTCCCTCTTCCTCTGTCTGAATATCTTGTCCTCAGATCCCTGCATGGCTGAGGCCTCACAATGACCTCCCATATGTCACCCTGTCATGTGCTTCCCCTCCCCAGCAGACAGTGTCCACAGTCTGGCCTGTAGGATTCGATCAAGGCACCAGGACATCTGGAAGGGGCCGAGGTAGCAGAGACTGCAGAGCTCTGTGCACCTATTTGATGCGGGTGGCAAAGGTCTTTGCTGTTCAGAACGCCATGGGCCGGGCTGTCCAGCTTCCCCTGGGTCCTCTCCTACACTGACGGGTCCTGAACTAGACTCAGACGCTCAGACCTTGAGAGAGAACCTGAGGGCCTGGGGAGGTAAGTGTGAATATTGAGACAGGAAGATGCAGGGAGGTGACCTGGGCAGGTGACAGTGAGCTGCTGACCACTCCCCCTGCCCAGACAGAGGCCATGCGGGTCCCTGAGATGGCTCTGGAGTGACAGGAGAGCCCTCTGAGAGCCGGGCTGGCAGGGTCAGGGGTGCGGAGAGGTGGAGCTTCGCCCAGGGGGAGCCAGCTGCCACAAGAGGCTAGACTACGGGGGGTGCTGACCTGACCAGGGATGGGATTGCAGGGAGGAGGTGGTGCCAGCGGGGCCCCGGGGCAGGGGTGGGGGGAGCTGTGGCGGAGGAAGCCAGCTTAGACCTGGGAGAAAGGGATGGAGACACGGTTTCTCAGGGGCCACAGCCCCGATCTCAGCTTCCCTCCGCTGTCTTGGCTCCAGCTCCTGTGGAGGATGGGGCCTCAGGGCCTGGGACTCGTGCACAGGACGTCTTCCTTTGTCCTAATCCTACTGGGATCGGGATTTTAAATGAGGCCATTTAGCCAGGGGAGAAGGGGGCAGCCGTGTACCTATTATGTGCTGGGTGCTACGCTAGTCACCACCCTGCAGGAAGGCAAGGAAGGTTTGGGCACAGGTGCCCCGGGGTTGCCTGCAGACACTCCCCAGGCGCTCTGCAGCCCTGCCCTGCGGTCAGTCCCCTCCTGGGGCAGGCCTGGGAGACGGTGCTCCAGGAGTGACCCTCCGCAGGCCCAGCTTCCTCACCTGGGGGTGGAGGTGGGAGTGGGGGGACGGTTCTGAGCTGTGCCCCACCCAGCGTCTCAGAGGGTCCCGGCAGGATTGGGCCCTGGTTGCCTGCAAGAGTAACTGCTCAGTGCCCACCCTTTATGGCTTTCCTTCCTCCTTCTGTCACTTTGGGGCTCTTGCGGTGAGTGTGGTGTCCCGGGGTCACCTCCTTCCTAATTGACCTGTAGCCAAATCTTTGTCTGCTTTGGGGGGAACCCAAACTGAGAAATGTGGTCAGGAGAATAGAAGAAGACGGGGTGTGTGTGTGTCTCTGTGTGAGTGTGTGTGTGTTTTCATGGAGAAACACAAGTTCAGAGAAGTCCAGCGGCTTCCCCATGTCACCCAGCTGGGAAGGGGAAGAGCCGGGCTCCGAACCCAGGTCTCTGTTGGTCCCTGAGTCCCAGGCAGGTAACGTGGGGTGAGGAAAGAGAAGCCGGCTCTCTGGAGTCAAAGCCTTACTCTGGGGTCTTGTTACAGGGCAGCAGAAGGTCCCTGCGGGTCATGCCCAGCTGGGCTTCCAGAAGATTCTGCAAGCAGCAGAATTTAGGAGAGACACCCCTGAGCCCAAATCTGGGCCGGGGGATCCCTCCACGCAGGGGCTGAGGGGTTAACGCCCTCGATCTCAAAGTGAGAAGCGTCAGGGGGTGAAGTGTCCAGCCCCTGGGGGGCGGCCAGCAGCTGGGGGTCAGAGCCCCAGGGCCACCCAGCAAGAGCCCAGCAGGTGGGGATGTGGAATTGAGGACGGAATTGGAGGGAACAGACTCCGAGCCCAGCCCCCGCCCTCCCCAGCACAGATGGCGCAATTAGAGAATCGGGCAGCTTCTCTGCCGAAGATGATGCCACTTGAGGAAAGGAAACAGTTCTGTGGGGGGTCTTTTCTCGATTTTAAAAGCAGCCGGCAGTGTATAATTCCTTCAAGCAAATTGTATATTTAAGTGCTTAGGGTGGGGATGCAGCCGCTTACTGGCTTCCATGTGGAACCGAGGAAGATGCTGGGCTCTTGTATCCGGAGCGCCTGCCGGGGGCAGGGAGGGTGCTCAGCCTCTGCTGGGGGCGGGCAGGGGCATGTGGCCTCCTCCATATTGACTTCTGAGGCAGGACGGGGTCCCCCGGGCTCTCCCCCAAGGTGGCAGTGTCTGACCCCAAAGACGGGGTCAGGAGTGGAGGGTTCAAGGGCCTGCGCTCCAGCACCCCCGACCCCGGAAGGGACAGTCTCTCCAGGGCTCCTCCGGGCTCCGGCCTCCCCCACCACCCCAGGGTCTGCAGGGGACAGCAGCATCCCCAAGCTTTGTGGAACTCCAAGAGGGCAGGGGCCCACCTGGCTTGCTCATGAGGTATACAGCAGGCGCTCACTAAGTACACATTGACTGGACGTGGAGAGAAGGCGGAGTAGTCAGACTGGCTCAGGGGATTTTAAGGCGATCCACAGAGGTGGGTCATGTAGACTGCTGGCCGGCCCCTGGCACAGGGTAGGGGTTCAGGGGGAGGTAGGTCCTGTGCCCCCTCGATGCTCTCAGCCCTGAGTCTCCCAGGTGGCCTCTGGCGCAGGATGGGGAGTGGGCCACTCTGGACCCAGGGGGCCATGGGGACCATTGGTCCTTCCCTGCACCCTATACCCCAGCTCCGGCCCCAGGTCCGACTACCTGGGGAGGGGGGGAGGCTGGGGCCCAACTGCCTGGGGTGGCCCTGGCCCTACCTTTCCAACTGGTTGCCTGCTTTGAAAAGGGTAGGGTCTTGGTTTGTTTCGAGGGCAGGGATGGGGGCTAGGGCTCCGGAGACCTCCCCATCCTTGTCCCTTTCAAGGGTGCAAGTATGTCGTTCTTTCCAGGGCCTGGGATAGATACATGGGAGGATAGTTTCCGGGGAGCTAGTTGGCTGCTGTTAGGCCCCCATGTGTGTGTGCATGTGTGTGTGTTCACGACGTCCTTCTCTGGGGCTCTCTGACTCTGTGTCTCCCTCTGGGTGTCTAGAGACCTTCGTCCCTCTCTGCCTCTATGCCCCCTGCACCCATATCCGGAGGGGGTGTGCACACAGAGGCCACTTGGCTGCCTCAGAAACAAGCCCTCGGCCCAGGCCCCTTGTGCCCTCCTTCCTCCCAGCTGCAGCCACACCAGCCCCTATGGGAGTGGCCCACGTCACCCTATTGTCCCCTCACCGAATCCCTCCCTCTGCCCTTTCCTGGTCCCCAATCTAGGGCCTGCCCTGTAGCCACCACCCTGGGCAGGCTGGGTTGCAGGCGGGGCAGGCAGGCTTGGGGCAAGTGTGACTCTGCCTCCTTACGGAAAGTTCCGGGCTCTTGGATCTCCCTCTTACCAGGGCACCCCGGACTCTCAGATGAAATGTGAGCTGTTCCTGGGATCCCTGGGTGGAGCAGTGGTTTAGCGCCTGCCTTTGGCCCAGGGCGCGATCCTGGAGACCCGGGATCGAATCCCACGTCAGGCTCCCGGTGCATGGAGCCTGCTTCTCCCTCTGCCTGTGTCTCTGCCTCTCTCTCTCTCTCTCTCTCTGTGTGACTATCATAAATAAATAAAATTAAAAAAAAAAAAAGAAAGAAATGCGAGCTGTTCCAGACTGAGGAGGTGTGGGGGCATTGATGGCACCAAGAGGCCCGTGCTCAAGTCCGGTCTGCCCTGGTGATGCTGACAAAGTCCCTTACTGGGTCTGGGCCTCAGTTTCTTAACCTGTATCCTGGGGCGTTGGCCCAGATGTCTTCTAGGGGTCGTCAGCTCAGGTGAAGGTGGACCACAGGACCCTGTATTAATCAGGAATCTCTGGGGAAATCGAACTGATAGGACACACACACACACACACACACACACACACACACACACGGCTCTGAAATTCGTAGGGCAGGTGAGACGTACAGGTAAGGTTTGCGGAGTCTGCGATCCACGGCCCAGGCCGGCAGGTTGGAAACTCGGGCGAGCTTTCGTGTTGCATTTTAAAGGCAGAATTGCTTCTTTCTCCAGAAACCTCAGCTTCTCTTCAGGCCTTCAGGTGATGAGATGAGACCCACCCACATTATGGAGGCCGATCTGCTTTACTCGGAAGCTACAGACTTACACGTTCATCTCATCTAAAAAATACCTTCACGGCAGCACCTAGACTGGTGTTTGGCCAAACAGCTGGATGCCATGGCCAAGCCAAGTTATGATGTGAAATCACCAATCGGCCCACCTGGTCCCCAGGTGACATGGCACCTGCTCTGGGTCCTCACGTCCTCCTGGACTCACCGAATTCTACTTCTCAGGCGTTAAGTGGGTGCTTACGATCGAGGGCAACGGCTTCCCCATGAGCACAGAGTGTGTCTCGTTCACCAGCACCCAGCTCCTGGCACACAGTAGGTGCTTGCTAGGTTTTTGTGCAATATAAGTTCCCACAAAGAGCGGGAGGGGGGGATCCTCGTCTGTTTTACTAACTGCTATATCCACATTAGGTTCTCTAGGTTCTCAACAGATATTTCTGGAATGAATGGATGACTGCTCCCGAGATGTTTTCGGAGTTGAGAGGTCCAGGTGGATTTCTGCTACTTCTCCTTCTTTTACTCCAAGAAACTGGACCGAACCCCTAGCCTGAGTCTACAGCCCATCTTCTGGTTGGCCTGGGGTGCCCCCTCTCCTCTTCCTCCTCTGCCTAGCCAAGTCTGGTGAGTCCTCTGAGGTCGGCTCTGGCCCAGCTGCCCCAGCAAGTCCCCACTGCAGCCAGCCCCAACCACCCACCCCACCCAGACTGCCCCCCTGTCTGTCCTCCTCTGCAGCTGTAGCAGGTGCATGGCCATAGGAGACACCATTGGGTTGCAGGGTAAAGTGACTGCTCCAGACTCAGCTTCCAGGCTAGGCTGAGCGAACCAGTTGGAAGGTCCCACCTCTACATTTTCCACAAAGGGGAGGTTGAGGCCCAGTGAAGGGGAGCACCACAGCGGGGGCACAGGGGAGGCAGCAGGGGGGCTGGACTCCTGACATCTCAGTCCCTCAATGAGACCCATCAACCAGGCCTTCTGAAGACCTCTCAGTTCAGACTTCTCTCCTTCCTGGCAACCTTGATCCTTGTCCAAGCTCCCATCACCTCACACTGGGAGGCTGCTGGGCCTCCTCCGAGGCCTACCCTCCCGCCTCCTCTACCCTGACTTCCGCACAGCAGTGATCCTCCATCAGCCCGAGCCTCGGCTGGAAAGCCTCTCCTGGCTGCACTCCCTCCCTGCCACCCCTCCGGTCTTCTCTCCACCCAGCTGCCAGAATGATAGTTTAAAAATATAAATTAGATCATGACATTCGCCTGCTTAAAACCCTCCAGGGGCTCCCATTACAGTTAAAATAAAATCCAATGCTCTGCAACAGGAGTTGGCAACCTTTTCTGCAAAGGACCAGATAGTAAATATTTTCGGCTCCGTGGGCCATATGGTCTCTGTCGCAACTACTCAACACTGCCTTTATGGCGCAAAAGTGGCTGTGATTCGCTATTGAACGGGCATGGCTGTGTTCCAATAAAGCTTTACTTATAAGAACAGGTGGTGGACTGAACTTGGCCCCCCCGGCTACGGTTTGCTGACCCCTGACCTGCAAGGTCTTGCATGGTCCAGTCCTCGCCCCGCTCGTGACTCACCATTCTCCTCCTAATGTCTCTACCAGCCCATCCTGTCCTTCTTCATGCCACTCAGATCCTCTAGGCTCAGTCCAGCCCCAGGCCTTTGCCTCTGCCTGGAATACTCTTCCCCGAGATCTTCGTAAGACTGACTTCCTGTCATAATGCAGATGTTGGGGCCAATGTCCTCTCCTTGCAAACCTTTTTCTGACTAGTCTAGCTGAAGAGCACTCCCCATCCCACATACCCACACACCAAGTCTTGCTTGACTGTATCTTGTTTTACTTTCTTCACGACACTGGTATTCTTTGAATTTACTTATTCATTTATTTGTCCCTTCATCCATCCATCCATCCATCCATCCATCCATCCATCCATCCATCTATGGTCTGACTCTCCCTTCTGGAATTTGAGCTCCACTAGAGCATTGTTTTGTCTGTCTTGTTCACTAGCATGGCCCCACCATCAAGAATGATGGCAGGCGGCAGTGGGCATGGTAACTGCTCCATAACACGTGTTAACTGGTGCCTCATTAACCTGCTCATCACAAAGAGGTGGTGTGGCCGGGTCAGGGTGGGCCTGCCTCGGCTTTGGGGAGTGCACAGGGCACCGCTCCTGGGACTTCCCTCCTCTGACGCAGCTGTGCTCGGTCTCTTCCGCCTGCTGTGAAGCTCTTTACCAACTTCTGGGCCACCCTGTCCTTCTCCAAAGTCCATGTAAAGTCACCACCTTCTGGAGACTCCACGTGACCACGCTGCTGGCTGAATCAAGGAAGCTTTGCTCCAGAGACTGGAGTGATGTGGGAGCACCGGAAAATGAAGTGTCTCCCATACAAGTGTTTAATTATCTTATTATAGGACAGTAACTGGGCATTAGGATTTTTTATAATTATTAATAGAGTATTAAACAATGAATTATCGTGAACAATTAAAATTAATTACATTTCTCGGAGTTAATTAAATTGCTCCTTTAATAGGACAAGGGGCTAAGCAGACATAAAAATTAAGAACCTGCGAAACAAAAGTCTGCAGGATCGAGGTGGGATGAGGCAGGGTGCACTTCCCTCTCCCGCCAGGGGGAGGGGCTCGACGAACGGGCTGGGCCTTGGGAATCTCACAGTTCAGAGGAAGAAGAGGAGGAGGAGGAGTGGGAGGAGGAAGAGGAGGGAGGAAGGGGAGGAGGAGGAGGGGGAGGAAGATGGAGGAAGGAGATGAGGAAGGGGAGGAGGAGGGGTGGGAGAAAGAGGAGGAGGTAGGAGGAGGAGGAGGAGGAAGGTGGAGGAAGGAGAGGAGGAAGAGGAACTGACTTGGATGGCCAAAGCCCTCCTGTTCAGGAGCCTGCCTCGACCTCCACCCCACAGGCCCGGATCCAGACCTGTCTGCTCTTCTAACCTTCCTTTCCCTCCCTCCTCCTTCTCAAACCCTTCCTCCTCTCTGGTGGGCCGGGCCCTGGAAGCACAGGGTCAGTCAGTCCAGATTCCGTCCATCAAGGAGCGAGACGTAACACTGTGTTCATAACGCAAGAGCCAGACAGCCGGGCCTGACTTTGGACGCCACCTCCCACGCACGGGACGACTTTGGGCACAGTTTCTTGTTTTCTCTGCGCCTGAGTTCCCTCCTCTGTGGAGGAGCACCGCCCCCGGAGCTGTCGGGGACCCAGCGAGTGATGACACGTAGAGCGTTTAGTACCGTGCTTGGAACATAGCAAGTGCTCCACAAGTGGTAGTATGGTCATCCCTACTGGCCGGCCAATTGCTGTGACGGTCACAGGAAAGAGACTTTCCTGGCCTAGCAAGGACAGAAAAGCATTTCTGGAAATTAAATCCGGGGCACCTGGGTGGCTCAGGAGGTTAAACATCGGCCTTCAGCTCAGGTCATGATCTTGGAGTCCTGGGATTGAGCCCCACGTCGGGCTCCCTGCTCAGTGGGGAACCTGCTCCTCCCTCTCCCTCTGTCCCTCCCCCTGCTTGTGCTCTCTCTCTTTCTCTCTCTCAGCCTCAAATAAATTTCTAAAAATACTTAAAAACTGGAAATTAAAGACTTAGATAAGTCTTTAAACATAAGTAGGTGGAGATGTGAGGGAAGAGGAAACAGCACATGCAAAGGCACAGAGGCGCTGTGTGGGCAGTGCCAGCGTGCTCCAGGACTGTTGCCTACGTTGTGGACTGGGGAAAGACGCGGCCTGGAGGGGTGTGGAAGGCAGCCTCCAAAGCGGTCATGCTCTAGCGTATCCCCTCCCACGCCGTCCTGGGGTTGGTCTGTGTGACTGATGGAACACGGCAGGCGTGATGCGATGTCACTCTCGGGTAGGGTCGATGGCTTCTGTCTTGCTCCCAGCTCAGTTGCTTTGGGGGAGGCCAGCTGCCACTTCCCCTCGTCCTGTGGAGAGGCCCAGGTGGGGACAACTGAGGCCTCCTGACGATGGCCACGGAAATGGGCCATCTTAGGGATCCACCAGCCTCAGTCAAGCCAGTGGGTGGCTGCAGTCCAGGGGACACATGGACAGCAACTGCATGGGACCCCTGAGCCGGGGCCACCCAGCCACCCTCGACCTCAACCTGCAGACCCTAAGGTAGATAGTCAACAGCTTTTGTTTTTTAAGCCACTACATTTTGGGATAATTTATTACATAGTGAGTGATAATAAGAGTCATTTAGGGACTCCTGGGTGACGCAGCAGTGGAGCCTCTGCCTTCGGCTCAGGCTGTGATCCCGGGGTCCTGGGTTCGAGTCCTGCATCAGGCTCCATGAGCTCCCCTGCTCAGCAGGGAGCCTGCTTCTCCCTCTGCCTGTGTCTCTGCCTCCCTCTCGGTGTCTCTCATGAATAAATAAAATCTTAAAAAAAAAAGAAAGGGTCATTTAGCAGAGCCCCAGTTGCGAAGGGTCTAGTGGGGGGCCTGTAATGGGAGGTGAAGTCACATGTGCAGGTTAGGAAGACCGCCCACCCGCGGCAGGGAGCATGGAGGGGGAATGATACCAGCTGGTACTTGGGGCTCATTTATTATGTTCCAGTGCTTCCGACTATTCACTCATTTAATCCTCTGAACAACCCTATAAGGTAGGTGCTATTATCATGCTAATTTTGTTTTTATTTTATTTTTTTTAAAAAGAATTTACTTATTTGAGAGAGAGCGAGCGCACACAAGCAGGGGGAGCAGCAGAGGGAGAGGGAGAAGCAGGCTCCCCGCTGAGCAGGGAGCCCAACCCGGGGCTCGAACCGAGGACCCCGGAATCAAGACATGAGCCGAAGGCAGACGCTTACCTGACTGAGCCACCCAGGGGCCCCATCATGTTAATTTTAAAGATAAGAAGATTGGACACGGTTGGAAAACTTGCTCAGTATCCTACAACTGATAGTCACGGCGAAGCTAGGTTTGGAACCTACCACAGTCTTGTGCCTACTACCCCCTGGCCTCCCTGGAGGCCGGGAGGCCCGCCGACATCGGGGCCGCAAGTACACGTGCAGGGCTGGCAGGAGCCCCGGATCCGGGAGACGTTTGAGAAATGGAGTTGGAAGGACCGGAGGAGAAGGACAAGGAGACACCCATGGGTTCCTGCCCCAGTTCCCCTCTCCCAGGGTCGAAGGTGCCTCCAGAACTGGAGGTGGGGTAGGTAGGAGGCCAAAGCCAGGTCCCCAGGGGCACCCAGGTAGCTTGCAGGGGGGTGGGGGGTGGGCAGTGCTTCTCTGCCAGTCCTGGGGGTGCCCCGGGGTTCCAGATGGATGTGTGTTCCCGTAGTCTGCTCCCAAGACAGGCCCCGGGCCCTCCAGGCTGCTCTGATTGGGGATGACAAGTCACACTGGGGAGAGGGAGGCACGGAGGGCAGGGATGGGTTGCACGCGGCCACCCCCTCTTTGGTCTGGTTCCAAGTTTTCAAACTGTGCTTACTGGAGCCTCCTTGGGGGACTAGAGGGAGGCCGAGTCGGGGTGAGGGGGGCCCGGGGCTGCTCCAGTGACACTTTTCATTATTTTCAAATCTAGGGGCCCCGTGCGTGGCAAGGTGAGTGGTCAAGCCAGGTACTGTGCTGTGCCAGAGAGCGTGACTTCATGTTTCTCTCACGGGAAGGGATTTCTGTCCCAAGCTCCTGCTCCGGGGGGTGGGGACTGCCCTCCCCGCCTGCTCCCCGGGCACTAAGTTCCAGGCGTTCGCGGAATCGGTAGGCCCCCGCTGCACCCCGACCTCGGGGTCCCTCCCCAGGGGTCTCCACCCAGGGGGACGGGGGTCCAGCCTGCCCCCCACCGCCCCGGTGTCCACGCCCCTCCCCGATCTCCGGGAGTCCGGGAACTGTGGCTCAGCTGGGGCTCCCCAGGGGGAGAAGACAGGAGGATGCCGGCAGGGCGCGGGGCTCCTCGGAGCAGAAGCCCAGACTTTAACCCGATTCCCAAGGGGCAGCTGCCGGCTGGGCCTGTGTTTGCAGAGCACTTCGGGATTCTTTGCCGCCACGTCTCAGGTGAGTCTTGCTCTGGGAGAGCTCGGAGCTGCTGTGCAGAGGAGCCTGCCCACGTCGGAGGTCACGCCCCCCCCCCCAACACCCGGGGTCTGGGCCGGGACTGCGGGGGGACACACCTGCCATTTCCCAGGTGGGGCTGCGGGCGCTCAGAGACGACGGACCTCGGTGCGTCACTTGGCAGCAGAGGGACAGAGGCTGCTTGGCTTTCACAACCACTGGAGAGGCAGGGAGTGTGGGCCGCCCCTGGGGCTGGGGGTCAAGGCAGGAACCCCCCCACCTGAGTCAAAGCAATTGCCCCCAAGAGCTGGGCTGCTGGCTGCTGGGGCACAGGCTCCCCACCTCCACTCACCTGCCCCATGAGGGAAGAGAACCTACCGGGCGCCGCGATCCGCCTCCTGCACACAGTGGGTCCGTGAGACACACATTGTTGTTTCCATTTTACAGACGAAACAACCGAGGCTCACTGACGTGATATGCCCGAGTCCCCCTGTCAATCGGTGACCGAGAAAGGGGAGTTTTAAACATTCCTGTTGCCTTATTTTTGTTTTTACTACGGGTTCATCAAAACGGTGTAAACAACAGTAAAGTCCCCGAAATAGGATCAGACTTTCCCAACCTCCTTTCAGTCTCCATCCCTCCCATTGCCTCCCGCCCGAGGTAACCGATCCCCCCCCCCGCCCCCGCATGTATGAATGTTCGCTGACCTGCAGGCAGGGGCCCAGGGGTGCTGGGGAGTTTGAGGGGTGCTCATCCTGTGGCCTGTGCCACTCCCATAACTCTGTTTTCTTTAATGTCCTTTTTCCTTAGCAGTATATTGCGTGCTTGACGCTGTACTCTGCACGTCTCAGGTCAATGTGGCAGGTGCAAGATACTGAGTCTGTAGTTTTGCAGCAGCCGGTGGCGCGGACCGCAGAGCGCATCTAACCGGTCCCCCCTTTATCCGCATCCTCGCCGGTTCACGGCTTCTGCTCCGGTACCGTGGTAGCCGACCTGGAATGGACTTCCGTGGGTGACAGCGTTTATAGGTCTAAGGATCGATTCTAGAAGTGCGACCGCGGGTCAAGGGTCATAACATTTTATGACTGCACAGATACCAGAGGCAGGATTTGAATTCAAATATATCCTGGACTCCAAAGCACAGAGAGCACCCAGGAAAGCAGGTGGCGGCATGACCCCCGGATGCCCTCCTGGAGCACCTGCCTGGGGTGCAGGGCGGCGGTCATCCTAATCTGGCAGGAGCCGCTGCCCATGGGCCGCGGTCACAAACCCGGCCCATCCCGGAGCCTCAGAAAGCTCAGCCTGGCCTGTTCTCAGCCTGTGAGGGAGGGGTCATCATTCCCATTTTACGGAGGGGTAAACTTGCAGACGAGGAGGGCCAGGGCTGAGGCCGAGAGGGGAATCACCCGAGGCCACGCAGCTGATAAATTAGATGAGAGGGGAGGACTCCAAGGCAGGGCTGTTGAGGAGTACTCGTGGGGCAGGGAGGACTCTCTTTGAGATGATGGATGTGCTTTAGGCCTTGAAGGGAAGGAGCCAGGGGAGGGGGACCCAGGGAGGAGACAGCGCCAGGGCCACATGCCAGGAAAGGAGGGTGGAGAGCTGCCCGCCAGATGGAGGGCAGAGGAAGGCAGGGGCCCGCGGGTGGGGTTGGGGGGAGAGAGAGCTGGAGCTCCCAGTCTGATAGGAGAGGCACAACTTCTACCCTCAAGGGCTCCCAGTCTAGTGAGGGGGTAACTGGCCCCTGGACACCTCCCAGTCGTACGGAGAAGACAAGAGAAAAATATTAGAAAACCTTAATACAGTTTTCAGTTGCCGAGAACCCGGCTTTAAAACATGAAGAGTGGCACCTGCATCGAGGGGTGACGTGATGGACAGCGTGGCTCGGTGGGGGTCACACGGACTTGGTTGGAATCCCTGCCCACCAGTGACGAGCTGTGCGACCCTGATTGTGTTACTGTTCCTCTCTGAGCCTGTGTTCTCACTAAACACAGGGATGTTATTTAAGTGACTTAATACTCATTTAGCCCCAAGCACTGTGCTTGGCGTGAGCCCTCACATTATAGTAGCTACGCTGATTCACTTTATTTGGGCAAGCTTATTTTATTTTATTTATTTTTTATTTTGCAATTGTTATTAAAGATTTTCTATCCATTTATTCATGAGACACACACAGAGAGAGGCAGAAACACAGGCAGAGGGAGAAGCAGGCTCCCTGCGGGGAGCCCGAGGTGGGGCTCGATTCCAGGACCCTGGGGTCATGGCCTGGGTGGAAGGCAGATGGTCAACCACTGAGCCCCCCAGGTGCCCTATTTTTCAATTTTTTAAAAAAGATTTTATTTGATTGTTTATTAGAGAGAGAGAGAGCAGAAGGAGGGGCAGAGAGGGAGGGAGAGGGACAAGCAGACTCCCCGCTGAGCACAGAGCCGACTAGGGGCTGGATTTCACGACCTTGAGCCAAAATCAAGAGTCTGATGCTTAACTGACTAAGCCACCCAGGCGCCCTGTTTGGGCAAGTTTAAATCTTAGAGGGCTTCCCGCAGGAGGAGAGCTCTGAGGCTGGAATTGCAGGACTCAGGCTCCCTTCCAAGTTCCCCTGGAGGATCTCAGCTGCTGGACCGCCTAGGCTTTCCAGGCCTCTCTGCCTCTCCTTGCCCCCCTTGGGGCAGCTAAGCCAGGCAGCTCAGGACTGATGATGCATTCAAGGCAAGAGGACGTGTTTAGGGGTAGCAAAGGAAAAGTGCAATGAAGGTAATTAAAGGAGCTGGAAGGTGCCCACCAGAGGGGCCCGCTGACACTGGAAAAGCCACTGAGTCAAATGCCCCCCTTGCCCCTGCCTGTGAATCCGTCCCACGAAGGCCACATCGGTAACCCGTGTTCACCTGCTGTGACAAAGACCAGTGAGGACACAAAGGGCGCAGGAGTCGCCGCCAGCGACAGAGGCGGGAGTGTTCACACACACCGCGGACGAGTGCTGAGACCCTGAGCTGGGGCGGCCGCGGAGGCTGGGAGGCTCCCAGACTGGGTGCAAAGCTCCTGGGAGCTCCCTCTCTGTGGCTGGGTCAGCAGGCTGCACGGCTGGACGCTGCCTGACCGGCTTTCTTGGCTGGCTTCTTGGACCTTGGCCTGGGTGACCCGCCATCCCCTGTTGTCTATTTAAACTCCCTAGTCCTTGAGGGGTTGGGTCCCCAAGGTGGAGGTGATGGGCATTGTTGCTACTGGGGCCGGTGGAGCTCCAATGGGAAGTTGGGGGGACAGCCAGAGACCCACCATCCAGCATGGTAGGAGAGAAGACTCGACGGAAACAGGGGCTGGGAACTGGGGAGGCACCCATGGGTACTTTCCTCCCCCCTCTTTTTTTTTTCATTTATCCAGCAAGTGCTATGCTCTGGGTACCATGCCGATTCGGTTCAGGATCACACGGAAACCTCCCAACCACCCTACGAGCAGGTATCATTGTCATCCCTCTTTGACAGGTGAGGAAACTGAGGCACAGAGACGTTCAGTCCCTTTCCCCAGGTCGCACAGCCACTCTGCGATGGAGCCGGGATCCAGGTATGAGCCTGGAGAATTCCAAAGGCAGGGTATCAAGCCAGCCGGACCTGGAAGGAAAGTCTGCGGGCAGGCTGGGGTCAAACCCTCCCGGGAACATCGATGATGTGCAGGAGCCGGAGCCAAGACACAGGAAGCTGGAGTCCTCTTCCTGGGCAGGCTTTACCTGCACCTGCACCTTCATCCCGTCCACAGACCCAGAGGTGGAGCTTGTTCTGGCTCAAAGGCCCGGCTGATTGGGCCCCCGGCACGGGTCCCTTCCTGGTCAGGCTCCTTCAAGTCCACTCTCCCTGGCGCATGCCCTGCAGTGCTCCCGACACAGCCAGCCCCCTGCTCATATCGGGAACCTGCGAGCATGTGCATCATGTCAACCACCGTCCAGGCCTCGCTGGGTCAGGCCCCACCGGGGCCCTCATCTTGGACTTGCCTCCTGGTTCTCTCCTGGGCCAGATCGTGGCTTTTCCCTTTAGATAACACACACACAAAGCTCTTGCTTTTGGCGTTAGACTCGCCCTCCTACCTCTACCCACGCCCGGCCTCTCAGTCACGTAACCTGCCCACCATGGTGCCCGAGTCCATGCCTGACCCACTGGCTCCTCATGCCTCCAGAGGTGCCTGGATGCTGGCCTGGAGGGGCCATCGGTGCCATTGTTTGAGCCCCACGTTGATGGTTAAGTCAAGCACGAGGCCCGAGAGGAGGAGGAGGAGGAGGAGAAACAACCCAGCAGGCTGTTCTGTCCATGTCCCTGCTCCCCAGCACCGGGCTGCTCGCAGATAAATGGGTGAAATAGCACGAAGGTGCGTAATGACACAGAGTTATTTCAAAGCGATTATGTGGGATAACAGTAATTATGTCCAAGAACAGAGAAGGTCAAAGCATCTGGTCCCACTGCTGGGCTCCAGCGAGCCTCTTGCCAAGACAAGGCTGCAGGGTGAGGAAGGAGAGGGGGAGGAGGGGTGGGGAGGCGGGGAGGAGGGGGGCGGGGAGGGGCGGAGAAAGGAGAGGTACAGAGCCTCCCCAGGGGCTGCCCGAGGGCCGAGGGCCGAGCTCCCGGAGGAAGCATAGCTGTCAGGTGCTTGTGCTGCCCTGGCAGCCCCGACTCTGGTTGGTTCTTGGACTCCGTGTGAGGGTGACTCCCTTTCCCCAGGGGTCACCTCTGTGGCGCTCATAGGCTGGGATGAGCCGTTCCCTCCTTTCTTTCCCTCCTTTCTTCTCTCCCCCTCCCCCTCTGTCCCTTCCTTCTTCTCTCATCGTCTCCATCATGCTCCCTACTTGCCCAAACCTGTCATCCATCCAGTCTTCCCGTCCATCCATCCACCCGCCCAACACTGTCCACTCCCTCACACGCCTACCCGCTCGATTGCCTGCTTCCCCATTCTCCCTCCCATCCACGGTCCCTTCTCCATCACCTGCTGCCCACCTTAGTCTTCTACTATCCGCACGCCCATCCGTGACCCTTCCACCTGCCCACGCTAGCACCCACCGTGTATCCACCTCCACCCGTCTGCGTTTTCACCGTCTCTTGGTCTGCCCATCCGCACACCCGACCTGCACTGTGCACCCTCCCGCCTAGCCACCTGCCTACCAGTTCTCCCTTCACCGTGTCTCTTCCCACCCTTCCCTTCCTGTCTGTCCCTCCGTCTCCCCTCCTCCTTCCCTCCTCTTCCTTCTTCCACCCTCTGCGCATCCATTCCTTCTCATACCTGCCACCACCTGTTCACTGTCCACCATCCACCATTCTCTACCCACCCATCTACTGTTCAGTGTCCACCCTTGCATCCCTCATCTCTCCATACTTCACGTTTGCTCTCGCAACTATCCACTCACCTATTCTTCTACCCATCCGCCCTTCCTTCTTACCACCTCTGTCCACGTATCCTTCCAGCCACATGGATTGCATCTTCTTCTATGGAGACCGTTAGCCCACCCAGCGTTCTCCGATGAACCCCCGCATCTCCTGCTTCCATTAGTTTGTGTACACTCCCCACCAGCCATTAGTGTCCTCCTCCTCAGCCCCAAGTTTTGAAACTGTACCCACTTGTCAAGGTTTATTCTAGGGTATCTATTTCAGGCAAACGAAGCCTAGTAGCGAACATGTGAATCTGCAGCCAGAGAGATGACGGTTGTAATTCTGGCTTAGCCATTCACTAGCTGCTTGACCTTGGGAAGGGGGCTCAACCTCCCCAGGTCTCATTTTCTTCATATGTAAAAGGGAAAAGTGATACCTACTTGGAAAGTGGTTAAAGCTTTAAACAAGATTATCTAGAAGGTGCCCAGCGACATACGTGGCACCCAAGAGATGCTCAACGATGTTCACTCCTCCGAGGAAGAAATGTAAAACTAATTAAAGACCTCCTAGACTCTCGAGTGTAGAGCTAAGATGCCTGGCTGTGCAGACACGCTTCCGGAGGCTTTTGTTCTCTGCTTCCCATGGTTCCCACTCCAACCATTGATATACCCACCAGAGGTATTAAAAGCAGACAGAGGGTGGGTGGTATGGACAGCAGGATATGGTTAAATCAACTTTATCTCAGGAGGGGGCCCACGACCAAACCATGGGCATCATGCCAACTGCTCATTAGAGACAAGAGACCTGCTTGCCATGCATAGTAATGACTCCAGGGGGCTGAGCTTTGCTATTTCCAAAGGGAGCTGGGTGTCTGCAAGAAGGCCCCTCAACTGAACCCTGTGGTCCCGGAGGCTCCCTGCTGAGATGAGCTGGACCCCAGAGGGAATGTGTACTGAATTTCCCACCTCCCACAGGGAGACTCAGAAAGTCTATAGCTGGTGCTCTTTTCTGAAGTAAGATGTCCTTTTTGAGTGAAGATGGCTTTCTCGTAGCTATCTAGTGGTGTAGTGGAGAATCTTGAAACCATGTTCTTTGATTTGTGATCACATCCTAGGTTGTAAACCAGCCATAGAACGCTAGTAAACGTAGAGTAGCAATCTCTCTGGGGCATTAATAAAAAGATGGACCTGGTTTGCAGCATTTGCCAGTTTCCGTGGTGCAAATGCCCCCACTGTGGCTGGTTTCAGGTTAGGTGCCATTGACTGCGGGCCTGGGAAGAGATGCTCAATCAGACACCGTTGTAGGAGCATTTCCACCGTACAGATATGATAGACATGAATGACCTTAAGAGCATAGATAGCAATGGGATCCCTGGTGGCGCAGCAGTTTAGCGCCTGCCTTTGGCCCAGGGCGCGATCCTGGAGACCCGGGATCGAGTCCCACATCGAGCTCCCGGTGCATGGAGCCTGCTTCTCCCTCTGCCTGTGTCTCTGCCTCTCTGTCTCTCTGTGTGACTATCATAAATAAATAAAAATTCAAAAAAAAACTGAGAAAAAAGAGCATAGATAGCAATCAAATAAAGTAAAATAATTAGGAAGTGATGAATTTGGGTGTTTACTATCTAATTTATTTAACTGTAAGTTTATATAGTTTACTTCTTTAGTGATGGGTGTGTTTAACAACTGGCTCACAACGTTTTTGAAAATGTAGCATTCGACTCTCTTGGCCATTGTGAGCCAGCTCCACCTAGTTTTAGTTCAAATGAATTCAACATCCCCCAGCACTCTCAGGCTTGGGGACACGGGAAGAGTATCATACCGATGTTTGAGTTGGAGAAGTAGAGAAAACCACCTTGGCTTTGAAATTTTGCTGGGGTGCTTGGGGTGAATAATGTGCAGGGCTGACCAGGTGTCATGTTCATGAAGAACAGATGGGGAAATGTGATTTTCTGTATCATTCAGAAGGGCGGGCGGTAGAATTTTACCATTGGATGGTGTTGCGACTTCAGGTAAGGTACTCAACCTCTTTGAGCCTCTTGAATAAATCAAATAATTTGTTAATTTGACAACTATTTATTGCGTACCTACTATAGGCTACGTACTAGAAATAGAGCAGTAAACAATTGGACAAAAATCCCCCTTTGCATATAGCTTCTGTTCTTGCCAGAATATTTAATTACCTGCCATATAGTAGGTATGGTGACTGTTCTTTAGATATTATTGTTTTTTTTTTAATTTTTTATTTATTTATGATAGTCACACACACACACACACACAGAGAGAGAGAGAGAGAGAGGCAGAGACACAGGCAGAGGGAGAAGCAGGCTCCATGCACCGGGAGCCCGACGTGGGATTCGATCCCGGGTCTCCAGGATCACGCCCTGGGCCAAAGGCAGGCGCTAAACTGCTGCGCCACCCAGGGATCCCCTATTATTGTTATTATTCATATTATTAAGACTTAGTACTCAGATGTTATTGTTTCTTCCACTCACAGAGGTTGGATGAGGTGACAGTGGATGGGATTCTGGATTTTCAAAACAAGGATAAATTGCTTCCAAAACCGCAGCATTTTCTTTCATGGGCCTGACATTTGTAGCATTTTAAAAATAGAAGTTGTCTTCCTGTCCTGGTGCTGTATGTCTTACCTGGATTTTAGATCATCCGTTCCTTGATCATCCATCCATCCATCCATCCATCCATCCATCCATCCATCCAGGAGGAATGCACCTCCAATTCAAATATTTCCTTCTATGTGAAAGTAGCTCGATTAGGGTAATTCTTGTCCTCTCCCCACTCTGTCCCAGGAGACGTAGAGTGATGTATCTGCTTAGTGATTTGCTCATAGAGCCTGGTCCTTCCCCTCTTCTCCCCACTTGGAGCTCGTCCAGAGGGGACAAGCATAATTCCCTGATCCTCTAAGACCCTCATCCAACGTGTCAGCCACTCACCACATATGGCTTTTAGCATTTGAAACGTGGCTAGTCCGAATTGAGATGTGCTGTTGCTATAAAATACACTTTGCAACTTGACGACATAGTAGGTAAAAAAAAAAGGATGTAAAATGCCTCATTGATAATTTTTATACTGATAATATGTTAAAATGATCGTATGTTGGGAATATCAGGTTAGATAAAATATGTTATTACAAGTACTTTCACCTGTTCCTCTTTATTTTTTAAAATATGGCTGATGGGGACGCCCAGAGGGCTCAGTGGTTTAGTGTTTGCCTTCAGCTCAGGTCATGATCCCGGGGTCCTGGGATTGAGTCCCGCACTGGGCTCCCTGCATGGAGCCTGCTTCTCCCTCTGCCTGTGTCTCTGCCTCCCTCTCTCTCTCTCTGTGTGTCTCTCACGAATAAATAAATAAAATCTAAAAAACAAAAAAGGAAAAAAATAAATATGTCTCTTAATAAATTTAAAATTACTTTTGTGGCTTGTATTCTATTTCTGTTGGAGGCTGCTAGTCCAGACATAGGCTTTGCTCCTGTGATGAGGGCTGGGAGGTGGGTGGCCTGCCTTCACCCCAAGATGTCTGTGACAAGGTGGGTTGGTCTGCTTAATTCTGGGGTTCACTGAGCACACCCATTTGGCTTTCACAGAGAGCTGTGTTCTGTTCTCCAAATTAGCCTTCATCCATACCAAAGGTGACATGTTGGCCTCCTTCTGCTATTCTTTTGTCTTATTTCCCAATGTGTTCAGAACTTGGGTGGAGAAGAGGAGAACTATTTCTGGGTCTATTAAGGACCCCCTGCCATTCGTCTCAACAGTATGTACCAAGCACTTACCGTGTGTTGTGCCCCATGCTGTGTCCTGAACACGAAACAGTCCAACAATTCAGCATCATACCTGGCCTCAATCTGGATGGGATTTCAGAAGATCGTGCTAGAACAATTACCATGTACACAGAGGTCCCAAAGTTTGCTTATGATCTCAGGGAGTTGCCTGAATTTTGCAAGGACATCCACAGGCCTTCTAGGGGTCCCAGAACTCCTGGTTAAAGACTCTGTTAAAAGCAGAGCTTTGCAGTATAGGCACTACCAACGTTTTGGGTTGGATCATTCTTTTTGTAGTCTGTCCAATGTATCATGGGACAGTTAGCAGCATCCTTAGCCTCACTGGATGTCAGTAAGCATGCCACCCCCTGCCAAAAATGTCTCCAGATGTTGCCAAATGTCCCCTGGGGGGAAAGGGGGGGTAAAATCACCCCAGCTGAGAAGCGTGGAGTTGGAAGGACCTACAGCTGCCTGGAATCAGACACCAACACATGAAGGCATCTTATTTCTAAACAGACTGCAGGCTCCGTGAGAGCTCGGGCCACATCTGGTTCATCCCTGGGCCCCCAGGGCCTGGCCTGGTGTCCCCGTACCCTGCCTGCTGTGGGGGATGGGACCATTCAGTTGAATGGAGGCTGAATGAAAGAACAGAGGCTGCTTCATTCCCCCTGCCCCATGGCACTGCCTATTAGTCCCTGAAGAACGTCTTATTATCTTTAATTATTTTAAACTCAGGCCATGCTGAGAAATGTCCCTTGCCCCCCAACTCGAAAACTGTGCTTCTGAATGAGTGAGAAAAAAAAATGTCTCTGAGAAGCCTCAAGCCAGATGTTCCTGGGGTCCCACTGGCCTCTCCCCCCCTCTCCTGCTGCTGCAGCTGTGAGTCAGAGAGACACACCTGGGTGTGCAGATCCCCTGCCCCGTACCCCAGGGACCCTGTCTCCTGGCTCCATGGCCTCTGCCACCTTCAGTGCAGACCCAGGATCTGGAATCCTCACGGCCTCTGGGGGGTCCCCAGCAGGGCCCCGGGTGCCTGGCTGACCGGGGAGTCGGGCCAGAGCCGGCTGCTGTTGAATGAATGAACGAGAATTTGAGCAATGAGGAGAACGAGGCCTTGGTGTCAGCCAGAGCAGGTTCAGATCCCGATTGCACACTTTTATCTGCTATGCGACTGTCAGTAAATGACTCTCCCCTCTCCGAACCCCACTTCCTCACCAGGAAAGTGGGAATGTGGGTTGATCGTCTGTCTCTAAGAACCTTCCTGCTCTGATGGCTGAGGGTTATTTTTACTCGAGATGACTGGCATCGGCTCTTGCTTTGCTTTGCTCAGGCGAATTCATTTTCCATTGTAAAGCGATTGGGGCAAAATGGTTCCAGGTCAGCCTTACTGTCTGTGTTTCGAGGTTTCCGCTGCAGACTTCTGCCTCTCGCCTCCTCTCAGCTTCAGTTTCTAGGCTCGGCAAACACCCGGGCCGCGGTGGTTATTCTGTTACTGAGTATGTTATTGCATCCTCGCTTGGCCTCTCTATGCCTCAGTTTCCCTGGACACACAATGGACATCACAGATAGTTCTTACCTAGCAGAGTGGCAGGAATCACAATTAATCCTCTATGCAGACGAGGCGATGTGCTTCATCCGAGGTGACGTGGTGGCAAGTGGTAGAGCTGGGATTAAAACCCAGATATTCTGGGGCCCAGAGCCCAGGCTCTGACCTATGGAAGTGTGCACCTGTACACGGGGGCTCCAGGCTCCGCGCGAGCAGCAGATGTTTGCTGAGCACCGCGGTGGTCGGGCACCACGTGGGGACAGAGGCATTGCCGCTGTGCTTCTTATGATCTAGCAGCAGGGGAATGATTATAATTTTAATAGTACACACCCTATGGAACATACGCAAGGTGACGGGTCTAAGGCTGAGGGAGCACAGAGCCAAGGAGGAGATGGGGAGTGAGGAAAAAGGAAGAATACTTTTGAATGGTGAGGTCAGGGTGGGCCTCACCAAGGAGGCAACATTTTAACAAAGACTTGCAGGAGGTGAGGGAATTGGCTGTGTAGGTGTTTGGGGAGAAGAGCGTTCTGGACTGAGGGAACAGTCGGTGCAAAGGCCCTGAGGCCGGCATGTACTTGGCGTGTTGAAAGCAGAGCGAGGAGACCAGTGGGGCTGGAGTGCAGTGAGCAAGAGAAACCCTGAGGGCAAGGTTGATTAGGGCTCGGGGTGAGAGAAGGACCTGGGCCTGACTCTGAGTGGCCCTGGGGGCGTGAGGGGGGCTCTGAGTGGAGGGATCGTGGATGCAGGAGAGGCAGAGTCACCCATCCAGGGCCCCGTGTCACATGGAAGGAGGACTGGGACTCCTTACCCGTGGTCTCCAGTGGAGAGATGCAGTGCAGAGGTGCAGCGTCCCATAGCCTCCTCTCCCAGAAACATCTGGAACCTGGCACTCAAGACCGAAGTTCTGCTCACCAAGGCCCAGCTGCCCAGCCCGAGCTCCCTGGACACACCAGCTCCTCAAGACTGAGTTCCCCCTCCCCCTCCCCACCAGCCTGGAACTTTTCATCTCCTGTTTTGTCCCTTTGGGCAATTATTTATTATTTCCTTCTCCAAAGTGTTTCTGAGACTCTTATGAAAGATGCTGCACTGAATAAAGCAGGATGGCATCATAATTCACCCCGGCTCCAGTTGAAATATTTGAACGACAACACATTACTGTCCAATTTTGCTGCTCTCTGCTTCCAGGGGGAGGCAGGAGCCCCCACTCAGGGTGCCCCGAGCTCTCTTCAGACCTGCACGGCATGGATTTGGCAGCTGTGGTGCTGAACCGTGGGCCTCAAGGAGCCGCGGGTGGGGGCAGCCTCTGAACACCGTCAAGAGGGCCTTGTGCTCGGCTGCCCTGCCTCCCCCCTGAGACCGAGAGGTCCTGCCGGGCAGGGGGTCTGGCTTTTCCTCCTTCCATGGTGTCTCCCATGGTACCTGGTCCAGGATGCTAAGACGCAGGCCTGGAGTCAGGCAGCCCGGGTTAAGCGCCATCTCTCCCTCTTGATAGCTGCATACTCTGGGGCCAGACTCTCAAGCCTCAGTCCCTGGACCTCCGTAATGGGGATGCAGGCAACTCCCCCCAAACTTGGCTGGGAGGGGCACCATGAGATAAGGGGTGTGGCAAATGACCAAGAGGCCCACCCACATGGAAGCCCCGCTGTCTCCCCACCACCAGCAGTTCCAGTAAATTCACAGAGCTCCACGATCATCACCACAATCCAGTCTAGAACATTTCCATCAACCCCGGAAGTCACCCTGTGCCCATTCACAGTTCACCCCAGCTCCTCTTCTCAGTCGCAGGCAACCAGTAGTCTGCTTTCTAGCTTCGATACGTTTGCCCTTGCCAGTCATTTCATAGAGATGGACTCATAGAATACGTGGTGCTTTCCACCTGGCTCCTCTCTCCTGGCAAAATGTGGTTAAGGTCCATCCACGTGGTCGCGTGGATCAAGAGTTCGCTTCTTCCTTTTTGCCGGGGAGCGTGCCACTGTATGGATATACCACATTTTTGTTTATCCATCCGTCAGCTGATGGACACCTGGATGGTTTCCAGTTTTTGCCTGGGGTGAATCATTGCGCAGCCGCGAGCATTGACGCTCATGTCTTCGTGCTGGATGAATGTTTTCCTTTCTCTGGAGTAGATTCCTAGGAGCAGAGTTGCTGAGTCACGATACATTTTCATTTATCTACTATCACAAGAAGCTGCCAAATTGTTTTCCAAGGTGGCGCTGCCATTTTAAATTCCCACCAGTTAAGTGTCAGGGTTCCGGTTGTTTGGCATCCTTGTCAAAGCTTGGTATCATCTGTCTTTTTGATGAAAGCCATTCTGGTGGATGTGTAGTGCTCTCTCGTCATGGTCTTCATTTGCATTTCCCTAATGACTAATTGTGTTGAGCGTCTTCTCTTGGGCTTGTTAGCCATTCATACATCTTCTTTGATGAAATGTCTATTCCGATCTTTTGCCTATTGGGCTTTTTGTCTTATTGTTAAGTTATAAAAGTTCTTTATATGTTCTGATTACGAGTCCATTATCAGATCCGTGGTTTGCAAATATTTCTTCCCGGTCTGTGGTTTGTCTTTTTATTCTCTTGGTTGTGGCTTCTAAAGTGTGAATGTTTTGAACTATAATAAAGTCCAGGTTATCAATCATGCTGTTGGTGTGATACATAAGAACTCTTTGTCCAACTCGAAGTCTTGAAGATTTTCTCTTATAATTTCTTCTGAGAGTTTTATTGTTTCAATTCTTATGTTTAGATCTATGATCCCATTTGTTTTTTTAATAAATTAATTTTTATTGGTGTTCAATTTACCAACATACAGAATAACACCCAGTGCTCATCCCGTCAAGTGTCCCCCTCAGTGCTATGATCCCATTTGTTGATAATTTTTGTGTATGATATAAGCCAAAGCTTAAGCTGATTTTTTTTTTCCCAATGTGGCCATCCAACTGTCCTAGCACCAATTGGTGAAAAGATCATTTTTTTTCTCCATTGGTGTCTTAGATCCTTCATTGAACATCAGTTGACCGGAAATTTAAGGATTCATTCCTGGACTCTTAATTCTGTCCTGTTGCTCTATATGTCGATCCTTGTGACGAGACCACACTGTCTTGTTTACCGTGTCTTACTTCACGGTAAGTTTTGAGATTGACTGGTGTTAAGTCCATCATCTCTGTGCTTCTTTTTCAGAATTGTTTTGGCTCTTCCACTTGCATTGCATTTCCATATAGACTTTGGAATTGGTTTACCAATTTCAACAAAAAGGCCTGTTGGGATCTAGGGGAGATGTTCATGTCTTTCAGACCTATTCTTGAAAGTGTCTCGTCATCAATTGTTCCATATTCTTTTGGTCACACAGACCAGCCCAGGCACAGTATGGGAGGAGACCATGCAAGGGCATGAGTCCCAGGAGGGGAGATCACAGGGGCCATCCTGGAGCCTGACTACAACCCAATGGACACGGATACTCATGGGGCCTAGTGAGGGCCTGGGTTTCCAGAGGCCTTTACCACTGACCCTCCAAGGTGTCCATCAACTCCCTTGGGTTCTTCTCTCATCTTTCTGGTGATATAAATTGGGAAGTTGGGGTCCAGACACAGGGTGGGGGTGCACCAGAACTGGGAGATGACAGTAAGCCAGGCTGTCATCTAAGTTCAAGTCAAGGGGACTTTGTCCTCTCCCATCATACTGGGACTTTCTTATGACAGACTTTGAAGAGCTGTCAGGTGAAGCCTTGGTTTTACCAGTGGTGGTTGGACTCACTGGGTGTCTTACTCAGCTGGGGGTCTCATAAGTAACTTGCTACTGGTAAATAATAAGGTACCAGTTATTGCCCCAATAGGACTACATAACAAATCATCTGAGAACTCATCTGGGTTACAACTGCAAGAATTTCCTCTCAAGCTCACAGAACCACGGTTCTGCTGATCCAGGATGGCTTGGTCGGATGGCTCTGTTTCCTCCTGGAGGTTAAGTGGGCTGGGCTCCAGGCTGTACTCCAGGCTGGACTCAAGTCTGCCCCATGTGTTTCCACTGGGGCTCAGCTTCCCAGTTGGCTTATTGGAGTGCCAGGGAGTGAGTAGAAACATGGCACATGATTGAAGCTTGATCCCACAACTGTTCCACTATTGCTCCTGTCCACAACCCATCAGCCAATGGGGTCACACGTCCAAGGGGGAGGAAATGCGCTCTGCTCTGTCTGGTGGGTGGTTCTGTAGGAGCACATGAGAAAGGGTGTGGATGTGCAATTTTAACAGGGAGAGGGCAAGAAGGATTGTGAATAATGTCTAATATACCACGCATACCAAAGTATGTGAATGATTTGTCTTTTAAAAAAAAGAGGGTTAGAGTGGATGCCAGGTTGTTCCTGGATGGTCATGCTCAGCAGTCAGCTGTACCGATGGGCTTTCCGAGGAGGACAGAGAGGGCCAATTTATGTCACATGGACTCTTGGGAGTTACCTGTAGCTTCATGCCATCTTTTCTAAGTGGAAGGTCTGAACAGTGCTTTTGCACTTGTGAACATCATGTGCTCTGCATGCCAGCAGGGGGAAAAGGGTGGAGAAGCACAGACATATGCTTGTCACTGCTCTAGACAGCTTCATCGAGCAACTTGGCCAATGCTGTGCTAAGTGCCAAGCTTGATTAATCCTCCCAATGACCCGAGGAGGTGGGCTGAATTATTATCTCCATTTTATAGAAGAGGAAACCAAGACACAGATGGATGAAGTCACTTCAGATCACCTGGCTGGGGTTAGAACAGAGAGTTACCCGCTTGTAAACATGTGCAACTGCTCACCCGACTTTCCAGGGACTCCCTTTGGGCAGAGGCTTCATGAAAGTTGATCTAAATGCAAGTCTAAGCATGGACTTTGTAACTTATGGAGCTGTCTAGCAAGAGAATGGGTGTCCTCCTCTCCATTAGGGCAGGTGAGCGCCTTGCCTTTGGAGATATTGTCACAGAAGTTAGACAGTCGTCTCTCAGGGATGCTGGGAAGGTGTTGAAAGGAGCTGAGGGCTGAACCAGTTCACACCAGAAATTCCTTCCAGCACAGAGCTCAGGGTCCCTTGGTCAGTTAGTGCCAGAGCCACAATTCAAATTCAGGTTTCCTGACTCCCAGATTTTGTAACCAGGGTCTGTCACTTCTAAAGGACATTAGAGTTCACCTGGTCCAACATCTTTGTTTTATAGAATGAAGGGTAACTGAGGGCCAAAGAGGAGACCACACAAGGACACTTCCAGGCTTTGTGGCAATGCTGGACTTGAGCTCTGGTCTTCAGGGCATTCATCTGCCTCTTCTTCTAAATCCTGTGCTCTCAGGGGGCTGGGAGCCTACTGTTTTGCCTCCCTGGGTCAGGAGGGAGTTAACAAGATAAGGAAGAAAGCCACACTCAGCGATGACAGTGTTTCTTGTTTAGAAATGCAAATGCCTTGCAAGGCCATGCTCAATGCTTCACGTTTTATGCCACACAATTACTCTTTTTTTCCCACCCTCTAAGGCTTGTCTGGGATTGTTTGTACTACAAAAACCAGAGGGAATTGAGCCATTTGCTGGAACAATCCGGCTAAATCCAGCCTCTGGGATGAGGCCTGCCTTAGCAATGAGGGCCCTCACCCCCTCCCCCTGGCTGGCATGGAGGGCAGGCTGCCCGGACACAGCCTTCTGCCCTTTCTGGCTTCCTCCTTCCAAAGACCAGAGATGGGCCAAAGGGGCAAGTCTGGCTCAGGAGGCCACCATGCATCTTCTCCATTACACAGAAGCGAAGACAGAGGCGGGGATCTTCCATTCAGGTCCCAATTCTCTCTCACTTTAGGAGACCCAAGGGCAGATCTCAAATTTCTGTCCACCGGCAACTACTCACTTTTGTCCTCTAGGTCCCATCAGCTTTATTTCTGTGGCGTTGTCAAGTCACACAATGCTCATGGGCTATCCTGTGTGCTCCGAGATGGCCCATTTGGTTATCAGCTCAATCATCACCATGAGTGTCGTTACTCTTATTTCATAAAAAGGGAAACTGAGCTCAGAGAGTGAAGGTTCATGTTCACTACATGGAATCAATATTTTGTACATCAAAAAAATGGCTGTCTCTCGGCTGTTTCAGATGCTTCAGTTTATATAATTCACCCTTTTTCTAATGACAGCAAACCCATCTATTGTGTTTTAGTGTGACCTTGTTACTGATGATTTACCGACCCCTTGGCCTCTGTTTTGATGAAGGGCATGGATATGTTAGATTGGCTTGCATTTCCATAAGTCCCTATGTCATGGCAGTTACCCAGGCTCAGTCAATGTGTCTGTGGGCTCCTAAGGCTCATCAAGACAGGAAGTCTTCTTTCAACTATCCCCTTACTCATCTGCACTCTGCATCTGTTGCTCTCTAGCAAATGGCCCTGAAACTTAGTGACTTAAAACAACACACATTCATTATTTCAGTTTCTGTTGGTCTGGAATTCAGGAGCAGTGTAGCGGGGCGGTCCTGGCTCAGAGCCTGTCATGAAATTGCAGTCAAGATGTTGGACAGTGCTGTAGTCATCTGATGGCTTGACTGGGGCTGGGGGTCTGCTTCTAAGAAGGTTCATTCAAGTGCTTATCAGCAGGGGGACCCAGTGCCCCCCCCCCACATTGATCTCTTCATAGGGCTGCTTGGGTTTGCTCACAACATGGAATCTGGCTTCCACCAGAGCAAGTGATCCAAGGGAAAAAAAGAGAGAAATCATGATGCCTTTTATAATCTCCCTTGCAGGCTACAGTCTGTCATTTCTTCCATATTCTGTACATTAGAAGCACGTTGCTAAGGATGGCCCACACTCAGGATGTTAGAAGGAAGGGATGTTAAAGAATTTGTGGACATATCTTAGTACTACTACATTCAGCCCTGGCCTGGATGCTGATAGCACACAGAGGGGGAGAAAGTTCCTGGTGTTCTTTCTGGAGTTTTGTCCTTAAGCTGACCACGTCTACCATTTCTCTTTGGGTAACTGAACAGTTACCTAAACCGTTCACTTAAAAAAAAAAGTCCATTGGTTCTTCTCTTATGTGTATCTCCCATGTGGGAATGTAGTGGAAAGCATGATGGACAACCTCTGGCCTCTGCTCTCCAGGTGGACCTGCTCCCTTCTTCCTTGGGCATTACTGTTTTATTAACTGATTCCGTGGGATGTGGACTAGACCATGGAGCTTTGGGGAGGGGAGGTTCTGGGGTATCATGGGACAGGCACTGGACTGGGGAGAGGAAGACTGGGTTTTATTCTGATCTGCACAAATGGGCTGCAGGACTCTATCAAACGGTCAAGACTCTGGGCACTAATGGCAGAGAATCCAGCCCAAACTGGCTCTAGCAGAAATAGGAAATCGAATAGCTTGTTTAAGTGAATAAGATCAAGGGCAGATCAAACTTTTGGAGCTGCTTGAGTTGAGCGCTCAGTGATGTGGAGATGGAGGTGGCTCCCTGGTCATTAAAGATTTAAGCTCCTTCTTCCTTAGTGCAGAATTGTGGCTGAGGAGCAGGCCAGCCACGAACTACATTTCCCAACACCCCTTGCATGCAGGCATGGACATGTGACCAATTACCACCAATGGAAGAGCGTAGAAGTGGTAGGTGTGGCTTCTAGACCAAGGAGCTTAGGAAACAGATATGCTTCCTCTACCCCATCTCCCCACAAGGGCTGAATGCAGAGAACCCCAAGGCACTAGGGGAGGGTGGGACACAAGGTAGAAGGATTCCTGGATCCCAGATCATCTGAAAGACCCAGGTCATGCTGTTATGTGAGCAAGAAATACATTTTTATTGGCCCGAGCTACTGAGATTTGGGGGTTTATTTGTTACAGCAGCTAGTATTACCCTAACCATGGGAGATGCCACCAGGGCCTCCTCTCTCCAGCTCCCTTCTCTGCCTTCCTCTCTGTTGGCCCCACGGGATGGCAATATGGCTGCCAGCAACTCGAGAGCTCCCCTTCCCTTAAATGGCTGTGTACTGCCCTCCTATTTGTATGAACAAAGTCTCAGACCTTGTATCTCATTGCTCAACTCTGTGAGCTTCTGGAATGCATTACTGTGTTCAGGGGGTTTCAGGGCTTGGACTGGTCATCAGCTCAGTGCGTGTCCATCCCTGGAGTCAATTGCATGGGGGCTGACCTTAGGGATGGAGATTGGGTGCCGTGCCCAACAATCTAACGATTGCCCATCACCGCTAACCTGGGCTTCAGTGTCCTTCCAGTTCATGCTGGACGTGGGGATCCTGTGGAGGAGTCCTTGGGATGAAATAGCCTGGAGAGCGGCTCAGCCTTGAAATCTGTGACTTGGTGATGCTCAAGTTCCTCCCAGCTGGGACATCGTGCAATTGGCTTCTTTGGGCGCTGGGTTGACTCTCCCAGCTGAGCATGTTCTATCTCCTCCCTCCTTTTGTTCTTCTTCACATCCATGCAGGGCACTTTCTGGAAGGACATCAATGTTTAGGCCCAAAGCGTGTGGTTTTGAACATCACTCGCTCCGTCTCGCCCGCTGCCAGCACTCTGGTTGGTTCCACTGCCATCCTGGACCCTTTGATGGGAAGGAATTCATCAGAGCCGGTCTCTCCCCCTGAGAGGCAGCGTTTTCATGTCCTTGCCTGCATTGCTGGTCTAGCCTCGCCTAATGGGAACGTGGACCATGAGGCCCTTCGCGTGGCAGATAATGAGGTGGATGGCTCTTTCAAACACCGCCTCCCAGAGGCCCTCCAGACTGCCCCGGTCCATGCAGAGCTCTCTGAACTCCCAGGTGATTTCTACTTTGGCACCTAATTGTAGTCTGTCCTTTAAATGAACGGTTTCTTACTTTTCCATCTTGTGTAAAGTCCTTCAGGACGAGAATATATTTTCTCTTTTCTTGTGTTCCCCACGGGTCCTTGGGCGGAACTGAGCGCAGAGTCAAGGACATGAAACAGAATCAAGATGACATTTATTTAACATGGACTAACTGTCTGACACCCCGCGGGGCGCGTTTGCATCGGGGCTCACGTGTGCTTCTCACCAGCAGCCCTGAGGATTGGATCTTCGGACACGCGTTTTCATGCATGAAGCAACTGACGCTTAAGACAGACAGTGTCACATGCCCAAGGTCACATGCAGAGGAAGAGAAAGGATGACAATTCACACGGGTGGTGCTGTGATTCCTTTAGCGTCTGTGTCTTCCGTGAGCCCGCTGGCAGAGGGGTGGGGAGGGGGGGCAGTACGAGTGGACCCGGGTTCTCTGTTACTTAGTGTTTAGGGCGGGGTCTCTGCGCTCAGGCTCTGAGTTCAGATCCTGCCTTGACAGCTGAGCTGTGCCACTGTAGACGGAGCACTGCCTCTCTCCTGCCCCAGGCGTCTGTGTGGGGACACTGCGAGATGTCTATGGCCTCTACGTATCCCACTGCTCCATGCGGCTTCATTGACCAGTCCCTCGATGCAGCTCTTATTTGGCGCTTACGGTATGCCCAAAATGATTCTAAGTGCTTGACAAGTACTCGTGCATTTCGGCCTCATATGGCCCCTATGAAGGAAGCGCTACTGTTATCCCTATTTTGCAGATGAGAAAACTGAGCTCAGAGAGGCAGAGCGACAGGTCAAGCAATAGAACTAGAATTTGAACCCAGTCTGCCTGGCTCCAGAGTCCCTGCTCTTAGCCATTACGCTCAACTGTCTGTTTATTTAATAAATAGTGGTTGAATCAGATTGAATCACCCCAGTGATTTCTGCTGGGCCTGTTGGGGGCGACGTTTTCCTGATCCCCTGTGGGGCTGAGCCAACCATGCCCGTCTTTCCCTTGGACTGTGATTCAGGAGTGAAGTCACGCTCCCACGAGGGAGGCCCTGACAAAGTTCCAAGCAGAGCCAGCAGCATGGCCTCCGCCAGCTGCTCTGAGCCCCGGAGCCCGGCCTGCCCAGTGTGGTCCAGAGGCTTCGAAGCGTGATGCTCTGCTGAGTCCTGGATTACTGGTGCCAGCCTCTGCCAAGCCCTCTCTGCAGGCAGAACCCCCAGCCCTTGCAGCACCCCGCATTCTCCCCACCCTCCCACCTGGAGCCAGCCCACAAGCTCTCACTCTGACGCCCGCACTCCATGGCTTTCCCCGCACAGAGCGGGTTTCAGAGGAGTCTTGTTTGATCTTTTGGGTCTCTCTCCCCCTCTACTTGACTGGCAGGCATCCCGCACCACCTCTGACAAATCTCGGGATTACTGCACTGTGTCTGGCATGGCTGATGATGGCAGCTGAGGCAGGAGGAACCGAAATTGGCCAGCTGGCAGTGGCGGGGCCTGGGGACTCATCCAAATGTGCCTTCCTCCCCCCCGGGCCTTCTCTTCCCTTTGTGGCTCAGGCTGTTTGCAAGTCAAGATGCCCTTTGAGGATGACTCTGCTCCCAGAGGGAGCAGCAGATCCAGTGCAGAACCGCACTGCCTGGTGTCCTCCAGCACCACATCCTTTGTCTTTGTCTTTTTCTTTTGAATTGAGTGTGAGGTATTTCCAAGCGCAGACAGGTGCACGTGACATTAACCGAGTTCTGTTTATTGACCACTGGGAGTTTATCTTTCATTTCAAAAGTGTAATTCCACGTGGGTACACTCAGGTACGCACACACCGGCCCCCTCGGTTCCAGCAAAAGCACTCCCATCACGCAGCCAGGCAGTCCTTAAAGTGTTTCTGTATCCCTTACCTACTGTGAGGGAAGCAGGTGGGCATAAGTACCCATCTTACAGATGGAGAAACTGAGTTTCAGAGAGGTGAGCTATGACCTGCCATTGAGCACACAGTTAGGAAGTGACGGGGTTGAGACTCAAAAGCAAGATTTGTCTACACAGCCCCGGCCTCCTCCTGGTCCCCGAGAGAGGCCAAAGCAACGAGGACAAGAGATGACAACTGTGCTGTCATTGCCTGCGTGTGAGCCCCTTGAAGGAGGGGTTGTATCTTCTCTGTGTCCCCAGCTCCCGGGCACCTGCTGGCTCTTGGTAAACCCTTGTGTGACCTTGACTATGGGAAGGGGTTTGCTTGCTTGGGAGAGGGATCAGAATAATCATTCCAGGATTCAACATTAGGTTCCCGGGGCTGCTGTAACCAAGTACCACAAACCCAGAGGCTTAAAACAACAGAAATTTATTCTCTCATGATTCCGGAGTTTAGAAGTCCAAAGTTGAGGTGCTGGTAGAGCCATACTCCCCCTTAAGGGTCCAGGGGAAATTCCTTCTTTGTCTAGAAGATTCCTGTCTTCCAAGTCTGAGATGCTGGTGGTTGCCAGCGATCCCTGCCCCTGTCATCACATGACCTTCCTCCTCTGGCGCTCCTCTGCTTCTCTCTGTGTCTCTGCAAGCCTCTGTCTCCTTGGAAGAACTAGGCCCTGGATAGGGCCCACCCCAGTCCAGGACGATCTTATCTTACCTCATTATATCTGCACCGACCCTATTAACTAATAAGATCTCATTTGAGGTTCTGTGTAGACCTAAACTTTGGGGAGGTACTGCTGAACCCCCCGGTACAGATGCTAATCTTTCGCAGGCTAGCCGGGCACCCTAGGGAAAGCCACTTACCTTGTTGGAGCTGAAATTCCTCATTTGCAAAAGTGGGGCCAGTGGGGTCTACTCATGTGAGAATTCTGAAATTAGGTGGAGTAATAACGCCGCCGCACCTGGTGTTCTGCAGACACCCAACACAGCCGCGATTTTTCCGATTACTATTATTTCTATTATTAAATGAAATGCGAGGTGAATGTAGAATGGCAATGTTTATGTTTAGAAGGGGGCATATTTAGAAGGTGATGAATTCCAGTAGGGGCGAACCCAATCTTGTATTTACGAGTCCAAGTTTGGAACCAATGGAGAAACAGATGCCTGATTTCGACAGAAGGAGGTCAGATGTCACCTTGAGCCTGATGCAGCCATGTGGCGGGGGCGGGGGGTGGGCTTGGTTTTGAGCCGGCCGCCTACTGCTCCGCTCGCCCACAGAGGCAGCATCTCTGGCCTTACCCCTTTCCGGGGCCCCGAGGGCGCCCTCTGCAGGCAGGGTGGCCGAGGCAGGTGGAGTGTATCTGCACATGCTCCGTGCCATCCCCGACTCGGGGATCCAGGCTGGCGGAGGGGGGAATCACCAGAAGACAGGAAAGCCGGCAAGGCCATTCCTCCAACAAGCATATAAAGGTAATCCTGGAACTGCCACCTCCCAGCTGGAAGACCTGGAGCGAGTGCCTTAGCCTCTCTGAGCCTGTTTTCTCATCTGTAAAATGGAGATTATGAGACATCTTCGGTCTTAGGTCTGTGTGTGAATGGAAAGATTTAATACCCGTCAAGTGCTCAGAACAGAAGCTTAGTTACTCTCGTCTCCGACATTTATTAGCCGCCTCATCCCTTCTGTGCAAGGCTCAGGATCAGTAGGGAGGCAAGGGAACTTAAACTCCATCCTGATGCTTCTGTAATATAATCCGATTCTGGAAGGGGGTGGAGTGGGGCATAGCGACCCCGCTTGTCCTCAAGATTTCTGAGAAAATGTGCTTTGTGGTAGGTTATAGACTATAGAGTGCTGAGTAAAGGGAGCCTTGATGTTATCGTGAAACCTGAGAGCTGTGGGCCGAGGCCCTCTCCTGTCTCCCTGGCTTGGAGAACCCCGGAGTGAAGGAGGCTCCTGGCATTGGAGCTGGGCTGTGGGTAGGTCACGGGTGGGCAGGAGGCCTCAGCAGCCTTGTGGACGTGTAGGAGTGGGTGCCAGGGGATGTTGGGATGCTGTGCAGGAGGTGACATCACCTGGAAAGCATCTCCCTATCTCTCTCCAGCCTGGAGCAAGGGAGAGAGGGAGGACACGCTGGCTGGCTGGCTGGCTGGCTGGCTGGCTGGCTGGGAGGGAGGTTTTCTTCTCTTGTGAGCATCCATCACGCTGCTCAAGGAGCTGGATCCTGCCTGGAACTGACCCGTCCAGGTCTGAGTGCCTCGTGGTACAGCTGTACAGAGCCGGAGGTGGGCCCCTCGTAGTGGTTCTGCGGGCCAGCCAGCTTGGTGCTGCCCCTGAGCCTGGGGTGGGGGCGGGGAGAGGGGCAGATGGCAACTCAGAGCTCTGTCCCAGGTCTACATCCTGGGATGTGGCGCCCCGGGCTGTACTGGAAACCATAGAAATTAGTGGCCCTCTGAGTGTTAACCTCTCAAGATAGCCTAAGGTCAAACACAATGAATGTTGTGTTATGAAGAATTTTGGGTTATCCGGGCTCCAGGCACTGCCTGGTCTGGATAAGGAGGAAACAGCTTGAATTTGAGTCCTTGAGCTAGTTACTAAAGCTCTCTGAGCCCCGGTCTCTTCATCCATACAATGTAGACAATGATGGAACGCCGTCCTCTTCGTCAGGGATGCCATGAAGATGAGCAGAAAAATCATGTGAATATGTTAGCACCCTGCCTGGCACGTAGTAAGTGCTTAGTGAGTGTTAGGTGTATCAACAGTGATGGCAGGGACGGTGGTGGTGATGCTGGCGGTGCGGATGGAGGTGATGATGCTGATAGTGGTGATGATGATGGTGGTGGTGGTGATGGTGGTGGGAAGGATGGAGGTGATGGTGGTAATGGTGATGGTGGTGGTGACGGTAGAGATGGTGGTGGTGATGATGGTGGTGAGGATGATGGTGATGCTGGCGGTGAGGATGGAGGTGATGATGGTGTTGGTGGTGGAAAGGATGGAGGTGATGGTGGTAATGGTGATGGTGGTGGTGATGGTGGTGGTAATGCTGGCGGTGAGGATGGAGGTGATGATGCTGATAGTGATGATGATGATAGTGTTGGTGGTGATGGTGGTGGGAAGGATGGAGGTGATGGCAATGATGGTGATGGTGATGATAGAGATGATGGTGGTGATGATGGTGATGGTGGTGATGGTGGTGGTGAGGATGGTGAATGTGGTGGTGAGGATGGTGGTGATGGTGGTGGTGAGGATGGTGGTGATAGTGGTGGTGAGGATGGAGGTGGTGGTGAGGATGGAGGTGATGATGATGGTGGTGGTGGAAAGGATGGAGGTGGTGGTAGTGGTAATGGTGATGGTAGTGGTGGTGGTGGTAAGGATGGTGGTGATGGTTGTGGTGATGGTGGTGGTGGTAGTGGTGAGGATGGAAGTGATGATGCTGATAGTGGTGATGATGATGGTGTTGGTGGTGATGGTGGTGGTGATGGTAGAGATGGTGGTAGTGATGGTAGAGATGGTGGTAGTGATGATGGTGGTGAGGATGATGGTGATGGTGGTGATGATGGTGGTGGTGGTGGTGGTGGTGGTGAGAATGGTGGTGGTGGTGGTGAGGATAGAAATGATGGCGGTGGTGATGATGACAATGGTGATGTGGTTCCAGGCCTGGGATTTGGTGCTGGTGATATGGAGATTTAAAAAGGGAAGCAGGAGAGATAAGCACTAATTGGCAATTACCATATTTGTGTGACAAGAGCAGTTATGAGGAGCATGAGGCTGAAGTGGTCAACTCTTCAAGAAAAGTCTTATTTTAAAAAACATTATTTTTAGGAAAACAAAAGGCATTGTATGGAGGGGAAACCACCCGTGCCGTGGTGTGGAGGCATGAGATGGCAGGGTGTTCACTGTCCCTGAAGCACGAAGCCTGGGCTGGGGCTGGGGTGGTAAGGCACAGGCTGGAGAGGTACGCAGGGCATCGAATGCCATGCCAAGGAGTTCGGCCTTGTTCTTGCATCGACGGGGAAGTACTGAGCACACAGCGCAATTGGATCAGCTGGGATGAGGGCTAGTTCAGAGAAACCTGCTGGTATCGGCTTTTGTGCAGGTGAGAAGGGTGAGGGTGGGAGGGGAAGGCTTAGAACGGCCGGAGACCCATGAGGCATGGGTATTGTCCCACGGTGGGGCTTCAGGGGCTGCAGGTGTCAGGGAATTTGGGAGCCAGTGTGGGACAGCGACCAGGGTGGTGGCTTCATCACCGAGTCCACTTTGGTTTCTGTTCAGTTCCGTGGCCCAATGCTCGCTACAGAAAGGCTCCAACACTTCTCAGCCAGGGCCCAGGTCCACAAAGAACCTCCCTCCCTCCCTCCTTCCCTTCTCCCTCCCTCCCTCTTTCCTTCCATCCTTTGTTCCTTCCCTCCTTCCTTCCTTCCTTCCCTCCCTCCCTCCTTCTCTCCCTCCTTCCTCCCTCCCTCCCTTCCGTGTCTGCTTATTGAGCCCCGAGCATTGTTCAGGACACTAGGGATTACAGAGGTGAACAAGACACACCATGTCTTGACCCTCGTGGAGCTTCTATTTTAATGGACATCTATCTCCCATTCCATTGACCCCAACCCTGGCCACAGACTGGCCCCCAGCTTGGTCAGAGAGCAGGCCTGTAGGCTGCTCCTCAGAGAAGCCTGGCAATGCCGCTCATTCATGATCCTGCCCTCCACAAAGTCCATGGGCACCGCCACTTTATTAGCAGGTGGGGCGGGGGTGGAGGGAGCACACAGAGGCCCCCCAGGGGGGCCCAAGAGGGTCCGGATGCCTCGACATAATCTGCTCCCACCACCCGAGGAGCTGCCTTCCACGTCTGTGTAAACATCCCCGAGCCCGAGTTGAAAACATTTACCTCTTGCTGATGGCTTTGCCCTCTGACCACCCCGAAGCGCTGAGGGGGTGGCCCCAGGTGTGTGTACACCCGAGTGTGTCTGTCTTAAGGGTGTGGGGGATCCAGGACCTTCCCAGAGACAGCGGGTCCTGAGCCAGGTTTTCCAGGCCCGGGGTGTCCCCCTCTCTAGAACATCCCCCTCCTGGAGGGAAGGCGTTGGGTCTCACTGTCATGTGCCCAGGACAGGACGTGGAATGTTCTAGAAGCTTTTGCTCCCGTGTGTTGAATGCATGCATGCATGAAGGCACGAGCGGGAGAGGGGCTCGGGGGAGACAGGCTGCTTCTGCCCAGTTCTCCCTCTCACTGGGAGCCGGCGACTCCCATGCCCTGGCTGCTTAGCGGAGGCCCGGGCGGCAAACCCTGCGGAAATATAGAGCCGTATCTAAATGCTAAATAGCAGCAGTAACAGGCGAGATGGGCTCTATGAACAATGCGCCGGCTTATTGGCCACATCCTGCCTCCCGTCCTCGGCGCTGCAGAAGCCCTTCTAGAAGGCCTGTCGGGCCCGCTTAGTACTCACACTTTGTCAGGACCAGCGAGCATCTCCGAGGCGGCAGCTGGGGGGGAGCCGGGCTGCAGGCGCCGGGTCCTGGGCCGGGGGTCGGGGGGTGGGGGGTGGACAGGGCAGGGTCCACCTCCTGCGGCCTTGCAGCCAGACCCCGATACCCTGGGAGCCTCCTGTGCCCCAGGCACCTTCCTTACGCGGTTTCAGAGTCTCAGAACAAGCCTGCAAAGTTCTCCATTTTACAGACAGAGAAACTGGGGCTCAGACGGGGGAAGAGACCCCCCAGCCAGCACGTGCTATAAATAGGCCGCAGCCCCAGCGGCCTGAGCCAACCTCTGCCGGCTGCCAACGGGAGGGGCGGGCGGGATCACAGGTTTGTAAAGTGTTTGTAGTAGAGGGAAGCTTTGTTCAAACAAAATCTTACCCTGGAATTCTCCGCGGGGAAACAGATAAAAGCAGAGTGGGTCTGACTGAAGCTGGGGAGGGGAGGGGTGAGTGGGGAGAGGCGGCGGGGGGGGGGGGGGGGGGGGAGGTGCCCTTCCCGACTCCCCTCCCTCCCACCCTGCTGCAGCCAGGGCTCCTTGGGGCTGAGGGTCACCCCTCCCTGGTGACCTGGGAGGTCAGGAACCCACCTTCCTGGGCTGGAAGGGGATCCCGAACCTGCGGGGTTTTCCGGGAAGGACCTGGATGGGACCACACTTGAGGGTTACCACCTGCCTCTGCGTGGGGACACCCAGGGCCTGGGGATTATGGAGGCGGGGGGGGGGCCCTCCAGCCGTGGCCTCCAGAGGGGCCTCGCAGGGGCAGAGGGGAGTCACTGCCTGCCCTCTGACCCTCTGACGGTAGAAGCAGAGGGAACTGTGGCGGGGGGTGGGGGGTCCTGATTCTCCATCCTCCCTGAGGCTTGTCACCCAGAGCCTTTGAGGCTCACGGTAAACTCAGGTGCACCCGGAGGGAGGCCTGGGGGGGCCTAGAGGTGAGGGGCTCAGGGCTGGGCAGCGAAGTGGGCCCTCAAAGGGTGGGGTGGCACGCTACGGATCTGGCCTCGGGAGGTGCCAGGCCTGGGGGATTGTGGGGAGGGGGCCAAGGTCTCCCCTGGGCTTCCACTGGAGTCCCTGTCACTTGGTCCCGGAGATGACAGGCAAGTTCCAGAAAAGAATGAAGGGTTCAGTGAAGTGGGCATGGGCTCTGAGAGGAGGGTCTCAGGACGTGGCGGGGGGGAGTGGGCTTCAGACTGAGAGCCCCTCCAGGGATGCTCTGGGAAAGGTCATTTTGGAGGACGAGTCAAATCCCCCCTGAAGTGGGAGTAACAGCTCTGTTTTGGGGTTCGGTTTGTGGACAGTCTCCACCGCTCCACCCGACTCCCCCTCCGGATAAATGCTTGAGCCTCAGATGTCCGTTCCCCACTGCGACCCCTCTTTCTACTCTGTGTCCCTGCCCTGTGGTCTCAGGCTCATCGAAACACCACCCCCTACCCCAGACCCCAGGTCTGACCGCACCAGCCCCAGGCCCGGTAATCCTGGATTCTAGTCCCACCGACGCCCCCGCCTCCGCTTTCTCACCTGTGCTCCGAGGGTGTTGGGAGACGCGTGACCTCCCGTGACCTCCCGGCCCCAAGGGTCCCTGGGACCGGGAAACCCCCGAAGGCTTCGACTGGAAGTCTGTGTCCCACGCTGCCCGCCCCTCGGGCTGGCGCCTGGCTGCCTCCACCATCCGTCACTCCGGGTGGACCCTGCAAAGTCCATTTGGTTTATTAACACAAACACTCTTGGCACAAGCCCGGGAACAGCAAATTGGATGGGAGTTCACGGAAGTCGGGGGATGTGTTTACCGCCTCCGCTCCGTCACCTGGCGCAGGGGCCCTGAGAGGCAAACGGAGTCACCTCCAGAGAAGCACCCCTGCGTGGCCGCCGTGGGCTGCCCTGTGGCCTCAGTTCCACGCCGGGCGAGGTCCTGCTCCTGTCCGGGCCTCGGGGTCTCCTCCCGAGATTGGGGGCGCGAGGAGCTGGGGACACGGCCTGGACACGGGTCGGACCGTGCTGTGCTGGCGGCTGGCTGGAGGACCAGGACCAGTCCCCTCTCCCCCCAGTCTCACTCTCCTCAACTGTACAATGGGGATAATGACTCACCCCTGTAATCATGAACCATGGGGCTTTAAAGAGTAATAATAATAAATAATAATAAAGCCAAGGATGTGTCAGCACTTGGTATATCAAGTAATGTCATCCTCACAAGAGCCCAACAGGATGCGTACTGGCCCTGACCCCATTTCCCGGGTGGGGACCCTGAGGCCCCCGAGGTTACCGGGTTCTAATGAGGACTGGTGACACCTGCCCTCACGCCGATGCATCTGGGAGGCCTCATGGGGACCAGAGTGGGGAGAGGTCAGGAGGAGCTTGGCGGGGGAGGTGGCAGCTGTGTTGTCCTGATGTACGAGGTCGGCGCTGGGGCAGAGGGGACCAAGGAGCAGGTGTTCTTTTTTTTTTTTTTTAATAAATTAATTTTTATTGGTGTTCAATTTACCAACGTACACAATAACACCCAGTAGGAGCAGGTGTTCTGAGCAGAGGGCACAGCACGTGCGGGCCTCTGGGGGGCCTCGCCTCGACCTAGCATGTCCAGGAGCGACAGGTGCTCTGACGGTGGGGGGCTTTCTGAGAGGAGACCTGGGCCTGTTTGTGGGCACATGCAGTTTGGTCACAAAACGCCAGGACTGGGGGCATGGAGACCACCGACGTTTATTCCTTGCAGCTCTGGAGCCGGGACATGGGAGCAGATGCAGCATCCCTGTGTCCTCTGGTGGCCGAGGGAGTGGAGCGACAGCCAGCTCTTGGGTGTCTCTCCAACGAAACGCACTCATCCCATCACGGGAGACCCACCCCACGACCCATCTGGCCCCGCTCACCTCCCTGAGGCCACCTCTGCAAATACCACCTTGGCAGGGGGGCTTCAGCAGATGGATTGAGGGGGCACAGGCGGCAGCTCCGGGAAACTGCTGTAAAGATTCAAGGAGGCAGGGCCCGGGGTGGAACTTTCTCGACTTCCAGGACTGTGGGGCAATCAGAGAAGTACATGGGAGGGTATAAAAGGCACCTCGTGCGCTTCTGCAACAGCAGGTGGCAGAGGGGCTCCGCTCCCCGGGAGGGCACAGGGAAGGGGTGGGCGCCTTCACCTGGGGGAGGATGGTCCCTTGAGGCTGGAGGCCACTTGCTTTCATTGACACCTTCTCTGCTCCCACCTGCTGGGCACCGGCGGCGGAGAGCCAGGGCTCCCAGGAGGGTGGGGACACTGGGTGACCTGGTGTCGTGGAGGGCTGTGGCCTTGGGATTGGGCTGCTCCAGCCCGATGGCCTCTTTCCAGATGACAAAGCAGAGGCTCTGCTGGAGTGTCGTTCAGGAGAGACTTGTTCAAGGTCCCATGGAGGAGGCGGTGGAGGGGGGCGCCCCCCAGAGCCCTGTGGGGCTCCCACAGCCCCAACTGCTCATCCACAGGGGCTCTCCTCCCTCTGTCCCCTCTTCCTCCCCGCCTCCACCCCTCCTTCCCACCTCCTCTCCTCTCCCCACCTCCCATCCCTCATGCTCCCCCCCACCCCCAGGCCCCAGGGAGCAGCCCTCCGCCTGCCCTGCCTCCTCCGCCTGCTTGTGAGGAGCACAAGCAGAATGTAGGTGAGGGAGATGGACGTGCACTGGGGTGAGCGGGCGGGCGGAGGGGGCCCGGCCTGGCCGTGAGCACTGCATCCTTCCCAACACTCCAGAGTAGGACTTGGGGGGCTTGCCCCCACCACACCCAAGTAGCTACCTTCTCTTCCACAAGGGCAAGGGGGAGGGACAGGGGCTCAGCTCCGTGGCTGCCTGCCTGCCCCTGGCCTCTCCAGGACCCACCCCTTCTCTATGCCACCTCTCGCTCTGGGCCTGGGCACGGGGACCCCATGAACCACCTCCTGGGTGGCTCACCCCCACCTCCGTGCAGTCAGAGGGTCTCTAAACCTGCCCAGCTGCTGCCCCTCCCTCACCCCCAGGGCCTGTAGGACACGAACTTGAGGCCCTTCCCCTTGGCAGACACGGGCCTCCACTGGAGGACTCACAGCCACCCCCCGCTCAGCCTCACCTCTCACCCTTGCCCCCACCCCCATACCCCACACTTGAGACTTGAAGTTTTGGGCCAGGCCATGTGCTCACTCCTTCAGGCACTAACTCTGGAGCCAGGCTACCTGGTAGGTCCCCTACTGATGCGTCCTGTGACAGGCAGACCAGCCAACCTTTGTCTTTATAAACCAGGAAGCCAATAGCACCCCCCTCCAAGGCCCACCATAAAGTAGGGGCTACATAAGGCTTATGACGATGCTGATGATATATTTTGGGGGTGGCTGACCTGGAGACCCGGAAGGCAGAGGTGCATCTGAGGCCCAGCTTGGCTTCCGCCCAGCACGGGGCTCAGGGCAGGGTGTACAGGTGTTCAGCAAGGGCCAGGCGAACAAATCAGTGAATGGAGAAGGATCTACTCTCTGGGGTGGAGAGGACATGGCCGCAGCCAGTCAGATGAGGGGCCCAGGCTGCTAACCTAGGAGGGTGTGAGCCTGCAGCTGGCTGCCAGGTGATTCTGGTCCTGCAGAAAGGGCGGCGCTGGGCTGCAGAGACCAGAGCTCCCTGTGCACCTGAGCCCCTAGATCAAGCCAAGCCTGAAGGTGTGCTGCTGGGCCTCTCACATACATGGACCAGCTATTTCTGTGGTCATTTAAGTTGATGCAGGGCCGGCTTCTGTCATAAGAGAGACAAGCGAGTCCTGACTAAAGCACTATGTGACCTTGGACAAGTCTCCCTCTGGACTCTGCTGTCTATCTACAGCTTGGCAAGGTCAGTTAGTAATTCTTCAAAGTCCCTTCCAGCTAGAACGTTCTTTTTTTTTTTTTTTTTTCAGCTAGAACGTTCTATACCTTGCCCCTCTGCCTGCCTCTTGGGCAATGAGCTTTGCCTGGCTTTGTCAGCTTGGGCGTAACTGTGGGAGCCTGGGGTGCCATGCAGGGCTCTGGGAGCTGGGGCTCTGGAGGATGTAAGACAGGTGCAGGGGGACACACTTTGTTTGACAACACGAGTAATGAAACAAAAAGAGTTTTCATCAAATACCAACATTACAGGCATCATTATACCGTTTTCCAAAATAAGGTCACAGTTGGTGGTTCCCCGGGATTAAGACCCGGTATCCTCGGGGCCACCGTTCGGCCTGTTACAGGGAGTGGAGTCACTGCGGTATCTCCGTGAGGACTGAGCGAGGCCACAGTTCCCTGCAAGTCAGTCCGCGAACTCAGCGCCCGTCCCTCGGTGCTAAAGAAAGCCCACGGGTAGCCCGTAGCTGTTAGATGCTCCCCCAGGTGACCCCTCCCTTGCGGCGGCACCTTTGCACCAAGTAGACCAACTGAAAGTAACGAGGCTCTGAAGCTGCCCGACCCTCAAGATCATAATCTGGAGAAGAAACATGCGGCGGGCAAACACGTCGGCTTTGGGGGCTGAGGCACACGCGAGTGTAATTCCAGGGCTGGCATTGCTGACCGTGTTCCCCGGGACAAGTCCCTCAACCTCCTTCGGCCACCCGTCTCCGTAGGCCCACCCCCGAGCCAGTCGTTGCGGCCGGTGGGAGGCAATACGCGGAGCGGCCAGGCCTGGCCACAAGCCCACCCGCCCAGCCCGCCCAGGAGGAGAAGCCTGGGGCTGTTTCCCGAAGGAGAAGTGACGGTGGCAGGCGAAACCGCCCCGTCCACGGTGCCCAGGTGGCTCATGGGGATGACGCAAGGTGTGTGTGTGTGTGTGTGTGTGTGTGTGTGTGAACACTGGCACGTGGCAGGGGTTGACCTGGGTGCTGGTAGGTGATAGGATGGGGGGAATCAGGCTGAGGCAGTGACACTGGAAAGTTTCTCCGAGGACAGTCTGGGGCCCCAGTAAACATCAGGGACCAGCCCCCGACTCCAGCTAGCAGACAGGCCACCCCGGAGGAGGCTCTCGGCGTCTCCCTGTTTCCACGCCAGGCTGGTCCCAGCAGGTGGGCGGCAGGTCCAGGTGTGGAGGAGGCCACAGGCCATCAGGCGGCCTCAGTATATCCAGGTGTGACTCCGCTGTTGGGACTTGGGTTGGGACTTGCCCCCTTCATCTCACACCTCTCGGGACGCCCTGACCTCCCATGCTCCTCAGATGCCAGATACTGGTTCAGGTCCTCAGTTGTTTGGGGTGTCCTGTCTCGTTTCTGCCAGCGGCCGGAGCCTGGCCCCTCTTCCTGGCCCCCTTCCATCTCTGGCCACCGAATCTCTCCATGCAGAGAAATCAGGGCGCAGCAGGGCAGTGAATAATGTTTGCCTTCACGGGTTCCGGATATCCCCAACCTCCACCAGGGGAGAGCCCCACCACCCTTCCGATGGGGCCCAGAAGCTCTCGGCTGTCCCCTTCCAGCTCTACACAGGGACAGAGGCGCGGACACACCCTGGGCACCTCCAGCGAACTGCAGGCCGCCTAACACGTTGGCCCCCCAGGTCACCCCCAAACTCTGCTTCCCCATGTGGAGAATCTCCAGGTCATGAGCACAGGCTTTGGAAACAGAAGCTTCTGGGTTCAGCTCCTAGGCCTGCCATTCACTGGCTGGGTGACTGGGGGCAAGCGGCCAGCTGTCGCTGAGCCCCGCTTCCCCTTCGTGTAACGTGAGGATAGCACGTCTCTCTCTAGGATCATCGGGATTACGGGGGGCAACGTGGGAAAGCACGTGGCCCGTGCTTCATGAATGGTGTCTGGCACTCCCCCAGGGCCTGTCTTATGCTCTTAAACCATTTTAGGCATTTTTATCTTGGGCTGGACCCTTCGGGACCATTGACATCTCTCCTTGGGTTCAAATTCTCCTCCAACCCTCAGAGAACAGTTTTCTACAGCCTCCCGGAAGTTGATAGAGGAAATTTCCATAATGAAACAGAAATGGACGTACTTCGCCTGAGGAAGAAATGCATCCTTGCAGCTTCCAAGTCCCAGCTCCAGGCTGAAGCTCGACGCAGAGGAGGTGCCAACAAATGTAGTTCCCCTGCGTTTGTGGGGGAATCTGTCTTCCAAGCTCCACTGAGGTGCTGTTCTGGGATCCAGAGTCCCAGACAGCCTTGAGGAGCCCCCCCCACCCCCTAGGCCCCCTGCCCCTAACTCAGGCGTATTGCCCTGAGCCCCAGGACCTCCCTGTCCAGGGCCAGGGCCTGAGTGGAGACCCAGCAGTGAGGATCTTTCCATGGACAACCAGCGTGGTGCCTAACTGCTTGCTTGCATTTCCCACCCAGTGGGCAGCAGGGAGCAGTTTGGACAGGATAAGACACGATTCCTGGGGAGCGGTGCTTTCTAATCCTGCTCCTTCCCTGAGCCGAGGGCCCAGGTCTTCTGGACTCCTGGTGGCTGCCTGGTTGGGTTTCTCCTCCTTCGTGTAGATGAATAAACCTCACAGTAGTAATTGGATGACAAACCGTGTAGACAGTGGTGGTGCTGGGACCAGATCCCGTTTCCTGGCTCCAGGTTTGGGGCTGACCACTCAGAGCTCTGCCAGCAGGTGCTAACCACGGCCAGGAATTCGGAATTCTATTTCCACGCATCCCAGCTGCGTACTTTGGACCAGGGACTGGACCTCTCCGCGCTGCCTCTTCCTCATCCGTCCAGGGCGGCTCATCATCACAACTTCTTCATGGGTTTGGTGGTAGTTTTTGGAGATGCTGTTGGTATCTGCCTAGATGCCCTGGGACCCCTCTTCCTGGGTATGTGTGCCCGTCCCCTGGGTGCTGAGGGCTGATGCTGCTGAAAGCACCTCCTCACTAGAGGGTAGCCCATGGGTGACTAGAGCCACTAACTCGGAGGTACCGGGGAGGTTATGCCTTTGCCCAAAGGGTGGCCATTGGCCAGTGACTGCCTGGGCTGTGTGTGTGTGTGTGTGTGTGTGTGTGTGTGCATGTGCACACACGCGTGTAGGCGCTGGAAACCCAGCTCCCTTGTCTTAGAGTGGGACAAACTGTGCCATGCAGTTTACATTCTCGAACTCTCCATAGGATCTAGCGCCTCATCTGAACCACCCCTATTTGCTTTGCAACCTGCCTTCCTGTCCTGTTTCCCTCCCCCACTGGCCGGTTTCTCCTGGGAGCTCTCCCCTGAGAAATCCATTTGCATGCAAATCCCATCCCAGGCTCTGCTTCTGGAAAACCTGACCTAAGATAATAACTAACTAACGTTAGTTGAGCGCGTGCTACGCCAGACACCACGCTACGCGGCCGACCCATCCGAACAAGTCTAATCACCTCACACGTCTGTGAAGTAGGCAGTGCGAAGGCATCTGCTGACACATAGCAAATCTGCAGACGGTAGAGTAGGGCTGAGCTTTTGAACCATAATTACAGAAATGATAGCGTGTGGCTTCCCAGGCTAGGTCACAAGAGACGCCGGGGCTCCCATCCTGCCCTCTCGGGTCACCTTGCTGGGCATAGCCAGCTGCTATGTCCTGAGGACACTCAAGCGGTCCCATGGGAGGCCCATTTGGTGAGGAACTGAGCCCTCTGCCAAGGCGCTGAGTCTGCCGTCCTGGAATCAGATTCTCCAGCCCCTGCAAGCCTTCAGATGAGCACAGCCCCAGATGACAGCTTGAGAGGCTCCAAGCCAGAACCACCCAGTGAAGCTGCTCCCAAATCTCTGGCTCCAGAAATGAATCTTAAATGTTTACTGTTTTAGGCCACTGAGTCTTTGGAAAACAAAAAGTTTTCTTGTTGAATCTGTCGCGGCTCCGGATGACTGGCTGCTTGATTCCTCGGGACCTCCGAGAAGCGTGTGAGCTGTGTCTCAAGACCATCTGCTCAGGCGAGGAAGGAAGGAAGCCTTTGCCTGGTGGCTCCCAACTTCCACTGTCCAAAGGTTGCCTCACGGGCATGGACACATCTGCGTTTGCGGGTTGCACATGCGTGTGCACCAGGCAGGTCCCCGTGGGCATCCCGTGTCACCGAGCGAGGACATCCCGGGGGCAGGAAACAAGGCACTTGCCAGTGGCTCCGCAGATTGGAGTCCACGCGGAACTGTCACCGCAGCAGTGGCTGGAGTAAGGGGTGGGGCCGAGGGCGACGACCTGGGTGTGCGAGGGGTGTCCTATACAGCAAGGCGGAGGCAGTGCGACAGTGCAGGAAGTATTACCTCCCCGTCCACCGGTGTGACTCCGGCAGCCCAGGCGCAGTCGGGGACGGAGATACACTCGAGCTGTGCTTCCAGTTCCGGGCGGGACCCTCTTGCACTGCCGCTCAGCTCCGGCTCCTCGTCCTCCCTGCAGAGAGGGGGCCTCGGGCGCTCCAGCGAGCTCCGGTGAGTAAGAGACAGAGATGGAGACAGAGACAGAGACAGAGACAGAGACAGAGAATGAGCCATGAGCTTCGCCTGGCAGCATCAGGATGGAGGGAGAGCCCGCGGTGCCTGCTCCTGCCTCTGGCGTCCGACAGGGAGATCACGGACCTGAGATCCCTGCCTGGAAACTGGACCCGAACAACCTTCCCCTGGGCTACGGATGCCTGGCTGGGTTTCGGAGAAGGCTCTCACCTCCGTGGCCACGGGGCCTGGCCCCTCTTCCTCCCTTTCCTCGCAGAAAAAAACAGGGCACGAATGACAGCTCGGTGCTCAGACGGCCCTGCGTCGGGTCAACATCCCGATCGGCCCCATTTTACAGACGGAGGAAGCGAGGCCCAGGGAGGGAGAGACTTGCCAAGGAGCTGTGGTAAGACAGAGACGAGAGGAGCCCCTCAGGGGTCTTTCCTATTCATGCCCGGAGAAGAGGTGGCTAAAGCCCTGGATTCTGTGAGGAAACTGGATTCTGCAGCATGATTTAGAAAAGCGGTAGCCAGAGCCCTGAGTCGGAACCCCGCAGATCTGTTCTGAACCCAGGCCTGGCCCCTGCCTGCATCCCGGGCAAGTCACTCCCCACTCTGAGCCTCGGCTTTCCCCAGGGAAGGAGGGGTCTGGACTGCAGACGCACTCCCGTCCTCTGCAGAGAACCAGGAACTGCAGGGAAGTGCTGCCTCGCATTTATTAAGCACCTACTACATGCCTGGCACCGGGCAGGGCAAAAAGCACACAGGCCTCCTTGCCTCCCCGACCCGGTAAGGCTGGCATGACAGGGCCTACTTTACACACGAAGAAGCAGAGGCTTGAGAGGTGAGAGGTCAGCTGACGTGCCCAGAGACAGAGCTGCTACGGCCGAGTGGTGAGCACTGAACGCAGGGCCCCCTTCGAACCACCACCAAGCCTCATGGCGTCCTAAAGAAAACCATTTACTTTTCTTGCTGCTGCTGCTCATGGTGCTGCACCCGTGAGTGCCATTTATTGGGCATCTACTATTGGTCGGGTTTTATTCCAGGTGATTCCATGTGCAATGCAAGTCTCTGGATCAGCGAAGCCCGTTTCTTGTGCAAGTGAAGAAATCCAACGCAAACTGGCTCAGGCCACGTATTTATCGGCTTCCATAATTGATAATTCCAGGGATGGACCCCCCTGCATAGCCAGATCTGGAGACTAAGTCAGATCTTCTGTTCTCTCCTTTCCACTCTGTTCATTCTTTTCCCTGCCCTGTGCTGGAGCAGGGATTTTTCCATGATTTCCAGCCCTCTGGCTTGGGGTGGAACGGAGACTGTCCCCCGTATGCCTATTGCCATTCCGGGTAAGGTCGCTGATTGGCTTTTCTCCGGGGTGTAAGCCCACCCTTAGGCTCATCGGTATTTCCAGCGCTGAGCAGTATTCCCGGGACTGGTTGGTGTTTCCAGGGTAGTGGGGTCTGTACCCGGCCAAACGCAGGTCACGTGCCCACACCTGAGGGTGCGACGAGCGGAGGTGGGATTCTGCAAGTGGCAAATCCCTGGACTCATTAATGCTGTGCACACACACGTGCACCCGGTTCCATCCCATTAACCGCCACGCAACCCCGTGGGAAAGGGACGAAGGACCCGCATTCTGTAGATAAGGACGGTAGGGGTCCAGAAGGATGAGTAAGCTGTCTAGGTCCCGTTGTCGGCAAGTGACTCACGCTAATGAATATTGAGAGATAGGGGCTGGTTACACTGAATGGATGGAGCGTTAATTGAGCACCTCCTGTGTGCCGGGCTGCAAAGAGAAGCGGGAGCCCCGGCGCCTGTCACCGCGGCGTCTACCCGGGAAAGCGCGGTTACAGCACAGCAGTGAATCTGAACAATAGGTGCAGGCGGCAGCAGAAGGGCTGTCAGGAGGCTGGAGGTGATTAATTGCTAAATGAGCGGTGCAGACAGTAATTGCTCGAGGAGTTCAGAGGAGAGCGCGAGAGCTGTGGGCTGCCGTCAGGAACGTGTTTTTGAAAGAGAGAGAGAGAGAGAGAGAGAGAGAGAGAGAGAGACCCTGAACCTGAGCCTGAAGGACAGGAGGATTTGGGGATGGGGGCGGCTCCCACGTGGGCCAGAGGTGCTCCTGGCTCTGCAACGTTGTGGCTTCGACAAGTTCTCCAGGCTCTGCCTACAGCCTCCCACGTTCTCTCTCGCCTCTGCCCGCGGTCTTGTTCGGATCCCAGCTGCGTGACCCTGGGCCAGGCACTTCACCTCTCTGAACCTTGGGGTTCTCATCCATATATTGGGAGGTAGGATTCCGACTCTGTCCACCTCGCCAGGTTGTTATAAGGGTGGCTTGACATTATGTGCATGGAAGTGCCTTGGGAAGCAACGTGCTTTGTAAGCAGCCTGGATGCCTTTATTCTTAGCCTGGGGGGCTCCCCATAATGTGCCGAGTGAGGCTTGTTGTACCCCTACCCCGTGAGCCCCATGCTTTACGTTAGGCTGGCACAGTGTATAAGAGGATTGGAAGCCCAGACCACCCACTTCCCAAAACTGGCACCGCCCCTTACTGCTGGTCTTACTCAACTGCTTACACCTCCAAGCCCCAGTGTGAGGATTAAAAGGGGGAGCATAGGCTAAGGGGTCCGCTCCAGTGCCTGGGCTGGGGGAGGTTAATTTATTTCAAATGCTCTTTCCCTTTGGGAGGCTTTTCTCAAAGCACTTCTTTTATGTTCAGAAGCGACCTGGGGACAGAAAAATAAATGGGGATTGGCCAGACCTGGGCCGAGTGACCAGCCGTGGCGCTGGCAGGTGGAGTGGGCCGACCTCGGGTGGGGCCGTGGGCCAGAGAAGGTGAGGGGGATGTGCACACTCCTCGCTATGTCGGGGGGTCAGCGCACCGCCGCTCGGGCCGGAGCCGGCCCGCAGCGCATTTCTGTGCTCCTCACAAGCCAAGAATAGTTTTCACATTTTTTAAAAGGCCTAATTAAAAATAAAGAAGAAGACTGCGCTACCCAGACTCATGTGGCCTACAAAGTCTGAAACATTCCTATCTGGCTCTTTCCAGGGAAAGTGGGCTGACCCCTGACCCATTTTGTTGTTAACACGGAGAACCCGTGTTCTCGGTCTTCTCAAAATCCAACCGTTAATGAGTCTACGAGGCAGCTCTTGACAGAGCAACCTGAGGTTGTTTCTGACCAAATAAAGGTCTTAGGGAAGGTGTGTCAGGCAGGCCCCAACCGGGAAAACAGAGACTGCGCTGAGTATTTAAAATGGGGCGGGAGGGGCAGTGAGGGAGCCTTATAATAAGGTCTTGGGATCTACAGGTGATGGGAGGGTTGACAGAGGAGGGAAAGGTGCCTCCATCCTTGGCTGGAGGGAGGGAGGCGGTGAGACGAGACCCCGGTCCAGGGTCCCGGGGAAGCTGAAAGCACAGCAGCCCCGACCCTGGGACACAGGCAAGTGAGGGGAAGGATACCTCGGCTTCTCCCTTCTTCCATCCTCTCATTTTCCAGCGATGCCTCCTCTGGGCTGCACCCGGCCACGGCCAGTTCCCATGGGAGTCTCCGAAACGCCCTACAGCACCTGGCGGTCCTCTGCCTTCGGACCGAACCCAGGCAGGGTGAGAGAATGAGGGAAGGGCAAACAGACAAGGAGTCGGCCAGGAGGGAGAACCAGATGCTGCTCAATCCATCTCTTTCCTTTTTGCTTTTTTTTAAAGATTTTATTTATTTATTCATGAAAGACAGAGAGAGAGAGAGATAGAGGCACAGACACAGGCAGAGGGAGAAGCAGGCTCCATGCAGGGAGCCCAAGGTGGGACTCGATCCCAGGTCTCCAGGATCAGACCCTGGGCCGAAGGCAGGTGCCAAACTGCTGAGCCACCCAGGGATCCCCATCTTTTCTGAAGGCCATTGGCCATGCCAATGGGGCTGGGACCGCAAAACACATGTGTGTCAGAGCAGGAGAATCTGCACAAAGTCCGAGTTCCTGCTGCACCTGCCTTGACGGCAGCCGACCTGTGAGATGTAGGTCCGCGCCCGTTGCCGTCCGCTTGTGGCTTGCATTCCGCTGCTAGCTGACTAGTCCCAAGCGGCCTTGACCTTCGCACTTCCTGCCTCCCTTTCTCCATCCCGTGTTCCCTCTTCTTTGTCGTCACAGAGGTATAGATGGTTCGCCACGTTCGGACGTTCCCCGCGCCCCTTCTCGACCTGCCCGCGCTCAGGTACCGTGTCCAACCCACCTTGGTGCCTCCCGCTCCCACCGGCCCACGGATGGTACCATTGTTTTCCTTCCTCTCTTTCTTTCTTTTTCCCTTCATTCTATTTTTAAACACATTAATAAATCTAGTGAGGAAGAAAACTTTCTACCATTGCTGTAAATAGAAACTCAGAATCATATGCCATCAATATAAATAAATACCATGAAGCGGAATCATGTTAATTAAATTCTGGCTAGATCCTCCTGCTTTGGCAAAGGCTGTGAATATGAGGCTCTTCGTTAACATGGAAATTCGTTAAAAATAAAACGGAGAGGTGTTGCAGAGTGGCACCGAAGGGAGACTTTTCCCTTGATGTAATCAGAGGGACCGAAACAGAGCCGGGGAGGGGTTAGCTCCCTCCTCGTGTGATTTGAGGCTATCAGAGCCACTGATGTCACTTCTCTTTCCACCTGAAATCATACCAAAATCACACTTAATCTGTCCCACCAGAGGGCTATGTATCGCGCCTTGGGGAACCCGGCGTAAGGGCTCCCTGTTATCCATCGCTCTTTTAATCTCTCCTCTAACATTTTATTAGCTCTTCTCCCACATTTATCCGACTTCTTGCCTACAATTCAGCCATTTTTACACTTCTCAAAGCTTTGAGATCTCTGTCGAAGTAAATGAATGTCCAAAGACACTCCACAGCCTCTGATTAATTAAACCCATACCCAGAAAGGAGGGAAATTCCCGTAAATACTTTATTCAGGGAACGAGGGTAGAGAGAGCTCGTGTTTACTCTTCCACCTTATGAAAATTCCAAGTTTGTTTTTTAAAAACAACACTCTAATGATTAAGTTTTCAACAGTTACTTATAAATAGTTACAACTTACCTGTCATCTGTATCAACATTTATGAATTAATGACATGGTTTTTATGCTATTACTGGCGTTTGGGGATGTTTGTCTTCCTGGTGGCACGTTCAGCTGAATTTTGGGGAAGTATACCTACATTACAGGTGGGTGCACATATATACACGTATATATAATATAATATAATATAATATAATATAATATATATTATACCATAATGTTACATATTGCATATGACACATTGCGTATTATAGGCATATATACTATTTCTTACATATTCCCTCAACGTTACACTCTGTGTAAAGTGCTATTCCCGTCCTTCCTCCTCACAACCACCCCACGGGAGAGTACTATGTTAATTCTCATTTTTTCCATAAAGAAACTGAGGATCGGAGAGGTCAAGTCTCATGCCCAAGGTCACAGGTTGCTGAGCATTGAAAACTGCGTTGAAGTCAAGCGTGTCTGAGCCCAACACCAACCATCAAAATGTGGCTTTTCTCACTTTCCAATCCCTCCTCTGGAGAAAATGAGGCCAGAGAGGGGACCAGCCTTGCTGTGGTCCCGCTGCCACTGCCAGAGTCTGGGGAGAAGGCGGCCCTCCGAGTCCCGCTGCCCTTTTCTGGGCCCTCCTGACTCCTGCAAGTCCCAACATGGGACAGTGCCAAGGCCGTCTCCCTGGTCAACCACACCCGCGGGGCGGCCGCCGACCAACTAAAAACATTGCCAATATTCTTTCTAATTCTCCTGCCTTTTTTTTTTTTTATGAACAGAGCATGGAGCTTTTTTTGTTTTTTGTTTTTTTTCCCCCCCGGCAGGTCCTAATGTGATTATGTGTGTAGCAGACAAACATACAAATGTACGTGACTTTGAATTATGGGGAATGCCAGGATAGGCTGTATTTAAAACAACAAGTCTATTACTCAGAGCTCGAGAGGACCAGAATAGCATTATTAGGAGGCCTTCTGCCGACGTTTGTGGCAGGATTCCTTTTGCTGGTGTTTCTGGCTGGTTCTCTCTTCATTCCAATGCAGCTAGTGATTAGCAGTTGGCCTACTAGGTGCCTAGGCCTGGGTGGGCGCTTCCTTCCTTGCTGCCCTTTCCTCTCACGCCTCCGCCTTCTTCTCTCTTTGCTTTTTCCCCTAGCCTTTCTTCGCTCCCTCCCCTGTTGCCTGCCTCCCTTATTCCAACAGGTTTGGGGGTCCTATTATGTGCCGGGCACCCTGCTAAGGCATTCACACAAAGATAAATCACCATCCCTTTCATGAAGGAGCTAACAAGTTACTGCGGTGGAAGGGGCCGGAGCTGGAAGGGTCCTTTGTAATCATGCCAACATCTTGTTTTCGAGTTGGACAAAGCAGAGTAACCGGAGGAGTGAGCGGACTTCCCCGGGGGTCACACAGCTGGAGGGCAGCAGCTCGGGATGAGTGCTCAGCATTCCAGACTCTTTAGACATGGCTCTGTCTGCCACGGCGGGCTCAAGCAACAGAGTCGGGCCACGTGGGTGCCCGGCAGAGACACCTGGGTCCAGCCAGCCAGCACCAGCTGATGGCAGGACGGACCTGGGACAAGTCCTAAAACAGGAGCTCCCTATGTGACCCTCTGGTCGCTGACCCCATCTTGCTCCTCCCACTCACCCCTGCTGGGGTTCCCTGAGGGCTTCAATAGGGCTCCTCTAAGCTTCTGGGGTCACAACCCCCTTTATAGGCACCCCAGTGTCCCAGCCATGCCCCAATTTAAGCAATCAGAGAAGTCCAGAAAGAATTTCACTGCAGTAGGTGAGCTGAAGGCTCATGACTACAAACCCAACGAGTAGGAAAGAGGTGGCTCTGCAGCCAGCCTGACCTTGAGCAAGTGACATACTCACTCTCCGCCTCGGCTTCCTCATCTGTAAAATGGGCTGACAAGATGCTTTCCTCGTGAGACTGTTGGAAGGACCCCACGTTAGCTCACGGAAAGCCCTTGGGGAAAGAGCAGGGGCAGGCGCTGACTGTGTGTGGCCTTGGTTTTCATGCTTACATCTCCTGCTCTGAGCCCTGTCCCGGGGGTGGCTCAGCCCCTCCCTCCCGGTGTCTAGCTCAGATTCTGCAACCCAAATCTGCAACTCTGATTCTTGCCACATCATGTGATGGTTCTCTGATCCCTCAGATTCACGGAAGACACGGCTATTCTTGAGCTCCCGCTGCATACAAGGCTCCGCGAGGCACACGGTGGGGAGACTCCAGGCATCTCAGGGAAGCCTCTCTGTACCTCGTGCGTCTCCGTGGAAAAACAGGCCTAGACACGGTACCTGCCTGCATGGCTGCCCCGAGGAATTAGCGAACGAGTCATAGAGACAGAGTGAGTGTGCCGTCATGAGGACAAGCTGCGAGGACTGGTGTGTGCAAGGCCATGGTGTTTAGAGGGAAACTAGCTAATGGCCCCTGCCTGGTGGTCACACTTGCCACAGATGCTGCGTGGCCCCTTCCTGCCCCACCGAGTGCAGATCAAACACCTCGTCCCCAGCTGCAGATCAAACACCTCATCCCCAGCCTGGGGGGCTGGCTTGTCCCTCATGAAGAGCCACCATCTGATTTGCCAGAAGGTTTCCTGCACAGGCGGCCAAGTCGGGTTCAGCACCTCGAGGTTTGTGCTGGGTCCCTCGGGAGCTCGCTCCCTTTTATGGAGAGTGCATCGCGTTCCAGAAATCGAGCTGAGTAGTCTCCAAAGGTGATCTCATTAAATCTGCACACCGACCCTACAAAGGCAGCTGACAATATGACCCCTACTTCACAGACGGGGAAGTGGAGGCTCAGAGAGGTTGAGGCATTTGTCCAGCGTGGCACAGACACCGAGTGGCAGAGCCAGGACTCTGAATCCTCAGGCCAGCCTCTGGCTTCTGTAAGGGAGCTATTTCTCATCTCTGACCCTTTCTCTTCCAGACCCGCCCTGCCCCCCCCCCAAGGCTATCTGCTCAGGTCACGGTCACGCTGCACCCCTGCGGTCGGGGCGAGGGCTGTCCTCCCGGCTCTCTGGATCTGCCCTTTCCCAAGCCGAAGAGGGTGACCCAACAGCCCTCTACTCTGACCTTCTGCAAGCCCTCGCCCCCGATCACCTGCTGACCTTGACCCTCGGCCTTTCCTCTTGCCTCTCGAGGTCACTCCTTCCGGGATGCGGTCCCACCATCCTGTGACTCACTCACGCTGCCCTTTCTCCAGACACACGGCTGTCAGGCCCCCGCCTCCGCAAGCACACATTTCCAGCAGCACCCGCGTGGGCTTCCGTGGCTCTCAGCCAGGGGGTCCTCGGGACACAGAGGAATGGGGAGGGCGTACGCTCCAGTCGCCGCAGCTGTCAGCTGGGCCGCAGGAAAACGTTCCCTGGCCTAAAGCCTCAGGGAACCCCGGCATCGACAACCCCTTGAGAAATCCCAGGATAAGCTAACATCTCCCAGATGTATCTGATGATCGGATTCTTTTTTTTTTTTTAAATCCCTCTTTGTGATCCCAGGGAACATATCAAACAACCTCCCTGGCAGCCCTGATGTGAAGCATGAAGCAGCACGCTGGTCTCGCCTGTTCAAATTGTCCCACCTCTGCCGAAGAACTCGACTCGTCCTTCAAGGCCCCATTGGAAGCCTACACCTTTCGGGAAGTTTTCCTTGATTCCTTCAGTTAGACACAATCTTTTCTTTCCGGGGAGTCTTCAAGCCAAGGGTTTTTTGTGAGCGACCGCAGCAGGCGCTGGGTGGCACGGAGCCTGAGATGACTTTGGAGTCCCACACAAATCTGTGTCCCTGTGCTACCTCTTCGGCGCTGGGTGACCTTGGACACAGTGACTCGACTTCCCCAAGCCACACGTGCAACTGTGTCCTCACCTGTCACACGGGACAGTAACAGACCCCGTCTGCAGTGTTCTCACACGAGCAGCACAGCAGAACGTGTGGTGGGCCATAGTACGCAGTTAATGAATGGAAGTTGCTGTTATTACTCTTATTGTTCATTTTATTGCCGTTCAGAATGTCGGTATCTGTTGAGTGGAGTTGCGATCTGTGCCGGGACGTAAAGGGCCGTTTGGAGTGCGACCTCCCCCGAGCCCCCTGTCTGCCCCCTACTACGGGCCGGAGGCTGAGGGTGCCCCGGCTCGGGAATGGTGAATGGGGCGTCTTGCGCCTGGAGTTGCCTCCAAGAAGGAGGCCAAGTTGGGAGGCTGGAGTCCCCCCGACGAGAGCGCAGGGTCCTCAAGGCCTCCCTGGGTCCCCGCTGGGAAGGGACTGGCGAGGCTGATGTGGGGTTAATGAGTCTCTCCCTCCTGCAATCCTCTGACAAATGGATCCTCCCCACCCTGCGCCTCCACGGAACCTCGAGGTCCCTTCCTTGGCTGCTGCCTCCCTGGTAGAGACCTCTGAGCAGGCCATTATGGCTTAATTACCGGCTAAACGCTCTCATTTGTTCTCCTTTTGTCAGCGGTGAGTCCAGGCCAGGGCAGCGGACGCAACTTTGGAAGTCCTCATCGAGCTCTGGCTTTGGGAAATGAAGCCGCCCGCGTGTCCTTCCTCCCTGGTGGCCGAGAAGCTCCAGGGCTGGTGCTGGCTGCCCTGCCCGCCACCCTGCGCTCCTGCCTTGACTCTCCTCCTGGTTTCTCCCTTGGTGGTCTTTCCCCGTGTCGGCCTTGGTCTCTCCGCTCCCCCTCGCCTGGTGCCGCAGGATGAACGTGGACCCTGCACGCGTGAAACCCGGATCTGAAGCCCCGTCTCCCGCCGGCCAGCTGGGCCCCGGAATGTCGGTGTCGCGCAGATCGGCCGGAGCGGCCACGCGGGCTTTGCGCCACGCGGGGAGGAGGCGAGGATTTCCGCCGCCCATTGTGGTTGCTTGTGCTGTCCGGTTACCGACTGCAATGACAGTTGTGTCGGTCACGCGATGCACCTCATCCCTCTGCGTCGCTGCCACAGGTACCTTCGGGGAGGTGGGGAGGGATGTTGGCTCCGACCAGCCTGTCACGCCGGCGCTGTCTTCTGCGCCTCGTCCCCTCACTCGTCTCCTTGCCCCGCAGCAGTGGTCCACGTGGATGACGTGGGTCCGGGAGGGGAGATTCCTGCCTTTGCAATAACGCTGTTGAAAAATCTTCTCTCGGTGAGAAATCAACTTCCTAAGAAACAGCTCATCTAGAGCGCGAGTGTGCACGCGGCCAGGGGATGGTTGGTTGGGCTCCAGCCCCCCAACCCGCCCCGGCTCAGCGGGGTGGAGCGTCGACGCTGTCGCTGTCGTAGGTGGGATCTATGGGAAGCCAACTCTGGGAGGGGGTGCAGGACGGGGTATGAGGGGGTGTACTCGGGAGCCACGCCTGGGGGAAGGCAACGAAGGACGCAGGACCGGCCAGAGGGAGACTGTGAGCTGGGACACCGTCCCCCATGGGCCTAGCCGGCCAGCGCTGGGATGGCTCTTCAGAGTCTGCCCAAACTGGGGGTGTGTGGGGCCTTCGTTCCCGTGTGCTAACCAGTCAGCGGGTGCAGGCCGCTGCGGAATGGGGGTGACCCTCGGGAGAGGTGACTCCTCAGCCGAGGCCATCCCTGAAGGGGGCTGACGGTCAAGGTTTGTCAGCAGCCCGGCAGCTGGGACCCAAGCCCCCGTTTCTTCCCAAGGACCATCCAGGAGGCGCATTACAGAGATAACTACAAAAGTTCTAGAATGTCTGGTCTAGCCGAGTCCTGACCTCCCCATGCTGGACACCATTCTGCTTCTCCTGACTCTGGTCTTCCCGGCCCCACTTGCCCTTTGCTGCGTCTTTTGTCCTCAGGATCCCGATCCCCCGACGCCCACCCCCGCTTCAGACCCAACCTGGCAACTGGACGTGGCTTCGAAATACCCAGGCACATTCTGGCCCTTGCCTCTTGGCTCCACTCCGACCCCAGTGACCCCCTCTCTAGAGGAAGGACGTAAGCCCCTTCATCAGTCAGCTCCTGGATTTTTGCACTTATGGAAGGGAGCCATGTCACCAATCATGCAAAGCAGCCGATAATGCAGAATCATTTACATTTGTCCTTCAGTTGCGTTATGTGATTACAAGGGGATGGGGAAAGCGTGGTGGGACTAAGGGGGTGCACCCTGGATCCCGCCTGCCTGTGTGTGTATCTCGGCTCTACCACTTACAAGCTGCATGACCTTGGAAAAAGCACTACGCCTTGCTGGGCCTCAGTTTCCTAACCTGTAGCAAGGTGGCTTTAATAACGGTACCTGTCTTACTCAGCAGCTGTCGGCTCTATGAATCCTTATGTCAGAGCCTCAGGACGGTGGCTGGCACATACTGTCCTTAAATCCCGGAGAGTAACCAGTGGACGGGGCATCGAGGACCCAGCCCCAGGGACAGTCCTATCTCCCCGTCACATGCATGTTTTCACCAAACGATAAGAAACTGTGTGAACTCCGTCCACGGTTGCCTGCCAAGGCCTCCTGGCGAGTTAAGGCCCCAAATGCACTAGTCCAGGGATTCTGGGATATCAGTCTTGATCCCTGCAAGGTAGCAGAGAAAGGGCTGAAGGAGCCAAAGAGAGGAAAATCTGCATCCCGAGTCTGCCTTCAACAGCCACATGTACTCGGGGGTGGGGACAGTCAGAGACGGGTTGTCCTCCCTGCTCTGGGACACTCCTTTCTTATCTGTGAGGCAAGGGGGTCCTTGTCGGGCTCTAGCAGACTCTGGGTCTTGTTGGGCCTCTGGACACGGAGGCCGTGGATCCCAGGGGCCAGCAGATGGCACCCTCTATCCTGTGTCCATCCTCGGGGCAATGCTTCCCAACCTGCACGCCCTCAAGGACACCTCTGAGGATCTGTAAGGCTGTGCCAGCGAGCGGAGTCCTTGAACCCCGAGCATCTCTGCTCTCCCCACCATCTCTCCTTACCCACGTCCCCGAGCCCCAAGCCCTGTGACTCCCATCACGGTGGCTGGGGCTGTCCCCCTGCTTTGGAGATGGAGGTTTGCCCTGCTTTTCGTCTGGCCCCCCCGTCACTGCCTGGTTCTGCAAGGCATTTCACGACACTGTCCTCGTCCCCAGGTCTGCACTGCGGGGTTGGGGAGCCACCAGCCCAGGCCCCTCCTCCCCGCCTGCACCCTTGCAGTCTCCTGCTGCAGGTGCACGGTGCTCCGAGCTCCCGCGCCCAGGAGAGCAGCTCGGGGAAGCAAGGCAGTGGGGACAGAAGGGAAGGAGCTCCCCCAGCCTGGTGTCTTGTCCTGCAGCCCCAGTTCTCTCCTGGAGGGGCTGGTGTTTTGCTTCCATCTGGAGGGGATGCTCTCGGAGCCACAGGAGGTGAGGCGGTGGAAAGCGGCCCTGAGACGCGGGGGCGTGGATGACTTCACAATTATTATCGGGCACCGACTCTGGGCCAAGCGCTAGCTAGCCAGCCCATGGTCGGCGATGCAGGTGCTATTGTCACGAGGAAGTCAATGGCCAGAGAGGTCAAAGCATTTACGGACGGTCCCGCAGCTAAGAAGTAAGTGGCAGGAGCGAGCGTCGCAGAGTCGGCCTGGCTTGGGAAGGGAGTCAGACCACGTGAGGCGGCGGGAAGGCGCCTCTGGCAGCGTCATCCCGTGGGTTCTGCTCTGCCCCTGTACTGCAGTCCCGTGACCTCCCACCGGGCACTTGCTCCCCTTGGACCTCAAAGCTTCCCCACTTGAAAACGGGAGCACTGGACCAGCAAGCTCTCGAAGGATCCTCCAGCATTAGGAGTCCACGAATAGACATTCCCTGGGATTAACGCTTGTTAAAAACTGTTTTTTTTTTAAACTGTTTGCAAGAAGCCCCATATGCGCAAGCCCAGCCGTATGCACAAACGGAGGAGGCGGCAGCCTGCATGGTGTGAAGGACGGAGGGCTTCGGGCTGCGGGCTGCGGGCTGCGGGCGGGGCCGCCCGGAATATCTCCGCCGTGCATCCCGCTGCCAGAGCGCCTGCAGGCCCGCTGCTCCAGAGTCGTGCCTTCCCCGAGTCCCTATCTCCGAATGCCAGGACCTGGGCGGGCAGGGAGGGGAGGCGGCGGCGGATTTGCCCCTTCCCTTCTGGGAGGAGCTGTGCTTTGGTTTTGATGAACATGGAAACTGGTTTGCACTTCCCGAGTTCAAAATAATTCTCCTGTGGGTGAGAAAAGGCTGCCCGACACCAGCTGGGGAGGTAGGGGGGACTGGGGAGGGCAGCGGGCGGCCTGCCGGCTGCTCTGGGAAGCAGCCCTGGCTCTGGCTCCAGAACGGACCTGGGTGCGAGTCCTGACAACTGGTGACCTTCGGGGTGGGCTCCGACGCCAAGTCCCTCACTTCTCTGCGACTCAGCTGGTGGAATGTCTTCTTCTGGAGGAGGTGGGATCCAGCCCAGCAGCAGCCCCGCCAAGTGAGCATGTTCCCAGGAGATGCCGGAGGCTGGAACCCGGGAAGTGCCACTCCCCTCCCCTGGATCCGCTGGCAAGCCCAGCCCCGCACCCCTCCCCTCCCGCTCAGTCTGTCAGCTGCTGATGGACAGGAAGCTGTCATCCTCTTCCCACATCCAGCATCACCGCCACGTCCCCCACCCGGCCCCCTCCCGGCTCCCGGAGGCTGGGAAGCCGCTCCCGATGAGAAAGTGCTCTGGACCATCTGTAACCAAGGGCAGCAATGACCCCCGCCTCGCACGCTGTGCCGCACAGGTGGGGCGATGTGCTGGCGCGTGACGGGGGCTCGATGTGTGTGGGTGACACCCCAACCATTTCTGTCCTTAGGGCCCCCCCCGTGTTTCTGAGCTAGAGATGAACATGGGGATTGGCCCAGATGGTGGGCTGAGGCCTGCGCCATAGCCACATACATCCTCTGTCATAACCTACTGGTACGTTAGGCCCTGGGGACCTCAACAGAGGGCAACCCTCACAGTCACAAAATGATGGGCTACAGGGGCTCACAGTAGGCGCTCAGCGGGTTGTATTATACTCAGGAGAACACCTTGGGGTCCCTCCTGTGGCACCTCTGGGCTCTGGGGGATCTGGCCGGTCCCTGCACAGCCATCTGACCTCACTTCCTGCTACTTTCCATCTGGCTCATCTGCGGGCCTTCCTGCCTCCCTGGAACATTCCAGGTGCACTCCTGCCTCCGGCTTTTATTCCTTGTGGCTCCTCTCTCTCTCGGGAAGATCTTCCCAGATACCGTGGGTCATTCCCTTGCCCTCTTCCCATCTTTTCAAGTGTCACCCCAGCAGGGAAGCCTTCCCCGACAACCCTGGGGACCCTAACTCCCTTCGCTCTCCACTGACCTCTTCCTTACACCCCCATATGTGTTTCTTTATCTGCTTAGTGCAAGCGTCGAGTTGCAGGGGTGGCGATTTTCACAAGGCTTGTTCGCTGTACACCCCGGGGCCTAGATGGGTGCCTGGCCCGTGGTAGGTGCTCCGTAAACACGTGTGGGATGAACGCACGGACACATGAGTGAACACAGGGTGGGAGAGAGAATTTGCTCAGATCCAGCGTTTCCTAACACGGTGCTCCAGATCTCGAGGGTGCCACAGGCTGTGCAGGGATTTGAGAGCTCCCCTCCGTGGTTCAAGAGGAGCGAAGGCGATCATGCATTTACCTGGGATTAAAGCCACATCGGCTGCAGCTTCATAAATGAGGCTCCCTCTGCAATAATTCACCCCGCAAACATGAACTGAGCACCTCCTGCAGGCGGGGCGCAAAGCCAGGCGTTAAGGCTATGGCGTCGAGGGAGACACACAGCTTGGGCCTTTCGGAGCTCACGGTATCACCGGGGAACGGACCCCACCCCACTCAGAGTGGGGTCCCGGGTACCTGCCCCTACAGGGTCTCTGAGTCCACTTCGGACTTTCTGCCTACAAGGCGATTGTAAGATCCTCTCCAGTTCTGTAGCTACTGGGAAGACTTCAGGGACACAGAGGTGTGGGGTGCTGCTGATCCTGGGGGTGGGGGCTGGGACGCTGAGGGACGGCTCACCACGGGGGCCCCGATGAGGGTAAACTGAGCCCCAGGCCCTCCCTTGCTGCCCTCTCCGTGGGGGCGACCGCTCTTTTCCTTCATCAGCATCCTGGCGCGGCACCCCCGGAGCTGCTTTCCCTCGAGTGGTGAAAGCCAGGCTGTGTGCCAACTTGTTAGGAATAGCTTCCCAGCTTCCCGGAGCCGGGAGGGGGCCGGGTGGGGGACGTGATGGCGATGCTGGGTGGGGGAAGGGGGTGACAGCTTCCTGTCCATCAGCAGCTGACAGACGGCTGAACAGGAGGGGAGGGGTGCGGGGCTGGGCTTGCCAGGCGGATCCAGGGCAGAGCGGCTGTTTCTCCCGGGTACCAGCCTCCAGGCCTCTCCTGGGAGCACACCAACCCCGGGGGGCTGCTGCTGGGCTGGCTCCCACCTCCCACATGCCACAGCCCGTGTGTGTGCTGATCCCGCACTAGAGGATTTGGCTTGTGGAGGGAAGCAGTCAGAGCAAAGCACAAAAGACCTTCCTGGGAAGAGCGGTGGCTGTCCCTCTAGAGCGCCCTCCCTCCCCAAAGCAGGAAGCATTTAAGTCAGATACAAAGAAGGACATCCTGGCGCGGCCAGATGCCCAGCAGGGACCTGTGTGCTCAAAGAGGAGCGCGGACACCTGCCTGGAGACTGTGGTTTCCGATTTCTGAATCGCCTGTATGAATCCGCATTCATTCGCTCATTCATTCACTCTCCCCCACCTTACTCTGCCCAGGGCTGCGGCCTGGGGACCTCGAGATACGTAAGACAAAGTCCTTTCTCTCAAGGAGGGCAGGAGCGAGTCAAGGCAGGCGCCCAGCCAGCCGGAACACCCTGGGGCTGCTTGTGCCGTCACGGAGGGGTTGATGAGGGCAGCAGGAGTCAGCAGAGAGGGAAGAGGTGACATTGGGGCCAGGAGGATGACAGGAGGCTTCCCGCAGGACGTGGTATCTGCCCCGGGCTGGGTAGGATGTCAGAGACCCCGGAGGAGAGGACAGTGTGCCCAAAGACCCGGAGGCGGGAGGGTGCCGGGTGCAGGCAGGAGTGGCTGGGGCGCCACGTGGCCAGGAGCTGTGGGTGCCGGGGAGGGCTGGGTCACCTGGCCCACGTGTGGCCCATCAGTGGAGTTCCTCCTCCTGGCCACGGGATTGGCTCCAGAACGGCATGTGACCCAAGGTGGTCCATTGAGACTCAGCCATGGGACTCTTGCATCATCCCCTCCACAGCTCCGGTTCCTTCCAACCAAGGAGGTCTGTCTTAGCTCAGATGGCTCGAACAGGACACCATGGACCCTATGGCTTTACACAACAGACCTTTGTTTCTCCCAGTTCTGGAGGCTGGAAGTCCTAGATCCGGGTGCCAGATGGTTGCATCCTGGTGAGAGAACTTCCTGGCCTGCAGATGACCGTCTCCTTGCGTGTCCTCACGTGGCTGAGGGCAGCGAAAGCTCTGGTCCCCTCATCTGGGTATGAGGGCACCGATCCCTTCATGGGAGCTCCACCTCCGCGACTTCAGCCAAACCCAATGACCTCCAAAGGTCTCAGCTCCAAACATCATCCCACGAAGGATTAGGGGTCCAACATCTGAACTGGCGGCGGGTGGGCAGGTGGAGGTGGGGCCGGGGTGGGGGCACAAGCATTCAGACCAGAGCAGAGTTATTTTACGTGCATGCTCTAACGGGAGAGAGGGATGCCGGCTTGAGCTCCAGTCAGTCCCATGCTCTCCGGTGGTCTTGGGCACACTACAGCCTCCGTCTGGGTCTCAGTTTCCGTGATTGTAGAATAGGACCTCTAGCTAGGTGACCGTGGAAGTCCTACCAGCTCTCCCACTCTGGCGTCAGACGTCTCTAATGCCACCTGCTGTCCATCCCCAATGCCACCGGCTCGTGCGGGGGGTGGGGGGCAGCTTCTGCGGACTGTGTGAGCACACGAGCCCAGGGCCTCATAACAATTGCTCTCTGCACCTTCTTATGCCTTGCTGTGCTTGCTCTTCCACCCAGTAACAAGATTGGGGGCGACTCCTTTTGATGAGACCTTGCAACTCGAAAGGAGCTGAAAGCCTGCCAGGCGGTGGGGCTCCGAGACGGCCCGGCGCTCTGTGTGTCCCTGGCGCAGCCCAGCCCGAGCCCAGGATGTGGAGGCCCCGGGGACTCTGGCTCCCCCGGCATCTCCCCCATCTCTGTTCTCCGTTAAGACCAGGAAGTTCATTATTTCCCTGACTGGCTTTTCTGGCAAGACTCAAATTAATTTTCCATCTCTCCCCCTCTCCCAAGCCTTGCAATCATTAAATGCCAGGGAAAGTTAAATAAACAGCTGATTTACAGACGCATTTTCTTTCTTTCTTCCTTTTTTTTAAAAGCAGGGACCTCTATTAATCAGTTGTGCTGGGAGCAGTCTGATTAAGCAGTTGGCGCACCCTTCAGATGAGCGAGCCTGAGGTCAGAGGGCCTAGAGGCTGGCAAGAGGCTCCTAATCAGGAGCTAAAAATAACACAGGCTCCTGCCTGCCTATCCCCCTCCCCCCCCCAGGTCCTGGGCCAGCCCGGCCTTTTCTGCGTGGAGGGGTGAGGCCAGACACCCAGCCCCAACCCCCTGGGCCTCCCCACTGCTCTGAGCTGCACGGATTTTTTTCATTCAGCTCCACCACTGTAGAGAGACTCAGAGAGGGGAAGGGAATTGCCCAGGGTCACACAGCAGGGCTGTGACAGCGCTGGGATTAGAACTCCGAATCCCAGTTTGGGGCTAAGGGATAAAAGAGGTTTCCAGATCTGAATGCCTTGAAGAATAGGACAACAAAAGAAAATACATGGCAGAGAGAGCTCATGCACGGGTCCACTGTCATGTACACAGGTGCGCGGACACAGCCCCACACAGAGGCACCCCAGCTGCGTGTGCTTGTATGCACACTTGCACGAGGACCTAGCTCCTCAACGGCCTCTGGTTTTCAGCCCTGGAGAGCAGAGTGGTCTTGTCGTCTCCCTGCGCTGAGTCCCCCCAGCCACAACCTCTACCTGGATTGTCCTGGCTTGGGTGGAGGACTTTTGCCCACTTGCCCTCTGCTTCACGCGATCTGGTGCCCTTTGGTCCTATGAAGCGGTTTGCAGCCTCACTGTGAGGCCGGCCCCACGAGCTCTCAGTGGGCAGCGCTCACAGCCTTGGGCTTCTGTCTTGCCTCTTCTCCCAATGGCCAGTGACCCTGGGACCCTCGAGACTCATTAAGGACGGTGAACTCCCCTTCTATAAAGTGCAGACAACATTTCTGGCTTCCCACAGCTGTGGCAGGGATGACATGCGAGGGTTTATAAAGCACCTGCTACCGCATTTGTTCAGCAAACATGTGTCAAGGGCCCAAAGGGGTGCTCCTGCCTGGGCACCTAGCAGGTGGAAGAGATTGTGTCATCTGGCCATGATGCACCTCCTGAGCAGTTGCCTGAAGCCAGGGCAAGTAGCTATAGACTTGTGGGTGTCTCCAGGGAGGATGGTCCAGGATGGCGGGGGGGACAGACAGTAAGAACCTCATTCCAAATGATGCAAGGGCACCTGGGTGGCTCAGTGGTTGAGTGTCTGCCTTCAGCCCAGGGCATGATCCTGCAGACCCGGGATCGAGTCCCACATCGGGCTCCCTGCATGGAGCCTGCTTCTCCCTCTGCCTGTGTCTCTGTCTCTCTCTCTTGAATAAATAATTAAAATCTTTAATGATGTGAGAAACATTCTAAAAGATGAAACGGTGGTCAGAACAAAATTCAAGCCCACAAATCTAGTTGCTTCCTGTGTGCCTGGGGGCTCTGCTAAGGGCTTTTTGCCTCTTTGTCTTAATAAATTCTCAAAACAACCCAGGAGGGGAGGGAGGGGAGTGCTGTTATTGTCCTCCTTTTACGGGTGAGGAAACTGAGGCACAGAGAGGGTTAGTAACTTGCCAGGGGTCACACAGCTGGTGGGTGGTGAAAAGGCCAACAGGAGCCCAAAGGAAAGGTTACTAGCCCCAGAGGGGGAGTCAGGCAGGGGAGCATTTCCTAAGAGGAGAGTCTGAAGGTGGGCCTCCAACCCTCAGACCCTGACACCCTCCTGACCCAGAAGGGGCAGTCCTGTGACCCAGTGCCCTTGGCCCTGGCTGACTGGGCCAAGATGGGCACCTGACCAAGGAGCTGGGCCAATCAGTCTCTTGCTCTCCAGAATTTAAACAAGCAGAACTGGAGAACAGGGAGCCACAGCTTTTGAAGCCCGGAGGTGATGGAGGAGCTGGTAATGCAGCAGCTGAAGGGGAAGGTAGGGGGATGGAGTGGGTCCTGGAAGAGGCGGAGCTGAGACACTGCAGGAGGGTCTGGGGGTGCGAGGGAAACAGTGGGAATGAACCTGGTTTGGAAGGATTCGTTCCATTTCTGACCTGGAGGCTCAGCTTCTCTAGCTTCTGGGGTTCACGGGCGTGCCCTCCTGGCCTGATAATCAACCCCTCTTACCTTAAGGGAAGCTAGAGCTCCAGTTTCTTGCCACCAAACAATGCCAGCCTAGGACAGACGAGCGGGTGCGTCTGTGCCAGCCTGAGAAGACGGGAAAGGGCAGGGGGAGACAGGGAGAAAGGCGCTCACTCTGGGGAAGTCTGCAGGGTGGCACCTGGCGGGAGGTGGCCTTGGGGAGGGATGCTGGGAACAGACAGCCCGGCCGGTGGGCCTCTCTGCTCCAAGTTGGTGTCCAGCTGTTGGTGGGGCTGGTCCACGCGTGAGGCTGCTGGGTGCTCTGCCTCGGAACAGAGGCCCCGGGGCTCATTTTCAATCAGGCCCCGTCCCCACCACACGCGCAGAGTTAATTAAACATAGCCTTCCCTTCTGCCAGGAAATGAAAAGCAACCTCCGGTTAGAACAATTAGTACCTGCGGCCCCGCCCCCCTCTTCCTTCCTCCCGCCTTCTCTTAATACCTGGCCTCCATCATCTCAGACTCTGCTTCGCACCCATCAGTCAGCACCAAGAAGCCAAGAGGAAAGGAGGGGAGACAGGACAGATGGCCACTGATCCCTCCCGGGACAGGGTGACTCTCCCTATCAGCAAGGGCCGGGGTCAGGGGGTGGCCACAGCACCGGGGTAGAGAGGGAGGCCACTGAGTTGTTGGGAGCGGGTGTCCTAACCTCTCTGCTGTCTCATCCATATCACAGGGATCGTATGGCCTCCCAAGACTCTCAGGATCCAGTGAGATCTGTGTGGAGAAAGTGCCAAGCCCAGTGCCTGACATGGATGAATCTTTTTTTTTTTTAATGTACTTATTTGAGGAGGGAAGAGGCAGATGGAGGGGGAAGGAGAATCTTAGGCAGACTGCACACCCAGCCCAGGGCCCGATGTGGGGCTCGACCTCGCAACCCAGAGATCATGACCTGAGTTGAAATCGAGTCGGCTGCTTAACCAACTGAGCCACCCAGGGGCCCCGGCATGGATGCATCCTTCGGCTCTGTTTCCGTGCTGCTCCCGAGGTAGGTGGGGCTAGGGCCCTGTGGTCCACAAGCCTTGCTGTGTGATGTCAGGCTGCTTACTTGGCTTCCCTGGGCATCCGTGGAAGCGGAGGCTGTGGTCTCCTCTCTATGTAAAACAGGTTGCCCAGAGAGCAGGAGGGCGGGCAGGATGGCACAGAGCTCCAGGGCCCGTGGTCTGGTTAAGACTTGCGTGCACCCCGTCCCCGCTGGCTCTCCCGTTTCCTGGCTGGGCCAACTCGAGCAGGTGGTTCAGTCCCCGAGCCTCAGTCCCCTCATGGGATGGACGCATCAGCATGCCTGATGTGGTCATAGCAGTGCTTAGCTCCCGATGAATGCTTGGTAAGTGTCAGTTATGTTCCTCTTCGGATTCGTGTTTTCACTGCAGTCCAGCCCCTGCCTTCAGATGAGACTGCAGCCCAACCGGAAGCCTGTCCTTGGAGGACGAATCTTGAGTTCCCATCAAAAGTGACCCTGGAAAGAAGGGTCACTCTCTTGGCCAGCCCCATTCATGTCTGGGATCTGGAAGGGGAAGGGTCAGGGGAGGTTTTGGGGGGGCCAGTTTTGTCCTCCTTAAGCCAGAGCTGGGCAAGCTCAGCAGGCAGGGCCAGCAGGAGGATTAAGTGGGATGGTTATGCAAAGTCCTTGGTGCATGGCTATTCCCTCCATCCACGGCCTCCCTCTAGTGACTGGTGGGCCACCGCCACCTCGAACGGCACCTCCCCGGCAGACCGGAAGCACCGTTGAACACCTGCTGCATGCAGGCATCATGCCGGGTGCCCGCAACGGACACGGAGGCCCGAGCTGGGATTGCCTGTGCTCAGAGCAGAGGGGCAAACCCCAACATGCATTAAACTAAGCAGTAGCTTCAGGCTCTGGGATATGAGGATGGATCCTTCTCGGGGGGCAGCACATCCAGAGCAGAGTGGTGAGGTGCAGATGCAAGCACTAGAGGGACCGAGGGACAAGAAGAGGGACCCTTTTCAGGATGGGATGGCGCAGCTTCGCTCAGGGGTTGGCCCTGACCCAGCCATTGTGACTGGAAGTGCATCCTGGGGTCTTACCTGAATCCTTCCTGCTGCAGCCGGGTCTCATTTCCCCTAATCCCATCCTGCTAACAACAGACCATGTGAACTAGGGGCCAGCTTGGCAAAGGTAAGGTCAGACTAACATATAGTGAGAGGATTTCCTGGCGGGACTCAGAAATAGCTCGGGGGGGGGGGCAGCCCCGGTGGCACAGCGGTTTAGCGCTGCCTGCAGCCCAGGGCGTGATCCTGGAAACCCTGGATCGAGTCCCACGTCAGGCTCCCGGCATGGAGCCTGCTTCTCCCTCTGTGTCTCTGCCTCTCTCTCTCTCTCTCTGTGTCTCTCTCATGAATAAATAAATAAAATCTTTAAAAAAAAAAAGAAAAGAAAAGAAATAGCTCGGAATGCCACTCCCAAAGCAGACCCAGCCACAGTGGAAGCCCTGGTACCTGGAGCCTTCTGTGGTGACTGCTTTGCGGTGACATTGACGGCGGTGGGTTAGCAACAGCCACACTGGACAGCTGGACAACTGGACCGTTGTCGCTAAGATCAATCTCACTGCTTTACAACTTTGAGATGGGCTGTCATTTAAAAAAAAAATTTTTTTTTAATTTGCATGTTGCCAGAGATGGGGCCTGGACATACTGTGAGCGGACTGACTTGTCTGTAGTCTGAGATCTATACCCCTTCCCCAAGCCTCTAATTGTCATTGAGCTAAAGATCAATGAACTTGGCTGAGCTGTCCAAAGCTGCAATGGTTGGGGCGGGCTGCCCGCGAACCGGCTTCAAAAGCAACCCCTGATGGGAGAAAAGTGACATCTTTGGTCTTCAAAGGGCTGATGAGCAGAATGTCCCTTTCAAGCAGGTCATGTGTAGGCTCTGAGGGGAGAGACACCAAAAGGCCACCGAGGTCCTGACCCCCAAGAAGCTCATGTTCTAGTCTGGAGGGGAGACACGCTAGCAGCATGTGAAGTCTCCGGCCCCGACCCCCGGCGGTCCCCCGCAGCACACGTCGCCGTCTCCCTCCCTGCAAAGCTCATCGTCTTGCATGTTTGTCCCCATGCTGTGGGCAGGGGCTTGGTCTTGTTCACGGCTGCGTCCCGAGCACCCGGCCTACTCCCAGGCATACAGCAGGTGCTCAATAAACATATGCCGAATGAACAGGTGAATGAATAAAGGCAGGGAGGATGGCTCAGCAGGTCTTTTGCGGGGCGTGGGATGGTCCCAGCAGTCACTCGGGCTCTAGCCCTGTGGTGGGATGGACACCCCCTCTCCTCCCCGGCTCTGGGGTGCTCTGTCTACCCGGCTGTCCCTTGCCTGACTTTGGCCTGCAGCTGGGGGCTGAGCCGGGTTCCCAGGCCCTGGCTCTATTCCTTCCCCCACTGCCCCCAGCCTGCCTGGGCATCACGGGGAGGAGAGCCAGCCAGTGGCCTCCCCGGGCCGGCTCCTTCGGCGGGGGGGGGGGTCAGCTTCCATGGTCTATCTCTGCTCTCCCGTCCTGGAACGCCCCACCCTCCCTGATCCTGCCCTTGTCTTGTGGACAAAACCTATGCCTGTCAGTGTCAGCGTCCAAAGGTTTATTCCTCAAGACAGACTTGCCTTCCAGCCACCACTCACCAACATGTGACCTCGGCCAAATAACTGTCTATTACTGAGCATCAATTTATTTATCTATAGAATGAAAATAAGAGTAAAGATACTAATCGAATCCCATTATTTTGCAGCAAGGTTTGGTGAGATAATGCACGTGACGCACTTGGTACCGTGCGTAAGTAATTTATGCTTCTACTTACGGATTTCTGCTGCTACTCTTGTCATTATTATAATCTTCAGTGTTTATGTGCTGGGCACTTAGTAGGCGCCAGCAAATCGATCAGTACTTAGCCACTTGCTCTCTTTAGAAGTCAGGGCTCTTATTTTGTTGTTGTTAGGACGGGGAGCACAGTGAGGTTTGGAATCCACCTGTTCTGCGGACCTGGAGTTTACCCTCCCGGGTGAAGGTCTCCCTCTGGCAATTGTCAGAAGAGCTCTTCTTGTCAAATTAATATTGACTAGAGGAGAATCCTGGCAAACAGGTGTTCAGAGTCCTCCTCTACCCCTTTTCTCTCTGCATTTGACGGGAGTGAGCAGCAGAGCCCGGAGAGGTTTGGTGCGTTATCTATGGTCACCCAGCATGCTGGTCCAACCGACCCTTCCAGCTTCTGGTTCAGGGCTCCGAGGGCCAGGCTGTTGTCACCCCCAACACCACTAATTGCATCATTTACGTGTGATTGGGATGGTTAGGTCTTCTTGTCATTTCTACAACCTCCTTCTCTCAGCCCCTGGAGCAGGGAGGGCAGGGCAGGGCAGGGCAGGATCAATCCAATGTCATTGCCATCTTTCAAAGGGGAGGCCTGAGGCTCAGAAGAGACTCAGCCTGGCCTAAGGTCACACAGAGTGAGTGGCTCTAGGTCACCCCACCTGCTGTTCGAGCCTGCAGAGCAGGCCAGCTTTGGTGTGAGGTCCTGGCCCTGCTGCTTTGTGCTGCTCGGCCCCCAGCCCTGCAGCCTGGCCCAGCTCCTGGACCCCCGGGCGCCGCTTGCAGGAGACCTCAGGAACTGCTTTAGGGGCCCGAGACCCCCAGACACCAAATAAGCGATGGCTTTTTTTCCTTCTCTCGAGGAGCAGAAGAGACTTATAGCTTCCGACTCTCGACTCTGCTTTGGACCAAGTTGCACAAAAGCAACAGGCATCCCTTCCTGGAAGACAGATGGTGTCTCTGTAACCGGAGACGGGAGCCCAAAAGGCTGGCAACTTCCCTGGGAAAAGTTTCTTCTTGTTTAGAAATCACCTTGGGGGTTTTAAAAAAATAGAATTCATGGAAGAACATGGTGAAATTCGTCACAGGGACTTTCCAGGGTGTTAAAGGAGCTGGGATTTCAGATCATTCCGGGGCCCATCATATTTCTCCCCTCGAGAAGGGCAATAAAAGAGGTCAGACCAGCTCCCCACACCCGGAAGGTGTGCTTGAATCTGTCCCCACTGCTTGGCTGCGGGCCTTGGGGAGCCCCTCTTTGACTAACAGGAGCCCCACTGGCTCTGGGGCCCAGAACCCACCAACCTCTTCTGAGGATTAAAGGATTTGGTACAGGTAAGGCACTTGGACCAGTGCCCGGCACCTGGCGGACTCAGCGCAAGTGTAAGCGGTTGTTACTATTATTCACAGGAATCCTATAACATCAGGCTGAGGGTAGGAGCCGCGTATGTACGAGAGCAATACTTGAGGGTGCGGGGACGCCTGGGTGGCTCCGCGGTTGGGCATCTGCCTTCGGCTCAGGGCGTGATCCCGGGGTCCTGTGATCCAGTCCTGCATCCGGCACCCCGCGGGGAGCTTGCTTCTCCCTCTGCCTGTGTCTCTGCGTTTCTCATGAATAAATAAATAAAATCTTAAAAAAAAATACTTGAGGGTGTTGGAGGGACTCAAAGCAGAAGAAAACCCTTTTGGTGTCTGTCTCTCAGCGTCCTGAAACCTGCATGTCATTGCATTTAAAAAGAAAAATAACAATGACAGCAAAGCAAAGCAGGACCTGACACAGAGAAGGGGGCCTCCGGGACCCGGGCAGGTACCCGGACGTTGGTCCAGGAAGAGAACAGCCCAGAGGCAGGGCTGTGGCACCAATGCCCGTTTCACAAACCAGCTGTTTCCCGGAGCCACACAATGTCTCAGGTCCCTGGGCAGGAGGCCAGGAGCCCATCGTTGGGGCTGCCGTGCCTACCGGGAGCAGCAGGGGCCTGTGCTTGAATGTCAGGGCCGTGCCGGGCATCCCCCCAGGGGGCATCGGGGGGTCTGGACTCACTACGGAAGTGTCTTCCCTGCGCCTGGGCACTTGGTGTGGTGTCCAGACCCCTGAGCGGATGAGCCTTTCCTGGGAGCTCCAGCAGCACCTCGGCCTGGGGTAGGAGGGGAAGTGGTTCCACCACCTGCAGGATCAAGGCCACCTCTCTCCCCATTGCACCTGCCTTCTCTCTGCTCTTGTCTCGCCCAGAGATGGTCTAGAAGAGACTCCCGGGGAAGTGGGGGCTGCGGGCGATACCGTAGGCCTCTGTGCTGCATGGACCCCTTCCCGGCTGCGCCCACCGCGGCCCAGTATTGAGGGGCCCAGGCCAGGCCGGGGCAGCCCCCCTGCGAGTGCAGCAGGACGCGGGGCCCCGGAGCAGTGACTGCAGTAGTCACTAGACCCGTGTCCATGAAGCACTTGTTTCGTGCTGGACGACAAGAGCAGGATCCCTTTTAATGCTCCAAGTCATCCCATGAGGGGCGTGTGACAGCCCCGTTTCCAGATGACAGTAACAGAGGCTCAGAGGAACAGAGCAGCTTGTCCCAAATCATACTTTGAAAGAAGCAGAATCAGGGTTTGAACTGAGCTACGCGTGATTCCGCTCTCAAGCCCCGCACCGCCGCGTGCTTTATAAAGTGGGAAATACTTAGTTTTCTTTTTAATTAATAGACCCATCCCCCCCCCTTTTTTTAACAGATTCCAAAGCTTTCCCTGCCCATTCATTGACTGGATCCTACGAGGACGACTGGGGGATTGCGTCCTCATTTTACCAGTAGGGGAACTGAGGCCCAGAGAGGTAAGGTGACTCGGCCTGGGTGGGAGCAGGGACGCCGGGGCTCCTGGCTCCTCTCCCCGGAGCGCTGGGTTAGAGGCGGGCGGTGCTTCTGGGAGAAGCCATCGGGGTGTTCCGCCAACAGAAGGAATGATTATCATAAGCTCATTTCCCAGAGTATCATTCCCCTCTTTTCGGAGATTGGATTTTGGTCGTTAATAAGGGCCACGCTCCCCAGCCTTCCATCACCACCTCCAGTTTTTGAACCTCCTCCCTCCGCTGCAATTTAACCGAGTTATTCATTAACTGCTGTGCGCCCAGGAGGTATTTATATCAACTGCGCATTTGGAAATTCAGCTGCGCTTGGAGTGTGGGTAAGAAGCTGATGACCTGCGTGGGGACTGGTAGGATCTGAGGAACCTGCTCCGGAGGCCTCACCCTCCCACGACCCTGCGCGTGCAGAACAGCACCCGGGGCTCCGAGGGTGGACGCCTCGGGAGGCGGGATCGACACCTGTGAGGGTTGTCATGCCCTGGCTTAGGGTTTGTCACTGGTTCCCACCACCTAGCCAGAGTACTTTTTTCTTTCCTTCCTTCTTTCCATCTTCCCATCCTTTCTTGCATCCCTCCTTCCATCCATCTTTCCTTCCTTCCTTTCAACCATCCATCTTTCTATCCATCTGTCCATATTTCCTTCCTTCCTTCCTTCTTTCCTTCCTTCCATTCATCCATCTTTTTTCCTTCCTTCCATATATCTTTCCATCCTTCCATCCATCCATCCTTCCTTCTTTCTTTCCATCTTCCCAACTTTCCTTCCTTCCTTTGTTCCTTCCATCCTTCCTTCTATCCATCTTTCCTCCCTTCTTTCCATCCTTCTATCTAATCATTCCATCCCTCCATCCTTCTTTCCTCATCCTTCCATCCACCATCCATCCATCCTTCCATTCATCTTGTTTCATTACTTCATTAATTGATTTAATGACTGGCTACCGTAGTCTGCTTCAATTTTCCTATTTTCCAAAGCAGTTATCACCATTTAACATGCTGAAACAGTGATCTATTGATTAATCTAGTCAATCAATCTGTCTATCCTCATCATTGTTTATTATCTTTCTGTCTCCACCATTTGCCCCTCCCTGACTAGAACCAAACATCCACAAGGGCAAGAACCTTTGTTTTATTTACTTGTATTCTAAGTGTTACCCAGTAAGCACTTAGTAAGCAGTAAGTAAGTAAGTAAGTGTTTGTTAAGTGAGGGAATAAACATGGATATGATATTAAACAAAACACAAATTTAAAAGAATTAAGGTAAATATATAAAGAAATGCATTTGTCTGGACCCCTAAAGGCACTATTTTCTTCCATCTGCCTCTAGTGCTTCTTATGTGGGAAGGTTCGAGATCACAGGCCAATTGGAGGAGTTCTTACCTGGCATTCTGAGCTTCCAGCATCTGACCCCTGCCCTTTTCTCGTCACCAACAGGCCTTCCAGTTAGTTGGACTTGCTTGTGCTTTCCAAACACACTTTGAGTTCTCTTATACCTCAGGGCCTTTGCACATGCTTTCCCCACCCCCTGCGGGGATCTCTTTAATTCTCTTGTCCATCTGGAAAACTTTCTGCGCACTATTTGCTAGGTTCAGATTATACTTCCTTTGCTATAGTCTTCCTAGACTTTTTTTTCTCATTCTGGGCAAAATTAGACCCATCCTCTGCTTCTTGTGATTTCCTTTACTGAAGAACATTTCAGATGGTGAATTTGCTTTTATTTCTGTCTGTATCCTTCATGGCATGGGAGTGAATTATTGTAATAATAACTATTTACAGAATTATTATAATGATAGTGGCTACTGATTATTTGGTACCTATCATTTACTGTTCCAAGTGTCTCAACATTCAATCCTCATAATAACCTTATGAGGCAGGAGTTATTATTTTCCCCATTTATAAATGAGAAAATCAGTGCAGAGAGATTATGGTAATTTACCCAAGATTACACCTTTAAAAATGGTGGAACCAGAAACAGACCCTGGGCAGGCTGACTTCAGAGTCCCTGAGCTGTGTCTCTGTGACTTTGGACAAGACCTGGAACCTGTGCAGGTCCCAATTTTCCCATCTGTACAATGAATTATTAGTACAGGATAGTGTTTAAGGACTCTTTCACTGAGGACACTCTTTGGTATCTCTTCTCTCTAGAGACGATATCTCCATGCAGCAACCTCTTCCATGTAGAGAAATATGGTGAGGACCCCATAAGGTTGGGAGCGGAGGACGCAGCAAGCATTTGTTTCTAGGACAGTTTTGGTCTGGGAGGATGGGCAGGGAGATGGGTGATAACATAACACTGGACTATGTTATATTATATTGTTTTCCCTCCATTCTCCTTTCCTTCTGGCCCTTCCCATGGTTTCCCTGTGGGTTTCCTAGACTTAGCCATGTGACTTGTTCTTGCCAATAGAATGCAGGTGGAAATAATTGTGTGCTTATTCCAAGACAAGATCTTTGGAGCCGTGGCAAGCTCCTGCCAGCACTGTTGAGCCTCTGTTCTCCGTGAGCAAGTCTGAGACTGGAGGTTCTATAACAAAGACACTTGGAACAGACCTGGTTTCTACTTAAATTAGCCTGGGATCGGCCTGGCCTAAGTTAACCCAGCCAAAACGCACCAAACTATAGCTGACCGATAGGCCTGTGAGTATGAAACACATGTTTGTCACTGCGAGTCATTGAGAATTTAGAGATGTTTGTTATGCAGCTTCGGTATAGCGGAAATCTGACTAATATATAGACCAAACAACAGACCAGCATTAAGTGCAGCATCCTTGTTGAATTATATTGTCCTTAATCATAAAAAGGTCTCACTTAAAGTCACATTAACAGTGATGTTGGAGCAAGCAGATAATATTCAGACTTTCTGAACTCCTTGCTAAGCATAAGCAACATCTTGCAGGGTTGGGGTGGGGGGTGCTTTAACGGACCAGACCCCCATATAGTGGCTCTTCTTTGTCCTTGCTGTCATAAAGGTTTACTTCCTCTGCTAATCAAACATGCTTCCAAAGGAAGTGCCTGGTCTCAGCCTTCTAGAGGAAAGGGTCTGAGTGGGCAAGGCCTGTCCCCTCTGTCACTTTTGGCATATTCATTTCAATAGTGAGGACCTCCGTGGTTTGATCCAGGGCAGGGAGGAATCTGGTTTGGACTATTTGAAATATTAAGCAGTGAGGGAAGACGTCCCAGCAAAGAGGTTGATGTGTCCTCCTTGAGTCTGTCATATGGCTGTGGGTGGTTTCAGTGGCGTGTTGAGGAGGAGATGGAAATGGTGGGAAGGGACTTGAAAGGTTTCTGCGATTTTGAAGCCTACACAATCTTTGTGAAAGTCTCTCTGATTCAGGCTTGGCTTGGGCATTGCCTCTTCCCATGATTCTGCACATTCCAATAAAATCTCCTACGATCCTGCCAACCTGTTTTCTTAGTCCTTGTGACCCAGGCTTCAGGGGCATGCTTACAGTGATGAATGGGTCCTGTGGTCACGACACGGACACGTTGTCTCATGGGATCCCATATTAGTTTCCTACAGCCGCTGGAATAAATGTCCACAAACCCAGGGGCTGAAAATGACGTTCATTACCGCTCCTACAGTCCTGGAGATCAGAGGTCTGAAATCAGCTAGGGTCAAGGTGGGAGCAGGAATGTTTTCTTCTGGAGGCTCTGAGCTTAGGCTCTTTGCCTTTTTCAGCTTCTAGAGGAACCTGCTTCCCTTGGCTCGTGACCCCTGCCTCCATCAGCCCAGCCTCTTGCTATCATTCTTACATCTTCCAGTATTGACCCTGCATCTTCTGTCCCCCTTGTGATTACATTGAGTCCACCTGGACAATCCAGGAGAATCTTCCCATCTCAAGAGCTGCAAAGTCCCTTTTACCAAGTAGGGTAACATCTTCACCAGTTCCAGGAATTAAGATGTGGACACCTTTGGAAGGGATATTTCTGCCCCAAAGACCCTGCAGGGTAGGGAACACAGGTACTAGTACCCGGTTATTTCCATTTTACAGTGGAGAAAACAGAGAAGAGTAGGTTGCAAATCCAGGACTAGAGCCCAGACTTATGAATCCTATTCTTTAAGCTATTAATAATAATAATAATAATTTTAATAACAGTAATATTCATTCAGTGTTTGCAATGTGCCAGCACTTGACACCTTTACATGTGTTAAGCTCTATTATTACCCCCATGTTACTTAGGGAAGCTTAGGGAATTGGAGAAACTTGCCCAAGATCACAGAACCACTAGGTGATGGAGTCAGGATTTGAACCCAGGTCTTCTATAATGAAAAATATGCAGTGGATGCTGTTTACTGGATCGTCTTTACCAGACCAGCCCACCCATCCCAGCTACTGTGAGGGCTGACATCTAACAGCGTACAACTGCCTTCATCCCAAGAGAACTACTCTTGGCTTCCAGGAGCCACTTTGCTGGGAAATGCCTGGAAGATTGTCCCTCCCCCACGGGTTCCCCTAGGAAATAGCCGTGGGTAATGGGTACACAGCGCTGACCCACCTCCCTCAAGGTGGGACAACTCTGCGGTGTCTTTCATGCTCCAGAACTCCCCACGGGATAGAAGCTAGACTCCAGCTGACCCCACCTCTTTATTTAGCTTCTTCTCCCTCCCCCATTCTACTTCACCCACTCTCAGATTTCTCCTGCAGGCTCTCCCAGAAATCACTTACATGGGCATTACAGTCTCAGGCTCTACCTGCAGGGAACCTCACCGAGGACATGGTCTCAGTTAAGGGTAGGACAAGGAAGCAGAATCAGTAGGACAGCTAAAGAGTAAAGGATTTGTTACAGGGATTTGACCTCATGCAGTTGTGGGAATTGGTTTAACAGTCAGCATAGGGTTGTTGCCTCTGCCTGCAGTGCTTATCCTGAAAAGAGCCAGGCAGGCAGTTTGGGGATAAAAGACAAATATACAATGGGGCAAACTGACGTCCTCAAAAACCTGCGATGACCTGCAAAGAAGCTGGGATGCTTTACCCGGGAGTTGCAAGGCAGCCTGCCTGGGGCCTGGAGGTGCTGAAGAAGGACCTGGGATGCTGTGGGCCCCATTACTACCCCACCCCTACGAGAGGTGAGCCTTGTGCTGATCCTACTCTGACCCACAGGCAAGCCTGGCTGCTGCCTCATTTCGTTTCTGCCTTCTGATCCGGTTCCTAAGCAAATCCCCCTACTGCCAGTCAAACTCAGAGCCCGAAAGGGAAAGGGATTCTGGGAAATGTAGTTCCAACTTCCTTAAACTGACCCCAGTATAAAATCATCATTGATCACTTGTGTCAGCACGGCACACGTACACACCTCTTTCCACCATATCGAACTTCCAAATTAGGGTCATAGTGGGCATGGAAAGTACAGCCCGGGGATTATAGTCAGCAGTATTGTAGTGACTTTCTGCAGTGACTATATACCGCGCTGAGCCCTGCGATTGTTTAGAGCTGTCGAGTCACTACGTTGTACACCTGAAATGACTATAACATTGGGCGTCAATTATACTTCAATAATAAAAATAAAACATCCGAGCAAAATCATGCTTCTTCCTCATGCAATGGAGCTATCCCTGGTGCAACTGAAAACACGCTAACCTTCTTCCCGGAAGAAGATACAAAATTCCTTTATCTTTGAGTGATGTTCATACCTTTTCTAGGTGGCTCACAATCCTTCATAGAAAGTCTATCATTTAAATACTGAATGATAAGTTGGCAACTGTTAACAAATCTTATGCTAGATGGGAGGGGGATAAGGGTAGGGGGTGGGGGAGAATTAATTAACATCCACACAATCATTGTCCTATAGAACAAGAAAGAAATACTCCAATCTATTATTATCTTTTTCCTTTCTTCGACGGGTCGCATATGTAATTGTGACTGGTATTTATAATTTCCTTCTTCTACTGCTCATTTCATATTCCACTTGCCCTCAGTGGTAACTTTGGCCTATCATGTTCCTTGCCTGATGGGGTAACTCAACTTTTATTCCATAAGGGTCTGGACCATCAGTTGTCCTACCTCATATGTATGGTTGTATTTTTTTGTTTGTTTATTTCCTTTCATTTTAATTCCAGTATAGTTAACATATAGTGTTATATTAGTTTTAGGTGTCCAATATAGTAATTCGACTTTTTTTTTTAATTTTTAAGGGTGGTTGTGTTTTTTAAATTGCTTATGTCACAGGACCTAGGGCCACTTAGAGGTGCCTCAGAGGGATCCCTTGAATTCAGGGCATCTTCCTGTTTATCCCCATTGAACAGCAGCAGCCCAATTTCCTCTGATATTCAGAATTAATCACTCTAGCCAGTATGGAGACCCACATCTATGCCCATCAATTCATTGGCATGGGGAGCCCAAAGTAGCTAGATAGCAATCTCAACTCCAATTTAATGGACCATTGTTATGTCTCCTGGTGGAAACATTCCTGCTTTGGAAACTAAGATCTCTGGTTTAGGTCTGTCCCCAGACCTAAAGGAATGGGGACAGAAAACAAAAGCTTTGCAAGTGAATTATATAAGATAATAGTAAGAGGAGCCATACCCATTTCCACCCCAGTTCCTGAGCTTAGGAATCTTGGCTCTGAGATGAATAGCACTGTGAATTAGTTGCTGATTTTAGAGCCTAGATTGCTTTCTGGAGGATATTGCCCCAGACCTGCGAGATGTTGTCATAAGGCTGGTGCCATACAGGCCTTCAAAAGGCTCTTCCGCCATTCCACCAGCTGCTTCAGGCTGAAGATCATGGTAAGACTAGTGAGTGAGCTGAACGTGAACCCACTACCACAATTTACTTGGTCAATAGCAAAACTGTGTGATATGCTATGATCAGTAGAACATTCTGTAAGTCCACTGGTGGTGGCTTTAGCCAAAACGCTGTGGGTAGGGAAGGCAAATCCACATCCAGGGTAAGGATCTGGATCAGTGAATGAGAAGGAAGCACGGTGCCACACTGGGAGCTTAGTGCTGGCATCTGTGGTTGGTGCTTGGTGCTTAGTGACTGTAGCTAGATGAGCCTTGATGAGCAAGCCTCAAAGTCCTATTCATGAGCCCACGGGCAAGGATGGGGAGATCTTGGGAAAGAGTTTGGCTGAAATCTAGACAATGGATCACTTTGCCTATCCACTCATTAGAGTCCCCCTCCACTGAAGTGACTCTCTGATGCACATTTACCCATACACAGATCTATCTGTTCAGTCAGCTTGGCGATTCAGCAGGTTCTAGCCCTAGGCTTCGCCTCAAGACCTCATTTCAGCAATTTCCCCGTTATGTTTCTTCCAAGTACCTGACTATTCAGCCAACACGTTAGCCACGTCCCATACATCAGCATAGATTCATACCCATGACCATCTCTGCTTCCAGGCTGAGTAAGCAATCAGGCTCACTGCTCAAAGTCCTGCCACTGGTAGGACTTTCTTGACCACTGGCTCCAAGGGTTGGGCTGAGGTGCTAAAGCTTCCCCTTCTGGGTAGTGCCAGCATACGGTACAGAACCTCCTGTAAACGTGAACCTTTTTTTTTTTCCCTTCTTCTTCTTTCGTCAACTTGTCAGGGAATTCCACATGAGCCCATAGGTGTGGGTTGAGGGAGAAGAACTAATGTACCATGAGCAGGAGAGAGGGGCATTTGGAGTATTTGCTCAGGTGACTTACTTGAGACTTCTTGAGCTGCTTGAGCTGATATATGTGCCACTTCCATTCAATGATGAAATTGCCACTGTGAATGCTCAATTTTATGGTTTGGTTGCTCAGACAACACTCAGTTCAGTGATGAGCAGCTCAGAAGGCATGTTAACTTGGGGCCCTCGATCAAGCTTTCAGTGTCTAGTAAGGCCCAATAGCAATCCAGAAGCCACTTCTCAGAATGAGAGTAATTATCTCCGGAGAGTAGCACGGCTTTTCTCTGAAATCTTAAGGGCCTGTGCTATTATTCGCCAATGGGGCCTGCCTAAGTCTCATACAATATCCCTATCTGCCGCAAACCCTTCAGGCAACATCAGGTCTTCTGGGCCACACAGACCAACTGGCAGAGCAGCTCACACGGCAGCCTGCACCTGTTGGGCGTGGATGAACAGGTCTTGTGTGATAAATCCATTTCAACATTACAATATCCCTAAGCCTTTGGATACTTCCCTCTACAATCTACCGGGGCGGGGGGGATAGCTGGCATTAGAGCTTCATTTAGTGTAGGCCACCTTTGCATCTAGAGCTTTAGTCAATCAACCAACCAAACAGACCCAGTCCCAGCTGCTCGAGCTAACGCACTGAATCCAGAATCTCTGCTTCCTGCACCCACGTCAATGAATTTGCCCTGATCCAACACTATATTTTTTTCTACTCTGATCCAATATCCTTAGGGTTCATTCCCAGAATACAGAGAAGGGGATGCTGGGAAATGTCATTCCCGCTGAACTGCGTTGACACGGTGAAAAGCATTGCGGACATGGTGCCTTACTTTACCATGTCGCCTCTTTCAGCTTCCAAAAAAAATACTATATTTCTCTGGAAGTGGAGTGCATGTCTTCTTAGAGCTACAAGGGCAAGTGCAAGAGCGTTCTCTCCCAAGATTGAGACCCAAGGTCACCCTCAGAATCGCACTCCTCCTCTACAGGGCATCCCCCTCTCTCTGTAATCATAATACCTACCCCCCTCCAGCCTGCCCTTAACTCACAACATTTCACCTAATTCTGACAACCTTAGGATGAACCACTATCCCTATTTTACAGATGCAGAGACTGATGCTGGGGAGGGGGGAGGGGGTGGGCGGCAAAGTTGTGTCACTTTGGGATGGAAATGGAATTCAGGCCGAGTTTCTAGCTTCTGTAGCCACAGAATACTGCGGGGGAATCACTTCCCTCTCTCTCTTTCCTGCTTCAGTTAATATTCAATGTTCCAGGTTACTGGTGATGGATTGGATATGGAACCCCGGAACCACAGGCTGTCCTTGGTAGATGGGATCCTAAAGAGCACTTTAGAGAAAAAAAAAAAATCAAAGCCCAGAAAGGTGAGGCAATTTGTCTAAGGCAACCCAATGGGTCATGAACAGGACTCGGGCCGTAAGGTGATGGCCAGAGCTACACCCGCAGGGGTGGGAATAAAATAGTTAAATGAGCTTGCTGTGCCACCCATGCCTGAGGCTGGGATCCATGTCAGTCTCAGACAATGATGCCTGTTCAACAGTCACATACATTTTCCTGTCGTACCCTCTGGTCCTAGTACCAGGTAGGGCAGGGAGCTTGGCTCTAACCAAGGGCATCCATTGCCCACCTCATTGACCCAACGTCCGCAGAGAGAGTCCCTTTTGCTGGTCACAAGATGCTGCTTGGATTTCTTCAGCTTTATTTTGTGCAAAGGGAGTGGGGGCGCCTCTCTCCCTGGTTTGTCCGTTCTAGGAGCGGGGGCGGGGGTTCCCATGGAGGCAACTGCCCTATTCCTTGAGGACTAGCCTGGTTTGCAGGCTCAAATAAAAACACACAAGCAATGTTGTCTTATCCTGGGCTCAGCCAGGCAAAGCTAGTATGGAAACTCCTGCTCAGGTGTTGGCATCTGAAGTTCAGTGGGTTCTCTAGGGAATCCAGCAACAGTGTCATTTCCTTGACATGTGGCCCCTTCAGCTCTTTGTCTCCACGCAGAGTCTGAAGAAATAGCAGGCACTGGATGAGGAGGGCTTGGGCTGGATTCACGTAGCCATTCAACAAATATCATTGGGCCGGCACCGCCAGAGGGGCTGGGGTACATCAGTGGCACAGCGAACAACACCTTGCCCCGTGGAGTCGTGTTCTAATGCAGAATTTAATAGGAACAACAATTAACTAAATTCCGTAGTGTGGTCAAGGTCATCTGTGACATGGAAGAGAGAAAAGCAGAGAAAGGTAAGGTGGAGGGTGGGGGGGATGGAAGTGAGGGGCAAGAGGGAGAATTGTGGAATTACAGGGGGTCGTGAGGGAGGGCCTCACTGGGAAGGTGAGATTTGAGCAGAGACTCGAAGGAGGTAAGGGAGGCTCCCAGTGGATGTCTGGGGGGGAACCTGCCAGGCAGAGGGAACAGCCAGTATGAAGACCCTGGGGCAGGGGAATGCTGATGTGTTCCAGGAACAGGGGAGGAGGCCAGAATGTCAGAGGGGAGGGTGCAGAGGGGATGTGGGAGAGGAAGACAGGTGGGGTGGGGACAGATCCTGCTGCCACTTGAGCCGTGGTGAGTGAGGACCAGGCTTTTGTTCTCACTGCAAGGTGCTAAGCAGACATGACAACGGAACTCCCAGTGCGCTAACTTATATTTGTAAAGGGGTGTCTCAGCTCAGGCTGCTGCACGGAGAACAGGCTGCCGGGGGTGGGCCGGGAGGGGCTGAGGCAGTAACCAAGTGAGAAGTGATGGGGGCTCAGACCCGACTGCTGGAGGGGAGTGGTGATATCCTTCAGAATTGGGAAGATACTGGATTTTATTTTTATTTCCTTATTTTTAAACATTTTATTATTTAATTGAGAGGAGAGAGAGCGCACGGGCCTGAACAGAGGGAGTGCAGAGGGAGAGGGAGAAGCAGACTCCCCGCTGAGCAGGGGGCTTGACTTGGGGCTCGATCCCAGGACCCCGAGATGATGACCTGAGCTGAAGGCAGATGCCCAACCGACTGAGCCACCCGGGTGCCCCAAAGAGCCGGGAAGATATTTTAAAAGTGGAGCTGATCTAACCTGCTGATGGCTTAGATGTAGGGTACGGGAGCAAGAGAGGACGCCAAGCTTCTGAGCAACTGGATGGATGGAGAAAAAGTAAAGCTTTCTGCCCAGCTCTGCCACTTACTGGCCAGGCTACCTCGGGCAAGTGACTGACTTAGCATCTCTGTGCCTCAGTTTCCTCCACTGCAAATTCCCAACTTCCCCAGGTTATTATGAGACCTGACCTGGGACACAGTAAGTGCTCAATAAATGTCAGCTCTTATTATTATTATCGTTGCTGTTACCTGGGGGAGACCATAGACCAGGGCTCAGCAAGTTCATCCCTTCATAAATGAGGGACCCCCGGAACACGGCCATTCCCGTTCGTGTGCAGGTCGTGTGTGGCCGCTTTCCCGCTGCTGGCCCAGCTGGGTCTTTGCAATAGACGCCGTGTGATTGCAAAAGTGGAAAATGTTTACCGCCCAGCTTTTTACAGAAAGCCTGCTGACCTCTGCTCTGGGCCGAATAGGCTCTTTGTCCGAACATGTTTCAGGAAACGTTTTTCATTCCCTCTGAGCTGCTGGGACAGAGGTGCAGTGCCATGGACGACCTTGCCCCCCCCCCCACGCCCCCAGGCCTGTGGTTCACCTCTGCAGAGGTGCTGGGGCCACACATCCCTCCTCCTGGAGCTTGTGTTTGGGGGCACTCATGTCCCCACCCGGTGCCTGGGAGGCCGTGGGTGCTACAGAACCACAGGCTGAGTGGGGGGATGAGCAGCTGGTGGGGTGCGTGGCCCTGGGGGCAGATCCGAGGCCGCCACCCACCCTGTCCTGCCACCATGTCACCCTCCTTGGCTCTGCAGGGCCTCTCCAGGCAGAGCTTACCTGTCCACAAATGCGACCTGGGTGCAAGTCCCCTCACCTCTTGGAGTCCACATGCTCATGTGTAAGAGGATGTCTTCTAGGCTTGGCCCCGAGTGGAAACTCATTTCCTCAGAAACCTGGGCTGCGTCCTAATATCAGGACCTAATCGCGGTGCTTGGCACATGACTGGTGCTCAGAAAACCCTCGTGGGGTGAATAAAGGAGCACAGAGCCTGCACGGGGCAGAGGCCGCATCTCCGGGCTGTCTGGGATCGGAGTTCTGCTACAAGATGCCAGGATTCTCTGAAGCCCCATGTCAGGGGGGTTCCGGGGCCTGGAGGGGGGTGGTTTAGGGGCCACGAGAGGAAAGGGAGGGCTCACGGAGCCTGCGAGCACATTCCCTGGGAAAGCAGGCGGGTGGGTGAAGGCCGTGGGCAGCTCTGACACACAGAGACAGGTGATAGATGAAAAGACAGGCCGAGAGGTAGATTGACAGATAAATAAATATGAGACAGAAGGAAAGGCAGACGGGCAGGTTGCCAGACAGGCAGATAAATAGGTAGATAAGTGGCGGCTGGTGTCCTCCGCAGCCTCCCCTGCACCCCCCTCCGCTGTCACGCACTCCTGCTAGGACAGCCACCGCAGGGCTGACTCAGAGCCTGAGACCGGGGCTTCGGGGGACCTTCTGGGGGCAGCAGGGTCACATCGCCCCGGCTGCCTTTCCGGGTTGATGTCGGGACCAAGGGAGGCCCAGTGGTGGGCGTGTGACCAGAGAGAGCATGGCTGCAGGTGGGGATCTTGGGTTCGAGCCTCAGCCCTCCACTCCCCGACCTGTGACCTGGAGCAGTGTCATCTTGCGCCCCAGAGCCTGAGGCCACGGCGAGAGGCAGTGACAGTGTCTGGGAGAGGTGCCCGCCGCCAGGTGTGGGATGACTGCTTGCAGGCACCCACCTGACACCCGGCCGGGGGAGCGACATGTTCTGGAGCGAGGGCTGTTGGCATATGCTCGCCCGCGCGTGGGCCGGCCAGCCTGTGCGGAGCAGGAGCTCAGCGGTGCAAGCTGGGGGTGTGTGTGTGGGGGTGCACGTCAAGGCATTGGCTCCTCAGCCCAACCGCCTGCCTGGAGTGGGGTGTGCATGTGGGGACTTTGGAGAGATCACGTGGTCTCCCTGGGTCTCAGTTTCCTTATCATAAAATGGGAATAAATAGTAGCATCCACGCCCACGCTTGTGGGGCCAGGTAAATGGACGAATGCACCTCAGTGTTGGGCACTGTCCCTGGCACGGGGACCAATTAATATCAGCTGTCATTACCACCCTGCAGACCATGTTATGGAGCCAGAGCTGGGCCAGGACGGTCATCACCAGCCCCCGGCCACAGCCCAGGGTTGGATCCCCTCAGTTGGCCTTTCCCAGGCTCTGGGGCCCAACCTTCAGCAGAGGTTTGCATTTTCCCTAGAGGCGCCCACGGCATGTCTCATTAGGAGCCATGTCTCACCTGCTGCCACTGCCTGTGAGTCCCCATGCACTCCCCTCCTGAGTCTCCCAGAGCCTGCTCCCAACGTCCACCTTCACTCCTTTCCCCATTAAGATGCCCTTGACATCTACAGATCTCACCTCAGGCCCCAGAGACAGGGTCTAGTCACCAGGCCAGGGCCTTGGGCGGCTCTGAGCCCTCTCCACGGATGCATTTGTCCCCTCCCCCTCATTGGCACATGAGGGTAGTTAAACGAAAATGACCCTTGATGTCATGCTCATCGTGGTCCTGGTTTTTGGTTCCAACCTAATGAATTGCAGGCCTCCATCCGTGCCTCATCCTGCCATTCCTTCTGGAAGGCAGGGATGCTCTGGGGATGCCGATAAGGCATCATCGTCTTTTGAGCATCCCAAGCCAGTTGGTGGCCAGACCTCCTGCTCCCCTGCCTGGACTGAAGCTAACTCTGAGGGTGTTAGCCCTCCAAGGATGCCGGGGTCCAGAGCAGAGGCCCGGATGACATCCTGGCTGGTGATGGGGTTTATGAGGGTCCGAGCTCTTGGGGAGCAGACACTGCTGGTGATACAGTCAGCATTCAAAACTTCTATATTCCTATGTGCTTGAAGAAACATTTCCCCTCAAGTTTTGAAGCTTTTGACCCTCTGGTTCAGGACCTTGAGGAAGACCCAGGCAGATTAGTCCTGCACATCTCAAGAAGCCTTTGGGGTGGGATCCCTGGGTGTCGCAGCGGTTTGGCGCCTGCCTTTGGCCCAGGGCGCGATCCTGGAGACCCGGGATCGAATCCCACATCGGGCTCCCGGTGCATGGAGCCTGCTTCTCCCTCTGCCTGTGTCTCTGCCTCTCTCTCTCTCTCTCTCTCTCTCTCGCTGTGACTATCATAAATTAAAAAAAAATTAAAAAAAAAGAAGCCTTTGGGGTGCTGCTGACATTTCTTTGATATCATTGAAACCCAGTCCGAGAGGCAGCTTTCTGGAACATCTCTGCTCTTTTGTTCTCCTGCAGCAGAGCTGACCATAGCCTCCCCCCCACACACAAAAAAGCTTTGGCGTTAGTGAGGGGAAGGGGGAGGAGATACTGGTCAAGCTTCTAAGAGCCTTTGCTAGAAACTCTCACCCCAGAGGAGCAGCTCAGAGTCAAGTCTGGAGCCAGATCGCTTAGGTTTGAGTGCTGGCTCGGCTCTGGCCAGCCGTGCTCCCTTGAGCAAGTCACTTAACCTCTCTGTGTCTACTACAAAGAGTTGTTGGGGGAATTAAATAAAGCACATACATATAGTGCCCGGAACCGGGCCTGGCATATTGTGAGAGCATGTAAGTATTAGCTGCCATGTGTTCTCTTTCGGACTTTCCCCAAACCTAATAAAGTGGGTCTTATTAGGATCCCCATTTTATAGATGATGAGAGGAAGGACCCAAGAAGGGCATGAGTTGCCCCAAGCCATCCAGCCGAGGAAGGGACAGGGGGTGGTGTATGCCTGGCCCGCTTCGTGCCCGGCCTGGGCCCGCCACACTGCTCATCCCTGCGGGCGGGCTTTGCCTGCACAAGCAAGGAGAGAAGGAAGAAGCAAAAGCTGTTCTGAACCCCTCCCCCCGGCTCCAAGTAGGTCCCCAAAGTCCTTGTCAGAGGCAGTCTAGTGGCGGTTCCCAAACTCATGCTGGCAGTCCTGTCCCTTGATCTCATGCCGGGCCAGCTGGGAAGGGGAGCAGCCTTCCTCCTCGCCTCCCAGACTGTCAGATCCACTCCAGCTGAGACGACGGGACCAGCTGGTACAGAGCTGCCCCATCCATCACTGAGGGAAGCGTCAGCTCTGCCTCTCTGACAGGCTGCCCACCCTCTCCTGGCGTGGGGGCCAGGGTGACTGGTACCTGAGTCTGGACGGTGGGACCCAAGGGGAGGGTGATGGGCAGGCAGTGGCCAGCCCAAGGACCCTCAGACAAGCTTTCTGACTTGGCAGCTGGGTCAGCTCTGATGACCCGCCCCGGCTGTCCCGGCTCTGGGTCCGTTGGAGAATCCTTCAGAACGTGATGGAAGTCAACAGAATAGATGTAAGGATGGAGCTTCTGAATGCTTCCATGTTAAGGTGAGGAAGGCAAGGCAAGCCTGATGAGCTAAATTTCCTTCAAGGTACCAGGAATCACAACCACTGACTCCCAAAGTCTTAGAGCTGGGTGGGGGGCAAGTTAGGGGTTTCTGGGTACCATTGGTTCATTTTCCAGATGGGTAAACTGAGGCTTGGCTTACCTACTTGGGGTTACTTGTCCAAAGCCATACAGTGAGCCTTACTTGACTGAGCTGGACCTAGAGCCTAAATTCTAGAGTCACAATGTGCCCATTCCTGGGCAGACTCAGGTCTCTGCAGAGCCAGCACCCCTTGACCCCACCTCCACCCCCACCATACTGGTAACCCTAGCTGACACTTACTGAGCACTTGCTATATGCCAGGCACTCTTCCAATATCAGCACTAACTTATTTTTTTTAAGATTTTATTTATTTATTCATGAGAGACATTGAGAGAGAGAGAGAGAGAGAGGCAGAGACACAGGTAGAGAGAAGCAGGCTCCATGCAGGGAACCTGATGTGGGACTCGATCCCAGATCTCCGGGATCACGCCCTGGGCTGACGGCAGGCGCTAAATCACTGAGCCACCCAGGGATCCCCAGCACTAACTTATTTCCCCTCACCTCTTAGGGAGCAGTTAGTAACAGGATCCTCATTTCACATGGCAATGAAGTCACAGAGAATAATTTGCCCAAAATCATTCTGCCAGAAAATAGCAGTCAGGCTTTGAATCCAGACCACTGGGCTCCAGAGTCTTCCAGTGTCTGGAAAATATAGGAAAATACAGCTTCAAGGGAGCTAGAGCCCCTTGTCCTCAAGTAGTCTTGTGGCCTATCAGTTTAGTGTGCCACTGAATACATTTCATAAAAAGTCCTTTTTTACTGTGTCTTCACTGGAGGGCCCTGGGGGCAGCAGCAGCCTGGATTTGAAGTGGTTTCATGAAATAGGATATAGGAAAATGGTGCCAGGCTGTGGGAAAATCCTACAGCTGAGGGGGAAGGATGAGAACAAGGAGGCGTGCAGAGGACTCTTGTCTGGTGCCTGGGGTGGGACAGGGGACGAGATAGATGAGTTCTAGTGCTCAGCCAGCCCCTCCTTGGTGTGTCACCTTGGTCTCTCCCAACCCTTCCCTGGGTCTCAGAAGCTCCACCCGTAAAGGGGGAAGCCAGTGGAAGAAATGTGCTCTCCGAAGACCCTTCCAGCTCTGACATTTGAGGATTTGATGAGTGGCACCTGATAATCCCTCTGTTTTCCCACAGGTTTGCTTCAGAGTGGCCCCCTAAAATTTCCCTGCCCTCTCCACGGGCATCTGCCCTCAAGTGAGTTTTTCCATCCACCCTGGAGCTGGACGCTTCCTGTTGTTGGGAAAATATTCCTCGGGTATCGCTGAAGAGCCCCTTCCCCCATTCTGTCTATCTTCCTTCTTCAAGGAGCCTTTGTGTCTTTTTCTTAATGACGGACTAACCCCGAACAGGTTCCCGGGCTCAAATTTGCCATCACGGGTCAGGGCATGTCCAGGCCCGTCAGAGATACCACGGATGGCTTCATTATGCTGCTGCTGAGCAAACAAACCACGGAGGGGAGAGAGTGTGCTACCTCCGACACCCCAATCTGAACCCGCAGGTGAGGAGGAGACTCTCTGGTCCCCCAAGTCGGGCAGGGACGGCGTGGGGCAGGACGGGAGGCTCAGCTAAGGCCATGTGCTGCAGGCTGAGCCCCTCAGCTCGATTCGCCACATGACCTGGGTGAGGTGACCCACTCCCTCACGGGGACAGGAGACTCAGGACCGCCTGACGTTCCCCTGCAGCCCATCATCCGAACGCAGCACGACACGCATCCCTCCCAGGCTGTGCGCACGCTCACCCAATCCACCCGCCACGCTCTTATTCGTTCTTTCAATAATTCGACATTCGCTGAGCCCCTGCTGAGTGTCACACTCCAGGACGGCGCCTGGCCTCCCAGGAGCTCATGGATTGGCGGAAAAGACCACGGAGCCTGGACTCAGATAGGCCTGGATTTAAGCCTTGGCTGTGGCACTAACAAGCCACATCTCTTTTTTTTTTTTGCTTTTTGCTCTTCCCATCCTCTGTGTCCTCCCCTATAACACGGGCATAATGACATCGCCCTTCTACAGTGGGGACTTTGTTGCCTAGCATGGTGTTAAGTAAACATGAGGCCCCTCTCTACCGCTCTCTCCACCCCTGCCTTTACTCTCATATGTCATGGCTTTTGCAAGTGTGTCTCCCATTTACTGCACCAGCCTGGAGACTCGTCGTGCGCTCTCTTCTTTTACACCCCATTCCCCAATCTTCCTCCCTGTCCCCCCCACCCTCCTCCCACTGCCAAAGCAGGATCTGACTTTTCTTCTCTGACCAAGAGCCCCCTGAGGAGGACTTCTTCCCTGCAGCTCAGCGGATAGCTCGGACAGCTCCCCGAATGCGGCACTGGCTAAGCCCACGGTCATAAAGGGATGGGAGCTGACCCTGTGCTGACTCAGTCTCCCGATTCTCACCAGAGGTGGGGAACTGTATTCCACAGATGTCTTCACACCCCTGTGTGGATCCTCTGGGTCCTCCCATCACAGAAGTGTTCCCAGGTGTGAAAGACTCCATCAGACTCAGCTTGTATGAACAGGCCTCATAGAAATACTCCAGAGCGGTGAACAGCTCAGGATGACCAAGCAAACAAGGGTGCCAATTTCCCGTGCCCTCGTTCCTCTGTCAGTGGAGGAGGGTATGTGTGTGTGTGTGGGGGGGGTGAGGTGAGTGGGAAGTTTTATTTATTTATTTATTTACGATTTTATTTATTTGAGGGAGAGCACACGTGAGCGAGAGCATGAGCAGAGGCAGGGGGCGGAGGGAGAGGGAGAAGAAGACTCTCCACCGGGCACGGAGCCCTTTGAAGGCTCCATCTCAGGACCCTGGGGTCATGCCTTGAGCCTCAGGCAGATGGTTAACTGACTGAGCCACCCAGGCACCCCGAGTGGGAAGTTTTAAAATGCATATAAAGGACAATGGTAACACAATCTCCTGTGTGTCGCCCTGCTGTCTCCCAACCTACCCTGTACTCTGCAGCCGGATTCGTCTTCTGGAAGCCTGGCTATCATCTGATAGAGAATCACAGAATGCTCAGAACCAGAAGAATCTGAATCTGGGCTAGCCTTCCTCCCCGGCTTCGCCAGCCGAAGGCTGTGGAAGTGACATTCTGCGCCTTTCAATGCCAGGTCATAAAAAGCTGTGCAGCTTTTACCTGGATGCTTCTTTACCCAGGGGAGGCCGGCTACCGTGTAGAAACTCTTTCTGCTCTGAGACCACCGAGCTGGGAGGAAGGTCAGTTTGGCGCCTGCGGAGAATTGCCAGGCCCATCCCAGGCGAGGTGCCAGACATGCGAATGAAGAAATGGATGCGCAGCGGCCATGGGACTGCCACTGCGGGAGGGACCCAGGTGGGCCCTGCCCAGCAGAGCCCAGCCAACCCACAGAACTCAGGGAGATAATAATAAATTTGGATTTTAATCTACTAAATCGTGGGAGTGGCTTCTTACAGGATAACAGGTGGTGGAAACAGTGGGCGCCCACAGACCCTTGGGCTCCTCCTATTGTGCGCTCATAGAGTGTCACTGTGACTGTTCATATTGGCAGGGAGGTGAGCTCTTTAACCCACACTCCACACCCCTTGCATAGATAGGGAGGTGCGGTGGTTAGGAGGGGTCACCTGCCACATTGTATTTCCTGGCTTCCTTTGCAACTTGGTAGGTCAGGTGGACTGAGCTCTGACCAGCAGGTGAGGGGTGAAAGTGGGGAACACCGCACCATCCTATCAGAAGATAAGGAAGGGCTACAAAAATGTCCTGCATGGGGGGACCTGGGTGGCTCAGCCCATTAAATATCCAAGTCTTGATTCTGGCTTAGGTCATGATCTCAGGGACGTGAGGATCGAGCCCCACGTCAGGCTCTGCGCTCAGCACGGAGCCTGCTGGTCCCCCTCCCTCTGTTCCTCCCTCCATCCCCTCTGTCTCTAAAATGAATAGAATCCTTATTAAGAAATGCCCGGTGTGGTCTTCCATACTTCTGCCTCCCTCTGCCTGTCGGTTGGGTGTGAATTTGAGAGCTGTAAGTTGAACGTGAAGACGCTTCCATCTGCCTGGGTTGCTGAGGAGATCTCTCTCTCACCTACAGATTGATCTGTGTGCCGAAGAGAAAACTTCTAGTTTAAGCCACTGAGACTTGAGGGGATGTGGTGGTTCCACTCCATGTTACTTAAACTACAATCGTAAATTATGTGTTCTCACCCGCTGGACTGTAAACACCGCAAGAGCAGATACAATATCTAACTTGCTCACCCCTGTACCCCGAGCCCCAACCCGATGCCTGGGAGATGGGGGACATTTAATAAATACCCAGCGAGTGAATGAGTGCAGGCATTGACTATTTATCTATTATTCTGTGGGGTTCTCTGAATCATACTTGACCCTCAGGCTAAACTTTGATGGCTCGGTTGTCACGCTCACCCAGGTGGTAGTTACAGACTGTATGCCCCCCCCCCCCCCCGCTCCCATGCATGTGTTGAGGTCCTACTTCACCAACGTGCTAGTATTAGGAGGTGGGGCCTATGGGGAGGTAAGTAGGATTAGATGAGGTCATGAGAGTGGAGCCCCCACCCCCATGAATGGGAGTAGAGCCCCTCTAAGGGCCAAGAGAAAGCTTGCTTCCTCTCTACTGTCTGCCATATGAGGACACGATGAGAAGTCAGCAGTCTGCAACCCAGAAGAGGCTTCTCACCAGCATCCCACCATTGCTGGCACCCTGATTGTGAATTTCTAGTCTCCAGAACTGTCAGAAAGAAATTTCTGAGGTTTGCAAGCCAGCCAGCCTATGGCACTTCGGGATAGCAGCAGGCCAGACTAAGTGGTGAACCTGACATGCAAAAATCCCTCTGCTCCCAGAGCCTCCCTGGAGAGGCGGGAGCTGGGGAGTCCAGCTTCCAATTCCTCCCTTTGCTTTGGCCTGATTTTAATGACTGATGTTTTTCTAGGTCTTTTTTTTTTTTTTTTTAAGGTAGAGGAGGGTTAGGCGGGTGGCAGCTTCATTCTACTCAGAAGCTAAAAGGCTCGTTGATTTTTCTGATATCCTTTGAATGTGCCCCTTCTCCACAGACAGCTCCTCGCAGCTGTTAGGACTTCAAATTCCTCGTACATTGAGGGGGGCAGAGAAAAGATATGAAAGGCTTTTCAGCTGACACAAAAGAGGGGGAAAAAAGTGGAATAAAAACGACAATGTGGTTAATACATAAAACGGTGAAATTTCTGGCACTCACTGTATCATTAATCTGTCTAAAGTGGCTTTGATCTCTTCTGCTTTAATTAACTTGTAATTATAACATGATGATTTTTGCAATGGGTAGAATCTGGGAGCCGGGCCCTGAAAGGGACTTCAGCCTCCGAGCGGCATCACAAAGCAGGGTTTGCAGTATCTGCCTTTCAGAGACGCGCTTCCCACATCTGTGCTCATATGTGCACAGGCGCACACACGCCCCAGGCTTCCCCGTCACACGTCGCCACGGGACAGTAGCTGTGAGTTCATGCCAGCTTCCCAGACCTTATGTCTGAGCTGAGGGTCCCCTGGGCAGGGCGCCCTCAGGGTAAAGCCGGTGCGGGAGCAGGGGCATATCATTTGTGAACGCGTCTCCATGACAACCCTGGCAGGTGGGTACTATTAGTCCCATTTTCTGGATGAGGACACGGAGGCTCAGACAGGTTGATTCACCTGCCTAAGGACAGGGCGGTAGACTGACTTGTGGGCCTCAGCTCTTCACCCCATCCTTGCTGTGGCCTCACTGGGACAGGACTCTTACCATTGGGTTTGGCCGTGAAATGTCTGTTTTGCGTGTTGGTGAAAGTGACCACATGTGCCCAGTGTCACCTTCAGGTCCCAGAAAAGCCCAAGAGGCAGACCCTGAGTCACGCCCGTGGTGGTCAGCCTGGATCAGCCAATACGCAGCAGACCTACAAGCGTGTGAGTATAGGAAATGATCCTGTGTAGGTCCTGGATTTTGGAGCAACAAGAGCTAAGCCAGACATTGGCGGAACTGGGATTTAAACCCAGCCCCAGAGGTGCCTCTGTCCCTAAAACCCATACGCTTTCCTCACTGCCCTGTGGCCTTGGAGCTGAGGGTCGCCGAGGCTGTCAGCCCAGGGATTCTCAGACAGGTGAGGGTGGTGGAGGGACACCAGAGCTCTGTCCCTGTCACCCCTCTATCCGAGCTGTTCCACTTCCATCTGTCTTCTACTGGCTGCTCTCTGATACTGCAATCAAAGAATGTGTTCTGCTGCTGAAACAACGTTTGAAAACCACATATTGGCTCCCACCTCCTCATCTTACAAGTGAGGATACAGAGGCTGAGAGAAGGACTGTGGCTTGGCTGTGACCACAGCTGGTCAGGGGCAGAGCCAAGACTAGAGCCCACCCTTTCCAGGTCCCTTAGTCTGAGAATCACATCACAGAATATGTCAGGGGTCTTTGAGACAGAAGGACCGGGCAGGGCTACCGATGAGGTGTCAGGCAGCAAGGAGAGGCTCAGAGATGGGATGTCATTGGGTGTGTTGGCCTCCATCTCTCACTGCCCTGGTGGCTCTTATCTCCCTCCAGCCCCTCCACAAAATCTCCCCAGCTCATGGAGGAACTCCCTGGTGTTACAGCTTATAGGGTTCCAGCCCCCTTGCACTTCTCTCTAATTACGTCATGCAAGGGGGTAGCCTTTTTATCCCAACCTGACTGTAAAGACCTCAGGGACAGGATTCCAAGTTTCATCTCTGGCTCCCTAGCATCTGGTTCAGGGCACAAAGCTGGTCCCTGGGCAAACTGTTGAATGATACACAGCGACGTTCCCAGTTTCATTTAGTGCAGGGCTGGGAACGCGTGTCTCCAAGATCACATGTGGGTGGATGTGTCCCAGTGAGGACAGCAGGTGGGATGGGTGGACTGAACCCATAGTAATGAGTCAGTATCAGACCACACAAAGTGTCTTGTGAGCATCACCTCATTTAATCTTTCCAAAACCCTACGGAGTGAGTAGTCATTTCTTCATTCATGCATTCGTGCATCCAACAGTTATTTCTGAGCACCTTCTCTGAGTCAGGCACTGTGCTGGGCTCTGGGACACAGTGGGGTCCATGGTTTCATCTGACAAACCGAGGCACCCAACAAGGAAGAGACTTGCCCACAGTTGCACACCAGTTTGACGTATCTGGGGTTCAGACCCACACGTTTCTCACTCTGAGTCCTTCTGCAGCTCTTACTGGCCTGGGACCTCTTTCCTGTAAGTCTCCCTGGCTTCTCTTCTTCCACCATGCCTTCACCACCCACCTGCTTAACCTCTGTCTTACTAGTTCCATCACTTGTTCATTCATTCATGCATGGACTCATCCATTCAGGTTCTTGCTAAGCTCCTGGCATGCTTAGACCTGTGCTGGGCATTGGGCACAGCACGTAATAGCTCAGCCAACATCAAGCCTGGAAGCCAACCTGGGATCTCTAGGTATTTTTCCAGGTGTGGTCAGCCCCAGCAGAGGTGAGCAGAAGGTGAGAGGGCAGGGGCATAGAGAACAATGTTGGGAAGCCTGGAGTATCCGGAGCAAATTGTGAACAAATGTCAGTATTTTGTTCGATCCCCCCCACCAAAAAAGTGGGATGCAAATGAGATGCAAAATGATGCAAATCACAGACATTCAATTTAGGTCCGAAGCTGCTTTTGGTAATAAGTCTGCAGCAGGGCTCGCAATGGAAGAGAGGGTATATCAGTTGGGCCAGCATTGCCTGTCTCCCAACCCTTAGCCCCGCCTTGGAGGGGGAGCACAGCTGTGCTGGAGCACTTGGGGTGGCATCATCACCCAGCTGGGCGGTGCGGCGTAGAAGAGGGAGCAAGTGCAGACCTCGCTCAGTGCGGGCTGTGGTGATGAGGTATCCAGGCAGGGGAAAGTGTGAAGGAAGATGTAAATCTGAAGAGTATGTCACCCACTGAGTGTGCAGGGTGCTGCGTGGGCTGGCGTGAAGGCAGGAACAGAGCCCGTGGTCATGGGGCCTAGGGGTCAGGGTGCATGGGCAGTGGGGAACAGGGGAAAGAAGACTGGAGATGTAGGTAGGCCCACAGTCTGAGGCGATTGGTCTAGGGCTGGAATAGAAAATCCAGATGCCTCCAGGGGCTGGTATTAATGAGAGAAACCGGCTGTTGTTTGCATTTTAAATACATGGAAATATCCATCACTTCCACAAAGAAGCATACTCTTTTTATTTTCCTTGAATCACGAGGCCCTCAAGGTCTAGCTTTCATTTGCCAACTTTTGACAGAGACAAGTACAGAGGAATTTCTCTAAAATAAGGAGACCGAGAGCATAGAATAGATGGTGACTAGTGCTCAGGCATGGAGTTGGAGAAATGGGAGTGGAGAGGACTGTTGTCACAGCGTGGGGATGGCACAAATCCTAGGCTCATGGGGCAGCTGCTTCTCAGACCCAGATGGTCAGTGCCATGCAGGAAGGCAGGGCACAGGATCCTCTGATTTTTCAAAAGAAAATCTTCTGATTTTTCTAAGCAAGGGACTCCACAATGTTTAAACGTTGGCTCAAACTCTTTTTTTTTTTTTTAACACATGGTAGGATCAAAAGGAAAAGAGAAACCACAAAGAAAGGTAAAAGAAAGGAAAGAAGAAAAATCTGGAGGCCATGAGCTGCCAATTGAGGCCTCTGTGGTGGAGGAGGGATTAGGGAAGGAGAGAAGGCTGGGGGAGCGGAGGTCATTTTCATGGTAGCTGCAACTGTCATAATTTAGCGGATGTGAGCGCCTTGGCACGACAGTGAGAATAACAAGGAGGGAACGTGTGAGATGTATCGGTTATCTCTATGCTGCGTAACAAACAACCACAAAATGTCAGTGGCAGACTATTGTTAAACACGGGTCTGAGTCGGCTGGGTGGTTGTGCTGGTTGAGTGGACCTGGGCACACTCCTGAGAGGAGGGCACACTCCTGAGACTAGGGCAGTTCTCATGGGCTCTGCTGGGCTCTCTCTCACATCTGGGGTCTGGCTGGGACACAGAGCTGCTTGGGCTCCAGCTGGGGAGCCCAGGAGTGTGCTTACAAAGGGTAGATAAACAAGGAAAAGACCAAAGGTGCAGAAAACTCTGGAGACATAGGCTCAAGACTGGCATGGAAGCATTTTTGGCACTTTTGGTCAGACGAGTCATGTGGCCAAGCCCAGCTCCAAGAGGGAGAGAAACACATTCTGCTTGCAGGGGGTGGAGCTGCACAGTCAAGTTGCAAACGGCATGGATCCCAGGGCGGGGGAAGTAGGGCCATTTTTGGAATTTATTTATAACAGTGTAGCTTTAGGTAAATCACCCACTCTGTCTGGACCTGCTTTGTCATCTGTAAAAGGAGAAGGTTGCATGGAATGATCCTTCCAGCTCAGCTAACCTGAGGACCCACCTCCTGTCAGGCCTCCTGAGCCCAGCTGGATTCTAGCTGGCAACAGTGACGAGAAGGGTCTTACCTCTGTCCCTCCTCTGCTGTGCCCAGGAAGTGACAGCCCGGGATTCTAGGCATCTTTCATCAGGGATCAATAGCTCTTTGCCTTCCCTAATGGGCTCCCTGAGGGTCGGTGGTTTGCCGCAGAGCCATGGGGAGAGATGCATTAGCCCCCCTTGTGCTCCCAAGGGGCCTTCGTCCTTAATGGAGAGAGGGACATGGCTGATGCGGTCTCTCCATTGTTTGAGTATTAATGAGGCTTTTATAGACGGCACCTTGCTGGGTAGGGTGACACAAAAGATAGACTTTTTCACAGGCCCAGTTTCCATGTGTTGAAACCTGCAGGAACCTCATTAAAGGAATTCATCCCATCCATGCGTCCATCCATCAGTCCATCCGTCTGTCCATCCATCCATCCATACATCCATCTTAAGAACTTCTACGTGCCAGACAGGTGTAGACAGCACAGAGGTGAATAAAGCTCAGCCCAGCAGAGACGGCGCGCGAGTAAACAGTCAATGGACCATTCTGGGTGTTGGGTGTAGCTAAGCATGAGGGAGCCAGGCAGAGGTAAATTTTACCCCAAGCCTAAGAGGAAACTCCATCTAGGCTGAACACAGAGGGAAAAGATGTGGCTGGCTTTGTGCAGGCCCAAAGAGCTGCCTTCCAACACGTAAAGGATGAAGGGTCATTCCAAGTCAGAGTACAAACCCTGTCTTTCATGGGCTTACACCTAAGATGCTGACTGGTGAGGGTCTTCATGGAAGAGCACATGGTGATGGGATGTGTGCTTGTAGGACCCATGGGGCCGAGCTCCAGACCTGCGGTTCTGTGGCCTCAGCCCCAGGGAATCGCCACTCCATCCTGCCCCTGAAGCCCCTGATGAGATGTATGTGAAGAAAGGTCCTGAGCTCTCTTGCTTCATGGCCATCTGAGGGAAGGGTTGCTGAGCAGCCAGTGGGGTGAGCTCATCCGCATCAACGCTCCAGAGGGCTTGCCCCTGAGAGTAACTGGTCCAACTGGAAAGATCCAGGTAAGCTGGTGCATAGCTGTGGTTATACATCTGGGCTCCAGGCACCACCCAGCTCCTCCTGCCAGGGTGAGTGGAGGCCAGGAAGGGCCAGACAAGGGAGATACCCTCTTCCCCAGCAGGACAGAGCCCAGAGAGGTGTTTACTTTTCTCTTGCAGCCCCAGAAAGATTCCTAAGTGCTCAAAATTGGGCATCCAATTTCAAGGAGACCCCTAACATCCCAGGACAAAAACCCCAACTTTAGGACTTTTAGATCAGTCACCTAATTAGACCTCCTGCTCAGACCAATAAAGCTTCCTGTTACCATTAGACAAGGCCTGGTGCTCAGCCCCAGCCAAGATGAGAAGGGTTCTGAGACACTGCCTTCGTGATAACTGCAGCTCCTGGCCCCTGAGAGATGCAATCGCCCAGGAAGATGAAGGAACTCGGCCCTTTCTCTCTGTAGGCAGAACAAGGAGTTGCCTGGCAAAATGGAAATTTCACGTCCAACGAGAGTCTCTTCACCATGGAAAATCTCGGTATCGATTCATCACTTATTGCTTCTCCAGTTCCAAAGATGGATTGTGTAGATATGTAAAATAAGTGTAACAAATAAAGGAAATACATTTAAAATGTACAAGAATTGGCCAATTTTGCAATATTTCACCTAAATTTTATATGCTGTCAAATATACTTGAAATACATGTGCGCTAAGCATGACAAATATATAGAAACTAAAGCTCTATTATTTTGCTGTAATGGGCCAGGGGAATAGCTCTGAAATAACATTCTTCTGTCTGCAATAAAGGCTTTTCTCTGAAGCTGTCTTAATGCTGTGAACAAAACCCAGAGCTCTCTCAAGGGCTTCTTCCTTTGAATTAGTGCCCCTCACCATGGCCTTCTATCACGAGGAGTTTGGCAACCACCTGGTGGGTGGATGGGGACCTCACCCATGATGCAGTGGGGCACGAGGAGCATGACACCCTGGCTCAGGCTGATAAGCACGGAGAGGGTGGGTGAGTGTGAGCATGCACGCCCGGTACTGCAGCGTCTGTGTGGCAGGCACACAGTGCCCACCGCCCACCCCCTGCACATACACCTTGTGTGTCCCTATCTCTCCTTGGGCAGTAGTCCTCGGGACAACCAGAGGCACACTCGCCTTGAGAGGTTGGCTGCAGGTGACTGTGCAGCATGAAAGAATTAGGCTGGAGCACGGGGCGGGGGGCGGGGGAGGGGGCATCTTAAGGCACCAGGAAATCAGTCTCTGCAGTTAAACACATTCAGAGCTGCACTCTGCCATTCAGTGGCTGGGAGCTTCTGGAAAGTCGCATAACCTCTCTGAGACTCATCTTCTTGGCTGTAAAAAAGAGAATAGTGTTTTTGGCGTGACGGGATCGTTGTCACCCCACTGCATGGAGACAGTGCCCCTGGAACTCGTACGGTGTGCTACCTGTGCAGCCGGACACGGCAGCTCCGCAGGATGTGAAGACCCTGGCACACAGTAGGTAGGAAACAGGTAAGAACTGTCACTATCACTGCCATTCTTGGGCCTCAGCACAACTACTTCTAGAATGTTGGATGTGGGAGGGGCCCAGAGGGGGCTGTTTGACCAAGAGATTAAAAAAGAAGACCCTGGAATCAGACAGGCCTAGAGTTACATCTCTGCTCCGGCACGTCCCAGCTCCATTGCCCTGGGAAAGTTGTTTTAAACCTCTGCCTGCCTCAGTTTCCTCTTTCATGATGGAGCCGGTTGCCGTGAGGATGAAGTCTGATCGTTCAAGTCTGAGCCTTTATTGGTCAGGGTCTGGCAAACGGCAGATGTAGGATATGCTAGTTTGCACAGGCAGCTGGACAGACGGAGGGACAGTACGGCCAGCGTGAGGCTGAGAGCAGTTGGAGGCAACACACCAGATGCCCCCACAGCGACCCGGATCAACTGCAAAGCCCAGGGCTGAGGTGGAAATGCCACTTCAGTGCATTGAAAATGCACGTACACAAAGCAACAATATGCATTTCACAAAAAAGACATACAAACAGAAGGATACACATAACACACCCCAGGAGGGTTGCCTGGGGGAGGAAAGAGAGGGAGTGGGGATAAGGGGCTCCGCCAACGCGAAGAACGGATGGCAGAGCCAGGTCCTTCTCACGAGGTCTCTGGACGGCACCCCTTCGCCGAGCCGAGGCCTGAAGGGTCGCTCGGAAACTGTCCAGTTCAAGGGAAAGAGAGAGAAAGAGCGAGCAGCCGGGCCTGTGGAGTCCGTGGCCGCAGGGGAGGGCGTCATGGTCAACGGGGCACCCACGGAGGTCTCCGGGAAGTTCCACTGCCACGTGCAGAGCGTGTTGCATCTGCTGACTCTGTCTCGTGCGTGGGTTTGGAGGAGCTCGGGAAGGCGGGCAGGCCCCACAGCAGGGCCGGGGGTGGGGTGGGGTGGGGAGAGGGAAGGTCGGGGAGGAGAGGCCCCTGAGCGGCCACAAGCCCTGCTCCCCGCGTGTGGTGCTCAGGAAACCCGGGAGAGCACGGCCCAGGGGCTGGAACCCCTGACATTAAAGATCAGGGGGCTCATCTTACACTGGGTCAGAAGAAGGAGCTGGAAAGGAACCGGCCGACTTGTCCCTGGGTGGGAGTACGGGCATTCTGAGGGCCTGTCATCGGCAGGCAGGACAGGGAGGGAGAACTGGAAAATCAGGACTGGCTGGGGGGGAGGCGGGGGGTCAGACATAGAGACATTAATGGATTCTGGTTGAAAATAAAGAAATGAATGAATGAATGATTGAGTGTTCATTATATGCAACACCTGCTCCCTAATTTGGTAGAATTTTTCAACTTTTCAACTTGTCCCTTTGGGGCTGTGTCACTCAACCGTTGTTCTCGGTCACCTGTTCCTTTTTCTTCTGTCCCCCCGCCCCAACTTTGCTTCTCTCCTCACCTGTGTCCTCCGTCTTGCTCCTCTGGCATGGAAGTGCCTCTCTGTGGACCAGTGCTGACCTCAGTCCCCGCAGTAAGAGCAAAAGTAGGAACAAAATCAAATTGCTCAAAGGATTCATGTGCCTCAGCTGTCCATGCAGGTCATGCCTTCCTAGGGGACAAGGGGCCCTTGGAGCCACCGACGGGACAGTCAGGGTCCCTGCACCTCAGGAGGGAAAGGCTCGGCCCTGGAGGTGTGGGCACAGACGCGCATTCCTACAGTCATGAATGCACACACACACACACACACACACACTCACGGACAGACAAACACCCAAGGCTTGCCTTAGCAGCAGCGTGAGCATACGAACAAGGACCCATAACACAGGTCCCAAAACAGAGGCACACACCCAGACGCACAGAGGCACCGTCCCCATGCACAGACGCACCCCTATACCCACCTGCACCGATGATGCTGAAGGAAAGATAGACACGCACGTGCAGCCAGGCGCCCACGCAGGTAAACCGGGAAGTTGAAGAGGAAGGCCCACCTCCCGACACTCGCCCTCATGCTCAGGTATCCAGCCTAACACGCACACACGCAGGGAGCGCCACGCAGGTGCTCGGGCAGGTCCACAGCCAGTAGCCCTCTCCTCTCCCCAAGCCTCCACCTCCCCTCCCGGCACGCAGCAGGGGACTGGGCAGGCGGAGGGGCGGGGCGGACACCGACAGTGCGCTGGGGCTGCAAGAGGCCGACGCAGAGACCCACGAGGGACCCTGGCAGAGGCTGCCAGAGACCACCTGAGCTCCATCCCCCCTTCCTGGGTTTGGGTCTGCAGCGTGTCCAAGTGACTGTGACAGGCGATCCAGCTAATTCCGTGTGCTCTGTTGGTGGGAAAATTCCACTGAGCCGATGCATCCACGCGAGAGGTCTGCATGACCGAGATACCACTGCGCAGCCCCTTCCCTAGGCGCACACGCCAGCCCAGGTGCCGTGGGGAGCAGGCCCAACACTGAGAGGCCTGGGCTCCGAGAAACTCTTGCCAAAGCTTCCAGGGGGCCTGGGCACTTCCCTCAAGTGGGAAAGCTGGGTGCTCTCCTGTGTGTGCAGGGCTTTGGGGTGGCCATCACAAGCCCCATGAGCTGGCACGGGGGGGAGCGATGCCAGCCAGGCCATCTGATCAGATCACGCCATCTCATCAGATCTCAGCGCTGCTCTCCCTGCCGGACCACTGCCTCGGCTTCCGGCTTCCCGGCATGCCTCTTAGCACGGGGAGCAGCCTCTGCGTATCTCCCAGAGGATTCTGGTGACAGATAAGCTCAGTGATGCCACTTCTCTGCACAGAACCCTCCAAGGGCTTCGGTCCCAACAACTATAGGGCTAAAGCCTCATAGCTTCTGGATGCCCTTTATCGTCTGTCCCCTCAGTGCCCCCCAGCCCCACCCCGTCCTGCTCTCCCCCTTTGCTCTCTCTGCTCCAGCCACATCGGCTCCCAGGCCTCTTCCTGCCTCAGACCATGCTAATCCCTCCCCTGACAATGCTGCTGCTGTTGAGCAGTGGTGTGACTCCCTTAAATGTCACCTCCGTGGAGCCTTCTTTGGACACCTCACCTATGTCTGCGGGGATCCAATTGCCTTGTCCCTGCTTCACTTTGGTCTGTAACACTTACAAGTGAAGAGCAAACACTGCACGTTACTCATTTTCCCGGCCTATTCGGTCTCCCCACCATCACATGAGCTCATGAGAGCAGGTCCGACGTGTTCTGCTCAATGCCTAGGGCAGGACTTAGCACGTGGTGTGTGCTCAACATATATTTACCGAACGAAAGGACCATCCGGGGAGGCAGGCATTTTCACGCCCATTTACCAGATGAGGACACTGAGGCCACAATGCTGCAGTACTCTGTCCAGACTCACAAGGCTGGCAAGTGGTAGAGCTTGAGTTTGAACCCAGATCCATCTGGTTCACAAGCCAGAGGCTGCACTTGTCCTGCCCGCCTACCGCCTGGGATTGTGCCCACAGGTAACCATGTGCCAGGTAAATGCCACACCCACGGCTGTCAAGCTCTGGTGCACATCAAGGTCAATGCCAATCCCCGGGCTCTGTAAGCCAAATGGTGTTTGCAGAACCCACTCTGAGAAACCCGGCTACATGCTATTTTCCCAAAATATCAAGGATCCAGGATGTCATTTGGCTAGACCGCCTCACGATGTTCTAGAAAAGTATTATTTGCTGCACTTCCTTTTCATAACCTACCTGCGTGGGTGAGGACAGTGGCAGGGCCCCTCAACCTGCTTCTTTGGGACCTGGCTCTCTAGGGCTAGGGCCGAGGGGAAGCAACCTTGACTGAAGTCCTGTTACGTGTGAGCACTATGCTGGGAACCGGCCTGTGCCCACGAGGCAGACGCACACGGTCGCTACACACGTGGGCCCTGGACCCGGTCCGCTCTCTCCCTCTTGCTCATCTTGGGCGACTCATTTACCTTCTCCGAGCCTCCGTCCTCCATTGTGCGCAGCGCCTGACTCTGTCACAGGGGATGGTCTCCGACATTCAACTGCTTTCTTTTTCTTTTTGTAATGGAACTGCCAGCCTGCGCGGGGGCCACACGGTCACCAGCCGGAGACTACACTTCCCATGCTCCTGTGCGGCTACATGTGGCCACGTGACGGCGTTCTGACCAATGAGACTTCAGACGAAGGTACGGGAGCTACTTCCGGGGTCATACCTTAAAAGAACAAGAAGCACCCTCCACTTCCGCTCTGGGCCCTGCCTGCTGGTGCCGACGCTCGGCCACGTGCGGACGGCGGCGTGACGCTTCCTTATCTGCCCGGGACCCACCGTCACGCAGGACCGCGACGCCGTCAGCCCCTGTTGGCGCAGCAGCCCAGGCTGCGCCTCGACCGCAGCGCACTTTGGCCCCGGAGCCGGGTGTGTTGCGAGCTCGGCCTGTGGTCCGGGGGCGGGGCGTGAAGACAAGGGGGGGGAGAGGGGGGAGGAGCGGGAAGGGGTGGGGGGGGGAAGGGGGAGGGGAGAGGGGAAGGGGGAGACCTGGTCACCACGCGGCCGATGCCCCCAGCCCTTGCCAGCCATTCCTCCAAAGCAGGTTGCTTCAAGCCGCCGACCCTCCCCCACCACCCCCTCCCCTCCCCTCCCCCACCGCCACCCTCGCCCCTGCCTCCCCCCACTCCTCCACTGCCCCCGCTCCTCCCACCCCCTCCCCCACCGCCCCTCCCCCACGTCCCTCCCCCTCTTCCCCACCCTCGCCCTGCCTCCCCTTCCCCACCCCTCCCCCCGACCCCGCCTCCCCCTCCCCCTCTTCCCTACCCCCCTCCTCCCCCACCCTCGCCCCCCACGACCCTCCCCTCCTCCACCGCCCCTCCCCACCCCTCCCCCACCCTCTCCCCTGCCTCCCCTTCCCCACCCCTCCCCCCGACCCCGCCTCCCCCTCCCCCTCTTCCCTACCCCCCTCCTCCCCCACCCTCGCCCCCCACGACCCTCCCCTCCTCCACCGCCCCTCCCCACCCCTCCCCCACCCTCCCCTTCCCCCCCTCCCCCCGACCCCACCTCCCCCTCCCCCTCTTCCCTACCCCCCTCCTCCCCCACCCTCGCCCCCCACGACCCTCCCCTCCTCCACCGCCCCTCCCCACTCCTCCCCCACCCTCTCCCCTGCCTTCCCTTCCCCACCCCTCCCCCCGACCCCGCCTCCCCTCCCTCTCCCGCACCCCACCTCCCCCCACCTTCCCCACCGCCTCGCCTCCCCTCCCCCGCTACCCCCCCCCCCCCCCCCCCCGAGCCGCTCACGTCCTCCAGCATGGACCGTGGCAGCAGAGTCCAAGCCTCCTGTCCGCCCCCCGCCCCCCCGGGGGCTGGGAGATCCTGGGAGGCCCAAGGCGGGGGTTTGCACCGCGACAGCGCGCCTGCACGGATCCGGGATCCGGGGTGCGGTTGCCTGTGGGCGGACCGTGCGAGGCGAGCGGAAGGAGAGCGCCCGAGGTTGGCCGCAGCGCCCCTTCCTCGGGGAGTCCTGGCCTGGGCCAGAGCCGCTGGCGCCGCAGGGCTTCCCGGGCCGGCACCTCCGGCCAAGCCTGGCCGCCCTTCGCTCTTGGTGCACACGCGGAGAAGCGGAGCACGAGGGGGCGGGGGGGGGGTCGGGGGCAGCGCCCAGCCGAAGACCGCCAGCCCCGCGCTCCGATGAGCCGGATGAGCCGGGGGCCATTGCTCTCCTCGCGGGACCCGCCGCGGCCCCCCTCGTGCGTCGTCCCCGGGCCCAAGTGCAAGGGAAAGACCTGGGGGTCTGTGAAAACAGTGCACGGAGGTGGAGGGGCGCGGGTGGAGTCGGCGGCACCTGCCCCACGCGCAACTCCCACGACCTCTGCGTCCTTCCAGGCGAACGGGAGGCAGAGGCACCTGCGAGCGGGGACCGAGCACCCAGAGGGAAGCATCACCCGCCTGAGCTTGAGTCCGGATCCTGCGCTTACTACCTGTGGGGACCCCGAGCAGGTAACTGGCCTCTGGGGCCCCGTCTGCTCATCTGTAACGGTCCTGCCTGCCCCACGGAGCTGTTTTAAGGTGTAGGCGAGCGAGTCGAACGAGTGTGACGGTGGCACCAGGCGCACAGCAAGAGCTCGGTCAGCGGCCGTTACGGTGACGACAGGGTGATGAAGGCCAGCGGCCGAGGTCGCAGCGGCCCTCCTGCTCCTCCGGTGGGTACGGAGCCTTTCCCCGACTCCCGGCTGCCCTGCCCGAGGTCTCCAAGGAGGGGAAGAGAGCGGTGGAGGAGGTTCCTGCAAGCGACAGACACCCGCTCTGCCCAGGCTGTCGGCGAGGGCGCAGCGCGTGGCAGGCGATGCGGGGCAGGGTGACTCTCCGGGTGCCCCGGCAGGAAGGAAGCCGCATCTCGGCCCCATCTGGGCTGCAGCACTGGCCCGAGCCCCTGCATGTGTGTGGCTCTCGCCGTGGCTTCAGCCTCTCCGAGCTCAGTTTCTCGTTACACATGGAGCTAAGGACACCGGTTCTGTCCTTACGAAGTTCACAGAAGGTAGGAGAAGTTCAGAGCACTAGGGCCTGTGGAGGCCGCTCGGGGAACGTTACTTCCCTGCCTTGCTTGGCTCTCTGGGCTTCCTCCTTCCCCCACCTCCATCTCTCCTCCCTTCCCCTGCAGGGAGCAGGTGACAGCCGGCAGGGCCTCTGGTCCAGCATCGCTAAACCGGACCATTTTCAACCAAAGGGACCAGGTCCCCAAAGAAAACCCTAAGAGCAAAGGTGGCGGTGTGGAGTGGGTGACTGGAGCCATGTCCCCTGCCCCCCCCTACCCCCCCGACATAAATCTCTGGGAAAGCCATTAGCAGGCCCTGCAGCCCAGAGACAAATTACGAGGCAGAGGATCAATGTTATTTTTTCCACAAGCTGAATTCATAACGGTTTATGGCAAAATCGATGCAAATCTTCATGAATAAAGTGAAGGCAGGTGCATGTTGGAGAATAATGAAGGGGTTCGAGGGGGGAACCTCAGCCAATCGGCACTGGGGGTGGGGGGTTCCCAGGAGGAAGTCAGTGGCCTGGCTGCCCTGGGGTTCAGTCCTGTGTGGTGCCAGGGGCCCCTCCCAGACTGGCCAAAGGCAGCCTGCACACCCCAGGAGGAGGGGACCCGAGGGTGGGCGGGCAGTTCAGAAGAGATGGTACTTTCTGAGAACTTTGAGCTTCATGCTTTGTGTTCTTACTCGATTCTCACAACCAGGCCAGAGACTGATGCCATCATAACCCTCACAGTTCTGAAAACTGAGGCTCAGGGGAGGTGAGGCAACCTGGTGTCACCTGATTAACAACTGGCAGTGCTTTACTTTTCAAACAAGAATGGCCTGTCTGTCCTTTGCTTTCCTGTCTCTGGCCTCTGCATAGGCTACGGCCTCGGTCTCGAGGGCCCGGCTCCTCTTACCTCCACCTGAGAAGGAGACACTCATCAGCACTCACCACCTGGTTACAGGGCTGCTGGGAAGGCTGGTGGTGTCTGCGTGTTCAGCTGGCATCATCATGCCCTCCTGGTGGCATTTGTCCAGTGTGGACCCTCTTTCTAGGGAGGGCTTGTCCTCTCTCCTTACGAGGCTGTGAGCTACTCTGGGATTGGACCATATCCCATCTGACTCTGTCAATCCATGCACCTGCGTGCTGGCACTGACCTTCGTCCTTCTATCCACCCAACTGTGCTCAGCCATCCGTTTGTCCACCCATCCACCCGTTGTCCGTCCATCCCATCCATCCATCCTCCAACCTTACGTCTCTCTTTCCATGTTTTAGTATCTAACGGGTGCACACTTTCAGTTTAGCAAGATGAAAAGAGCTCTGGAGACGGACAGCAATGATGGTAGCACAACAGTGTGACTGTATTTCATGCCACCGAACTACACTCATAAAAATGGTTACAGTGACACATTTCATGTCATGTATATTTTGCCACAATTAAAAATAAGTTGATTAACTTAGAAAACTATCTGGGGAGGCTGCCGTCATATCCTTTCTGCAGTACACCACGCCCTCCCCACCTGCTCCAAACCAAAATCTTGGTGGAGCTCTACCTGGAGTCCTGCCTCCCCCCAACCTCACCAGCAGGTGACTCCAGCCCTCTCCAGCTCTCCCGCCTCCGGATTCGCCAGGTGCTCACACTCACTATTCACAAGATCATGATGACAACGCCAGCCACCACACAGTGAGAGTGTCCTTTGGTTCAGTGTTCTCTAACTGCTTTGTGTGGACTGCTGCATGCACCCCCCCCCCCCATGTGAGCTACGTACTGCCATTTATCTCATTCTAAAGCTGAGGAAGCTGAGGCCCGGGCAAGTTCAGTGACTTGCCTGAGCTCCCTCAGCTAGTAGGGTAAAGGGGCAGGACTCTGGCCCAGCACTGATGACAGGTGTCCTTAAAGCTACTAGGTGCTGCTCCCCACAAATCACATCTACTTATTTACCGTCCCCCCCCCACCTCCACCAGGCTTTGGGCTCAAGGTGGGGGCTCTGTATTCATGCTCACATTACCTGCTCCTGACCCAGCATGGATGCCAAGGTGGGGCTTTGTAACTCAGCGCCAGGGCCTGAGTGAGGGGCGGTCCCCTCCAGGGCAAAATTGCAGGGGGTATCAAAAATCTCAATGTAAGGGAAAAAAAAAAGTCAGTGTAAGGGAAATTCTATTTTAATGCAATCTTTTAAGATACCAAATTTAATGCAAAAAAAAAAAAACCTATGATGAGCAAAATATCAAAATTTTAAATAAAGGTAAGATCTAATCCTGCAGGATCCTGCCTCACCTGCTTACCTTAATCCCAATGCTTTTTTCCTAACTGCCTGGGGTGCCCAGTTAAGATGGAACTGTGGCCGGGCATGTTTTGGGGAAATCACTGACCCCGTTTGTTCTAATGAGTAGTCCTTCCCTTCTGCTGTGAACCGTGTGGCGGGAACCACGTGCAGTGAGGCAGTGGAGCAAGGACCCTGAAGTCAGTCTTGGCTTGGCAGCCTATTTCCGGGCCTCCGTAGCTGTGTGACCTCGGGCAAATCGCTTAACCTTTCTGTGCCTCAATTTCCTCCCCCGTAAATGGTGTGTCTAATGGTACCAACTTTGTAGTGCAGCCCCGAAAATTAAATGAGATAAAGCGTGTGAAGAGCTCAACACAGCCACTGACCCTTAGCTAACGACAAAGGGCAGGCTCTGGTGAAAATGATCCAACCGATTCCTCCACGCAGGAAAAGGAAAAGTAAGTGTAACGTGAATCTGTGTCAGCAGGCATCAGAAAGCCATCAGCTTTTGTTTTTCCTTTTCCTTTTTCCCCATTGACATCCCCTGACCACGCGGGGAGCTGGCAGGTGCAGGGGCCAGCGGAGACGCACGGCCAGGCTGCAGGGGGGACAGACGGGCAGACGGGAAAGCGGCGCCCAGCTGCCTCCCTGCCTCGGCCTTGCGTGTTTCTACTATGACTTCGGCAGGAGGCGATCCCGGTCCTCCAGAGGCCTGCTCCGTCCACGTTGCTGTGCCCTGGGTGGAGAAGTGCTGGGGAGAACGAACTGTTTGAGCCCTCCGTGCTGCCAGGAGCGCACAAGAGTGAGATGGTGGTGGCCGGTGGGCAGCACACCTGGAAGGTGGGTCAGATGTGTCAAGCACAGTGGTGACTTGGGGACACGTGAGGCCTCTGGTCATGGGGAGCAGCAGGGAGACGGCCAGCGCCATCCCCCAGGGTCTCTGGGAACCACAGGTGGCTCTTGTCTCCACCTCCCAGCCAAGATCTCGAGGGAGACTCACTGCCCTTGGAAGGCAGCTTCTGGCCAGGGATTTTCTGTCCAGGAAGCCACAGGCAGGATGTCTCCCTGAGGAGTCCCAAGGGGACAGAACCCAGGCCCGCGGTGGCAGAAGGCTAGGGGAAGACCTTGCCGGATGGTCCCCGGGTTGGTTAGGGAGGGGCTGGCCACCGGGCCCTCTCATTCCCGTGCCAATCCTCCAAAGAATCTTGGGAGGAAGAGAAGTAGCAATGACTTTCTTCATAATACAGATGGGGAAACTGAGGCTTGAGAAGGTTGAGGGAGTCTGTGAAGCCACCCAGTAACATTGGACTATGCTGGGATGGGCCACATGGCTTTTGGAGGGTCCTGCGCATGATGGCACAGCTCTGCCTTCCAGAGCCCTCGCCCTGCCCCTCTCCTCTGGATCAGGGGGACGCGGGGTGTGGGGAGCGGAGGAAGTGTCCATCACGCAGACACGTGGCCGGGAGGGAACAAGGATCGAGCTCGCTTCTTCACAGCAGCCTGAAAATCGTCCTCATTTGCAGTGACTCCTGGTGATCCCAGGGCCTAGAAGGGACCCTGTTCCAGTTGGGAACACCAAGGCCGGGGACGGGAGGCAGCCTTCCAGCGAGAGGGGGTGGTTTCCTAGCAGAGCCAAGGCTGTTACTCAGAATCCCCTGACCCCTGCGATCAATCCCTGGGCTCCCCTTGACGTGGCCTCCCTGGGGGAGGCCAGACCCCCCACTAGCCCACCCCCTGACCATAGGCAGCTTCCACTTGCTCTGAGCTCTGGTTTCCTCACGAGTTCCTGTCCCGAATGACTCAGAGCAGTTGGGAATCCGGATAATAGGTATAAACGTAAGGCTACAGAGAGCTGACGCCTCCTGAGTTCCCACCATGTGCACCAGGCCCTGGGCCGAGCACTTGGCCTACGGGGCCCCAGGGACTGCAAGCACAACCACCTCTTCTCCCTGGACTAGCTCCTGACCCCGCTGTCCTTGCCCCTGCCCTAATCCCTTCATCCGGCCAACACCCAGTCCAGACCACCGTCTCCACTAGATGTCACCTCCTCCAGGAAGCTCGCTCTGATGACCAGTGGCCCATCTTTGTGTTCCCAGGGCCGCCTGTGCATCCCGGCCTAGCGGTGGCCACAGAACGTGTTGCCCGTTTTAACGTCTGTGCACTAAACCGTCAGATGTGAGCGCGTAGACGAGGTTTGTGTCTTTCTTGTTCACGGTGGCACCTCAGTGCCCCTCAAGGCATCTGATGCATAGTATGAATGTGACGTACATCTGGTAGATTTTACTGAGGACTGTAGATAGGGGAAAACCCGCAAACTATAAAGGGCTCTTTTTACTCCAAGGGGGTGGAGGCGAGATGAGGCGTTGCAGTCCCACAGCCCACCTACGGAGGGCGAGACAGAGCCCGAGGGATGCCCTAGGGGCCAGGGCAGTTCAGACAAAGGTGGGGTGGAGATGCGGTGGTGTTTGGGGACAAGCAGGTCTCTGGCCCTTGCATCACACCACATGGTGATGTCATAGAGCCTCCCTCAAAGATTCCTGAGACCCACATGAGTTAATTCCAGCAAAGGAATAATTTCCCAGAGAATTTAGCTCCTGGCTCAGGAGCCCTGCCCGGCCTGTGGTCAGGGGTTGATCAATCGCAGCTAGACCCTATTTATTATTTTGGCCGCATTTTCTGCCTCTGTCCTTTCCTGTTGCCCAATTAGACTTAATTAGATATTGATAGGAGTTGCAGGTGGAGTGAGCATCTGTGGTCCCAGACTGGAAGGTGGGGGGAGGCTGCAGAAAAGAGACCAGAGGAAGGGGACAGCCAGTGTGTCGGGACCCAAGTTGCTGGCATCCCCAGGGATACTTCCAAAGCTCGGACTTTCATCCACTTCTCCCCCCCCGCCCCCCCACCCGTCGCTCTCTGCTCTCGGCCCCCTCCCCCTCCTCTCTGCTCTTGCAGAGCCGTAGCCAGTCCATGCCTGCACTGGCTGCTCCTCTCTGCAGCCACGTTGCTTCCTTTCTCCAAATCCCGGGTATTTTAATGCAGGTCCTTCCTGGAATAGGGCGGGAGACTTTGGAGTACTGTTCAGCAGACATTCTCTCCCCTTCCTTCTTCCCACTGTCCTAGAACATCCCATCTACCCATGTGGAGCTTGACCATGTGGCTTTGACCATGTGGCTTGCTTTGACCATGTGGCTTGCTTTGACCGAGGCAAAGTTGGCAGGTGTGACCTGAGCAGAGGCCCTAAATATGCATGCATCAGTGGCTGTATTTCTTGTGTTCCTCTGACCTGACACGAGCAAGAGATGCTCAGGGTGGCCGTTGCCCCATCAGGGTGGGCTCCAGAATGACCACCCAGGAGGCAGATCTGAGCCCATCATGTAGCCAGAATGCAGTAGCCCTGCCGGGTCCAGCCTAGACCAGCCAAACCACAGCTCAGCCGGCCCCCGGGAGCATGAGAATAAATGCCACGATTGTAAGTCAGCGAGAGCCTGTGCTGTTTGTTATGCAACATGATCCCTGTCAGAGCCTGTCTAGTACAGAGGGTGGGTGGGGGCTCAGTGAATGACACAGCAAAACAGATTATTCTAGACTATGAGACAGGAGACCTGGGCTCTCATCCAAAAGCTTCTAACTCCCTCTGTGGCTTTGGAGAAGAAGGAATGAAGGTAATACTGTTTGATCATCTTTTTTTGTTTGTTTGATCATCTTCTGTGGGCCAGGCACCATGCTAAGAACTTTCCATATGTCACTCTATTTTATCACCACCATTTCTATCTTATTTTGGCCCTAATCTGTGCCAGGCATTGTGTTAAGTGTTTATCATGCTAATTAAGATTGTGCTAAAAATAGTACCAATGCATAAATGATTAATAACTTAAAAAAAAACCCAGCCATTTGTTGAATGCATAACATGTGACAAGCTTACATCAGGTTATTTATTTTTTTTAAGATTTTATTTTTGATGAGAGAGAGAGAGAGAGAGAAGCAGACTCCACAGTGAGGAGGGAACCTGACACCCGGCTGATCCCAGGACCCCGGGATCATGACCTGAGCAGAGGGCAGACACCTAACCGACTGAGCCACCCAGGCGCCCTTCCATCAGGTTAATTAAATGTGCCGGTTCGACTTACCCTCAGTACAGCAACAGAGAATGACCTGGCCTGACACGTCCGTCATGCTGAGTGAGGGGTCCCTGGGGAGCCCGGCTCTGATGGCCTGGCACTGAATGAAGCTCGGATTTGTTTTGTCCCAAAGCACCTGTGTTACTTTCCTGTGGCTGCTGTAGCCAAGTTACTGCAACCTGGGTGGCTGAAAACCACAGACGTTCATTTCCTCCTAGTTCTGGAAGCCAGAAGTCCAAAATCAAGACGTGGGCGAGAGCACGCTCCTTCCAGAGGCTCCGGGGGAGATCCCATCCTTGCCTCCTCCAGCTCCGGTGCAGCCAGCGCTCCAGCCTCTGCTCCCGGCCTCACGGCAACTTCTCTTGGTCTCAATCTCCCTCAGCTTTTCTCTGAAGGACACCTGTCACTGGGTTTAGGGCCCACCCGGGCCCTCTAGATTATCTCCTCATTTTCAGACCCTTTAATGTAATCTGGTCTGCAAGACCCTTTTTCCAAGTAAGGTTATATCACAGGTTTGGGGGATTTGATGTGGATAACTTTCAGTCTATTATCTGTCCTTGAACATGGACCCATCCTGTCCTTCCACAGCTATTATTAATATTTCATCTTCACGGTGACCCTTCAAGGAGTACATTTTACCCCCTGGGGCACTGAGGGTCAGAGAGGTTGTGTTAACTCTCTGGGAAGAGTCAGCACCGCCAAGGTCCAGATTTGGTCTCTGGCTTTAAAGCTCTTGCTCTCACCCTTAAACTTGCTCCATGAACCCCCCCCCACCCACCCACCCATCTGGGCTCAGAGATGCCCGTACTCTGAGGCGCAGTTGGTGGCCAGCGGGCATCCTATCTGGGTGACATGAGTCGTCAGCAGGCTTTTCAGGGGAATAACTGGGGATGCTGGGCAGAGCAAGCCTCAGGATCAGCAGCCGCCTCTGGGGGCGGAGGGGAGAGCAGGCCACCTCGTCCCGGGGACTTTGCCATGAGAGTCAGGCGCAGGCCAAGCACAGCCTTTCAATCAAGGTGATGCAGGTGAGCCCCTCCTCCCCTCCCCCAGCCACCTGCTTCCCCAGGGCTACTTCCAAAGCTTCCCCTCCCCCCAGCTCTCAGGTAGGAAAATATGTGCCAGCATGCTGCGGGGTGGGAGGGGAAGGATGACAGGAAGGGGCTTGTCTGGCCCTGGTCAGTGTTTGAGGGGGTGGATGGCACCGGTTCCGGGGCACAGGCGTGAGCCCCACCCTCCACCCTTTGTAGTAAAAGTTCCACCAAACACCACAGAGATGAATGGGAGCCACTGGGTATTACATCATTTAATAATCTGAATAAAATTCGTTTCCCCTCCTTTTGTAATTGTTTTATTGAATCATAATTTACACGCAAGAAGCTGCACATCCTTAAAGTGATCCACTGGATGTATTTTGATGTGTGGATGCATCTGTAAAGCCGCCGCCACAATCAACATAATGAATATATACATCACTCTCCAGAAGTTTCCTTGTGCCCCTTCATAATTAATTTCCCCCTCCTCGCTCTCCTTGCCTTTTCCAGGCAATCACTGATCTGCTTTTCTGCCACCATGGATTAGTTTGCATTTTCTAGCATATATATTAGACAAACGGAACCGTCCGGTATGCGCTACGTCTCGTGTGGCTTCTCTCCCTCAGCTGATCGTTTCACAGGTGGACCACCTTGGGTCGCGTATCAGCACTCCCTGCTTTGCACGGACGGCTCCTGGTCCGTCTTGTGGCTGTTCTGCAGGACGTTTACCCATTCACCTGTTGATGGACCTTGGATCTTTTCTGGTTTTTGACAGTTGGCGAGCCGAGCTGCTGTGCACACGTGTGTAAAACGCCCGAGTACGGATGCTTGCTCTCTTTGCTCTTGGAGTGGCTGGATCATGTGGTGCGTGCATGTTTAATTTAAGAAACCGCCAACCCCGTCTGCCGCGCGTGCACCGATTCACGTTCCCACCGGCTGTGTGCATGATTTCCCATCGCCCCACATCTTCGCAGTGCCCAGTGTGGCCCGCCTCCTGCTCTGCCGTGCTAACAAGTCCGTTGGCCTCTCTGCGGCCTTAATTGGCACGCCCTGTGTCTAATAATGTTGAGCGTCTTCCTGTGTGCTCATTTGCCATCCCTACATCTTCTTCGGTGAGATGTCTGCTCAAATCCTTTGCCCCTTTTTAATTGGGTTGTTTATTTTCTTCCCGCCGCGTTTTGAGAATTCTTCATATATTCCAGATACGTCTTTTAGCAGATGTACGATCTGTGGATGTTTTTTTCTCAGCCTTTGTCTTGCCTTTTCATCCCCGTAATGGTACCTCTCAAAGAACATGAGTCTGCCATTCTGATGAAGTCCAATTTTTCAATTTGTTCTTTAACAGACTATGTTATTGATGTTGTTAGGAAATCTTTGCCGGACCTGGAGTCTGGAAAATCTTCAACAGCAGTTACAGGGCCTGCCATGTGTGCCTCTTGTTTCTCTGGGGACCAAACTCTTTCACTGGCTGGTGGCCCATGTCTTAAAAACCATTGTTTAGTATATTTGGTCTGGTTTATGCTGTGGTTTTGTGCAGGCAGGTAAACCCGATCGCTGCCATCCCATCTTGACCTGAAATCCTGATAAACTTGGAAGGCAGGCATGATTTTGCTTGCGCTGTCACCCATTTCTTAGCTCGAGAGGCACAGTGACTCACCCAGGGCCCTCCAGCACATACGTGGCAGTGCCAGGATAGAAGCCCAGGGTTGCTTGACTCCAAAGCCCCGGCCTACAGACCTGGTGCTCGGACTTCCAGGGTTGGTTCAAGTTCCACTTGCTGCTGGAAATTCCAGGCTCGAGAATGCATCTAGGGTGTGGGGTTGGCCAGGCAGGAGACTCTCCATTGGTGTGGCTGGCTTGGCACCCTGACTTTATTTATTTATTTATTTATTTATTTATTTATTTATTTATTTGTTTATTTATTTATTCACCGTGACTTTAGAGCAAAAGTAACCTCTCTGACCTTCATCCATCTCATCTGTCTACCAGAACTGTTCGTTTTAACTTGACTTGCTCTGTAAGGTGCAGTAAGATGCAATCACAGAACCAAAGGCTTTCCATGACCACGTAGGTTATAGAGCCCAACCTCCCGCCCAATGCTACTTCAACTTCAGGATCAGAAATCTAAAAAGCCCAGGGCACCACTTACCCTTCCTGTGTCCATTGTGGACATCACGAATCAATAAGGGGACTCTTTCCTGCTGAGTTAGACTTTACCTCCAAGTCCAATCTTTGAATCTAGTCTGCAAGGTGCCTACCACCAGTTGACCGGATTGGCACATGAAATGATGAAGCCCATTTGCACCCCAGCTCCCGAGCACTCCGATCTTGTGGCCCTCCAGCTTTGCATGCACACCTCATTTGACCAAGCCTCCACCACCTCCAAAGGTAGCCCGTCCCATTATCACCGAGCTGTAATGTCTGAAACTCTCCTGCATGTGACAAATAAGCCCACTGTCAACTCAGCATTATTCCTTTGGTTAAGTTGTGCCTGCTGAGGACTCAGAGACCAGACATCACACCTTCTAGAAAAACTGGAGTCCTTCAGATACATCGTGAGCATGATGGCCACATCCCCTCTTGGCCTGGGGAAGTATTTCCAATTCCCTGCATGTGACCACAATCCTTTACAGCCCCGCTTTCCCTTTGTTCTCAGACACTCTACCCTAAAATGTAAATCGGAATTTGAAAAATACCCAAGGTACGATCTGATGAGAGCGCAGAAGAGGGAAAAACACTTAGAGCTCGGTCTCAACGTTTGGCTTTTATTAACACAGCCGAAGACCTTAATAGCTTTTCAGGCAATGCTCTCCTATTTTGTTCATGCAAGAAAACGTGAGCTCGTATTTATGTGAATGGAAGTGAGGTCAGACGTGCTCGTTCGGATAGCTGTGTGAGTTCATGAACCCGATGCAGCGCCTGACACCCTCCCCCTGTCACATTTCGTCAGAGAGGCCCGTGGCTGTTTGCAAAGGACCTTTGTTTCCGGGCCAGCCTGGTATTGATCGTAGTAACAATATTGGCTAACACGGACATGGCACTTAGCGCAAACCCAACATGTTCTAAGCATGTTACGTGTTTTAACTGACTTAATCCTCACCACAGCCCTGTGAGGTTGATACTCTTTGGTTCCCAGTTTACAGAGGAGGAAATGGACCCAGAGGAGGTTACATAAGCTAGTAAGGGGAGGAGCTGGGATTTGAACCCAGCTCTGAAGTCTCTGCCCCCGGTCACTACATTACACTGCCCTGTAGGGCCTGAAGGATCATATAAATGCCTTCTCTAGGCTATTCATGCTCTGCATGCAGTTCTCAGGAAAAGCTTCCTGGAAGTGGCAAGAGAAAGTGAGACGTAAAAGGCTGGCCTCCCAGCTGGTCCAGGCCAGTTTCGCCTTGTCCCCCCTGGACAAGAAACCTCAGTGGGGCAGAGAGAGGAAGAGAATGTCACTCTCTGGTCATATCAATTCTCTACTCAAGTTTCTCTTACACTGCAGGCTGCAAACAGGTGAGCGCAGGTCAAAACCCAAATGTGATTTCCCCCAGAGCCCAGCCAGCCCCTCGCCGGCACCTGGAGGACTGTGGCCTTTGATTCTTAAACCAGAGCTCCATGCCTAGGTGAGTCACAGGGCTCAGGGCGCAAAGGGACAGCCCAGTTTGAGATGAGGACTCAGGTTCTCTGCCAGCAAAGTCACCAGCTCACTCCCTCCTAAGGAGCCCTGGGGCAGGACAGTGAGTCCATCGATGCTGCATCTCACCCTCAATGACGTTGTTTCTGCTCCAGGCACATGACCCCAGTGGTCTAGTGAGAGGGAGGCCTGGGCCTGTGATAGAAACTGTTCCTTTTTAAGGACTTGAACCCAAGAGGAGGCAAACCTTGAGCCTTCGTGAGAAGAATCTGCTTGTCTGTAGGAAACGCAAGAGGGGTGAGCAGAGCCCAGAGGCCACGCCGAGCCCCCAATCCAGCCACGCTGGACCGCCCAGCTGTCCCAGCCTGTCGACCTCCAGGTTTCTGAAGCTGGGTGGGCTGGCTTTTCTGCTGCCGGCCGTCCGAAGAGCCAGCCCCAGGCCCTCTCTGGCTGGTATGTGGTGGCCCAGGGCCAGGGACCATGAGAGGATTCGCCACCACCGTGAAATGTGAGCCCCAACAACATGTCAGACATGTTGGGGTCCAGCGACAAATCAGACCTAGTCCTTGTCCCTGAGGAACTCACGGCCAGTTGGCAATTTGCTGCCACACATGCAGTTAATGTCTGCAATGTGAGCACATCACAGACACCCAAGGTGCCCGGGGAGGGTGGCAGGGGACAGAGCGGGGAGCCCCCCACCCCTGAGTGCCGGGGGGACCATGAAGGGGATCCCCAGAGAGGCCAGCGTATAAGGGAGTTCGGCTCCTGCCTCAGTTCTGTGCTCGAATCTTGGCTCGACCCCTTGCCCCCGGCTCCGTGACATCGGGCACTTTACTTCATGTCCGTGCCTCAGTTTCTTCATTGGTAAGCGGGCAGCTACGTCTGGGTTTGCCGAGGATTACACGCGACGATCTAGGTGCGGTGACAGCAGTGACTGGCCTCGAGCAAGCGTACTGTAAACCTTCCCTTCCTACCATCGCTCTTCTGGTTTCAGCTGAGGGCAGGAGCCCCGCAGGTGCAGGAGAATGGACACCGAGGGACACACACTCGTACGGGGCAGGGGTGCGGGATCGGGTGTGCGGCACGTGAGAAGGGCTTCCGGGTGGGAGGCCAGCGTGCAGAGGCGGGACAAGACAGGGACGGGCCCCAGCAGGCGCCCGGCTCCGCGGCGGCAGGTGGGCTTCGGGCCGAGGGGGGGACCGGAGCTGAGCGTCTGGGGCGGGGTGGGACGGTGAAGACCCAGGGTGGTGCTGCAGACAACATGCCACGGGGGGCGGGAGGAGGGGCTGCATCCACATCCCCCAGAAGCCGCTTGCTGATTTGATCAACTCAGTGAAGTTACCTGTCCACCCAGTAGGAAAGAAGCCCCGTCGCGGGCCGGCAGTTTGGAGGAAGCCGGCGTGTGCCCCGCGTGGGGAGTGTGAGCTCCCCTGTGCGGTTGTAGAAGCATCTGGGTGAGGTCACCGAGCACCGGGCACACGGGCCCGGGAGCCCAGCCTCCGGGGAATGACAACACAGCACCGGACGGCGTTGCATTGATTTCTGCTCTTTGTTGCCTGGAACACGGTGGTGTTTCCGTCTGTAAGCTCCGGGACCCCCGGGACCCTGAGTCCTGGTGAGGCCTGCGCCCCTCCCCCGCCGCTCAGTCACCCAAGGGAAGGTCCTTACCTGGCCCGACGTCCAGCACCCCAACTTCCGGGGTGACGGGAGGTTACGTGGGCCGATTTGGACAAAGGTCCACATGGGCGGGGGAGGCCACCCCGCTGGACTCCTGGACTCGCCTAAACCCTTCCCCCACCCCCACGCCCGGTCCCCGTTGGCTCACTCCCCGGATCGCTGACATCCCCAGGGTCTCGTGTGTGCCCGAACCCAGCCTCCTGATGCCTCACACTGCCTCCTCCTCAGTCTGCCTCACACACTTACAAGCGCTCTTGCCACTCGGGCACTGGATTCCCTCCTCGTTCCCGAGGCTAGAAGCCCACAATCAAAGCGTCCGGGGCTGTCGTGTGGTCTCCGAGGCCTGGGATAGAATCCTTCCCTGCCCCTTCCGAGCTTTGGGGTGGCCGTCGGTCCTTGGCGCTCCTTGGCTCCCAGACACCCCACTCCGGTCTCTGCTCTGCTGCCACTTGGCATCTTCTCTGCGTGCCCCACGTCCAATGTCCCTCTTCTTATAAGGACACTAGCCATGCTGGTTGAGGGCTGCCCTAAACGTCCTGGTCCTAATTTGATCACATTTGCAAAGACCCTATTTCCAATGAACGCCATACCCACAAGGACTGGGGGTTAGGACTTCCACATACCTTTTGAGGGGACACCTTACAACCCAGAGCACCTGATATGCACCGGCCGTGACAGGCATGGGAGGACAATGCCTCTCCCAGGGAGACTCCCGCTTCATGCCCACCGCACCCCCACAGGGCAAATGCTGTCCCCAGCTCCTGGACTCACTCAGCTGAAAATTGCCGGGCTCCAGGCTGGCCGGGAACGGCAGTCCTACCTCTGAGCCACACCTGTCTGGTTGCAGCCCCCAGGTGGGCCTCCGCAGCTCGCCAGTAACCGTAAAAAGAACAGTGGGCAGAATAAATCTCACAGTGAAATTAATGTAGCTTGAGAAAAAAAAAGTACATTTACTCATTTCAACTTCTTGTTGCCAGACTCATAAGTGAATAAATCCAAAATAAATGTAACCGGGACAAAGGGAGAAGCCAAGAGAAATGCAATCCCATCACCCTAAATGAAGACAAAGACTCCAAGACAATATTAAATTCCATCCCCAAAGGCTCATTTCATTTCAGACCCAGATTTGCACAAAATCGAGTTTTCCTGCGAGCCAAGCCCCACTCCTGCACAGATCCTCCCCTTCCCCTGCTCCCTCCCCCGGTCCACTCGTCCCCTCCTCCCAGGCTCCCGGGTCTTGACCCTGAAGCTGGAACACTGTCTACTGGAGAGCCAGCTGGGCCACCAACTCCTGGGACACGGTGACTCCCTCAGCTCTGGAGGGACAGCTTCGCGGGACTCTGGGGACCCACAGCATCTGCTTGGGCTTCCAGGAATTCACATCCTTGGTTGCCCCAACCCTCTTGCAGCTCTCGCCTGCAGGGCTCCACAGAGGAGGCTTAGGGCCTGCGAGCTTGGGGGTTGGAGCCTGCAGGGGGGAGGCCCGTTGGTACTGAGTGGCTCTCTAGCGAAGGGTTAGGCCCGGACGCAGGGCTGCGCCCTGTTACTCTGTTTTATGTCATCGTAACAACTGCAGACCTCATGGCCCACATCCCACAGAGCTGGTGTGCCGGCATCCTTGGAGATGGGACACCCAAGAGGATGGGTGCAGGGGATGCAGAGGAAGGAGCTGGCAGGCGTCTGCCCCCAGGGCTGACAGTGACGTCTGTGTCAGAATTGTGCCGGGGTCAGGAACCCTGTTACCTGTACCCTGCTCTTCCCAGGTAGGCCGTGGGCATTGATCATGCGGTTGGGTTGGGGGGCGGGGCAGGCTTACTATTTTTTTTACACGCAACGTGGGGCTTGAACCCTTGACCTCGAGATCAAGAGCCTCATGCTCTCCCAACTGAGCCAGCCAGGCACCCCCAGGTTTACTTCGGACAAAGGCGACAGCTGCCATGACTTGGCACCTACTGTATGCCGACCCCTTTCCACGGGCTCATCCTCTCGTTTCTTCAGAACATCTCATTTGAGTGCCTACTATTTGCTGGGTTCTATTTTAGGGGTGCCGGGGATTTGATCCAGTGTCGTGAGGTTTATATGCTGGAAGCGCGTCATATATTCTATCTCTTTCTATTATGTTCTAGGGGAAGGAGTTATACATATTATATCATATTATTATCAAATACATGTTAATATTACATCAAATCTAATTATATTGGAATTTATTGTATGATATAAAATGTGTATTATGTTTTATTGCATATGCACACGACATCATATGACGTCCCGTATCCTATCGTACTCTTCCTGTTCAATCTTCGGAACAGCCCTGCCAGGGAGGTATCATTATCTCTGTGCTGTCGCCGACAAGACAAGGTTGGAGAGAGGATGATGTGCCAAGCGCCCAGAGCTCGTGAGCCAGCAGGTGGTGGGTGCAGAGAGAGCCTAAGGGAGGAGGGTGGCTTTTGCAGTGGGAGGGGCCTGGATCTGATCCCCAGCCCGGGCACCTCATACTCTGTAAACCTGTTTCCCTGCTGGACCACTGTGAGACTCACCTGGGCTGATGTCGGTGCCCCGCCAAGGGCCATCCTTCACTGTGGCAGTGACCGTGGTCCCCATGCCCAGGCCACAGGGCAACTCAGGTGGTAGGACCCAGGCATCTGCTCCCTTGTGCTACAGCAGCTGATGTTGTCCCCTGGGGTGAGAACCCGGCGAAAATCAAAAAGCGTCGCCCCCCCACACTTGCACTCAAACCCCAAGGTCAGGCAGGCAGCCCCTCCAGCTCCTTGGCTGTCACTTGCCACCCGAAGAGCAGCAGGTGTCAAGGTTAAGAGGACAGACTCGGGGCTCAGGCTGCTGGGTTCCAGCCCTGGCTCAGCCACCCCCTCCCCGTGCCTGCGAACCAGGGCAAGTCACATGGCTTCGCCGCGCCCCAGTTTCTCTCTCTGTCATGGGATTTTCCCTCGTGTGGTTGAAGGACCAGCTACAGGTCCGGGCCCAGGGCAGAGCGCCTCCCCAGGGCGGGTAGCGCAAGGATGCGGGCCTGGCCCACCGGGTGAGAAGCTGGAGCGACCCTGGTCGAGCAGGAGGCACAGTCCCCGCCAGGGAGAACCGCCAGTGAGTTTCGAAAATGAAGCTCCGGGGGATGGTGGCTGTTGTCAAGGAAGTCGGGAGCCAGGCAGACGTTAGTCTGGAAATCGTGGCCCTCTGGCCAGCGCTCTGGGTGCAGAGTCCAGGAAGCCCGCCCTCGACCCTGACCTCTTCCTGCCTCCAAAAGCCCCTACTTGGCTAGAGAACGAAGCAGGTGCTTACGGGCACGGTTCTCACGGCCCCTGTGGGGGAACACGCTAAATCAGACTTGCTTTTTGTTGTTGTTGTTTTTGTAACAACTCAGTGGGTTTTAGTATATTCACGAGGTTGTGAAACCATCACCATAATAAACTTTAGGACATTCCATCTCTCCAAAAAGAAACTATAGCATTCAGTTATCACCCCTGCCCTGCCTCCAGCTCCCCTGCCCCACCCCTGCAGCTCCCCAGTCCTGCCCCCACCCCTGCAGCTCCCCAGCCTGCCCCCCCTGCATCTCCCAGTCCTACCCGCCTCCAGCTCCCCAGCCCTGCCCACTGCTCCCCAGCCCTGCCCCCCCCGCATCTCCCCAGTCCTCCACCCCTGCCTCCCCAGCTCCCCAGCTCCCCAGCCCTGCCCCCACCCCTGCACTCCCCCCCCATCCCGCCCTGCCCCCACCCATGCATCTCCCCAGCCCTGCCCCTGCCCCTCCAGCACCCCAGCCCTGGCAACTACTTATCTGCTTTTGCTTCTGTCCACTTGCCTGTTACAGACATTTCATATGAAGGGAATCATACAATATGTGGCCTCTTGTGACTGGCTCTTCCGGATTTATTTACAGCCTCCTACACGTATAGTTGGGAGGACTCCCCCCGTCCCACCGATCATCTAGCTCAAATCTTTCATGTTTCAGGTGGGAGAGTGAGACCCACAGAGGCGAGGTCCCTTGACCATGGCCAAGGGCAGGATTGGAGCTGGTCACCCCCCTCCTCCTCGCCTGCCTGCCTCTCCCTGCCTCCTCAGGAAGCCTGGGTCAGGAGCAGCTTAAAGGCATGATCCCGGAGAACTAACCAGGCCTGTTTTGGGGGTCGTAAGTAAGCAACCGCATCCATCCATCCATCCATTCGTTCAACAGTAAACATTTGTTGGATACCAGTGTCCTGCCAGGGGCTGGTCCAGGTGATGGAGAGGCAGAGAAGGAGATGGAGAAGCCCAGAGCTTGACTACAGACGACTAATCTGGAAACAGATGTACAGAAGGGGAGCGTCAGGTGCAGCCAATGCTGTGAAAGTCATAGGAGGGAAGGGGGAGAGTGACTGGCCTGGCGGAGGGGTGCCACGTCCTCCTCTCGGGTGGGCAGAGAAGCCTCTGGGAGGAGGGGATGTTTGGTGCAATGGAGTCGGCCTCACAAAGGTCTAAGGGGAAGAGCATTCTAGGAGGAAGGAATGGAGTTTGGGGACCGAGCTTAGAGAGGCAGGGGTGCAGAGGAGGCCCGTGTGGCTGAGTCATCCTATGGGCACAGGGGCAGGAGGTAAGGTCCACATTCCCCTGACCTTCCCAGCACCACTTGCGCTTATTTGTTTATGGTCATGTCTCCTTCGCTGGCCTGGACAGCTGGGCCCAAATCCTAGAGACCTCTTCCTGCCCGGTGCCCAGCCTGGGGCACGGTTGCCCCCACCCCGAGGCACTGGGTCGGCGATGTTTGAACTGGTGTCCTAGCAGAAGCTCCCATTATAGGCCTTTCTGAGAGCAGGTTTGCATAAATGATGGTGGGGTGGGAGGCAGACCCCAAAAGGGTGTCAAGGGAGGGGAAGGGGGGCAGAACCAGGTCACCAAAGATAGGCTTGACCCGTCAGTCCTTGCCTGCTTGCTGCATTTGGGTTTTCGTGTTTGCCCTTGTCTCTCCCGTCATTCTCCTTGAGAATCAAGTTGTTTGGGAAAGAGAAAACCAGTTGCATAACTGTGTCCGTTGGCAGGCACGTTCTAATTTTAAAAAATGTGTCACTCTCCAAACTGCGCGTCCCTTAATCAGGCAATTACTTTATGATGTAGTATAGTTAAGGAGATGGGGAAAAAAAAAAAAAACCACAAACCACCAACCCTTGAAATCCCAAACATTTTCTTGCAGAGAATTAATTTGGTAAATGTTTGACTTGAGCTCGAGAATGTCTTTTGTTTCCATTTCTAAGACAAAAAGGACACACAAAAAAGGTACTAATTTGGTATTAATCAGTCTTCTTCATTAAAAGTAGCTCCCCATACCAAGGGTGTCATGGAAACCGCGAATGTTGAGAGAAGGGCTCTGGGGTCTGGAGGGAGCGGGGTACGGGGCCATCTGCGGGGTGGCCATGGCCCTGGGGGAAACAGGACGGGATGGGATAGGTGGCAGCGCCCACAGGGAGATAGTAACCATCAGGGACTGAGTGCTTCCCTCTTTCCAGCCCGTTGTAAGCCCTTTCAAACAGCCTCCTGTTTCCACCCGGAGCGACCCTGGGATGTAAGTGTGGCTACGCCCGTGCCGCAGCGGAAGGCACTGGGCTTTGCGGGGTAAGAGCCCATTCTCCTGCGAGGCCTCATTCTCCGTGTTTCCTGTGCCCCTCACTTCATCGCAATACCCAGGTCTTTCCGTCCTGCCCCTTGGCCTCCTGGGTCACGGTGAGTCAGTATGTCCCTTGCCCTGCGTGATCGCTGTGTTGTGAAACCCAAGAGACCTCAAAAGCTAGAGATTCCCCTTCTGTACAGGCCCGTGGAGGAAGCATTTGGACCTGGAAAAGCAGAGGGGGTGGGGTCCACTTTCCATAATTTGATTCTATCCCTCGTCCCTCTCTCTCTCTCTCCAAACCCCAGCACCCAGACTCTTTCTCCTCCTCCCCCCTCTCCCCTGACTCTTGATTATGTGGAGCAGCGGAGATAGCCCGTCTGGCCAGGTGTCCCCTCTTTGTTCTTCCTGTTCTCATCCCGTCTGCTGCGGGGCCCCACGCACAGGGCCGGCCATCCCTGGGGTGGGAGGGGTGAGTCTGGGAGCTGAGGCCGCAGAGACAACGTATTCACCGGGAGGAGGGGTGGGTGGGGGGAGTCCGCACCTGTTAAGGCATCCTGTCCCTGTCACAAGATCACATAGGTCTCAGCAGTAACGCTGCCACCCGGAGAGCCAGCAGCACCCTTTATCTGCTAAAGCACAGGTGTGTCTGGAAGCAGGAGGACGGACGTCCGAAAGGCCCGCTGAGACATTCCTGCCAAAGGATGGTTGGCGGCTGGTTCCCGGACAGGGTCACGGGCTCCCTTAGCCCGGGTGGCCCCCAAAGGACCCCAAGGCCTCTGACAAGTAGAAATGGGAAATGCTAGGCAAGTAATTGTCTCGGGTGAGGCCTCAGGCTCTGTGAAGAGAAGCAACCAACTATGGAGCACGGGCTGTCTACAAAGTCCTGGCTTCCCTGCAAGATGCGTATCACGCCCCCCCTCCCCTGCCCATTTTCCAGATGAGGAAACAGAGTCTCAGAGAGGTTATTTCACTCACTCAAGGCCAAACAGCTTGTAAGTGGCGGAGCAAGGAGAGCAAGGCCTCAAACCTGAGTCCTCCCGATGTTACCCCCCGTTCCCTGACCACTACACCCCCTCGCTGTTCCCGCCGTGGGCAGAGTCTGTTTTCCTAGCTGCTGACTTTCCCAGCTGTACAGGCTGACGGTACCTTGATGGGCTCTGACACTGCGGGCAGAGGTGGTGATATGTCTCTTTCGGGCATTTGGAGAGAGCAGACCCCAGGCGGCCTGGGACCCCTCCTTGGTTGGCCATCTTCCTGTCCTGAGAGCATTTGATGATCATGGTAAGAATTTGCAGTAGTCGGGGGCGCCTGGGTGACTCAGCAGTTGAGCGTCTGCCTTCAGCCCAGGGCATGATCCTGGGGTCCCGGGATCGAGTCCTACATCAGGCTCCCTGCATGGAGCCTGCTTCTCCCTCTGCCTGTGTCTCTGCCTCTCTCTCTCTCTCTCTCTGTATCTCTCATGAATAAATAAATAAATCTTAAAAAAAATAATTTGCAGTTAGGCAGTGCAGGAATCTGCGGATTCAGCTGTTCAGGGCAGTATATGCTGTGCCCCTACTGTGTGCCAGGCACCCTGGTGGAGGCTGTCATTGTGAGCACAGGTCATCGGGATCTTGCGGGCATGCAATTTGTGGTCGGGAAAGTTGCATTTGACTGAGCAATTGAAGCCTTGCATCTGCCGGGCTGCAGGACTGTATTTTAAGGAAGAAGGAATTTAATACAGGGGATTGTGTGTTTCTAAAACCACTGGCAGGTCTGAGGAAGCAAGGCCTTGGCTGGGCCTCCAGGAATGACTCTCAGAACAACGTGGGCCTGGCTCGTGAGGGGGGTTGGGACCCCTGATGTCGCCCTGGAGGCCCCGCCGTCTGGGCTTGGAGCCACCAGCACCGACGAACCTGTGCACATCAGAAGGTGGTAGGGGACACAGGACATGCCGCAGTCTGACGATGAGGGAGTCAGCTCAGGAAGCTGGCACATCCGCCACTCTTGCGTGACCCCCAAGAGGCTGGCAAATTAACCTGGGAACTTGCCGCAGGAAAGTCACGGCTCTCCTAACCAGCAGAAAGGGCCAGAAGCCACAGACAGAGGCCATACACCTCATGTTCGTCTTCCAGATGTCACACAAGCACACATTACTGGCAGAAACTTCACTTGTAATCCCAAATCTGAGCCACAAAGGAATCTGGGAGATGAGGAATTTAGCCTTCCAGACCATAAGGTGTAGGGGGTGCCAAGAGGGGCTGGGAATGTGTGCCCTGGGTCCATAGATGCCATCCAGGGCAACCATGACGAGAGGTGAGAGAGAAGGCCCCCCAGGAGTGAATCCACACTGTGGGGTCAGAGGCAGCTCCTCTCATGAAGGTTGGCTTCCAAGCTGGGAGCTGAATGGTGCATTTGAGTGTTCCAGGTGACATGAACAGCATGTGCAAAGGCCCTGAGATCAAGGGTGGAGGGAAAGCATGGCATGTCCATGATAGTTTGGATGATCGCTCAACCATCCTTCACTTCCCTTCCCCTTCCACGTGGGCGGTATGCGCTTTCCTGCCCCATTGATGTTGAACTCAGCCACGTGACTGCTTTGGCCAGATGTGATATGAGCAGGGGCCTGGTTTGGCTTGGTTTACCGTGGCCCGGGGATCCACCATGAGGAGAGCCCACCTGAACTCCAGGAGGAAAACTTGAGAAGCAGAAATGTGACTGACCTGGAGCCTGAAGCCAAATCCAGACAAGCCACAGCCTGAAGCAAAGCTGTCCAGCTGAGCCTACCCTGAGTCAGCCAGCCAGACCCTCAGCAACCTGCAGACCCATGGACTCGAGGATAAATGCCTGTTCTGTACACCAGTGAGCTTGGGGGAGGTTTGTTATGCAGCACTAGTGTGGTCCTAGCTGACGGGAACAAGATAGGAGCTCCTGAAAGGAAACAATCCAGTATGACTGGAATGGGGAGGTGAGCAGGAAGCGGGGTGCAGGTGCAGCCATGGAGCTGGCAGGGACCCGTAGACCCTGGGAAAGATATGGGAATCTTCCCAGTTCCTGTAGGGTCAGGCCAAGGCAGAGAGGTGAGGGGTCCATGGTGGGAGCAGAGCTGGGGCTGGAGCTCAGGCCTCCTGGCTCCCGCCTATGCTGACCCCCGTGCTTCTTAGCTCACTGATGACGACGGCAGCCACTCAACCCCAGCAATATTCAGCACGATCCAGTCACGCCTTCTTCCCCCAGTGCCGCCTGACTTAACCCTCTTAATATCCCCGCCTAGGAAACTGGGGATCAGAGAGGTTCCACGTTGTGCTGGAGACCACACCCTCCTTTGGTCCTGCGCCCATGATCCCAACCACTGGGCACCAGTGCCCTTCAGCAGCCTGGTCCCTGGGGCCCCCCCACCAGCCATGTGCCGAGCTGGGGCACCCGCTTCTGACCCACCCCCTGTGGCTCCGCTCTGACACAGGTGGGCTAGGTTGACACTTGGGGCAGGAGCGTGTGGGGACTGTCTGCTGTGGGTGAAAGAGAAGTGCGGATCCATGGTGCATCCCTGGATCACAGGCTTCTTTGCTGGCAGGCAATCACGGGACACCTGTGAGGAGATCTCCTTCCAGGAGGGGGCTCCTGAAGAGGGCTTGGCCTGTGTCTAATGGGGAGCGGCAAGGACGAAGGACACCGAGGACAGGATGGAGGAAGGGAGGGCATTGGTGGAAGGAGGGGGGAAGGACCCCAGAAATGCAGGTGGAGGTCTGCCCCTGGTCCAGCCTGGGCCCCGGCCAACCTGGAGGTGCCTTCCCAGATTGGGCTCTGCAGAGCCATGGGGCTTACGGGGTGTTGGCACCTGGTCTGCAGACTAGGGAACCCCTGGATGTGATGCTCGCCCACATTTCTAGCCCTGCATTCCCTGGGCATGTGGCAGCCATGCACCTGCTGGCCCCTCATCCCTGAGTGGGTCACGGCACTCGTCCTGCCTGCGAGTACCAAGTGAAAGGGGCACGTGTCACTTCCCCACTGGAGCATCTCCTTGCCGGAGCAGACCCTCGGGAATCTCGCCTCCTCTGGGAAGTGCCTGTTGAGAAGGGGTGTGAGTGGTTTCCGTGAGCAAACGCCCCCGTCCGCCCACAGCCACAGACACGCAGTGTGGGCGAGACCGGCTCTCGCGGTCGCAAGCCGGGAGCATCGTAGAGGTTGTTCTGTTCCTACAGCGTAGTGGGGTCTCGCCCCACGAAGAAGAATGGTCCAGCGAGGAAGCGAAATGCTGCAGACTCGATCTGTTTCTTAGAGATTTACGGGGGACGTTACCGTAGTGAAGGATGCCGGATGTCCTGAAAGAAAAAAAAAAAAAAAAGAAATTCATTGACTTTGGGTAAATTCAAAGTTTTCCAAACTTACAGAGTAGCGTTCCCCCTTCCACGTTTGTGGGGCCTCACGAATGTCCAGTGGAACATCTTTGGGAAAGGCCAGTCTGGGAAGGCTGGGACACATGGCAGCTAAAACCCTTTGGGGCTAAAACCCTCCGAGGGCGCCTCTGGGAGGCTGTCTGGGCAGCACCGAGAGGGCGCCGCTGGGGGGATGAGTCGGCCCACGTCGGAGGTGCCAGGCTGCCCCGCTGCGGAGTCCCAGATGTGCAGGCAGCTGTCTGAGGGTGGCCGCAGCCATGCAGGGGGCACAGAGCCAGGACACCTTGGCCCCACCAGGGAGGGGCGACCCGCTTAGGCCCTGAGCAATCCCGCAGCCCCGGGATGCCCCTCTTTCCCCGGCCACCCTGTGTGCTTCCACAGATTCCCAGCTGAGCTTCCCAGCGACCCCTGGAGCCCACCTGCTCCCTGCAACCCCCGGGATGTGGGGTTCCACCTCTGGGCCCCTCTGGCTGGGACTCGCATTGGCCAGATCCATGGAAACTGCGCCCTGATCTTCCTGCCTCCGTTCAGACACTGGGTGGGGGGTGGGGGGCGGTCCTCAGGGGCTCAGCTTTCCTGGTCCCAGCTGCTGGAGGTCTCCTGGGGTCCCATTTCCACAGCCCCCCAAGGCCTTTCCGTGGCCTCCACCCTGGCGAGGATTCAAGATTCGATGGCTGCTCCTTTGTCCTGTTGGAGACTCAACGTCACGCCGGCTCAGAAGTGTCCTTGCTCTTCCCTCTGGATCTCAGTTAAACGTCTGCCGCGGGGGAGTGTGGGCTACACCGGGGGTTTGCAAACCCTGCTTCTCGGCCATGGACTCTTCCCTCTGAACCACCTCTTCGGTGGAGCCCAGACACGTGTGACGCACAGAAGCGGGGTGCCCGGGGAGGAGAGGTGCCTGCCTGCTTCCTGCTCACCCTTCTCACCTCCACCTCCACCCATGACGTCCCAGGTCTCCCTGGCTTGGCCTGGAAGTCACCTGGAGGTCCCCCCAGCTCCTGGGCCATCCACAGGTCCACGAGACAGACCCTTGCTGCCTTCCCCTCCCTTCCCTTTCCCGAGGACCCATGGCCTCGAGCATGCCCCAGAGGCTGACATGGGGTCCAGGGGTGCCGGGGCGCTCATAGGGTGGCTGTGGGGGCTGGCGTCTGCCCCCCAACCCTGTGCCCTTGCAGGCTGGGCCCTGCCTGGGCCCACAATGCCTGGTTTCCCACGTGCTCACCCAGCCAACACGGGGCCTGAGCTGTTCCCCCTGAAGTGCCCGGGGACAGGGGCTCGGCCACCGGCCTGGGGAACCAGCTCTGCAGGCCTCCTGAAGCCCTCCCGCCACCAACCCCTTCCTGATTATTATTCAGCTCAAGTGCCCCCCAGGGGCTCACACAAGGGAGCCATCGGCGCCCAGGCTCTGGGTCTGCTTGTCCTTGCCGGCGAGTTTAATAATCTCCGAAGTGGTTTTTTTTCTTAATGCAATGACGGTGATGATGGTGGTGGTGGTGGTGGTCAGTGGAGCAGCAGCATTTCTCCCAAAGGGCTTCGGCAGCGCGGCTCACAGGGCCCAGGGGCCTGCCTGAGGTGGGGGCAGGATGCATGAACTCCCCCTAAAATAACCACGAAATCAGGGTGCAGACACACCTTGTGGATACGTTTCAGCCTGCCCCCTGCTTCTAGAATCGTGCCAGCATGAGCAAAGTGTCCCCCCTGCCAAGCTTCACATTTCTTCAGGAGCCTGGACGTATTCAAGAGTTCCACACTGATCCCCTCCGGGGAGCTCCCTGAGGTGCCCACTCCTCCCCTCTCGCCCCTTTTGAAATGGCTCCGTCCCATCAGGTGATCTGAGCTTGGTCAGGAGAGGAAACAGCCACCCTGTACTTAACAGAGCCCCCTCCCCCCACCCCACATCGGAGAGAACTCTTTTGGGGGCAAGTGACAGAAAAAACTAATTCAGATGGGCTCAAACAACAACCACAACAAATGATGTTTCAGGCCACAGAACATATAAGTTTGGAGGAGAGCTTCAGGGCTGCTTGGATCCATGTGGCTCCAGAAAATATTATCAGGATAATATAAAAACATATAAGTGTGTTTATTTATACGAAGCATGGTGAGGCCTAATACAAAAATACTGCTCTTTCTCTTGCCATCGCCCGGCCTGCATTCCTGCGCGCTGGCTGTGTTCTCAGGCATTCCCCTCATGGCGCCAGGATGGCTGCCAAGGCCCCAGGCTCCCATCCCACCCCCCGAGTGTGCAAGGGCATTCCTCTCGTTCACCAATCCCTACTAAAGTCCAGCAGTGAGTGACTCTTGTGGCTCCCATTGGCCCAGGCTGGGTCACATGCCACCCCCGAATCCATCATCGTGGCCGGGTGAAGGGGATGCTGCATGTGGACAGGCCTGGGTCACCAGCTGGACTCAGGAGGTCGGAGGGCTCAGTACCCATGGGGAGGTCAGGTCGCTGTCACCAGGCAGGAGGAGGGGACTGCGTTCTGGACAGGCGATCCCTAGGCAGGTATCGTTTTGTGTCTACACCGCGGAGGGAACTGTTCCGCCCTCAGCCCCGCCTCCACCACACTCAGGGCTCCCAAATCCAGGAATTCCGTCCCAGCCCCACAACAGGGAAAGACTTGTGCAGCCAGGCGATCGCCTCCAGGGCCAGATCTTAGCGATGGTCACCCGAGGGCCGGGGGATTGCAGAGGCCAAAGTCGCACTGTCCAGCCTCCTCTGGAGCCTCTCCAAGAGGTGGCCCGGTCTGTGCACCCGGGAGCTTAACCCCCAGGATGCCCCGTGTCTGCTGGAAAGTGAGCTTTGTTCACCCCTTTAGCCCCAGGCCGAAGGGCAGTGGCTGGCACGTCCTGCTGCATACCTGAGTACATGTCACAAGTGGCTTGGAAAAAAAAATATTACTCATACACGGATAATGTAACCAAAATATTAGTTTTTTTGGGGGGGGATTCCTACCCTGTGCTTAGGCCCACCCAGAAAAGCTCTATTATTTTTAAGGGCCTGAATGTCAGACATTTGAGACTCCCAAGTCTCTATCACCTCCACTCCATCCAGTCTCTACACAGGACCAGTTTCTTTCTCAATGACATTCCATGTGATATGATTTGGAGTCCCTCTCCCCTCCCTGGGCTCTTTCAAGACCTAATTCCCTTGGCCATAATCTTGTTCAGAGTACAGTGCCACTTCTCCAGATGTGGGATTATTAGAGTATAGTGTGATAGGATGGTCACCTCCTACATTCTACATATTCTATTTCTATTAATATGGCCAATATCCCATTATTGTTTGAGTCCCTATATCTTATTGGTGATTCACAACATACTTAGAGTTTCCTAAAACCCTTGTGTTTTTCCCCTGTTGTAACTATGGATTTCTCATCTGCTACTTATACGGTTGACTTTTTTTTTTAAGATTTTATTTATTTATTCATAAGAGAGACACAGAGAGAAGCAGTGACACAGGCAGAGGGAGAAGCGGGATCCAAGCAAGGAGCCTGATGCGGGACTCAATCCCGGGAGCCCGGGATCACGACCTGAGCCAAAGGCAGATGCTCAACTGCTGAGCCACCCAGGCATCCTGTGGTTGATACCCAGGTAGAAGCTGAGGATGTGGAGAAAGGGGGACCCTCCTGCACTGTGGGTGGGAATGTGAACTGGTGCAGCCACTCTGGAAAACTGTGTGGAAGTTCCTCAAAGAGATAAAAATAGACCTGCCCTATGACCTGGCAATTGCACTGCTGGGGATTTACCCCAAAGATACAGATGCAGTGAAATGCTGGGGCACCTGCACCCCGATGTTTCTAGCAGCCATGTCCACAATAGCCAAACTGTGGAAGGAGCCTCGGTGTCCATCGACAGATGATGGATAGAGAAGCTGTGGTCTCTGTATACAATGGAATATTCCTCAGCCATTAGAAACGATGAATACCCACTATCTGCTTCAATGTGGAGGGACCTAGAGAGTATTATGCTGAGTGAAGTAAGTCAATCGGAGAAGGACAAACATTATATGGTCTCATTCATTCGGGAAATGTAAAAAATAGTGAAAGGGATTATAGGGAAGAGGAGAAAAAAAATGAGTGGGAAATATCAGTGAGGGTGACAAACCATGAGAGACTCCTGACTCTGGGAAATGAACAAGGGGAAGTGGAAGGGGAGGTGGGTGCAGGGTTGGGGTCACTGGGTGATGGGCACTGAGGGGGGCACTTGACGAGATGAGCACTGGGTGTTATGCTGTATGTTGGCAAATCAAACTCCAATAAAAAAATACATAAATAAATAAATAAATAAATAAATAAATAAATACTCTGAGGTTCCCAGAGCAGAGAAATGTGAATATGAATATATATATTTAGATTTATGATGGAATATTACTCAGCCATAAAAAAGAATGAAATGTTATCATTTACAAAGATGTGGATGGAGCTAAAGAGTATAATGCTAAGTGAAATAACTCAATCAGAGAAAGACAAATATATATAATCTCACTCATGTAGAATTTAAGAAATGAGACAAAATATCATAGGGGGAAAAGGGAGGAAAACAAGAAACAAACCCTTACCTCTAGAGAACTAACTAATGCTTACCAAATGGAAGGTGGGTGGAGGGATGGGTTAAAAAGGTGATGGGGATTAAGGAGTGCACTTGTGATGAGCACTGGCTCATTTATGTAATTCTTGAATTACTAAATTGTACTCCTATTACACATTGTGTTCGATATTTGTAAAATAAAGAAAAACTTAAAATTAAAAAAAAAGAGACATCCCAGAGACCAGAGCCAGTTTTAAGGTCAGCGAATCTGTGGAAATTCCACACCCAAAAAAAAAAAAAAAAAAAGCTAAGGATGAAGGAAGTCAACCCTTTTGGGGCCCTTCCTGTGCACCAGGCACTTTGTACACTTGCAACTATTTACTTCTAAAATCCCTACAACATACGTACAATTGTCCCCAGTTTCTAGAAGTTGAAACTGAGGCTCAGACAAGATCCTTCATCTGCAAAAAAGTCACACCACCGAAAAGGGGCAAATTCCGGATTCGAACCCAGAATCGCCCGGCCCCCAAGCCCACAGTCTTACGGCCACACACGATGCGTTTCTCCCCACGACCCGGGGCTGAACTGCGGGCAGAGAAGATTCCATCGTGCCCTGGAGTTCCCCTGGCGGCTCAGCCATGCCCCAAGCCCACCCCGCTGTGCCCCCTCTGACTGTCCTTCCGGATCCCGCTGCCCCGGATGCTGCAAGAACTTTCATAACCGGAAAGTTCCCAGTGTCCATCTGCTTGCTTGGCACGGCAGCCTCTGCAGGGCATCGCGGGCACCAGATGGGGGTCAGCGAGTCTGGGGCCAACAAGCCATCCTGGAGAAGGCGCTCGGAGGAGAAGCGGCCAGTGGAGCCCGCCGCGTTCCCACCTTCTATTCACCAGCTGTCAAGGGGGCTCACCAATTAAGTGGCTGTTTAGGGCTTTCAAAACCACTAATCAAACCTGCCAAAAATCTTTAAAAAGAGCTTTTAAAAATTTTTCTCTCCATTTATTTTTTTTTAAAGCGTGTTAAAAGGTTCATTAAAGATCCGCAAAGGATGAAGAAGCCCTTCCCGGGCTGCCCTCCTCCCCCGCTCAGTAATTAAGCACGCGGCTCCCCCCCCCCATTAGCTTTCATGCCTCCCCCATTGGCAGCGGAAGATGCGGACGGGAGTTCAGAAGCATCTTGTTAGCGTGTCTGCTTCGCAAGAACCGCTCATTAATGGGCGATGCCGGGAGTTGGTAATTTGGTAAAAATGTGTTGTTATTGTCAGCAGACTGCTTCTCCGAGCCCTCGCCTGGGCCCTGCCCGCGCTCCTGCTCTCATGTTCCGAGCTCGCTCGGCTGGGAAGCAATCAAGGAAGAGGCGGCCCTCCGGGAGTGCAGGCGGGGTGCGCTCCCCTAAAGATTTCTAGGCCTCCCCGGGAGAGAACCGCCTTCCCACGGCGCTGGGAGCCGGGGCCTCCTGGGAAGGGGTGGCCCCACAGCCCGAAATCCTAGCCTAGAGACCCCCCGCCCCGTCTCTGTCTCTGAGCTACCTGGGGCGGGGGGGTCTCCTCCCTGGGGCTCGATTTCTCCATCCGCAAAGTGGAGACGACCATTATCTTTCTTGCAGGACTGTCACGAAGCCACGTGGCCACCGTTGGTAACCAGAGTGACCGAGCATTTCTGCTGAGAGCCGGCCGCGCGGCTGCGATCCTCAGAACACCCCTGGGCGGGGGCTCAGAGAGGTCGAGTGACTTGATGCGGGTCACAGAGCTCCTAAGTGTGATGGGATTTGAAGCCAGGCTGTCCGTTCAGAAGCCCCGCACGCACATGCAGGGGCGGGACACCTAGACGCCGCGGCGACTGTGGCCACCGTCTGTGCGGAGAAGTCCTGTACCTGCCTGACTTGGCGGGAGCATCCACACTGACGGTCTGTGAGCTGCGAGGCTGCAGGAACAGGAGGAGCAGGAAGGCCCGTGGCCACTGTTCAGGGCTGGAGCCACAGGGGAGGAGGAGGCGGGTGGGAAAGGGAGACAAGGCCCCGCAGCACTGCCCCAGCCCCTGCTCTTCGGGGGTCGGGGTGGGGGTCGGATCTCAGACCCTGGGACTGGACAGCCCGGCCCTGCCTACCAGCAAAATCCACATTCTCATTGAACGGAAAAGCTGACGCGAACTAAATGGAAGGTTTAATAGCCAGCCACGCCTCGCCCTCCCTCATTTACCCAGGAGATATTTCCTGAGTGCCCCGTGAGCACTGGGGGACAGGGGGTACTGCCTAGATCTCTGCCTAAAGTGCTTTGGAGTGTCCTCACGGGGCACCAGCTGACCCCACCACCCCCCAGCCCGCATCTCGGGCCCTCCTGCCACTCGATCTCCACCCCCCAGCCTCAGGCTGCTGCCCCCAGTGCCCCCCACCCCGTGGTTCCACCATGAGCTACTCTTCATTGTTCAGGTTTTTATCAGATGTTACTGCTTGGGGGGCACCTGGGTGGCTCAGTCGGTTAAGCACTTGACTCTTGATTTCTGCTCAGGTGGTGATCTCAGGGTCGTGGGTTCAGGACCTGCGTTGGGCTGCATGCTCCCTGGGAGTCTGCTTGAGCTTCTCTCTCTCCCTCTCCCTCTGGCCCTCCTCCCCCCTGCTCGCCCTCCCTTAAAAAAAAATTGAAATGTCACTGCCTTAGGGACACCCCCCGGACTTAGCCCTGTTCCTTCCATCCCACAGTCTCTGTCCCCACATCCCTTGGTCTCCGTCATAACTGTTAGCACCTTCCACAGTTATTTCATTATTGGCGTGCTTCCTTCACCCCCTTCTCTCCAACTAGACTGAAACTGCTTGGGGAGACTGACCAGGTCCGTCCCCTTCTCTCCAGGGCGTGTCTGCAGTCGGACACGCAGGAAGTGCTGGTTGCAGGCACTGGCCCCCCGCGGAGGTGTGGGAGGTAGTCACAGGCTGTCCTGGCAGGTGGGAGAAAGGAAGAGCGAGCCACGGAGAGCTGCCTGGTGGGCGGAGGCCTCCGGGGTAGGGAAGGGCTTGGGCACAGGTGCAGGGGCGATGGGGAGGGAAGAGAGCAGAGCTGGTGCTAATCGCTGTGTCCGGGCCCCCGGGGAGAGGCCCAGCTGTGCCCTGGTGGCTCTTGTGGCCTCATCACGGACAGGGCAGGTGAGCGCAGGGAAGCCGGCGGCGCGGTGCTGGGCCTGCCACAAGCCCTGATCCAGGTCTCCCGCCCGCTGCTACAGCAGCTGCAGCCGTGCCCCTCTGCCAGACACACAGAGAAAGAAAAGAACGAGAAAGGGAAAAAAAACCCACACCAATTCCCTGGGAAACGCATTTGAAAACAACATCTCGTTGAACCGGGAAGGCGTGCAAGGCGCAGGCAGAGGCAGGCGGGCTGGTGGGCGACCTCATTTCCGAGCTGACACAAGGCCCTCCCGCTGCCAACTGCAGAGTGGCCCCCCGCGCCCGCCTCCCCAAGCTGCGCATCCGCCGGGCAAGACGTTCCCCCTGGAAGGGGGCACCGAGGCCCAGCCGGACCTGCGGGGGTCTGATGAGCAAATGTTCTCTCTGGTTCCACATCCCAGGTCAATAGGCATTCCCTGATGGCAGCTGGGTTCCCGCCGCCGAGCCTCATGCTGGGGAAGCAGATGAAAACCACACAGACCTGCCCCGGAGAGTGCAGCCGTCGGGGTGGGGGTGGGGGAGCCACGGGATGCAGGCCGTGGGGTGTGGGTGGAGGCGATGAGGGGCAGAGACTGGCCGTGGTGCTCACAGGCCCTGGAACCCACACACACACCCTGCATCGCCCTTTGCAGGGGGAGGCCTGGGGGTCAAGGGGCCTGGGGATGGCATCCCGGGTGGAGCGGACAGCATCAGTCACCAGGCAGGGCCAGCGCCCCACGGGCACACCCGACTTACCCACCCGTAGGCCAGCGTGTCCGTAGACGACAGAGGCTTGACACAGAGGCCACCCGGGGCTCTCACAGGGAGGACAAGGGAATCCAGCTGGAAGGCTCTGCCTGTGGCTGGCATGGATCACGAAATCTGGGGGTGGGCAGGGGTGAGGAGGCGGGAAGGGTGATGCAGAGTCAGGGCGGCCGTGTGAGTGTTCACTGAGCACCTACTATGTGCCAGAGACTGTTCTCACGAGGAGGGTGCCGTGGTGAGGAAGACGGGCGCTGCGCCTGCCCCCGGAGCTCACAGACTGGTCCAGGCAGAAGATCAGACCCAGGATCTTCCTGATGGGGGTGGAGCAGGAGGCCCCCCTGCAAATAACCGGGGCAGAAGGAAGACAGAGACAAAGCGCACGGGCTTCGGAGGGTGACAGGGACATGGGTCTTGGGCCCGAATCTAGGGATGTGTCCCAGCTGTCTGGGCCTCTGCTTCCCGTGTACGACTCGGAGACCAGGCCTGCTCCTCACGATGGCCGTGCGGGCTCCGGAGAAGGCAGTTCCCAGACGCGGGAAAGGAGCACGAAGGGAGGGGTGGGATTCAAGGTGGGAGGGACGCCCTCCGGGGGGCGGGCACGGGTCTGTCTCAGGGAGGCCCGGGTCACCCCGAAGGGCCCGGCTGGCGAGGAACCACGATTGCTAAGGGTCAGCAGGACTGGCAGCCGGGCTGCACCGCCAGCCTGTTGGTTCGCACGGCCCGCACCTCACGGTTGTCTTCCTGTGTATTGTCCGTCACCCCACACTAGGTCACGAGCCCCAGGGGGGCAGCCCTGGGTCCCCAGTGCTTGAAGCTGTCCCACAGGGGCTCCCGGGCAGCTCAGTGGCTGAAGCATCCGACTCTTGATTCCAGCCCAGGTCATGATCTCAGGGTCGGGTCGTGAGCTCGAGCCCCGCGTGAGGCTCTGCACTGGGCGTGGAGCCTGCTTAGGACTCTCTCTCTTGGGATCCCTGGGTGGTGCAGCGGTTTGGCGCCTGCCTTTGGCCCAGGGCGTGATCCTGGAGACCCGGGATCGAGTCCCACATCGGGCTCCCGGTGCATGGAGCCTGCTTCTCCCTCTGCCTGTGTCTCTGCCTCTCTCCTCTCTCTCTCTCTCTCTGTGACTATCATAAATAAATAAAAAAAAATTAAATATTTTTAAAAAAAGGACTCTCTCTCTCCCTCTGCCCCCCTCCTCCTCTCTCTCTTTCTCTCTCTCTGTTTTTTTTTTTTTTTTAAAGCAGTCCGGCACAGAGTGGGCGTTCGCTATTTGTTGGACGACGAATGAAGCTGTAAACGATGTCATCCTGTGAACCCCAGGGCAGCCCTGGGGTGCGGTCATGGTCCACTTGCTCATGGTCTTGCACAAACTGATTTGCTGGCTTCTTAGGAACACTTGACGCTGACGGTAGCGTATGCTGAGCTCGTGCCCTCCCACGCCCCCTCCCTCTGAGGGGCACACAGCCGAGCTGCTTCCCGCTGCCCTTCACAGCTCTGTTACCTCCCCCGTCCCAGGCAGGCAGAGCGGGAACACCGACCCCATTTCCCAGCCCTGGGAAGCAGGCTTGGGAAGGTCAAGCGCCACTCGGGGTCACAGAGCTGCGGGGGGGGGGGGGGCGGGTTGGGCAGGCGGTGGAGGGGAGACAGGCCGCATTTGTCCCCAAACCCAAGGCTCTGTCTCCAAGTCCAGAGCTCCTTCCAGGAGCCCCGCTTTCCTACAAGATCCTAGACACCGACCCGTTATGCCTGCGCAAGGGCCGCTCCATTTCTGGAATTCCTCTTCGGCCAAGCATGACTTATGTGCTGGGGGATGTTGTGCAACCCCCCCCCCCGCCACTCCCCAAGCCTCAGTTTCCCTGCCTGTGCCACGTGCATGACCGTTTCCATTTGATCTGCTCCGTGTGAGGATACTTGTGGTGCCGAGCAAACGGCAGGTGCTGGCCTGTGAGCTGCCGCTCTCCCCTTCCTGTCTGGGCCGCTCCCTGCCGGTCGTGGGGGGACCCTCCCTGCAGGTGAGGGCGTGGAGGGCGGGGTGGGGGGGACCACAGGGCTGGGGCCGCAGGGAGGGGAGCCCAAGGCCAGGAGGCAAGAAGCAAGGGAGCGGCAGCCGGGCCGGAGCCGAGCAGCGTCGGTCTTAGCCAGGGATGAGAGCGGCACACACCTGTTAGGTCCTATAAATGATAAACAATAATAATAACAGCGGTTTGCGCGTAATGAAAGAGACCAGAGACCGAAGTACCTTGGCAATGGGTTGTGAATGTCAAGGAGTCATTTGTTTCTTGAGGAAAGAGCTCAGGACTGCATTCTCTCTGTCTCTGGGCATCTCTCTGTGTCTGTCTCTGTCTCTCTCACGGGAGCCCCCTGCACACCCCAAGGATGGGGCTCGAGGGGGCAGGGGGTGGAGCCCCGTGGAGAGTGGAGGGGGTAGGGCTGGGCTAGGGCTGGGGTAGGAGGCTTCGGCTGAGAAAGGGGGTGTGGCGGGCCGGGTTGCTGCTCATCCAATACGCCCCTTCTCACCCCCTGGGCACCAGCAGGGGTGCGTCTCCCGGCCCCCCTTGTGCTTGCTGGAGCCTCCGAGCTGTCAGGGCAAGTGACCTGAGCCACCTCTGGGCCAGAGATCTTAACAGCTGGTGCAAGACCCCCCAGAATCGTCTTCCCTCTGTGGCACCCGTTCCTGGTGGAGGGGCGTGCAGACAAGGGACCCCCCCCCCCACCCTGGGGCAGCGCGGAGCCTCCAAGGCTGTGGACGCACAGCAGGAGGAAGAAATGAAACTTGGTGGACGTGAGTCCGGGAGGCTCAGAGTCACCGTTCCTGCAGCATCGCCCCCCCCTCCACCCCGATCAGGTCGGGGCTCTGCCCGGGGTCCGCAGCCTCACCACACAAGCCCCAGACTACAGAGCTGTGCAGCTGCCCCAAACCACAGCCATGGAACGACGATCTTCCTGTCCCCAAACCTGTCCCTCGAACCCCCCCAGATCGGGAGATGGGTCTCTCCACCTGGAACAGTCGGGCGGTTTGGGGGCAGGTCGGATCCTCCCGTTGCTCTGTTCTGCGGGCGGTACCACGGCTCCAGGAGTCACAGTTGCCTGTTGGGTTCCGGGAATAAAAACCAGACGGGATGCCCGGCGTCTCGGAGACGGAAGGCGACCTCTGGACGGAATTTTGCCCTTTCAATTACTTGCTAGGTCACGAGGTGTCAGCGCGCTGGGGCTCGGTGTTGCCCAGGTGCTCAATGACTGTTGGTTCTCACCCCGTCCCCTGACCGTGAGGTGGGAAACCGAGGCTCGCGTGTTCGAGGCCACCCGAGACCAATTGTGTCGTTTTAAACTTCCCTGGATCTTCCCTGACGTTTCTTGCCGCATTGCCCCCGGATAGGAGGTCCCCGAGAGCCCGAAGGTGGCCCTCCCATCTCCTTTAGGGAGGCGGCCGGGTACAGTGGATTCAGGACCCCACACCTGGGTGCAAATCTGAGCGGCTGGATAATGATGCGCACCCATCTGCCAGGTGGGCGAAAATTCGATCCGCTCGCTGCCTCCTATTTAATCATCCGGAAGCTCAGCTGCTGCCTCACCCGCAAAGTTTCTCACTGTAGCGGGGAGAGCTGGCGCCTGGGACTTCTCGTCTGTAACCTCTCCACCTCGACCGTAGTAAATAATCCACTCTCCGGCTTTCTCGCTGGGAGGTGCCGTTTCTTCAGACCTTTAATCTTGTCTGCGGCTCTTTGCTGGACCAGCTCCAGTTGCCACATCACTCGGCATCTCTCTGCACAGATTGCGCTTTTACTGCTCCCCCCGTCCCATATATTATACCCTCACGTAGTCAGCCTAATAGCCCTCGGAGCCTAAAAGCATAAATCACATTTTAAAAAGGAGCAAAGTGGTTTAGCATCGAAAGCTGCAATACTAATAACAGGAGGTAACCCTGACGGAAGGTTTATTCCGTGCCGGGGACTGTTGCACGCGCTGCAGCGTGTTCACCTAGTTCCTCCCCGAAGCAGCCTGGGGAGCCAGTCTGATGATGTTTCTGCTGAGGGGACTGAGGCACAGAGCACGTCAGGGAACTTTCCCGAGGTCAGCGCAGCAGGGGTGGATGCTCTGTATGCTGGGCCCCCAGGCCTTTCCCTCTTGAGCACGCTCTGTGTACTCCTCCGAAAGGAAATTTAGAGGTCCTCAACTCCAGCCCTATATGGAGACAAGGCACAGAGAGGCAAAGAGCTAGAACCTTCTCTAGCTCCCATGGAAGGTTAGTGGCCGATGCACTAATTGCCCCACTCCCGGGCAGTCCTAACCCAGGCTTCCCCCCATCCCTCCTGTGGGGCAAGGCTGCACGGCAATCTCTCTCTTCTCTGTTCCCTGCTCCGCCCACTTGGATTTTGTTTTGTCTTTTGTTTGTTTTTGTGTTTTTGGTTATCCCCGGAGACTCAGCCCCCAGTGAGGGCACCCAATCAGCTCAACTCCCAGGTGCATCTGGAAGGGATTCCCCGATGATGCACAATGGCAAGAGGGACATACCTTGGCCACCATCCTGTAGGTGGGAGCTGCCAGCCTTGGAGGAAATGCTGGGGACAGAGTTCCACCTGCTGGGTCAGGGGCCTGGTTGAGCTGGTTACAGTTCTTCGGAGGAGAACAACACCTAATTCTGCCCCTACCTCAGCCCAGACTCCAGTGGTCTCCTCTCCAAGCGCCTCTGCTCAACCAAGACACAAAACAGGCCCTTAGACAGAAATCTCAACTTGCCAAGGAGTCGGAGAATGCAGAAGATGAAAAAAAAAAAATGCAAAAGCAATTCTCAACTAGGAATAGGTGAGTCTCAGGGGTCTTTGGGCCAACAGGTGAGAACCAGAATCAGGAGGAGAGACCCCAGAGCTCTGAATTTACCTCCTCGTTGACATGTCATGGAGCATTAAAACTAATCAGCTATACAACGATTTTATTATATAAGCCAATAAGATGGGGAAATTACATTTCCTTTTTTTTTTTTAAGATGTATTTATTTATTTATTCATGATAGAGAGAGAGAGAGAGAGGCAGAGACACAGGCAGAGGGAGAAGCAGGCTCCATGCAGGGAGCCCGACACGGGACTTGATCCCGGGACTCCAGGATCCTGCCCTGGGCCAAAGGCAGGCGCTAAACCGCTGAGCCACCCAGGGATCCCTGGAAATTACATTTTCAGTGTTCACTGTTAGGCTGAGGCTTTTGAACCTTGTGTTTTACGGCCTCATGGTTCTTGAAGAAGGTTTTTGTTTAAAAATCTCCTCCTACACTGGAGTAACTCTCGAATATTCCACATGCACACGTGCAGAGTATTGTTCCGAGTTCTTCACTGGCCTGCATTGCCCTTCACCGTGTGACTTGATGGTGCCGTGGCACAGCGGGCATCCCTGCAGCGTTGACCTTGGGCATGGCCCGGTGACCTGCTCGGGCCCGTGGAATGCAGTGGGGAGTGGTGGGGAGGCGCTTCTCAGCCGAGGCCTAACAGGTACTGTGTGTTTCTAAGTGGCCTTTGCAGACTCTGTGCCTTTCATCACGAACAGGGCAGGCCCCAGGTCGGCTGGTCCTGGGATGAGAGAAACGAGGAGCAGAGCCGAACCCAACCTGCTGCTGGAGCCCGAAGCCTGGAGCCTGGACCCGGCCCTGCTGAGTAGTAACTGGCCCAAGGACGACCGAGAACAACGTAACGCTTGCTTTTGTAAGCCGTTCTCATTTGGGGTCGTTATGCTGCTTTATTGCAAAAACAAAACAAAACCCTGTCTGAGAGAATGCACGCGCTTACAGATACAGAGAATCTCAGAATCCCAATCTGGGAAACACTTTTCGATTAAGAATAATGACCATCTGGGGTGCCTGGGTGGCTCAGGTGTTGAGTGCCTGCCTTCAGTCCAGGGCGTGATCCTGGGGCCCCAGGATCAAGTCCCCCAGCGGGCTCCCTGCAGGGAGCCTGCTTCTCCCTCTGCCTATGTCTCTGCCTTTCTCTCTCTGTGTCTCTCATTAATAAATAAACAAAATCTTAAAAAAAAAAAAAAAAAAAAAGAGGGATCCCTGGGTGGCGCAGCAGTTTGGTGCCTGCCTTTGGCCCAGGGCATGATTCTGGAGACCTTGGATCGAATCCCACGTCGGGCTCCCGGTGCATGGAGCCTGCTTCTCCCTCTGCCTATGTCTCTGCCTCTTTCTCTCTCTCTCTGTGTGACTATCATAAAAATAAATAAAAAATTAAAAAAAAATAAATTAAAAAAAAAGAATAATGACCATCATTTATCAAGGGCTTACTCTGTGCCAGGCACTGTGCTAGATAATTTACACGTAGCATTGCTTTCAAGGGTGGAGACAGAAGCTCGGAGAGGTCGGGTAACCTTCCCAAGGTCACTTAGCTGCTTGGTGGTGGAACTGGGATCCAGCTCAGGCCGGGGCTGGCTGCCACAGCCTCCCTCCTCCACGCCGGCCTCAACCTTCCCTGGCCCGGGCCTCTCTGACCTTGACTCGTCCCTCCAAGATCTCTACCACGGGTCCCATCAATGCACCTTCGAGTCCTTGAATTAAATAAAAAGGGACTTACCCACCCCACCCCTCAAAAATGTATACCCCATCTTTGAATGTTTCCGATTATTGGAAATCCTTCCTTCTCTTGAGCCAAGACCTGATTGTCCTTGTCCCTCACCCAGCTGGGGCCACCACCTTGACATTTATGCTAAGAGTTCCCTGGCTTTTGCTTATTGTTTTATTGCCTGTGTATCCGTCCCTAAGCTACAGGGCTTAGTTTTGCCTGTCCGTGAGCTTCGTGTAAATGGAGTCGTGCAGGTTCTTTTGTGTCTTGCTTCACTTAGTTCACACTTTGTTTATAAGATTCATCAACCTTGTCGCCTGCAAGAGATTTCACTTCTTATCCTTGTTGGATGGTGCTGTACAGTGTGAATACATCGCAATTATCCATTCTACTGTTGCTGTACATTTGGGATGTGTCTGGGTTTGGGCTGCGACGCACAGCGCGGCTATAAATATTCTGAGTCATGTACCTCGGTCGTATATCTAAGAGTTTCTCAGATCGTAGCACACGGGCATCTTCAATTTTGTTCGATGATTCCTAGCTGCTTTCCGGAGCGATGGGACCCCGTGTACACACCCGCTGGTAGTTTTTGTGAATGCCTGTTCCTCTTCTAGCTGCTTTTATATGGCTTAGTTCCAAGCGGCCTTCCGAGGCCGCTTACTTGGTTTCCACATATGCATACAGAATGCGTTCACATTCGCAAGGTGCTCCCTTGCCTGACAATTCAGGAGTCATTTGTAGAGACAAGAACCCCCACTTGACTAGGTTTTAGAAGATACACAATTTATTAGGATAAATCACTGTGACAAAGAAGATAAGAAAAGTGGTTCCACTTGATCACAATTCTAATTCCGTGCTTGCGTGAGTGGGTGAAAAGTCAAAGTTACGAGCACCTGAGCTGCTCGCTGTGGAAGCCGGGGCTATGGGTCTTCTCCTGGGCCCCCCGTCCAGCGTCCAGCACCAGGATTATACAGCCACACCCTTGGGCACGCCTCTTGGAAATGCCCTCCTGCTGCGGCTCAGGTGTTCTCTGCTACCCTTCCAGCCGGGCCTCAGCGTCGTGTCTTGCTTTGGCCAATGGAAGATGAGCAGATGTGACCCGAAGTGCATTTGTGCAGTCCGGCCCGTGCCCTTTCTTCGGCCTCTGCCGTGGCTGTGGGCCCAGGAAGAGGACGGGAGCCACGTAGAGCACAGCAGCCCCCCTGCTGAGCCCAGCCCACACCTGCTGACTAATTAATGAACCAATTTAAACGTTGCTGTTGTGCGGCACTGAGGTTCTGCCGCTGACATGGAGCAACAGTTAACCACTACAACCATCGCTGTCATCACTGCCACCGTTCTGTGAATCATAGCTCCTGTTTATTGAGCATTTGTCACTTGCCAGGCGCGGTGCTAAGAACTGTACATGCATGACTCTGTGGAACCCGCATGCCCGCTCTTTGGTAGACACCATGATTCTCTCCGTTTTACAGGGAGAATGTGAGGCTCAGAGAGGTTAAGGGACTTGCCCAAGGTCACAGAATGAGTAAGAGGAGGGGTCTCTCTTGGTTCTCTCTGATTCCGAGAGTTTGTCACCAGCTTGGGGAAGTGGTAGGAGGAGGCTTTTTTTTTTTTTTTTAAGATTTTATTTGACAGAGAGAGAGAGAGAGAGAGAGAGAACAAGCAGGGGGGTGGGTAGAGGCAGAGGGAGAAACAGGTTCTCTGCTGAGCCAGGAGCCAGACACGGGGCTTGATCCCAAGACCCTGAGATTATGACCTGAGCCATAGGCAGATGCTTAACCCACTGAGCCTCCCAGGCTCAAAAAGGCCCCAAGAGGACGCTTTTTGAAACAAATGTTTAAATTAAATGGCATTAGAGGACACAGGGGTCGCACACGTGCGAACTGCCAGACTGAGATAGGCAGAGGAACAGCCAGAGGGTGGACCCTTTCTACGGGCTCTCTCCCCGCTGGTCCGCTCAGGCTGGCCCTCGGGCCTCTCCCCGCTGTTGGAATCTAGCAACAGAGCCCCCGACCACAGTACATCTGCGGAGGAAGGACAGAAGTAACCTGAGATTGGAAACAGGCCAGCACTGGGGTGGAGTCCCGACTCGATTTCTCACCAGCACAGTGTCCTGGGGCCCGTCATCTAACCACCCCAGCTACACTGCCTCACTGGTACCATGGGGAGAGTGAACTATCCCTCGGTGCTTTGACCCTATTTGCCGGGAGGACCACGGGCACGAGGAGGTGCAGAGTGTGTACTTGGCAAACACTCCACAACGTGGGGACGTCGGCTTGGGTTGTTCTGATTACAGTGTGGGTCCCCCTTGCGACCAGGCCTAGGTGCCCACCCTCCCCGCCAGTGGCACGGCTCCCCTGGCCGATCCCAGGACACAGGCCACTGGGTCTCAGGACCAGCCTCCAGGTTGGCTGGGCCCACGGTGGCGCCCCACGGGGGGCGAGCCTTCCCTCCCAGGCCTGGAAGACGGGCTCAGGGGTGAGGCCGGAAGGGAGGACCCGCGGCGGCCCCGACAGCGGCCTGGTGGCTGGCGCTGCCATCTTGAATGTCCTGCGCGCCCCAAACAGCCGGAAGGGGGGCCTCTGTCTTGACCTTCAGCTTTTATGTGCTTTAGCTTCTGCAAAAGCCTCTTTCATTTCTCCCCAGAACAGCCTCTGACAGCTCTCCTCACTCCTCTGTGTGCGATGGTTTCTTTGTTTGGCTGAATAAAGAAGCTTGTTACCGGAGAAATGCCTTGGCAAGTGTCAGTGGAGATATCTGTTTCCTTGAAGAAACTCCCATAAAACCTTTCAAGCTGCTGCTTTTGAGTCCCAGAGCCCCTTGGATCCAAAGGCCTCTCCGTTTTCCTTACTTTCTCTCGCAGTTGCTTGGCGATTTTCCAGGTCTCCCGGCTGCAGCAGGGAAGAGGAGCCCTGCTCCTGGCATCTCTGGGGCATGTGGCGAATTGGCCTCCATCCTCGTGCTTTTTCTTCGCAGTTGACTCCAGGCCAAGGCCTCAGCGCTGGGGAGGGGAGGGGTCGGCAGGGGAGTCACCTGTGGTCACCCGCCTGGCCCCCTACCCTCCGAAGGTTGCCCCAAGCCCAGCTGGGTCTCCATTAGGTTTCTTAGATCTAAGCATCATTACGCGAGCTCACGAGAGGGCACTGCCCGCCAGCGTGTCTCTCCCTGTGGGCCGCGGTCCTTGCTCCTTAGCAAAGATGGTAAAAGACACTGTCGTCTCTCGCTCTGGGTTCTTTGCCCTTTGTTCAAACGGCTCATCCCCCAGGCCCTGTGTTTCATCCCTCACATGCCTTCCATCCAATCTCCGAGGCTTCCCTCTTCCTCCCGTCGCTCTGTGCTTTTGCAGGAAGGCCCCCCTTCCTCGCATGGATCTAGGTCGTGTTCCAACATCACCTCCTCCGACCACCAGGGAGGCCCCACCTCTCAGTCCGTTCCTGCTTTGGTCTTAGTGCTTCTCACATGGCAATGTCGCCGTCTGCACGGAAGGACAGCCGTCTCCCCCCGGTGGGAGCCCCTTGGGGGTCAGGAGCTGGTCTCGCACACAGCGCATAGCACTCCACAGGGCCTGTGTCAGTTTGTCTTTGTAAGGTTTCAAGGACGAGTCGTGTCCGTGTTGACTTGGTGATGTGGGCACAGGGGTTGGTTGTGGCAAGGACAGAAAGGGTGACGAGCTAGCAGAGCTGTGCCATCACGCTGGGTTCTGGAACTTTCTGGGCTCATGAAAAACAGAAACCAATGCTCAGCAATGATCCAAAAATGCATAGGATGAGCCACCTTCTGGGGGACCTCCAGCGTCTCGACCCCTAGAAGAGAGAATCTGATTGTCCTGTTTGTTTCCACGGAGCATGAGGTATCACTTCTGAGCAGGGTCCCGCTGAAGCTCCACAGTGGACATGGGCTGTTGCAGGCTTGGGCACTGACCCTGATCCCACCTGAAATGACCCGGGCTAGCAGGGTCTCCATGCTCAGGGAATAAGCCAAAGCCACCCTGAGGAAAGACTCTCAAAAGCGACAGCGGGCAGGGTGACTCCGGGGCCGCTCTGCAGGGCCACACCCCACCCATCATAAGTGGAAGGAAGCCTCTCAGAAGGGATCTCGCTTTATGATGCAAGACATCTGTCCTCGTCAAGAGAATGGAGATGTTGAGTCCCTGTGGCATTTCAAAACCTGCAGGTGGTGGATAGAACCCTTCTCTTTATGCCCAGTTCAGGGCTGCATAGACGGATCTTAGTATCCAGAGCGCTCTGATTTCCAGAAACCAAAATAACTGACAATCTATCAGCTACTTCATACGCATTGGGGCGGTATTAGGCCATTCGATCCCCTGTACAGCCCGCCGAGGTCAGGTCCTACTCTTGTCCCACTTCACAGGTATCGGAAACAGACTCAGGTTGGTGGAGTGATCAGCGTGAGGACGCGGAAGGAGCAGACTCCAGACCAATTTGATTCCAAACTCGGTGCTCTGGACCTCTGTTCTCCATTGACCAACCAGCACGTCCCCGGAGTCCTGGGCTCCCAGACTCACACCCTCTCCGGGTCCCGCCTCTGACCCGTCTAGCTCCCGAAAACTGCATCTTGCCCCGGGCCATCCAAGGAGAGCTTCCCATCCCATCCGCCGGGTGGTGTCCCCAGATGACTCTAGGAACTGCCACTCCATGGTTCTTGCTGCCCAACAGCCTGGGACTGTCCTGTCCTGGTCACCCGCAGAGGCTTCAAGCCTCAGCGCTCCCCTGCACCAGGCTTACCGACACGTGGAGAGGCTTTTGTCTTGGCTGCCCCCTCCTTAGAGGTGTCCCTTCTCTAGGACTTGACCTCTGCTCACCCAGGGGCCCTCGGGGCTGGGGTCTAATACACCACCGGGCTTTCCATTTATCATCGGTGTCGAGAGAGTCCAGCAACCATCACCTCCGGACACTGGTGAGTGTTTCATGTTTTCTCTTTGCTAATCCTCATTGGATTTCATCAGCCCCATTGTACAGATAAGGAAACTGAGGCTCAGCAAGAGTGACTGATTATCCGAAGGTGGCAGGGCTGAATTGGGGGCCGAGAGTCCAGGCTCTCTCCATCCCCCGGACACCGAGAACCGACCACTTCCTCAAAGACAGGTCACTTGTCTCTGGCTCGGTGCTCCAGGATGGGACTAAACTGCTCTCAACCTAGGATTTCCCCTCAATACATGTCCTGCATCGACAAGGACTCACAATAAAATCACCAACGATTCCAGCAACAGAGTGAGGGATTTATCTGTGAATTGCTACACTCTGGAGTAATAAGGGAGGGGCCCCTTCCTCCCCCTCCGAGTGTGGACCAGTTGGTGACAGTGTGCAACAAAAATGGTGACAAAAACCTACATCGACATTTAAGGCAGGCTCCCTGGGTGCCTAGCACAGTGCTAAGTCTTTTGCTCACAGTGGGGCTGCAGAGAGAGGCCTCACCCCCTGGGTGATGTGGACACAGAGCCCAGCATCAGGGATCCCCGCTTTTCTCTGAAGCCTTAACATCTGATCCGTGACCAGGTCCACCCAGCCCAGCCCAGCCCAGCTCCCACCCTCCACCTTCCCTTTGCCAAGTGAAATAATGAGATTTTTGCTTTGTTGCGAAAGGGGGGAGAAAAAAAAAAGCACCCTCAACAACCAACAAGAAATAATTAGCGCACATTGTGTCATTAAACACTAGACTTTAATTAAATCGCATAGAGATAAATACCTCTAGCGACTGGAAATCTGGAGACCGTAGACAGCAAAGCACTCAGCATAATGGAGTAATAGACTCCGCAAATAGCGTCAAGTCAGGGATTCCGACTTGATTAAGAATCTGACTAAATTGGGTTGTCACCTTGTATGCTGCACCTACTACCTGAAAATTGCTCATTATCTTCCCCATTTGATCTTCTTGGAGCTAACAAGCCTTTGCAGAAATTGGTCCAATGATCAAAGGACCCATTTATTTGGAATTCTTTCCCGCGTCGGGGTCCTCGTGGCGGGTGGCGCCTTCCTCCCTTTTTTGTTTGTAATGAATCATCACCTGGCAGCAGCCAGTGGGGAGGCCAGGCTGGAGGTGACCTCTGTGATTTCCGTGACAATCGTCCCTTCCGTAACCCTGACTACGGGGACCTGGGGCGCCCGGCTCCAGAAGGCGGCGTGAGGCATCTCTCTCCAGGCTTTGCCCCCGACCAGCAGCCAGCCTCCCCCTCTTCCTCTCGTGTGACGTATCCTCCTGACGTCTACCTGCTGGCCCAGGTCAGCACACCCCGCCTGGAGACGGCTGCGCGAGGACGTCCAACCGCTGTCTCATCTCCATCGCTCGCCGTGAGGAGTGGCACTCGAGAGGCACAGCTCTGATGCAACCTCTGCAAGGGCTCCCCATTTCCCCACGTGGCCCTCAGAGCCTTCTCCATCCTCATCCCGACCGACGTGCCTGCCCAGATGAGTAGTCTCTGACGTGCATCTGCAGAAAGCCCCCGCGCACCAGCGCCGCTGAGCTACTTGTCGCCTGAAGCAACCCTGCCCTCTCTTGCCTCCCAACCTCCACTCACTGTGAGACTCTTCTGCACAATCCCAGCCCGGCAACGGGGTACCCACGTCCCAGGGCCTGCCTCCAATCTTCCTCAGCCATGACATCTCCTCTGGAAACTGAGGCTCACGAGGCATCCACGCTTCCAGGCCGACTGAGTCCTGAACTCCAGGATGATGTCACCGGCGGGAGCCCGAGGGCTAGATCCCCTTCATGGAGCCATGCCCTTAAACAGTGTCTACTGTGCTCCAGGCGTTGTAGCAGGCTCTGGGGATAGAGCACCAGTCGGCCATATGGGGGTTGAGGTGCCAGGGCTCTGGGGGCGCAAAGTGAGGCAAATGAGTGGGCGAGCAGCCTGGGCCTCGGCAAGCAAAGCCTGGGAGATGAAGGGGTTTAGAGCACATCCCTTTGGTCTGCAGCGACTCCCTGAGAGCCTCTGAGCCTCAGTGTGTGCATCTGTAAAACGGGGGGATACTTGGACTCAGATGGCTGAGCCAGGCTGGGGCTTAACTGCACCCCCCAACAGTGGGTCTGACATTGAGGAGGCACCGAGGAAGGCTGGTTCTCATGGCTGCCCCATCCCTCGGGGAGTTCCTCCAAGACAGAACACAGTCCTATTCTTTATCTTCTTGATCATAAGCTGTTTGGAGACATGGACTTTACAAGGCTCTCCCTGGGCCTCAGTCTCCTCCTCTGCAAAATGAATTTAATAACCTCACCTGCCTTATAAGCATGGTGCTGGGGGGAGTTTTATTAAAATGATCATAGTCATGGTAGTGATCGTAATTTTGAGGTTACTGCACAGTTTGACCTTCCTTCCTTCCTTCCTTCCTTCCTTCCTTCCTTCCTTCCTTCCTTCCTTTCAGGAATGCTTAGCGAGCACTCACTATGGACCAGGCACTGTTCTAAGTACTTGGGATATATCTATGAATAAAACAGAGAAAATCTCTAGCCTTGTGGAGGAGCTTATCATCCAGCGTGGGAAGGACAGACAATATGTAGATCTCTTATAAAGGAGGGCTAGCATCCTACCTGATTTACAAATGAGGAAAGTGAGGCCCAGGAAGGATAAGGAACTTAGGGAGCCTTGAGCTGTCAATCAAGTGGAAGGTCTGGGGTTTAATTAATTCACATCCACAGAGAACAGAAACTTCTCAACAAGTGATCATTTCTCGTGATGAAGATGGCGATGGTGACTCTGCAGACGGTAGGTGATCATTAAAGTCTCCGGAGTCGAAATCAACTGAGACTGGCAACATCAAGCCAGAGCCTGTTGGCCAGCGCCTGAGAGACAGACAAGGCAACCTCGGCTGGTCCGTGCGGGCAAAGCCCAGGCTGCACAGGTGCAGTCCCACAGGTGGACCCTTGCTCCTTGCCTGGATGCCCTGTTTCAGGGGTGCAGCCCCTCAGGAGGGAAGGCGTGCGAGGCGAGTGCGGGGATGTGGGGAGGAGGAGAAGCTGGAGCCGAAGGACAGTGGTGAGACGGACGGGGACCAAAGGCAAGAACCCACTGCAGAGGCGAGTCAATAATTCACACGCGTCCTTTAAATATTTAGCTCTCTGGCTGCTTAAGATGTAGCCCCGCATCTTTGAATATACATGTATATTTTGTGGTTCGAGCACAGAAACACGGACACTGCAGACGGGATGATGGGGGTGGAAGGGCGTGGGGCTCTGGAAGCCTCGGGGACACACCAAAGGAGGAGGGAGCGCGATGCTGAAATCCTAATCCTGGCCATAATGCGTTGAGCACCTGCTGCGTGCCAGGCACTGGGCTACGTGCTTTACCTGCTCACGCACCCATTCCTTCACCCAACCTTCACAGAGAACTTTCTATTCTCCGGGTACGTGAATTAAATCCAAGCTGAACTGCTTGCATTTAGATCTGGGCTCTTCCTTGGGTGACCCACTGCATGTGTGACCCTAGGCGTGCTATCAGACCTTCCTGTGTCCTGACTCCTCTATAAAACAGGGTGAATGCATGTGAAGTGCCTGGGACAGTGTCTGGCATGTTCTCAGAGCTCAATAAACGTTATTACTATAGTCATAATCATTCACTCATTTACTCCTTTGAAGGAATATTTACCGAGTACCTACCTACCAGGTACCGTGGGGCATGATGATGAACTCAGAAAGATAGTTTCTGCCTTCAAGAAGTCTCCACTGGGGCACGAGCATTAAGCTAATAAAAAAAAAAATCAATGAACAAAGTCAATTCAGATTGTCGTAAGGGCCGGGAAGGAGAGGAACAGGCTGATGGGGCAGAGGGGAGCTCTACTAGCCAGGTGGCCGTGGAAGGCATATGTCAGAGGAGGTGACATATGAGCTGAAATTTAAAATATGAACAGGAGCCCAGGAAAGAGAGCTCCAGGCAGAAGGAACAGCAAGTGCAAAGGCCTTGAGGTAGGAAGTAGTTGGATGGGTTGGAAGAAAAGAAAGAAGGTTGTTGTGGCTGCAAAGTAGCACAAACTCTTCCAAAACTCTCCAGGGGATTCAGAAAATCTGAAAATGTGGGAAAGAAAGCCCAGAGAGGTGTAGAGATTTGCCTGAGTGTTTATAGCTGTTGTTGGGAAGACCAAGGTCTGTCTGCCTTCAGGGCCCGTGTCCCTAATGCACCCACCAGACCCCTCCCAAATGGGAGCCCAACTTGGTTAAGTCCAAGGTGAATTCATGGTGACTCTGAATTAGGGAGCATCCTGAGAGAGAGGCAGCGGGCGCTCTTGGAGCGCTGACAGTTGCTCGAACCAGCCACCCACAAAATGCTGCCAACGAGAGGCCTTGTTAGACCCTCCTTACTGAATACATCAAAGGCGCCTCCAATTAGCATCTCCCTGGGCATCAAACCAGCCACACGAAGCAATCTGAAATTGTAGTCTGGGCTCATGCGGGCAGCAGGAAAGGAAGCGGGCACAAGCTGGACAAGATGCAGGGTGGAAATCCCGTTACGTGCCAAACCCCATACTGCTGTCTTTGGGTGTCAGTTAATCCTCAAAGTAAGTCAGGCCTGTAGGTACGACTGTCCTTACATTAGGAACGTGAGGTTCTTCAATATCAGGCAATTCACCTGTGGTACCAAAACTAGGATGCAGCATGCTGGGGTGAGCACTGAGCTCCCAAGCACCCCTCCCCGCTCCACCCCAAACCTGCCGTTGGTTCCACATGATGCTTAGCTCGGGCTGCAAAGCTTGACGTAGCTGCAAATAACCCGTCTCTGCCACAGTCGCTAATCGGTCAGTTTCTTCATGCCAGAACCTTCTGAGATATGGTCACGATCATTCACACCCAAGGAGGCCATCGCGGCTGGGGATTCACAGTGGGCTTTCCAAAATTCTTGATGGAATTCTAAGGCGCTCAGGAAGCCCTGAGGTATCAGCTCTGGGAGAAGACGTGGCTCCTTGGGGGCACTGAATTTGTTCTGCTAGAGCGTGATCAAATGTGATGGGGTGGGGGGCGTGATGCCTTGCTGGGGAGGGAGCAGGAGCATCTGTGGTTCCGTAGGGCAGGGCTGGCTTGTATTAGATACCATCTGATCAGGGCAGGATTCATGGCTATCTATTGTAGCACTAAATCCGCAGGCCGAGGGCCTAGCCTTGGATCAGGTGCATATCGGGGGTCCCAGGTGCTGACCGCACTGCCTTCCATGCCTCGGCACATCTAACCCTTCCACAGCTCTTGGAGGTGGTGACTATTGACACCCAAAGGAGAAAGCAGATGCTCAGAGACATTCAATAGCCTGCGCGAGGCCACACTGCGAGGAGGCGGTGGAGCCAGAATTTCAACAGAGACGGCCTGACTATAGCACCTGGGCAGAGCCACAATGCAGGGGGACGAAGGGCATCACTAGAACCCTACAGAAAGGAGGAGGGTGCAGGCGGGGTTAGGAAGCCTCTGGGAGATGCAGCAAAGCCCCTGCCTGGTCACGAGGTCCTCCTAAGGGAAGTCACCCTCAGTTCCCTGGGTGGGGGAGGAGGGGTAAGGGGGATGAGTCCCATCCTGGGCTGCTTCTAGAGGAACAGTGACACCTTTCTGTGTCTGTAGCCTATTCTGGGGGCCCCAGATGTTTGTATTTGGGGCAGGCATCTGACCCAAGGGCCAACAGCTCACAGACTGGACCGATGTGAAAAAGCCTTCCCTGGTAACCTAATTGCAGTTGACACAAGTTAAATAAGCATTTAACGAAATTAATTGCTTGATATTACATTTTACAAACCAATGAGTAGGTCGTTGTACAGTCCACATTTCTCTTTTTAATCCCAAATACCCACTTTCCTTATTGGATCTTCTGATCGGCTTACGCTCTACCTTTCTGACTGTAATAATTGGAGACTCTGGGCAAGCCATTCATTCATTCTTTCACTCATTCATTCATTCATTCATTCAGTATCTTCTTGGTACCAGGCCGTCTCCTAGATGCTGGAGCATTTTCTTGTGGGTAACCATGCATCAAACAGCAATAAGAGAAGGACCTGGATTCATGTTGATTTTCACTTGCCTTAATGTAAAACAGGATTTCAGATTTTGCTAGTTTATCTTGCACGGCCAAAGCCCCAGTTATCTCTGCTTCACTAAGTCTTGAGATTGGTTTGGAACTTGAACATATATTCTTCGAGACCATTAAAAGCGGTTTAATTGGCTGTTCAGGGATGTCCTCCACTCAACTCTCCAGATGGATCATCTCTCTCATCTCTCCCAAGAACTGGGAGGCCGGAAGCCCTCACCTGGATGATCCACTCCCCTGGATTCATTTCTCTTGCGCCAGGCTCCAGAAGCATCAGGCTTTGCATTGCAGATCCAGCCTCTGCTCTCGGCTGCACCTCCAAATCCTACCTCAGATACTCGCTGGGGTGCACAAAGCTACAGCCCCCACAGGGCGGGAAGACGTCAACCCATGTCCAAGTTGAGAAGCCAGAGTCATTGTATCAATTCAACCCTCACCTAGATAAAGCATGAGGATGGGATTATCCAAAGGAGGACGGCCACCTGGGATTATGTAACAGAGCAGAAAGGCAAGGACCTTGGGAGTCAGATGGGCCTAACCCACCAGTCTATCACTGTGCATTTGTACCAGACACAGGGCTCCATGTGTGGGTGGGCTTTCCCAGCTTTTAGTTATTCGACCTTTTGCGAGTCACACAACCCTGAGTCTGGCTCACAGGCTCTCTGAAAATTAACCAAGGTCAGAGATGTGACAAGCGGCCAGTAATTGGTAGGTGTTGATGCCCTGGCTGGTTTAGAAGAGCAGTGCCCAGTCATTTGGAACTGGGCACCTCATCCTTATTTACTGCTATTTGTTGAAATATATTTTATCTCATCCATCCCTAAGGCTCTACACGATGCAACATGGACATATTTGTATACATACACAGAAATGCACACACGCACATAATAAATGTGTGTGTGTTTTGCAAAGATAAATAGACAGATGAAACCAGATTGGGGAAAGACAGAGACCAACACACATTTCTAGATATTTTCCTGAAGTCATTTCTGGATCATTTCTAGTGCCTACCAAAGCGTTCAGCATACATTTAATACCAATCTGTTGAATGAATAAATTTCAGGGTCCGTGGCTCGTGCATGTGTATGTGAGGCAAAGGATTTGAGTGTGTTTCTGTATAGCTTTAACTATAACTCGAGGGACGAAATCATAGTTAATATGAGATACCAGAAAGTAAAATTAAATAAGCCGAAGCACCGAGTAACATATCAGAAAACAAGTCTGAATTTCCTAATCTTCTTGTTTTGCCTTCCTTTTCCCTTCCAGTTTGGGTTGCCAGACAAACAACAGGATATCCGGTTCAATTTAAATTTCAGATTAAAAAAAAAACAAATAATTTTATAGTATAAGTATGTCCCAGGGATGCCTGAGTGGCTCAGTGATTGAGCGTCTGCTTTTGGCCCAGGGCGTGATCCTGGGGTCCTGGGATCGAGTTCTGCATCGGCCTCCCTGCAGGGAGCCTGCTTCTCCCTTTGCTTGTGTCTCTGCCTCTCTCTGTGTGTCTCTCATGAATAAGTAAATAAAATCTAAAAAAAAAAAAAAGTATGTCCCGAATATTGCACGGTCAAATATTACACGGGCCATACATATGCTAAAAAAAAAAATTATTCCTCCTGTATTTTATTTGCTAACTCTGGCAATCCTACGAGACCATTCTAGATAAGAAGGCCTTAAATTCTCCTTATTTTTTCCCCCAATGACATTTAAGAGCTCACAGGCCTTTGGTGGGTTTTCATCACCTACAGGATAAGGTAGGAACCTTGAACCCGGTGTCTGACCCAAAAGCCTTTGCCACCTCCCTGCCCCGATCAGAGCGGAGGCCTCATCGCTGCCTCGTGCCGTCAGCCTCTGTCCAGGCCCGGCCACTTCGACCCCCCGCGAGGACAGTGGTCCATGTCCCCTTTTACATCTCACATTTGCTGCCTCCCCCAGGTGCAGTTACCTGTCAGCAGTCCTGACCCCCTGCTGGTGTATACTCAGAGACCAGCCTCACCCCTAAACAGATGGAAGCCAGGCAAACCTCTTCCTTTGCCTTTTCAGGGCACTAAAAATGCAATTACCTTTTCCCTAGTCACGGAGGAGCTCATAAAGAGGCTTATCGGAGACAGAGCCTCTGCAGTCGGCAACGGGCCATAACTCACAGTCCGGGCGCAGGGGTGTCAAGCAGGCGTCACCTGCAGGCTGTTTGGGGAACACTTCCCTCCCACCAGCCTCCCCACATCGCTGGACACCCCCAGGCTGCCTTGGAGGTTTGGAAAAACCCCAGGCTGAAAAGCACTTGAAGGAAGGCAGAGAAGGGGAATTGCAGGAAAGCCAGCGGAGCAGGGGTGGCTGGAGCTCCCTGGATGCTGGGGACCATCCCCAAGGGTTACATCGCCTGGAACACAGGGAGCCACAGTGCCAGCCAGCAGGGTGGTGAAGAGGTCCTGAGATGTGCATCTCCCACATAGCTCACCCTCCCCTCCCCTCCCTGCGCTTCCTCTCCCCTTCCCCAGCCTGCAGCCCCCATGGCCAGGGGACCCCCTCCCAAGGCTACTCTTGTAGGGAAGGCAGCCACATGGAGGCAAAGACACAGGACCCTGGTTCCGAGCCCCCAGCCCCCTGACCCCCCACCTGTCCTAGAGATATCCCAGGGCCCGGCCCCTCTGGCCAGCTGTCCCTGCCCCAGAGAATCGCCATGATGCCAACAAGGCTCAGCTGGCATTCTCCAAAAATGGCCTATCGCTCACAAAATCCTTTCCAGTTATCAGTCCACGGACTTCTGGAAAAATCTGAGGCCCGGTGCCATTGTCAGCCCCAGTTTAAGGCCGAGGAAGCCGAAGTCTGAATTCACCAGCCCTGCCAATTGCCCTTTGCTTCCAGACCTGTGATCTTAACCACTGGGCCCACAGGAGGCTACAGGGGGATTTTGGCTTCATGTGCACAGGCTGGAAACTTGCATTTTTCCCTCCTCCTTTCATCCTGGGAATGGAGAGGGGCCCCCAGCGGCCCATGCTCTTGGCCCACCCAGTGCACCCGGGTTTGCTTCAAAGCCCGCCAAGCCCCTCTGGGAAGGAGGTCACCCCTCCCTCCACGGCCTGACAGCTGCAATCTTTCTCCTGGGTGGTTCTTTCCTTTATTTCTCTCCATTGGCTCTGGCCCTTTCTCCCTGAAAATACAGTTTGCTGATATTAAAAAGAAACACACAACCACTAAACACATTTTATATAGTCTTTGAAGTCTGATGGCCTCGGGCTCTGGATTGATAAGCAGGCTGATGGTGCAGACCTGAGCAGAAGGCAGCACCTCTACAGTCCACACAGAGGAGAGGAGGGAAGCCAGAGGGAGGAGGTCTGCATCCCAGCTGAAGTGAGGGGGGCGGCAGGGGATGTACACAGGTCCCCCCAGGGGAGGTGGCCCCCATGGAGGTTCTCTGAAAGGGATTTGATCCCTCAGAGCCTGGGAGATTGGGGGTTCCCTCCCAAAATAGGGAGGGAAAAAGAATGTCCTGTGCACCCCGAGGCCTCAGAGGGCATCTCTGTACCCAGATAAGGGGCAGGATGGGGAATCTATGAAGTTTCCTATGTTTACAGGTACTTGCGGGATACAGGTACGTGAGTGGAGGGAGGCAGAGGTGGTGCTGAACTTGGCCTCCATCAGCCCCTTCCTACAAAGCTGCCGGGTCGGAGACCTCACCCCAAGTGCAGACACTCGGCCAGAGCACTCGTGCCATGATGCCCCATTGGGACAACGATCTGCAAGCCCAAGAGGGGAGAAAAGCTCTGCCTGCCGGGAGATCCCAGGCTTATGGGGAAAGCCAGGCTTTGTCCCTGGGAAGTGCCAGGTGAAGTGGGGGGAGGAGGCCCCACATAAACATGAAAGCCCCTGGTCCAGGAGATGTCCTCCTCAGTGTCATCCCCCACCCACCACTTTTATAATCCAGCCCCTAAACCTCTGTTGGAAGGAGGCTTCTCGGCCAGAAAAGTGGCTCTGCTCCCCTATCCCACTGTGACTGCCTCCCATGAGGCCTCCCGGGAGGCTTGGTCTCCCCAGATCCATTCTCAGTTCTCTGGCCATCCCTGGTCCCTCTGAGCCCATCTCACTTCCACTTTAGCTCCCGCCTTCCCATCCATCCCCAAGGCTCCCACCCTGTCACCCCACCGTGTCCTCACCTTACACATAGCTTCCTGCAAGAGAAGCCTGTTTGTGTGCCCGTCACCAGTCCAGGGAAGACTCTTGCCTTCCACATCTTTCCTCTCAGCACCTAACACAGCCTGGCCACGATGTTCATGCCACATCTGTTAAATGCACGCTCTGGCTGGGCCCATGTGTGTCATCTCCTCAGTAGGTGGGAGGCCGAGGCTCCGAGAAACCTGAGAACTTGCTCTCCCGTTGCCCGGGTCAAAGCATCAACAAAACGAAAAGGCAACCTATTGAATCAGGGAAGGGGTTTGCAAAGCATACATCTGATAATGGGTTAATGCACCAAATATACAAAGAACTTATACAACTTAATATCAAAAAAAACCCCAAACAACTAGATTAACAAATGGGCAGAGGACTTGGGTAAACATTTTCCCAAAGAAGACATACATACAGATGGGCCAACATGAAAAGATGCTCAGCATCACTCATCATCAGGGAGATGCAAATCAAAACCACGATGAGATAGGACCTCACACCCGCTCGACTGGCTAGTACCAAAAAGACAAAAAAGAACAAGTGTTGGCAAGGATGTGGAGAAAAGGGGTCCCTCACGCACGGTTGGTGGGAATGCACACTGGCGCAGCCACCGTGGAAAACAGTATGGAGGATCCTCAAAAAACCCAAAAAGGAACTACCGTACAATTCAGCAATTCTGGGTATTTGAAGAAAATGAACACACCAGTTTCAAGAGATACACACACCCCTGTGTTCATTGTGTCATCGTTTACAATAGTCAAGATAGGAAAGCAAACTGAGTGTCCATTGATAGATGAAGGTATAAAGAAGATGTGAGATCTATCATCTATCAATCATGTATCTATCTGTATCTATCTAGAAGTCTCTATCTAGCTACCTAAATCTATAATGGAATATGACTCAGCTCTAAAAAAAAAATGAGATTTTACCATTTGCAATGACGTGGATGGTATTATCCTGAGCGAAGTAAGGCAGACAGAGAAAGACAAATACTGTATGATTTCTCATATGTGTGGAATCTAAAAAACAAAACAAATGAAATAAAACAGCGTCACAGACACAGGAAACAAATCGTTAGTAAGCGGAGGGATGAGCTGGGGGAGGATGGGTGAAATCAGTGAAGGGGATTAAGAGGTACAAACCGTAAATGAGTTCTGGGGATGTCATGTACAGGACAGGGAATATAGTCGATAATACTGTCATACTTTTCTACGGTGACAGATGGTAACTACACTTATTGTGGCGATCATTTCGTAATGTGTAAAAATATTAAATCACTACGATGTACACCAGAAACTAATAGGATATTGCTTGTCACTTATTCTTCAGTTTTTAAAATTCCATTTTCCTTCCCCCAATTAAAGCAACACTATCATACCACTTTATACTAATCAGATTGGGGGAAAAAAATGAGAAAGTTGGATAACGCCGTGTGTTGACGACAACGTGGGGAGCGCCATGTTCTGGAAGAAATCTGGCAATGTTTAAGGAAACAAAGTGCCACCCACCGTGACCCCATCATCCCACTCCTAGGAGACCCAGGGACACCCACCCCCTCAGGTCCCAAGTCGGGGCAGTCTGGGTGAACACCTCTAGGTATAGACCAGTTGTCCTTCTGGAAGCCTCTGCGACCATCGGAGGCATTGAACAAGATTTATGCACAGCGACACGGGCAGATCTTAAAAACACAGAGTTAAGTGAAAAAAATTAAGCAGCAGAATGAGATCTATAGCCACTACAATTTATGTAAATTAAAACACATTCACACAATAAACAGCACCATATATTCTGCAGGAAGCATCCGTATCTCAGGACATAGATTAGAGGGAACAGGATCAGGGGATAAAGGAGAAAATAAAAGACAGGATTGAGGCCGTGAAGGAGACGGTGGTACCAGGCATGAGCTGAGGGGTGGGGGTGGGGGGCTTCCTAACTGTCCCTTCAAGGTAAAGGTAGCAAGTGACCGGCCAGCCAACCTTCCTCCTCCCCTGCCATCCATGGTCCCCGTGGGGCTAGGATAGACCTGGACACGATTTCTCAGCCTCGGCCCCATGGACATTTCGCTACGGGGCCGTCCTGTGCACTGTGTAGAGGATGTCTGCCAGCATCTGGCCTCTCCAGCCAGCTGCCAGTAGCACCTGCTGAGTGGTGACAGCCACGATGTCACCAGACATCGCCAGATATCCCCCGGGGGAAACAAAGTCATTTCTGGTGGATAACTACTGGGTGGGAATAAAAGCTTGAAAAGGGCGCCACATCTTCCAGGTAAGTGGTCCACACTCGCTTTGCCAAAACCCGCCCCCAGGGCACCCGAGCCTCAGGACCCGGGATGGGGCTGGGAGCTCCATCCTGAAAGCTGCCAGCGTTGCTTGCACGTTTCCATCAAGGCTCTGTGGAGATTCCAGTTACAGCCCTAAACCGCATCTGCCTTGGGCTTCCTCCTAATTTTAACAGGCAGCTGGATTTGCATAGGACATTTGCATCTGAGATTACCCATGGTTCTCTGGGAGGCACCGTCTATAGCAGACGGTGGCAAAAAAATATATATATTATTCCATTTCAGCTTGCAGAGGAGGAGGGAGGAAAGGGGAATGCTTCAGGGAGGGAAGGCGCTTGCAGGAAATTTCAGGGCCTTGTGCACTGGGTGAGGGGATTGGAAGGAGATAGTCTACTGGCCACCGGGCAAAGATGACTGTCCTGACACTGGCATGCAAATTGGTGAATTGAATAGTGAATGAAGGGGGCCCTCTGAGCCTCTATCAGGAGAGGGGTTGCTGTCTCAAGTGGAGGCAGTCAGAGGGAAGGAGAGGATAGTGCAGATTGTCTACAGAGGGGCACAGGGACCGGCCCCTGCCCCACAGAGCCCAGCTACCCACCAGCACTGCCTGAGAGCGCACTCTGCAGGACGGAGCTCCCTGAGCGTTTTCCCCACACAGGGCTGTTCCAACACACAGCCACACAGCCAACACACACTCCCTCTCAAGGGAGGCATCACTGCCCTCATCTAGAAGAGGAGGAAACAGAGGCTCCCAGAGCTCATCTGTAGTAAAGAGCAGAGCCTGGAGTGGAATGAAAGTCTACCAGACTCTAGAAAGAGTCCTCTTTCCAAGCCCCTTGGTGGCCTCTCACTGATTTGTAAAGTTAATGAATAAAGCAAGGGTATGGTAGGCAGCGCTCAGGAGGGGCGGACAGCCGGGCCTCTCCTTTATAGGTCAGTAGCTCAGACTTAGCCCAAGATACAGCCAGACCTGGATCCCAGGATGTAAAGACAGACACCTGTGAGCCATGACCTAAATGCCAGGTGAGGTGTGTATGCTCCACGTGGGTCAAGGCTAAGTTGGAAACCTCCCCACTGAACTCATACCCATCCCCGGGTACCCTAGGATGGTCACCCTCTCCACTTTGCTGCCCCAGGGCCTTGTGGTCCTCTATTATTACATGTAATTTATTCTTCCTACATCTCTCTCCCCCACTAGCCCAAGAACATCTTGGGGGCAGAGATCGCGCGACTGGCTCATCTCTCTATTTCCAGGGCTCAATAAACACATGTGCTATAAATGGAGCTAATTTTGGGCTGGGAACAGGTGAGTAACCAATCCACATCATCCCATATCATTCCATGCAGGTGTTTCTTGATTGTCCCAGAAGGAAGATCGTAAATGAGACCTGCCCCTAAACCAAGAGGAGGCATCGTGTCCCTGATCACATTCTGCTTTACATAGACTCCTCAAGGGGTGGGAACTTGTCCAATTGTCTCTGCGTTCTCAGTGCCAAGAATAGAGTCTTGCATGTAAGCAGTGGAAGATAGATGGGTAGGTGAGATGGGTGGAGGAGGGATGGATGGAGGATGGGTGGGTGAGTGGAAAGGAAAGAAGGTGGATAAATATTGATAGGCATATGGTGGTATGGTGGTTTTTTTAATAGCTAAGTGAGTGGATAGATGGATGGTGGGTTTATGGATGAGTTAGTAGACATACAGATGAATGGATAGAACAGTGGTGGATGGTTGGGTGTTTGGATGTGGAGAGTAAGTCAGTGAAGGGATGAATGAATGGATGGATGAAGGTTGGATGGGTGGACGGATGGTCAACGGGGTGAGTTCGGTGTGTATGGGTAGGTGGTGAACAGCTAGATGGACCCACATGGAATGGGAGGCTGGACGGCTGGTAGGGTGATGGTTGCTTGGATGAATGAATCGTCCTTCCATCTCCTGATATCATGCTCAACCTTCTTAAGTAAAAGAGCTTTTTGTACTCCTTTTTTCCAGATCCCACCCTTAAGTCCCCTGCCTCTCCTGCTCTCTTCCATCCTCCAAGCAGGGGCTCTAAGATGCCAGTTGGAAGTCTTCCCAGGAAGTTCAGCTCCAGTCCCTGCCTCTGTGCTGAGCGTTCCACGCTGTGCAGAGATTTAATACTTAACTCCAGCCTCTCCCCACTCCTTACCTGCCTGAGGAGGTAGAGGCAGCAATTTGCATATTTATTAAATATCTCTTAGCAGGATACACAAGCCGCATTGCTACATCCCGCTCCCGGAGCCGTCCTGCTGGCAGACAAGACTGTGCGCCATCCGCGCTGCATCACCGCCCATTAAGTAGCTGTTCCAGAGCCCAGGGGGCGAGGAGGGGAGTGAGGGGCCACGGGGCAGGTGCGGAGGAGGAGATCCTGGAGCTGGGGACACCGCTGTCTCGCGGCTGTTAGGCAGTGGGGGTGGTGGTGGGGAGGCTCTCTTCTTGGCCCAGGGAGAATGGGCTCTGCAGGCATCTCTTCCAGCCCCCTGTGTCCACCGGGTCACCCCTGAAAACCATCCTTGTCCTTAGAAAATTCCCAGAGGAGGACACTTAGCAGCGATTTTGTTTTATGTTCCTTCTACTCAGTTTACCTGGAAGTCCATTCTATGGTCTATACTGAAGTGGGCCTGCCTTGGGGTGAGCCCACTGCTGGTGCATTGTCTTTGGTCAAAAAGCCATGAGCATCCCCCAGGCTCCGGGCGCCCTTCCTCAAGCGGTCGTCCTATGAGATCCGGTCGCAGTGCCCTCTGTTTCCTGGAAAGGAGTCCTTGGAGCGAGTGTTCCTCTGGGGTCCAGGAACTCCTTGCTAGAAACAGGGATGACCCCCCCCTCTTCAGACTGGGTGTCCTGACTCTCCCTCCTGTCTCTTGTCACAGTTCCTAGATTGGGGCTCGAATCCCAAGATGTGGCTTCTGGGGTCAGACTTGCCGGGTGCTGATCCATGTGGGGTGACCTGCGGGTGGGGGGCCAGAATCTCTCTGAGCCTCAGTTTCTTCATCTGTAAATGGGGCAATGATCACACCGACCTCACAAAATTATTGTGAGGGCAGGTACAATGAAGGGTGTTGAGGAATTGGCACAGTATCTGGTTCTGGACCGAATATTCAGGAAATGCCGATTGTTATGGTTCTGGAATCATACAAAGTTGTAAGTGCGAAGGGAGGCTGGTCGCTTGCTCATCTTTCCCAGGGAGAAGGGAAGAGTAGCAGGACTCACATCTGCCTCATGTACTACCTGCTGGATTCTCTGGGAGCATGATCCTTACAACCACCTTTGAGGTAGATATTCCCAACACTTCCATTTTACAGTTGAAGAAACTGAGTCTCAGAGGGAGGAGGGAAACACCTGAGACCACATGTTCATTGGAGATCCCCCATTCCTTTTTTTTTCCTTTTTCCAGGCAAGTCACGAGGGGTCCCTGCTCTGGGAGCAGCCTGGGACCCAAGGAAGAGGAGGATGAAACCCACAAACAGCTTTTACAGCTACACCTGCCCCCCACATCCCACTACCTTGGACTGGCAGGAGCCAGAAGGAAGGGTCTGGGCTGCAGCCTCATAAACCTTCCTGAAAGCCCTCATAAACGCAAGGCCCGGCTGGCTCTAAGTCTGCTGCTGCAAAAAGCAAAATCCCTGGTCATAAAGTAATCCCCATAAAAAAAATAAAAAAAAGAGGGAGAAAAGAAAGAATCTGTGAAGTAAAAGCAGTAACAGCCTCTGGGACACAAGGAAGAGGAAACGGAGCTGCCATGAGCTCAGGCCCCTCCCAAAGGCACCAAGCTCGGAGAGCCTTGTGGACCAAGGGTCCAAGCGGGGAGAGCAGGTACACGTGGCTGGGATGGGGGCTGCAGGTGTTGAAGAATGGTGATGCTTCCGATGGTGATGATGGTAGCACTGAGGTAGCTTCTAGAAGTCCACTCATGTCCACCCCTTCGCTGGAGCTGCCACTGTCTCAAGGTTTCTAGGGTTAAGATCCCCATCCTATAGATGAAGAAACTGAGGTCAGAGGGAGTAGGAGCTCGCCATCAGAACACAGGCCGGCTGCCCCCGGTAGGACCCTCCCTACATTGCTACTCTAAGGCCCCAGTTGGAAGGCCCTAAATGCAAATGGGTTCTGGCTAAATGCAAGGCATTCTTGGGGCTGGGGAAATTAAGTCAATATTTACAAGGGGGGACCTCCCTGCCCCTTCCCAACAGGAAACCCTGAGGCCGGGGAGGCAGATGTGGCTGTGGACTCCTAGGTGGGTGCCTGCACATCCTCGAGTCTCTGATTGTCATCATTTCACTGAGGCTGACCATTCCAACCTCACCCGGGGGCTGGCAGGAGATGATGCACAGGTGTAAGGAGCCGCTGCATGCTTGGGGCCCTGACAGTGGGAGCTATGGGGCCTCAGGGTCCTGGTGAAGTGAGGGGCCAGGATCCCACGGGGGGGGTGAGGATAGCTCAGTACCGGCAGAGAACGCCTTTGCCCGTCGGCAGCACCCGCCCCACCGCAGACCAAGCAGCTCTGCTCGGCTCCCAGCCTCCCAGCCCTGACAACTCACACCTTCCTCCCCCAACCTGACCCTCCCCACAGGCCTCTCCAGTCCCAGGCTATCTCCTCCTGAGCCTCTCTCTTCCCCTCCCTGCCCCTTCCCTGGCTTTTATCTGCCAGGTTCCAACCTCTCCATCCCTCTGTGGTGCTGACAATCTCCTTCACGCTCTCACTCCAGGTTCGGGGGACTATTGTCCTACGGGCTGTCAGTGCCCACTCTGCATCTTCCCCATTGGAGACGACATGCACCGGCCTCTCCCCGGACTCCCTGGTGGCCCCATCCAGGAGCCACGCCCTGCCCTGAGGCCTGCCCCAGCCTCATCCCTTGGGGAGGCCTCACTCTGATCCCAGCCCACCATCCTTCCAGGAGCAGGGGCTGCTCTGGCCTCCCTCAGCCCTTCCCACACCCATCACCCACCCCTGCAGGAAGTGAGTTCTATAAGAAACCCTCCCTGTCCCCACCCGGCTCATCCTCCTCTGTCTCCCCCAGAACAGGAGGAAGGGACAGACGCCCTGCTCCTTCATCTCCCACCCAGGGCCAGGGATTCCGGAGGAGCGTGTTTTGAGTGACCGAGCCTCCGGGAGTGAGCTCCCTGCCACGGGAACCTCTCGGGCGGAGCACGTGGCTCCCGCTCCTCGGGTCACCTTGTCACTCTTGCCTCTGGCACAGGCACTAAAGCAATGCAAGGAAGCCCAAACCTGTTGCCATCAATTCTGCTCGAGAATGCTGGGGCGGGTGTGGTGTGTGTGTGTGTGTGTGTGTGTGTGTGTGTGTGTGTGCGCAGGAGAGCAAGCTTCCAGAAGCCTCCATCTCACCGCCTGTAAAACCGGATAATAGCACCTACTCACAGGGCTGTTGGGAGGACTCCAGGAGTTAACAAATGTGAACCACCCGCATGCGTGCCCAGCGCGCCGGGAATGTTTGCTGCCGCCCAGCCTCCCTTCTGCCCGCAGCCTCCCTTCCAATCCTCGCTGCCTCCTTCCAGCCCTGGGGAGCGAAATGACTTCCAGGCGCCAGAAACTGGAGTCTCCAGAGGCAGGTGGCTGATTTCTTGCAAGAACAGAAACAGCTGTAACAATATAGGTAACTGCGGACACGGGCGTCTGTGCGTTGAGTAGTTACTACGCGCCTCCGTGAACGGCGGGTGCAAACCTCAGCAGACGCGACCAGGCCTCGGCCGATGGGCCCTGAGCACTGCAGCCACTGTCCCGGCCCACGAAGGGGCAGGGCACCTGTCTGGTTCCATCTCAGGGCTCCGGCTGCCTCGCCCTGCCCCTTCCCCTTTGCCGGGCCTTCGTTTCCCCATCTGTGAACTGGGTGCAGGGCCTGCGGCGTGATGAAGACAGCACCCCCAGTACGATTTGCGAGGAGGCCAGGGGCTGCCAAGCCTGCCCGGCCTGGAGAGGGTTAAGGTGCCGGAGCTTGTCCAGGGGCCCTGCCTCCTCTTCAGAGGGTCCCCCGGACACCCCAGAGATAATTGGCTCCAGCGCTGCTGCACTTGAGAGAGGCCAGGGGATCAGGAGGGAGAGGAGAGCACTGGAGCCCCAGGTGGCCTCACCGGCGGCCGGGCTCCCGGGAGGGGTGATTGGGGCTCCTCAGGGGTACATAGGGGACAGGGACAAGAGAGTAGGTCTCCGGGGCCAGCAAATGCCACCTCAGACTTGGCAGATGGGATGATTGGAGCCCACAGAGGGGCCGGGGCCCCAGTCCTGTCACCCCTCCTTAGGGGCTGCAGCCCATAGTAGTGTAACAATCACACCGCTGATCATCAGTAAGTCCCCCGAGCCCCCTCTCTACCCAACACCTGCTTGGTGACGACATCCCCTCACCCCCAGCCCCCAGCAGCCCTCAGGGACGGGATGGCTTCACCAGCCTCACTGCGCGGAAGGGGAAAATGCAGACTCTCGGATTGGCCCCAGCTCACCAGCCAAAGGGCAGCGTGCTGGTCTCCCTCTGAAACCCGTGTCCTTTCAAAGAAGCCAGGCTGCCCCGCACGGGACCCGTTCCCGATTTTCTCAGGATCCTGTGTCCCCTCTCTAGCTCGGCACGGACCGAGGCCCACTTTGATGGGGTCATCATGACCGCTGGGGGCAGGACAGACCTGGGTTCAAATCCGGCCGCCACGTAAACGAGAGTGCTGTGCGCACACTTGCCGCAACATTCGTGGGCACGTGCACACGTCGTTGGTTGGTTCGGAGCCTGCTACAACCCCCAACCCACCTCCGACACAGAGTAAATATTGACTTAATTTCCCCAGCCTCAAGAATGCCTTGCATTTAGCCAGAACCCATTTGCATTTTAGGACCTTCCAACGTGCCATCCTCTCTGCCTGGAATCGTCTCTCTTTTCCCACTTGGCTGTTTTCTGCTCATCCTTCCAGATGGTTCTTTGGGAAGCTTTGTTTGATTCTCTAGGCTGAGTTAGACGTGCGCCCTCCCCTTCTGGCCTGCATAGCACCTTTACCGTCTCCCTCTTCCCGGTAATTGCCAATTACACATCTGTCTGGAGTACTTGTGAGGTCCCTGCGGGCAGGGAGGGTGTCGTACTCACCTTGCAGCCCCAGCATCAGGCAGCAGCACTTGGAAGGTTGCAGAGCCAGAGCAAGGAAGCAGACAAGTGAAGAAATGAATGAATGGGTGACAGGGAACTCAGCATGAGCTGCATTCCGGTCTTGCCACAGAGGGGGTCAGAGACCTGGGACACAGAATCCCACCCCTGTCCCCTGGCACCCCCACCTCCTCAGCATTTACGTGTGCCTGTTGCCCTTGCTGGCTGTGAATCTAGAGGGTCCAGACCACAGTGACCTGTAGATTCTGTAGCCACTAGCCAAGGATGCGGTCTAGAGGTCAAGGGGCCAGTGCGACGCAAGATGTCAGGGGATGGGTGTCCCTGAGAGACCCGACCTCCTCCGAATCTGCCTGGATTCGCACACCCCTTGGCTCTGCCCTGAGAGAAGAGAGGACACGTGTCCCACAGTACATGGCTGCAGAAATCTACGTGCTCCTTATTCCGAGCATCCCTCCCTCCGCCCGCCCTGCATCCTCCTGCCAGAGTAAGAACTAAATTTATCGTGAATTGGCATATATCCCCCAGCCCTGGCCCAACCCCAACCTCATCTCTGTCAAAGAAGGAAAGTCTACTTCCTTTGCTTTGGACACCAGCAAGGAGGCTTCTGGACTTCCAAATGCTGTCTTCCAGGAAATTGGAGTTTGAACATGATCCCTTGGGCGATGTGTCCAAAGGAGAAGTTCTCGCTGAAATCCCCACATCGTAAAATGTCAGGATGTCTGCGGTCTTTATTTATAGACAGATTGCTTTTCAACTTTTCTCACTCCAACATTTCGATGTGTTATTCCTGAAGATAAATGCACATTATGATTTCATAATAGAAATTGCATTTCTCCCCCGTGTCACCTCTAAGCATGTATATACATAAATATGGCACATTGCCTCCGACAGTAATTTAAAAGGCACTTTGGAGAACATATTGATCATGACCAGAGAACGGGGCTGGCATGGTCTCGATTTCATCGAAGTCCGCCTCCTCCCAGCCCCTGCCCTCCCTCTTCTTCTTCGTTCAGATCCTGAGGCTTGGGGACTTAGGATTTTCATTTATCTTTGTACGTCGGGATGTTTGTTTATAGGCACCAGGGGCTTGGGGGGGGTGTGAAATTTTATAACTCTCAAAGTATAAACAAGGAATGAAAAATGTAGCCTTCTACCAGAGTGAGTTCCCCGGAGGCAGGAATCCTCTGTCTCGCTCCCGCACGGACTTGAGATGGTGTGGGGTGGACACTGTCCACTGTCTTGGGGCCACCCGGGTGTACACTTTCCTTTCAGCTCACCAGCACATTCTCCTGCAGTTGAATTCCCAGCCCAACCAGAGCACCCTCCTCTCTACACGTCTGCTTCTTGGGGATCTCAGGCTCACCTGGGAACAGTCACCTCCTCTTCGCACTTTCAGGACTCCCCATCATCCCTGGAAACTACCAGAAACTCACCTCTTCTAGGGAGCCTCCGCGACTACGCAGAGCCGCGTCCCAGCATCCCACTCTCTCTATGGCACCCTCCACCCTCTGCCCATCTTAGAGATGATTTCTCTTTGGGCTACTTTTAAAGATCCCACTGTCCTCGGCCAGGTAGCTCAGCGTGTTGGAGGTAACCATGCTGGAAGTTGGGCATCTATATAATACACCAGGCAAGGTCCCTTAGCCCTTCTCATTGAGTTGCTACAAGTATCCTTAAGGGTAGTGTTTTATCCTCTCATTTTACAGAACAGGAACCCGAGTTTCAAGAAATGTCAGCCAATCCGTCCAAGGTCTGAAGGCACTAGGTGGAAGTCCCTTGACTCAAACTCAACCCCTTCTGTTGGCCCCTTTCTTCTGCTCACTCCTTGAATATCAATATTCCCTCCACTTAGGTCTCTTCTTCCTTCCACTCTTCCTGGGCTCTCTCACCCACCCACCTCCTGTCCCCAGCTTCAAGGATCATTTTTTTCTCTTGGCAGCTTTCCAACCCCCATTCTGGCTCAGATCATCATAGCTGTCCCCTGGATGTCTCCATTGGGATGTCTCGTAGGTCTCTCAAATGTGATCTGGCAAGGATTGAGCTCAATATCGATGGTGCCGTCACACGCAGGTCGCTCGACCCTGAACCCCGGCCGTCATTCTGGACTCCTTCTATATTATCACGACCAACCCCTCTATCTTCCACTTCTTAAGGTCTCTGGAGGAGCTCTCTTCTCCCTGTCTCCCAATATTATGTATTAACGCAGGCCACCACTCATTCAGACTTGTCACGGCAGTGCCCTCCTAACACATCTCCCAGTCCCACTCTTGCCCCTTCCAACCCACTCCCCATATTACAGCCAGAGTGAGCCTCCTCAAGCAAAAAACAAAAAAATAAACAAACAAAAAAAAAAACTGGCCCCATCACTCTATTGTTTAAATCCATCATGGTGCCCATCGATGGCCAATGGGGGTAGTTCCTATCGTGTCCTCACTTGTGTCAGGTGCATGTAGTCAGCACTCACTAAACAGTTACCAGATGAATTCTCTGCCACTTCTCCTTGGGTCTGCTCCCTGGGCTTTGTACCGGTTAATTTTTCCTTCCAGAGCCTCTCAAGAACAATTCTGCTTCAGCATCTCAGCATCTCAGCTTTGCCAAGGAGCCAAGACTATGGGGGCTGAGTTGGACTTTCCCTCTGCCATTAGCAGTCTTCCCTTCTCAATTACATGGTAATCCCTGTTAAAATTACAAATTTATTTATAGTTTTTTTTCCTTCCTTTTTTTTTCCCCACCCGGCAATTTTTATGGCTCATCGGCCATAACAAATTCTACTTCATAAAGCAAAGGTGCACGTTATTATTACCTTATGGAAATAGGCGGCGGCAGCTGACTCCATTCCCGGCCGGCGTGTTGTCTCCACGAATCCGTAATGGTTTCAATCAATACCCCCGTGGGATTTGTTCCGCTCTTTGAGGCCGAGAGCATTTGGACCTGGAGGTGGTATATCTGCCTCCGAGCCAGCTGGCAGCAGTGGCCCCTCCCAGGGACTTTGGATTTTGGTGGTTGTCCTGGTGATTCCATTTTGTCCAGGAATAAAGAGATCATCACACTTGTGGGTGATATTTCCCGAAAGCTCTGTAAGGATTGTTGTGGTGACCATATGAAGCAGGTGCTGGTTATGACCCCATCGTAAAGGGGAGGAGAGTGTGCCTCAGAGACCATATGAACTGACCTGAAGGCCAACATGATGTGGGCAGGGGCTTCTCTGCGGGGAGGTACAGGCCACCTTGTTGCATCCGATGGGCTCCGGGAGGCACAGGGTCTTAGGGTAGGGGCTACAAATGAGCGCTGCTGGAATTCTGTGACTCTGTTGACGTCTCCCTGCCTCTGTCTCCAGATCTGATCATATTTCGGAAGAAATTGCACATCAGAGAATGACAAGGCTTCCTGCTGCTCGGGCTCAGAGCTGGAAATGACTGGCAGGGCACATCTCTTCCAGCCTCACTTAGATGCCTCCCCAGTCAGGGGACTCACTAGCTGAAGGGCTGGCTCTCTCCTGAGAAGTCCGACGTGCACCTAGTTTTGCTTCCATGGAGCGCCCAGTGGGCAATGCTGTAACTTCTATCTGTAGCTCCCAATTTGGCTTCTGGAAGCCACAGGAGCTAGGCTGATCCTGCTGGTCCACTTCTGCCGCTCGGTTGTTGCAGACAGAACATCGGAGCTGGGAGGGGTTCACAGAATTCACGCCTTCCCTCATGGTACATGGGGGCTGGGTCATTGACGCCCTGAGCAAGTTAACCGAACCTCACTTCCCTCATCCACGGGGCAGGACCTTCACATACGATGTTTGTCAGAGACCTGACCCCAGACCTGGGGCTGGAGCCCAGCTTCCAGCCCTCTCATTGCTGCACAATCTGCAGAAAGTCGAGTGGGCAGGATGGTCTGACTCCAGAGAAGCCCACTCCCAAGTAACCGCTGGTTTCCCCTGGCATCCGGCATAGCCCCGGCCTGTCCTGTGCATGATGTCAGGTGCTTTGTTTCTTTAGCCTCACCTGTCTGACTAATCTGGCTGCTGGAGGTGGTCCAGGGTGCTAGCCAGCAGCCTTGGGAGCCATAGGTAATCTTTGGGGTTTGCTCCACCATGCGGAAGAGGGGTGGGCTGACTCCCAAGCCCCCATCACCCCGAAACCAGGCTGGAAGCTCCGGGGTTCCTTTCCTGGCCCTCAGGGTAAACCCTTGCTGCATCCCGAATGCAGCCTGGTAAAAAGGAAAGGAGAAGCAGGGACTCTGGACACAGAGAATGCAAATTCCAGTTCTGGCTCTTTCTCAAAGCTTTCCCCTCCTCTTGGTCTCAGTCTCCAAATCTGTAAAAGAGAGATGAAATGTCGCCGCCCAAGGGCTGCCGCGGGGCTCCAGACAAGAGAAGTTAAGGGAAGCACCTGGCGCGGCGTCTGGTACACCCTCGTCTCCCGGGGGGCACTGGCCTTCCCCACCCCGGCCCCCTCCACACGCACCCTGGCCCTCGCCGCATCCCCTCAGACCTCAGCCTCCTCTGGCTCGCACAGAAGGATCACGTTACCATGGCAACCCGCGGGCAGCTCAGCTCCGGGTCCCTCTGGTCTCCTGCACCCAATCCACCCAGCCCAGCTCGGGCAGCTGCCACGGGGGTGGTGTCAGGTGCCAGGGGCCCTTCCTCTGGGAGCTGACCCCCCTACTGGGAGATTGATGGCTTTTTTCCTTTGGCACAGACTCTCCTGCTCCCCTTCCTCCCCAGATCCCACCTGGGTCTACTTTGCTCCCTCACACAGAAGCCTGGCCAGAGCCCGGACTCGTGTCTGGAGAGCTCTATCTGGCGGCAGCCCCCTTCCTCCTATGGCCTGCTTCCTCCAAGCATTGGCTCAGCAAACCATCTCCCCAACCCCTGGGCCAGGCAGGCTGGGTCTGGGCGAAGGCGTGTCTCAGTGCACTGAGTGGGGGCGGGCTCTGAACTCAGAGGGGCCTGGGTTCAAGTCCTCGCTCTGCTGGAGGAGCTGCCATAACAAAGCACCAGCAGCTGTAGGGCTTCAGCAACAGACATTTGCTGTCTCACGGTCTTGGAGGCCAGAGGTCCAAGGTCCAGGCACTGGTCCCTTCCGAGGGGCTGGAGGGAGAAGCTGTTCCAGGCCTCTCTCCTACTTTTTGGGGTTTGCTGGTGACATTTGCCATTTCTTAGCCTGTAGATGCTTCAAACCGATCCCTGCCTTCATCTTCACACGGTTCTCTCTTTGTGTGAGCATCTTTGTCCAAATTTCCCCTGTTCATTTTTAATTTTTTTAAAGGTTTATCCATGAGAGACACACAGAGAGAGGCAGAGACACAGGCAGAGGGAGAAGCAGGCTCCCCATGGGGAACCCAATGTGGGACTCGATCCCAGGACCCTGGGATCATGACCTGAGCCAAAGGCAGATGCTCAACCACTGAGCCACCCAGACGTCCCTCTACTTTTATGAGGACACCAGACGTAATGGAGTAGAGGATGAGTCCAAACTCATCCTAACTAATTGTCTGCAGTGACCTTATGTCCAAAGAAGGTCACACTCCCAGGTATCAGGAGTTAGAACTTCAATGTGTGCATTTTTGAGAGACACGGTCCAACCTATAATGTTATCTGAGTGGCCTTGGGCAAGTCACATCACCTCCTGGGGACTTAGAAAGGCTCATCTTGAAAATGGAAGAAAATATGGTGACGTCCTCACATAGCGGTTGGAAGGATTAAACGGGACGAGGTATATAGGGTGGTCAGTCCAAGACTAGCAGAGAGAAGGGTTGGTCACTAGCTGCTGTGAATTCCTGTTTAGGGCAGGGCTCAGCGATCCCGCTCATTGGTTCCCTTTGCTCCTGGCTGGGGGGAGTGAAGAGATGCATGGGAAGAGGGTCTAAGCCTTAAGCCTCCCATCCCTCCCATCCAGCCTCCATGTAACCTCAGGAGGCCACGCTATTGACATTCTCTCACCGATTTACTCTACAAAGGCTAGGTGCCTTATGCATCTTTGCAAACCTTTGCATTTTTCATCTTTCTGTTGTTATCTCCATTTAATGGATGAAGAAACTGAGGCTTGAAGAGGTGCTGTGGCTTGCCCAAAGTCAGGGTCGGGGCCGGGCCCACCAGTTCAGAGTCCAGAGTGTGGATGTGCCCGGCCCCGGGGGTACGTGCCTGGGACAGCTTTGCCTTTTCTCTCCTGTGTGGACCCTTCTCTGAGGTCCCGTAGCCCAACCCGGAGGAGCCCTCGTGTGCTCCCATGCTGTCACCACCCTGCATGCAGCCCCTGGTTATAATTTTTTGTATTTATATCTTCCCTTTGCTTGTCATCAGGCTGTTTATCAGCACGCAGTGATGCACCCGTGTTAAATATATATGCATCCGTGTGTGTGTGTGTGTGTGTGTGTGTGCCTTCCCAGTTATATTTATGCAGCTCCTCGGAGGATTAATTTAGCCAAATAACCGAAGCTATTTAGGTAGTTGACATTCACACTGTGAAGGAATGCGGGCGCTAAGTCAGCCAGGCACTGGCTTTGCTCCCAGGCCTTCCGAGGACTCAGTTTCCTTAACTTGGGGTGAGTGTGACAGAGAATGCAGGAGCTCAGCGAGTCTAGGGGTCGAATCCTGACTCTTCAATGGGGAGCTACAAGACTCTGAAGGAAATCTGAATGGGCCTCAATTTGTTCAGCTAAAAAAAAAAAAGTGGTCTTTTTCTTGCAGAGCTGGTTGCAAACTTTCACTGATTCAATGACTGTAAACTTTTTTTCCTAGCAGGTGCTTATTGTTTCATTCTGTTTTTTTTTTCCCTTCTATCCCTCCATGTGGCTCCAAGAGGCATATAAGATGAAGCTAAAAATGCCCTGGGTTGGCCCCTGAGGTGCTCAATCCTGTTACCTTTGCTCACTTTCTTTCCTCCAAAAGTCACCCTCTCGCCGTGCCTGGAAGGACGGTTTAGTTGGGATGGCTGATCCTATTGGTGCCCTTTCAATCCCTCTCTGGCTCACTGTTGTGGGCCATGCCAACCTCATGGCTTCCCCCGGCCAGCAGGTGCGAGGGGAGGGTTTTCTCTGGGTGCCAGAACCCACTCACCTGCCAGAGGGGCAGGCCGGAGGTGGGAGCAGCCCTCAGCCACAGATCAAAGGGAGAGGGTGTGTAAATACCCCAGCTCCCTCGCCCCTTGGTCAGAATAACTCCTAGGTCTGTTCTACTGTCTTGTTCACTGTGCCCCAGCGGGCTGGAGCCCTGGTTGCCCACAACAGGAGCCGCTCCATAATGCTCATGGTTGGCTTTCTTCTCTTCCTTTCCCTGTCTCCTTCCCTCGTGCTCCTACAAGGTGTGTCCAGGACCCCCTTCAAAATAAATTCTGTGTGTTCAAGTCCTTGTCTGAGGGTCTACTTCTGGGAAGACCCAATCTAAGAGCAGGTGGGGTGGTGGGTGGTAAAAGCCTGGGCTTTGGGCCTCCTCACCCGTCTTTGAATCCTGCGTTAAGAGGCAGTGAGCAATTAATCACTCACTCTTTCTGAGCCTCAGCTTCCTCGAGGATCTGTGGCATAGGGGTGGTGATCACAGCACCTGCCCCTGGAGGCATGAGATGACCTGCCCCTCACTGGCTGGCTGCAGTTTGGTCCACCGGCCTCTTCATCCTCTTCACAGAGCTTCTATTATTTATTGATTTGCACGTGGTCCATCCTCACAGACAGTGCCTCCCCCATCTAGAAGATCAGCTCCGTGAGCAGGGGTCCCCAACACCTCTGCGCACTTCTGCTCCTCTGCACCATGGGCAGCGAGCGCTGAGCCCATTCTGCCCCCAGACACGATCCTATGTCAGTGCTTCTCACTCAGGAGCTCGGCTCCTTTGGCCTCTCGTTTTGTTCTAGCCGTTCCCATCACCTTGTATTCCTATCTGTCCAGCTCTACCCACCCTTTACAGCTCAGGGGGCTTATTGGGTCAACTCTGGCCCTTACTGACATTGCTTCCTCCTTGATTCTCCACTGAGGCTCATCCTTGGAGGCCCAGACTGAGGTCTTGGGCCTAGAGCCAACACCTGCTCAGCCCCTTGTGGCTCTCCTCTCTCTTCCTTCTTTCCAGGTTCCATTGAGATGCACCCCAGACACCTGCAGCTCTCCCCCTCCTTAGCCAGCAATAGCAAGCAGAGAGTCCAGCTGAGGACCTCTCTGGACCTCTCCATGGCCATGTTCACAAGACCCCTCCCCTCCGCCCTGGCTTCCTGACCACTGGCATACACAGGTCCGCTCAGCCTCACCCCCGTGTCCAGCTGCATGTCCAGCCTCACATGTCAAGAGCAGCAACATGGCCGTGCTTCCTTTTTACCTCCTTCAAAATGACTGGGGAGTTCTGGCTGTAGCAGGGGAAAGTCGGGGTGCTGAACTGCATGGAATTAGGAACAAAGTATCAGATAGGGGCAGGACATTCAGAAGACCTGGGCCAGGCCAACTTGCTCTGGGGCCTCAGGGACCCCCTTCCCTCTCTGGACCATGTTTTTCCCATGCACACTCCAAGAAGGGTGGGCAGGATGACCTCCAAGGTGCCCCCAGCAGAGCAGAAGGGGCCCCTCCCTGAGTATCTAGCATATGCCCACGTGCTCACAGGTGTGATCCCACTTTGTTCTGACTTCACCAAGTGGTTACGAATTTCTCCGTTTTGCAGCGCAGAGTTTCTGAGGCCGGCGGGAGAGGTGAGGGTATGTCTGGAAGCCCTGGAGCTCTCTGCACCTCCAGCTGAGCCTCTGGGAGGAGCTTCCTGGGTGGGTGTGGGGTGGCACAGGAGGGACAGGATGAGGTGGGAGGGGTGCATGGCAGCTGGGCCTGGACGAGATCCCACCAGTGTGGGGCAAGCCACCTACCCCACCTTCCACTGTTGTCCCGGTGGGAGCCCTTGCCCACCTCGTGCACCCCAGTTTTCTCCTTTTCTCCAGTTGCAGGTAGGACTAATAATAACGCCTACCCCTGCATTACCGTGAGAATTCAGTGAGTTCATATCAGTAAAGGACTCGGCTTTGGCTTCGGGGCCTGGCAGGGTCAGGCTCAATAAGTAGCAGGTGCTATTATTATTTAACTTTGTTTTCAGTCACTCTCTTTGCTACTAGTCTCCCAGCAGTTTCTCTGCATCTGCCTTAGGTACCCCCACCTGCAGCCCACCTGGCCCCCAGGACCTGACGGTCCCTCACACAGCTCAGCTGCCAGCACCAGCAGAGTGCCTGCCCCACCCCGGTCGGGGAGCTGCACTCACATGGGGCTGGGCTTTGCCACATGCGGTCCCACATGGTGTCGTGGCCGACTGGACCCAGGATCGAGGTCTGAAGCAAAGGCCAACCGTGGGCCGGCGTGAGTCAGCCCAGCCTGGAAATACTAGCAAACTCACATTGACTCAGTCGTGTGCTGGACGCACACGACCTGACTGCCATCCTCTGAGGCTGGTGCCATCATCATGCCCATTTCACAGATGCGGAAACAGAGTCACGAGGGTGAAGCAACTTGCCCAACAGCAGGACTTGGCCGGGTCTGTCAGCATCCAGAGCAGACACTGGGGTGAGCACACTCTGTCCTCTCCTTCTGGGTGGTGATTAAACCGAGTGTACAAAGTCCTCCTTAGTGAACCACTCAGCTCTGGGTACTCCTGCCTGAGGCCGACGCGGGGGTCGGGGAGTGAGGAGGAGCAGACACGGCCCAGCTCTGCGGCGGGCAGTTGGGGGTCCGAGGCCGGGGGCTGACGGAAGCCCCGGGAGCAGGTGTCAGGCACCGGAAGCTCCATCCTCCACGAGGCCACAGGTCGCAGTGGGGGTGGTTCCCCACGCCCCGAGGGGCCCCGATCCCGTCTCTATCCCTGGGAAGCTGAGTGAGCCAACCCAACACTGCTGCGACAACACCACCATGACATCGTCCCAGCCACCGGTGTCTCCGTCCCCAGTCTGGTCACATGACGCCCATGATGTCATCTCCACGCCACCAGCACCGTCGATAGAAGCACATGCGTTCACACACTCATTCTTGTATCCAGCAAATACCCACAGAGCCCCTGTTATGGGCCAGGTGCTCCTGTAGCCACTGCAAACACAGCAGCGAACAAAACCAGGTGTCAGCTCTCGGGGACCCCATCCATCACCCTCCCGTGCCCTCCGTGACCTTGACCGCCAGCACCCGCATCACCATTGCATCATCACCTTTTAAGGACCGGGCATCGACTGTGTGCAACGTCCCAGGCCGGGCGCTGAGCATGTGCAGGGAGGCACCCGCCCTACAGCACATGTCCTGCTTCCTACCCTATCATCTGTGCAGAGGGAAACCCCTCTTTCCCGGCACACGCCCCCACTGTCCCCCCCAGCTGGTACCCCTCAAAGCCTGCCACTGGGAGGATGGTGGTCTGACCTACTTGGAAGTCTTCTAGTGCAAAAAGGAGCTGATGCTTCATCACAGAGGCAGTTGCATTTCCCCAGAGTGAGAAAGGATATAAGACAAAGACAGTGGCTTTCCAAAAAAAAAAATGCCCATGAGATGCCAGAGAGGAGCTGAAGAGAACACTGGGGGTTGTAACGGGCTTGGCAAGCTCTGACCACGGCAGCGGCTCGGCGCGATGCCCTTACGGGATAACTGGCAGGTCAATAAGGATGCCCGGGTGGGGGACAGGTGAGCCTTAATTCTCTGGTTGCAGATGAGCCCATGCATCCACCCAAGGGCCCCTCAGCACCCCGTATCACAGAGGGCTCCCTCTGCTCCCAGGCCTGGGCTTTCGGTAAACGGCGAGTGAGCTGTGTGGCTACGGCGCGTGTTAAGCAACGTTTATTACGATCAATAAATCATGGTCCCGGATCGGATCCAGAGACGGAAATAGCCCGTGAGCCCTAGCTGCAGGTGGCAGCGAGGTGACCGCGGCCCCGAGATAAGCCGAACCCGATGGAGGTCGCCTCTGCGTAGCGGCCGCAAGACGCCCCAGTGCCCCGGCCTCTTCTCTCCCCATGGACCCTCTTGTGCCTGTCGCTGGGAGGAGCCTGGGCAGAGCGGGGGCCTGTCCCTCCTCCACGTGAGCAGGCGTGTGCCTCACGGGGCCCGGTGGGCTCCACGCAAGAGCAGGACTTGGATGAGAAGTTTGCTGGGGTCTCCTTGGCTGATGTCTCTTCTCATTGGGCGTGGAGGTTTGGCTCCGATCCCCGCGGGTCTGGAAGGGAGGCAGGGTGGCGGGCGGGTGGGGACAGGACAGGGCACGCCAACGATGGGGAAGTCTACAGCCTCGCGTGGGAGGAGAGGATGCCGTGGACGGGCAGCGCCGCCACGTTTCAGAGCATAGTCTGGTTATGGCAAAGCGTTGGGTTCAAATCCCAGCTAGGCCACTTCCTTGATGTAGTTGCCTGACCTCTGCGAGGACCCGTTTCCTCTTGTAGGAAGCTGGGGAGGGGGCCGTGAGTAGCGTCGCCCGTCTCCCACGGTTGCTGGGGAATGCAGCGAGGTAATGTGCATAGACGTACTCGGTGCAGAGGCTGCAAGTGACACGTGTCATGGGAGGCTGAGCGATGGCCCCAACGACGTCCTCGTTCTAATCCCCATGACCTGTGGGTGTCACTTACATGGGCAAAGGGACCTTGCGCAGGATCTGCAGGTGGGGAGCTTATCCTGGATGATTCAGGTGGGCCTGGGGTAATCACAAGGGTCCCTATAAGGGGAGGGGAGCGATCCGAGTGAGAAGGCCACGCGACAACAGGAGCAGAGCCAGAGAGAGAGAAGGTTCTACTCCATCGACTCTGAAGATGGAGGAAGGGGCTGCAAGCCAAGGACTACATGCAGCCTCTAGAAACAGCTTCTCCCCTGAAGATTCGAGAAGGAGCCGGCCTTGCCAGCACCTTGATTTTAGCCGCGTAGGACTTGTTTCAAACCTCTCACCCCCAGAACTGTGAGAGAATGTGTTTGTGCTGTTTAAGCCCTTGGGTTTGTGGCGATTAATTACAGGAGAAACAAGAGAACCAGTAGATCTGTGAAGACAGGGATGTTAAAGATGCTGGTGCCAACTTCTGAGATGCTTCCCAGGGTCCCTTGAGGTGGGGGGGTGTTGTGCAGGTCACCCTGCCAAGTATGGAAAGTGAAATCTGGCTACGGAGGACCCTACTTGTGCCTCTTGGCATGACCAGGACAGACCAGGTGGGAAGGTGGAGCGTCACGTGGATTTCTCATGAGGGTATAGGTGACAGCCAAGCCCTCGGTGGTCCCAGGCTTGCGGGTGGCATTTGTGGGTCACCTGAACCATTAAGCGGCTAATTCACAGCCCTGTGATCTGCCAACCGCCACCGCTACACTGGCTGAGACGGCTGCTATTTGGGGCTTAGAGAGGGAGGGGATGGCAAGAGCAAGTTTTGGAGGAACCCAAATGCTGTGTAGGCAAGGAGGAGGAGGGACTTGGCAAAGCCGACCGCTGAGACGGAGACAGGACAGGAGGCCGCTTACTGGTAAAAAGCCCGAGCAAACCTTCCTTGATGCAGGGACACCTGACACCAGTCCAGGGCTTCTTACAAACCCCTGGCTACGATCAAGATCTGTCCTGGGCCTCAGGGTGGAGCATAGAAAAGCCTCCAACCATGGTGTCCGCGAGCTCTTGCCGCTCCCCCCGACCCCGAGAGGAAGAGTGGGGGGCTGTTAAAATGAGGTTATTTTCTCATGCATTACGTTGTCCTTTAGATGGATGCAGGGGCCCAATCTCAGGATCTACTCTGTTGAGGGAGCCTCCTCCTATTGCCACATCAGCCAGGCGAGCCCTCCTCAGCCGAATGACTCAGGCTGGTGGGAAGCAGTGGCTGGCAGTTCCCTTTCCCTTCGCTGGGGCTGCTGGCTCTCCTGGGTGCTCCCTGTCTGCGGCGGGAAGGACTGTGCGGGGCAGGGGCCGGTGGTGACCGGTGCCGGGATGTGCTCAGGGGAGATGCCAGGGAAGAGAGGGCATGAGGGCACCAGCGTGCACGAGTCCAGGGTTTCCCCTGGTGGCTCCCAAACTCTGGTCCCTGGATTGGCCGCTGCCCAGAGACTTCTGCTAGGTGGTCTGGGGTGGGGCCTTTGCATGTTTAGGCAGTGGGTTTGGGGAGCGCTGGTTTGCACATTGGTTTGAGCACGTGATGTCCAGGGGGCCCACAGAAGGCTTAGAGAAGAGGGAGAAAAGGAGGTGGGGGGAGCGGACATGAGGATGGAGAAAGTGAAAGAGGGAGAATCAGAAAAGACAAGTCCTGGCGTGGAGAACCCACCATTCGCGGGGCCTCTCCAGACGCCAGGCCTCTTTACTCCCCGTGACATTAATGTTTCTATTTACCACGACTCACCATGGTTCAGCTCAGGGTATTGGGGCCCAAGGAGGCTACGCAGCTTGTCCAAGGTCAAAGTCACACACAGACGATGGGCCGGGCTCTGATCACGTTCGTGCTTCCAGCGTGACCCCTCAAGAGCTTTGTCCCCTGCGTACCCCGGCTGAATGACTGGGAAGAAACGATGGTGCCCTTGGGTCCCTGGGAGAAGGAGCAACCTTCCAGCTGGAGAGTCAAGGCTGCTGCCATGGCTCCTGGCCCCCACCCTAACCTCAGGCTTTAGGGACTTCACCAGGGAGACGCGAAGTCTCATTTGCCAAAGCAGAGCCGCTTGGGAGCTCACCGGAGCCCACTCCTGTCCCTGCACCTGGAGCGGCCACAGCAAGGCCTCTGCCCCTGCCACGCGCTCCAGCCCAGGCCCTGCTCCCAGGCGGCTTCCCTTGGCTGCGCGCATCTCAGCTGCAGGCCTCACTTAGGGCCCCGGGCCTCCGGACTGGACATTGGGAACCGCTCTTCCCCGTAAGTCTGTCTCCTTCCCCAAGGACTTGCCCCCAAGCCACCAAACCGGCTCGTTCTAACCTCAAGTGCTGCACCCGAGCCTCTCTTCATCCCTGCCGCCCTGTTCAGAGCAGCATTGAGGACAGACTCCCCCCACCCCTGGGACATTCGAATTTTTGTTAGTAGGGCGGGGACCCGGGGGGTGTGATATGGAAACTCAGGCGGGGAGGAAACTTGTCCTGTTCATTTTTATCTTGTGTTTGTACTGAGGGGTGATCCAGCTCACCTCCAACCGGGAATCCCGGAGCGCGCCTGGCAGGGACGGGGCCAGGCCAGGAGCGGTGTGATGATCAGCTCATCAGATGAGGGAGGCGGGGGACGGGGAGGGAGTAAGCCCACTTCTCTCTCTCTCTCTCCCCCACCGCCGACAAACTGCTCTCAGCACAGTAGGCAGAGCCATGACTATGATGCTCAAACAGAAAGATGTCTCGGCTGCGGGGTTTCTCGTTGACATTTTGGACGGGAGGATTTTTTGCTGTGGGGGATTTTCTGTCCGTTCCAGGATGTTTGGCAGCCTCCCTGGGCTCTACCCACTAGATTCCAGCAGCATCCAACCCCAGTCATGAGAGCTAAAATTACCTGCAGGTATTGCTGAATGTCCTGGGTGGGGGGGTCGGGGGGGGCAACGTTGCCCCCAGCTGAGAACCACTGCCCAAGCACCACCAAGCCTCCAGTGGCTTCTCCGCTGGTTTACACCACTGTTCCTCATTCTTCCCAGTCCCTTCCTTTAGAGACAGAGGACATGTCTCCATCGCCGTGATGTTGGGCACAGCCAGACTTGCCATGGCCACTGGGATGAGACTGGAAGTGACAGCGTGCCAGTGCCGAGACGAGACCCGAAGAGACATCACCTGCTCTGCTCAGCCATCCTCTGGAAGCCCGTGCCCGGGGCAGCCCGCCGGCCTCCCGAAGAGGAAGCGTAGCGTGGAGAGAACCCAAGCCCCACCGCCAGCTGGCACCAAGGCCAGCCAAGCCCAGGCTTGCACTCAGCTGCCCCCAGCCAACCTGCAGACGAGTGAGCGAGGACAGGTGACCGCCACTTCGGGTCATTGGGTGGTTGGGCTGCAGCGTTAGGCGGCCCAGCTGACTAATACAGCTTCCTGTTGAAACCAGGTGAAACCCTGAGAGAGCAATGTCCTTGCTCTCACCCAGGAGGCCCTGCATGGTTCGACCTCTGCCTCACTCTCTAAGGGGTGGAGGATGGGGTGCACATGCCAGGTACAGGTGAGAGCACAGAAGGTCCTATCCTGAGACAGGACCCAGTTCGAGGAACAGAATATGCTCGGTGTTAGGCAGGGACCAGAGCACAGCTGCAGGCTCCCGTTTCGGAGAACCTGTACCCGTACTACAGGTACAGCCAGAATTAAAAACCAGAACATTCCACCCTCGTGTGCTATCGGTGGGAACACAAGTGACTGTGGCCGCTGTGGAAAGCAGCATGGAGGTTCCTCAAAAAATTAAAGATA